>NW_023416307.1:112433905-114933905 GCF_014176215.1 Rousettus aegyptiacus | reverse complement strand
CCAGCAGAACCAATGGCTCCCAAGTACCCTTTGTTCTAAACAAGGTTGTTCATTGTTCTCCAAGTTTGAACCTTGTGAAAGCTGTTAGAAAGAGACCAGGGTGTCCCTCTGTCAGCAGCGTCACAGCCTTCTTTTCCTTTCCCTACGTCTTGCTCCCCTGTTCCAGAAAGGATTACCCTGTCCTTCTTCCTGCTCCCGAGGTGTCGACTTCTTAAGAAGAGTTGAACACATCTGTTTGGAGTCTTTGTTGTTTTCAAAATGACAAAGGCGACAGACACGGCCTCAGGAAACACTGAGGCACGGGGACTCTGCCACTCTGTTTCAAATGGCACTCAGGTGACTCCAATAATCTTTGCCAGGTGGCTCTGTGACAGGATGAAAACGATCTCATCGAAACCAAACAGTGTTCCTGTGTGTCCAGAAATCTGTTGTCACGAGAATGCTATACTAGGGTTTGGCACCTCCAAAGCTGCTGCAGTCTGTCCATTTGACACAATGAATCCTAGTGGGGATACGTGGCTTAACGCTCTCACACACACATCAGGGGCGTTGCCTTCTATGCCAACATCGGTCACCTGCGTGGGTGCTCAGTACCCGCTGCCTGGAGTGTCACTGTCTCCCAAAGGATGAGCCCCTTTATGCACATGTCGTTTTCCACCTACTCCCTTTAGGCTCTGGCCCACACGGGTCTCATGTCTGAGGTTCTGAGTTGGCATTTGTTTGTTTGCTTGCTTGCTTGCTTGCTTGCTTGCTTGTCGGTGTCATGCTCTCTTTTTCAAGTTCACATGGGAGCAAAATCGTAAGAACCCTGTCCCTTGCAGTTTGATATTGTTCCGTTTGCTTGATGGGGAGGGGGATTGCTCAAAAGGGCCAGCCACAAAATGAATGGGTGAGTTTAGGAGCTCCTAAGTGTCAGAGGCCTGAGTTCCAGGGGCGATACAGCTCCACAATTTCCAGGGCTGTCAGTCTGACATAGTTCCCTTCCTTTGACATTAAAATGTTCTGGATTAGGACATAGACATATCTTTTGGGGAGAACAATTCACCTGCTCATAATCAATAAATGTAACTACATAGGTAAATAGAAAAGACAGTATAAATTTATTTTTGTTGGCAACTCTTTTTTTCCCAATTATCTGATTTAAAAGGTAATAATTATAAAATATGTATTGATGGGAAAATAATATATAAAAATGTAATTTATATGACAACAATAGCACAAAGGAGAAAAGGGAATGGAATTATATCGGAGAAAACTTTATAATATACTGCTGAAATATGAGATTGTATGAATTCAAACTAGATTATTAAAAAGTTAAGATGTTCTCAAACGTGATATATGTAAAATATGTAAGAACTATGCAAAAATAAAAAAAGACAAACAAAAAGTTAAGATGTTGATTATAATACCCAGGGCAAAAACTAAGAAAATAATTCTAAATATAAAGTAAAAGAAGCAATAAGGGAATTAAAGCAATACACTAGAAAGTAACTATTTAACAAGAGAAATAAGTAATGAAGGAATAGAAAACAAACAATAAAATATGGCATATAGAAAGCAATTAACAGAAAAGTAGAGATAAATCCTGACTTATCAATAATTAAATTAAATATAAACTGATTAAGCACTCCAATTAAAAAACAGATGTTGGCAGAATGGGTTAAAAAAACATGATATATGCTGTTTACAAAAGATACATTTAAATACACAAATAAGTTGTAAGTAAAAGGATAAAAAGAACATAAACCATGCAATCAGTAACGAAAAGAGAATGATTGGCTTTACTAATATTAGACACAATAGATTTTAGACCAAAAAAAAAAAAAAAGTCACTAGAGGTGAAAAAGGATAGATATTTTATGATAGCCAATCTAGCAAGATAACAATTATATATACATATACTCCAGATTAAGAGTCATAACATACATAAGCAAAAAATGACAAAATTGAAGAAAGAAATAGACATTTAATAATAATAGCTGGATACTTCAATATTTCATTTTCTGTATTGGCCATAAGAATTGGACAGAGGATCAACAAAGGAATAGAAGACTTGACTAACATAATAAACTAACTAGATCTAACTGACATCTCTAGAATATTCCACCTCAACGCATCAGAATACATATTCTTCTTAAGTGCACAGAGAACATTCTCCAGTAAATGTACATTAAGCCATAGGATATATTAATACATTTAAAATGATTGAAATCATACAAAATATCTTCTCTGACTACAATTGAATGAAATTAGAAATCAAATAATAAACCATTTTTGGAAATTCACAAATATGTGGAAATTAAATAACATATTCCTAAACACCAATGAACCAAAGAATAAATCAAAGGGAAAATTAGAAAATAGTTTGAAACAATTAAAAATGAAAACACAACATACTCAAACTTATGCTGTGAAGTGAAAGCAATGCTTAGAGGAAAATTTATAACCTCAAATACCTATATCATAAAAAAAATTCAAATCAATAACTTAATCTTTCAACTTAAGAAGCTAGAAAAAGAAGATCAAACTAAACACAAAGCAAGGAGAAAGAAGGAAATAACAAAGGCAAGTATGAAAATAAATGAAACAGAGCATAGAAAAAATAAACAAAATCTAAAATTGGTTCTTTGAAAAGATCAACAAATTTCTAAACCTTTAATTAGACTAAGAAAATAAAGAGAGAGAAGACTCAAGTTACTAAAATCAAGAATGAAGGAGGAGACACATTTCTGTCCTTACATTAATGAAAAGGATTATAAGAAAATTGAATATACAATTGTATGTCAACAAATTTGATAACTTAGATAAAATGAACCAATTCCTAAAAAGACACGAACTACCGAAACTGACTCATGAAAAAAAACAGAAAATCTAAATAGAGATTAGATTAGGAAACAGATTGGATTGGTAACAAAAAATCTTTCTACGGATATAAGCCCAGAACCCGGCAGTTTTTCTGGTGAAATCTGCCATTGAAGAATTAATACAATTCTTCACAAATTCTCCCCAAAGATAGAAAAGGAAGACACTCTTTCCAGCTTATTCTATGAGACCAGTACTACCCTGACACCAAAGCCAAATAAAGATGTCAAAGGGAAAGAAATGATACTAACATGCTTAATGAATAGAGATGCAAAAATCTTTAGCAAATAGACTAACAAACTGAATCCAGGAGTATATTAAAAGGATTATATACCATGACAGAGAGGATTTATCCCAGGAATGCAAGTTTGGTTTAACATCTAAAATCAATCAATTTAACGTACCATATATTAATGGAGTAAAGGCGAAACCACATGATCATCTTAATTTCAGAAAATGCATTTGACACAATATAAAACCTTTCCTAATAAAAACAGTCAACAAATGAAAAATAGATGTAAACTTCCTTAACCCAATAAGGAGCTCTACAAAAAAACAAAACAGAAAGGGTGAAAAAAAAAATGGTGTAGATGATAGAGGGAGGCTTTGTTCATCGCTTTTGTGACCATATCAAAGTTGTGACAAACACAAACAGCAACCAGCAAGCAAAGTTGCCTGGGATCTAGATGAACAGAGACACTACAACTAGGGAGAGAAATAATATCCTGCAAAGGTAGAAGGGAGTGAAGTCATGATGCTGCCCAGTCCCGAGTGGCTGAGTAGGACAGAAGCTACAGCAGTGGCAGCCAGCAGCTATAGATGCCTCCTAAAGGGGCGCATCCATAAGTGGACTTTTGTGGTCATGGACCTGCTCACTCTGATCACCAGTGCCCGGTCGGCTGCACAGGGGGCTCCAAGGACTTACAGAGGGACACTGAGTTGTTGGAGTGAGGGCCAGAGGCAAGGCTCTCTCCTAGGCAGAGGTGCTGGTGGTACCCATTGTTCCTCTGTTGAGACTTCCTCCCTCCCAGTGTGTGGACTCAGCGCTGTCATAGCTGAAAGGTTACCTAACTGGATAACAGAGGTCACTCTGCCCAGAAGATTTCCTGAAACTCTGCCTCTCCCAACTTGTGGCCCCATCCAAGCCACATCTAGTTGTGTCCTCGCCGGGCCTGGTAGTTATACAGATCTCTAATCACTATGCTATACAACTGGAACTAATATATTATTGTATGCCAACTATAATTGAAAAAAAACCTCACTGAATTGTACAATGTAAATACGAAAAATTAATTGTCAATTATATTTCAAGAAAGCCAGAAAAACAAAACAAAACAAAAACACAGTTAAAATCATATTTAATGGGTGAAAGAATGAATGCTTTTCCCTAAAATCAGGGAAAATCATACTGGAAGATCTAGCCAGGAAAATTAGGCAAGAATAAAAAAGACTTTCAGATTGAAAAGGAATGTAAAACTATCACAATCTGCAAATGACATGATCTTGCTTATAGAAAATACTAAAAAAAACACACTTGTGCATGCACATGCATGCGCACACACACACACACACACACACACACACACACACACACGAAGGATTAGAGATAATAAATGAATTCAGCAAGGTTCCAAGATTCAAGATTGACACATAAAATCCATTGCATTTCTTTATATTAGAAATGAACAAATCAAAAATGAAGTTAAAAAATAATTTCATTTACAATAGCATAGCAAATAAAAATAGAAATAACTTAAAAGAAGAGCAAGTCATACACTGAAAACTTCAAGAAGTTAGAACTTTAAGGTTATTGGCAAATTTAAATTAAATTAAAGTTTTAAGATGATTGAAAGAAAATTTAAAAACCTGAAGAAACAAAGATATTCTATTTTCTTGGATAATAAGACTTAACGGTAAAATGGCAATACTTCCTAAAATGATATATACATTCAGCAAAATCCCTATCAAAATCCTAACTGGAAATAGACAATTTAACCCCAAGATTCAGACGGAAATTCAAAGGAACCTAAAATAGCTAAAACAACCTTTAAAAATAACAAAATTGAAGAACTCACACTTCCTGTTTCAAATTTTAATACAAAACAACAGTAATCAATGTAATGTGAAACTGGCATAAAGATAGATAGACACATCAATGGAATAGAATTTAGAATCCCCAAATAAACCCATACATCTATGGTTAATTGATTTTGAAAGAGTGACAAAACAATTCAATGAGGGAAGATAATTTTACATGATATTCACATGTAAAAGAATAAAGTTGGACCTATAACTTATGCCACATACAAAAATTAACTCAAAATGAATCGAAGATCTAAATATTTAAGAGCTAAAACTCTAAGAAAGAAGAAAACATAAGTGTAAATTTCTGTGATCTTGGATCTGGTGTCTTTAGATATGACATTTAGGGCATAGATAACCAGCAGGGAAAATAGATAAATTAGACTTCATCAAAATTAAAAACTTTTGTGCATCAAAGGACACTATTAAGAAAATGAAAAGACAACTCACGGAATGGGAGAAAATTTCCATAAATCATATATCTGATGAGTATCCATAATATATAAGGAACTCAACAATAAAAAGAAATAACCCAATATAAAAATGGGCAAATAATTTGAATAGATATTTCTTCTAAGATATACAAAGGGTCAAGAATCATATGAAAAGATGCTCAACATCATTAGTAAGCAGGGAGATGTAAACTAGAACCACAAGAAAATATCTCATGGTAATATCACACAGTAGGAGGTAATAACTAGTGTTGCCGAAGGTGTAGAAAATTAGAATACTTATCATTGCTGATAGAACTATAGAATGTTGCAGCCATTTTGGAAAACACTTCGGCAATTTGTCAGTTAAATATAATTACCTAATATGACCCAGCAATTCTACTCCTAGGTATATACTCAAGGGAAATGAAAATATATATCTATACAAAAAATTGTACACAAATGTTTATAACAACATTATTCATTCAAAACATAAAATAACTCAAATGTCCATCATCTGATGAATGGATAAACAAAATGTGGTATATCTATACGATAGAGTGAACTCCCTCAGCTTTTGTTTATCTAGGAATGCTTTAATTTCTCCCTCACTTTTGAAGCAAAGTTTTGCCAGATATGGGATTCTTGGTTGACAGTTTTTTTTTCTTATGAAAAATCTACTGAGAATCTTTTTGGGGATTCTTTCACATGACAGGTCACTTGTCATTTGCTGCTTCCAAGATTCTCTCTTTGTCTTTGCCTTTCAATAGTTCGATTATAATGTTTCTCAGTGTGGGTCTCTTTAAGTTCCTTCTACTTGGGTGCATGTATTCATGTTTTTCATCGAATTGGGAACATTTTTAATCATTACATGAAATTTTATGGCTCAGTTAATTAGTACTCTCCCCTTATCCTTTATTCTTGCCTTTCCTCCTTTCCTTTCTTGGTGGCTGATGACTAGAAACTCTTTTGTGACCAATTTTATTGAAGGTTTTTTGTTTGTTTGTTTGTTTGTTTGTTTTACTTTAGTAGACCCAATTTAAGTCTCATGGTTTAAGTGGCACCATGCATGTTCAGTGGCAGTTAAAAGAACTGTAATTCTCATTTGGTCTCATTTAATTATCTTGGTAGAAAAAAATTTGTTAATTTATGGCCAAAGTTAACCTTCAGATTATACAGAAAAAAGATTCATAGACCAATATATTCAGACAGTTCATGTTGTGTCTTAACAGTTGGAGATAAAAATTGTTTTAAAGTCAGTTGGAACCTGCTTAATTCCATGGGATCCAATTACTTTTTGGCAGATTTACTATTAAGGTTCTGAGAGAAAAAATTCAGATCAGCACATTTATTGTATATCTACTGTATATGAGTCATTATGATCTAGGTCAAAACTGTGATTTTGCTGAACCTAATTATGTTTATAAATATACTCCAAAGGAAAAACAATAAAAGAAAAATTTGGAATATCTTATCTTAAAAGGCATTATATCACTACAGATAGTTTTAGAACTTTTGAATACTTGTTATATGTTGAATTTATATGTTTAATTCCTAATCCCCAGTACCTCAGTATGTAACCTTTTTTGGAGATAGAGTCTTTACAGAGGTACCCAAGTTCAAGTGAGGTTATTACAGTGGGTCCTATTCAAATATGACTGGTGTCCTTATAAAAAGGAAAAATTTGGGCACAGAGACACACATAGAAGGAAGACGATGTGAAGAGACATAGGAATAAGATGGCCTTCTACAAGACAAGGAGGAAAGCATGGAATAGATCCTTCTCTCACAGCCCTCAGAAGGAACCAACTCTACTGACACCTCAGTTTTGCACTTTTATCTTCCATAACTGTGAGATAATAAATTTTTATTGTTTAAACCATCTAGCTCGTGGTACATTTGTACAGAGCCATGGCAGACTAATATATTACTTGTATGATTTTTTGAAGCCAACAACTATTTAATAAAGCTATAGAAGATTATAGAAATGGAAATGTTTTGTGACTATTTTTATTTTGCCATTTTTAAAATTCACAAGAAGTTAGAGATTATTTCTATGCCATACATCTTTTCTTAGTGTAGATCTGATTTTAAACAATGAAGAAATAAATATTGCACTTGCCTCATTTCTTCCCATTATTTAAAAAGAGTCCTCTGACAAGATGCTCTGAACTAAGTTTTCACTTTCATGTATTTGGCCCAGAGGGAGGCTCACTTTTGATGTTCTATTTAGAATTCATCAAAGGTTCAAGAGCATCTACTTTGTGGTTCTCAGTAGAATCACCTGGAATATAGCCTAGGTGCCATCATCCTCACAGTGCCTTGCAGACTGATTTTAGGTTGCTGAATATAACTACATTGAAAACTACCCTATTTGAAAGGAAATGGATGTCATCAGTCCTTCCAGAATATCAAAAGCTGCAGGGCAGATAGCTTACAAAATATGACTGCCTAGAAAACCACCTGTAGAAAGATAGAAGTGTAATCTGCTAAATTTTAATCATCTATGTGGCATATTTGCTATGGAATCATTTTATTTTGAAAGACTTTCTACATTTCGTAGCCCGTGTAGTAATTTACATAGACAAAAGGAGGCCTTCTAGCCTTGTGGAATCTCTCCATGATACTTTCATTAAATTGTGGCCCATCTCTTTCTATATTTCTCAGAGTAGAATAGATTTCGTCTACAGATAGCAGGTGTAGAAGTAATTAGCTGATTTAATTGATTACCTTACATGACTCAGTTGGCTGTGGCAGTGAACTTTCAAGTATCCTATTTCTAGGTTTTTTGATAAAATTGGGCCTCCAAAATCTCTTGGTATAGTTGAGCCTTCTGAATTCTTAAATTAACCTAGAGATATGTGTTTTTATAAGGACAGGGTTAGGTGGGCTTGTCAGGTTGTTTTAGAGTTACCAAGATTTATCAAACCTGCAGAGAGAACTTTACTTGTGGAAGGACTTGAGGTTTTTATGCGGTGACTCAGAGAACTGAATCTAGGCCATGGAATGTGATTGTTGATAAATGACTGGAGGGATATAGTACAGGTTGACATCTCCTGGGAGGACATGGAGCTGGATTAGGAAACAGGTAGGGGAGCTTTCACATTTTATCTTACATGCTTTAATTTGGTTTGATATTTTTTATTTTTTGAAAATGAGAATATTTGTATCATGTCATTTGAATCAATAAAGGTAAAAATATAAATTTCGAACTAAAATGAAAACAAAACTCCAAGTACTTGGGTAATTAACATCAAATGTTTTAGATGCTTTTTTTGGAAAATGATAAGTGGTTATGGACTGATTAACAGAAGCATAATTTTCTTGTTTTCTCCTTCCCGACACTCATTTTACACTTTTTAAAATGCTGTCCTCACAATCCATAAAAAAATAACAGTAGCCTGAACTTACTGAGCATTAACCTAATGTGTTGGGCACCGTGTTAAGTGTATTACAAATGTCTTCACCTTTAATCCTCACCAGAATCTGAGGGGGCAAAAAAGGGTGATTATTAAAGTGTTAACCACATAGGTACCCAAGTTCAAGTGAGGCTACTGCATTCAGTAGATTATTCTTAGGAATATGTTGCAAATACCAAACTCTACAAAAACATCGTTTGAAGATACCATCCTTTCATTTGATTTACTATCAATATGATGAACTGTTCAAACAGGTAAAAATAGTTATCTTCTCCTTAGTCATCCTGTTATTGCTAGAAAATGAATCTGTGCTAGTCACATTGTGATGTCTCTTAATACAGCTGTAGAGATTAACTGATGTTTTGGAGTCTTGGCTTGAAGACCATATCCTGAGCTAGAAGCCACAAAATGTCAAGAGATTTCCAGAAGTGAATTTAGTAATACATGATATTCTGAAAGAGACCGAGCTGTCCCATATAATAAATTCTTCAGATAGCTGATGTTCAAGTATCAGAGCTTTTAAAGATTTATTTTTTCCATTGAAAGTCTTTCAAAATTATGTCTTGTGGTGAACAGTATACTAGTAATTTAATCTTGATTACACAAGCTTATCATTATGAACATCCATATCATTGTGTGCTGGAATGTGAAATAATGCAGTTAGTTTAGAAGGCTCTTAATATATACCTTCGGTTGGATATGGTCCTTTTCAAAATAGTTATCTTGTGAGGTTTCATACTATTCTAACAATGCTGTTATTGTGTATGACACATTTGAAACTCTTCTTTGGGATTGTCCTACTTAGCCTTAGTCATACTGCTTTAGGTATCCTCATTGGCGGAATCTCATCTTTTGAAGGTAAATTTGATTTTAGACTTGGAAACAAGTCTAAATTAATATCTGGGGTCAGAAACAACCTGTGATTATCACATAAGGAATGCAATTTGTTACTTGTGTTAAGTCTTTGTATTTTTACTTGCCTCTGCCTTTGATATATGCATTTGAGATCTCCCTTTTCATTGAAAAAAATAGATACATTTTCTTACATGACAGAACAGAATAATAGTGCACATTTATAATGATAAGCTAGATGTGGGACTTTGAGGAAATAGATGAGTAGAGGATTTTTAGAAGATTTTGCGGTGTCTTGTGTGACAAGTTGTTTCTCCCAAAAGGCCTTTAATAAAGACCGATACAAGTTTTCAACATTTTACAAAGTTTTTCAAACGTACAGAAAATTTGAAAGAATTTTATAGCGAACACCCATATATCTACATCCTATTTCAACTGTTAATATTTTATTATACTTGTTTTATTTCTCCATCAATCATCCCTGTACCTATCCTTCAATATTTCATTTTTTAAAATTATTTTAAAACTTCTAACTTTTTCCTTTTTCAAGATTTCTTTGGATAGTGTAGGTCCTTTCTGTTTCTATATATATTTTAGAATCAGCTTGTTCTACAAGATAGCAAGTTCTATAAAATAGCCTGCTGGAATTATAACTAAAATTGTATTAAATCTATAGATCGATGCGGGGAGATTTCACATACCAATAATATTGAGTCATCTAATTCATGAACATGGTATGTGTCTCCATTTATTTAGGTTATTTTTAAATTCTCTCAAAATGTTTCATGGTTTTTGCATGTATTTTATTAAATTTATTCCTAAGTATCTTTTTTCATAGTATTGCCTATAGAATTGTTTTAAATTTTTATTTTCAAATTATTTCCTCTTCTTTGTGAAAACACAATTAGGTTTTATACATTAACCTCATATCCTGCGATCTTGCTAAATTTGCTTATTCATTCTAGTAGACCTTTTGTAGATAGATACCTTGGGATTTCCTATGAAAATGTAGGGGAAGAAAAACTTCCTTCTATGTTAAACTGACATAAGACAGATAAACAGAAGAAAAAGATAAACATTTTACTTAATATATTTTTACTTATACACAGAAGTCTTCAGAGGAAAATGAAGACCCGAAGAAGCCATTAGACCCCAAAGCTTATATATCTTTTTAAACAAAAACAATTGTGGGGATGTAACAAGACAAAGTGGAACAGGGACTATTCGAAGGAAACTAATGGAAGATAAGTGTTATTTTAGTAGGTATTTTTACAGGTCCATTCTGGTGTCAATGTTACCAAACCAAGTTCATAGGCTCATTGCCAGTTGTGCACAGAGTATACCAGGCCTGAGGCAACAGGTTTTCCACAGAGAAAGGGTTTATTTGTCAGGCAGCCAGACACTGAGACTGGAGACAAAGCTCAGATGAGTCTCCTTGAACAAAGGCTTGAAGTAAAATTAAAGACTAGGAGTAAGAAAGGGCTATTCATATTTATTAATTCTAATTCAGGGGGTCTGCTTAGATAGTCTTGAACTAAGCCACGTAAGGTAAGGAATAAGATAGGAGCGAGAGGGAATAAAGAAATTCTAATCTGGCAGAGTTTAGTTGGTCAGTCCTACATGTGTTCATATTATGTCTGGACACTGGATCTTCCTAATTGATGAATTTCCTGCTTTTTAAGGGTCTCTGGTGGCAACAGTAGCATCTTTGATACTTGAGTTCCATGAATCTTCGTTCTGCTGTGCTCTTGAGATCAGTTTGGCTTCATTTGGCTGCTAATTGTGCATAGTCCAGTCAGCTGGGCTACTCATGGTCTGTCTGTGCTGGTTTTAAGTGGTGGTGTGACTTGACAAATGGCGGAGATGAAGATTTCCTGCAAGACAAGCTAGAGCATTTTTGTTCCCTAATCTTTTAGATCTGTGGGCACAGTTTCATTAACTCCCAGTGTCTGGTGATATAAATGTTCTCTTCCTGGTGCAGGGACGGCACCTGTCTCATGGGAAATTTTATGTTCTGTTTTTAGGGAGAAAAGGGGAAGTCAGAGAGCCCTTCTTTCATCTGCTGTTTCTCGAGTGCCTTCAGTTCAAAATAGTCAGCATACCAAAGTGGCATTTTGTGGGTGGCATGTTCTGAACACCTCCATAAACAAGAATGTCATCTGCAAATAGAGACGAATTAGTTTTTCTTTTTCAAACTATGCCTTTAAATTTCTTTTTCCTTGCCCCATTACATTGGCTAGGACCTCCGTCTGGTACACTGGTGAATAGGTGTGATGTGAGGGGACATCTGTACTTTGTTCTCAATCACAGCATTAAATATTTCGCCATTAAGCATGATGTTAGCTGTAAGTTTTTCATAGATAATTTATTAGATTGAGGAAACTTTTTTATATTCTCAGTTTTCTGAAAGTTTAAAAAATCATGCATTGGATTTTGTCGAGTGCTTTTTCTACATATATTGAAATGATTATATGAATTTTCTCTGTTATTATCTTTATATTATGAATTACATTGATTAATTTTTGTGTGTTAAGACTGTCGCCTAAGAACATCCAAACCTGTAGAGAATACTTATAAGGGTTTATCTGAGCCAAACTAATGACATATGCCAGGGAGCAAGATCTCAAATGCTCCTGAGAATAACAGTTCTGCATTTGAAAATATGAAAGAAAAGTAAGGAAGATTACAGGGAGGTGGGAGAAAACTAGGCGGAGATTGGATTAGGACAGTTAACAAGATTATGCACTCCCTGAGGGTGGTTATTTCAAAGGTGTGTTAACCTACAGAAACAGTGGATTGGGATTGCTTAAGGCAAAGAGAAACCTTTTACTAAAAAGTTATATGCCTGGGGTGTGGTTCTCCACCACAACCTGTTCATTTAGCAATTTATGATCAGATTACCCTGTGAGGTTACTTTCTACAGAAACCCTTTGTTTAGTCCACAAGACAACCTTTCATCTTGAGATAAACCATTCTTAATTATGATGTATTATTTTTATATATTTTCTTACTCAAATATTTCATATAATTCATAAGTCTATTTTTCAGCTTCTGAATGTGATTTTTCTGTTTCTGTTTTTGTTTTAATAGAAAATTAGAAAACTCAGTTAAGTAGTTCAGACCAGGAAAAATTTTACTAAGGAAGTTTAAAAAAACAAGAACCCTGGAGAACTTAAGGTCAGAACCCAAGCAAGACTCAGAGTATGTGATATAACAAAAAAATTTGACCTTAGTCTCTAATTCCTGTCATACAGCTCCTAAAACCCTTGGACATTCCAGACTAACAAGACTCTTTTGTATGCTAAAGAGAGATTGACGGCTGGTGTGTAGAGCATAAAGAAATGCAAACTTTTGGACTTTACAAAGTGGATTCTGTGTTAGCTATGACAGTAATGTCAACTGGCATTTAAGGGGACCACCTTTAGGGTGTAACCAGAAGGCCCCAAACCACAGAAACATCAGCCTTGCCTGTCTGGATAAGCCCCCATCTGCAGAGGCCAATAAGCATAAGGATCCCACCTTGTAAGGTCCATATAAACTGAACACCTCAGGCAGACAATGCTTAATCCTAACCCAAGAGCACCACAGACAGGTGTGTTGAGAGGAGAAAAATCTGACCTTTTGACCTGTCGTAGCTGCTGGCTTGGGACTGACATGCAGCTATCCACTCCGCTAGTCAACAGAGCTTGCTTTAGAAATGCTAAAGACTTTCATTCCTTTGCTGTGTCTGCATAAACCTTTGTACTTCCCCTCTCTGTGTGCTGTGTGTTAACCTGCATGGCTACCTGATTGGTTTACCTGAGAAGATTTCACTCAATAAATCTAGCACTGTGGAAAGACACAATGTGTTCAAGGGTGTTACTTTGGTAGCTGCCTTCTTTGCTTGCAATAGCTGAGGACTCCAAGATAGCTTCAGGATAGAGACTGATCACTACACTAGAAAGACCGCAGCATGCATGATTAGAGAGAGAGGAATTTCAGCCCATTCTCTGACCTCTGGGGAGGTAAGAAGGGGTGGAGGTTGAGTTCAATCACTAATGTCCAATGATTTAGTCAATCATGCCTATGCAGTGGAACTTCCATAAAACTCTCTAAATGATGGGGTTCAGAGATCCTCTGGATTCATGAATGCATCCACGTTCAGGGTGGGCGATGTACTCTAGCTCCACGGAACAGAAGATCATGTGTTTCAGACCCTTCCAGATCTTGTCCTATTGTAACCATTAGAGGCAATCCAAATCTGTTATTGCCGTGGCGGTGCTGAGGGGAGCTTGGTTCTTTCCGCTGATGCAGTAAAGAGTTACAGATTAGTGAAATTTAGGGAAAGTAAGGTTTACTAAAGTACATTTCAAGAGAGAAGCGGTCTATGCCAGAGATGGCCATAGCTGGATAGAATTCAGGAAGTAAACCTTACATTGGACCTTGATGGGTGGTTACAGGAGTGATGCTAGATGATTGGCACGTGAGGTCATTTGATTGACATTTTGTTTTTATATAACCCTTTGCCTACTGTACATGCGGTTACCCAGAGTTCAGTCTGTTGAAATTAGATTTATGAACTTCCAGGCATATCTATAATATTATAATGATGGTATAATGAGGCTATGGTTAAGAAAAGTCAGTATATGTACTAACCGCACAGGTGCTTGTGGCTGTACTAAACCAGTGGTTAGTTTTGTATTTCAGGATGTAATCGTAATCTTTAACTGTAAAATGGGTGTTTAAGGGAGGTTCAAAGGGAGGTCTCCGGGCTCGGCCTTTACTCCCCCATCACTCACATCTACCTATCTGCCTAACACTGTTTACCTCTTCATCTGGCTGTTCATTTGTATTCTTTATAATATCCTTTTGTGGAGGAAGAGCAAGCTTTCCTCTGCCCTCAGATTCTTCTGGCTGGTCTAATAATCAAATAGATATGAGACAGATTAGCAAGAGAAAAATAACCAAATTTGATAAGGGTCATAAGATGATAAGAAGAATAAATGTTTATTAATAAATAGAAGTTTGCCCTGTCATAGAGATAGGTCCAAAGAAGTTACCTCTGATAAATCTCTTATAGGCAAGGACTCTAATTCAAATTCTAGGTAGTTGGTTTGTATGTGTTGGGGGGTGGAGGGGTGGGAAGGGGAGTGTACAGAAGTTTCTTTTGCGCCTGAAGCTAACATAGCCTTTAGCTCAAAGTAATCTGCATACCACTGAGGCACATCTTGGGGTGACTCATTCGGAACCCCCACACTTTATAATAAACTAGTAATAGTAAGTAAATTGCTTTCCTGAATTCTGTTAATTTGTTCTGGTTAATTATTGAAACCGAGGGAGTTGTGAGAAACCCCTGAGTGTATGACTGGATCAGTCAGAAGCGGCAACCTGTGACTTGCAACTGACATCTGAAGTACAGGGCAGGATTATGGGACTGAACTGTTAACTTGTGGAATCTGATGCTAACTCCAGGTACAAATTGTTAGAACTGAATTGAATCATAGGGCACTTAGCTGGTTTCAGAGAGTTGAAGTGGTCTTGGAAAAGACACCACACATTTGGTGTCAGAAATGTTGTGAGTAAAAATGGTTTGTAGTGTAGACGTAAGAAGCATCCAAACCTGTAGAGAATTTTCATGAGTTTGTTTGAGCCCAACTGATCACAATTGCTGGGAAGCAATGGAATGAGAACATTCTCTAGAGAATTGGTTTGCAGCTTATTATATGTATTAGAATAAAAGGAGGAGATACAGCATGAAATTCATTGTTGGTAGATTTAAGGGGGTGGGAGAAAGCAACATGAGGGGAATCTCTGGGACTGGATAAAAAATAAAAAGGAGAGACATACTGTTTTTACATCGCTGGGTACAGGGAAGTTAATAGTTAACACTTATAGCCCATAGATTTGGTTTTGGGGAACACGATAACAACGAGAGGTTCTGTGGTCTCCTTCTCTGATTTGGTGGTTGTGCCCTGAGGAGTCTGGAAAAGATTACTCTGATATTTCAAAGGTATATAATCTCAGATGCAAAAAGACAATAGACAGGCTAACTTACAGTAAGGATTGACTTTTGTCAAGGAAGCAATAGGCCTAGGAAGTGACTACACATCATGACTTTCTTTTAGGAATTTTTATCTTCAGCTCATCGTATGTGCTTACTTTTAGTCTCTGAGTTTGTAAGGCCTTTCATGTAGTCTTTCCCTGAGCTTGTCCAGTTTAGTATGTGACCCCTTTTTTGTCCACAATAGGGTAACAAAAGTGTCTTAGGTTCCTCCTACTTTTCCTCTCATTTCAATACCCATCTTTCCCCTCCCAGGCTCTATTCTTTTTCCCACAAGTGCATTTGCTCCATTTTTATCAGGACCTAGATCTCAGCTAGTTGCTATAACCATACAAGGAACTCATCTAATTTGATCCAATATATACATTCCTTTTCTAGCTTCTTTAATAAATAGTCAGTTGATCTCAGCTTTAATTTACCTTCCTTTCTCAGAACATTAGCAAGGCTTAAACTATTACCCATGTTGGGGTCGTTTGCACTTAGTATATATTATTAAGGGCTGCAGAAATTTTCCCAGTGCCAAAGGAATGAGTTGCAAAGTAGTGGAAATCCAGGCATTAGTATGGGTGAGGAAGGAAACATTTGAGAGGCAAACAAGTCTTTTTAGCTTTCCTAGTATCAGACTATATAGGCTGTTTCCTAGTCTACCCATTCTTAAACCACCCTGGCCAGCCATTTGGCAACTTGCTTTAAGTGACATAGTCATTCCAGAGTTTGAGTGGCTATCTTCAGGCTTCTCTCAGGTGTAAAACAGGTGTCATTTCTGTGAGACAAATGTTTTGGACAGAATAGTGTTTATTAACTTCTCACCTCTCAGTCTTATACAGGTCACAAACATTTTAAAAGGACATAGGCTACACCTGTTATCAGCAATGGAAGAAACACAAAAGAACTTTTAAATTGGAGCTGGCGGCCCTGCCCACTCGAAGGTGCAGTTTGTATAACTTCCATGAAAATGGAGTCATCAAAAATACAAGTTTTTTCAGGCATCTGCTTAGATGCTCCCCTTCTCTCTTCCACTAGGCGTCACCACACTACACAGTAATGAAGGGAAGTTACCTATGAGTGTGACAGCCTCCTAGACTTTAGAGAAATGGTTGTGTTTAGGTTAGCAGCAAATTGGGCATAATTGGTATATTTAATAAACTCTATTTTTAAGATATGAGTATCACATGTAATCAGGCCTCAAAGTAATTTACTGTATTCATTTACTCTCTAAAAATGCTATCAGTCTTAGAAACCAAAGCAGAGAGTTGCTTATAGTCGCTCTCTCTGTAAAAATCCTGGCTGGATTTAATTGGCTGATGACCCTACATGGCTGAGTGGATCTCACCCCTTAGGATATTAAATCTCTTTGTCGAGAGGCTGGATTACTGCTAGATCCCTTTATCACCAGAGCTGAGCTCTTTGGCTGCTGGGGATTAGCTATGATCCTTCTCCATCCACAGTGCTTTAGCCTTCCCCCTCCTAGTGCCTCCTTTGTGGTCACTCTCCTGTGAAGGCGAAGATAAGATAGCAGAGATAAGGGAGGAGTAAATGTGACGGGCTCTGCAGCATTTCATTTCCAATGCCCCAGTTGCCAAGCTGTCCCACTGGTAGAATAAAAGATCTTTCCTCTTCCCTAAACATCAGCCTCTGCGGGCCAGGCCCATGAGTATCCGCCTGATCTCAAATCTAATTTAGGATAGTGGGATGCTAGGTAGAAAACAAAGCACAATTAATTCTACATATCTCACAGTATGGATGATAAACACTTGTGCATGTATCAAAATCCGGTGAAGCTTAGCTCCACTAGGATGTTGCCTTCCATCTCCAAGACAGATTTCCTTGCATGTCACTAACTTCCTATGGATAAAAAATTAACATGCAGGGGGGTAGGAAGCTGGTTGATCAGTGATTCCTCTGTGCTATGTTCTCTGACAGGGCAAGATGACATTGACATGTGGCCTTCCTTTTGGTACAGGGTTTAAGGTTTCATTTCAACTAGGTCATCTGAAATTGCTGTAAAAATGTCCTGGGAGTTTGCACGCTCTCAGAACTGAGATTCAGCTACCATTATTAGCATCAAGAAGCATTTATAAAGTAACTATCTGTGTCTAACTTGGGGCACATAGGGGTCTCAAACTGTGTTTTACCCTAAATAGAACACCTCCCCCTACACACTTCTCCTAAATGAAATCTTAGGCAGAACCTAGATGACAGAGCTGCCATCTACAGCGCACAACTCTAGGGGGTGCTGTTTGTATCATTGTCTGTGTAACCATGGGTGGTGCCTGGGCAGCACTCCAACAAGTAAAACAGATAGATTTATTGATACAAATCGTATATTCCAATTTCGAACCTTTATTTAATAGCCAATCTGTTGGAAATACCATTTTGATGAAAATTAAAAATGTACATTGTGAGTTATGGTTGAAAGTTGCCCTTTTTTCAGCACCAATATCAAGATCATGCAGATAAGAGTTGAAATCTTAGGCGCACTTTAATTAAACCAGTCCAGACACTCATAAATAAGAGTGGCAGGGATCACACATTTTGAAATTTGGGTAATCTCTGTGGAGCGGAAGAAGAGAATATCTATCAAATGCACGTACTGTGTAACCCAGCAATTCTGCTTCTAGAATGTTATCAGATGTACTTTCAAATATGAAAAATGATCTATAGACAGAGTTATTCACTGCCACATTGTTGGTAACAGCAAAAGATTGGAAACAACCTAAATGTCCAATAGAGGACAAATCACACACAGTGAAATAGTTGGCAGCTCTTACCAGGAATAAGGAAGCTCTCTATGTATGAAATGGTCTCCAGATACAGGGTCCCAGAAAAGAGGAAGGTGCAGAAAAGCATGAATAATGTTACCTTGCATGTACGCACGTGCGTGTGTGCGTGTGTATTTATGTGCTTGTATGCATAAGAAATTTCTGGAAAGATAGCCAGGAAACTAATAGCACTGTTTGCTTCCAAGGCAAGGTACTGACTGTGTAGGCAGAGATAGAGGACACTTATTGAATACCTTCTGTACCTTCTGAATTTTGAACTAGTGTATTAACTAATCAAATAACAATAGCAATAGTAATAGTAATAAAAGCCAATTTCTTCCCCTCACCAAACAAACAAACAAACAAACAAACAGACAAACAAACAAAAAACCACCGGAAACATGTGATAGTCACGGTAGCAGTCTAAGATATAATATTCTCACGGTGTAGCCCAATCCGTTGCTAGTTCTCTTTGGTGGTGCAGCTTCACGTAAGGATCAGCTACTAGTAATCTGTCAGTGTAGTTTTTAGTGCTGGGGTTTAAATTCTGCTTCTAGTACTTACAAGTTGTGTGACCTAGGGCAAATCTACTTAACTTCCTTGTGCCTCAGTTCCCTTTTTAAAATAAATGATGAGAAATCCTACTTTGAAGGGTTATTAATAGAACTTGACAAGTTAGTATCTGTTAAGTTTTTAATGAAATGTTTAAAAAGAGCAGAACAAAGAATCCCACTGTGCCTGGCATTATTTTTGATGTACACGGCTGCAGTGGTATGACTGATAAGTGAGAGAATCTAAATGTAGCCCTTGACACATTGTAGATACTTAATAAACATTAATTCCCTCCTCATACTTAATTGGGCTGCCACGGCCTTTATAGACACTTTCTGAGCAGACTGAGCAGTAATTTTCTACTGTGCATATTTGTGATCTCTCCATTTTAGTCTGCAGATGGACCCTTTGAGCTGTGTTATACTGGGTCAGGGTACTTTTAAAATGAAGAAACTGTTTGATTTTATTTTTTCCATGTCACTATCTTAGTTTTATCTAAATAAACGTTTCCATATTTTTCGCCCAAGTTTTGTATGGATTAAATTGTTGCAGTGGAAATGTGCCAAGCAGTGGAATACAAAATCTGTGGCTATTTCTTCAAGCATAAATTGAAGGAAAGGTACAAGGCAATTATATGAATAATTTTTAGAAAAACAGAAACAAAACCGAAACAAATAACCAACATTTTTAGAATGGTAGAGGTCATGCCAAGTACTTTATAAGCTTTATCTTTAACCCCTTTGAGTTAGACACTGTGATCAATTCCAGTTTAAATTTGAGGAAACTGAGGCAACTTGTTTAAGGTTACAAGGTAATAAAAGGCAGAGATAGGATTTAAACCCAAGTCTGGATAATTTCAGTTTCCAAATTTTCTAGGTAGGCCTTTTCCTCTGTGGGAAATCATCACGAAACTAAATTTATAAGCCTTAAACAGAAATTTCTAATTGATATTAAGATGTAGTTTTCTAAGTAAGGAAAGGATTATCATCTGTTCAATTTCAGTATCTGCTTGGGTCTTTATATGCATTATCTTTTATAATTCTTACATTTATCCTGTGAGTTAGGGGTTATTCTCATCTTTCAGGTAAGGAAACTAAGACTCAGAGATGTTGGGTAACTTGTCCAATATTGCACAGCAAGTGGAGAAGAAGGTATTTAAAACAAGGCATGTATACTTTAATAGCCTTCAGACGTATAATTCATAAGAGCTTCTCGTCATATTCGGTCTTGTCTTGTTTTTTCCTCAACCCCTCTACTGAGACACAAGTTCAAAGGGAGTTCTAAGCACGATTTTTGAAATGAAACTCATGGAGTGCTCTTTCTCTTGGTTAAATACCCATGTGATTAAATACCCAATATAATGTATTTTACTTTAGATACCCAATGTAAAAAACAAACTTTCACATTGAGATAAGTCTCTGTCTCTCTGCATCTAGATTTTGTCTCCTCTCTCTCTAATATTTCTTCTTAGAATATTTCTCCTAATTCTTTTAACAATGCAATCATTTCTGCAATTCTTTATAGTCTGAGTTGTCAGTGCCTTAAATTGGGTGAAACAGAATTCCTTTTAAATTAGGAGTCTCTCATACGGTTTGTTTGGATTTCCTTGACAGAGCTGTTTACAGCCACATTTTCCCTGAAAGTACAGAAACTGAAGGGCTGACAAGTGATGATGAGAGACCCTCTAAGGGACCCTCATGCAGAAAATACTCTGGGGAGAAGTTTCTGAAGAGCTGGAGAAAGACTAGAATGGTGAGCAGAGCCCTGGGTTCTGTACTAAGCCTTGCAATTGCCAGCTCTGGGGTTCTATATCTATAGAAGGAGGTTGGGTCAGGTGATCTGTACAGTAGACAGGAAACCAAGAATCTGGATTATGGACTCTGGCAGCAGGTGGAGATATTCTCCACATATAATAACTGAGTGCTTGCCATGTGCCAAGCAGTATACTGAGTTCAGGACTGGGATGATTTACTATAATCCTCAGACAGCCCTGAGAGGCAGGTTCTGTTAGTACCTTATTTCACAGATGAAAAATTTGAGACTCTGACAGGTTCAGCCACTTCACCCAAAATCCCAAAGACAGTAAGCGGCAGAGTGGGGATTCAAATCCAGGCCACTTGGCTCAGGGACTTGCACCTTAACTACTTTGTGACCCAGAAGCTAATAGAATCACCGATCTTCCTTCCTACTGCCCAAAGAGAGCCCATTCCCTGTGCAAATGTATTCACATACATGTAGTGGACAAAACTGGATCCTACTGCATATAGTATTTGGTATTTTTTTTTCTCCTTATAATATACTTGAAAGTTTATCCTCATCTTTAAGGTAAATCCCTCACTTTCCTTTTGGTGGGGTTCTGCCCGTACATCTAGGCAGACTGAGGGTTGGGACACTTAGAAGGGCACAAGGGTAGCAGGAAGCTCACTGTTAAAAATATGTGTCAGGGCCTTTAAATGACCCCCCAAACAGCCAGGTCTTATCCAGCAAAGGGAGAAAAAAAAAAAAAAGAATTTTCTTGGCTGTGTTTTGTAGCTTCCATTAGCTTAACTGTCATCAGGAACAATGCTGAGTAAGGGCCTGAATTATCTTTTTCTTTGCTTGGGTTCTTGTCTTTGGCTTGCTGCCATTTTCTGCATGCTACAAGGCATGAAGACAGTCTCTACCTCATCTATCTTTCAAGAAAGGTGATAGATATTATATATATATATATTTTAATGGGGAGCAATATAGCATATGAGTTAGGAGAATGCATTCAAGTCCTGGCTTCAAGCTGTGTGTCCTTGAGTATGCTATTTAATTCAGAGCCTTGCTTTCTTTATCTTTAAAGTACAGATTCTGAGACTGCTTTCCTCCTAGGGCCATTGTCAGGGTGGACTGAGATAGGCATGGAAGGTGCCCAGCATAGTGCCAACACACTGGCTCCACCTAGGCTGGGGGAATTCCATTTCTGCACTCTTTGGGGGCCACCTAGGATCCTGTTGCTTTTCTCAAGCTTCTTGGGGAGGCTACCTCCGACCTTTCTGTCTAGACCAACCTCAACACACAGGACTTGGGGAACTCTGGGTCTGGCTACCTACTGGGCTCCCTCGGGGCAATGGCACAGCTCTCCCTTTTTCAAATGCCCAAAATTACTTGGGGGAGATCTGTCTTCCTGTTCAACGGGAGTTTGACTCAGAGAGATAGGGTTCAGGGCCCCTTCTCAGCAGCTATGATTCCTCCCCCGCTTCCTTTTTTCCCACTGCTCCTTCCTACCAAGCTGTTGGAATTTTGATCCAGCATTGTGTGGGGGAGGGGAACTGTTAGTCAGGAAAGCCATCTACCAAGCATTCTTACAAATCTTTAAGGAGAGGCTTTTGAAACTCAAAAGTCAACTTTTGATTCTTATATTTGTTGTGTTCTATTTCAAAATAATATCCTGCTATAGCAGCATAGTTTTATTTTATGGAGAATACGAGGCAACTCAATACCCTTGGTTGCCTGGCTAACATCTGTACAGGTTGGCTATATTATAACCTTGTGGGAACACCACCCCTGGGAGCCTGTGAACTCCTCAGTCTTTGGCACCCAGCACAGTACCTGTCTGATGCACAGTAGGTGCTTCATACATGCCTATTGAATGACAGCCTATCTTACCCAAGAGATATAATGTTCCAATTTATTAAATGTGATTTTTTAAGGTCCTTGATAGTAGTTTTTGTCCACAAAAGAGATTATTCATAAGTTATTTTGATTTTTAAATTAGTATTTGATTTATTAAAGTTAGAATTTTAAAAACCTTTGTATTTTTTAAGCTTTTAAGTTTAGATTACAAATCTCATTACATCATCTGCCGCTTAACGATGGGGATACATTCTGAGAAATGCATCATTAGGCGATTTTGTTGTTGTGAGAACATCAGAATGTTATACAAATCTAAGTGGTATAGCTTACTACTGTAATTATATGTGTTATACTTTTATACAACTGGCAGTGCAATTGGTTTGTTTATACAAGCATCACTACAAACATGTCAGTAATGAATTTGCCACGACTTCACTGGAAGATAAAAAATTTTTAGCTCTATTAAAGTCTTATGGGACCACAGTCGTATATGTGGTCTGTTGTTAACTGAAACATCATTATGTATGACTGTATGTGTAATAACGAGCATTCTCTGTGACGGTAGCTTTTAATGAGCAGTGGATGCTTTGCTTTTTAGTAATTTTGTTCATTCCCATTAACCTGAATGGAAAACCACAGCCGTGAATAAACAGACAAACATGAATTCAAGAATTTTATGGTTAAGATCTTAGCAATCATCTAACCTAACACTATCCTTTTTTTTTTTTTTTTTTTTTTTTTAATAAGTAAAGAAAACAGGAACTCTAAGAGAGCAGTAGCTTTAGCCAAGGTCACAGAGTTAGTTGATGGCAAGGTCTTCACTGAGATTTAGTCAGGTTGGTTGGGGAGCAAATGTATAGGAGAGAATAAGAAAAGAGAGGGATAGTTGTTTGGGGTGGCATGGTTAATTTCTTGTTATGTCAGCATCTCTTAATTCTGGGATGATTTAAAAATAAGTATAGTAATGTTTAAGACTCTCAAATGTGTAGTATTCATATTTTCAAGTTAAGAAGTCTGTGCATTCTTGGCATTTTGTATTTTGGCATTTTAAAACTTATAAAAGTTAAGAGAATTTGGCCAATGGAGCAAGATATCATCCTGTTATTCTAATTTTAAATGTGTACTTGATTTAGACTTGCGATTTTAAGTTTGAATGTTAATAAGTTTATTATAGACTGAATAATTTAATAGAACTAAAGATTTACCATATTTATAAGTTTAATGTATTAGATTTATAAGAGTTATTTAAGTATTCAGGAAAGTTTTGTTAAGCCAAACAATTATAGTACTTAAAAGGAAATTAAATACATTAAATTTATAAAAGCAGTTTAAAAGGAATTTAACCAAGTTCATAAAAGAGACCAAACATTTATCAAGGCCCCTTAAAAGTGACTTTTATAATTTGCTGGGCTTTTGAATAAAATATATGTATAGAATATTCAAAGGAATACACACACACACACACACAAGCTGTTAAGAACTAATAAAAAGCAGAGTTCCAAGATATAAGATCAGTATACTGAAATCAATTGTTTTTGTGTATATAAGTAATGAACAATTCAAAAATGAAATTAAGAATATAATTCCATTCATAATAGCATTAGAAATAATTAAATACTTAAGAATAAATTTTTTAAAAAAAATTCAGGATTTGTACACTGAAAATTACAAAACTTTGCTGAAGGAAAGGAAAGAAGATTTAAGTAAATGGAGAGCTATTCCATGTCCATGGATTGGAAGATACAATATTGTTAAGATGTCAATTATCTCCAAATCGTATAGATACGATGCAATTACCATTAAAATTACAGCATGCCTATTTTTGGGTAAAATTGATAAGCAGATATTAAACTTTATATGGAAATGCAAATACCTAGACTAATCCAAACAATTTTTAAAAAGAAGAATGGAATTAGAGGACTGTCATCTCCCAATTTCAAATTACTATTAGGTTCCAGTTATCACAGTGTGATATTGGCATAAGGATAGATATATAATTAAAAGGAACAGAATTAAGAATCCAGAAATAAATCCTTGTATCTATAGTCAATTGATTTTTTACAAGATGCCAAGGCAATTTACTGAGAGAGTGGATAGTCTATTCAACAATGGTTCTGGGATAATTAGCTATCCATAACGCAAAAAGATAAACTTAGGCTCTCCCACCAGACTATACACAAAAATTAACTTAAAATGGATCCAGACTTAAATATAAAAGTAAAACAATAAAACTCTTAGAAAAAAATACAAGAAAAAAATACAAAAAATATTCAAGACCATTAGTTAGGTGAAACTTCCTTAAGTACGATATGGAAAAGCATAGTTAGTAAAAGGAAAAATTAATAACTTAGATCTCGTCAAAATTCAAAACTTTTGAACTCCAGAAGTCACCATTAAGAAAATTAAAAGAGAAGAAACAGATTGGGAGAAAATATTTGCAAAATACATATTCAATCAAGGACTTTTATCAAGAATTAAGAAACGTATATGTACGATTGATTTACAAGATAAATAACTCAATCAAAAAATGAGCAAAAGGTATAAACAGACATCACACACACACACATACACAATACCTAGCTGGGAAGTATGTGAAAAGATGCTCAACGTTATTAGTCATAAGGAAAATGCAAATTAAAGCCACAATGAGATACCATTTCATGCTCACTAAAATGGCTAGAGGAAATAAGAAAGACAACAAATGTTGGTGATGATGTAGAGAAATGGGAGTTCTAATACACTGCTGATGGGAATATGAAATGGTGCAGCCACTTTGGAAACATTCTGGTGGTTTCTTAAAAAGATGAACATAAAACTACCATATAATGTACAATTCTACTCCTAAGTAGAGAGAAATGAAAACATAAGTCTGTATGAAGATTTGCACCTAGCAGTGTTATTCATAATAGTCCCCAACTGGAACAGCCTAAATGTCCATCAGCCCATAAATGGATAGATAAAAAATGGTATATTCATTCAATGGAACACTATTCAGTGAACTACTGACACATGCTGATCTTGAGTGAACTTCAAAAACATTATGCTAAGTGAAAGAAGCCTGACAAAAGAGACCACATATAGTATGATATCAGTTATATGAAATGCCCAGAAATATATATAGAGAAAGTAGATTGGTGATTGCCTGAGGCTCATGGGTATTAACTGTAAATGGGCAGGAAGGATCTTATTGGAGGGATGAAAATGTTCTGGAACTGATTTATGGTGATGGTTGTACCCCTTGGTAAAGTTACCAGAAGTTACTGAATTGCACACTTGAGAGAATTTTATGATATGTAAAATATACCTCAGTAAAGTCGTCGAAGAAAAAACATGTGACTTTGGGCATGTAACTAATTTCTCTATGCTTTAACTTTTCATTTGTAAAATAGGGATATTGAAAGTATTTACCTCATAGGGTCATTGAGCAGATCAAGCAAGAAAATATGTACACTATGTTTAGAGTGCCTGTCATATAGTAAACACTCAATAAAATAGTAGTTTCTATGATTATTTCAAAGCATCAGAACAAAGTTCTGAAGGAATAAGAGTTTGTTTCTTTTATAGAAGATATCAATATGTTAAAAACCACTTGAAAAGACATGGTGAAACCTTAACTACATTTTACTAAGTGAAAGAAGACAATCTGAAAAGGCCATATACTGTACAATTCCAAGTATACAACGTTCTAGGACAGGCAGTAAAAAGATCAGTGGTCGTCAGGGGCTGGCAGGGTAAGAAGGGGAGGGTAAAATGAATAGGTGGAGCACAGAGGAGTTTTAGGGCAATGAAAATACTTTGTATGATATCATTATAATGAGTACATATCATTATACATTTGTAAAACCCATAGAATATGTAATACCGAGAGTGAACTGTAATGTAAACTATGGATTTTGGGTGATAATGAGATTGCAGTATAGGTTCATTTACACAAAAAATGTACCACTCTGATGGAGGATGTTGGTAATGGGGAAGGCTATGCATGTGTGAGGGCAAAGGATATGTGGGAATTCTTTGTACCTTCCACCCAGTTTGGCTATGAAACTAAAACTATTCTGAAAAAAAAAAAAAAAGGCTTTATAACAATAACTGAAAAAAAAACAAAAACAAAAAAAACCCAAGCCCACTTATCTTTTCCAACTTGAAATTGTCTATCTATAGCACAAAACACTTGTGGGAAAGAAATGAAAAACTTGTGGGAAACACAAAATTTGGCTTAACAGGTCAAATAGGCAAAAAATTCATTTAAAGGATAATGAAATTAGAAAGATTTATCATTTCTATTTAAGAAATTCCTACTCAGTACAAGCGAAAGATTTAATTAGCCAAATTAAACTTTAATCAAGATGCAGTAAATATTTTTTAATTTAATGTTTAAGTATGTAAAATGTTTATATGATTCCAAGTCAAGACTATGCAATAAAGTACAATGAGAAGTCTAGCCTCTATCCGCATTACCTCTACCTTATCTCCTTCTTCTTTCTATAGTTAACAATTTTTTTAGTTTTGGGGTTATTCTTTAATTTTTTTCTTTTTTTCAATATAAGCAAACATGTTTATTTTATATTTCTCTCCTCTCCCTTTCTAGCCAGAAGATACCACACTTTAAACCTGTTTCCTTGCTCTCCCCTTTTTTTTTATTTACTTAACAATTTATTCCAGTGATTACGCCATGATAGTTGAGGTCGTGTGCATTCCTTTGTTTCGGTGGCATGTTTATTCAGCCAGCTTTTTGGTTTCCTGTTTCTTGCTATTATACTTAATTCTGCAGTGCATCGCCTTGAAGTTGCAGTAAATTTAAGGTGCAAACTCTGAGCATTTCTTGGCATCTGAGTAAGTTTGTCCTTTGGCAAGCCAAGCTTGCTGTGGCTTATATAACTGATCCAATATTGTTTGTGAAGAAATTCCATTTGGACTACCTGCTACGTGTTGATTTGAATCACTTTAAAATCGTTAATTTTTTGAAGCTCCTAAAATGTTTTGAAAAAAGTCCTTAATAGTAAATATCATTTTATATTAACCATCTTATATAAATATTGAATTGTTTAATACCTACTACCAGATTGTTCGACTATGTTTATTCAATATTTCTCAGACTTTCCATTTCATTTTATCAATTCTAAGTAATCTTTCACCTTTTAAAGTATGAGAATTTGGGGTCTAACAACAAATATCAAGTCAAATGTCAGTTATTTGGAGTTTGACAGAGCCCTTAGATCTATTTTACAAAGACTTTTAAATGTCTTGAGTTTTTTTTTTTTACAAACATTTACATTTTTAACTTTTATTGATTTATTTTATACAAGTTATTTGTGTTTGCTGGAGAAAAATTAAGAAAGTTCAAGCAAGCAGAATGAAAAAAACTGCCTGTAATCCCAACCCCCAGAGATAACTAACATTAGCATTTGGATGCATATTCTTCTAGACTTTTTCAAGGAATATAAACAGCCACCCTCCCCAACCAACACACATGCATATGTAATTTCTTCTTTTCTTATCTTAAATGTAGTTCTAGGGAAATTTCATCTTTCTATTTATTAAGATTTAACTTTGCTGTTTGTCTTGCATATCATATAGATGTTTTTTCTGTTTCCCCATCAAAGTTAACTCTTTGTATTTTTTTTATAGTGTTTACCTTAGAAATAGAAAATCGAGTTTTTTTTTTTCTTGGATAAATAAATTGAAAGTCCCTAAGATTTGTTTTCCATGGTTTTCTAAGTCCTTGAACTGCCCTCTTTTATTTTGGCTCAGGGGTAGTTTACTGACTCCTAAAGGGAGATAAGTACTTGAGACCAGGTGTCCTGGGAGAGATTCATCATGCAGAAATGAAAGTCAAGCAGATTCTCCCTGATCATTATTCTGCTATTCAAAAGACTTGGAAAGAACTAATTCTTGCAAGTGCTTTCTGTGATCATGATTGCCTATATCTTATTCTAACTACTAACACTGAATATCAAATTAAAACCTGAAAAGTTTAAGTATCTGCATGTTTCAGCATCACGTACCAAAAATAATTCTTGATAATGAAGTGAATTTTAAACTTTCTATATGGATGGATTTTGACATTTGGCACACTAGAGTTGTGTATACAGCATGAAGGTGGGGCATTTTCCCCTGCCACGGTCATTGAAATCAAAGGTCACATTAAAGTAATTATTGTGCTTTATTATTATTTTTTTAGAGAGATATATGAAAGATAAAACGATTCGATTATTTAACAAGTGGAAACAGAAAACTTTGTTCATAAAAAGTTAAAATTTTAAAAATGCTTTTATGTCATGTTATGGTCAGTCACAGGAAGGTGAAAGGATGGTGGGATATATGTAGACAGAAGTGGAGAGTAGACCAGGAAAAGCAAAGAGGGCAGATGAGATGGGAAAATGGTGAGAGGTATAGTCTAAACACCATCCTCCAAAAGCCAGAGAGGAACGCATGCCGGGGAAAAGTTGGTTAAGAAAGTCATTTAGAGAGCAATTGTGTGTGTGTGTGTGTGTGTGTGTGTGTGTGTGTGTACATATATACATATGCATATATATAATGTGTATATATTATGTTAATTCCTAACTTTTTAAATTGGCGGTAGTTTTCTACAGTAATAATTCTGGGTACCTATATATACTATGGAAATACTCATGTAGGCATGCAAGAATGTTTATTGCAACATGTTTGTAACAGCAAAATGTACAGATAATTTAAATGTTGAACAGTATGAAAGTGATTACATAGATAAAAGTATGTTCATTTAGTGGAATTCTAGGCAGCCATCGAAAAGAATAAGGTGGAGTTATGTACACTGATATGGAAAGAATACATATATGTGATAAAGTGAAAGAAACATGTTGTAGAACATTATGTGTAGTATGATTATAATTTTGTCAAAAACAAAAAGTAGATGTATATCTATACCTATCTATATTTATATCTATCTATCTATCTATTGAAAAACAGTCTAGATGAATATACCCTAAATTGTTGATAATTTTAGTTGAGAAAATTTGAATGTTACAATGATATTTGAGGAGATGAAAATGGGAGAATAATTTATGTCTGAATGCATTCAGAAGAGATTTCACAATAGGGATCGAATTGTTCTCTGAGTTCCAGTAGGAACCCAAACAAGTTTAGTTTATGGCTGAGTCAAGCCTGACGCTTTCTGTTTCCCATTTCTAGTGGACACCAGAGAGCCTAGACCCATGTAATTCTGTTCTTGGATATTAACAGACAATTTATATTATAACCGAGATTTTTTGGGTAAACCTCTGAATGGAAAGAGATTTCTTCATCTACAGTTTGATGATGATAATAATAATAATCCTTGTCTTAAAGGCTTATTTTGAGTGTTAAATGTAGTAATATATAGAAAATGCCTAGCTCAATGCCCAGCATATAGTCAAGATTTAGAAATGGAAGTCACTATTGTTATTAATATATTGGAGAGGTTCAGGATGAAATTCCCATTTTCCTAGGCTTTCATTTTCTTTATATATGCTTCCTACCCTTGTAGCATTGAAAGCAATTTGATACATGGAATTGGAAGTAGATAAAATTACTGAAGATTTCTTACTGAGCCATCATAGCTTATGTTATATGTCTATATGAAGAAGAGTCTTTTGTTCATTTTGACTCCTTTCTCATCAAGATTCAATTACTTATCTGACAATTTGTATTAGTCATTAAGGCAGCCCCCCAAAGGATCTGTTCACTTCCTGAGTATAGACATTTAACTTTAAAATGCTTCACATAATTTTTGGACATTTTAATTTTTTTTAAATGAAGCAACTTTTGACACATTAAATTTATTCCAAGAGATGACATTAGGCCATGTTCTTGTGCCTGTTCTCTCAAGTAGATTTAATGTACTTCCACATTCCTAAAATGTTTTTATAATAGCTTCATAATTACAAGTGATGCTTTTTAAATGTGTTGCCTTTTCAAAAAAGAGTGACTCTGACTTGAAGTTTTTTATGAATTTTGCTAGTTCCTTAAGACTTCAGCTTCACCAGCTTATAGGAAGAAAAAGGCCAAGCTACACAAACACCTAGTGTGGTGGCTGAAAAATTGACTCTTACTAGAAATTACTGTTTGACTATTGCTATGAGCACGTAGGCCTTTGATTATAGGAACATAACATTCTAAACAAGCTTTCTGCTTCTGTAACCCTGCTTATGCCTCTGACCTGTGAGTTGACAGGTAATGAATAGAAGAAAGATAGCCCTTTGTGTTTAGACAGAATGAAGAATGGGATTTGGGGCTTAAAAACTCTGTACCTCTACATTTCGGGGCTGCTTAATTTGGGGTCTGCGTACCCCTGGCAGACCCAGCTGGCTGAATAAAGAGTGTTTTCTATAACTCACTCATTGAGTTCTGGTGGTCCGTGTGTCTTTCGGGGCCTGGCGGCTACAACACTAGTTCAGCTGTAGAAGTTATGAAAGCCAGGCAGAATTTACACATGGTTATCATGCATGGCGGGGTTGAGGCTGTTGTGTTTCTGGTCATATTTATTTAATAGTTTAATTAAATAATTGAGAAAACTATTACTTCGAAAAGTTATTCTTCGGTGGAGAAATTTTATATATTACTATTACATTTGCATTTGTGGAACGTTTTTTAAAAAACCACAGATTCTCTTGAGTATAATAATAATTCAGTACTTTCTCTCCAATATTATGAACCTCAGCTGCATTATCATTGGTTCAATGTCTATAACAGGGCAATACGACACCGTACATGGCACACGTACTGTTCCTCACTTCCTCAAGTCCCACTCTCATTGTCTCCCTAACCCACATCCACCCCGTCACCCCACCCCTCTGCCACATATTCATGATGGGCATCACTAATCATTTAGCAAATGATTTAACTGCTACAGAAGAGGAAAACGATCAAACTTTTATGATTTATCAAATATTGACGAGTTAGGCAATTCAGCTCCCAAAGCAGTTAGTTCAATTTTTAAAAAACAGTCAAATTATTTTTGGACATAATGTAAATAAAAAGTTATTTTTTGGCCAAAATTTCAACTTTTCAAGTCACTGTTTTAATGCTACATTGGCAAAGTTTGAATGACTAATTCTATAATTAAATGCAATGTACAAGAAGCATTACATAAAGGAAAGTTAATTGTGAAATAATTGACACTTAGGCAGGTTCTTTTCAGTAAAGTGTGAATGTATCTAAAACTTCTTTTGCTTTGAAACAGATTTCTCACTGATTGTCGTTCTTTGCCGTTCTCCCAGCATGTGGTATACAGTTGACCCTTCAACAAGGATACAGGGTACCCACCCCTGTGCAGTTGAAAATTTGCATATAAATTTTGATTCTCCAAAAACTTAACTACAATTGCCCTTGGCATCCTCTATTTCAACAAACTGTAGATTGAAAGCAGTATTTTTGTTGGGAATCTGTAATTGCAAAACCATGGCTGGGAATGCAAATATACTGTTTTCGATTCCTGGTGGTTAAATCCCTAGATTCATAACCCAAAAATTGGAAAGGTTGACTTTTTCTATTGAAAAAAATATATGCATATATGTGGACCTACATAATTCAAACCCATGTTTTTCAAGGGTCAACTAAAGCTGTTTTCTGCCCGATTAAAATTCATCACCAAATCCTAGTGTTGCAGCAGATGGAGAGATCTGTGGCCAGCAATCCTTTTTGAAGATCTTTTCTATTTACTACTGCTGAGTAGTTTTACAACTAGGGATCACTTAGTATGGAAAAGGAAATAAATCTAACTCTCATGCCATATACCAACCACAGGATAAAGATACCTAATATCCATCTGTAATAGCATGGTCAAGGTAAATGGCACTTGGGAGTGATGGAATATGTCTTATCCTTTTCTTCCAACACTCTGTGGACATTGTACTAGAATTTTCAACAGCAGTCAATCCCCTAGAGTGGACACCAAGGGATATAGGACTCTGTCTGTCTCGCCTTTGCTATGCCCGTCTCGGTTTCCTTTGATAGGTATAGAAACAGAACAAGGAAGGTGCAGGGGTGAGACTATTCCCCTGAGCGCAGTCTCTAAGACTTTAGACTATTGGGAAAGGCATGAAAAGAAACACTATGAAATGAACACATGAAAAGCAGAGAGAAGGTGTTCAAAAATGGATTCCATTTTTAGATGTTTGCTTTTTTACCAACACCAGGGTTCTGTTCTTGTCCCTGTGAGGCCCCACCCTGGGAGGACTTACCTTATTTTAGCCCCTGGCCAGGCCTCTGATTGGCTTCTTTGTGTGACTGTGCACGCCCCTGTTTATTCATGAACTTGAGATATGAGGCAGGTATAGATGTGGCTCAGCAGATGTGTGTGAGTGCATTCATACGCTGTCTGTGTCCTGCAAGAGCTGCCAGGTCCTTCTCTCTTGTTTGTTGCCCCCTAAGGTGCCTTGGCAGCCTGAAGCTTAGAGCAGGCACTCTAAATGCAGTTTCCAGGACAGCTCAATTCCTCTGTCGATGAAGGTCAAGTAATGACTGACTTATTCATTCTCTTTTATTTTGAAAATAAGAGAAATTTTTACTACAGTACATTCCTTACAATAGGACTTTTGATCTAAGCTGTCTCTTAATCTCGTATTTGATAAATAATTAGTGGATCGCTACTCACACTACTCAATAATTACTAATGCCTCATTTGCATGTGAAAATAATATTCCATGTAGCTGGTTTTATCAGTTAAGCTGAGCCAATAGGAGAAGGAGACATGTTGATTTGAGCAGAAGTTTGGATTGCAGTGGAATAAACTATCGAGTTCAGTATCAGTACTTTGATGCCCTCATGGCTTATGCTCGAGGAGTGCGACGGGGATAAATTTTTCATTTCTCGGTGGTGCCTTTGCAATAACAGATTTGTTCTGGATATCAGGTGCCACGATCATTCTATCATTCAACAAATATTTTTAGATTCTTATTGTGTACATACTACTGTGGCTAGCGCACCAACCATTCTAATAGTTGTTAGGAAAGCAGTAAAGAAAACAGAAGTATAACACCACTTTAATAGTGAATTGACTTCTAGATCCCAAACTTTGACAGACTATCATCAATGCTTTGAAATCTGTTTGTTATCAAAGAACATTTTGTTATATAATGGGAGTTTCTTACCATATTGATGTGGATCTTCATAAATATTTTAAGAGCAGAATTTGACAGCTTAGGAAATCTGTCAGATAAACTCCGGCTTGAGTTTATATCAATAATGTTAGTAATGTCCTTAAGTGATAATGTTATTACTTCCTTCTTTTGGTGGTGGTATTTAGCGGGATATTTCTCATAGTTCATAGATAGGCCATGTACCAAGCAAGGTAGGCAATATTATGTTATAATAACTATAGGAATAAATTTTCCTCTATGCTTCTGAGTTCTTGGCAGAGACCTCTATAATAAAAGACAAGTTAACAAGAGAAAAACAAACAAGTTTATTAACATGTGTACCTCATGTATACATGGGAGATAAGCAGGAAAAGGAGTAACTCTCTGAGGTGGCTTAGAATTCGGGATTAAATGCCATCCTAATAGGGAACGGGGAGAGGCAATGTAGGCCTCTTAGAGGAGACTATTCTTAGAAGAATAAATGGGAAGTATGATAGTTTGTGACAAAGTTTGTCTTCCACCAGTGTAATATAGTGGAGGAGAGGTGTGCTACTTCCAGGCTCATGGAAGGATTGCAGGTCACTTGGCCATGTTCAGTTTCAAGGGAGTAAAATGGCATTCTTCTATGAGCCTGAAAGTAGAGGATATCTGGACATTGAAGAAAAAGATGTTTGTCTGTTGGTCTATATCAGACCATTAGCAAATCCAGGAGAACTTTTGTCTCTTCTTTGATTAGTGAACTGAAAAAACAAATAAATGCCCTGAATAAGATTTTCCTTAGTGTGATGGTGATGAAATAAGTGTGAGAAATACTTCCAGATTATTGAAATAACTATGCTACAAAAATTAAAAGTAACTATGGATAATCTATCTGTATATTTTCAGAAATATGAATTTATACAATGCCTTATAGGAGACTATACTTAGATTTCTTCTTGGAGGATTCATGTGCTATGGTTGGCAGAATGATGACTTCCCAAAATGTCCATCTCCTAATCCCTGGAACCTGTGAATATGTTGGGTTGTGTGGCAAGGAGGAATTAAAGTAGCAGATAGAACCTAATCAGCTGACTTTAAGATGAAGAGATTACCCTGGGTTAGTTGGATAGGCTCTATATAATCACATGGGTCCTTTAAAGTGGAAAAGGGAGGTGGAAGAGGACGTTAGAACCAGAGAGATGGCAGCATGAAGAAGACATGGGCTGAGATTGCTGGCTTTGAAGATGGAGGAAGGGGCTATAAGCCAAGGAATGTGGGTAGGCTCTAGAAGCTGGCAAAAGACAAAGAAATAGATTCTCCCCTAGAGCCTCCAGAAGGAATGCCCTTCTGACATCTTGATTTAGTCCAATTAGACCCATTTCAGATTTCTCAACTATAGAATAGTAAGATAATAAATGTGTTGTTTTAAGCCACTTGGTTTGTGGTAATTTATTATATCAGCAGTAGGAAGCTAACACATGTCCCATGACTACTCTACAAGAAGGATTAGTACAGAAGGTTGACATTTCCTGGAAGGCTGCACATGAAAAATATGGAATTATATTCTCTTCATATCATTATCCTTCCAAAGAGCCTCAAATATTCCTGGAAGAGAGAAAGCTGGAAAAGCTCACTTTCCGGGAAAATAGTAGAGATGCATCTTTTCTATTCCACTTATAAGGAGACTCGTCAATCTTTTGAGAAACTTACGCAGAGTAATGGGAGAAGAAAAAATAGAAAGCACCAATTTTATCAGAATTTCACATGGCCTTGGAAGAACTAAGAGTTTATGGCTAAAATTTAGCAAGTAGTCAGAGGAGTGACTGATGGATGGCTTTGGAACCTGTGAGGGCTGGGATTGATATGCTAGAAAATGACTTTGTGTCCAATGCTTTATTGGGTTAGGAAAAAAATGTTAGGATTGTGGATGATGTGCACAATCTATCTGTCTATCTTGAATCTAAGGTATAGCCACGGTGAATGGTAAAGTTCCCAGTTTCTAAGGAAGACTGTATATGCCATTACAAAACTTCATTTGCAGTAATGCATGACTATATAGTGTATATATATGAATATACATGTGAACATGTATAAATATATATTTCAGTCCCTCGAAAAGATTCCCAAAGAATGTAAAATATAACGAAGTTGTTATTCAAAATAGCCAGTAACTGGAATGTATCCAGAGAGACAAAAATTTGGCTCAAAATAAAAAACTATTGCAGACTGTTCAGTGAGCAGTCCCAAAGTTCACCAAGGGTAGACACCCAACTAGGCTGGTTGTAATCATCATTTATCTTTTACCAAATTCCAATAGACAAGCATCCTCTATTTGCTAAAATTCTGCATTGAACAGAATTAAAAATACTCCAACAGCTCCTTTTCGTCGATTCTCACCTATGCCCTCTATCATTATTCTCCTCCCTGCTTTCCATCCTAATTACCAGGAGCAAGAGTGTTAAAATTTGGTCATTAGTAGCTACTTTACAATAATGATGGCGAAAGATAGCTAATAGTTTGATTATTTATTTTCACTCTCACCTTGTTCCAAAAAGGATTTAAGGTGGATTACAAAAACACACACATTACAAGGTAAAACAAAGATTAGCAAAGTGAGGAAATTAGGGCTAAAGGAAAATAAAGTGAGAAAAATAAGAAATGTGCTCCATGAGGCTCTGAGCCCTTGTCCGGAGTGGACCTCAAATTTGGCTCTGGCTTTCTAGCAACCAGTTCAGAAGAAGGGAAATGATCAGTCCCATGAGTTGCAGGTCAGGTGGTCAGAAACAGCACAGTAATTCCTGGACTTTAGACCAGAGAGAAATTTCTCCCATGGGCTCTGTAAAGAGGACCGTCTGGAATTCATTGAGCAGAGTCCTCAGTAACATCCTCCTGAAAGAAATGACAGATTACTCAAGGCTATGTCTTGTCACATCTTCAGTATTGGCCTGCCATATCATAACTTAGCAGAATTCAGCATAAACCCTCTAACGAGGATCAAAGAGATGTATTGTAGTTTCTCTACACATTGCTGGCTTAACCATGGCATAGATTAAATGTCTAGAGGAATGAATAGGTGAACAATCCCACACAAACACTATTTCTTCTCAGTATAAGTTAACTGTGTGTATGTGTTCTTCCCGGTGCTTCAGCGAAAGGGCGAACGTTTGCAGAGAGCTTCAGGGTCTGGGAGATAGCTTCAGTCTCCTTTTCTGTGGTTTGGAGCTCTAGAAGGAAAAACCATCGAGCCTAGCAGAGGTGGCAGGAGGAAGAAGGGTATACGGACAATGTGTGATGTGTTACAAGGGGTTGGAGGCAGAGTAGTGGTAAGGTTAGGTCTCAGGCTTCTCCAGATTGGGGACAGTCCTTTCCCAGGAGCACATGCAGTTTAGATCTTTACCTGGTGCTTTCAAGGGTGCCAAGTCTGGTGAGACAGCAGGCAGAGCAAATTCCCTTCTTGTGCTGAGGATCCTTGAGGGTGCCCCATGAGCTTGGTTGGCTGGGACCCCTCAGCCATCAGTGGGGATCAGTGGTCTTCATTTCACGCTCCCTCCCACATGCAGGCCTCTTCCGTTCATCTGGCACCCTGATATGTTGTAAACAAAGATGGAGGATGCTGCTCTCCTGCAGCCCAGCACCTGCTTCTCAAGAGCTCCCGAGGCCTCACGGCGAGGGGCGGGGGCGGGGTGTTGGGAACCTCTCCAGGCTCCAGCAGTAGGCCATTCACATTTTACCAGCAACATTTACCTAATACACTTTGGGCAGAAAGAAGAAATAATGAACATCTGTCCTTCCAAGATTATTCCAATTCATTCTCCACACTAGTCACCATAATCTTTCTTAAATATAAATCTCATTGTGTCACCCTAATGAACTCCCATCCAGAGCTTCCCATGCCCCTCAGGATAAGGCTGCAGGTCTGTAGTATGGTTAACATGGACCTTCAGCTGATCTCCGCAGCCCCGACCCTCCCCATTTCTCTTCCTTCCCCCCCCTTACCGCTTCTGTTCTGTAGTTGTCTACACTCTTCAGTTCCTTGAGCTTCTCGTATTCTCTTGCTTTCCCCAGGTCCAGGCACATGCTATTCCTTCTTGGAAAACTTTTTTTTACCCTTTACTCATTAGGCTGGCCTACGCCTGCTTATATTTCAGGTTGTAGCCCAGAAATAATCCCTCTAGGCGCTGGTCCTGGAAGTGCCTCTGCTGGGTGCTCTGTAGACCCTTTGCTTTCTCCAGCTGTAGCACTATGTTAGGAACAATGCCAGCTTTAGAGACAAAACTTAACATTTTAGTAGTTTAATGCAACAGAATTTTATTTCTCCTTCAATTAACCGTTCAGTGCAGGTGCTCTGGCAGTGATGCTATTCTCTCCAAGGTGATTCAAAGTCCCAAGCTCTTTCTGTATTGAAGTTCTGCCATCCTCTAGGGCCTTTAGTCCTCAGCACTTACGGGGGCTGGACGGGGGCGAGTGGCTGAAGGGCACACCTGCCCCTTATTGTCTTGACATGGAGGCATCCTGTGTTCCTTTTGGTCCCATCCCATTGGCATGAGCGTGGTGCTGCCTAGTTGCCAGGGGTAACAGCTGTCCAGTGTCAGTGTTATAATACAGAAGGAGAAGCACAAATTTTGGTGGGTGCACAGGCTCCTGAAGCACCTTATTTTAATTACCTGTGACCTGACTAGACTCTGAGCTCAGTAGGGGGAAGGAAGGTGATGGTATTGCTCACTGTTGTTCCATCTTTTTCTGGCCGTTCCATCTCTTTCCAGCACTGTGCTTGACACTGGGTGCAGGAATTGCCCCATGAGTAAGAGCAGTCAGTGCCGACTGGAGGAGGGAATGGGTCATGCAGACGAGTAGTCTTCTTGAAGCTCCTCTCCCACACTGTGTGAGTGCTGGGGAGAGAGCCAGCAAGCAGACAGTCCTTCCTCCTGCTACTAGGAGGCAAGCCTCTCTGAAAGGCATTCATTGCAAACAGAGAGGTTCCAGAGTCACAGGTGCCCATAAAGGCACAAACCTCCTCTTAGATGATGAGGCCTTCTGATTAAAGACTTGTTTTTGGTACTTTATGGGGCAGAGAGAAGAAGCGCTGCTGTCAGTGCTGGCAGCGCAGCTCCATAGCACATCTGGCACCTGCCTCTGAGTCCAAGAAGATGTGTGGTGAATACATTTCCCCCCTCTTTATACGCCAGTTACATCTTAAAAGTATCTCTTCACAAGTCGTTTTTTTGTGTGTATGTTGGCGTGAGCATATAATAGTAAGAAGGCAATCACATATCAGATTGTCTGGGACAAAAGAAGGAATGAATAGTCATGTGTATTCATTAACTTAGTGAAATTGGGGAAATATCCGTTGCTATCTGAAGCAGCATGGTTCTATCTGTGAAAATTCTCAGGTAGGCTAGTAGTGCCTTCACTTGTGAAACTGGGACCTTCTGCTTGACAGTTTGAGGCCCCAAAAGAGACCCAAGGTGGTGATGTAAGTGAAAACACTCGAGCCTCCCATCCCCACAGTCCTGTGTGGGGAGGAAGTCTGGTTATCTTTTTCCCAAGGTCCTCCTCTTCTGATAAGTCCAAGAACTCCAGGGCTGACTTGGCCCAAAAGGGCCAGTATTTATCACCTTAGGTGTCACAGCAGGAAACAGGGAATCCAGTGGTTCTGGAAAGTCTCCTGTCTGCTGCTCGGGCATGCTGGAGGCTGAGGTGCAAGGTGCTATCTCTGGTCTTGCTGTTTTTCTCAGGGTTTATGAGAAGGAGGAAGCCTCCTTTATTCCTTCCCTGTGGACACTTTGGAAGTAGAAGGTAGTCCCTCTAGTGAGATTATTATGTTCTTGGCAGTAAAGTTTCCATTTCTAGGAGAGATAGAGCAGGGAAGAATAGCCTTGTCTGAAGCCCACTCTGCTATGGTCCAAGAGCCAATCCTTGGACCTGGATCTGTGGACCCTTGGAGTCAAGCTGATGATAATCTCACTGTCCCTCTCTACCCCCAGCTTTGGTTATAACTACTCCAGGCTTTAACAGTCCTATGACTTTGAACCTAAGAGGTGTTCTTGGTTTTTTTCCTCCAGGAAGACCCAGGATATCCCGCCCCTTCCCAGGGACTACCCTTCTCTGAATAATGGGTTCCTACATGCCTTCTCACTAATAATAATCATTAACATTTATGAGTGCTTACCATGTGTAGGCATTGTTTTAAGTCTTTTATATGGATTAACTCATTTAATCTTCATACACATCTATAAAGAAGGCCTTAATATCATCTTCATTTTATATAGGAGGAAATTAAGGCACAGGGAAAGTAATTGCCCCAAATTATACAGTGTCCAGTTAGAACTGGCACTCCATACCTTGGGTTCTTAGCCTGCTCCATGTGGCTTGATTTATGCAACAAGAGTTAAGTCTTCTCAGAACACAGATGGGCTCCAAAGTCACTGGCCTTTACTTCTATCATTATGAAAAATGTAAACAATAAAGAAGTTTAAAAACTACAGAGTAAATCCTTCCAACCCTAACTTAATCACCTCATCAGAAGTGACTACTGATAATAGCTTGATATGTATCCTTTCAAAACTTTTTTCAATCGGAATCATTTCTACAAAATAAGGAGAATAGCTGGCAGAATCTTTTGCTGAAAAGTATTTTGCAAGAAAGTTCAGTCTCTTTGAACTGAGCACCTTACTGTGTTTATAATTTAGAGAGATTTCCCCTGACCGCCTTAGTGAAAATAATACCCCTGCTATAGACTGAAAGTTTGTCCCCTCAAAATTCATGTGTTGCAATTCTAACTTCCAAGGTTATTGTAATAGGAGGTGGGACCTTTGGGAAATGATTAGGTCATAATGAGGAGTCCGTAGGAATGGGGTTAGTGCTCTTACGAAGGAGGTCTGAGAGAGGACCCTCACCTCCCTTTCCACCCTGTGGAAAAGAAAGACAGCTGTCTGTAAACAAGAAAGCCAGTCTGCCCGGAACACAGAATGTGCCTGCATCTTGATCTTGGACTTCCCAGCCTCCAGAACTAAGGAATAATTGTTTAGTTGTTCAAGCCACCCAGCCTGTGGTATTTCTGTTATAGCAGCTCCAAGGAACTAAGGAGACTTTTTTTTCCATGTTTACCCTCTCTCTAGCCCCTGTGTGTTTCCTTCTTTAAATTGCAGAAATCCCCAAACTTTTTGGCACCAGGGACTGGTACTCCTATGAGTATCTAATGCCTTATGATCTGAGGCGGGGCTGAGGCTGTGATGCTAGTGCTGGGGAGCAGCTGTGAATACAGATGAAGCAAGCTCTGCTCTCATTGCTCAACTCCTGCTGTGCAGCCAGGTTCCTAACAGGCCACAGACAGGTACTAGTCCGTGGCCAAGGGTTGGGGACCCCTGTATTAGATTGGTTGGTGTTTGGCTTTGAAATGATGTGAGTACTAAGACTGACTCTCTCACAGGCATCCAGGTGTTCACTGAGCCTCGGGGCGGGGTGTGTGTGTGTGTGTGTGTGTGTGTGTGTGTGTGCGCGCGCGCAGTATTAGGAGTGGCACTGGCTTTACTCTAGGTGAATGAACTAGTCAGGGCCAGAGCTGGCACCAGGAAGACAAGCACTGAGCCTTGAAACTGTATTTTCTTCCTCCCTCTAGGCATAAATATACCCAACAGCCTCATCTAATGGGATATTTTTAAATGCTTTTAGAGAAGCTCCCAAGGGAAAATTCTTCCTCTTAAAATTTACTGTGTTCCCCTACACATGGTCATTCTGGCTCCTTAGAATGTAATACAATTATGATCTGCTCTTCGAAAAAAGATTATTCTATTTAAGTGTAGAATTTACAAAAGAATTAAATTAAGAATTGATTTTGAAAAGACTCACCACAAGCTTTCTTTAAACAGAAAGGTTTAAAGAAACCTTGAAGACATTTCAAATGATTTGATTTATAAACACTTCAGGAAAATATAATGTGTAGAGAGGAAGGTGGACAAGTGTGATTTGTGTGGGCAGAATGTGTGCTGCTTCTAAACCTTGTACATATCATACTTTATATGTTGTGATAATTTGTTTTCATGTCTATTATTACCATTTTAGCGTGAGTCCCTTGCTGGCAGGGAGCATATCTTAATCATCTGTGTATGTCTGATATCCAGCAGGGTCGTTGACAGCTGGATTCATGTCTTATTTTCTTTCTATCCTTGGCACCTGGTTTAGGGACTGGTATTCGGGGCTACTCAGAAAATGTTTGTTGAATTAAAAAGGCTAAACATAAGTCTCCCCCTTTGGAAATAGTGTGGATTTTTGCACTTATAAAAATCCTCTCATTAGTATAGTTCATTAAAACAATTATTTAATGTTCCCGGCCATAGGCCATCTGTAGGAACTCTGGCTTCCCACTGATGAGTTCATTTATTGAATGCCTATCATGTACCAGGCACTGAGCTACCAGCTGGGGATAGAGTGAGCAAGGCAGATGGGGTTCTGATCCTGTGGAGCTTATAGTCAAGGGACGAAACAGAGGAATAAGAAATAACAACAGTGTAGTTGGTAAATGCTGATAGGGTGGGCATATGGTAGGAGCAGAACTATTGTATGAGCTGAGATGCAAAGGACAAGGAGGAGTTAGTCAGGTAATGTGCATGGGAAAGGGGTTCTTGGTACAAGGAACTGAAAGAAGTGTGGCAGAGCCAGAGTCTAGCGGGGAAGGCATAGAGTGAGGAGAGGCAGTGGTGGATGTTGGCCTGGATGGTTTGGGAGAAGGTATGATAACTCGTGGGAGAGTTTGGAGTGGATCCTGAGGATGGGGAGGGGAAATCTTAAAGGTAGTTCTGGCTGTAGTGTGAAAGATGAATCAAAGAGACCAACAATTAAGGGAGCTGTTTATTGTGGAAATACATGTAGACCAACCAAAGGCGAATGAGCAAAGACTATTTATTCAGACCTTACTATACAAGGGAACCAGCCACATCACCTGCGTTTTGGTGGAGACTCACTGGCAGGGAGAGGAGTGGGAAAGCTTTATAGGGGGCTTCAGGTATGTCCCGAGTGGCAGCGGTTGACGTGGGGAAGCTGTAGGCAAACTAGAAGTGGGGCATCCTGTGTGATTGATTAGGGGAGCGTATTTCTCTTGTTCTAGTTAGTCCTACTTTGGAAGCAGGGACAATAATTAGGAAAGCTGTCAGTGATTCATTAAGTCGTGGATATTTTAGGTGGATTGTTACAGAAGTTATTGTTTGCCTCCTGGACTGTTACTAGAGATAGTAATTTGGCTTCCTATTAGTCTGACATACAGGCTGATTTCCTGAGCTGGTTACTTAGGGGTAGGTTTCCTGAGCAGGTTGCTGTAAGTTGTGGGTCAGAGTTCTATTTTTATATATGGTCTGGTTGTTGTCTGTATATACAGTCTCTCATTATCATCAGGGTGAACTATTTAGAGATGCAAGCATTTAGAGTTGCAAATAAGATCACTTTCATTAGTGTGTATTAAATTTCCCCTAACCAATGATCCCTAACCAAATAGCCAATTAAATGATCTTAAACACATCATATTATATTTATAAATTTATTTAATATATCTGACTTCTTCCAAGTGCTCCAAATGCCTGATTCAGAAGACTTACAACCCTAACAGGCAACAATTTCATAAGGATTGAAGCATTTCTTACAAATATAATAAATCGAAAATGTTGCAAACCATATTCTTTTTTTTTTAGTTTAGGTATAATTGATGTATAATATTCTTTTAGTTTCAGATGCACAACATAATAATTCAATATTTGTATATATTGTGAACCATATTCTTTGAAATGTTCCCAAAACCTTTACCAACCATGAACAAATTTAGTACACCTTAAAAATCTTAAAAAATCCCACATCCAAAATAAATCACAGATTCACCAATATACCCTATTAACCATTTTATTTCAAATTACAAAGATAAACAGAGTGTCCTAAAGATTACAAAACTTAGTCCTCTAATTAACAGTATTAAATTATAGGTTTAAGATGCTTATTGTTATTTTTTAAAACGTCTCAGTTTATAAAGTCACTTACCCACGTAAGAGGAGCAGTTTTACCACCTCAGGTAGGCTAAGGTTACTTGCTCAAATATTTAGGATCACAATATTGTAACTTATCAGATACATTTGAGACCAGGGCCGGGTTCTGGTATCACATACCGTCTGGATGATTCTGCCTGTGCCATTGGGGAACATACTGGGCCCTTTGTTAATCAAATCTGTCTTCTGTTGTTGGCAGATGCCATCCATGGCCATGCCTTTCCCTAGGATTAATTGCAACTCAGAGCATCCCATTTCTCTTGGGAGTCTTTTTCCATTGCTCATTATTTTCTTTAACTTCTTTTAACTCTTATCACCTGTACAGAGGCTAATTTGTCACCACTTGATTGGATTAAATTAATATTTTTGCTTTTTCATTGGATTCTGAACTCCTTATATATTTTGCTTGACAACCTCTCCAGCAGAGTCAGATTAGGAGGCTGTCATGTTCAGAGGCAGAGGTGGTGGTGGCCTGGATGCGGGGATGGAAATAATTTCAGAGGTACTTGGGGGAGAGCACAGGGAAGATTTACTGACTAGATGTTGGGGAAAAGGGTAGAAGGAGCCAGAGATGCTGCCCAGGTTTCTGGCTTGGACAACTGGGTAGAAATACGTTTTATGTAAAAAATCACTGACCATTTATTGAAAATTAACTCCTTATGTATGACCGATTTAATGAGCTAAACATATGGTAATTTGTAAACAGGCAGATGGAGCATGCTAGAGGCAATGAGATGGGGCAAAGATACCCAAGACTGGGAGTAAGAAAACCAGGTTTCCCCCCTGACCTGCCTTCCCAAATCTGCTTCTGACTTTCTAGTTGTCCACGCTGGACAGAACCTATCTCCTACTGGGCCACCTTCTCTGGTAAAGAAGAATGTACACTAAAAATCTGAATCCCATTAGGTCTAAAATGCATAAATCTACCAAATGAGAAAGTTGGATTAGACAAAGGTTCACAAGCTTCTTTGATAATTTGATGAACACCAAGGATCCTTTCCCCAGGAAAATGCGTGAAGCATTTACATACCCTTTCATGGGCTTTGTGCCTTCTTCCTCCCAACCTCAACATTCATGGTCTCCAAAGCTCTTTCATGCTCTTAAATTGTCTCATTTTATGATTCTATGAACAAAGACATACTCTCTTCAGCATTTCAAATCACCTTATCTCTTCCAAAGAAACAAGGATGAAAATGGTGCTGCCTTTCTTTGCTGCTGTGTTCTTTCTTTTCCCTTTGAATTACCCTGGCCATCTATTTAGAGTGGAGTCCCTGGGGCAAGGGCTGTCTCTGTCTTTGTATTTGTTTCCGTGGCTGGAATGCAGTTGGATGCCTAATTATAATAATGGATTATACCAATGGATTTCAGTATAATGCCATCTGTAAACCTTGATAAGTTTAGGACTGATTCATAATATTTAAAATACCTGTACGAAATAGATGGATAACATTTAAGGGGATATACAATGGAACTTGTACTTTCATGTTACCATGCAGGTTTTATTAAACATCCTCAGGAGTTTATCTCTAAGAATCAATGTCTCACAGAGTATCAGAATATGTACAGTTTCAAGAATTATACATGTAACATATATATTGAATATTTACTATATATATCCAAGAATTGTTTGAAGTTGTCAAGATTGATTACTAGACCTACTTTTATTCAAAATAGTAGCCTGATATTCAAGGTTAGCTTTCTGTATACTATCAGGATGAGAAGCTTTGGCTTAGACAGTAATATTTTCTAGTTGGCTGAGGATTTACCCCTTAAAATACTAAATCTTTTCTTTTTCTTTAACCATTTTGGAGAGATATCTTTCAGAAATGTGCTGTAGACTTATTGTCTTCTTAAACACATTATCTGAAAAATAGTCCCCCCATGAGCATTGATAATTATATTGTATTATGTGATAGTCTTTAGTAATCTCTAGGCCTAGGTAATCTTATTGATTGTTGAAGTATCTGCAGAATCCTTTGCCCCTAGACAACAGATTTTTAGTTTTATTAGCATTATATAGGCACATGGTTCAAAGAGACAACACGTTCTTCAAGGTGTGTTAAGAAAAGCAGTAGTCCTCAGTCTACCTTGATTCTATTTCCCATTCCTCACGGGGAACCACTTTTAGATTTTTTAGCAGACTTAAAAAATTTCCTTTTGTATATATAAATAACATGGCTGTGTTGCTACTTGTTTATGTATCTCTTTTCGGCTTTGTCTATTGATTTTTCACTATGGAAGATGAGGATTTAACTCTTGCCATCCCTACCACACATATTCATTTCCAATTTTCCCTTATCATAATTGTATTTAAATCAATATTCAGCGTTTACATTACTGTGACTCTAAATGTTATTTAGAGCTTAATCATGTAGAAAATGATAATTACTTTTCTTTTTCTGCACAATTTTGTTTTATCTAAGTTGTCTTTTTCAAATATAATTTGCTTCAGTTTTCTGTATATTTATTTCTGATTCAATGTATTGTCTAAATTAGTGCATCTCAAACTATCTGTGATGAAAGACCAACTCTTTTTAAAATTTTCTAATCTGTTACAGAGAGATACTTTTATAAAATACAATAAAAATGCATTTCTAGAATAGTTCATAGATAGCAACAATGGACTGACCATACTTTAAGTAGCACTTTTAGATTTCCTGTTAATATACCTAAACACATTTGTCAGAAGCCATTTTGAGGCACTGAAGAAGTCACGTAGCTGATAGCCCTGGAGCAGCTGCTGAGACTGCTTAAACAATGGTTCTAGAAAGCAGGGTGTGGAGTTAAACATTACTGACCCTGGAGGGGAGGTTTGCCTCCTAAAGAAATCCTTTTAAGATAGTGGAATGTTTTACAACCCAGAAAAGGATGTTTGTACCCTGAGGGAAGGATATTTAGGAACTTATGTAAATGTCAGCATTCCTATGGTAATGAACATTGTGCTTTGCCATTGTACTCTGTACTTTGCTATTGTACTCTGTGCTTGGCTATCGTACTCTGCTATTGTATCCAAAAACTCTTATAAAGGTAAATAAACACGGGGCACAACAGTGACTGTATGCCCTCCCGAAGCTCTTCCCTATCTTCTTCTTTTTTCCTTGGCTTCACCCTCCCCCCCCTCCCCCACCTCCGCCCCTTTCAGGTACTGATTGACTTTAGCTGGTTGGCTCTGGCACATACTGAGTATTTCGTCAGTTTTGTATTCTTGAAGAAGCCTCTTTGGAGCCTCCTGACATACCACAATGGATTGGTTGCCTTCCAAAAACCAGGTATAGAGCTACTTCATAGGTCTATGTTCTTCTCTGTTAGCCCTGGGTTTCTCTTTGCCTTCTTTTTATTCTGATTCCCATGTCTTCTTCATTCTTTACTCCCTTGTTTTTGTGGAGCATATCCTCAAATAGTTTACTGGAAAAGGGTGTGTTGAGAATACATTTTTAAAATCCTGAATGTTAAAAAGTAAAAATGTTTTTATTTTACTCTCTTGACTTCTTGGTTAGCTGAGTATAGAATTCTTGGTTGGAACTCACTTTTTTTCAGAAAGCTTTCATGTTTTCCAGCTTCCAGTGCTATTGTTTATAAGTCCAAGACTGATTCCAGAACCTTTTTATATGGCCTGTTTTTATTTCTGGAAGCTTATAAGCTTTTCCCTTTGATGCCAATATTCTGGTATTTAATGTGATGTGCATTTATTGTCATTAACTATGCTGGGCACTTGGTGAGCCCTTTTCATTCTAGGAAATGTTCTTGATTTTTTTTTTTTAAATCTCTTTATTTTCTCTTACCATAGTAGTAAATACTATAATTGGATTTTGTATCTTGCTGGATAGCTCTCTTATGTGAGAATTCTCCATGTAAATGGACTTGGTTCCCTGCTTCCTCCTCTGCTGACTGTGGAATCAGTATTCTCTAGGCTTCTAAATTACCTGTCCTTCTAGCTTTCAAAATTATGTTATTGCCTTCTCTCCCATTCTCCAAATGCTGGTATATTTAGGCCTCTTTATAGTAATTTTAGTGGGGCCTCAGGAGGGAACAAAATTTCATAGGTGTGTTCAGTTTGCCATCTTTACCAAGTACCTGGCGGCTGCTTTCTAAATACTGGTGTCTGCCTTCCATTGTGCTCTGCTGTTTCTTCCCTTCAGCTGAGTTGAGGATGTAGCCGTTGGTTTCCAAAGGCCTTGGTACCAGCCCCACTGACATCATCAGCAGTGTGACTTTGGACAAATCACTTTACCTCTCATAAAATAAGTTTCTTCATCTGTCTGATGGGGAGAATAGTAATACCCATGTGATTGTGATGAGAACTGAAGGCAGTAGTGCTCAGTGCAAGGTTCCTGCTCTGTAAATGGCAGCTATTACTGCTACTGCTGCTGAGGCTTGACCCTCCTCATTCCTCTTCTCCATCACAAATAGTCTGTGGGCTAGAAAACTGAGTTTTCATGCACATTAGACTGAAGTAAGGCTCTTGGAGAGGAGAGGGGTCGCCTAAGGTGTAATGGGTAGATGTTATTTTATGGACTTGTTGGCATTTATTTGGCCGCCCAGAGACTCAAATTTTGGTTTCAGCTATTCTCTCCTGAGCCTTCATAATGCAGACCAAGTCTTTGTAAGATGTCCAGGTGTCTTCTTGCATCTGTGGCCACATGCTCCCACATACTTGGGGCTCACGGGCCTCAAGCTGTTGCTTGTATATTTCTCTCTCAAATTCTGCTTTCCCCATCCTGCAGATCCTAGAGCCAATCCTGTTCTTCCTTCAGGACTCAGTTCAGTCCTCGTTCTTTTTCTGGACTTTACCTGCCCTCCCAATCCCAGATCCCTTCTTTTAGACCCCATCCTAGGAGAGTGTGTGTAACGTGCCTCATCACATCCTGAAATGCACACCTCAGTCATAGCACTCTGTCAGAAGACTGAGTGTTCTGTGGATAGAGCATATGACATTATTTTACTCTTAGTACCTAATACGATGCCTAGTACATCTTAAGCATGTACAATTTTTGAAGTAAAATAATATAATATTTATTAAGTGAACGAAGGAATGCAAAGATTTTAAATAGTAGTTTAGTTTGCATATACTCACAGAATGAAATCCTTAAATCAAGGAACTTAAAAATGTAATTCTCTTCTTTGCAAATCTTCAGAGTTCAAAACTTGCCGCAAATAACAATATTTACTTGACATTGCCCTTAAACATCTGTTTTGGGTGGGAAATTAATAATTGAGGTGTTCTAAATGCTCTGAGTCTCTTCATGCTAACTAGCTAGCCAATGTTTCCAGCACAAGAGCAATCACCATATTGCAATTGTCCAAAGCAGACACAAGCAGTTTTGTAACTTCTTTAATCAGCCCGGCAATAATACTTCAGTCGTATTCCTGGGTGCTCATTGCCCTTCCTAAAATGCAAACTGTCTGCATGCTGTTTTAAGCCAAGTGAAGACAGGGTGAGCTTTACATGTCTAATGAAGGAATAGCTCAAAAGATTAGGAACAAAGCATTTTGGTCACACCAACATACACTGTAAGCATGTGAGGGCAGGGACTCCTGTTCATCCACCAATGAGTTCTGTCAGCCCATGCTTTTATCCTGGTTGCTCCTGAAGGAATCTGGATTAACATAATGAGGGTGCTTATGAACCAACTCATTATTATTTTAGAAAACTTGAGGTCCGAATAAAACACCAGACTTTATGTTCAAGCTGTACTACCGACAGACATTTATTTAATGAACTATTTTCTGCTTACAGATGGAGGTTGAAGTTGTATTCACATGCTCTAAATGTCAGTCTGCATCTTTAGACTTAGAAGCAGGAAGAAATGACAAAACATGATGCACTGAACCTTGTTATGTTACTGAAGCAAATCACCAGAGCATCTGATGACAGTAGTTTCTTCTTATTCCCAGTTTTGCTTTTCCTGGTTTCAGAGAACAGAGGGCAACTGCGATCTGAAAATATTAAATGGACAATTCAAGAAATAAACAATTCGTGGTTTTCAAATTAAATTTATTGGGGTGACATTGGTTAACAAAATTATATAGGTTTCAAGTGTACAATTCAATAATACATCATATATATATTGCATTGTATGTTTACCACCCAAAGTTAAATTTCCTTCCCTCACCTTATATTTGACCCCCTTTACCCTTATGCACCTCTCCTCCTCCCCCTCCCTACCATATTCCCTCTGGTAACCGCTAAACTGTTGTCTGTGTCTATGAATTTTGTTTGTTTTATTCATTTGTTGCTTTCAGTTTTTATATTCCACATGTAACTGAAATTATATGGTTCTCAAGTCTCTGTCTGATTTATTTCGCTTAGCATGATAATCTCAAGATCCATTCGTGTTGTCACGAATGGCAGTATTTTATCCTTTCTTATGGCTGAATAATATTCCATTGTCTATGCATACCACATCTTCTTTATCTAGTTATCTATCAAAGGGTGCTTTGGTCCTACGTTTTAAATTGCATGTCGTTCTGAATAGTATGAAATCTCATGCCGTCTGCTCTGACTGCCCAAGACATGACTCATCCCTTTACCGAGTGTATCCATTCAGTATGATGCTACCTGTTAGTCACTTAGCCATCTGGGTTGTCGGATGGACTGTTGCAGTGTCACAGTGCTTGTGTCCAAGTCATCCTTATTTTACTTAATAATGGCTACAGAGCACAAGAGTGGTGATGCTGGCAACTAAGATATACCGAAGAGAAGCTATAAAATGTTTCCTTAAGTAAAAAAGTGAAAGTTCTCGTCATAATAAAGAAAGAAAAAAATCATAAGCGGAAGCTGCTAAGATCTGTGGTAAGAACAAATCTTCCTTCTATCTGTGAAACTGTAAAGAAGGGAAAAGAAATTCACTAGTTTTGCTCTTGCATCTCAAATTACAAAAGTTGCAGCCATGGTGCATGTTAAATGCTTAGCTGAGATAGGAGAGGAATTAAATTTATGGATGAAAGACAAACAGAAAATGTATTCTGATTGACAGCAACCTGCTGCGCCAGCAAGCATTGAGCCTAAACGAAGACTTTAGCAAGGGATTCCCTAAAATGAGTGATACAAAGCCATTTACTGTGAATAAGAAATGATTACCCAGATTTAGAAATAGATTTGGCATTTTACCATCTTACATCATCACAGCAAGAAGAGTAAGTACAGTACAATAAAATACTTTGAGAAAGAGGCCAAATTCACAGAACTTTTGTTACAGTATGTTATGATTGTTCTATTTTATTATTATTGTTAATCTCTTACTGTGCCTAATTTGTATAAAGTAATCTTTATGACAGGTATGTATAGGAAAGAGTATTGTATATGTAATGTACTATCCAAGGTTTCAGGCATCCATTGGGGGTCTTGGAATGTATCCCCCATGGATAAAGACTAGTGCTATAATTTCAAATGTAAACAGTAACAAACAACTCTCTAGATTTCAGGTGAGAACTGGACTCCTTAAAGAAGGTTTCAGTAGTTAGTGAATTGGACACTCTTGAATTGCAATCAATTTTATATTCTAAGTATATTTTTCATCTCTTAATATGTATTCATATTTTACCCAAAGAAAGTAAAGACCCATTCATAGCAGTCTTTTAGGAAGGTCAGAGGAAACTGACAAAGCAAGATGAAAATTGCAAAGTTGACATTGAGGAACAAGTGATGGTGTTAAGTAGGCTTATCGTTATTAAATAAAATAAAAAGTCATTAAATGCATATGAACCCAAAGCAAAATTGATCAGAAGAGTTAATCACCCTCATCAAGCCACATTTCTGGAAGTTCCTTCTGGGTTGTAAGTTATTACTGCTCTTGGACACCGGTTCATTTCTTCAAGGGCAACAGATTCAGAGCTGGGGCAACCCTGGTCTTTGGTAGGGGATGAGGGGGAGGAGGGTAGAGAACAGGATCCTTGACCACATAGATTCCATTTATATTGCTCAAGACATCCGTGGTTCCACTGACTCCAACCAATTTGGACCCACAGATTTGTTAAAACATAATCTCTGTATTTAAAAGGCTTTCATTCTCATCTGGGGAGATGTAACATGTCTTTGTATTCCAGGTAAATTGGATTTAGTTGTTTAGTGCTTCGAGCCATGTGCAGTCAGGGAGCTTTATTGAATAACTGTGTAGATTGATTCACAATCCTTTGGCTGTAGGAAAGGCACAAGGGAGAGCTAATGATGGCCAGCCAAGTGTGTCCATCCCACTCATCACTGCCCAGGACAGGTACGGGTGGACTATGGATCTCACTCTCCCTGAGGCATCCAAAGTTCCTAGACTTGTCCTGATGTGGCTTTCCTTTTGCTCATTACCTGTAAACTGGACCTAAAGAGGCACTGTGTTTTACACAATGAAAATACAGACTTCTGTTTCATAAAACTGAGAATAGTTATAATTTATCCACTGCCCATTCTGTCCAGGCACATGCTAATCATTTGCCCATTTGAAATCAAATCTTCACTTTCTCAAGATATATTTTATTATTCTCATGTTATAGATAAAGAAATCGAAGCTCAGAGAGGTGAAGTGACTTGTCCAAGATCTAGTAAGTGATACAGCAGGGTTTAAATGCATGTCTGTCTGATTAGAAGGGCATTCTCTTTCTACTCTGAATCAACAAAAGATTGTGCTTGTGTGTGTGTGTGAGAGAGAGAGAGATGTCTTTATATCTATATAAAATTGGGACCATACTTTATATATGGAGAAAGTCTGGGTTCCTCAAAAAGTTAAGCATAGAGGTACTTACTATATGATATGACCCAGCAACTCCACTCCTAGGGATATACCCTAAAGACCTGAAAACAGGAACTCAAATACTCGTATACCAATGTTCACTGCAGTATTATTCACAGTAGCCAAATGCGGAAATGACCCAAATGTTCATCAATGGATGAATAGGTAAACAAAATGTGATATATACATTCAATAGAGTATCATTCAGCCATAGAAAGGAATGAAATTCTGACACTGTACATTCTACTATGTGGATGTACCTTAAAGACATTATTCTGTGTGAAAGAAGCCAGTCACACAATGACAAATATTGTGTAATTACACTTACATGAGGTACCCAGAATAGGCAATTTCATAAAGATAGAAATTAGAATAAGGGGCCGGGAGAGGGGGAATAGGGAATTTTGGAGTTATAGAATTTCTGTTTTGAGTAATGAAAAAGGTTTGGAAATAATGGTAATGGTTATACAGCATTGTGAATGTAATTAATACCACTGAATTGTACACTTAAAAGTGGTTAAAATGGTAAACTTCATATCATTTATATTTTACTACAATTTAGAAAAATGTCTGGCATAATTAAAAGAATCAAGCAGACAAAAGGATGAACCCCAGGTCTGTCATCTACCTGTGTGAAGTGGGCAAATGAATTAACAGCTCCGAATTCCTATTTTCTCATTTGAACAATGGAGGTGATAATGCCTGAGTCACTAGGTAGGCAGGATGTAAATTATCTAACCAGTATGTAGAACGAAATGCAAGCACTCAGCATATCTGGAGGTGACAGTAGTGGTAGTAAGTTATTGTTGTTAGCTCTGAAGTTCCATACCCAAAGCTTAAACACATGGATAGTGAGTATTACTCACCACATACACTGATGAATGGTTAAACGATAACTGAGATTTTGTTCTTATTTTGGAAAAACTTTTTTCAACAGAATGCCAGTGAAGAACCAGGTGTTTGAAAAATGTGGCTGTGTTAAGTTAAATGAGCCTTTTTTGGATGCCAGATGGGAACATAAAGCTGTTTGAAACCCCAGCGGTCTTTTCTTGTTGATTTTCACATGACCGACAAATGATTTGACCACAGCACAGAGGAGCTGCCGATGCGTTCTCGTTGCCAGGCCCATTTTTGCTATTTAGGAAAAGAAGAGATTGTAGAGGAAATAGAAAGCTTGGAATAGAAGCCTGTGAGGAGGCCTTTAATTATGGCATTGCTGAGGTGACATACTAATTGTAGGGCTCTCGGACAATTCCCCTTAGCTGAGCAGAGTCATCCGTTGCCTCTTGTATGAGGAAATTGAGTTCCATGGTGAGAGAACTGGGAGATACCTACCAAGTTGGAAAAGACCCACAGAAAACATTTAAGTACATCTATTAGGCTGTTTGACTTCTGTGTTCCAAGTGGCTGATTAATCCCCCTACCCCATACATATTAAATCTGCTTTCAATGCACGTTAACATTTTCTCAAATAAGTTTATGCCAAATTCTTATGGATATTGACTGTAGCTCCCTAATAAAGCCCAGCTGTAGACCTGGAAACTTATCCTTTGAACATTTGGGAGCAACTCTGCAGGCTCCTTCATTTGCTCGAGACACATATGGCCACTGAAAAATAATGTGCCTTTGTGTTTAACCCTTTGGGTCTTCAAAGGAACTGTTTTCTGGACTTGAGCTTTAATTTATTTAGTGATTCCCTAATGATCTGCAAGAGTGAATACACCCCCTAAAAGTCACCCTTAGCTCCCTCCCTGTGCCCCATGTATCATGTGGCAGTACTACCTTGCATAATGGCTAAATATTCCTTTTATCCCCCTTTCAGTTCAACTGGAAGTAAATAGGTTTTCAGGTGGTACTTAATGTTTCTCACAGGTCGATGCATAATACTTGTTTAAGATATGGAATTAATTAGATACTTTGTATAAACACACAGACTAATCGCCATAGTCGAACTACTCATGGATAACTATTTTGGAGTATAACTCTCTAGACTTTTTTCAATACATGAAAATCAAGTTTCACCTTTTATAAAAATGTATTGTGAACATCTATTCATATAGGATCATTATTAGTGACTACTTAGGTTTCGTTATGTGAATTTCATATATTGTATTTAACTAGTTTTCTACTGTTGGACTTTTATGTTTTAATCCCATGTATAAACTACAATTAGTTTCAGCTTTATTTACAGAATTAGGTTCAGCTTTGTTTATTTATTCTTTATTAAAGAACTGTGGCTTAAACAAGATAGTTGTTCATTTCTTCTTAATGTAAGGTATCCCAGAAGTGAGCTGGTATGGCAGTCGTCCTGAGACTCAGGCTTCTACCTTTTGCTTTATCATTTTTCTGGATAGCTTCCATCCTGATGGTCACTTCTTGGTCCAAAATGGTTGCAGGATCTCTGAACATCACATCTAAGTTTTAGATAGTCTAAGTTTTAGATAGTTCAGAGAAGAAAGGAGGAAAGAGTCCAAAGGGCTCCTCCCCAGCTAAGTCAGCTGCCTTTAAATAGCCTCCTTGGACGTCCCGTACAAAGGGGTCCCAACCCAGCGCTAGCATCACTGCCTCAGCTCCACCTCAGATCATCAGGTATTAGATTCTCATAGGAGCACAGGTCCCTGGTGCCAAAAAGTTTGGGGGACTGCTGCATACAACACCTCTGCTTTTCTATAGTTGGGTATATTCAGCTGCAAGAGTGCTGAGGAGAGTCAGAGTTCTATTGCTAAGGAAAAAGGAAAAAAATGGATGTTGTGCAGTGACTAGAGGTTTTTGTCACACCAATTTTTGCTCTTGTAATCAATGCTGTCATGTATCTCTTCTAGCGAAACATTTTTACATATCCACGATTATTTCCTTAGAATTTATACTGAAGAAATAATTGTTCTGGGTCAAGGGTGAGCCTGTTTTGTTATCGCAAAAGCAATATATGTTGAAAAAAAAAGCCAGGCATAGTAGAAACATAAACTGTTTTAATACATATTGCGACTCTGAAATGTGCCTATCCACATTAATTAGCATTGTATTAGGGGGTCAATTTCCCTAGATTATCAGTTCCTTCTTGCCCTGTGGCCTTATAATCCAATTTGATAAGTAAAAAATATACCGATTCATACTTTGATTATTCACCAATTGCCTATGAGATCCTTTGTCCATTTTTCTAGGAGCTCATTTAAAAATAATTTAAGAGTTTTTTATATACTTAACATTTACTTGATGATTATCACGTGTTCTAATATTTTTTAAGTTGTCACTTGCTTTTAACTTTATTTACAGTGTCTTTGTCATGTAAAAATTTTAAACTTTATACACTCAACTCTACTTACCTTTTTCTTTAAGGCTTCTATAGCGTAAGTGCTAACACTTAAAAGAAAAAATAATTTTTATTTTCTCAGGGAAAATTAAAAAGTTCTCTATTGGAATTGGAATTAAAATCTAAGTGTTGAGAGCCTGTCATGTTGAACAGGCAGTTGGTGGGGAAGTAATCTCCCTCCCTTTGTCCTAACACAGAGCCTTGTGCTCACTATCCAAGACAAAATCCGAGTATGTTTCGTCAATAAAGAGGTACAGATGAGCCTCATCTGCAAGGTTAGGTTTCCGAGGACTGATATGTAAACGATGTATTTTACTAGAATTCTATTTTTTCTTTAACTTACATTATGCCTAATTATAGGGAAATATTTCACAAACTGGACAGCTAAATATTTATTAATTCAAATTGAGCCTCCTTGTGCCTGAGAAGCAGTGGAAAGATCATGAGCATTGAAGTCAAACAACCTGAGCTGAAATCCTACCAGCATTTTTTGCTCGTGGGACTCTAGGCAGGTTATATGACTTGGAGGGGCCTCAGGTTATCTGGGCAGTTAAGAGGATTAGAGAAGGTAGTTAATGTTAAAGCACTTAGCACCATAATTAGCTCCTATGATAGAGACCATCAACAGATGGTTCCCTAAATGAAATACCCAGAAATGAAAGCATTTAAGTGTATTGGTGCTTGGTATTATCTTTACTAAGAATTCCCTTACAATGCAAATAATCACCTCCTACTTTTTCTGTTTGGTGGTTCACATTTTCAACTGTTAGGGTAGCTGAAATATAACAGGACCTCCCTGGCCTTCTCTGCTCTTACCCTTCTGTCATGAGGCCAGTCTCATATTTCCTAGAATCCCCTGTGTCCTCTATCCCCCAAATCAGCTCCAGTTAGTGGGAGGTGAGAGTGAGGTGGGGCAGATGGGTTAATCTGCATTACCAAAGGCCAGCCAGAAAGTCATTGAGCCAGCAATCAGCCCCATATCTGATGCCTTCTCTTGACTTTTAAGAATTCAAATTGTTCAGATTTCTTAGACTGAATAGGATCGTTGAAGAGGGGAGGGCCAAGAGTTTTTATTTGTGCTCTGGCTGGACCTGGAAAAACTGAAGCCCAAAGAAAAAAAGGACTTGTGTAAAATGAGTGGATAGTGCTGGAGCTGAAACCAGGGCTGCAGCTCTAGGTGCCCTCCAAGTCCTTCTGTGCTCATGACCTGACACGGTGAGTTGCTCACAAGTTTTAGCATCAGAGGTCAAGACATCCATTAGTTGTAGCCTTGAGAAGAGCCATTTTGTATCCAAGGAGAATAATATGCCAGATGAATAGGAACATTAGTGATTTTCATTTGCTATGCACTAATTTCTCTAGAGAAAGGTGAGCTGTCTTTTTTAAAGCCACAAGCTGGCAGATTTCATTTTGTGCTATTTCTGAGGTCTTGGCAGAAGAGCTGACTCTCCATCCCAGATCTCTGAGAACTCCAAAGAATCTGGTGCAGGGTGTTCCTGTGAATTAAGATTTTTGCAAGCTTCAACAGTATCTGGGTGATGTGGAGGGGAACAGGAACGTGTGGTGAGCTGCTCGGGCCCCCAAGTCCACATCGGCTTCCAGAAAACGGGCTGATCAACAACCAGAGGACTCAGGAAAATCATTAATGGGGTTCTTATTGTTGAAGTGGGTGTGGAAGGAGCATGGAAGTGAAGCCTGCTGGAAGTGGATGACCTACCATGAGTCAGCCAGGTTCTCCCAGCTGTGGAGAGTATTGTTCGTAAATATCAATTACCAATTATCTATCTAAGCCTGGAAGGTTCTATGAGTTTACAAGCAAAATAGCTTTAATAATTTCATCTGTGGAATTCACTGATCTGGAGCTTGTGTTTACTCCCCAGGAAGTTTATATAATGGACATTTGTGTGATAAGTGGGTGGGTTGTGGTGCATGCAGGAAAACTGGTTGGACCTCAAAATTTATGAGTAAATATAGAATTGAAAAAATTACTCTGGCACTAGCAAAATTTGCTCTGGCTCTTTCATCCTTTTGGAAATTTCAAGCAGTTTAGTTGGTTTAATTCATCCCGACTCTAAGCCTGCATCCCTAGCTCTTGCACTTCGGGGGATATGAGGTAGAAAGCTCTTGGAAATAATCTAGAGATCATATTTACTATCTGTGTTTCTGAGAGGGGCCTTCTGACCCACTTCCTCTTGCATCCCTGTCCCCCTGTCTAAGCACCTGGCTTCACAATGATGGTTGTTAACCTGAGGAGCAGGAGTCCCAGGCTGGTTGGAATTCTGACATTTCAGGGTGTGTCTGATGAGTTAGTGGGGCAGGTGGCTAGCCTGTGTCTCTCCAAAAGAGTTAATTTACATAGGCAAAAGGGACTTGCTCAGAGGAGAAGTTGTATGCCTTAGAAGAGATGAGGAGGAGAACAGGAGAACAGCTTGTTATGTTTCAAGCATGAGTCTTCCCACCAGGCCTCTCTGGACTTTTTCTGAGCCCTTTGGAGAGGGCCGCAGGGATAAGACAAGAAGTAGTTTTCATTAGGACCTTGGCTTGTGGCAGGACAAGCAGTGCCACTTAAGGGCCTGGAGACTCAGGACGGCACAGAATGGAACATGGGAGTGCCACAAAGAGCTACGTTGATGTAGTGAAAACTCCAAGGAACCTATTTCTGTCTTGGTACCCAGAAGGGTATCGCTTTGGGCCTGTCTTCAGCCAGCACCCAAGATGTGAGCACCAGTATAGCCATGGAGGGTGGCTAGCAGCAATGGTAAGAATGAGTCAGACCCTTCGTTAGCTTTGTAGAGAGTTGACATCAATTAGGGGCTCAAATAGAACCATGGGGGCTATTTGTGACTCAAGCAAGACAGCTCAAGATCTCTCAGAAGTAACTAGATAGGACTTTGTATGGGACAAGAGCCAATGTATTTGGGGCTCTATTAATATGACTTGCACAGAGTGCCTGGCAGAAGCTCAGGGAATTTTGAATTCTCTTTCTTCCTCAAGTAGAGCCTGCAAGGCGTGTAGGGTACAGTAGATGGTAACTGTTTCTGGCTTTGAGTTCCCATTCACCATCCTCTTTGTAATCCAACACCCTCAAGCCCTGGCCTTCCTTTTCCTTCCCAGGGCTCTGGAATTATCTTCAAGTTGTCCTTGAATTTTCCCACCTGCCCCTTTAGGGCTGCTCCCTGTATCTCACTGCTCTTCCCACCTCCTTCTACACTGGCTGTTTAGTGTTGCTGTTGCTGTTTCTCCTAATTGCTCTTTCCCATTGCACTGACTCTGGTTCCTCACATCCATGTTGATATTTCTTCACCATTGTAGATCTGGTGCCAAACTCATCCCTGCCAAGGTAGGGGGCCCTCTCTCCCTCAGAGTTAAACTTTTATTAGGCTTCTCAAAATAGTATCTTTTGCTCCCAAATCTTCTTACAGCTTCCCCATTCAACGAACTTAAGAACAAACTACTGCCAAGTGTGGTAGCAGGATATGTGAACAGCTTTGCAAAATGTCTCATGGAAAAGTTTTCTGCCCACTAATTGTCAGTGGGTCATCTCAGATTCCTTCTGCTGTAGGAGAATTTTTCTACTCCATACTTCTCTGCTTATTGATTATTTTTCACATTCAATTTTAAAATTTCACATTCCTAACTCTTCAGCATTTCTCCTTCCAGACTGGATTTCTGTGAAACAATCAAATGCTCTTAGTCTTTCTTATGAAATATCTGGACAGTTGCTTTTGTTTGTTTAAACTTAGAAAAATCAATAATTTGAATTGCAAATTTAGTTCAAATTACTTTGTGATAATGTTGTAGGATAATATTGCCAGAGTTTGGAAGCAGAAAGCAAATGAGGCAGGAAAACAAGGTAGGTAACCAAGAGGATGAGAGAACAGGATCTCTGATTAGTGAAGCACAATTACACAGAATAAATACAATATCAATTTTTGTGTAACAATCACTCACAAAAGGGGGGAAGAGGGGGTTGCTTTGTTGTCTTTACTTTTCCATTTCTATTTTTCTGAACTATATTAGTTTTTTTTTTATTCAGTTCTGATTTAGATGATTAATATTGCTTTAAATGCATCTGGTATTTCCTTTTTTGAAATATGTTTCTTCTGAAACCCCCATAGCTCTGTGTCAGGGCTACTCTTTGGCCATTCCTCCCTTTCTACATGATATTATAGGTATTTGTCATGTTCGTGTTTTCACTTCCTTGCTAGATTGTGAGTCTTTTGAGAGTAGACACATATTGTATATGCTTTATTAACAGTGAATTCCCTACTGGTATGAGTAGGTGGAGTTCTTATTTTAGGAATATGATTTTTAAAATTGAGTTATAAAATAATTTTATAATGAGACTTTTTCACATGGAATACTTGTTTTGATGACTCAGATAGAAAATAGATACTTCATTTATATCTTTAATAATTTGTAGGAGGAAAAGATGGACATTTCATAAACCAATTTTTTTAGTAACACATTTGTTTATGATTCCCAGTGAATATGTAAAATTTAGACACACACACACACACACACACACACACCCTTGAAAGGAAGGAGTGGGGGAATCTCATTGTGCCCTTGTGGGAGGGGAACAGATGTGTCCCCAATTCCAGCACTGAATAGGTTTGCAGTTCCCAGAGGGCTGAGGATCACAGCTCTCAAGGTATGGGTTTGGTGACAAAGGCTTGTTGGTGATTAGTGGTGGGAACCACCTGGGAAAAGGGAGGGCTGGATATGGCCCTGGTCGACCAGCAAGCCCTCCCAGCTGTACTTCTCCAAATGAGAACACAAGGGAATACAGAGATGGGTTTGGTTTTGTTTTTTGTTTTTCTGGGTTTTTTTGTTTTTGTTTTTTTTTATGTTTGATCAATTTGAATTTGTCTGACTCTTCACCTGGTTTTTAGCTTAGCGTTTTTGAACTTAAGGATTTTCTCTGGAAATTTTATTGTGTATGTGAACTTACAGAAAGAATCTTGGATATTCTTTTGGCACTTCATGAAAAACCATTGCTAGAGGAGGAATTTCTAACTGAATTGGAGTTACATACTCTATTTTGTTAATTTCTTAGGCAGTATGTAGAGCAGAGGTCAGGTGCTCAGGGCCTGGAGCAAGATCAGTTTTGGATTAGGGCTTCACCATACATGAGCTGTGCAAAGGCCAGTTTGCCATGAGCTGGTGCCTCCCTACCCAGAGCAGCCCTAGCCATGTGGCCAACATAGTTAAGCAGTTAAGACTACTGTCTCTTTCCACTCTGACTTTCTCTTGGTCTCCCTTTATCTTGTGTAGATGGCCAAGTCCTTGGAATAGCCAAGTACATTTTCGGTATCTGGCAAAGGGGAAGTTAAGTGGAGATTATGTCATTTAACTGCATTTTGAAGACATTTTGGAGTGTGTCAATAAAACAAATGAGAAATTACAGTTTTGAACATAGGTGAATGGCACTTTTTTGTGTGGCCATCTTTAAACTTATTAAAAAACTAAAAGAAAATTTATAGAAAGATAGAAATGTAAAATTGAAGTGACAAAGGTGAAAAATAAAATCAATAGACACTGAAGCAAATTATAACATAAATTTTCAGATCATTTTAAACGTATTAATTAACAGAAAGAATAATTTTATTCATTTATTTAGCAAGAAAGAAATATTGACTAGAAATAATGAATAGAACTTAGAGTTTAAATAATCCAGTTAATGGAGAGGAGGGAATAGGAGCATATTGGGAAAAGATTTAAATTACTTGCTGATCTGACACAGAACAAAGATAACATGAAATTCGTAAGTCACTATAGTGAGGATGTCTGTTGATGGCAAACAGGTTAATGAGTGTTGTCAACTCAGTTGATTCAAGAGTAGTCATTGACAAGAAAACTTGAAATGACCTAAAATCTTATGGTTCAGATATAGAAGAAATTTCATAGTGCTATTATCCAAATTTGACAGCAATCCTAAAGACTTACCTGGTAGCATGTATAATGAGTTGTGAAAGATATCTTCTTACCTATCAATAGTAAAAGCAAATTTTGACCAACCACAACAGAGGAAAGATAAATTATCTTTCTGTTCTCTTTATATAAAAACTATGTAGCCAACAATGTAGGAGAGAAAATATGATAGAGGTAAGTCAGGCAGGTAATAAAAACTTATGTTATTTTTCCAGATTTTGCGATATTTGTAATACTTTAACATTAGTAATTTGTTGTAATTTCTTTCCTTATTCTAAGTAAATATTCACTTATATACCTAAATTTTTATTTGGAGTTTTGTATTCTCTTTCCTAAAACAGTCATTTTAAATTTAGGTTTCACAAAACCTGGATCTGCCCTACAGCCAGATGACCCTGAAGTAATGATGTGTATGTTCTGAATCTCTGTTCCTTCATAACAGACTGGGGATCATACAGGTTACTGGTTATTAGGTTGAGAGGTTTAAACAAGAAGATAATGAGGATGAAGTATTTAGCACAGAACCTGGGATGTGGTAAACACTCCTTATTAGTGTCTTCTATTCATTCATTCAGTGGACATGTTTACTACTCTCATTATCAGATCTCTTTGTGCTCCTACTCCTCCTAAAAGGGTTGCTGGCTCCTTACCTTTTTCAAATAAAATTAATTGAAGTTAATTCGTTTTGAATAATTTGTACCATCATTTAGATATGTGGTCCCCCTGCTGCGATGTTGCAAAACTAGACTTGGCAACTAATGGCTATTCTAATCCTGCAGTAGGGTGAGGTTGGCATTCAGAGTTTGGGATTTGGCATTCTGAGTGGTCAGTGATAGAGATGGAACAGCTCAGCAGGAAGCTCATTCTAGTATCTTGAAAGAGGCCTTTCCAATGGCTCTTACTCCTAACCTTCCTTGGAACCTCAGGGTAAAAGAGATCTGTAACTAGGATACAGAGCTCATTTATTTCTCTATGGGGCTACCTATTTTCATAGGGTTTTCTGGGGTAACCCATCATTTTGGAAATACTGTTTTCTGTGCTAATAGCATCCCAAAGCACAGCTTTCTAAAGTTGGAGAGGGGTCAGGAAAGGAGGCAGCATGCATGATTCTGAGGACCAGAGGGTTGGTTTTCCACTTGGATTCTTTGAGGCCAAGCATCTGCTGAAATTTATTTATAGGTTTACAGAAAGGGTCTTAGTTATTCTACAGCAGAAGCCCAGTGTACTGGCTTTGGTCCAGTTTTTGAAAGCTGAAATGTTTGACTCTTTTTGTTTTATTTTAGGAGTGTGCTATACTGGTGGAATCAAATGAGGAAGCAGTGAGTTGTGAGAGCACAATTTTTTTTTTTTTTTTTTTTTATATAGATGACCTGGTCAGAAGTCTGGTCATTGTTTGGTCATTTAGTGTCAGATACATTCAGTTATTAAGACCCAGAATCTCTTCTTGTGCTGTGAATCTGTTTTGATACTAACATTCTACTAATAGATAGTGAGTTCTGGATACCTCATCTTGAAAAAACCCAGATACAGGCTGTGAGCCCCTTTAGGGCAAGAACCTCATCTGCTAAGTCTTAGAAATCAGCAGGGTGTCTGATACTTAGTTGGTGCTCAATAAATTTTCTTGAGTGAATGAATAAATGGTGAATGAACAAAGGACCGTATAAGTTAATAGCATCTCCAAGATGGAGAAGGAAGCCTCTCTACCAAACAAGTCCATATGGTGTTCATTTAAGGCATACTAAAGAAGACTCTGTTAAATAAAGTTTACTTCAAAAATAAATGTTGTGTTTTGAAAATAAGCCACTTCCTGTGTTGATGTAGACTAAAGTGCTTTGCAGCTTTAGATGCATTTCTCCGAGTGGGAAACATTTAAACGTGTATCAAGGTAATTGAGCTGTTTGTTAGAAGTCAGTATAAGCCCATAATTTAGCCTATGGGATTTAAATCAGAGAGCCTGGGCTCTAAACCCAACTCTGACACATGTGGGCTCAGTGGTTTTGCCTGTTACCTAAGCTCTCTGAGTTTTTTCATCTATGTAATGGGAATAATATGACTTTGTAGGGTTGTTGGTGAGATTGAATGAGATAACTCTTGGCACAAAGTAAGTGCTCAATAAAAGCACTTCCACTTCCTTCCTCTTCTTCCACCTTTCCTCCCTGCTGACTACCTTGGGCATTTGTGATTTCTCCTGCCTACTTCCTCAGTTGAGCTCCTCCAGAAGCAAGTTAGAGTTTGGGGAAACTTTCTGGAGGCCACTGTTCACCCCACCTAACAGTAACATTTTTGCATAACCTTTGGATATTCAGAGAAGAAACACATAAAGATTTCTATCCTCATACTTTACAAAAGAGTCCAGCACTTACATTACTGCTCATTTAATTAGTGCCATGCCCTTCCTGTACCACCTATCCCCCAGACTGGATTTCACCAGCACTCTTAAGTCCTCTGGGATTGTTTTATGATCCTTGTTTTCCTTGGAATGCAAGCCTACTTTTATTTTCCTTTTCAGAAATTTTACTGGTGAGAAATTGACATTGAAGACAGTTTCCTAAGGACTTGGGCCTTGAAGGTGACTGACTTTTTGAAAGCTATTAGTGACTTAGAGAAGCCAAATAAAACTCACTCTTCTGGAGAGAGTCCACAATTCTCTAAAGTAGCCCCTTCTCCTGGCTCTTCCATGATAATCCAAGGTCAAACTCGTCCGTGTTGGTGGCTTGATTTTGCTCATTTTGTACATTATTTATGTAACATGCGGGTTGTGAGGGAGTGTGGATGTAGATGATTCATAGGCATAAGCAGTTGGAAACAGATTGCAGAAGCCCAGCTCCTTTACTTGGGTGTCCCCCACCCTCCGCCCCCCAAGCCGCTTCATATGCTGCTTCGTGCATGCCCTGTGGTGCTACTCAGGCTAAATCCAGTCTTTGCCACCCCCCCTGGCCACAGACACACACCTCTATGGAGCAGGAGGCACACTTGAAAGGCTCCAAACCTGCAACAGATTCTGAGGACACAGTCACCTCCCAAGATGTGATTCTCATTAAAAAAAAAAAAAAAAAAACCTACACCATAAAATAGCAGGAGGAATTCTGAAAAAGTTATGATGACTACTTCAGAGCCTATTTTTTGAAATATCAAGTTCTTAAAAAAAAGTTTCTCATTTTTGTGCTGTTGCCCCTGCTTTTCTAAGCTGTGCCTGGCACCTGTGCTTAGCCTGCCTATTCGGCAGCCTGATTCCTGATAGGCATGCTATTTCCTCATGACTAAACTGAAAAGGAGCCTCTTCTCAACTTTTTAAGTTTTGTCTCACCTGGGAGATCTATCTTCAGCTGACGTCTATCACTATCTGATACACTGGGGAGAGCACTGACCATGGAGTTAGACAGCCTTGGTCAGGCAGCCTGTTAGCTCTTTGTATCAGTTATCTATTGTGAAAATAATGCTGTGGAACAAAAGCCACCAAAACCTCCAGGGCATATGAAGCATTTATTGCTCACGCTTTAGGGGTGGTCAGCTAAGCAGCTCTGTTGATCTTAAACAAGCTTATTCAACATGTCTGTGGGTTAGCTGACTGCTGATCTAGGATGGTCTAGACTAGGGTGGGTACTGGAGTACCTTGACTCTGTGCTGTATATCTCTCATCCTCCAGCTTGCTAGCCTGGGCATGCTCTCTTGGCCGTAAGAGACCAAGAGTGAGAACAGGTCCAGTCACACAAGTACTCTTTAAGCCTTAGATAATGCATCATGTTTACTAACATCTCATTGGTCAAAGTCACATGGCTGAATCCACAGTTGGAGTAGATGGACACTGCAAAGTTACATGGCAAAGGGCTTGGAAACAGGAAGAAGTGAAGAATTGAGGTAATTTTTATTATCTCTTGCACTGCATGAGCTTGCAAAAGTTAACTGACCTCTCTGAGCCCGACTTTCCCTTTCTCTTGAAATAGAGCTCATGCTCCCTAGCCATCAAGCTTACGTGAGGATTAAATGAGAGAATGGGTTGAATGAGTATGATTCATAGCTATTTAGGCTTACAAAAGTGCTATAAAACTGGCATTAACCATGTTTTCAGACTAAGGAGAGCAGTAAATGCATACCCCTGTGGCCAGTGTTTCTCTATCAGCAGATTAGGTACCATATTGATCAGAATTCTCCAGAGAAATAAAACCGACAGGATTTATGTCTATATCTATATCTCTATATCATCTATATTTATATCTATATCTGTATATCAAATCTATATCTGTACCTATACCTATATCTATATCAATCAGTATCTGATCATCTGTATCTGTGTCTATATATAAAGAGATTTATTTTAAGGAATTAGTTCACTTGATTTTGGAGGCTTGGTTGGTCCAAAATCTGATGATGAGGCTGGTAAGCTGGAGACTAAGAAAAGAGTTGCAGTTCAACTCCAAAAGCAGTCAGCTGGCAGAATTCCATCTTGATCAGTGGAATCTTGGTTCTCTTAAGTCCTTCAACTGATTGGTTGAGGCCCACTCACATTATGGAGGGCAATCTTCTTTACTCACAGTCCACTGATTTAAGTGTTAATCTCATAAATAAAACATTATCAAGGAAACATTTTAAATAATGTTTTACCAAAAGTCTGGGTACCATGACCCAGCCAAGTTGAGCCATAAAATTCATCATCACTGGTACTATGGATATGGGTCTGTAATTAATTATGACTTTAACAAATTCAGCAAATATTTAATGAATATTTACTGTGTACTTGGAACTGTATTTATCCATTGGAATATTGCAGTAAATAAACCATTAACCCTGCTTTTGAAGGACTGACAATCTAGTAAGCAGTAAATAAGCAGGTAAAACAATTAAGCATGCCAAATACTGTGAGAGTTACCATTAGTGGAGTGTGCTTACATGCCGAACAGAGATTTTGCATGCATTATCTCATTCAATCCCTATGACAAAACTGATAGGCAGGTATCATTGTCCCTATTGTACAGATGAGGAAAATAAGGTTGGAAGAGATTAAGTGAGCTGTTCATGCAGCTAGTAAATGCAGAGCCCAAAATGGGTTAATCTCTGCCTGATGCCCAAGCCCAGGCTGTCAATAGCTTCACCATCACATTCATATCCTTGTAATGTGGTTTCTTACAGATGGGAGCACAGAGGAGGAGTGAGAAAGTGTGAGCCCGAGATCAACCCAGGAGGTGGATGTCAAGAGAAGTTGGGGAGAGCTTTGTTGTTCTCTGAGATACATGTGACCTCTTGCCCCTGCTGGCTGGTTTGTGTTGCCATTTCCTCAGACTCTGGGGTGTAGGTGGCAAGCAGGCCACCATCCCGGAGTCTGCAATTCCACCCTGGGAAATAACCCTTTCAGCACCCTCATCTTTTAAAGGGACAAGTGAGCATGTGTGTAGGTAGAGAGAGGGAAGATTTGAGCTCTTTCCAGGAGAGCCACTTCTCTTCCATTCTGCTCGGGGACGTGCTCTGGGTGAGTGTGTGTACAGACATACATATGTAATATTTTCAGACTTTATCTACTTTCAAACTGCTCGCAGCAGGGGTGCAGATGGAACTATATGCTAATGGCCTTGGGGAAGCATGTTCCTCACATAAGGATTGCACTATGTATGTTCGGGACAAACTATCTGCTAAGGGGCTTCTCTTCCTAGTGGTTAGCTCTGGGCTGTACATGGCCCTTCACTCATTAGCCATTAGCCTGGTGTATGCTGGCCCAAAGCCTGACCTGGCCAGTGATTAAGAATCTGCGGAGGCGAGAGAGAAGGGGGTGCTTTATGTAAGTGGCTTTTTAGACAGATGGAGGATTCATTTTAATTGCATAAGAAGCAATCTTTCTTGAGTAGAGATGTAGGTCCTTTTGCAAACCTGTGCTAGACAAATCTTTGCTGCCACCACTGCTGCTTTTCTAAATGACCCTCTTTTTCCATGATAATTGCTTATTGTGTGTCGAGTTGCATCTGGGCCATTTGCTGCCTATACAGAGGCTAGGCAACTCTCAGCACACACCCCTTTCCACTCAGTGCAAGTTCACCTCAGTGCTGATGATGCTACCTCAGGGGTCTTGAGCCAGGTTGTAACTGGTACAGTAGTTTTGAGAATGGACAGGTAGATCTTCACAATAGAGGGCAGTGGGGAGATTGAACAAAGCAAGTTGAAAGCAGAGGTTTTCAAGTCATGCCCCATGGATGGTCCAGCTGTAGGGAACCCATCAAGCTCTAAATCTTTGTCTCATTAGAATCCCCCATTGAGAGAACCACCTTAGTGGCCCTTAGCTTGTAGACCTGGAGGGAGGAGAGGTTGGCTTTCTAGATATTCTATGAGCTGAAGAATTCTGAGTGTAACAAGAATAACATCTGCTTGAATCATTTGGTTCTTATTCAGCTATAATCAAGGTGAAATTACTTATGCTGGCTGTTTATTTTATCAGCGACAAGTGAGTAAAACCTGATTTTTTCCAGCCGGAAGCAGGTTATGCAAGCTTACTGCTCTGTAGGATGAGATTTTCTCAAGAAAGAACAAAGAGGTTTGAGGTATCTTATAGGGAGATCCTTTGCCCAAGCTGGTTACGTGCTGAGCGGAAGAAAGTTCACCTCAGGTATGGGTTTTTGTAGGCACTGTGCCAACTTTATTAGTCTCTGCATAGCCAGTAAACTACATTGAGAGGCACACAATAATGTTTGTGAGATGGATGATTGACTATATTGAGACCAGCCAGAATGGAGGCAGCCTCAATTAAAATAATCCTTGCCATCTGTAAACAATAGAATGTGTGAAACCAAGTAACTGTGCAAGTTGTTGGGGACAACTATCTCAGGAAATGGGAGGGGCACAAAGCTTCTTGGCCTTTGCCACTGGTTCCTCTACATTGCCAGCCACAGAAATATGAAGTAGAGACTCCTTCTGTGGCCTGTCCATCTGCATCATTGGAACTTTCGCCTTCCTCCATAGTAGCACATTGTTTTTCCTCTCTTTGCTTTTGCACGTGTTATTACCTCTGCCTGGAATGACTCCCACACCCATCTGGTGGCCTCCTACTTGGCCTCCAGTCACAGGTCTCCTGCTTCTATACAGACCGTTTAAGGTGGAGGGGGCCTTCAGGCTCTGGAACAAGCCTGTTTGGATTTTTGTTCTGAGGCTACCACTTACTATTCGTGACCTTGACAAGTTACTCAAGCACCTAATAATTCTGGACCTCCATTTTCATCTGGAAAACAAGAATTATGATAATAGTACCCAAATCAGAGGATTGTTATAAAATTGAATTAATGAGTATATATACATTATACAGAACAGAGTCTGGAACATAGCACTTAGTACCCATCAGCCGCCATCTCTCTTGAGGTTCCTTTTCTTCTGTGCCCCTGTCAGAGTTGTTTTTGTCTACCCACACCAATTTGTTTTCATCTCTTTCCATCTTAGCACCTTGGCTAGCCCACTTTTTTATTCAACAACTTTCAGGGCCTCGCCAATACCCATCCAAATACATTCAAAGCTCCTTAGCAGAATTTAAGGCTTTCCATTTTCCAGGCCAACCAATTTTGACAACATATTTTCCCCACTATTTCCTCACCCGCGTCTTATCTTCCTGCCTAAACATGCTCTGTCCTTGTGCCTAAGCACATTCTGTGCCCTCTCACCTCCTTGCTCTGGCTGGCCCTGTCCTTCCTTCATCTCCACCTGCCCAGACTTCTGCATATGGAAGAGGAAGAGCAGCGCCTGCATGCCAGAGTTGCCCTTCCTTGATCTGCAGGCTTCAAATACTCTTGGCTTGGTTCTGGAGGTCAGAGTCTGCATTCGCCTTCAGAAAGGCAGAACATCCTTGGATCATATTCCGAGGTACATTTGTACATTGCAGCAAACTGAAACCCATCAGCTTTCAAGTTTATAAAAGGTTAATGCTCCCTCATCACCTAAAGTGCCCTGATTTGCTTGCCTCCTTGTGACATTGGTTTTATTACACCAAATTTGGTTACTTCAAGGGCCAGCATCGGTCATCTTGAGGGATTTTAATTTAGAAAATATGAAGGAGACTGCTTATGCTATAGAGAGGGTCATTGCATCTTATTGTCCCTGAATACGCATGGCTTTTAAAGTCACCATTTAGTGATTCATATGTAGCAGAAAATGCTTATTATATAATGTTAGCTGAAAGAAATCAGAATGCAAAGTCACATTTACAATATGATTATAACTATGAATCATGTGGGTCAGAACTAGAAGAGGCTGTGGACATTATCTTAATTTGTTAGGGAAATGAGATTAGAGACAACTTTTTCTTCTTTTTTATTTTTTACTATTATTGTGTTAATGTGTCTGCTATCATGCAAAATAATAATATAAATTAATGATGCTAATAGCTACCACCTATGATATTATATTAATAATGTGATAATAAGTGCATACTTGATTTGAGCCACAAAGCTCTGCATTATCTCATTTAATCCTCCTTGTGAGTTGGAGATGTCTAATCCCTGGTGCATAGGTGAGGAAGTAAAGGTGGCTCCCCAGGTGTCACAGCCTCTGACAGGGTAGACAAGCCATCTTCTGTGCCATGGTTTCTCTCACTTTAAACCTGTTCTCTCAACCACTGCTTCTGTCTTATTAAAACAAAACCAAACAACTTTTCATGAATCAATAATACCGGCTTATAATAGAACAAGCGGAGAATACCAAAAAGGAGGGAAAAAACCTGAAGATAAAAAATAATCTGTAATGTCGACATCCAGGAAATCCAGTTGACCTTTTGGACGTATCTTCCAGGGTGTTTCCTCTCAGGGCTGCCGCTGTGATTCTCCTGTGCATCTCTCACTGGGAACTTGTAGTATGTTTTTCTTACCAGGGAAATGGAGGAGGAAGAGAAATACTTGTTCTTAAGTCTTAGTCTTGAGGCTAGACCCTGGAAAATCATGAAACTACTGTTGAGTGGCCGAATTCCCTTTTCCAAGATCTAAGATAAGAATGACTGAGGAATTGGAGTTTTGAAGGGAAAGAGCTGACTCTGCCAGCAGAATTAGGCAGGGTAAAGAGTAACAGTGTGTTCATATGGCTCTTCTAACTCTTATACTTCCATGGTTTAGGGAGTATACATATTTCAGTAACTCTTGAAATCCTTTTTAACTAAAAATTGAGCCTTAACCAACAAATGCATATCTGGAATGAAGAATGCAGACCACTTCGTCCTAAAAATTCTATAAAATTATAAAGCAATTAGTAGTGCTCAGAAACTCATGGTTTTCCTACATTATTAGTGCTATCAGGAGATAATACAGACTTTCCCAATATTTTCATTTGATTAAAATAGTTCATATCTTCCATACGATTTAGGTTTATTTACAAAGAATTTCTTTATTAGTTTAGCAATGATTGCAATCTTCACTGGGCACTTGGTTCTCTCATGCCAACAAATTTATGAAGGGTTTGTGTGATAAGAATTCAGCTGAGTGGATAGAAATTTATCTTTTATTCATTCATTTAATCATTTACTTATTAATTCATTCATTTAATCATTTACTTATTAATTATTTATTTATTAAATATTTATTGAAAAACAACCATATGAAAATTATTCCTTGCGCGTTTGTTATAAAATTATAGTCAAGGGCATTGCCTATTATGTACATTGATGTTCTATATATGAGATCCACCTGAAAAGTTTCTTTTAGAATTAAGTTCTAGAAAAACATTTTAGTTCATTTGAGTTACACTGTACTTTCTCCTTCCCAGGAATAGCCATTTGCTTTGTGTTTCCCATTTTTCCCTGGCTGCCAGAAAGTTCAGAGATATTTTTGATGCTTAATCACAAGCATCGCATTAACCTCATGGTTGGTATGTTTATCCTTTTCTCCTTCTTTTGATTTTCTGCCTTATTAGCCTAGTATATATCACTTTCTTTGATAGTCCACTTCAATTCTTTTTGGAAAAAGGTGGGGATGGGCATAAGTTCAAGACACAGTGCTAGACATCCTCATCAAATGCCTGTCTGTTGGAACTCGGCAGAGGTGATGGTTGCACAACATTGTGACTGAACTAAATGCCACTGAATCGTACACTTTAAAATAATTAATTTTATGTTAGGTGAATTTTATCTCCAACAAAAAAGGAAAAGAAAAGCATGTCAGTGATTGACTTTGATGGTGATGATGGTGATGACTAGGTTCCAGTTGAAGAAAGTGTTTTCCATGATGGCCAATGAGAACCATGGGGGAGTCATTAGGAGAATCTGCCTCATTGCTTTAGAGGAGCAATAATTAACATTGGCATGCATGCAAGGTAATCACACAGGTGGCTTAGAGAAGAACTTCCCCATCTCCATTGCTTTTCCAGCCATCTTAAAAAAGTAAAACAATGACAGAACAGCTTTGTTATTTTAAAATTACAAAACAGAAATGTTCATTGAAGTCAAAAGATAATAATATGCCCACAAAGTCACTCATATTTATAATAGCTAGGTAGAATCACTGTTAACACTGTGTACCTTCTAGACTTCTGTATTGATCCATCAGTGCATACATTCAGTCATCCATCTATTATATCCAGTGTGGTCCCCAGGACACCAGTCTCATAATTAAATATGTTTAGAAAGTGGGTCACTCTAGCACCTCCTCTTGGAGATTCATGATATGCCGTAACACGTTCAAAGATTTGAGAAATTTAGTAGCAAAGAAGTTCATTTCACTGTGGTGAATCTAGAAGAGTGGAACATACTTGAGCATAGAATCCTAATTTTCTGTACCTCAAGGAACTAATGCAATGACTCACAGGAACCAAGGAAGCTGAGGAATACTCGATCTTAAGACCTAAATCATATTTAGCCTATATAATCATACTAGAGAGATTGTCTAAATTGATTCTGTGATACAATTATCTCTCCTTGTCAGTTACATATCCTAAAACAATGGCTGCATAGAATTCTATTGTATGGTTGTCCTATGTCTTATAGAATCATTTTCTAATTGTTGGGAGTTTGAGTTTTCCCCATTTTCACTCTGATAATGAATGTTGCTTCTAACAAAAGCCCCCCCCCCCCCAAAAAAAATCCCATCATATGGAACTTGGTTTCCTGTGGTGTAGTATCTGCACAGATTCCTCATGAGAGTTGTTTTTTTTTTTTAACCTCTAGTTTAAAGGGCCTATTAGTGGAACACTATGAAAAGAGAAGAAGAAAAAAAAAGGATAGTAAGAGTAGAAGGGTGGAAAGAAGGGGTGGTTTACTACTGAATTGGATTTTTTACAATTAAAAACAAATTTTTTTTATCTTATGTATCTGTGGCCAGAATTCTGACCTAGTTCCTGGCCACTCCAGTAGGCACCAGATATTCTGGGACTATTGAGCTTAGATTTTTTAGAGTTGGTATGTCTGGAACCTGGAGCAGAGGTTAGGAAACTCATGGAACATGAGAGCAATTTGTGAGTAATGTGGAATCGACCTTTCTATGAGCACTTATCTCATTCGTAAAGTGTGAGATAAGCCTCACTGGTTTTGGTATATGGAGAAATTCCAGATGATACAGGAGATGATTTTTAGGCGCCTTTCTGTGAGAATGGGTCACATGATAAGAAGTCATTCCCTTTTCAATTTTTGTTCAGGCTTCCTGAAGTTTTTTAAGGAGCCCGCCCCAGTGGGGTGCTAGGATATCCTCAACACCTAACATTTCCTGACTACCTTTTTTGACAAGGAGAGAGCAGCCTGCAGGGTCAGATTCCTGGCAGGCTAAAATTTAGTGCCATTGTTTTGTTTTCACTGTATTAATTTTTAAAATTTATCTACTTACCTCTTGGTTGTGGCAAGAGATCCTAAAAAGATTTCTTTAAGAATATATGTAAAAAAGAAAGTGGAAAAAGCAAGTAGATATTAAGAAAAACTGTAAATAAAGTTATATGTGATACTCAGATATGGCAAAATGTCATGACATGATATATAAGTAACTGAAATTTAGGGAAAAGGTGAGTTAATCTAGGTCTCTAGGAAGCTGGCCAATGTGAGCTCTTTATGGCTTTATATCTTTGTATGATTATCATTCATGGGTCCATTTTGGGTCTTCATTCTGGTTTTCTTTCTCTTTCTCATTCGCTTTCAACTACCTGAGGAGCCAGGGTGAGTGAGAGCATTTGCCACACAGTAGAACACGGTGGGTGTAAAGACCCTCAAGGTGACTGGACCCTCATCATAGCTCACAGTCAGACTTTCCTTCATTTTAAGGCAAATTGCTTTTAAGAGAAGAAATAACACTTGGAGTTAATAAATAGAGAATTCATTGAAAAACAGTTTGGACAATGAAACTGTCTGGGAATTGAAGAAATATTTTTCCTTTCCTTTCTAGTATCTGGGACAGAAAATAGTTCTCACAGAGACCAGCATATAACAGCCATAAAAACTAAAGTCTGCACACAAGACTGAGGGGAGATGTCAGCTTTGGGAAGAGAAAGATAAAGGACTAGAAGTGGAGTAGAGCAAAAAAATGTAGGTTTAAGCCCACGAGGCACAGGTAGGATTTTTATATTAAGCAAGTGAAAGGCTCCGGGGGAAAAGCAGGCTGACTTTATTTTTTATGACGGAATCAATAGAATCTAATCATGTTTTGAATGCAATCAGAGTAAGATGAGAAATACCAAATAGATCCTTGTAGGCAGTACCCAGAACATAATCACGTCCGGAAGCGATTACCAGAGTGATGTTCCACATTTCTCTCCAGGCTCTGCTGGGGAGGGAGACTCTGAAATTAAGGAAGGGTGATGTAGTTTCAGGTTCATGTCCCCAGAGTTTTGATGCCCTGTTTTATGTTGATTTTCTCTTCTCTGTAGAGCTCCTCTGGGAAGAGACTTTCAGCTAAGAAAGGAAATGAAAGAAAGATGTCCTTTTGGAGGAAGGTAGTGAGGGACTCTCACAGGTCACTTTGTGGGATACACAGACTCAAATAACGGATTCTTGGCTGGAAGGTGAGGAGAACTGGGGACTCCAAAGCGGGTTGGGTGTCAAGCTCCTTCGTAATCTCCACGCACACCCTGCCCAAGTCCTCCCATATGCAAATAATCCAAGCAAAAACAGACTGCCTCCCATGCTCATGCAGCTTCAAGCTCCCCCAGACAGCTGTGCCAATGCAATCTACTTGAAACAAGAGTACTGCTCATCACATGTTGCTCTAGCCCCAACCAGGAATTCTGGAGCCACCACTGAAAGGTGATTATGATTTGAATTCATTAACGACACAAGAAAAAGTGCAAAACTACTTAAACTGGCTCCAACAGCTACTTTAATTATATAGGATCTGACTTAACATGATTTGGTACCAGGTCCTGGGGAGACAGGACTGGATTGGAAGCCGATCCTCAACTCACTCTTTTGAGGAGCCCTCCGAGGGCCTAAGTGGATGACCCAGACACTAGTCAATAATGTAACCCGATCAACTTGGGCAGGATGCAGCCCCCTGGCCTGGTGCTGCGGAAGCCAGAGGAGGCAGTTATTGACTTTGGTTGGGGCATGGACTGGGGAAAGAAATGAAGGTAGTGAGTGTTCATGATTTCTACAGTAATTTTAACCCCTAACAGTGGTCTCAGGCTACACAACCGCCCAGGGAGGTGTTATTACTTCAAGCACAAAATAATTGCTCAAAAAACATTTGTGAACATTTGGATGAATGAATAAATGAATGTGTCCAGTGAAGAAAGTAGGCCTCAGGGAAGGAAGAAATAACTTGCCTGAGATCACACAGCTCATAAATAGCAAAGCTAAAATTCAGACCTGAGAACGTCATTCTCTTTCTGTCACACAGAGCGTTTGCTGGGTGTTGGAGTGGAACGAGCTAGAAAACCCAGACGGCCATGAGAAAAACTTGATAGGAACCAAGCAAGACTGAGAATTTTCAGAAGAGTAGATGTCCGTTACCTTTTTGTATGGTCAAGTTCACATTAGCAAGTGGCTAATTTGTAATGATATTTGCCTTTAAAAAAACAAAAACAAAAAACTATGGTACTCTGTCTTCACTCATTGATTTCTCAACAAATAGCTCCAGTGCCACAGTCTGAATTAGCCCTTTAAAAAGATTCTCTTTTCATCCCACCTTGTTTGGATATTTGATTTAGAAACAACTAATGATGTCCATTTGACATATGGGTAAGTGAACTTTTTTTAAGTAGGTGTTTTGCCTCCCTGCAGCTCCAGGAGCTGTTGTCATAGTAACATGTTCCCCCTCGACTTGCAGAATGCACGGTCTGTGGAACCAATGGCAATGTAGGTCACAAGTGAAAAGGGGTTTGGTGGCTTTGCCTCAGTGCCCAGTTTGGCATAGCTGGAGATCATTTATGCTGGGGGCAGGGAGCACTGGAGGGGCTCTCATTTCTCAGAATGTTCTGTACTAGGACTGAGTTGGAATAAAACGTGCAGAGGAGGGAGTCAGGGAAACAAGAGGCCCAGAAATGATGAAGAGAGCCTGGCAGGAGGTCTGCCCCTTCATGGCGAGTCAGAATGTCAGAGAGCCCAGGACGATCTGTCCCAAGTCATGGCTGAGGGAGAAGGATGCAAAGCACTAAGTACTCACTGTCCCTACTGCCTGGTGGGAATTGACACCCCCTGCAGTCCAGAGTCCGTTCAGAGTTGGTTCATTAAGTCACATGTCAATTAACAATATACAAGTTTTGGCTGCAGGAGACCTCAGCTATATACAGCCTGGAAATGTGTTCAGGGAGCTTTCATTTATTTATCCATTTGTGTAGTGAACATTTACTGGATCCCTTCTCTGCACCAGGCCAGTGCCAGCTTCATGGGTGGGCAGCCCATGCACCTGCACAGAAGACTCTTGTGCCTGGTTTAATACTCTACTGTTGCCATCTTGAAATTCTTAATCATTTTTTAACCAGGCCCCCACATTTTCATTTTGTATTGGGTCCTGCACTGAGGATACAATGTCCAACAAAGCCGGACACTATCTCTGCCTTTCTGAAGCTTGTGGTACAGTGGGAGAGAGACAAACACGAACCAAAAGATGACACAAATCAATGTAGAATTACAACTGTCAGCTGTGCTGTGACGGGCAGGAATGTCATGCCAGGAGAGATCATTTTATAGCTATATGGCTTCACCTGACTATATTCAGAATAGAGATGATTCAAATTATAGCAGAAAGGATTTAAGTTAGTGTTACCAAAAATAAGTGTGCTTTTTGAGTGCAAAAGTATCTTTCTCTCTCCTTCTAAGAGTTTTTCCTTTTAACTTTTTACTTTGAAATAATTTCATACTTACAGGAAAGTCGAAAGAATTGTATAAAGCATTTCAATATATCCTTCAACCAGATCCTTCAGATGTTACATTTTACCATGTTACTTTTATATCTATCTATCTATCTATCTATCTATCTATCTATCTATCTATCTATCTATCTATCTATCTATTTATCTATCTATCATCTATCTACCATCTATCTCTACCTACCTACCTACCTACCTACCTACCTACCTTCTACCTACCTACCTACCTACCTACCTTCTTACCTACCTGCCTATCCATCTATTCATTGTCAAAAGGAAATTCAGAGAGCTTTAGTAGGTATGACTGTTTTATTGGGCAAGAAATAAAATGAAGATGAACGAACTCAAAAGTGGTTTGAAGTTCTGAGGCATGACCTTACAGGATAGCTTATAATGTGAAAATGAGGAAGTTGTTTAACCTTCACAATGATTGGTTATTTCAAAGGAGTTTTCTAGATAGCAGGGGATTGGTTGAAAGTGATTATCTTATATCATTTTAGGAAGATGAAAATTTTGTTTATGATTATTAGAGGCATTTACAAGAAATAACCTAAGTTAAGGTTTACTTACATTCATGAATAAGCTAGAACAAGTTTTGCTTATGAGGCTTAACTTGTTTTTTTTGTTTGTTTTTTGTTTTTGTTTTTGTTTTTGTTTTACTAGGAGTATCTTCAAGTCTGGTCTCCATTTTATTTTATTTTAACACCATCCATTCATCTCTTTATCCATCCATCTATCTCCATCCATCCATCCATTCATTTATCTATCCAATCTGCATATGTACTTTTTGGTCTTAAGTTGTAGACATAATATAATACCCAATTTGCTGCTGAATACTAAAGAGCCTGTTTCCTAAAAACAAGATAATTCTCTCACATAACCATAGTATAGCATCAAAATCAGGAAATAACATTAACACAATATTATTGTCTATGTGTGAATTTTATTCAGATTGTGTCCATTATCTCAACAATGTTCTTTATAACAAAAGGAAATCCTCTATCACGTGTGGCATTTACTTGGTTTGTCTATTCAGTCTGTTATAATCTGGTATGGTTCCTAGTCTTTGTTTTCTCTGGCAATGATATTTTTGTGAAGTGTAGGTCAGTGTTTTTTAAAAATCAGGTGTATTGAAGTATAATCTTCATAGTTTAGTTCACTCTTTTATAATTCTCAGGCCAGTCATCTTTCATTGTATCCGTATGATGTTTTCCCATGATTAGATTCAAACTATGACTCTAGCAGAAATACAGAAGGGATAGTGCATATTTCTTATTGCATCATATCAGGATGCACATGATGTTGATTCCCTCCATTTCTATTGATTCTATTGGAGACTGTTATTCCTCAAACTTTCACCCACCTGCTGTTATCTGTTGAATCTTGCCAGAAAGTTCACATGGTGGTGGCCTAACTCCATCATTCCTTTTCATTTGCTTATCATCTTTCTACTATGAGGAAGACAACTTCTCCCCCAATTAATAAATTATTTGAATGTAGGCTTATTCATTCTTATTTTACCCAATCAGTTATACTCTTGTTACCACAATTATTTATTGAAATGTTCCCATTGTCTCAGATTTGGCCCCTTCAAGATGGGCCATATTTTGATATGCTCCCCATCCATCTTTATGCACTTCCTTACTTTCTGCCACAAATGTTCCAAGTTCATCTTGTACTCTTTGGAGTCCACCATTTCTCCAAAGAAGGGTGCATTTTTCTGAAAGTGTATATGTTGCCTGAATTCATTTCAATCTTGAGAATCTTTCCAGGTTTTTGTGACAGAAACAAAAAAGTGAAGACTTTAGATGTAAAATTTTATTCAGGATATTTATCTGGCTCTTTTTCTCCCTTGATTGAATTTGAAGCAACCTACCAAAAATTTTATACAGTTAAATTTATGAAATAATTTTCAAGGGGAAAAAATAGTGAATCGGAGGGGGAAAACAGATATTCCAGCCACAAAAGTTGCTGAGCTTGCCTCCCACAAATTTGGCATTTAACATTCTGGCAGCCAAATTAAAGAAGGAACTGCATGGAGAGAAGACGCTGCATGCTTAGAAAATACCCTCATGGACTCTGACCTTCCGGCAAAGGCAGGCATGGCAGCAAGGGTATGGGCTCTCATTGCACTGTGGAAATAAAGAATCTTACAGGATGATATTTCAACCACGGAAACGTGGAATGAGCTGCAGAGAGGAAGCAGCAGGGCCAGGATTGTTTTTCTTGAAAGCACTTTGGGATATGGTCTAACTTTTGGGCTAGCACACAGTGATACCTCATAGTTAAAAGAGAATTGGTATTTAAGGACTCTACAATCACTCCTCCATTCATTCACTGTCTCACTCAGTGATGCGTTGTTGAATATTTACTAGGAGACATGCAGTCATCAGTTCCAGGGGAGGCAGAGACAACTAAGGCTGACTTTGACCACTGGGTCCTATTGACCCAAATGACAGTATACCAGATTAAACACTAACTCTGTTTTGAGAGGAATCAAGAGACAATTGTGAGACATCTCTTCTACTAGATGAATGTTTCATGAGGGGGCTGCAATCTTGTTAAAACTTGAAACTTCAGATCTGCAAAAAGTCCTTGAAAAGAACTCTGGCCAGAGGTTCCATTAGGTGCTTGAATCTTTTCTATCATTAGACCTTGTGGGTGAACTGTCATTTGATGGCAGTAAGAGGTCAAGGGAAAATGTGCAAATGAAGAGAGTTGTCCATATGTGAATAGGCATTCATAGTGCCTTCACTTATAGATTGATTTATTCGACAACTATTGTTTGAGGCCCTATTATGTTCTTGGCACTTTGGTAGATGTTGGGTGTACAGTGGTCAGCAAAAACACACTCATTTTCTGCCCTCATAGTTCTTGAGATCCAATGAGAAAGACAGGCATTAATCAGATAATCAAAAAATACATGTATTCTTAAAAATTGTTCTAAGTTCTATCATGAAAAGTACCAAGCACTTCCACAGCAGGAGGTCAGGGATAGCTGCCTTAAAGAAGTGACAATCAATCTGGGCCACTAGATGGGGCAGGACAGGACAGAGCATTTCAGGCAGAAGGAACAGTGTGTGTAAAGCCTTGGAGGGGTCAGAGAATATCTAAAGAATGACAGGCCCATGTGGCTGGAGGGCAATGAGCAGGGGAAATAATGAGGAACCAAAGGATATAGGGGTCTTCCAGAGGAAGGGAGCAAAGAGAAGGAGAGGGGGTGAGGGAGAGCTGAGCGGATTGGATCACAAAGCAAGGGATAAAGGTGTGAGCCTGGACAAATAATTCTAAAGATAGAGATGGGAGGTTAGCTGGGGATGAAATTATGAAATACTAGGAATGCTGGTAACAACAATAAAAATAGCATTTCCCATTTGTCGAGTGCCCCTTTGAGGAAGAAAAGACTCTGAAATCTTAGTGATAGAAAACAAGGTACAGGGAAGGCAGGGTTAGTATCTTTTAACATAGAGCTAGCAACCTGTTGGGAGCTGCGCCCTTGGTTTCTCAAGCCCTCAGGCTGTGAGAACCAAACCCATGATAAACAAGTCTTTCCGAGAAGCTGGCTGACCACCAAAGGTGCTGATAGTCTCCTGCTCTCCCTCCCACCTCGTACTTCCCCCTGTCCTTACCGCTCCTCACACCACCAGCTGAAGACCAATCATATTGCAACAGGTACCCTTTGCCTGCCCCCCTTTGTTCTTGCCGTATAAATATGTTTGTTATCCAAAAATAAAATTTGAGGCTTGATCAGAATACTGTCTTGCCTCCACTCTTTTCTCTCGTCCGTGTTACCCCTCTTTTCTTTAGGTTGGGTTCTCCTCGGTTCTCCCACCAAATAACTTGTCCCGCGGGCGGGACAAGTGGCGCCCAATGTGGGGCCCGAGTGCAGAACCCTTACCCAGGCGGACTACGAAATAACAGAGGCTGCAGCTCGTTAAGGAGAAGTTTTTCAGAGAAGAAGTTTTTCAGGGAAGACTGCCTTTCACCGCTCATGGAAGGTCCTCGTCTTCGGCTCACCGGAGATCGCCGTCTTCGGTGAGTGTTCATCCGCCTTAGTTTAGTTTCGGCACGGACTGCTAGGATCATAAGTAACAAATTTTAAACGGAGAAAAGAGTTGAGCATAAACTCCCTCTGTCTTCTCTTGGTCCTCTTGTCTTTTCCTTTTTTTTTTCAAAGGATTTGGGACTTTTCTCTCTAGCCCGCTTCTCGGCACAAGCCGTCCACCCCTGAGGTTAGAGGCTGCTTTTTCTGAGTTGGGAAAATACAGTGTGTCAGTCAACTTTAAGGCAGAAGTCGTCCACTCAGAGGGCATCCCGGTCGTAGACCTCTCCCTCCGCCCTGGAGAGAGCGGTAGGTCTGCGATTCGCCTCTTGAGAGCCGTGTTGGCGGATTATACCAACCGACTGCCCACGTCGAGACCTCTGGTATAATCCCTCCTCTACCGCCTCTGTAAAAGAGCCTTGTCTATGCCCAAAGGCACAGCCGGCGGGACGTCCGTAGGCAACGCACCCCAGGGGGTCCGTGTTAGCGGATTGTACTAACCGGCTGCCCACGCGGGAGAGAAGTTAAGTTCCCTTCTCCTCCTTTTTGCCTTGATACCTATGTTCACTTCCTCAGTTCCTATCCCTCTTTCTTTTTAGATAAATAAAACAAAGAAAAATGGGACAAACCTTGTCCAGAGAAGCACAATTCATAAAAGACTTAAAATGCTCATTCAAGGAGCGAGGAATCCGAGTAAAAAAGAAGGATTTAGTCAAATTTTTTCTCTTCATTGATGAAGTCTGTCCCTGGTTCATAGTTAATGGACCTGAAATCCATCCAAAAAAATGGCAAAAGGTAGGCAGAGACTTAAACGATAAGTTACAAAAGGAAGGCCCTGATGCCGTCCCCGTCGCTGCTTTCTCTTATTGGGGACTAATTCGAGATATTGTAGAAACCGCCTCCGATGACCCCGAAAAACGACAACTCTTGTCAGTAACGGAGTACTGCCTTAAACCGCTGTCTCGCTCAGCATCCGTTGCTCCTCTTCCCACTGAGAAGCCCCCCTCTAGATGTCCCTCAGTCGTTATAGACATGAGCGATCCCTCTCCAACTAAAGGCATATACCCTTCTTTGCCCACAGAACATCCCCCTTCTCCTAAAAGTCCTCTTACCAATCCCTTACTGACTAAAAGACCACTCAATGACCCCTTAGATCCTGGTGATGCCGCCACCTTAGAAGATGAGGCCGTACGATATCGTAACCCAGATTGGCCTTCTACTTGCCCACCCTACAATCCACAGTTCTGTGCGCCTGTTCTGCCATTCCCCGCCTCCAACGGCAACAATCTTTCACAAACCAAAGATAAGCTTGCTGCACAGATGGCCGAGATAGAGAGCAAACTAGCCTCCTTTCAGGCTGCTTTACAAGAGACTGTCCTTACCGCCCAACACTTGCCCATAAAACCCTCCAAAAACCCCAAACCAAAAACCCTCACCTTCCCTGTCATCACCCGATCCCAACGACCTGAATCTCCTACCTCTAACACCGCTGATCCCCCTGATGCCCCTGAAGGTGGAGAGGACACTGCTGACAATAATGATGAGGAAGAAAGCAGTGACGACGAACTCCCTCCCCCCGCCCCGGAGCGTAAAGAGTTCCATAAATTACAGTTCAAAAACTTAAAAGAACTAAATACAGCTGTCAGGACTTATGGACCTAATGCTCCTTACACCTTATCTGTCCTCGAAACACTGTCTCGAGGGGGACACCTTCTCCCTTGTGAATGGCTCCGCATAGTCCAGGCTGTCCTCACCCGTGGCCAATATCTAACTTGGCGGGCTGATTTCTGTGACCGCTGCCAGACTATAGCCGCTAATAATCTTAAAAATCCCCGCTCTCATTCTTGGACCTTTGAAAAACTTACTGGTCAGGGGACATATGCCACTGAAGAGCGACAACGAAATCTCCCTATTGGACTCCTTTCTCAGACACATAATGCCGCTCTTGGGGCCTGGAGAACTCTTCCTAGTTCTGGCACCCCCACCACACCACTCACCAAGGTTATCCAAGGTCCCCAGGAAGATTACAGTGAATTTGTCAGTCGCCTTCTAGAGGCTGCTGAGCGCGCTCTAGGAAGCGACGCCGCTAATGACAGGTTAGTCAAACAATTGGCTTTTGAAAATGCTAACGCCTCCTGCCGAGCCGTCCTCAGGGGTAAGACCCGGGACAAGACGCTCGATGAAATGCTTCGCTTGTGCCGAGACGTTGATCCATTTACTTCCAAGGTATCTCAGGCCATTCATCTAGCGGTTGGTGCTGTAATCCAGGCCAACCCTGGCCAACAAAAAAATTGTTTCAAATGCGGTCAGCCAGGGCACTTTGCCCGTCAATGCCACGGTTCCCATGACAAACCCAGGGTTCAGGGCCCTTATAATAAAGGACCTTCTCCTCCCTCGACACCTTGCCCTGTTTGCAAAAAGGGCCGACACTGGGCTAGAGACTGCCGCTCCACCACCGACATACTCGGTAACCCCATCACTCGCCAGCAGGGAAACGGGCAGAGGGGCCAGCCCCGGGCCCCTCAGCCAATCCCTTTTCTCAGGGCCTCGGGGAACAGCCAGATAGAACATACTCAGCCCCTACCCACCCTTCCCCAAAATCAGTCCATTCCCTTTACAGGGCCACCCCAGGAAGCGCAGGACTGGACCTCTGTGCCTCCTCCGACATCATATTAGAGCCCGATAGCGGGACTCAGGTGATCCCCACAGGCGTTTTTGGGCCCCCTCCCCCTAAAACATTTTTTCTTATCCTTGGAAGGGCCTCCTCTACCTTGCAGGGCATCACCATTTTTCCCTCTATTGTTGACAGTGATTATTCCGGGGAGATAAAGATATTAGCCAGTAGCTCCAGAGGCCCACTTTATATACACCAAGGTCAACGCCTTGCTCAGGCTCTACCCCTACCCCTCGACACATCTAATCCTTCCCTAGGGCCTTCCCGAGGGGCGTCTACGCCTGGTTCCTCTGATATTTTCTGGATCCAGCAACTTTCTCGGGAACGCCCATACCACACACTCAAAATCAATGACAAAGAATTCAAGGGCATCCTTGACACGGGCGCTGATTCTACAGTGCTTGCAAAGGCCTCCTGGCCTTCTTCCTGGCCTTGCCAGCCCTCTCTTACTCATCTCCAAGGCATAGGACACTCTCAAAACACCTTACAAAGCTCTCAACTCCTCACCTGGGAAGACCCTGATGGAAACACTGGTCAGGTCCGCCCCTTTATTGTCCCCGGGCTTCCCGTGAATCTGTGGGGTCGCGACATATTGAGCCAGATGGGAGTTTTAATGTTCAGTCCCTCAGCTACCGTTACTCATCAAATGCTAAACCAAGGGTTCATCCCGGGCAAGGGCCTTGGAAAAAATAATCAGGGTATTACCGTTCCCATAGAGGCCGAACACAGGGCCCCACGGACAGGCTTAGGGTACGACATCAAAAATTTTTCGTGAGGGCCGTTGCTCCCCCTGCACTCCAGGCAGATAAAATCACGTGGAAGAGCAACCACCCTGTCTGGATCGATCAATGGCCCTTGCCCCGTCATAAACTTTCAGCGGCCACACAGTTAGTGCAGGAACAGTTAGATGTTGGCCACATTGAACCATCTACCTCCCCTTGGAACACTCCCATCTTTGTTATACAAAAGAAAGGGGGTAAATGGAGACTTCTTCAAGATCTCAGAGAAATCAATAAGACCATGGTTCCCATGGGGGCGCTCCAACCAGGGCTGCCGTCCCCCGTTGCAATACCTGCAGGATATCATAAGATAGTCATAGATCTAAAAGACTGTTTTTTCTGTATCCCTTTACATCCGGAGGACAGAAAACGTTTCGCCTTTAGCCTCCCAGTTGTTAACTGCATAGGACCCTCCCCAAGATTTCAATGGAAGGTTTTGCCTCAGGGTATGGCAAACAGTCCTACCCTTTGTCAAAAATTTGTTGCCCAGGCCATTGATCCGTTTCGCCTTACACATCCCAACCTATACATTGTCCATTATATGGATGATATTCTCCTGGCAGGCTCTGATATTGCCATCTTGCTTGAAACCAGCCATAAATTAGTTGATGCTCTTCAAGATCTAGGACTACAGATTTCCCCAGAAAAGGTCCAATTACAGCCCCCTTTCCTCTTCTTAGGTTTCGAGTTACACCCTTCTAAGGTCCTTTCACAAAAGGTTGAATTAAGGAAAGACTCTTTACAGACCCTCAATGATTTCCAACGCCTGTTAGGTGATATCAACTGGCTTCGCCCATATCTAAAGTTGACCACCGGAGATCTAAAGCCCCTCTTTGACATTCTCCGAGGAGATCCTGATCCCTCTTCTCCACGCACCCTGACGCCTGAGGCAGCCTCGGCCTTAAACTTAGTTGAAAAGGCCATTTTAAATCAAAATATCTCATATTATTCCCCTGCCTGTGCCCTGTGGCTACTAATTCTTCCCACAACCTTCACACCTACGGGTGTCCTGTGGCAAAACAAACCCCTATATTGGCTTCATCTGCCAGCTACTCCTTCTAAGATACTTCCTGTCTACCCTTCTCTTATCGCACAAATACTTAAAATGGGGCGCGAAAGCTCCCTAAAGCTTTTTAACAAAGACCCTGATATCATTGTTGTGCCCTATGAAACAGCTCAGGTCAAATGGCTACTACAAACATCAGATGAATGGGCTGTCAATTGTATTTCATTTCAAGGAAAGATAGATAATCATTACCCTGCTGACAAACTCATACAATTCCTTAAAAACCAGGCTGTAGTTTTCCCTTCCCTGACCAAGAGCCGTCCTATTCCACAAGCCCCTTCTGTTTTCACAGATGGCTCCTCTTCAGGAATTGCTGCCTTTAGTATTAATGGACAGCTTACTAAGATCAGGACCGACTACTTGTCCGCACAGCTTGTAGAACTTTTTGCAGTTGTTCAAGTCTTTAAGACTCTCCCTAATAGTCCTTTTAATTTGTTCACCGATAGTGCTTATATAAGTCAATCAGTTCCCCTTCTGGAGACCGTCCCTTTTATTCGACCCTCCACTAATGCCTCCCCCTTATTCTCAGAACTCCAAAACCTCATCCTCGCCAGATCTCATCCCTTTTTTATAGGGCACATCCGTGCTCACTCAGGTCTCCCTGGCCCCCTAAGTACTGGTAATGATCTTGTTGATAGAGCCTCTCGAGAAGTTTCCAACCTTGTTATGGCTATATCTTCTACTGACCCCATTCAACAAGCTCAACAGGCTCATCAGATACACCACCTAAATGCCCGGACTCTTCGCCTTTTATTCTCCATTACTAGGGAACAGGCACGCCAAATAGTGCGCCAATGTCAGGGGTGTCTTACTCTACTACCTGAACCCCATCTTGGCGTCAATCCTCGCGGCCTTACTCCTGGAGAACTGTGGCAAATGGATGTTACTCATTTCAGCCCTTTTGGTAAACTGAAATATATACATGTTTCTATAGATACCTTCAGTGGCTTTCTCTGTGCAACCCTACAGTCTGGAGAAGCCACCAAACATGTTATCAGTCATATGATTTCATGCCTTGCCTTTCTACCATTACCTAAAACTCTCAAGACTGATAACGGCCCAGGCTACACCAGTACTTCCTTTAAACAATTTTGTGCTCAACTAAATATCAAACATATTACAGGCATTCCGTACAACCCCCAGGGCCAGGGCATTGTTGAAAGAGCACACCAGACTTTGAAGAATATGCTTACAAAACTTCAACACTCCAAAGGTATCCTATACCCCCCACACAACAATAATAAGACCTTGCTAAATCATGCCCTTTTTGTCCTTAATTTCCTGACACTCGATAATGATGGAAAGTCTGCAGCCGACCGATTTTGGCACCCTACTACTGCAAACTCTTATGCACAAGCCCTGTGGAAAGATCCTCTGACATCAAAATGGAATGGTCCCGACCCCGTCCTTATCTGGGGCAAGGGACATGCATGTATCTATGATTCTAAAACACAAAATGCCCGATGGCTGCCTGGGAGGCTAATAAAACTCATCAACCCACCAGGGGAACTGTCCCCTGAGAAAAATGTATAAATGTGTTCTTTTCCAGGTACTTTACAAAAATGTCTCCATTCTCTGCGATATGGCTCGCCATCTTTGGGGCACTCCAAACCGTAAGCGCCTCCTCAAGCTACACACTCTACAACTTCACCTGGATCATCAGAAATCAGGCAGGAGATATTGTCAACACCTCTTCTTCCCTAGCCCCCCAACCGCAGAAAGCCTCCCTTCAAGTAGATCTTTGCCAACTGGCAGCTGGAGGGGACCCTTTATGGGGACTTGCCACAGATTTCCTTCCGCTAGTCAAGGCACCCAATAATTCGGACCATTATCACACCGTTCCAGCCTGCGATTCCCCTTGGGGTCGCACTTCTCTTTGGCTGCAACAAGGGGGATACTATGTCTGTCCCGGCGCTCATAGGCCACGAGGGTTAGATTATAAATGTGGTCTCCAGGCTGATTATTATTGTGCCTCTTGGGGCTGTGAAACCACTGGAGATGTAAGCTGGAAGCCTGCCTCTGACAAGTTCATACAAGTAGAGAGGCTTAATCCTCCCTCTCCTGAAAATGATCTAAACAACATCCCGACATCAGTCTATAAAGCCTGTAGCGACCCAGGGTGGTGCAACCCCCTCCAAATATCTATCATTAAGGCCGACCTGAATGATTGGCAAACCACCCGGAAAAGACATTGGGGCATTCGTGGCTATTTTTCAGGGAAAGATAAAGGAATGCTTTTCTCTATTGAACTTTCTAAAGAAAGTCCCAACAGAAATGCGGCTTACCTGGGACCTAACCCAGTCCTGCGCCAATCCAAAATAGAAGGCACTGCTCCAAAACCTAAACGCTCTGCTCCTAAGCTTACTGCCACACCCCAGCCCAGCCATAAAAAAACCACCCTTTTTCAGCCTACCATCCTGCCTGGGCCTCCTGATTCTTCACAACTTATAGTTGACTTGATCAATGCCTCATTAGAGGCTCTCAGAGACAAAAACAGCACAGCCCATCAAGAATGTTGGATTTGCTTCTCGCCTATCCCTCCTTTTTATGAAGGCATAGCGACCCTTGAACCTCCCCTTTTTACAAATGATAGCGGTGCTTTATTACATACTCAAGACCCCTTTACAGCCCTCACCCTAACATCTATCTCCGGCTTAGGCCTCTGCCTCATAGGACCAGCAATGCGTCCCCCGACCAGCCTAATTCCCATATGTAACCAAACCATGACAATCAATCACACATTCTCATATGTGCTTGCTGCTAGTGGCACTTATTTTGCTTGCTCCTCTGGCTTAACCCCATACGTTTTTACATCCCACTTTTTGACCTCTCGCGATTACTGTGTAGTTGTTGTTTTATTCCCCCGATTTTTTCTCCACGACCCTAATACTTTCCTTCAATTCATAGATCCAGTTGCCACGTCTCGTAACAAGCGTGAGCCTCTCACTGCTATCACCCTTTCTGTCTTGTTAGGCGTCAGTGCCATAGGAGCAGGCACTGGCATTGCTTCCTTAGTCACTTCCAACAACCAATACTTACAACTTCAATCTCTTATTGACAAAGACCTTAATAACCTCAGAGAAGGAATACAAGACCTAAAAGACTCTGTAGCGTCCCTCTCAGAGGTAGTTTTGCAAAACAGAAGAGGGCTTGATCTCCTCTTCCTCAAAGAAGGGGGCCTTTGCGTGGCCCTCAGAGAAGAATGCTGTTTTTATTCTGATAAGACAGGCCTTGTGCAAAATAGCCTTGACAAGGTAAAAAAGAGTCTAGAAAATAGAAAAAGAGCTAGGGAACAACAAGAGTCTTGGTACCAAAACTGGTTCTCTGCCTCCCCTTGGCTTACCACAGTGCTCCCTAGTCTGTTAGGACCTTTCATAGGCTTGCTCTTATTGCTCACTTTTGGCCCCTGGGCGTTCAGGAGAATAACAGATTTAATCAAAAGACAGGTTGACTCGGCACTGTCAAAAGGGCCCACGGTATACTACCAACAAATCTCAATGACAGAGCCCTCGGAAGAAGTCAGCGCAGCCCTAAATTTCTCCACCTTGGCCCAAGAGGGACCTCGACCTTGGTACAGCAGGTTTGGTTGGTGGTAAATACCCCTCTCCCTACGGGGACGACATAAGGGACAGAGAAATGTCTACCTTCACCTTTGATAGACCAAGGGAAGGTATGGGCATCGAGATGGGTGCAGATGCAAAGCTACTGCAAGGGAAGACCCACTAGAGGGTCCCCTCTGTCCTTCCCTGAGAACATACCTGGTTTGCATAGAGGTTGGTATCCAAATCACAATCTAAAACCGGCTCTGCCTCTCCTCCCCAAAAGATACCAAGAGCCAACAATAGATGGGTGTATATAGCCCACGGGAGGAACCAGGTCAATGTTCCCCCACTCGGTTAAGGCCCACCTTTCTAAAATAGAAAGGGAGGAGATGTTGGGAGCTGCGCCCTTGGTCTCTCAAGCCCTCAGGCTGTGAGAACCAAACCCATGATAAACAAGTCTTTCTGAGAAGCTGGCTGACCACCAAAGGTGCTGATAGTCTCCTGCTCTCCCTCCCACCTCGTACTTCCCCCTGTCCTTACCGCTCCTCACACCACCAGCTGAAGACCAATCATATTGCAACAGGTACCCTTTGCCTGCCCCCCTTTGTTCTTGCCGTATAAATATGTTTGTTATCCAAAAATAAAATTTGAGGCTTGATCAGAATACTGTCTTGCCTCCACTCTTTTCTCTCGTCCGTGTTACCCCTCTTTTCTTTAGGTTGGGTTCTCCTCGGTTCTCCCACCAAATAACCGGTCCCGCGGGCGGGACAGCAACCTAAGATTTAATTCCATTTCTTACTATCTGTCCTATAGAAACAGTTATGTATGAGGAGACACATCTGAGAATATTTATTGAAACAACAATTGTAGTCACAAAAAATGGAATCAATATAAATGCTCTTCATTATGGAAATGGGTCAACAGTCTATAGTACACCCTTACCATACTATGCTGTATAACAATGGAAGAACAAAACAGATCTCTGTGCTACGTGGACACTCTCTAAGTCAAATGGCTGGAAGAAAGCTCAAGGCAGGACCATACATCAGGATGATATCATTGCCATAAATGAAAAAGAAAAAAAAAGCAGTCTTTAAAAAAATACTATCCTTCATCCCTTTTAAGTATATATATAGTACTTAAATGCCCAGAAAATTAGAAGACTTCAGAGCAAACCTGAAATAGTGGTTATTTGGGGAGGAGGAGGACCCTAGCATTAGCTAGCATCAAGGGGAATTTCAGCTTGATCTGTAAGGTCTTACTTTTTTATGGAAAATTTTAAACATATATAAAAATAGGAAACTGTAATAAACCCCCAAGTACCTGCCACCCACACATTCCCTCTTTGTGGATTATTTTTAAGCACATCTCAGACATTGTATTTCATTCATAAATATTTCAGACAGTATCTCTAACAGATGAGAACCCTTTAAGGAAAATATAACCATAATACCAGGATCATACCTAAAAGTGTTAGTGTGATTCCACAGAATTATCAAGTACCCAATCAGTATTTACATCTCCCTGTCTTATAATTACAATTTGTTTGTGCAAATCTGAACCCAAATAAGGTACATGCATTGCAATTGGTTGATATGGCTCACGTCTTTTTGTGCATTTTTGCCTGTATATCCGTGGGGTAGATTGCTAGAAGTGACTTTGCTGAGTCAAAGGATAAGGACATGTGTAATTTTGCTAGATGTTGTCAAATTCTCCTCCACAGAGTTGTAACAGTTTGTATTCCCACTGACAATGGATGATAGTACCCAATTCCCCAGAGCCTCACCATCAGACTATATTGTCAAACTTTTGGACTTTTGCCAATCTGATAGATGAGAAGTGGTATCTCATTGTATTTTTTATTTCTTTAAATTTCAAAAAAAAAATGAGCTCGAGGAGAATTCTGAGTCTGTAGAGGAAAGAAGCAATTTTCATAGAAATATTGCCAACTACCATTTAGCATGTATTTATTTTACTTAATCCTCAAAATCCTATAAGAATGGTGGAGTCGTATCTCCTTTTAGAGAGAAGGAGCTGAGGTACGTAGGGGTGAGTACACGTGTCCAGGGCCCCATGCCAGGAAGTGGAGACTAGATTTGAGGCACAGTTGTCTGTGTTCAGGAACTGCCTCTGGACTGCTCTGCTAAGCAAAAGTGCCTAATTGCAGGACAGCACAGTCCCGGAATGTGAGCATCCCTCGAGATCCATTCCTTCTTTCCGACTTGGAGACAACTTATAGAACTCCTGGCAATGACAATCATCTTTTCCACTGGCTTGAAGGAAAGGAAAAGGACATCACAGGCTGCTTCTTGAAGTAGCAGTGGGTCCCACTGTCACCTGGGCCAGCTAGTAGTCAGGAGGGCTCAAGGCCAAGATCATGATCAGGGCAATGTAAAATCAAGTTTTGGGGAGCCACACATGCAAACCGTATGGGTGCTGATTTAGAATCTCTATTATTATGACATTAGGAAACGTGTTTTTCCTTCCATTTTTTTGAAGAGATGAAAATAAAACTAGAAAAAAGGAACCAACTCAGAAACATGAACCTGTAAAATTCAGACTTCTTCTACATGAGTGTCCTTCTGTTCAACACCTTTGATTTGCACACTTTACTACCTACATGAACTATCTGCTTTTAGCCTTACAACATTTCTCCAATGTGTGAATGTGGCAACTCTTGTTCTAGCCATTCTTCAGAGGAGGAGCTTGAGTTGCAGGTTATCTCAGGGCCTCTCTCAGGCTGCAGAAGAAGCCAGGACAAGATGCAAAACCTTTGGAGAGTGTTAGCCAGGAACCTCCACGGAATGGATTTTGGTCAGAATTTGAGTACTAGAGAAAAAAGTTCTTTTCTTCATCTTCTGTCCTCATTCCTCAGCCTCAGGCTAGGTATTGGGTACACATGGAGATGAATACACAGGGTGAGCTCTCACAGAGTTGAGGGAAGGGGAGAGGAAGACAAATGATTGAATGACTAAAATGAATGGAAGTCACAAACCACGTTCTCTTCTATTAACACACATGTCTACACACGAATACTCGCCCCACACAGTGCAAAAAGCTGGACTGAAAGTCAAAAGAGGCGGATTTGAGCTCTGGTACTATCACTTCATGGCTGTGTTTTGGGGCAAGTCACTTTCCCTCCTTAAGTCTCAGTTTCCTCCTCTGGAAGATGGGACCAATGATCCCTCTGTCATGGAGTTGCCATGAAGATGAAATGACATGAGTGTAGAAGGGCAAGAAGACATTATTAGGGCAGTGATTGGCACATAGCAGGTGCTCAGAAAATGCTGATCGTATCCAATCCAGTAAGCCTCATGGACAGAAATAAAGAGACTTCGAAGATCCAGTATTCATCCTCATGTCTCTGGGAGGTATGAGTGGGGAGAGCACTGAGCCTTTCATTGCTCTGATTAGGGAGGGGCAAGGCCGTCCCTAGAACCCAGCCTTCTGATTATTTTTTTTTCAGGCCCTCATGCCACACTGCACCAGAACAGCTCTGGGCCATTCCAACACACATGAGCTTTTCTGCTTGTGTCTCCTCAGCTCACTCCCATTTCCTTTGCACAAATGCCTAGCCCCCACCCCCAACACACAACCCTTTCTGAAAATAGAACAAAGAACTGCTTCTATGCCTTTGTTTTTGAAATATGTTTTGAATTCTTTGTTTTTCTTTGCTAGGTGGATTTTTGGTGTTTTGTCCACCTCCCACATCCTATCAATCATGAATGCTCACAAAAATTTATTTCAAAATTGTAAAGAGAGAGATCAATTTAGTAGAGAATCCTCAACCTCTCAATTCATCTCCACCATTTACAACAAAAACTCAACAACAATGACTCACCCTCCCCCAAATCTAAAAATCTGCCCTTACTCCCCTCCAAGGGCTCTGGGAAAAAGAACTGGAGAATTTCTCAGGGCTCTGACAGGACCTCAGATTCTTTGTTTCTTTGTTTCTTTGTTTCTTTGTTTCTTTCTTTGTTTCTCTCTCTCTCTCTCCCCCCTCCCCCCTCCCTCCTTCCCTCCCTCCCTCCCTCCCTCCCTCCCTCCCTCCCTCCCTCCCTCCCTCCTTCCTTCCTTCCTTCCTTCCTTCCTTCCTTCCTTCCTTCCTTCCTTTCCTGTTCTCCCCCCCCCCCCCATAGAAGCTCAATCATTCTTGAAATCTAAATTTAGAAGCTTGTATGAAGAGCCTTGAAAAATCAGTAGTAAGACAGCCAGGCTTTTTAACTTTTTTTCCCCTAAGCAATCTAGTAAAGCTATTGCACAGTCGTTTCCCAAGGTCAATTTTCAGCTTTTAATAGTTTTAATGAGCTGTTTAAAAGGCTCCTCAGCTCGTGCTCATCCAGGCTTGCACACATTTGTGAGTAGGGAAGAAAGAAAAGGAAGAAGGATGAGGAATAGATGGAACAGGTGGGTTCAGTCTGCTAACTTGGGCACAAGAAGGGGACCAGCTCAGGGTTAGTGCCTCTCCAGGATGTCCTAGGGATGCTAATGGGAGCACAGTTTCAACCTTTTGATCAGATTGACCTGAAAGTTAGTCACTTCTACCTCCGAGCAGGACCCCTGAGTGCCCACCAAAGCTCAGACAACTGCAGCAAGGTGAAGGAGAAAGCAGAGTTAGGGAGTGATCATTAAGGCAGTGGGAGAGATGAGAGAGTGGAGCTTTGAGTGTTTAATGAGTACATGAGTTAGTTGACAAGGCTGAAGAGAAGGAAGGAAAGAGAAGAAAAAGAAGGCAGAAGCTTATGATGAGTGATGTCCCAAATAACCAGGACCTGCGTGTTAAGTGGCCTGGTGCTAGTAATCACCATCATAATTACGGCAATGCTAATGGTACCCTATACTATTCACCCACATTTACTGTGGCTAGATAATTTGTGCAACTGCCCAGGAGGCGGATTCTATTGTTGTTCTTGTGATGTAGAAAAATCCAGATACCTGTGTAAAGAAGAAAATAAAAATACTTATAAGCCCACTTCACAGTCAGAGCCATGTAAGCATTTTGGTGAATGTGGCAGAGACCTTGGGCTGTCCACCTAAAGCCATTTTTCCTTTTTCCATAGAAATAGAATTATAGCTAAGCTTTGGCTCCCCAGCTGGACAGCCTTTCCTAGCCTGTCTGGCAAGTAGGTGCGAACAGGTGATGTGGCCGTCACTTGCAGAACATGAATGGAGCGATGTGGACCATCCACAGGCCTAGAGTCACAGTATAGGTGAGCCGTCTGCACTATTCCCCCTTCCTGTTGAGTCACGTTGCCCTGGAGGCTTTCTCTGACCACTCTGTTTAGAATTGCAATCCCGCTTCACCTGGCACTTCTTATCCTGTTTTCCGTTCACTGTTTTATTTAATATACTATGTGATTTATTATTTTATTCATCTATTGTTTGGATGTGTCTATTAGAATGTAAGCTTTGTGAGACCCAGAATTTTGTCTGTGTAATCATGGCTATAGCCCATCACCCAGACAATGCCTGGCACATAGCGGGTACTCAGTAAATATTTGTTAAACAAATGATTGAGAATACCCGGGGCAAACATTGTTGATTATTCTGAACTCCTTTGCCTGCTTCAATTGATGGAGGCTATAAACTTCAGTCCCTCACTTCCTAGTTTACTTTCAGTTGTGAGTGCCCACAGGACCAGCTTGGGAGAAGGCTCAGGGAGTTCCCAGTAAAATATTTATTTCCCAGTAAAAGGAAAGAGACCTCTTAGGAGAGGGGGCCTCGCTCTCACTGTCTGGTCTCCATTTACTTTCTGTTTCTAACCTTCGAAGATTGATATGCAAGAACATCTTTTTAGAATTTTTCTTTTCATTAATTCCTTTTAATAAAATTTAAAATTAGATTATCCTTTCCACACAACCTTTGATAATCTGATATCTTCCAGTTAATGTATCATGAACATCTTGATATACCAGGCATTCTCATTTCTTTGAGGGACAGCTCACTTTGCCACTGTTTGTTCGCTCATTCAGCACTTATTTAGTGAGCACTTACTATAATGACAGTTGAGCAGCACAGATTAAAAACAGGCGATGTGGCCTGGATCTAGAAGGGGTGAGAAGGAGTGATGAAAGACTGGGCTTGGCATCCGGGAAGTCCCTGGAATCTGACTGGGGAACACTACAGGAAGGAATTTCTGGGACCAGTCCCAGGAAGGAGGGGCAGCTCAGCAGTCATGAGGTCGTAGAGGCCACAGGGGTCCTTTCTGATCACATTCTCACTGCTTTGATTGCAGATGCCAGCTCTAGGTTTGCCTCTACTAGAAGCTGTCTTGCTGGCAACAACACAGACCTCCAAATCTAGGAGGCTCAAGCCGTGGGGTGGTTTCATTCTTGTGCTTTGCGCATAATGTAAATGTAATTAATCATGTCTATGGCGGTTTATAATTTAGCTTTTTTTTTTTTCATTTTAGAAGTTTAATTAAATTCATTTAAGCTTTATAAGAAATTATTTTAGAATTTTTCTTTGGACCCTCACTGATGGAGTGCTGAAAACACACCATAAATAAGTCTCAGGATGGCTACTTGATGTTTTCAAAATGAATCTTAAAGGCTATGGAAATAAAAAATATTATTGTGTTACTACAACTTAAATTGGCCACAGTAAAAACTGGAGGCTTGTTTATTGTTTCTTTCTTCTTAAAAACTTTATAGTGCTTTAGAGAATTGGGATGGGTGCATCTATGAGCTGGGGAGAGAGTTGCTTGGCAAGGTCTTTACCCAGGATGGATGGGGACATGGAGATAGTATGTGCTTCTAGGACATAACTCTGCTTTCTGATTTGGAAAAGAAACCACACACATTCTTCTTTGTCTCTCAGACAAAAGCCCATTTCCGGATGCATTGCGCAGAGCTCATTTTAATGGTGTAGTAATTAAGTTAGAAATATGCGGTGCTTATCCCTTTTATGAATGCTCTGCTTGCTAAGTTTACAAATTTCTATTAAAGTCAGAGAAAAATCTAAGATAAGGATTTAAAAAACTCTTAATAATTTAAAAGTTGCAAAGGAAGACAACAACGAGGTGCCGTTTTCCTCCCACCAAATAGTCAAAGATTTATATCAATGATTAATACTCTGGTGGCAGTGGTGCTGGTAAAAGTTTACATAGGTATACTCTTTCTGGGAATAATTTAAAAGTAACGAGAATCTGTATTCTGGAAAACTTTTTTTTTTTTTCCTGTGAGCAATTTTTGTGTAACTTTTGAACTAGAAATCCTGCCCTTATGATTGCATTTTAAGGAAGTACAAAGCTTAAGCAAGTATGTAGCTAAGAGGATTCTCATTTATCCAGTTATCGTATATTTGCTAAAAGTTTTTTAAAAGAGACTTCTCTTATATATTTTTCTCTGTCTTCTGTGTAATAATTCACTCTGATTCCCACAAAGGAGCCATGTTGGAAATGACAGATAAGCCTTTTTGTGAAGAACAACATAGTTGTCCAGGGGTTTGCCCCATGAGTCAGATGGCCTGGTTTCCAGGCCTAGCTGCGCCACTTACCAGCCATTGTGTGACCTTGGACAAGGTAGACTAGTCTCCATTTGTTTTTATTTTTTTCACCTCTCCTGTTTGTTGCAGAAAGTGTCTCCTTTGTTCTCTTGTTCACTCTCTGGCTCCCCACTCTGGAAATGTGGGCTCCTCAAGGGTTGGGGACCAGACAGGGCTGTCGACCTCTGTGTTTGTGGAGGTCAGGCTATTGACTCCTTGACCTTGCCAGGCCTCAGTCTCTTCAAAGACAAATAGGGGCAATAACTATACCTACTTACCCTGTGTTCTCTAAGTTTGATGCATGGAAAGTACTCAGAATAGTGTCTGTAAATGTTCGATGAATAATAAATAAGGATTGAATTTTGCAATCTCCCAAGGTCCTGAGAATAACTTGTTAGGGAATCAGGTTAATGGAGAGAAAGGAAAGAGGGGTGAGAACATATCTAATAGGATGCCTATCTTTGTAGCTTTGGACACTATTAAATCCTAGGTGCTGTCCGAATCTCTGTACTGGCTAAATTCCACACTACTGGGAGCTGGGGAGGTTGGATGGCTTGCTCTCTCAGCCAGTGAACTGGTGATTCAGGTCTTCCAGGAACTTAGGCCCATTAATAGTCAATTTCATGTAGAACTAGTACTTTAGGTTTATGCTTTGTAATGTTGTGTCCAGTGTGAAAGGTGCTGAAACCTTCACTAGCCTTGCTTAGAAGGATTGTCTCCCTTAAGAACCTGATTTTTGCACCTGAATAAGGACTGTCACCACTTGAAGCAAAATCTGCTTATTTCACTTGTCTTCCATGATATAAACAGTAAAGTGCTTTCTGACTAAAACCATTGGGTTAGACCTTGGCATTGATGCTCAGTGAAGGAAGGAGAGAGGAGGGCAGTTGGCAACTAGTTTGGCCTTTCATTAAGGCAGGGGGCAATGGTGCTGGACAGGACCCCAGAGATCTCATTCACTCTCCATAAGCATAGCAAGATATCGAGACTGCAAGACAGTAGCTTATTCAAGAGTGTTCAGTTTGTTTGGGTTCTCAGACATCAAGCTACTCCTCTTCCCACAAAGTCCAGCTTCCCCATTTTGCAGGCGAGAGAATGATAGCAGGTGAAGAATCCTACCTGTGTATTAAGGGCCTTAGCCAGAGATGAACAGCTAGAAGTACCTCAGCACCTGGCTTCACACAACTGTATCCCTAATGCAAAAAATGCACTTAGTAATGGCAGTCAGTTTACCAAAATATGCTGGCTTTGTTAGCTTTTGGCTACAACTCAATTTTATAATAATTTTAAAATTTCAATTTATTCTGATTTTAGGCTCAAATGGTGTCAAAAGTTAAAACAAGAACTTAGTGTTACACATAATGTTAAAGCTGATTCATATTAACTGTTCCTTTTTCTTTCATGTGGAAAAAATCACGCCTATATGAATTCATTCATTTATTCCTTCAAAATATTTTTTAAACCTCAAAATTTTTTTTCCCATTCTTAGCTTTTCTGTTCTCTACTCTCAGTTATTCTCATTGAGGTATCTTTTGTTCATTTTATTTTTCATTAAATAAAATTGACAACTTTCTGTGTGCCAGGAACTGTAATACAGAAGTGAAGAAGATACTCATAAATAAGACTTGCCTTCAAGGAGCTTCATTCTAAGGGGGAAAGATAGACAGTAAACTAGTAAACAGAAACAACTTCAAAATGTCAAGTTCCATGAAGGAAATGGATATTTCTAATTATCTTTGAGACAAGTCCTCCTAGATGACTAGTCCTCTGCGAACTTACACTCGTCAAAAATAAAACTCATTGCTTTCCTCCAGTCTGATTTTCCTTCCTGACCTCTAAGTCTTTACTAACAATGTTTGCACTTAAGAGTGATTCTTCATGTTTTTAGGAACTGGGACCACACTGAGAACATACTAAAAGCTGTGGATGCTCTTTGCTAGGATACACACTTTTCTGAATATAGTTTCAGGGGGCTTCATGCTTCCTGGTTAAGAATTCCTATTCTGAAAGAGTAGAAACACGGAGAGACTAGCGCCAGCTCAGCCAGAGCCTGTTTCCTGGGGGAGACTGAGCACTTATGCTGATTTGCTTCTATTCACTCTTGATATTTAAAATGTTTTTTATACGTTCTACAGATTTATGAAGCCCGTCATATTTGAAAATTATTTTTATGTATCTTGCAGATTACTTACTAATTACAAAGAGAAAAAAGTAACATTGTGATGGAGAAATCTGGTAGAGATAACACTTTAACGATATGATCAAATTTGCCATAGGCCAAAAATAGGACGAAATGATAGGTGCCTCTCGATGTCATGCACTGTGAAGGACACAACATCGGGTAAGCCATAGTCCTGCCGAAGAATTTAACCTAAATCTAATCATGAGGAATAACTCAAGAAAATACAAATTGGAGCATATTATGTAAAATACTAGCTTGGATTCTTTAAAAATACCGATGTCATGAAAGGCAACGCAAAACAAAGATGGGGACTATTCTAGACCAGAGGGACAGATAAGTAACTGCCATATGTGATTAGATCCTGGATCAAAACAAAAACAAGAACAAAAGCCGACCCCGACATAACAGACACCAATATAATATCATCCACATAACTTTACTTTGCAAACCTTAAGCACTAGAAAAATATTAGCTATTAATGTAATTGGTACTATATTTCTGTTGATCTTAAAAAGAACAGACACAAAATAGGTCTAAGATAGTATTAATCTTTTTTTCATTTATTCAGTGTGTATTTATTGATCTGAGATACAAAAAGTAAAGTGACTTCTCCAAGGTCATCAGTTTAATGAATTAGCAGAAGCAGAACTATAACCCAGGTCTCTTTGTCCACCAGAGAACCTGGGGCGGTGCTCAGGGAAGGTCATAAATTTTCATGGGGACAATAGCATGTGGAGTGATAGGGTTGATGATGGTAGTGTCAATAACGGTATTGTTGGTGGTGGGAGTTGTGGAGTGCTGGCGTTGCTGTCGGTGGCATTAGGAGCAGTGATGGGCCGGTGGTGGCGGTAGTAACAGTGGCAGTGTGGAGTATGGTGGTGGGTGTTAGAGATGAACATGACTGAAGTAGGTAAGAAAAAAATCACATCTTAGGACATAGAAAAACAATTATTTTGGTTACTTGTCCTGAATTTATTTTTCTTTTCCATTTATTCATTCATTCATTCGTTCATCTTTCTTTATACTTCCCACATTCTTGATATCACAGATACCTTTTTTTCATCTAAGAGCTCTCTTTACCTCAGATCTGATTATTATGTCTAGAATAAATCAATATATATATTAGGATGGCAGACAGTATATCCTTGCTTTGCTTTATAAGTCATGACTATGTTCCATTGTTATAGAACAAATACCTGCCTTCTACAAAAAGCAGTCTTTCCAGAGCAAGGCTCTTAAATTTCCAGGACTTCCTTTCAACTTGGGTTTTGTTGCACATGACCTAACAAGCTGCAATCGTAGGACACCCAGAGTGGAGAGACTGATAACTGCCATAATAATGACCCATGGAATATATTGACCCCCTTTCGCTATTTCTTCTTCAGCACTTTTAACTCCTGTGGGATAAATCTTGCCTCTTTCTCCTACTGGTATTAATACAAGAAAAGTTTCAATCCAAATAGATATCAAGTTGGTAGGGCTATTATCATTGTGAGACCAACTGTTAGAAGTGTGTTTGCATTTAGTTTGTGGTTGCGATCTTATTCAATGGTTTTGTTGTTGTTTTTAGAGCTGGGTGGGTGAGTGCATTGATGGCATGCTGATCACATTTCCAGGCTCTGCCATGGGGCTGTGAGTGGAGCTAATAGATTGGATGAAAAAACAATGGGTCAAAGCAATATTGATGGTCTAGGAAGCAACCTGGCCCATATCAGAGACCAATGCAAAGTCTATCGCTTGGTTCCAAATGACACATTGCACAGTAATGGCAGGTAAGAGACTCAGGCCATACATCTGGGAAAGATTAATGAGTTGTAGTAAACAGTAACCTCAAAGTGTAACAAGGCTGCCAATAAAGTGAAATTGGGAGGCAGCAGAATGAAGAGGAAATAGCTCTGTTCTGGACAGCCATCACTGAGGGCTTGGGTTGAGTTTTCTTCACCACACTTGATAAACAGGGTTTGTAGTAAGGCTTCCTTTTTATTACATTGGCCAGTTCGTGTCATATGGCCATCCCCTCGGCCCTTCCGTTTAAAAAACTGACTAGACATCATCCCTAGGGCTGGGGAAGGGATGTCTTTACTTGAGCATAGTGTTGCCTACCTTACGATGAAACAAAATTTATATTCTCTTAGCTCAGAATGGCTGTAGGTCGACAACTTTATGTATCTGCCACTGGGCATATGCTTACGTTTCAAATATGAGAAGATATTTCTTCTTCGTGTGTAAAAGACAGTTTGTTGATAAAGCTCAGAAGTAAAATCGGGGCAAATGTGCTAATTGGTAGAAGTCATGAGGAAGCTGATTTTTAGTCAATATTTCCTGATAACTATAGTTATCTAGAAATGAAAGGTACTGCTTCAATGGAGATGTGAAGCAGAATTAGCATCTACCTGGTAGGCACGTGATAAAGGGGATTCTTGTACCAGTGGGGGTAGGAGAAGATTGGGGGGAAGGGGAGGGGGTGGACAAGAATACTGACCTATAAGTTTCCTTCCAGCACAGAGAACCTATAATTCTAGTCATTAGGTTTTCCCTTTTGAATATTCATTAGATAATTATGCTAATTGGAGATAATGTTTCTCCTAAGCGAGGTATAATTCCAAGTGAATGATCTTTTTATCTTTAGTATCAGTGTCTGAAATACAGAGTTTGCCTTGGACTTAGGCCTGTACTTTGTTTGTAACAGTTACTTTTTCATGGACAAAGCAAGGAGGACACATTCTTCCCTGAGTTTAGATATGGATATTGTGCACTGTGGTCCACTAACCGGTGTGGTAAGTACCAATTCGTGTGGCCCCATGAATCTCCTTAGACTTGCCACACTGAGGCAGAGAATCAATTGATATTTTATGCCCTACAGGATAGCAGCAACCCCATACGAACAGGGTATCAAGGAGAAAATGTGAATACATCTAACTAAAATAACGTGCTAAATTTCTTTCCAAATGAGAGATTTCTAGTGACTTTCAGGGTTTGTGGCAAACAAGATTGCTTGTCTAAAGTCTCTGAAAGCTTTTTGGAAATTATTGTCAATTTCCTTTCTGTCTTTCAGTAAAAAGAAGGAACGGATTTGGAAGACACCGTTCGCCCTTTCCCCTTCTTCTCTGCAAGCCGTCCTGCCGCTGTCCTGGCGTAGTCCCAGCCTTCCAGTTCATATTAGGGGATATTGTTTCTGTCTCCCGAGGGCACCATGAGTGTTCGTCTGACCAAGCACATTTTCTCCTCAGGGAATTTGGAATTGGGACACAGAGTAGCTTACCGGTTGTTGTTGGATGTCTTGTCATATAAACAACATGGTCACCACCTTCTCCCATGGGCTCAGAGAGCCTAAAGTAGTGGTGCAGAGGACTACATGGCCAAAGAGTGAGGCTGAGGCTTTGTCCACTGTGCCCGGCCATGCTATCTGGCCCGTGGCCTGGCTCTCATCAAGGCTCCTGGACATTTCTTAACTTCCTATGTTGTGCCATACTCCAGAGTCCATCCTGTAACTCATTTCCCATTTTGTTTAAGCTGGTTTACATGGAGTTTTATTTATAGGAACCTGAGAGAGATCCCGTCCTTAGAAGGGTCTAACAGAAAGCTAATATGAATTTTAAAAAGAACTTTATTGTTTTTCCAAATACAAAATTATAAATGCTTATCATAAGATATATGTATATATTTGAGCAGGCATAAACCAGCAACTACTAATCTTTATTGGGCTTTTACCAAATACATAGGATTATAAGTACTTTATCTGTATTAGCTCATTTAGTCTTTGCCATGAGGCCATGTGTAAGACTATTCCTACTCTCATTCTAAAGATGAGGAAACTGAGACACAGAAAAGTTAAGTTGGGAGTTAGGATTTGAATCCAGACAGTCAGGCTCCAGAGCCTGGGCCCTTCTCCACCATACTATATAGGCTCTCATTTTATTACTGTTGCTACTTGTTATTTGTATAACAGCTACTGCTGTATAACAAATTATCATAAACTTCAGGACTTAAAATAACACTTTTATCATCTCAACATGCAATTTCTGTGAGTCAGGAGTCCAGGCATAACTTGTTGGATCCATTACCTCAGGGTCTCACGTGTCTGTAATGAGACTGTGGGGCAGGATGCCTCTGAGACTTAACTGAGGGTGGATTTACTTCCAAACTCATATGGTTGTTGGCAGTTCTTTGTGGGGTCTTGGACTGAGGGCCTCAGAGCCTTACTGGCTATTGGCCAGAGGCCACTCTCAGTTCTTTGCCATATGGGCGTCTCTGTAAAATAGCTGGCTTCAACGAAGCCAGCGAGGGAGAGTCTGCCAGTCTGAAAATTACCACCTGATATAATCTAATCACAAAGGGACATCTCACCATTGTTGCCAGTATTCTGTTGGTTGTAAAGAAGTCCTCAAGCTAGAGTACATTCAAGGGAGGGAATTACACATATGTTCAAATCCCAGGAGCCAGGGGTCATTGAGGGTCATTCTTAAAGCCTATCCAACACATTACTTTTATTTTTAACCTTTATGTTTTTGACAGCTCTCTGGTGGTGGCAGAATTGAAGCAGTTGGCTTAGGGTAATGCCAAAATGCCACTTTGAATTGGAGACAGCCAGGCTATTAGCTCAGGGCAGGGCTAGCCTGATTCCCACTCCTTGATGCAAGAAACGGATCTGGACCAAAGAGAGAAAAGTGTGGATCTGCTTTCTCTCTTCGTCCCTATCCTGCTGGTTTCACACTCGAGGTCAGGAAGCCTAAAGATGACACCAGCACCTGCCATACCTAGAAATAGGCAGGGCAAGATCCACTTTCCCCACTTCCTGCCCTCCAACAAACATGGTGCAGGGGATGGCCAGCTCCTTCACTCATGGCCAGCAGGGGATGAATGAGTGAAGGATGGAGCAAGAAATGGGAAATTTTTGCTACAGGTCTTCTCCCACTGTGTGCAGAATAGAGAGGAGGAGAAGAGGTAAGACGCTCCCATTCCCATATCCAACTGAGAGTTTTGCACCTTGCTTTTATCACTAGACCAGACATTTAGACATCTTACCGTAGGGTTCTGATTCATTCTTTTCTGTGACTGTTTAATATTCCACTGTGTGGGTGGACTGTTGGAGCTTGATTTCTGGGTCTTTGGAGGCTTGCCCACTCTGTTTGAAATACACCTTTTCTGGAGGGCCCTCAGGGTGGGCCCAGTTATGTCATGTTATCTGTCATCATGGAAGTGTGTGCTCTAAATATAAGCCTCCTCAAAAAAGTCTTTCTGAGTTTGGTGTTTGTGTATCTGCCAAGGACTTTCATAGCTAGATGGGGCCTTCGAACCCTTCTGTTAACAAGACTGGCTCCCAGAGTGTCCCAGCAGAGGTCCTGGGGCCACTGGAGGAAACACAGCCAAGCGCTGCCACTGCTCTGAGGGCTGAGGAGCTCTTTGAATGTGAAAAGGCAGGTGCAGAACCTCAGTTGACATCCCTGTCTGAGCTCATCTTCCAACAGGTGTTATTTCCTTAACAGCGGCTTCACCTTTCCACCTCCATACTTGCCTCTACCTCGTGTTCAGCTTGCTCTTTCATTGTGCGCACTACAATTAGTGTTGTCTGTTTCATGCATGCCACTCCAGGAACAGGAGATCGGTTCTCAAAATTGATGGCATCAGCTCCAGCCATGTCATTGCCTTCTCTTTGTCTATTGTAATAACAGTTTAAGCAGGTCTGTTTCTAAAAAATATCTTTAATACTCAAGTGTCTATGAAGTGTAAGTAAGATTTAGGTGTGACTGGAACTGAAATTAGGCAGCAGTGAGGTATGTGTGTCGATCTATTTTGGGGTGCAAATTACCAAGGTTTTGGGCCTGTGAGAGGGTAGTAAGTGGCTCTGGGAAGTGCTTCCTAAATATTTTTTCAGTAAGCCCTGAACTATAGTCCATCAGACAGGATCTTCAGAAATTTCCACTGTAGTAATACTGCTCAGTACCTTTTAAAAGCAGGAGTTCAAAGAATTAGAGTAACCTATGGTGAAATGACCACGTTTATTTCGATTTTGGCCTTCTGCACTTTAGGCACACTTTAATGGATCAGTCTCTGAAGGTCAGCTAAAGGAAACGGAAGAGAAAAAAGAGACCCCTAAAAAAAGCTTGTTTTAGGAAGTCAAAACCATAATGTTTCTAAAAGTGTAGATTGATAGCATGGAGACTTCCTCCCAGAAATTTTCAAATGAAATAAAAGAAACTTTATAATGACCTTTTATGTAACCTGGCAAGCAAAGGCACAAAATGATGAAAGTATTCCAATGATAATGCCCCCTACCCTGAAGCTTAATGTAATGTGATGGGAATTAGATGTTATCTGCAGCTATATTCCTTGTGGAATCATAGCTGCCTCAGGACCTGAGGCCGACTTTTATTGTATAGCATACTTTTAGCTAGACCTCAATTGATAGAATTTCTAGGACAGAGAAATGTCTTCTCAACCAAACTTACTCCACCGGAATTGTTAGATGTACTCTTTTTGTGTTGATGTAGGTAATTTGTCTCAAAGAAGCCCCTGCTTGAAGGAATATATGTTATTTGGGAAACGCTATCACAGGCAACCATGAATTACATTATCAAGTTGGTTGGCTGATTGAGTGGTTGGCAAAGATCTGAGGGAATGAGCCATACAACAGATAAGTTTTGATTAGTTAAGGAAGAGAAGAAAAATCCTGAGATTGGGGTGCTGTCGGGGATGGGGGAGATTCTGCAGTGAGGAGCACTCAGGTGGCCATGTAGAGTACTGGAAACCAATTTAGTCTCCTAGTCTGGCCCTCTTGGGACTGGTCAGAGCTTTGTCTTTGCAAACTACTTAGTTTCCTTTGAAAGGACATGAAAGCTTGGAGTTAGTTTGCTTAAAGTTTCTGGAATGGTGTTTATGACCCAAGGAGTGTGAGTTAGGATCTTAACGTGTTCAAATGGAGAAGTTGGGGTCTTCTGCTCGGTGGCAGTCTACCAGGCATGGGCTTGCAATACCCCTAGAATTCAGTCACTTTCAAAAATGGAGCAATTTCTTCCCAGGAAGAGATTGTTACCCTCATTCAAATCCTGGAGATGAGCTAGTCTATATTTATTTCTCCATTTTTAGGTTAGCTCACCAAGTTGTAGAAATGTGATGATTGAATCCGCAAAGTACATTCTGGAAGTAAAATGTTTACTACGTGAAGGTGAATTCACCTGTAAAAAGGGTAGTTTCATTCTCAGAGCTTGTACACTTTTCATTAGATGTATGTTTAGTTTTAGTGCCCTAGCCACAAAATATTTGGGAAATACATTAGACTTTTTGGACCCTCAAATGATTAATTAACAGCACCTCCTAGAAAACTCTAAGTATCACTGGTGTTGCAGTAAGAAATAATGAGAAGATAATAGGAATCTAACGTTCGTTGTATGTTTACTCTAGCGTAAACAGGTAGGTAAACTGTGGCTCAGAGCTTAACTGCTTGCCCAATCTAGAAACAAATGGAACTAAGGTTTGAACTCAGATCCATCTGACTGTAAAACCAACCAGATTTCTACTATTCCATGCTTGCTTGATAAGAACAAACTTAGGCAAGTTGGTGGCTGTGGTGGGGGCAGGACGGGATGCTGCTTCTGGCATCTGGGAAGGGAGGAATTTTTCTTCATTTCTTTCTGAGACATTAAGTAAAATCCAAAGTTTACTACATCAGTGGTCAGTGATTTGAGAAAGGCTTTTCCTTTCTTACTTCTCCCACCTGAGTATTCAACAGAAGCCAATCACCTCTCAAGAGTCTGCTGGCCCTGACAATGTTTGAGCAGAGGAGAGCCAGTGGGCAGTTCTAGCTGTGCATTAGATATGGGGTAGGTTTGCCTTCGTAGCACAGATTTGCCAGGTGGCCACTAAAGCCCTTCCTAGGCACACAGCTGAATCGTATTTCCCAGCCCCCTCGCATCTGTGTGGGGCCATGTGACTAAGTTCTCCCCAATGTATGTGAGGAGAGATTGATGTGTTGTTTTGAGGCCAAGGCAGCTGAGAGCAGTTATGCCTTGTGCCGCTCACTTTTTCCCTTCCCAAAGAAACTTGGAGACTATGTAATGTGGACAGCAGCATTCCTGAGATAGAAAAAGCCTAGATCTCTGAGTCAGTGCTTTGTGGAAAGCTGCCAATGGAGCTGCCCATCTAGAATATCTTTGCATCAGATTTTGCATGAGCAAAAAATACAATTTATTGTTAAGCCACAGATATTCGAGATTGTTTGTTATAGCAGCAAAATTAGAGGAAACAAGGCCCTTTCCCTTTCTGAGGGAAACAACATCACCCTCCTGCCATAAGCTCCAGAGGGTATGTAAGTAATATAGACCTCGCCAGTCAGAGCATTTCATCTCTCCAGTCACAGTGACTTGTTTAGAAATGGACATTTAGGCCAAACAGAGCCTTTGAACAAGGCTCTTTTCTGCTAGATTTGAAGCTGTGATTAAAGTGCAAGCTGTTGAGGTCTACTGCATGAGGAGAGAGCGGTCACAGAAGGAGCAGAGCCAAGAGACAGGGAAATTGAGATTGAGATGATCTGAAGGCACTGCCCCTGGGTTCAGTCACACTTGATCTGCTCCAGGATATTTCAGTTGCCTCAGCTAACAAATTCTCTCCTGCTTTTCATTAAGTCATTTTGGGTTGGGTCTTTTGCCACTTGTCACGAAAAGAATATTGACTTATCTAGGCAGTGCAGATGAGAAGGACTAAATGAAAATAAAATGAAAGTGGCTGCAGGTTCAATGGCACGCTCAATATCATAGGTTCCTTTTGCAGTTAATTTTCTATCTTTTCTAAGTCATCAATCTTTATCCACTCAATTTCAGAACAAGTGAATGAATGAATGGCCGTGGAGGCTGGAGTCATGGGGCGAGTCAATTATTATTCAGCCAAAACATTAGAGCAGTTGGTGAAGGGTCTTAGGGTTACAACATCACCCGAGTTAGAACTGCGCGTTGTTTTCTATACAACCTCTGAAAATGTGATGTATGAGAACAAATGATTATAACTTTAACTTATATGAGAGTATATTATAATACAGGACGTACAAATAAATGTAATGTCTATAAATTATTTGATGGATTTCTTTAACAGCCAACGGTGGTGTGGCTTGAATCCTTTCTGAATGCTGAGGTTCAATTATCATTGCAGGAGTGATTGTACCATTATAGTTAGGTTCGGTTTAGAACCATTAGTAATTGTGAGAGAAGAAAAATAGTCTTTCTAAGGCAGAAAATAATATGCATATTTCAATAGGTATTTTTAGTATTGAGTTTTCCTTGGTCCATTTTCAAATCTATAGGAATTGTTATACTTCCTTACTCAGCCAAATTCAGAATGAATGAATGAGTGAATGAATGAATAACAAAGTCACATAATTCAGGACTTTAAACTCAATTCAAATTGGTTCAACTATAAGAGTGTAATAGCCCATAAAACTGAGAAGTCCAGAAGACCAGATGTGAGGTCAGTATTAATTCAGATAGTAAGATGATGTCCTCCAAGATCCATTTCTCCTAATTGCTCAGATTTTCCACATAGAGCAGCATCTACATCTACCAGCTTCACACAGCAGTCCTGGCAGGCTGGTTTGTCTTTGGCAGCAGCAAGATGGCTATAGGACACTTTATCAGAGAAGATATATAGAAGGCCAACACACACATGAAAATATGTTCCACATGATATGTCACCAGGGAAATGCAAATTAAAACAACACTGGAATACCATTACACACCTATTATAATGGCCAAAATCCAGAGACAATGCCAAATGCTGGAGAGATTGTGGAGGACAAGGAACTCTCATTCACTGCTGGTGGGAATGCAGAAAGGTATAGCCACTTTGGAAGACAGTTTGGCAGTTTCTTACAAAACAAAACATACTCTTACCATACAATCCAGCAATCATGCTCCTTGGTACTTACCCAAAGGAGTTGAAAACTTATGTGTACACAAAAACCTGCACATATGTTTATAGCTGCTTTATTTATAATTGCCAAAACTTGGAAGCAACTAAGATATCCTTCAATAGGTAAATGGATAAACAAACTGTGGTACTTCCTGACAATGGAATATTATTTGGCACTAAAAAGAAATGAATTATTGAGTCATGAAAAGACATGGACAAAACTTAAATGCATATTACAAAGTAAAAGAAGTCAATCTGAAAAGGCTACATATTATATGGTTTTAACTCTATGACATTCTGGAAAAGGTGGAACTATGAAGACAATAGAAAGGTGAGTGGTTACTGGAGGTTAGCAGGGAAGAAGAGCTGGTGATAGGAGGGGGGGTATAGAGGATTTTTAGGACAGTGAAACTACTCTGTGTGATACTATAATAGTGGATACATACACTACACATCTATCCACACCCATACAATGTGCAAAGAGTGAACTACAATGTAAACTATAGACTTGGTGTGATAATGATCTGTCATTAGGTTCATTGATTGTAACAAATGTGCTACTCTGGTATAGATCTTCCTAGTGGGGGAGGTTGTGCGTGTATGTGGGGCAGTGGATATATGTGGAATCTCTGAACTTTTCACACAATTTTGTTGAGAACCTAAAGCCATTCTAAGAAAATAGTCTTTTGAAAAAAGATAGCTGCGGAGTTTCAGTCTTTAACATCATTGCAGTGCATTCTGCAGGCTGAGAGAGAAGGTCTTTTGCATGAACGTTTGTAGAGAAAGAGAAATCTTTTCTTTGCTGGAAGGATTCAGCAAGGCCTTCTCATGCTCTGGTATTTCACTGGCCAATTACTATAGCCGGAGGGTTGGGAATCCTTGTTGGCCTAAGCCCATCTGTGCCCACACATTGTTTGGGGTTTCATCCTCACCAAAATCACATGGCTGGGCACAGAGGAGAGTGATTTCCCAAGGGAAATATGGGGAGACTATTCCCAGGAAGAGGGTGAATGAGTGATGGGTAGCAGATGACAGATGTTGCGTATAAACAGAAAGTTTATTTTCTGCAGCGACCCCGAATATCCCCCTTTCTCAAAATTCTGTAGCATTTCTTTGAAGAGCCATTTGTTTAATTTTGGTACATTGGACTGGCTCTAAGGGGTGTAGAAAATCCACAATAAATATTATTGAAAGAAAGAAAGAAAGAAAGAAAGAAAGAAAGAAAGAAAGAAAGAAAGAAAGAAAGGTAGAGAGACTTTTGACAAAAGTAGCAGTAGTTGTAATGATAAGTCCTCATATTTCAGTGGCTTAACTCAATAGAAGTTAGTTCTTGTTCCCCTAAAGGTGCCTATGGCAGGTGAGTTTTCAGTCTGATTCAGAGATGCAGGTTTCTTCTGTCTTGTGCCTTAGCCGAAAGCCTCAGTATTCTTTGCTTCCAGATAGTAGATGGGCAAAAGTGTGGAGCATAGCCTGTGGGATGGTTTTTATACATACACTTCTGCTCACATTCTGTAGGGCAGGAATTAGGCACCGGGCTATGCCTTAAGTGCAAGTGAGACTGGGAAATGTAGTCCAGCTGAGTGTCCAGGAGGAAAAAAAGTTAAAAGGGAGGAAAGAAAGGAAAACGATGAAAGAAATTCCATTCACCTAGTGCATTCGCTGGCAAAGAAAACCCTTATCTAAATTAAAATGTATCACTAAGACAATAGGTGAAAATGGCTGCAGATGACGTGGCACAAACACATTAACATTATTTAAAAACTTTTAGGAGTTGATCTATATGGAGCTGGCATACACTACTGGCAGATCCACATAGTTCAACTTAACAATAATTTGACATGAAATCTAGGAAATGCTGAAACCAAAAACACATTGGGAGCACTTCTCACTGAATGTTCAAAGAGAAAGAACTTTTTTTCGAGGTTACATATGATAAAATTCTGGCATTTTAGGTGTGTAGTTCTATGGATTTTAACAACTCTCTTATGTTTTTGATGAACATGTACAGGGAAGTAGGTCTATATTACCAGTATACAAAGGGGAGTATGAAGGGGATGTTTGGAGACGTCTGTAAAACGATTCTCTTTCTTTGAGTTAATTAATAGTGAAAAAAGGAGTTTTATCCAAAATAGATTATTGCTTCAGTTTGCTTAACGAGGACAGATATGACTTCGGCCTTTGAGTAGCAAGAGTGGTTCTAGGCTCTAGAATGAATATAAGCAACAGGTTTCTCATAAACTACATATGCCATGGTTGAGAGCTTGGGCTTTGTTATCAAATAGACCTGAGGTGGAGTTCTGGGTCTGCAACTTTCAGTTCATGTGGACCTTGGGTATCCTGAGCCTCAGTTTTCTCCTTTGCAAAATGGGACTAAAAATAGCGCCTATTTGACAGGGTTAGTGTGCAGATCAAAAGAGATATTGCATGAAACCACTTAGTACAATGACAGACACAGAGTAAGTGCTCAATTTGCATTAGTTGCTATAATAAATTATTTATTAGAAAAACACCCATTTTTGGAAAATCTCTGGTTTTATACAGCATAAGACGCTGAAAAGCTCCCGAAGAAATCATGCTTAACTTGACTTCTGCATCTTTTTTTATTCACCATCCCATTATTTTTTATGAGATACTTTGAATTCCCCTTGGAAGCAAGAACCATAGTAACAAGCTTTCAGCTTCATTTTGCTTCTGAGATGATCATTAATGGAGTTATTTTGATACTTTTTTTTTTTTTTTTTGCATGGCAGCCTTAAGCTGTAACTACAAATGCTTTTTCAAAATTCCCTGATTTATTTTTCTGTTCAGCTGAACTCTTGTGTCTTTGTCTTTATATGTTTTTGATGAATGGATGATGTTATCTTTAGATGTTCTCAACCATCCTGGGCATGTTAAAATCCTCCTGATGGCTCTCATCAAGTGGAACACAAAAAGGGGAACTCCCAGAAAAAGACAGCACACCCTCTGCTTCCTGAGGCACACGTGCACCTGCTAAAGGACTAGTGTTAGGGAAATTTACAAAGTCAGCTTCTGATTATAAAGATTCTTCCTTAAGGAGAAAGGAGAAAAAAGCAAAAGAAAAAAACACATTTACTTCAAAGAATTCCTTCTGATTGAGTGCAGAAAAAGTAGCCTCATTGCTTTGATCCTTTCACGAGAGAAACAACATGAAAAGAAAAGAGAAAACAAGGCTCCAAATATGGGCTTTGGTTGAGAGCATCCTTAGAAGTGTTTATTGGCTGCGGCAAACACACATTGCAGCTCTGGAGCATCCGGTGAGGTCTCGGTGAGGTCTTGCCAGCCTTGCCAGCTTCTGCCTGGAAGGTCAGGCAGTTGATTCTGGGCCACACTCCTTTTTCAAGTGAGGGAGCAGGGGCCACAAGTCTCAAACCTCCTTGACCTCTGGTGAGTTCAGCCTTTAGAAATAATGATTTTTTTTTTTTTTTTTGCAGGCTTATTTTGTTTACCTTTGGTAAACATTGTTTGAATCTTTTCTCCCCTTGAGGAGAAAAGCTCTTCAGAAAGCTGATGAAAGGCTTTTTGCACATCAGCTTTTTCAAAACAACATTGTGATGAGTTAAGTGCAAACAAATCAAGATCAGATGAATTACATTTTCTCTTTAAAATACAGAGTAGAAGGGACTTAGGGTGGTGGGGGAAGCGTCTTGCAAGTGTTCTTTAAATCCAGTATACTGAGTGGCAGTCAATAAACTCAGCATGTACAGAATTTGCCTACTTATACTTCTAAAACAGTAGTCCCCAACTTGTGTGCCTGGCCTTCAATCTCTTACAGGTAAAGTGTCAAATTTTGATGATTGTGTGAAGTTAATTTCTTCTACAATGAGTAAATTCCCAACACAGCAACAGTGAGCAGATGGAATATAAAGATGAATGCAAACCTACTACCTGCTACAAGGAAATTAAAGGTACAATGTAATACTATATTGGCACCAAGGAAAGATTGTGTAATCTGAGGAATCTGTGAAATTTTTGCTTCATGAGCATGTAAAAGAGTGTGGTCAGGGCAGGAAGCAGTTCTATTCAAAGAGCTCTGCAGTAATTTCCACGAGGCTGAAGCTCAAGGTTCCTCTACAACTAGGTGCTCATGGACTAGCATGGGACTAGCACAACAACAAATCATTAACTGTGACCAGGAAGGGAGGGAGGAAGGAAGGAAGGAAGGAAGGAAGGAAGGAAGGAAGGAAGGAAGGAAGGAAGGAAAACAAAGGGAGAGAGAATCAGCAACACATTGACAAAAGATGATAATATTAGTCAGGGTCCTCCAGAGAAACAGAACTAATGAGATCATAAGATAATATTCTATTATACATAAAGTAGGTTTATTATGGTAAATTGGTTCATTGAAGTTTTGGAGGCTAAGGAGTCCCACAATCTGCCTTCTGCAAGCCAAAGACTCAGAGAAGCTTGTGCTATAATTCAGCTTTGAGACCAAAGGCTTGAGAATTAGGGAAGCTGATGGTACAAATTCTAGTCTGGGGGCAGGAGAATATAAGATGTCCCAACTCAAGCAGTAAGCCTGGAAAGAAAAAAGAGAGGAAGGGAGGCGAATTCCTCTTCATTCCTCTTCATGTTTTTTTCTCTATTCAAGTCCTCACCAGATTAGATCATGCCCGCCCACATTGGGGAGGGCTTTACTGAGTCTACCGATTCAAATGCTAATCTCATCCAGAAACACCCTCACTGACACTCTAAGAAACAATGTTTAATCTGGACACTCCATGGTCAGTCAAGTTGACACATAATATTGACTATCACAGCGACCAAGAAATTAGGCTCTGTCAAGAGGCCTACTCAAACTGGGCCAGAAAACCGAAAGGCTAAGAACCTTTGTTTTGAGGACGAGTAACCCCTGTCTTTTCCTGTCTTCTCCAATGATGTATGTATTTTCTTGCTTGGCCTCTCCTCTTGGCCTGGAAGCTCACTGGATGCAAAGCGCATGTCTTACTCATTTTTAATCCCTTGAGTGAAATGTGACACTAAATAATTCTGAAATGAAAGAATCCAGGCCATAATCATCTTCTTCATCATTACCACCACCATCATATTTTTCTTCTTCTTCATTGATTTCATTTTATGTAATGATAGTGTCATATTGATTTCTAACTACTTTTACAGCAGGATCCCTTGAAGGTGCATATTTGTGCTGTCTGTCTGATGTGGTTAGGATTTGCAGGGTACTTTGCTTTGGCTCCTCTTCCTCAGCATCTGCCTGCCACTGGTTCCATTGGTTCTCCAGGCACATATTTAGGCATGGGCAGCTTTAGGTGCAGAGGAAACATGTTAAAATCCCCCTGATGGCTCTCAAGTGAGGGAGCCAAACACAAGCTCGTGTTTATTAGTTACACCATATGGGGAAAAGAAATAGCTCGAACAATATCCAATAAAAAGAGGGGCTAAAAGTTACATTGTATCTGGTTGAAATACTCTATGTTGACCCTATCGTGGCCAATGTTTTTAGTAGAGAATGGCCCATGTCTTAAATATCATATTAATCCATTATTGCTCCTAACAAGATAACAAAAAACTATGTACATAAGGATAATGTCGCGAGCAGCCTTCCCATCCCACTGATGTGAGTACAAAGAAAGATATATTTTGCCGCAATAGGTCTTGCCCTTGAAAAGAGCCGCAGATACATTTATTGCATTATTTCTGGTTCTTTTCTGGTTTTTGGAGCTTCGATCTCCCTTCTTTTTCCCTCTGCCTTTCTTTGTCAAAAGCATGAAGTGGAGATTCATGGAGCCCTTAGAGCCAGCTCATTTGTTTTCAGAGAATTCTTGTGGATGAACTTTGGGTGAATAAATTGAAAAAAAATCAACAGCTACTCAAAGAGAGAGAGCTGCTTTCAGCCTGGTTTGAAACGAACGATGTTTGGGGCCTTTTTAAGGAAAAATTATCCTAGAACCATACCCTACCACCACCAAAGTGAGGAATTTTACTATTTGTATTATAATACTACCTAGCCATAGATTTAGAAAAGAATGTATAACTACTTATGTTTGTATTTCTTCTAAAACTATAAAAGAAAAAAAAGATTTTTTTGCAGGTTACATGAAAACTAAACAATAAAACCATTAAAATTCTAATTTTGAACATTAGTATGAAAGATGATGTGGTTTTTCTGGAACTAAATCACTGCTCAAAACAATCTGCTGACCACATTGGCTTTCCAGGAGGTCCTCTGGCACAAATGCAGCACTTCAGTGTTATGGCCGCCTTGGTTCTTTCCTCCCATTCACCGGACAAAGTGGTACCATTTAGTGTCAAGGTAAATGACAGGACAAATATAAACTTCAGTTCTGGCTTTACCTTGTACAGGTTGGTCATCCAGGTGTTACAGAATAAGCTCATATTAATATTTTTTTATTATTCACATGAAAACCCAAATTAAAAACTCCCCTTTAGAAAGTCCAAGGATACTCATAAATTTATCCCAGTAACTCAGTAAAATATGGTTTTGACTTAAACCATTTAATTCAAGCTTATAATGATAATGACTATAACACAATGATTTTAAAGCATATTTTGGATGATTTTGTACTTTTAAAAGGAGTTCACTGAGTTTACTTATAGTTATACCAAATACAGAATGAGTGTTTGTTTCAACAGGAGCGTAAAAGACCTTCGAAGACATTCAAGGTCTCTTTTATTTTTTCTTTTATGCAACCAGTATAGGCTTGGTTATGCTGCAGTAACAAACATCAAATTGCAGTGTTTTTACTTAGCAAAGGTTCATTTCTCCAGTGCTTGTTGAGAGTGGGCCTCTGTTCATTGCGGTCATGTAAGGTTATACGCTGACAGAAGTTTGACCTTGACCTGTGCTTCTACCACCTCCGTGGCTACAGGAGGGGGTGATATGACTCATGCTTAGCTCTTTAAACTTCAACCTGGAAGTGATACGATCACTTCCAGACTTCCATGCATAAACCATTGACCACGGAAAGTTACACGGTGGACCAACTATGTGCCCACAGAGGGAAGAACCAGAATGTTTGTGACCAGCCCCACCAGCTCTTTCTTAATCATCTGTCACTCATTACAGATGCAGGACTTATAGGGGGAGAAACTGTCTCTGATGTACCTGTTAGGTTGTTGGATTTTGTTACCTCTTTAAAACTGCCCCTGCCATTTTAGAGAGAAAATGGGTAATGAAAAAAAGAAGGTCAATTTATTACTTTTAGAAAAAATGGAAGAGGTGCATAGTTCAGCAAAGATGGAACAAAAAATGCAAATTTTATGTTTAAAGGTAATTAATAAAAGTGATATCATCTTCTTTTCTGAAATAAAGGTTATTTCAAATGACTCTGATAACAGGAAGACTAGCATATGAGTTCTGTAGTAGATACTAGTTAGCAAACAGGGCTCCCAAACCCTATAGTTTATAGTACATAAACTATTTAGGGGTGCTTGGTAAATATCATTTTTTTTGGTGGCTATAGTTACTGAGGAAAACCTCCATGACTCTTCAGTATTTTCACTTTTGTATTTTATTTCTAAGTGGCAATGGGGATCAAGGATAATTATGCATGTAGTTTGTATTTAAATAAGGTAGAAATATCACTTAATTTTCCTCTCAGAAATCAGTTTTCAGTCGTGATGTTAAAATGTGCCATTAAAAGTACCTCATGCTATGATAATTAAATATTATGTTTTCCAAAGATGCTAAATGATATCTCCTGAGGGTCTCAAGATTTGCAAGTGTCTCTATTTTATATAATGGAACTTTAAAATGAGCAAGAATAACTATTTTATAAGCTAAGCATTTAAAATGAAAATTACATATGCTCTCAAGATATTTTATTCTATTATATGACCAATGATAAATCCTTAACTGTCTGGATCCAGTACATAAAGACTAGAAATGTTTCTCTCTTCCAATAGAATATGTTTAATATGTTACTTTTTTAGTTTCTTTTTAGCCATTATAGTAAAAAAACCCAAAACAAAACGCGAGTAGTCTCTTTTGTGATAATTAGTATAAATTTAGATGGAAAACACAGTTATTGCCTTTGATGTCTAATTATAGAAGTAAAGGATATCATTGTGGAAAAATTAGGAAATACCGAAGAACATTAAGAATCAAATGAAACCAAACCGAACAAAATTAAAAACCTATGAATAATCTCCCTATGTAGGAACAATCATTTAACATAGTATTTTTCTTTCCAGTCTTTCTTTTAAGAGTGTGTGTGTGTGTGTGTGTGTGTGCGTACGCACACATGCACATGTACATGTGTGCATGCATATGTCTATACTTAACACAGTTGGGATCATGTATAAGGAATTTTAGTTTCTACATTTTTCATTTAACATTAGAATATTTTTGGTGATGGTGGTGAGGAATGTGCCAGAGTACATGGAGTTTTGTACTCTGCACTGAAATTCCAGAACACTGTTCTGCTTGGGATAAAGGCAATAGTCTTTACACAAAGAATACATCCAGTAGGTTGCTTTTGGAAGCAAGTATCAGAAAACCTGGCTCAAATAGGCTTGAACAGCAAGGAAATTTATTATCTTGTATTTTCAGAAGTCTCAAGATAATTCGAGGTTCAGAGTTATTCGATTTAGTGACACAATAATATGGTTAGAACCGAAGTTCTTCTCATTGCTTCTCTTCACTGTCCACCCAACTGGCTAAATCCCATGTCTGACAGCAGCAATTTAGATAGACAGGCTTCCTTATTTATTATTCGAGGGGGTAAGAAAGGCTTTCCCCCATCATGGACTGAAATTTTTTTATCACTTGGGAGTCTGACTGGTCCACTTTAGGTTATATTTCTACCCTGGTACCATTAGCAGTAGTCTAATGCAGGGCTTAAAATCTGAGATCTGGAAAGATCAACTTAGATTTTTTGGAACCCATCTCTGGAGCTGAGGGTGGTGTCATCTTCTGCATCACATAGAGTATAGGGAGGAGACTGAATACCTAAACAAAATTGGGATTCCGTTGGGAAAGGTGTGCTGGCTTCTGCATAGGTATCCAACATCGTTCAGCGAAAGGGGCATTTACAATGTCTCTCCTGCCTACCCTAGTCACATCTCCAGGCTCACTTTGTGCCATGTTCTTCCACCTTTCTTGATTCCAGTTGCTGCTGAGATAGTCATACTCTCTACCTCAGGACCTTCACATATGCTGTTTCCTCTTCCTGGGCTGCTCTTTCCTCCTCTCTTCCTTTTTCTCGGTTAACTGCTACTCATCTTTCAATGTCAGCTCTGCTCCTACTCTTGCCAGCTAGGTCAAATCCTTTGTTCTTCTTTCTAGCCCTTGTTAATGTTCGGTCTTTATTTAACGAAGTCTTTTTTTGACTCTCATTTGTGTTTTTTTTCCCACTAACTTAGGCTTCCTCGGGACAGAGATTACCTCATTACTTTATTTCCTGGGCCTAAAATAGCACCTGAAATGTGTAAGGTACTCAATAAATAATTTCTAAATTAAATAAAAAAGGGTGATGGAAGCTAATTTTAAACAGAGTTTAGCTACTCATGTTTATTTCAGTATTTTTTTTTTTACAGAGTAATGGAGATGGTCTTTTTACAGCTGAGATCTCTGGAGGAGGCACTCAAAATGTGGAGGCAGGGGGAGGAAGGGATATGGTAACTGTGATACAATGTGGTTACATGATATCTTACCACACTATTGTGGCAGATCTCAAGGGATTGTTTATGGAGACAAAAGATAACTCGGTACTCCCTTCCTCTTTCTTACTTCATGACCTAATAAATGTAAGTCTCCTTTTTTTTTTTCTACAAGAAAAGAGAATCATAGGTATTAATATTGGGAAATGAGAATATTTTAAAGTGTGGAGATTCTCATGAACCGTATTTTTGTTTCATTTAATGAAAACATATAGGTGTTATATTAGGAAAAAATATAGGCGTTATGTTAGGAAATTAAAAAATTTGTTTTGAACCTTTAATATATGTGAAGAATGTCGTTTATTAAAATACTAATAACTCACTAGGTTTCAAGGAACCTTTAATATATGTGAAGAATATTGTTTATTAAAATCCTAATAACTCACTAGGTTTCAGAGAATTAATATCAAACTTCTATCAATAAAACTATAACTAATACAAATGGTCATCAGGAAATATAGAGAGGAAATTCATTTTGTACAAAAAAATTATTGGTTAATATTTTCGTGTATCCTTCAATAGTGTGTTTATATTATTTTAATGTCTGCCTCTATCTCATTGTTTGAGCATACCATATCTAACCTTAAACTGTTAAGGACATTCCACTTTTCCCCATCTCTTGCTATGATAAGTAATGCTCAGATGACCATCTCATATACACTAATTGGTATAAATCCACATTCCAGGTTAGGTCTCTCCACAGAGTCCCAGAAACAGAATTACTGGAATCTTCACTTTTAATGTCCAGCTTTGAAGTCCTTCTGTGAATTCAATATTCTAAAAGTGTGTTGGCTTACCACAGTTCTGAAGTCCGAGAAGACTAAGCAGAGATGAGGTGTCTAGTTCAGGGCACTCACTGATTCACTGGTGATACTCAACAAGGGAGATGCTACAAAAGTGCCTGGGTTGGGGGCATCGGAATCTGTCTACACTTGTGGGTTGTCAGCAAGATAGCTGCATCCTTAAAACATGCGGAAATTTCTTGCCCAGACCCCAGAGTGTGAGAACACTGAGGGAAACCCAGGTGAGGTCTGTGTCAGCAACTCACCTTTAAATATTGGACTTGGAATGTGATCAATCAGCAAGCCACAAGGGAGGAAGTATAAATAAAACATGTCCCTCTCAAAGAGGGCAAAGCTGCAATTTGCCAAGTGCACTGTAATTGCTTCTGGTTAATTATCTCAGTGGTGAGCTGGGAGCACCAAAGGCACACATTTACATCCACAATGTGGATAAAAATAATGCCACTCCTCGCATTATCCTGATTTCATTGTTGAGATGTGGACAGTGCATGCCCAGTTCCCTTGGATAGTAAGAGACAGATGATGAATTCATATAGCTGCACTTTTTGGGTGGCCAATTTTTTATCATCATTGTAATTACTTATAATAATTATAGTAATATAATTATTAACAATAAGTACTAATAATTACAATAATACCTATTAAATGCAGGCACTGGGCTAAGCACTTCACATGCATTAGCTCCCTGAATGCTCACAAGTCAGGAGTGAAGATTACGAATTTTCAGATTTGGCAACTGAAATTTAAAGAGGTTGAGTGACTTGCTCAAGGTCACACAGCTGACATTGAATCCCAGTTGTTATGCAGAATTGAGAGAATTTTCTCCTAACAAATGCACGAGACACCTAACCAATGCCCCGTCTATATCTCCTGGGACCTCTTTTACCAGTCAGTGCACCCATTTCCCGATACTAGAGGGGCTGTTGTTAATAGTACACACCTGAAGCCTTTTTTTGGGATTATTGCCTTTCAGAGACTAGAGCCACTTTACCTGGAAGCATCTGGGGTAACCACTCCACCTTGGAACAGTCCATAGCTAATAACCAGCAGATAAAGTAGAAAAACTCAGTAACTTTGTTTTTAGGTGGTTCAAGTTCTGAGATGCAGTTTATGCTCTAGAACCCTTGCAGGATCAGGCTGTGGCTATACAACACCTAAACTATATTCTTCCTTAATTTCTTCCCCTTCCCTATACAGGTTCTCCTGAAATCATCCCATTAATATATGCCTTTTACACAAATCTCCTCTTAGCCTCTGCTTCTAGGGGGCCTGACCAAATATAGCCACTCTGGTAAGTGTGTTGATTTGCTGAAAGAATCCTTCCCACTGAAGCAGTTTTCACCTTACCTTGTCTGGATGACCTTGGGAAAGCCTCTTCCATCTTAGGGCCTAATGTCCCTTCTCTGCAGGACAAGGTCAGCAGAAGTAAAGATCAAGGAACAGCACTAGCATGCTAGCTGATCATATGTGTGTGTGTTGAAGTCACCAAGACTGATGAATAGAGGTGGAGAGATAGACTGAATAAAGTGCTAAAATTGCTAATGAAAAGTCATAAGAGTCTAAAAAAGTCAAAAGTATTTAAAAAGTCTCTAAAAATAGAGGGACAGGGTGGTTTGGGCTTTTTAGGAGTTGGGATTTTTGAGAGAGAAAGGAGCACAAGTTGCCTGACTGTAGCAATGAGTAGTAAAGAGGGTACCTGCCCCACCGTTGGGAGATAGAGCAGTTCCCACCTGTGAGAGCTGCAGGAAAGCTGCGCTCTTGGGCTTGGCAAACTTTCAGAAGCGAGCTGTGCTCTGGACTCCTTTAGCTCCCAGAGCAGACAGTACAGCCACCAGGGAAAGAGCAACCGAACAGGGCGCCGTGCTACAGGGTTTCTACCAGCAGAGTATTTGTCGGGCTGTCGTGGAAATGGCAGATTTATGCATAGCATCAATTCTGACCTCCTTCTGGTGTGCTTTCCGTGCTGTAAAGGCTAGAAAGGTGAAGATGGAATTTCTCAGACTCCTTGCAGTCAGGTTTCCAGATGTGCTCGAACTTTAGTCAAGCACATATGCTCAGGTGGGTGGGATTCAGGAAGTAGAAATGAGGCAGGGACCGTGATTCCGCAGCTTCTGCTGACAGCAACAGTGACCGGGCTCTTTGTAGGAGCCGTTTGTAGAGTAAGGTTATTACTGGTTTGTGTCTGTTAAGAAGGAGTATGTATGGCACCCATTTGGGGAATGTGAATGGTAGTAGCCTGTGAGGTCGTGGAGATGGCAATGGTAGTGGAGACTGGGCAGCATTTTCCCCTCTCAAACACTTTAGTAAAATTGGAGTAACTTTATTATATGAAAAACTGGACATGATTCTGTGTTGGCCATCATATTAAATGAAAAAGATTCCTAAATAGTAAGGATTTGAAGATGAGATGAGAAAGGCTGTTGGAATGAGCTTCCAGTGATAGGGATGAAAAGAGAGGGTCATTTAAGCAAAGGAAAGAAAGGCCTGGGAGCTGCCATCAAAGGTGCTTAGCCTTATGGAGGGTGATGTGATGGATGCTCAAATTAGGATTTACATTCCAGGCAGATGAACAAAGGAGTCATGGGCTGAGCAAAGAAGTAAGAGATTGAAGGGAAAAAGAGCCGGCACCCCTAGGAATATGCTCCATGCCAGAGGCCTCTATTTCAGGTCAGGAATGAGGAGAGAACTGAAAAGTACAGAAGATGCTGCAGTGTTAGGGGGAGGGGAGAAGAGAAGCCATGGACGAAAGCTGATGGGAGAGGAAAGCAAAATAATGAAGTGGAGGAGAAAGACACAAAGAAGAAAAGCACTTAGGATGTCATAGAACTTTAATTGGCTCATCTCAGCTTTTTTTCTGTTGGAGAAAAATGAGATTCTGACCTGTCTAGTTTGGCGGAACAGCCTTTTCGCTCTCCAGCCATCCCTGGATCTGATTGTCATTAACCTGATCTTACCACAGCTTCCAGGGGTCCCACACATTCTTCCTTTAAAGCAGCAATTCCATGTTGCCCAGCTCTTGCTTTCCCAGTTTTTAAGCCGCTAATAGTACAGGGGCTTGGACCCAGGATACATTAGGCTGGACCAGCCTTGCAACCTTGGGAGAGTTGCTCGACTTCTCTGAACCTCAGCTTTCCCATCAGTAAAAGGAATGACCAGTACCAGTTGTATAGCTTAAATGAGGTAATGCACAAGAAAGGCCCTGCAAAGGGCTTGGTACACAGAAATTTTGCAATAAATGCTAATTTCTGTTACCATTATTTAGCACCTTATGCTTTTTCTCTATACTTGTGAGATAGAAAATATTAAGACTTGGAGAATCTGGATTTATACTAGGCTCTATCACTTATTAGGTGAGTTAGGAGAGTCACTGGAGCACTCTGGGCCTCAGTTTCTTATTTCTGAAAGAACACAGACAAATAAAGTTGAAATGAATGAAGTCTGTCCTTGACAGGATCGTATAATTCATATTCCAGTGCAGATACTCTTACAAAGTCAGAATGAATTCCTCCCTTCCATCAAGGTTGGAGAAGTCTTCATCTAGGGCTTCGCACTGATCCAGTGTGATTCCACTAATCATTCAATGAGGCTTCTTTGTACCAGGCATGGGGTCAAGATGCTGAGGTGTGAGTAGGCGAGCCAAACCACGAACTTTCTGAGGCTCATGTCAAGTGGAAAAAATAGGAAGAAATACAAGGCTAATTCCAACCCACTATAATGCAAGTAATGATGGTTGATGCTCAAGATAGAAACAGTGCAGAAGATGGCTAGATTCACTTACTTCAGGGGTAGGAGGAGACGTCACAGAGGGAATGAGGGATAGCCCCTTCCCTGTTCATAAAACTAATACATCTTCAGTAGAGAAATGTAGAAAACATAGAAAAACACACAGAAAAAAGTCTCATTTTGGTGCATGTATGTTTTTCCAGTCCTCCGTCCCATGTGTGGTATATGTGAATACATACGTATCCAAAACTAGGATCACAGTTTGCCTACCATGTTGTCACTTATTTTTCATTTTACCAAAATACCCTGAAAATGAATAGCGGTTGGTTTGAAGGCAAACAAGGAAGGGAGAGAAGGCGGTGGGCAATATTCCAAGCAGTGCGGACAGCATGGGAGGTAGTAACTCTAGCTTTGTACTTGAAAGTTGGTGCATTTCTTTCCTTCCCACAGAGTAGTAGTGACAGGATATAAGGCATTTGCCTCCATGTGTCTGAATTTCAGAGTATAGGGTATCTAGCAGCATCTGGCTTTTTATTTACTCAGCAATAGAGAAAAACTTAGTTCTGAAACTAAATTATCCAGAACCTTGCAAATGGCCCCCATGGCTCTTCCTAAGTGAGATAAGACGAAGGAGCCTCTGTGTAGAGGGAGATCTGTGGCGCTCCAAGGGCCTGCCATGCCCACAGCATGTTCTCAGGAAAGAAGCCCAAGTGACTCCCTCTGCTTCAGATTAGACTCAGGCTATGCGCGTCTCAGGGGACCAACCTTGTGATTCTAGGCACTGCTGCTTGAACCAGGGAGCATGGCCTGAGCTGTGGCCATCCAGATGTGGGCCAGTCCCAAAGGAGGCCAGCTCACTTCTGACATGCAAAACTCTTCAATAGGGGTGTTAAATATGCTAGGTGTTTAGAGTTGGGTCACAAGAGTTCAGTTTGTTTCCACAACCATGCCAAGCTGCTCATTCTAGTTCTCCACCAGGCCCAGGACCCATCTTGCTCCTAGAAACCCCAGTGAGCATGTGGCTGATGAGGCAGTGCGTGAAGCTACCTCACTTCCTGGTGCATCATTGCGCCAAACCCCCATCACTAGGATGATCGACATCTGGCTCTTTCTTGAAATCTGAATGATTTCAAGATATGTGTGTACTCACATATACCATGCATAGGACATAGGACTCAAATACAGTTGCCTCTCCTGACCTGTTAGTGGCATGCTGGACTCTCTCATGCTGGCTTGCGAGGGAATTCCGTGAAGCGGTTTTTAAGCGCAGCCACTAGTAAACATTAAATTATGTGCACTTGCAATTGAATAAATTACATTGAAAACCAAGGTAATAAATACTCAAAACTCATTACTTCCTAGGTACTTTATACATTTTACTGTTATCTATGCTCTTGAGGTTATCTGTATCTGTTTTACATGTATAGTTGTGTGCTGTGGCACATCTCTTCCCAACGCCACTTTCAGTGACTTTACACTGTTAGCTTCAAATCAGGCATAGTGGGAGTATTTACACTTCAGAACTTAGCAAATATTACAAATCGAGGCTTTCTCTCCTAAAAGCTGGTTGTTAAACATTTAGCAGCACACCACTGCCCTTAGGCACTGGGAGAAGGTGGGCTTCCTTAAAGGTCCCCATCGGAGAACATGTAAGCCATGCTCGGTTTCATAAGCAAGCCAGGATGGCCCACAGGCTGGATGATGTTCTGTATTTGTCACTCATTTATTATTAAAATTTCCTCATAGCAAAGTTTTCTTGGTCTGTTTCTAAGAGGGAGATACACATGATTCACCCACAGGCCTATTGTCATTACTGTATTTCTGTTTGGCTCTTTGTAATTTAATTAATATGGAACAGCCAGGATTCATTCATTCTCTCTCTCTCTCTCTCTTTCCCACCCCCCCTCTCTCTTTCTCTCTCTCCCGCCCCTCTTTCTTGCTTGCCTGAAGCACTATCTAAGCAGAAACTAGACAAGTCCTCCATGCTTAAGCCACTTGCTGCTAAGTGCAGATGGCATGAGGACCAAATGGGCTTCGTGGGGGAAACAATTCAGTACTTCCTCTCACTCCTATAGAGAGGCCAGCACCAGACGCCTTCTCTGCCCTGCCGATCGTGAACCGGAGGAATGCTGAGTATTTCACCTGCTGGCTCCCTTTACCCAGAGGAATAGATTGAAATTACTTGCGATGTCATGGAGAATATTAATTAACTGGCCTATTTCAATCTCTGTATTCACACCTGGGCTGCCAGAGTGGGTGGAGATAGCAAAGTGTTAGCAGCTTTAAAATAAGACCCAGTTATTGCACACCAATATCTTCCCTGAGTAGTGGACAGGGAAGCCTCAGAATGCTGTTGTGTGTTCAGTCACCACTGAACTGGCTGACATGGGCCGAGGAAGGGCATGGGCACAGCCGGGAGTAGAGAGCTGGGAGTGGTAGAAGGTACACAGAGATCTTTTTGGTGCAGTGGGAAACAATTTGCTTTTATTTCTGAAGTAAACCCACAGATGCCAAGTGACCTGAAGGCTTGGGAGTACCTTTTGCAAACAGATTCTGCAGTAGAAAAGTCCTGGCCCAAGTGGTAGGGGCCTCAGTGTGCAGGTGAGGTCGAGGGGATGGACGTTAGAGGCAACAGGTAGGGCCGGCATCCTGCCTCTGTCCTTACCATCTTATTCAGCCTCATTTCGTCATCTTAAACAGGGATAAGAATAATAATTCTTGCCACATAGGGTTATTTTGAGGATGAAATGAAGAATGTAAAATGCTTAGCAGAGGGCCTGGAACCTTGCAAGCACTCAATAAATAGTGGAGCTGGGAGGCAGGGATGGGAGGGAGACATTTCATACTCAACTCTTTTTTGTACTGGTCGAGTTTTTTACATTATGTGTTTTTATTACCTTTTTTGTTTTTTAAGGTGAAAAAAAATAATGCTACGCAAGCAGAATTTTAATGGATTGGGAAAAGATTGAGAAGGTCTATAAATCTCCCTCCTCTCTAAGTGTCATTTTACCTCATTTGTAAATGGGGTAATAAGAGCACACAAGATCCCAGAGCTCCCTTAATCATCTTGAAACTGGCATCCTTGCCTGCAGGTAATCAGAGTCAGGACAGCCAGCAGCACCTTTGGAAGCTGCTTGCTGACCACCTTTCAGGAACTGAAAGACAAGCCCTTCTGCCAGAGGCTCAGACTCAGCACTGAGCCCTGAGGACCAGTTACAGGGGTTCCCCTGCTGAGGACTGCCCTCCTTTCTTTAGAAAACTCCCTAAGTACTGGATATGTGGAAGGCAGACCTATGGCCAGAAGAGCATAGGGTCTCAAGTCATGTGCTTTTTCACTAAGGGTAGGACATTTACAGAGCAAGGGCCACAAGCCAGGTACTGGGCTGAGCCTTAGTCTTCACAAACATCCCTGCAAGGCCCACGCAAGCATCCATCAGTGTGTGGGGCATAAGCAAGCAGGTGCAGTCTGTAACCCTGATGTGGGAGCCAGCAGTGTTTTAGGCTGGTTTCCTTGCAAGGGAGAGTGCCCCAAAGTAGTCTCAATTTCTTTTCTTTCTAGAAATTAACAAAATGACTAGGCTGTGAGCTCAGCTGGCTGGTCTGTACTTCCTCTTTGAGCAGAAATTCCTTTCATGTGTAAAATGACCCAAATGCTTTCCCAGCTTTGTCCCTCACTAACCATCTGAGAAATGTTCCTCTACAATCTCTCCCTTGCCAATAACACCACCAAAGCTACAACTAAAAATCAAAGAACATTTTTAATGAAAAAGGCACTTTACATCTCTCTTTCTACAAATCCACTGCAATAATTTTGAGATTGTTAGTGACATTTAAACCCTTCTAGATATTCCTATGCTAGAGGGAGGCTGTTCTCACGACAGTCTCAAATAATAAAATCTCTTTACATTTCACCTGTGACCTTTCTTTCATAGAATGTCAACAATATATATAACGAATGTTTGAAGTTTCCAAGACAGGTTTTGGTGCTTGGGTAACCAACATTCTTGCCATTGTTCATATTCATTATTCAGAAAATGTCTCTGGAGTACCTTTTTTTACAAGGTTAATTTGCATATGCATGTCTCTTGTATTTCATGCTATCTGAGCATGGCAACGACTCACTTAAAAAAAAATCCTTTCACATTATGATAATATTAAGAAGGATTTCTTAAATTAAGCATCCTGACAAACTGCTCTTCCTTGGTGAAGCATGGTTATAGTGGCTGGCATTTGTAAAATGAGTTAGTTAGGAACAAAGCAAGGTTTGCCTCTGCATAAGTTGAGAAATAGAAGCCTCTTGGCTACCTTGTATGGAACCTACATCTAAGAATTTTTAAGTACCTACTAGTGCTAGAATTTTGTTTGCCTCATCTCATTCAATCATCACAGCATCCCTGAAAACTAGGGATTATCATTCCCATTTTACAGATGAGGAAAGTAAGGCTCAGAGAGATAGGTTAACTTGGTCACTGTCCTTGGGTTAGCAAACGGCAGGATATGGTCCTCCTCTCAGCACTATCTGCATGCACAACCAAGGCTGTCTCTCCTTCGTTGCTCGACAACTCACAGTGCAGGTGGTGATTGGGTAACATGAACAGTCTCACCCAGACCTCCTGAATTAGAATGGGGTTGGGTGCAGCCAAGCACCTGCTTTTAAAAGCCATCGTTATCCCACAGGATCCCTGTGCGCAGCTGAGGTCGGAGGAGAATGACTGCCCTGGGAGATGCAAGCTTAAGTCCATGGGCAGCACTTGGCCACAGCGAGGAAATTTCATTTGAAACAGTGATATCTTCCTCGTGTGGACTTGAGTGTAATTATGCTGTTTAGGCAGGAAGAGAAAACAAAGATATTTATGCTTAAAAAGGAATGAGTTGGATTTGGGCCCAAGAAACTTAGGCAAGATATTCTTTGGGTTAGGGAGGAAAACTTAATAAACATTATTAGTTTTATTTCCCGAATCCACCATCTTTTCTTATTGTGATGGACACTGATTGTGTCTGGGGAAGCCAGCCATCCTCCCTCACTATGAGTAGTGACATAGGCATATCACCCAGACCTGGCCACTCTGGACATGGCACCCTCTAGCTCAGCTATTGGTTCGGGATGGGCACATGACCTAAGCCAACCAGTCAGGTCCAATTAGCCAATCTAAAGAATTTTGCTTGGATTTCAAAAGAGATGTACTTTCTTTCTTTCTTTTTTTCCCCCCTGTTAGACTTTGGTCTGTGAGAGAGCCTTAAACTATTGGGAATCTTCTTGGTTTCATGAGGGAAGAACTTGTCTGAGAATGGAGTCAACATCGATAAAACAGGGTTGAGAGATAGAGGGAGCCCAAGTCTTGCATTGTTTGAGCCTTGGACCCAGCTGAAACTATACTTATAAACCTCATAGTTGTGAGAGACAATAAATCCCCCTTTTCACTTAAGAAAGTTTGAGTTGTGGGGGTTTGTTTGTTTGTTTGTTTTTTTGTCACTTACATCTGAAAAGAGTTCTTATTATCCCAGGATATCAAACATCAGACTCACATACATTTAAATAAAGAAAATGTGTTTTTCTGGTAGTAATCACATCTAGCCATTCATTCCATAAATGTTTATTGAGCTTCTGCTATAAGTGCCATAGGAGATTCAGAAAGAGCCCTTAAGGGACAGATGGCCTGATTGAAAGAGGATTTAAAACAGAAGACAAGGGTAAAACAAGGTGGGAAGGGAAGATGCCCCAAGAGGTGTAGATCATATGCTAGTGGGATCCAGTGGGGAACACTCACACTAAGAGAAGGCTTCTCTTCTCATCACGAGATTCTAATTTTCTTGTCCTCTGAATCCCAGATGCTCAGTTCAGCACCTGGCACAGGATGAGCGCTCATTCTGTAAGTCCTTAAAGAATGAATGGCTTCGCGGAGGGTATAACTCTGAGAAATAGGATAGCTGCACCCTTGAGCCAGGCCTCAAGGCAGAAAGGTGAGAAATCACAGACTCCTGCCCATAAATCATGGTGACTGGATGGTTGGTGGAAGAGGGGATGTTTTGTTGTTTAAGAGTAGAGGCAAGAACTCAGTTCCAACTGCATATTCAGCAGCCAACTGATTTCTATCTTTTAGCTCACATGAAGACCTGCTAAGATTAGTCTTTGTCCTTGGGTTTCTAGACAAACAGTCCCTTTCAAAGAAATTGAAATATCATTATTGATTCTTTTCTTGATTATAATTTTTCCACACTTAAAAAATTTTCGTGGATTACATAAAAGTGTAAAGGAGAGACAAACTCTCAATCCAATGAAATAATCACTGCTAACACACACACACAAATGGAGCCATACTGACTTAATCCACTTTAACATTATGTCATATCTTTCCTTGTCAACAAACAGAGCTGTACATGATTGTCTTAATAGTGGCTGAGTATTCCATTGTAGGGATGAACCAAAATTAATTGAACCAATTTTCTGTTGGACAGTTAGGTTGATTCCAGTTTTATACTATTATAAAAACACAGAGTGAATGAACATCCTTATAACTAAAATATTGCACATTCTATATCATTCTCTTTGGATAAAATCCTGGAAATGGAATTTCTGGGTCAAATGTATGTTTTTAAAGTTCTATGACACACATTGCCAGTCTGACTTCTGGTATTTACTCTCAGAAGGGCCCAGTCTTCTACACCCTCTCCAATTCTGGATGTTATCAAGTTTCTTTCCCTTTGCCCATCTGAAAGTCAGGGAGGTGTATAGCCTTGTCAACAGTGTTGGGCAACAAGTCATTTTGGTCTCCCTGTCCCTTCCCATAAAGCCCCCTTTCAAGGAAACCTTTCCCCTAGACACGAATCTGACCAGAACAGCAGGTACCCTCCCCTAGGAACCCAGCTCCTAGGTTTGGAGAGGCCAGGAACCTCATTTTTCCAGTTTCAGATTCTAGGAAAACTACCTGCTTCTCCCATTAGTATTGGTCCATTGTTCCTCTGAATACTTAGGATGATGGGCTCTTAACAGGTACTCCCATGGAAATGGAGGGAGAGAAAAAGCACAGGTCTCATTAGCTGACTAGAGAGCACTGGAGCTTCCAGGTCTCAGTGACATCAGGGTCTTTCATTATGTCACAGTCCAACCCACTTTAAATAGATTCAAGGAAATCAGAGATGATTATGGCATGAATTTTGTTAGAAAACAGCCTAGTTTATTCTTATCACAATGACTATTTTCCCCTCTTTTCCCCATGAAAATTTAGTACTACTGCACTCTTAGCAAGGAGGCTCGTTCTTAATTACTGGGCACTCCCTCAACTGAACCATGGCAGGGGGTGCCAAACGATAATCAAGAAAAGACCCAGTGTGAGGATCAAGCTCCCTTAACCAAAAAGGGGTGCTCCTGGAGGATTCTCTGCAGCCAAATCCAAAACCAGTGTCCGTCGTTCAGCTGACAACTAATTAGCGAAGGCCTGCTTTGAGGCAAAGCCTGGGATAGCTCAGAGCTAGTTCAGGAAGATCATTGCTCATGGTCTTCTAAAGAAATTTTCCTCAAATTTCTGGAGCTCAGTCATACAGAAGCCCTATGGTGTAGTGAAGAACCATAGGCATTGGAGTCATGGGGACCTGGGCTCCATTCTTGTTTGGATCCTGCTAACAGCCTTCATTTCTCCTCTCTGAACCTCAGTTTCTTCATATGTGAAATGGGAATGGTAATGATCCCAACTTCCTAGAATGGTGAGGATTCAGCAATTTGATCTATGTACTTAGCATAGAGCTTGATGCATAGTAGACATTCAACACGTCTTAGGTTTATTGTGATTATCATATGTAAAATGAAGGCAATGATGCCAATTATATAAAGCCATTATAAAGATGAAATGAAAAAGGCTTGTTAAGAACCTGGTACCTAGAAAGTTGTCATAAAATGGTAGTTTTAGGGCCATTTATGTTAGAAATATTATTTTCAAGGAATGAGAAATGTGGAGAGGCAGCAAGGCACAGGTCTAAGGAAACTATTGAATTTTTGAAATAGAAGTTGTAGATTTTGACTTTTAAAGGTAGGCTCCTCTTCTTGAAGGGTCTCCAGTAAATGTGCAATGTACATAATCACTTTTTGAATGATAAAGTAATAGTGGAATTGATCTGGAGAAAAAGAGAGGAATTAAGGCTTTTGGGAGATAAGATAAAAAGAGCCAATGACCCAAGGACCCAAAGAGACAACAGAGAGTAAAAGAGAGTCTTTGTCAGGGGATAGTTGATGGATTTTCAGTAACTATCCAGGCCCAGTGTTCAGTGTGAAGTCCCCCTCTGGCCCCTGCCCTATGCCCTCCTTACCTTTGTGCCGGAGCCAGCCGGCTAAAGTCGATAAGCACCTGAAAGAGGGGGGTGAAGCCTAAGAAAAAAGAAGAAGACAGGAAAGAACTTTCTGGAGGGCATACAGTCACTGCTATAGCCTTGAGTTTATTTAGCATAGCCTTTATATTTCTTTTTGAATACAATAGCAAAGCACAGAATACAATAGCAAAGCACAGAGTACAATAGCAAAGCACATACCATAGGAATGCTGACATTTACATAATTTCCTAGATATCCTTCCCTCAGTGTACAAACATCCTTTTCTGGGCTGTAAAACACTCCACTATCTTAAAAGGATTTCTTTAGGAGGCAAACCTCCCCTTCAGGGTCAGTAACATTTTAACTCCACACCCTGCTTCCTAAAACCATTGTTTAAGCAGTCTCAGCAGCTGCTTCATGGCTATCAGCTACGTGACTTCTTCAGTACCTCATGATGGCTCCCATCATGTCTCAAAATGGCTCCCGACACCTTCGATAACTTACAAATTTTATACAGGTCTGTTATACACAGAGCCTCGACTGGCGGCACTTGGGAACAAAAAGACAGGCTGCTTTTCTCATGCTTGGGTAGAAGCAGCTAGAGGTGCGAGCTCTGAGCAAGAACTTAGAGCAACAGAGGACAGAAATCTGTGTTCTTGAGCTCTTGGGGAAGCCTGGACCTGTCACTAACAGTGGGATGATATCTATAGCCTAGAATAATTTACCCAGCAAGATTAGTATTCAGAATCGAAGGAGATAAAAAGAGTTTCCTGGACAAGCAAACCTAAAGGTCTTCATCACCGTTAAATCAGCTTTACAAGAAATGTTAAAGGGTCCTCTCTTTAAGTAAAAAAGGAAAGGCCATAACCAAAAAAAAAAACAAAACAAAACATGAGAAAGGAAAAAAAACCTCACAGGTAAAGCCAGATATTCAGTAAATACAGCAAATTAGACATTTAAAAAGCTAACAAAGGTTAAAAGAAAAAGGTATCAAACTCAATTCAAACTACAATAAGTAGTTAGAAGATATACTGTTATGGGTGGACAATTTTCCAGTAAGTCAGCATTAAGTATTTATTTACTTCTGATACTGTTAACCAGGGTGTGGTAATCTGATCAAGGAGATGCTGTTAACCAGGGTAATCTGATCAAGGAGATGCTAACGGCCAACTGTTAACCAGGGTGTGGTGATCTGCTCAGGGATGTGCTGGTGGCCTCTTCTGGGAGCTCAGGGCTGATCTCTTCTAACCCTGCGTGGTAGAATCAGTCGCCGGGCAGCTAATAAGGGCTCATGATTCATCTCAATTGGCTCCATGGGTCTTAGATTTGAATGCACTACAACATTACAACATAAAAAGACCAAAAATATGACGTCAAGAACATAAAGCACAGAGAGAGGAGTAAAACTAGTTCTTATAGAATATATTCAAACTTAAACACCTATCAGCTTGAAATGGACTGCTAAAAAAAAAAAAAAGCAGTGGGATGACAACGTAAGTTGTTTTAGTTGGGTATTAAAACAAAGAGTGTCCCAGAAGGCTGAAAAACTCAAATAAACCTTTGGGGCGAATTGCTTATTAGTAGGTTTCTAGGAAGGTCTCCTGGAATCCGAAGTAATTGAAAATGAAATGAAACAAAATACAACATATGCATGAGTGTCTGGAGAGTACATGGTGCCAAAATTTTTGAGAAGCCAAGGCAATTGGTACTTTCTGCCACAGTAGAGAGATGAGCTTTGATGTCTCAAAATTGTGTGTACATCAGCCTTGAACATGGTTTCCAAAATGCTTTTCTAGTCCCAGAAGGACCACTTGGGCCTCAGGGCACACATTTTCTGTGCACCGCTTAAGTTTTGGCACCGTAATCAATGAAGAGGAGTTTAATGATAAGTTAGAACTCTCTCTTTGGGTATAAATTACCTGTCTCTTAAAGCACAAACTAGAAGCCCTCCTGATTTTGCCAGTTGGTTGTGTAAATATTCACCAGGACTGTCCAGATTCAAGCTATCCTGGAGTGAATGGATGTTTGTTTGTTTTTTTTTTTTCTCTTTATTAATTTAGCAGGATGATTTCTCCTTCTGTTTGGAACTACAAGGAATTATTAAATAAAAAGAATTGTTATATGGCAATATGGGAAGAAAGAAAAGGAAGAATATGGAAGGTAGGAGAAACCTTATGAATCTATGACCTTCCAATCAGGACAAGAAAAATGGGAGAGACAGGAGCAATATTTAGTTTGAAGGGGGAAGGAAATACAGAGAAAGAAGGATTATTATGCATGAGGATTTGTGACAATATTGTAGAAATAGCTGCTGTTTTATGAGAACCTGGAGCTTTCTCTCTGTGGTTTACATCCCTGGAGCAGGTTCTCATGGCAAAGTCATGTCTACTGAGAGGGTGAGACCTCTCCAATCTTACTTGGGCACCACTCTTTTTCCTGATCTTTCCCTTTCAGTCATTCTGGAAGCTTCTCAGTTCTTCCATTCCCCAAAGCATCTCTTCCTGCCTTCTGGTTTTCACACATACTGTTTAGGCTTGGAGCGCTCCATCTTTGGTTAGCTTTTTTTCAACTCAGTTGAGACTCTCCCTTCCCTGGGGAAGCTTCCCTGACCCCAGCTTGGGTTAGTTCCTTCTGTTATATGTTCTAGTATTTCCCTCTGTGGCTTAATTAATAATTAGTAGCTATTGGCCTCAGGTCTGTTTTCCCAACTACCCTGTGAGTCCATGAAGGCTGGAACGGAATCTGTTTTGTTCTCCAGTGCCTCAACCTGGGCCTGGCACGTGATAGATGCTCCAAAAACGTGGTGGGTAAATGGTTTATTTCTTATAGCCTAGAAGTTATGGATCTTAACTTAATTTTTAACCTTAAATCGTCAGTTCTTTTTTTTTTTCCTGCTTCTATGACACAGGTACTTCATTATTAGTGTGTTTAGTTTTTACCTCATTACTAGGGCAAGGTAAAGGAGAAATGCAGCTAAGGAAATAGACGAATTTTCTTTTGACACAATAAGTAGAGGTCTTAAGAGAATGGAAAAATTTTCTTCAAGGGAAAAACTGGAGGATTGATAAAGATTTAGCTCTAAATCTCAGATTTGGACAGATATTCCATTTTAAACTCTAGTATTAACCTATGATTATGACTTTTCTCTTATATTTGGGAAAGAAATACACATTGTCACTGTGACTTTAGATTACAATGCTTTATGAAGGCTTTAAGCCCAAGGACACTGAAAAGGAGAAAATCTGCACCAGAAAATATAAACAAAGAAATATCCTTTCATGATGCTAAACTTTCTGTGGTGCTGTTATCACTGCGAACAGATGCGTTTCTATGTAAAGTGCATATATCTGAGTGCCAGATTACACCTAGATTTACTAGCCTGCAGGAAAACTGACCATTGCCATAGCCTCTACCACAGAGAGTCAATGAAATGAAACAGGTCTTCTTTAATGTGTTCTAGAAACTGCAACCGCCTGCAGAGGGTGAACGGTTAGCACAGTCACTGCCTGAAAATAATAGTCACTCTGTAGCTGATTTCATTAAATTGAATGGTGGCTAAAATTGGGGATAACCCAGGGAGTCTCTTGTGAGGCATGGTAAGAGGTTCAAAAGCATTTGAAGACTCCCAGGCCAGGATTCCATACCTAACTTTACAGTTTACGAAGAAGGAAACCTTGGGCAAGTCATTCATCCTCACTTTCCTCTCTGCAAAATAGGTTTTTAATATAGTTCCTAGGATTGCTCTGTAGAACACCCACCCAGATCTGGCCCTGGTAAATGCTGAACAGGTGGAAGCTGGTATGCCCCTGTTCCCTCAGCTCAGGGTGGTTGAGGGCCACAGGCGCAACACTTAGAGGCACAGTTGTGAGCTAGACTAGGAGTCTCCAACCCCGGGCCTGCAGACCGGTATGGGTCTGTGGCTTGTTAGGAACAGGGCAGCACAGCAGGAGGTGAGCGCTAGCATCAGCCCCTCGGCTCCACCTCGTATCATCAGGCATTAGATTCCCATAGCAGCACCAGTCCCCTCTACCAAAAAGGTTGGGGACTGTTGCTGGGCCCTCTAGAGTCTCAATTTTAAAGAGGATTGACAGGATCAGAAAACCGTTTTCCACTTTCCAGGTCTAGTTTATTAGAAGCAGGGCCCTGAGGGGATTCTTAGGGCCATTAGGAAATTCAAATAGGTATTGTCTAGGGTACAAAGCAGAGACTTCTGCAGGTCAATATTTCCTCCAACTAAATGCACTTAAGAGAGTGTTGTGGGCAGGTATACCGGAGACTACAATGAGAAAAACATTGAAAAGAAAGGGAGTAAAAAGCTCTACACTAGGCTGATCAGATCTTACAAAAACAAAAAAAGACAGACAGATAGAGAGAAAAAGAAAAAGAAAAAGGAAAAGAAGAAGCGGGACCCTCACTCAGCTCTTTCCCTGCCAAGGCCAGGAGGCTCGGAGGGAAAGCGGCATCCCTGCAGTCTCAAGTGGGGGCAGCCACGCCACGGGTTCGAGGCCACCTGGGACACAGGGCTTTCGGGATTACGGGGTGTGCACAGAGGGGTGATCCTACTCAGCTTCCAGATGTCCCCTCGGGTGGCCCCACGAGGCTGAGAGCGCGGCTGGCTTTTTTTTTGCGTTGCAAGCCTGGCGCTAATTGACCTGCTGTTTTCTTTATATCCTTGTTAATAGCTTTTCTTCTCCGCGCCATCTGGGACTCTGGAAGGAGCGTCCCATCCCCTCCCCGCAGGGCACCGCTCAACTCTCTCTTCGCCTCTTCTGCGTGCGGTCCCAGACATGGCTTCTGAAATTCAAAATCCCGTCCAGAAACGCCAAAGTGTTCAAGCACCCAGAGAGGCAGCCACCAGGTAGGCGGGCTGTTGGTCCCGGGGCACGGGATGCTCAGAGCGCCCCTGGATGGCAGCAACGAGCCTTCCTGGGAGGGCCCCCACTCCCGCCCCCTGCCCCCGCAGCGGGTGTGTGTGAAGTCTCCCATCATTTCTAGGAGATTTGGAAGCGCCATCCCTGCTATTATTAAACGAAGGAGGCGGAGTTGTCACTATCCCATAAAATGCGGAGACAACAGTAAGTGACTTCTGCTAGCTTGGGACTATTAATGCGTTCTCTGATTGAACACATTCTTCCTCAGCACCTACCTTGCGCCAGACTGCTCAGCTTAGCATTGCTGAGCCCTCACTCTGTGCGACAGTGGGAGTGTAACTTGCATGTGTCTCATGCAGTTCTCCTCAGATCCCTCCCGGGTGGGTGCATCGTATCTTGCGGGCAGAGTGAAATGGCAGGGCCCAGGGGAGTCATGGGTAGTTTCTGGCTTCCCCAGTGACCATTCCTGGGACTTTTTTTTTTCTCTTGGGGAATTCACTTCCCTATACTCCTAGCAAGTTTGCGTGGGAGTGACCACATTCTGATGAGTGGGAGAAGGGCTTGATAGGCCTAAGTCCATTAATACATCTTACCACTGGCCATGGGGATTGGGTCAGGGAAGGAGTGCGACCAGCATGAGCTAATCAGCAAGACATCCATCCATCCAGGTCAATAATTTCTCTATTGAAGGAGAGAAGCTTTCTTTGACCTAACTGGGAGATATTGAGGCTGGAGGTTAAGGGAGGTGGGAACAAAGCTAGCCTTGATTGACAGACTTAGGGCTTAACAATTTTATTTAAAGCTACTTACTTTTTTAAATGGAAGAAAATTTTATATCCTTATCATAAATGGCAAAACAATATTGCTTGCCAAAAATGAGTGTGTTGAAAATAAAACCATGTTATTAAATTCTGGTTTGATCCTGCTGCTAGCTACAATTGTTGAGCCTACGGCTTATACTCTTTTTCTTAAAAATAGATTCTAGCAAGTTATTAGAAGTCAAAGACTACCCCCCAAAGGAGGCTTTCTCCTTGAGTAATATTAAGGATTGAAAGAGCATTAATTTAATAACACGTCCGCCTTCCACTGAAATCATCTCACCGGCAGCCCTTGGTGTGTGTCCCACACATGAGGCAATGTGTCTGTACTTAGTAGAAGTGATAGAAACACATTAAACATGGAGATTCTAGAAAGATCACTTTATGAAAAAGATGTATTAGACTTAGGAATTTTCCTCTGGTAATTTCGGAAGAGCTAGCCAAGGCCACATTATACAACTGGTGATTGTGACTCTGGATCCCAATATCACCACCTTTGGTGTCCATTTAGTTCATTCGGTAAGTATTAGTTTAATGCCTATGAATTGCCAGCATTTTTAGGGGCTTGGGATTCCTCAGTGAACAAAACAGAGAAGAATCTCTGCCCTCACGAAACTTATATTCTATTGCAGAAACAGACAATAAACCATTACCAAAATAAATAAAGTTACTATAATATTATTTCACTTTTGTCTTCACAGTACTTTTATGAAATAGACATAGCAGTATTGTTAAATGATGTCACAGATGAGAAAACTAAGGCTCGGAGGGGTTAAATGACTTGCCTAAGGCCATAGAGCTGGTACAGAAGTAGGAACAGAATTACAACCCTTAACTCTTAGCTCAGTGCTTTTTCAAAAAACTTTCTTCTGGGAAAATGAAGGGTTCAATGGAAAAACAGAAGACTTGAATGCCTGGTACTGTGCCTAATATTTAGAGCATTCAATAAATATTTGAGTATATATTTATTGAGGTTTTTAATCCACCTAGTACTGGTCTAAATCCTAGTGCACAAAAGAGACAGGCCCTGCTCTGATGGAACTTAGTGTTTAATAATAAAAAATAGTATTAATCAAATATTTTATTAGTATTAAAATTAATAAAAATTCACATGTTGACTGACAGTATATAATCTAATTATAGATCTTAGTATATAAGTTAGCTAAACTTTAACAATTTTTTTTATTTGTTAAGTGTTTGTTGAACGCCTATTAGATGTCAGGCAGAAATAGAGTCCTGTTAACTTTTATTCTAGGAAAGTGATTTAGCCTCTTTGTCATAGATTCCACTTCTGTATACTATTAATGATGGACTAGCAACCTATGCTAAACATTGGGCTTTATGGGGGAACTTTGTATAGACTCCTATTTTGTATAGTATTTATACATTTTGGTGCTAAAATGTGAAAGGAGTAAGAAGGGAGTGTCCATTTGCATAAAGACCAATTGTACTTGACTTTTGATGAATAAAGTTATAATCCACAGGACCCATTTGGTGGGTATGGAAAGAGAGACAAGAGGGAAGTAAATAATTTTCCTAGTAACTCTCAGAGAGTTGACCATAGAGAGGGGTTGTGTGGTATTATTGTTAGGGGCTCTGCTCTGTCTCCCTGGCTGGGCCAGGAGTAGGTGGAGAGAGCAGAGGGTGGATGATAGGGACATGTGTAGCTTAGGATAGGTCACCTCTCTCTTGGGGTCTAGGCGCTTTGATTAAAGAACAAGATTTTGAAGAACAGTTTGTTTTTCTGAAATGTGATTGGCCAAAAAAGTCTGTGTCCAGGTTAAGAGCGCACAGTCTTGAATGATGCTGACTTCCTGGCTCTGCCACTTGCTGGGGTAAGGAATTAACCCCTCGAGACTTTCTCCTCTTACAGTACTTGTCCCTACCCAACAGAGTGGTCCCCATGACTCAGTGAAATTATCCAAGGGAAGTAGACAACACAGGACCTGGCATTGGGTAAGTGCTCAGTGGACATTAGCTAGTACTATTATTTTTAAAATTCATCTTGAATAAAAATAGACTCATGTATACTTTTGAAGCTAGGAGCATGGGTTCTTCAGAACATCTACCTGATAGGTGTGGAATGACACCTAGACTGTAAACTGATGTACTGTACTCTGTGTAGTTAAGCGACTGGTTGCAGCTTAGTAAAACCCTCTCTCAGGCTTTCTTTTTAGTTTGGGCCTTCCAATTGTGGCGATGATTGCATGGTTATTGTGTGGGATAAGTGAGCTTCACTCTGGCTAAGGACAACTGGAGGTTTTGCATCTTTCTCTCCATGAGTTCTCAGGGGAAGAGCCCTTGGCTGGTTGGTTGCTCTTTTAGTGTAAGAGTTGCTGCTGATTTCTCAGGCAGACCCAGCCTCTTGGGATGCTTGACCAGGTTGTTCTCCATCCTTAGCTGGGCCAGCCAAGGCACAGCTCAAAAGTCTGGCCTTGTTTCTAGCCTGCTGTGTCCTGGCATATCTATGATCCCACTCAGGTTCACAGGATAAAGAACTGGCCCTGGAGCACAGATGCAGACTCCTTTGGCCTCTGGGAAGAGGGCTGTGTGGGTGAAGAAATTCTCGGTGAAAATAAACATTTTGCTGTGGGTGTAGCTTGGTTATAACTTTTAAATATGTAAACATTTAGTATATGGGCTTTCATTTATAGTCTTAGTTTGTAGTAATACATTTAGAGCCAGGCTTGCCTCCTCCCCCCACCCCTCCCTGATAAAATCTAGTAGACCTTTTGGACTCTTGGGGGTGGGGTACAATCTTAAGACAGAAGAGACATGAAGTGGCATTTCCCTTATATATCTATTATGATCTCTGCTATGGCCTCCCTCTCCTAGACTCATCAGCATGGTACTGACTGCCTGGATAGTTGACTGAATTAGCATATGTTTTAGTATGAAGACCATATTATCTGAAATAATTCTGTGTTTGCTCCTAGATTGAGCCCAAGCATGTCAATATGAATGTTGTCCATGGGAGAGATGCTCATTGATTAGCATATCAGTTATCTATTACTGTGTAACAGATTACTCCTAAATTAGTTGCTTAAAAAATCAACAACATTGATCATCTCATAGTTTCTGTAGGTCACAAATCTGGGCACAACTTAGGTCTCACACAGGCTGCAATTCGGTGTTGTTTGCGGCTGTAGCCATCTTGAGGCTCCACCTCAGAAAGATCTTTTTTCCCAGCTCACTCACATGGTGGTTGAGAGATTTCGATTTTTTGTGGGCTACTGGACTCATTAACCATTGGCTGGAGGACATCCTTAGTTCCTTAGCACGTGGGCCTCTCCATATGGCAGCTCAAAAGAGCTTGCTTTATCAGAGCAAGCAAGAGAGAAGACAAGAGAAGGAACATGAGCAAGATGGAAGTTCTAGTCTTTTGTAAGCTAATTTCAGAAGTGACATTCCATCATTTTTGCCACATTCTGTGCCTTAGAAGCAAGTCACTGGGTCCAGCCCATATCCAAGGGGAGGGGATTACACAAGAGTATGAATATGGGAGGCAGAGATCACTGGAAGCAATATGAGAAGGCTGTTTATCAGTTAGTTCATTTGTTCATTCATTCATTCAACCTAGAGTTTTTCAGGTACTGTGCGTTGGCCTTCTTCACTCATAGCGTTAAACTAGTTTATCTCAGTTACTCAGATAAAAATTTCATGTTACATGGGAATTTTTAAGGATTGGAAATTCAGATTAGTATGATTGCTACTTTCCTAATTTTTAGATTTCTACTCTTTTTTTGAGTGAGATCACATTAAATTTTTTCATCTTCATGCATATATATAGAAAATTCTCTTCCTGATTGAAAATAAAAATGCTTCTCCGATTCACTCTGTAAAGCCGAGATATTTATTGAAGGAATAAAAAACACACTATGTGCATGACAACTAAATAAGGAGAGAAATCTGTTTAAATAAATAAGATGATGTAGGTTGATTCACCGAACCAAATTATGGTTATTTTATTAACTCTTCAATTGAATTCCAGATCCTCATTCTATTTGCTGAGGTAAATTTGTTTAACAAGTCTTGATATCCTTTACAATAATTATACTTCTAAATGAAAGTTTAATTTTTAATCATTTATTTTGCTAAGAGAGAAGCAAATGAGAGGATAATATGAAAATTTAAAGGATTTGTAATAGATCCCCTAGTGCTGGGAGAGACATGAATTTTTCCTGAGTGCTGCTGACTAGTGGAGGAATTTTAAATACAGTAAATGTTTCCATCTTCGATGGAAATAAAATCAGAGGCAATTAGAAGCCACCAGGGGTGAGGCAGGTCAATGCTCCCTGATTAATCACTGACCTTAGTGCGGGCTGTAATCTTCTCCCCACCAGGTCCGCTCCTCTAGTGGACTTCTGGACCTGAGATTCAGGGCAGTGCAAGTCCCATTAGGAAAAGGAGCCAATTCCCAGCAAAACAGAATGAAAACCAATTTCATTTTAGAATGAACGAGAGAGACACTCCTGTATGTTTGCAAATAATAAAATCCGTACAATCGTAGAGACAGGTTAATTCTCTTCAACTTATGGCTAAATGGTATGATTTTGGTTTGTTTGCTTTTTAAATAACTTTTTAGCAGTTGAATGTAACATCTGCCCAGTTCAGGGGTTATGCTATGTGAATTCATATAAGAGATGTTTTTAACTAGAATTATCAAATGATGAGTGAAAAACAAAGCCTCTCTTAATAACTCTAGATAGTGGGTCTGATTAAGGCTTTATTTCCTCTTTATCATAACAGTCTTTCAAAAAACCAAGTTTTCCCCTCTCTCTAGGAATTTTGAGTTGCATTGATTCTCTTTACCTCCTCGTATTCCTCATTGCTTCACACGGCAGGGTACATAATTTCAATACCACATGTGCTTATTTCCTTGAAATAAAATGAAAAAGTCATAGAAGGGAAATGTACTTGTGATTCTGTTTTGTTGGGCTGCTTTGAGGTGTTGAGCTCAGAGTGAAGGCTCATTTTGCATTGACCCTGACTTCTAACCTATATTTTGTTTGTTTAATTAGCTGTCTCTGTTCCTTTTAAAACCAGCGAGAGTGCAGTAACATTCATAGTAGTCAGACTCTTTTGGAGTTCACATACAATTTTTTGTTTTGAAAAAGCTTACTATCATTATTATTTATTGCATCAACGACCATATAGCTTTGTTAATATAAATCAAATTGAAAGAAAAAGTTCATTCACAATCCTACTCAAATTTGTTTCATTTTTCAAGTTGTCTCCCAAATCTTGGTTGTGCACTGAAGTATTTTTCATACAGTTATAATAGTAGGATATATCATGTTTAGCATTTTATTTTTAAACTTAGGGCGTCATACACGTTTCAAGTATTTTATTATAAGGCTAATATCTGCATAATATTCCTTTGAATGGTGAGACTAATTTATCTAATTATTTTGCAATTATGAATGTTTAGATGAAGTATGTTATAGTATATAAATATTGTTATAAAGAGTATTTTGTGGCATAATTTTAAAAATTCTCTTGGATATTTCCCTTGGATTATTTCCAAAAGTGAGGTTAAGGGTACGAATATTTTTATCCATTTTAGCATAGTGCATATTTGTATCCCTAATGAGTTGTTTTCATTTACAGTGCAATCTTTTATTTTTGTTTTTGTTTTGTTTTGTTTTGTTTTACCGTATCAGTTTTATCGGTTAGCTTTGGGAATTTTCATTTAAAATTTTTTCTTCTTGAATGACTGGAAAGTGAGTGCGTTTTGGTACCATCGTATAGTTTTTGTCAGTAGACAAATAGATGTTATTTCCAAGTCTTCACTCTTGCTCTCTGGGGAAAGAAATGTGATGACACTTCTTTAGAGTCTTAACTCATTTCTTAAGCTAATAATTAAGAAGCAACCCTAGGAAATGTTCTTTAGACATCTTAGCATAATTTAATTTCTCATGTTCCCTAACTTTTCCTGTCCATTTTTAGCTGGGATATTAGAAGTAAAGAAGGCCATAGCTGAGATTGAAGGAGGTTACAGTGTTGTTATTTCAGAAATTATTCACCTGATGCCTTGTCATTTCTGTGTGTCTTTGCTTATAATTTTTATTTAGCCTGGAAATTTCTTTCCTTATGTCCTTATTTTAATGATTATAGTAGGCAGAATTCTAAAAATGGCCCCTAAGATTCTATTGCTCTAATCCCCAAAACCCATTGATATGACGAGCTATTACTCTCATGATTATGCTTTGTCATATGGTACAATTGATTTTGGTAGGTTTATCTGGGTGAGCCTGACCTAATCACATGAACCCTTTTGAAAGCAGAGAGTTTTCTCTTTTGGTAGCAGAAGGAGAAGTCATAAAGTTGAAGCACAAGGGGCATTAGACATACTGTGGCTGGTTTTAAGATGGAGGAGGCCACATACCAAGAAATATGGATAGCCTTTAGTAGCTGAGAGTAGTCCTCAGCTGACAGCCAGCTAGGAAATGGAGACTTAAGACCTATAACCAAAAGGAATTGCATTCGGTCAGCAACCTGAATGAACATAGAATTGAATTCTTCCCTGGAGCATGCAGATAAGAACCTAGCTGGCCTTGATTTTGGATTGTGAGACACCCTAAGGCAGGGGTCAGAAATCCCTAGGCCGTAGACTGGTACTGGTCCATGGCCTGTTAGGAACTGGGCTGCACAGCAGGAGATGAGCAGCAGTCCAGCGAGAGAAGCTTCGTTTGTATTTACAGCCACCCCTTAGCACTAGCATCACCACCTCAGCTCTGCCTCAGATCATCAGGCATTAGATTCTCATAGGAGCACTAGTCCCTGATGCCAAAAAGGTTGGGGACCGCTGTCCTAAGGGGATAATCCAGTTGAGTCTACCTGAACTTCTGACCTACAGGTTTATGAGGTAAATATATGTGTCATTTTGAGTTGCTAAATTAGTGATAATCTTTTATAGCAACAATAGAAAACTAATACAATGACATAAAAGGGAATTGTCAGACATAAAAGAAATTTTAACCAACTTGCTGGGCTTGATAGATTCCATGTGTGAGAATTACTTATTGAAGCCCACGGCAGCCTGAATACTTTTGCTGCTGGTGAATCAAAAGTACTCGTGTCTTTTTCTGATGGTTGAGTCCTTTGCTCCCAAACCTGCTGTTGGCTAGTTGTAGTGGTAGTTATAATGACATATTTATTTATGTTTAAGTGTTATGTTAACTGGGATGTAAGAGATTGCACATGAAGAGGGTCTGTCTTTCTATGAAGATGTAGTTGAATGCTTTGAAATGCCTGGGTAAATATTAGTCACTAAAAAATGCTGTGGAATTAGGTGAGTGAGGCAACTAGAAGACCAGAAAAAAAGTTGTAAAGGTCTAGAACATTTTAGCAATCACATTGCTCTGTAAGTACCTCTAAATTCTTCCTCCATGGTAAAAAGTTTGAGCTAGAAATTGTACATAATGCATGAGGAGGACAACGTATATAAGAATGCCGACCTGGCCTTCCCTCATCAGTGTCACACCCTGTGGAAAGGGCTGGGGCCCCACATCAGAAGAGCGGTGAATGAAGGCACATGACTTTAAGATGAAATAAGATGTTTTAGGCATTGGTTTTTACTATACTGATGATTCGTTCCACTGATTGATTTTTCTTTATTGAACAACTCTCTGCACTTCTGATTATGTCAGATAAGAGAGCTTCTGTTGTAATATTACAACACACATGCACGCACACACATGTAGACACAGCAGGTTAAGCAGATTACAAATCAAATCATGAAATATGATTACATTTTTGTGAAAAATACATATTCCTAGGGGGAAAAATGGGAATATCAATGCTAGTTATATTTGAGTGGTAAGATTATTGAGTTTTTGCTTCTGTATATTTTCTGTAATGCAAACACATTACTTTTCAAGTAAGGCAATAAAAGAAAATAATAATAATAATAATAACTCTTAGCTATCCTTCAAAGTCAAGGTCCAAAAAATCTCCTCCCTGATATTTTTCTGGATTCACATGAAGCTTCATAAATCACTTATTTCTATATTCTTCTTACTTGTACATCTGCCTTTGCACTTAATTAGTTCTGATATTTAGCATGGCCAATTGTGCCTTTCCCCCTCATTTGAGAGCAGGGACCATGACTTATGAATATTCATATTCTATAACATCAAGCATAGTTTCCACCATCTAAGAGGTACTCATCAATTAAATGAATGAATGAATGAATTATGTGCTAGTATAGTAAAAAATACACCAGAAACTTAAAAAAACCCCAGCCCTCTCTTAGTGTCTTTTGGTAAATAGTTTCAAAATCATACTCTGGCCTGCATGATCCAGATCATGTGTTTTAGCATTTTATATAATCTGAAAGCAAAGACCATACACCGAGGCCTTGAGCAGAGCTTTTTTGTACAGAGAGAGAGAACAGCTTTATTGAAAAAAAAAAAGACAAACTCAGCACCAATATTTAGGCACCACACAGATGTTTGCCAGGCTCTGGAAGAATCTACCTGTCGGATGTTCCCTTGACATTACTTTCCTGTTCTGCATCTAGACTACCTGCGAGCAAGCCCTCTGTGTGTGTAGTGGAGCATTTGTGAAGCATCTTTGAGTTTGCATCTCCTGCAAGCAGACCAGGCTATGTCCTGATTTTGTTAAGTGTGATTGCTGAAAATGGAGTGGTCTATTAAAAAGTAATGGTCACTGCTGCTTGACGGATTTGCTTCTTGCAGCATTAGTGTCATGGTGATGGATTAGCAGAATCTCCAAAGTGGAAAGACATGTTTCCACAAATATTTTGTATAAACGTAAAGGCACTTGCAAATGTTAGTCATTTTACTTTTATTTAATTTATTGTCCATCAGTATTTGCCATATATTTCTCAGCACACACGTGGTCCTCACTGGAAGTGGCTCTGGGAGAACCAGAGGAACCTGGGTGTTTTCTTATGCCCATGTTTACTGGGTTTCCCTTCTGCTTCTGAGCTGCTTGTAGAAGGGAAAGAGAAGGAAAAAAAAAAAACCCATAAGGCAGAACCAAGCAACCTGATCGGGCTAGGAAAGCACAGAGAGGCATCTCTTTTTACTAGAAAGGTAAGTGTGTGTAATGGTTAGAAAACTCTTCCCTGGGGACTTTTGAGGAGGAGAGGCGGGAGAGATGAATAGGCTGAGCACAGAGAATTTTTAGGGCAGTGAAAACGCTCTGTATGATAATATAATGATAGACATATGTCACTACATTTTTGTCCAAACCTATAAAATATACAACACCAACAGTGAACCCTAAGGTAAACTATGGACTTTGGTGATTATGATGTGTCAAGGTAGGTTCATTCTTTGTAACAAATGTGCCACTCTGGTGAGTGATGTTGATAATGAAGAAGGTTATGCATGTATAGGGGGCATAAGAGAAATCTCTGTACCTTTCTCTCAATTTTGTTGTAAAACTAAAACTTATCTTTTAAAAAAACCCAACTTCCCTGCCTTCATTTCATCTTTCACTGAAAAAGTAAATAACTGCTTTTTAGGGTGCCTCCGAACATCTATAAGAACTGAATCAAGAAATGAATGATTTCTCCCACTAAGGCTGGATGCAATAGCCTAGATAGCTGAACTATAATGTATTTCTAGGGATTAGGACCAAAACACTCTTTTCATTAAGGGTTTCGTGAAATGCATTTAGCTGGAGATAAGGTTCTGCCTGGAGAGGAAATATATTAGGAAGCAAACCCAATGTACCTACAATCCTAAGAGGGTGGGATGCCTTTGGGAGAAGTACCAAGCCTAGTTAGTTAAGAAGTATTAGGGACCTGGGCATGCAAATGGAAGGAGGGGCACACACCAATTATGACCCCTTCTCTATGTTTATGGAATCCTATTTTCATTATTCCTGGTTCTATGGATGTCTGTCTGTTGATTTTGCCTACCCAGGATCCATTCCCCTTTTGCTGGTAGCTGTTCTCTGATTTTCTTTGGGGGAAGCTCTGTTCACCACTTTAGATTTAGGTCTGGATGAAGTTGATATCCCTGCTGACCTCAGGGCTGGGCACATGACCCAGGCCTGGCAAGGAAAGCCATACCTTCTTCCAGGTCAGTGTAGAGATGGGGGTGTGAGCCAGTCAGCAGATTTTCAGTTATATGTTGAGTGATTTATGAATTGTTTTTTCTATACATGGAGGACTTTCTTGGTTGCATCATATAAAAATCTCCCTAGCAACATTCTTTTCATTATGCATAATATTTGTCTCTTTTGTTGTTGTTTTCTGTATTAGAGAATTTGTAATGCAGTTGAATTAACACGCAATACTGTAGCAGCCTGGGGGGTTCAAGATAGTTAACCAGCTGGGAGAAGAATTCATTGTCTAGCTTAATATTCAGAGAAATGTGAAGCAGGGTACTTGTGGTGGTTGAACATTCTAAGATAAATGAACCTTATAAGAAATGAGACTTAGAAACTGGAGTCCAATGAATCTCCTCAACCAGATCTGGTAAGCTGTAAACATCATTAGCTTAAAATGTTTTCTCTTACCCCTGTTGTCTGTGATGAGATGGGCCTCCTAAGAGAGAAAGTGCTGTTCTTTCACATTTTAACTCCTTCTGGGGTGTTAAAGCTAGCTGAAATCAGGTTTCCTGTAAGCTACATTAAGCTTATGTTCCTCCAGGCCAGAAGGGATATTGTGATGTCTCTACCGGGTTTAGAGGTTCGAAAGGCAAGGCAGCTTTCTTCTCAAAATCAGGGCATTAATAACAAAAATAAAAATAAATAAAATAAAAATAAGGAAATCTAAGTCAGTCTATTTCTTTGCTAGTTTTCAGACGTTTTTCTAATATTTCCTTCCCCTATTACATTCTCGATATCCAAGATCAAAATTTTTAAAATTTAGATGTTAAAGTATGAATCTGATATTGAGTTTAGATTGTGATTTTTGCTATGAGTTATTTGGCAGTTTTCTGAAATTGTTCTTTAAATTACTAGAAAACACTTTATGAACAGCTTACCAAGTTTCTTTAAGTCAATAACATTAATAAAAAGAAAAAAGAAAAATGTGATGCTGATTATGGAAACTGTTCTAGATCTAAAAAGACTAGATTGTAGAAATGAAATTGTCAGTTGGATCTTATGTGGATCCTAGTTTGAACAAATAGCTACAAAGATACGTTCTAGGTATAAATTGAGGGAAATTTGAATATGGTCTACGTATTAGATGGTATTATAAGATTACATTTAATTTTGTTAGATGTAAAAATAGTTTTTTTGGATATGTAAGAAGATATCTTTATTTTTTAGAAATGCATGCCGAAATGCTTAGGGATGAAAAGTCATAATGTCTAATTTATTTTTAAAAAGATAAAGCAAATATAGCAAAATATTTGTTAACTCTAGGTTATGGTTATACAATGTTTACTGAACAAGTCTCTGTTTTTATGTGTTTGAAATATAAAGACTTTTTTTTAAAGACAAATTGTCAGTGGATTCCTTTTCTACATCTATTTTAAGAAACCAATATGGGCACCATCTCTGATGGGAAGAAAACTCCAAATATGTTAGGTAGATTTAAATTAGCTTTAAAAAATATCCTCTGCTGTTGGAATATAAAATTATGCAGCATTTATAAGTAAAAGTTCACGAAGCTCTCTTAATTCATCCATGTTCTGTGGGTGGGTGGGGATAAATGAATAATAAAAGCATTGCCTGTTGAAGGAATAAAATTTCAACTCATAAATTGAACTCCATGAAAATTATTTAAAGTACTTGTAAGTATAATAGGTTCACCAGAAATAGTTCTCATTTGCATGATAGGATTTCCTATAAATGAACAGAAAGTAATATATGGTCATTGTAGAAAATATAGATGATCCATTAAAAAAGTTTCCCATAATTTCACTCCCTGTTATTAATATGTTGGTATATACTATATAGCATCTTTCCTCCCCACCTCCCTCCCTCCTTCCCTCCATCCTCTTCCAGATCTCTTCCTCATTCTCTCTCTCCCTTTTTACAGACCACCATTAGACATTGAAATGAAACTAGAAACAGGAAAAGTGGCTACATTCAAGAGTAGAATGCACTTGTGAGGAAAGCACTCAAAGAATAAAGCTGTCTTTACTTTGATAACTTATGGTATTTTTAAATATATTTTTAAGAATTCTTATACATATGGGCGATTAGCCCTTTGTCTGAGAAATGAGTTGAAATATTATCCCCAGTCTACCAGTTGTCATTTTTGAAGTGTTGCACAACCTCATTATTGCAATTTATCACATTTATTAAGGTTTTATAGTTGCAAATAGTTATAATACAAAAAGGCAGTAATCACTATGCAAGGTGATCCATCAGCATCTCTTGAAAACAACAGTATCATTGCTGGGCAAAATGTGGTACAGGAATCTAATAACTGTATTTTTTTTAAAAAAATTAAAGCATAACTTACATACAATAAGACGCACAGATCTTAAATGCTTAGTTTTTATGAGTTTTGATGATAGTATTCACCTGTGCAAACACTACCCAAAACAATATGTGGAACATTTGCATCACCCCAGAAAGTGTCTTTGTGTGCTTTCTGACAATTACACAGTGCCTTCCAACTGGGCAAACGTTTTTCCATTTGTCACCATAGATTGGTTTTCATTTGTTTTTGGACTTCAGATATTTTGCTATCATTATAGCATATACTCTTTTTTACCCAGCTTCTTTCACTCAAGCATAATATATATATTTGTTGGTTATATGAATAATTTTTTTAAATTTATATTTTATAGTGACATTGGTTAATGAAATCCAATAAGTTTCAGCTGTATGCTTTAACAATAAGGCATACATATATTTTAACTGTGTATTCACTTCCCATAGTTAGATTTCTTTCTGCCACCACTATTTGACCCGTTTTACCCCATCTACCTCCCACTTCCCCTCACCCTCTACCCTCTGGTAACTACTAATCTATAGTCTATGTCTATGAGTCTCTGTTTGTTTGCCCTGTTCATCTGTTGCTTTTAGGTTTAAATCTCATATATCATGTGATTTTGAACTTTTTCTGTCTGGGTTATTTTGCTTTGAATGATTTCGAGCATAATGTTTTTGAGTCTCATTCATGTTGATCGTTGCATGTAATTCATTTTTAGTGCTAAGTAGTATTCCATTATATTAATATTCTACTATATGTTTATCCAATGACTTGTTAATAGACAGTTGAGTTGTTTTCAATTTGGAGCAAGGAACATGCACATATACTTCGTAAGCATGTGTTTTCATTTTTCTTAAGTAAATACCCAGGAATTACTGGGTTACAGGGAAGGTCTATGTGTATAAGAAATTGGCTAAGTGTTTTCCAAAATGATTATATTCTTTCACACTCATATCAGTAATATATGAGAGTTCCAGTCGCTCCACATTCTTACCAACAGTTAATACTGTTTGGCTTTTAAATTTTAACTACTCTAGTGGGTGTGTAGTGGTATCTCATTATGGTTTTAAACTTGTTTTTTCCATTTGATAATGATGATAAACATAATTTAATGTGTTTTTCACCATCCATAAATATTCATTTGTGAAGTATCCATTCAAATATTTTATTTTTAAATTGTGTACCTTCTTAATATTGAGTTTTAGAAATTCTTTATATATTCCAGATACAAATCTTTTGTTAAATATTGTCTTTTCATTTCTTGAAAGTGTCTTTCAAAAAGTGGGTGTTTTTAATTCGATGAAGCTCAAATTATCATTTTCTTCTTTTTCAGTTGGTGTTTATTGTGTGCATAAAGTAATCTTTGCCTTCACTGGAGTAATAAGGGTTTTTCTCATATTTTATTTTAGGAGTTCTATAGTTTCAGCTTTTAGTCTTATATCTATAATCCATTTGAGTCATTTTTGTGTACAGTGATATACAAGGGCTGAAGTTTATTTTTTTTCTGTATGGATTTCAATTGTCCAAATTCTTTTTTCCCATTGAATTACCTTGTGATCTTTGTTGAAAACCAATTGACATTATAAGTATGGGTCTTCTATTTATCTTTATGTCTGTATCTGCATCAATACAACATTATCTTGATAATGTACCTTTATCATAAAGTTGGATGACGTTAAGTCCTCCAACTTTGTTCTTTTTCAAGATCATTTTGTCTATACCAGGTTCTTTTTATTCGCATTCTTAGAATCAACTTTTCAACTCCTATAAAAATATCTTTTGAAATTTTGATTTGGCCTATAATGAATTAAGGGATTGATTAACTTTGGTAAATGGATGTCTTAATAATATTAATTGTTTAACTCTTTAGAAAGCCTTCTATAATTTCTCATGAGAATGTTTTACTGTTTTTAGTATAGAGGATTTATACATCTTTTCTTTGATTTATTCCTGGCTATTTGTGTTATTTTTCCAATTTTGTTTTTAATTGTTTGTTGTTACTATATAGAAATGCAATTTATTTTTATATATTGATTTTGTATCTGTGTTCTTGCTAAGTTCATGTATTAGTTTTATAGTTTTTGTTCTCTATATATATATTTGTAGACTTTATAGGGTTTTCTATGTATTACAACCATGTCATATGCAAATCTTAAAAATTTTACTTTTTCCTTTCCAATATTTTTCTTGCTTTATTGCTCTGTTTAAGAATTCCAGTACAGTGTTAAAAAGAAGTATTGAGTGTGGACATTCTTGCCTTATTCCCACCTATAGGGTGAAAGTGTTTGGTATTTCACCATTAATATGTTATCTATACTTGTTTTTGGGAGATGATCTTTATAAGATTGAGAAAGTTTCCTTTTATTCCTGCTTTTGAGCTTTTTAAAAAATCTTGAATTTATGTTGAATTTTGTTGATTTTATTTTGCATCTATTAAGACGTTCACTCTTTTTTCTCTCTTTTATTCCATTAATGTGGTGAATTGCATTGTTCGAAGGTGAAACAGCTTGTGTTCCTGTTATTTTTCAAAAAATGAAATCCTTGTTGGTCATGATGTATTATCTTTTTTATATATTTGCTGGATTCAAATTGCTAATATTTTGTTAAGGATTTTTGCATCTATGTTTATAAGAGATAGTTATCTCCAGTCTTCTTTTTTGTAGTGACCTTGTCAGGTTTTTGTACCAGGGTTATGCTGGGCTCATCAAATGAGGTGGCGATTGTCTTTCCTTGTCTATTTTCTTAAAGTGTTTGTGACTGGAATTATTTCTATCTTAAGTGTTTGATAGAATTTACTGTGAAGCAATTTCAACATAGAGTTTTTTATTTTTCTGTTTTTATTAAAAATTAAATTTAATAGAACCAGAGCCTTTACATTTGCTATTTCTTCTTATGTCAGTTTTGTGCTAAGTTGTGTTTTTAAAGAAATTTAAATCTTTAATTTAAGCTGTTGAGTTTGGTGTCATAAAGTAGTTCATAATATCCCTTTATCATTCATTTAACGTCTGTAGGCTCCACATGTATTTCTTTCATTTCTCAACTACCTAAGCCTTCCTATCTGACCCTTAAACTTTGGAGGGTAGCTGAATGGCTGAGTCCTTTAAAGATATTTATCGGACCTATTTGCTCTGTCCTCAGTCTTTGGCAGGCTGCTACCTTGTACTTGGGGACGTTCCCGTCTTGCACTAAAGGAAGACCATGTTGACCTTGAGGGAACGTTTCTTAGCAACTTCACCTTGTCCCCCGCCCTTAGTACATTACCTCATGCATTCAGTGAAGACTGTGGAAACAGTAAACAGGTGAGTGAAGACTTGCTCTATGACTGAGGTCCTTGGAATTCTAATCTATCATGCTAATTCCCATTAAAAGTTGAGCTGGTTTCTCTTTTATTTTCATGTATGATGTATTTCTTCTGTACCTGTCTCTCTGTCAAAGATTTTGTAGTTTATCCAACTTGTTCTCATTTTTAAGGTGAGAGTGATGGTCTTTTGCAAATTTCTATCCTCCGGCAAGAAGTGGAAGTCTGTCATTTGTCATTTGACTTTCCTTAAATATGTTTTATTAACCATACTCTATGTGGTTTAAATGATGTAGTGTAACTTTTCTATGACTTCTAGATTTTAAGTCATAATTAGGTTTTTCCTATTACAAGTTCAAAAAGAATTATCTCATGTTTTCTTCTAGTATACTTTTGGTATGTATATTGGGGAAATTGTTTATTTATACTTAGGTCTTAGATTTAAAGGAAGTTTATTCTGGTGTGTGCTATGAAACCAAATTCAAAATTTTCAGATAAATATCCAACTGTCTCAACACCAGCTCTCTCTCCCTCTCTCTCTCTCTCTCTCTTTCTCCACACACACACACACACACACACACACACACACACACACACACACACGAAGGCTGTTGTTAATTTCTGTGTATAATTTTGATACTCCAATACCTTTTGAATTCTCACACTAGTTTGTCAGTTGATTCTATTTAATTTTCCAGACACACAGATCGTCTTCTGACATTTTTATCTCCTTTTTCCAATCTCGATGCCTTTAGTTTTCTTTTTTCCCTTCAATTATCAAATTACATTGGCTAGTACTTTATGTATAATGTTAAATGATGAGGAATTAGCTGGCATCTTCATCTTGTGACTCTTTTCATGTGTTTCTGGATTGTTTGTTAATATGTAATTTGTAGATTTGTATTGCCATTCATATGTGAGATTGGGCTGTAACTTTTTTGTTTTGTGTGTATGCTTTCTTTGTAATTTTATTATAATGTTTCTAATAATTAATTTTTTTTAACTTTATCTGGTATCATGTATATAGTATTCTCTGAGATTTTCCTTGTTCACGACTATTTGTATATAATCTTTACACTAGAAAGTCAGTTTGGTTAACCCATACTTTTTCCTTGAGAATCTTACAGAAATTGCTCTATTATATTTTGGCCTTAAATATTGTTCTGGAGTTATCTGATGCCAGCTTGACATCCCCCCTTATAAGTAGCTTGATATTTTCCTTGACTATCTAAAGGATACTTTGTTTATCTTTAAGACCCAATTTCTTTTCCAGAATGTATCTTAAAGCTAACCATTCAGGTAAGCTTTTCCTACTATACAGTATGTCCTATACCTATGTGTCGATTCAAGTTTTCTTATATTTGCATGACATTTTCTTGAATTATATCTTTAAACATTTGTTCTATTTTTATTGCCTTGGTTTCTTCTTTGAAGACTTCAGTCGTGCATGTGTTGGATCACCTTGGCCTGTCTTTAATATTTCATATTCTAGCTAATATTTAACTCTTCATTTATATTTTATTTTGTTTGCTTGTATACTTTGTTTTCTATGTCCCTTATTTTATTTTCTGCAGTATATATTCTCCTCTCTGTCCCTTCCAATTTTACCTTTATTTCTTTGTTGATTTTATCTTTTTAGTCTTATTCTTCCCTGAATTCTGCAAGCTAATGTTTCATCCCCTCCTGTTGACTTCATCATCTTTTCCCCAAGTTCTTTTATTTCTTGTTGTGATCTTCCATCATTGATGGGGATTGCTTCTTATGAATTTAAAGTTCATGGTGAAATATTCAGTTATGATTTTTTGTCTGCTCTATGGAAACATTTTCATGGTGAGCGTTCTTTGTTCTTTGATGAGTTTTACTTTTTTTTTTACATTTTATTTATTTATATTTTTTACATTTTTAAAGAGTAGGCAATTTATACTGATGTTGGATTGATTATTTCTTCTTCTCCTCCTCCTCCTCTTCCATCTTCATCTTCTTCCCCTTGCTCTTTTTCTTTCTTCTTTTCACTCATCTTTGAATTAGTTGATTTTTCTAGATCAATAACTATTTGCAGAAGCTTCACATATGTGTATATGGGTAGGAGACAGGGGGATAAGCTGAGTTATACTTCACAACTCAAAAACTTTCTTTTCTTCTGCTGCCATAATAACGGACTATTTAATTTAACAGGACTGTGCAATTCCTTGTGTAGTACCATCTCCTTTGCTTCAAGGAACCATCTTGGGTCTCGGAGGGCCTCCGCCTCCAATTTTATTTAACTTAAGTTCCGTGTCCATTGTTGCCACAGGGATGGAGCATCTACATTTAGAAAGAGCCCTTAACTCTCAGGCGGTTGTGATTTCAGAGTCTGCTAATGCTGAGATCCCTTTTCTTTCTCTGTTCTTCTGTCCTATCCTCAGTGCAGGTGAGGACAGTCTTTACTTATATTTTGTAGTCTGCAGGCTATATCTGCCTGCAAGTTTTTATGAAAATGAGATTGTAGATTTTTAAAAATCTTTTTTTTTTTTTTTTTTTAATGATTTTTCTGAGAGGGGGAAAAAGGCTGGGTCCATAGAGCTCGAAGTCTATGTCGTCTCTATGGATCCACACATCCTTTATGGTTTCACAGAGACTGATCATAATAGGTATGTAACCACCTATTATTGTAAATATGACTTTCAGGTCTCAACTTTTATAAGTAAACTGTAGATAAAGCCTGGAAGAATAACTTATAAAATAAAATGTAAACATAAACCCTGACAATGTAAAGATTGTTATATACTTGTATATATTCATATTTGAAGTGGAGAGAGTGTAAAAGGGAGGGTAAGTGCACAAATTTGAAAGTAACCTTCACTGTGGTATGTCCAAGGATGCTGGGTAAAGCAGCACTGGAGAGTGAAGTTAATAAACCCATTAGACAGGAAACTCCACAAAAGCGCAGGCTGTTTCACACACTCTTACATCCTCAGCATTTGGAATCGTGCCTGCACGCGGTAAGGGTACTGTAAAAATTGGCTAAGCTGATGACTAAACAAATAATAAATACAGATATGCTATAGAGTTACAATGATAATCACAAAAATAACCAAAAACAAAAATTATTAAAAGTCATTTTCTTTGAAGAAAAGGAGACTTCACATCTCATTTTTTACTTTTCTGTACTGGTTAAAGTCTTTTAAACTATGCTCACACATTGCTTCTAAAATTTAAAAGAAATGATTGCATGAAGAAGAGAGGAGGAGAAAACCCAAAGCAATCTCTCTGACAATTAATACATTTGAGAGATTTTTGTTGTTTATATGTTTCATTGGTAATAGCTCTTTTAAAGCATTGGATTGTTATATGAACACACATTATGTAAGTTGTTTTTTTAATCATTGGTATTATTTTTGTAGTTAAGGTACCATCAGCATCATTTTAAATAGCAGGATAATAGTACATGAACCAGCTATAATTTATTTAATCAATACCCTATTTTTAGGTATTTAAGTGGCTTCTTACTTTTTCTATTAGATGACATTATAATAAATGTTTTTATAGCTAAATATTTTTGTGCTCATGATTGTTTCTCTATGATAAATCCTTAAAATTAAAATTTACAAGGGTTTCTAAGATTTTGATTAAATATTATTGCCAGTTTAATTATGTCCTAAAGAACAACTTTGTCAAATAATTTTAATTATTCAAATTAGTTTGAGATGGTTCTTAACTTCAAAAATTTCTTCTTAAATATATGATTGTTTAAATCTTCTTTAGAAAAATGACCATTATTATTTCGCCATTTAGAATAATTGAATAACTAGGCTAGTATCATGATGAGGAATCAACTCCTCACCAACGTATGTAATAGGATATGTGTAGGTATAAAATCGTGATTGAATGAAATGGTCATCAATGAAGGGTTCCTCTTTTTTCAATAAGAAGTTATGATCAGTTTGTACCACCAACTCTAGTCCATACTAAGAGAGACAGAGAACTATTGACAATGAGCGCTTAAAATAACGGCTAATCACATTCACACTTATATTTGCCTTCAGAATGTGTGTGTGTGTGTGTGTACAAACAGATCATTTACCAACCTAACTTATTTTTATTTATTTTATTTTAAAATTGGTTTATTTTCCAAAGTGTAGCCTTATTGAATAGTGGAAGGGGTTGCCCTCTGACATTTGGAAAGCTGACCTAGAAGGAGAAATTGAGGGTAGATCATTCAAAAATTGGCTTCAAATGTGGTACATAGATGCAATGGAATACTACTCAGCCATAAGAAAAGATGAAATACCACCTTTTGTGACAATGTGGATGGATCTTGAGAATATCATGCTAAGCAAACTAAGTCAGGCAGAAAAAGTTGAGAACCATATGATTTTACTCACATATGGGTTATAAAACTGAAAGCAATAAATGAACAAGACAAACAAACAAAAACTTAGGCACAGACAACCATACAGTAGTTACCAGAGGGAAAGGAGAGAAGGGAAGAGGTAGATAAGGGTAAACAGGATCAAATATATCATGACAGAAGGAGATTGACTTTAGGCGGTGAACGAAATGCATTATACAAATGATGTATCATAGAATTGTATACTTGAAAACTATATAATTTTATTAACCAATGTCGCCGTAATAAAGTAAAAAATTGACTTCAAACAGAAGGTTTACTTGGAACCTGATTAGTTCATGCAAATTAAAAAATATATTTATGTTTGTTATAAAAATAATATAGCAGGAAATAATTATTTTTTTGATTGTTGATATTCCTGAAATTTAAATACCTTATGTATCCAAAACATGATCATTAAAACAAATGTTTTAATGTACAGTAGATGTTTGCATACTTGTAATTCAGCATTTCAAAAACACTTGTTATCAGTGGAAACAACTCAGTGAGGAGAAAGCCACAGTAAGGGTGTCAGGGGCACTGCCTGGGCCACACTGCCTCTGGGCCCGTGGATGTGGTCATGTTTCTCAGCTTAGAAGACATGTATCACTTCCTCCTGACAGGACTCAGTTCTGAGGAGCAACCTCTTCTCCCCTGCCTCACCTGTTAGCATTGACTAGTCTTTCTGTCCTACCTTATCATGATTTAAAAAACAGGCGCTCACAAACAAGTCATCTTTTTGGAACATCTGTGTCGTTCAGACGCTTCCTGTGTTAAAACCTTCAGACATGGCATCTCCTCCTCTCTGCTGTTTTTTTTAATAAAGATTCAAACAGTACAAAAATGTTGAAAGGAAAAAGTGAAATGTTTTTCTTCAACTGTTTTCTATAGGTAATGAGCATTAACAGTTTAGCATGTGCCTTTCTATTTCGTTCCATGCTTACACACTCCGAAGATAGATAGTGATATATCTATATATATACTTATATCTATACCTGCATCTATGTCTTTTAAAAACAGAGATGGATTTTTACTACACATGTTATTCTGCCTCCTGCTGTTTTTTTTGTTTTTTTTGTTTTTGTTTTGTTTTTTTTTGTTTTTTCCATTTAACGCTTTCAGTTATCATGGACAGCTTGCCATGTGGGCACTTCAGTTCATAGAAGTTACCTTAACCTTTTTAGCGACTTTATGAAATTCCCTTGTATGGTGAACTGTGATTAATTCAACCAGTTCCCATTTGATGGTCACTTAGAAACCTTGTAATTTCTTAAGATACTCCCAAAGAAGTGAATCTGATCCTGGAAAGACATTTTCTTATATCCCTAACTCCAGAAAACATCTGCCCTCTATGAAAACAGGCAACTTTAGATTCAGATAATTAGAAGGTGTGTTATGCATGAACACTTGCTTCTTTTTCTCCATTTGGCTTGATGTTTTGAATGTAAAACAAAACCAGAATAGTAACTTTGGCATATGTTGCAACTGTTCATTTAAGGGCTCCTTATTTTACATGAACATTCTTCTCTTGCCCAGAGGATGTGGCTGAGAAGCTGTGTCATTGTGTGTATGAATGTAGCTGTATGAGTCTGAGGTCACTGTTTTTCAGGGACAATGTAGGAGTTGGTTTAAAAGAATCCCCTCAATTGAATGCTAGATTTCCCTTACCCTAGGACAGATAGCTTTTTTCAGATGACAACTGCAATGTTGTAATTATTGTATTCATACGTACACTTATGCACACTGTTGCATATAGGCACAAAATATCACATATATACTTATATATACTTACACATGCAATCATACACATAAAGCAGTCACACATAGTCATATACACAGACTCACACACCTATACTCTCACACACACTCATACATTATACATTCATAGCAAGACATATTCTGCATATACATAAATATATGTATTACATTATATATTATATGTATATACACACATGTAGAGAATCACTTTATTCAGTAAACCATTGTGAGGGTTCATGGCATAGGGCTGGGGATGAGTAGGGGAGGAGCACAAAACTTGCAAGCTCAGTCTCTGTGCCTGAGAAGGAGTGGACAAGCTGGCTCTAGTGTTTGTGGGGCAACAGATGCTAGGCTTAGGTGAGCTGCTCCACAGTCAGCTGATGCTTTCAGGTCTTTGCTCTGGGATGGACCTGTGCCACTTCCCAGGGCAGTCTTCTCAGAGTTGGCAAAGGGGCATGTCTGAGACAAGGTACCTTCATGCCCACCCATTGCCTTTTTTCTGTGCTGGGAACTTGAGGGACCTCTTTTTTTCAGTTCAACGAAAGGGTTAGAAATGTTTGAAAGGACCTTCCAGTTTGGTTGAATTCAGCTGAAGCTGGCTTAATACCCACTCCATTCAAGGGGCTTTGGCATAGTGAACCTGACACTAGCTTCAGGGCTGTCTTTTCCAAGGTCTGCCTTTCAGATTTATCTAAACCATTACTGAGAGAACATTTTTCTTTGGTCACAGTGGTCTCCTTGACATGTATCTGCAACCTGAGCACCATTGCAGGGCTAGAGATAATGTCACTGTTGTACAGTAAACAAAATTCTGGAGAGGACAAGTAAGTTTCTTTTCTCTGACCACTTAAAAAGTAGCATTTGGGATGACATTTCATAGTGTTTTAAAACTTTCAAGAAATCTTCCTTGTCTCTCCTCTTTTTCCTTCAACCAGAGATGTTACCTAGGAATTCTCCTCAGTTACCTTAGTTGTTTCCTTCTTGGCAAATCTAGCACTTTTTTAAAAGCTCTGTGTCTTGGGTGAGGTGGATACTAGAGCCTGAGTAAGAAGGAAATAGGCATGACATTAGGAGAAAGGAATTTCAACTTAACATCTCCCATGTTTATTGAGTCCCCATAATATCGAAGTCTTTGCTGAAGACATTATAGTCAGAATGATGAAGATGATGGGCACATCCCATCCAGTGGAGGAGACATGGTATAAACAAAAAAATCTATCAGTAGTGATAACTGCTAAGAAGAAAAATGAAACAAGGTGAAGGCACAGAGGGGTGTGTGTGTGTGTGTGTGTGTGTGTGTGTGTGAGAGAGAGAGAGAGAGAGAGAGAGAGAGAGAGAGAGAGAGAGAGAGAGAGAGAGAGTGTATATGTGTTTCTCTTTTACTTGGAGTGGTCAGGGAAAAGTTCTCCAGATGGAGGACATTAGAGCAGAAACCCGAATACAGTGAGATACAGCCATGGGCCGTTTTGAGGAAGAGTGATCCAGGCAGAGGCCACAGCACATACAAAGGGCCAAAGTGGGAACAAGCATTTTGGGAACTTGCAAGAGACTGACCGGAGCACAGTGAGCAATGGGGAGAGGGATGGAAAGTGAGGCTGGAGAGTGAGAGTCAAGGGCCTTGTGTGCCTTGGTAAGGAGTTTGAATTTTAATTTAAAATGGAAAACATTGGAAGATTTTGAGCAAGGGAATGCCTATGATCTAATTTTTGTTTTTAAAAAGATGGCTCTGGCTACTGTAGGAAGAAAAAATGTATCAGAAGGATACTTCATTACAAGTCAAAGAATTTTATGGAGGATATAATAGTGCCTGGGCGAGGCAGTGTGGTGGGCATGGAGAGATGAGTTCTGCTCGAGTGTATGCGCGTGTGTGCGTGTATATGTGTGTGCGGTGATGATCAAGCATGAAGCTGGGCTTCAGCTAAGGGCCACACTACTTTGGCAGTGTAGCAAAGTGAGAGCCAGAGCAATAGCTCAGGTGTGAAAATGCTTGCTGTGTTTGCAGCATGAAAGCAGAAATTAACATTTGTTGATAAGTAGCTACACTACTTCCATTTCATCCTCCCTATTTCTAGGCGAAAGTGGCTGTTTTACTATCTATTGCAGTTGGGAAAAGGATGGCTTGGAAATTTCTAGTAACTTTCCATTAATGTAAGGGTGATCCATGACCTGAAATTAGGTTTGTTTGACCCCAAAGTCCGTAATGCCACCAGACTCTGTGCTACACTTTGAGTGAGAGAAGTCTTGTGCTTGTGAAAGTGGTCCATGGTCGTTGGCGTCAGAATCCTGAGGAGCTTGTTAGAGACAGAGATCCCTACTCTACCTCTTGCCCCAACTTGAACTTACTGAATCAGAACCTCTGGAAGTTTGAGAATCACCTCTGTAGGGATCTAACACTTTAAATGTTTCTCATATTTCATCCCAACAGCCACTCTCTCCATTCCAGCCCAGGCCCCAGTATCTGAACTGTTACAGAGCTCTGACCATTTGTATTCTGTTGTTTTGAATAAGTGATACATTCTCAAGGCTAAAAAACCTAAAATGATTGAAAGTGATAAACACTGTGAAATGTCACTCTCAAACCTATCCACTCTGTCCCTCCTAATCCTCCAACACATAACAACTGTTAGTTTTTTTTGTGTGTATCTTCTTTTTTTTTTTTTTTGAGCAAATGCAAATATGTTTTATTTCTCCTTTCTTACACAAAGGTAGCATGCCCTGTACACTGTTATGTACTTTGCTTTAAAAAAATAATATATGCTGGAGATCCTTTCGCATCCATATGTAGAAAGTATCCTCATTTTTAAAATTGCTGCATAATACTCCATTGTGAGGATGCGCCAGTTTCTTTAACCAATTATATACTGATAGCCAGTTGGGTTATTTCCAGTGGTCTCATCTGAAAGATAATGCAGTAATGATCACCTTATAAGTATGTCATTTAGTAACTGAAAGAGAAGTTCCCAGAAGTGGAATTGCTGAGTCAAAGGTAAAAGCATTTGTCATTTTGTTTCTCTGGGGTAAATCATTTTGTATCCCTACCAGCAACAGCCTTTTAGCTGTTGTCTTTTTCTGATCTAGAGTAGTAGATCTTTACCAGCTTGACCCAATACCCCCTTTACCACCCTGATATGAAATTCTAATACAATATAACCTACTCAAAAATCAGAATTTAAAAAATAATCAATACGATGCTTTATCTGGTAATATCAAAATATAAAATAAAATTTTTAATAAGAGGTATTTCACTATGTGAAATGCTCATACAAGATTACACAGCAAAATGTAATGAAGTTGTTAGATGCTTGTGCCTATATGCACACTAACTTGATGCCACATCCCAAATGCATACTGACGTACTCTATTGGTGATTCAGGACCCGAAAGCACAGTTGCCATTGGAGAAGTGATTTTCCAAAACAGTGAAACAAACAACCCTCTTGGTAAGGTTTTGAACAAAATGGAAGACAACCTTCCCTTTATTTACACAGTGGTTGCATTCCTGGGAAATTAAGTGCTTATTAAAACCATGCAAACACTCCTTTGTATTTATATATTAAATAGGTTTAAGTTCTAGATTCAGATGATTATAAGCAGGTTTTTCTCCTGCTTGAATGTCCAGTGGGACATTTGAAAGTCCTGTGGGACACAGGACAATTCTTCCTTGTGTGGGGCTGTCCTGTCTCCATTCACTAAATGCCAGTAGGAGTTTAAGCCATTGTGATGAAGAGAAAAATTCTCAACTGCTTAGTGCCCTTTCCTGCTTTGAGAACTGCTGCTCTAGGGTCTCCTCTGTAATCCATTCCATAAACTCGGACCTGGTGAACATTTCTAAAACATTCACCTGTGTTTCATGTTTCCTTTCTGTTCAGACCCCTCATGCAGCCCCTTATCGTTACAGGACAAATACAACATCCTCAGCCTATAGGGCAGAATTTGCAGGTTCGTTTGGCTGGATTCAATTATTTAGCTGAATTCAGTGCTTCAGCTGAGAGTTGGGTATTGAAATATAGGCTTTTGGGTGAAAACAGCAAGTAAAATGGCAAGTAAGACCCAATGCTTGGTGTCGCACTTGGCATACTGAAAGGTGCTCCAGGTCCCCTCTCCTGATGTGGCTGCACAAACCCCAAATTTTTGTCATACTTGACATCCGAATTTATTAATTATTCGGATAGCTTAAATATTTTTATTCTTGAGAGAATAGGAAATGTTTAGTGGGATCTGTCTTAAATGTATTGTGTATAATGCTCTGTTTAAGATAGTCTGCAAGTTATAACTGCTTAAGATGCATCCTGGGACTCTGATGCTCTGTGTCAGGACTCCTGTCCTGGTTACTCTCTAGTTGCCCAGAAATACCTGTGAAGTTCACCTGTGTCACGCTGACAGAACATAATGATTTTATCATAGAACGTCCTCATGACCTTGGTGCTCAAGTGGCTCTCACTATAGTCCAGCAGTCAAATGATGGTTAAATATGATTAAGCGGTATTCTTTTGTTGTGCCTCAATTTTCTGATCAGTTAATAGGGATAACAATAGGATGGATGGTAGATACCTTTATGTTGTACACACTATAGTTGACCCCTTATCAAAGTTTATATACGTTTCTCATTATGGCTTTTGGAGCAAATCTCGTCTCCCTCATTAGTGTATTAACTCTGTGAAGGCAGGTAGGTGTCTGATTTGTTCCCCACTGGATCTCCAGCGTATCTTACATTCCTAGTACAAAGATGCTTGGCAATTATGCACTGGATGAATGAGGGGACTGCATGACGTGCTGTTATCATATAGATACCATATAGGTAACGGATGGAAACCTTATAAGGGCTACTACGTTTTCATTCAGTCGTTCACTCATTTAGAAAAAAGTCTCCTGGGTTCTGATAGGGAAATTAATTTTCTCCCAGCCCCCATTATGAGCGGCAAAGCCATCCCGACCACTTGCCCCGGGGTCGGGCCACGCTTGGCTCAGTTTGGAACTGCTAGCATTCGTCCATAGACGGGAGGTGTGCACAGAAGCAGAGAATTCATTATAACCGGTTAGTCATCCGTGGAGATTGTAGACACTGCCCGTGGGCGGGATGCACCTGGCGCTTCCATAGTGGGGCCTGTTTCCTGCGCTGCGCCCCGGGGTGGGAGCGCGACCAGCCCACAGAAGCCTGAGGTTTCCCCGCACTCGGAAAAAGCACCAATGACCCCTTGGCGGCCCTTCCTCCCGCACTGCCAACTCTGAGATCAAGTCCAGCTCTGCTGAGGTAACTTTTTCCAGGGATTGCTGGGCACGAGAGCTGGCCTGTATCCTCGCCCGTCACCACCCCGCAGAAGCCGGAGCCACCTTACTCCCTTCCCTGAAAACTAAGGGTGCTGAGGCGGAAGGCGAGGGCAGGGAAGATCGCAAACCCTGGATGCGGAGGCACGCCAAAAAGGCGCACCCAGGCGGCGGCCGCCCTGGGAGACCCCGCGACGTCAGGAGTGCGCGGCTCACCCGGGTCACTGAGTTGCGCTGGGCAGGTCGAGAATGACTCAGCCTCGCTAGCGTCGGTCTCCACAGCGAGTCGGCGCGAGGGCTCCGCAAAGTTCCCAGTCACACCCCAGGCCTCACTCGCGGGCCGGCGGCTGGGAAGCCGGGTCCCGGGGAGGGGCGGCGGCGAGCAAGGCCGCGGGGGACGTCTAGTTCTCAGAGTGTCCAAGGGTTCCCCTCCTCCCCCACTCCTTTCACTGTGTCCCTTCCTCTGCCGACCGCGCGAATGCGCCTCCGCGGGTGGCTGGGGTCTGACTGAGGAGCGGGTAAACCCCGGGTCTCAGAGGAATCTTTTATTTCCGAAACCAGGGGAGTCCGCCAGTCGGGAAGGAGTTGGCGCTGCATTTGCTTCCCTGTGCAGCCCCGATATCCCGGCCACCGCCACTCGCCGCAGTTGCGCGGACACCGGGCCGCAGCCGGTCAGGGCGCGAGCTGCTCCGAAGCCCTCGCCCGGGCCCGGGCGCGCGAGGGCGGCCCCGCTGCGGGCGGACGCCAGGAGCCCCGCGTTTGTGCGCTCGCGCCGCGGCGGCAGCGCCGCCCTCCCCGCCTTCCCCAGTGAAGCGCAGCGGCCGGGGAAGCCGCCACGGACGGCCACGCTGCGGTGTCCTCGCCAAACACGCTGAGCCCCGGTCCCATCCCCATCCCACTCCGCCTGCGTGAGACCCCGGCCGCCGCCGGCGCCGCGAGCCCCGGCTTCTTCCTGACTTTTGCCTCTTCACCCTCTCTTCCCTTTGGAAAATTGCGAGGCGGGGGAGGGGGTCGCGTCACCTCTAGGCTTCGGCAGCACCTGACCCTGCCGCCCCTGACCCAGGCTGGGCGCGCGGCGCCAGCCCGGAACTGCCGCGGGGAAAGTGCGGGGCGCCGCGCCCAGCCCTCGGCCTCCCTCCTGCCGCCCCACCCCCACCCCCGGCTCGGGTCGCCTGTGCCGAAGGACGGTCCAGGGCTAGCCTGAGAGTCGCGCCCGCGGTGGCGGACTGCGGAGTTGTAAAGAACTCGGTGGCCGCAGTGGGCCGGGCGGGGCAGGGCGCGCTCCGCTGCGGCCAAGGACACTGGAGTTTGCGAGTCCCCGCCCGCGCGGCGCCTCCCGCCCTCCCGCCGCGGCCCGCCGGACTCCCGGGGGCCGCCGAGGCGGGGCCGGGCGGCCGCCGCTGCGAGAAGCGCTTCTTCCTCCCTCCTCCCCCTCCTTCCTCCCTCTCCACCTCTCTTCCCTCCCTCCTCTCCGCCCTCTTCCCCCCACCCCACTCGCTCCTTTTTCTGCTCCCCAAGTGAGCCCGGCGCGCGAGAGGCAGGCGGGGCGGCGCGGAGCAGGCAGCCCAGCGCGCTCGCCCACCGTCCGCTCTGTGCAGCTCCCCGCGGCCTCTCTTGTCGCTGCCGCCGGCGCGTCGGAGGGAGCCCAGCATGGCCGGGCCGGGCTCGCTGCGCCGCGCGTCCCGGGGGGCCTCGGCGCTCCTCGCCACCGCGCTTCTCTACGCCGCGCTGGGGGTCGTGGTGCGCTCGGAGCAGCAGATTCCGCTCTCCGTGTAAGTGTCGGCTTCTGCGCCGCCCAGGGAGGGGACCCGGCCGCCCGCGACCCACTGTGCCCAAGTTTGGGCGCCTGCAGGTGCGGTTGGGCAGGACCTGCCGCGGGCGTCGGCCTCGCCTCTCGCACCTGCCTTCCCCGAGCGGAGTGGGGAGGCGAGGCGAGGCTGGGGTGGTATCTTCTAGCCCCCTCCCTCGGGTTGGCGAGTGAGACCTGGAGAGGCTCACCTCAAGTGATAGCACCAACTTTGAAGCCTGTTTACTGAATCCAACTTCCATGGGCCGTTTATTTACCCTCCCGTTTGCTATCTTACTTCTTTTTGGGGGGAGGGGGATGGGTGAATTTCTTCCGACTAGTATTTGCCAGGTAATACCCATTTGGGGGGAGTAAGTTCTTAGGCAATTATTAAAATAAAACCCAGCGATCTTATTAGGGAGCCTGGGAGACTTTGTGCATCCTGAACTAAGTGACCACCGTCGGGCCCCCTCCCGCGCTGCGCTCTGCAGTTTGGTGCTGGCAGTTCTTACCAAGGCGCTTTTTCTTTCTTTCTTTCATTTTTTTCTCCTCCCCTAAATCCAATGTTATATCGCCAGGCTCCTTCAGACACAAGCATGTATGCGAGTTGCGTGCGTGTTGACTGTAACACTGATGTTACATTCGCTTCCGTGCCCTTTCTCCCGATAGGGTGAAGCTCTGGGCCTCGGCTTTTGGTGGGGAGATAAAATCCATTGCTGCTAAATACTCCGGCTCCCAGCTTCTGCAAAAGGTAAGATTTCTGTGGTGGCAGGAAGCAGGATTTTTCCAGCACAGAAAATGGAGGCAGATTTAGTTTTCCAAACAAACGTGAACCCTAAGCAGCTTCAGTTATCAGAGGTGTCTCTGATCCCACGGTTTCTTGGCAATGTACTGTGCAGTGACTTCTCCCTACCAACCGGTTATTTTTAGATGACACTTGATTCTAAACACAAAGAAAAGCAGGATACTCACTGGCACTGTCCTGGCTGGGGCTAGGAAACTGTTTCTGCACGGCTCTCCTCTCAGTGACGGTATTGCTGTTTCAGTGTGAGAACAGATGCTCCTCTGGCCAAAAAATGCAAACTTCATTCAAGGGGCAGAATCAGTGCCCATTTTACAGTGTCTTTCACCTTGCCTTCGTGTGAGGCTGGGGTTCAGTGTATCACAGAAAGATGCTGCACTATTGTTTGTCATCCCTGCAGTTGTACAATCCCATTATTCCACAATCATCTAGACCCAGGCCTGGGATGCATTACATCATTACAGATAAGAAGAATGAATATGGTTATCTTTCCACTCAGCTGCACTGCCGGGTAATAACCTATGAGAGTCGTCCACAAACTTAAGAAATTGGTCTTTGTCCATATTATTCTGGAGAGTAATGAGAATGGAGAATTGATTATTAGGCTTTTATCAGAAGCAGCATCAATTTTAATTCAAACAGGCAGCATTATGCTTAAAATTACATTGTGAGATATATGGTCCTTTGCCCTCCCCTTCAAGAAAAAAAAGAGAAAAATGGCAGCGGAGGAGAGATTTGAGGGGTTAAAAGAATTTCACTTTGACAAATCAACAGGATGACTTTAGGTATTTTCTCAAAGATAGAAAATAAAATTGGCCTTTAGGGGATAATTCTCTGAAAATGGGTACAAACAGCTTAAATTGTTAAGTTAACTTTTAAGCATTTTTAAATGTGCTTTTTGGGCCAATGTAACATATGTGTTATGCATGCTGCCTGGTAACCAAGTACGTATTTTATTTATGGCATTCCACTTCAGAGAGTAGCATTTTTGGGGACATTATATGAAACAGTTTGTCACATGAAATTTAAATATCGTAATGAAACATCAGCTTACAACAGAATGACAGAAATTATTCTGGTTTAAAATTACCAGTAGCCGTATTCTTTGAAACTGTGCAAAGATTGTTTGCTTAACTTCATTGTTTGGGAAAGGAGTTTATTGAATTATAGGCAGTTGGTAAAAACTTGAGGCTACAATATACCTTTATGGATGATGATAATTTACATACTTGTGACCTATCTCTCAGTTTATAAGAATTGACTCTTTCACTAGGATTCTTTTAATCTGGACCAGCCTGTACCCTGCTTTGGGATTTTGTCCACATGTCATATGTTTTATGTGAAGAGTTCTGGACTTTAACATTGCCTGTGTATTTTCCTTATGCTTTTAAAGAAGCGAATATTTGTATAACTTTGAAGAAGTATTTTTCATCTGTATGTTGTAGTTGTAGCAACTTTGAAAGAATCTCTTCAGAGCTTGTGACTGTTTTCTTGATTGCGCTTACATATCTTCTATCTCACATTTTGTAGGAGCACATAAAATTTGTTTTTCTCCTCTCTGAAGTTAATCCACACACACACACACACACACACACACACACACACACACACACACTCACACACTGCACAAAGCCCCATCAACCATATTATTGGCAGCTCTATAATAGCAAATTGGAAACAGCTAAAATGCTTCTCTTACCTTCTCATCAGCATCCTTTCTGATAGTGAATTCACAAACCTAGCTCTGCTTTTGTCATGTTTGCAGCTTGACAATTGTGTAATTATTTCCAGCTGTTTATGGCTTTGTTGTCATTTCTTGCTGTTGCCTGGCATTTTGTAATCTAATGTGAGGGTAAGGTGAGGTGCTGCTTGGCATTAAGTTCTAGGGTGGATATCTGCTCTTGCATTTGGATCACAGTCACCTGCCATGGAGTCCTGAGATACCCATGCTTTTGCTTACTAGTCATGGACTTCCATAAATGATGAGCAGGGCATGTTAGACAACTTGGGGAGCATCTTTGCAGGTATCTTTTGGCCATTGCCCTAAAATATGACTATTTTAAAAATTAGCAAAGAACATTGATTTAGAGAGTTCAGAAGATGAATGAGAAAAGATCCGAGGTACTCAGAATGTGGGAGGCATAACATTATTTAGAAAAGCAAGGAAACGGTTGTCTTTCTCTTGTTTATTTTCAAATTTCTGGCTGTTTGCATGGGAAATTAGTCCTCTAAGTCAAAACTCTATGCTTCCTTCCAGTTTGTCACTACATCTTTAACAATTAAGATACTCTCAAAATGATTTAGAAAACTTGGTTAAAAAATGTGTTAATGCTGTATTAAGGGGACTCAAAAGTGACAATACTGTGTTGCATAATAGACTATAATTACTCTTTTAAGGCATGGACACATTTAAAGTTGAATTTCAGCTAAGTAAGGTATACCGTATGCCACTGTATAATTTTATGTACTCTATGTAGTTTCTTTAATTGACACTTCATGTTTTGACTGATATAATATGTTCATTCTCAGCATGAGAATTTAGTAATTTTTTCATTAAGGCAAAAACTTTACCAAGTAATTATTGTGAATATAAGTTAATAATTGGCCATCTATTTTAAGGTTTTTGGAGACTGCAAAGAATGCCATTTTGGTAACAGGTTTTTATTAGGTAATTTACTTGTAGGTAGCAGTTTTATCACTGACTGCATCAACATAAATACAAATATTTAACAATGTACCTCATTGTTGTGGCTTCAGGTAGAACATTTCATCACTTGTTTCAATGTTTAATACCATGGTATTTACTACATTAGCCTGTGATAATATATTAGATATTCACTGCCAGACTTTCTCTATTTTTTCTTCTTTTGGTCTTTGCTGAGCACAGAAGTAGCAGCCTAGTTGTTCCTTAAAAAGAGGATGTTTTTGATTTTATAAAATGAAGTAGTCCATGTTTTAGCAAAGTGTGTATTTTCAGTACAGAATGGAGCAACGTGGGACTGGGATGTCGGAGTTGGAGTTAATCTTGAGAGGTTTTACAGTTGTAGGATAGTGGCCCTGAAAGGAATGTTGGTGTGCTGCTGTGTGCCTGGATGCTGCCTTCCTTAGCTGCAGATACTGCAGGGGTTTCGATTCACTTCACCCTTTAATTAACTTTCCTATTTGACATATTCATGCCAGGATTCAGCTGCCACTATCTTGCTTCATTTTCCCCACAGAATGTGTTTTGTTTGGGTTCTTTTGGGAAGGCATAGCTTCATTACCCCTTTAATTTGGGGATTCAGTGAGAAGCATTCTAGTAGGCACCGTAACCTAGGCTGTTAAACTCATGAGCTCCGCACCCCTAACATTCATAATAAAAGGCATTAAACTGGTGTGATTCTCGTTTCATCCTCCTTAGGAACAATTTGATAGGAGCTAGGTTTTTCCTTCTATTTAGTCCTGCATTCAGGGAATGCATGTTCATGGAAATGAAGGGTTCCAATTACATTTTCCAGAATTGTGATGATAAATACACAGCAGAAATACAGGTAATGTGTGTCTCTGCCATTAATGCTAGAAAAGAATTGGCATTTATCTTGGATGCCTCATGCAGCACTTATTAGAATGCACAACCAGGTTTTTGTTTTATCAACTATTTATTGAGAGAGCGGCTTTAATAAACTTGATATCTCTTTCACAAAACGGAGTCAGCAAAGTAAAAGGTTGGTTCTTTAAGCCATTTTGATAATTATGACTTTTTGTCAATCGGGGAATCGATGGACTTTTGAATAATTAAATACTGGTAGTCACTTGTCAGGAATTGGGTGGCGGTGCTGTGCTGCCTCTAGGAAGCCTGACACTCTACAGATTGCTTTCATGCAGGAGGTGCTACTAAGCCCAACACTTTTGTTGAATAAACACAGTTATTTGTCATCCTACAAGATTAATGCATTCAGCCTAGGCCGCCGATGATTTAAGTCCCGGCACCAGTTCAATTACTGGACTTTTCCCTGACAGATTATTTTTTAAAAACTTGAAATCTCAGAAATGACAGTTTTCAATCTTTTAGGGCAGTTTATTGGTCTCATTAGCCCAATCACCAGGACATTAGCAGGACAGGATACCAGTTAGAATCAGTTCGCGCAACTTACCCATTTGTAAATTCATACATAGTCACTTGCTGCCGAGAAAGTTCTTTGTACATGGCTTTGCTCAGTTTTTGTCTGAGCCTTTTTTGTTCATTTCTTGTTCTCAAAATTTCTTTTCTGGTATATTTTTGCTTTGGTTTTTCTCTCATTAGGAATTGCTTCAGCCTCTGTTGCTTAAATTTACAGGTGCTAGTCAAAATTAAGGGAAACAAAAATAGAGACATGGTTTTCTGTCAGAAGCAAACTTCAGATTTTCTAATGTGGTTGTTAATGGTGATCAATTACTATGGTGATCTCAAACCGATTTTGCTTTATTTTTATTTTATTTTATCTTATTTATTCTAATACCAGCATGCTTTTAGGCAAACACACGAATACCAAACCACCTACTAATTATGAAATCTGTCAGGCATGAGCAAGGACAATTAATATTTCTAGTGTGTAATAAAGACAAAGCTGTGTATCAGGATGAACAAAACCCTTACCTGGAGTAACTGTGGCCCTGTCAGGTGTTTCACTGTCCTGCAGTTTGAAGCACACGTTCACAGAAGTGCCAGTTTGGGGTTTTAGCCTTTTTCTTTTTCAGTTTTTGATTAATCCTCACTTGGTGGTTAGTTCTCCTACTTAACGTTGATCAATGATTGACTTGGTGTTTTGGGCTTACTTAAGGAAGCGTGCATTCTCAGAAGGATCCTTTGCTTCAGGTCTGTCATTAATCCAGATTTACCACCACAGATAACCACAAATAGGCTTTTTCTTTATCCAAGCACATGTCTCCATGGCATTTATTTCTGGGGTCCCCCGTATCTTTGGCAGTCACAGTGCTTGTTGAAATGGGCTCCCAAGTTGAAATGCACAGCATCTTCTAGTCAGAGACTTTCAGCAGATCGATGTTCCCTGGGACACTGTGACTTGACTTAGAGGTTTGCTGTGGCTAAGGCTGAGAAAAAAATAAAATAGGTGTTGTAAATGCTGATCTATGAATTAGCATATGAGATCCACCCCCCCTTCAATGTAATTTTTATACAAGAGACAAAATGGCTTGTGTTTCATCTCCAATGACTGTGGTGATGCTTTTGTATATCATTCAATGAAGGGAAAAGTTCGTCATATCTGGAAACACTGATAGCATCTTCATCAGCCCTCTTTGGTCTATTAAAAAAAACTACCTTCTTCAAGAGAATAGAATGATGTAGATGAAGAAAAAGGTGCTTATTGCCCCTTGAATTTCCTGAATATTTAGTGACCAGCAGAGAGAGGGCGTTGTTTCTCAAGGACTTCTCTGTGATACATCTTCTACCTGGGCCACACCTCACCCTTGGCAGATTAGGTGTCTGCATAGCCGATGTGTTTTAGAGGATTTCTGTGAGTAGCCAGCACGTCTGCTTTTCAGAAGAAAGTTATTTGACAAATACAGCTTTGAAAAGGGTCCAGTATGTTTTCAATAAAAGGTAAACATTTCAATTTACATTTGCTTCGAACAACATTTATTGGGTGCTCATTCCAAGGCAGTTTAAATAAGGCATTACATTTATAAGGTGTATTAAATTTATGTGCTGCATAGCTTCTTGGTAATCCCAAACCTAGATTATGAAAATAACTCAGAAGCCAAACTGTTACGGGGCATTTCAAGGCCAAATTGGAAAGGAGAGCATTATCTCTTGACAAGAAATAGATGGCTATTTCTTCACTTTGTGCACTTCTGAATATTTATCTTGGCACCTGATATTGGAAAACAGTACCATCCCAAGGTTAAAGGAGCTGTTATCCATGTAAATGATCCGGACAAGCCACTTGGGCAGGATCGTAAATGGCCGTGGGTTCATAGAACAGACCTCTGGTAGGAGAAGCAACTGCCAGTCGATATTTGGGGCTTGCACATGTCATTGCCATTATACTTTTAAGTTTATGTGTGCATGAGTATGCCAATAAAAATGGATACTGCTCATCACAGAATGTGCCAGATGCTGCCTGCTGACAGGGAAGACTGTTCTTGTTCTCTTGGGCTGCTAGAGAGAGTGGCCTGAGGGAGCAAACCAGGGTGCTAGGACAGAACCAAGTGACCTAGCCCACCGGGCATAGATTTATCTAGCATCTGAGATTTTATAGGCAGCTAGAAGCTGAGGATTTGCTGAGACCAGGACTAGCTATATAATTTGCAGGGTCCGTTGTGATAAGAAAATGCAGGACCCCTTGTTAAAAAATTGTGAAGAATTTCAAGACGATGTTAGTAGAGCATTAAAACAAGCATGGGGCCCATAGGGCCTGGGGCAAAGCTCCCTGTGGGACAGGCCGTTCTCATTTTGGCTTTCTTTTTTCCTTGCTTGGTCGCTTGCCCAATCAGCCCAATTTAATGTTCCTGGCTGCAGTCAGTCTAGGGGGCATCTTTTGCCCATCTTTATTTGTTGTCCACGTAGGTCAAGAGCTTGGAGCATTTTTAGAGACAAGTTTTTGGAGACGCAGTGTTGTTAAAGGAAAGGTCATTGCTGAGGAGCAGTGGCATCTGTTTCATCTTTTCTCTAGGCTTTTCCTGAGTGGCCTTGGGCAAATCACTTAATCGAATTGTAAAAACAGGCAGCATTCACTGGAAGTCCCTGCATTTCAGGTACTATGATAAGTACTTTACGTATGTCACCCCATTAAGTTTCTCCAATAACCTAGTAAGGCAGGGACTACCACTCACCCCATTTTACAGTTTTAGAAGCTGAGGCTTACAAAAGTTAAGCAGCCTCTCCAACGTGACTAAGCTGAGCTTCCAGACTCTGCACACCTGGCCATGATGCTGTAGTCTCTCCTCTTTGTGTGACCTTTTTTGACCTCAGTTCTTGTTAGAAAAAAATGTGAATAATACCTGTGTTTCTTTACCTCATTGGTGTTTGAGAGGATTAAATGAGATAACATCTGGGAAATTACTTCAGAAGCAATTAAAGCCTGGGATAACAGCTGAGAGGACACGGTTTGGAGTCAGAACTTAGATTTGAGTCCCAGATCTGCCATCTCCTAGCTGGGTCACCTTGTAGTTTAACATTTCTGAACCTGTACTCTTAAGCGTGAAAGGAGACCAATATCTTCTACTTTAAAAACTGTGGTGAGGATTAAATGAAATAAAATACGCAACGCATCTAGCACGGTGCCTGGCACCTAGCGCTTCCTGCCAGAGAGTTGCTGGGGTCATAATTCTTTGCATGACACAAATACCAGCTCTTTAGATGAAGTTCCTTAAGCACCTGTGGGGCCTAGCTCCACACATATATGTTAACTGAATGAACAAGCAGGTACATGAAGGGTTGAGTGAGTTCTGGGTGGGGAGGAGGCAACAGTTGATACAGCCTCTACCCAGATGTTCATTCTTCTCCTCGAGGTCGGCACCCTTCACCCTGAGGGTCAAGGAGACACCCAGAGGAACCCCTCACTCGGAGTCTTCCTGTTACATCCAGCCTGCCTTACCCTGCTGTGTAGGCATTGGGTCAGGCCGAGGAATGATGGTGTCTGCTGCACTGCCCAGAGCACCCAGCGATTTCCCTGCTGTAGGAGCACATCCAGAAGCCAGCCGTGAACACACATTAATTCAGATGCCTTCTTGGACAACATTTCAGGCATTTCTTCCTGTGAGAATTCTCCTTGCTAGGCCTTGGAGGACTCTTCTCCCAACCACTTTTTAGGGAGCAGTGCTAGAGGCCAGCTGGGGGATAAGGCATCTTGCTGGAGCAGAGTGGTCCTTCCTCCTGTCAGGGGGCAGGGAGGTGCAGCAAAGTGTGGGGACCACCATCTGTCACCAAGTCTCAGAAGCCATTGAAAGGCATCCCGTGTTCCTTGGCTCTTCCTGCTGGCTTTGCCCACCTCCTCTTCAGAGTTCCTTGGCATGTCGTGTTGCATTTTGGCCTTTGAGCTGCATTCCTCTGCTCATCTCCTTAAAGATGTTGAATGAGTGACTCTTGCCATCCCTCTTTGTGTAAACCAGGTACCGACACTTTGAAATCATGATGGGGGATGCTGTTGTAGTTGAATAACTTTCAAAAATTGTTTATGCATAAAGCCATTATAATCAATGCTGAAAAATAGTAAGAAATCAGTAATGAAAGTAAACATAGTTCCATTTGGGCCAAATAGTTCAGACACCAGTTTTATCTCCCTGGGCATTGGTTTACTCATTAGCAAAATAGAACTAATGACAAAAGCCTATGTGTCATAAGGCTTTGGGAAGATTAAATGATATAACACATGTAACGTAATTTAGAATGATATGTGGCACATGGGAAGCCTTAGCTTTCTAGCTACTGTCCCATTTATAGAGTCCCATTTCAGTATTAATGAAGAGAAAGAGAGATGTCTGAAATTTTAGTCACTTTGATCCCATGCTGAGTTCATAAAATTAAGGCAATATATGTCACACACATTTAATGTGACGGGGCACAATGGCACATTAAATGTGTGTGACATATATTGCCTTATATGCCACACACAAATTTACCCGAGGAGGTAAATTTATTTATTTTTTTGCTTTCTTTCCCAAATTTTCCTAATCCTGTCCCTTGTACAGTAAAGATGGGCAGTTGTGGGATTCCAGTTTGTTCTTCTATAACATTGTGCTGTAATTTGCAAAGAAAGGTGAGAGACAGAAATACCGTGCAGGCGTTTGGCTCTTTGTCTCCGTGCCATCCATAATGCCTTTTCCATTGTGCTGCATTGAGGCAGAGGCTGAAAAATATTGTAAAAAGAACAATAGGTGTGGGAGGCAATAAATCCATTGGAGGTAGGTAGTCTTTGGCCACGAGTCATAACATATAGCTTTACTCTTAGCTTCCTACCAGTTTCCATTATCAGTGAAATTTCTATTAACACAATATGATCACATCATGTACAAACAGCTCAGTGGGCATAGGTTTTTGCCCCATAATGACTGACATAAATGAGAGTCATTTGGCTTCTGGGATGGTAATACTGAAGTTCGAATATTCCTTCTCCATTCTGGTCTGGGCTCCTGTCAAAACACTATGCTGGGGCAAAGGGCACACTTTAAGGAGAATGACTATCAGGCGATCATTAAAGGGCATATGCACACGTGTTTTAATATACATGGCTGTTTCTCTTTGTTAGTAAAAACTGGTAACTACTTTAAAATCCCAGGGTCTTGGCCAAGTTCTAGTAATTCAGAACAGTAGGAGTCATCTGGTCACCCTGAAGTAAGATGTAATCCTCTCAGGAAAGGGCTCATGGCTCACTAATCTTTTCAAAAAAAGCCAATGATACCAGAACAGAAATTTCAGACTTAGAGACTCATGCTGGATTTCCTACTTAAACAAATATAAAGTTAGAAAGAAGTCTGAAGATTATTGATTTTAAAAATCTTTAAGGAGAGGCAGTTGGTCTTGGGAAGGCAGAACTATGTAGAGGTGAGACTCTGGATATGAGTCAGACTAGTTTAGATTTGAAGCTGATGCTGCTGTTGACCAGTTGTCTGACCCTGACAAGTCAGTCACTGAACCTCAGTGTTCTTACCTGTCAAATGGGCACAATGGTACCAACTTCTAGGGAGGAGTTGAGAGGTCCGAATGAGATGCTTAGCCATAACTGGCTCATAGGAAGTGTTTAGATAAGGTGGGCTTGTTATTATTATTCCCCAGGAGCTGTTCCCACATACCGGGGTTTATTGGCTGCTGAAGATAGCAGTTTGTCCACTTGGTGGAAAGTTAATATCAGGTCATCCAGAGGCCTTATTTGGAGACCCCCACTAACGCTGCCTACTGCTGAGCTGCATAAGACCTTTGCAGGCAGTAATCCTAGTAATGATGCAGGTGCCTTATTTGTATTATTTAATTCTTTACAATCACTCCTGAGGTTGGTTCTATCATCATCTCTGTCTTAAGTTGTAGAAACCGAGACAGAGAATGTGACTTTGACCAAGGCTACAGAGCTCCAGGTGGCAGAGGCAGGTTTGAGCCTGGGTCATATGAATCCTGGTCAGGTGCCTGAGCTGGGGTGAGGTCTGAGGAATGGCATCTGTGTATTTCCCAGGACCAGCAATTTTCCAGTGCTTTCATCAACCTTCTGTTGGCTCATTGGGGCAGTTGTTAATTTTTACTCCAAAGGAATACTTAGCCTTGTTTGGGTGCACTGCATTGTCATTTGCTTTCATAATATAGAATTAAAAGGGGCAACAGCTGGACTGAGGGGAGGGCCCAGTAAACTTTTTAGCTTTTTATAGTTCTCCCTTTTATTATAATAAAATGATGCTGCTGGTCTTTTGATTTCCATTATGGGTCAGCCAGCCCTCCCCTCGTTAGTTCTGACTCCTAAGCTTTTCTGATGATCTCATTGAATTTGGTTAAATTTCCCTTTCTGTATTCCCCATTATGGTATGGATGGTTGTGTGGAAGAGCTAGCTTGGGCTCTGGGACCTTGGGACAAGATAGATCTGGCTTTGAGGTCTAGTTTGACCTATTTTCAACCAGGCCTCAGGTTCCTTATCTATAAAATGGGGTTACAGTGAGGATTAAGCTATGTTAGCATGTGTCAGTCTTGGCACAGAACTGGATATCCAGGAAGTGCCCAGTAAATTTTAGCCCCTCTGTCTTTGTTATCCTCATTCTTTGTCTTTCTGCCCTGGATGTTTGATGGGACTCATTTATTTATTTATTTTTTTCTCATGAGGAAGCCACATTTCTGTTTTTCTGCATGATTGACAGCTAGCTCAAAGGCCACAGCACTTAGACCCACTAGGGTCAGTTTTATTTTGCGCAGAATGAGTCTGGCAGATCCATCTGTGCCCTTGGTAGGTCTGGGGATGTGTGATATCCTGAGACCTCTTATCTCTTTCCGTGTGGTGTGTTGAGAAGGAGGCAGGTAAGCTAGACCTTAAATTCCCCGAGGGCAGGCTTGCTCTTTTGGATGGAAGAGGGTCCCCTTTTGGCACTTTGCACAGAACTCATTAGGGTGGGCTTCAGGGGTTGTTGTGGAATGCATGAATGTACAGATAAACAAAGGAAGGACTGAGCTAAGCCTTTTCTTGGTGCTCTCACGCTGGTGATGAGAATAAGAATGCTGTGGAGCACAGGCGTTAGTCCTTTGGATCCCTTTCTTCATTTATTCTCCAACGCTGGGTTTTATGAGTCCCTAGCTTCAGGCGTGGCTGCCACAAGATGTCAGGGATGCCTCCCAGCTCCAGCAATCCAGCTCTGAAGCCCTACTTGTGGGTCCCTCTCCCACAGTCTCGCTGCCAGTACGGACTGGCAGACAGTGAAGCCAGCTGGTCCTCACTTCTCCTAGCCTGTAACCCCCTCCTCACCCTTGCAAGCGTCCCAGCCTTTCTTGGTCGGCACCTTGAAAGCATGGCCGAGTCTCTATCCGAAGCCTCCCATCCGGACGGAGGGGTCCTGGTGCTTCCGCAGTGCCAAGCTGAGCAGCTGCCGTGGGAGCACCGCAGTGCCGGGCGGGAGCGCTGCAGTGCGGGGCGGGTGCACGAGGAGCACCAAGCGAGACTGATGGGGCCGCGCAGCCGCCACCATCAACCTGGGGGAGGCAACTCGGCAAAGGCAATTAGGAAGCTGCTGTGGCTAATTCCATGGAGCACAGGACCGCCACATTCTCAGTGACATTAGGGAGAAATGCGGATTTTAATTTCTATCCCTTTTACCTTATGTGGGGTCATTACCTGGCCTTCTTTGAGGCCAGCGTCAGATGTTGCACAGTGTTTGCTGAGCATGACTATTATCTTCTCAGTGCAGCTTCCTTTTATTTTGTATTTGTTTGTTTGTTTGTTTATTTCTTTACACCACTGGAACTGGGTTTCTGAGTCTGTGTATTGCAAGCAATCAGAACTGATTCTTCGTGTGCTGCACGCACGTATCCGCAGCATCCACAGAACAGTGCGACCGACTTCTGGATGACATCCCGTCTGCGCCCTACATGGCTGTGTCCGGCACCTTCGTGTAGGAGGCAGCCTTGTGAGAGGCCATAAATCGAGTTTGGGTTATTTGCATTTGCATTTGTGTCCCGCAGGTGTAATTGCCCTCTTTCTTTTCCAGGCTTGGCCCCAGGATGTGCTGAAAGTCTGCACCCAGCACAGCCCCTCTGAGCGGGAGCAGCTGGCTGAAAAGTGGGAATTAAATTATATGTATTTAATGAGAAACAGTTTTGCCAAAAGATATGTAGCTCCAGCCTCATTTTTCCCAGTATCAGGCCTGACAGAGCATTGCATTTTTGAGGCTCTTAGGGGATTCTTGCATCCAGCTCCTCCCTAGTACGTTAATCTGTGGAGGCCATGAGGATGATTTTTGTTCTGTGGAGTGCTCCATGTCATATCACACACAGAATTTGCCATGTGGCCATGCAGTGATCAGAATCGGATGCCTACCTTCTACCTTTTTGCTGAGCCTGACTACTCACTCAGAACGGAATGAGAGAACTTTGAGCTGGAGCAGATCTTGAGAAACAGCCCCTTCACCTGAGGGTGCTTGGGGGCCCGGTGGCCGGTCCCATGTGTCACAGTGAATCAGGAATGCCAGCCTCGGGTTCATGCATTGAGTCCACAGGGAAGGAAGGCACCATATCACATACAGGACTTTTCGAAGGACGGAGAAGCAGCTGCTAGCCCCATGTCCCTCTGTTCCCTGCCCCGTGCCTTTTGGAGCTCCCCTGCTAGATTGCAGGGGAAACCTGCTCTACTTGCCATGCAAAAGGGCATTTTTACAACCTTTCCTCAGGTTAAATCGCTTTCAAGCCTGAATTTCACCTAGAGAAAATGTTTCACAATGGATCTCTTTTTAATAGCCAAAATATTTTGTCCCACTGTGTCATCAGGGAGTATTCCTCTTACTAACACGATCTGCGTTAGTGAAGCAAGTTGGAGACAGAACAATTAGTCAAGCATTTATTCAGTACTGATAAACCCATCTGGAAACCTGAGGCCTCAGCCTTCTCCTTTTTTTCACAATAGAGCTTCAAATGACCAAATGCTTCATTTTGGATAGAATATCATGGTTTGGGAAAATCGTTAGCTGTCTTAATAGACTTATAAGAACACATTTACTTTTAACCTAATGTTGGAAATCTTTTCTTCTCTCACTCTTTTCCTTCCTGCTTCAACAGACACCCATTGAATACTCAATGAGGCATGCAGAGCTGTGTTGGATGCCAAAATCTCTTTGTTGCTGTGGTCACCTTTCACATCCTTGCCCTGAATGCTTCCGTGACAGCACACTGATCACAGTCCCCAAACACATCAGGCTGAGTCACGCCTCTGTGCCTCGGCCCATGCTGTTCTTACCATCTACACTGCCCACCCTGTTGCCTTTCTCTAGTTGCTGAGCCTGACTCTAGAGCAGCGGTTCCGAACCTTTCTGGCGCTAGGGACTGGTGCTCCTATGAGACTCTAATGCCTGATGATCTGAGGTGGAGCTGAGGCGGTTATGCTAGCACTGGGGAGAGACTGCAAATACAGAAGCTTTGCTGGCTGGCCTGCCGCTCACCTCCTGCTGTGCAGTCAGGTGCCTAATAGGTAACAGACCAATGGTGGCCCACGGCCAGGGAGTTGAGGACCCTTGCTCTAGGGGATGTCAGACTTTATCATCAGAAATGTCACTTGGGGAACTTGTTAAAATGTATTATTCCAGGCCCCATCCCAAGAGATTCAGACTCAGTAAGCTTGGCCCAGGTCTCAAGAACCTGTGTTCTAATGAACTCAGGTAATTCTGATTTTGGTGGTCCAGAGTTGATGCTTTGAGAAATGTTGTTTACATTCCACTGCTGAGAAGGCTGCTGGCATCCTCTAAAGAGACCCAAACATTTCCTCTCTTTTCTGCTGGAAGTGTGCATATCAGCCCACAGTGGTTTGCTGAAGTATCAGTGTCCATGAAGTCTGTGCTGTCCTGAGCCAGAAGCAGTGGCTGCTCAGCCTCTAGACCCAACATGAAGCGAGCACTGGGTGTACCTTCCTCGGTGTGCATGGTGTGAATGGACCTTTTCTTCCACCATAGAAATAGGGGCTTTGGGATAAGTCAGGCATTTTGTCTTTTAATTTAGAAGTACCCAGGAGCATGTTTGATTGTTGAAGCAGTTTATTTAAAAATCGCTGTGCAGAGTTAAAGTGGACATTTTCTAATTTATGAGATGGAGAGGGATTTGTTGACCTGTCACCAATGGCTTTTCTTCTTACCAAATTGGTTACAGGAACCTATGGTTACCAACCCTTTAGCAGAAATTGTTTGGTGAATATCAGTATGAAAGATGCCATCTGCTTCCCATAAAAGGCTGCTCCTAATCTCCCTGGTACTCTCCTCAGGGTTCTGTTGGGCATAAAACTGCATTTTTTTTCCAAGTCAGCGGCTTTCGAAACTTTTTTGGCCGTGGCCCACAGTAAGAAATTGGAACCCACTGCATACAACTTCACATGTGAAACAAGTTTTTTGAAACATTACTTAGCCTTATTCTCTGTGGTGCAGTCTGGTCTGTTCTATTCAACCATTCTCCTCTCCTCTCCTCTCCTCTCCTCTCCTCTCCTCTCCTCTCCTCTCCTCTCCTCTCCTCTCCTCTCCTCCCCTCCCCTCCCCTCCCCTCCCCTCCCCTCCCCTCTCCTCTCCTCTCCTCTCCTCCCCTCCCCTCTCCTCTCCTCCCCTCCCCTCCCCTCCCCTCCCCTCCCTTCCCCTCCCTTCTATCTCTATCACTTTAGAAGCCTGGCTGTGAACAGTAAATGGATCTCACAACCTAATAAATGTGTTAAGAAAACTAATGCTTTAAAATGTTATTAAGGTAGATTATAGGTTAGTTTAATTTTATTCTGGGGGCTATAGCATTGATTTTTGAGACTAAAGCTGTGTTTTCTACAATAATAATGATAGATGGTGATAACTAATGTTTATCGGCCAGTCACAATGCTAAGCTTTCTGTATAAATTTTATTTCACCTTTTCAGTAGTCCCATGGGTTGGGTACTCTGATGGCCACATTTTGTAGATGAGGACACTTAGGTTCAGGGAGGTGAAGTGACTTACCCAAGGTCACATTGCTAATAAGAGCTAACGTTGGTTCTGGAACTCAAGGCTGTCTGACTGTGACTGTACTCTTATCTATGCTTGCATTTATCTCTTTCCTGTTGTCAGCAGCAACCTTAGTTAGTCTTAAGTGTTACCACTGCACTGCTATGACGAAAGTCCAGTTCGAGGCAATATGGGGGTGGCATGATGGGGAGCAATGGGGAGAAGTGTGAGAGAAGGGAGGAGAGTGGAAGAGGAAAGTCTGGGGAGCATAGAGTGAGCAGTGGTCTTCAGGACACTTGATATTTTATTTGACACTTGTGGAATTTACATAGAGTTTCTGCATCTGAATGATATCGACCACCTCCTCTTATGTGTTCATTATTGAAATTGCTAGGCAGTCATTTGGTTTTCCATCTCTGTCTCTGACCAGGGGTCATCTTTCTGAGGCCAGAAACGATGTCTTGTCCTTATTGGCATGCCCAGGACTTGGCCTGAGGAGATGCCTCATGAGCGTTTGGGGAATGAGTGAGTGCATGAAAAGATCCTTTAATTTAATCCTTACAACTAGCCCTTGAGTGGTATTCCATGCTCGTGTTCCATTTGAGGAAACTGGGACCAAGATTATGAACCTAGTAATGGAAGAGTCAGATGGAGGAACACCACCCCCCAGATGCAAATGTGACTCTTATGTTCCTATTTGTTTGTGTTTTGAAGATTAATTTGGTTATCTCATCTCATCTCATCACTAGAATTTATTTTCTCACATCTGGATCTGGGTTTGCTGAGCTTGGTTTCCTGGTTTAATTTGTTTGTTGGTTGTTAGGCATGATGTGGCTAGACCAGAGGGTCACGGGGTGATTGTTGGGCATCATGTGGCTGGACCAGAGGGTCACAGGGCAAGAGAGGGCAGAGCCCTGGCTGGGAGTCTGGGGTCCAGGTTCCGACTTTGGCTCTGACACTGCTTCTCCCTGGGCTTGCACTCCACAGAGCTCCAAGGTCGCTCAGTGCTGAGACACAGCATGACCTGGAGGATAGCTACCGCATTTCCCAGTCTGTTCTACCATGAGATGGGTGGTACTCTTTCCATTTAGTGCCAGTGTCTATCCATACTACCATCTATTGCACAGCCTCTGCCTGCATTAGGCACCTGCTGGAGTGGAGGGAGCTACGAAGATACTACTGTCCCTACCTCAGGAATCTGTTAGGGGCAGTGACTCACATCAGCACAAACTCTGTGGAAGACAAGGCAGACTTAGCTGAATTGCCAAGAGAAAACAAGGTAGCGCCATTGTCGGAGGAGACAGAAATGACATCCCATCTCGGTAAGTTCTCCTTTACATTTTTGCTAATGCCATTTCTTGGGAATCTGTACCACAGACTTGTTCTTCGAGTTGTGTCAAGGAATGGAGTCATCTTTGAATATAAAAAGCAAAAATCAAAGGGACTAACATATTTGACATATGATGAAGTTCCGTGATATTTTAGACAGTGAGTAAATTGGTATTTATATAACCTGATCTATTCATTTCCCCTGATCAACCCTTCCTTGAATGTTGGCTTAATAACACGCCTGACTAAATCACGTTAATTGCTTTAAACTGCCAAATTAGAAAAAAAAAAAAAAAAGCTAGCGTTCATTCAACAAGTGTACTGTGTTCTTTTCTGGCTGGAGCCGGGAAAAGAGCTGAAGTCTCTTGGGAAAGGTGGAAACTGAGCAGCTCAGGAAAGGGACTTGCACTTCCCAGTCATCAGAATTCAATGAATGGCAGCAACCACTAGTTTAATTCCTATCACCTTTGAGTCGTACATCCATCCTTCAAGTTCAACGGTATTGCCTCATCCAAAGGATGTCAGCCCCTCAGAGCAAGACCTTTGGCTTGTTTGTTGCTCTGTTTTTGGCTCCCATAATACTCTTTGTCAGTAAATATTTGTGGAATAAATGAATGAGTGAGTGCAGGGAGTGAATAAACTTTAGAGGCTGAGAAAACTGAGACTAAGAGAGATTGGACAGATCATAAAGGACAAAATAGAGATTCACACAGGTATGCTCTGTTCCCAGCCATGACTATCACTTAGTGGAGGCTCATTGGCTCCTTTCTTTAGTGTTACCTAAATTCCTGAGAGGAACCCTGTCTGTCCCCTGCAATCTGAAGGTTAAACGTGTGTGTGTATGTGTGCACACATGCACGCATAGGATACTTTCCAGGATGGCATTCAAGAAGGTGGGTCATATTTGATGTAGCCTTTTGATTGTTTAGAAACTAATCATTTGGTCATCAGTTTTCTTTCAGTGGTAGAATAACAGACTGGTAAACTTGCCCTCTTTTGGAAAAAAGCTCCCTAAAAGTTCTTATGTTCTGAATTAACTGCAAAATCCCACCAGGATATTGACGTAAACCATGTCCACCAAGGCCTCATTCGAGGTAATTTTTCTGGGATATGGTGAAGGGAAGCTTTTCCTACTGAGCTACATGTGTATGTGTCATCTCTTCATGTTTATTACAATGGTGATTTAAACCTCCCAGCTCACTGCAAAACCCCTCAGACTCAGTTGCAATGGACCACAAGCTTCACTGTTTATCCTCTTACTCAGGTCTGTTTCAAGACTGCTGGGTTAAGTGAGAAAGAAAAGGAATGGCAGAGGGACTGAAGAGTGAAGAGGAGCACTTTCTCTTCTTCTTCTTTTTTTTATTTTTCAAGTTCTTGTATTAAGGAGCACGAGAAGGCAGTGTGAATTTGATGATTTCTTTTACTTATTCATCATTCATTTATTCGTCATTCAATAAATATTTTTCCATCTCGCTACTCTGTCCCAGGTGTTGTGCTGGCTTTCAGGGTATATGGACAAGCAAAATAAGACATAGTCCACACCCTCATGGATTCTTGCAACCTAGTGCAAGAATCAGGCATTTCTCAAAGAATTAGACGAACGCATGTAAGTCTCCATGTAGTGACCTGCTGTGGTCTCGTGTCACAGGAGACTTTGCTGAGAGGATGAGCTTCAGTTGAGACCCGGAGGGATGGCAGGAATTAATAAGAGAGAGTAGAATAAGGGACGCTGGATCCTTCACGATGTTTCCTCATCCATCCTGGCCCAGTCCCACCTTCACAACCCTGCCTGGGACCATGTTTCAGTTCCTTGCGTGAGTTTTGGGTCCCAAAACTCACCCCAAACTTTCTTCTCAACCTTTGCTTCTCTTGCTTCCACTGCCCTAAACTCTATGCTTGTCCTTAGAGCTGCCTGTAGAATTCTTAGCCCTCAAACCTAGTTTTCTAATTCAGAAAACAGCTTCAAGCTTCTACTCCGCTGGTGCTCAGTGTTGGGCCCTCAGTTGCTACTGCTTTCGGGAAGCCTTTTTCAATCTTTGTCGTCTTTTGCCTTTTGCATCTCCCTTGTGGTTTTCAAAGTTGACCTTGGTTTCCAGTTACTGTGATATCATTATTAGGTCTTTCCCTCAGCTTCACAAACTTTCTGAGGCCCTCCTGTCTTTCTTATTTTTGTTTTCTGGATGGTGGTGGTGGTGATGATGATGATGATGACGACAACGACAACGATGTTGATGATGATGACAACAGCAATACACTGATACTCTTGGAACATTTACCTACTATGAGCCAGACAGCATTCAGAACTCATTTAAATCCTCATAACAACCCTGCAAGCAAGTTCCTCTGTGTTATCTGTCTTTAACTGATGAAGAAAAAGGCATAGGGACTATTAATTAACTTTCCCAGAGTCACTTGGCTAGGAAGTGATAGAGCCAGGGTTCTAGCTGAGGCATTATGATACCAGTGTCAATTATCACTGCACCACACTTTCTTCCTAAAGTGGCCTGCATTTGTTGAATTGTACATATGAAATGATTGTGCTAGTTAGTGACAGCTATAACACATTCCTTTCCCAGAGTGTGCACACGTACAGCAAGGAGTAACTAGCTAGCACCAGTCCTCCAGGTACCATAAGAGGTAGGGTCATGACTAGATTTCTGCGCTCCAGAATTTGTTCTCATTGTAGGAAGTAGGGAGCAAGGTTGATGCATGCATTGGTCATACCAGCAGTTCTGCTGGGCTTTGACCAGTTTCTTTTTCCCTAGTTGCTTTTCTTTTTAGAGTCGAAGAAGTCCCTAGACCAGTACAAGTTGTTGTGTAGATGACTTCGCAGCAGAAATGCTGAGTTCATGATTACAGGAGCATAATCTTTGTGTGAGCAAATGGGCTTCCAAAGGTGCCAGAGACAAGAATTTTCTTTCACTGCAGTACTCAAGCATAGATGCTGTGCTGGATGAAATAACAACTGCGATAACCTGTAGCATTTAAAATTGTGCAGTGTTGTTTTAATTGTGGACATTTTTGGAAATACAGATAAAAATAACTGCTTTTGGCCTGATCACTTAATATTTTGGTGTATTTCTTCCAGCCGTTTTTCCTTTAATATGTTTATGTATACATTTACTTAAATGGAATCATATTGTACCAACTATTTTTTAAAGGCAAGATATTTAGTATGGATTCAAGCAGGGCAGAGACCACTTAAAATAATTATTTTTCCTACAAAATAAAATTATTTCTGTTTGAAAAATTGGGAAATACCGAATGATACAATAAGAAAAAATTATTTTTAATCTTACAATGTAAGAACAACTACATTAAAATGTTCGAGATGCTTAAAATTGGAATCAGACTGTAGATATGAAGTTATTTTGCCTTCCCCTTCTATCTTTCTGGCATGAACACGTCTCTTATCATTTGGTATTCTTCAAAATGATTTGTTTTTTAGCTATAAAACATCTCACCATGTGGCCATGGTGTAACTTACATCACCTTCCCTCAATGTCTAACACAAACATTGATTCCCAGGTTTCCCCCAGTGTAAATGGTTTCTCTGTGTCAGTTCCAAAATTCCTGATGATGTTCCTCAGAGCCATCATTACAGGGGGAGTCATTGTTCCAAAGGGTGCGAGCTTCTTAGTGCTCTCCATTGTTGCATGTGTGTGTGTGTGTGTGTGCGCGCGCGCACGCACGCGTGTGTGTGTGTGTGTACGTGCTCATTTGTCCTCTTTGTTTCTCTCCTGGTTTAGGCTTACCTGGGATACCAGACAGCATTGGTTGGACTAAACTCATTTTTACTTACATGTGCTGGACAGTTGATGTGGGGCTCAAAGCAAGGCTTTTGCATCAGGAGCGCAGGGTTCAAATTCTGGCTCAGCTGCTTACTGGATGTGTGGACTTGAGCAAGGTATTCAACTGCCCTGAGTTTTAGCTATTTAAGAGAAAAATGATATCTACTTCTGGAGTTATTATGAGGACTAATTGAAATAATATATGCCAAGTGCTTAGCATTGAACACATGGTAAAGGCTTAATAATGGCGAATGTTCATTTTTACTGTTTAGTCACAGTTCAGCCTTTAGGACTATAGGACTCTGCTTCATTTAAAAAACTACTATTCCTTTGAATAGAGCTTTAAAATACACCAGAGATCAGTTTGTGTTTTAGCTACTCTGTGGTGTTTAGAGAGAGGTCTTTACTTAGGTTGGATATTGCTTAGGGTATTGGTTGATCAGTTTATAGGGTCCCCTCAAAAGTTTGGGATTTGGGGTTGGCCCCTACCCTAAACGATTGGCTTTAAAAAGAAAGACCATGATCTAAGTGTTGGCCGGGGGAGTGCAAGCTGCCTCCTTAATCTCCCAAATGCAGTTGTTTTAGCAGTCAAATTAATTGCGGGTAACAGTAATAATAGGAATTAACAACACCTAATTATAAAACGAGGTGCATTGCCAATTATATAGCAGTATCTAAATGCCATAGTAAATGGAGATATTTTCAGATGCTTGTGCCAATTTGCTTGTGCTGTGTACAATGTCAAGAGGTGAGGGGGTTGCATTTTGATAATAAAAGCACCCATGATGCTTATATATGGACTTTGGGAACCTGGATGCCAAACCAAAAGTTATTTACTGCTTGCTTGAAAAATACGGGCTCTAGACACTGTAAAGAATTACATTTTTTCTTTTATAGATGCGTCCCCTTATCCATTTATTATCACTAAAATGTAGAAAAAGAGGAACAATTCCAAGTGCATTCTGCCACTGAAGACGCCCCTGTACCATGGGATTCTTCAGAGGAGGGATAGACGGAATAGAATAATAAAACACGGGGCAGGGGAAGAGACTAGACTTCTCTGTGGGGCAGAGAGAGTGAGGCCGGAGGATGTGGTGGCTGGCGCATGTTTCTGTTCTGCCACATGGCTGTGGATAGGAGAGTGGCCTGGTGTGGCCAGGTGGTGATAATGTCCCTTGAGATGTCCCTTCACTATTTGTGAGTGAGCTCCATGTATCAGAGTGCCCTCCATTCATCCAGCAGGGCCCCAGGGAACAACCATGGAAGGTGGTGTCTCTCTTTAGACAAGTCACTGAATCTCTGAGCCTTGTTTCCCTTATCTCAAGAAAAAAGACACGGGTTGCACCTGCCTGGAAGGGGGTTGCTATGGGAATGAAGTGACTCAAGGTGGTGTGCTTTGTAAGCTGCCCTGGGGGGCTGAGACCTTGATGATAGTCATTCAGCTCTGCAGCCCTGCTTAGGAACTTGTGTGTCCACTTTTACTCTGTGGAGAGATTTGGAGGTGGCCCCAGATATCCTAGAACATGCTTAGAGCCCTCGCCTTAACTGCGGGCTGGACCCCGCAAGGCCCACCATTCAGAGCACTTGGCTAGTTTTCACACCGCTGCCGTGGATTAAGCAGCAGAAATGAGGAGAGCGGGAGACCTATTGTGCAAAGCCAAACTGGGCTGTTTCTTTGATTCCCATCCACCGGTCCCCTCCAGGTGACTGATGTCCTGTGCTGCTTGGATCAGCTTTTGACTGGTCTCTCTTCCCACTGATGCTCTGCCATTCTTTTATGTTATGTAAATCTCTTTTTCTTTTTGAAGGAAATCCGGCTGAGACAGTTTATAGCCTGGCTGGGAGACTGTTCTCTTTTCTCCTGCTGAGAACAAATCGAGAACCCTATCGTTAACTCTGTGGGAGCCCCTTTGGAGCAGACATAAGGCTGTAGCCCCATTTTCTTTGTAAAAGAATTCTGACCAGGGTTTGAGGAAGCCTGGCCCAAGGCTCTCCTCCCATCATTGGCAGGGGTTGCAACTTACATCCACCTCCCTGGCCCCTGTCCAGTGCCCTGCATTTCTGAGGGGATAATGTTCTCTATCAGAGGTAATGTTTATTGATAGAGTTTGCTCTGCCCCGAACTTACATCATTTAATTTAATCTTCCCCACATCCCTCTGAGGTATTTCCTCTCTTCTTTTGCCTGTCTTAAAGATAGGGCAACCGAGGCACGAGAAGCTAAGTCAGTTGGTTAGGGGCCCACAGTCAGTAAGTGATACTGGAGGGGCAGAGACAAGATGGTAACTTAATTAGCTTGAACCTGAGTGTGAGGAATTTGAGGAGACACAGAATTATGATAACAACAAATGATGTTGGAGCCTGTAATTAATTGCTCACAACTGCGTAGAAGGACTCACATGCTCTTATTTAATCCTCCAGGGGACCCAGGGAGCAGGTGTGATAATCCCCGCCACACAGACTAGGAGCTGTGCTTAGGAAGGGCAGCCGGCTGGCCCAGGTCACGCAGGGAACAATCCGCAGGGTGGGTTTGTACTGGGATCTGTCCAGCTTCAATGGCCTGACTTCAGCACCTTGCTATTCTGTGGTCGATCTACATGCGAGATCTTTCCCTGTCCTCGAGGGCTCTGGGCTCCCCCCTCTGGTAAATACAGAGTAAAGAAAGTCAACAAAGTAAATAAAGTCAGATTCACCTCTCTGTGAAAAATAAGCCCACACTGCAGAGTATGTTTAGGAAAGAGTGTGGCAGGAGAACCCCACTTCCAAAAAGATATGTCCCCAGGCAGGAGTGGCATTCTCTGTGCCCTCCTTCCCGATAGGCTGATGGGGCCTTTTCACTCCCACATAGGATGGGGGCAGCTTCTGGGACACCAGGTCTCCAAGGTCTCTATGATGGAATCTGACTCTGGACTCCAGAGCCTGCCCTGGAGCCTTGGGGCATTGCCCCTCAGAGGGCACTTGAGCTCAGGTTCCCCAGCAAAAGAGGTGAAGGCTTCCCTAAGGCCTGTCATCCTGTCTTCCTTGGTCCCCATACCCAGCAGGCCACATGGCTTTCCTACTTACTGCTGGAATCGGCTTCCCTGGGGGTGGGGTAATGTCCTGTCCATAAGTCTTTCTGAGCCACTGGGAGCCTCTGAGTCTTTGGGCAGGGAGGTGGGGGGTGGGGGAAGACCTCAAAGGATTCTCCGCTGGAAACAGTGATGAGGGCCCCTCTCTCCTCCACTCCTCTGGTTGGCCCCATGTTCCCCACCTGCGATTCCTGCAGTTCGTCACAGGATGGCAGCAAGAGTCAGATGCCGAGGCTGCAGCTGGGCTCCATTGTCGCTTTGGACAAAGCCTCAGGCTGCTCTGGCTCCTCCCACAGGGGCTGCATCTTCTCAGCCTGTCCCAGCCAGGGCCAAGGCCAAGGCTCAGCATCACTCATGTCCTTTTCTTGCCTGCATTGCAGGTTCAGGGAAGAATGAAAATTTCCCTTTTTTAGTGAATAATGTTAATAACATACTTTGTTTTCTAATTAGTCCATTCTGCATCCAAAACCCATGCTTTTTCAAGAGAACCTGTGCACAGCTACCAAAAAAGATCAAAAATTAATGTTAGGGGAAGAGCTGGGATGAGAATATAGCTGCGAATCCCTCCTGTATTGTTTACTGGCTTTGCCACTTGGGCATGTGGCCTCACTCATTAGAGCTTTATTGTCTCCCTCTGTAAAATGGGGAAACTGATAGCCTCAGTGTTAGGAGTAAGGAACTCATCTACTTAAGGCAGTTGCCACAGTGCTTGGCAGAGCGGAACCAATGATTGTTTAAAAATCAGCTTTTGGTGACTGTGGAAGTAGCAGGTGAAAGATGTCAGAGGAGCTCTTGCTTGGACAGTTGCTCACTAAGCTCTGATGAAAGAGGCACCAGAACAGACCTTTTTTTTCTTTATCCTTCTCTGCTACTGTCAGTGGTATTGTGTGGTAAAATAGACAGACTGTGGGGTCAAAGTGCCTGGGTCAGATCCGGGCTCTTTTATACTCTGTGTGATCTTGGGTAAGTTACATAATCTCTCGGTGTCTTATAATTTTAAGATTTTTGTGAGCATTACATTGTAAATATAGGTCCCTTCTGGCATATGGTAGACACTATACTAGTCTTTGCTTTTATTGTCCTGCTGGCAGTCTGCTTGAGAGTCAGGGTGAGCTTTTCCAAAGGTTTCAGGAGTAGTTAGGATTGGAAGGTTCTTGTATGCCTGGCTTCTGTGAAGCTCCAGGCATGCTCCGTGAGGTGCCCAGGGGCTCTCAGCCTCAACTGTCTCCTCCATTCTCAGTGCCCTGCCATGTGCCACACATAGGGCTAGGACACAGAGATCAAGCTAGGGGCCACCAGTACAGCAGGACAGCTAGGCACAAAATCAGATTTCAGAACACTCAGAAATGCCTCCCAGTATAGACTGCAGCCCCAGAGAGAGGAGCCACCTGGTTAAATCTTCCTGGGAGGCCGTGGGGTGCAGGAAACCTCAAAAAGAAGGTGACTGTTGAATCAACCAGGACTTGGCTGCTGACATGGGCATGGCAGGTGGAGGTTATATCCCAGATGGGGGCAACCTGGGCACTGCCATGTTTGCGGGGAGTGGGGAGGGCAAGGAGTCTGCTGTGGTCTGAGTCCTGCATATGGGTACAGAGGAAAAGGAGATATGGGCAGGAGCCAGGGGACAAGTGGACTTGTTTCCATGCTAAGTAGGAGGCTTTAACAATGGATTAGGTGGAGGATAGGAGCAGGATCTGGTTAGTTTTGTGCTTTAAGATAACTCAAGCGCTAACCAGTATAGGTCATAGGAAGAAGTAGGGGAGCCTGGGAAGAGCCAGGAAGTTAAATGATGAAGGTTTTATCCCAGGGCAATGAGAACTGGGGAAATTCGCTTCCAGGAGATGTTTCCGAGGGAGAATTTAGGCCTGTCTCCAACATTTGTGTTCTCAGGGAAGAAGCAAAAATTGAGACTCCCAGCCTTCCTCTTCCTACCCACCCCTGTCTCTAATTGGGACTGTGAGAAGTCTCAAACACACATGTGTGAACAGCCCAGCCTGCACATCTGTATCACATCCACACTCCCTTTCCTCAACCAACCACGTCTTGGCTACCCTAGGCCTAGAACTACACAGGCTGGCAGTTTTGTCTGCTTCCAGGAAGACCACCTGAGGAAGGGGCTCACGCAGGGCCTGGAAGCAGGCTTGAGGCAGGCATTTGTACAGGGAATTTGAAGATCCCAGGGACGAGGAGGGAAGTGTAAAAAGAGATGAGTATTGGTGCTGGGTGGGCACGTCTCCTTGGGCCAATTAGCAATTTTCTTCTTCGGGAAGGATGTGGCTGGAGGAAGCCTAGGGGGAGACCCAGGGCAGGGTCTTCAGTGATTGGTGGTCTGATGAGCTAAACAAGGAATACAAGAAGAGGAGTAGTTCGTAGAATGAGATGACAAGCTTGGTTTCAGACATGTTCAGTTTTGGGTGCCCACAGGACATCCTAGTGTACCTGTAGGTGCTCTGTGGTTTACCAGAAGTCTGGTTAAAGGGGAGATTGATTTGGTGCCTGGCCCTTGAATGGGTAATGCATTTCATATTATTTTAGTAACAGAGGGGCTCTTCTGAAGGAATCAATCAATCTCTCTCCCTTCCCCCCATCTCTCTCCGCTTCTTTCTCCCTCCCTCCTTCTCATGTATGTGTGGAGACACAAACACACAAAACAGAAAAGCACATTTGACCTTCTGCAGGAAAGGTCAGTTTTAAGGGTCTGTTTCCCTAGATAGGAAATAAAAAGACTTTAGATAGTCCCTGGGGGGGAAAAAAAACAAAAGAAAAAGATGAAAAGCCCCTAAAACTCCAGTGAATTAAGATGCAGCTCATCTGTTGGGAACTGAATATGTCATTTTCTAGTTTCTCTCTTACAGTTTTTACTTAAGGTGTTGAAGATGTGAACTTTTGGGAAATGCTCTGAGAATTATAAAGGAAAAATATAATGAAAATGAAAAGCAGATTGAATAGTCATATTTTGGGACAGAAGGAGAACAGGAATGAATGAAGCCCAGGCATCCCTCCTCATCTCCTTTCCCTCTCCCGAGAGAATGGGTATGGGCTGAACAGGGTTGGGCACCCCAATCTGGTCTTGCTTCTTCTACACAGTGTGTTCATGTGGTCTAAGCTGGGGATGATTCTGGCGTCTTTGAGAGTTGTTATGAGGGTTCACCAAATAATCTGAGACATAGTAAATTCTCAAAAAATGGCAATATCATTATTATTTCTATTGTAATTACTATTACTTAATTCTCTTATATGGTAGTAGAGCTATGGTCACATTTCCGAAGGAGAGACGTGAGTCATATATTAGAACAAACACATTACAGAAAAATAAACAAAGTGATAATTATAATTCATCCAGGATTAGGGAGTATTCTGAGAGAATATAGCTCTTGAAGTCGTTGGATAATTAGTGCTTAATACATGGGGGATGGATAAGTGGATGGAGTGAGGAAGGGAGAGAGAGAAGGATGGGTGAATGCATGGATGAATGGGTGGACTGGATGAATAGATTGATATGGGGGATGGGTGGATGGCAGAATGAGTGAATGAACGGAAGGAGGGAGAAAGGGAAGGATTAATAGAGTGATGGGTGGATGGTTGAGTGAAGGACTGAATATGAATAGATGGATGGATAGGTGGATGATTGGGAAAGTAGATCGATGGATGAAGGGATAGGTGAGTGGATCGGTGGTTAGGTGGACGAGTGGATTACTAACACTGCGCTTCTGCAGAACTTGTCTACACTCTTTTCGCAGGCTCTTTAGAGCATTGGTTTAAGTTTGCTTTGTGTTTGGTTATTTATGCCCTTGGCGTTTCTCTCAGGACATTGAGCTCCTGGAGGGCACAGACACTCTGCTTTATTTCTGTCTCCCATGTAGCCTGGCACCAACATGAAATGGTAAATATTCCATACTTGCAGGAAATGACAGTAAATGAAACATTCTTATCTCAGGAGAGGGACATTGTTTTGTGGCTGAGTTTATGCTTAATGCCACACTTGGGATATTTTGGCCATTGAACTTGTGCCTGTTTCTTTTAAAGCTGCATTTCTATCGACAGATCCTCTTGTTTGATAGGAGTTTGAAATTGTGCTTAAAAAAAAAAATCCATTACAATTTGGCTTCTTTTCAAAACATTCTCTGATTAAATACATCTGAACTTGTCTCATAGGACATAGTAGGTTCCTCAAATTTTTTTTTTCAGGATTTATGCATTTCAAGTATTTTTTAAGGAGTAAATAAATACATGTTTCTCAGAGGTTGGGCACCCCACTGTGGCCCAGAGACCTTTGGGGTGGGAGATGGACAAACTAAGGAAGATATGAATTACTCAAGGCCCCAGAGAAGAGAGAGGCAGAGGCAAAATGAAACCTCAGAATGTAATTGTCCTATCTTCCCTTCTTAATTTTTAATAGTGTTTATAGAACAAAAACACATGGGAAAACTATTTTAAAGAGACATTTATAGATATTTTTAAGTGCAGCCCGTGATTGATCTTTTTAATACTAGGAGATTTTTATCTATGCGTGAGGAAAAAAATGTGTAGTCATGTGACTTGGTGCTTATTTATTGTGAGCAGATTGCCAAGGCTCCTCCTGTTTCACAAACTGCCAGAGAAGCAAAGAGGTCCCCTGGGAAGAAGCTTTATTTAAATTGGACCCGTATAGGTGACATAAGTGATGTAGCCAGGAATCTAGGGTCTTAGGAGGACTTCACACTCAGTTCCCTCAGGAGTTCATTATATTGCATAAATGGGCCACTGAGATCCCAGTCGTCTTATGGAGGAAAGTGCAGGCAGGTTCCTCTGTACTGAGAACCCATAGACTGTTAAGGGCAAGGAGTATAGGGTTATAGAGACACATGATAGCTCTGTGACCTTGTGCAGGTTAAGTCACTGTTCTGGGCTTCAGTGTCCACATCTGTAAAAAGAGAACAATCTGCTGGGGAAGGTTAGGGTCACATATCACTAATCATTGCACTCGATAGAGTAATACATCAATGCCAGTGGCTTACCTGAATCCCCTAGTTCAAGACAGTGAAAAGAAACAGGAAGGGAGAATTGCTCGTGTACATATACACATATATATTCATAGTCAAATATGCTGCCTGAGCAATGGGTAGACTCTGGGTTTGAAGGACTTGTGGAATAACTTAAATATCACTTAATCAATATTATTGTATATCTACTGTGTGTCAGGCACTGTGATTGTGCCATTTCTTATAAATGATGAATAAGATACATAAGGCCTCAGGAAATTTAGGATTTCCTGGGATGCAGTTCTGATCGGATAGATGCTAAGTAAAGGAATAAGTCTATAACGACTAATGAAGAGAAACTTTAAAGGGGCTACAGTCCATTTTTTTAACTTTTTAATATGATCCACAATAAGAAATATATTTACATGGCAAACTGGTGTGTGTGTGTGTGTGTGTGTGTGTGTGTGTGTGTAGCAATTATCTTTCTTTATATTCTCATTGCACTATTTTTATCCCATTTACTTAAAAAATGGTAGTTCCAACCCACTTAATTAATTTTATTACTTATTATTGGGTTGTCACGCAGCTTGAAGAACTTTTGTAGAACAATACTTAACCTTTTCTGCTGGGATTGGCTGGTGCACTCCTCACAATAAAGTGAGATGCAATCTAAACTCTTTCAGAGCCTCTATTTGGGGGTAGCATGGACATTCAGCCAATGAAGAATTAGAGGCTAAATAATATGGTGGACTACCACCAAATACTAAATGCTAAACCTAGTCCTGGCTATTTACCTGCAAAATACTGGGATTTGTCTCATCATATGACTGCTGGAGCATAAGTGAACAAAATGGCTCTTTTAATCTAGGTAGCTAATTTGAATGCTATTTTCCATCCAAAACATTATATTCTTTTATTCAAATTCAAACAATTTTACTAAGGTCCTACTGTGTGCCAGTTTTAAAAAAAAGAAAAAATATATAGCTAATACTTCTCTTGCATTTGTTATGTACAAGGCACTAATCTAAGCACTAATATGCAATAATTCAGTTTTCTCGATAACCTGATTAGGAAGGCACTCTTATTATCCCCATTTTACAAAGGAGAACCAAGTGCAGGGAGATTAAGTAACATGCTTAAAATCAAGTTGATGGAGTGAGATTCGAATCCAGAGCTCTTGGGCTTAGGAACCTGTGTATTTAACCATTGTGCTATTTGGTAGCACTTTTGCTGAAACAGTCTGTTCTGTGACTTGAATGCCCCTTACTCATTTTTCACCCCAAATTATTATTGCTTTCCAAGCTGCAGCCTCAGTATACCTGTCTAACGTTTTCTTTCACAAGAAGCTTGTCCCAAGGATAGCCATCAATCTTCAAGCGCCTCCGCTTTGACCCCCACTCTGGGTTTATTAACCCAGTCTATCCTGTAATGCATGACCAAATAAGGTTTTTGCAACTTGACTTTGAGATAATGTGGAGTTAGGTTGCACAGCTACATGAAGAAAATCCATGATCTTGTTGCAGATGTACAGTTCAGTTGTGTCAACAAAAGAACCTGCTACTGTGATTTTTTCCTCCCTCTGTGAGATAGATGCTGTGTTCTCTACATTTCAGTCATTTAGTTCTACCTTAATGGCTTTGTCTAATATTTACTGTTTTTCTATAAATTGACTTACTTTTTTTCAAACTTCGATAAAATTTCGTAAATGGAAACCTTTAGAAGTACTATAAATAAACAACAAACTATTATCACTTGCCATAATGGAAGTAACTACTATGAAAACAATACAATTGTATTAAAAGCTAGCTGTATATTTTTGCCTGCTAAAGGCTCTTGCTTGAGGCCTGTTCTTCCTTTTAGAAAGGGATTTAGGAGTGGTGGTTTTATTGGTCGGGCTATGCTGGGCTTTGTGGCAATAATAAATATACCTTGGAATCATGGCTAGCCCCACTAAATCTTTACCTGTGACTCACACAGAGCCTGTTAAGAGCAGAGGATACTCCAGGGCAGTGTCTGTCTTGAATCTTCACTCAGGGCTGCAGGCCACTCCCAATGTGGCTCCACCATCATATCATATGCCTGACTGGTTGCTGTGGATGGGGAAGAGAGGGTGAGGATGTACCCTGGCTCTACCTGCTTTGGCTGGGAAGGGGCATACATAACTTCTGTTTCAATCTATTGTCCTGAACCAATTGGTGTCAGTCTAGTAGCAAAGGACATTGGGAAAGATAAAGGAATACATTGTTAATTAATTAGAGATAACCTTGAATATAACATTGAGATTTCTTCCCTGCCCGCCCCCCCCCCACCCACCCCCTTAACATAGGCAAAAGAATTAAAAGCACGTTGTAAAGAGGAAAACTCCCATCATGGTATGGATGAATATTATTTAATGTCTGGTCATCTGTTATGCCGTCCGTAGGAAAACCTGTGTTAGCAGGTCCTAGCACCACAGCTGTGACTATGGGCAGTTGAGGAAGGTCATTTGAGAGCAGAACTGCTTTCTGGAGCAAATATTCAACCTGAACCCAGGAAACACTAGTAGGGGAGTAGGGAAGTGAGAAAAGGAGGAAAAGGCAGACAATGAAAGGTGCTTGATCGAGCCAACTAGATCGTAATTTGCTGGGGGACTCTGGGAGCCAGTGTAGTACACATATTGTGGAATTATCCCACTCAGAGGGTGAGGGAGTTGGAACATTTATATACTGATGCCTATAAGCTATTTTTTGAGAGCTGCCTCTGGGAGCAGACAATCCTCAGAACTTCCCGCCTAGTTGGAAGTTGGGTAGATGTGGGTAGGTCATCAGTTGCAACTGCTACACCCACAGTGTCTAATGGTCTGTCTCTCTGACTCAAGGGGAGCCTGAGTCCAAGATGGTCTCCATTGCCTCCAGGTCTTCATACTCTTATATTTTTTCTTCCCACACTGAGTCAGGGCTGGTCCTTCCTGGCAAAAGTGACGATGTGTAATTCACGAGGCTTGGTGTCTGCTTCGGTCTCTAGGATCCCTTGCTGTGGTGGAGCCAGTCACCATGCCATTAGAGGCCCATATGGAGAGGAGCTGAGGCCCCTAGCCTAGAGCCAGCACTGACTTGCTAGCCAAGTGAGTGAGCCACTTTGAAAGTGGATTCTCTAACCTCATGTAGCCTTGAAGTGTGACACCCTCAATTGAGATCTCATAACACCTACTTGAGAGACTCCCCGTATGAGAACTGCTCAGCTGAGCCTTTCCCCAATTCTTGACCCACAGAAATCAGGAGTAATGATCGTTACTGTTTTAACCTACGAGGTTTTGGGGTGACTTGTTATGTAGCAATAGATAACTAACACACTCATCAAAGTCTTTGAGTGCTTTGCAAGTTTTCAGAGGTCCCCAGTCCCTGTGCTGGAGGGATTTCTTCTTCAAGGGAGGGGAGATAGATGTATTAAACAAAGATAGCGACTTGGGTAGAAATAGAAAGAGGAGACATTCTCTGTGCTAGGTCTCTTTTCAGATAGCAACTTCCTTATAGTCATTATATTCAGAAGTCCTTTGGGGAGCAGGGAGAAGCAACATACAATTTTAAAGAGAGCCGCACTATTTCAGAAGGAAATTGCCACCCAGGGTGGGAGGCAGAACAGCTCTGGGGTCCTGGAAGTGCTGACAATTGTCCCCACAGCCGTGTTGTCTGTAATCTACGGTCCCTGCAGTTTGGCGGCTTAGAGCTTTGTGATTCTTTGACAGGGCCTGGGATGGTATCAGGAGTCCCCAGGCTCACGATTTCTGTGGGCTTTTATTTGACCTCTCTAGGGGGTGTATTTTCCAGTGGTAGCTATGAAGTCACTCTGGGTGCAGCCACAAAGATCCCCATACCTGTTAATTTAGGTTCTTTTGTGAGCTATTTTATTTCAGATGTCTTTTGTGGAAATTTTGTTCCAGACCGACTGGAAAATGTTTTTAGTATCGATTTTGTCTTTGAACAATATACCGGAGTTCACTGCTTGCCAGGAAAAAAGGAGCTCATCTTAAGTGTTCGGAACAGTGTGCGGTGGGCTTTCTGCATCCAGCTCATCCCAGGGAGAATCCTGTGGTGTATCTTCTTTCCAGGATAAACCAACTTTTCCTTTTTACATGCATTCTAATCTTTTGAATAACAAGAGCGTAGGTACAGAACTGGCTTCTTGGAATTAGATGGCCATGTTCAGTTTTCCAGAGTTGGTGGTGTTTTTTCTGTTGTTCTTTGGAGGGTTTGATCGAGGTCCCATACGGTACCACTCCCTGGGATGAGCTGGATGCTCTCTTCTGTGTTGTTTGAGTTGGCGGAGAGAGGGCACTTCCTCGGTAGGAAATGATTTTCATTTGTGATGCTTAGAGCTTTGTGTCATCAGTTTCATCATTTGCATAAATTCAAAAGAAAGGCTCTCTGGGTCTTTCCTCCGTGCTGGTCACTAGTGATGTTCACAGATATTCCATTTGTCCTCCCTCTAGGCACCTGTTAAATCTCACCTCCCATTCTGTTGACATTAAGTGTGGCCATATAACTTTCTTTCGGCTGTAAGTGGACGCGATGCGTGTCACTTCTGGGAGAAGCCTCTAAGACTCATGTGTCTGATCACCCTTGCATAGCAGCTGCAGTGTTTTAGATGGTAGAAGATCTGTCAAACCTTTTGTTTTAAGTCATCCCTCTGAACTAAGTCCTTTTCAAATTATCCCAGTTCGCCTGTGTCATTTGTTTCCTTTTGGGATCCTGGCTGATCCAGTCATCATTGGACTACAACAAGATCGTTCATGAAAATTTGGAAAATGAGGAAATATAGACAATGGGAAAGAATCTGTAATTTTATACTCCAAAATCACAGCTATTAACATATCATTTTTTCCAGACTTTTTTCTTCCTCGGTGCTGATATTTTTTTAAATTTGATTGCAGTCATTTGGGATGTACAATTTTATGTACTTTCTCATGGACATTATATTATTCACAGTATTATTACACATTCTTCGTAAGAGTCTCTTTTAATGATTGTGTACTAGGGGATGCAATTTAAATTAAAAAACATTTAAGCTTCAAAATCACAGAAATCATATTCTGCATAGTTGTAATATATCCAGTAGTAGAAGAGGAAGTAAGTTAAAAACATTTAACAAATCTCTCACTTGTGCCTTTCACATATAGTATCAGGCTTGTGCTGGACTTGAAGGCGAATATGACAGAATTATTAAATTCTTATGGGGATGATGCCAATAAATGTTCATTATATATCTAATTCTCTTGGGACTAGTTTTGATTTTGTTACCCACTGGGTTCTTTTTCTTACTTGGCTTTTTCAAAACAGGTAGCTGTTTTGAAAAACAACACACACACAAAATTGTTCTCCCAGGGGAGGACTCAAGCTTATACAATTTTGAGAGTCTACTTGATGAAGAAAACACAAAATTATTAATAGAAAATAAATCACAGCACATTATTTAACAGTTAAAAGTGTCATTTATGTAACAAACATATCACAAACATTGCAAAATCCAGAGAATAACATAAAATTATCATTTTTTAAATTTTAATTAACTGTCTGACATGCTCTATGATTATAATAAATTGATTTTTTTCATACAGTTTTTGGCTGAATGTTCATTGATCCACTCTTCATATGATGATTTTGTAATATTGTTTTCTATGGAGAGAAAAAAAAGATGATTCATTCTTTTTTGGCAGTGGTTCTCCACGTAGGATGCTCAATAGAATTATCTGGCAACTATTAAGAATCCCAAAGTCCAGGATGCTCCCTAGGCCAATTAAATCAGAATTGCTGGGACCCAGGCATTAGTGTTTTGTGAAAGCACTGGGTAAGAATCATAGCTGCAGAATGGATGATGTAAATTTGACTTTTATTATTGGTGATTTAGAAAAGTTTCTTTCAGCTTCATGACTTGTTACCGGTATTGCCACATATATTTTTAGGCTTTTTGCCAAATCTGGGGAAATCCCTCTCAAATTTCTTTCATACATGATCTGTGAGATTTAAGGGCATTAAAAATTTTCTGTGCTGTGACCAATCTTAAATGTTCTTTGAATCGAAGATGCTCATTAGCCAGTTTGTCATTGGTGTCCTCGTTTTCCAGGCATTTTATAAGTTTTATATTCTTTTTCATTGAGATCAGTATTTTGTGCTAAAAGAGTAAGACACTGAATGACCTGGAGAAATTTGATTGGTTGAGACCATTTCACTGAAGGAAGAGTGTGAGCAAAGGAAGGTCCAGCAGGCAGGTCTGATGTGGATTGAGGACTGTGGTCAGGTGCAATGTTAACATATTCCTTTCAGGGGCCCCAAAGCTTCGTGTGAATCCAAGCTCTGCCAGTATTACTAACCATCAATGACTATACATGGGAATAAGATGTAGATATAGCTGTCTACACCCAAACTGGGTAGATCTCCAACTCAGCTTCTTCTTCACTACATTTCTATAAGGTCCTGGCCATACCAGTGACCTGCGGGGAAGAAGAGTGTTACAGAAGGCAAGATGGAGCAAAGGAGACAGTGGTCTTAATTAATTCAAGTTCAAATAATTTTTGTTAATTTTACAAAAACCTGTGCTTCACAGTTAACCTACCTGTGTTTTTGCACTTGAATCGGTAACTAAATGTCACATGTGCTGGTCAAATTGAGGCTTTACGGGTAGTAAAAGCTACTGATGACAAAGTCCCAGCCCTAGGACCTGAAAAACAGTTTAAGTTTTTGTGCCTTTCCTTCCATTTTCATTATATAAGAAATGGTTGTTGCTTTTCGAGGCAGCAGCCTCACAACCTGTAGAATATTATGATATGAAAAGCATCATTCTTAGGTTGCTGTCCTGTTTCCGTTGAGTACTCAGACAAGTGGCTCCTTTAGGAAATTAGAAAGGCTGGACCAAAGCCACCCTGGTTAGGGTTTCCAAGTCTTATCATTTTCTGACATTAAGACAGTGCTGATTGCTTCTCAGGGAGTAGCCACTATGTGTTTTTATACAATCCCAGCTGTGAGTTCAGAGGTTTATGGGCTCACAATCTGGGTTCACATTCACAGTAATGGTTATTTCTGATGTGTATGGAGCCCCAGGAATCCTGGAGGGGCTCAGGTCAAGGGCATGTTCTTCCCCAGGACTTGTAGACAAGGCAAGAGATGGAATTAGCTTCAATCTGAAGGTGAGGACATGAGACCAGAGCCAGTCTGTCACTCAGAGATGTTTTCTGAGTGGGTTTGGTTCATGTGCTTGGTGGAGAGAGATTTCAGTTACTATTGCTGAGCAACAGCATACCCAAAAACTTTGTGATGAAAAAACAACCATTGTGTCATACTCATGGATTCTGGGGTCCAGAATTTGAACACAGCAGAGTGACTTGCTCCTGCTGGGACCTCATCTGGGAAAATTTGAAGACTAGAGATGACTTGGTGGCTAGGGGTTGAATTTTCTGGAGGCAGCTTCACTCCCATGTATATACTGGGACCTCAGCTGGGCTGTGAGCTGGAGCCCTACATGTGGCCTCCCCATAGAGTCTCTCAGTGTAGGGTGGCTTGGACTCCCTCATAATGTGACAGCTGAGTTCCAAGAGAACAAGGAAGAAGTGAATGGCACTTTAGGATCCAGTCAGAAAAGTTATTTGGCATCACTTCTGTGATATTGGTGGAGTCAGTAAATGTCCACACAAATTCAAGGTGAGAGAGTGGTAAGGTTTGAAAAAGAACATGTGGGATGGTAAATATTGTTGTGGCCATCGCTGGAAAATACGTATGACTCAGAGGGTCCTAGGTGCTGCTCTCATGGAGCTTATGACCCAATGGGTAAGGCAGCCAGGCATTGACTTATTCAGTTGTTGCCTCTGCCCTGCTGGGGGCTACCTGGTATGAGCTACAGAGTGATCTGCAGGTGGTTGCTGCTTGTGCTGGACTAGAGATACCTGGGAGAGGCTAAGCTGGCAACTGAGGCCAGCTGCCACTAGTGCCGGTCTTGGGGCTGCTTAGCAAGAGGTACAGGGCACACAGACACCTCACACTGCTTGTTTGGGGTTTGTGAACCTTTGAGAGATTTTAGGAAAGTCCTCAGCATGAGTGAAGACAAGCTGTTTGTATGAAGAAGACAGGCTGTTTGTATGGGCCCGCAAGTTGGGTGGGGCAAGGTCTCAGGGAATCACTAGGGCAAGGGGGATAGTGTTAGCCAGGTTGATGGAGACTCTGACTTGGTGCCCACATGCATGTGCAGGCTGGGAGGAGTGCTCAGTGAAGGAACAGTGGCTTCCACTGAGCACTTCTGTCTGGGAGAAAGCTGCCCATCCAGCCCTCACCCTGAAGTCAGACAATTCAGTTCCTCCTTGTCTGTCCCTGGTGACTTTTTAGCTGAAGCCCCAGAACTGGAGCTCAGAGTGACTCTGTTAGTGAATAAGTCTGTGTGTGGGCCTTTTAAGACGAATGCCTGGAACTCCAGCAGTCCTCTTGTCTCATTTAGCTACAATTTCCTCAGGAGCAATCCCTGCTGTTTTCCACAGTTAGAAGTTGTGGGGACTTCTCTTCTTGCACTGAAACCCTGGACTTGGAAGCCTGGAGTCGGGCTGGGACCCATTGCTCCTCAGGGGGGACCTCCACAGCTGAGATATCACTCCCGATTTTTAACTGCCACACAAGTGTGGGAATAGCCCAATCTGCATCTCCATTCCTCCTACCAATTTTGATGTGGCTTCTTCTGTATACCTTTAGCTATAGGACTTCTGTTCAACTACTTTTCAGGTGGTTCTTAATGATGGTTCTGTAGTTTTGTTGTGGTTTCGTTGTGGTCATCGAGGAGGTGAGCACAGCATTGACTTATTTTTAAGATCTTCTTGAGAAACAAATGTAATACTTCCATCGAAACAAGAGATAGATAGGAGAGAGCCATGGTACTGCAGTCTGTAGAGTGACAGGTGAGCAGACACCTATATGATGAGGAGATGTCAATGCTTCTTTCTCTCCATCCAGCCTGTTGGGCATGATGTCATTTGCTGCAGAAGGTGCTCAGTTCAGCCCCTTCCCACATAGACCACCTGATCTAGTTGAGGAAAAGACTAGTGAACAGTTAATTATAGTATAGAGTGGTGGGCTCCTGGCTATGTCAGCACTCAGTGGAATCCCTAACCCAATTAGGAGATCAGGTAAGGAGATGAACCACTTGTTGAGACAGCCTCAAGTAGGAGTTAGCTGGGTAGTGAGGAGATGCTGAGGAGATAGGAATAGGATACTCTTGGTAGAGGGACTGGCATCAGCAAAGGCTCTCAGGTGAGAAAGGCACTTCATGTTACCTTTACTGTGTGTTAGGAGAATCAGCCGAGGCACAGGTGTCCCCTACCATTTCTGTGGGACTTTATACCCTGCCCTCTTCTTTTTGTCCTTCCAGGAGCTCCACATGTTTTTATGGTAGGCCTATTGATTCCACTTGCATTAAATCTGCAAGTCTCAACCTTAAGAGTACTTCCCACCTTACTAAAGTGTGGAACAAGCAGTTCTCTGTCATGGCAAGGGATTAATGCACTGAGCAAGCAGTCAGAGCTCACCTCAAGGTGGGGCTTTCAACCTATATTCTCCTTCTCCTGGAGATAAAATTGGAGTTACCATTGTCATTTTGCTTCCTCAACTTTTTGGTTTCCTTTCATATCCTTGTATCTGACCTTTGTCCAGATAGTTCCTAAGCCTTGGAAGGAACTTTTTCCTCTGGGGTCAAATTTTAGGTCATTCGACAGTTCAGGAAGGGAAGGTATGGTAACCTTCTAGTCTTTGCTACGTGTCCTAGAGGTGGATACTTTGTGAAGATTTTTGTTGTATACTCAATCTTTGTCCATCATTTCTCTGTATGGTGTACATGATAATGCCCACCTCCTGAGCAGGACAGGACTCTTAGTGAGAGCCACAGGCTTGCCACTTCCAGGTTGTGTGGCCTCACACAGTTAGTTGTCCTTTCTGTGACTTAGAGTACTCTCAGGATCTTTGTGGGTATTCAATGAAATAAAGCATATAAAGCACTAAACCCAGGGCCTGGGACATGGTAAGGTCTCAGTAAACAATATCCATCACCTCTGTTATCACTGCTTCTACCTTTACTTGAAGCAGAATAGAGAGAAGCCAGAAAACCTGGGTTTTAGTCCCATCTCTGCCTCTTAACTAACTGGGTGAACCAGGGCAAGATGCTCTAGTTTTCTGATTCTCGTTTTTCTTTTTTGTCAAACAAGATGGATGAATGAGATCAGTCTTATTTAACAGGAACTTTAATGGCGTTTGGGGAGGGAAAATTTCTGGTTGCGTGGGACAATTCCTTGTTCTGTGTCCACACTAAATGCCAGTGGCCTCCCCAACATTGTTACAATCCCAAACAGCACCACCTACCAAATATTTCTAACTGTCTTTGGGAGTTGGTGATAGTTCTACCCCTGGTTGAGAACCACTGAATCAGCTCATCCTGAACTTTGATCCTGTCTGACATCCTGTAGGAGTGGCAGAGTGAGGTTCCAGCAGGGCAGTGAGACAAGAAATAGTTCCTTAAGGCCCTCTTCTCTTGTGATTCTTAGACAGCTTCATTTCCTCTGACTCAGAAGCTTCTTGGCCCCCATATATAGAGGAAGTAAGGGATTTTCAGTGAATGAAAACAAACCTGATTTTGTTCTAAGGGTTTTTTTTCTGACCCCATTCTTAGTAATTGATATATGATGCCTTCCTGGGAAGATGGAGAGGCAATCATGTGATCCCTAAAAGTACATTTGACTTCAATGATATAACTCGAAGTGTAAAACCCAGAAAAAGGATCTACAATGAGAGGTGCCTTGAGTGTGCAGCTAAGAGAGGAGCCCAGGCATGCAGTGACTGCAGCCAAGCCCTTGCAATCTTTGTCGCCTTATTTGCCAAGAACCATTGAGATGGGCAGGGGCTTGGTTCAAACTCTTGAAATTTGCAGCTTAGGTGCATGTGGAGCTCGCGGCATTTTCTTTCAGACAGTCTCAGTATTTCAAAGAGGAAGTCCGAGGCTGGAAATTTAACCTTGGTGGACTTTTCTTTTCTAGCTGGTGCTTTGTGGTCCTGAGGACCATTGGCAGCCTGAGTCCATCATGTCCTTTCCCCATTTGTTCTCCTGAGGTTGACAGCCCTAAATTATGATGCTCCTTGCTGAATACCATTAATCTTAAGCAAGCAACTTACTGCAGGTTATTAGCTGTTCACCTTGAAATTATGTGAATAGAGAAGAAAATTACCCTACTGTCCAGAGCCCCTTATTAATTGAATATGAGGTGGAAGAATATAGAGTGTCATTAACTTCTAGATAGGAGAGTTTGTTGCCCCTTCTTATTTTTGTTTTATCCCCAAATGTTCATCTAATTAACTTACTTAAATTTGGTAATTTGGGGGAAGGTTTTTCTTTCTTCCTCAGTACCTTTAATCATAAAAATCTTAGTTAAAAAGCTATTAGTGATGCCTCTGCCTCTGTGGCACTTAATTTATAGAAGATGAATTTTAAAGAGTTTGTTGCATTTATCAGATAATTTTATGAACCTTCAGGAACATTTTTAATGAGTTTTTATGAGACTTTCTGTGACAGTATTCTGTCCATCTCTTTAGTGCAGAGAGATGAAGATTGCTGATTTAATAGTCCAAAAACTTCTGACATCTTTATTTATATTTGATCGTGATAGATTTTAGGCCATTTCTCCTATCAAAGGTATTCTGAAGAAAGTTAACATTTGGGGGGAGATTTAATGAGTTATAATATTACCTGGATTACAGTTTTCTTAAGTTACAATAAAAGTCTAGTAAAATTGTTTTGGGAAGAAGGAATGTGATTCTGTCTTTGGGTCTAGAGGGAAGTTTCTCTCACTCCCTGTATAGAATGAGAATTTCTATTTACACAATATCTGCCTTTTCCTGTCTTGCACTTAATTCCCTCTGTCTTGTTTTCTTACCGACTTCTTCCATCATCCTTTTGAGTTATTGAGACAGCTGTGTTCCACACTAGATTGTGAGCTCCCCAACAGTGCTAGGTAACCCCAAATCGGGCACATAGCCTACAGTAGAATGTTTTTAGTTAAGGCTTATAAATGGAAAAATGTATGATTTCCTTAGCCCTGCAAAGGCATTCGTATATACCAGCAGTCAGATTGGACATGATACCCTTCAACTTTAAGTATTCTTCCCTAGCTTTCTGCCTTTCTCTCAATGAGACATGACATCTCCAGTGGATTCCTTACACCCCTGTACCAGTTGTTCTTGTCTTATATAACACAGTCTGTGGAGATGTGCAATGACAGCTCAAGCTTCGGAAAGAGTTCTTTTAAGATGGTGGGCTCTAATAGTGTCTTGGTGAGATTGAGGAGGACCATGTTCAGATTTGGGTTATTAAGTGCACAGTCATCTTTTAGAATCAGAGAGTATGGGAGGCAGGGGAGGAGGCCTTGGGCTCATCTTGTTTACCACCTTCATTTGGTAGGGCAGGGGGAATGGATGCCCACTGTAGATAAGATGGACAAAATTGCCTGTTGGGAGAGTGAAGTTCTCTCACTGGAGAGGCTCAGGCAGAAGCTGGAATGGAATCAATTTGGTTGCGAATGTTGTAGGAGGCCTCAAGTCTTGGGAAAAGGCAGTCTGGGGGAAATTGGAGCAGGGGACCTTACAGGGCTTCCTTGAGATTCTGAGTGATTTGGTCAAGTCTTGCCTGATTAGGGGATGAGTACTGGGCTTTTATATTCTTCTTTGGTTTCACATTTTCCCTCCATAAATGGAAGCCTTTTCTTTGTCTTCCTTTTTTTCCTGGGATCCTCTTCAATCCGCTCTTTTTTCCTTTTTGTCCTAAGCCCTTTTCTTCACTCCTTTCTTCTTATTTATTTATTTGTTTGTTTGTTTGTTTGTTTGCCTATACTTCTCTTCCTTTCTCTCCTTTCCTGTGTTTTGTTCATTAGTGAGCTTTTCAATAGTGCCAATACAGGACTGTTATAGTTGGTTCCTTATGATTGAAGCAGTAGGTTTTGAGAACGGGAAGAGTTAAAGCAAGTGGTGAAAATGAGGTCAGTGGGAGCCTTCCGCACAGAATCTGGGACACTGTAGGTTCTCCATAAATGGTTGTGGAATGAATGAGTTTGTAACTTTCATTCACTTGTGCTGACATTATTTCACATTTGCTTAATGGCTAGTAGGTTTTATTTTGTTAATTCATGCAAAAATATCATTTGAATTTTCTCTGATTGGGGTGCTTGTCTTTTAAAATGTGAAGCTGAGTGAACAATCTAGGTAATGTTGCATAAGTTAGGGTGATTTCAAGGTGGGAGTTGTTTGCAGTTTTAAATGGAGATCCCAGATTTGGAATGCAAGGATGCTCACCTCCTGCAATGCTGTGAGTGCTGAGGAGTCCCTTCCTGAAGCCTGGCTTAATTCTATTTACAATCCAAATGAGATTCCAGGGATATTTGCCAAAGTCCACAACCTTCTCAGCACTCCTCCTGCCAGTGTTGCTGTGGCTGGCCCTAGAGCACCTGGCTAAGGCCTGTTTTCAGAGCATGATTGTTGTTGACTCTCTAGAGTTTGCTTATGCAAATGAATTCACAAACTGATGCAAATTAGAGGAGAAAGGAAGTCCCCTTCCTGTGGCTGTGCCAGTGCTCCAGGACTTTTAAAGGCTCATCGGAGCAGACTTTGGGGGCTTTACCTACTTTAATGTGCAGTGCCAGGAAATCTGATGTAAATATGTCATCTCTAGGATTCTATTGGGAATTCTCTTTGTCCTGCCAGTTCTTCTGGTCGTTGGCCTGAAATTCACTCCCAGTTTTGGTATGTATTGTCTTGTGCTTAAGACTGAGGCTGAAGTGAATAGTTCAGGATGGTCAGGAATGTGATCAAGAATAGGCTTCAAAACTGGCAGAGGGGGTGTTGCTTACTGTAGGAGACTGATTGTGAGCTGTTAAGTGTGTTGTGGAAAGAGAGCCTCCAGGCACCATTGGTCTTAAAAACACAAAAATGAAAAGCTAAACAACAAAATGAACAACAACACAGTAATTTGAATTTCAGCAGAAGGATCAAGGCTAAAGCATAGTCAGTGTCTGAGCCCGAACTTGTAGCGAAAATAGCTGCCTGACTGAGGAGCGGGTAGTGCTGCCTGGGTGACAAAGAGACAGGTCCAGCTCAAGTGAAGGGGGTTTAGTTTTAGGATAAAGAGCTTTTTCCTAGACTCCAGAGACTCGCAATAATGCCTTGTGGTCCTTGGAAAGGAATCGAGTCACGTTTTACTCAGTGGGCCATCATCTTTGATTTTCTTTCGTGCATTTATTGTACCATTTATTATTATAGTTCATCTGTGAACTGGCATGAGCCCTCATGGAACTTACAGTGCACTTGGAGAAGCAAAATAAATACTTAAGCAAATAAATCTTAAAAATTAAATTATGACAAATGCAATAAAGAAACAGAACAGTGATAGCAAATTGTGTGGGGGGCAGTAATGGTGGTGTGATGGTGGGTGGGGGTAACCTTTTTTATGTAAGGTGGTGAAGGAAGATCTCTCTCTGAGGAGATGATGTTGTAGCTAAGGTCTGAATTCTGAGAAGGAGCTATCCATGTAGGAGAGGAGGGAGAAAACGACCTGGAAATAAGCCAGCCCAGCAACAAGCTTTGCCGAGAGACCCAGTGAAAAGGGGACCAAGACAATTTACCCTTCAAGTAGAATTTTCCACATCAGCTCCATTAAGAGCAGAAGTTTGCCAGTTCCTAGTACAAAATAGATTATGAATAAAATTGAAAGCATAATTGAAAATTAAACAATGTACATGATAAAAGTATTTCTTATTTAGACAAGTCTTAATGGCCAGATTTTGGGGCCTGTGTAGCATAGTTGGAATTTCAAAATATTGCCACTTCGGACCTCTTCTGCAATGATAATTTTGCCCTAGGGGAGTCAAGAAATATCCCTCCATCCTTTCCTTCCTTCCTTCCTTCCTTCCTTCCTTCCTTCCTTCCTTCCTTCCTGCCTTCCTGCCTTCCTGCCTTCCTGCCTTCCTGCCTTCCTGCCTTCCTGCCTTCCTGCCTTCCTGCCTTCCTGCCTTCCTGCCTTCCTGCCTGCCTTCCTGCCTGCCTTCCTGCCTGCCTTCCTTCCTGCCTTCCTGCCTTCCTGCCTTCCTTCCTTTCTTCCTTCCTTCCTCTCTCCCTCTTTACCTCCCTCCTTCCTTCCCTCCCTCCCTTCCTCCCTCCATTTCTCCTCTGATTCAGCAATATCGCCCAAGGGCAGATCCATGAGTAAACCTTTCTTCTATTAGAATCAGTTTTGCTCGGTAAAAGCTTTTTATATGAAGTCCAGCAAGTGTACATTTTAAAGCTTCTATTTAAGAAGCCAAATTTTTGTCAAACTTGAACTTAGCTGGATTCTATTATTTTTGTCATGTCAATAGATCTCAGTCTTTCTCTACGCTTTGTCAGATATTTTAAACTAAAAAAAAAAAGTACAGGTGGAATAATTTTTATAAAAAACCTTAGACTGAGTAATCGGAGACCTTACATATTGCTGGAAAGACTGAAAAGGTGATCTGACAGTGTGGTTGGGGAGATGGGAAGGGCGTGTGGATCAGAAGTTTCTGAGGGACCTTACAGTTTGGAACTTTCAGGATTGTTTATTTTAGGAATGTTTTTGAAACTGTTTTTGAGCCTTTTATTTACTTCTTAAAGATTGTAAGCATTTCTTAGGAATAGTTATATAATCAGTGAAGTTTTTAATGAGGGCTTTTCTGAATTCTGTAACTGTATTGTAACATACACTTTGACAGTTGTATTGGAGATCAAATAGTTTGCTGTGCTAAAGTGATCTTGATAGGTTACTGTGAGAGGAGCCCAAGGAAGAGCTTTGGTGATTTCTTAAACCAAATGCTCAGGGGCTGTAGGGTATATCCTGGCAGGCCCTGCACTTTGTAGTTGCAATTTCTTGGGGTTAGGGCTGACCCCTGGTGGTGGAACTGTTCATGCCTGGATTCATCCTCTAGGTCATTCTGACATAGAGCAAAATTACTATCGGAGGGGAAAGGCAGGTTGTTTACAAACCCCCATGTTACAGACAAGAAATGTTTTATGTTCAAAACTATTGAAGAAATGATTCTCTCAAATGAAGGTTAAGTAAAGAAACACGGATGTCTTTTGACTCTTGGAAGTACAAATGACTCGGTAAGATGGGACTTACAGTTTAAAGGTTGAAAGCATGCAAGTCTCCAGCTAGAGTTTGAGGAGCAGTTTCTCTCTGTTCAGAATGTTTAGCCAGGACGATCAACAGCTGTTGGCTGTTAAAGAAATGGTATGTGACTTCCTTGGGTGTCTTTCCCTTGAAATTTGAATTATTCTAGGCTGAAATCCTTGGTAGCATGTCTCTCCCTATGTATCTGTCCACTTTCTCCTCTTTATTTCTTTCTGTCCATCTCCTACTGTCTTGTTTTTCTTCCTCTTCCTGTCTGTTTGCCTCTCAAACACTTTTTTTTGCCTTTGGGTGCCTTTCCTCCCTCAGCCAGAGTCCAAAGAAGATTATGCTCTGTCCTTCCTCTTCTCCTGACCTCTGGTTGTATCTTTTAAATGGCCAAAGAGAAGGCTCTCTTGCTTCCATAAATGGCCTTTTTCCAGAAACCACCACCAGTCCACCAAAGATTCCCAGTGCACACATGCCTTTGCACAGCTAAGGGATCTTTAGCAATGTTTGCCCTGCAATTCTGCCCTCCCAGTGCCTCTCTTCAGGCATCCAATACCACCACTTTTCCCTTCCAAATGCCACAATGCTGTTCTGTTTACTCTCCCTGGGCTGCCAATGTAAACCAACATTGAAAGGTGTTCATTTGATTTGGCAGAAAACATGTTGTTCGTATCGGGCCCCGTGTGCTTGCTTTCTGCTGAGCCTTTGACTTGTAGTCCTTGGCAAACTTTGGTCCTGCACACAGCACTGCTGCATGCTGGTTGGATGTGGCAGAGTCATGGGTTTTTCCCTTTTGGACTCTAAATATAGAGCTCCCGCTCCATTCTTTGAGCATTAAAGGGTTGTCTCACTGTCTAAATGGCCCTTTAAATGTAGTTTGGGGTGATATAGACCTGATTAGGCAGGGCTTTTGGCACCTTCTGTGGGCCTAGTACCTAATGCTAACTATATGGAGAAGGTGGCTACAAGCTCTTTATAACATATTTGCACATTAAAACCTCAGTTCAGTAATAAAAATGTGTAAATTAGGTTACAACACTAAATTCCTGATATTTGACCATTTTGACCTACAAAAACAGCAATTTCATATGGTTCAGCTTAGTATTGACTAAATAAGAGTAGAGGAGCTGGTTTAAAAGGTCCCTCTACTTTTTATTTCATTAATTCATTTTTTCAAGACATACCTATTGAGCATATTTCTCATGCTTAGCATTTTGGTAGGTGTTGCATTCCAAAAAGAAATTGAGTCTGTTTCCTGCTCTCTAGCCAGGAAGACAAACAGTAAACCAACTTCAGTAAGAGTGTCGGGTGTTCTAGGGAAAGCCTGTTCACGTGCAGAGAGGTCCCAGTTTTAACACCAAAAGTCCTAGGCAAACTGGGACCAGGTTACTTGGACATAGAGCAGTTATGGCTTCATGCAGAAATAACTCTGTGCTTTAAGAAGTTTATGATTAGAAATGTAACCACCCCTCTGACCTAGCAGAGACAAAAAAGCACATTAGCAAAATAAAAGCTCTGTGGAGTCTCAGTGGAGAAAGCTGTTTAATTTGTTTAACCAGGATTTCTCTAATTTATTTGACCTTGGAACTCTTTTTGTACTTAACATTCTTTGAACATCTTTGGATTCTCCCCTTTTTGTCCTTTGGGGAAAAATTGCATCATTCTCTATCCTAAAGTACACATTATTACCTTATATTATTAGTCTGATCCATGATTCAGGCAACAATTAGTATTAAAATAGCCCATCACAAGAAGATTTAGTAATAATGCAATCTTGGGATTAAAAGGTTTTTTAGAAGGGTTGCTAATGTGCTGTGGAGGGTTGTGAGTTACAGCGGAGCTATTTTTTTCTGGCTGACACACGCAGAGTCAGGATGGCTGCTCACCTCTTTCTGCAAGTGTGTTTTTTGAACCAAAGTCTGAACCAAGTTGTTATGGAAACGGAACAGTCTCCATGTCTGAGAGCTAGCACCTCTCTAATAATTAGCATGGCTGAGCAAACTTTAGTGGAAATGATTAATCTTTGCAAAGCACAGGTAAGCCTAAAAGATTGAACAGGTGTTTGCTGGCCTTTGCACTTTCCGGCCCTAGAAAATGTTAATATGGAAAGACCTGAGCAAGCTCAGATTCTGAGTCTTTCCTTACTTGAAAAAGGAAAGTCATCCTCTAATATTATGGTTATTGGTTTTTTATATTTATATTTCTTAAGACATCTTTTAAGTTAACCTATAGAGTGTTTCAGAGTGTGATTTGCAACCCTCTTTGAGCTTGTTAAGATGCAGATTTCTGGGCCTCTCTCCAGACCCCACTGAGTCAGAATATCTCAGGGAGGGTCTTGAAATTTGAATCTGTAACAAGCTTTCTGCTGAGTTTGATGCTTGCACAGTAGAGTTAACTTTGGCAAACTTTAAAGGGTCAGATAATAAACAGCTTAGGCTTTGCAACTCTATATTAGTGTGAAAGCAGTCATAAACAATACGTAAAGGAATGGGCTGGCTGTGTTCTGATTTGACTTTCTTACAAAGACAGCAGTGGTTGGACTTGGCCCTTGGCTGTAGTTTGCCCACCATGCTCTAGAATCTGTAAAGTGTTACCCACCTGCTTTCAAAGGTGTTTGTGCTCAAAGTCAACCACCCATCCAGATACCCCCTTCAGTCTGGCCTGAAGACAGTAAAAGGGGAATATGCCTTTTTCTGGGGGAGGGGAGGGAGGGAGTTTTGCATGATTTGATAGCAAATCTCCCGTGGTTATGAGTTTTAAAGTGGGTTGGGATCTCCTTATCACCCATCTTAATTGTTGATAAGATAATTTCCTGATTTGGAGGCTAGAACAGAAGTGAATTGAGGAACTTTAATCAGTTCTGAAGAAAAATCGCAGGTTTTCCTTGAAGGAGGAGACTGAGGTTTGGTAGTGGTCGTGGTGGGGGTTTGTTTGAGAGGCAGTTTTTCTTTTTCTCTGTTCCACTTGCTGCTTAGTGGTCTTTTTTGTTAGTTTGTTTTGTTTTCTGAATTCCTGCTTTGTCTTTTGGGCCTGGCCTTTGGAGTCAGGCAAACCCATACCCATCCTCAGAGTAGTATTTGCATCTATGACCTGTATTCATAGTACACTGAACTCTTCTTTAGGAGTATATGTAAGTTCAACAACTTGAGATTTTTTTTCACTGTTTTCAAATGCTGCCATGGCACATTCTGTGCTACCTTTAGCGTAGCTAATTTTTCATTGCTTTTGAAAGTCTTTTGAAGCGAAAGGGGGCCTTGTTCTTTAAAAATTAGTCCTAAGCATTAGAGAATGTACTCTTACTTACTTTATTGTTATCTTGGATTCGGGATTTGATTGTCTTAATTGTGTACATCCAACCAGATTATGAGCTTTTTTGCTTCCTGAGTTTGAATATTCTGTTTTTCCAAATGGTTTGCTTAGTTTCAAATTTTCTTTTTATGTGTTTAAGGAAGAAGTAATTCCCCTGGACCACAGCCATGAGTGCACTGACTAACGCTGCTTTCAGAATATATTTCTGTTCACATCCTTGAAGGTTTTCTTCTTTGTGTCACAGCAGTTCCTTACTATTATCTTATTTTCTGATTTCTTTTGAAGAGATAATGATGGTGGCCAATTTGTGCATTTTATAATGTTTTAATTCAGTTATGTTCATATTGTAGCTTATGCTGGAAACATAATGACACACACCTGAGTTGTTCTCTTTAATTCAGCCTTAAAATCTGTTTCCCACATGGTTTGAGGCTGTGTATTGTGGTATCATTGGCATGTATAGTTTTGCAATGTCATTGTCAACTCTGTCATCAAATATAAGAATATTTTCTTTTGACGTATTTATATCCACTTCCAAAACTACTCTGTATTCATTTATCACAAGGCGATTTAAACCTTCTCTTATTCATTGTTGTTTACTTTTTTAAACGTCGGCTTTATATATTTTTTTAAATCTGAGAATTTGTGCTTTGTGTGTCATTTTCCCTCTTGATTTTTTGTTCCTTCTATCCAATATATTTTTGCTTTTCATCCAAAAAACATTTACTCACTGCTTTCTATGGACAACAAATATCCCTCCACTCGTTTGCATGGACTTTTGCCTATATTGCTCCCTGGAGAAGACTTCTTTGATTGAGGTTGTTTTTGGTGACTACTTTGGGCATCCTAGTGAGAGGCTTTAGGAAGCTTGGAGTCAGGATTCAGAAGGGCATTGAATTTCTAGTGCAGCCTTAACTCTCTGGCTGGGTAACCTGGAGCCTCAGGTCTCTTCTCTGCAATACCTCTTTGGGAGTGCCATGTATCACAAGCATGTCAACTGTCTGCCAGAAAGCATATGGCCGCCAGAAGGGGAGTGCCCCATAAGCGAGAGCCGTTACCATGATAATGAGTAGAAGGTGGTTGCATCCTTGCTATCTGCTCCAGAGTGTGAATCCCTTCCCAGCTACTTAAGAAATGCCATCTATCTGAATGTGCCAGTTCCCATGAGCTCTGCCTGTTTCCAACCTGAAATGCTGTGATGCATTACATTTTCAGCCTGCAAATTCAGGTTCTTTATCTGTGGCTTGCTATTTTGAGTATTGGACCCGTAGTTATTTCACAGGAAGAATTTGGCAGGGTGTCTTCAGTTTTCTTGGTTTCAGTCCTCGTAACAGAAATGGTAGGTGGAACAGTCACATTTCATGACCAAGTTGCTGCTTGTTCAGGAGGTGTTTTTTCAATCTGGCTGAACAATGGAGGCCTTTTGGGCTTTTTAATGGGATAGTTAGCTTTGGAGAATTCTTGGCTGAAGAATGTAATTCTGTCCCCACACTTGATCCTTCCTGTTGTAAAGCTTCCATGAGAGTTTAGTTTTTAGGAAACATTTTTACTTTCTTTAGCGAAAACCATCATAACATGAGATGATGACATTATGGAAGTTTGAAGGGCCTGAGACAAAGCTGTGTGACAGGTACAGAATATTCTGCTTTCAGGATCTTGTGATTGCTGCCGAGATGATGAGAAATTTCTTAATTTCCCTGGTTTCCTGTGTGGTTGGACACCTGTTTCTCTGTCCCCAACTTTTATCTTTAACTTCATGAGAATGTTGCTCCTTTTGTAGCTCATGAGCAATGTATATTTTCAAATTTCAGCTTTGTGAATTTGGTGGAAAATTAGGGAAGGAGACTTTTAAAAAAAGGATTACCTTATTTAAAAATATTACCTTATTTCCACTGATCTGTCATCTGTTTCCATGGAAATAGATTTAGGAGATAGTTTCTGACGATCATATTCAGGGACAGCTCCTGATTTCCACTCCAGTTTCCATAGAGATGGAAGCAAAACTGGTGAAGACAAGGTGAAAAGGGTTATAAAAGTGAGCTGTTGTTGGACTGTGGTCCAGACCCTTCTCTGGAGGTTACTGTGTGGTCAGTTTGGTCATGAACCCTCTGTAATGCTGGTACTTGCTGGAAAACCAGGGGTTAATACTCAGATAATGGCCTTAGCCCTAAGAGCTCTGCTGTTTTCCACACTTCCCTTTGTCTTCTAGAATCTGCCTCAGAGACAGCTTGAGCCCCCCATGAATACTTATGCCTGCCTCCTTTTAAGATTTGTCTCTAAAACAGTTGAGACAATCAGATATTGATTGCCTGGCAATTTTGGTACCTTTGGTCTCCCAAGGTGGGCAAGAAGAGAGAAGCCGGCTTTTGTCTGCCAGATATTCAGCCTCCCTGAGTCTGCACACTGGCAGAAGCTTTCACATTTTCTGTCTGCTTTAGTAAGCAGACACAGGAACAAAAAGGCAAGGTTGAGTGACATTGTCATGAACTGCACTTTGCTATTTCTGAGGGCTGTCTTGGTTGTTTGCCTGGAAATTATGAAATTGGCCTTATGTTTTTACTTAAGTCCAATCAATCTATGCTTTTAACAGAACATTTAGTCAGGAGCCGATTAAATGGTACCATTAACAGAAATAATTCGTCAAAATAAAAAAAAGATGATGTCCTTTCAAGAAAGCCGTTTTAAAATAAATAAGGGTAAAATAGGATGTTTGAGCGGGCTTCCCATCTTTTGGATCCAGGACTTTTTGTTCTGGCTTTCAGAAGGGCAGAGTCTAGATTGTAAATGTTGGGCTGTCCAGTGAGGGTAGATTTCCAGAATCTCTAGGTTCCTGTATTTGGAAGGCACTTTAGGGGACAGTCTTGAAGGTTCATTTACATAGTAAGCATGTTTCTTAAACTTTAGCACGCCTACTGATGAGTCGTTGGTGGCTGATGGCCTGTACTGTCTCTGCTTCCATTCTAAACCTTTGTGAGGAGAGAAGGAGAAAGTAGTGACTTGAAGCTCTCCCCTGAGAAGATGTACATAGCTCATTCCGGGAAGGTCATTTAACCTTCATCAGAGGTCCAGTATCTTTTTGATTTTGAAAGAAGAAAGAAGAGCAATGAGAAACGGCAGTGAATCCACTGAAAGTGAGCACTTGACTGCTTGTCTCTTCTGTTAGCAACTGCAGTAGTTGCATGTGGATTATCGATGTTCAGAAAGATCCAGAAAGCTGGGACTGCAGGTAACATTGCTCTCTTCTTGCTCCTTGCAGAAGTCTCTTCTATGGGAATCCAGCTGCTGCTCTTGGGGTACCTGTTCCCTGTTTTTCACCTCTGACCCAGGTAGATCTTGATTCTCCAGGATGCTTGGCTGAGCTGTCTGCATCTCATCCCTCCTGCCTGATGGTGGAGGAACCACACCTTAGTGGAATTTTGCTGAGATCCACCAAAATTCTTCAGTTGAGTCTGCAGGTCAGACCCCTTTTGTGACCAGAGCTGTCTCTGTCTATGCCCTAAATTTTCTTAGCTTTAGTTTCTGAGAGTTTTTTTTTCCCCCTTTTTTTCTTTCTATGCTTTAACTAATGTTTTTTTCTTTGCTTTTTTTTGTTGTTGTTGTTACACTTTAAATGCGAAAGAAAATTCTTCCAGAAATGTGGATGTAACATGAATAACAACCTTAGTTAGCTTGACATACTAATTCTACATTTCTGAGACAATTGCCCAACAGTACCAGGAGGTGGGTGGAATGAGCGAGACTCAGTTTACCAGGTGGGACCACATAGAGGCTAGTTTGCTGCACACTTGCTTTGTGCCAGATGGGACACCAAGTGTGTGAACTTGCTTAGTGCTTGTAACCCTGAGTGGTCATGCCAGAAAGGTCTGTCTTGCAAGTGAATATTTTATTATCTGTATTTTACATATAGGGGAACTGAGGTTCATGACTTGAGTCAGCCCTGCTCTGTGAACTGCACACCCATACCCACAGCTGGTGAGATACATGAACTCACTGTTGAAGCTGAAGTCCCACCCAGATTTCCCTCAGTCCAAGGAGGCCCAACCACAGAATTGGGTTAGGACCCATGCCTCCCAACTGCCAGCTGCTGCTCCCACCCCTGGTCATTGTTAGTAGCTCTCTGTGTAGTTACTGTCTAGTCTTTTTTCAAAGCCCAAGTCATGTGTCCTTCCTCTCTGATGTCCTCCAAGAACCGTGTCTGCCTGATATCCCAGTCTAGCAGGCCCTTGAGGGGAAGGGCTGCCTCTTACACACTAACATCCAGCAGGTACTCAGTAAATTTTTTAGAAGGAGGGTATCCAGTAGATGTTAACTCTGAGTAGAGACTGTGAGCCAGCCTACCATCTAGTTGACCCTGTAACGATGAATAACAAAGGCTTTCTAGGGTCCCTGGCCCACCCCACAACCAGGTATGACTGGAGTTGTTCCTTTTCTCTGGGACAAGTGGTTGGTTCTTGCTTGAGTGGAAATAGCAGAATAGCTGACACTTAAAATATTCACCCTTCACTTACTGGGTAAAAGGGTTTGATTGTAGGGTCATTAATCAAGCTGTCAGGTAGAACACGAAGGCCTTATTTATTTTATAAGGAGGTACTTTATAAAGAAATTGAGCTACGATGATGAATAGATATTGGACACCAATTATGTTGCTACTGTTAGTCGAGATACTCATATTTAGCAGCAACAGCTACCATGAGCAATTGTAAAAGTAAATAAACTTCCCTAAGGATGAATTATACCGTTTGATGATTAACTCCCCATCAAGCACAGTGACCGTTTGCAGTTAGACTTTTAAAAAAGTTAGAAATAAACCTGTATTTAAATGACAGTTATGGTTAGGCATACCAACAGAAGGGGGCATTGCTAATGTCAATTAATTCTAAATAAATTATTGGATTTAAAATGTATACTTCTATTAAAATCTGTCCTAATCTAGACCTCCATTAAATAAAGAATACTGTATTCCATGAGCTCAGAGAATCATATAACTTGCACCACTGTCATAGCTGAACCCATCACCTGTACTTCAAAATGTTTTTCAAGTGCTTTGCTATAAACTGTCTCATTTACCCTTTAAACAATTCCTGTGAGCTGGCCCAAGTCCTGAGTGCATTTATTGACACAAGCTTTGGAGTCGATTCCATCTTCAGTCCCAGTGCTCTTGTGATGGGGCCCCTCGCAGCGTGATCGCGACTGGGAATGTAATCGTGGATGTCCCGGCCACAGAGTCTGGCACGTACTAAGGTGCCAGAATACGTGAGCTATTTTTAAAATGATATTTTTAGTGGTTTGAAGCAAATATCTAAATTGGAAAGCTGGTTTTGATACCTTGAATAATCTGGTGGGCTTGAAATGTCGATAAATATACACTTCTGGAAGTGTATTTACAGTCAACAATATTTATCAAAGTTAGGTTTTATTTTGCCCCAAAGCTGAAGTTATAAAATAATTCTAATGCACATACTTATGTTTTCTGTGCCAGGGCTAATGAAAAAATGAGGGCGTTTTGGGTGAGCTACTTAGCAGTACAACCTTTCCCAGCTCTCACTGAGGAGCACTCATCAGCATTCAGCAACCCCGTCAGAGTGGAAAAGTCTATTTGCTTTAAATGAGATTTTGCTTGATTGCTATTTTTATTTTGAAAATCCAATTTTAGCTTTTTGTCTCACATAATAATGAATTTTTTGATAAATATTGTCACCCTTTATGGTTAAGGGTAAAAAAGAGGTAACAGCTTTTTGCAGTGAGATAGCATAATAAAATCATATATTTGGAATCTTCTTGTCATTGGCATAAATAAACACATTCCTTTTTATTGGTCAGAGAGGAAGAGGTAGTCCATGGTTACTTGGGAGAAATTTGCTGCTGCCTTTGAAGATCCAGAGCCTGAAGTCTGAAAGGAATGTTACTACCTTATTTGATTTACAGTAGCTACAATTAGATAACTTTGACAATTAATTCCAGTTGAGTTTCCCTTTGCTATAGCTGAGTGCTCTATGCATTTTGTGGGTGACTATGGCCCCTTGGCAATCACCTCCTCACTGTGGGTTTCTTTTGGGATGACAAAAACTACTTATCATGACACAGGACAGAAAATAAACCCTGGAAGAGCCATATAGTTCAAATGACAATTGAAAATAGCAATCAGAGCAGTGAATAGAAGCTGAGGCACAAACTCAGTTAACAAACAGAGGAACTAATCTTTTAGACATTAGATAGAAAGCCTATTTCTGAGTTTATTTCACAGTACATTATGAAAACATTTCTTTAAATCACAGTTCATCTCCATTTAAAAGATATAATCTACATATTCTCATGGGAAATACTTAGAGACCAAGCTTTACTATTTTTTTTTCCCCTGAAGCTGACCTTATTCTCTGAAAATATAGTTTTCACACTGTGAAATGTAATTTATTTGACCCCAACAAAATCTGAATAAAAGCCACCACTGTTACCAGTAAGAAAGTGAAGGTTTGGAGAATTGGGGTTATTTTTTTTATTTTTATTTTTTTTTTGCAAATAAATATACTGAAGGAGATGCAAGGAGACCCCATAAGTATAGTATTTGCACTCATTTCTGGTTTATAGTACAGAATGTCAGTGGAGAGTGGTGGGTAGATGTGGAGTTTATGGTGGCCCAAACCCTCGTTTGGCTGAGAGGAGCCTGTAGCCCAGAAAGGAGAGGTGACCTCTTGAGAGTCAAATGGCTGGTGGGGGCAGGCCTGGTCCATATAGGGGCCAGGTGGTATTTGCCAGTGTGCCCTTTGCCTCTCGAAAACTTTTCTTTTGGGAAGCTTATATATTTTTTTAATACCTCGTATTGTGTTCTCTTAGTGTCTAGGTTCACATTTGCTTGAGTTTAGGAAGAGCCACAAAAATCAATGGCTCTTCAACAGAGACTATAGCAGCAAGTGATAGGAGCGTTTCTCTTGTCTTAGACTCACTCCTTTTCATTTTAGGTAACGTGGAATTGCCTTGACTGTGTAGAGTCTCCTGCTTTTTTCCTGGGCATTAGTCCCTGTGCATTTGTGATGGTTTTCTTAGATGAGATTCAACAGTCAGGTCAAATTTGAAGGCAGTGTAGGCTTCATGAACATAAGAACATATAGTTGTCAGTCTCTGAGTACAGGAAACAAATGTTCTTACAGAGCTGGGGAAATAGAGTGATCAGAGATTCATGGTGATTGGGAAAAGTGAGAGCCTTAAAAGGTTCTGTCTGAACATTTGCCACCCACCTGATAAACCATCGAGGGAAGGTGTTGCCTTGGTCTTTGCTGTGAGATAGCATAATAAAATCATATATTTGGAATCTTCTTGTCATTGGCATAAATAAACACATTCCTTTTTATTGGTCAGAGAGGAAGAGGTCCTCAGGATATGGTAGGCATTCATCACCTATTTGGGGGAATACCAACTACTTCTGTGATTGTTCACTCTATGCCAGGCTGTGTGCTAAGATCTGTGATCCCCCCCACCCCTCCAATTGTAGAGGCACAGAAATGAAGTATAAGAACCTGAGTCACTTGTCCAAGATCACCGTCCTGGAGTTCCCCAGTCTGGATATGAACCCAGGTGGTGCCCAGCAACAGCAACAGAAGAATAGGACATTTGTGTCCTCATTGCTGCCTCCTCGGCTGCCTCATCTTTCCCTTGCTCTTATCACTGATTCCTACATGAAAAGAGCCATCACGTGTGCAAGTACTTTATGCTGTACATGGGTTATTATTAAACTTGATGAAATTGAATCCATTTCGGGAGATGGCTCTTCTCCTAACCATGATGTGTGTTCTCATCCTTTCTTGGCACACATTTCTGTTTTTCCTTTAATTCAGAGTAGTGAATGTGGGCGAAAATGGAGGGAGGTTTTCTTTGGAACTAGGATTCCGGAGTTTTCCAGAGCTAATAGCTGCATGCTGCAGTATTTGGCTCTCTGAGCAACATTTTGAGGCGAGAATCTCAACCATTACCAGTTCTAGAGATGAGAATGACTTCTAAGGTACCAGTGACTCAGGTGGAGGAGTCCTAACTGGAGAGAATTCCTTTGGCATTGTGTTATTACCCCGCGGGCTGGGAACAGAGGCCCTGGTGCCTTGGAAGCAGGAGGCGTTTGCATATGTTTCCCGTGGGTTTTCTTTATAAATGTTGAGATCCTTTTGTTGACAAGGCAGTATTGAACCCATTGGTTTGGAAGGTGGATTAATGGAAAACCTATCTCAGTACCACAAAGTGGTGATTCTTCACAAAGTGGTGATTCTTCTACTTTTCAGCTTGTAGTTCTTCTAAAGCGTTCACAGAGTCCAGAGGTTTCCAAGCTCTGCTTTGTCCTGACCTGTAGGCTCTTTAGGATACAAAAGGAAATACTTATGTTAGAATTAAATGACTTTCCTGCAGAAGAGAACTTCTTCACTAAAAGAGTCTCTTGAACAGATAGCTTTGGGAAATTCTGCCTTCTCATTTTTTTTTTTTCTTTCTTGGCAACTGTGCATTTGTATATTAAAGGCTCTGAGAAGTCCTGAGAAAGAAACCTATTTAATTTTATCTGGCATTCTCCAGCCTTATTTAGCGCTCCAATTTTGATTTGCCTGAAGGGCACTTCTAGAAATAGGGTTTTAGATATTTAGAGGTCAGTCACACAACATCTAAAGGTTAAATTATATTTGTTTATGAGCTTCTTAGGCTACTGATTCAAAGCCAAATCCTTTAGACCTGAGATCAACAAACTTTTTATTTAAAGGGCCAGATAGTAAAAATTTTGGGCTTTGCAGGCCATAAGGTCTATTGCAACCAATGAACTCTGACGTTGTAGCGTGAAAGCAGGCAGAGGCAATACAGAAACAGATGGACGTGTTTGTGATCCAGTAAAACTTTATTTATTGAAACAGGAGTAGGCTGGATTTGCCCTGTGGAGCATAGTTAACCCATCCTGTGTTGGGTCCCTGGTCTTCAGATCACTACTGCATGTTCTGCACTGTTCCCTCTGGCTGTAAAGCATGTGTTGATTCAATAACTTCCATTCGGTCTCCCTAACTCAGTTCAAGCACCACCCTCCCATGGAGGCCTCTTCTTGGACTCCCGAAACAGATTGAGACCCTGCTCCCCTGCCCTTCCGTAGCTCTCAATGGCCTCCTCTGTCATAGCTCTGACCAACTGTGCTGTCATCACCCATTTCCTTCCCTGTCCTCACCCCAACTGGGAGCTCTTAGGGCAGAGACCTTATTGCTAGTGTGTATCTTTAGCCCTGACAACTAGGATGGTGTATCAGGCACACAACAGGCACTTATTGTGAGCTCGTTGGATGAATATGCTGTGATAACTTAATACAGTGTTGTTTTTGTTTTGTTTGGGTGAACTCTTAGAGTGAGTAGTAAATACAACGGGAGGAAATGCTCTTTCTAAATAAAAATTTCAAGTATTCCTAAAGACACAGATCATTTGAGTAAGTCTGGGGAAGAATTCCACATCCTCCTAGGATGTGTGCTTCTCTGACGAAGGAGGAAAAAAATGAGGCTACTGTACATCGTGGTAAATTATGCGTGTGGAACAGAAAAGCCGAGTGAAAATGATAATTTAGGGGGCAATAGAGAAGTATTTGAAAGATCCGAAGGCATATTTTTCTCCTTTTTTCTCCATGTATCAGAGATTAAATGATATAGACCCTTTTCTCTTTTTACCTAGGCTTTAAAATATTTTTCTGATAATTCCTCTTCATATTACATGACTGCTCTAATTACATTTCTAGTTTTAAGATAATAGAACTGCATTTTTAATGTGCTCTCTACTATATCTTGATTTATGATATCTCTCCTTCCTTAACGCCTTCTAAAAAAATTTAACTGAGTTAATATTAAAATAAAGTAGATGAATTAAAAGGGAATGAACCTTTAAAATCTCAGATCCAGCCCAAATGCTCATTCAACAGCTGGCCTCTGAAGCCAGGATAGCTTTGCTCTCACCTACCTCCCTGATGGGAAGCCCCACTGACCTCCAGACATGGCTATGATTCTGAGCTGGCCTGGTGAGGAAGGAAAAGAAAGGCTGGCCTGACCTCCCATACTGCATAAATCTAGAAGAGACACCACGACTATCCCAAAGTCCACTGCTACGAATCTCTTAAACTCTCAGCAATTTGAACCCCTTCTGCTGCTGTCACTGAGAGCGCTACAAGGTGACTTTCTGAGAACTGGCAGGCAGAGCTAGTTTTATCTCAATGCCATTGCTAATGAATGGGTTGACCTAGGGAGAGTCACTTGACATCTTGGCCTTCAGCCTCCTGGATGACTACTTCTGTGTCTGGAGTGATTGATCAGCCTCCTGGGTTGTTTTTGATGCTAGCAAATGAAACTCCATATACTCAGTTGAATATTAAATAATGCCGTGCCTGTCTCTCGCTTTAATCTTAGGAACTGGGTGGAAGGGAACTGCAGGAATTTTAAAGCCTCGACAATTGAAATAATTGGATACCACATCTGAGTTCTTAACTTCATTAAAACACAGGCACTTTCTTCAAGGAGCTCATATGTAAATAAAGGAAGTGGACACGCAGACCGAGGACTGCAGGGTTGGGGAATAATGGCATGCACTGTGGGGGTTTGGAGGAAGGTGTCACTGGTTGTCTGTCTGGAATTGGATCCAGGCAGTCAGGAAGGGCTTCCCAGGTGAGATCATGATTGACTTGGATCTTTAAGGATGCTTTGGTGTCCATCATATAGAGGGGCAGGGTGTCAGGAGTTTCTTACAAGGAAAGCAGGACTCCCGAATAACTTCAGGTCCACAGATATGGTATCAGGGGAGTAACATGGGTTGTGCTTTCCCAACTAGCCACTCAGAATAACATTTAGTATAGCTGTGGAATGTACGTACGTGAAACTCATCATATAGATTGCTAAACATAGGTCATGGTTGTGCTTGTCCAATCTTTTTCATGGTTACACTTTTATCAAGTATAAAAGGTGAACTTAAAAACAAACAAACAAGAAAGCAAATAAACAGAATGTGAGTAGAAGGAGAGGCTGTGCAGGGATTACCCTCGAGGGACACTGCTGAGAAGAGCAGTGATATTCAGCACCGAGGACAGCGACACCCAGCATGTCTACATCCAGGACTGGGTAAGCTCTCTGCTGATGATTCATAGGTGTCGAATGTGGTAAGGAATGACATTCTTTGCAAAGAGTCTGTGTTCATCCTGTCCCCAGGACCTCACACAAGCCATGGTTGGCCAGCTGTCATAGGTTAGACCATGCTACCCTTCTGCTGGAAGTCAGGCATCTCACAGTCTCATTCCGTTGGTGCAGACCGCTTGGAGTTGGGATCAGACCTCGAGGGTTGTCCTGCTCCTGAAGCAAATAGAAGGCCATGCTTGCTGTATTTTCTGCCAGACAGTTGGCCCAAGGTTATAACTTACTCACAATCCCTGTATATACGAGGAATTTCTGTGCCTTTTCCAGGTCATAGGTAACGAACACATGACCCCTTCTTTAATAGACCCACAGATCCCAAATTTCCAAAATGGCTGTTTTTTTTTTTCTTTATCAGTGGAGTGACATTAGTGGTGCTATTAGCTGCCAAATTCTGTGGACTATGGCACATTACTCATTTAGTACTTGGCAGGCTACTCGGTATCATTTGTGGTGTTTGTCCCCCAGCAGCTCAAGATAATGGACTCAGCCTTCGACTGACTTTGACAAGTTGGTAGTATTTTCTCCACCTCTCCCTCAATGCATCCAGCCTTAGCCAGAAGTAATGTTGAGATGTCTGAGCCTCCAGCAGGACTCTATATTTTATTGGAAGCTTTAGCTAAAATAACCCTTTTACATTTACTTTGGAAATGAGAGTTCAGAGTTGTTGAAGGAATTGTTGGATTTTGTGGTAGTAAATCCTGATTTTCCCCTCACTTGGCCAGGCTGTTGACTGGGAAGCCTTTGTGTGTAAACTTGGTTCCTCAAAGAGACCCAGTAAAGAGTCATATTTGTTTGTATAGTCATAGTTAGAAGAATTAAGAAGAGGCTTTTCATGAAACCAGCCCTGTGTGATCTGTGTGTGGTGTCTTCAGTCTTTTTAAATAAATTACATAAGAATATTTCAAAACCAACTCACTAGTGTTAATTGTGAGTCACTGCTGGGGCTGGCATAATCAGAGTAAGTTTCATGAGTGTGCAACCCATGCAGTCACATAGGGCCCCGTGCTCAGTCACATAGGGCCCCATGCCCACATTTGGTTTAATGCTCTGTTGCCACTGTCTTGACATTCTTAATATTTTTTGAATAAAGGGACTCACATTTTTATTTTATACTCAGTTCTATAAAGTATGTAGCCAGTCCTGGGCATAATCTAGTGAGGAAAGAGAATAACAACTGGAAGACAAGGGCCTGTTAGAGAATTAAGGAGTTCTGAGTCTACAGAGGGTACAATGGGTTTTAATAGATGTTCTATCCATTAATAAAGGTTGCATAACTGTCCTCCATGATAGATAGTTTTAGCATAAGGCCAGTGATGGGTAGAATCAAAGTTAAACACGAAGGCAGTAAGTGGTCTTGTGGCTCTCCAAGCAGTCTTATTCTTCACTCCCCCAGGCCTCCAACCTATCCTTTGAGACCTAGAGCCCAGGAGACAACTAGGAGGGGTCACAGCCCTGCTAAGTGACACTAGATGAATGTCCTGCATGAGGTAGAGCCAGCTGGCAATTTGGGCATCTCTGTACATAAGATTGGCAAGTTACCGGGATGAGCCCAGCTTCAGGAGGAAGTTGTTTGGAGCTGTGAGAATATGGAGAGACCTGCTGGAAGCCCTTTCTGACCCTACTTGGCATGAAGGAAAGTCAGGGTTAGCCAGGGGCCTGATCCCAGCAGCTGGACCCACAGGCAGGCTTGTCTTTCCTGTCAGCTGAGTTCAGCCCTCTGCACTTTTACTTCAGATGGTTTACGAAGGAAAATTTTATTCTTATGTAATTACGGTTAATAAATACACATAATTTCCTACTTTTAATTTTTATGTGTAATCATACGTCCTCATAAATGTTTTCCCCAATATTCCTCACTGAAGGTGGGGCTGTTACAAAGTGTTAGCAGCAGGTAAGGTGAGGTACTCAGAAAGAAAGGGCAAATGTTTCTTAAAACCTTTGCCCTATACAGAAGGCAGAAAGGTAATGGGAGAATACAAAGTTTAAGACACACAGCCAGCAGTTATAAGGTTATGTTATAGATGAGTGACACCTCCCCCTGCCCTGCCACCAGCACACACACCACTTTCCTCTGGAAATCTAGAGATTTAAAACCTCGCATCATTGTAACCTTTGATTTTTAGCTCCAGCTTAAATCTATAAGCATGTCACTATCAGAATTCCTGTCTGTGGAAACCTTTGAATGCGAACCTCAAAGCGGTCCTCCTGGTGTGCTCTCTCATCTTCTCTTTCACAGTGATACCATTGGCAGTAAGCCATTTTGCTTCCAGGAAAAGCAAATCTCTTTCATCTGACTCTCCTTGTAAGATCATATAGGACTGTAAGTAAAATAGTCTAGAAACATTTTAGACCTATATTGCACCTACAGAGGTGTTAAGGTCCAGTGGACAGAACACAGGGTTGGGATCTGTAGAGCTGGATTCAAATCCCGACCCTGTCACTGGAGGTCATGTGACCTTAGGCAGAACACTTAACCCCCTTGGGCCTCAGTTTTCTCATCTGTAAAATGGGGATCTCTGTGTAAAATAAAAGAATATCCTTAGTGACTGTCACTGGGACCAAGGAGGACAATATTAGAACCTGTTATAGTGTCTGGTGTGAATTGCTGCTTGATCAAGGTAGAGGGAAGCTGAAGAAAACATTTCCTTTATTGAGTTGAATTTGTCTTAATTAGTTATAGTGACCCCACTCAAAGATACTTGTGAAGAACTCATATGGAGTCAGAACACCTCCTGCTCTGGGGGAATGGAGGATAGCCCTGAAGTGTAGACAGCAGCCGATCCACCCACTAAAAGAGAAGCAGAGCTAACTGGAGCAGCTTCAGTGAGCAGGAACGTTGTCAGGGACAAACATGTAATCTTCAAGGTCTTTGTGTAATGAGAGATCACATCAGATTAATGATTTTAAAATGAGTATTTTTCTGCCTTCTGGCCATGTTTTAATGTTCTAATGCCTTTTTTCTTTCTTTCTTTTCTTTCTTTCTTTCTTTCTTTTTTTTTTTAACATCATCAACAGTGACATTATCATAATACTACTCGGTTTAGTATTTTTGGTTTTATATCCACGTTGAGCCATCCAAACCATTAAATGGATTTTGTAATATGATACCCAGGGAACTCCTTGGGAGGAGATGTACTGTTTTAAGTCTGTGTTTTCACATTGAACTGAGTATATGGAACTTGGTGACATGCTCTCTGCTCGTGTGTGTGTGTGTGTGTGTGTGTGTGTGTGTTGTGGGGGGAGGGACTCACCCCTGCCGTGGACAGTTTAGTTTTGAAGAGCTAGGTTTGGGTGTCAGGGCCTTAAAATTAGGGCAAGTTACGTAATTTTTCTGGGCCTTTGTTTTCTAATATTTGGGGATAATGATATCTACCTCCATAGGGCTATGTGAAGATTAAGGGAGAATGTATGTAGAGCACAGAGCTGGCATGTGATGAAGGGGTCCTTAAATGTTAGCTGCTGCTCTTGCTCATGTTATTATGCAGTAATACCTAATCCGCTGTTTCTACCCTGAATTTGGAAGCGACGGGTCCTAGGGTGCAGCAACATTGAGGGGATTTATTTGGATGAGGTTTAAATTTATTTGGGACCTGCAAGCTGCCTGCTAGTGCATTTCTGCTCTCCCCACACGTTTTCTTTAGAATTTTTTATGCCATTGATAATGACAAAACCTGGGATGCAGTGTTTTTTAATTCTCTGTCAGTCAGCAGTGCCAAGTGATTCAAGAGTGGGCGGCCCTTCATCCTCCCACTTCCAGAAAGTTCTTATAAAGACTGCTTGGAGGTGGAGGGAAAGACTTCTTTTTAACACAAATGATGTGTTTTGACAAAAATATACCACCGTTGTGAGTTTACGCTGAAGGGAAAATGCTTGCTGTTATAAACCGTGCTTGTTTTTCCTTGGTAAAATGGGGCATTGACACTTGAGTTTCTCCATGCAACATGTGGGTGACAACTTTTGACTGAGACAGCGCTAGCGTGATATGCATATTAATCTTTGGTAAAACATGGAAACTACAGCCTTGCCCAAACAGACTCTTGATGTATTTTTAAACCAGGGACCTAAGGAGGATGCAGAAGTCCACAGTGAGCATGCTTTTGAGTGTCAGAGTCTCAGTTCCAGCACTGCCACTGTGGGGTCTTGGGCAATGACTCTTCTCTGAGTGTATTTCTTCCCTAGTAAAGTGAAGAATGAGCACAAGAAACAGGAGGCTGCCTTAGCTCCCTATATGCTTTTCCTCACTCCCAGTGGTCGTGTGTGTGTGTGTGTGTGTGTGTGTGTGTGTGTGTATGTGTGTATGTGTGTGCGTAATTTTTCTGTGAATTATTTTCTGGGGACCTCCAGGTAACTCACGTGGGAGTAGAAGTGTAACAAATACACACAGAAAGTGACCTTTAATTGAGCAGGTGTGATGGAGCCAGCAGAGCTACTTATCCCTTAGAAAGTTCGATCACTGTAGAACACCCACCATGGGGAGGAGAAATTTAAGAATTATGGGCAGCAAAATAATACCAGTTGTAGCCCTGGTGGACTGCATAGACTGTCTTTATGACTGTGATGAGGAGACTGTTCATGATTATAGTTAACGTTTACTTAGCACATAACCTTGGCAGTCTTTGTGCTAAGTGATTCACGTTTACTCCACAATAACCCTTTGAAGAAGGAGCTATTATTATTGAACCCATTTTTTCCGGTGAAGGGACGAGGTTTGGAGGGGTGAAGTGATGCTCCCTGCTCCCTTAACAAAGTTGGAAAGGCTGTTTTCAGCCCATGTGGTAGGACTTTGCATCCCTTGTATTTACCATCTGTGGCTGTGACCATTGCTATGGGACCAGCGAATCTGTTCTGGGTGAGAGTCATGCTTTGCCCAGGTACACAGTGGGAGAAAGCCACCAGGAGGGCTTTTAGCACGCCTTGCAAATTGCATATTGCAATTTTCCAGGGTCCATTTTTTCTGGAATTAATTAGGGTTTTTCCTTTGTTCCTGATGGCGACATCAGATAACATAATGAACATAATTGCTAGGCATCATTGTAAGAATTTTTAAAACATTATCTCATTTTATCTTCATAACAGCCCTATTAAACAGATACTATGATTATTCCAATTTTTGGATGAGGAAACTGAGTATTTGCCTGAGGTCTTGGGACCAGTGAGTGACTGACCATCTAACCTGGACATCCTGTGTTGAGCTTCCACCCATGACCACTAGGCTGTGTGCACTTGGATGGGACCCTCAACCTGGAAGAGCTTATTGTAGGAAGAATGCTCTACTTCAGGGCTGATTTAGAGTATGTTGCTGGGAACATCAGCTCCATGGCTAGCCTGAGACACCTGGGTTCCAACTTAGACTCCCCGACTTACAGACCATGTTGTTATGGACAAGTCATTGCTTTTCTGGCCTTTGTTTCCTCATATATAAAATGGGAGAAGAGTACATACCTCAGTGGGATTTTGAGAGCTCAGTGTCTGACCCGCAGTTAGCTCACAATATATGGGAGCTATTATTAAATTCACAATTGAGAAGAGGGACCTAACAATGGGACTGTCTCCCATTGCCAAAGCCAGAAACCCACACCTGTTCTCTTTCCTATCTCTCTTCCATGTCCTCATCTTTTCAACATTTTGTCTGGAATATTCCTCCTGACTTTGCCTTCCTTTTAACTTAATTACCACATGGATGAGGGCCCTCATCACTTGAGCCTTCTGTGAAAGGGCTGCCTCCTCCCTGGCCTGCCTGTCTCCGGTTATGTGTCTTCTGATTCATTTTCCACATAGCTACCAGGTTGCTCTCCCAGCAAACCATATCTAACCTGGTCACTTTACTAAAAAGTCCTGAATAGTACCCGGGGACTTATAACCAGTTGTTCTTGAACCTTACAGGGCATTAGAATCATTTGACTTGGAAGCTGAGCAAGGTCGTACTTGGATGGGAGACCACATAGGAAGACCAGGTGCTATAGGCGTAAAAAAATTAAAAATAAGGGATTGTAAGATGACAAGGTCCTTGCAGTTCGTGAGATCAACCAAAGGTTGCCTCGACTAAAAAAAAATATCATTTGAAGAAGTTGCCTGAAATGCACATTCTGGGGTGCCATGCCACAGGGGCCAAATCCTAGGTCTGGGTTACGTCCAGGAATCTGCTGCTGACCTTTGACCCAGGCTATTCACATGTGTGTGAGATCTGAGCTGAAATACTGACTTTTGAGGATCTAGTCTTAGGTTTTTTAATATGCCTCCTCAGCCTGGCTTATTTCTACCTCTGTGTCTTTGTTAGGCCACCCACTCCATCCCCTCCTTCCCCTTTTCACCTGGTTTCTGTGTTTTAAGATTTAGCTCTAAGAGAGACTGATGTGAAGGTGCAGTGACAGAGTTAGTCATCAAAATATCTAATATTCACTGAAGGCTTATAATATGCTGGCTGAAGCTTTTACAGATATTAAGCCATTTATTCCTTGTAGCCCTGGGAGGTCCATACAGTTATTGTCTCCACTTTTATAGATGTGGAAAGTAGGTCGAGTTACTTGCCCCAGGGAGGAGCTCAGGTAGTCCTGGGCTCAGAGGGGTGGGTAGGGGAGAGGGAGGAACACCTTCTTTTCTTTTAGACTTTTGCAGCACTGGCTTGGGTTGTCACAGGCTCACAGTGAATGGAGGATATTGTTAACATTTAGAGTGCAGAGTTCAAGAGTGATGGACATCCTTCAGTGTGTAGGTAGCCCTGTTTATGAGGACATTGTGCCACAACTCTCATGCAACAGCAGATATTCTGCTGGGCATTCGTACAGGTGAAAAACCTGATCATAATAATTTGAGTCTAGTATCTAATTTAAACAAACATTTTAAAATTCCACAGTTTTAATAAAAACTGAATCTTCCTGCAGCATGACCACTGTAAATCATCAGGAGTTACTCATTGTTTTGAAGGAGTCACATCACGGAGGGCATCATTAATAGCCATTAAGATACACGATCATGGGGCTGTAAAATTCAGCATAGGAAATATAGTCAGTAATACTGTAACAACTATCTATGTATGCTGTCAGATGGGTACTGGACTCATTGGGGTGATCACTTTGTAAGTTATATAAATGTCTAATCACTACGTCGTACACCTGGAACTAATGTAATATTGTATGTCAACTATTATTAGAAAAAAACCAGACAGACCTGTGTCCACCTGCATTAGAAGCTGTTGAACTTTTGGTGATTTTGCGGAGGTACAAGCATTTGACTGTTTTTTATTTTAGTTGTGCCTTAGAGTTTACCTATTGAAATATATATTATTGTATTATAAACCACTTGCCTTTTATTCTCATAGCATAGGTCAGGCAGACTACCGATTTTTCTTTTTTGTTAATGTTCTTTGTTGCTATTATCTGAGTTTCATTTCAGGGCAGTGCAGGATACATCATAAAACAAATGTTTAAAAAGGAGGTGTTTGGTCTCATTAGGTTAAGAACCACTACTCTACAAAATCAGACTTCCTAAAGGGTGGGAGGGCAGTGAGTTATCAGGCAGGGTACCTAATGAATGGATCTTTATAGGAAAGTTGTTAAAATAAAACTTGAGTCTGGAATGCCTTTGCTAGACCTCAGCTTGCCTCCTGCCCACACATCACAGCCCTCCCTGTTCTCTTTGAGATGTTAATTTGTTGCTATGAAAATTATCTTGTCACTGACAAACGGAATCTGGAAGAATCAGCTCTTATAAAGTGGTTCCTATGGTATCTGCAGGGCTTTGTCAGTTGCAAGTTATGAATATTTATGTCTCAGAAAAAAATCCTCATTTAAATTGCATTTTCAGTAATTTCCCACTTAATTTCACATGGAAAATAATGACATTTCCAGCCTTTGCCTAGGTGAATGTCTTCCGAGATGGCAATTTCTGCTCATAGGCTAAAGGGGCATCGAGATTTACTGAATTCCAACCACAGATGTAGTCCCGCTGCCTGCAATTGCTTCGATATAGTAACGCATGTGCCCAATACATTATCCACTGAAGATAAATGCCAGACGTGATTATGGTAAGTTAGACCTTTTGCATTATTTATGAGATCCGATGTAAAATGTGTTTCACTTCCCCCCACAAAGGTCTGTATAAAAGGTGTTGTAGGACTTGTTAGTAAACATTTTTTAAAATTTATTATACAAAGGGCCATGTTTTAAAGTCATTTCTAGCCCAGGTTTCCTCATTTCCATCCACAGATTCTTCAGGCAGAAAAGCAAATCTGTTAAATTGTTGTTGGACGTGTGTTGGGTAGGCCTGAGTCAAGTCCTGGAGATGTTGAGGTTGCGAATGGCAGGAGATGTCTTCATTTTGGCCCCAAGTCTGCTGGTCTCTGCCATGGGTATTTGAGCATCTATAGGAAGGCGCTGATATCTATAGCACGTCCTCATCCCTTCTCAGTTCCCAGGAAAATATGTAATGCCTGACTCTAGTGTGGTTCCACCTTCAGCATTTTTTGCGTATCAAAACTTATCAGAAGTTGTGTGTGTGTGTGTGCGTGCGTGTGTGTGTGTGCGTGCGTGTGCGCGCACTTTCTGGTACCATTTTTTCCCTCTGCTCTTATACTGATCTCTTGAGGGAAATAAGGAGAATGAAGTCACAGATAAAATTTCTTCCTTGAGCTGTGTGTGTGGATTTTTCAGGGCAGGTCATCACAATGACACCTTACATTTGTTTACGACCTTAGTTTTAGAACTGCTTCTGTGTGTGAGCATCTTTGATCCACTGGCTGCTGGGAGAAGCTGTCCTACAAGTGGGTCTGGGCCATGCGGGGAACAGGGCTGAACAGAAGTATGTCACCGGGCCCATTCTTTCCATATTCACTCCTCTACTTCCTAGTTTTCTGCACATTCTTTGGTGGGCCGTGATTTTTCCCCACTATTTCCAACCTGAAATTAAAAGTCTCTAGCTTTTGGGTATTAGAGACTCACTTAGGAACCACTTTCTCTTACAAGGTGAGAAATCTTGGTCTTGGGCTTTGATTAGTAAAGTGATAGTGTATATGTCTTTGGTTATATACTCACAATGAAATTCAGAACAGCAGGTGTGAAGTTTCAAGGAAAGAGACATCAGAAGCTAAACTGATGCCTCTTTCTTATCAGACTTTTTTTTTTTTTTTTTTTAAACCTAAAAGCTAACAGGCTGGTTCTATTCTTTACTTATGTATAACAAGGAAAAGGGTGAACCCCTGCCTTTACTGTCTTTGTGTTTCTTTGTGTATCTTTGTCTTTGTAATCCCTAAAAGTGCCCCTGTCCTAATAGGCTCCTTGTGGCTCTGCCAATTTGACCACAAGAGGTCTGATGCGGTGAACCTACTGTTGCCGGAAAGGCCTGACTGCTGTTTGTTGGCTTAGCCTTTCCAAGGACATTTTAATGTGTCTTGAACCCTCTTCATGTGAACCAAGTAGGGCCAGCAGAATAGTGTGAGGCCAGAGCCTCTGGCTTCCCGTGGCCCAGGATATTTCTGTAAACCAGCTGGAGACTACTGGCTAGGCTCCCTCAATAGACTATTGATGGGCCAGCCGCTCTGTGGGGCTCTATTTGCTAATTTATACCATTTGCTCACTTTTTATGCTTCGGTTCCAGTACGTTTGGACAATGAAATTAAACTGACCAGTTTCTAGCAGATTAAATGGCTTTGTTCTACTTCTCTGGTACTGAGCCTCATGTTAAGTTTTTAAAAAGGAAGACTGTCAGCAGGGAGTACTGTGGAATTCAAGATTTAGTATCTGTCAGTTCAAGGGTGTGGTTTTGCCTGTCAAACCTGGGTGATCACTGGCTCTCTGGGTCAGCGTGGTGGCATCATCCTCAGCCCTAGGCCTGGCGAGGCCTCCCTGCAGTGCATAGGTCTGGTTGCCACCCAAAGCCTTTGTTCTTCAGCTGATTTTCCTATACTGAGTGATGGCTACTGCCACGAGCCCCTAAGAGCCTGGCTCCTTACATTTGCTGTGGAATAGAAGGCTTTATGAAATTTATTCCACTTGTCTTGTTCCTGGCCCCCTCCCTTTTGTCTCCTCATCCCCTTTTTCCTTTCTTTGATCTTCTCTTCTTATTTTTCTTTTTTACCTCTTCTGGACCCCTTTGCTCCTTAGGTTAAGGATTATATTCCCTATTTGTTTTCTTCTTTTTCTTCTTATTCTTCCTTCTTCCTTCTTCCTTCTTCCTTCTTCTTCCTCGTCGTCTTCATCTTCGTCATCTTCCTCCTTCTTCCTACTTCTTTCTTTACTTTTTTTGTTTTAAATTATAGACATATTAATACATATATACAAAATAGAGAAAAATAAAAACATCCAACTTCAACAGTTATCAACTGTTGGCCAAAACTGATTTTCATCTGTTCCCCCAATATTCCCTTCTCCTGCCCCCCTAGATTGTTTTGAAGCAATTTTCACACATTGTGTCATCTTATCTCTCAGTATTTCAGTGTGGATCTCTAAAAGAGAAGGATTCTTTCTTACTGCCTCTCTTTTTTAGATGAAAGAATCTTAAAGGAGAACATCAGAGAAAATTGGTTCTTCAGAGGATGATAACAGTTATTAAAAACAGCATTTCTTGAAGTGTATGTAGTATACCAACTAGTTGAGGTGACATGCAGTAGTTAAAAAATTATTGTATATTTGTTTTCCTGAATGTATTCTATTATATAGCAAGTGATACTACTATTTTATTTATGATACTAATGTTAATAAAGAAAGTGAATCAATTTTAAAATAAAAATATTAGGTAAATAATAGTATAGGACAAGGGTTAGAAAACTATGACCTGAGGGCCAAATTCAGCCCATTGGCTGTTTTTTGTAAAGTTTTATCGGAGCATAGTCTTTCTCATTTGTTTACATATTATTTATGGCTGTTTTCATGCAAGAATAGCAGAATTGAGTAGTTGTGACAGAGATTGACTGACCTACAAAGTTGAAAACACTTGCTTTCTGGCCCTTCGCAGGAAAATGTTTGCTGATCCATGGTCTATGAAATATGTGGGTGGAGCATATATCATGACCTTGACACATGAATGGCTAAAGTTTGGGAAATGCCAGTCAGACTCAACCTCTAGCTTTGTAGCTGATGTAGCTGAGACCCAGGAAGGGAAGGTTTGCTCTAGATCACACAGCTGGGGGTGAGAATTCTATTCTTTAGTCCAGTTCTCCCAGCTTCCATCTTTGGGCTTTTCTCACTGTAAGGCACTGCCCCAGGCCTTGTGTTAACATCTCTAAGCATTTCGGATTGGGTTTAGGCCTTGCTGTTGGACAGTTGTTCATTGCAGAGCACAAATAATTTTTAATTTTCAGTAAGTTAGAACAAAATGTTTTGTGTAAGTTTCTATTGCTCTAGCCCCTCAAATTATTATACCAACTATGGGAATAATAATTTCAAAGACACAAGAAGGGTGTTAAATTGAACAATATACTACCAAATAAAATACACAGAGGGTCTCATTACATAGTATGCCGAGCTGATTTGACTTTGTGATATCAATTTCATCTCTAGCTTTAGTGGCAGATGTCTAGTTGGGATGAAAGCATCAAGGTAAAGTAAAATGTAAAAGATCTGTAGCATATACTTGTGATTTTCTCATTTCAGTATTTATTCCTGACATAATTATCAGAGTAGGAGCAATTCTACTGGAAGAACTGTTTTAAGGTGTTATGTATCATATCATTTGATTATTTAGGATTGAATAGCTATGAGATTATATTGACCCATAGACTTTTCTGATGTTTCTCCATTTTCCAACTTTTTAGGCATAAGCTTAAGAAAATAACATTTTTTGTTTGCAATTTTCAGGTTTTGAAATGAAAATATTATTCTTTACTTATAATTTAAATTATTATATTTTGTGATACAAGCAACTTGCTAAGATGATTCTGTGGTTTACTTAGAACCGTGCTATCTAATTTGATAGCCATTGGGACACATATAGCCACTGAGTACTTGAAATATGGCTGGTATCAATTGAGATGCAGTGTTAATGTGAAATGGACATTGGGTTTTAAAAACAAAGTACAAGAAAAACAATTTAAAATATCATAATTTAAATAACATTGATTACATGTTGAAATGATAATATTTTGGAGTAAACCAAATATATTATTGAAATTAATTTCATCTGTTTCTTTTTACTTTTTAATGTAGCTACAAGAAATTTAAATTACACATGTAATTATTAAATATTTATTTTAGAAAACACTGAATATTAAGATGATGATAATTAAAGAAATTTTGAACACCTAGAGCCATGATGGGGAAGCTTGACTTCCTTGATACTGAAGAGCATTGCTGTAATGTTTGAAGCCACCGTCACAGAAGGAATGAGCACAGGCTCAGGAATCATAGGTTGATGGAATGCCATCTAGCTTAGAAACCAGTTTTAGCATTTGTCTTCAATAAATGTAAAGATGGCCTCAAATCACTAGGGCAATGCAAGATTATTTAATAAACTACAAATGACTATTTGGTAAAAGGTTGGAGTTTGGACTGCATGTTATACCCCAGAATAAATTCCAGGTAGATTACGAAAAATAAATGTATAAAATTAAACTATTGAAAGGAACTAGAACATTATCTAGTTAAATGCATATTTGATTTCAGAATGAAAGGAGTAGAAAAAATTGTAAAGACATAAAAATGGGGACTTCTTCTCAGCTTCTCCTAACTCCCTGAAGATACAAGGTTCAGAAGACCTCATATAATGGATGTCAGAACGCAGAAAGTTCAACTGGCCTTATCCCTACTAGTCTTCTGTTCATTAGTAGGGTTGTCAGATTTAACAAATAAAATTATGGGACACCCAGTTAAGTTTGAATTTCACATAAACAACAAACAATGTCCCATGTAATATTTGGGACTTTTATTAAAAAACAAATTGTTGTTCGTTATCTGAAATTTAAGTTTAACTGGGCATCCTGTGTTTTTTTTTGTTTTGTTTTGTTTTGTTTTTGGAAACACTAGTCCTGGGAATGACAATACCAGTATGCAGAAGGAGAAGGAAGGGATAGGAGTTCAGTAGTTACATGGATGGACATGGTAGGGAAGGGACTTGGGGCTCAACTGTCCTTCAGATAAGCTTTCAACCAATTGCCTCCTTTGAGCCCCACACCTCATCTCTGGCTTCTGGAATATGGGACATCTCTGTATCCTGAGCTTGTCTTGGATTCTGGAAGATCAACTGGCTCCTTCATGCTGCAAGCAGTTAACAGAATGAAGGAATCCAGCCCTAATTCCCAGTTGTCATGCCTTCTTCTAAAATGTGTGAATCTTGTTTGCTGTGTCATCTCCTCCATCCTTACCTTGTGAGTTTTTATACCTACTTTATTCCTTTATTGTCTTTTAGTGTGGTTTCAAGAAGAGGAGAAAAGTTCACGCAGTCTATTTACTGTGATTAATAGAAAGGCACCCTTAATCAAAACACATATTTCAATTACACCTGAACTCATTTTTGTTGGAGAAAAAACAATATGTACAAAGCAAGAATTATATTGATTCTTTAATTCCCAGAAAGCAATCAGGAAACTGGGGACAAAAAATATTGGTAAGAAGACTGTCTCAAGACATTCCCAGTTTATACCTGATGATATAATAGTTATTAATAGTAGTTATCAATAGTGTCCCTCCTCCCCTAGAACTTTGCTTTCCAAGGGGTCTCTGGATAGGAAGTTGTATGGTCAAGCTAGGACTTGGGTGGGTAGGTGTTAACTGCAGAGAGCGAGCTCCCTGGGTAAGAGGTGGGAAAATTATTGTGTGGAGAAAATAACTGGCAGTTGACATACATGTACAGCTTCTAATCAGCTTTGGGACCTATGTCTGCCCTATGTTAACAGACCCCTACCCCCACCCCCCAACAATAACTGCACTTGAAGAAAGTTGCCAATGTGAAGGAGAGAGGCCAAGCAAGCAGGAAAATGGAATCCCATGTAAATTCAAAAATGGAATACAAGAAAGTGTTTTAAAAACTGACAATACCCTCAAAGAGAAAAGAATACGGGGAGAAGAAAAAAGAGTAGGAAGCTATAAAAGAATATAGAGAAAAAGGAAAAAGTACTTGGAAATGAAACATGATAGTCAAAAAATTCAATAAATGGTTTGAAACTAAAAGGACATTCTCAATAAGTAGACTAAAATAACAAAGACATAGAACCTTGTAAAAAACATAGAAAGCTAAGAGATCGGTCTAGGTGGTATCCTATCTGACTAATCGAAGACCCACAATGAAAAAAAACAGATGAGGGAATTATCAGATATAAAAGACAGTATTATAAAACTGAAGACAGAAATCTCAAGATTAAAAAGTCTCATTTAGCAAAATGGGGCATGGTAAACAGTAGGGAGCCCAGACCTAGGCACAATGGAGTGAGATGCAGAACATCAGGGACAAAAAGACAATCCTAAAGCTTACAGAGAAAGAATCAGGAATCCAATTTTTATCATAGTTCTCAACAGGAACAATGGTGGCCAGGAGACAGTCCGGATGAGAATATGACTTCCAATCTGGACTTGAGCACCCTGACAAACTGTTGAGAGCAAGAGTAGAGTAATAATACTTGGAACTGAGTGGAACATAGGCTCCTTATTTTTTCTTCGGAGGATATTCGATCTAGGACACAGAAAATCGGTTGTAGGGTGCAGGAAGCCCCGGCATGACAGCAGGGCAGGAGACTTTATTTTGTCTGGAGCAAGAGGAAAAAGGGAACCAGAGTGAGGTTTCCCAGAAAAAAGAAAATGGGGCTGATAGATCTGATCTAATAGCATAAACCATCAACAAATGAAAATGTAAGGCAGCTGTTAACACTAGGAGAAACGAAGTTCCACAAGGGAGGAAACATGATAATGGCATATTCCTTGATTTTCAGCGAACAGTATATTCATGATCAGAGTTTAATCATTGACTATTTTGCAAATTATGATTATTGGGAAGATGGAGGGTGGGAAAGGAGAGTACTGTGATGAGAACCAAATCCTCATTTTTAATACGTCATCAATTGATACTGTTTATAATTGATAACATGCCTATATTGCTACTTTTTGATGTTTAGCAACATGGAAGCAAATGCGAAAATAAAGAGCTACAAGAGTTGAAAGTGGTTCCTTCTGGCCCTGGAATGGGGCAGAGAACGGGGTAGGGGACAGAAAGAGAGGTAAGGAGAATTGGGGCAGAGGATGTCTTCTTTTGTTAAGCAGTTAACATTATTATGTTAGGGTTCTCATATAAAATATAGGTGTTCAATTGAATTTGAATTTCAGATAAACAATGAATATTTTTAAAGTAAAAGTATGCCCAGGTAATATCTGGGTTGGGCTTATTATAACTGGTATTCTTTGTTGTTTGATCAAATAACCTTATGTCATGTGCATGCATTATCTTGATAAGAATAAATAGAATCTATAATTATAGATAAAAAAAACTTTTGAAGATGATGCACCTAACTTAGTTGTGGATCCCTCTAGGGTGTGTCATTGGTTGCAGTTTTTCTTTTGCATTTTCATACTTGAATTGTTTTACCGCCAGCGCATATTAATTTTGGGAGTAAAGAAAGAGTCATTGAAACTCAAGACAATGACAGTGTTGACTGGGATGTCATGGCTGAGGCATGTTCTGATAGCTACAGTTCATTGAGAAGAGGAAGCTCTCTGTGTGCTAAGAGGTGAGGTCCAGGAGACTTAATCGAGGGGGAAATGTTGAGCCGAGCTAAAGGTTGTTATGGGCTTACCACAAGGATGAAGAAAACTGTATTGATATCATGTTTGGAAGGGTATTAGAGACTTTATGTCCTAGGATGAAGGTCTCATCACTACTGGCATTTCCAAATTATAATGATTCTCCTCTCTGTAATAGTTATTTTCCTGAAGTCTATTTATTGGCCCTGAAAACAAAACAGTGAAATGCTGCCATTACTAAGCTATATAGCAACCATGTGGTGCTCATCCATACCAGTTATATATGGGGGTTTGGTTGTTTCTGATAAGTGAAGGTCCATATAATAGTTGAGTTAGTCAGGGGATTTAACCCTGGCTGCTAAAACAAGTAACCCCAGAATTGTAGGGTTTTACGTAATACAAACTTATTGATTATGCATGAGAGTCTGGTACAATTTTCTTCCAAGGAGTAACTCAAGGACCTGGGCTTTTGTCATCTGGTGGCTCTGTTGCTCCCTAGGGCCCTTGGCAGGACTCACTCTGCCAGCCAGCCATGGCAAGCATGACTAGACACAATGTAGGAGAGTGTGTTTTGGAGGCCAGGCTAGAATGGGATGTACATTACTTCTGCTCCCATTCACTGGCTAGAAACCATTCTTATGGCCTCAACTTCACTACAAGGGAGGCTGGGAAATGTAGTCTCCTTGAGTGCCCAGGGAAAACAGGCTTAGAAGAGCCTCTAGGTAGTGTCTGCTACAAGAGCTATTGACTGAGCTCTCACTGTGTGTCAGCATAGTTAGCCATTTGTATACAGTATCTCACGAATTCTGGGAGATGTGTTCTAAGGCCTCTATCTTCCTCACTAGGAAAGTGAAGCTCAGAGACATTGCCATTTGCCAAGAGCACATAGCTAGCAAGTGGGAGAGTTGGGCTTGCCCATGATCTGGCACCACCGTATCCTGAGTGGTTCTCTACTTACATTTTAATCATTTATTTAAAGAGTAAGCATTGTGAGAAAATTTATGATCATGTTTAAAATCTCTCTTGGATCCATTCTCATATTCTTTTCCATATTGTGTCTGAGGTTTGGAGCGATGTATTTCTCTCCCCTGTTAACCTTCTTGGATGAATGGCAGTTGTTGTAAGATTCCTGGTGGCAGTCTTCCAGGCCAGCAGAGATGAGAAACTTGAATTTGTCTGAGCTACCTTGAGAATATCAGAGACCAGGCTCTGTGTGCCGTTACACCATCTGGAGAGTAGGCCATGGAGTATGGTCACTGGTGAGGAGAGCGCTAATGGCAGGAGCAGAAATTGATGAATCTCTCCTCTCTGTAACTTCATCACAGAAGCCCTGAGATGGAGCAGCTTGACGGAAAGCATTTCTGCAAGATTACTTTGGATTACCTTCCCTGGGTGCATCTGTCCTCATGACACTTATCCATTATTCAGAAAAGTGATCTACAGCCCAGCTGCTTGAGTGACTGCCCAGGTGTGATTTTTGCTTCTCATGTTCCCTGTCACTTGAGTCCAGTGATTTATTGCCTCTTTCAAAGTTGGGATGACTCAGTGTTATTGACTCGATTTGGTGATACATTTCCTCTACTTTTTTCTAAAATGGCTGAATAGTGAGTGTGTTCTGGAACTTCTTTACTTGGTTGATCTTGTTTACCAGCCGCTCTTCAAGATGTTGGTCTGCCTCAGGGGCCTCCTGGGGAGAGCAGTGTCCCCAGCAAGCCCACTAATTGGCTTGGGAAGGCTGCTGTTGTGTGGAAGGCACTGGTCTCAGAGTAGCTCTGCCTCGGACCTGGATAGCCTCCAGTCCTGACCAGGGACTTGGGTGGCACCTGTACTTCCCCTCACCCCCACTTTTACCAGGTAGAGAATGTATAGTGCTAGTCCCAGTGTGATCCTGCTGGTGCCAGGCCCTCGTCACTCTGTATTTCATTTTGGACAAGCATATCCAGTTCTGGTCTTTACAGGTTTCCTTTCCTTGTTTTAGAATATCATTGTGTGGGTGGTAGTTAAATTTTTTTTTTTTTTCCTTTTTCGGATTATCCCAATGTATTTGGCATATGTTTGATTTACCATCTTGAACCAAGGGCTTATACAATTTTCAGAGGATTTCAAGACATGCATTGGAATAACTGGAGACCTCTGAGGATGTAACTAAGTAAGATTGAGAGATAATTTTGGCCCTTAGAAAAACCCGTTAATAAGGTCAGTTGTCCATCACACCTCACCCTTCTGTCCCTTTCTTTGAACCTGATGATTTTGCTGCAGACTAAAGCTTTGACCGGGGTTGTGTCTTGAGAGATACCAGAGAACTTTCTACAGAACTTTTAACTAATGAAAATAGAGGGCAAAAGTAATTATTCTGTATCCATTCTGTACCAAGTGAGGCTGAAAGGAGTTCACCCATTAAATTACATTTTCAGTGTTCTGTTTCAGTGTATGTTCCTTTACAACTTTATTTAAAGAAAGCACAATGTGAAAGGCTTTTAACTCCGTTAAAAAAAAAGACAGAAACCTTAGTCATTTATGGTAGAATCTCTCATCTCATCGTCTGCTCCAAGAAAAAGGTTTTTTAAAACCTGGATGCAAGCAGTCCCTTGATTGTGTTAATGGAATATAACCTTAAGAGACCCCTCCAGAGGATAATCTAAAGATATATTAGCTCTCTCTAAACATTTTTGATCTTATTTTTATTATCTTACTACGTAAATTTTCTGTGCTATCTTGCTTCCGTCACTTTCTCAAATATCCAAGGTGTTTGTTTAGAAAATCAAAATTTCTTTAGAAGTGAATGTTGCATGTGTCTCTCTTTTGCTCTAAGTGGATTTTTAACCATTGAATTATATATATTTTTGCATGTGTTAACTGAGCAATCACTATGCACCATGCACTATTCTAGGCCCTTAGGATTCATCAGTGAACTGGAGAGAATATCCATGCCCTGGAGAGGTTTATATTCTTGTGAGGAGAAGACATATAATAAAGATAAGCATAAGAAATAAGAAAAACAAGTTTGTAGTAGGTGATAAGTAACATGGAAATAAGAAACAGTTAGGTAAGGAAGATTATGAGTACCTGGGGATGTAGAGGTGGTGGGGATAGGAATGTTCTAGTCTAGAGATGGCACCTGTGACCCAGCTTGTCAGCCCTTTACTTTCCCTAATGTAAAATTAGGATGTTGAGAAATGGCTGCTGAGTTTTTTGAATAACAAAGTAGTATTAAAAAAAGTGGTCTTGTAAGCTTAACAGCTGTTTCTTAGGTAATAAGACTGTCCACTGTATTTTATTGTAGGAAAGTTAACAAGTATAGTTTAAAAATCTACGCAGTATGCAAAAACATATTTATGGTGTAAGATACCTCATAATGATCTAAGATGAAAGATCTGTGTTTTTAATCTAGGGTTATATGTCAACTTTTTAAGGACATTGGGCTTCTGTAGACCAAGTTTTCTCATCTGTCAGGTAAATGAGGTAATAGATGAGAAAAGACTTTGAAATGCAGCTCATTCTGTCTCTGAGTGAGGCCCTGTGAAATTCAGAGTAATTCACTGGAGCCTCTGGGGGAGGAACCCATCATGTTTCTGTCTCCAGGGCCTTCTGCTATCCATTGTTCTATTGAGTGTTTGCCCCTGCCTGCCCTGTGAATGGGGGTGGGGGGGTGGGGGATAGGTGGGATAGGGTGGGAATCACTGAATATTATTTAACATTTAAAATAGGCAGTACATCTTGACTTAAGCATCAAAAAGTATGGAAAGAAACATAGAAAATGTTTCTCTCTCTTCCTACTCCTCACCAAAACAGGTAATAACTAATATCAGTTTATTTATCCTTTTAGATATATGGGTATGTACTTGTTTCTCACTTTTTAATGTAAGTGATAGCACATTATATAGGTTGCTATAAACTCTGCTTTCATCCATTTTGGGAGTCTCCCCGTATTAGAACACAAATACTTCCTTGGTTTTCTTTATAGCTGCACGGTAGGGCATTTTATGAATGAGGCATTATGATTTTAACCACATCCCTCTGAGAGACCTATCTTTTGCTAGGCATGATTTCACATGTGGGTACCTTTTGCACAGGCATGATTTGACATGTGGGGACCTTTATTTAAGGGTAAATCCCTAGAAGTGGAAATGTAGAGATAAAGGCTACTCGTGTTGATAAGTTGATAGATTTTGCTAAATTAACCCTGAGAGGTTATGCACCAGTTTATACCCCCCACCAGCCACGAATGATATCATATGATTCCCCACAGTCTTGCTGGGATGGTATGCTAATGAATTTTTGGACTTTTTCCCACCTGATAGATAAAAAGGAATAAATTTTTGAGAAAGAAGGATTTCCTGAATCCCCTGTGCCCTCTGAACTGCCAACTCCTCTCTGTTCTGCATTCTTCCAGAAGAACAGGCTACTGGCATCTGGCAACCTTACCCCTGGAAGACACCATAACCTGCTCTGTACCACATGTATTCTTTACCTTTGTATGCAAAACTCAGACCCATTTATTTTTCACAAAATGAATACCTTCCTCTGACTGTCTAGGTGTTCTTAATATCTCTCCCAGTTGACAACGACTCAATTCTTTAGTTTTAATTTTCTCTCTTATTAGATTCTTTACCATAGTGGATAGACATCTATGAATTAATGCACAATTATGAAAAGGAACCTGTTATTTAAAGATACTTATGAATTTTTTTTGTAAAAAATTATAAAAGATAAGATAAATTATTTTATTCCTTTTCTATTTTATTTTTAAATCTAGGAATTTCAGTATTAGATTTCTTTAAAAATAGTCACTGAGGTGCACAGTGAGGCAAAGACACCACTGAAACTAGAAGAATGTATTTTGCTAGTGTTGGAGAGGAAAAATTTTTTCTCTACGCTTTCAAGTTCTTTCAGCTGGTCTAATAATTAAATCAACATGAGATAGATTAACAAGAGAAAGTAACCAAATTTAATTACATGTGTACCTCTGGGAACCCCATATACATGAGAGATTCAGAGATAGAAAGGTGAAATGAACTACAAATGACATTCTGAGCTAATGACAATAAGAAGAGCAGATGTTCAGTAATTAGAAGTTTGCCCTGCACTGTAGCTGGCTCATAAAAAGTTATTTCTGGTGATAACTCTTATTATAGGTAAAGCCCTAAATTTAAATTCAAAAGGGAGAGGTAAAAGTTTCTCTTGAGCCTATAGGGTCTTAAATTGCCTTCAGCTCAAAATAATTCACATACTGCAGAGGCACATCTTGGGGTGGCTTGTTCTGAACCCATACACTAGGACGAGTGTAGGGAACACTACAGAAATCTTGACTTCACCCACCTCTATCTTGCCAAGGCGTCCCCCAGACACCTTGAGGCCTTACTTTTTAGGGCTCAGAGAATGGAAAAACAGTCCTCACCTATAGTCATGAGATAAACTAACTTGGATTTAAGAGTGTTCTATATTTGGTCCGGTGTAGAGGGAAGGGAGTGCTGAATTTTTTATTCCAAGCTTAAATTTTTCCTCATTTGTGAAATGTGGATGATGAGAACACTTCTTCACTGGATAGTCTATTCAGATTCATGAGATAATGTGAGATGTAGTTAGTACAGAGCCTGGGATCAGGAGACCCTCTTGGGCTCTTTAATATCCTTCTTTATATATTTGCTCTGGTATTTTCCTGGTTCCTCACAAACAGCCTTTACATGTGTGTACAATGTTGGCTTCTAAGTTGATGACCCAAAGTCAGAATGCCCACTGTCAACTGTTCCTTGTGAAGCCTCCAGATGACCTGCTTCAGTGGGTGGGAAGACAGCCCAGAGCTAACAAATGCTCCACAAATGGCTCTTGGTCACTGAAACTGGGTCACATTTCCTTTGTTTAGGAAAATGCTCAGGTCATTTGCTTCCTGAAAACCTTATTTTCTGTGCTTTTGAAAAATTGTTAATGGGCTAGTTTAAGTAGACATCATAAAGCCTCTTTTCTTCAGACTCTCTCTGGCTGTATTAATTAATATTTTTCTGTAATGTCGATGCAGCTATTTACCAGCTTGAGGTTGGGCCATTAACAGCCTCCTACCCCTCCTGCCTCAACCCCCAGGGAACATTGATAATACAGGAACAGTTGCTCTTTGGTATTTTTCCTGGGTCACAGTTCACTGTTCTTTAGCAGATATCTCCGTCAAACTGCACGTGGAAGATAACAGCATTTCCTCTCAGCATTTCCTCTCTTTTCAGCATTTCCTCTCAGCATTTCCTCTCTTTTCTGTCACACTCACCTGGAGGATGGTTCCTTTCCTTGCACTACTCAGAGGATGTAGGCTAAATGAAGGAATTCCATGTGACCTGCTGTTGAATCTAAGAGGTGGCCTCTTGCCTTCAGGCTGCCAAATGCAGGGATTGGATTGTGGTACTGCCAGTTTTGTTTTCTACCACAGAGTCTATAGCAGATACAGTCAAATAGCATACAATTATCAGGGTTTCCTCTTACCAATGAGGAAAAGTAGATATGGGGACATATGATATAGCAGAAGACATTAGGGTAGAAGTAATAGTGGAGCCAAACGGGGAGATTATTTATCTTGGTGTTCATTTGGATTGGTTGGGGGCAAGGAGGAAAGAATGCTCAAGGCTTTGATGCCTCTGGCCTTGAGTTCCTCTCTAGCACTCCGTTAACAGAGTACGTTCAGTAGCAAAATGCTGGGAGAAGAGGGCTTTCAGGAGTCAGATGAGTGGCTGGTCCACCACTGGATCAACCCTGCCATGCTAGGGATGCTCTGAACCTTGACTTTTCAAATGGAAATACTGGGACAAATGCATATGCTGAGATCCCTTGGCCCCTGGAATTCAAGCCATGTTGGAATGGGGCCTTGGAGCATCTCATGACTCCTCATAAAGACTCTAAATGCCTCTGGCAAGAATGAACTGGCATTTAAAAATTCTCATGGGGGAAATTCTCATATTCCAGAAGACTCTGGCCGAATGAATCAGTTCCTTAGAACTGTCACCATTCCTTAAGCATCCAGCATTAATATTTTGTCTATTGCAAGTATTTCCAAGTGCCTTTCTTTTGACTAGTAAATACACAGAGAAATTGTAAAATATATCTTTATATTATAGCTACTAAGAAAGACAAGTAGTGGGCCCATCCTCTCCTGTGTCTAAGGAACACAGTCTGGAGCTAGAGGGCAGGATCTGGTTAGTACCCAGTGAGTTGTCACTAAAGGTGACTTGGAGAAATGAATGGATCTTATCGGTTGTGACTCTCATCATTGATGAACTAGTGCTTTCTACTGCTGGTCATAGGTGGAACTGCACAAGGTGCCGGCATTAGAGCTGAGGCGTGTGGATGGTGCTCCTGTATCGAATAGCTCACAGTTTTGTGGCCGTGCAACACCCCAAGGTATGAAAAAGCTGACCCTGCACAATCAGAAAGAAGCAGCTCTGTTAGATTTATGTGCCATGCTAGTGTCTAGAGGTGACAATAGAGATGATCCAAATGGCAACACTGGTGTTTTTATGTCTCATGATATCTAAATACCAGTGTTAATGACTGAGTGAGGAGTGGTCACCATGGTTCTCATCATCTGGTGCTCAGATGCTGACACCAACAAGGTGTCGGACCCAGACCCTCTGGCTGGAGTCTCTCCAACAAGCTTTATGGGAGCAGATAGTCCATAAAACAGTGCCCTGCGGGAGGGAGTCTCAGATGTGACCTATGCCAAGCATCCATCAGCTCAGATGTGGCCGCAACTTCATCCAGCACCCTCCTACGCATGACGCACGTCCCCTGTCCTCTCATAGCTGATGTCAGCTCCTCAGAGCAGCCATGAAGCCCACAGATCCTGGGTTGATGGGGGAGCAAAGGGTTCTGCCCACCTCATCTCCCTTCAAATATTCTTTTGTATGTGTAGACTTGACCTTTGGATTTTAGAAACCAAGATTTATCTTGTCTTTGTTTGCTGGGTTTGCCGTGCCTTGCCTGGAGGGACTTCCCTCTTTTCAAGTGAATAAAGCTGGTGAGGGTGGGAGGTGGGTAACACATTCTTTTCTTTTTCATTGGTCACTCAACCTTTTCCATGTAATTTCCAAACTTAGGTCCACAACCCAGTACCGTGGGTGTGAAATTGATTTCCTCTGGTCTCAGTTGACCAAAGAGAAATAAGGATACTGCAAGGAGGCATTCATACATGTAAACGTATTCCATTCAAGGGCTAAGCTTTTTTATTCAGAACTTGCTCTTCTTTTTTGATTTAAAATATCCTTTATGAAATAACCATAATAGAAGTGTGCGTGTGTATGTGTGTGTGTGCGTGCGCGCGCGCGCGTGTGTAGGTATTTCCTCTTTAATTTCCTTACTTTGTTGAATAAAAACTCAGTCCAATGCTGGTTCCCAAATGAGGTGGTCCTCACCATTTTTGGGGGTTATGACCCCTTTAAGAGCTGTGTACTCATTTCCTGTGTGTACATTCATACTCACTTTCCTACTTTTACTTTTGAGGTGATGGGTGGTGGTACAGTTTAAGAAGCCTGATACCCTCCCTTTATGAAAGATAGTTTACAACTGCAGAAGCTTGTGAAGTTGAGATCTTTGTATTTCAAACTAATAGGCTTTTTAATGTCAGCCTTCTTGCAGTAGTACATTTCTTTACATTTCAGTGAGTTTTAAAAATTCATGTTTTGATGATGTTTAAGTATTCCAGATATATCTGTACTTTATATAATACTAAACAAAAGCTAATATTTGTATAATTATTGAAGTATTCTGCTTTCCTTTAAAGTTTGCACGGATAGGTTATCCAGTTGTTCCCCCAAGTGTGTGAGGGTGGGCGCTGAGCACCAAAGTGCCAGCACCTACAATCGAACTTCTGGATTAATGTCAACATTTTAAACTAATTAGGTAAGGAAAAAGCATTTCAAAGAAAACATAATGGCTTCTTGCACTCCAGCTGGAAGGCAGCAAAACATAATTGCTTGGCTAGGAAAGCTTTTTAACATCAGTGATTTAACTGAGTACATTTGAAGGAAACCCAGGAAAAATGCATTAACTATTTTGTATTTGTCAAAAATAAGCCCAGGTGGAAGACAGCAGTACCCAGCCAGTACTGAAAATCATCATAGTGTCTCAAAATGGGGAAGCTGTTCATTTAGCTGTGATCGTTTTGACTGCCTGCCCTGGTGGGCTTTGAGGGTACTGTGGGAACGAGGCCAGTGAGGTCCCCTGGTTTCTGGAGCTCATTTGGTGGAGAGAGACAAACAAGAGCAAGATGAGTAATCTGAAGTATTGGTAAGTGCCAACAAGAGAAGATGGGAAGATAAGACAGTGATGACCATTGTTGGGTAGTGGGTGAGGAAGGCCTTTCAAAGGAGAGGAGGTGGAGTCCACCATTCAGGGAGTAAAAGGAGGTCACCCGGCTGGAGGAGAGGCGAGAGGGTTTTATTTCTGGTGAGATGGGGAAGCAACCAGAGGATTGTTCAGTGGGGCAGTGACTAAGAGCAAGCAAGGTCTCAGGTACAGAGAGCCTGCCTTCTGAGCTTCCCACAGCTCTTCATCCTAGCAGCCTCAGTAAGTAGTGGTGTCCCTTATTCTGATTCTGTCTGGCCACCCCACACCTTGCCCTGGGCTAGGAAGCTTATGGACACTGAAGTAAATTGAGGAATAGCCACCTGAAAATTCCATTCCTAATGCCTGGAATTTGTAAATGTCACCTTTTTTAGTAAAAGGGTCTTTGCTTGTGTAGTTAAGGATTTTGAGGCAAGGAGATTGCCCTGGATTTTATGGGTGGGCCCTGAATGCCATCACAAGTGCCTTTATAAAATAGAGGCAAAGGGAGTTATAGAGGGAGGAAAAGAGGAGGTGAAGACAGAGCCAAGGAATGCCAACAGCTACGAGGAGTTGACAGAGGCAAGGAAAGGCTTTTCTCCAAGAGCGTTTGGAGAGAGTATGGCCCTCCTGACATCTTGATTTCAGACTTCTGGCCTCCAGAACTGTGAGAGAACAAATTTCTCTTGTTTTAAGCAAGATTTTTTGGTAATTTGTTACAGCAGCTACTGGAAACTAATATAGGCCCTAGGGAGAAAGAGAGAGATGGAGAGGTCCTCTTTTCTTTGGACCTCCCAAACACTCGGCATGGTAGGTGCAGATGGAAGGGGAAGGAAGAAAGGTTTAGGGATATGAGAGAGACCACCCTCCCACTATGTGGGACTATAACCTCACATCTTCCTCTTTACTTTTCAGCCAAGCTCAATTTAGAGCCAGGGTTTCCCACCTTAATACATCTAGGGGCTAGACTGGTCATACCTTGTAGATAAGGGTAGGAACAGTGAGAGCTTGGCGGCCTGGACTGGCATGTGCCCTAAGCAGGTGCACCTCCCCCTCAGCTGATGCTTCCCCATGGGATGTGGGGCCAGTGGGGTCAGATGTCCTAGTTTCCCTAGAAAGCTTGAAAAAAATCTTATTTATTTATTTTTTATCACGAAATTTCCCAATGTTGAAAGTTTGCTCAGGTCTTTAGTCTGCAAGTCTGATTTGACCCCAGGGTGAGGTGAAGGTCTCTATTTTGTCTTAGAGTTTTTATTTGTCCCAGATGTTAGCATATTAATCTCTACCCTCGTTTTTAAGAGTCCGATTGGGATTTTAGTAGTATATTAGTTTCTTAATGGCTGCTGTAACAAATGACCACACAGCTAGTTGCTTAAAACAATACAAATTTATTATTTTACAGTTCTAGATGATGTCAGAAGTCCAAAATATATTTTATAAGTTTAAAATCAAGGTGTTTGCAGAGCTTGTGTCCTGCTGGAGGCTCTAGGGGAGAATCTGTTCTTTGCCTTTTCCAGTGTCCGAAGGCTGTTCTTGACTCACGGCTCCCTTGCATGTCACACTTCAACCTCTGCTTCTGTCCTCACCTCTCTTCTGAGTGTCATCTACCTCTCCCTCGTAAGGAACCTTGTGACTACGTTGGGCCTACCTACATAAACTAGGATAATCTCTTCATCTCAAGATCCTTAACTTAATTAAATCTGCAAAGTCTCTTTTTCCACATGAGGTAGCATATTCGCAGGCTCCAGGCATTAGGACTGTAGACACCGTGGAGAGGCCATTGCAAATCACTGTATAGGCAGTCAGTAACTGGTATTTACCGGTAGAACTCTGTGCCCTCATATAAAAACTATTGTGTGTTTGTTTCCCTCTGACACATTCCAATTTGTGCTGGAGCTGTCTGATACCAGCTCTCAAGAGCCTGTTGATTGTGCTTATCTCTTCCTAATTTCATGTTCAATGACTTTATGCTGGTAGCTTGAAATGGCCAGGGTAGAGAAGTTATACCACAGTAATCATCAAATGCTAAATTCAAGGCTTACCATCCCTCTTCCCCTTATTCTTTGTCCTGGAGTGTTGGATGTTAGACATTTATCAGCACACCATTGACTTTCACCTGTTCCATTGGGGTGAGATTCTTGTTTTCTGAGACACCTTGTCCATTTTTCTATGGATTGTTATCTCAACATTCGAAGAGATGGATGTGGATGTCTAGGAAGCATACGGACATCTTGGTATACAGACTATTATTGACACCTCTCTGAACTCCACAGTTTGGATAATAAACCCTATGTGCCCTTTGGGGTTTCCTTCCTTGAAAGGAATCTGGGGTGGGACAGGGGGAGTTTGTTCATTCCTAGCTGGCATTACAATTCTCTTTTTCTTGAATAAGGAAAACATTAAATATTTGCTGCCTTTAACCAAATGACCTCCTCCCTTCATAAACATTTTGGGCTTATTCCCTGTGTGTTACATTGTTAGGGGACCATAAGTAGCCCTTCCAGTGTTTTGACTTTGATAGACATGTATGGTCCCATTGAAACTTGGTGATTATGTTCTTTAGTGATCAATCCCTAGAGCCTGGTAGAATATGACACATCTTGAAGAATGCTGACAAGGTGGTGGCAATTAATTAAGGATTCTGCTTAATAAAACTATCTTTCCTTACTAACTGAAAGATTCTCAGAAAGTAAATATTCTAAGAAAACCTCAAGCTTGTTTTTTTTTGCACTTAGCATTTTACCATGCCAACTATGCCTTTTGAATTTCTAAAATTGTGTTTGCTGTACTCTTTTCTAGTGGAATATCAAACAACTTTTTGATCAAGAACTTCCTTTCTAGGGTCTATCTAAAATATTAAAAAATTACAGTTTTCCCCTTTTATGTCAATATTTGGTTAATTGTTTTTTGGTGACTGCTATGATTATTTCTTCTAACTTTGTTTAGAATCAGTCTGCTGTGATAGGAACAGTATTTTTATCACACAGCTTGCAAGCATGTTTGGGACATAATTGCTCTTATCAGTTAGGTTTTCAGTGATGCCTCTTTAATTAGTCATGTAATTATTACCTAATATTCCCTTTATAGAGGAAGTTTTTAAATGTTTTTAAAAAATAAGTATTGACTAAAATATTGCTAAATGTACAAAAGCTCTGATACTCATGTAGCCTAGAAGAATGGCAGGTGATTTAGGTTAGAAAATCAAGCAACCCTCATGTGTGACAACTAGCTTCAGAAGAGCTGTTTTGTTAGAGGACAAGGCCCAGGTCCAGGCGTGTGGACTTCCACTCAGTGTTTTTCCCACTGTACCCGTGGCCTCTTCCAGGCTGAGAGGCTTGAAGGCTTGGCAAGTCTCCAAGACTTGGATAAGAGAGGCATTAAGTGAGAGTGGAGACAGAGGTTGGAGGTGAGAAAAAGTTCACTATCCAGCCAGCCAACAGGTATTCCATCTGCTCCATGCCAGGCACCAGACGAAGCACTTTGAAGTGCATTTCCTCATTTCATTCTTATCTTGGGAAATAATCTTTAATGCATCGTGTAGGTATTAGTAACTACTATGTGGCAGGTATTTTGCTGGGTTCTGGGAATAGATCAAAATGAATCCCTACCTTCATGCAGAATGTAATCTGAAATGCTAAAATGTTAGAGATGAGAGGGTAGGGTCTTGAAAACACTACAGCCATGACCAAAAATTTCTTTAATTAATTTTTTAGCTTTCATTTTGGATAACCAGAATTTTTGAAGACTGTAGTTTATTCTCTTGTATGTATTTAAAGTTGATTAATTCAACGTCTTTCACAATTGAGTGTTTTCCCGAGGTTCAGTCGTAATTTTGAGCATCTCACTTGGTAGTTTAAATTTTAATGAGAGCTATTTTGGATTGTTGGAAACGTGAAAAGTTACATCTATATGAGATCATCTAAGTTGAAATCACTGAAATACATCATTAAATTAACATATTATAGACTAGTTTCTTGTATTTATGAGTTTTTTTTCCTGGCAAAAGTTTTGTAAAGATATGCTATTGACATATTCAACAATTTTTAATTCTAGAAGAAAATTTTTTTAATTAATTGATTCATTTATTCACTCGTTTACACATTTTGTACTTTTGAGAGCAACCACATAACTTTTCACACTCTACTTAGAGTGAATGCCATTTCATATAAAACATAGAAATCTTACAATTATATTAGTTCCTTTACCTCCTGATCTTAATGTTATACTTGTATGTGTGACACTCATTGAAAAACCCAGTAGACAGTGCTATAATTTTCGCTTTAAATAGTCATACATATTTTTAAGTACTTAGGAGTAGAAAAGGCAGTTTGTTATATTTACCATTTCTGTTATTCTTCTGTTATACCTAAAGATCCAGGTTTCCCTCTGTTAACATTGATCTTTGCCTTGAAGAACTTTATTATTTCTTGTAGAGCAGTTCTGCTGTTGACAAAGTCTCTTTGTTTTCTTTCATCCAGAAATGTCTGAATTTTGCCTTTATCCTTGAAAGATATTTCACTGGAGAGGGTATTCTGGGGTGACAGTTCTTTTTTTCAGCATTTAAAAGATGTTATTCTACTGTCTTTTGGTCTCTATAGTTTCTGATGAGAAATTTAGTGTATCTGAAATTTCTGGTAGTTCATATCATTGCTTCCTTTTATGTACTGTTACCATTTTTCTCTAGGTGCTTTTGAGATAGATTTTTCTTTATATTTTGTTTTTAGCCATTTATGTTGTGTCTAGATGTAGTTTTCTTTGAGTTTATCCTGTTTCCGAGTCACTGAGCTTCTTGAATCTGTAAATTTATGCATTTGAAGAAATTTGGCAATTATTTTTTTTAATATATTTTTCTGCCCTAATATCTTTCTCCTGTCTTGTCTGGACTCCAGTGACCTTTTGATACTGTCTCAAAGGTTCCTGAAGCTCTATTCATTTTCCTTTCTTTTCTCTCTGTATTTCAAAGTAGATAATTTCTATTGGTCCCTCTTCTAAGTTCACTCATTCTTTCCTCTGTCATCTCCATTCTGTTACTGAGCCCATCTAAGTGAGTTTTTTATTTAAGATATTGTGTTTTTAAGTTTTGAAGTTTTCACTTGTTTATTTATTGTGGTTTGTATTTCTCTGCTTGAGTGTTCTTATTTTTTCATTTATTTCAGCTGTTTTCCTTTATCTCATGAACTATAGTTTTTTCAAATTTAAGTATAGTTGGTATACGATATTATATTAGTTTCAGGTGTACAATATAGTGACTTAACATTTTTATACCTTACAATGTCATCATCTCATTAGGTCTAGTAATCACTAGTCACCATGCGAACTCATCACAATATTAATGACTATATTCCCCTTTGCTTTTTTCATCTATTCTCTACTCCCTCCTCTCTGGCAACCATTAGTTTGACCTCTGTTTCTATGAGTCTGTTTTTGTTTTGTTTGTTCATTTGTTTGGTATGAACTATAGTTTTAATAGCTCTTCGTAAAGTCTCTGTTTGGTAGTTCCCACATCTGGAGCATCTTGGGGTTAACATCTGTTGATCAGATTTTTCCTCAAGTAATTTTAGATTATATCCTTCTAAATATTATCTGTGTAAACTCTGGGTCTAGTTAGAATCCTCCGGAAAATGTCGACATTTTTTGTTTGTTTGTTTTATCAGGCAGTTAATCAAATTAGATTCAGATGAATTAAATTCTGTATCCATTAAGATGGTAGTTCACATCTTAGTCCAGCCTTCTAAGCTATGGAATGCTGATTTGGACCTGTCCTTTACATGAATAGTTTAATGATTACTTTGAAGCATGGTTTAAGTCTATCCTATACGTGCATTACTGAGGATGGAATTTTGCAAGAGTACAAAACAAAGCCAAACAATTCCGCTATTGCTCAGGACTCTTTTGGTCATCTCCCCTACTCCCTTCCACTAATCTCTAGAGAATTTGTTTTGCTGAGTGAGCGAAATTTGAATGAAGTAGAGCTAACTTGCATGTTCTTGGTCCAACTTTGTTCCAGGAACTCTTTGTGGCTCTTCTTTTATTTCAATGTAAAATGCATGCAATTAGAGGATGTCGTGTGACCTTTGCCAACACCAAATTTCTACCTTTTAGTTTAGCTCAGATACCAGGGATAGTAGAATAATAGACTTTCAGAACTTCCAGGGTACAAAGAGATTTGGTCCATTCTCATGATTTTATAGATTAGAAAATGGAGACATGTTCAAAGGTCTAAATCTTGAGCTTTAATAGATCTCCAGTTTGGTTTCCATAGCAGGAAAGGGTGGCAGAAATCTGAGTTCAAAACCTAGTTCTGCCACTTAACTGGGTGTGATCTTATGGATAGATTTGAATTCTTTGAGTTTCGCTTTTATCATCAGTATACTGAGAATAATACTTGGATTGCTGTGAGAATTAGACATAGTGTATATAAATCACCTAGCCCAGGATGCCACCAAATGGTGTTAAGAAGATTGAACAATATTTATTGACTCTGACATACTCCTTGGTGGGAATTTGGGTCCTGTCTTTGAGGAAGGGGTCACAGTCTAGCAGTAAGCTCTTTAGCAAGTTCACAGGGATTCTAGTTTTTTATTTCAAGTCTTTTTATTTCACACATGAAATCCAGACCTTGAAATCAGAAACCCAAGAACAAGGACCTGTGGCCTATTTATCTGCAACTTTATTCAGTCCCTCATTATTCCTCTAAGCAGGTTCCAGCTGATCTTTACTAAGGTGTTTGCCAAGGAGAACAGATACTACTCACAGTCTGAATTGCGACATGACAGAATCACTGTTTCACAGACAACGGATAGAGGTTCAGCATTATTGCCTGTATTGTCATGAGTGGAGTTTGAGTTTTCAGTTTAGGTGTTCACATATGGGTTTCAAACATGGCAGAAGTGTGTTTATATAGTGACACGGGGCTCCAGTGCTCTTCTCTCCACTAGTAGCTCACATTTGTTTTTGCGAAAGCCCCTGAGATTTTTCAGGAGGCTAGTTACACCTGATTCATGTGTCTTGGAGACCTCCAGGGCCCTGTGTGGCTCCCTCTGTGTCAGACCTTCCTTTGTGTTGGGTTGAAAAATCAGAGATGAATCAGACATTTCTTAGATGAGCAGTGCTACTGGTGTCCAGTCTGGAGAGATGTGATTCTCTTTCTCGTTTGGGGCTTTTGTCTCATGATACATAATTCTGTTTTACCTGACCTTTGTAAGGCCAGAAGGGCTGGTGATTTCTATGTAGGATTTGAAAGTTGTTAATAGGATAAAGAAATTTGTAGCTTTTGTGGAGTATGCTAGATTTTTTTCTGCTTTTTTCCTTCTTATGCTGTATTACCTAGCTATAAAACCCTCAGTTTTCCCTCCTGAGTATCAGTTGCCTTAGCATATAATTTACCACATTTACTGTTTTGCAATTCATTTTTTTTATATCCTTTTCAGAGCACTTGTTTCAATAGACAGGGAAATTTTAATCATTTGGATGGCTGCTAATTACAGAGACCTTCCTTCCTTCCTCATCTTGATGTATCTTCTTATCTGTCCTTTGTCATTTAAACATATGATGTTTCTAAATAACCGGGGGTAAAGGAAGCATCAGTTATGGCAAAGTATTATGCAAAATTTGAAAACTTTGCCAAAGCTAAGTTTAATTTTAAGCAAAAAAAATAAAAAAGTCAGACCTACCTAGTCACTTAGGACTGACTATAAGAAGACTTAATTGTTTCTTTGCCCTGTGGTTTAAAGTATTTTTGACTTATTAGTGGTCCCAGTTTCTGGTCCTAAAAACAGACATGAATTTAAAAGGTAGCATACTTTTATTGTAGGGAAATTATGCAAGATTTATTTTTTTCCCATTCTTGCCTGTAGAGTATTTTCTAACCTCTTCTTTGGGCCTCCAAAATATGAAGCTCCAAGAGTCTGTAAAATTCTCCTTCTTGAATACTGTGGGCTGAATGTTTGTGTCTCCCCCCAAATTCATATGTTAAAGTCCTAACGCTCAATGTGGTGGCATTTGGAGATGGGGCCTTTGGGAAGTAATTAGGTTTAGATAAAGTCATGAAGGTGGAGTCCTCATGATGGGATTAATGTTCTTATAAAAAGAGATCACAGTGGCATGCTATTCCCCGCACTCTCCTCCTCCTCCCCAAGCAAGGATGCAAAAGGAGAAGACCATCTGAAACCTAGGAAGAAAGGTCTTACCAGACACTGCATATGCTGGCACTCTGATCTTAGATTCCTCAGCTTGCAGATTTCTGGGAAATAAATATCTCTTGTTTAAGCAGCCCACTTTATGGTGGATTTTGTTATAGCAGCCTAACTGACTTACCTTACTAATATTTGATATTTATGAAAATGTTTTCCAAATCTCATAAGAATTATCTAAGTCAATACATTTCTAAATTGATAAATTATAAGGGTCATTACTTTCTGAAAAGGCATAATCATATATATCGTATGATCTAGGAATGAAAAGCTAATCTTAGCATGTAAATTGTTTATGAGCCACAGTTCGACACAGGGGAGTCTAAAGGCAAACTGCTGGACTATGTAGGAGACAGGTTGCAAATGTTTAGCTTCATTAAATATGTTATATTTACAGCTCAAAAAATGTAATAAATTTGTATGAGAGATTATTCAGGCCATGTGTCACCTTCAATATCTTATAAAAGTCCTCTATCTTGCCAAAGAATCTAGATTTGACATTTTTATTTTGACAATATTTTATATGGCTCTAGATAAATCTCTTTGTAAAAGGAAGAATTATAAATGCTAATTCATTCAATTGAGTTGTAAACATTTTCTTTGCTACTTAATAAGACAATATACATAAAGATTAATTAAATGATCTAAAATTTCCAAGCTTCTTTTTAATTGCATAAATTGAATCTGTTGCCAAAAGATATCCAGCTCTGGTAAACATGATAGATTGTGATGGGGACACATGGTGACTTGGATAGACTCCATTTCTAGGTTCTGCTTGAATGTGTTGGCCACAGCCTATGGTTTACAAAAAATATCCACTCTGCCAACATATAAGCCAGGGCTCAGTAGTCAGTGGTTTCAGTGTTGCCTCTAGGGTACCATCACATTGAGACAAAAAGGGGGAAGTACAGTGGTTGGGGGCTTGAGTATCTAGGAAATGGGTGGCTCAAATGTCACAGCTGCCAAATATATGGGCATTTATAAAAGTTTCCGTTTGTTGAAATCCAAAATGCTTTACCTCGCTTGAGTAGAAGAAGTTCTTAAGCAGGAGTTAGAAAGCCTACCTTCTGGTCCTTACTCTGACAGCTAATCATTTACAACCAAAGATTCGCCATCTGTTTCTACCTCTCAGGGTAAATATAAGGAGCCCTTAGAGGTGATGATTGTCAGAGTTCCTTGAAAAATCTAAAGCAGTATATTTTTTAATATATTGGTTGAGTCATCAAATACTCTGTGAGCATCTGTTAGAAAAGCAGGCCAGTCTTGTATATGTGAGCAAAAGGCTCACATATACATGTAACTAATGTGTAGTTGTGTCATAAGAATGTTTTTAGATATGCTATGATGCTGTCTTGAAGCTGAAAGGAATTTTTGTCTAGATTTACTTATATATTTCCAGTGTGTATAATAAAGTACCTGGCATGTACTAGTGGTTCCATGAATTTGTTGAATGAAAGAATGAATGTTTTGCATAGGCAGTATAGGTAGTAGTACGTGGTTTTGTCAAGGTCAAGGTTATAGATTTCAGAGTTGTAGAGAATATTTGTTATATTCTATTGCAGGGAGACGGACAGCTATCTAATGTCAGTCAGCTGCATGGGGTGGTCCTGGGATGGGCTGGGAGGGGTTTTCACAAGAACTCAGGTAGCAGTGCCCAAGCTGTTACACGGGATGTGGCTCCTTGTCCTTGGTGCTCCTGGGGTTGCTTGTTCTCATGTGACATGGCTTGGCTCAGCCCCAACTCTTGAGTACACTACCTCATTCAAGCACAGCCGTGTTTCATGGGAATGACCTTCTTTGTGCCATGGAAAGGGTGGCATCAGCTATATCAATACATATATGTATGTTTATATACCATATATGTATGATGCACAGGTGTGTCTGTCTGATATGAATTGCTTAGCTACAGAGTCAAACATGTTTATGGTTCCAGTCTTGGATTAGCAATTTGCTGGCTTCATGCTCTTGGAAAAGTTACTAGAGCTCTTGGAGCATGGAGTTTTCAGCTGCAGAGAGGTGATGATAGCCCCTGTTTTGTCAGGTTACTGGGAACATTAAATGAGTTAGTGCCCATAAGGGTTTAGTGAGTTGAGTGGTAGGTAGTATGTGTAAGAGTATGTTAACTGTTGCTGTTCACATATCAGTACCACTTATTGTAGGATTACTAGGATCTGGGTCCTAGGCTAAGACTCTTATGCACATAATCTTTCTGAATTTTCGTAGTAATACTATGAGGTGGGTTTTTAAGCTGAAAAGGAAATGTGTCACAAGTGGTGAATTGCATGATAACTTTTTCCCTTTGCTTTGACCGAAAGAACTTCCTTTTTAGGTATTTTCTATTCAGACAATCTCTGATGCCACCCCCACAATGAACATATTTCTCCACCCCACCATGCTTTCAAGATATGTTCCTTTCACACCAGCTATTTGCATTTTTCCTTGTGTGGCTCTTTGTAATAGGAAAAATCCTGATATTAAATTTCATGATATTCAATAGCTTAGTCCTTGAAATTCAGATGTAGAAAACATAGACATTTTGATTTATGATAGTTAAAGAACCATGCTTTATGCTCTGTAATTAGGATACAAAGCCAAGTCACAATCCATGCCCCTATTGTTTGCAGAATCTCATGCCAGTCAATTGCTTTGGAGTTCGACTGATCTCACTGGGTGCTGGCTCTCTGCAAAATGCTGTACTGACAAGATAAACCTAACCCATCCCTGCTTCCGAGGAGTTGGCAGTCTACTGGGGGAGACACACTGATAGACAGTTATACTTAACATAGTGAATCTTCTGATAGTAGCAGAAAGACAAATAAGTAGGCTAAGGAGAGGGAAAGTGGTAGGACCGTGTTCAGAAAAGGTTCTTCTGATCAGGTGGCAGTTGCATAGAGATACATCCCCTTCCACATCCTCTCTCTTTTTTTTCTTAGCATTTGCCACCATCTGACATTTTTCTGTTCCTTTCCTATCTTTCTGGAATATTAACTCTATGAGAACAGGGCCTTAGTTTATTAGCATTAACTCTTGTATCCCAGGTTCCAGGGCCTGGACTAGCCTGCTACAGTGTGGAGCGAATGAATGATAGATGGAGCTGTTAACTGGAAGCCACAAAGAAGTCATCCACAGTCTGTGGACAGTATGCAAGAGGCTACTGGCTAGACAATTGTGAGCCCACAGAGGGGGCTGGAAAAGGCAATGCAGACCACAAGAACAGCTTATCCAAAGGCACAGAGCCTCAGGAGATAGCTGATGGGTGTCCTGAGTGCATATTTTTAAAGAGGCTGTCTTACCTTTTCAACCTCTGTGGCCTTCTGTTCCTTTGGAAACACATCAATGTCATAGTATTGATAAAGCAGGACTGTGGTTCTTTGTGCTGTTTTCTGAAAGAGCATAGAAATATTCGTTCTTTGGGACAAAATTCCCATGGTTTTGGGAAAGTAAACAATCTGGACATAGTGGACTACTTGACAATCTAATTCAAGGAGCAGTTGTCTGCAAGCAAAAGATCTGGATTCTTTCTGGGCTCAGAGAGAGACTGGGATCATTAGGCATGGAGGATTTAAATTTTCTGTTTGATTATCACACAATTTGTTTTTGGTGGTTTTATATGCCTGAATTATAAAGGAGCTGATTCTATTTAGAAGACTAAAAATGGGTTGACTATTAGTATAAATAAAATTAAGCAGGTTTTCATGAACATTTAGAAAAGTATCTATGTTCCCAGATTTTGGTTTCTAATACCATTTGCCAGGCTTCCTTGGAGAAGCAACAGAACCTAGGACAGGGGAAGAGAATTCATAAGATAAGCCTGGAACATTTGTAGTGTCAGAAAATAATGAGCAAGTCCTCAAAACAAACAATACAAACACAATTGTGAGTTTTTTCCCATGGAGACACTGGAGTCAACTGAAAGTGCTCCCAATGGCCAAACTAATAGTAAAATAAATAAAGTACATTGGATTGTAACCCAAAGTATAAATACCCATAATATGTAGAAATGGGAGTGGGGAGAGTAGACAAATCTCCTATGAAGAAGAATTCAATATAATGTATACAGCTACTCTACCTCAGGAGGGTGGAGCATAACTCTCACTCCCCACTTGTTGCCTATTGACTTCCTTCCTAAGAGTACAGTATGGAAAGGGAGAAAAAAGGGAGTAACTTCACAGTGGAGAAAATTGACAAACACCACCTCAGCCAGGTGATGAAGGTTAATATCAACAGTGATAAGTCACATGATGTGAGAATGGAATTTTATATCGTGTGATAAGAATGGTATGTCCTCCTCAGAACCAATAAAATCCAATCTAATCATGAGAAAAACATGAGAAAATCCCATTTGAAGAGTATTCTACCAAATACCTGACCAATATACCTCAAAACTGTCAAGGTCATCAAAACAAGGAAAGTCTAAGGGAAAGTATCAGAGGAACTGAAGGAGACATAAAAACTAAATGTGATGTGATGTCCTAAATGAGATGTTGGAAGAGGAAAATCATGTTAGGTTAAAACTAAGGAAATCTGAATAAGGTATGGGTTTTAGATCATAATAATAATATATCAGTATTGATTTTTTAGCATAGACAAATATCTCATGTGAATGAATGTAAGATGATGACAGTAGGGGAAAGTGGGCAAGGAATATATAGGAACTCTAAACTATCTTAGCGATTGTTCTGCTGGACACATAAAAGTATTCTAAGACAGGAAGTTTATTAAAAAATACCTACTGAACTAAACTCTGGATTATTGCCACTTCTGATTTAATAGCAGGATGCCAAGTCAGTAAGCCCATATGTGTTCTGCGGATCTGTCGATGAAAGCTGAGGGGTGGCTTAAAAGCCATAGCTCAATGAATACAGGCTCTGTACATGCCAGTTGTCAGGGATGTGGAAACCTCTTGCCAGGACCAATTGGGCAACTCTTAGAATAATGCAAAGCTCATTTGAAATACTATTGTCCCAAGCAGGCCAAATCAAGCAGCAGCAAAGCCGCACTCTCCTAGGTTCAAATCCAGGCATTTGGCACACTAGCCAACAGAGTTTTGCACAAGCAGTTTTACACTCTGAACCTCAGTTTCCTCACTAAAATGATTGTCATAGTAACATAATCATTGATGGTTTCAAGGGTAAAATGAAGATGATAATGTATGTAAAACACTTAGCACAATACATGGTGCTCATTAGCTGTTCCTTAAATGGCAGCTGCTGTTGTTACTGATGATAACGTTTTTTAAGTTGTAAAAAAAAGTCTATTAACACAGGTCTAATGATTCTGCTTACTGGCAGTAGATGATGCCAGTGGCTACTTTGATCTGATTTCAAGCATAGGAGGAAGTTCTTCCCCTACAAAGTATCTGTTATCGACACCTCTGTTTTCCCCTGGAAGGATTACTTGTGTTAGATAATTTGTGTTAAACATTACTGTACATCTGGCATGAAAGGGCTTGTGAGGTTTGCGGTATAGGGAAAACAGTTCACGCTAGAGCCTTGGATCATTTGGGGGCCAAGGCTTGAAGAGGAGGAAAACATTCAGAAAGGAGGGTAAAGGCACCCGGTTTACTTCTCAAATCCACCAACACCTATCAAGGGACGGCCCTGTTGCTGTTTATCTAAGAAGTTAGTATTTTGTATTCCCTGATGCTAAGTATTCAAGTTGTCTGGATTTATCTAAATTGTACAAATAAAATGTAGGTCAAAAGCATTTTTACAGATTTTTATGATAAAGATTACTTTTTACTTAAGCAACCTGACCCTACAACTCGACTTTTATGAAGAAGAACTCTACTTGACCCACCAAGACTTTATTTAATGGAGTCAATTTAAATTGCCTTTTTTCCTGCCCCTCAGGAATTATTACATCAATATCTTTTACCTCGATTGAAAACCCAAGTGTTTCTGCTGTCAGCATGTGCTGTATGCAGCAAAGCATGCCAGCTTTGGCTTATATTCTCCTTGGTTACATTTCCCAGTGTTTTCCCTTTTTCACTACTGCAGGATTTCCCCAAAGCTCCATGAGTGCAACAAGGTTTAATAGATGTTAAGTAGAAAAAAATGGCTTCATCTGTATATAGGTTTAGGAAATACAGAGTTAAGCTAAGTTAAGCAAGTTTCTTTAATGCAGGACTTTTCAGAATCTTGATTTTCCTGAGTGAGAGTGGTATGGCTCATATCCAGAATCTCATGAAACCTTCCTTCTGCAGAGTCTCTCAAGACTGGTGTTAAGGGATCAGAGTTGGAAAGTGCATACTTGAAAAACACTGTTTCATACTCTTTTTTCAATTTCTTTGTATTTCTCAGACTTGTCTTTCTTATGTTCACAAGTCATCTGTAGCATAATTTACCGGTTATTAAAAATTTCTGTTATATAATTTCCCCCAATATGAAAGATTGTAATAAAATAGCATAGTTGAACCTATGTAGAACTTTGGGTTTTATTTTAGTCACATAATCACCTGCATTGGCATTTGTGGGTTATCAGTCACCTGTGCATATTAAGAAGGCAGAAGCAAATTGCTGCTGAACCCAGAGGTACAGCAAATCACCCCAAATGATTATGCAAAAAAAATCCAATTTAGGTCTTATAATTGCTTTCTTATGGCCATCCCACAATGTGGACTTATTTTAATAGAAAAAAAAAACTTCGAAAGATTAATGTACTTGCTAAGGTATTTTCTTTCTATTATCATAGAGCTTCTTATTATTGGGGAGAAAAGTGTAAATCTCAAAGTCATCTAGTTTTTATGGTGTCAGTTTTTATATGTGACAGTACCTGGTAGAGAGGTAGGTACAATTAAGCAAATATATCCTTCTTTTCTTGAGGAGGAAAAGCACTGAAGTACATTCCCAATTTAAGTCTAAAAGGAAAAAGAGGTTTTGCAAGAGCTGCTAAGAAGACCCTGAAACATGAGAGTTACCTCCCTAATGCAGTCTAAACTGGCCCTGATGGGGCCAAGTGGAACTCGGTACAGTGATTCAGATTGACTCTCTTTCTTCCTGTGGTTCAGGAAATTAATCTTTTTATGTCTCCAAAGTGGCATTTACCAAAAATGTAAGCCACAACACTAATAAACTCATTTAAGGTCTTTAGATCATTTTGAATATTTTATTTATCAGCAACATATAAACCAACAGATGTGTTTATTGTTGTCAAGTGGAAACATATTGGAGATGTGATGCTCATAGATTCATTATCAGTCATTCTTCTTAATGCTTGTCAAAATATTGTTATTTGATATGTAGAAAGGAGTGGGTGTCTGGCCCTGTGGCTAAAATATAGGACATAAGGCAGTATTGGGCAATAATTATTAAGTCAGCTCAGTCCTAACTCTGGGGTGGGACTTGGCTTAGAGTGTGGTCAAGACCCTTCAGAGGCTCTTGAAGAACAGGAGAAAGTAAGGATTGAATTTTATGAGATGTTTTGCTTCTGGCCCTATGAGCAAGATTGCAGTTATTGTATTAGTTAAACGTGGATACAAATCAGCTAGTAGGTAGTTATAGGGTAACCACCATGTCAAAGAAAGGGTGCAGAGCAACAAACCTAACTCTTCTAGCCTTTTGAAATTTCAGATGGAGAGATGAGACTAAAACTCATTGACAAAGTTAATTGTCGATGCTGGAATCGAAGAAAGCTGAAGCAGGCTTTTAAAACATAACTGCATTTGAAAAGGATTATTATGTCTGTTGTGATCCTGGTTGCCAAACGAGGAGTCCCAGCAAAAAGGCCTGGGTCAGAGGAGAGAAGGTTGCTGTGTGCTACAGAGGTTTGAGAACGACAAATGTGGTTCTTCTAGATGCCATGGGTCAGAACCATAACTTTACTTCCTGAAAAGCAGAAAATCTGAGCCTTGCTCAAAATAATGGCATAGGAGGTGACAGAATCTAGTGGGTAAGTATCAAGCTTCAAATCAAACATATGTAAAATTTGATGCAGGTTATTTGAGTATCTAATTCTCCCTTTACTCATCATTAAAATAGAGATAGTGAAAATATAAAACAACTATAATAACTACCAATCTGGCTTCTATGATAATAAAATCAGATGACACTTATAATGAAACCCTTTTATGCTATGCTAGGCACTTGGTAAAGTTTCACTAAATATTAGCTGCTGCTGTCAGAATCATTGTAAACAATACCTGTGGAATCTTATTTGGGGCCAGGACTGAAGTTTATAAAATAGGGAAAGGATAGAATCATATAGTTAAAGAACTTAATTTCTAAGTTTTAAATATAAACTATTCTTTTGACATTTCTGATAAACTATCTTGGACTATCTAGAGTGGTCCAATATGTCATAGGGGTTCTCTAAGTTAAGAGGGAATTTGGAATATTCAACCAACATTGAGATAGGAGAAAAGAATTTACTGGTGATGGTCATACTATGTAGATTTTTTTCTTTTAAGTGAAAACCAGTCCAGACAGGGGCCACAAAAGGGACTGACAGGTCCCGTTGGTTGGTTGGTGCAGGTCACAGCACAGCAACTTAGGTCGAAAGATCAACGATGATAAGGAAGTCTTTTTTGTTCTAGCTTACCCAAAGGAACAGTAATTACCAGATATAGTAATGCTTGTCAAAGACAGTTACTGAAAACCCTCTGCTGGTTCAGCATAATCAAAACGACAGAAGTTGCAGGGTGATTTTCCTTGTGAGAGGCATCCACATGGAATGCTAATTAGGTGAAGTGAAAGGAATGTGGATCAGCAGCTGAGAGATGCATTTCCATCTAGTAGATAAAGCTGAGAAAGGAAGTAGTAGGAAGAATTTGACTTACTGGTGTTATGGTTCGCGATGTGATTCTCTACATTGATTTCTGACTTTTAATTCTACTCTTCTGTTGATTTTGTGAAATGATGCCCGGAGCAGTCACAGCAGAATGAAGACTGACTTTACCCTTGCAAACTTTGAAGGTGCTGTCATTCTTGGAAATATCTTGGTACAAAAAAAAAAAATGCCTTTAGACCCAGGCCCATTGTTACCATCTAACTCCCTGGGGCAGGGGGAGGGGAAGCTGTTTAAAAGTAAAGGTTGGAGCTTTTATTCTGTTCAACACTTCTCCTTTCTTTTGGGTGACCTCAAAATGGAACTTGAATCCAGTGGCAAATGGGGTCCCTTGGATGTGGAGCTGAGAGCCAACCCCTAGAATCATTCTGTATTTTTGTTTTTATTTGCTGCCAAACATTCAGATTCTAAGAGAAATCTAAATGTTTATCCAGAAAATCTCATTGCTGTTGTCTAGGTGACAATGACGGAGAACTTCCTTCTTGCTAGGCACCCTTGTAAGCACTTCACGAGGAGAACTTCATATAATTCTCATAGCATGCTGAACGGTGGGGTCATATACTTGCCATGAATATCTATGATAGAGACGAGAAAAAGTCCAGTGAAGCCAAGAATGTTGCCCAAGGCCACACGGCTTCTAAGTGGTAGAGCAAGGGTTTAAACTTTAGTCATCTGGCTTTAGAGTCCACAGTCTAAGAATGTATATTAATCACAAAGGGCCTTATAGGCAGCTTTGAGATGAAGGCAGGCCTATAGAACAGAGTGTGAGCAAACCAGGCATCACAGAGGCCAAGCTGGGCATGCCCAACTCACATGCATACAAGGCACTGGAGGCTGCTCTTCACATGGTTGTTTTGGAGGTGAATGGAGCAGATCGTGGGCTGGCAATATGTAGAAAGCTCCTGTGGCGGAAGGAGCCAAAGTGGGGCAGTGTTTACAAGCTTGGCCTCTGAGGACACATGCACCCAGCTTCAAATGCTGAGTGTATTGGTGATGGTAACTGGTTAATTGTTCCAACACTTGCTTCCTGTGTTACCTTGGGCAAGTTATATCAACTTCCTAAGCCTCAGTTTCCCGATCTGAAAGATGATGATAAGAGTATCGATGAAGTAGGTTTGCTGGGAGGATTAAGTGACAGGAAACATGTAAAAGCTTTAACACCGGGCCTGGGACTTGGATGTATGCAATCCATGGCAGAGTTGGTTGATTTCGTTTGGTCGCTACCATGGCAAAGAGGAAGTTTTGAAGATAATTGACAGTTAAGCGCCTTCTACCAATTGTCAAAATATGGAAGTGCTCTGTAGAAAATACTCTTACTAACAACAAAAAAACTTGAGGAGATTGGGTTCCAAGTGAATTTCAGTCAGCTTCAACAGTTAGCCTGAATCCCAGTTTCAGATCTTAAACCAGGTGCCTTCTGATTTGAGATCTTCCCCAAGATTGTGCCCTCTGCCTCCCGTTCTTTTGTTCTCTAGCTCAACAGTGTTTTTTTATTTTCATCCCTGGAGTCCTAGAAACCCAGGGCTCCTGAGAGCTTAGGTTCACTACCCAGGAAGATAATGGTGTAGTGTGGGAAGACCTGAGACTGAAGGGGGCCACCAAATGCTTGGCAAATACTAGTTGATGCCAGATAAATGTGGTCAAAAATTGGGTGCTCTTGATTATATTCAGTGTTTATTCTTTTGTTATAAGTTTCTATGGCTACAAACTATTTCCAACACTTCTTTTGTTGTTGTTGTAGTTGTCCTTAGCTCTTCATTGCTTTCCCATTCTTAAAGCCAAGTTGTTGACCCATCTCTACAGCTGGGAGAGCATGTATGGGATCAGGACAGAGATTGAAGCCTTGGTGATTGTTCATATCACATGAAGAATTGCATGTCTTTTACACTGTAGCACAAATAGTATTTTCTCTTTTCATTACTTTCATTCAAAGGCCAATGGAACATTTGATAGTTCTGACTAAAAATGATTAATTAGAATCAAAAGGGGAAAAAACAAACAAAAACAAAACAAAACATCTCTTCCCACACACGTAAAAAGTACCCCTTGGGGAGGAGGGGGGCCCCTAAGCCCCTCACAATACCAGGCTGCAGGCTACAAACCTAAAACAGCCTAGTGGGGGAGTTCCTGAGTTAGAAGCATGACTTTGGACAGGTCACTAATTCCTCTGAGTCTTACCTCCTTAGCTCTAGGTATTGATAATCATATCTACCCTGCCTTACTTACTAGATTTATAAAGAGACTGAAATTAGAATGTATCTGGAGTCTCTTTCCAAACTGTGTGTGTGTGCGTGTGTATGTTTTTTTTTTGTCCGCAGGGTTACAGGGCATAGCACGTTCGTAGTGTAGACCTGTGTGGCATGTATAAAATACAGTCAGCCAGTAATAGTGCATAGAGAAAGCACTTCTAATGTATGACATGTGTGTCTTACATACACCATGTGGGTAAACCTCTGAGCATCCGCTTCCCCTCTGTAGGGAGTACAGATTCAAGTGGCAGTACTCCCCCATCCTCTGAATGACCTGACTCATTCTCCCCAGAGCCCCCCAATCCTTCTTAACCAAGGATGCTATTGAGAGGAACTAGAGAAATCATGGAGTCCAAGCATGGCTGCAGTACGTGCCTTCGAGTAAGCACTCAGCTACTGAGAGAAATGCCCCAGTGGCTACAGAGGAACAAACCTGATCCGAGCAGGGGTGCGAAGGTGCCCTGAACCTGTGACCTGGGGAGAGCAGCTGGTGAACCAGAAGCAGTTGGCATTTGAGATGATCTTGAAGAATATTTTCTCTTCAATTTTAAAGTAAACCGATAGCTATTAGTTGAATGAGATTGAGTATGTTCAAACTGTCAACTATATGAAATGCAATATAAATTCATTGTTATTAAATCAAACTATCAAACGCTTCATTAGCTTTAAAAATAACATCATTTGTGCCAAAGACTCACTGTCTGGAGAGCTTTCTGAGCAGGGACCATAGTTATCACTGTGGCCCCAGGGTCTGGGGTAATGCTCTGTTCATAGTGAGGGCTCAGCAAAGATTTCTTGACTGACTTGCAGAAGGAAAAAAGAAGCATCTATTGAATATGCTAGTAATTTTCAAAAGTAGGCATCTACATCTGACATTCACAGTATTGTGTGTGTGTCATTACTGATATCACCTGTAGAGGCATATACCAGTCTTTTAAAATTTAAATTAGCAAACATTCTGAAAGACTTTAGTTTCATTGTAAGCAGTAATATATGAAATCATAATATATGAAATGATGTCTAATATGCTGTATATATATTATTCAATCCACATAAATATTTGACTAATAAGAATAAATAGTATATATTTGTCCATGTACCTTCTAAAATCATATTGTTCCTACTCAGGGATCCATTGAGAGTCTGGTGATTGCCTTTCGTGCAGAGGCCAAAACAAGAATTCTGGAAATATTTAGGTTATATTTGAGCAGTTTAAAATGTGTCGGGTGAGTCACACCTAGGGTAATCTTTTGTGCCGATTTACCCAAGGACATTGCCAGTTTATACCAGTTGTCTTGCATAATTATTTCACGTTCAACTGTATCTTCTTTTGGACAATAAATTGCATATATGGTCATAGCCTACAAGTAGCTGGATCGTCAAAGAATATGGTTTTTAAATTTTTTTTAATTGTTATGAGTGAGAGTGTTTATGTGTGTTTGTGTGTGTGTCTATGAGTGATCATCCCCTTGAGGACTCCTTGGCTAGAACCATCAAAAGGTAGCTTGTGCTGAGCAGAGACAGAGTCCTGACTCTGAGCTTGGGTCACATTTGAGGGCTCGGGCCTTGGACCTTAGGCTTGACCTGCCCTTTCATCCTCACCCAGGGCCTGGTATTTTGGGTTGCCTCCCACTCCATTGATGTGACAATGGCACATAAAGCACCTTGGCCTTGGGCATGGATTCCAACAGCCAACTTTGGACCCTCCGTGTAATGCACCTGTTACTCAGCGTATGCAGAGTTTGAGAAGGATCATCTGTTCAGAAAGGTGGCCTTTGGAAAACTCATGTTGTTCTCCCCCAGTCCCTAACCAGTACCATCATGAGTGAATGTGGATTACCAAAAACAGGCTCATTTCAAAATTAAAATCTGCCCCTACCCCCTTGTCTATTCTCCAAATGGAAATGTAATACAAGAATGGGTACTTTTTAAAGAGTATATGGTCATGATTAGTTTGGGATTTGCATCTCTATTGTCATTGTCACCTGATAATTCTGACATGGGATTTTTATAAATAAACCTGATTGCTTTGGAAGTTTATGGGTTTTTAAATTTATTTTTATTTGTCTTCCTTTCCCCTCATTATACCGTAAGCTCTCTTCCTCTCTCTCATTTTAATCATATTCTTTCGTTTCTTTGTAGTTTGCCCACTCACATGTGTATCTCAGACATTAAAGTTTAGTCTCACGCATTTCCTTTTTATTTGTCACGTCTTATGCCTTTTTTTAATCTGTAGGTTCTTTTTCCATTCTTCTTTTTTCCCCCTTAAAATTTATCTGTTAAAAATCAGGCCATTTAACTTGTAGCTTCTCATAGTTCGCATTTTGCTATTTGATCTGTCATTGTAGAATTTACCCTGTTCGTCTGTCCTCAGAATTTCCTGTGAATTAATTGGCAGCTGCAGTCCACAGTCTTGATCAGACTCAAGTCTGATTCCTTGGAAGGACTCTAGGCAGTGGCAGAGTGTTCTTTCACGGGGAGGCACATGGCACCTGCTGCTCTATGTGTTGTTGACAGCTGTTGGTGTTCAGTGACAAGATTCATTATTTATTCACTAAGATTTCAAAGTGGTGATATTCTGATTGTATCACTTATTTTTCATTTGGTAGCTAGAATATTTCCATAAAGAAGTGTTTCCTTCATCTCCTCTTTGATTTCTCATTCAGTATAGTTTATGAAAGAAAAGCAGGATAAATCCTTGATTGTTTGCCTTTGTTCACCAGGTTCAAGGTAGGAAATCTTTACCCTATCATCCTTTGAAGGTAACCAATGAGATTTCTTTTTTCTGTGATTTTATGAATCAATGAATTTAAATATATTTTACGGGTTTTGATCAATTGCAATTATCATCTGTATTGAAGCTCACATTTTTGCTCTAGGAGAGCCTCTTTAAGTTGGCTCCATTTGACATGGCCCTAGAAGTCTTTGATAGCTTCTCTGCTACATGGAATGACAAAATTTTCCAGGCTTAGCTTGTATATTTCCTGTCCCGGACCTGGAATCAGCCATTTCTCTGAGCCATTCACATTTCTTTTTGTGAGAAGTAATATGTCAAGTATGCAATATGGGAACTGAAAGTGCTCAAAATTACTTAGTCATTGTTTCTGGGTCTGTTTAGGGGACAAAACTGTAAGCTGGCCAGAATATAGACATTTAAATCTCTCTCAATCTCTTTCTCTCTCTCTTTCTCTCTCTCTCTCTCTCTCTCTCTCTCTCTCTCTCTCTCTCTCTCTTTGTATGTGTATAAAAACATATAATTACTTTATGACTTTATACTTGTACTTTAAATATTTAAATACAGAACCAAAGAGGTTTTAACCTTTTATATATTATGTCTGTATCTCCTATCTTTCACATCAAGAAACTTGGTTCTAAGGACTCAGAAATGGTAGACTATCTCATAACTCATGATAAATCATTTGACCTTATATTATTTATAAAACATCTCAACAATATTTCACTGTGAATATTATTATTCAAAATACTTAAAATATTTTTACATTTGTTTTTCCAATTCTATTTTTAAAAAATATTTGTATCATATCTATGTTTTGAAAACATATAGAATCACATGCTAATCGCTCTCTTTTAACCTTTATTTGGTCTTAATTTTCCAAGCATCTACATATTTAATCTTCATCACCAGTCATCAGCTCTGCTTTTTTAGCCATTTTGATTGTCTGAAGCTTATTCTTTAGTATATTCCTCAGAAATGGCTCAAGGGAATCATATTCCCTAAGTTCTTATGTGTTGCACATGTCCTTTATAGTTGGAAATAGTTTTTCTGAATATAAACTCATTTTATTTCCTTGAGCATTTAAAATATATTACCCTATTTGCTTTTACAAAAGTTATTACTTTAAAAGTCTGATTATAACATTTTTCCCCTCGTAAGTCACTGTTTGCTTTGCTTAGAGGCTCACAGAACTTCTCCTTTCTCTTGAAGGTTTCATAATAGAAGTGGACATGGGGGTAGAAATAGAGCCAGGATATCTCAGAAAACCACGCATATTTTTTAACACTAAATGAAAACAACAGAAGAGGGAGCTCTGAAGTTAGAAAAGCTACTGTAGACCATGCTTCCTCCTAAATTTTAGGAAATTAATTTCACATAAATACAAGTCACACAAAAGGATGGAGCTAAAATCCCATACCAAGACAAAATAAGATACAAAAAATAAGGAGCAGAGTAACATCTCTACATATAACACACCACACAGATGTACTCACGCAACAGATTACAACTATAATGTACTACTGTCAAAATGAACTAAAATTCATTAAGAAAGTGATAAAAGATATGAGAGAACATAAATCAAAATAGAAAATCTAAGAAATGTAGTGACAGAAGCGAGGAAAGCATTTTAAATAAAAGAAAATATTTGAGAAATAAACATTAAACTAGAAGGAACATAAGAGCCAATAAACACAACAGATAATGCTTTAAAAGAAGGTGAAGACTAAGAACACTTTTAATAAGGGAAAAAAAAATTCAAGAGAAAGGGACAAACATTGAAGACAGGCAAAGGAGAGCTAACATGTAACTAATAGGAGCCCTTAATAAGAAAACTAAAGCAAGGTATAGAACTAATACTAAACCTATAATTCAAGAAAAATTACTGAAATGAAAAGAATTTGAAATTCAATATTGGGACTTTATATCTGAGAGTAATAACCCACAGCGAATGACTAACATCCAAGACATAAACTGATATCTCATTTGATCACTGCTTATATCTGCCCTGCTTAGAACAGTGCCTAATACATAGTAGGTGCTCAAACTATTGGTTAAATAGTATTAATTTAATAGTATTAAAAATGTATTAATTTGGGGTGAATAAATGAAAGATTCTCTAAAATGCCTAGAAAATGTAATATCTTATTTTCCTTAACTATTACTTGTTGTATATTATTCTGGGTGAGACTGGGACTATTATTACAAGTTATCATTTACTGAATTGTTCCTTCCTCCAACCTCCCCCACCCCCACACCCCGGCCAATTCGTATGTTGAAGCTCTACCCCACAATGTGACTGTATTTGAAGATAAGACCTTTAAGGAGGTAATTAAGGTTAAGTGAAGTCATAGGATGGGACCCTAATCCAAGAGGACTAGTATCTATATAAGAAGAGGAAGAGATATCAGGAGTGCACAAGCACAGAGGAGAGGCCATGAGAGGACACAGCAAGAAAGTGGCCTCTGCAAGCCAGAAAAGAGCTCTCACTAGAAACCAGCCCTGCCTGCACCTTGATCATGGTCTTTCAGCCTCCAGAACTGTTAGAAAATAAGTCCCCATTGTTTAAGGCACTCAGTCTGTGGTATTTAATTAGGGCAGCCCTAGTTAACTGTATGGATTTTAAAGTTTGGGTCATCCCATCAAATAAAGAACTACAACCACTGAGATGCTTGCCAAAGGTGACTACAGACTGGGTAGTAGAAGAAGGTAGTTATAAATACTAACTATGACAATGTGACTGGTTACAGAAATGAGGACTGTAATTATCATGAGTATTTCTTATTTTGTTATGACTCTCTGTGTTTGTATAGCAGATATTTTTGTTTCCTTCCTTTTGTTATTTCCTTGTCATATAACATAAGTTGTATTGACTTCATATCATAGTATTTAAGCATTGGTAACTTTACATCATAGTATTTAAGTTATGGGATATCAGAAAGAATAGTAAACATTATCCAAGGACTTTGCATCCTCTTCTTGAAAAAGGGTTAGTGCATTTTTGATTGTTTGAGGGATAATTGTATCATGTTAAGTGGACGTATGACCTCGTTATTGTCTTTATTTGGACATTAGGTATGGTTTAGAGAATGTGTATGGGTGCCAAGTTGACAAGGGGTGGATGTGTGGTGGTTAATTTTCTATGTCAACTTGGAGGGTGCTTTTGGATGAAAGTAACATTTAAATTGGTGAACTTTGAGTTAGAAGATTGCCCTCCATAATGCAGCAGGCCTCACCCAACTAGTTGAAGGACTGAATAGACCATAAAGACTGGCCCCCTTGAGCAACAGGGGATTCTCTTGCAGACTGCCTTTGAACTTCATTTGTACCCTTAGTTCTCCTGGGTCTCTTCTTGCTGGCCTTAGGACTAGAACTATACCACTGACTTTCCTGGGTCTGTAGGCTGCCAGTTCACATTGCATCTTTGGACTTGCCCGTCTCTGTAATCACATGAGCCACTTTAAAAAAAATAATTATTTATTTTTTAATTATAGTTGACATAAAATATTCAGTCTCAAGGTGACTTCTTCTGTATATCCTTAGTTATAGGACTTCTGTAGATGTAAGGTGATTCTCAATCCTGGTTGTTCTGTAGTTTACTTGTATATTTGATGTGGTTGTGGGAGGAGGCAAGTATAGCATTTACCTACTCCACCATCTGTGAGCCAATTCTTATAAATCTCTCTTTACATACATACATCCTGTTGGTTCTGTCCTAACACACAAGGATTCAACATTCTTTATGAAAGCTCTGGATTTTTTGGCGTGATTGGGACCATTTTTCCTTTTGTCTCTCAATAATATAAAAGCAGTTCACAGTGACCCCAGATAGGTACAGACAACTCTTTAATTGCCTTTTTCATTGTTTGAAGAAATCATATGAGGCTTTGATACCATGGAGTTAGTGCCTTGAGCCCTCAGTTAGTGATGGAATAGTCTGATGCAGTGGGCAAATGCATCTGGTAGAGTTCTTCAAAGAACCCTGCTTTTCTCATTAGGTGTTCTTAGGATACAATAGTTGTAAAATCTAAAGTTTGGTCGAAAACAGCCATGGTTTATGAGAGCCTTACTAGTTCATTTAGTATCACTATCATGTTTTTTTCTTATTCGATTTTCTTGACAGGTTTATTTTGTTATTATATACATACTGGAATCAGACAGAATCCTGTTTTGTGGTCAATGAATAGGTAGGTGGTCAGTATGTGACAAACATAGAACTATAAATCCATTTTATTTATAGAGGTGATAAAGATCCTACATCTGGAGAGCTTACAGTCTAGTATGGGGAGGGCAAGAAACAAATGAGCAGACAAATATCAGACCCTGGTAAGAATGAGACAGGGAAATAGGCGATATACTAGGAAGTAGTTAGGTGATGATTCAGTCTGTGAATTCAGGGAATGTATCATTTAATCTGCAGTGAAGGTAACGTTCAATCTGAGATCTGTTGACAGAAAGGAGTGAGAATCTGAGCAAAGAGCATTTAGGTAGAAGAAACATCTGGTGCAAAGGCCCCAAGGCAGCACCAGTTTGCAGAATATGAGGTACAGATTGTCTTAATCGGAAAATCTGGGTAAGTGGTGAGGAGTTAAGTAGGAGATTTAGGCAGGGCCAGATCAGGTGGAGAGACTGGGAAACGTGTGCCCAGGAGGAAATATAGCCAAGTTGGGTCCTGCACGGCATTGATTCTAATGCTGGTTTTGAAAAGGGGATGGGGTGAGTTTAGGGGTGGGACGGAAGTGGAGAGAGCAGTGAAGAGGCTTCTGCAAGAGCTGAAAGGGAGTCTGATTCAAGTCATGTTGCAAGAGATGAGGAGAACGAGTCATCCTCTAAAACACTATTGCAGGGCATCACCAGCTCTTTTATGAAAGTCAGTATTTTCGCATTTCGAAGTTAGGAGGTAACAAGTGTGTCTGCATAACCAACTTAATTTGAAGCCACATATTATTTAGGATGGAATAAGGTGACAAATCCAGAATTCTCTGTGGAAGCACATTATAGCCATCTGCCGCAGTTTCTGCAGATCGTGGCATTGTAGTGAGTAAGACTTATTGGAAATCTCAAATATCACCCTGTTTTGGTCAGAAAGGGCTCTCAGAGCCTTCCCCTCTAAACTGATCTTGTCTCGTCCACCTCTTACAGCAATTTCAGAAATGGAACAGCTTTATAGCCTCCCTAAACAATGTTTGCCTTATGTCTGCTCTGGCCCTTGAAGTCTGTATCTTCTCTCTTGAATTTGAATGAATATTGTTCCTTTGGAACGTAAGTATGGCACTGACATGGAGCAGAATTAGCGTTAAGTGATCTGGCTCCAAGGGGCTATGTAGATAAATATCAAAATATATTGTCATAAAATGCTTTTACTTGTAAGGCAGAACAATAATGTGAAATTTCAGGACTCTCTGGGTTAAAGAGAAGCCCTGGTGTTTTACTGTTTCAGCTCTCCTGTTGAACTTTGCTTGCTTCCAGGATTTATATACTGTTAGCAGCTTTTGAAATATTTCATTCATGCAGTAATCTCTCCAGAAATCTTGCTTAATTGGGATTCCAAGATGCATCTGTATAAAGTGCCTAGGTCCCATTGGTACCTGTTGCTGTTTTTACAGGGATGCCTTTTTAATACCATAATCTTGTTTTTTAAAAATTCCCTTTATACAGTTTTACTAAAGGACGAACAGATCCTTACAGGAAAAACTTCTGCTTTCTTGCAGGATGGTCTGATGAATGGATAGTTGGAAAACTAGCCCTAGATTTAGGTTGAGCTTTTTGTACTGGATTTCATGGGAACATTTATTCGAGAATAACTTAATCATACTATGGATATACACAGACTTACAAGTAGATAACATCAGCCCTACTTGTTACAGAAATGTGATGGGTGCAGGGACTTGCTTGTGAGCAAAGAGTTGTTTCATTTCTGAGGTCAATGGGCCAGTGTGTTGATTTTATTTTTATATTTATTTTCTTTGTTTTAGCAGTGTTTTAGGGGCTTTTATAAAGACTTAACTGGCCAATGACTATCACTAGGACTTGGCTAGAATCTCTTAAAATTAGACTTTTTTGTTTGTTTCTTGAAGTTTCTGCACACTCCATGCTAGGACTTTTATGTCTTGCACCTCTTTCTGGTATCTTCCATGCAGGGCGCCCAACCTGGGACACGAAACCACTTTTCTCTGCTCTCTGTGCTGTTCTCACCTGGGACCAGGCATCATCATCTGTCCTCTGCCATATGTCTGTGGCTTCCCAGCTCATTCGTGGCAGGCATCTGAGTGACTCTTAACATATTCCTACTATTCTAGAGCCTGCTGTGGACTGAGGGCTCCATGAGAGGAGAGTTTAGATAGAGAAGGCCGGCAGCCCCAGGGAAAGCAGAGCCAGCAGGAGGACTAGACTCCAAGTAAACACAGTGGATCTTAGCTTCCAGTCATTATGGTTCTTACCTTAAATCATTTCCAGGCCTCAACAGCCCGTTCATACTTTCTGAGATTTTAATGGTCATCCTAAAGTAAAATAACTCGTGTTTTTTTCTATGACCCTGTGGTTTTGGCTGGTCTGTAAGGTCAGGATTTGATTTCATATTCTTACCGAATCATTCTGTGCCCATTTTGTTTACCTGCAGTTCTGAAATTGGACTTTAAATATTATAGATTCAAAACTGTCCTGTGTTTGAGCAGCTTTTTCAGGCATTGTTGCTCAGTGCATCTTTGTGTCAGTATGACATTTTAAAATACTATACCGATGCTGTGTTTTTAAGGTGTTTCTTTGTTCAGCTCAATGAGACTTATGTTAATTCTTTTGTAAGAGATTGCGAGTGGGTTTCTTCATTCCCGTTACACGTTTTAATTTGGAGGAAGTAGTTGTGCTTTTCTGTATGGGTGCGTGCCTTTTGGAGGACTCTTGGGGTAGCAAGATAAGGATAACTTCAGTATCTAATGTAGGAATCTCCATAAAATCATGCAGGATCTTGTTTAAAATGTATTTTCTTCTGTCTCCTCACAATGAGTCACTGCGATAGGTCTGGGCTAGGCTCAGAAATATGGATTTTTTCACTTTTTGGATAAGGACAATACTGTTAAAGACTACTCGAGACACACTTCTCTGAAGAGGACTGCCCTCCCATCAAACGACAGGTTTGGATTTGTCAGGGATGTATGGGATCTCTTGAGGGTCGTTTTCCATTTCCAGATAGAAAACTGTGGTTAAGTGATGGCTCTTTATCTCACAATCCACTTTCTACCCTTCCATTTCCCCTTCCAGGAGCTGTCCTAGGGATCAGTGAGACTGTAAAGTAGTTTCTAATAAACTATTGTTGCTTTTTGGAATGATACAATATATTTACTGGGTAGGAGTGCTGTGATGTAGCTACCAAATGCAGTCTTCTGTTAGCTTCTCCATGGTTATGCGTATGTGCTTATTTGTGTTAATGGGAGAAAATAAGGACTTGGGCGAATTACTTAACCACTCTGAGCTTCAGTTCCCCAATATGAAAATGGAGATGATAAAGATAATAGTATTTAATGTCCAGGGTTGTTGTAAAAATTAAACGCTAAATGTTAAGAATAGAGCCTAGTATATAATAACTGCTAGGTAAGGGTCATTTGCTATTAGTATTGTTGTTACTGTTCTTACTAACTTATTTGAATTAAAGTAAAAATCTTCTTTGCCAGAAATTTATAGGAATCAAGAAGAAAGATATGGGAGAACTCTATCCACAGCAGCTTGCTGCTCTAAGGGAGTCAGTGCTATTTCTGTGATGAACACAATTCTTATCTGCAGTGTGGAGGGTTTATCAACCAATCTCTCCTGCGCAGAGCATTAATAGGACATTTTCCTGTCCTCCAGCCCCAGCTCAAAGGTGCTGCCAATTTCAGATAAGAGCACTGGAATAATCTCAGTTGACTATTGTCTGCCTCTTTAATCTTACCATCAGTGAAATTAATATTTGGTTGTTGAGGGAAGACAAACATCTGTAATTTTTCCCTTGTGGAATGGCTGTTTGGTTTCTATTGCACACATTTTCCTCTCAGGTTAAAAACTGTCTAAACCTGATTTCTCCCCTTTGAAAATGGAATCCTGTTTGATTTAATGATAATATTTATAGTGCAAAAAGAGGAGAGTTAAGAGTCATTCTGGCGTTAAAACCTTCTAAGCCTTTAAATAAATATATTGTTGTTATCTTGAAACTTTCCAAACTGAGCTCGAATTCACTCAGGTGTCTTATAGAGCTTTGATATAGAGGAGGTGGACAACTAATGAGCCTATAAATTCCTAATAACATTGCAGCCACTCTTGCAGCTTGCAAATAACAAACGAAACGCGGTGCAAGGATGTGCATCGGCAAGTGTCCACATGAGTATCAATCAACTTGTTCTTTGAAATAATGTCCTAGTTACAGAACATTTATTTTGGAAGAATTTGGTGTTTTATCATCATCTCTCCTCTGAATGATTGCAGCAACCTCCTAACTAGTCTTCATGCTCTTTTCCCCTTTTTACTTCAATCCATCTTGCACAATGATTCTGGGTACCTTTTCTAAAACAGTGTTTCCATCAGCTCGCTCTCTTCTTAGAAGCCCAGCGTACCTCCCCAGTGCCTCTAACAGAAATATATAATCTTTGGACCTTTGTATTCCAGGCCCTTCTATGTCTGTTTTCTGCTGGACTTGGGTGGTCTCTACCCTAGCACTTCAGTTTTTAATCTGCCTGTGTGCATTCTGTGCTGTGTGTGCTGGGAAGTGCTGTGCCAAGTCTTGCCATGACTAGAAGAGGAAGTCCTCAAAACTGAACAGCTACGCTTTCTCTGACTGTGCTTCTGGAGTCTTCTTGCTACGTAGAGGCTGCCCTGGATATGGCAGAGCCTGCTTATAAATCAATAGACATTTGAGTGAGAGAAAAAGCAAGCCCGGTTATTAGGCTTGTGGGCTGTATCCCCAAGTTGATGCTGCCTCCTAGAGAGACCACATTTTCCCTCATGAGCTAGAATATGGTGAATGAAACATACTTGAGAATGCCACACTAATGACACTGTGCTCTCTGTTACTGATGTCAACATTGAAATGTAGGCTTTTCTCTCATCAGGGACCACTGTAAGAGTGGCATCTATAAAATAAGCTGTTTTCTTCCCAGTGTCCTTTCCCATTCAGAAACTCTGTAGAAAAAAAAAAATAATGAGCTCCTCTGATTAGTACAAAATAAAATAATTTTGCACATTAATTATTCTACCTTTTGTGGCCAATGCTGGCACTTTGAAAATCTGCATTTGGCCCTTTCTTCATCCACATGGACTGACTTTCAGGCTACAGTAAGCAGGTCTAGTTATGACCAGCGAAGCAGAAATGCAGATTCAATGAGTAATTATTAAGAACTTTCCAGAATATTAGCTGTTTCAGTTGCTGCAGTGACTAGTGATGGAATAGTCCATTAGACATTTCTGTTCCCAGCAACTCCTGAGAATTGATTCCAATCTGAAGCAGCCAACCACTTTGATCAATATCATAATTACTCTTATTGATGGATTGTTTTACAATGGTAGCCATCAAGGCAGTTCGTCAGCTCAGGAGGCACCAGAACTGTCCCCTGCAAGCTGTAATGTACCGCAAATATCTGATTCAAATCAACTTACTATTGAGTCCAGGATGACAAGCGTGAAATTAATTGTTCCACTTCATGTAAGACCTGCATTCTTCTTTTGAGAGAGTAATTGGTTGCCGCATGTAGTGTGAGAGCTGGGGGAGCCTTGCCTCTCTGCAGTGTTTATGGACTTAGTTTTTTCCCCCACCAGCTATTTTTTTCCTACTCTTTTAGGTGTCAGCAGTGTTGTACAGCTGCTGTTCCTGCTGTCGTTGTTTTTTAGCGGGTCTTGTCATGTCAGAGAGAATGGTTTCCTTCTAGAAAGGTTGATTGCATCTAAAGTAAATTTCTTTTCTGAAAAGCTTGTTCATAAAAATAAAGGGGGTTTCTTGGCCAACATGAAAGCAAGAAGACTTCAAAAGCATTTCGGTGAATGTAAGAAGATAATTAGGCAAATGACAGTGGGTCCAGTGTTCTTTCATGGTTGCCATAGGCTAATTCAATAAGTGTGCTCATTTTGCTGAGAATCTTCTGCATATACTTGCTTTCGGGGGCCTATAGGTGGAGAAATGACTAGGACACTCTACATATGAAGTCAAGCACAACTGAGTAAATTGGAAAATGGAGACATTCCCCACAGTGGCTGATCATTCAGTCCTCATCAGCCAATTGATTATTAGATTGAATAAAATCAAGATCTCAGTAGAATTTGAGAGAAGTATTATGAAATATTTTTATAAGAGAATCAAATATACGAGTTCACAGTGGGTGCAGGAAGGTAAAAGGGCTATATAAAACGAGGGGCATCAAAGCACAGTAAACTTCCTGGCTTCAAGGGCTTTCTGAAACCCTGGGGAGATGAATATCCTACTGGAGGTGGGAATCTCTTAGATTCTAGGGATGAGTCAGAAATACTTCTAGACATGGCAGTGCTTTTTAATTTAATAGCTGTTTACAATAGCATTTCCAAGTTGGATCCTATGGGAATGAATTATTGAAAAAGAGAATCTATGGACAACTAATCCTATGGTCAACCAATATTGTTTGAGCACCTGCTATGTGTAAAATCATTTAGGCCCTGGAGCTATCCAACTAAATGACATCCTGGACCTCTGAAGCTTATATTCTCATGGGAAACTTAAGAAGACAGACAACTAACTGTACACTCAAATCAGATAGTGTTAGAGATGGTGGATAACAGAAGGCAGCAACTCTGTCTGATGTTGGAGAATGAAGGCCAAGAAAGAATAAACAAGGTAGGTTTGACTGAAGCCCAGCTCATGGGCTTGAAGCCACCTTCACCATTAAACTTTGTCTTTGAGACATTCTAGTAGCAGAACTTTCCTTTTACACTGTGGAAGGAGGAGGTTTTATGCAATCAGTATTCAGTGCAGAGGAAAAAGCCAATATAAAATACCCAATTGAGATGTTGGAGATGGCTTTAGAGGTAAGTGATTCTATTTCTTCTCAGTTATGTAAGTGTTTGAAAGTATTGATTGAACACATTCATAACACCTTAAAGGACCAGGAGTGATTAATAATGAATAACCTATGAAAACAAAACTGAGATAACTGTAAAGCCCCAAATGATGCTGCTTAGGTAGGAGGATTGCATATTATTCAGTTGCATGTGATTAGATATAGCACACAACTTCATTAACTCACATCTTGACCTGAGGTGGCTGAAATATTAACCTGATCATTATACTTTCCTAGCTCCCATTTTTTTGTGTGTGTGTGTGGGGGTGTGGGGATCATCTCCTCCTTCCTTTTGGTGCTAGAACCCAATAAGCTCTAGCAACAAGGTGGGAAGAATGCCTAGGCTTGGCCCACCAGGCCTCAGATCACCCTGGACTCAGGAATTGCCTCAAAAAGAGTTTGTGACTCAGACTAGGCCAATCAGAGCTTTCCTAGACTTCTCTCCAGGAGCCAGTGAGAAAGATGTTCTTCCTACCAGTGTGGCTATCTGATAGAATGAGAGTTGGCATAGTGACATGGACTGAACAGGCCATCGAAATGGCCTGCTTATATGGAAGTCAAGCATATCAGAGCTGTGATGGAGAAAGAAACACAGCAAATGCAGATACGATCCGCAGTTATTAGTTCGTGATTCTTTAGGTTGCCTCGTTTAAACTAGTGTAAAATTTTAATGGGAAGAAATCTTTTAAAAAACAAAATATCAAAATATGCTTCCACTTAATTAAGCCACATTGGTGAGATTTCATTTCTATTGTCTGGAAAGCCAGGTAGAAGTGCCCTTACTGTGCCTTGGGTTTGAAAGAATTCTTCCAGGAGGGAACAGCTGAGCTGAAACCTGGCCTCTTGTTTTCAGGACTCGAGAGGCCTGTGCTGTCTCCTCTGGAAGCGCTCATTGTGAATGCAAGAGTTCTCTTAAGTAATTTTTATGATGACACTATCATAAATATATATCATAAAGGCTTTCTGTGAAGGAAACACGCACAATTAAAAGTCCATTTAGTTAAAACAGAAGACTGACAATACATTTATGTAGCTGAAAAATAGGAACTTTTGAGAAGACAGACAAAATTTGCAGCTGCTCAAGCAAAGCACTGCATTCTAGCCACTCAGCTTTTGTGATGCTCAGAAATTTTCAGTTGTGTTTATGGACCAGCTGCTCTGCTGAGATTCAGTAATATATAGGCAGAGGAATTTTGAATAAATATGTTTCCTCCTTCTCCTCCTTGAAAGTCCAGGATCATTAGCCCTAACTTCTTCCAAGAATTGAACCCAGTAATGTTCGATGTTCATGAATAATGAGTCAGCTATTCACTTAGTTACTTGAGCCATTGCTTACATGGAACTGGCATGTGACAAATTTTTCTGCTTTCTAACCTTATATTGTATTTGTGCTGAGACGTTACACTCTGAGACTTCTCATGTTATCTGTTTTTTTTTTTTTCTGTAGGGACCAGGCCCCTAGAATTGAGGAATTGAGCGCCTCAAATTCCTACCTTACTTCCAAGGTCCTTAGGACATGCCTCTTTCTCTATTATGTCTTTTACTGCTTCTCCCCAGTGTTCAGCAAGGCTTTGCCATGCTGGCCTTCTTTTTCCTTAGACAAGCCAATCTCTTTCTGCTAAGGACCTTGACTCTCACATTACCTCTGTCTTGAATATGCTTCTCCCACTATTTGCTCACTTGCCACATCATGCAGGCCTCAGCTCACATGTCATCTCCATAGAGGAGCTTGCACTGATCGGATGATCTGACATCCTTTGCCCAGCAACTAACTCTGGATCATGTGACCCTGATTCCTTTTCTCTGTAATAACTTTGCCTGAAACCTGCACTTATTTCCTAAGTGTTCTCTCTTTCTCCCCACTTCATTGATGCAGAGGGGGAGGTGGAATATGATATTGAAATTGGAGACTACACTTTAAACTGGATGCGTTAATGATCTCACTCAATCCTTAAAAAAAATGTAGGAGCCAACAATATTAAAGCTCATCTTCTTTCCAGATCCAAAGTCTGGGTTCAGTTTTTGGCACTTAGAGCCCTTCCTGGAACTGACTGCCATGGTGATTAACTGCTTTTGTGATTACAATTGACCTTTGGACATGCAGGGGTTAGGAACACCAACCCCAAAGCAGTCGAAAATCTGTGTATAACTTTTGACTTCCCCAAAACTTAACTACAGTCGTCCTTCAGTATCCACAGGGGATTGGTTCTAGGACCTCCCTGAATATAATACCAGAGTCTGTGGATACTCAAATCCCTTACACAGAATGACACAGAACAATGCATGCAGTCAGCCCCCTACATCTGCAGATTCCCAAACATGGATTGAAAATGCTGTGTTGATCTGCAGATGGTTGACTCTGCAGATGCAAAACTGGGGTACTGCTGGCCAACTGTATATTTATTGCTAAAAATCCATGTGTAAGTGGACCCGCGCCATACAAACCCATGTTGTTCAAGGGTCAACTGTATATGTATACTATCTTCTTCCCCTGCTGGATGCTTAAGCATGGTTGTAGGACTGCTGTGTTCACTGCTGAACCCCTTGAGCCCTGCAGAAGATTTGGCACATAGTGGGCACTCAAGGCCTTGGTACTAATGATGAGGTTGGGCAGAGGGAGGTTCCTGACTGGACCCCTTGCTCTGCCTGGTCTGGATACATGATTTTGTGAGTACAGAACTCCCTATGAACAAATTTGTGTTTCCTCACAGCTAGAATAACATTTAAAAATTTCTTGTTCATCTGTTCTTTTACAGGAGTTGAAAGATATGTGAAGTCTTTCTCACCTTAACACAGGCAGTCTAAGTTCAGAAAGATTCATGGTCTTGTGTGTTTAGTGACATGGGACTTAGATTCTACTTCACACTACCCCAGGTTTATGGAGGGGAATAGTTAAGGACAAGGTCAAAAATACCCAAATGTGTTTTAAGGGGCAACATGCTGGAATATTTGAAGTGTCCTATATTTCCCCCATAGGAATTACACAGATTTCTCCATGGTGCTTGAATATGACCTACCCTAATAGGCAAGCTAAGCTAGGTGGCTTTTTGTAGCCCCACAGGGATCTGTCTCTTTGGGGGCTGTGATCTCAGCTGAGGAGGAGAGAGGGAGCAGAGGTTTTGATTTTTTGCTGCTACTCTCTAAGGAATTCTTCTATATTTCACTTTAGTGTGTTCCCAGAACCCGTGATAGCCTGTATAATTGCTGGACCGACATAAATCTATAGCAGTGATGGGTAGTTTTGCTGATGTGTTTGCTTCGGCCTGCAAGACTCGGCAGACCACGTCTGCATATCATATCACAATCTCAGGCTGTTGGTGGGATGGGGAAGGAAAGCTATTTATTGCACATCCAAGGTCATAATGTGAGATGGGGAGGGAGGAGTCATAATAAAAAGAGCATTATTTTGGCAGAGAGTTCCTCAGTTATCTGTGCTTTCAATATACTGGTTAAAACCCTAACTGATCAGAAGTCTTCCCTACTTCAGTAGTTCGAAATTAAATAAATAAGCTTTCAAAACAGATTTTGAAAATTGAAACTATCGAATTGCTTAAAGGATTTTGAATTTTGTTTTTTAAATGCATCATTTTGGTCTATAGGTATATACTGAGTCCCCACTGCGTGCCTAGCCCAGTGGTTGGTGCTGGGGACACAAGAGGAATGAGGAGGAGGTTGGTTTCCTTGCCTGGCAGAGCCTATGATCCAGCCAAGAAGAAGCCATAATGCAAGTAATTACAGTTCCCTCCTCCAGCAACCACATGGGGAACTCCCTCCCAGTTCTGTCAGTGGAGAAAATTTTTCTTTTATTGTCTCATTGTTGTTTTTTCTTTTGATATATATTTTAAAAGTTTGTTTTAAATTTTTCATGATAACTTAAGCAAATACCTCAGAAACCCACTTGCTTTATAATTAGAACATTATAGATGAAATGTAAGTTCCATTAGACTTTCCCACCACAGGTAATCACCATGATAGATTTAAAGTCTGGCTTTGCGGAGAATTTTTGTTATATTTCCACATGAGTGTGTGCTATGTGTCTTTACCTCCATAGAAAGCTACTACTATTTTTCTCACACAAATGCAACACATGCTATGCATATATCATTGTACAACTTGCTTCTTTTATTCTGTAGTGTATTTTTACATTAGCTCATGTTGATGCCTGGAAATGAAGTTGATTAATTTTAATTACAGAATGTAGTTTGCATGTATTGAGTGCTTAATATTTTCCAGGCGGTTCTAAGTCTCTCACATGGATTATCTCATTTAATCATGAGAGCACCTCAATGGGCTAAATGCTATTTTAATCATCATTTTATGGGATAGGGTAGTCGAAGCATGGAGAAATAATTTTCCAAGATTACACAGCTAGGAAGCAATACCAAGATCTGAAGCCAGGTACTATAATGCTAGAGCCCGAGATTTCTTAGCTCTCTTGAGCACCTATGGTTTCTGGGAGTTTAGATGCTAAATGCAACTAATGAAGCAGTGTGCAACAGGATGGTACGTGACTCACTGAGAGGGCCAGTAGGTAGTTTTGGAGTTTGTCAGTTCATTGATTCAGCAAACACCTGTTGAGCACCGTTAGTATGCATAGTTCTATGTGAGTTCTCAGCAACACAGCAAAGAGACGGACATGCAGCCATGCCTGATGAAGCTCACGGTTAGCTGGGATAATGCTGAGTGACCACCTATCTAAGGCATGTACATGTCTCTACCTGGTAGAGCAGGGATCTTGTCCCCTCTCGGTTATGTGGTCTGAACCCTGTGTTTTGTTTCCTTTTCTTGCATGTTAATGGCATTTGTTAAACTGCATTGTTAACATGGGTCCATTGGCATGTTCAGAGGAGACTAACCTTTTTGTAGTGACATCATTGTCTTCTATGTTACATCTGTACAGGCGGAAGGAAGCGACCCAGCAGCATGTCCTGGACCTCGGTGTTTTATCCCTAGTTGTTGCCCAGCCACAATATGACAGATTTGCTATTCATCCAGCTCAATCATAATTAGCATAATCGACTCTGGTGCCCACCCAGATGTGGTGGGTGGTATCCTTGACTGATTACAAAGATTGCATCCCAGGCATTTCAGGAAACTGCTCTTACTTCCTGTCCTCATATCACTTCTGTGGAGTGATGTTTTTGCTCTTGTGTTGAAAAACGAAGTAAGGGAGAGGTTCTTTTACATTGAATGTGTCTTGTGTAATAATGAAGGATAATCACAGTGCCAGTGATTTTTTTTTTTCGACAATCAGAATAGTTAAGGACAGAAGGAAATGTAAGCTGCTTGGCTTTGAACTCTATGATACATTAATTGTACTGATGGCTTAGAGGAAGGGGAGGTGTGCTGATCCTTTTTTTTTTTTTTATTTGGATTTAGAATAATCTTTTAGCTTAGGAATAGAAAATGTTTAATGTCTCATCTTTTTTTTTTTTAATTGAAAAAATATGTTTTTTTTTTTTTTTTTCTGTCAACAACGAAGTGAGGAGCCCATAGGAGATGTTGATGAGAGTTTTTATCCAGTATTTTAGTTTGTAATGGGCTCATTGTCTCTGGTGTATTTATACCAGCAGCTGTGAGAGGCACATGACTATCTATCTATCTATCTATCTATCTATCTATCTATCTATCTGTCATCTATCTACCTATTTACCTATCTGTTTATTTATTTTGGGAACACTTAGGTAAATTAAATTACAACATTCCACTTTTTAGTTCATTGAACTGAAAAACTACCAAGCTTTCTTTCATTGCTTAAAGACCACATTTTTAGAGATACATTTCCTTTTTAAAATTTTTTTTTCACATTGTCCTTTTGAATAACATCTTTCTTTTTTGGTATGCATATGGGGGGAAATGAAAAAAATATACATTTAAGAGAAAAAGCATATTTTTTCTCTTGGGATAGGATCCACTTGTACTTAGAGGTTTAAATTTCAGACCGACCTAAAGCCTTTTGAGGTTCAGGTTTAGCTCGCTCTTAGCAAAAAAGGCAGCTTCCTAGTTCAAAGAGGTGGGGAAATTTAAAGGCTTATAAAATACTCAGAAGGCTTCTTAGATATCAAATAGCTCTCAGAGAAAGCATTTGATGAATGAAGGATATAGGAATTAGAAAAATATGGCCAATTTTTCTTTATATATAATCATATTTAAAAGCAGCGGAAAAAGTTCTTAGGTCTAGAGAATTGGGACTTAAATCAGTGGTTCTTGGAAAATTTTGGTGGTTCCCAAATACAGAAAACGGACCAGTTTGGCCTGAGCCTTATAGAAGTGAGAAAACCTTTAGCTGTCTCTATGGTGAACGAATTTAACATGAGAGATGTTGGAACATGAGAGCTCCATAATATTTCTTATATTTGGAATTGGATAGTCTGCTAGCTACTATCAGTAATAAGTTTACTGATTTTTGGGGGCCAGTACTCCCAGATAACTGAAGTGGAAAACGAGGTTGAAAGAGATGAGATAGGACATCAAGGAATCCAGCAAACGTTCCTAAGATCACTGATTTTCTAAATTCATATGTTTTGGATTTTGGAGTTTAATGTTGCCTGAAGTTAACTCTACCTTCTGGCTAAAGGTGTTGGATGATAGTTGTGGAGAACAGAGGGTTTTGTTGTTGTATGGCTGGCTCAAAGTGGGCCATCTCTACAGGAACACAAACACTGAGGGCCTGAAAAAATGTCTTACTCATGCACATCACAGGGCATTTCATCCAGTTCATTTGCCATTAGGGTCTTCATTCTCACAAAAAGGCCTTTCATATAATTATGATATGTGCTGAACGAGTGAGCGGGTGACTGAATGAATGATTGTAGTAGCTGCCTAGTCCATGTTTAAGGAACAGAATTTGAGACTGGTGGGAGTGACATTGGCAGAGTTGGTTCATTACCCTTTTTTACCTTAGATTCCAAATTGGGACGGGCCACCACTGGCAAAAGGGTAAGGTGATAACATGGGATGACATCCAGCCTGACTAGCCCTCCTGCTGGCTCTCAGTTACCATGGGTCTGTGACCGGTTTACCTCCCTATCATTTCAGTGACATCAGTTGACCCAATCAGCAGAAACTTGGGCATATTTACATGGTTTAACACACGTCATCTTAGCTTTGCCCTGAGCATGAACTGCAGATGTTTTACTTTTCAGTAGTTTGTATTTATTTTAGTGTGAAATGGGGGGAAATATAACTTGCACAGCCATGATGTCATTGTCATTTGGGCTTAAGGATGAGGCTAAAATAGGCAGTAAGATGAAAATATGAGTTTATTAAAAAAAACAAAGATTGTAGGTGGTGCTCAGACTTTTCATGTGTGACGGTGTGACTCAAATAATAAAAGTTCGGAGACAGCGCCTTGGCATACCCACTCAAACTCAATTGTGTATTTTTACCTTTTAAGGCTTGGATCTTGTAAAGTGATATTTTTCGTATAGAATGTATACTCAACCTCCTTAAATAACTCTTCAAAAATGCTCTTTAATGACAATGACTTGTTGGAGTTGCATAGGAGGCTATGACAGCCCTAAAGCTCCTGTTCTGGGTTACTCTGTCCAATTTCAAAGATGTTTTTAGAGAGTTCATAAGTCTCTAGTGGAGATACAGGGTGGACCCTGTCCTCCTGTCACTGAGATAAGAGCTTGTCAAGTTTCAGAGACATGGTCAGCAGGTAGTAGTTTATTTTTAAAAATAGAACTAAAGCTACCCTTTCTGAATGGATTGGAATTTAGTTACTTTTTTAGGAGCCTAAAGTTGGATGTGAGTCTGAAATCATTTGATGTTTTTTATACTAAGGCTGATGTTTAGGGAAAAGGATACCAAATCTCTGGCTGTTTTAAGCTTTTCTTAAACCTTAGAAAGTATATCCTAAATGGAATATAGAAGATGAGTACCTGTAACATTTAGTGGCAATGGGGCAGGGTATTCTAAGTGATTATTCCAGAGCCTGCTGCTCTAAGTTATTTTTTCCATCCTAAGCATATATGATTTTCAGGGGTTTGCAATTCATTTATATAATAATTTTTAGACTTCAACTAATAGCACAGAAAAGGTTTCAGCCTGGGAGGCAAAGGATGTTTTGGGGTATTTTTTATACTATTTAAAATATAAATCTCTTTGGTTGCCCCAAGTTAGAAGTGGTAAAATAAAAAGAAGAAAAGGGAAAGAAGTTAATGGTCTGAAACCTAAGGTTGGTATGTTTTTATATTCAGAATCAGAACAGTGTGATGGTTTTGGCAATAGGGAAATATTAAGATTCTGAGCCAGTGCATGGGAATTTGGAAAGAAATTTTAAAGGTTTAAAGGAAAAGCTCATGTAACACATATTTAATAAGAAAGAAGCTGCCGCCCATATATAAGACATACTGCTTATCTGTTCTGAGTGAGACAGCATTCATATGATGGCCATCAGGGCACCATTCCACTTCTGCTGATATCATGGCCAATGGTTGCCATTGTTGAGCTATGACCTCTTGCTGGCTACAAAGTGAGATATGTGCCTGATCTCACTTTGCACTCACAATGGCCCTGTGAATGAGGGACAATTATTGTCACCATTTTAGAAATGAGAAAACCGAAGTTTGGAGAGGGAAAAAAGAACTTGCCCAAGGTCACTCTAAAGGTGAGAGGCAAAGCTGGGATTTGAACCCAGGCTTCTCTTTGTATTCCAACCATCATGTAATAGGGTAAAGGAAACAAAGTGCTTGGGAATTGTAACCTTGAAGACAGTAATTATGAAACTATTTGTTTTTTGATTCATGAATTTGATTGATGAAAGTTACTTAAAACTATATCAGATACTTAGAAAAGCGCCTGGCCCATGATGAAAGATCTCACTACATAGTATCGGTTGCGTTATTGTTTAGCAATAATATTAGTATTGATCAGATTTTGGCCCTGGGGGACAGACAAATAAAAGCTTTTCTTGGCTTGTTATGCCAGAACTAGAAACAGCTGGTCTGAGTTTGGGGGTGGGCAAAGTCGTATGTGGAAACCATTTAATTCAGATCTTGTGATGCTGGAGCTTGAAAGAGTTATTGAAATTGCCTTATTTTCCCTCCATTTAGCATTCTCCTCAAGTGCACTGTAGATTTAATTGTTAAAGTAGCCTTTAACAGAATTACTGATGTGCTTTATTTGCAAATATGAATGAGAAAAAGAGTTTCTTTTCTCTGCTTTGTTTAGCCTCTACTTTGGAGACTATTTGTATTTTGTGTTGTTGTTAACATACAAACCTTACACTGTTTAAAGATAAAATATAGAAATACCATATACTGAGTATTATAGGAATTAATTGACTGGACCAGCTATTACCTTGACGCTTTTCTTGAATTTACCACCTAAGTTGCTTTCCACCCTTGCCACCACTTAACAAGATATTGACAGTCCTCATTCCTCAAATGTGGCTTTGCCAGCCATCCATAGGAGGCATATTTTAGCTGCCAGCTGTGTTGGCTTTCTATTCCTGCATAACAATATACCAGAAACTTAGCAGCTAAAACAACTTCCATTTATTATCTCACAGTTCTATAGCTCAGCAGTCCAGTGGAGCTTGGTGAGATCTGTGCTCAGTGTATTACAGGCCCAAATCAAGGTGCCGTCCTGGTTAAGCTATGATCTGGAGGCTCTGGGGAAGAATACTCTTTTATGTCCATTCTGGTCATCAGCTGGAATCTGTTCCTCACAGTCGTGGGACTCAGGTCTCTATTTCTTTGCAGGATCTCAGTCTAGGATCTTTCTCAGCTCCCTAAGGCTGCCCTCAATACTTCTCACGTAGCCCCTCGATCTTCAAAGATAGTAATAGCCCATCAAGGTCCTCTCTAGCTTCATATCTCTCTGGTTTTCCCTTTTGTCAGAGAAAGCTTTTTGCTTTTCAGAGATTGTTTAGTTTTGTGTATGTTTTTATATAAATCAGAAACAGTGAACTACCAAGAAACCCTGGCTGTATCTCATTTGCATTTTCAGAAGTAATTATTTCTAAACCACAGCTGGTGGTAATAGAACTATAATAAATGGGAATTGAGAAATGGGGGTTCAAGTCTCGTTTCTGGGACCATGTGTCTGGATAGCTTCAGGTACATTTTTTGAGACTTGATTTCACTATCTGTAAAAAGAGATCTGGGCTCTTAGGGTCAACTTTTTTTTTTTTTTTTTTCCCCCTTTCTCCTTTTTCCTCTATTCTCCTGCTCTCATTCTGTCTTTCCCTGGCAGACCTCCCTAATCAACCACCCTGCTCTTCCCCACAGAGCCTGGATGCCGGCCTAAAATCCCTTTGACACGAGCCTCCAGGAAGGCAGCCCCAGTCCACTGGAGTTGGCACTGGAGATGAAACCTGTGTGTCATCCCAGCACTTGGAGGTCCCATTTCATCCTGAAATGTGATGATTCTCAGAAATGAGAAATTATCAACTCCCTTAGCCAAATTGTAGACAGCCAGAGAAAAGCCAGTTGGCCTTTGCTTTGCTTGTCATACAGACATCTGGGGAGCGGGTTCAGTTTTCAAGCCACAATTGAAGTGCTCAGAACAAGTCACTTTCTTTCTCTCTTATTGAACTTTATTTCTAGATTGAGCCCCTGTTCAGCCAAGTTGTTGGAAATGAAATCTCAGTCAATTCATGATACTGCCTCTGGCTCTCTTTGGGGTTGTTCCAAGTTCCATGGGCCCACGTAGAGCCCAGGCTTGGAGCCGGAGGGGCTGCCTGTACTTCGTTGACACCTGTCTGTAATGATATCTGTGGAGACATCCTTGCTCCTAGTTGCTGTTGATTTTGGCCTTGAGAGGCTAGATTAACAAATTAACCTCCCAAACTCAGTAATACGAGTCATTTTCTTCTGTAGACAATGTCTTCCAGAGCTTAGGCAGTTGTTCAGGGCGTGGTCAGCAGGGTGAGTGGGCAGAAGTGGCTCCAACTGACTCCGACCCCGCTCTTCCCAGGCTCAGTTTATACTGGGTTCTCTGTTTGAGAGTGTTCAAAGCCAGGCCTTGGACTCCCTTATAGTCCTTGTAGTCCTCCTGTGGACTACAAGGACAGCCAGCCTCTCCATCTGGTTAGTACATTAAAGTATTACTGTGCTACGTCGTATTTTCAGTTCTGATGTGAACTTGCTCATTGTAAACATGTCACTTGAGAAGGAAAAGCAGATTTTTGTGGTTCCGCACGCCCAACGCAAAGGTATCCTTTTCGTGAGGAAATGTGGAATTCATGAAGGTCTCATTTGTTCTTTCCTCTCATCCAGCCATGCTCATTGGCTAGAAAGAAGGTGTTGGATCCGTCTCATCACTCTTGGCTGCTGGGCTCTCCTTCCTTTCTCAATGGTTCATAGGTTGAAAAAGAGAGTTTCTTTCCCTTTCTCTTTGTCCCTGTCTCTCTGTCTTGGTCTCTGTCTGTCTCTCTCTCACGTACATGACCCTCTATACCCCCTAATAAATAAACTGCTCCGATTTATTTCCCAGTGCTTTCTTTAACCTACCAATCACCAGATAAGTTACATCATTTTCTATGCTTTCTGTGTTCCTCTTTGTTTGTGTCATTTAGTCTGCTGGAAAGGTTCTTCTCTCATGACATCTAAGTCTAAATCTTCCCCATTCTTTAAAATCTTCTTGTATGTAGCAATATGTATAAAATATAAAAAACCTGGAAAATGTACAAATATGTATTTCTATTTATAGAATCATTTCTATCTATATAGAAACATCTAGGAAATATAGAAAAGTATAAGGTAGAAAGCAGAAACTCATAAATTTATCACCTGGCTAAAACCATTTTTATTAATTTTCTTATGACTTCATTTTTTTAAAACTCTGATGAAATTGTTTATGTGATATCTTTATTTTTGAGGCCCACTTCAAGTGCATGTCTCCTTAGACATGTTTCTGTACAGTCACTCCCAGCGAAAAGAGATGGCTTCATCCTCAGCATTCCTAAAATGCTGATTCTCCTTCCCATCACCGTGCGTTCTCAGTCATCATATAACAGATTACCCCAAACATACTGGTCTACAACAACAAATAGTTATTATCTTATAGTCTCTGTGGGTCAGGAATCTGAGTTCAGCTTAACTGAGTTCTCTGCCTTAGGATGTCTTACAGGATGCAGTCAGAGTATCAGCCAGATTTCGGTCTCATCCGAAGGCTTGACTGAGGGGGAGTCTCCTCCAAGCTCACCGGCATGCTTGTTGGCCTGAGGACCTCAGTTCTTTGCTGGGTGGCGGCTGGGGACTTCCTCCAGATATTCATCATGTGGGCCTCTTTGCAGAGCAGCTCTCAATGTGGCAACTGGCCTCCATCAGAGAGAGCACGTGAGAGAGAGAAGGCAAGCAAGAGAGCAGCCAGAGTATTTTTATAATCAAATTTTGGAAGAGACATCGCATCACTTTTATTGTATTCTGTTCATTAGAAAGAAGTCACCAGCAATAGCCACACACACAGGAAGGGATTACACAAAGACACTGCTACTAGGAAGCAGGATGGCCCACCGGGGGCCATCCAGGAAGCTGCCTCCCCCAGACGGGCTTATTTATGAGCCTGCTGTCTCTCTCACATTGGACTGCATGACATCTTGGCCAGAGCCCTGCCTGATTGTCTTCAGATCTTACCCTTCCACAGCTTAGTCAGATAATGCCGCTTGCACCAGAGGCAGGCACTTGGAAGCCTGCCTTGCTGTGGCCATTTGGGCTTTCATGACATGTGTCTTCTTCTTAGTGGCCTCTGCCCTGTCCCACCTCTGAGCCTTTGCTGAATACTTCTCAGTCCTTCAAGTGGCAGCTCATGGACCCCTCTCCAAAGCAGGCCGTTCTTAACTTTTGTTACGCCATCGACCACTTTGACAGTCTAATACTTACTTTTTCTTAGAAAAAAAAAAAATACTTTCAAGTTTATAAAATTAAATGCATAGAATTATAAGGAAACACAGTTATAATGAAACATGATACTCCTTGTCCCCCAGTATATGATATAGTAATCTATGTGCTTATTTATTAATACCTTAAACATCAAGATCCAGCAGCAGGTTTAATTTAAAAATAATGATGAAAGTAAATACTATTTTGAGATGCCAGCAACAACTAAACTGGTAAGAAAATATCTGATTTCTGTTGGTGATAAAGTCTCAGGTTCTTCTAATATGGCTTTTATTTGTTATTTAAAATTCAAGGGAATGTCACATTTCAGTAAGATGTCAGTGAAAATCAAGATACGATTCATTTTTTGGACATCCTGCCCTGATTAAGAACCCCCACCCACAGGAATGACTTAGCTGCCTCCACACACCTATCCCCATCGCTCTCTTTTCTCCATGTGCTCTCCCCGTCACAGCCCCCAGGCATCCTTGTCTGACCTCTTGCTGCAGAGTGGAACGGCCAGCAGGGTTCTCATTGGAAATATGAGGACCCGAGAGAAAAAGAAGAACAGTTTGATAAGAAAATTGTAGAGGATATGATGGATAAGAAAGTCCACGTTGATAGTGTAGTCAGGAGTTTGGCGTTTTGTGGCAGGGAAAGTAGAGACTGGGGTGGGTGGGGTGAGAGATAGAAACAAGGTCTGCGGAGTGGTGTGTGAGAGAGAATGCAAGACATGGGAAAGGGATTTGGAAGATGTTTTCCTATGCGTTTCTGTCAGATTGAGGTAAAGATTCAAATCATATGTTTTCTGACTGCCCAGCTATTGCGTTTTAAAATCTTTCTCTTGGCTAGAGCTGACCTTGGTGTGGGGTTTCTGGACTGTGATTATTTTTGTAGATCAGGGTTAATGTACCTCAGTCCTTGGGCCAAATTTGGCCAACCACCTATTTCTGTACAGTTCCAGTTTTCAAATTTGGGGCACCATTATTTTCCAGATGCTGCGTGGCTCAGCCTCTGCTCGATGGCTTAAAGGGAGCACTTAAGGACAAAGGCCCAGTGGGTCTCTCCAGGAAATGTCCTGCCCTATCCTGTCCTTCGGATCAAATCCATCCTGCACAAAGCCACCCTGCAGGACTATGCCATTGCCATTTTATAAAACTTCTGCACTCTTCTTACCTCTTTATAGCATGCTAGTGTCGACAGCCCAGCTACAGAGCTGACAGAATCAAATTAGCATTCTTTAATGTACACGAATCCTCGAAGATATCTAATTCGCTGCTATAAATGAACTTGTTTCCTCATTCCCCAAAGCTTCGCCCCTCCTCTGTGAGGCTCCAGTGATGAAGAGATTGGCTGTGTCACTTTGATGACTCATTTAATTTCCAGTTACACGAGGGGAATGCACAAGTCCAAGGCAAGGGTGAGGGGCAGATTTTGACTAAGGAATTGAAACATCACAAGTGATTTCAGCAACACCTCTCAGCCTCATCTGTGGGCGGGCAGTTATGACCTTGGCTGTGTGTTCACCACGGTGGACCAAACAGGATGGCCCAACTACTATGCATATCTAAGTAGAACTGAGTAATTTCCCTAGAGGACCGTGGATTTATTAAATATCGGAATCCTGACATGCTCTCTCTCTTTCTCTAGTACTATGCCCTGCCTGGAGATGACCTTGACTATGCTGAGACTGCACATAGCTTGCACCTTACAAGTGGGGTCTTTCACAGAGAGGCCTTGTCTGAATGTGGCAAGAGGAGGTTTGATTTTATAGAACTTCCCTTCTCCATCCTGCTGTCTTTGCTACTGAAGAGCACCATGTAGTGTGAGCAATGCTACACCTGTAGGCTTAAGTGTCTGAACAAAATTCTGGGTTACTCCTAATAATTGAAACTCTTCTGAGCCCAGCATCTTGTGCATGGAGTTGTCTCTTCCCTCAAACCCAGCACTGAGAACTCTGGCTTGGGGGTTTGCACTTTGAGTAGCTGCCTCACAGGAAGCTGTGAACAGGATATGACCCAAGTCACTTGTTTAGTTTTGGTTTAGTCTGAAGCAAAGTTTCCATAAATTACATTTTATACCTTGAGTTTTGAGGAGTAGAGGCAATCCAAGGTTAGCTCCACCTGCAGAGACTTTTAACAGTGGTTCCTTTGATACAACAACAGTGCATAAATGAAACCAAGAAAGATGATTTATTCATTCATCTAACACATATTTGTTGAATACTATGCATGCCTCTTGGGCTTGGTGTTGGTGTGCATTGGGGGGAAACATGCAGAAAAAATCTTGCATTTGCGAAAGGTCTAATCTAGTGGAGGGAGGACACAAGTAAATCGGTAAATGCAAAGTGCGAGATGCTATGAAGTCCATGAATACTGTACAGAGAGAGAGAGAGAGAGAGAGAGAGAGAGAGAAGGCAGAGGCAGGGGTTGAGGTAGTCAGAGCAGGCCTCAGAGAGGTGACATGGAAGTTAAGACCTAACTGTAAGTCACAGTCTGGGCCATGCCTGCCTCTCAGGGTCACACTGACAGTTTCCTCTTGAGCTCAGTGATAGCAATCTTTCCACACAACTTTTACTCTTCTGCCCTTGTCCTTTGCCTGTTAGCCTTTGCATTGCTGTTCCCTCTGCCTCTGTCTCTCATTCCCTCTCATCCTCATCTTCCTTAACCAACTGCTATTCATCCTTTGGGTCTTTGCTTAGGCACCTTTCCTCTGGATGGCCCTTTGTGACTCTCAAGTCCGAAATGGGTGCCTCTCCCAGATCTGGTCTGCACATCCCATACTTTCCTTATCATGGTGTTGAGCACTCTTGTTTTTCTCCTTAACGAAGCTGTGAGCTCCTGAAAGGCAGGGATTGGGGATATTTTGTTCCTTCCTCTATCTCCCGCACCCACCCTAGTGGCTGACAAACTTAGACATGTGCACATGGGTGCTGATGAGACAGTGAGTCCTAAAAAACTTGGAGTTGAGAGAAGGAGGATAGAACCATGAGGGGCAGGAAGTCTGATAGTACATGCAGATCATCATCGATCTCTATTAGATATGGGAAAAGCGATGCAGAATAAAACAGCATCAAGAATAGTGCCTCCTCCTTTTGGCTTTGAGCTAGCAGGAGTGTTCTATGATTTCTGAAATAGGAAGGTGTTACTATTTTTTTGTAGATTCTTATACCTTTGTGACTCCTAGTCTTTTTCATTGTGCATCCAGGTAGCCAAAAAGCACGTGACTACCTAACTGTGTTACACCAAGTGGGTGATGTGTAGAGAGGCACGGCAGACCTACCTCTCTCCTTCCTTGTGTCATGATGGGCCATGATGGGAGGGGATGGCCAGGCTCTGAGGAAAGAAGGCAGACCCCGGATCCCAGAGCTCACTTAGACATGGCAGCTCAGTAATGAGGTGATTCTTCATTCCTTAAACTACTGAGCGAGAACTGCACAAACAGATGTGGGCCCATGCAGTCATGTGGGAGCCTCACACACCTCAGAGAACCCACAGAATGTCCAGTTGGTGAGATTATGTTTTATTGATGTCTTCCTCTGCAGATGCCTGCAGGGAAAAATAAATTATATTTTGTTGTATAGCATTAAAGCTCCAAATGAGGAGCTTAAGCTCTGTATTAGTGCAGTGTATTAGGAGGTGAGGAGAATCTGAATCAATAGAATTAGGAATGGATATGTAGCTCTAGAAGACATGCAGTCCCAGTGGGTCTTATGTGACCAGCTGACATGGGGTTTCTACCGTGTCGTCCTGTCCTGTGTTAATACTGCTCTCACCAAATAGCACAGAGTGTATGCTTGCTTCCATGAGTTAAAGTAAACTAGTTTTCATTTCTCTCTCTCTCTCTCTCTCTCTTTCTTAGCATTTATAATATTAAACAGAAAGTTTAATTTTTAGGTGGTGACAGCAAATCAACGTATGACTAACAAAAGCAGTGATAACAAAATATTTATTGACATAGAAAGCTTTTCATCACAAAGTATGTAAAAAATACCTCATAAAATGGCATGTATGGTACAATTTCATTTTGTTAAAATATATGTTCAACATAGAGAAAAAATGAATGACACTCATCAAAATATTAAGTTCTTTTTTGGTGGTGGGTGGTAGCTTTGTAGATTTGTCACTAGATTTTCTATTTTGAGTACCTATAATTTTTTTAAATAAGCATTTATTAGTTTTGTAATAAACTAACAAAGGTATAAAGAAGTAGACTTTGGAATCAAATAAGTATAAGCTCTTTATGCCACTTTATAAGACTAGTCTGATATGCTAATAGTCCCTCTGGATGGTAGCCATTGGCTAAGTAACAAAGATTATGTTGGAAGAACAAATGTGTTAATCTAGAGAGACAGGTCTACTGTGTGGTTCATTCTGGGGCTTCAACATCCTTAAAGTGAGTGCGTATGTTCTTGTGGAGCTGAGGAATGAAAGCTTAGGCATCTTCATGTTAATATCATGCACATTTCTAGACATCTAAAGTGATTTAGGAACAGAAGTGACTGGAATGAGGGATGTGCCGTCCTCACGATTCTGGTCACCGGTCTATGTGAGGAGGCAGTGGTCATTTATGACCTTAAAGTGTAAGGTCATAAAGTGTACATTCATGAGCTTAAAGTGTACTGATTTAAAAGACATTAAACAAATAAATATGTAAACATTACAAATTGCAGTAAGTGTTATGAAAAGGAAAACGGGTTACAAGGTGAGGGAATAAGAGACATCGCTTTCTCTAGCCTTCTAAGGAGAGTCAAACTTTCAGTTTGGGCTTTTCCTTTTTCTTTTCTTTTTCTTTTTTTTTTTTTTTTTGCAGTCAAATACAGTTATTATTAGCTGATTACAAATCGTATCATGGCAGTTATCATTGTTTGTGCTTATAGAGTAAAGTCTTTTATCAAGCAAGGAGAAATGCATGTGAGAAATAGGACTTTTTCAGAGGGCAAATTTACCTTGTGAGGAAGCAGTTTTGTGCTGAAGAATGTGAATTTACATGACATTAAAGTAATTTTTACCTTAAAAAAAAGAGTGATTGATTTGGGCTTTGAGCTAGCAAGACTTAGAAATGTGATTCTGGTTATAGGATACAAATTGCAGAATTTATGTGAGAAGAAAACTTATTCAAGGGAGGGCAGAGTTGTGTAGTAGAAAAGACTTCAGTCTAACTTTCCCAAGTTCCGGGTTCTAATTCAGACAGAAATACCAGGGATTGACCTCCCTGGAGTAAATCCCTCCCCCTTTACAGGGTCAGAATCCTCTCTCTGTGTAGGAAGAGGTAGAATTTAAGGGGTGTTCCCTTCACTGGTGGTCCATGATGCTAGGCAGTGCTTTTTGGTCACAGAATATAATATGAGGTTCGGGTTTCTGGGTTATTTTACCTAGCATTAAACATTAGAACATGATTCTTAGTGGGTAACTGTCTTAGTTTAGATACTTAACGGCAAGAGCAGATAAAGTTTTTAGGTAGTATTCATAGTGAGGAAAGAAAATTGCTTTAGTGGCTTTTATTGTTCAGAGTGATGCTCTGAGGATGTGATTTAATCAGTATTATCAGAAAGCAAGTGTTTTGTGTATGAGTTGTTCTAAGAGTTGGGATAAATCTCTGGTGAATCACACCCCCATTCACTGCACAATGTGAAAGCTGATAATGACGGAGTTGTTCTTGCTCTAACACCAGAGAGGTTTCTGTGTGTAGACGTATCCCCAGGGGAAGAGACTGCTGATTTCTTTACTACTATTCTGAGATGTGTATTTGTATAGATATCTGATATAAGAAATCTTTTTCTCTTTTTTTTCTTTTATATGATTAAAAACTTATATTACGTTTTGCTCCAGTGTTAATTTTTTAGTTTTAACAAGTATGCCACAGTTAGGTGTAATGTAACGTTAGGGGACATTGAATGTAGAATATATGGGAACTCTACTTCTTTTGTGACTTTTCTGTATATCTAAAATTATTTCAAAATGAATCTACTTCAGGAAAAATTTTTATTAAAATGTCTTCATTATAAGGATATCTAATATACTCTGAGCAGTAACAGCTCTGTCTTGATGAACAACTTCAGTGTGAGAATAAATTGTAAAAAATCAATTTGGTTGGAAGAAAGCTCCTTCAATACCAGAGCTTCTTAATAAAAATAGTCATCAGATTGCTTGCCTCAGTAATTTTTCTAAAATCAGAATCAGAGGGAGATGTTCATTGCAGCAAAATTGATACAAGTAAAAGATGTTCCCAAATAAGAGATTGGTTAAATAAATTAAGACCTTTCAATATCCTGATGCTAGGCAGCAATAACAATGATTATGTCAAATATATTTGACATTAATAATGTTCTTGGTATATGGAAAGAGTAGGTCATAAAAAGGTATGTGATTACAATACATACGTAGGAGAGTAGAAAACATTTTGGCAGGCTGTGTACCAAAATACAAATTTTTGTTTATAAGTAGCTTGCGGGTTATGAGTGATTCTTATTTATATTTTGCTTATGTGAATTATCTATGTTAACTGCCATGAACATATATTTCTTGTTTAATAAAGAGAAAAAAGTCATTGCCCCCACTATCAGCACACAAATTTAAAAAGCACTTACAAGAATGATTAATATTCTTTATCCACACAGGCAGTAAAAATGACATGTCCATATGTAAACATTTTGTTCTTTAAAAATAACCCTTAAGGCTGAATTTTGTTCTTTAAAAATAACCCTTAAGGCTCCTTTTTCTTGAAACATAACATCTTTTTTTCCTTGGCTTTCGTTCTTATTGCTGAAAGCTTAAACAGTCCATCAGAACCTCTTGTCATTTCCACCACTGATGTTTTATGTCAAAAATGATCTGAATCTGTAATCTTCTAAAAGAAGGGGTAAACATTACTTACCATGATCTAGAAAAAAGTGTGCCTCTCCCCACTGGCACAAGCAGAACCTGTGTGGAGCAAATGGTTTTTATAACTTTTATTCGCAGTATACATTGTTTACCTAATATGGCTTAGTGGTACATTTTCTGATACTTCCTAAAATCCAAATTATAATCTGTCCCTGGAGCAGGGGATGTCTGATGGAAGTAGTTACTCCAGGGAGTGGTATGCTGGACAGATTTATAAAAATATCTAGGGAAGAAGCATTTACATTCATTCATTCATTTATCCATCCATTCATTTACTCAACTATTGAATGAATTTATGTTACATGCTGGACACTGTGTTAGAAACTGTGGTACATAGCAATCCGGGAAAAGAGAGATGAACAGGTAATAGAGTGATTGTTGACCAAAAAAAAATAAATAAAATTAAAAAGCATTAGTTTAATAGAAGGGCCAGAAAAAAAAACCCCTCACATATATGATGTGGTAAATTAACTTTCAATAAGGGTGCTAAACTATTCCCTGGGGAAAGAATAGTCTTTTTCAGCAAACAGTGCTGGGACAACTGGATAGCCACATGTACAGAAATGGCGTTGGACTTTTTACCTCATCCCAAATACAAACACTAACTCATCATTAAAGATCTAAAGGTAAGGGCTAAAAGTATAAAACATTTAGAAGAAAACATATGGCTAAATTTTTTTTTTTTTTTTTTTGGGTGTGTGTGTGGGGGGGAGCTAAATCTAGGCAATAGATTCTTAAATATAACACCAAGAGCATGAGCAATAAAATAAAAAAATACATAAATTGGAATTGACCAACATTAAAACCTTTTGTGCTTCAAAGGATAGCATTTAGTAAGTGAAAAGACAACCCATAGAATAGGAGAAAATACTCGAAAATCATGTATCTTACAAAAGACTGGTATCTAGTATATATAAAAGACTCTTACAACTGAATAATGTGAAGACAAATAATCCAATTAAAAAAGACAAAGGATCTGAATAGACATTTTTCCAAAGAAGATATACAAATGGCCAATGAACACATGAAAGTATTACATGAAAATATGCTAGAAATCATTAGTCATCAGGGAATGTAAATAAAACCACAGATACCACTTCACACCCAGTAGGATAACTGTAACTGGAATGTCAGTTAATAAGTATTGGCAAGGATGCGGAGAAGTCAGAACCCTCATACATTGTTGGCGAGAATGTAAAATGATGCAGTTGTTATGGGAAACAGTTTGGCAGTTCTACAAAAAGTTAAACAATAGCATTACCATATGATCTAGTGATTCCATTCCTAGGTTTATACCCAAAAGAATTGAAAGAAGGGCCTCAGATACTTGTACACCAGTGTTCATAGAAACAATATTCACAATAGCTGAAAGGTGGAAGCAACTCAGCTTTTCATCAACAAGTGAACAAATAAACAAAATCTGTAAATACATACAATGGAATGTTATTCAGCCTTAAAAAGGAACACAATTCTGATAATGCTACAACATGAATGAACCTTGAAAACATATGTTAAGTAAAATAAGCCAGACACAGAAGGAAAAATATTACATGATTCCACTTATAGGAAGTACCCAGAATAAGCAAGTTCATAGAAACAGAAAGTAGAATAGAAGATCTCAGGGGCAGGGGGAGATGGGAATGGGCCTTTAGTGTTTAATGGATACAGAGTTTCAGTTTGAGATGAAAGAAATTCTAGGTAGTGGTGACGGTCGCACAACATTGTGAATGTACTTAATGCCACTAAATGGTGTACTTAAAAATGGCTAAAATGATAAAATTTTATATGTGTATTTTACTGTACAGACACAAAATAACTTACAAAGTCCTGTCTTAAACAAGATGAGTATGAGAGGTACCTTGAGTTTTCCAAGACAAATTTTTGTTCAAATTCTCACTTAATGTGTTTACTTTGTTGGCAATTATAGTAATTTTGTTATTTTCTAACAAAAAATGAGCTGCTGATATTATTAATGTGTTAATGTTAAATTTTTAACCCCCCCCCCATATTAGTTTGTAACAAATTAGGCTTGGAACAATTGGATTTCCATATATAAAATAAATGAAACTTGACCTTTACATCTCTCAGAAAAATTAAATAAAAATGGATCATAGACCTCAATGTAAATTGTAAAACGATAAAACTTCCTAAAGAAAACGTACAAAAAAATCTTTATGATTGTCAATTAGGCACAGAGATCTTAGACATGACACCCAAAACATGATTCATTAGAAAAAAGAATTGAAATTCATCAAAATTTAAAACTTTTTCTCTGTGAAAGACACTATTAAGAAAGTAAAAATGCAAACCACAGACCAGGAGAAAATATTTGCAACGTACGTGTATGACAGAAGATTTGTATATAGAATATATGAAGAACTCTCAAAACTCAGGAATGAGAAAACAAACCACCCAATAAAATTGGGCAGGATTTGAACAGACATTTCACCAAAGAAGATGTATAGATGGCAAATAAGCATATGAAGATACTTCACATAATTAGTCATTAGAGAAATGCAAGTTAATAAAACGGTGAGGTCTTACTACACACATATGAGAATGGGTAATATTCTTTCCCACCCTCAAAAAACACTACAAAACCTGACAGTACCAAATTCTGGTGAGGATTCAGGGCAAATGGAACTATAATACATTGCTGGTGGGATTGTGAAATGGTGCAGTCACTTTGGAAAACAGTTCAATTATTTTTTATTAGTTACGTGTATACCTACTGTATGACCTACACATTCCACTCAGGCATTTACTTAAGAGAAATGAAGACTTATGTGTACACAAATATCTGTACCTGAATGGTCATAGCAGATTTATTTATAATGGTCGCAAACTCTGGAAGGGTGGCAATGGGCTATGACCAGAATAATTGGGGTTCTCAGTGTTCTAAGGTCACACTGGGGGCTTCATCTGGTTTGGGGTGCAAGGAAGCCTTTGTGAAGGAAGTGGTGCCCAGAGTAGACCGGCCTTGTAGGAGACAGGTAGGTGATAGGGGAGTGTGGAGCATGGAGAGCAGTCCACGTGTGATGAACTCTGTGGGACCTCTTTCCCCGGGTTCAAGCAATTACTGGATTTGACAGAAGGGGAAGGAGTTCAGTGTGCCTGGAGTACAGGTGTGAAATGGGTGTGATGATAGATGAGGGAGAGTGTGATGGGTTTCAAGTGAAGGATCAGGAGATCCTGTGGGCTGCTTCTGTCTCCACCCATCTTCTAGGGGGCATGATTTCTAGGACGCACACTGCAGGAGCTGCATGGAAGGAGAACTGTTTGGAGCAAGGATGGGAGGTGCCTGATGCATTGAGGTAGAGAGAGGGGTGTGAATTGGACTTGGCGATGGGAGTGGTTAGAAGTGAACAGATTTCAGCAAAATCCATGGGTAAGATACAACTAGACCTTTTCCAGAGGGTTTCTTTCGCTTTCTTTCTTTTCCTCCCCTTTCTCTCCTTTTCCAGCTGTCCCAGCACAGCGGTTTCACAGGAAGGTACAGTTGGTCTTGTTGTTTTCTCTTTTCACTCCCTCAGCCCCCATTGCACAGACCCAGGTCTGCTGGAGAGGGAATCATAATAACATAAAATGGATGAGTTTGGCCACAGGGAACTCTGCATTTCCCAGGATAACATTTGTCTTTATTTTAAATCATTAGAACAGCATTTAAGTGAGAACATGGATTCATGCATGCTTTTATTCAGCATGTTTTCCAATTGCTGGCATTATCCTCTAATAACGGGATGTGTATTCGATATGATATAGAGGCCACTGGGCTGCAGAGCAGTCATTAGCTTTCCCTCAAAAATAAAAAGAGAGGCTGCTGTTTGAATAATGATCCCTGGCTGTTTTCTTTGTACACGGGCCATTTCCTTAATTAGGTTTCCAGCTTCATCTCTCTTGTTTTTAACTAAAAAGCCAAGTAAGAGAGAGACAAATTGTATTGTGGGGAAAAAGGAGAGGAATGTGTTCCATGCAAAGTAAGGGACAAATGAGTAAAATGGAGATTAGTGGATGCTCTGATGATCAAGCCAGCATGGGCAGAGCCGGGCTTGTGTCTGGGGTGAATTCAGCATCTTTTGCAGTCAGAGGGGGACCTTTGTGCACACCCCATGGAATACTTCTCCCACTTTCTCTGTAGAGTTTGTCATCCAGCTCTCAGAATTCGTCTCTGCTGTCACCTTTTCATTCATTCTACCTTGAAATGACCTTGGCAATGTTTCTCTTCAACATACACACTGAGGAGTCAGATAGCCCAGGTTCGAATTCTGCCCTGCTATGAACTAGCTCTGAGACCTTGGGCAAACCATGGCATTCTTCGTAGCCCCAGGTTGTTCTTTGGTAAAACAGAGGATAATAGAAGCTACTTTGCAGGTAATTGTGGGATTAAACTACTTACTTTTTACTAAGTGATGTACTTGCAACAATATGTGAGACTTCACATAAGGGTGAGTGCTCAGCGAGGCTCAGCGTGGCTGCAGCTGCTGTGGTTATTATTATTATTATTCGCCTCTGAGGGAGAGACGTAGCAGAGGGTTTTAAGACAGATGTAGTATTGTTATTTCATAACCCATTCTACAGTGAAGGAAAGGGAGTTGGCATGTTGCAGCCATAAATTACAGGGAATATTGACTTCATTTATTTCCCCCCCAAATATCCTATTTTCTTACCTGATGTTTTTAACTTGTGAGTTCCCTAAGGTGCTGAAGTTGGTGTCATCTTTGGAGTCTACTGAATATGGTAGAAAATCACTTTGAATTCAGATTGAATCCTTGGTGCATAAATTTTATCTTCTCAAATCAGGGTACTTTGTGTATTAATGTTGACTGTTAAAAAAATGCTGGACAAACGGCAGCACCACTAAAAGAACCTAGGCAAGAATTAGTCTTCTTTATTTCCTCAGTAAGCCCCTCCTCACTCTGCTATCCTGCTGCCACATGCATAGAATATAGAGATGAAACTCAGAGTCTCTTTCCTTTAGAACTCAGATTGTGGTCCATGGATAAATAGCATCAGCATCACCTGGGACTTGTTAGAGATGCAGCATCTCCATCCCCGCCGCAGATCTGAATCAGAATTCTCATTTTAACAAAAACCCTTATGAGATTCATATGTGTATTAAAATATGTAAGGTGCTGTGACATTTCCCTCTCATTGAGAGGATGGACCAATGACTAGTGAGGTACACCAGAGTCTTGCCCTAGGTGATGAAGGGACTTTCTATAGGCAGTGACCTTTGATCAGAGTATCAATGGAAGAGCAGGAGTTGAGTGGGGAGAGTGAGAACTGGGGCAACTAAAAGAGGGAGGAACTTTCAAAAGAAAAAAAAAAACCCCAGATGTATAAAGACAATGATGGCAAGATAATTTGGTGGGCCCTCCTTTTCTCAACTTGGTGTTTATCTTTTCCTGGATCCTTTTTAGCATTTGCACAGGGCATGTACTTGGGTCATGAGAAATAATTTTTGAACAATGCAGAAGCACTTTGCTCCCAAAACTATGATATATGAAATGTGGACTCATAGACAGATGGAGAAGTATTACCACTTTGCAATAATTAACTAACTTTCAGATTGATTTCTTGGGATGAAGAAGACGATAATATAGGTAGATTTTGAAGTCCTCTCTCTGGGTCTGGACCTAGACTCTGCTGTTTGTGGGCGGAAACATGGGCTAGTTAGTAACCTCTGGGAGTCTGTGACTCTTCATTTGTGACACGTAGCTTTGGGCATTTCACTTGCTTGTTGGGAAAACTTAGTTTGTAATGAGAATCATGAAATGCATGTTATTTGACCTTCAGATATGTGGTTCCATGTTTTTTTTTTTAATTCAGTGCTTTATTGCCTAATTGAAACCTAATAAAAGTGGGAGGACAGTACAAAGCCACACACAACGCTCCTGGTCTGGGGGTGTGGACGAGCTATCCTCAGTTCTGTTTGCAAGGGGAATGTTCACCCAGATGCCTTGCCTTGCTTTGGTAGCTTCCTCAACTAATGTGTCTGTCATGATTTTAAGGGTAAGTTTCACTTTTTATTTTTGGTTGATTTTCCAGTTTTTTTCTTTTGCTTTCCTTTTTTTTCTGATTAGCTTTATGTAGTCCCCTACTGTGTTAAATGAAAGATGAATGTATTAAAGGAAGCATGGTAATAACAAGGAAATGGAACAGCTAAAAAAGCATTCAATTAATGAGAGAGACCATGGAACACAAAATGAATGCAAGAAAAGGCAGATAAATTCAGGGCTCTTTTATTAAGTACAATTCACCTTGCATTCAGAAAAGGGAACTTTTTCAGTAAAGGATAAGTGACAAGATTTGAAAAGAGTCCCCCAGGGAAAGAGGATTAACAAAAGGAGGCATTATAGAATAAATAGAAGTGAATTAACAAATCGATTTTCTGTAAGGGTTAGAAGATACAAGATTTATTTGGAAGATAAATATTTGGTAATTGAAACCTGTGAGTGTTTTGTTGCTGATTTTTACCCAGTGAAGCTATGCCCCCTGTGAAAATCTTATGGCTGATGAACATAGAATGGTGTAGATTCTATAAAAAGACTGCCAGACCTCTTTTACTCTCTGCCTTTTTCTCTGTATGTCTCACATGCATCTTTCTACTTTAGTAATTGAAAGGACTTCCCCTCTAATCAAAGGAGTTAGTTTAAAACTTAATGAGAATAATTTGGAATAGAAGCTAAAATCATTTTTTATCAGAGGATATTCTTTTAATAAGAGCCTTGTATTAGATTTTTGTTCATTTCACCTTTACCTCCATGCACTTCACCTGAATTCCATGAAAGCATTTCTGTTGGTTTCAGAGGAGTATCCTGGGACTCATCTTGTTTGTCGACAGCAGAACATGGCAGTTTACCTGACGGAGGTTTTACAGGATGTGATGTCCTGTTGTCAGGTGATGGACTTCATGTAGAAAATGCCATGGGCAATCTCTGCCACAGGGCCCATTCTCTGAAATGGCCCTTACCTGGATTCCTGTTTCTGAACCTTCCAGAGAATGTTGAGTTGGATTGTTTGACTCATTGATTCAAAGAGGATCTGATGATCTATAACTTCTTCACCTTTAGGGTATAGGCTGTGCTGCCGAATGGAGAGAGGTAGAGTTTGTTAGAAGACAAAAGTGACCATGTTTGTCACCCCCTACTTAATTTTAATCCTCCATTATTATATTTTATTCATGCCTCTTTCTTGTTCTTTCTTTCTATTAATAAAGGAAATGGGTGTCTGATTATAAATTTGGCTTTTGACTGGGCTGTTTTCTGGGTACAAGAGTTAGCGTTAATGTCATTATCATAAATTCTTAAATTTGATGCTCCATTGGGTAAATGGGCCTTTTTATATTATGTTGTAATTATTTATGTTCAAAGATAGGAAATGGGAAATAAATCATATTTAACAAATATATAGTTTGTAATTATAGATATAAAAATTATATCTGCATTATGCAGATGTAATAATTTTAATAAGAATTATTTAATATTATTAAAATTGCAAAGATATTGCATTTATTAGGATTTTCCAAATAAAATTTCTACCCATTGAAATAGTCCTTAATTTTCTGTACTTGCTTTAGTTTTCTTTATTTTTCAAATTTGTCCCACTGCCCCCCCATGAAACACAGCACGTACTTACTTGTACATGGACACACACATTTTGGGGAGGAAGATAGAAAAGGATGATTTCCTTGGAACTGTATTGCTTTTGGATTAACCTATGTTTGGAAAAGATAAGTCATATGACTCAAGCAGGCATATGTCTCCCAGCTGACCATTGTTTAAGATTCCTTATGTAGATTTAGCGTAGATTACAGAATATGTAATTTTAAGGGAAGAAAAGGAAATAACTTTCTTAAAATTGAACTGCAAAAGCCTATGAAACAAGTTCTTATTTCACTTTGTCACTTTTTGATTCCAGCTCTCAGCACACCAAACTTAGGTTTACTGAAAACCCTTGGTATTGTATTCAATTTTATATCAAAGCTGTGTACTTTAACAGCACATTCTCCTTTCCCTGGTAAAATCTTTCAGTCAAGGCTTCTAGCCTTACATTTCCTCTGCTGAGCACAATTCCAGCATCTCTCAGGTGCAGTAACATTGATGTGCAGCCTCTGGGACGGTTAAATCTCTTCCGTGAGAGCTCAGGAATGGAGATCTGGAAGTGGTTGGTATAGCTCAGGAGGCTGTTTTAATAACAACCTTGGTTTGTGGACAGGATTCTCTACCATGTCTTTCAGGCATTTGGAAGGTGGCTTTTTTTTTCTAGCAGAATGTGTTTCTCAGAACATTACTGAGCTTCCATGGAAAAATTCTGAAGGGCCCCAAGTGCAGAATGAAAACAACACTCGGTGGATATTCTAATTCTCGCTCTTGAGTTTAGTTTGTTCAGGCTGCTCACCAAAGCGTCACTAAAGCCGGACATGTACTCTTCATCCATATACACATTCCCCCACTACTGGGACCTTTTAGTAATTTTTAATCATCAAAATGAGATGGGTTTTCACAAAATCTAATTACATAGGAGAAGGCTAGGCCCCTGTCCCTGTAAAATACAATCTGGATTGAATTTCTGCAGCTAATCTCCATTACCTCACCCTCTCCTGACTGTCCACTCCTCCTTGATTTCTTTCTTCCCCCTTCATCCAATTGCCCATAGAGACATTTACTTGGGCTTGGTCTGGGACTCGTTTTTCTTCCTCTCCTGCTCTTACCTTCTCCTTTTGCCTCTGTCTTCTATTATCATGTGTGACTGCATTCATTTTCAGTAATCTCTTTATTCTATAGTCCTCTTAGCTTACGGTATAGGCACATGGCATTCCCTTTGCCTACTAGTCTCTTCCCTTTAGTCTCCCCCTCTCCTCTTAATTCATTCTTTCAGTCTCTGTTGTAACAGCAATTCCTCAGAGAGGCATTTTCTTTCTAATATGGGTCTCCCTTTTTGGAGTCATAGCACTCGGTGCTACTTGTCATGGCATACGTATAATGACATATATGTTGTGTGCTTTCATTTGGTTAATATCTCCTGAATAGACTCTAAGTTCTGTGAGTGGGGAAAGTATATTGTTTTTAATCTCCTGAGTAGTCCCATTGCCTAGCATAGTATTTTGGCAAATAGTATTTCATCAATCTGTAGTTGCCTTGATTCTATAGTCTGTCCTGACAAAGTCATGACCTTGTTGAAATGATGGTTTATTTTAATTAACTTGATTTCCTAATGTGTACTATTTTGTTGGTTTGTTTCCAGAGAAGAAATGGATTCAGAAGAGTTCCTCATTGTACCAAATAATTTCACATATGAAATCTCTCACTGAGGCTATCTCTAAAAGTTATCTAAAAAGGCTCTCTCATTTTCATGGGAAAGTGTGTCACATATATGCACTGTGCTATGATATATGCTTCTGGAGTTTGTGTAGTTTGGTAGCCCTTCTGAACTTTCAAATTATGATACTGACACCCTAGATCTTAGCTCCTGGACCCTCAGCTTTTTGAAGTCATAGCATGCATCTCTAGAATTGTTATGAGAAGGCATTGCTGCATGAAACACTCAACTAGCTCATCGGAAGTGCTTAGCTGCTGTTAGGTGCTATCATGATTGATTTTAAGATTGATTTGGGGTGAAAAGTAAGCTCATGTACTGTCAAACTCATCAGTAACTTCACATTCTCTGCCCCAGCAATCAGGAACTCTTTTATCCCCACCATTCATTGGTCCTCACTATGAGAAGCCATCTGAAGGGTAGTTTCCTCTAAGAAGTCTTGACCTAACAACTTACCTGTTCCTGGAGATTTCTTGAATCATTTTCCCCATGCAGCTCATCTGTTCTCTGGAGTGCCTGCTCTGTGCCCACATGGGGCCATAAAATGAGATGGAGACAGCAGCTGCTGCTGCCCAGGATGTAGTGATGGGCACTGATGGGGAGTGCAGAGAAGACAGAGATGCACTGGACCCTGCAGTAGTTAGACCAAACCAAATTAGAAGATGTAGGCTCCAAGTTTGAAGGGGAATAGAGACAAACAGGAGAATGCCTGGAGAAGGCAAATAGGGTGGGGAAATGGGTCTAGACTTCATGCCCTCCAAGGGCCCATGGGAATATGTTTAGCTTGAAACAAAAGGTAGCAGATGGTGCCAAGCCCTGCTTTATGCGCTTGTATGTGGAAACTCATGTCATCCTCATGGCAACCCCATGAGTTTGTTGTTATTACTCCCATTTTTCAGATGAGGAAACCAAGGGTAGAGGATGTCTGTGACACCTTCTTCAAGGACCAGCGTAAGTGGTGCAGCTGGGATTTCTGTCCAGGAAGCCCATGCTCTTTACCCTCATACCAGATGGCCTCTTCTATCTCTCTGTTAAAATATTTCAAGGCAGGATAAGACTTGGTCTGTATAATTAGGCAGCATAACTGGGTTCTAAGGGCAGGTATTACAAGGAAGAAGAATGAATTCAAGCTGAGAATCTCTCGTTGCTCACCACTGCCCAGCAGTGGCCAGACTGGAGGCTCTCCTGGGGAGAGTCTTGAGCCCTTTGTCTGAGCCGCTTGGACAGAAGTTCAGATTTTGGAGGGACATTGGGCTTGATGGTTTTTAGGATTTGCGTATAGCTATTCAGTGTTGAAAATGATTCTTTTACCTGGGCTTTCACTGTCTCTGCACTTTGACACATTTGGCTGAATAATTCTTTGTTGTGGGAGACCGGCCTGTGTTTGTAGGATGTTTAGAAGCACCCTTAGCCTCTACCTACTGATGCCAGTAGCACTCCCTCCTCTTTTCCCACTTCCATTGTGAAAAGCAAAAAAAGTCTCCAGATGCTGTTAAAGACCCTGAGGGTACAAAATGGTCTTTGGTTAAGAACCACTGCTCTTAACGTATGGCCCCTCTTTTTCATGAAGAACTTGTATTTCGTTACCTTGACCATACCTGTCCCATGAGTCCCAGAGCATTGGTATGATGGCCTGGGGTTGTCAGACCCTTGAACACTTGCCTTCTTTATTTTAGTGGTCTGAAGGATGAACTATTTTGTACTTAAGGTTCCTGGGGAAATCATTTGAAAATAATTACAATCCCCTTGATTGTAAAGAAACAATTACACTTATAATCTTACATTTAAAAAAGAAACAGGTCTGTAAGTATATAAATCAAACACGAACCCCTGGTATTTTGGGGAAGTGGGATTAAGGTTTTTTTTTTTTTTTCCTTCTGTTTGCTTATATCCATCTCCTGATTATTCCTCCTACGTGAGAACACTTTGCTTGTATAATAAGTAAAAAGCCTCATTTTACCTTTAAATATTATAGGAGAGTTATTGGGGAGGTTAACATCAGTTCTGGAATAAGTCTGCCTGGATTTGAATCCCATCCTGACATTTCTATTTTTCTCCATCTTAGGTTATCTTTTTTCCATTCGAAAAGCATTATTACACAACAAGATTTTAGAAAACTGAGAAAATTTATCCAAAATTTTGCCACCATAACCCAGCTATTGTCAGAATTTTGTTGTGTCTCCCCTAGTCCGTTTGCATTGTGTTTTTACATGGCTTTAATTACAGACATAATATCCTTCCCTTAGCATTATTTCATCAATAGAATTCTATGATGGCACCTAGCTGCATATGCACTGGGTGAAATATTTGTTTGATATAGTCGTCTAGTAACTGGACAACAGGCCGGCTTGTGGGATGGGCTGTTTAATTCATGTCTCAAGTGTGAACCTTCTGAGTCAGTCACATTCTTCTTTGCATATTATGAAGCATTTCTTATATTTTTATATCAGTTATTTATACATTTCTTTGAACTTGACACTTCATATATTTTTAATCACACAAATAATACATGAATGTATGTTCTTTGTGACGAATTCTAATAATCCAGTACTGTATAGGGAAAAATTGTAGTTCTCACTAATTCTGCTCTAAGACCCTGGCCTGAGGTAAATATTGTTTTCAGTTCAGTGTTGACTCTTTCCTTATCCATATGAGAAATTATTGGCAGATCACCCAGAGAAACTCATAAACTGCAATCTACACTTAACATAGAACACAAAGCCGTCTGTCAAAATTAATTATTGCAGAAAATGTCCATAATTTGATGTACATGATTAATATACAGAAACCATAAATTGGTTTGTAAATTTATGCTAAGGATCAGATAGTACATGTGACTCAGACCAGTGGTTGTTAACAGGTAGTGAACACTCTGATTCTACATGTAAATTGGGGGTAGATCCCCTGTCACTGTTCACATATCAAGTGGCCTTCTCTGGAATCTCTTGCTGTTCTTGGGTAGTACATACGGGTGCTTAACCTGTGTCACAGTCTTGGTGAGAATTCAGGGGGCTATGAACCAAGGTGGGAAAAAAAAGACGTTTTGTATTTTCACTAACCTCTAACTGAAATTTATTACTTTATATTACACATGTAGGTTATAAGACAGAGCAGTTTCCTGTGACTTTATCACCAACAGAAATCGCAGATGTTTTCATATCATATGATAATCAGTTCAGATAACTTCTTGCTATTGGTGCTCTTCCTCACCTTCGAAAATTATGGCAGCTTGTGTTCACCACTGTATCTTGTTAATTTAATGCACTGACGAAGAAGCACCTACATTACTATATTACAAACATGTTTTAAACATGAGAAAACTGAATTTCTTTTGTTAAAATTTTGTTTACTTGTTTGTTTGTTTATTTATGCCTACAGCACCTGGTCTTCCTTGGTGGTCTCTCATCCAAGTACTAACCAGGCCCGACCTTGCTTAGCTTCCAAGATTGGACAGGATTGGGCAAGAGAAAACTGAATTTCAGTGTAACTGTTTTCCTTCCTATGTGTTTACATTTTTGCATTTAAAATATTATTCTGAGAAGGGTCCATGAGCTTTACCAAATGCCAGAATAGTCGCTCCCCTGCCCCCCAAATCACCACCTTAACGATATATCATAGCATGATAATAAGAATAAGGTGAATATGTTGATTAATTTTCTTAAATTTGTCTAAATTTTAGGAGAAAAAATACTGGTAGCATAGTGATTGTGTGTGTGTGTGAGAGAGAGAGAGGGAGAGAGAGAGGGAGGGAGAGAGGGAGGGAGAGCGGGAGAGGACATTAGTTAACATTTTCTAGGACTCTAGGAATTTTCAAACCACCGTAGGAAAAAATAAAATTCAAGAATAATATGTGGCCTTCTCTTCTTAGAGTCCTCAATATAAGGGTTTTGTTTCTATGCCTAGGAACCCCAAATAGATGAGGAATCAAGATCTTTAGGTCGTGTGTGGCAGTCTCTAGGGAAGGCAGCTTTAGGTTCTAAGCCCCTGCATGGTCATAGAACACTAATGGTGAGGAGGACGTTGGATTTATGCCCGCTGGCTGGAGCCCAGGTGAGCATCTGTCCCTTAATGGCCTGAGCTGGTTGCTGCCCTGTTGGTGCCTTAGACTCACATTATGGTGGAGATCATGGCAGTGCTTGGTTCAAGAGTTAGCGATAGATAGATACCTAGAAGCTGTCTGCACACAGTCTAGCGCAGCGTTCCCCAACCTTGTTAGCACCAGGGACCCATCCTTATATGAGAATCTAATGCCTGATAATCTGAGGTGGACCTCAGATGCTAGAAGCTTTGCTTGCTTGCCCACCGCTCACCTCCTGCTGTGCAGCCCAGTTCTTTACAGGTCACGGACTGGTACCGGCCTGTGGCCCAGGGGTTGGGGTCCTCTGGTCTAGCACATCACTGCCTTGTGGGAGATATGAACCCATGTTATTCTCTCTGTTTCCTTGTGTAAAGATGAATGAAGAGAAAGATGTTTACTAACATTTTGTATCTGGGCCTCTGTGTTCAAAGAAAAGGACTCAATAGGAGATTTCATGTGAAACATAGATTTCTCTTAACAAATAGAAAATTGGGTAACTACATTGTACACCTCACCTATAAAGATTAGCAGAAGCAAAAAAGTGGCTAGCATTTTAGGATGGGACAGAAGTGCTGCTGTTTGCCACAGGTCCCAGACTGGCTTGATTCCCTCACCTGATATGTATGACCTGTCTGGTCTCTGTAGGCATTTGAGTTTGTGGCTTCTGAAATGGATTACTTCTAAATTCCTTTTGGATTTTAACACTGTAATATTAGAGATTCTGGGTAGAAGTCCTGGGTGCTGCACTTAGTGAAGTATATAAAAAATAATATAATTCTGATGTTCGGTGACGTTTAAATTCTTAGAAGGCTCAGACTGTGTTTTGCATCTCAGCATAGAGGTGACTCTTCTGTGATGCCTTCACTTTTTGGTACTGTTCACGATACATAAAATGAGGGGGAGTCACCTTCTTCAAACTCCTGGAGCACCTGTGGTCAGACATGAGGCGAGGGGATGCTTCCATGCAAAGTGCTGATCCCGTGGGTCATTTGTCTTAGCCTCCTTCTGATATCAGCTGTCGGTAACAGAATCTTCTGAAGCTTTCCAAAATGAGAAGGGAAACTCAATCTTTAGCTCTTCCTTTCCGCAGGAGGGTGGGTGGGTTGATAACTATTGAGCCTGATCTCACCATGGTTCTTTCCATTCCCCCCAAAAAAAGATTGGGTCTGGCTATGTAAATCGTTGGCCGTGTGTTCAGCTTGGAGTCGATGGAGTTAAAGATTCATTTAGATGCATGTCGTGACACTTATTCCAGCTTTGGCTCTGTAAGTACAGAAACCACTTGAGCAGCTGCAAATAGTATTAGCTCTAAGCTTGTTACGGATCTTGCAGACTCATTCATTGATTGCCTTCGATTTCCAGGACATCTTGGATATAGAATTAAAAAGACTTTAGTTAAGCCAATTAACTTTCCTGGGGCCTGGGCACGTAATATTGTATGCTAGAGAAGGTCATCGATGTTAATCAAATAGCAGTTTTATTTGAGCTGGGATTAAGGAAATCGGACAAAAGGTCTAAGAATTGTTTATAATGTATTCCTTTCTGTATTGCAATAACTTAGCCTTTAACATCTGAGCTTGACCATAATTACACCTACAAGTGATTGGGTCATATTATCTTTTCTGTAGATTGTGACTTGATTGTGCCAGCTCTAAAGTATCCATCTTCCAGAACCTTCCCAGCCAAGTTTTAGTCTGAGGTTTTATCTATCTACAGTTTATCAAGCTTTTATACTGAAGTGTGGTGCTTAAGAGCCTGGACTCTAGGGCTGTGCTGCCTGGATTTGAAACCTGGCTCTGTGACAGTAGCATAGACAGCTAACAGACCCCTGACGATTTAAGCATCTATTTTCATAGTGCTGACTTAGAGCCCGGGTATGGCTTTCCAGTCAATGGTTTCATTTCCCGGGTGCTCTCACACTGAATCGGGCCATGTGACTAGTTACTGCCAGTAGAATGTGAGCAGAGCTGATGCATGTCACTTAGGCTGAGATGTTTGTTTAAGAAGCAGGTGTACTTTCTTCACTCCTTCTCCACCTGCCACCCCCATCTGCTGGCTGACTGAAAAGCCTGAGGGGAGAGTAGAGACACACAGCAGGAGAATCCTGGGTCCCTGAATCACCGTGCGGAAGGCTGTCTGATGACAAAGATACCCCACAGGTGATGATTACATGAACAAGAAATCAGCCTCTATTATGTAAATACATTAAGATTTGGGATACTTTTATTATGGTACCTTGTGTCCCCTTAACTAATACAACCACTTACTGGTTGTTACTTGGATAAGTTATCTAATCTCAGTGCCTCAGTTTGCTAGCCTGTAAAATGGGGAGAAATATCTGACCTAAAGTAAGTGCTCAATAAATACTGCTTCTATTATAATAATACTTTTTTTTTGTTGTCGTAGTTGTTCTTATCCCTTTTAATCTTTGGGAAACAGGAAGGTTGAATTATTTTAAATTGGAACATCAGAAAAATGTGTTTGAAAAAAGCGGACTGCAGAAAATAATCTATATCAAGTAGTGCGGGCTTTGGAAAGTAGTGTTTTGTTATTTGCAGTTTGGTTGTAGTTAAATCAGATTGTGTACATAAAACACACTCATAAATGCATACAATGAGATTTTTCTTCTCTCACACACATGGACCTGTAATCATTACTTTGGCTTTTAGTGTCGTGAGGCTGTATGGACGGCATAAATATTTGCATTTCAGAGGTTCAAAGTCCCCATGCAGTAATCCAGAAAATACCCAGGAATTGGATTTTTAAATAAGCATTGAGACCATTTGATTTCGTTCAGTAGACAGATGAATTTCACAATTTTAAAGCAGTACGTTATGCCGCCATGCTAGGGCAAGGATGGCTGTATCAACAGCTGGTTTAGTAGCTTGCCTCTGACTTAATTTCTCTTATATAAAACAGGAATCTAATGCAGAATTTACACTTTGTTTTATCACCATGAAACTAAAATTTATCAGTGGCATTTGTCCAATTGACTGTGTTGAACAGTACATGCTTATGAGACTTAATCAAGATTAAAAAAAAGTGTAGACAGTAAAACAGGGAGAGGAGAGATATCCATCTTTTAATTCAGAACCTGACAATCGGAAAGTAGTAGAAATCTGTCAGAGACCACCCATCGTGGAGCCAGCTGCTCTGAAGAGCAGTCTCCCCTGAACTCCGTGATTTAAGAGAGCACTCCAAACAGCTAGCTGGGAACAAGGGCTTCAGGAACACCGGGGCCAGGGACCCTGATAATTCTGATGACGGTGCTCTCTTGAGATGTGTACCAGAAGGAACCCTGAGTAGTAGACCATACCACTCTTTCCACACTCTCCCAACCCCTGCTAAATTTTTAATGACTTCTCTCCTCAGTAGGATCCACCTCCATGCTTCTTACCTAATTGAGTAAGAACTGCTTATAGGTGATATTCCAGATTCCTTGAGTCATCTCCATTTACCAACGCCCTGCAGAAATTGGAGCCCGGCTATTCCCTGCCTCCTCTTAGTTTGTTCTCTGGGTTGTAATTTAATGCCCTGTTCTCCTCTCCTGTCATTTCTAAACGAGGTTTCTTCCTCTTATGCAAATTGTCTCTTGTTCTGATGGCTTTGATAGAGAAAAACTGCATTTTTCAAGGATTTTCTTTAAACTTAACTAGATCTGGAAGAGCATTGTTTTAACAGTGAGTTGTTGTTTTTTTCGACCTTGGAGACACTTGACCAGAATACCTATGCGAAACAATTATTTGTTCAAAATGGCACTTTGCATTTTCAAATAGAAAATATTCTTCCGTGACCTAGAGTTCCATGACTTTGGTTAGATTTGTTGTTGTTATGGTTAAGAGGAAGCGTTCCTAACATCAGCTTAAAGGATTTAGAAATATATTTACTTGGAAACATAATTGCTTTGGAGTGTTGCAGTTTGAAGTGACACTTCTGTGTGTAATAATTGAGTCGAGAGGAATACTAAGTACATTTATGTCATAATAAGAAAATGACACTGCCTATAATGAGAGAATCCAAAAATTGTAAATGATTAGTTTTTATGGCCATATCTTTAGTAACATATCTAAAAACCGTTGTTCCTTCCTTATATAAATATAGACTGCCAGCATCCAGTTTCTGCCAGAAGGGAGCCATCCTCAAAGAAGACTCTTCCCTGCTTTGTAGATGGATTTGAAAACTGCCACTGCCCAAAGCAGCATTCGGAGCCAGTTTATCTGTTACGCTGTGAATGTCGATTGAGAGTTCCTTACTGTTGAGACAAGATAAAGACCTTTTGCAGAAGTTATAGAACAAATGTCAAAATTTATTACTGTCCTCTGCCATCACCATCACCATTTTCGAATATGTGGTGTCCAGCATTCTGCTGGGTGCTTTACATAGTTGACTTCATTCGATCATCTCAACAACAGTATGAGGTCTGGTATTGTCCACTTTACTGATGAAGGAAAGGAGGCTGGTGGAGGCTAGGCAACTTGTCACATAGCTAGTAAGTGGTAACAATAGAACTTGAACTTGGTACATCTGTCTGAAGAGTCCCTGGTCTTAGCACCATGCCAAATAGCCCAACAAGTGGGATACACATTGTAGATCTTCCTCTGACTTTAACCTTGGCCATTGATTCTAAGCAAAGAAGGATGCTGCTACCAGCCTCCAAATCAATAGCATTCCAGCAAAATCCATGTGAATTCTTTGCCACCTATCCTATCGTAGTCAGCTCTGTTCATTAGGAATGAGGTAGAGAGGACAGAACAGGAACTGTATCACTTTCTCCCTGCTGGAGGGACATACATGCTTACTCGTACACGAAAGGAGCGCACATGCGTAGACTGTCCCCTCCCTCTCTACCCCCAACCCCCAGTTCCCTTTGTTCCTAGGGTCCTTCAAGCCTTGCTCATAGATGTCCTGCCTCTGCTTACTAGCCACCTTGTGATGGCTCATGACTCCCATTACCTTAATAGGCTACCTCATCGACTTCATTTCCCAGGAGGCAGGGAATCACATATATTTCAAAGTTATTTGCTCCTTTAGGAGCCTTGGCTCATTGTTTTACATCTCTCCCTGTGGCTATCTTCCTACTTGATGACCGTGATGTCCTTCCTATTCCTGGCCAAGTATTCGTTGTTTACCGTACTGTTGGGTTGTCCACAATATCTGGTACTTACCCCTCCTTATTCAGGGGGAAATATATATCTGTGCTTTATAGACTGTTAAACACTCAGTAGAAAAAACAACACCTTCCCACCTCTGGCAGAAATTGATTCACCTGCACTGCGGACAGGTGTGATCTCTGGAGGAGACATATACAGAAGGGCTGTGTGGGATCAAATTTAGATCGAAATGACCCATGCAGTTCTGCTCCAACTTATTTATGACTTATTTTTAATAAAGGGAACCCAAAATTAGTTTCTTTATACTCTAAGGGAACATATATGTTTGCTAATAGTCCCCCGTTCCTCCCACCCACCTGACATGATAGGTGATTTGTAAATATTTGTCTAGTGATTGAAAATAGAAGTGATCCTTACTTAAATGATTGGTTTAATGAATTTATCTCTTGCACGGTGGCTATTTTAGGGCTTGAAAGAATGAGAATGAGACTGAAAATTGAACCTTAAGGTGGGAATATGAGGCATCTTCTGCTCTTATGTAAGAAGCCACCTGTATGGCTTCTGGGCTTAGCCTGTTTCCAGGGCGCTTTTCCAGTAACGGGGTTTACTGGGGTTGCGGGTCATGGATTTCAAGGGGAGTGCCAGAGGCTTAGGGGAAAGATGGAGAACCAGGCCAGTTTATCTCAAGTCAGGCTTTGAGGGCAAGCCTTCCCCTCATTCTGGATTCTCACTCAGGGTTGGGCAAACCCTTGCATTGCCATCTTCTTTCCTAGGCCTTCTTTCTGTCAGTCCTCATCTAGAGATTTAATTAGGCCGACCTGAGAGGTTTTGATGAAAAATTTGGCCAAAAGACCATGTTCAGATGTACCAGCTCTTTGGCTAATGGTAATCCCTGCTTACGTTCTCTGCAGAGGATACTTTTTTGTTGGCGCTGAGTGTACTCAGAGCCCCTCTTTCATGTTTGGCTTTTACACTAATTAATTGTGATTGGTCAGAAGTCTCCTGACTGGAGCCCCGCTCTGAGGGCTGTTCCAAGTGACTCACTTCTAGATATGCAGTTATCACGTAGGAGAAGAATGACCCAAATGTATGAACAACATTACATGTTCTGACATTGAAGTAGTGCTTTTCTCTTCCTGGTGTTTATGTGAAATGATCTGGCAAAATAGATGCTGCAGAAATAATGCATTTCTGTGTCTCCCTTCGCAAATGATAAATGTTCTTGGCTCATCACAAGATTTCTTGCCAAATGCTGATTCTGCTAACAGAAGGAATGGAAGCTTCAGATGTTCTCCTGAGACAGAAGGATTAAAGAGTGTCTCAGGGTTGTCTTCCTTCTGTGTCATGAAAACTGAGAGGTGCTCTTATGAAGGGCTGTGTTCTGCCTTGGCCCTGGTCTCGCCTAAAGCCACAGGCTGCGTTGCTCAGGTATTAGGGCTACTGCTCCTAGCCAGGGGGAGGCTCAGAGGACAGGGGTTGCAGAGCAAAGAACATCAGCATCAACAGCCCTATTGGAATTTGACTCTTACATTAAGGGTTTTCATTCAGGAAGGCACTGGTATGGAAATATAACACTTACTAAAGTTCTCTGTAGCAGAAATACCAAGAGGGAAAATCAGGAGAGCACAAGGGTTTGGAGTGGTCTGTGATGTGCAGGCACTGTGCTGGGTGCCTTCACAGATGTCTGCCTCACAGCCCTCCAGAGCATCCCTGGAAGGTGGGCATCCTCACCCCTGGTATTCAGAATGAGGACACTGAGGCCCAGGAGGTTAAGTGATTTTCTTAAAGTGACACAGACAGCCCTCCCAAACTGCTGCTGTGTCTGACCATCAGACTTTTGCATGCCTTTGAGAGAGCCCACCTCTCATTCTTCTGACTCTTCTGGATTTTCTCTCCCCATTGCTGTCTTCCAAATTCTGGCCTCTCTGACCTCCCAAATTCTTGTCTCCATCCTACTTTACTTCCTTTTACCCATTCTTAACACTACAGTTTTTCAGAACGACACATGAAATCACAGAGTTCCAATATCCACAGACCCTTCAATGGCTCTGGCTGTTGCCTATCTCTACACCCCATCCTTCTACTCAAGTCAGCATAAGGTCCAAACTCTTAATCTATGAACATTACCTTCGATGGCCTGGCCCTGCTCACTGCTTTGACCTCATCTCTCACCAGAGCTCCTGACCTCAGCCATCCATATGCCAGTGAAGTAGAATGGGGGTAGTTTCTTGAGCCCCGGACAGTGTCTTGTCCCTGGACCCCTAGACCTGCTTCTCCTTCTGCCTGGCAAGCTCATCCCCTGTGTGCTTCCCACCTTCTCAGCCTAATCATCCTTTAAAGGTCCAGCAAAATGGGACTTACTGCATTCTAGATTTTTGTGAAACAAGTAAGTGGGGCACTAGAGACAGGATTCAAATCCAGACTTGTCTGAATCTACGACCAGGTGGCACACTATCTCTTCCATGTCCATTTTCTCTTCCGCCTTCCTTTTGTGTGTTTGCTGATACTTTCCTAACTCCTTTTCCCAGTTAATGGGATGACTGCTTTTAGAAAACAAAGTAATTGCTAGCACAGTCCTTGAAGTTATGGAAAGCAAAGCAAGGTTGCCTGTACAGCTGTGGGGGATGTCAACGCTGGAGAAGCAGGAGCTGGGTCAGGGGAGGTTGCCTCCAGCTCTGTCTTGGTACCTTGGAGAACAAAAGCTGATTTGTAACTGGAACACAGCCATGAAGTAATTTATAATTAAGGGCCACTTTTAGAGTGGGCTTTCTCCTCTCCCTCCAGGTATTTTTATTGCTAAGTGTTATGTCTGCTCTATTGAGGCCAGGCTTCAAACTCACCCACTGTGGTCCTGTGGAGGGATAGAGTCCACTGCTGTGACATCCAATGTGCCCTGGGTGTGTGGCTTTTGCTCACTTGGAGCAGCCTTGTGATTAGCTGCAGGCATCATTAACTGACAATGTGTCCGGTTTTTGGTATTTGACTCTCTTGGTGAGTCCAAACCACCTTTGGCTACAAAATCAATGAAACAGGAGTTGTTATGGCAGTGAAATGGACCCCCTGGAACAAGCTTGCAAATATTTAGATTGTTAGTCCTTCACTTTTTTTACTGCTTCCTGCCCCCCTCCCCCCTAATTCCAATGACCAAGAGACTAGAAGTTGGACCTTGTTAGGTTTAATACTCTCTCTAACCATTTAACTTTTAACAATGACTAAACCTCTCTGTGCCTCAGTTTGCCATCTGCAATACAGGGATAATGCCAACCTCTCAGAGTAGCTGTGAGGATTAGACAAATTAATGTGTGAAAAGCTTCCGGCACCGTGCTGGGCCTGGGATACACAGAGGACTCATTGTACTGACTTCCTTAGGCTCTGCTAATGAAGACATGCTGCTTAATTACACAGATTTTTAATTGGGACCACGTTCCCCTAAAGAAATCTGTTTATTAGGTGCCCATATAACTACAACTCCTATATTTTCTAATTTCCAAAATAGTATGTTCACTATAAAAATTAGAAAATACAGGTAAACAAAAAAAGAAAGGAAAAAACCATTTCTAATTGTACAGCCAGCCGTGACCATTTGGCATGTCCTTCTAGCAGTGCATTTGTGTGTGTGCTTGTGTATATGCAGATTAGCAATTGAAAAAAGTCACCGAATACTGTCTGTAACACAGTGTAACAAACCATTTGCACATTTACTATATTCTTTTACACAATTTGATATGGCTATGTGGAATTCTGTTGTACTGTTGTAGCTTACTTTGTCCAGTTGCTGGAGGTCAAATCGCTTGGTTTCATACTGTAAGGCATGTTTTTAAAGTTTTGATATATATTGCATTCTAAGCTGCTAAGGGCTTGGGATTGATTCATGACTATCACTGGGTTAATTTCTTTGATTAATGTTGTTGAATTCTTTGATTCCAGCACAGTGTAATGTTTCCTGGTAAGAGTAAGGCATTACGTTGTTCTGACCTGATTCCAAGAGGCATTAACACATCTTGAAAAGCAGAATGTTTTTCGCTTATGGGATAACTTCCCAGGGTGGTGAGAAAGTAGCATGGGCTTGGCTCACTGGCAAAGAGAACCCATTGTCACATGTCCTGAAAGGAGAAGACTTAGGATGACAGAGGACTGGAACCAGTGAACTGCTGTATTTGTCCCAGATCTGGAATCCTTGGCTTGGCAAAGAGCTTCGTGTTGAGATTGGTTAGCTAGGTCACCAGTCACAAATAGTCTTGGGAGACTGACAACCCTGCCGTGTTACTTTCTTTAATTCCAGAAAGTCAGTAACTCCTTTTAACAGAATAGACTGAGAAGAAGAGAAAATGCAGGAAGATCTCATCGAAATATGGGGGATGGTGAGAATTAAATAAATTGATTCCCTTTTAAAAGTCTATTGGGAGAGAAATACATGCAAGTGACAGATATGACCACAATAATGGCCTCTGTATAAAAACCAAAAGATTCAGGCAAAGGCTAATTGTGAGATCCATTTTGTTTTTATCTTAAGCCTCTAAATCACCTTTAGTTACAGAATTACCTAAGACAGAGATCGATTTCACTGACTATAAATATTAGACTGACATTAGTTTTGTTTTATTTTACTCACTTCTTGAACTTTGTATTTTTGGTAGTGAATCAGCCTTGGCTATAAGTTGGCTTTGGATGTTGGCTTTTGGAGTACATCTGGCAGGCAGCAGAGAACCCCCAGGATTTTTGGCTCCAAAGACATTGGCTTGCATTTGAACTTAGGGAAAGTTTCCAGTGATTGTCATTGAAGTTTTATTCAGACAGCAGAGGACGCTTTTAGCTTGAACCAGGCTTGGGCTGGCTGGAGTCCCACATCCCAGGCCAATCCAGTCAACCTCCCAAGGGATAGCTAGGTCACCCTTAAAGAGCCACAGGACAATATAGCTGTATTACTTGCATGTTCCTTGTACTGTAACGTCACAATTGTTTCACAACAAGCTTCACTCAGAGAAGTCCTGTGTCTGCTGTAGGCTAGTGGGTGACCATGAGGACCTGACCTAAGCTCCTGGACCACACAAGTTACAGTACCAGGAGAGATGAGCACTAAGTGCTCAGGGGACTTGGAGGGATGGTACAGACTCCTCACTTTTGGAAACTAGGACACCCTTACTGAGTAGGAGAAGAAGGCCGGAAGAAGGAATACTGGTTTTCCAGGTGAGATGTAGGAGACTTTCAAGGCAAACACATAAGATTTTTATGGATGTTTTCAGGGAGCAGGGAGAAACATGTCATTTACAACTCATGGTCTATTATAGGACCACACAGAGAAGCTCAAAACATCCTATAAATAATGTAGCAGATGTCTGTCTTGGTCCAGACTTAGGTGGTCCAGAACAGGACTTTGTTTATTTCTTTAGGATTGTCCTAATTCTGAGAAACACCAAGACTTTGGGCCTGATGTTCAGATCAGGGGCTCCAAATGCTCATTCTAAGTGTCCCTTTCTGCCCTCCCCACCTCCTGCTCTGCCAATATCTAGTGGTGGGCCCTGGGGACTCTGTGGGGACAAGATGCCCCTAGATACTAGGGACTTTATTTTAGTCTTAGGGATGAGAGGAATTCTCTCTTTATGTTCATTTCTTTAGAGTCACTCCCTCTGTCCTCAAAATTTAATCTGTTCCTTTCAGGCACCCAATATTATTTCCTCAAAGGACTTGGGAATCTCAGCTAGGAAGGGAAGGAAGTGTTTTGTGTGACACTCACATTCTCTCTCTCTCTCTCTCTCTCTCTCTCTCTCTCTCTCTCTCTCTCTCTCTCTCACACACACACACACACACACACACACACACCGCTTGGGGCAAGAAAAGACTGAGTGTCCTACTTTACATTTTTTAAGGTACAGAAGGGGAAATGGGGAGAAAATATAAATTTATATTCCAAAAATAATACTGCTGTTAAAAAGTTGTTATATTTTCTGCTTCAAAAATAACTTTCAAGGTTACTAGAGCCAAGATAAGAAGTGGAGCTCCTTGTTTTTTCTAAGTAGGAGCTTGGGGTGAGGGTTTAGTAATGATTCAGGTTTTCCCCACAAATAAGAGTAAATATAAAGCTCCTAATGTTTTTAGTTCCCCAGCCTTTGCATACGTACATAAATGTAAGGGATTCCTGTTGACATTAAAAGTATTTCAAACCCCGCTCAGAAGATTTTTAACAATAAACAATGTTTCTTTCCAGTGGGACCAAAATTAAATCCAAACCTTTTGGTCTCACTCTTACAAAATATTGAGGATCCCTAAGACCTTCCGCTTATATGGATTATGTTTATTGATATTTGAATTATTGGAAATTAAAACCATATTAGAATTTAAAACCAAGAAACTTAAAAATTAATTCAAAACAAAAACTCCTTACATGTTAATATAGATAGCACTTTATGAAAATTAACTCTGTTTTCCGAAAGAGAAAGATTTAGTTAGAGGATTAGGATTTTATTTTCATTTTTGCAAATCTCTTTAATATTTGGTTTAAGAGAAAGCAGATATGATTCTCATATCTGCTTCTGTGTTCAGTCTGTTTTGATTTGTTAAAATCTATAAAGAAAATCAGGCTTCATATAGATATACTGTTGGAAAACTGGAGGACTTCATGGACCCATGAAAGGGTCTCAGGGACCCTGCAGGAATTTTTGGACTACTTCGAGCGGGGGTCCCCAAGCCCCGGGCCATGGACTGGTACTGGTTTGTGGCCTGTTGGAACTTGGCCAGACAGCAGGAGGTGAGCGACAGATGAATAAGCCAAGCTTCCTCTGTATTTGCAGCCACTGCTCAGCCCTAGACTAGCATCACCACCTCGGCTCCACCTCAGATCATCAGGCATTAGATTGTCATAGGAGCACCCCCATCCCTGGTGCCAAAAAGCTTGGGACCACTGACTTTGAGAACTACTGGTTTAAACAGATGAATTACCAAGGTGTGTGATAGATTTTAAGTAAAAAATTATTTATGAGAATTCGCGTCAAATCAGTCCCTCATGAACAGACTGACAAATTACAAAATCATATATATTAAATGTTGTTTTTATGGTTTTTGTACTTATGTACATTACATGCTCCTTTCTGTGAGCTGATAAGAAGTCTGCAATAATAACTGAATAGAATTACAAAAATTCATAGCAAAAACTCTTATCGTTATAAAATGTTTATAAGATACTTTTTCATGTTACTTTCTTTAATTCCTACTCCAGTTTAGGAGTTGGCAAACTTTTTCTATAAAGAAAAAAGAGAGTAAATATTTTAGATTTTGTGGGCCATCTGGCCTCTGTTGTGACTACTTAACTTGATCAAATATGTAAACAAATGAGTATGATTTTGTCCCAATAAAACTGTATTTATACAAATAGGTGCTAGATTAGATTTAGCCCAAGGATTATAGATTGCTGACTCCTGTCGTAGTTATATATTAGAGTCACAGCCTTGAAACTATTTTTCCTTAAGTCTCTAGTCTTTGGCTATGAAAAAATGAAGTTAATGATATTCGCGGGGGAAAAAAAAGCTGAATTTCTTCATTTTTATTTTGTGACCCATCTGGACTAGTTTCCAGTGGTGTTAGCTGCAGGATGGCTAATGACTCTAAAGCAGTCCTCCAGAAGAACGGCTGACTGTGGTCAAATTGGAAGTATAGCTTCCAAGACCTAAAAAGGATGCATGATAAAGAGTTTATTTGCTTTACTTTAGAGTTTATTCTTTTCCTAGGTGCTAGTTAAGTCAATTTACACATTTCTCCCTAGTTGATTTGATAATTTTGAATTATAGTCCAATCTCCTCAAATCTAACAGAGACAGTCATATTATAACTTTATTTTTACTTACTCCTTGTAGGTAGATGTGCTTTGACATCATGGGCATGATGTTTTGTGGTATCATATGCCTTTATTATTTCTCTCTGTCCTTACAGAAATACAAAGAATATGAGAAAGATGTTGCCATAGAAGAAATTGATGGCCTTCAACTGGTGAAAAAGCTGGCGAAGAACATGGAAGAGATGTTTCACAAAAAGTCTGAAGCAGTGCGAGTAAGTGCCTCTCATTTCTGCTCCGTGTTGTCCTAAGACAGAAAAGCAGTGCCCGGGAACTGGCACTGATGAATCCAGCTCTCAAAGATCCAAGTTGACTCAGCTATTGTAGAAACATTTTTTTTTTTTTACCTTAAGTCTAGTTAACCAGGAAAAGTAGTTACTAGGGGCACAATTGCCCTTTCCACGTGTGGTTCAGGTCCCAGTTTTTGTCTTATCATTTATGCCTTTAGCAGAGATAGCACTAATTAAAAAGCCATAGAGGATGTCGTATGACTGTCTGATGCATTCCCTGATTGCCAAAAATCATTCAAAGGTACATTGTGGTTCAACAAAGCAACTATAAAAACTTTAAACAATGCTTGCCAAAATATGGAATCGAAAATCTCAATGGAGTAAATTAATCTAGATGAAGTTAGAAGTTATTTTTATTGCTATTGGAATATTACCATAATTATAATGTTTATCTTGACCAGTAAGAGCTCCCTGAAATTATATATTATCAGCGGGATGAATGGAGCTGCAGCGCACAGATATATCCTTTTGGAAGGTGGTTTCCAGCTTTATTCCTTATAGCCAGCTAAACAAGGCATCTTCCATTCTTGCTTTAGGACACACGAATGTCACAGTATCTTACATTAATGCCATATTGGCATAGAATTATGGAAAAGAATTACAACCTGCAGAGTTCTTTATTTCTAATGTATAGATTTTGCTTACCTTTCAGTTTTAATAATGATCTCCAGAACCACTTTCTTATAAAAGACTATTTCCTACTCGAGCTTCTCTCATACTTAACTGGCCAAATCAAATTTCCACATGTTATTTTGCTTTAGACCTGATGATCCCATATATTTGCTTGTCTTTAAACATTTTCATACTGTTTTGATTCAGAGAAGAAGGGATTGTAGTTTGGTAGGTGAGAAGATAAGCTTGACAAGGTTCTGTGCCTGGCTTCGTCACTTCCTAAGCTTTGGCCTTCAGTAAAACAGCCTTTATGAGCTTCAAGTTCCTCATCTGTAAGTGGGAAAAACACACAGGAAGTGTGAAGATTACACAAAGTTATGTTTTTTGAGCCACTTAGCACAGACCCTGGCACATAAACAGTATTTCTGCTGTTACTATGATTACTAACTTATTTAAGTTGATACTTTTTGGTGGAAACTCTGAAATGCCTGAGGGGAAAACACAAACAAAAACAAAAACAAACTTCTATCTGCCACAGAAATACTGCACTGAGAGCCAGCCATGAGAGTTGCATGGCAGCCTCTGTCTGGTATGTGCTTACGTCACTACCTTGAAGCAAGTGGTATTCTTTACTGGCAGTGTGGTAGCCATTCAAATCTAACAGTCAGAAGCCTAAAATAAAAACTTTCAGAAGTTTACCACAATTACCGTTTTTTAATTTATAAAATAAACACCATTTGGTGGAACTTTAAGAATATATTAAAAAGTATCAAACAGAGAAAAGAAAATCACTTAAAGTCCTATCATCCATCAGGAAGCCACAGCTTGTTTCCTTTCTTCCTGTGTGTTTCCTTCTTTCTGTCTTTTTCTTTGCATTTCTCTGTATGTACGTGTGTTTTTCTTTTTTCAAAACTTGTAATCGTGTTGCCTGTTCGCTTTCTTATCAAGCTGCTTTCCCCTTCTTTATGCCATTATATTGTGAGCGTTTTCTTGTGTCACTGTATTTTGTGATTTTTCTAAATGGCTGTATAATATTCCAATCTATAGATGCGTCATAATTGATTTGGTTGCTCCTCTGTATCTGGATATTTAAGTTCTTTGCAAGTTTTGATGTAAATAATGCTACAGTGAATCTTCTTGATATATATTAATAATAGGTCAAGCAACTCAGCGCCTACTACACTGGGTGCTCCTCTAAGGGATTACACAAACTCACTTATCCTTATGATGGCCCTGTGATGAAAGTTTCTATCATTTTGCCCATTTTACAAAAGAGGAGACTGAGAGGCAGAAGTTAAGTTGCTTTCAGAGGTCACTTGGGAAGAGAGAGGAGGGGTCCAGGCACATGGAGACCCCAGAGTCCATATTATTCCTCACTTCAATGCTCTCAGTGGCCTATAGTGTGCACCAGTTTCTTTAAGATGAATATCTGTATGTAGAAGATAGTTCAGAGGCTCTGAACCAGTCTTCAAGGCTCTTTATGCATATGAAAACATTGCTCTGCCAATTCATAGCCCTCCAGCAGGAGTAGTATATGAGTGCTTTTTCCCCTGAATTCTTGCAAAAAAAATAAATAAAAGTGATTTTAAATACTAGTAACGATATTGTCGCTCTGAGTGGGGGGAAATATTATTATTGTTTTAACTTGAATTTCCTTGTGAATCGCGGAATTTTACAGTAAAAACTGACCTAAGTACCCTTAGGTTCCGCCTTTGCAACTGAGAGACAAGGAAGCCTGGAACTCGGGGAGCCTTGTGCAGCATGCTGCCCTAACAAGGAGGCCCAGCCAGCACCAGAGCCTGGACCTCGTTGCTCAGAGGTAGGGGGCCCACGTGGCAGGTGAGCCATGGGCGAATCTCAGTTCTGCCCCAAGGTGGGGAGGCTGGTGAGAAAAGCTAAGTAACTTGGTGGACTTCTTTTCCTCACTTACCTCCCTGGAGATGTTAGGAGTCAATGATTTACTAATCAGTTCTTATGTTTATTGAGTTCCCTGCACCAGGCCCAGTGATAAGCACTTTACATGTGTTCTCTCATTTCATTCTTGAATCAAACCTGGGAGTGAGACACTGTTACCATAATTGTTTTGGAGATGAGCAAACAGGCTTGGCTATGTGAAGCCATTTACGTAAGTCACATGGACAGGCTCATGGAATTCCTTTCTCACCCAGGCGGTAGAGTTGCAGTGCCTGTCTGTGTATCTGTATAACGTGGTTAGCACAATGCCAGGCAAACAGTAAATGTTCAGTAAATGTTTGCTGTTACTGCTGGTTAAGGGACCTTCCAGTGTGTGAGAACTTATTAGCGAGGGGAATCTTGAAGCCTCATGAAGACCCTGGGTGATGACAGGAGGGAGCTGAATTTCGAAACCTTTCTGCTTTAACTTACTGAAGTTGGGGGGCGGGGGCGGAAAGACTGATATGATTGGTGTGGTTCTTTTGAAAAGGAAAAAGTTGCTCTATTTGCATTCAGGATTCTCTCAAATGTGTATTTCATGTATTTTAAAATAGATGTACAAGACCCTTTGTAAGCACACTTGATGCCATAAAATCTAGGTTAACTAGTTCAGTGATGTGTGGCTCTCCCCTGCTCCCAATCTTGAAACAAGAAAGAGAGCTTATATGTCAAGTTGCGGTTTGGTCTGGAGACAGTTTGCTCGTTGAGATTGGCCTGGGCTTCATTGTCAGCCATGCGGCTCTGTTGGCAATGGTTATGAACCAGGTAGCATTTGGAATGAGACGAAGTGGCCACTGAGAGGCCTCCTGGGTGTCGGTTTACATTGAGGCCTGGAAGCAGTGGGTGTGACTGTTTTCCACACTATAATGACACCTTACTTCTTGAATAGGAAAGTTTGCTATTAGCCCATGGGATCTGTGAGCATTTGGAGAGCAAAGACCTCAAATACAAATTTGCCTGTGGGTTTGCAGTGGAGTCCTTATTCGTGGTGTTACACTAGAAGGCACCTCAGTGCACCAGGGCCCTTCCTTTCCCACACCACCTACTGAGCAGCACCCCCCCGCCCCGCCACCCCCCCTCCCCTGCCTTCTCAAATGGCCCAGGAAAAGAACGGATTTTAGAATTCGCTTCATCACTGTGATGCACCATACCTGGCAATCTTCCATTTCCAAGCCCCCATCCAGACCCCCAGTGATCTGAGTCAGGTCAGAGGTCCTAGCGCCTCCCTGAGTGTCTTCCTGCCAATTACTGATCCAGCACGAAGTGCTCATCAATGGTGGATGGCTGGGAGGACTCAAGGATTCATATAAGGAAAAACGGGCTCACAAACAATACTGATTATTAAAGTTTTCATTCACGTATGTAAAATATTTATGAGACTGACAATAGTGATTTAGAAAACTATACTAACGCCTTTAGTTAGGTTCAGTTAGTGCTGAAAAAAAAAAAAAAAGGAGTACTACAGTAATCCAGTCCTTTAACATGCCAGTCACCTCTTGGCTGTTAAACAGTGTTGATCTTTTCCTGTCTCTTCTGGCTTGATTTCATCATTTTTACCCCATCACTTTTTCCCAGTGATTAGTTGAATCAGTGATTTTATCATACTCGTCTCCTATTTGAATTACTCTCCACTATGCAATTATCCTATCATAAAAAGTCCTATTTTCTCCCCGTCAGATGTCTGAAGTAAATGTGAAACCTAAAGTGGCCTGCCCATTACATAACCTCTGTCATCTGGTTGGTAATGGACTATATGTAACTTTTTTTTTCAGACCAGCAAATTACAAATAACCTTAGCTTCAGTAATTGCCATAACATAATGGTGCCGACATTATGGTAGCATTTCTTAACTAATATTTTCTAGCATGTTTTAATGTCATTGGTGGTTTAATAATTTTTAAAAATCCACTCGGAGGCTTGATGTGGCTTGTTTTAACTTAAAGCCAAATCGGGTTTGATGTAGTGATGCTGCTCCTTGCTTTTGTGCGTAATGATTGTGCCCAAAGCATTATGTCCCCACGTCTTTGTTCAAACGTATTCATAGGACCAAGCCCTCAATTAATGTTGCTGAGCAGTTTATCAAGTTGTAAGTTCTATGAATAGACAAGAAATGGAATCAATTTGCTTTAGGTTCATTAACATTTTAAAGGAGGTATTTCACATGCTGGACATGGAGGAAGTGATGGTCAGTCCTCTGCCAGCTGAACGCTCCCATTGGGCTGTTCCTAAGTGACATCTGGAAATGCTCAACTGTGTCACAGGTCAGAGCTCATCCGAAATACTGATGGGAGGCACATTTGACACAGCTCGCCTTTCTCCTGACTTGCTGATGGCGACAAACTCTTTCCCCTGATTTGAGGGGAGGGAGAAGGCAAAGGATGTGCTTTCCATGGATTTGGTTGTACAGACAGGCTGCCCAACCTTTCCTTTGTCTTTTAAGTCTGAGCCTCTGCTGGGAGTAGCACAAACCATTGCTCAACTGAAAGGATCATTTGAGGCTCCAGGGATCTCCATGCAGGCAAAGCTAAGTGTGCAGTTGGAGGAGAATCTGTCAGAGGTAACTGAGCAATCCCGGGCTTCTGTGATTATAGGGATATACTTTTAGGACAGATTCCAGCACAGCCAGGGGGAAGTAATGATCCTGTGACTTCAGAAAGGTTCATATGCCCCAGATGAACAGCACAACCTGAAAAAAGTAGGTAAACCAAGGAATGACAAAAAGAAGGACTTTGGAGAACTTAAAAATTTACACTAGGATTCTTCAAAATGGTTTTCCAGGGTGGGTTCTCCAGAGTAGTTATTGCCTTTGATTGTGTGGAGCAGCTCAAGGGGTGGGCACTGCTTTCATCACACTGATTTGGGCCAGAATTGTGTCTTCCCAGGTGTTCCTAGTTTCAGGGCCAGGTACTGATCCATATGGCCTTCATTATTGAGCTCTACAGAGTTCAGGCCTCTACAAACTTAAACACATTTCACAAGGAGGGATAGTGTCTATTTTGGTAGCATATCAGCCAAAACATTAAATATTTTATTTGCCGTTCAAATTTATTTTCTCTCCAAGATAGTTAATTAGAAGGGTCTCAGAGAACAAACTTCAGTGGGGACGATGAAGAGACATAAAAAGCATGTCATAGCTAAACTTAGTGAAAAGAGTCTATTGTTTTCAGACCTGGGATAAGATGTTGAAGACATTTTGAAAGTACTTTGAAGCCCATATCTGTAAATAAATTTAATCCTGTTTCACTTATTTTCGATTTACATTGATCGAATGATAACTCGAGCACTCAAAAAAGAGTATTTTGCTTAAAAATAAACATGCTTGCTCCTTGGGAAAAGCTGAAGAAGTAGATTATATATGAAGTTCCCCCTTCCTATAGCTACCTGCTGTTCATTGCAGAACCGATTCCCATTATGGCTGTACTGCGGAAAGTAATTGCTGTTGTACAGTAATTCAATTTCAGTGCATTCACGCATCAGTTCACCGATAGGGGTTTATCTGGAGGAAACTGGGACTTGAAAGCTTTTTATCGAGAAATTCCACATGCAGCCAGACGTTTTTCCTAGGTAACGAATATCAGCATTTGCATTTAATAAACATTTACTTTCTCAGAAAGATGGATTTTTCCCCCTGCAGAAGAGATTTATGCCTATCTTCCAAAAAAGCTAAAGGGTACTATTAAAGTAACTTTCTCTAGTTATTTTTTGACTGGCGTCTGTCTACATATGTATGACTATAAAACACATCTCTGTTTTTATGTAAATATATAGACACTGAGGAATGAAAAGCAGGGTGTACCCAAAAAAAGCATTCTCTATACCAAAAATATATGCTATAGAAGGGATTAATTAATTAATTAATTAATGCAGGACTATACTTCTGGTTGAAAAACCATCTATGTCTATAGGCATGGTGAAAATTGTCGGTGAGGCATACTTTCAAAAAGACACCCATTAAGTTGGAAATGAAATCAACTATTTTGTTTATAAATTTCTAAGTTAAGTAAAGGTTCTTGAGACAGAACTGATTCTTCCTTTATAAAATGGCTCTTAGATCATAAGGACTCTTTAGATATTAAGACCAAAATGAGCTGTAGAAGTTTTAGGAGTTGCTAGGATGACCTTTAGTTCTCAGCTGGTAGAGGTGACTATACATATCAAAAAGATTTTTTGCCTCGTGTTCATATCTGATCTCATTTCAAAATTCAAAACTTGTTCCTCGAAATAGGAGTAAAATGGTTTCAGAAAAAAATGTTTTAAGTCACAAATGAAGAAAGAAGAGACTATCATTTTTTATGTTGCTGTAACTTGTCACATATTTGCTTTTTTCTTCCTCCCTCTCTCCTTCCCTTCCCCTCTTCCTCCATCTCTCTCTCTCGCTCTCTCTCTCTCTCTCAGATTGTATTGCAAAATCCCATACATATATGTAAGAAAATTTAGAGCAAAAACCTCAAACCAGAAGAAACAAAAAATAGCAACAATCTAGATTCACCAGTTCTGATGAGGTCAACGAACCATTCTTGGTTAATGGTTGAGGGTAAAACCACATGGAACTGCGTGGTCTTCTTAGATTTCACTCCAAATGGAGTTGGAATTTCTGCTAACATGCTTTGAATTGTATCAACTTGAGCCTCACAGAGAGGCCCAGAATTGCTGCTCTCCCATCCACATTAAGAGTGAGCAACTTGCCTGCCTCCTGAAGGAGATGAGATTCCTGCTAAGGGATGAAGGGAGAATCGTTGGACATTTCATATTTGCTGTTTCATCTCCTGTCTCCTCAAGCTCTTTCTTGCCCATTAGCCTCATGTATTGGCAGTTGGGTTGGCTCGGTGAGCTGTATCTTAGCTTTCCTGCTTATTCTGGGGATGACCTATAGGAAGGGTTTTCTGTGGGTAGAACCACTGTACCAAACCTTCCCCAAGTTCATGGATTTTAGTCCCATTCCCAAATATTTGATTAAAAGTTCTCCATTTTCAGAACTTTATAGAAGACTTAGTTTTTTGTTTTCTATGTAACTTACCTTAACCATGTTTGCTTTCTTATGCTTTTTTTTTTTTTTTTTTACTGATTACACAGTAGGTGCTTATTGTGAAAGAAAAAAGAATGTGAAGGAAATGATAAAAGAGAAAGTAGAGATCAAAGCACCAAGAAGTAGTAAAAGGCATAACACTTTCCAATTCCTTTTGCTTTTGAACATCTTAATTTCTATTCTTCTCAATGCTTCTTTCTGTCTGTGCATGTGTATAAGATATGTGTGTGTGTGTGTGTGTGTGTGTGTGTGTGTATATATGTGCGTGTATATATATATATATATATATATGTGAACTTTTAAAACATTAGATTATTCTTTCTTGTAACACTTTTCTTTTTTTTTAAATTTTACATGTTGTGGACATCTTTCCTTGATAACGAATATATATTTCTATTCTTTTGCATGACTGTATAATAGTCTTCTTTTTGGATGTTCTAATCAAGCAATTCTTTCTTGATGAACACTGATGTCATTTACAGGGTTTCACTATTCTAAGCAATAATATGATTAACTCTCCTACAGAGAAACTTTTTTATATATTTGATTTATTTACTATGATTTGTTCCTAGAAGGAAAATCAAGGCTTTTGGCACCTTGCCAGCTCGTCCTCCAGCGCGCATCCACCTGCTCGTGCTCCTACCTGTGTGGTTGGAGAGGCACTATTTTACCACTTCCCTCTCGACATTTGACTATTGTTAATTTTTTACTCTGCCCATCTTACAGGATTTTACTTTATTTCTTTAATTACTCACTGTTTGGCATAGTGGGTCTTTTCTGGCTGTCCACTCGCCCTGCATCAGGATTTGAGGCAAATCACAATGTCATAGAGCAATGGTGTCAGTGCCACAACATAGAGAAGGCCCAATGCTGGCCGCCTATCATTCCGCAGAGAGGTTCATGGACCAGGCACATGCTTGGACACCCTTGGACACCCTCTCCTCTTTCTTCCTGGAGTGTATCATAAGAACAGCCTGGTGGGTGTGCGAGGGGTGTGTGGATATACTGACTTATCACTGAGCTGCCTAGATTCGGGGAACTAGTTGTTTGGAGGAGTCATCTGGGAACATGAGTAGCTCAGCACCTGAGGATTATGGTACTGGGGTATTTCAGATTCCCCTACTGTGGGAGAAAGTCAGCAGTCCCATGAGAATTTGAGCTTGGTGTAGCCCCTCTCACTGGAGGAAGACTCCATCCCCAGTTGGCTCATTGTTGGGGCACCAGACGGAGGGCCGGAGTCACTTGAGTTCACTTCTTATGGGACTATGTAGGAAAGTTGACTGTCTTTTTATAGGTTCATCGATCATTTCTCCTCCTCCTCCTCCTCCTCCTCCTCCTCCTCCTCTTCCTCCTCTTCCTCTTCTTCTTCCTCTTCCTCTTATTCATCCTTCTTCTTTCTTACCTTCCTCATCTCCCTTTCCCCACTCCTTCCCGCTTTCCCCCTCTTCTTTTTCTTCTTTAGTAAACTTCCATTTTATACCCTTCCCCATCATTTATACTCTGCTATTTCTTTTCCTTCTCCGAGCTTGTACTCAATCTAGCCCAAAAACTATTACAAGGTCTGAACCTAAAGTTAAGTGATCATTAAACATTTGTTGACTGACTCACACACTGTCATTTTGGAGTCAGGATATTTTAAAATCAAAGTGATCATGGTCACACCTTTTCTCTTTGACCAGAGAACTCCTGAATGATGAAGGGGAAAGAAAAGGTTTTGAGCTTAACTGCAGAGAAACTGTGGGCCTCATGGACTTTCCAGAATCCTTCACCATCTGTTCCATGTAAATGAGACATCTGTGTGCTGCCCCAAGTCAAGCTGCCACCTACTTAGACTCTATTCATGGGATTCAGCCCAGTCCCTCCTCATGCGGACCTGCTCCTAGAACTGGGTGAATGGGGGAGTTGAAATGGGCCAACATCAGGCCAGCTTCTCAGAGCAGAAATAAAAGTTAATGATTTTCATACAGAGAAAGAAATAAAATTTTTTTCCTTCCCTCCTTCTTTCCTCCTTCCTTCCTTCTTTTCCTTCTTCCTTCCTATTTGGTTGGAACTGATGAAGGAAATCTTGATTCCTTCACAGGGGAAGGAGGAGGAAGTTGATGTTGCGAGGACATGACTTAGTAAAATAACCATGAACTCCTTGGTGTTCTCTGTGCCTGGCTGAGTGATCTTTTGGTCATAATGCATAGGCCAGACTCAAGAGCTAGGGCGTTTGCCTCCAGGCTCGGCAGATGTTTCTCTTCATGTGGCAGGTGATAAGAAGCTTACTTGTTTCATTACAAGAAATGGACCAAACTGATGCTATTAGCAGATTCGAAAGGCTTTCCATAACTTTGAGAGTGATATCATGAAGGAGAATTTCGGAGTGGTGCTGAGGGTAGTTGCCAAACTCTTTCCCACCTTCTGGGCTTGGAGTTGTCCCAGCTGTAGCATGGCTGGGTCAGGGCAGTCATCTAGGGCCCTACCTCACCTCTGCTAGCATTGTCTATGACAATATCCTGCTTGCTCCCTTTATACTCATTTTGAAATAACTTTTAGTCATTCTGTTAATCTCAGTGTTGACCTGCAAATTGCCAGACTCTGTCCTGGAACCCCAGTGTCATGAGGGCAGTGACCATGATGGTCGTGTTTCCTCATATATCCCCAGGACCAGGCAGGGTACTTAGTCTGTGAATGAACTTTCCACACTGGCAATGATGCTGTCGTGGGATAAACACCCCATTCTTGGAAAGACCATCTGGTCACCAGGACACAGGGTTCCAAGCATTTCTAGTGTGTTTGTGCCTGTCCTACCCACTATTCCCCACCAAGTGTCCTATTTCTCCTCTGCCTCAGAAATGAAATTTGGATTGGGTTTATGCTGTACAATGATGAGGAAAAGAATTGCTTTTGAATTCGAAGTGAAATGTCATTTAAAATCTTAGTTCCCATTTTCCTTGCCTATTTTTATTTTCCATAAAAAAAAAAATCTAGTTTTAAATTTGGTCATAATGCATAGGCTAGACAGAGTAGACCAAGCAGCCTAGAGAACAGAGGCTTGCGACCATAAGATCGTGTATGAAATTATAGTACAGATCCCTGCCTTTAACTCAAGTGGCAATTATGCCCCATCAGGAAGCCCACGCAGAGATTCTGAGCTCACTTTGAGGTGCTCTGATGGCCTCACCCACTAGAAGTAAAAGAGCGAAGGTGGTGGATACGCGGGACACTGGCTGAACCTAAGCGGATGGGTCGGAAGGGGCAGAGGGAGCTCAATGCAGTAGTATTGCAACAAGGTGCTGGTTTCTGTTCTGATTTTTCAGAATATTACATGGTTATTTGAACACAGCAGACCTGGTAGAAGATAATGCCACTTAATTTGTACTCAGCCGAGGCAAAAGAAATCTTAAAAGGTTTATGGGCGGGAGGAAATTATGGTGAATCACTGAAGTGCGACCATCAATAGATCCAAATGACAGAATAAAGTAATAATAATAATGATAATAATAATAATAAAAGACCACTGGCTATAATTCTGTAAGTTACTGGCAACAAATTAAAGGTTTTCAGAAATACTTTGAATGCATAGTTAGTATGTTTAACCAAGGATGTATTGGTGGCATCATTTGTCTTATTTTGGTCTTTGCTCAGTTTTCTATATAGAGGTAAGGAACAGCTGGTCCTGCAAACACAGGGACATTATTTATGTTTTCTAAATTAAGTTATGAGGAAAAATGAAAAGGTAGTTAGGAATTCATTGGCATTTCATTTACACCGCATTCAGCAGAGGGATGACAGCCCTTTTGAGTAATCAGAGTCTTTGTTAAAAATCAGTTAGGATATTGTTGATTGCACACCCCAAGCTGTACTGGCTGCTTGAACAGACAACATATCATATTTTGTATCATCAGGGGCAAATGTGGACATTTTTCTTGTGTGTTTTTTAATTGAGTTTTTTGCATATTATATTTTTGGGAATATACTTAGAAAACATCCCTCATTTTGTGCTCAGTTATCCCAGAGCATCTCATCACTGTTTGATGGGCTTTGTAGAGAGGAAATTCTCCAGGAAGCCCATGGTGGCCATCAGAAAGTAGACCCTCCTCTTGGTCATGGTGGGGAGTTGCTTATCAATATTCCTATTGGCCAGTGAGGAGGAGACTCCTTCCCTCCAGTAGGCGTTTCTGTAAGAGTTTCAGCAGGGCAAAGGTCCTGGCCCTCAGCGCTTTCACTAAGAGATAACCAGGTGGGTGCCAGCTACAAGGGGCCATGCAAGCAGACCCGGGCAGAAGCATGGTCAGGCTTGCAGGGGGCGAGGCCTGCAGCCAGCTGTTTGGCCAGCTACACAGTGGCCTCTGTTAGGAGGCTTGAGCCGGCGGGCAGCCTGTCTCCATGAGGACTTTCCCAACAGGGCTCAGTGCCTGCCCTCCCTTGCTCTACTGTAATTGTATTCTCTGTGGCCATGGTCTGGAAACCAGAGGTGGCCTCTGAGGCCAGATGTGGTGGAGATGATTTACTCTAGGGAAGTATGTTCAGCCCACTTCACTTGGCATAAATGAGCACAGAGTGGAGCCCATGGCAGTTCACACTCATAGGAATTGCTTCCGTGGGGAAGTCAGAATAAAGCATCTGTATCACTGTTATAAACCTGTGCTCCCCAGGCCAGTCCTGGCCATAGACCGGTTTTACTGGATCCATGTGGGCTTTGAGAAAAAAAAAAAAAAATGAAATCACATATAAAAATATAAAGCGATATAAAAATATCCCAATTTAAAGCTTGAAAAATTGAGAGGTATAGCTACCCTAAGCCCCATTCCCAAATGGCAATAACCAGCGTGAAATACCTAGTTTGCTGATTTCCGTGCTGTTTCCTAGTCATTTATCTTGCCCCTCTGGCCCCAAAAAGCATTGAGTTTGCAACCCTGGATTAGTTAGATCAGGGCAACAGCCTCTTTTATGGGAACACAGCTGAGTGGCAGAATGTTTGAAGTTTGCAAGCTCATAAACAGGATACTCACAGTTTTTATAATTCACTCTACGGAAAGTAAGCTGGAGTCGTTGTCATTGTCTTCATCATTGTCATTGTCTTCATCATCATCACATTGTTGAGTGCTTCTCATTTGCCAAGCCACTGTGCTATGCTTTACATATATTATCTCATTTAAATGTTACAACCTTGTGAAGCTGATTTAAAACATTTCTTAGCTGGGGGTGGAGGAAAGAGCATTCACAGGACATAGGATAAGAAGAGAGCATGGGATTTCTCTTTATTTTTTGAGAGACACCACATAGGACTGTTTTTGAGATTTTCTTCTCCTTTTACCATTTTAGGATTTTAGCCCTTGTTTTAGGATCTGACCCATAAGAAGTCTTATTTATTTTGTTGTGTATTTTTCCCCATCTCCAAGAAGACCTGATCTATGTAAATAATTATCAATCTGGTCTCATTCACAGAATCAGGAAACTAAAATCATAGTGATAACCTTTCTTACAAATCCCCTTCCCCAGCACGTACTTTCCTATGAGAATGATGACTGAGACAATATCTCTCATGAGGAGAAGGGGATGAAAAATGCTCAGAGTGATTATATTTGATTATGTGGCACTTATCTCTCTGTGCAGGCACCTTACAGAAAAAAAAAATAATTCATCAAACTTCGTTCAAGTAAAAAGAGCATTAAACCTTGAACAACAACATCAAAAGCTCACCATGGCAGGAACAGGACAATAAAGGAGTTATTTTAGCAGAATTAACAGGACGGAATTAGCCCCATACATCCTTCCTTTTTATCACTGTGTGGTACATTTACATATTTTGAAATTTCACATTTGCGTAGTCAGTGATTTTAAATTAGATTCTCACATTTCCTCTCTGATGTTTGTCATGTGTATAACTCGTTTTATTAACTGAGTTGTTTGCATTTAAAGAACAGTTATCTAATCAACAGCTTACCCCTGAAAACACAGCACCCAGTTACCTTTGCGATTTTTTAACAGTTTTGATGAGTCATAATTTATATATGATACAGTTCACTCAAAGTGTACAATTCATTGTTTTTTAGTATATCCACAGAATTGTATAACCATCACCCCCATCAACTGTAATGACTAATGCTGCTATGAACATTCGTGTACATGTTTTTGCGTGGACTTGTTTTCATTTCTCTTGGGTATGTAAAGGAATAGAATTGGCAGGTGATGTGGTAAATCTATGTTGAACCTAATGAAGGACTGCCAGACTTTTTAAAAGTGGTCATACCATTTTACATTCCCATCAGCAATGTAAGAGAGTTCTGACTTCTCCATATCTTTGCCAACACTTGTTATTATTTGTCTTTCTGATTATAGTCATCCTAGTGAGTGTGAAGTGGTATCTCATTGTGGTTTTGACTTGAGTTTCCCTAATGGCTAATAAGGTTAAGCGTCTTTTCATGCGCTTTTTGGGCATTTGTGTATCTTACTTGGAAAAATGCTTATTCAGATCCTTTGCCCATTTTTAAATTATGGTATTTGTGTTATTATTAAGTTGTAAAAATTATATATTCTAGATACTAGTCCCTTATAAGATATATGATTTGCAGATATTTTCTCCCATGCTATGGATTGTATTTTTATTTCCTTGATGATTTCTTTTGTAGTACCAAAATTTCAATTTTGACAAAGTCTTATTTATCTATTTTCCATTCTTATTGCTTGTACTTTTGGCATCATATCTAAGAAATCATTGCCTAATACAAGGTCATGAAGATTTGTGCCTATGTTCTTTTCTGAGAACTTTATAGTTTTAGCTCTTACATCTAGGTCTTTGCTCCATTTTTAATTAATATTTGTATATGGTGTGAGGTAAGGTTCCAGCTTTATTCTTTGCACGTGGATATCAGTTGTCCCCGCATCATTCATTGAAAAATACCATCGCAACTTAAGGAGAGTTTCTTTCAGCCCTGACATTTAATCAACCCAATGTTATCATATGAAGAGCCTGGATCATTATAACTGTAATCAGCATGGCATTGTAGTGCTGACTCTGACAAGCATGTATTAAGCACTCTTCATGTGTTATCTGAGTTAATACTTGCAACTCCCCTCTGAGGTGTGTAGGGTTATTACCAGTTATTAACTCATGTTCTCAGTGAAGCAACTGAGGCCTAGTTTCTTATTACTGGTATCAGGGAGCTGAGATTCAAACCTGGCATTCTTACCTCAACCCTTTTGCTGTAGTGCCTCTCCTCAGGTTTTTAACTAGATCCCGTAAACGGTGGCTGCCAGGGGCCAGGAACCTGGCTATGCACTTAAGGTGTATCATCTTAGCACTTTTCAGAGTATAAAGTTCATCAGAATAGCCCAGGAATGTTAAAATGAAGATTCCATTTCAGTAGTCTGAGAGCCTGCATTTCCAAGAAGCTTACGGGTGATGCTGAGATGTTTCCTGTCAAGGGATCACACTCCATGTACAAAGGAGCTAGTTCACTGGTTCTCAGACTTGGCTGTACATTGGAACCATCTGGAAGCTTATCACTATAAGACCTGTCTGTGCATGTAAATGCTCACCCTGCCTGCCCTGTCTATCCTTGGCCCCAGCTGCTTTTACCATCCTATCCACTCTGTGGACTATGAGCTGTGTCCCATGAAATTGACAGCCTAACACTACGGGTTTGGCCACTGTCAGAATTAGACTGTTAGCTACAAGGAAGAAATACAGGCTCCCTCCCTATATGGAGGAGACAGATACTGAATCAGAAGTTAGGGGAGTGGGGAAGGCTTAGAGGTGGGAAGCCCTGGATGCTCAGGTGGTCCCCACTCCCCACTGAGAAGTGATGAGGAACATATGCCAGAACCCAGAAGATGGCAAAGAAAGGGCTGCAGGCAGAAGGAACAGCATGTTTGAAGCCGGAAGGGAGCAGATGATGGAGCAGGTTGAAGGAATTGAAAGGAAGATAGAGTGGGGTTAGAATGGAGAGAGCAAGACAAGGGGGACATTGTGAGGTCTGGGAGGTGAGCAGAGTGCTCAGGATCCTGGTGCATTGATATAAAGGGGTTCCAATTTGTTTGGTTATCTGATGCCTTCCTCTTCACTCACCAGGATAGTAGTTGGGTCCATTTTGCTGTCGGTGTTAATCCCAGCATCTTGCACACCTGGATGGGGCAGAGTGTGTGTGTGTGGGGGCAGTAGTAGGTGTTCATTGGAGAGCTTGGTGTCATGCTAAGGATGCAAGAAGCTGCAGGACAGTTGGCATTTCTGTCTCTGCACAGCTCACTGGCTGGCTCCCTTTCCCATTGTTCCGAGGGCAATGCTATCATATTTCCCACTTTACTCTGCTCACCTACCACTTCCCTCAAAAACACATTTTGTCCTCTCTAATCGAAAACAGTGCTTTGAGGTGGCTCCTCCAAATCTCAGTGTGAGGCTTGGCTCCTTTGTTGCCAGCCCCTTCTCCAGCTGGGTGCACATTGGTGGTTAGATAGAACAGATTCTTTGTGCAGCCCCAGGATTGTGAAGCACCCTAGGAAGGAGGGGACTGTAAAGTCACTGCAGCCTCTATTGTTTTGGGAGATACCATGCGGTCTGTTCTCTGTGGAAGCAAAGAGCCTTGCTTTTTTATTTTCAGCTACATTTAGTAGATAGATCAGTCTGGATTGTCCTATTTGGGGAGTCTCACCCACCACTTAGGCAATAAATGGGTGGATACACCTTCTAGGGTCCAGCCCAAGTGGAATAGTCATCCATTAATTATCCAATCTTGTCCCACATTGGGTCTCATCTCTTTTAAGGTAACAGCATAAGATTTGCTTACTTTCAGCAGTGGCTTCTGGAAGCATGCTCCCTTTGTCTCAGTGGCCCCAGCAGTTGAAGGCCAGCCTTCGGAATTACATTCTGTTGTAGAAGGGAGAGCACAGGGCCTTGGTCCACACCATTTATTTTGCTTGTAGAGTTTTGATGCACTTGATCATCAGTTGGCTCTTTGGAAACTATTTCATTTCATTTTTAGTAGGTAGTATGGACTTTGGATCCATGCACACCTCGGGTTAGCCATTATTTACTGACTTCGAGACCATAACCTCTCTAAACCTCAGTTTCTCCATCTGTGAAATGGACATGCTAACAGATGGCAGGAATCATGATTCTTAGTATACTCTAAGGTAGGGCTAGATTTGAGTCTGGCTCTATCTTCCTTTTCAAATTGGAGACAGTCGCACAACTGACCTCAGAACTGGTGTGAAGATCAAGTGAAAAAAATGGGTACAGCATTAGCCTAGTGTCAGGGACATATTGAATATTTTTCAAATGGTATTTTATTTTTATTTGCATATGTAATTATACATCTTATACAACCAGAATGGTGTAAACAGGCACTGGTTCTGATCGGAACTCCCTCAGTTCAAATCCTGTCCCAGTCTTTTAATAGCTTAATAATTCTTGCCTAATTTACTTAGTTTCCCAAAGCCCTCATTTTTTTATCTGTAAAATTGGGATTACAATAACCTCTTAATGTAGTTATTTGGGAGGTCAATTGAGAAAATTAATGTAAAGCATTTTAGCCCAGTGCCTGGCACATAGTTCTTCTTTTTCATGCTTGGTTGCTATTATTATAGCTATAATTGCTAGTATAATCAGCCAGAAAACATGGGTGTGACGGAAAACTTAATGGTCACATTTGAGGAAGTTATAAAAATTTAGTTCTTCGACTAGCATGGCTATTGCAGGGAGGTAACTTAGAAGAAATTCTTTCTCCTCAGAAATCCAGGAGTCCTTTGTTTGCTGGTCAGTCACCAGCGGATTGTGGAGTGTTCCCATTTATTTTCTCTGTCTCCTGTCAGCAGTGAAGACTACTGCCCTGACCAGGTCAACCTCCCCCGGAGCAGTCAGTCAGGCTGGGGCCCTGAGATGGACATTGGGCCATCTGCAGCTCCTTGTAGACAAAAACCCACGGGAACAGGCCTGGCATTGCAATGTTTTCCCCAAGTCTGGAGGGTGGTGCTCCAAGGCTTCACTTGGTCCTCTCACAGCCATTGCTTGTCTGAAGGGAGGCAGAGCTGCAGATTACAGAGAACGTTAGAGAAAGAAAACTAGACGGATAACCTGAGCTCATTAGTCCCAGCCTTTCAGCCAGTGTCCAGTGTGGACAGCAGTGGGCTATCCTTTCAGAGGGTGATACACACAAGAAAGCCCAGGAGTCACATGGACATAGCTGCCTGACAATTTTAATAGTTACATGTATATTTAACCTATATTGGAACAAATATAACTGTCATTTAAAGCAAATTTATATAAGTTATGTGAGTTGATTTAAAGAAATGTAAGTAAATGTGAGATGAACATGGTTTTGGGAGTGGGTTGGATACTCTAGAACCCTGTCATTTTGGAAAGGGACAGTTCAAATGTTCTGGATGTGACCATGAAAAGCAATGAAGTAGATACACATGAAAGAACCCAGGTTGATCTTGAGCGAAAAAATGCATAAGAAATAGAATCAGATTTATAGTATAAGTTAAAATAATATAAAACAGCATGAATGTATGAAGTTCCAGCAACCTTATGAAGTAGGTAATATTGTCACCCCTTTTTTACAAATGAGTAAATAGAGGCAAGATCAGAGTCATGAATGAGGAGCATGGCAGAGCCATCACAGACCTAGTCTGGCTCCAGAGTCTGTGTCCATCATTTATTTTAGCTTAGATTCCTTTAAAATGTGTGTTCCTTTAACATCTGGTTAATATTTGCATTGCTTGAGTTCTGAGTGCATCGTAGAGACAGTTTCAGCTATCTCTACATTAGCTAAAAATGGAGTCATCCCACAGTAGTCGAAGGCTCCATTAGAAATATTAGGTTGAACCTTTTGGGGAAAGGAATATCTGTTGCTGCAGCCTTTTTGCCACTCCTGATGCTTGATTTTGTGCCTCTGAAGCCCCATATCTTATCTTTCCTTCCTTCCTTCCTTCCTTCCTTCCTTCCTTCCTTCCTTCCTTCCTTCCTTCCTTCCTTCCTTCCTCCCTCCCTCCCTCCCTCCCTTCCTTCCCTTTTTTCTTTCTTCTTTGCCTCTCTTCCTCCTTCTCTCTCTTTCTCTCTCTCTCTCTCTCTCTCTCTCTCTGTCGTTCACAGTGTGACAGTATTACCCCAATGCTCTTCCCTTCTCACCCTCCCCACCCCAACCCTGCCCCCATGACTCTACCAGGCAAATGGCCTCATTCTACACAGTATCTTCATGCTCGCTGCCATAAGTAAGTGATTACATAACTCTGGGCTTCCACGTGAGTGTTTTAAAAATGATTTAACAGGAAGATGCACATCTCTACAGTGGACAACAGAGTCACCTGGGATACTCTAAAGTGCATTTCACTGTCCACAGGAGTAGATCGAGCCATGGAGCCCTTCCTGGTCATTAAGATGTAGTCTGGCTCTTGCATCCAGAGCTTTTGGGTACCTTCAGTGAGCACCTTGTCTGGCCTGCTGGCTTTTGACAGAGCTGTGTGAGTGCTCCCCAAGGGCATATAACACCAGTAAATCGTAATCACAAAGGAGCACGAAGAAAGAAGTAAACAGTTCTGAAACTGTGCCATAAATTGTCATCCAGAGATGATTCTCTTTTATTATGGAGGTTAAATTATAGCAATCACCAACGCACAAAGGCTCTGCAGTAAGAAAACATTTGGGAACAGTGTTTTTCCCCTATGGCTTGGGTGATGGGTGCGTAGGAATAAAACACAGTGACTTGTTTACTGTGATCCAGAAAGGAAAATGTGAACTGCAGCCCACTTTGAGGTGTGTACTCTCTCTCTCTTGTTTTTAATAAACCAAGCAGACTGAGAGCATGCTGCTGTTCCCAGATGAAAAGATGGTAAACTGGACCAGGAGACAACATCCAGCTATGTTTTTCTACTTTCTGTATCTCCTCCCCCAACCCCCATCTTCATGCATGCATGCGTGCGTACGTGCGTGTGTGCGTGCGTGTGTTTCTATCTACCAATGCTGGTGTGGGCTGGGATAAAATGAACCTAAGAACGATGCCTTTCCCAATGATTACCAGCTTACAGATGCTGTCTTTCCAAAGTTCCCCAGAATGCCATCCCATTTGTATATACTATGGGCCACTTGATTCAGTGGTGAAAAAGATGGATTTTGGAGCTCTCTGCATTCTAATTCAAATTCTGGTTTAGGGAAGGTCATGTCTCAATCTGATCCTCAGGATCATCAACTATAAATGAGAGCAGTGACTTACTTCATTCTTGGGGGCCTATAACACATGCCCCAATTCTGGTCACACAGTAAGTGCCTAATAATTGTGCCTGCTCATTATTATTATCTAGCAGCAGCAGCAGCAGCAGCAGCAGCAGCAGCAGCAGCAGCAGCAGCAGCAATTATGAGCACCACCCAGATATTCTGGCATCCTCATAGCCTTATTATGTTAACTAACCTCAGGATTATTTTGCAGCCTTTTAGAATTTATACATAAATGCAACCACATTAATACTGGAAGTTTGTTTTGTTATTACAGAGAGCTTATCACCCTCCATTATTTTTGATTTCACTTACAATGAAATTGAAACCCATTGGCAAGGCCATTGCATGATCTTGGCCCTACCTGCCTCTCCCAGTCCCTCTCCTGCTGAGTTCCCACGTGGACCTCCAGCTTGTTCCTTGAACGTGCCAAGCCCGTTTTCTCTGCAGTGCCCTTGTGTGTGATGTTCTCTCTTAGTGGAATTTTCTTTGCCAGAACCTGGTTCCTCCTTGTTATTCAAGGTTCAGCTCAGATTCTCCTGAAGGCAGCCTTTCCTGGTCACCTTGCCCAAGATAGAACACTTCCCACCCCACCCAAAATACCACCCTCCCTCCCCCTTTTCTCCCTCCCACTGCCTAGTCATTTTCTTTCACATCGCCTTGTTTATTATGCCTTTTCTCATGGAACTCATCAGCATCTGAAATGACCTTGTTATGTATCTGGTTTTTATTTCCTCCCCTGCTAGAATTTACCCATCCTCCTCTCCTCCTCCCCGCAGCAGACCTGTTCACCTAGGATTGTGCCTTCTATAGTACAGATACCCCAAATACCCATTGAATGAGGAATGGATATTTTTCTGATGTGTAGATCAGATCAGAATATTTGCCTACAAAAGTATTGGAAACTCAAACAATTAAAATAAATACCTTTTAATTAATGGCCTTTTAAAGTATTAGGCAATTACACTCTTCTTTGCCAGTGAGTTGCAAGATGCACTCTACTGGGTAGAATTAAAACTACTAATGACACTGCCAGCTTCTGGTAATTGCAGGGTGAAAAGTAATATGAAATTTAATCGTCAAACCCTAATTTTCTCATGGCTTTAAAGAGTATAATTTGCAATAACCTGTAAATATTTATTGAAAATTAATTATGAATTTTACATGTGTTTATTTAATGAGATTGTAGAATTATTTTTTAGAGAAGATTTCCCCAAAGGTAATGAGTCACAGTAGTTATCTCACTCTTGAGAGTGAAAAAGGACAAAGAATAGTGACAACATTGAGAGAGAAATGATTTTAGAAAACTTAGGTTATAAATAAGTTAATCTTACTGATGTTTTTAACGAACACTTGGAAAATCTTACTTCCACCAATGTTATTTTTTAGGTTTGTGCTGATAGTGTTCCCTACTCCTAACACTTTATTATGAAAATGTTCTAACATACAGCAAAATTGAAATAGTTTTACCACAAACATCCCTATAACCATCACCCATTTCCAACCATAGTTATTAAGTATACTCACTTTATTATTAATCTGTCCATCTGTCTATCTTTCTCTCCATCCACTACCACAGTGGTCCCCAACCTTTGTGGCACCAGGGACTAGGGCTCCTATGAGAATCTAATACCTGATGATCTGAGTTGAAGCTGAGGCAGTGATGGTAGCGCTAGGGAGTGGCTGCAAATACAGATGAAGCTTCATTTGCGGCCCCCTGCTCACCTCCTGCTGTGCGGGCTGGTCCCTAACAGGCCATGGACCGGTGAATTAGTACATCTTGGTTTTGATGCATTTCAAAGTAAATTGTAGACTTGTTGATAGTATTTTAAATAATCCTTTTGTCATTGAAAAAACGTGTTTTGTAGAGGTCAGGTTGATATATAAGTCTAATATACTTAATACAAAAATTCAAAGTGGAATTAGTAAAACATTCAGCCTAATTAGGACTCCATCTTTCTAGGCTTTAACCTTATGTTTGACATGATTTGCTATTATCATGCACATTATCTTAGACGAATACACCGTTGAAGAATTTTAAAGTTTTTAAAGTATGAGAAAAGACAGAAATCTCTCCAGGTATTTTAAATTAGAAGAGCTTTAACACAGAGAAATTGAAGGGTTACAAAATAGTTGGAAAGGCTGAGGGAAGAAACATCAAAGAAAATCAACTCTAGTTTTTAGGTAACAGGAAAGTGGAGAAATCCCAGGGCATACTCCACCCATGATTTCAGTTGCCTGCAGCACCAAGGTTGACAATTTGCTGGAATATGCCGGAATCCACTGGCAAAGCCTCTTGCCACCCTCAACTGAAGTCCAAGTATCTGGGGGGTGGGTAAGGGGGGTAGGGAGCAATATTACTGTATGCTTCCCAATCTCTTACCTATCTCCCAGGAGGGCCTCCCACTGGCTGAATCTAACCTGCACCTCGCCTGGAGGATTGTGGGAAATTTAGTTCCTGCGCTATCAGAGCCTGAGCTATAGGGACAAACAAACACATTACCAACAGTCAGCACAAGTGTGTTTAGCAAATCTTGTATCAGAAACCAATAGGAACGTCTGTCTGTCTGTTCTTTCTTTCTTTCTTTCTTTCTTTCTTTCTTTCTTTCTTTCTTTCTTTCTTTCTTTCTTTCTTTCTTTCTTTCTTTCTTTCTTTCTTTCTTTTCCCTTCCTTCCTTCCTTCCTTCCTTCCTTCCTTCCTTCCTTCCTTCCTTCCTTCCTTCCTTCCTTCCTTTCTTTCTTTCTTTCTTTCTTTCTTTCTTTCTTTCTTTCTTCTTTCTTTCACTTAGAATGGTGTACTATATAATTAACTGTATTCCTTCTGTTTTTCAAACTAGAGTGAGGCTTTTTTGTTTTCTTTTTTTGTTTTTGTATTTTTTGTAGTCTGTGTAGCATAGTGCATGAATCAATGATAATAATCAATAATTGTTAAGTTAATGGAATAATAAATAACAGTTATTGAATGTTTGCATTGGCCAGGTATGATTCAAATCCCATTACATATATAAACTTATTTAATCTTCCCAACAATAATAAGAGGGTAGATAGTATTATTTCCCTCTCTTATAAATAAGGAAACTAATTCACAGTGCTGTAAATTACTTGCCAAAGATCACACAGCTGGTAAATGGTTGAGCTTGGTCTTGAGCCCATCAATATCTATATAATATTTAATAATGTGCAGAAATAATTTAGAAGGCATATAGTGTTACTGTGTCACCTAAATTTGTATTCGGAATGTTTATAATGAGTAGCATAGACTGCTTATCCACTGAACAGTTATTGAAACATGCCTATGTCGAAATGATCGGCATTAGAGGAATTTAAAGATGGGTAAGGTAGTGTCAGGATCAGAGAAGCTTACAGTTTGGAGGTAGTGATAGAAATCTATGCATGAAGCTATCCTATGAGGCCATGAGACTGAGTGTTATAATAAATGCATAAAATTCTATTGAAATGTATAGGAGATGGTGATTGATGCTGGTATGTGTGCCAGGAGAAGGCTCTGAGAAGAGGTGCCCTGTAGGCTGACTGGGAGCATTTTGAGAAGCAGAAACAACGGGGTGGGTGAGAGCATGATCAGCAACTTAGGAGCATGGCATCTTGTGAAACTGATGCTTTAGAACCCTGGGCCTTGTATTCCCTACAAACAAGTATGTTAGGTGACAAATCATTGGTAAGAACAGCATTGAAGAAATTACTGACCAATTTAAACTTAGAAAATACCTCCTGGATCCTAGGAGATAAAACTGACTGACATTGATAAAGAGAGTGTCTCAAGTGGTTGACGAGGACTGATTTGAAGTTGACAGGGTAGATAATGGGCTACCAGGAAAGGTGGAGAGATGCCCACCAAAGCCTGACTTGGGCTGGAGCCACCTCAAAGGGAGCCATAAGGCTGTGGCTCTCTGGGTGTCTAGGGCTCGGCAGGCAGCCTTCTCAGAGCACGAGGAGCTTGGAGTCTGAGGAGGCCCTCCCTTTGTACCTGTGTGTGGACAGATACCACACATCAAAATAATTTACTATCTTTGCTGTTCAGGGGAGCACTTGAAACAGATTTCTTGCATTAAAGAAATTCCTAAACTTTTGTTCCTCTTGTGAGAATGTATTTAATCCCAAGAAGTGCTTCTAGACCATCTGAGTTAAGGCTCACCTGAGAAGTTTGATAAATGTACATTCATGGGCCCTGCTTGGAGGGTTGATTCATTAAGCTTGTAGGAGGTCTGGGGAGCTGGAGTTTTAAAACCATCCTCACTGCCAGTCTCCCGTGAGGTCTTAGGATCCCATTCTGAGAAGCCTTGAAACAGAGCAGTAATTTCTAAAGGAAGGTGTGTAAGATGCTTCTCTGCCATGTAGATAGGAAACATTAGACTTTTTTCAAATGCCTATTTTGTGTATGTATTATAATGTACATAGAGCAAGAGTACATTAAAATAATGTACATAATAGTGATATTTATATAATGCTATATAAATGTCTCTATTTGCAGCATATGTTCAATTTTTGCTGATAAGAATATGCACTTAAAAAATTCAGACAGTCTAAAACAATTTTTTTAGGATTTATCTTGCTTAAACAGGCTAGGCATGCCATATCATAGATAATTAGAAGAGGAAATAGTAATAAGAGTATAACACTTCATTTATAATTAGTGAATAACAAGCATTATTAGTAAGGTGCAGTGCTGAGTTATGCTCGCGTGGCCCCTCTCTGTCTCCTCTCTGTTTCCAGGAGCACCCTGGGCCCATCTTCCTGTAGTTCCAGCTGGGAGTGCTTCCTTACCTGCTTTGTGGACCTCTGATTAGATTATTAGTTCCTTCATAGCAGAGCCAGTGCTTTTTTATTCAGCTTTGTGTCTCTGCTCTACTACAGTGCCTAGCTTCCCAAATGTTCGGTGACTAGAATGAGGGAGGGAGGGACCGTATTTATTATTTTCTGTGATTGCCCTTGGCATTCTGGGAACCATAAACAAGAGCAAATTGTGTTTTGGCAACAATAAATCATTATCCTTATACCATTCTTTTCTGCCTAATGTGCCACATGATCAGAAGGTTTCTATTCCGCAGGCGACTTCTCTTAAAATGGAGACACAGACTCACAGGACTTGGTTTGGGTTTCAGCTCAGCTGCTTGTGATTTCCATGACCTTTTTATAAATTGCTTCTCCTCTGGGGGTCTCAGTTTCCCTTACAGTGAAATAAGGGATTTGGGGGGAACCAAAACTCCAACTACTCCTGTTTTGCCTTCGTAGTTTTTGCTTGATCTGAGTAGCACCTATAGGAATGTTTAACGGGATGTTTTCTTTACATTGACTTCCTTTTTCCTTAAATTTATTTTAAAAGCAGTCTTTAAATCACCAGTGTTGAGGGAAAACCAGCTGGCCATAAAAGAAGATACTTAAGGAAGTAAAGTGAACCCCAAACAGGCTTTTTCAGTTCTAGCTCCTTGCAGTGGCCTGCAGGGCTTTGAGCCAGAGGCCTGTGGTGAGCTGGAGATGAGTCCAGGTTGGAAAAGTGTTAGAGACCCAGACGCTGGGCTGAGACTTTCCTTCTTTTTGTCTTCAGTCAGTAGGCTTGAAGGAGAACTGGAAAAACAAACAAACAAACTTACTTTTCTTTTCTCTGAAGTGTAGCGATATTTAATAGGGTGTCTAGTGACTGACTACCTATGGTCACTCCTTAAAGCGCCCTGAGTCATATGTCATCCCCACTGGCCTCTCCCTCTAGCCATGGAGGTTTCCTACCTTAGATTAGTTACTGGGTCTTTCTTGTTGCTTTTTTATTTTCTTTAAAATTGCCCGTTAGTATTTGAATCACAGCTCTTCAGGAAACCAGGTGTCTCTTACAGCTGTTTTCAGTTTAAATAAATATAAGAGGCTGGAAAGATCCCACTTGTATCATAACATCTGCCCTCCCATGCCAAGATTTGTAGGATACGGCTCCCATATCTCGGGACTGAGTGTAACCTCCTACCTTAGGCACTTGTTGGATGCTGAGGGTAAGGAGAAGGGTTAGAAAAGGCTCCCATCCTGGGGGAGGGGTAAGCCATATCCTGGCTCAAAGAGGTTTGATGACCCTGCCTCAAAGCTGGGGTGTCATTAGTTTGATGGATTAGTAAGTGTTACTTCTTGAGATGACCATACAACACATGGCAGTAGAGAGAAATGACAGGACACAGAAGGCTTCTCCTGATTGCCTCACATTACTTCTCATCCAGAGTCTGGTCCAGCTTAGTACCAGGGAGGACAACAGTCTGAAGAGATCCTCGTGGGTTGTCAGAATGGTCTGCATCAGGGAGCGTGGTATGGAATTGATCTCTCCTTCAGAATACCAAATAGCCCTGGCGATAGTTTTCTGTTTCCTGTTCACAATATTTAGATGTTAATTCTACTTGGGATCTCTGTGAATTGGTTTGACGTAGCATAATTGTTACCTATTTTTCTCCTCATGCGTCTTTTATATTAATAAACTTTGTTTTTTAGAGCAGTTTTAGGTTTACAGAAAAATAGAACTGAAAGTACAGTGTTCCTATATACTTCTTCCTTCCCCCCATCCCACACAGTTTCTCTTATTAACATCTTACGTTAGTATGGTGCATTCGTGAAAATCGACACATAAATATTGATACATTTTTATTAACTAAAGTCCATAGTTTACATGAGGATTCACTCTTTGTATTTGTACTGTGTCTCAGTCAGTTTGGGTTGCATTAACAAAGTACCATAGACCAGGAGGCTTATAAACAATAAAATTGTATTTCTCACAGTTCTGGAGGCTGGATGTCCCAAGTTCAGGGTGCCAGCAGAGTTGGGTTCTGGTGAGAGTCTTCTTTGGTTTGCAGACAGCTGACTTTTCATTGTGTCCTCAAGTGGGGGAAAGAGAGTGAGGGCTGATCCCATTCATGTGGGTTCCACCCTCCTGCCCTAATCATTCCCAAAGAGCCTCACCTCCAAATACCATGACAATGGGGATTAGATTTGAACATATAAATTTGCAGACACACAAACATTCATTCTATATCATACAGTTCTATGAGTTTTAACAAATGTACAATGTCATGTATCTACCATTTCAGTGTCATACAGAATAGATTCACTGTCCCCAGAATCAGCTGTGCTTCTGCCAACCAGTGATCTTTTTACTGTCTCTATAGTTTTTCCTTTTCATATGTATATTTAAATGTGGTTAAATATACATAACATAAAATTTATTATTTTAACTATTTTTAAGTGTACAGTTTCTTCACATACATTTTTAATGGAGTTTAGATTTGGGCAGGTGGCTGACTTTGAAGCCACAAATGTGACAAAGAAAATGAAAAGCCAAATGAATCACTTATGCCTGCGGTCAGGTTGAATGTTGATGGAGCCTTGACCACACATGGAGCCCTGTGCCACACTTTTTATATACAGAGCCATGGTGACTTCTCATGTCAGCACTGAAAAGCAGATGTTATTACCTAAGGAAGGAGAATCAGGGAGACCAGCAGCTAAGCTCAGAAATGGCAAAGCTGGGATTAAATCCCTTTGCCCAGCTCCATGGTTCCCTCTCTTCACCAGTACACTTTCTTGCTGGTGGAAACTTGAAGAAAAAGCGATTTCAATGCTCTTTTGAGGGTTGTAATATTCCCTTTCATTTTGGAGACCAACTGAAATGGAGATCTTTCTTCTGCCTTATTAATGAGTCCTTTAGCTGGTAAATGAAGAGGACGCTTCAGTTTTTCTGTTACTTGTATTTATCAGATTTGGTAGACATCTTGTAATAAATACCCTTAATATAGAATGTACATATTTCTATATCAAACACCAGACGTTTGGGGGATACAGAGTAAAGAATGAAATTATACTTTGTCAGGATCAGAAATAACTGGGCGATTTTTTTTTTTTTTTTTTTTTTTTAATCACTGGCTCCTTCTTAGAAGGCTCTTTTGGTAGGCGACCCCATGGATCTGGTAAGATGACTCAGGGCTTCCCCTTGTCCCATCCGAGGTAGAACTGGTGCCTCCTGGCCTAGGGACCACTGTGCATGCACACACAGCCTCAGGGCCCTTCCATGGGCAGACTGGGCCTACCTTCTTTTCACAGACTACAGCCCCCAGAAAACAGGAGCCTCTCATGGGGCCTGGCACATGGTAGACACTTTATAAGTGTTTATTTAATAAATGTAACCGTATAGGGCTGTATGCTTTCCAAAACAGGACCATATGCAAAAAGTTATATCTTACATTCATTTGATTCCCATTTGTACATACAAAGAAATTATTAATGTTTTTTAAAGAAAAGTCCTACATTGTTCTATTATTGGATTCATCGGTGTGATGCGTTGATTGAGGCACAAGGCTTCATGGAGAAGAACCACTGTGCCAGCCAGGCGTGATCTTCGGCATCTTGACTGTAAGCTAGCTTCCTAACCAAGACCCCTTTGTTGCCCTTTGAGTGGGTTCAACATAGCCAATTATTGTTCTTTTTGGAATTTGGCCGACTTTGTTCTCAGCCTGAGTACATACTGATATGTTTTGGTGAAGTTCCCTGCCCCCCCTCCCCTGCACCCCCAAGCACTGGCTGGCATTGTGGCTGAAAGAACTGTGACCCATGAGTCACTGAAACATCTTAACTGCAAGATAAAATATTTTTTAATTTACAGAATCTCCATATTCAGGTCAAAATGGGTAATCTTTTAGTAATTTTATTGTCAGTGCTCTGATATCTACAATATTATGTTTCAGTTAGAAAATTCTTGATACTATGAACTCGCAGAGACATCTATTTCCTTTTAAATGGAAATTCAAGGCACATTATCAGGAGTCTCTTGTTCTTAGAAGAAACACTGTTATTTCTTTACCCATAATTCGTTTTTCTCATTCTGTGAATTATTGCAAATGACATTAAAATTATTCGCTCATCTTTCTTTTCTGTCAAGAAGAGATTCTTGTGTTAGAAACATACCTAATTGCAACTGTGGCTTTTTCGATTAGCATCCTGCAGTAGGAAATAAGAGGCTCCTAGCTCTGTCTTAGGGAAGGAAAGGGAAACTGGGTCTAGGGTGGTAATGAGGATGGTGGTTGTTGGCGGGGGGAGGTGAGGGGTGAGGGTAGGGGGAGCAAAAAAGAAAGGCATTTCAGGAAGTGGGGTGCTGAGTTTTAGAGCTGTTCTCCCAGTTGTAGCTCTCGATTCCACAATTACACTGCAGGACACAAGAAGAGGGACTTAGGAGGATGGCATGAAGCAAAGCAGGAAGTGCCCACACACCCCGAGCCCACCGAGCCTGTGGATTGAATCTGTCCCAGCCTGGCCTCCTGCAACCATTCGTTCTGAACGTTGCACTTTCTCATTAGGACTCTGTCATTAGGAGGCATTCCTAAGAGGTGGCTCCTTTTAGGAATTTTGAAGCAAAGACTTCATGGAGCTCATCAGCAGAGCCAGCCCCATCTGTCACTCCTCCTCCCAGTAGCCCTTAATGGCTCCCCTGACTGAGACAAGCTGTTTGCTCTTTTCAGAGCATTGCTGCATTTATCTTTATTTCACTATGCTCCTTTAATTTTTTTTTTGTTTAACTTTTCATTATTCACTTCCTTATCTTTAAAATCACCAGTGAGCTTCTTTTTCCTTTTTAATTAGGTTTAAGCCTCTTTTGTCCATAAAGTTTCTTGAAAAATTACACCACCCAGGCATCCATCACGGCAGCCCATAGCTTGGCTTTGTTGGGGATGATCCACCCCATTCTAGCATCTCTTCTTTGTTAGGATGGATGTCTCATGCTGTCCAACATGACTTCTTTAAATTCTTACCTCAGTTTCCAAACTCAATACTCCTTCTTGCATATGAGCATCAGAAACTTCTGTTCTTTATCCCATTGTTTAGAATAGTTGCTTGCATTTTGTGATGTATCTGTAAAGGCTGGCTGCCATGATGTAAATTATCTTTAACACATTTCTTGGACAGAGACCGTTTTGGTTCAGATGTTGCCCTTGTAGTTGTGCTGTGTTTTGGCTATTTGTGCATTTTTTGCTTTTTGTGACCAAAGTAGCTGAATTCAGTTATACCTTCAGCTCTGGCTACTTACCAGGATATACTTAGCTGATCTGCCCAGTGGGCAGTGTTCCCTTTGCCCTTCCTGTCCAATCTCTGTTTCTTCTCATCTCGTACGGGGATAAAGAGAAAGACCTTTGGACAGGAATTAGACTGTCCACCCTGTTCCTTTTTAAAAAATAAAATTTAAGGTATTCAAATGATTGCTTGCTTAGTAGAAACACAAACTTAGTTATTTTATTTACCGAATATTTCAGTTAAGTGTAGTATTTTCCTGATTGATGATAATCATTGTTTTTATTTATTTTTAATTAATACAATCTTGGTTAAGTTAAGCGTCTGTTATACTTCAGGTGTTGTGCCAGGCCCAGAGATAAGAGGTAGAGACATGAACAAAATAAACATGGGCTTTCCCTCATTGAGCTTATGTTCTGGGTTTGGGGCAAGTCAACATAATTGACCACAGAGGCTTTATTGCAAAGCAGTAGAGTATTTTAGATTCTTCTAAGCTAACTGCAAAGTGATTCACACTTTTACATCTCAAGCATGCTTTATTGGAGCATAGTCAGAAACATCCAGAGATTTCAAGATGGCTGGCTCAGCACATCTATTATCAACCTGCCATATTGTATCCTCTTGCTCACATTTTAGATAAAAGTTTGTAGGAGAGCGCTTTCTTGATACTCAAAGCATCGAGCCTTGTAAAATGTCATGAATTTTGTGGGACCTGTGTCTTGAATGTATTCTCGACCTGTCTACCTACATGAATGGTGTTATAATTTAATATTTCTCTCTGGACTCATCAGTGACTTTTAGTATCCGTTGGTTGTGACATAATCATTTAGTAAGGCATACAGAGGTTGTTTGCTTCTGGGTCAAATGTTTCTAGACTGCTATGGATTTTGAGTTCTTGAGTTTGATTTCTAAAATTTTCTATCTTTTTATTTTCTTGTTGAGTAGCCATTGGTGGCTTCTTGCTACTGCTAGCCACCATTTTTATTTTGTTAGAATGGTGTTCAAACTAAAATTCCAAAGACCTTTATGTGTTTATGTTCCCTACTTCCTACAACTCTTTAGTTCTTAGCTTTATCTCCATGCTTGAACATCGTAGGTAACTAAGGGCAGTTGGGGTGTAATAACTTTAAAGAGTGATAAATATCAACAGTTTTTGTGGTTCCACCTTGTGTTACAAGGTGAGAAACTCTTTCAACAAGCCTCCTTTGTAGACTCACTGTCACCGCCAAGCATGTTACTTGTAGTGAAATAAGAGTAAGAGGAGAAAGTTCTTGGAAACTGAGCACGCCTCTCCCAGCCCCTCACTATCCCCCGCCCCCCATCTCATTTTCAGGGCTGTGGCCTGCTGCCTGGAAACTTTTCTAAAGCTCATCCCAGTTATATCATCCCCTGCTCAGCCCCCTCCCGGCTTCCCACAGAATGGCCCTAAGCTACTCTTCTGATTCGCCCTCCCCGTGTCGTCGGATCCCTCTTCTTCAAAGTTCAATTCTCCCTTTGCTGTGCTTCTCTCAAAGTCCACAACAAGTCTCCTTCCTCCTGGTCCTCAGGCCCTTGGTGCTGCTTTTGACGGCCTGTAGTGAATCCATACATGCAGGGATACATTGCGTTTTTGTTTCCCCAGACGCCAGCAGGCCTTTTATGAGCCTGGGCATTCCCCTTTGTCCTCACAATTCTCTTGCACTTGGCATAATGGGAGGTCGTACAGCACAGGGGTGAGTATAGATGGTGACCCTGATTTCTAGTCTGGCTCTGCCTCTTTGTCCCATGCCCTGCAAGCTACTTCATATCCATGAGGCGCTATTGAGCCGTTTACACTATGGAGGTGATAGTGCACCTACCTCATAGAATTGCTGTGAGGATAGAGTCCCAGAGTCCAGTACAATTAAAGACAATGGTTGTGTTATTATTACTACTCCTAGTAATAGTAGTGGTACTATTACTTCTACAAGATCTTCAATAAATATCTGATTTGAACCTGAATGAATTGGTGTATGTCAGTCATAGACATAAAACTGGGGAAAGGTCATTGTAACTCATGGGGTCACCAACACAAAAGTCAACATGCGGAAAGATCACAAAAAAGAAAGTAGTGACCACTAAGGTTTTTAAAGGCTCCTCCCAACCAGCTCAGGCATCTGTTGGTTCCTGGGGCAACAGTGGAGCCCACCTTGGATAGTACTCAGCTCCAGCAATTTAGGATTACTCTAGGAATTGCCATACAGCCCCCAAACATGTCACTTTCAAATGTAAGTGAGTAGGGAGGCAGTGGTACTGTATTCTAAGGAAATATCCACAAAAGTTAGAAACAGTGACTTTCAGAAGCTTGAAGATCTAGCCATCATAGTAAATCCTGATGAGTTCTGGCCAATAAATCTGGTGATTTTCTAGTCACTTCATTTAAGTCATGCAGTTACCTTACTTATATAGCTGTTTCCTCTAAGACAGAAACAGCAGGACAGTGAGGGCTGCAGAATTCCTGAGTAGCTCTGAAAAAAAAAAAAAAACCCACAGGATTGAAAATTAACATTATTGGGAAACGTAGCCATTCCCTCAATGCCCATGCCCAGCAGCCAAATAAATGCTGAGTCTTGGAGCCAGACTGATGTAGGTTCAAATCCCACCTCTGCCCTGTTCCAGTGGGATTATGGCCCTGGTTCAGCAGGTGTGGGTGTGGGGAGGTCCTGAATGGTATTTTTACAAAGTCACCATCCCGCTCCCACTTCTTGGTGGTTTTGATGATCAGCTGAGTTTGGCAATCATAGCTGTAAGCAAAGGTGTCATAAATGGCAGGGCTTTTTGGTAAGTACGCTGGTAAGTGGACCGGCATCATGCATGAAAACGCCAGTCTCAACTCCTGAACCTGAAGTGACCCCTTAGAAATAGTCCCCTCTACCCTGGCGGGTTTCAGGGAGGGCAGTGGAGTGGGGTGATGCTGGAGCACCTAGCCAGGCCACCTCCCTGCAAATCTGAGCTTTTTGCAATCCTGTCCAAGTATGAAAATCAGGCCAATCAGCCTTACACCAGGCGAGGTGGGAGAGCCTCAGGAGACGCCCCTCTGGGTAGTGCTTGGTCCTAGACGAAGGAGAACTGTTCTTCCATTAGAAGGTCTTCCTGCCAGGACAGCTTTTTATCATGTTTACCCAGGATTCCCATTACCCCTAATTGCCTCCTTTGTGTAGCTTTGGCCATTATTTTTGTTCTCCTTTGGTGTTTACTTTGTCAGATATTTAAGGAAAGTTATCATGTCTCTTCCGCCAAGCTATACAGACTTAGGGTCTTTTCATCTTTGCACATAAATCTCAGCCTTCCAGCCCCTCAACACCTACCTATACATGCTGTGCAGTGTTTGCTTTGGATCACATCTTGGAAGTGGAGGAATTTTTCTCCTTAGAATTACTGGCATTGGTGTGCACTTTTTAAGGCTGCCACAAATACACCACACTGGGAATTACCGAGACATGATCCCGTTCACTATTGTTTTAAGTACAGCACAGGGCCTTTTAGCCCCCCTAATGATATCTCTTTAAATTGAATATGAAGCATGGGTAAAAGTCAACAATGACTAGTGTTTCCATTACTTTAAAGTTTATAAAGAATGAAAGTTTTTTTAAGGCCTAAAACCAAAAAAGAAAAAAATGTAAAAGTGTAATAAAAAAAAATGACAAACAGTGCTGTAGTGAGCTGAAAGTTTAATGAGGTTCCAGTGTTTTCCATCTGTGAACCCCTCCTGAGTGTCTTTGAGTCTCTCCATTGTGCATTCAGTTTTCTGTCAATGCTTTTACTTGTCAGCAAAGCCTATTTAACTTAGGCATAATCAGCCAAAGGGGGGGGGAGGGCAAAACTATTTAAACATTAAATTTAATTCTACTTATCATTCTACTCAATGACTAGAGTGTGAGATCTAAGACCTGTCTGCTGGACCCCTCAGGCTACTTGATTCTCACGTGCCTCTGCTTGACTTTGAGTGGGATTCTAGTATTTAATGATACATATCGTTTGTACAACATGGTCATAAATGTAAACAAGTTACTGCATCTTTTACTTAATTAGCAATAACAAAACCAAAAATCATTCGCAACACCAGAGAGGAAAATGACTGTTTTGGACTTACTGAGTAGATAGCTTATCAGTTTCTATTTCTTGAACAAAATATTTATTGAAGACCTCTTCTGTCCTGGGTGTACTGCTGGGCAGTAGAAATACTGTTGTAAACAAACGTTATAGGGGGGTGCGTGTGCACACACACACGTGTACACTAAAAATGATGATAAGTACACTTCAGAGAATGAAAGTAACACAACATGAGAGAGTGATTGCTTGGTGATCTCTTTAGATTAAGGATCAGGGTCAGTCTCTCTGCAGATATGAGAGTGTGACACTGGGGTCTGCATGGCCAGAAGAGTGAAATTGAAGAGATCGACAAGGGTCGGGTTATATACAGCTTTGCAGAGTAGGGCAGGGAGTATGGATTTTACTTGAAGTACAACTGAAGGCCGTTGAAGGGTTTTAAGCAATAAGAGATATTATCTGATTTACATTCAGGATGCTGCAGCTGCTGTGTGGAGGTAGTAGGTAGGGGGTGAGACTGGAAATATAGGCCAGCTAGGGGCTCTTACATTTATCAGTGAAGAGATCTGGGAATAAGGTTGTATCAGTAGAGGTGAAGAGAGTTAATGGTCAGGGTACACTGGAAGTTCGAGTCATCAGGAATTGCTCATAGGTTGGCCAAGGGGAAGTGTGTGGGGGAGGAAAGGAAAGAAACAAATGATGACTCCTAGATTTTGCTTTACAGACTTCAGTTCTACTCTGGTCATCTTAAGTTTGAGATGTCTATTAGACATAAAAATGAAGATGTGAAAAACGCCATTGGCTTTTTAAGGATTAAGCCCAGGACAAGAATCTGGGCTGTAGATGGAAGCTGAGGAGGATTGGCATTTGGGTGGTATAGTAAATTATATTAGTGGTGTGAGTCTACAGATGTAGGAAAGAGGAGAAGAGCCCAGTTGGACTATATACCCTTTTTACCTCATACACTCTGGTTATACTGGAAACTCCATTGTACAAGCACACACATAGCTGTGCTGTTCAGTGCTCTGTTCTCTTTAATCTCTCTGAAGGTTGGGGCCAGGGACTGTGAAATTGCTCAGTTCTTGGTCAGTCAGATCTCTGGAGGTTCACAAGGACTGGCTGGGTCAGCCACATTCAGATTTGATTCCTTAAAAATTGCATAAGTCCCTCCTGAAATGCTTGTGATGACTATCCCCCAATGTCTACATGTGGAAGGCAGCTCCCAGAATTAAATCTGGACAGCTCTTTACAAGGCCAGGGTCAATACAATGTTGGTAAATTGTAATTCTCCAGAGAGAGAACTCATGGAAGGAACCTGAGATGAGCTAATGGGATGGTATTTCTTAAAGTCATTTTACTTTTCCTTTTTGGTCATCCCTGTTTGTGTGGGCTGCTTTCCCTATCTTTGTCATGTTGTATGTGAATTAAAAACTGTTATTCAGTCCCATTTTTCTTTGCCAAGAACTTCTAGAACTCTGCAGCAACATGAGGACTCAGGTCACTGCAAAGACACTGCTGATTCAGTTTTTTGTACCTAATGAATCTTTATTGGCATCGAAGTCTAACCTTGCTTGACACAGCATGGTGAATTATGTCTTGGCAGCCACTCTCAGGCACTGCATTCCTGTTCCTGTGAAACCCTTTATAAATAATGTGGGCCGACTCAGAGATGCTACCAGTACAGCAGAGTCTATGAGTAGTCTTAAAGAAAAGAAGGTAGATGTAACCTAAAAATACAAGGAGTATTCACTATTAAATGTTAATGAATATTCCCCACCCTCCAAGGAAAATATTGAACAATTTTGATAGTGCAGTTATTTGAAAATGAGTCATGCCAATCTATAAAGTCCAAAACAGTGGTATTATTAATAATAAAAAGTCGTATTCCTGTAGCCTTTAGTGTTTGTCAAAACACTTTTGGAGGATGATGTATACTCCTGATTCAGAAACCTCTACCAGTACTTTCTTATTTTAGCTTCTTTGTCACTTTTCTCACTGGATTTTCAGGCAGAGCAAATTCTTCCTGGAAACTTTACAGAAACATAGTTGCAAGAAGTTTAGTCCCTTTGTTTTGTCATGTTAGTAGACTCTCTCCCGGTGGGATGCCATGATTGAGGCCTCACCATGAGAGGTGACCGCTTCTGGCTCTCTCCTTACCTTTGGTTTCTCTTGATGTGATGTGACCATGGGTGTGGACTCCCTGGTCTGTGCCATGCTGTGAACTCTGTGAGTGCAGGAACCATCTGCCTTGTTAATCACTCTGTCCTCAGTGTCACCATGCTGCACCTTGCATAGAAGGGGATTAATGGATATTTAATAAGTGAATGAGATGTGGTTAGTGGGTACAGTTAGCCCTTTAGAACCTTGGAATAAACAAATCATTATTATATGGATACCTCTATATTTAACATCAAATCTTGACTCTTGGAATATAATAAATATAGTCCATAAAAGCTGTAGGCAATTACATTCATATCTTTTATCAAAATGTAACATACTCACCACCAAACGATGGTAAGTGTTGGAGCATCAGGAACTCTCATTTATTTCTGGTGGGAATGCAAAATGGTACAGTCACTTTGGAAGACAGTTTGGTGTTTGCTTACAAAACTAAACATACTCTTACCATACAATCCAGCAATTGTCCTTGGTATTTACTCAAGTAAATTGAAAACTTATATCTTTACAAAAACCTGCACATGAATGTTTATAGACCCTTTATTCGTAATTGGCAAAACTTGGAAGCAACCAAGATATTCTTCAATAGGTGAATAGGTATACTGTGGTGCATCAAGACAGTGGAATGTTATTAGTGATAAAACAAAGAGCTGTCAAGCTATGAAAAAGCATGGATGCACTTTAAATGCATATCGCTAAATGAAAGAAGCCAGTCTGAAAGCTTACATATTGCCTAATTCCATCTACATGACATTCTGACAAAAGCAAAACTGTAGTGAGAGTAAAATGATCAGTGGTTACTAGAGATTTGGAGAGAGGGAAGGACAAATAGGTGGTTACGGAGAATTTTTAGAGCAGTTAAAACTACCCTGTGTGATACTGTAATGGCAGATGCATGTCATTATATATTTATTGAAACTCATAGAATGTACAACACAAAGAATGAGCCCTAATGTAAACTAGGAATTTTAGTTTATAATAGTGTATTGGCTCATCATTATAACATATGTATCATACTAAGGCAAGATATTAGTAATAAGGAAAATTATCTGGGGTGGGAGTGTGAGGTGGTATTTGGGAGTTCTCTGTACTTTCCCCTCAATTTTTTTGTAAACCTAAAACTGTTCTAAAAAATAAAATCTACCTGAAAAAAGTAAAATGCTATAGAAACATAAGGGAATGCAAGGAGAGGGTTGATTGTGTCTTTTTTTGCCATTGGATTTACCAAAAAAAAAAAAAAAATATATATATATATATATATACACACACACACACACACACACACACATACACATATATGTATATATATATTTATATCTGAATTCAGAATTCATTAAGTGTCCTTTTTTTGGTAAAACAATGTGTGGTTTCATTTAAGTAAAGGAAAATTTCTCCCTTTGAGGCTACAGTAGTCATATTTTTGCATTAACATTCAGCATTTAAGTGAGTCACTTGGGGAGGCCAATCAACTTCTTGTCCTGGTTTCATCATCTGTAAAATTAGGACGATAATGCTTGAGGATACTTAAAATCAGGGGTCCGTGGAAGGATGAGGGGCATCTCATGGCTCTTGAACAATCTCCTGAAATGTGAGGCATCCATGGGAGAGCTGCTGGGGAAAAGTGCCTCCCCATTGGCCCATAGTTTCCTTATCCGAAAAATGATTGTGTTGTTCCCTCCAGCACTGGCATTTGGTAATTCCTGTTCTGGTACTTAGGGTGTGAAATTACCTATGAATCAACAACATGGCAAATTGGGTATCAACCAGAAGCAAGCTACAAGACCAGTTTCAGTTATTAAAAGGCAAAAGGTAATGGGAAAAGTCTGGGAAGCAAATAAGATAATTAATTTTAATAGTTTATACTTGGTATATGTTGTATATGTTTTAGGATAATTTCCATCTCTCCTGCCCTCCTTTGTTTTGTCCTGTAAAGATTTTCTGTATCTTCTATTTAACCATCCCTTTATGATGTCTGAGGAGTCCACAGTAAATAACATGGGGTGGAGGGAGAAATGAGGGAGTATATTTAGTGTGTTCATAACATATGCATTATGGGAGAAATAACCTCTTATTAAGCTGAATCTGCTGCACCAGATTGGAGAAACTTATAGGGAAGAATGCAGAGTTTCTCCTCAAATTAGTCATGAGTTCAAATGGGAAGTATCACTTCCTCCAGGATTATGTTATTCACCATCAGTTTAGGAATAAATCAAACTGTACGAGATAATTGAATTATTATTTCAAATATTCTCTTGGCATAAAGGCCTGGGAGCTAAACTTTATGGGAAAGACTGCCTAAACATTGAGCTTGTCCCTGCAGTATACAGTTTGTCAGACATGGGTTGTGTTGTGGCATGTGTTGCAGTGTAGAGTTATAAAAGACCCTTGCTCCTTTATAGCTGCATGATGCCCATTAGTGTATGATCCTCAGATCTTCTGTGATAAAGGAATCTCATTCTGTCAAAGTTAAAGCTAGTATTTCCCAAACAATGGTATTGAAGATAGTACCATTTTGTGTGTAACTCACCCGTGATTATCTGTGCTAATACCAGAGAATCCCTGGTATAGATTTGGGGTGCTGCTCCAGGCTTTGGCAGCATATAAGGTTTGACAGGAGAGGGACATACTCGGACCTTTGCCATAGAGATCTGGTGGCAGGCGGAGAATGAAGTGGGAGGAAGGACATCTGTTAGAGCACTGTTGTGAGAACCAAAGGCTATGCTAACACAAAAATTATGAGGGTCGTAAGCATGAGGTCAGGAGTCAGCAAACTACAGCCCACAGGCCAAATCTGGTTGATCTACCACCTATTTTTATAAACAAAGTTTTACTGGAACACACCCACACCTATTCCTTCACATGTTGTACTTGCGCTATAACAACAGAGTTGAGTAGTTGAGGCAGGGACCACGTGGCCTGCAAAGTCAAAAATATTTGCCATCTGCTCCTTTATAGAAACTTTTTTTTTTACCTCTTATCTTGGTGGTTGATTGGACTAGTTTCAGTTATGCAAATATATGAGAATTATCTGGGTTTGTAAGTTCCAGTTTTGTCAAAGAGATGAATAAAAAAAATGTATATAAAACGATCTCTCAAATACCAGATTCTAGGAGTCAGCCCTAACTTGAATGTTTAATGAAAGTGACAGAGAATGAGATCATCATCTACCTTTTTAGCTCTGAAAGTCGAAGACAACTGAAGACCTGCCTTCATCTCTGGTAAGCTCTGTTATCCCTCTCGTGGTGGAACTTGACCTACAGGGAATCAGTAGGCCACTAGTGTCTTCAAATTTTGAGCCCTGTAAGCTATCAGTCATTGTCCTTGGCACGACCTCAGGCTATGTCACAGCCCCATAGGAATCCAGCTGCAGTTTCTGGTTCCTCGGAGCCCAGTTTCCTCTACACACTGTTGATACTGGCAGACGTTGTCTGCTCTCTCCCTTGGAGAGCAACTTTCTACACATATTTCTTGGGGCACATATATTTATACACCATTTATAATGTAAAGTCTTGTGATGATAAAGTATGTGGTTGCCCCAAAAGGTAGAGTGGAGCCATTCAATTCCATTGCTCCCACAGGACAGATTTATGTGGTCCATTCAAGACCTGAGCTGCCCAACACTCAGTGTATGTTTTATTTTATTTTATTTTGTTTCATGCATAAGCTATCCAAAATTTGAAAATGTATTGTTTTAGTGGTGTTGATGTATTTGAGAGCCCACAAAAGTTAGTAAAAAGAAAAAAAAAATCTATAAGAATTGCTAGTATTTGTCACTTTATAAGTGTTAGCAAGTGTTTTAAAAAAAACCCATATTTTCAGATAGCTGCACACAAAACATAAAAAGGTAATGTTTCTTAGCTGTGAAACATGCCAGTGAAAATGCTCGTATCCAATCATGATTTGAATATTTGTTTTTATGGAAAGTTAAGTACCAGCAAAGAATTCCACAGCTTATAAAATAGATGGTTGTAAATGAAGTGCGAAAGTTGCTGTGGAACCTGTGAAGTGAATTGAAAACATTGCAAACGTGGCTAGAAGCTCTGAGTATCAGGCATGGGTCAAGCAGAGCAGGTTGGAGCAGAGCTTTGCCTTCACATCCCCAACACGGTTGGTCTCGTTTTTAATTCTTTTGCAGGCAGCAGCCTCTAAGAATAATGAATTTTAGGCCCAATTCAACTAACAGGATTTTGCTTACGGAAATAGGTACTTTCTTTTTTATTTTCATTTATGAACCAGAAAATACAATTTACCCTTTGATTTCAGGATGAACAAAGACCTACATTATAATCAATGACATGACATCTATGATGTTTGCAAAATTTTATTTTTTGAAACTGAAGCAGCTTATTGCAGTTAAAGAAATCTTTACTTTTAAAAGCAAGGCTGCTGTCAATTTTAAACAGACAGGGTTATGGGACCCAGGGTTATGGGACCCTGGGTGGACTCGGAGCCTCACATTTTCCCCTAGTATAATGGAAATTGTGGTATTTGCCACCCAGGCTTATGGCAGTGATCAAAAGAGAGAGTTATGAGAGGGATCTAAGAGATGTAAAGTAGTTTTTGAAAATGATAGGCAGACTATCTTCGGTAGGAAGTTTATGAAGTCTTTTAGAATTTTATGTGTGTGAACTTGTGTGTTTATACATGCATATACTTTGCTCACTGTTTAAGTAGGCCTACATTTGTTCTGAAAACTACTCATCAACATGGGCATAACAGCTGTTGTGAGCTGAACGATTACAATATATTTGGCACTTCCCGTAATTGATTTTTAATCCTTGCAACAATCCCACAATTAGCACTATGCCACTCTGTGTTAGTTTTACATTGCTGCGTAACAAAAGCAGCACCCATTTATTATTATCTAACGATCAGAGGTCCCGGCATAGCATAGCTGGGTTCTCTGCTCTCGGTCTGACCAAGCTGAAACCAAAGTGTTGGCAAGGGCTGCAGTCTCATTTAAGGCTCAGTTTCTCTTCTAGCTTCATTCTGGTTGTTGACAGAATTCAGTCTCTTGCGGTACTAGGACTGAGGTCCCTGTTTTCTTGCTGGCTGTTGGCCAGGGGTTGTTGTCAGCTTCTACAGGCCACCCTCAGGTCCTAAACACATAGCCTTCTCACAGTAAGGCAGCTTACTTCTTCAAAGCCAGCAATGAATCGGTCTCTCCCATTTCTATTCATTTAACACTTTATATAATGTTACCTAATTGAGGATTGGCTATCCCATCATATTTATAAGCCCTGCCCACACTCAAGGGAAGAGGTGTTTACAGAGTGTCTTGACCAGAGGATGAGGATCTTGGGGAACCATCTTAGAATTCTGCGTACCATACACCCCTGTTTTGCAAAAAGGGGAAAAGTCTCTGAGAAGTTATTTTCCTAGCTCAGAGTCATAGAGCCAGTAATGGTAAAGCAGAGATTTGATTGCTACCAGACTTCTAGGCATGATTCAGCTCCATTTTATACTGAGGGACTGTCACAATGTCTTCAAGAAAGCAGTGAGTGGGGACAACTGAACAGTCCTGGTTGGGAGATAACTCTACTGTAGACCAAAGCTTCTCAAAGTGTGAAACACGGACTGTTGTTGGTTCATTATTGCAATGAGATAAGAACAGAAATTGAAAGCAAGTGTTCTGATATATTTATAACAATATGACACTAGTGTAACATCAAACACACTGTACTTTTGTGTTTTACAAAACTATTGGACTCTGATGGATTGGAAAACACACACAACAAAATGGAAAAATAAATAAATAAATTTGGCCCTTTCACCACTTTCAGTGTGAGGAGTCCTGGTATGGAGTACATTTTGTCAGTCCTACCGTCATCGACTGGGGCCCCACTGCCTCTCCAGAGCTGAGAATGGAATCCACCTGGGAATGTGACCACATTGGCCACCTGGGTTAAAATAGGAGCTGAGATCTTTGACAGCTCTTTCTCGCCATTTGCTCTTGCACATTGTTTCTTGCTAAGTGATGCATAGAAAATGCTCCAACTGGACTTCCAAGGGATTTTAGGTGCCTTTTGAGTCAGAATATCCAGATGTCCCCAATAATCATTACTGTGTCATTGTTTTTTGCGTTTATAGAGAAGCTGTCTTTCTGGCATGCCAAGTAGTCAAAGTTGGATGACAGGTTGTCTCAAGGTTCTCTGGTGACTTGTCACCATAGGAAACAGCACTAGTGAAAATGAGGATTTGATGGTGAAGCAACAGAGGTATCTGATGGAGCCTGACAGAGAAAGGTTGGGGTCAGGCAGTGACCAGGCACTGAGGTGGCCACGCTGGTCTCTTACCATTGCTACTCTGCCTCCTGCCTCATTCTTCTGTCAGTACCCTGGCTTTCTCTGAGACTCTGTACACTGTGGTTGATGGTGGCTACAGGCCCCTTTCCAAGTTCACAAGTCTTAACTTCTAATGTCCCATAGAAGCTGACAAAGGTCTCTAGCCTCCAAGTATTTGAGGAACCCAGTTCAGTCACGTGTTTGTTCTTGAGGCAAGATTGATTAGTGGAGTATGGCAGCTGGGCCCCCTCAGCTCTGGGAGAGTGGGAGCATGAGCTGAACAGACACTGCAGAATGCCTTTTAAATTGACCCATGTGTAGGCCTCAAGAGGACACAGTAACATTCTCTGTATCAGGATATGTTGATTAGCTACCTAAAAAAATAATTAGTAGAGACTTTTATGACGCTTTGTAGCTCAGTCATTGTCTGAAACATGGCCCTGTTTTTATTAAGACCAGATATCGAAACAACAAGGACATACAATTTTATCTTCCTGAAAAATATCTCCCTTCAGAATAGAAAGACCTTGGGCAATATCTAATTATTTCTGTGTCTCTTAATTTGATAGCTTGAAAAATGTTTTTAGTCTTTAAGAATGCCTATGGAAATTTCCTGTCCCTGACACAGATCAAATTGTTTAAATGATGGACAGCGATTTTTATATTGAGTTGTGATAATAGTATCTCATTTGCTGCTACTTAAATGATTTCTTTTCCTCTTAACACATGTAGGTCAAGTTTCTCCTTCAGTTTAAAAAAACTGTGAATAAAAAAAGATGGAAAATGGAAGAAAGACAATTATATAACAATTTTTGACTTCTGAAGTAAGACCATTGCATTTTCCAATATTGATTATTTTTCGCTTGATTACAGTGACTCTCTTCAGCTGTTTATTACAATATAGATCATGATTCATAGACCGTATTTATTCTCAACTAAAAATAAGTGCAAGGAAGTGGAATGAGGAAGGAAATGAATGAAAAGTTGCATTTTTGACATTAATGAATAACCATTGAGTAAATAATCATATTTAGCTTTTCTCAGCATTGTATTTGACTAATAACATATTGAATTCCTCTTGTCAGAGAAAGTCGGATTTCTTAATATATACATACCATATCATGCATTTCCCTTTATTTTGTATAGTGGGTTGAAGGCAAATTTTGTGTTATTTCTGTCCAGTAGGAGAGAAATGGGAAAATGAAAGGGCTGGCAGCAGTCACTGAGATTTGTGGTCTGGAATCAGTAAAACTTGTGTTCCTGAAACCTGAACTCTACTCAGCAACTTGTGTCGTTGAACCTTTGATATGGCTCACAAGTTAGACTTTCTTATCTGAGTGAAGTGAGGCCACCTCAAATCTACCGTAATCTCATGTAACCTTTGCTGAATATTTAGTCAACACATTCGAATGACTTCTGGGCTCAATATGCTCCATTACAGTCATTGAGCAATCAAGCAATTTCTGGACCTTATAGGGTTTCTATTCCAGAAGATAAGATGTGTCTATAAATCTCTAAAGTAAACATAGAAATTGTAAAGTGACAGAATGGATAAGTAGATAAAGAAGTTCTGAGGAGGGAGCCATTAATTCAACAAATGTGTTGAATGCTTGATGGAGACTGGACACTACTTGCTTTTATATTTTTTATTCATTCACTCATACATTCAGCTCACATTTACTGAGTAATTAGTATATGCCAGAAGTTGGAAAAACTCAGATGGATGCACAGTCTACTTTCCCAGAATTCAGATTAGTGGGAGAGGGATGGGCCAGGAAAAGATGGGAAGAATCTTTCACTGTTGAACAGAAACTGATGGAACACCAGCATATGAGGGGTACTCCCCTGTGCCCTGAGCATACAGCTGTAGACAAGTCCAAGGTTTCCAGGGATAGGAAGAGGGAAGAGTCAGCTCTGTGGATGATGTTTACAGTATAATACAGATGAAGTGTACCTCTCAGCTCAAAAATAGATTTGTCAGATATTCCAGTGAAAGGGATCTGGAGCCCCAGTGAAAGGAGCCATTTATATTCCGCTTTGGAGTGTGCAACACAGGTTTCTTAGAAGAGGGGATATTTGGTGAGGGTATTGAAGGAGGAATAGGAGGTTGCTGGGCAGGGATGAGATGAGTCTAGCAGAGGCAACACACGTGGAAAAGACACACCTGCTTGTTGTTGGTTTGGATAACATGGAGTGTGCGGTGATCATGGCATGGGATTTTTCTTGCTGCTCTGCACTTTATCTAGATAACCTCTTGAAAGAGGAGTTAGGCTTTCCTTTTGAGGATTAATAACCCTAGGGCTAGAAAATAGTTTTCTCTGAAACTTGGAAAGTGAATGTAAAGTACATTTTTTCCCCCTCTTCAGAAAAATGTTTTAAACCATTAGGATGCAAAGATTAGGGGCTTAAATTGGATTCACAGGAGATATGCCAGCTCCACATATGTACTAGATTATTTTTTGAAATGATTTAGGCACATTGCCCATAAACTAGAGTAAGGCTTTTGATACAACTGAAAAACTAGGAGGGAAATCTTTGAGAAGGGCCTGTGCATTTCACCTTGGAAACCACTAGCTTAAATATTGAGTGGACAGAGTTCCTGGATTTTGGACTTAGCTTTTCTTGACTGTACTTCTTTTTTCCAGATGTCTCTCTGGATGAGAAAAAGGCATCTGCTTGTTTAACTCTATACATATTTGTACAATCTCAAATGATCTTGTAACTATGGTTAATATTCTTACAATAGGCTACAAAGTTAAGAAAGAGAAAAGCAACCTCACAGACCGAAGGGTGCTACAAATACCAAGCAAAGAGCAAAGAAAATAGGAGACAAAGCACCTGTGTTTTGCAAGTAAACGTCCTGGCCAGAATCCAGGCACCTGCCAGGTGGAAGTTGTTAGGAATGATAAAACGGTTATTGACTTAGAATTCATCCATCCTCTCCTGTTCACATTTGATAAACTGCCAAGTCTAATTCTCTTAGTACCAACTTACCTTTTCTAATAATTTTCTACTCCAACAGCTGTCCAGTCAGATTGCTTAGAGTTGGTGTTTTTCTTTTTTCCCCCACTCAATTTTGTTCAATGGACTCACTTACTTGATCCCCCACCGAGGAAGACATTTCTTTAAAAACAAATTAACAAAGGGCAGACAGCTCCTGTGAGCATCAGCTCTGCTCCCAGCTGCTGTGGGTACTGGGATTCTCTGGCCATCAGGACCGAGTGGCCCTGTCTTGTTTGAGGTGCTCCCACCTTATCGTTGTCAGAGATGTTTTTTCCAGCCCTGAGTGGACTTCCTGACAGGCAGCCTTTAGAGAAAAGGAAACTGAAGAGTCTAGTTCTGACCACTCATTACTTATCACAAGAAGTGGCCATCAAATGTCCCTAGTTGGAATGCAGGGGTCCTGGGGAATGGTAAAAAGACCTTCTCAGGGGATTAAGACAAGAGTAAAGCACAGGCTTGAAAGAGCTCTGACCACAAACTCTGCCTTCGAACTCACTCCAATTTGGGAGTAGTCCCTTTTTAAATAAACCGTGCTGACTTGTCTTCCCATATAACTTTACCTTAATTGGGCCAAACTCTTGCTTCAGATTCATGTTTTTCCAAAGGACCTTGGGTTATGTTCCTACTGGCCCCTTTGGACTTTTTAACACTCTTTTGCTCTTTCCTTGTCCCTGACCTTGTAACATGTTCCCTACCATTGGCATGGTTTAAATGCCTGCCCAATTAACCTCTGGTATTGATCTGTCCTGTGATTCGCCATCTATTGTCTGGCTGTTGCTTATAATCTTATCAACAAAGTGGTATGCCCTATTGATGATTTTCATTGAGTACCTGGAAGTTAAAAACAATGATTTATTGAACAGCATACATTAAATGGTTCGTCTAAAGATGATAATTGGAAGAAGTTATATAAGGAGCAAGATTTTGTTAGAATACATAGGCACAAGTTGATATTCTTGTTTTAACTTATTAGCATTTATCATTTTAATGGTTATTTTAAGTCACTATATCTGAGTTACCAATAACATTCATCATATCAAATAGTAATTATTTGGTTACGTATTTATCTCTTTTACTATTTTGTGCAATCTTCAAGAGGAAGGACTGTGTCTTATTAATTTTTGCTTAATAAATGATGGTTGAACTTAACTTCTGATAGAGAGAGAGAGACAAAGAGAGACAGAGAGGGAAAGAAAACCCAGGTAAGTCACTAATCTTTTCTGGTTCATGTGAAATTTAATTATCAGCATTAACCAGCATATATGGTGTAATCAGTTTAATAATCAGCATATGTGTCCTGAAGTAAGCTAATATTTGGGAACGTAGTTCCCTTTAACCTACTCTTCTTGCTTCGTTCACCACTCTGATTACATTCTTTGTTGAATAGTGAAAGCTTAATTAACATCATAGAAACAGTCACAGATATGTATACATATAACATATCAATACTTAGGGCTGAGACATTACAAAGTCTTTTTAAAAGCTTGTAAAATAATTTAATGGCATAAAACTTTTTTTTTAATATATATAGCAGTATAGAATAGGACTAAGTTCATTTTCGGTGGGCCCGATTAGACTTGACAGTGACAGGGAACCATGGCTGTGCTGGGGAACCATCTGCATGGTGTTCAGTGAGGTACACACTGATCCAAACAGCCGGCAGTGTGACAATTCAAGGCCTGTGCTTTCTCATAATCTCTTTCCCTTTGTCCTGGCACCATCCCCAGTGGACCCCAGACTCACACCACTCTGGATCACTTTTCCTCTACTACCTCTTTGAACTCATTTAGGACAAGTTCATCCTTACTTTGATAGCTAGGAGCTTGCCTCATGCCGCCCCAGCTCTGCTCTCTGGCTTTGCCTAGGCTACCTCTCTGTTCAGACTGGTGGGCCCTCTGTTTCCTAAGTATACCTTGTCCTTTCCCAACTAGTCTGTTGGCTTCTTTCCTCTGAGCCTGCCTACCTAAGTCCTAGGCATTTTTTGAACTTAGTTCAAAGTCTATCTTCCTGCCTTCAGTTTTCAGATGTCATCACTCCTTCATCCAGCTCTTATACCTCTTATCAACCAGACCTCTTATTTGAAATCTGGCAGAAAGCATCAGGGATAGTAATTTATTATTGTTAGATGTGACTACAAATTCCTAGAGGGCAGAAATTGTCATAGTATTTTGTAGCTTCCTTTAGTGCGAGGCCACATTCTTTGGGTATAGTGGACACTTAATAAAATATTTGTTGACTAATAGGTTTTGTGCTCCTTAAGATCAGATGTTTTTAATTAACTTAATAATTGAGGTTTTTCTTGATGTAGCATACAAGCAATGAGAAAATCTTTTTGGAATGTGGTAGGGTATAAAAAATAGTAATAAATTGTTATAAATCTTCTAAAATGTAGTAAATTTATGATCTTTTCTTTCATTTCAAGTTTACTTTCCCAAAAAGTGAGAAAATTTTTAATTAGTACCATTTTTATGTTAGCTTTGGACTGACGTAGAATTCTGCTAGATGCCATCAAAGTCATAATTCTTAGACTCTAATAGTTAAAACTTCACAATATAACATACCTCTAAGGATCATTTTAATATATTTAACTTACATTTATCTCAATATATTTATTTAGTGTTTCTAATCACAGTTATTGCACATGACAAGAATTCTGCTAGTTAATCTGAAATGGGTTTTTGTGCTAGAGGCACATAAAAGATCCTAATTAAGAACAAAATAAATAAATAAGTCTTTAAAGCAGAGTTAGATCTCTGCACACACTTGCCCAGTCTCCTAATTGGCAGCTAGGACTTTCCCTCAGCTAATAGTGATTGGCGGTCACCAGGTCACTTTCTGGAAGACAAGTTATACTCGCTAAGTTGGTAGGCTCCAAGGAGCCATTGTAGGCTTTGAGGAACATGAGACAATACATATTTAATTTCATCCTAATATACCAAAGACACTTTTTTTGGTTATAGTTTTATTGAAATATAATACACATAACGTATAATTTACCCATTTAAAGTATACAATTTAATGGTTTTTAGTATACTTAAAGTTGTACAACCATCACCACAATTAATTTTAGAATGTTTCATCTCCCCCAAAATAAACTCGATACCTTTAGTCATCAGCCCTCAACCTCATCATTCTCCCCAGCTCTAAATATCCATGAATCTGTTTCTATGGATTTGCCTCTTTTGGACATTTTATATACACAAAATCATACAATACATGGTCTTTTGTGACTGACTCCTTTCATTTAGTATAATGTTCTCGAGTTTCATCTATGTTGTAACATGTATCAATACTATATTCCTTTTTATTGCCAAATAATATTCCATTGCATGGATATACCAAATTTTATTCATTTATTGATGGACATGTGGGTTGTTTCCACTTTTGGGCTATTATGAACAACACATCTATGAACATTTATGTATAAGTTTTTGTCATAGGTTTTCGTTTTTTGTGTGTTTATACCTAGGAGCGAAATTACTAGGTCACATGTTAAGTCTCTGTTTAATCTTTTGAGGAACTGCCAGATTGTTTTCCAAAGTGGCTGTATCATTTTACAATACTAGGATTACTTTTACTGTGAGAAAATAGGATGACATTATTCATAAGCGGGTTTTTGCATTTGAAAACTAGCACATTAATTCACATTTCCGAGTTTCTCCCAATGACTTTTTTTTCTAAAAACTTTATCGAGGTATAATATCCAATATCATTTACCATTTTAAGTGTACAATTCAATGATTTTAGTAGATTTAGCAAATTGTGCGTGTATCACATTGTGTGTACATTTTCATCACTTCACTAAAATCCCTCCTCCCACTGCCAGTTATTTGATCTGTCCTTACTCAGTAATTTTGTGATTTGTTTGCCCAGGTTGTAGCTGAGCCAAAGAGCTGAGAAAACTTTGTGGCTAACAAAAATAGGATTGAGAAACTTATATCAATTTAATTTTTCAATTCCCAGTAGGTTCCCAAGCCCACTCTTAATTGAAATCTAGAAAGCTCTGAAATTGGAAATTTTTTCATAACTTATTTGGTGGAAAAATTTGACCTGAACTGACCTGTGAATACATATAATATTCTAAATCAATGTCACTACCATCATTCAAAATATTTATTCTAATTAGCATGAATCATCATGTCTTACTGTAGAAATATTAATATTTAATTATGAGGTGCTGTCCTAGCCCTCACTAGGGATGCCTTGTAATAAATATGTGATATGTGTATCATTTTACCCTTCTAAAATCCAAATTATTCTGAACTAACATAGCATACCTGGCTCTAAGGGTTTCAGATATTACCTGGTAGACCTGTGTTTGGTTTTAGTAGTCAGCACCTTAGGGCCTTTGCTCTTGTTCTTCTCAGAAAGCGCTTCCTCCAGATAGCCTCTGGGATCCTTTCCTGACCACTCAAATATGTGTATACCTGTCACTTACTACCACGTCACTTTGTTTTACAATCTTTATGATACTTACCTTTACCTCATGTGATCTAACATATTTGTTTCCTTGTTTACTCTGTCTCTGCTGATGTGTTCTGCTCTTACTGACCTGATTCTGCTTGATTCCCCACGGGATCAAGCTGGTCCTGACCTAAAGGATGCAGCTGAGTAGCTGCTATCAAAATACATAAGGCTGCCGCCTCTCTCAGCACATCAAAAACTAAATGTGTGGTCTTGACTCTTGTGCCAACCTCCTGTCACCATAGAGATGGAGACAGAAAGTACTTTAAGTGGTCTCTAGGCCTGAAAGGGAGGACCTCTTAGCAGTGAGAGATATTAGATAATCATCAGCCTTCAGATTGTTTTCTTTTTTCTTCAAAGATAGATTTTGATTCATGTTTTTGGGACAGGAAGAAAGTTATGACCAGAATATCAGTCTGCTTTTCTTATGGCAGATAAATATATGGCAGGCATGCTTTCTGACACAATGCAAAAGATATGAGAATGTATAATTTCTTCCAATTTACCCCTTTTGCTCATCTATTTATATCTGGTTTTAAAGCATAATATCTATGACAGTCAGGCTCTAATCAAGATATTATAGCTTCAGTTTATTTACATGTGGATTTAAATATTTTTTCATAAGGACCAGTAGAGGCAGTTGCTAGTGGCCTTGATTCCAAAGGCCTGTGTCATTCCAGAGGGCATCCATATTGGTATCTATGGTCTGAGTCTTCATAACAGTTTAATCAAGTGAGAGTGTCCTGAGTTCCATTCTTAATCCTATTACTCAGTCACTGGGTCACTTTGAGACTGTTTCTTATCTGTGCAATGGGGTTGTGGTTGCTCTCCAGAGCTTATTGTATAGCTTAAGTGGGCAAACATTTGTAAAGTTCCTGGCACAGAGAAGGGCCTTGATCATGTGCATTCTCATCTTCTGCGGCTTCCTAGGACTCTTAACTTGCTCAAAATCATTTAGCTTCTTTGAAGTAATAAAGGGAATTTTAAAATCACTAATGTCCAAATATCTTTTATGAATCTGCTCAAACTATGTAGAATTTCTGATATTCAGCTGCTTTTGACTCACAAAGTGGAAATTTTATGTGGTTGAATTTACTACTCTGTGTGTCTGTTTCACAGTACAAGAGAGGGGTGGGTGTTCATAGTAAGGGGAACAAGGCATGTCAGTGCACTGTTCTGAAATGAAGACTCCATTTTAATTGGTCCTGTAAGAGTATTGGAAAGTTATAGTAGTCTTAACTGTAGGGCACGGACGATGTGGAAGGGATATGTGTGAGCAAAGCATGATGAATGTCAGGAGCAGCATACAAATACGGCATTGTGTAGACACCTGAGGAAAGTTAAGTTTTTGCTTTTAGTTTACTTTTATGTAAGATGGATTTAGTTCTTCATTAGCTGTATCTTTTTTTCATTAAAAAAAAAAAATCCCCAAATCTTTACCACTAGCATGTGTTCATAATCTGCTTATTTCATTGTCATTTTGAAATAAGGTTATAATTAAGAGTTGACAGTAGAGAGAGTGGAAGCTGAGAGAGTAAAGCATATGAATAACTTTCCATCAAAATTCAAACCTCATGTGTAATTTCAGTTCATTACCTGGGCATTAAAAAAAGGGAGAGGCAGTTTATCCTTTAAGCTAGCTTCTCATCCTTGAAAATTTAAAAATGTTAAGTCTGGTTCTGGAGGGTGAAAATGTCATTTATTGAATGTGAGAAGGATACATGAGAAATAGAAGGGGAAAAATAACAAAAAATAAGTTTAAGGCACATGCACTTTATTCAGAACCAGACCCTTGTTTTACTCAGCAACCTGTGGACTCAAAAGCTCATGCACACAGTGTCATGTCTCCAGGTTGGTTCTTTTGTCACCCCACGTTTTGCATCGAAGCAGTCATTTGCTTACAAATATCGATGAGGTTCAGAGGGTTGGCTTAGGATTTTATTTCTACATTGCGAGAGGAGGACCTTTTCTGCGGACACTGAGGAAAGGGACTCATGTAAATGTTTGGGGATCAAGATCCGACAAACAAGTCTTATTTTTTATTATTCTGGTTTCACTTGAAATAAACTTCACACAACATACATGTGATTGGCTTTACTTTAAAGGAGTAAAGGCCAGTTTGGTCCCATTCCCCTGGGCCCTTCAAGTTAGAGTGACCCAGGTGATTTGGATTTTTTGTTTTTCAAGGTTCCAGTATGTTATGAAATGAAGAAATGATGACATAGTTGAAAATTTTGGTATATTTTAATATTTTTACATTTAATAAATTATTGCTTTTTCCCTTTGTTTCTGCTTTTATTTTTTTAAATTAAATTTATTGGAATGACATTGGTTAATAAAATTATATAAGTTTCAAGTATCTAATTCACTAGTACATCAGACGTATATCACGTTGCGTGTTCACCACCCAAAGTTAAATCTCCTTTCATCACCATATATTTGACCCCCTTTACCTTTATCTACCTCCCCCTTCCCGGCTTTCTCTCTGGTAACCACTAAACTGTTGTCTATGTCTATGAGTTTTTGTTTGTCTTGTTCATTTGTTATTTTCAGTATTATATCCCACATATAGTGAAATTATATGGTTCTCAACTTTTTCTTCCTGACTTATTTCACTTAGCATGATTATCTCAAGATCCATCCATGTCACAGGTGGCAGTATTTCATCTTTTCTTATGGCTGAATAATATTCCATTGTATATATGTACCACATCTTCTTTATGCAGTCATTTAAGGACATTTTGTTTCCATGTCTTAGCCACCGTGAATAATGCTACAGTGAACATCAAGGCGTATATATCTTTACAAATAAAAGTCTTCATATTTTGGGGGTAGGTACCCAGAAGAGTGATTTCTGGGTCATATAGTAATTCTATTTTTACTTTTCTGAGGAAGCTCCATACTGTTTTCCATAGTAGCTGTATCAATTTACATTCTGACCAGCAGTGCATGGGAGTTCCTTTTCCCCCACAACCTCTCCAACACTTGTTATTACTGTCTTGTTGATGATAGCCATTCTAACAGGTGTGAGGTGGTATCTCATTGTGGTTTTGATTTGTATTTACCTAATAGCTCATGAAGTTGAACGTCTTTTCATGTCTGTTGGCCGTTTGTGTGTCTATACCAAAATTAACTCAAAATGAATCAAAGACCTACATATAAGATCTAAAATAAAAAATTGCATAGAAGAAAACATAGGTACTAAACTTAGGGACCTTGGATTTAGAGAGGATTTTATGAATTTGACCTCAAAGGCAAGGGAAGTAAAAGCAAAAATAAATGAATAGGACTACATCAAACTAAAAAAATCTGCATAGCTAAAGAAACCATTAACAAAACAAAGAGGCAATACTGAATGGGAGAAAATATTTGCAAACATCTCAGATAAGGTGCTAATATCCAAAATATATAAAGAATTCAAACAACTCAGCAACAGAAAAATAAAACAAAATAAAAATGGGCAGAGGACCTGAACAGACACTTTTCCCAACAAATTACTGATTTTTAATAAAACATGTCCAGAAAATACAGTTGAGCTCTTCCCAGGACAATTAAGGATATAACAAAGAAAAATGATAATGTACCATACACTGTGTGGTCCAGAAAAGGCATACAACTTTGAAAACCACTTCTTCCAATGCTATGGTTTCTATGTGACCATATCTATAATCTCTTTAGGAGGTAATGTGGAAAGTCTAAGTTTAAGGCCCTCTTCATTGGAGGTCTGGGCCCAATGGCATTCTGCTCTTAAGAAGGATCCTAGAACTATCCTGAGCTGGGCCTGCAGGGGGCTTCTCGGGACAGTGTTTAGTACTACTTTTGTTACTGTGAGCATGTTTTCATCCCAAAGACTTCCTTCATCTGCATTCCCTTCCAGCTATGGAATCAATATCTCCTCCTTCATCCTCCCCCAACCACTCCACCACACATCCCTCTTTCCTTTTTTAATAAAATTTTTGATATAGGAGTCTAGTCTTATTTTCCCAAACTTCCATCACTCTCATTTCTCTGATCTCTACACTTTGGCCCCTGCTTCTACCTCTGCTCTGAAATAGTCTTACACAGTTCCCCTCTGGCTTACCTAGTCAGATTTAATCAGAAAAATAAAAAAACCCTTTAGATATTCTAAGTAAGCAGAGATTTTATATAGAGAATCGAAAGCTCACTTGATAGTTGGAAGAATTGGGGGCATGAGAGTCTGGGGAGCTGCTGCCCAAGGTCATAGATTCAGGAAGTGCTTTGGTCACAGGGAGCCACCACCAATGGCCTCAGCTGTTTGCAGATAATTCTAAGGAAGGCATCTGGATGACACTAGCAAAAGATATCAGCCATCTGCAGATGCCCACATACTTACATAGCATCAAAGGGAGAATATTGGTGTCTCCTCTTCCTGCCTTGCAGAGGTCTCTCAAAAATCTAACCTGAAGCTGTGCTGGGAAAAAGCTCTAGAATATGTAGTTTGTAGGCTTTTAGTCCCTACCTTCAAAGGGATAGCTTGGATGGCGCTGAGAATCAACAGGCACTATCCAACATTGAATTTTCTATCATTTTATTCCTCAGTCTTAGGAGATTGTGTAGCACTTTCCTGCCATTCTTTTCTCAAATATTCCTCCTGAGCTCAGATTCCCTCTCTGACCCTTCTTGGATATCTGCTGGGGGCAGTACTGGATAGTGATTAATAGGACGAAAGCTAATTACCATTACTCTGCCTTCTCCCTCGCTCTCTAAGTCCTGACACCTCTGTCTTGCCAATTCTTTTCCTCAATAACTTCAGCATGCCTTCTCTACAGTCTTTCTTTTTATTGCCTTAGATCAGCTTTTGATAATTTTAGAAGTCAACAATATTTATCTGCTTAAAACTTTCTAGCCTCCTTCTCTTCTGTCCCCCACCCCATGCAGCCCCTCCTCTACATACCCTCATACACCGAACTACCTGTAATCGCCTGAATGTATCATGTTCTCCTTTGCCTTCAAGCCCTTCACTTACAGTTTACTCATCCTGGACTGTCCTTCCTCTGTTTTCTGGGCTAGCTCTTGTCATTTAGGTCTCAGAGAAGACTCCTTGGTGAAGCCTGGTCTAGTTGATCCCTTGCTTTCTCCTCTTAGAACCTTTGTCACATTGAGTTGTTGTTGCCTGTTTCTTTCTTTCCCTCTTTAGACTGTAGCATCCTCAAGGAAAGGAGCTGTGTCTTTTAAATTGTATATTCACAACCAAACACAGTCCCTGGAACACACACAATAGGGTTAATAGATATTTAATTTGACCCACAATTGTATTTTGAGCATTGGCCATGTACTATTTTAGCATGAAACAAGTCACCATTTTCTTGGATGTAGGCTAAGGATTGTATCTCTAAGGAGAAGTCATCTGAGCAGCAGAATGAACAATGAGGAGGGGGTAAACATCTGAGGATCTGGGCAAAGAACATTCTAGGCCAAGACACTAGCAAGAGTGAAAGAGATAAGTATGTGGTTGTCTGAGGCCAGAAAGGCTGTGAGTCTGCATCCAGTCGGGGAGAGGAGGAGCTGAGGATGCAGGGCCAGATCTTAAAGGGCTTGTGGGTCATGATCATGACTAACAGGAAGTCACTAAAGGGGAATGATGCGATCAAAATTATTCTTAAAAGGCTCTTTCTGGCAACTGTGTAGAGTATGGACTATAGGGCAAGAGCAGAAGCTGAAGACCTGTTAGGAGGCTGGGATTTTCAGGGGAGAGATGGCTATGGCTTTGATTAGGGTTGTAGCAGGGGGAGATCATGATAAAGGTGGTAAAACATGGGGCACATTTTGGAGGAAGAGCCTATAGGACTCGCTGATGGATTGATATGTTTGTGGAATTAGTGGCATTAAACAAGCAGTTTCCCTGCTACAGTTTATCTTTGTGTCAGGTTTATCTCCTAATTTATTTAGTTTTAACATGCTACAAGATTAATTTTAAGATAACTTAAATTTCAAAATCATATTGCTTTTATTCCCAATCAAACCTCTCAAGCTTCCTACCCCTGCTGTGTGTAGACCATAATATCCCTAGCCTTGCTCATTGCCCTTGCTCATCTGAACTTCTCACTTGCCTGCCTTTTTGCAGTTTTCCTCCCAACACCACTGACCTTCCCTGTTCCAAATCACCTGCCACTCTGTAGACACATGAGAGTCCTACTTTGGAACCTTAGTTGCTCCTTCCTCATCATTTCTCTTGGTCATTTGGCTGACTTTTGCTTATCGTTTAACTCAGGCTCACTGTTGCATCATTTATGAAACCTTCTCCACACTGGTGCCGCGTGCCCTGGCAGAGTCATCTGCTCCCAGCTTTGAGTTTTCATAACATTAACCTCTCTGCTCTTTGGTTTCCCTATGTGTAAAGTTGGGATGCTCCCTGTAGCTCCCTTTATTAGATGGTTGTGAGGATTAACTGGATTAATTGACTAAAGCACTTAGAACAGTCTGACGTAGGATAGGAGGTGTGAAACCCATTGTTTGTGGTTATTGCCTTGTGTCACCTCCTATTATAGCCCATGCCACATTGTCTAATTTCTTGCTTCTCCTCCCAACTGAACTATGACCCTGTGGGTTATCTTTATTGGCCAAACCTCTGGCATAACTCTTCTCACTTAATCATCATCATCATTGCCGTTGTCATCATCATTGATAATAATTAGTTAATATTAATGGACATTTACTAGGTATTAAGAACTTTCGCTCAGAGTACTTTCATTGAGTAGCTGGAGCCACAATTCAGGTTGTCTAACCCCAGAGCCTGCTCTCTGGACAAACATGATTTGTTCCCTTCTAAACTGAAGTTACTTGATAAACATTTGGATGGATAGATGGATGGATAGAAGGATAGAATAACAAAGAAATTGAAATTGTTCTTTCTCCACATCAAATTTACATAAAAATCCATTTTGAGTAGGTAAAGTCTAAATGGACATGGAAATTTTTCCACATTTTTTCATGTACAAGGAAAAAGGTAATTTTCCTTTCTGGCCATGGTTGAGGCCCAGGGACTGAGAGCTGCCTGCCACACTTGCTGTCCCACCACACTCACTGTCCTGCCACACTCACTGTCTTTCCACAATCTCAGTTTCACGATGCCATTTGTCAAAGGAGCTTGCTTTGGCAAACAACTTAGCTTCTGTGTTTGTGCCATTCTGAGGACATCAGTCAAACCTTTCGATAAAGGCTCTTGCCTCATTCCATTTTCAGCCTCACTGATCACAATTTTGATGCTGAGGCTGAAAAAGAGAGTGGATTCTGAAAACCAGTCCTTAAGGAGCAGGTGCACAGCCTCATGTTTGAGAGTACAAGGCTTGGAGTCCTTTTCTTGGCAGCAGAATTAACTTTCACATAACCTCCATGTAACTGTGAACTTGAGGAGCTGTTCCAAGTACTCCCCATATGAGAGCCAACTGTGGGAGGCACAGATTCTGTGAAGTTTCCTTGTTCCACTCAAGCTGTGTTATGCCTGAAAACCCTGTCTCTTTCCCTGCTCTGTCATAATAATATCTTACACTTGTGTGGACTCCTTTAGGAAATGTTTTATATGTACATTCTCATCAAATTCACACCAGAGGTATAGACTAAAGATGTTGTTTTTTTAGTTCATCAGATAAGAAAATGAAGACTCAGAAAAGATAAAAATTTCCCAGAGTCAAGCAGCTGGTGAACAGGATGACTTAGATTCAGAATCTTGTCATGGGGCTTGAGACTGTTGTGATTCTCCTGGCCATGATGCTTAAAACACCAACAGATGCTTGAGGACCAAGATTAAGTAATCTATTTCTTGATATCCCACTCAGTTCTTGCTGCTGTTCTAGTTACTTAACAGGTTCTCAGTAAATACTTGTGAAACTAAATTGAACAAAAGTGATACAAACTTTTTGCTACCACCGGGAATGGTAAATTTCTGCAGGACAGACTTTCTCACCAAGACTATTACCTTCTTAATTTGGCTGTGCCTTTTCTTGTCTTATCTATCATCTTATTTTAGGCAGATGTTCCCATCTTTCTTGGACAATATTTTCAAAGCTCTTCCTTTGTGGGTTTCAGTCAAAATTTCTCAGTAGGCTCTGGAAAGGATGTAAATAAGGGCTGGAACAGAATTTTATTCACCACTGTGAGAGCCTTCAGTGATAGATTTCAAGTGTGTAAAACAAATGTTTATCCTTGAACTGACATAGAATCATAGTCCTCTTCATCCTGAACTATCCCTTTGGGAAGTTAATGACAGTTCCATTGCCCGCAAAGGAACTAGTTTAGTTATCTCAGAACTGCAGGTCCTGAGGGGACTTTACAAGGTTTATGGTTAAATAGCTTTGATTTTGATAATCAACTCTAAACCATTCCAAGGATGGTTACATAAACAGAAAACCATTCTTTAAAATGCTGGATCACTTGGAAAAATTACTTGAGTCGAGTATAAGGGGTGACTTCTTTTCCTGTTTCCTCCCCAGCACTTTGGCCCTTGGGCAGCCCTTTGAGCAGAGTTTGGCAGCTTCCATCTTCAATAGCTTTGCAGATGTTGCACTTTTGGCAAGTGCAGTCATAGACGTAGAACGAGATGGCTGTGGTTTGGAAATAGGCCATTCATGTTGATAACAGGTATTAATTTAATCAGCCCCGAATTGATAACAGGTATCTCCCGTGGAAACAAAGATAATTTGTTATTGATTGCGATCATGTCTTCTGATGTAAACTCTAGGCTTATTTTGTACTGTGAAAGGCTGGTATAGCCTCATGCAATCTGAAGGAGACAGGAAGGGGAGGAGTAGAAAGAAGGGAAGAGAGCACCCCATGTACGCACGAGATGTGTTTACTCTATTGTTCCATTACCTGCTCTCTCTGGAAACTTTATAGATTAGCTTTTATAATCCACTTTGAAATATTTGCCGTTTCTAAAGCAGAAGCAATCTTTGCAGCTTTCAGGCAGAAGGTCATTTTATACAAAATGTTCATTCGTGTGCAACAAAGCTTATTTCTTCTGAAGGAACAAAGAAATAATGAAGGCTCCTTAAAAGTTGTTTTTCTCTAAAGAAACGATCACTTGATAGTTGGTGAATTATATGTGCCATTTCTATTGGAATTGAAAAGTAAAAAACATTTGTATCAATAAGGATTATTGAATATTATTAAACTCTCAGATATGACTCTGCAGCTTTAGCATTTCAGGGTGGGAGGGAAAATAATATTTTGGATTTTTTCTTGTCTAATTGTGTCCATCTCTCCAGGTTTTTCCTTTTTCCCAAGTTTATTGCCAGGTGGTTACCTAGTCAATGACAGGGCCTCTGTGTAGGCCTCTGAGATCCAGCTTTTCCCACAACTTTTTCTTACCTCCAAAACTTTTGTTTACAATGTTCCATAGGCTGGTACACCCTTTCCGTACCTTTCCTTCTGCTGGAAGAACATCCCATTCTCCTGTAGGGCTCAGCTTAAATGCCACTCTTGAGAAGCTTCCTGCCCTACTGTTAATCGCTTATCCCTTTTGCTGAAATAACTATTTTCCTTCCGCGTGTCCCTCACCTTTCTGTAAACCACTTTATGTTGTTGCATGTTCACTGGTGGTACAAGTCCCACACCTTGGAAACAGTCATCTGATAACTCTAGCTACAAAAGCAGTGAAGATTGATCTACACTGTTATAGAGTGATAAAAACTATCCTGAGAACAAAAGGGAAAGGATTCTAATGATAAGGAATGAAAAATGTAGATTCGAACATCTTACTTTTTAACTTAGTGGTTCTTAAACTGTTGTTTTTCAGACCCCTTATACAAGAGGAGTGTTTGGAATTAATTCTGGGGACAAATCAATCTCATTTTGTCCAGATTCCTGAAGATATCTTTTTATGTACTGATGGCAGTAATGAAGATAGAGGCTTTTAATTTTGTTTCTGTGGTCAACCAAATTTGAAATATGTGACTGTAGAGGGAATTTGGGTTTCCTTGTTCCTCACTTTTGAAGACGGTCAGCATGCAGAGTTCAAGCACTGCCATGAAATATGTTGCTAAGATGGTGTTAACCTCATGCACACAGTGGTTAGCAAAATGTGTAACTCTTACTCGTTCAAATCCTGGTCCTTAAAACAAAAGCCACGAAATCTAGTGTAAGGAAAAGATGAACCATACCACACTGGGCATGATTGTGATGGTAATTATTACTTCTCCTTGTTCTCTCCTTTAGTTATTTTTCTACACATTTTGCTCTTGTTGATTTGAAGGAAGTCTCATGTGATCTGTAATTCTGGAATTAATGGTGATTTAAAAACTAGCTCCAAGTTAATTATCAGTGCAGCTTAAATCCATGTAATGATTATAGATTTCCCTTAGAATCCACTTAGTTGAGCTTAAACATTATTTGAGAAAGAAGTATGTATTCAGTTCAGGAAAATGGCAGTAAAAACTCTGTATTAAATGTGTTGTTGTAAAACATTAGGTGAAATCCACTGAATATATTAAGTGCTTTGACATCTTCCGGTATTCCATTATAACAGCCCTTATAAGCCAACACTTTTAGCTTTATCATAAGAAATAAAAATAACCTTTTTCTTTACTACTCCATAAGTTTTTTATTTGTTTTGCTTTAAGAATTTTTGTCTATAATTGTCTCTCCCCCCAATTTTAGAGATTTTCATTAACTTTTTTTTTTTCATTTGTACACAATTTGTTCATTTTGATAGAATCAGTAGGAGTCCAGTAGCAAGTTACTTGGTGGTGTAATCACATTTTCCATTAACTTCCCACCTCTCACCACACATTCCTTTCTTTTCTCCTGTTAAGCAAAAATGTCCAGGAACAAAAAGATGAAATACAAATAGAACAAAAAATCATTTTCTTCTTCTGATTCAATTTTTACTTGGACTTGGTGTCCTAGTTTCCCCCTTCTGGACCATGACAAAAAGTTTGACCTCTTCGATGTTTTTAACACTAATCTTGATTTAAGTGTTTTAGAAGAGGAGATGGGAGACTGTGCATTCTGTTGTGTTATAGGGACAACATGAGGTCATTGTAACAAGAAATAAGATGTGATTTTAAGTGAAATGCTTTAATATCCTTGCTGTTCCCCTTGGCTATTTCGCCTTCACTACAGCTATAAATACTGTCCATGGTCCATGGCTGCTAGCATCTCTTATTTACAAGATAGCTTTTGTTCATATTTATTTCACTAAAAGGGAAGAATTACTTAGAAATATAAAGTCAGTGAATTGTGTGTCAACTCATGAATTGCAACTTTTTAACATTTCCATGCTTGTTCCAATTCCAAGATGTATATTCCAGTGTGTTGTTATCATTTTTGTTGAGTAAGGAAATGTTTTGGCATTAAATGGAGAGGAGAGAACCTGTAGATAAAACTGTTTCCCCTTACCTCAAAGCTCAGTTTTGAATACTAGTCTTCAAAGCCATTTTATTTCCAGTGCTCAGTTTTAATTAAAAACCACAGTCACAATTCTATAATCCCATCTGAAGATCCAAAAAGGGGAATTCATACAAGAGAAAATTAACTTATTATTATTAAAAACACACTGCCTTTCTAATAGATATAATAGAGTAACAGTTTTCCTCAGGCTCAGTGGCAGTTCCTTAAATAATAACTAAAATATTAGCACATTTAAATTGATTTTTCATACCTGCAAATGATAATCAAATTTATTTTTAAAACACACTTAATTTGAATTTGATGATAAGGATATTTGCTCAGGAAAGAGACATTATAGGCTATTCCTACTGGCAAACATAAGAGTTGGAAGTTGAGTGGTCTTGACTTTTTAAAATGATAATTCAATTTATTTTTATTTTATTAACTATAGGAACTTTTGTCCCTAGTACTCTGTTTTAGACAAATTCATAGCACATAATTTTCTTTCTAGATACTATGTCTTTTAATTCTTTTATCTTTATGAGTGTTTCAGAGGAAAGATTAGCTATCCTTTGTTTTTTTTTTTTTTTTTTTTTTTCCAAAAGGTATATAGTTCCTGAGGTACTGCTTGTCATTAGCATTGTGTATAAAAGCTGAGCCTGCTCTTGGGGATTTTCCCCCTGAATTCTCCTATAAAATTAGGTCTGTCTCCTACTGGCATCAGAGAGCAAGTTGGGATAACTCCATGGTTGACTACATGAAGGGTATAACCTTTCAAAAAGCCCTGTTCCAAAGTATGTATTTGTTTCACATGAGACGGCTGTTATGTGTAGCTGCCAGTTGACTATCTTTTTATGAATCATATTTCCTAAAGCTTTGTAGTGAACGCGATGGGAAAATACATTCATAAAAACAAGAAATATGTAAGATAAATTAAGTTAAAAAAGGCATGCAGCAAATTAAACTTGAAAATGAACATAAAAACTGTCCAGCAGTGTTCAAATTCTCATGTACTCACTGCTCCACACAAATGGTATTCTGCTAACCTCAGTAATTAGTACAATATTGCTGAATTGTTTCCCATGTGGTACCTACTCTACTGTCTTGTATTACAGTATTTATGGTTGAAATACATTTCATGTTGTGTTATATTTGAACATATTATAGGGTATGTATGATATAAATGTAGACACATACACATAAAATAAGTAAAATGTTATATATGAAATTACATTTCATGCTGTGCTCTTTTAAAATAATTTCTATTTGCCTGTCATTACCATCTTCTCTTATTTGTTAGTACTATATTGCTTTTTTGTTTGTGTAAATTTTCAGTTCTTCACTTTTTTTGATATTATCTGTCTTAGTCATTGTCAAATTTTATTTTGTTCATATCTTTTGATCATTTGTACATTTCATTGACATTTCTTTATAGATACCATGAAAAAGCAACTTCTATGTGTTTAAGTAAAAGTGTAAACAAAATATATGACTTCTTTGATAATGTAAATGTTCAGACATACATAATATTTATACATTCCCTATAAACCTCAATATATAAATGATTTTTATGATACATTCATAGAAATTCTAAATCAATTACATAGACTGAGAGAATAAACTCTCACAAACACAGATTTCTTATATTACTGCTTGTTATTTATCTGTCAGGGTCCATTTGCAAATTATGTCATGTGATCCCTGGAGGCCAATAAGCTGCACTAACTAGGATGATTCCAAGAAGACCCACTGAAAGCTGATCCAATGGAAACTTCAGCTAGCATATCCAATCTATTTAAATAGGATCTCTCCTTCTTTTTCTTTTTCCGTTTCTCATCTTCTCTATTTTATGCCCCTCTTCTATAACGTGTTTTATGTCTCATAGTGAAAATACATATGTACACAGGTTTTAAAAGATAAGTGAGAGTTGGGAAACCTTGGAGGGTTGGTGGGGCTCATTAATCAAGGCATCAGGGATGAGGTCTGAGATAAGTGGTATTTTTAGCCAGTGTTTTTCAAAGTTTAGTGGCATGAGAATCACCTGGAGTGCTTGTCGAAACAGATTGCTGGCCCATCACGAGAACTTCTGATTTTTTAGGACTGGGATGGGGCCTGAGAATGTGCATTTTTAACAATCTCAGGTGAAACTAATGCTGCCAGTGCAGGACTACACTTTGAGGACCACTGCTTTGGGGTCACCTTTTCGTGTTTTGGGATGAGGAAATTGGCCCAAGAGAGGGGAAGGGGCTTGCCCAAGATCTTTCGACTATAGTAGATTGCCTCAAGGCTAGAATTAGAACGGGATCTTCTGGCTCTAGCTTTATAATATTTCTTGCAGTCTGTTCTTTGATTGACCAGAGAAGGAAAAGCCCCTTCCTGACCATCTGAAGGGAGTGTGGGAAGCCAGATTTGTCACACCTCCCAGGTCCTGTTGGCATACAGCACTGTCTCTGGCCTCTTTTTCTTTGTATGCCATGTAGACAGAGAGGGCTTTAGTGCTCTATACTGGAGCCTAAAGTTACCTAAATATATTTCAGCCTCTTCATTTCTATGTTCAATTTAATAATTATTCATGAAACAAATCTGTGGATTTGTGATCGTTTAGAGATTAATACTGTCATCATTTTTTGAATCATGGCCTATTAAGCTCAGGTCTGTATAATATCAAGGAAAAGCAAGTTAAAGGAAGCATAGACTATAAGATTAACAATGAGAAAAATAGAAATGGTTGAATTTTTACTTGGATCTAAAGATTTTACTCTTTTCAATGAAATTTCAGTGAAGTAGTATTTAAATGAGTTTTCTGCAATATTTTCTAGCCTGCATTTTTATAATAACTTATTGTTGGCAAATTCAAATTAAAGTAAAAATGGTTTTGGTAGTTGAATAATTGTTAAGTGGAATTTCATTAAGTCGTTTTCATAAGAATATGAATTGATTGAATTTAGTTGGCCAAGAAGAATTACAATTGTGTATTTATAGATATTGCTTATTGATGAATTTCAGTGGCTTTCTTATTGGGATGCAGATTGTGAAAATGGCATTGATGTACCATAAAATTCAAATAAATTTCACCTGATAATTACATACTAGAACTAGATACAGAAAGAATTGACCTCGAGTGACTGAGAGAATTAAAATAAGTGTTTTCCAAATCATTAGGGAAAAAAGTTAACCCACTTAGAGTTGTACTCAATTCAATTCAATAAATCTCTACTTAAGGAATGCACATTTCTAGGTAGGTTTTGGAATCCATACTGGGCCTCAAGGGCCATTGTTTTTGAATTGTTATAAAAATGGGTGCAGAACATGTATGCCTTTATATGCACACAACAATAAATATTTGTTGGAAGAATTAGGGTTGATGATGAAGGAAAAAACTACATTTTGATACTGACGTTATCATTTTCGGTTTTGTGGGAGCAAAGGCACCACTCATAGTGAACATGCCATGAAATAATTTGTCATTTGGGGGCAATGGAGAAACCTCAGTCTTTCCATGTTGTTGAAATGGGCCCAGGCCACACTTGTAATTCTTCATGTTACTTTCTATTTTTGCAGCGTCTTGTGGAGGCTGCAGAAGAAGCACACCTGAAACATGAATTCGATGCAGACTTGCAGGTAACTGATTCTAATTTGAGTTAAATTGTTTTTTGTATTTGCTGCCAAGGGAGAAACACTATGTATACCAGGAATACCAGGTTTCAGGGATTGAGAAAGAAAGGCTTTTGAGGGGATGGTACAGAGGTGGAGTAAATGTGCCTGTTTTTTGATAAGACAGCATAGCGATCCTCAGCCATTTTCTACCGTGACAGTGACAGTGGGTGATAACACACACTCACATGCATGTAACCGATTTTGATGAACTCCTCCCCAGTGCTGGGGGAGTAAATCAGTTAACTGACAATAATTACCAGAGCTCTTAATGGTACATTGATAAGATATATAGCAGGTTATAGACACTTTGCTAGCAGCATTTGATGTGATTGAAAGCAACATTATGATGGATCTAATGTTGAATTGACTGTTAATTATATTTAAAAAAAATCATTTGCAGATGTGGGATTTGAACATCTACTTAATAAATTTCTTATAGTGAATCTCATATCTAATCATGGCACACCCGTGTCTGGTTGAGAAGGCTTTTGATGTTGTCTTGTATATAAAAAACAAAGTAGAAGGCAACAAGTGAATTGAATAATACTTGGAGTTTCCTTTGGATCCCTCTTGAAGGAAATTTTATCTGCACTGTCATGTTGAGTTCTGTGGCTTTTCTTCACTGCTAGAAAAACAGAAGGAGTGAATTTTAATCCTCTTAATCCTTAAGTGTGTGCTTTGATGGAATATATCTCTTTTAAGGGCATGCAGTCACAATTAGAATAGTGTTAATTTTACTGTGTTTTTATTTAAATGAAAAGATAAAGACAGACATAGTCTTCAAGCACACACACACACACACAAAAATGGCGATACATAAGATAGCCTTCGGCCGTGCCTCTGTCCCATGCATGCACCTCTTGTCATCATTCCCATCTATATTTTTTGCCTTGTGGATAAAAGAATGCACACTTAAATGGGGTAATTGAGGAAAGTTTAATAAACAAAATTTTCACAAATATATGATATGAGAAAACAACAAATGATAATGTTGTGCCTCAGGGCAAGCCACACACCTGGCCTGAGGAGCAAAGGGAGGGAGTGGTCTCCAGAAGCCAGGGATAGGAGCTATATGGAAAGGGCACTTGAAAGAGGGGTACAGTCACCTATGCTGAACTGGCAGGGATGGAATTTGCAGGGGAGATAATCCAATAATAGTCTGTAGCCTTCTGATCTCTTGCTGGTATCCACCATTGGCTGAATCCAACTGTTGGTGTAGCTGAGTTGGTTCAATCTCCTGAGGTATTGCACTGAGTGGGGAAGGGTAAAGAATGGATCTGCAGGGGAAGCAGAAAATACCAAGCCTACCATCTGGGAGTCATTTTTCAGGCATAATACCCCAAATGTGAAGCAAATAAAGTCAAGAATGTAGGCAAGTAAGAGGTTCCAGGGGAAGGTGGAGATTTTCTGGCACCTGTTGGCAACATTGGAAGATAAGAGGGGAAGCCAGCCCAGTCCTGTGAGCAGAGCTGCAAGAGAAGGAACAGAGGAGTCAGACGAATATATCAAACACCTTGCCTTCCTATAGCCACAACCAGGTGATAGTTTCGGGAAGATCCAGGGACCATTTACTGGTCATCTTTGACTTCAATGTGCCTCTTTCTGAGAGAGCTTGGACTTCCTAGAGTGGGCCAGAAGGGATTGTAATGTAAGCATCAGGAGGCATCTTTATAAGTGTGACAATTGTAAAAACATCTTGAATGTGTTGCCAAGGGAAACTGTCCTCCCTTTCCTTAGGAGTTCCTCAAGCTTTTTCAGGAATATTCTGGTACTAAATGACAGAAACTCCACTTAAAATCAACTTAATTGTATTATAATGTTGAATAAAATAAGAATCCATGAATCACTCTGATAACAAATAAAATAGATAAACAAATAGATAAACACATAAATACATAAATAATTGAGAAGGGAAAGCTCTTACCCTAGAATTCTAACTAATAAATATAGAAAACATGAAAGAGTTAGAAAATTATGGTAACTGATTCAGACAAGAATCTTCAGTGGATGCTAAAACTAGCAGGTGAAAAGCTTGCTGAAGAACAGAACATTGGCAGTATCAAAGGATCTGCCCACAAATTACATATTAATTTACATAATTACAAAGGAGAAAATAGCACTTTATTGTGGAGAAGAATTGCAGACACTGTCTTAAACAGGTAATCAAAGTTAACACCATCAATGATGAGACAAAGTGACATCAAGTACTTACAGATGCGATGACCAGGAAGAATACAATGTCGCTTATATGGAGTTCTTCCACAATGTGTCCAAAATGTATAACCTGAATCTAATCCTGATAAAACATCAGAGAAATCTGGATTAAGGAACATTCCAAAAAGTAACTGGCTGGATTCTTCAAAAAAAAGTCAAGATGAAGAAAGACAAATATTGAGGACTTTTTCCAAACTTAAGGACATTAAAGAACATGACACCTAAATACAACATGTGATTTTAAATTGGATTCAACCAGAAACGAAGAGTTGCATATGGACTGTACATTAGATATCAATATTGCATGTATGTTGAATTTCCTGATTTTGACCTTTGTGTTGTGTTTATATAAGTGAATGTCCTTTTTCTTGGGTGTTTCTGTACCCAACATTTAAATCCATTGGTCCAATAGGAAAGAGTAAGTTTGCAGGAAAGCCAAAAAGATTCTTGGAAGTCAGAACTGTTTTAGAAAATCTGTTTTTTATGGTTCATATAGTCAATTTTATTCTGAGATCAAGTGTCTAGTGAAGGTGTGAGTAAGAGAGGGAATGATTTAATTGACTTTAGAGGACTTTTCCTTCAGCAGAGGAAAAGTGTTCTGTGGTTTAGCTCAACTAACCTCAAGCTGCTCTTTTTTGTCCGTTTGATGCTATAGTTATCTTCCAAGAGTGTTCTGACTTCTTTCCTATTATCGAAAGTTTACAGTAAAATCCTGGTGTAGCACAACTGATTTCTTGTCAGATGTGCTGTAAACACAAATGCAGCATTGACATCTCTCAAAAAAATAAATAAATAAATAGAGGCTGACAAAATGAATCCTGGGAGTGTTATAGCTTTTGTTCTTTTGGGAACAAGGAAGGGGAGTCCAGTTGTATTTCCTCCCCCGTTGTCTGTTCTGTATGATTACATGAGAAATAACAAATGATACAGTTGTGCTCTGAACACAAGAGTAGATGTTCAAATAATCTGTCAGTATTTATAGAGTATCTTTCACTACCCAGACCTCAGATTTTAGTGAAATCTCTTCTGGGTCAGAGTAAACCAATTGCTCTTTTGTGGAAACCTATAAAAGAGGCCTTTGAGAGGGTGGATATATATCGAAGAATGTGTATTTGCTTAGATGAAGGCTTTGAAGCTGCAAAGCATCAGTGCTGTTAAGCACAAGTCCATTAACAAACAGCTTGGGTGTTAGCACCATTGCTGTCATTGGCGTAGCAGGTCTGTGTCCAGGATTTGAGTTTATTGCTGCGATGGTCCATTAGAGCTGATCAATTGTTAATCTAGGTTCTGCTGACCTCTTGGCAACCCTTGCCAGTAGATTGTTTTTTTTTTTTTTCAAAAAAATTTTAGAGTACCATCTGCTCACCGTGAAATAATGCTGAGGAGGTAGGTCCCTGCACTATTAGCTCAGGAAGAGCAGAAGGAGCTGGGAGTCCATTTTCCTACAGTAAAAAAAAAAAAAGTGTTTTCGTGAAATTACCTAAACCATGTAGCTTCAAGTTGTAAAGTCTTAGCTCCCTCTGTTTCCAAGAAAGAAAATAACCTGCCTCTTCTTTTACTTTAGTTTCGAGTCTGTATCATTGCACCATTCATGTGCTATTAAAAATAATGAATTTGTTTTTTGTTGGTAGAATCATCAAAAGTTACCAGAAAAAAAAATTCATGCTTCCTTTATTGTCAGAATTTTATTTTCCATTAAAATTTTCTCTTTTGGTCTCTCCAGAGGTTTACCTTTTCCCCCAGGGGTTTATTGCCTCGAAGTCGGCAGTCTCTTCTATGAGGTCCTTAAATAACATTAGATGTTAATGCCTAACAAATATTTAGCAAGTGGCAAAATCCAGCTTTTGAAGGGTAGCATGTGTGAACAACCCACAATGCAGAGTTCTCTCTAGACACCAGAGCTGCCTGGTCTTCACTGGCTTGAAAACTTTTCCTGTGGATATTGATGTCAGTTCAGCCCTTTGGCTTATACCCCTTTATCATGGCCTAAGGATTCTAGAACGACCTTTTCTTGGTTTTGTTCTTTATTTTCTGTCATATCCATTAAGGCAATTTTCTGTTTTAATTGTTGTAAACAGAGGCCTTGTTAAAATGGTATCTTCTCTTTTTTGTTTTATGCTTTGAATTAACGAGGTTTTTAATGTAAAGCACGTATGAGATTAATGATTATAATGAAAACAAAGCTCTAAAAAACCATGTCTTAATTATCACATGTGATTATTTTAGTGGTTAGCCTCATTATTTTGATGGCAAAATTTAACCTAGGGCTGAGGCAGGGTGGTAGGGGTGGACTCTAGCCCTGATTATCCTGTCTGTTAATAAATTTCCAGAAAACTAGGTATACATGTAGTATAACTCAGAGAGAAAGTCTTCTCTCTCTTATTTACTCTTTTTGAATTTTTCCACTGGCAATGAAGAAAAAAAAGTCCTTTTGGCAGTTTACTAAAAACCTGCTTATCTTTGAACTGCAAACATTTTCTTTGAAATCTGTCACAAATAAGGGCCGATTGCACAGAGCTGGTGCACAGTGAGGGAAAAAAAAGAATTGTGGTTTTGAATTGTGTATCTTGCAGAAGCCTTTTCCATTACAGAGTTTTCTATAATATTTTTTTCTTTGTTGTTTTGTAAGTGATAAGAAAAAAAAAAAGCCTGGTGACATTCAGAGGGATAACAAAAGTGTGAGAGTGGAAGGGAAGTGGGGGGATGCAGTGTCCTAAACATCCCCTCCTGGTCATCAGCAAGCTGCGGCCACCTATCTTGCAAACACAGTGACCTGATTTTAGAGTTGGGGTGAAAGATTTGGAGTGGAAGCGATGCAAAGGCTGCTGGTGAGAAATCTCTGAAATAGGACAACTTATGATACTTGCTGGGTCTGCTTCCTCCCCTTCCTGGTGACTGCCTGTTGCAGTGGGAGGTTTGTGCTGGAGGAGACCCAGGGTGGGCAGAGAGAGGAGGATCCAGAGCCCCAGCATCTGCTTGCCTTAGAACTTCTGATGCCATTCACTGAGAGAAGGAAGCCTTTTCTGGAAATGATTATAAAGGGCAGTGGAGCGGCAAGCAGCAGAGCAGAGCTGTCCTTTCCCTGACAGTTTCCCTGCTGGCAAGTCAGGCTTTGCCCTGGGGGAGAAATGTTCTGAAGGAGAGCAAAGGACTGGTTTAGTGAAAGTACTTCCTGAGTGGAGGAAATGACTATCCTCTTGGGCTTTTTCATGTATTCCTGTCAAGCCCTAATTCTTTCTTGTCCTCTTTGACTGAGTGATGTGTTGAGCACCTTGCTGAGGGAGGGTAGTGGAGCACAGAAGACTCAGGTCCCAGAATTAGAAATGATGTTTTTCATAGAGATAGCTAATTGACTTTGTGCAGTAAACGAGATAGGGGTGACATCTATAAGAAAAACATATGAAAAGAGTAGGACATTTTCACATTCAGTATTAAAATAAGTGTTTCTTTTCTTTTCTTTTTCTCCCTGATCTAACCCATGAGAACATGCCTATTGTTTTAATTTTTTATTTTTATCAGCTTGGCAGGGGGTCACAGTTAGTTTTCTGCACTTTAAGATCTTAGATGTTCTTAGTTAGGACTCAGCATTAGTCAATTATTCACAAGACTGATGTGTAAATAGTTTCTGAGGAAATTTTTAAATGTGAGCGTTTTAAAATCAAAGCCATTTTTCAATTGATATTTTCAGACTCACACACACACCATATGCATACACACTATCCTTTTTGTTTTTTTGGTTAGAACTTTCTTAAGGTTAATGTCATGACTTTGAATTTTGTGTTAATCAGTCATTTGGTGGTCACATGTTATGCTCATCACCCTGACTGTTGTTCATATGAGAGTGGAAGATGGGGCAACGGGTGCAGCCTCAGCTTGATCCAGCAGAGGAGGCTTTGGTCTGGAAATTTAGCTTCTAATATTTCCAGTCCCAACCAGACCATTTATATGTTTAAAGATCCGTTGCTGTGGCCTCTTTGCTCATTCATAAAATAACATTCTTGTAACATCTAGATGATTTCGGAGATCTCATCCATGCCATAAATTGTTTTCAGTGGCCTCCTATGTGTCAGACTGTGCTGTGGGCTTTCTACACAATAATATTTCCTACCTCTGAGCTCTAACGGTACTTTATTTTTGTCAATTTTATGATCTATCCTGTTTTATTTACGTTAAGTATCCATTTGTTGTTTAATTCAACATTTATTCAGAACTCAGTACATGTTAGGCCCTGTTTTAGGCTGTGAGACTTCCATAAACTGAGAGATGACGCTTATTCTCCAGGAGAGTTGTACCCTACCCTTTTAAAATGTTTTTTTTTTTTTTTTTTTTAGTTGTTGCTTTGAAGAGTACAATAAACATCTTTAAATTAAGAGTAGAGTGTATCTAGACTTAATTTAGTTTGTGAAGTACCATTTCTCCTGAAACAAGGACCTTACAACACATGTTTCTACCTACCACCATCCTTCTTGTGGTGGTGTCGCATGTTTTACTTCTGTATGTTAAAACACTGTAATAAAATGTTATTTTTTATTTTGTTTTATTTTTGCTTTGAACAACTACATTATAAAAAACTAAGAAAAAAGATAGTAATATATTTACCTGCAAATTTACCATTTCTGGCGCTCTTCATTTCTTTCTATAGATTAGGATTTCCATCTGTTATCATTTCTCTTAAGCCTGAAGAACCCTCTTTTAACATTTTTGCATTGAAGTTCTGATAGCAACAACTTCTTTTCAGCTTTCGTTTATCTAAAAATATCTTTATTCCACCCTTATTTTTATGGGATAATTTTGCTGGATATAGAATTTTTACTTGACAGTTTATTTATTTTTTTTAGCATTTTCAAGAAATAATCCTATTCTCTTCCGATCTTTAATGCTTCTGATTAGATATGAGCCATCATTCTTATCTTTTTTCCTCTGACTATAGCAAGCCATTTTTCTCTGCTGGTTTTAAGATTTTTCTCTATCTTTGATTTTCAGTATCCTATACAGTAAAAGATGTTCTTAGAAGTGATTTTCTTTGTATGTATACTACTTGGAGTTTGCCAAGATTCTTGACTATTCTCATCATATTTGATAAATTTTAAATTATTATTTTCTCAAAAATTTACCTGCCCCATTCTGTTTATTTCATTATTTCCTTCTGTAACTTAAATCTTACATCTTTGATTAAAATTGCTTAATATTGTCCCACAGGTCATTGTGACTCTTTGTTTTTGTTTCCGATCTATGTTCTATTAATTGATCTCTAAGTTCACTAACCCTTTCTTCTGTAGTTTCCAATCTGCTGTTAAACACATTCAGTATTTTATTTCATATATACTTTTAGTTCTAGATTTTCCTTACATTTTTTAGTACTTTTCATTTCCTGCTGAAATTCCCCATCTATGTACCAGTTGTAGTCATGTTTTTTTTTACATGTCTTCACACATATCTATAATAGCTGTTTTAAATCCCTTCTCTGTTAATTCCAGTATCTGGTTCATTTCTGTTTTATTAACTACTTTTTTCTTTTGAAGTCACTTTTTAAAATGTCCTGTTTTTCTTCTTCACATGTCTAGCAATTTTTTGTTGTGTGATGATATTGCAATTATGTCTGATTTTTATAAGTTTTCTCATTGTAACTTAGCGTAGTATCATCCATGTAGTAGGTATTCTAAAAATACCAAATTTAATGAATCCAATTAAATTAGTATTAGGAAACAGTTATTAAAGAGATGAAGAGAAGAGAATGATAAACCCCACACATATAACATGGCAGCCTCCAGTGATTTGATCTTCTGCATTTTAATATCATATAAGCTGTAAATATAATATTGACTTCTTTGTTCCAAAAGAACCACACAAGGCCATCTTCCAACTTCAAGAAAGAGAAAAATGCATTTTTAAAAATAGAATCTTGAAATATTAACATTGCTTCTTAAAAATTTATAATGTCTAAGGCCTAATTATATTAATGCCATCTCCTATTATAAATACAGATAAAGGTATTAATAATAACAAATTTAAAGGCAAAAGTGCAACTTTGTAGTAATTATAATTGATTTGGTTTCATCTTACTTTATAGTTCAGAGGGAAATAATAGCATCGTGTGTCCTGAAGTTATCTTTTATTTGCTGTACAATCTTTCCACATTAGTGACCCTATTTTTAGAGGGTCTTTAAAAATACCCTCTTTTTAAACAAGTATGAGTTTAGAAACTCTGGATCTTTCTTTTATCTTCAATTTTATCAATAGTGAACAATCAAGTAAAACCCCTCTGTGTTTTCTCATTGTCCTAGTCTTCCTTGCTGCAACATTCTTTTTTTCTATCCTGACCATGTATACCACTATTGTAAACAATACTGGTTTTAAAATTTGGAATTATTGCTTTATAAAGTACTTCCTTTCCTACCAAAAAGTTATTGGTTTTTATGTAATTCTTTCAACTCTTGGATTTTCTCAGTTGGGCTTTCTCAAAGCTGGGAATATTTATTTTAAATGAATTTTTGTTTAAAACACATTTGTTTGAAATAATGTATTTTAAACACAGTAAAATTCAAACTTTATTAAATATTCCAATTAACAAATACTTTTAAAATTGTTTTATTGTTTTTATATACACAGTGTGATTCTGGTGTTTCAGACATCATTCAGGTTGGAAAGGGGGCATTTTGGGACTCCAGGGCCCTGTTTACAGATCTGCATTCATTAGATAAACACTTAGTGGTTCTGTTAATCATAATATTCAGAGTCCCATGGTACATTTCCAGAAACCTTAGTGTCTTTCATTAAGATGGCTGACTGCAGAAGTCATTGGCAGACCCCAGAAATTGCTTCAGGGTCTTTCTGCAGCAGATTATTTTTTGGCAGCAGTGGAAAATGCCCTTAGGTTGCTGATTTTTCACCAAGGATCTTGTGGTCTAGGGATTTGCCAATTGTTGTTGAATTTATAAGGTAAAACTTGAATCTGGTTGCTCTCCAGAAAGGACACAACTCAACAGAAATTTCCTACTCTCATTTAAGCTTGTTAATAAAGCACCTGATATATACAGAGATGAATTCATTCTCACCTTTTCTACTTTCAGCTTAGTTTGTGATGCAGGTTTTCATAACATATAATATATATTTCATAATATATACATAGCTCCAAGCAAACACTTTTGATATGGTAATCTTAATTCTTCCATTTAAAAATTCTTCCATTTAAAAATTCTTCCATGACTAACAATTTTAGGATATTTCTCTTTGTTGGCTAATTAATACTAATATCATGGTAATAATGATAAGAGTAATAGGTACCATTATTTAAAATACATTAAGTGTAGGCAGTGGCTTAAGTGCTTCACAGGCATTATTTTATTTATTCTTCTCTCCACAGTCCTGTGAGATAGATGCTATTATTACCCCTGGTTTACATATGGAGAAGCTAAAGATTAAGAGATCATATCACAGGCCCAGGGTTATACAACAGTGGGTAGATGAGTCAGAATTCACAACCAACTCTGTCTGGCTCCAAAGACCAATACATTATGTTGCCTCACTGAACTACAAATTTCAAATTGACTTTAATTTGCACTGGACAAAATCCTATAAGGAAATAAATTTAAAGTGAAAGTTCTCATGGGTTATTTAAAAGGTCTATCAAATTCTTTAAAACGGAACTTTCTAGAATGGTAAATTCTTACCCAGATAACCATGAAATTAAAAAAAAATTAACAAAATATAATAATTTAGTGAAAACGATTAAACATCAATTTACTGATACTGTTAGAAATGTATATAAAGGAGACACTCCCTTATTTGGCAATGGGATCTCTCCTCTCTACATAGTAACAAAAATAGGTTCAAGTTATTTATATGCTTGCACTTATGCCTTCCTTACACTTAGAATCAAATCTGAACTCCCCATATACCTTACAGAGAGAGCATCACATAACCCCCCCCCAAGATTATGCATACGTAGCAGCCACCTCTAACTCCTCGTTCATGTATGTTATGCTCCTGTCTCACTCCCTTCTGTTCTTTGAGCTCTCCAATATGATTTGTTTATTTTCTGTCTTCTCCAGCAAAGCATAGCTCCATGAGAGCAGGCACTTGACATCTAGTCAGATGTCCACAAATATTTGTTAGAATTAATTGAAATTTGTAATGGTGGTACAACTACTAAAATTCACAGCCGACTGGTGATCACGAGTTGGGCATTGTTAGTAATTCGTGAAGTTGTCATCTGTTTATTTCAATTAGAAAAACTGATTCTTTCTTAAAATAAACACTTATGCTTAACCAGAAGTGTTTTAATTATTGCTGTAATATTCGAAGACCTTTCCCTACACTAATGGCAGCTTTTTAGTGAAATAGTTGGCTTTTGTTATGATTTGTAATAAATTTGCTAGTTTTCCTCATCTAAATGATGTTTTTTCAGCCACTTAATATGCAGTTATAACTATATGAATATACTAATTACAAACAAGGTAATAATTACATTTAGTTAATATATTTAATGAATAGCTATCAAATTATTTTATTAAACAGATATGTGCTTATAGGGAAAACATTTAAAATTCGAAAAGAGGAAAAATTAGAAGGGAAACATATTCTTGTAACTGGGATTTGCCCTCTTGGGCAGGTTCCCGCCCCTCTTCCCAGCTCCCATAGTCAGAGCTATGGATACAGTATGTTTGTGGCAGGGGTAGCCTCTTTCAGTACAAGTAGGAATTTGGAAGGAGACATTATCGGTCTGTTAAAATAAATATTCGAAAGCAAAATTAGGTGCAATTTGAGGTCATAGCTGAATTTTTGTGTCTAGCAGAAAGTGAACTTCTAACAGTGTTGTCTCCTTAGAATATCTGTAAAACCGTAACTGTTAGCCTGTCATGGAAAATCCTAGAATTTACATTTCACTTGTAAATAAAACACAGCAAATAAAACAACATCAGAATACATAATCAACCTTGGAAGAAAAATGGCCTTTCTCACGTTCATAGTCATTAGTGGTTGGAAAAAATAATAATCTTCTTCCTTGGAATATTATGTTAGTAGCCAGGAGCTTAAAGTTTTGCTAATCATCTATGTGACCTCGGGGAAGTCAGGTTTTTTTTTTTTTTAGGCTTTGTATTACCTCACATAAATGAGGAGTGGGACTGATTTGATTCTCCTACTGATCTAGAACTAAGTCTCTGAGGTTGTGATGTTTTACATGGAAAGCAGAGCAGTTATTTTTCCATAAGGGGCACACTCATCCATTGTTTTGGGGGAATCCATCAGCTTCTATAGATATAGCATCGTCCTAAGGGAAACACCTCTGAGAATAAAATTCTCTTTATTTTTTTCTTTGTTCAAACAGACATGAACTTTATACTTTAACACTGAAAAAGAAAAATTTCAAGGAAAGATTGATTGACTGGATCATTCATAGACCCCTCCATAAATAATTTTATCATTTTAAATGGAAAGGAATTCTTCTGAATAATGTTGAAGGACATTTTTCTGTGTGTGTGGTTTTAAGAACTTAATTCAGAAATTGAATGACTTATTTTACTCCAAACCTTATTTTGCTGTATAGTTAAAGAAATTCAGAACCAAATCAAACCTTTGCTTTGACATATTTGGAAGCGATTATGTCGTGCATATGACTGCATTTATAATTGATCTTTCTTCCTAAAAGGTTTCAGGTGGTAGAGAATGTACAACCACCATGGAAAAGTTTTTTTTTCTGTGTTTTAATGTATTTTGGCATCTTATTCTATGTGAGATTGGCTGAAATGTAGTGGTTGTTTGACTAAAAGGAGGAAGGCTGAAAAGGGAGAAGATGCAGAATTATAGCTTAATAGTAATATTTTCTGAAACCCAGGTCAAGAGAATGATAGGGCACAAATAGCTCTTTTCTGGTCAAAATGCCTCTTTGATTACAAGGAAATAAAGAAGGATTCATTATGCCTGATTATGTTTGCTGATTAACATTCTGGATGAGGTAGATATTAGTTGTTGAGAAAATGTCTTCTGGAGACAGAAAAACACAGATTTGAATCCCGGCTCTTTTTTCTACTAGGGCTGAGACCCAGGGCAAATTTCTTAGCCCATGGGAGTCTTAGTTTCTTCTTCTGTATAATCAGGATGGTGATACTTGCCCTGTAAGTGTGTCAGGCTTCCATGGGCTTGCTGATTTACATGAAGTATTTAGCACACTGTCTGGTGCAGAAGATGATTCCACTTTGGGGTGGCCATTATTATTGTGATCATTATTTTGACCAATACTCTTGAAACACAAAGAGGTTGATTACATTTATAATTGCATATTTAGTCTCTACCTCCTTGGAGAACTGTGAGCTCTGTGAGGCGGAGACCACATCTGTTTTTCCGTGTTGTAATTGGGACTTAGACACACAGCTGGCACTCAATAAATATTTGAAGAATGACCGAACAAAGAAAATGAAGGGTCATCTCAAGAGTTAGATACCCATTAGGAAGGAGGTTAAAAGCATCATTTGCCAAAGAGAAAAAATATGATGTTGTTAGCAGAACTGATAGTAACGTCACAGCAGAAAGGCTGCCCAAGGCTAAGAATTTCATTTCAAGTCTCCTTGGGATGCTGGTAGGCTACTGGATTTGGTGTTTTGGATCCCCAGAAGGGTTGAACTGAAACAAATTTTTGCCACACCTGTACCCTCTTGGCAGAGAGTGAGGCAGAGAGTGAGAGGCCCCTATCTAAATAGCCAGAGAGAGAGCAGAACTATTTCCCTTCATAATCATCAGTCAGTGTTGGCACAGTAGGCTAGCTGATTGTTCAGTCTGGTTTCATTGTTGTTTTAAACAGGTTACTTTATGTGCCAGAAGAGAAACACAAACAAGATATTGCTACTAGGACACATTTTATATTCCTCTTCCAAATTCATTAACGGCTCTAAAGGAAATCTCTCTCGTAATTGCCTTAAGCATTTTGTCTTCATTATTCTTTTTAACTCTGTGTGCCAATTTTTTCTGGGGCCTTCTGAATTAAAAGTGACATTAAACCCTAGGGCAGGTGGTTTTGGGAACATGTTCCCATGTCAATTTCCAGGAGCCACCACCATGCTCTTAGAAATGTCTCAGCAAGACGGATGTCTGGAGTCAGGTTTTATTCATTCAACTTTCAAAGACAACATTAACTATTAGGTTAAAATCAGCCAACTTCTCTTAGGTTTGGAGACATCTCAGTTGAACTTTATAAGTCTCATTTGCCCCATCCCCAGTGGCAGGTTATGACTGTGAATCTCAGTCACGTCTCAGAGAGGTCCACATCCAGTCTCAGGTCGTTATTTGAGAGGAGTTACTGGATCTTGACTCAGAATTACAAGGTGTGTCTTAAACGTTAGACTGTCAAGTGAGGTAGCATTTCGAGGGCTATGACTATAGTATTTAATCCTTGCACCAGTCTGATAGGGGTAGATATGTACTATTATTGCTCTCACTTTATGAGTAATCAAACTGATGTTAAAAGATAAATAAATTATCCAAAGTCACATGGGAGGATGTGACAGACCTAGGATCAGAAATAAACTGCTTTTGATTCTATGAACAGTGTTTAAATATTATACTTTTCAGAAAGCAGCCTTTATTTATGAATATTTATCAATTCTTTCTTTGATCTGGTATTGATGGGTGACTGCAAGTTATAATGAATTTGGAAGGTAGACAGACTATCAAAAAGTACAGGTTGAATTAAGTCGAGTCAGGGCAGAGTCATTTTTATTCCAATGGGCTAGAGCATTGTTCCCGGCAATATTTGGTGCTATTGGCCTTACATTTTCTGGAGTTACCCTATACAATCCACATGATGCACTTTGGGGTGCGGGGGACACTGCTCTTAGATGAAGCAAAAGTCATCTTCGGCAAGATAATTGGGCAATGTGCTTTTTGATGGTGTGTGGAAACATCTGTAATCTGCAGCATTTATATACCAAGGACTCTGAGTATTCATTGATTCATTAATTCATTCCTTCATTATTTTCTTGCAAAGGAAAAGATTCTAGAAATTTCCCTTGAGACTTGCAACAGCAGGCAGGGAGCCAGAAACAACTGGAGGACACTGATACAGTGAATCAGACACACCAGACTCTCTTTGTTTCCTTCCTCTGCCTTTTAAAAAAAAATTATCTTTAAATTTAATAGACTAAAGATGGCAAAAAGGCAGAGCAGATGATACCTGCTCTGAGCAAGGAGGGTCTTAGGGGTCCTTTGGGAGTGTCTGGATGAGATTTAAGTTATTGATGTATATTTTTCCGACAAGGCAGAAACCAGCCCTGGATTTGAAAAGTTCACCTAGACTCCAAGTGGAGAAGTCTGGTGTATTTGCTTTTCTGGAAGAGGTAACTGTTTCCTGCTGCATGGTTATGTTAAGGGTCGGGAACCAGGGCACGTTGGAGATAAGGATTTAATGAATACATATGAGAAGAGGAGATTCAAGCCACTGAGCAGCATACTGCCCTGGGCCACTTCTCATTTCAGGATAGTGAGATATTTAGGGGGGTAAATTTCAGACAATCATGGAAGATATTCAAAGGGCATTGGGGTGAGAGATATGTCTTTACCTGTGTTTTCAACAGCAGGTGAGTGGTCCACCCAACTGAGAGCCTTATGAATCACTGCTCAGTTTTGTCCATTGTCTTTGCTTTTAAATTCATGTATAGCTTTAAAAAATATGATTACTTCTGCCCCCTGTACTCATTATTCCATGTGGCAGAAAGAGCGTGCTTTTAATTTATTCTTTGCTTCTAATTGTAGTGTCTGTATGTCAGGGTTCACTGACTAGAGAGAGAATGAGCCCTGCTTTTGTAAAGCAGTTAATTGAACCTGGTAACGATTACTGTCAGAAATCCCCTGGGTTGTGCCGGTCCCTCAGCATCATCCCTCATGGTGGTTTGCAGCATCTAGTGTGCTGGGACACTGAAGATCTTCCCAGAGGAAACAACAAATTGGAGTTTGTGTACTGCAGACCCTGACTGCAGTAACGTTAGTAACCTTTTCTGGGTTGGTACCTGTCTCTGGTGCTAGAGACCACTGAAGAGAATGTTCCTTTTTTGAAATGTTTAAGAAAATGTTTGCAATACAGGCAGCAGACAAAGGAGCAGTATCTAGGATAGGGACAGAACTCCTCCATATAAATCACAAAATTTCACAATAAAAACTGCTCCATATCAATCTACTGCAAAACAAAACAAAACAAAACAAAAAAACCAGTAGAAAAATGGGCAAAAGATATGAACAGTCAGTTGACAGGAGTAGAATTACATGGACAAAGAAAAGATGCCAATCTCACTAGTCATCAAGAAAAACTAAATTAAAGCAGTGAAATACCATTTTTACCAATCAGTTGGCAAAATGATAATGGTGATGATGATGATGATGATGATGATGATGATGACTATGATGGTGATGGTGGTGATGATGATGATGATGATGATGATATCAAATGTTGGTGAGACCTATAGAAATGTGGCTCCAGTGTTATGGAAGCTTGTAAAACTGCAAGTGCACAGGCCCTACATCTTGTATCTGCTTACAGAAATGGTAGCACATGTGTATCAGAAGGTAGCATGACTTGATTTAGCAAAAACCCACAAACTGTCTAAATGTCTACCTATATGGGAAGGACTAATGAGACTGTGGCATATCCATGGAATGGGATTCTAGGTAGTAGCTAAAAGGTCTGAATCATATCTACAGGTAATGACAAGGACAGTAACCAGAATGTGTATTGTTAAATTTACAAATCCAAGGCAGGACTTAAGAATTATTTGTACAATGTGATATAATTTAAGTTAAAAAGGAAAATGATCCTGTATATATTGAGTGTCTATATACCTCTGTTATTACAGAGGAAAAAGCCTGTTTGTAGGATTTGGACACAAACCAGGGATTAGCAGAATGGTCAAAGGAGACTCTTAGCTGGGATGCTTATTACATTTTTACAAGGAAATTATTTGGGGTAATCAAAATTGAATTTTTAAAAGTTTCTAAAAGAGAAAATGAAGATATTAATTAGTGGGTAAATACGCATTAGAACCTGCTACTTGCCTTTACAGTAGCCGCAGAGAGAAGCTGGAGATCAGAGCCACCACCCAGAGTGCTTGCACCTGGTCTGCTTCATTCCATCATTGGATGGGCCTCAGGATCCTGCCTCCATGAAGGGTTCTGATAAAGATCAAGTGCGACTGTGCATGTCTTGCTCTCCCCTGCTTCCTCAGCCCCTAACACAGTGCTTCTCATGGAGCAAACATGTGTTGGATTGATATTGAACTTGGATATCTCGTGTGCGGAGTGTTCTGTTGACTGTGACTACAGTTATGTAACTGGTGATAGATAATCGTCATCTGCCTTGCATTCAGGAGTGTCCCAGGCTTCAGATTCTGGAGAGTGTGTGCCATACATAGGCCCTGGGTTTACATAAGCCTCTTTTTTGGCTGTCCTGTGCAGAAAGCCACTTAGCCTGTATAAAAGAGGGCTTCCAACATTGTAGCTCGAGGCCTTTCTCTAACCTGCCTGGAGCATTAGAACCAGGGCCAGCTTCACGGGCCTGCAACCTATGTGAGCACACAAGGCCCCATGTTCACAGGGCCCCACACTTGGTTTAATGCTCTTCTGATGCTATCTTGAAATTCTTAATAATTCTTGAACACGAGGCCCTGCATTTTCCTTTTGCACTAGGCCTTACAAATTATGTATCCAGTCATGGTTAGAGTGACTTTTGGGGCCTGCCCTTGGCCAGTGATGAGGAGAGCTAATGAGAACTCTGGACCTCAGTTGAAGAGAAGCTTCTGGCTGTGGCTTCATGAAAAGCAGACAGATCTGATGTTGAGGCAACAAAAGGAGCTCTTTATGACAGTGTGGACTTTCATGTGTCTCAAAGGAGACCATGGAATCTGTGTTTTTGCCCTGAGGGCAACAACTACTTTCTGCCTTTGTGCTTGAATGCATATTAGGCGGCCACAGCTCCTGGTGGGCCTGCACCCCTCTGAAGGAAGGCTTTGCTACATGACTGCTGAAGATGAAGAGCCTTCATTCTCCTGGTGGATGACTGTTTTGCATTTTAGTCAGATCTTGAGCTACAAGGCTCCACATTCTGGGTGATGGATCAAGTAGCCTCAAGGGAGCCTCTGCCACATCCCCAGGAGCTTCTGGTCTGTCATAGTCCAGTGCACTTAGATTTCTTCATACTGCCTCTGCTTACAATTTCTGTCCTCTCGCTGAATCTCTGCATCCTTCATACCTCGCATGTCGCTGCATTCCTGTATCTCTGCATCTTCATATCACCACATCTCTGCATCCCTACATTCTCGTGTCTGCATCCTGGTTTACCTTGTTCACAGCACTGGCCCTGGGGATGCAGGAGGAGGAGATGAGAAGTACCCCCAACTATTTTTTCTCCTTCCTGAAGTAATTAATGAAGGAACATGGATTTAGAAGTCAGAAAGATCTAATTTCAAAGCTCAGTGTGGTCATTTAATAGGTTGTCAAGTTCTTAGGCAAGTTACTTAACACCTCTGCATCACAGGTTAAGGATTACCTAAGAAAGGGATCTAAGGCACCAGAGTCACAGTTTAAGCACTTTATCACTCTGCTTCTCTTTTCCTCGAATTTTCACTAGTATCTCTGTCAGCCCCTCTCCCATCCCCAGCTGTGCCCTATCTGAACTGCTGTGGAGATACCAGATATGGCCAAGGCAAAGTGGGTTTGGATTTTCCTCTGAAGTTAAGATGATTCAATGCACATTACCATTCATGGAGAAGCCCCATTATTTCCTGTGGTTTCACTGAACGAAATGAGAGCAATTCTGAGGCATTAGGCCTTGGGTCGGACACTGAGGATGGGGGAGGGGCCAGTCCTCAGCTCTTGAGCATCTCACAGCTCTGCCTTGTTAATCAACAGAAAGCAAAGCCTTCATGTGACATTGTTCAATGAGTGATTTTGCTGGCTTTCCATGGACTTGGATTGGAGATTGACACATGGGCTCATTGGTAGCCCTTCTTCATAAGAGCGGTTCAGATCAGCACATTCCTAGCCTTGGAGACGTCAGGCACCTCAGGGTGCGCTGGAGGTTGCTTGGTTTAAATGAGACTTGTCGAGTTGTTCCTTATGGTTTGGTCGTTTCTTTTAAGACTTTAACCCAAGTGTGTATCCTGGATAACTTTTCAGACAGAGGTCTATCTCTGGTTGATAGTGGGCAGAAGAAGAGGCCAGGGGCATGTCTGTATCACAGATATGCTAGTTGGTAGACACATTTTTATTTGTAGTCTAAAGATAATAGGACATTTGCAAAGTTTACTTCAGGCACCAAACTCTTATTTATAACATACTTGTTTCTCAAGAATGCCATAAAATAGCAATAATTTTTATAGCTCCAGATTATTTTGATCTTTTTCAGCCTTCCATTTTTGTTATAAAATGTACTTTATGTGTCTGTCATAATATTTGCCTTCCCACTCCTTTTAATGGGTTAGGATATTTTGGAATCAATTACACAGTGCTTTTGTTTCTCACATTAAATGTTCCACCAATTCTTCCTCTAAATATTTTGAATATTGAAAACAATTTCTAGGTGACATTAATTATGATACACATCTCTGCTGAGCTATTTTTCCCTGGTGATATTAATGATAGTGTTTCGGCATTCCTGACTGACTGTCATTAACCCATCATAAATACCAGCCCCAATTAGTGTGCAGAAGTGAAATCAGTTGAGGAATGAAATATATGTGCAGCAAATAGAGGGTAGATGCTGTGTCTTTCCCTGAGGAACAGCTGAATTTGTCAACTGTCACATTTGAATTCCTAATAGTTCTGTTTGTGTAAAAATGCCCTCTTTGATTTTTTTCCATTTTACAAAATAATTTGTAACCACAGTTGGCAAGGATGTCTGTAAAATCTTATCCTTTGATTCTTTCCTATTCTGCTCAATCAGAAAATCCTTTTCGATTCAAAGATAGTTTTATGCCATGTAGCTCCCTATTGATGTGTCTGCATGTACTGTCTCTACTTCTGTGTCTTCCTTGACTCCGGATTCTTTTTCCTTTTCTCTTTTTTTCCCTTTTCATTCTTTATATTTTCCCCCTTCCCTCTTTCCCTTCCTCCTCTTCCCCCTACCTTCCTCCATCCGTATGTCCTTTCCTCCCTCCTTCCTTCCTTCTTGCCTTCCCCTCTCCATTCCTTTCTTTATGTCCTTTGTCCCCTTTCTTCGCTTTGGAATGTGTTATCAGAAGTCAGAACTGAGAGTATTTATGCTAATGCTGTGCTCAGCCCAGGATGAACTGGAAGTGCCTGGTCATTTGGCATTGTAGAGTGCCAGAAAGTCCTGCACTGTGGATTGTCAGTGCATATCCGTCGACTAATAAAATTTTGCATAAAACATTTTTCGAAGTGTGTAACAGAGGACAGTTTTTAAATTACCAAACATATAGAACACATGTGCTTTCCTTGGGTCAACCATCCAAAAAATAGATGTTCATTTGGTTGTTTAAGGTATGTATTTATTCAATACCTTCTTAGACCTATGGCATTGGGCTTGACATGGGCTTTTAATTATGGATCCCAAAGTAGTTATGTTCACATCGAGATAGTTTTAAAAGTGAAAGAAAAGCTATTGATAATTCTTCTTGGACAACAGTTGTAAAGCAGGACTACTCTAGGTAAATGGTAGGATTGCTAGGTAAAATATAGGAGATCCAGTTAAATTTGAAATGTAAGTTTAACTGGGCGGCCTGTGTTTTTATTTGTCCTGGCAATTCATGTGTAGTCATAATCACACGAGACATGCTTCATGCCAGCACAGAGCTTATAGTCTAGTAATCATAACTCTAGTCATTGACCTCAGGTACTGTACTGATTACTTAACATGACAGCCCTAGGAAGTGGTGGTGTTTTCCCACTTCACAAGAGAAGATTAACAGGTTGATAACATCTCCAAGGTCAGAAACCTAGGACCTAGAGGGTGGGGTGGGGAATGAGGAGTCCGGACCAGGACCTCAGATCTTATGCTGCTAATACCTGTGAAGGTTTCACCCTTCTCACCACACTCTCCTGCCTTCTGACCAGTGTGTGACAGCAATGAGTCCCTTTCGCAAGTTTTTAAAGAGATCCTGCAGGAAAGTGAGGAGTGTTCAACATTACTTCTCCACTGCTGAATTTTCCAGGCAGCAGGAGGCAACCAGCTGTTTTCACTGTATCAAACCCAAAACATGTCACGCAGAAAAAATGTCAAGTCATTTTGAAAAATGTCTGAAGCATAATGTGCTTGACAGGGGTGAAATAGCATTGGCCATAGTCACGTAATTACTACCTTGGTGTTTATTTACTATACAGCCCTTTCTTCTTCACTTGGATTAAATCAATCTGAGCAACAATGCAGCTTTATAAAACCCAGGTCTCAGCGCGTACAACAGTTAGATTTTCTCAGGTTCTTCATATGCATGATCCTTGCCACGTTGACTAAGCAACTTAACAGTTTCTCCCATGTTCATATCTTCAGACTAAACTCAGACAGACTTATTGAATTAAAGTAAGTGAAGGTCACGTACTTTTTTCTGCAAACAAAAAATGTTACCATAGGGTGAGGCACTGAGGCCCAAGATCTGATTTGAATTTAAGCTGCCGCCAGACACCATAACATTGCCATCCACTAGATGTCGCTGATGATTCACACCAGTGCAACTCCAAGCCCATTTAAGGTGCATAAAAATGTCAAGTTGGAATTAAAAACGTGAAACTTCCAAGTATTTCTTTTTTTAAAAAAAACCTTTTACTTTTTAATATCTTCTTTATGTTCATCCAAATGGGCCCTCTTTCTCCTTTCAATGATCTCTTTCTACCTTTCTAAATTTAGCAAAAAAAGTTGAGGAAGGTAAGAAATGTTGCCAGATTTAAACCATCTTGCTCTTTGTGTATGTTGCTTTTTTCGAATTTTGGTGAAACTCGGCAGAATTCATTTCCTTGATGAATTTGGTTAGTTGTGTAATCATGTAACTTATCTAGTTACTGTAGATTTTCTACATCCACTGAAGTTGATTTTGCTTTTACATATCTATACTTGATTTACTTTCAGAAGGAAAAATATCTTTAGCACTAGGCTTTGCCCCTGAATTTAGGAATGATCTGGTACCTATTGTTGTCTGAATAGGGTGAATCCTTGGTCATCCTTTCTGGCTTTTAGACTCAAGCTGGAGGGATGCTCCTGGAGGAAGGGGGGTGGTCGGATGTGGAGGATATGAAGTCAGTCCCTAGGTACACAGAGTAAATTCTAGGCTGGGCAACAACAACAAAAGGAGAAAGACTGGCAGCTGCTATAGATTTTCACTCCTAATGAGCTACATTTTTTCCCCCCAGAGCATGGCTAATATGGGATGGGATCCTCAAATTTAAAAAAGGAATGTTTAAAAGGAGTAAGGTTAGCTTTAATCAACCAAAAAAATCATAAAACTAATTTTCAGAAAAGCTTGAGACCCATGGAAAGTTCTCTTGTAAATATTATAATGGCAAACAGTTTTTCTTTCTTTTTTTTTTTTTTTCCCCCTTTGGTTAAAGAGAAGTCTCCTACTTTTTAAACAGCAAACCACCTGATTGGAGGGGGAGTGTTAGAGCACTGTATCAGATTGGGAATTTCCTCTAGATCCTGTCTTCACAGGGGAGCCCTAATGTTGTAGTACCTTCTGTAAAAATGGTTTTAATGCTTCTCAGCTGTAGTTGAACTTTCAGTCAGAATGGAAAGGGACTAATAGATTTCCTGGGGCTTATATCATGGTGGACAACTGTATCATGAATGGTACTTTGCCAAACTCTGTGGCTCAACTCCTATGCCTACCTTGGTACCCAGCAATATGAAGCCCCTAGTTGTTGTTGTTTTTTTTTTCTTTTTTTGCCATGGACTTTTCTTGGATAGTAGAATGAAGTATTTCTTTGAGTTATTTTTTACATAGTCTTCTATGGGTTTCATTATATTGCAGAAAATTTAACATCCATGAAATAAGAATAATCATAAGAGGGTTAGATTTTCCAGTCATTGGAAGAAAAAGGCCCAAGTTCCCTGATAATAACCTGACATTCTGTTTAGAATTTCAGTGAATGAATATTCTAAAATCGTCTACTTGACTATACTGTGGGTTGAGATAGGGGGAAAAGAAGCCACATGCAGTATCAAAACACAAAACACTTCCTGAGTTTCCCCACAGTATAAATTAGTCATATTTAATACTAATTATGTCCTTGCTATACAACAACATCCTGTGTAAATTGTGGGAAAATGTGAAAACATTTCCAAGCCTCAAGCAAGTTTTACAGTGAGTTTGTATATGTGAATTTGTTATTTGCTAGGTGTCTCTTTTGATACAAATTATCCTCTGTATATTTACTAAGATGCAGTGTTGCTATTTTTCACTTTCAGAAAAATTACTGTTATTTTCTCTCTCCTTCAAAGTGTTTAAAGTGTTGGGGTTGGATCAATAATACAGTGAATTTAGATCTGGTTTCATTTAGATCTATTTATGTATATATTATTAAGATCCTCAGTGAATTTGTTCATCTTTGGTAATTTATAACTCTCTGTCCCCAGAGTCAATATTCGAAATTTATACCAACAAGTAACCATTTTTGATTGAAGTTTCTCTTCCAACTCAACGCACCCAGAAGTTGGCCTAATCCTAGACATGGTTTAGTTTCTTGGTTTCTTGATGGGTCTTGGGTATTCTAGGTCCCTCAGGTATGCCTAGGTCCTAGATGTGCCTAGAACCTGCAGTAAGTTCTAAAACTAGCTGGACCCTTGAATTTCCTTTAGCCTCTCAATGCCTTCAGCAAGACATCATGTTCATACTAGAGAGAATGCTTTAAATCTATGAAGACACTGTCAGTGGAGAGTTTTTCCACATTTATTTGATTATTATGGAAATTTGCTTGAGAAATGATTCTTTCATGAAAAAAATATATATAATACATTGATATTATATATATATTAAATACATAAAATGTATTGATAAAGTTTATTGTTTGGGCCTAATGTTCTTAGATAAATTATAGTTATAAAAACCATGATGAGGGTCTATGTTCATTAATGTGAAAGATAGCCATACTTCATTTTCCAGCAAAACAAAGTAAAATAGAAACTGCAAAATGCTCTGTACTATTGTGCTCTCATTTTTATAAATGTGTGTGTTCATGGATATATATCTAAAAGACTATATCATTAGAATAGTAGAATTACAGCTATTTAAAATTTTTGATCTTTTGGTGCCTTCTAATTTTTATGATGATATTATATTACTTTTATTATTAGAAAATAAATAAGGAAGCACTTTCCCTGTTAGGGATAAACACAGGTTGTATTTGTTTCAGCTCTCTCAGTTCACTTGGTGTTTTCAGATGTTGATATCAAAATATAACTGAGCAAATAATGCAGATGCATTTCTGTACCCAGGTGAATTCTAGAATACATCATTCTCTAAAATATTGTAATTCATTTTGAAGAAGAAGGAAGTGAAAACTCTTTACTAACTATCTCTGAGTTTTTCTCTAAAAAAGAAAGCATTGAAATCTCCTTCTCAAAGAGTTCTGTGCCAGTGGACCCATTTCATGTGTTTCTTTCCACCCAGGCTTGGTTGGGATTCTGTTAAGGTTTTATCGAAACATTACAAATATATTAGGAATGTGAGGTTTTCAGCATGCGCATATTGCTGCTGCTGTTTATTATGTTTTTTTTTTTTTCTAAATTACTTCAGGCATTAATTTTAAGAAAGCCCGCCTGGATTCAATTTATTTTAATTAAAATATAAAACGAGAATGGAGTAAAGGTTGACATTTTGGGAAGTTCCCTTAACATGTTGTCTGCATTGTGTCTTCTGATTTCCAGTCACAGATGAAGAGCAAGGATTACTGGGTCTTGCTTGGTATCATGGCCTTTTTCACCTTGTCTTTTGCTTGGGCCAAAATAATTAAGCATTGGAATACTTTTTAAAAAAATCAGAAAGTTTTAATTTTGGTAGGCTAACACATTTTAATCAGAATATTATGAGCTGCTGTTTTGATTCAAAGCAAAGAATGAACACAGATTCACTTGTGAAATGATCCTGTGTTGAGCTTAATTTGACATTAAAGGTCGAGAAGAGGAGAAATGAATGTAGCTCGTTGGGGCAATGACCGTTGCTTAGGAAGTTGTGAGTAGCTGGGTATTATGCACTTGTTCAGTGTCTCTCTTTCTAGTTGTAAACTCTGAGAATGAAGACAGTGTTTGTTACTTTCTTCGTTGTTTTAATTCCTAGGACTAACCAGTGCTTGCAATTTAGTACCTGCTCAATAAATAAGCACCAAATGAATGAATATACTCTGGAAATGATAGAGTTGTCATCTTTTGATATTTCTGCCAGGAGTTAGTTTTCTTTTGACTGAATACTCTTAAGTTTTCATAAAATTAAAATTTGAATTGAAAAAAGTAATGCCTGAATCCATTTTACTTAAAAGTCATTAGAACATTACTGATCCATCTAGTTCCAGCGAAGATGGAATAGCCTCATTACACTCAGGTCCTCCCTCTTCTAACTAAAAGACTCTAGACTTCACATAAAAAATGAACATAGGAAGACTTTGAAAGGTAGAAGGAAGAAGATGGACTGCTTAAGGACCTTCAGACATGAGGAACCACATGGCTGTGGGTCCCCTGGGTTTCCTTATTACTTCCCATACATCATGAACAGAGCACTCCAGAAGCCTCCCACCTGGACCGCTAACAAGCACAGACTGCAAGAAAAGCCTGTTCCCTTAAGACAGAAGACTGGGGAAAGGATGGTCTAACAGCAGAAACCTTTTTTGGCAGTATTCACTTTACACCACAGAAAAAAAAATAATCCCCCACCTCCCTCTGGTTTTAGCAGGGCCAAGCACAGCCCTGACTTATCTTCCATGCTGTGCTCCCAACCAGCAGAATCAAGCAGCAGTGCTTCAATGTCTCTGGCTGTTGGTATTGGCAGAACTAAGCAAAGAACTAATCTTTCATTCCTTGCCTGATTGAAGCAGGCAGGGAGTGTCAGCTTCTCCCACCGGGTACTTTTGTGTGGCTGAAGGGGAACCTGATTTTCCATCCCTTGCTTGGTGAACATAGGCAGTGGTCCTTTTCCCCTGCCTGGGCACCGTCAGTGGGGCTACAGAGTGAGCTGAGCCTTCACCCATGACCAGCACCAACAAGAAGACTAAGTGAAGCAAATTGGGGTCCATCAGTGTTCTTCTTTCTTCCACCCCAGTGGAAAGCTTAACTTTCACACTCCACACTCAAGCAGCAGCAATGAAACTGAATGACACTGAATGAGAGCTAGTTGGTACTCTGGTCTTGGCCCACCCTTATCCCCCACCAGTGCTGGTGGGGTCCCGTAAGGCACCAGTGAAATGACCAAAGTAGTGTGAAGTGAGGCTATCAGTATTCCAGTGTCCCCAGCCCCACGTAAGTGGGGATCAGTGGGAAGCTGAAACTTCACCTCCAGCTGGCCTTAATAAAATGGAATGAGATGGTGGAAGGAGACTAGTTAGCACTCTGCTCCCCTCTCCCTTGGGGTTAGTAGGTCCCACTTGGGAACTGGGCTTCTGTGTGCATTCCACAGCAACCAAGTAATATTTCTCCTCTCTCCTCTCCCACTTCTCCAGTGTCAGTGGAGTTCAACAAGGAGTTGAGCTTATAAGTCTTCTCAGAGCCAACAAGGGTAATGTGAGATAGAGCCCACTTTCACTGGGCAGATGTTGGCAGGGTCAAGGGGTGAGCGGAACTTCTACCTGACTTGAATGTAATAAGGTAATGTGACTCAGTGTATCGCTTTTGCTGAGGTAGTATTGAGAGGGCCCAGTAAGAAGCTACATACACACTGATCCAGACCTTTTGCTACAGCTTCACAGGAGAAGAGGCTGCTAAATGAGAAGATTAAATAGGATCCAGAGTCCCATAATATCTAAAATGTTCAAGATACAATTCAGAATTACTGATCATATCAAGAACCATTAAAAAAAATCACAATTTGAATAAGGAAAGACAACAAAGTGAATCAAGAATGAATTGGTTGGTGGAATTATCTTTCAAGGATTTTAAAGCAACCATCATAAAAGTACTTCAATAAGCAGTTATAAATTTTCTAAATGAAAATTAGAAAATCTCAACCAAGAAATAAAAGTTATATAAAAAGAACCAAATGGAAGTTATAGAACTGAAAAATACAATAACCAAAACAAACAAACAAACAAACCCCAAAATCCCCAAAAAACAACAACAGATTTGCTGGATGAGCTCAGTAGTAGAATCAAGATAACAGAGGATAGAATCAATGAACTTGACAATGGATCAATAGAAACTATCTTAGAGTTTATGCAGGCTGAAAAACAGAGAGACATAGACTGAGGAAAAAAATAAAAGAACAGAGCCTGGGGGAGTCTATACGACAATAAAACAAACAAACAAAAACCAAATAACTGACATATCATCAGAGACTGAGGAGAGGAGAAAGTGAGACTAAAAAAATATTCAAAGAAATAATGCCTGAAAGCTTCCTGAATTTGATGAAAGTCATAAGCCTGTAGATCTAAGAAGCTGAAGCTAAGTGAGCTCCAAATAAGATAAACCCAAAGAAATTCACATGAAGACATATTAGAATTAAACTTCTGAAAACTAAAGGCAAAGAGAAATGGACTAATTATAGGGGAACACCTATTTGAATTACTGCAGATTTATCATCTGAAACCATGGAGGCCAGAGGAAGTGGTATAATATTTTTTCAGTATTGAAAGAAAGAGACTATTAGTTGCAACAAGAATATTCCTCAGGAGTAAAGAGAAATAAAGTTCTCAGACTAAGGAATACTAAGAGAATTTATTGCTATCAGATCTACCTCTAAAGAATGGGTAAAGCAATCTATCTAAACAGAAAGGAAATGATAGCAGAAGGAGGCTTGGAACTTCAGAATGGAAAGAAGAACATCAGGATGGATAAAACTAAGGGTGAATATAATAGACTATACTTCTCATGAGTTTCTTAAATCATGTTTTATGGTTGAAGCAAAAATGATAAAACCTAATGTGTTGCTCGATGTATATAGAGGAAACAGTTGAGACAATTATACTTTTTAAAAAAGGGGGGTGGTTCAGGGCTTCTAAATGCAACACTTCACTAGAAACATCTCTACTAGTAGACTGATAAATTATGCATCCATATTGTAATACCTAGAACCACCACTATTTCAAATTCGTAATTCTCCTTCTTAGCATTTTTCAAAACATGATTACAAGCCTGTATAGGTACCTTACAAAATACAGAGCATTGGCTTATAGAAACTTTATGTAAGTGCTTCCATATTCTACATGACATTCTGCAATTTGGTTTTTTATTCAATATGTTTTTTTAACAACAGTTCCTCATAACTACTGTGTTAGATAAGAATGCACCACTTTATTTTTCTGTTCTTTTATTGAGAAATGTTTTTCAAGACATTTTTCCGGATTAGCTACTACAAGCAATTCAAAATGGACATGCTTGTTGGAGGCTCCTTGGAGTACATGGTTTGTGTTTGTTTTGAAATTTTCTGATTGAAATAAAACCCCCTGTGTACTTTCCCCTGTTCTGTTTCTTTGGCTCATTCCGGCATACATGCTAAGTCAGATTCTTGCAGATCACATTTAGCATGTAATAGCTTTCCTGGAAATGCAAGCACTATAAGAATTCGACATGCTCCTGCATCATGGTAGGTCTTCAGCCAAGGAATTCAGACTGACATTGCCGGTCACTCCTCTTAAACAATTAGGGTGTTCAAGAAATCTCTGGGTGAACTTTTTTTTAAAGTTTAAATAAATCGAAACTTTATTTCAATTTATTTCTTTCTCTTAAAAAGAAGAAAAAAAATATTTTCATTATATAAAAGAATTCATGACGGCCTAAAGTTCCATTTTCTTGAGGTTTCCCGGGGCACTGGAAAACTTGTTCTTTTCTTCGCTTTCTTGATTCCTTACATCATGGCTGGACATGAACCCTTGTACCTCTCTGGTCAGCCAAAATGGTTAAACACAACTAGTCAGGAAGCCAAGTGAGTGGTGGGCCAGAGGCTTCAACACTGCTCTCATGGAGCAAGGGAGACAAATGCTCTGTGGCTGAGAGTGTTTCCAGGTTGGTACACCAACACTCATTGGCCAGGGGCAGACAGACAGTATGGATGCTGGATACCTCATTGGTGGGGTGGGGGAGGATACATAGATATAGATGTATGCACAGTATATATGTATATATACACAGACACCATATCGGTTCTGTAGGGGCTGTATTAAAGAAAATTTTAGCAACAAATAGAATTATAATAAGTTAGTGATGATTGAATGGCTAACTAAAATTTCTCTGAGGACAAGAAGGGCTTTGTTAACTCCATGGGAAGGGTTATAGAAGGAGAGCAGGGTCACTGCTTTATTACTATAATGCTTTTTGGATGAGGAAAATCTGTTGGTTTCTAAGTAAATCTTTTTTTTAATGTACTTATGACCTAATTCTTAAACATGATAGTAAAATAATTTGGAAGCTGGCATGTAGAGGGTTTAGTTACTAATTTGTGTTTCATGATGTGCTTTGGGGCAGTTGATTTACTTTTATCAGCCCCCAAATAAGGGACATGAAGATTTTTACAAATAATTTTCAGTTCTGAAAACCTTCCTGAGAAAAATATTGCTTTGGGAAATCAGGATGACCTCTTGTTGCAGATTTGCAGAGCAACTCCCTGGGAGATGGAAAAGCTCTTCGAGAAATTAAAGTATAATTAATTCATATTTCTTTGTTTAAAGGAAAGACTGAATTGAATTATTATTAAAAGTATTTAAGATGACCTGTTTTTTGTATCAAGGTCATTTAGATGGCTAAATTATGATAAAGGGAGTATCGCATTTGTCAGCTATTATCATTCTAAATTTGCATAAAAGTAATCATAATAGTGAGAGACATTAAATGCATTAATTATCCATTAAAGGGGTAATTTAACAATCATTAAGGGAGGCACTAATAGATTGGTGATCATCTTCACAAATGATGTACTTGATCTAAGCTTTATATAACACCAGAAAGATTAATCTGCTGTTTTTACTTTGGTAAAATATATATTTTCTTTTAGTTTTCTGGTAGTTCCTGTTAAGAATTAAATATTGGAATGAATGAGAAAACATACATTTTGTGCCTGTTCTAAAACTTTGTATAAGATAGATGGACCAAACCATTACCAGTACCAAATTATTAACTAGATATGGGTTTGGTTGGGCATACTGGCTGGCTGGATCCATATTTTCACCTGCCTTGGGTGAGAGGCCTTGCCATTGTCTCAAGTTCAACAGTTATAAAAGCAGCCTCGTAACTGTCCCCAGTGCCCACCATCTTATTGATTCTATCGCAGTTGGAGATGCCATTGCCCATCTCCCATCTTTGGGACATCACAGCTAGTAGCCTTTGTCCAGCTCATCTTGTGTCTTAATTTGAAACATCTTCGTCTCCAATGGGGTTGCTGTGTTTGCAAATAAAAGAAACCCACTCAAGCTAGCCTGTATAAAAGATGATGATGATGATGATGATTATGATGATGATGATGATGATGATGATGATGATTTTAATCAGGATAGAAAGCTTGTGGAACCCAACAGCAGCAGAATAATCAGGCCTTCTGAGGGCCTGAGGCAGAGAAGAGGAGAATTCTTAGCAACCAAGGTAGTCTCCTACTAATTGGCATCTGCTGCTTTTCTTTCAGTCTCTTTGCAGACCTGGTTTCTCTGCTTTGCCAGGCACATGGGTCCCAGCTCTGAATTTATGTGTCTTTCTGAGGCCAGTGCTGGCAATTAATGGCTTAGAGGGTTTGAGCCCCAACCCCAGATTCCTAGGAGGGAGAATCTGTGGGTGTTTTCATCATGCACCCACTCTGGTTCATTGCCAGGTTCAGTCATAAAACATGCTTCAGAGGAGGCAGTTGCAGCTGGTGGCTGGCAAACTCTCTAAGTCTGCTCTTGATATACATTTCCTCACCATAGGAAACCAAGTTCTCTTCTATCAGGAGGGGCGTAACTAACTCTCACTGTTTTCCTCCCCTCCAATCTGTCCCCTACCCTATTCCCTGCCACACAGCTATCTGTTGTGATTCTCCAGTGCAACATTTACATCATGTCACTATCACATTTAATAAACTAAGATCTTTCTGATACTCTGATTCCCACAAGTCCAGACCTTCTCTTGCATTCTAATGGCTCTCTGACCTTATCTGGCATACCTTGTCTTCCCTCTATGGTTGACCATTCTAGTACCCATCAGGGATGTCTTATGGTCCACCTTTTTCTTACTCACACCTTGGATCTGTGCTGCTTCTTTGCTCCTTGTCTGAGATGTCCCTGACCTCTCTCCTCTCCAGTTACAGAGATTCAGCTAAGCCCAGGCAGACCTGGGTTTAAGCATCTGGAGTGGGAGGGGTCATATCTACCTTGAAGGATTAGTGTGACAAGCAGCCAGCTCTGAGCCTTTCCCCTGGGGATAGTTCTGTTAGGAGTAATGTCAGCAGTAGTGGGTGTTTTCCTTTAAGGCCCAGATGAAGCCCCACCTTCCCCAGGAAGCCCACCGTCTATCTTCAAACTGCCTCTGTCTCTAACACAGTTTAAGCAAATAACTGTTCTGTAGTATGCACTGGTGTTCCTGACCCCCTTACTGGATTGCAAACTCCTTAAAGGTAGAAATGATATCTCCAGTTTCTTTTGGATCCATTGCACTCAGTACCCAGGAAATATTTTCTGTCATTATTAGACCAATGTGATCAAGTTTAACCCAATAAACATTTTGGAGTGCCTTTTATGTGTCAGATATCATTCACTGAAAATACTATCCTTGACCCAACAAAGGTCTATGGAGTGAATAAATTATGAAGGATGATATATTTGATTGGCATTGTAATGACGCAGGAACTTTTACTTTCAAGTCTCTAATTAGGCATGGTTTTATACTGGCTCTTGAACAAAGAAACGCAAAGAACATTTCCTTTTTCTTGAATATGCTTAAATGATTGATATGGACTTAAGTATGAATCCATTGTGGTAGACTTTATAGGATGACTCACAGAGCCTGTTTCAGTCCCTTCCTCACTGTCCTCTTCTTCGTGATCTCACAATCTCCTTTGCATCTTTGAATGCCGTGTGACCTAGTTTTGGCCAATAGAGTATTGGCAGACACTCCTAAAGAAGGTTTCTCCCATCACTTAAAAACATAAAGATATGTAAAGAGGAGGTTTTTCCCCTTCTGTCTTTTTCCTACCTGGATCACTGATGCTATGCCCGGAGATGCAGCAGCCATTCTGCTACTATGAGAATAAAAGCCATAGGCTGAGGATGGTGGATGAGCAAGATAGGAAAAGCTGGTACCTCCGTGATTTTCTTGAACAGCTGCACCTCCTGCCCTTAACTATCCACTTGTGGACATTGATATTAAACAAGCTCTTACTTATTTAAGCCAATTATTGGCTTTTAGAGAAAAGTCAATAATTGAATGCACTGTCAATGGGCTGACAGTCGCATAACAACATCACATCTTTAACTGAAGGGTGATAAAATCAGGCTGCTTGGTTGATACAGTTTAATTCAGTTGCTCCCTTAGTATTTATTCAGGCATTAATCCATCCTTCATTAATCCAGTTAACCATCTAAATGTCCATTTGATATATAAGAACAGGGAAAGGGGCTACAGTATGTGCAGCACTGGGCCAGGTCCTCTGAGAAACAGAGTTCCCATCTTACTCATGGCTAGCCATTTCGTGAGTTGCTGCTGAGATGGAGGTCAGAGACCTAATGGGAAAAAAGCTTGGACTTTGGGTGGATGTGAAATCTTCCTACTATTTGCTGGCTGCTTGGGAACTTGAATGTAATCCACATCTCCTGAGCCTGCCTTGTTTGTAGAAAGGGCTGTTGATACCTATGCATAGGAAAGGGCTGTATGGAACATTTAAAGATGTAATGTATGTCCTAGCACACAGAGGTACTGAATGAAAGTCAATGGGAAAGGAAGCAAAGGGAAACTGTTGAAGAAGGAAAGCACCTTGAAAATAAGCACTTCTCTTATTTTATTAGTGAGACTACATGCAGTCGGGGGCATCAGGGGCAGCTTTATATTCTAGGGAATTCAGGCTAAACCAGGAATTCTTCTATACCTCCAGCCCTCTGCCTTTCCCAGGTTGTTTAGTTTTGCCGTCTAAGTGCGTGAGTGTGTGTGTGTGTGTGCATGTGTGTGTGTGTGTGTGTGTGTGTGTGTGGTGGGAAGGTGGGTGGACAGGCATGGTAATGAGACACAGTTCACTTGAGGTAGTGTCTTAGGTTGTGGTAAATTTGTTGCAAAACTCTTGACTGGAAGGCTCTAGTTTTGTGTATTGATCGCCATATAAGGAATCCCTGTTCGAAATGTTAATTTTTTTTTAAAGTCTTCTTTGCTAGGAAGAATTAGGAAGACAGGAGAGGAAGGACTCCCTGTGTGGTAGATGCATGCTTCCCCTCACCTTCATGTCTGTCCAGTGTTTACCAGGAGGAGCAGAGACAGATCTGCAAACCGCTTGGCACCATGCTCTGCTGTCCATCTGCAGCTGGCCTGTGGCGATTTGGCGTCCTTTCCTCACAGGGTCGGTCATATTGTGTTCAGCCTTCATGTTTGTTTCTTGCCGTGTCCTGTCTTTAATACAGGCAGATAGAAGAGATTGGGAAGGAAAATGACTTTCACGGTTTCTAACTTTGATCTGAGCCATGGTTGTAGATCAAAGTGGCCACAAAGTCATCCTTGCTTTGTAGAGTTCTATTGCAAAACATGCTGTTTTGTTTTATTGGAGAGAGCAGGCTGAAGATTTGGTTTTATGTCCTTTAATTCTCTTTGCTTCTGGACTTCCTCATCATGCTGTTCAACATTGGCAGTGGACTTGAAAACACTAGGTGATACTCCTTTTATCCCTGCGAAGCAAGGAAATAGTGGAGATTTGGCCACCTTTAGTGTAACAAAGACAACGAGTATGACACATTGTTTCCCCCTTATCATCTTTTCCAGTCTTTTTTTGGATACTTCCTCAATGAATATCCTTGGTTGAAAATATTAACTAAGATGCCTAGTTTTTCTTCTAGCAAGAGGGAAGCAGCTTTCCCAAACCTAGCCTGTCAGCCTCTCCCAGGACGTCAGTTTGAATACAAAGTCCCAGACTCTCTTTCTCTGGTGTTTTCCTGACCATGGTGTTGAATAATTCTCACTACTTGGAAACCCACGGTGGCCCTTGTTCTTTCTTTCTCAAGTTTTGTTTTACAGTTTTGTTGTTTCTGTGAGGTCCCTGTATGCTTTCAAAATATTCCCTATTGGTTTAAATTGACACAATGAGTATTTTTTCTGAAACTGAAGCCCTGACTGATGCAATGGGCCTTTTAATAAACTAGCTTATTCCTTTTCTTGCCATGGACACTACTGTCTGAGATGGTAAACACGTCAAGGAGACCAAGTAATATGAATTTAGGCCCACCCTATCGAATTGAACCTCTCCTCTCTAGGAGGCACTCAGAGCCAGAACTGATATAGCATGTATCTCTTGCTTTTGTTGGTGTTAAGTTAATGGTTGGCCTGAATTTTGAGGCACTCAGAGCTATATATTTCTGAATAACATGGCCATAGAGGATAATGAGTTCTTAGTCAGAACTTAGCTTATTGCTCAGTCAGTACTGCCCCTGGGATTTCCTTATTAGAAATAACTGAATTCCTTTTAATATTGCTTTAGAGATAAAGATTCTCTTTCTTGCAGAAGAGTCTGCCTCTCCAAATACAGCCCAAATTCTACATCCTCCATGAAATCGTTCTCTCCTCCTCCCTCCCCTCCCCCTGAATGGAGTGAGCCTCCGCCAGCCATGAATGAAACAGAACTAAATGTACCAAAGGATGGAAAGAAAAAAAAAACAATAAAAGAAAAAACCAGAGGTCTCAAGAATTCTTGTCCTGTATATTCCTAGGGAACCATGTCTGAGTTATATTAACAACAACAACAACAACAACAACTTGCAGAAGAGCATGCATAGAATGTATTTATATCCATATCTATATCTGTATTTTTCTCTAGCTATAGATATGCATACATAGGTATACATCTATATCTATATATCTATGTATAACTATACATGCACGTACACACACTCATCTATAGATGGGGAGAATGTGGAGAATCCACATCATTATCACCAGTGATTATATCTTAGAGGGAAGAAGGTAGAGAGTGTTGGGGAACTTAACAGTTTTCATGTCTCATTTCTGTAATGTGTAAGTTTTTAGTTAGAAACTGTCTTACTTTGGTATTTAGAAAAAAAGACACAACTAAAATGGGAGGGAGGAGAGTAGGTGGGGCCTGATGATACTGTATATGTGTGGTTACCTTCAGCCACTCTCTTGTTTTATAGAGGTAGATGTTTACAAGTCTTGCTTGTCTCTGAGCTCCCTGAAAGCAGGAACTGCCTTATTTTTATTGTGTTTCCAGGATCTGTTGCAGAAGTTGCACTAACACGTAGGTGACTGTCTTTGTGCTCTGAGTGAACTGAATGAATGGCTGAAATAGGTTGACAAAAGCAACTCTGGCAATGAGAACTCTGAGAGCAGGTTTGGACTTCCTATATTGTTTAATTGCCTCAACACTGAGTTTCATCCACTTGTGTTCATGAGAGGAGACACTTTCACCTCTTGCTGGAAGATGTCTTTGCTGGTGTACAGTTTTGCAAGATGCTTCAGGTTTGACACTTTTGGTCCCTCCTTATTGATTTATTGTCTGTCTTCGTTTGACATCCACCCAGATCAGAATCAATGCCTTCACCTATTCAGGTTTTCAGTCCATAAACTTTGGCCAGTATGGTCAAGAGCATTTCATGGGGGGATAAGTCCCTAGAGCATGGAGAGAAGATATACCTCTCTTTGCATAGATGGGAACAGCAAAGCCTCAAGATAGGTCTGATTTAGGTAAGGCATCACAGGTTGTCAGGGGAGGAGAAAAGAGAGAGCCCAGGTGTCTGGGCCCCACATCAGAACTCTTCCACACTATGCTGTGGCCTGATCTTTAAAAACTTTCAAAGAAAATGACAGTGAGTAATATAACAAACACCAGGATTACCACCCAGAATGAATGGATGCTCACCTCTTGTTCTTGTCACTTTTCTGGGTGTCCTTTTGTTTCCTTTGTTTAAGGAGTAACTGTTTCTTTTTGAGCAAATCTTTGTGGTATAGTCCTCATGATGAGATTCCTAAATAATGATATTTAAGGAAGCATCTTGACAGTGATGTCTAAGCCATCTCAGAATCCAGGCTGAGGGTGACTTCTTTACCCTGCATGCAGTGCTGGGGCACCAGCCGTGCGTGAGATCTAACATGTCTGCCCTGGCGTTCCTGCCCCCTACGAAGGTTCTCTGCACCAAGAACTTCCCTGGAATGGAGTGTCCTAGAATGGAGTCTCTCAGAACTGTCCGATCCACAGATAAGGCTTCTTTCAAATTCCAGATTCTCCAAGGTGGGATCTGGGAGGAGGGCACCCCAGGAGGAACATTTTTTTAGCCTTGTGCTGACATCTCAGTTAATTATGCAATAGGGACTCTTTTCAGCCAACAATACTGTCCTTGTTTTCAAATGTCGTGAACCAGACATTTCAAATTCATTTTTCTTTGATCATCGTTGCACAATTTTTCTGAGTGCTAATCTGTTCCAATTCAAAATAGATTAAAACCACCACATGAATGGCAACTGCAGGTTTTTGTTTTTCTTAAAAATTATCTGAGAGGAAAAAAAATCTGAGAAATTGTATTATGCTGGATGAAAATATTACTGATAAATTCTTTGCCAAGATGATTAAAATTGGGAAAATATGAAGGAGAAAATAAAAGATAAATCCTGGAAAAGGAAGTTGTCTGAAGAGAACATCAGTAGTTTCAAAGGTTATTTCAGGAAGGGTATTGGTTCAAGTCTAAGAACCTCAAATGGCTGTGAGAGGAAGTTTCCAGAAAAGGAACTATTTCCAGTGTTTTATTTTCATGTCAGTCAAATAGAGTATACACAGTGCTTATAAGCCAGACCACAGAAATGAAGACTCTACATCTCATGTGGTATGGTGGGGGCTCTGTGGCCGGGGAGCTGTATAGAACTATTGTTTGTTTAGGTTCTTGTTGGCCTTGAACGATGATAGGAGGGCACTGGTCTGTTGCTCCTGCTGACATTCAGGCAAGACAATGCTTTGTTCCTATTAAGTCACAGTTATATATCAGGGCAAGTATGGGCCAGACAGCCCGACTTCCCTTTTCTTTTGAAAATGATGCTTTGGCAATGGTGAAAGAAAGCTGTGAGGATTAGTCTTTCTTATAATGACACATATTAGTGTGAACCAACCTTTGAGCTATTTTAGATGACATTTCTGGTAATTCCAGTATGGGTAATTCTAATCTTGGCCTTGGACTATTTGGAAATAAATTCAAGTCCTTTAATAATACTTCTGGGAGAGGCTTTGAGAAAGAACCAGCTGATACTGAATTTAACAGCCAAAAAGGCCTTATTTATTGATTATATTTGTTTTGGTTGTGACGGAAAACTCAACCTAATATAGCATAACAATAAGAAAATGTACAAAATAGTTCGAGGGTGATCTGGCTTCAAGCAAGAATGAATATACGGGCTCAAATGATGTTATAAGAACATCCGAATTCTGTTTCCATGTCTTTATGCTTCATCCCCATCTACCTGGGCTAGAGCATTCTTAAGCAGGCTGGGTACCACAATTCCAGTCCAACATGTTTCCAGGCCCAACACAAATGGAAAAGGAGTATATACATCTGAAAGCTCAACACAAAGTTCTCAGGAGTGAGGCCTTTGATTGATCTGGTAAATCCAGCCTGTCATATGTCCAGCTTTTAGCTGATCATTGAGCTCTGTGTGCTGAGTCTCGGATCAGGAGCCACTCCCTTGGGAAAGGAGGAGGAGCCGCCATCTCTCATAGACCCATTGACCCTGTTCCATCCAGAGATTTGAACAATGTCATCAGGACCTGCACACTTTGCTGTCTCTCTGTTTCTTCTTCCTGTGTGTTGTCTTCCTGCTCAGATAAGGTATGTACCCACCAGGTTCCCAACTGATCTTTAGAAAACTGGAGATTGAAACAAAAAGTAGGATCAGGGCTATTGAAAGGCCCACATCTACAAATGTTCTTTACAGAAAAGTGCCAGTGAACTAACAAGTGGAAAAATGCGTGAGCAGTCTTCATGTTCCCACCAGTATAATCTGTCTTCAACTCTTTGGTACAACTGAATCGCATATCAAACCACCCAAGACTTCTAGTGTGTTTGTGAACCAGATAAATTCAGCTGTTTCTATTGTCCAGAACTCAGGTCTTGTGACAGGTGCTTCATTTCTGCATTATTTCACCATTATAATGTCTTAGTTTTATAACTGCAAGGTGAGCTATGTTCTTCTATTTGTCAAGGATTCATACATTATCTCTGCAGAGATTAGTTCATCTTCAATTATTTTGTGTCCACATCTCAGTTTGACTAAAGATGATTTCAGTAATGAGTACTTTGGAACCGTATGAGACTTTATCTTGTATTTATTTATTTTAGAGTAGTCAATATCACTCAGTCAACCCTCTAGTGAAAAATAAGAGAAAGCAAACTACTTTTTAATTTCATAGTTGAATTGTATTTTTAAATCCTTCAGTTATGCATGCTATGTTGAAATATTATAGAGCAGAGAAGCTGGATTCAAGAATGTGTTATTAATCACACTTAGTTAATACTTCTTATATAATGGATTGTACAAAACATTAAAAAGAGCTCTGGCTTCTTGTGATAAAAACAGTATAAAAGGAAAAGAATTGTTCCTGTTGGCTAATATTAAAGAATTGGTTAAATGTAGGAATTTGTATTTCTGTATTGCTGAATATATAGTGCAAGTCAAATTCACTCCATTTAAAGAACCAGAACATAGTGTGTTTCTGCTTTCAATGAAAAATATTTGCTAATTTGGTGTTTTAAGTTTTGTTTCATATTTGCTTTTATTTACATGAAGAAAGGTAATAACCTTGGTGCCAATTTTATGTCCCTCTGTATATAATGAATATACACACACAAGCTCTACTGTTTGTCCTCTCTCTTGGATATCTTATCTATAAATGTAATAATTGGAACAACTGGTTGTTTGCGGAAGAAATAGTTATTGAAACATTTACTTAGCTAATTTTTTCCCTTTGTGAATTAATCTATAAATCAGATTCACAGTTCATAGTTCAGCCGTTGATTGGCTCTAGGGAGCTGGCAAGTCTTTACCTATATTAGTTGTCCAGGACTACCATAACAAAGTACCACAAACTGGTTTAAACAACAGGAATTTATCATCTCGTCATTCTAGAAGATAGAAGTCACAGTCTCAGGTACCTGGGGTTAGGACTTCCTATCTTTTGAGGGGACACAGTCCACCCCGCAACAGTGTGCCTTCTCCCCCCAAATTGTGTTCCTCCCATGTGCAAAAAGGTTCAACTCTATTCCAACATCCCTCAAATTTGAACCCATTCCAGCATCAACTTTAAATCAAAATATCTCATCTAAATATAATCAACTCAAAAGGTTCCAAATCTTATCTTCTAAATCACCTAAATAAGGTATAGGTGAGATTGCAAATATGATACCTCCTGGGGTAAAATTTCTCTCCATTTATGGACCTGTGAAACAAATTATCTGTTTCCAAAAATAGTGGTCACACAGGCATAGAATAGATATTCCCATTCCAAATGGGAGAAATTGGAAGGAATAAAAGGGCCATGAGTCCTAAGCAAATTTTCAACCCAGCGGGGCAAGTCCTATTAGGTTTCAGAGCCTGAGAGTCATACTCTGTGGCTTGAGGCTCCACCCTCTGAGCCCAAGGTGGCAACCCCACTCTTTCAGTCCCATCTTCTTTTGCCTTTGAATCTGTGGCTCTGCCCTCACAGTCATTCTTCCTTCATTTCATCTCATCTCTTCCAGTCAAGGCTGACAGTGTTTCTGCTGATAAACAGTCTTAAAATCCTTGTAGCCTTTCTCGAATGTCAAGGGGATCCATGCCCATATACAAGGGTGATTCTCTAGATTTTTCTTGGATAATCCTCTCTTCCTGGCTTCTGCTTAGATGGTTGATTTAATAAGAGTCTCACACCAAATCTCTAATCTTCCTTATCTGGGTAGGCTAAACATTTTCCAAATTACCAAAATGATGGTTTCTTTTTGTCTAACAATTTCACCCTCAATTTATTTCTTTCCTCTCGAATTTTACTATAAACAGCAAGGAGAAATCAGGCCACACCTTCCACACATTGCTTTGAAGTTTCTTCAGCTAACTATCCAATTTAATCATTACAAACTCTTCTTTCTACCCAATAGTAGAATACAAGTTAGCTAAGTTTTCCACCACTTTTTAATAAGGATCAGCTTTCCTCCAGTGTCCATAGCAAGTTTATAATTTACTTTTAAGGCCTTAGCAGAAGTACCTCTAATATTCCTATTTCTAGCAACATTCCATTCATGATGATATATGTAGTCTTTAAGATTATAGGGACTTTCTATATAGTTCTCTCTTCTTCCTGAGCCCTCACTGAAATTGCTTTTAATGTCTATATTTCTACTAACAGTCTCTTCAAGGCAACCTGAGCTTTTTCTATCAAGTACCTCAAAATTCTTACAGCCTCAACTTGTTACCTAATTCTAAAGCCACTTTTACATTTTTGGGGATTTCTTACAGCAGCACTCTATTTCCTGGTACCAAAATCTGTGTTAATTTCCTAGAGCTGCCATAAGAAAGTACACAAACTGATGGCTTAAATTATAAGAACTTTTTACCTCATGGCTCTAGGGGTACAAGTCTGAAATCAAGATGCTAGCAGGGCTATATTCCCTCTAAAGACTCTAGGGAAGAGTTCTTCTTGCCTCTTCTAGCTTCTGATGGTTTCAGGGAGTCCTTGAAACCACCTTGGCTTGCAGCTGCATCATTCCTGTTTTGGCCTCCGTCCTCACATGACCATCTGCCCTCTGTGTTGGTCCATGTCTCTGTGTCTTCTCTTCCTCTTATAAGGACACAGAACATATTGGATTTGAGGTCCATCCTAATCTAGTATGACCTCATCTTAACTTATCACATCTGCAAAGGTCTTCCTTCCAAATAAGCCCACATTTACAGGTACCTCAGGTTAGAATGTCAGCATATTTTGAGGGGGGGGGCATAATTCAACTCACAACACTCTCCTTGGAGCTTCCAGTTTCCACATTTATACAAACAAGACATTTTGGGTTGCAAATAACAGAGAAGACAAATCAAGCTGATTTAGGCAAAATGAACCTGTTTGACTCTCGTAACTAATATTTTCATGGGTAGTTCAGATTTTAAGCATGGCCTGACCCAGGAACTCAAAAAGTGTTGTCAGGACATAGGCAGTCTTGCTCTCTCTCAATTCCTTGTTTCTTTCAGGTTAATTATATCCACATGGTTATCCCCACTGGCTCTGCAACTGCTTCTATTCCAGAGAAAAGGATATCTCTTATAATAATACTTGCACAAAAGTCCTAGGCCTTATTCTTATTAGTTTCAACCATGCAAAGTACCTATCTCACATAATGAGGAGGTGGCTTTGCATAGTGGCTTATGAGTTCTCTCCTGGATCCAGAGAAGCAGTCAGTGCTCCCCAAACAACATGGGCTGAATTCATAGTATCAGGCTGCCATTACCAGAAGAAGGGGGAGAGCCTAGCATAGATAGTTATCCATCTCAATCAGTACATGAAGGGAGTTTAACTAGCAGATCTCGAAGGGCTGTTTAGTTATACCTTAGTTATGAATCTCACTGCAGACCCTCCACTGATTATTGTCTAAACAGTTACATGTGTAGCTTTAGCGTCTTCACCAATAGAACACTACTTCATAAAGTCTCTGTTTGTTTGTTTATACTTCACCAAAGCCAGCTTTGGTGAAGTATAATTTACATGTAATAAAATTCATCACTTTTAAGTGTAAAATTACAATTTGAAGAATTTTGACAAGTGTGCTCAAATGTGCTCAAAAAGTTGTATAGCCACCACCAAAAGGATTATACAGGACATTTCTTTTACCCCTGAAGTTCTCCTTTACCTCTTATAGTCAGTCTCCTTATCCCAGGCCCCATAGCAGGCAACTGCTGATTTTTTCATTGTTATAACTTTGCGTAGTTTTTTTTTTTTTTTCCCCAAGATAATCCATTAAAATACTTGGTATTAAACTTTTAGGGCTAGAGTTAAAGGCCTGGCATGAGTTATAAATCTTAACATGGGTGGGCTTGGTGAAGTTAGGCAGAATCCATTCATCATTTTAGGATGAATCATATGAAATTGTTGATATTTGATAGTTTTTAACTTATGAAAAGTGGTGATTTTGCAGGGTCTTGTAAGGTTAAGTCTGATAAGAATCTGATAAGAGTGGGATAAAAAACATCTTTCAAAGTACTCTTAATGATTGGTGCAAAGGAAATTTGGTATAACTGTCTTTGTTCTTTGTCTTTAACTCATTTGACACACATGGCTTCATGCCTGGTAATAGAATTTGGGGTTGCCATCCAGGTTGGGAGTAATATGACTATAAGAAGGATATCACTATAAGAAGTAAGCTATCTTATTGAGGGTGTAAGCATCAGGCCATATGGTGGAAGTTTGCGGTTTGCCCACCCAGTATCCATTCCTCCCTCTTTTAGTAATATCTCCCTAATTTTCATTGAGGACCCACTATTCCCCAATTCAGCCCACAGGGTTGTCTGGACAGTCAACGCATGATGTTTTCCTGGCCACAGAGATTGAGTCAAGGATGGACGCGTGACCCTGTTAGAGCCAGTCAGGGCCCAGCCTTAAGATTTCGCTGACCTAGGAAAGGCATGCTGTCTTCCACTACAAAAGTTAAGCCTAGGCCTTGAGAGCCATCCTGCTGTTCTATGGAGAAAGCCTACACAGCAGAGCTAGAGACAAGGGTGTGACAGAATCCAGATGACATTATTTGAGGCTCTGTCATATCCAGCTGTGCCTCTAGACACCTCAGTTACGTGAACCAGTGCATTCTTGCTCTTTACTTAAACCAGTTGGCCTAAGTTGTTTTCTTTTTTTTTTTCTGTCACTTGTAACTGCAGCATTCCTGTCACAGCATGCCATCTCTTTCTCTAAGACACAGACATTTAAAGAAAAATGTCTTTTTGCTTCAATCCATAGTCTCAGCTGTAATAATACTTTGAAGCAACATTGGTGGTGGAAGAAAAACATCTGGCAGTGTGTGTCTTTGTATCTCCTTTTTTACAAGGGCAAAGTAGGATCAGGGAAGCAGTCTGAAGAAGCCCCAGGGTTGCACTTGGGAGTGAATTGTGTTTTCTACAGACTTTGTATTTTCCCATTTCAGTCTGTTCCAGTGTTCTCTTTTGTAAAGGATGGGTTTGTAGCGTGGGGTCTCATCAATGTCCTGTCCCCACTGTAGTCCAAATTCTCATTCAAATTTATGTCATAGTCACCCATACTGGTTGAAAGAAGCTAGAAAAATTTATACTAACTCTTGAAGCTATACTTTTCCAGCAGAGAAAATGGTTTGTCTGAATCAATTAGTGTCACATGGACATGGATCTAAATCCTGATTCTGCTTGGAGTGTTTCTTGAATGGATAACTTCGTCTCTTTGAAATGCGTTTTATTTATCTTTACTATTTTAACAACAATAACAATAACAACTTTCCTGTAGAATCATTGTGAAGATTAAGTGAGATAAGGCATAAACAATGAACGTTACAGATAAAATTAAAGGGTATATAGTCGGCCCTTCATATCTGAAGGTTCTAAAGTTCTGCATCCAAGGATTCAATTGTGGTTGAATCTATAGATGCAGAACCTGCAGATACAGAGGGCCAACTAGGTGACTTAAGCATCTCCAGATTTTGATATCCGAGGGGGTCCTAGAACCATGGATATGGAGGGACACTGTCCTTTGGACCAGCCCTATTCTCAGAGCTTCTACACGAGATACTCTTGATTGCACACCCAGCATCCTTAGCCATCTCTTCCATGTCGGTGGAACCATGATTCGGTTTAGGAATTTACTCCTTCTCCAGGAAACCCTGTATGCTTTTCCAGGTGTCTCTTCTTTTTCGGGGAAGTTTATCCTTCTTTTGTTGCCTTTACACATGATTGGTTTAGGCCTGGGCGTGAGACCAAAGTCTGGACAATGAAACTTGAGGGGAAATCTGACAGGAACCCTCTGGGAAAATGTTCCCTTGACCCTAATCTTCTTCCTGTGGACAGCATTGTTTCCGAATGCAAACACCACAGATTGGCAGAATGGAGAGATGGAAATAATCTGGGTCTTCAAAGTCACTGGTGAGTGAACCAGCCTTAGCCTGCCCTAACTTGAGATTTCTTTCTTTGTCACATAATACATTTCCCTATTTGTTTAAACCAATTAGATTCAAGAATTCAGGCTCTAATAACTAATACAGCTTGCTGCCTGCCTGCCTGCCTTCCTTCCTTCCTTCCTTCCTTCCTTCCTTCCTTCCTTCCTTCCTTCCTTCCTCTCCTCCCTCCTTCCTTTCTTTTAATTTTATCCTCAAAATATCTCAAGTTAATTCTTAGCCTAATGCTTGACTAATCCTTGTTTTTTAGTGAAAGGTCATTCTTCCTGAATGCTCTGTTATCTCCCAATCTGCTGAGTCCTAGAAGGCTTTCAGTCTGTTATCTGTCATCCCCAAATGGACCACTTCCTGTTATACATTTGCTTCTGGCCTTTCTTGTAACACTTCACTGAAGAACTTTGTCCCATACAACTCTTTGGACTTGTAGAAGGAAGGGATGCTCTTAGTTTATGTTCTGGGAGGAAAACTGCTCAAATACTGATGACATTGAAGTCTGTACATTTCATCTGGGAACCTTCTAGCACAGAGCAATACACCTAGTTAGGTGTATTACCTTCTATTGGTGCATAACAAATTGCCACAGCTCTTAAAACAATATCAATTTATTATCTCGCACTTCCGTAGGTCAGAAGTCTGGGTAGGCTTGACTGGTTTTCTGGTTCCCACGGGGCTGAAATCAAGGTGTTGGCTGGGCTGTGTTTCATCTAGAGGCTCTGGGAAGAATCAGTTTCCAAGCTCATTCAAGTTGTTGGCAGAATTAAATTTCATGTGGTCGTAGGACTGGGGTCCCACCTATTAGTTGGCTGTCATCTGGGGCTGCTCTCAACTCCTAGAAGCTTCTTTTTGGCCCCTTTATCTTCAGAATCATCAAGGGCATACCATATTCTTCCTGTGCTTCAAATCTGTCTGATTTCTTCTTCTGCCAACTGCTGGGGGTGGGGGGGGACCTCTCTATTTTTAAAGGCCCAAATCTCATATTTTAGGGTCAACTGACTTAAAATTTCAATTGAGAGTTCATTGCCAAAATACCCATAGATTAATGTTTAATTGAATAATTAGAAGACAGGAATTTTGGATGGGCCATCTTTAGAATTCTGACTACTATAGTAGGTGTTATATAAATCTATCTATCTATCTATCTATCTATCTATCTATCTATCTATCTAATCTATCTATCTATCATCTATGGTACTGAATCAAGGAGAACATTAAAAAAAATTTAAATAAATTATCAAATTAATTGAGTTTTACCTCTGATAATTTCAGGACTCCTTCAGTATAATATCAGCATTACTCTGGTTATACTGCCTGTTATGACTAAGAAAACCACAACCTAACAGAGAAGAAAAGAAAGAAAGCAGTAAATTATGCTGATGTTGTTGCCTTTTTTATTTTTGGAAGGAAGAGAAGTCTGCCGATCTGGGCCAACTTTTTCCCCTCGATGGCTGGCAGTGATCAGTAACAGTACAAGTGTTATTCATATATAGTGTTTATTTCTTTTGGGGTCTTGGGTAAAAAAAAAAAAAGTTACTTATTTTTTAGAGAAAACAGATTAAACATGTGGAAAAGTTTAAAAGAAGAAGGTTAGTACAATCAATATAAAATAGTTGTAAAAAGTGAACCACCTCATTATAATGTTGTGATTTCTGAACTGTATTGAGTTTCATTAGTTGCCTAACACTGTAATTATAAGTGTAACTAGAAAGTGGGTGCCCTTCAAAAGTTTGGGACAGTTGGTTGAGATTTTGTAGGTAATTTAGTGTTTAAAGGTTTGCTTCATCATTTTGTGGTGTTGTCTTTGGGTTGAGAAACAAGGATTATCTAAAAAGAAAAGTTTAGAGTCCTGGTGGATTTTGCCATCCTGTGGTTTGTAGCCTATTTGCTGGAAGCACCATGAAATTTTCAGTCCTAAAAATCAACTTTAATTAAGTTTTAAATTGGAAAGTGTCTATTTTTCATGTTTTGTTTTAGAGTGAGGAGTCCAGGGTAGGATTTTCCCCATATCAAATAAACAACAATAGGAATCCTGGCTGGCAAAAGCATATAGACCACTGCCTCCGTTGATCTGTCTCCAGGAAAATAAGTTCAAAGCAGAGTACCGAGGGGTGTCTGAATGGGGGTCTAACCAATTGGAACTGGCAAGAGGCACCAACTCTGTGGGCTGCCCTTGACAACCCATGTGAGCTCCTTTCTGTGCGGTTGTTTATAAGACACTAGTCTTTTAAAAAAAGGGTATTTTGTTATAGCAGCCCTGTGAACAACACCTCTTATCTTTGGATGATTATATCAAGAGATGCATAAAAGCATTTAGCAGAGCATCTGGCATGCAAGTACTTAGCAAATGTTGGCTGTAATTGAAGGAGGTTCATAAAAGAAGGGAGCAGGAAAGATTAAGAGAGAAAGAAAGCAATACAAGAAGGAAGAAAGGGAACAGGGGAAAATAAGACTATTGGGCTCAGACACAAGAAAGAGGTGGTCTAGGTCACCAGGATTCAATGCACTTAGAAGAATGATTTAAGTTCAAACTGAATTCATTGCTTGAATGAGGTTGACTTCCAGGATGAACACTGTCTACTGCATACATCCCTTTGGATACTGAGTTTCTGTCTTTTGATTGAAGCTTTAGGAGAGTGGGCAGTGTAACCAACAGGATGCCTTTGTAATCCAGTGGTGACATTAGCGGAGCCTTGTAAATACTTTATAACCCCCAGTCTTTATTTGCAAATTTACTCTATAGTGATGACGTCGGTATCAAACTTTTCATTCCAATTCTCAGCACAGACACTTAGGAGAACTAATTAAAGAGAAATCTAGGCAAAATACTGCCTTAAATAGTGGGTAAAATTGGAAATGAATGAAGCAAACTCAGGTGATTGAGATTGCACTGGTGGAGCCTGGGGACAAAGGTTGGTGGCACCAATCTCTACTCCCAGATTCACTGCCACTACAGCTATTCCCATTGCAAAGGAAAGAATACACTCCCCATGAGCAGTAGAGTTTTGATTTAATCGACGGTAGAATTCTCCAAGGTTTGCCTGTGATTCTGCTTTTTGAAGAATAAAATTATTGAATTTCCTCAGCAAAATTGTAAATGGTGTGAAAAGTCTCTGTTTCAGCAAGGAAGAAAACAGGAACAAAGGGCTTTTTTTTTTGGGGGGGGGCTTTGTTTTGCTTTGAGATTTTGGTACAGAACAAATGAAGAAATGTCCTTTTAAGAAAATTAGCCAACATGCTTGGAAGGTCTCATTGCTTTTCTTTGGCTCTTATTAGGGTCATGGGGGAGCTGCTGAGGCCCCAGTCCCACCAAGATCAACTATTATTTTCTACGTCTAACTCTATAGAGAGTTCAATTCTGCTTTGAGAATCAAACCAAAGAAAACCAGAGCGTTTTAGTTTATAACTAAATTCCTTTATTTGAAGGAAGTTTTATGAATTTTTAAAGCTTCAATAATGCCTTTTTTTTTTTACTCTTTAGAGATGTAAGAGGTGGGAGATAGGAACACAGACACCTCTCTCAAGTTTGGCTATAACGAAGCAGTAGATAGGGAAGAAAAATAATTTTACTTCTACTCTTCTAAGCTCTTCTGACTGGACTGAACATAAAATTAGCATGAGGCACATTAACAAGAGAAAACGACCAAATTTTTTACTTGTATACATATTAGGGGAGGGGACCTAAAGACATATGAGGCAGTTAAAGCTTATATGCCATTCTGAGCTAAGGAGGAGGATGTGGTTTGAGACTTCAAAGGGCAGGATGGCAATTCACATGGAGATGGAAAAGCAAGTATTTGGTAAATAAATGTTTGCTGGGCCATCTTTAACAATGGGACACAAAGAGGATTTTGAACAAATGGGCCTTGTTTGTTTCTTCCCTATCACACACGAGTTCATATTAAACTATAGTTATCTATGATAATATTTCCCTTACTGGAGCAGGTCCTCTATCTAAATTATTTTAGGCAGTTAGTGGGAAGATCAAAGATTTTTTTAAGTCTTTCTTTTCTTAAAAATAACCAACTTTAAATAATCAGTATCCCAGAAGGCATGTTTTGGAGGGGCAAACTGCTTCCCATCAATGGCAATTTAGTATCTAGATGCCCTAATCAGGGATCACAGAGGGGAGGCTGGGCCTATTGGGGAAGGTCATCAGAGACCAGTCCAGAGTTCATATTGGTCACTCTGGGTATGATTGTTCACCAGCAATATTATCAGAGTCAATTGGGTTGCTAGGAATGATACCAGTACTAATACTCATAGGATATTGGCTCATATGTAAAGTGTTTAGTTAGGTACCTGGATAGAGTTCCTTACTCTATGAGGAAAGAACTATCCTCAATTTTTTGAGATTGGGAAACTGAGGAATAAAATGGATTAGTATCTTGATCATGGTCATTACAATTATATGTAGTAAGTGGCAGAGCAGGGATTTGAAGCCACATAGCCTGACTCTAGGGCCTACATGGTTATCCACCGTTCAAAAGTGAAGAGCTGTCCTTTCCCCCACCCCAACCTGCTTCTCTTCTTGTGTCTCCTTTCTCTGAGAACAGCTCCACCATGCATTCATTTATACAAACCAGAAATCTTAGAATCATCTTGAGCACCTCCTGTGCTTCCCATATAAATCGGTCACCAACTTTTGTCAAAATTCACCATCTTTCTTGCTTGTCCATTTCTCTCTATCCCATGGCCACCATCTTGTTGAAGTCATCATTGTCTTTTGCCTGGATTTCTGCCGCAGTCTCCCAGCTTGTCTTCTAGTTGTCTTTTTTCAATCTAATCTCCACATAGTCCCTGGAGATTTCTGTACTTCATATCTGACCCTTTCTAAAGTTAAGCTCCTCAGTGGATCCTCTATCTGACAACCTCAAGAAGAAAGCCTCAATTTAATGTTAATAAATGTCAAACATCTTTCTAATTCTTGATTATCTCCATTTTTAACTGAGAGAGCAAGCAGTTATAGTTAACTAAAATTAATACCACTGCTTGTTTTTATTGTAGTTGATATGGTTTCTTTCTACTTTATTGCTTATGATACAGATTTTCCCTTTATAAAAATTTTACCTTTTTTAAAAAAGTATATTTAAATTTTAAAATAACAGCATAACAAAATTATTAATAAACAAAGCAGGTGAAGTAGTACAAAGAAATTGATCATGACACAAGAAAAACTGGAGTTTGGGAAAGCTTAGTTATAGAACTTACTGAAACCTTCCCTCTGCCTGTGTTGCCTGGCTCAATTCTCTCATATTTCTCCCCATTTTGGATTGTATCATGAAAGTGGTGGAGTCCTGAGGTGTGCAGTGGCACCTACCTCTTTCGCTTTTTCTTCTTGGAGACATCAGAACTCGTAGGAGAGAAGGTTTCATATTAATCCATGCGTGCTGTAGGCACAGAACTGTCATTGATAGACATTATTTTGCTAAATAGTTTCATTAAAAGAAGAAATTAAGCATTGTTATTAAATATGTGGACAGACACTTGAAAGCAAATGATTGAGTTATGTATTTTAAGATATTACAGTAATACATGCTCATGGGCAGCTGGTACTCATTATTCAATCAAACATCCTACCATCTTTGGAATTCTGGGAATTTCATCTGTTTATCAGGATGTCTTATCTTTCTAAAATTTTTAACTGAGAGAAGAATTTTCTTCCTCTCAATTATTTGTCAGAATATGAAAATCACAGGAAACTGCTCATCCCCATACTATCTCTACATAGGCTCATACAAGTCGAGTCTATATAAGGTTTAAAACTTCCTTCTAACCTGTATATTTATAATACAAACGTTCCCCCAAACAATCACACTGAGATTACGAACCTTGAGAATGGATTTCTTGATTTCTCATCATGCCTCTTCTCCTGGGTTTAAAGATAAAATTTTATGTTGAGATTGTTGTTACTTTGTATAGAGCCATGCAGATTTGAAGCCAGTGAGCCAACATACACATTAAAAACTTTCTCTACTTTTGAATCTCCTCATTGAGCTTTGTTGTCATATTGTAGTGTTTTAATCAACCACCAGTGCTGTTTTTGGTTACTGGGTAATAGTAGTAAGTACACATTTTGATTGCTGAAGTGAGATCTTTTAATAAGAAAAACCACGAGAGCAGGGCTGTAAACAACTAAATTATAGAATATGAAATATGCATGAAAAATTTAAGCTAATACATGGACCTTGTAAGAGTTTAATTATTGTGGATGGTCAACTTGGTCTGCCTCCTGATTTCCAGGGATACTTTAATTTCTTTTCTGTTTCGGAGCAGTTTTGGTGGGAAACATGGACTTCTGTTTCCATATACCAAGGTGCTGGATGGTGTTAAATGCCTGAAAATACTGGGAACAAACTCTAAAATCTGAAGTATATGGACCCCTTGGATCATCTAGTGGAAATGCCTTGTCGACAGATGTGAAGATATGGGTTCAGAAGGCTGAAGACTCACCAAGGTGAAAAAACAATCCAGAGCAGAAAACCCCAGCCTTCTGACTCAGGCCAGAGGTCACTCCTCTCGTGATGACCACAGGAATCCCTATGTCGTGGGACACTTTCTGGCCCTGTGTGTGGCTTTGCTTCTGTCTGGGAGAAGCAGCAGGTCTGGAGATGCTCGTTTCTTGAAGACCTCCTGGAATCCAAGTTCCCGGGGTGGACAACATTTCTACTATTGCTTCCAGGAAGGGGAATGTAGAGGTCAGACATGAAAAAGTGGCCTCTGGCTAGGCTACATTGGGTGATGAAACAGGAAAGACATGCAGTGAGAAGCCACATATATATTTTGTCTTTTAAAGTTTCGGGACAATCACCACCTCCCCCCAAACCTTCATTCCCCTCTGGTGTTTCATTTGTATAGTCAAGTGGAGTTGTGTTTTCAGTGTGTTGCTAGGATGCGTGCAGGATTTCTTGGAAACCTCAAGCAGATGGATAAGTTGTGTGATCTCTATCCCTACCCCCTGCAAAACCTGTGGCTAATATTCCACAATGGCCCTGGAATTTGAGGTGGCTTCTAGGTGACTTGGCTTCTGTAGCTTCTTTGGGAGAGATCAAAGACTTCAAAACAGCCCAGGCATGTGATTGATAACTGTGCTCAGTTTTTCCACAGCTGTTTGTTTTCACAAGACCAGCCTTTACATCTTTTTTCAAAAAATTGTACACAGGATTCATTCTCCAGAGTAGTCAAAAAGCTAATAGACATTCTCATTTTATTCTACCTCCAACCATAGGTAACTCTATTGCTAGATGAGCTTATCTGAATTCCATTTGCCTAGACCTTATGAAATGAATAAATTTGAATTAATGTGTAGCTTTCTGAGGAGAGGGAAGTTATGCTTTGAGGGGTTAAATGATGTCTGTGTTTGTTCACACGTGGATCTTTAGGGCTGTAAATGTACTCACACCATGATATCATATTGGCTCTCTTAGTTTATGCAAAATTTTCATTAAATGATGCTAAAGTATACATATGGGGATTTCTAAAGTGTGTTTTTCCTTTTAACAGCCCGATATTTATATTTCTTTTGGTTGTGTTGACAGATAAATATATTTTCCCTTTTAAAGGTAACATTTGGGAGAAGTATGTGTCAATAGGTATGTAAGTTACAATTATAATTTCCAATAAATTGTATTTGCTGTATTTGGTAACTCTCTAATAGTGTTTCTTCCCATAATAATTAGAGCAGAATTGAGATGTCATAAAAGAAACTGTACTCCAGACTTAGTTGTCATTTGAAGGGGGGTGGGGAGCATTTGGCTTCTTTGTAAGTTGAAATTTTATTATTGTATTTATATTTCTAAATGACTATGAATGGAACTGTGGTGGGTAAACTCATGAATGTTAATATGGCTATAGCTTCCACTTACATAACACTTAGTTATTCTGTCCTTTATTACACTCATATAGACGTTGATGGTTCAACAATTGGAGCTTTTAAACTAATGGAAGGCTTTCAACCAAATAGAATGCCTTCATTACTAGTAAGTAGGGAGATCTGAATGTGAATTGAGGTAGTTTAAGCTAATCTAAGAAAACATATTTATAAAAGACTAATGCCCATAATTTATATGTTTATTTTCAGTTTCCTTTGATTTGAATAAATTAGGGCAGGATTTATATTATTTTTCCTCTTTTCACAAGTCTAGCCCAATGCCCAACTGTATTAGTAAGTATAACAAGCTGAAACCTCAGGGGATTACCACATAGAAGTTTATTTCTTTTTTATGTAAATACCACTGGATCCAGGAGCTTTCTTGGGACCTTCTCTTCCAATGGGCAACTCAGGGACCCAGGCACTTTCCATTTTCTCATCTGGAATATGTAGCTTCTGGAATTGCTACAAGGGAGAAAGACGGCATGGGGTTCTCATCGCCTCCTCCCAAATACTTTAAATAGAAAGTGACGCATAGCACATCTGCTCACTGCCCATTGGCCAAACTAGTTACATACCCCACACCAAGTACAAGAACATCTAGGAATGCCAAGATTACACGGGATACTCTGTGTAATCTACTACTGTTTCCATCACCCCAACACACCATAAGTGCTTAGCAAATGTTAACTGAGAGAACAAATGGAGGAATCATGAATCTCGTTAACATCCTGGCAGACAGAGTGCTATTGCCATTTTAAATCAATAGAGGAAGGATTAAAAATACTGGAGGAATATTTATTTTAAAGGGGCTTTTGTATATATTTGCATCATTGACAAATATAAGAGCTTGTTGCTGATTTAAGTCTAGATATCTCTGCTATACCACACAATGATTTTTTTCCCAAGATCCTGACACAAGGCACCTGAAAAATTTTATTTTCTGATCCTAAAGGCCTCTAAAGTAAACAGCATCTTGCAGTTGATTAGGTGAAAGTGTTTCTGAGCCTTCACAGTGTGCATGATGGGAACAGAGCTTGTTAAGGTTACACAGAAGGTTAACTTCCATTGACAAGACAAAATTGAAGTCGTTTTCTCTTGCCATAGAGCAGTTCCCGATCTATATTGTCAGCACAGAAGAATTTATCCATTTTCTCCAGAGCATTATCTCAAATGAGGTGTCAGGGCACTGAATGGATTTACCATCTTGCGTTATTTTTTATTTTGATGTTTAATTTTTTATCCGACTTATTTATTGTCATATGAGGTTAAAACAATAACACAAAAATAAACAGGGAGGGCTGAATGAGAAAAAGATGACAGCTTCACAATCTTCCACCTTATTCCTAAGTAGCTGTTGCAGAATCCTTAAGGAATGTCATTGTATTTAATTCTAGTTTTTGTTTTCTTGACACACAACATCTCATTTCCACACCTTATTCTAATTTCACAACTTACTATAATTATTAAAGGTCAATTCACTCAAGTATATTCAGAACACTCACTAAATATAAGACAATGTATGATATAGGCATGTTGAAATAGACGACTGCTTTTCCATGACATCTTATTAAGCTGCAATTTTGGAAAGCAGCCCTAAGCAACCAAAAGTGGCGTAGGTGATGGAATTGGTTACATGAAGTTTCCAGGTAGCATCTGCCACCTCCTAGCTGTGGGGCCTTCAGACAATTGCTTGATCCCTCTCATGTGCTGTTCACAGTAGTGTTTACACTCCTACAAGAATCTAATGCCTGATAATCTGAGGTAGAGCTGAAGCAGTGGTGCTAGCGCTGGGGAGATGCTGCAAATACAGATGAAGCTTCACGTGCTTGCCTGCCACTCACCTCCTGCTGTGTGGCCAAATTCCCATCATGTCATCAGTCTGTGGCCTAGGGTTTGGGGACCCCTGCCTTAGAATCAAGAGCTATTTTTTATAAAAAAAGCATTATACTCTAAAACCCAAGTACTCTAATTAAGTCTTGTTCTTTCATATTTTGCTACTCAGTTATGGGAAATTCATAGATGAATTTTTTTGACTTGAACCAAAAAAGTCTAATTATTGGACACTAAAGGAGCTCATTACTGGATGGCTAGTCCTGTAAGCTGGTTTTCTGATTTGGACCTAGAGGCCACGTGTTCAGATTCAATTTATAGTTCTTGAGTGTGAGCCATGTAACAAGTGACTTATTCTCATCAATGATTTCATATAGGGTATGTTAGCCCAGTAAGGTTTTATAAAAACCCCTTATAGTGTAGTATAGATACCTTTTGAGGTCTCTGATAGGCTAGTAATGACTTCCCCCAACCCAATAGCCCTTTATTCATGAGGATGGGTCCCAGGAACCATATTTTTATAACTCGATTCCATCATCCCCCTATCTGCTCTGTCCCAGTTGATTGGATCATGGGCAGTCTCTTAACATATAGTGAACCAATTAGATTTTCTCTCCCAGGACCTGGGAATGGGATCAAAAATTTCAGTTTGTCTTGGACTAATCTCTGAATAGAAAGGTGTAAACGTGGAGAAGCCAAGTGTATTTCTCTTTACTTTGTGAATCAGTGGACCAAGAAAGCCAGTGTGTACAGAGGAGACTGGTGCAAATACCCAGAGAGGAACAGAAAGGAGAAGTGAGAGAACTTGGATCAGGACCCTGAAGGCATTCTTGATTCTGGTTTCAGGCTTTTCCAGGGGCCTGGCTATATTCAGTTCTTTGAATTCTGTTAAGCACTCTCATAACTTAGGATAAATTTTATCACTTATAAAAAATATTAACTAATACAAATGGTTGTTTTTGGCCCTCTTTCACATGTAAAGAAAACTGAAGTTCAGGGAAACCAATCACACTGCAAGTGCTAATGGCAGTGTTTCTGGACTCGGTCAGGGCTCCAGCAACCCAGGTCGAATTAGAATAAAAAACAAAAAGAGGAATTTTTTTTTTGACTCACATATCTGAGCATTCCAAGGTATGACTCTGCCTTTAAGAATCATTTGATCAGACTTCACTTTTTTTTTTTTTTTTTTTGCCAGCTCTTGGCTCTCTTTGTTTCTGTATGAATTTGTTCTCAGAAGAGTGATATCTGTGTGTGAGGCAAGATGGCCCCTGGTGCCAAAAGCAGCAATAGTGTAACTTTTGACCCTTGATAAAGGGCTTGGGACCCTCAGTCTCCCAGCATTCATAGCATTACCTGAAAAAGGACTCTAATGGTTAGCCAGCTTGGGTCACATTGTGAAGTGTGGCTGACAGGGTACCCGTGATTGCCATCTCCCACCATATCAGAGATTTGGGGTTCCATTTCTGAAACAAGGGAGATGAGATGGTGATCAGAGAAAAGCAATCTTGTTCATGACACTTGCCATTTTTTTTTTTGTACCCGAGTAGAAGTGACAAATGATACTTATTTGTGTGACACACTCCCATATGCAAATTTTCTCCTCTAACTGTTAGTGGCCTGCTTTCCCTCCCATTTAAGAAAATCAATCTGGATACAAATGATTGGGTACGACCTTATAATTTAGATAACCTTAAATCTGCTCTAACTAATTAGAAAAAGCAGTTCTTTGAAACTGTGAGTACTTCCACTTTTAGTAATAAACAAATGTGACATATTTCACAAGTACTGGGCACAAATGCTGGGATGGAAACTCCTGCTCTTGGATGGATGTTATGAGAATAATTGTATCAAGCATGTTTGGACACATGCCTACCTATTCCACGCATATTTGAGTACCTTGATAGCCAGGCACTGTTGCAGGCACCGGGGTTCCAGCTTTTAACAAAACAGAAAAAGTCCTTGTCACTATATGGAGTTCAAGTTTCCAGTTGGGGTAGATAGGCATAAACTTATGAACAGACAAAAAGAACTTCAGACATTGGTTGCTCTAAAGAAATAAAACAGAGTAATAGGCCTGTTGTCTAATTTGGTAGCTACTAGCTATATGTGGCTGTTGAAAGTTAAATTAAAATTTATTTAAGTTAAATTGAATTAAAAAGTCAGTTCTTCAGTCACACCAGTAACATTTCATGTGCTCAATAATCACAAGTGGCTTGTAGCTACTGTATACATGTAGATATAAAACGTGTCTAACATTGCACAAAGTTCTGTTGCATTAGACTTGACAGTGCTTGACTAGAAATATATAGTCAGGGATGTTTAGGGAAGACCTCGTTGTGAAGCTGACATTTATACTAAGATCTAAAGCCAGCCATGCAAATATCTTGGAGAATAGCATTCCAGACAGAGTGAACAATAAACACAAAGACCCTGAGATAGAAATGAGTTTGTCTTGTTTGAAGATCCAGAGATATCCAGTGTGTCTGATTGAGTTGGAAAGGCACGTAAGAGCTAGACCACGTATGACTTCGGATTGTATTCTACACAGTGGGAAGTAGTGAGAGCTTTAATTTTTAAAGAGTCATTCTGGCTGCTGGGTAAGGAGGGTGATAAGGAAAGAGGCCGCACATAGAAGACCTTCAAAACCATTTGATGAATGAAAAAAACCGATGGAAGGCCCAGCTAGGCTGCGGTGTCCATTAGTCTGATGTTACTTTGCTTAGGTTCATTAGGCCCTGCTGGAGCTGACAGAGGGGTTCTCACCTGCCTAGAGAGGTCCTTTTATCATGGTCATGGTGTTAGACCGAATAATCAACCAGACGAGCCCCAGAGGAGCCTGAGCCCTCAGACCCTATGTAGTTTCCTCAGCAGTATGGTCTGTCTCTCTGGGCTAGAGCTTGGCTCACTATTGGCTGCCCTAGCTCCTGTGTGCTCCTGCCATATCTTAGGGACCATTGCAAGGAACTGCTGCAGTATGATGTGCCAGGTACTGTATTAGATGCTGGGATTATAGTGGCACAAGAAGAAAGAGCTATGGTCCCTGCAAACACATGTCTAACACTGTAGAATGGAGGCCATTTCCATCAAAAAGTCACTCAGACAAGTGTGCTATGACCCTGGGATAAGTGCTATGCAAGAGAGGCACATGAAACTTCAAGGACACCCAGTAGGGATGTCTCCAGTCAAGAGGGACCTGCCCCGAGGATGTGATCATTGAACTGGAACTAAGGAGGAATGAGAATTATGAAAGTGTCAGCTGGAGAAATGTTCTCAGCAGGGGTAACATCTTGGACAGAGGCTACATGGACCTAGGATCATAGAGCAGTGGAGGGACTAACAGAGAGATAAGTGAGGTTGGGTGATGACTGGCACGAATCGCAGGGGCCAGAGCTTTGTGCCCTTCTCTGCTATGGTAAGGAACTTGTCCTTTGCCCTAAGACCAGTGAGAAGTCCTGGGGGATTGCATGCTGAGGGCTGGCCTAATCAGCTCTGTATTTCAGGAAGCTCACACTGCTCTAAGGAGATGAGAGTGGGGGATGGGCAATGTGGGTGCTGAGGGACAAACTGGGAAACCCGTCACTGGTGGGTGGAGATGATGGTGTTCTTGCCTTGCCTTTTCAAAGGTTTCCAGTCAGCTCCACCACAGTAGCGACTACTACTATGTGAAACCCTGTTAGATGGAACCATATGAGATTACCAATATATAACCATCGTGACCTCCGAAAAAGGTGGTACTATCCAGTTCAACCTAAAACTGTGAGTCAGGCAATAAACTGCGTGCTTCGTATCCTTTATGCATTTCTTTCTCAAAAGGACTCCCCTATAATGTGGGTGGTTGTAATCACATACGTGGTTGAGGTAACAGAGAGTACGGTGAAGCAGCAGAGCTGGGATTTGAACCCAGCATGCTGGAGTTAAATGCTCCATTCCAAGGCTTTTAAAATTAAATGCCAAATGGCCAGCAGAAAGCTGGACCTGCAGGAATCTGCAGTCCAAGGCCTGCATAAGTAGCTTATTAAGTAGGCCATTAATACTCATATTTGCGTATTCTCAGAGGCCAGAGATTCCAGATGGCTGAGAGGGGGATATTCATTATCTGCTTTTTAAAAGGAACTCTGGCACCGGGGAATTATAAGTGAGTTAATATAACATTAATACCTAGAAATATTCTGGAACATATCGTTAAAACGTCAATTTTCACATCTGAGGAGAAAATGAGATTACCGAGTGGTGACCAGCAGACCTGTGGAGAGGGGCAGGGAGAGTAGGGATATGTGTCACTTCTCCATACGATGCACATGCACTGGGAGTTTGGTATTTGCTTGGCTCATTTGGAGCTAATATTCCTACTAATTTTTATTTTTTAATCTAAGTTGTAAAAAGCTGGCCATCGCCCCAGAGCACGGAAGAGGAAAATAATAAGAAAAGAGGAGAGAACCAAAACATATTAAGAACATGCTCTGGGCACTGTGCCCATTGCTTTTGTACATTTTATCCCACTCAGACTTCAGAAAGGCCTGAAGAGGTGGGCATCACCATTCCCTTTTCACGGAGAAAGAATGCCCTTAAGAAGAAAGCACGCTTTCAAACCAGGGCATCAGGCTCCAAAGCCCCTTGCCTCCTTGCTTCACCATACCCAGATGGTTTCTTGCTTCATGTATACACCACAGGGTGAAATCTAGGTGGAGGGAAAGATGGGAATCAGGAGGCCCACACAGATTTCTCCCCTGGTTTGGAGCTAGCTTCTGGGCAGGGAGTGAGAACGCTCTTCTCAGCTGGTGGTAGAACATAAAACTATTTACCTAACTAGTACAGATGAGCAGTGTCGTATTCGTTTATTCACCCCACCACCTGACCGAGGACCCAGGCACTGTGCTTGGTATCCGGGTTGTAGATGTGAGAAAGGCACAGTGTTTCTGGGAAGGACAGAAGCCCTGGAAATACAGAGATGCATAGGTGCCAACCTGCCTTTAGGGGGATCACCACCCAATACCAATCTTCTAAGGGTTTCCAGGGGAGCAAATACCATGAAGGAAAGGGCCAAAGATCCCACTGATTAATTGAATTGGAAGAGAAGATCCAAGGAGGCAGAGTAACTGGGAAGGAGAAAAGCTTCGGGAGAGTGAGTGGGAGAGCGCTGGGCTTTGCAGGTGGGACTGAGCCCTTAACCACAGATGTCCTTTATTGAGTTCTTACTTGTGCTGGACACAGTGATATAAGCTTGACATGCAGCCATGAAGGAGTTCATAATTGCTTCACTTGCAAGGGAGGAAATTAAGGTATATAAATATTAGGTAGGGAAAGGTGGGTGACAGTTGGGCCAACAGGACTGGGGGTGGGTAGATGTTGGAGCCAGTAGTAACAGGGCCATGTGGGGAATGAGCACAAGGACAAAGACCCATCTAGGTGGGAGAGACACTTCCTTGTGGCTCCTGGAGGTGCTGAGAGCAAGTCTTTCTGATGGATCCTGGAGATTCCTCATTATTAGGATGTGATGAGTACTAGTTAGGACGTTGTGCTTGTAATAAACAACACACTCAAGTTAGCTGAGCCAACAGGAGAGTTTATTATAGACTGAGGAGAGTGGCTGCCACAGGCAATTGCAGAGTACTGGTTCAGCCTGCATGCAAGGGTTGGAGACTGGGGCAAAGACCCTAAGTGAAAACAAACTTGCTTAAACTGCAGCAAAAGCAGCTAGGCTGGAGTAGGGTGAGAGGTGGGTTAGTGGAGAAGACCAGGTGGGTAAGGTGGGTAGCATCTGGACCAGAGAGCCTTTCCAAGCCTGGGAAGGGTTTATTCTAAGGGTAGCACAAAACCACTGGAGAGTAACACAGTCCAATTTCACCTTTTTAAGCAATCACTATGGCTGCTGCCAAGATGGGTGGCAGGGGACAAGGAAACAGCTGGGAGTCCAGCTGACAAACTGCCACAATCTGTTGAGAGGGACAGTTGTTATGGCTAATTTTATATGTCAACTCGGCTGGGCTATGGTACCCAGTTATATGGTCAAATGCTGGGTTTGATGTTGTGAAGGCATTTTTTAGATGTGATTAACATTTACAATCAGAGTAAAGCAGATCACTCTCCACAATGAGGGGGTGCCTCATCCAGTCAGCTGAAGGCCTTAAGAACAAACACAGGTTCCCTAAGGAAGAAATAATTCTGTTTCAAAATTGCAGCATGAAAACCCTGCCTGGCCTATCCTGTGCAACTTGGACCTAAGACGGCAGCACCAGTTCTTACCTGAATATCTAGGTTTCCAGCTTACCCTACAGAATCTGGACTTGCCAGTCCCCATAATCAACTGAGTCAATTCATTTAATCTCTCCACTACCCTCTTATTACACACACACACACACACACACACACACACACACACACACACACACGGGTGTGTGTGGTGTGGAAGAGGTTGGGCACAGGTTCCTCTGGTTGAGATACTGCCTCAGAAGCCTTCTCAACACATACAGGCAGTTACCACCAACTAATCAAAAAGGCCACACAGGGTGAAACATTTTTGCTATCTAGTAACATTTCCCCTTGGATCTGAAGTTTGACTCTCCATGGTGACAGGAGTCCAGTTTGGCCAATAGCTCCTGGCCTGTAGGATTCTACATTTGGTGGATTGGAGGAGCAATGAATTATTTCCCTGGTGGCATCCCTATCCAAACTGAAAATTACCATGTTTGTGACAATGGCATTGAATGAGATGGACTCCATCAGCAAGAGGATGCCCTGGCAGCCCTTGCAAAAGCTGCAGGTTGTGGAGTTATTACAGGGCTTCTGCCTTTTCCCCTTCATCTTATGGCGATTGGCACAAACCGGTAATTCCGGCTACTTCTGGATTCACATTTACTCCATTACTCTGGACACACTTTTTTCTCTGAATTTGTGACAAAGGCAGTGCAGTAACATGACCTTGGCCATAGGAGACCTGCTTACAGCATGATCTTTCTAATCTGCTAAGAACATACCTGGGTACCATGTGGCCTGGAAGAGCTGACTGTGAAGACAGGTCTGTGAGAGAGACCGGGTGATCAGATGGATTCTGACATTAGTCATTTGGTCAGTTAGTCAACCGATGAGTGCCAGGGTTGGGGGATATAACGGTGCCTAACATGGTCATGATTCCTGCAGTTGCCCATTGATAAAACAATCACACAAGTACTTGTACAGTGACTCTCAATGTATGAGTTGAGGAGAATACCTGCATGATCAGCTCTATTTGAGGAGTGCTGCATTCAAAAGTTAATAGACATTAAAAGTTAACAGTATATTCTCAGACTAAGTTAAAGACCCCGACAAGTTCTGAAATAAAGAAGATTCTTTGCCTTTCTTTACATCTCAGCTTTCCCTGTATTGCCAAACTTTTGTTCACCATGGCACACATTTTAAAAAAAATTATTCCCTATGAGTGTTCTGTGAAATGGCTTTCTGTTGCACGGATCATGTTTTGGAAATGCTGCTTTGGGTCACTGCACAGAAATGCTTCACCGAGGGGTGCACAAAGACAGTCACTGGGATGCCCAAAAAGATTGTCACTTTTATTTCTATTTACTTTTGATATTTTTGTAGTTTGTTTTAGAGTATGCATGTTAGTATATAGTTGGTATGTAGTATGTATACATTATAAATAAATATGTATCTAGGAGATGCTGCTCAAAAACATTTTGTAAAGACTTTTTTTTAGAGCAGTTTTAGGTTTGTAACAAAATCGATTTACCCTCTGCTCTCGCACATGCAGAGCCTCCACAATTAGAAAACAAGAACAGAAGGGGAATTGGGGAGAGGGGGGAGGGAGCGAGGGAGGAGGGAGGGAGGGAGGGAGGGAGGGAGGGAGGGAGGGAGGGAGGAGGGCGGAGGGAGGGAGGGAGAGGGAGGGAGGAGAGAGGGAGGGAGGAGAGAGGGAAGAGGGAGAGGAGAGAGAGGGAGAGAGAGAGAGGAGAGAGAGAGAGAGAGAGGAGAGAGAGGAGGGGAGAGAGAGAGAGAGAGGAGAGAGAGAGAGAGAGGGAGAGAGGAGAGGGAGAGCAGAGAGTAGAGAGATAGAGAGAGAGAGAGGGAGCGAGAGAGAGATGTGAGAGAGAGATAGAGAGAGAGAGCAGCGAGAGAGAGAGAGGGAGAGAGAGAGGGAGAGAGAGAGAGAGAGATAGTAGAGAGGGAGATAGGAGAGAGGGAGAGAAGAGAGAGCGGAGAGAGAGAAGGGAGAGAGAGAGAGAGGGAGGAGAGAGAGAGGGAGAGAAGAGATGAGAGAGGCGTCTCTCTCTCTCTTTCTCTCTCTCTCCTTTCTCTCTCTCTCTCTCTCTCTCTCTTTTCTCTCTCTCTCTCTTTCTCTCTCTCTCTCTTTCTCTCTCTCTCTCTCTCTTTCTCTCTCTCTCTTTCTCTCTCTCTCTCTCTTTGTCTCTCTCTCTCTCTCTCTCTCTCTCTCTCCGTTTTGTTTTGTTTTCTTTTTCTTTATTTTTACCAAGGATAAACCTATATTGACACATGATCACTCAAAGTTTATAGTTTATCTTAGGATTCATTCTTGGTATTTTACATTCTATGGATTTGGAAAAATGTACAATGATACATATTTATTATTATATTATCAAACAGATTATTTTCACCACCCTAAAAATCCTCTGTGCTTTGCCTATTCATCCCTCTCTCCCCATCACACCCTTGGCAGCCACTAATCTTATAGTGTCTCCACAGTTTTGCCTTTTTCAGAATGTCACAGAGTTAGGATCATATAGTGTGTATAGCTTTCTTAGATTGGCTTATTTCACTCAGTAATGTGCATTTTGTTTCCTCCAAATCTTTTCATGCTTTATAACTAATTTCTTTTTAGTGTTAAGTAATATTCTATTTTCTGGATTATTATTTACTATAATTTATTTGTCTACCCACCCTCTGAAGGACATCTTGGTTGGTTCCACGTCTTGGCAATTATAAATAAAGCTTCTGTAGACATCCGTGTGTAGGTTTTTCTGTACACATAAGTTTTCAGCTTTTTGGGGTAAATGCCAAGGAGCATGATTGCTGGATCATATGGTAAGAGTATGTTTAATTTTGTAAGAAACTGCCAGATTATCTTTCAAAGCGGCTGTAGTATTTTGTATACCCACAAGCAATGTAACAGAGTTCTTATTCCACGTTCTCACCAATATTTGATGTTGTCAGTGTTTTGGATTTTGGCCATTCTAATAGGCATTTGGTGGTATCTTATTATTGTTTTAATTCACATTTCCCTGATGACATATAATGTGGAATACCTTTTTATATGCTTATTTGTTACCTACATATCTTCTTTGGTGAAGTGTCTTTTAAGATCTTTGGACCATTTTAAATTGAATTATTAGTTTCCTTATTGTTGAGTTTTAAGAGTTCTTTGTATATCTTGGATAACAGTTCTTAATCACATGTGTCTTGCAAATCTTTCCTCCCATTCTGTGGCTTGTCTTCTAATCCTGTTGACATTGCCTTTCATAGAGAAGTTTTTAATTGTAATGAAGTCTTTAAATATTTTTTCCCATGGATTGTGTCTTTGGTATTGTACCTAAAAAAAGCATCACTCTACCCAAGGTCATCTAGGTTTTCGTCCATGTTATCTTATAAGAGATTTATAGTTTCCATTTTATATTTAGGTCTGTGATCCATTTCAAGTTAACGTTTGTGGAGGGATTAAGGGTTGTGTTTAGATTTTTTTGTTTTTGTTTTTGCATGTGGTTGTTCAGTTGTCCCAGCACCATTTGTTAAAGAGACTATCTATGTTCCTTTGTCAAAGATCAGTTGACTGTATTTATAGCAGTCTATTTCTGGGCTCTTTATTCCCTTTCATTGATCTATTTGTCTATTCTTTCGCCAATACCACAATGTCTTTATTACTGTAGCTTTATAGTAAGTCTTGAAGTTGGGTCATATCAGTCCTCCAATGTTGTTCTTTTCTTTCTACATTGTGCTCAAAAACTTTTTAATGAAAGAAATGCTTGATTCCTTTTTTATTTCTGTTTCTTGAAAATCTCATAACATCCTACAGTTTTCCTGGCACGTGGCCAGGCCCATTGGCTTATATATTGTCTGTGGCTGATGTCCTGCTGTAACAAAAGTCAAGGCATTGCAACCAGACTGTAGAGCTCGCAAAACCGAAAATAGTTATTCTCTGACCCTTTACAGAAAAACTGCAAAGGCCTACTTTTGCCCTACTGAATCAGTTTTAGACACTTACTCATTGGACCACCTCCTTCTAAGACAGTGCTGGGTCAGGTTCTGGTGCCCAGCACACCCACTGCTTTCTCTGCCATTGTCCCCTGGGTTAATTTCCTCTGTGCATGGTCACACTTGGTTGGTTATCAAATGTTCTCACAAAATAATTAATTTACTTGGACTCCATGGGTAACAGGAATTCAGAAATATTGAGGTGACTTAAGCTAAATATATCTCTTCCTTGATCATGTGGACAAAGCCACAGAGCCTCATAATTATAGCAATGAATTCCAAGGACTGAGGAATGATTCTTCTTGTTTGTACTGAGTCAGCCTTTCAGTATCAGTACAGCATGGACAAATGGATTTGAGAGGAGAAGCAGAACACACAGTCGCCCGTGGTAAATGATGAGCACCATTGAACAAAAGCCTGCTTGCATTTCCACCCTTCCTTTATTTACATTCTGGGCTGTGCAGGTTATTCAGTTAACCAGCAATTTTGAAGCTGCCTCCAGAGAGCCTGTGCCTAAACCATGATTGTATTGGCCTTTACCAAGCAGGCAGAGGCTTTGTTTTGTTAATTTAACATCCAGTTATAATAAAACAATGACGTTGAAGGCTTGATTTTTTTTTAAAGTTATGATAATATTCCGTGAAGAACTTGAGTCTGTGGAAGATTAAGACCTTACTCAACAAGGAGCTGTGGGAGGAAGCCCCACATGTTTCTTAGAAAGCAGGTTCCTTCAGAAGAAGGGGCCTCCCTCTTGGGGTGGACAGTTCATGGGCCTGTCAAGGTGTTTCTCCCTGGTAAGATGCTCCCTTTGTTAGATATGACAAGAGTCTGAAGGTCTAGACATTCTTACTGAGTGCTATTTTTGCTAAATGTTAAAATGTAGCACAGTATTTTGCAAACACAGCTGTAAATAGGATAAGCTTGACAGGAACCCAATCCATGAGTGTAGCTAACTGCAAAGAAGAAATCAATTGTAATTAACCAAATAGTGTACATAAGCAATGGCTATACCTCCCTTCAGTGAGACAGAGCTTTGGATGTGAACCTCTGGTCTCCTTTGTTTGCTGCAAGTAAATAAAACTACCTAATGACAACCACACCAAGTGGTGAACCCTTTGAGTTTGGTAACAATTGAGGTGATGGTTCAGCAGAAATGTATGATTTCTTCAGTTTCAGGGTATCATATCACAGTAAATTGTTCTTTAAAAATGGCTGAGAGTAGAATTTATTGAGTTTTGTTTCTATTAGGTTTTTGAATTAATGTTTTAAAAAGTGAAAGGTCTTTTGTGATTTTTCTTATTGAGGCATACATTTCTATACAGTAAAATGCAGTTCTTTAGCGTATACTTCAGTGCGTACTACTGAGTAATCCACACCCTATCAAGACATAGAACATTTCCAGCAACCCAGGATGTCCTTGTGTCTTTTTCCCATGGATCCCCACCTACTCTCCCAGAAGCAGCCCCTGATTGCTGTCACTACATAGGAATAATTTGCCTCTTCTAGAACTTCATATAAATAGGGTCACTCATATGTACTCTTTTGATTCTAGCTTCTTTCATTCAAAATATTTTTGAGATCATACATATTTTGAATGTGTCAGCAATTTGTTCCTGAGTAGTAATCCATTGCGCGAATGTATCACAGATTTGTTTATTATGTCCTCTGTTAATAGGGATTTGAGTTGTTTCTAGTTTTGGCTGTTGTGAATGGGGCTTCCGTGGACATTCAGACAGGCGTTTTTGTGGTTACGTGTTTTCATTTCTCTTGGATAAATACCTAGGAGTGGAATTACTATGTCATAGGGTAGGTACATGTTTAACTTTACAAGGAACTACAAAATGGTTTTTCAAGGTATTTATGACCTTCTATATTTCCATAAGCAATGAATGGGATACCTGCTTACTCCATATTCTCACCTGCATTTAGTTTTTTCAGAAATTTTAATGTTAGCTATTCTACTGGATTTAAAATTGCATCTGGTTGGAATTTTATTTTGCACTTCCCTGATAACTAACAATGTTGAACACTTTTTGTTGGCATATTGACCATTCAGATATCATTTTTGTAAGGTACCTGGTCAGATCTTTTGCGTATATTTTCAGGGTCCTTTACATATTCTGGCTACAAGTCACTTGTCAGATGTGTATTATAAATACTTTTTCCGCAACAGTGGCTTTCCTAATTGTTTTAATAATTGTGCATTTGATGATCAGAAGTTTTGAAATTTCATAAAGTCCAAATTATCAGTATTTAAAATTATAAGTGCTTTTTGTGTCCTAAGATATCATAGTCTACCTGAAGGCCAGAAAGATGTTCATCATTTTTTTAAAAAATTACAGATTTAGCTTTTATATTTAAGTCTATCATGCATCTTGAATTAATGTATGTACATTGTGAATTAGGGGTTGAGAATGTTGTTTTCATATGATTAGGTATTTGTTCCAGAACAGTTTGTTGAAAATACTTTCCCCATTGAATGATCTAGGCACCTTAACTGAAAATCAGTTGACTGTATATGTGAAGCTTTATTTCTAGACTCTGTCTGTTCCATTATCTGTTTGTCTATTTTAAGACCAATACCATACTGTCTTGATTAATTAGGTTTACAAAAAGACTTAAAATCAAGAAATGTGAATCCTTGGACTTTGTTCTTATTTTTCAAAATTGTGTTCAGTATTTTAGATCCCTTTCACATCTATGTAAAAATTGACTTGGCAATTCCTAGAAAAAACTTGTTGAGATAACATGGTACCAAAATTCTGTATACTTCAGTTACCTCATTTGTGAAGTAGAAATACTCATAAAACCTTCTTCATTGAGTTTTTAGAAGAATGAACACATGAAAGAAGAGTTAACACATGAAAAACAGAATAATTTCTGGAACAAAGTAAGCATTCTTTCTATGTTAGATGATGACACAGTCACTTGTAAAACATGCCGGCACACCCCCTCTCATCTGGGGGCCTTTGCCCTTGCTATCCCCTCTGTCTGGGACATTTTCCCCTAGATGCCCACACAGCTCACTTCCCTTCATTCAGTCCCTGTGTGAGTGTCACCAGAGTAGCAAGCCTCGTGTGTAAAAACATAGCCCTTCCCCTTACCCTGCTTAATTATTATTCCACAGCGAGTATGACTCTCTGACATGTTAGATTTTGATTCTTTCCAGTCTCCTGCAAGTTAAGTGGAGGCTACATAAGGACAGGGTCTGTCTTCAAAATTTAAAGAATTAAAATGTTTTTAGGGCAGTTTTCTCTATATTTACATAATGAAGTACTGTGCAGCTTCTTCAATTTATGTTTTCCTAGAATATTTAATGACATTGAGAAATATTTATATAGTGCTATCACACCTGTGTGAAAGCTGCCACAGATGATATGAAAGACTAAAAGGGATTATGTGACCAGCGCAGGATCCACAAGGGTAGAGGATGGTCTGCAGCCTCTGCCAAGGTCTGTCTGAGTTCAGAGCCCTCTGCCCAGAGTCACATGTAACGTTTTTGCCTTTCTCTTTCAGTATGAATACTTCAATGCCGTGCTGATAAATGAAAGGGACAAAGATGGGAATTTTTTGGAACTGGGAAAGGAATTCATCTTAGCCCCAAATGACCATTTCAATAATTTGCCTGTGAACATCAGTCTGAGTGATGTTCAGGTGCCAACGAACATGTACAACAAAGGTAAGATTCACTGCTGCTGTTCCTTTCACAGGGTGAGGAGGAAGGGGTGTGGGGGGAGGACTGGCTGGTTTGGGATCTTGTGTTTTTTTGTAAAAATCCAATTATAAGCTGAGTGTGTCAGCATGAGCTGGGTAGGTGATGTGTGCCTGTTCTGCCTGGAGACTCTGGCCTGCTGTTTCCCTGTGCTGTTTGCATGAAGCTCTCTGACATGTAGTCCGGGGGTTGGCAAATATTTTTTCTGTGAAGGGCCAATAGTAAACAGCTCAGATTTTGTGGGCCATACCACCTCCGTTGCAACTATTCAGCTCTGCTGTTCTGGCACAAACAAACACAGCCATAGACGGTGGATATGGCTGTGTTCCAGTAAAACTTCTTATCTTTGAAAACAGGTGGCCGGATTTGACCTACAGGAGGTCGTTTACTGACCCCTGGAGTAGTCTCTCTCTTCTTCCGCTATCCTTTGTAATGATATTTAAGTGCTTGAGAACTCCTGGGGATGCAGTAGAATCAGTTGTGGTTTAACTGAGTATAGAGGAGGATGGACCTTAACGGGGCTCCCTGTTTTCAGGCTTGTATCCTCAAATCTAGTCTTCACGTAGAGTCTAGAGTTCTTTTCCCAAAATTCCCATCTGTCCATTTGAGTTCGGATAATGATGGCCAAGGACTGGGCTCTAGCAGCAGTCGAACTCTAGTTTGACTGTGGGTTCCACCTCTTCCTGGCTGTGACTTTGGGCGCACCACTGCCTTCCTTTAGACCTTGGTTTCCTTCTCTCTAGGATATGGATGATCATTGCATCTGCCTCATGAGGTGGTTGTATGGATTAAACAGATGATGTGTGTAAAGAGTTTAAGTTAATGATGTTACCCTAGTCATCATCATCGTTGAGCAGGATTTTCCTCTGTTTTGCCAGACTTGGGGGACTTCTAAACAAAGAGCCATCCTCTCAGAAAAACAATTCAGAAAGCAAAGGCATCTTCAAAGTAAAAATCTGTCTTATTGTCTACCTTTGAGGTTTCAAAAATATCAGGGGCCAATTTTCATCCTTACCTACCCAGTTTCAGTTCATATATGAGTGCAGTGGTCAAGAGAAAGACTCTGGGTTTGAATCCTACTCTTCCCCTTGCTGGCTCTGTGATCTAAAGCAAGTAACTTTGCCTCCCTGAGCCTCAGTTTCCCTCTTTATAAAATAGGGATTATGATACAGCCACCCTCAGAGGGTTATTGTGAAGATACAACCATAAGTGTGCAACCTTAGCACAACGGTTTCTTGTGGAAAGTGCTCAGCCATCTTAGCTGTCATCGTTATTATTGACATATAACATGAATATGAATTGCATTTCTAAACTGTTCTAGATCATAGTTTAAAGAGGTTGGTTAATGATTAAAGAACTTCCAACTCATTTGTCTCTGAAACATTTTTCTTGCACCTGTTCTTGACTGGATATCTAATGTCTTCCTTTCCTTACCTGTTTCCCATCCTTAATATTCAAGAGAGGCAGTACCCTGTTCATTAATTGTTTTGATAGTTATCAGGGTACCTGTGGTGAACCAGACGTAGCCCTTCTCCTGAGGGGTTCACAGTTTACTTGAGGAACAGACAGGTAATGAGATTATTAGTGACCGATCACCATTATGGAAACTCAGAGGCAGTAGGAGTGTCAAGGAGGGGACCTGACCACTGCTCATGTGGACAGCCACACATTTGTCTCTCTCCCTCTTGGAGAAAGTAATGTTGGTCTGAACAGCCCTTAGTGGGCTCTGGACTGGGTTGGATCCTATGACCTAATCTTCACATTAGACTTTTCCTTAGGGGGCAAATCCCTAAGAACTCGAGCCTTAGAGGGCTGAGCTCAGCTTTGTCCAGTGGAGTTTAGTCTTCCCGAGCAGTCTTGTTAGCTGATGAAGGAAATCCCCTTTTATATAGTGTAGCTGGAAGAAAGCCATCCTCTCGGTATTAAATACATTCTCAACTGAAGATAAAAAATTAACAAGATTTTACAGAGCAATTTCAGATATAAAACTCTTCAGAACAATCCTTTAAATATGGCAGCTGCTTCAAGGTTGCCTGAGCCATTAGCACCATTATAGAGCTTTAATTGCACCTTAAGCTTTAAAGACATAATCGTACTTTTCAATGGCTGCCACACATAAGGGACCAGCACCACCATCAATCACATAGGCTACAGATTTGTGACTGTGAGCTTTGCTAGGCAGAATCCTAAAAGACAGTCAAATCACTTGAGATATAGAGGTAGGTGATAATAGTGTAAAGTCATTCTTAGCAGCCCTTCCAGGGTCTGCCTACTGCCCCTACCCAGACTCAGTGGTCCCCTAGCCAGGATGTGGGGTCATGGACCAAGGTCAGTCAGGCCCTGTATCTTGTCTCTGCTAGGCGGTGAGTAGCTACCCAAGGGATAGGGGAAAGAACTTCAAGAAAATTCCTGTCTTCATTCTACCTAATTCAAACCAGCCCCAAACGGTCTTTTTTCTTTTCAAGCTGCAGAAATGTACTTTATGTTCAGAGGGCCCTCCAGCTCAGATCTGGTTATCGATGACATGTACTCAAAACACATGCTCAGAGCTTGGTCACTGGCTGTGATGTTCCTGAGTTAGAAATCTTCTGTCCAACAAAGGAAATCAGTACAGCGTCATGCTCTCCTGACAGCTTGGATCCCCAGAGGTACCTGGCAAATGGTCTGAGACTTGCTTTAGTAGTTGCTGTGAGCTGTGCTCTTGGGCATAACTTCTAGTCATAGATGAAACTTAGTGGTAGAATCACCTGTTTTCTGCAATCTGCTTTACACTTCTTTGCTGAGCCTTGAAAACAGGCTGTTCACCCAGGTCAGCACTTCCCTCTGTGCTTGAGGTACCTTCCTCGTAGGCACTAAGAGAGACTTAGGTTCAGAGTTGGTGACTTGTGGGCAAGCTGTCCTACTGCCTATAGGAATTCAAAGAGCCACATTCCTAGCGTCTTTAGAAATGTGTCTCAGGGTCCTCATGGTGCCTGATGCAGCAGCTTCTTCATGAAACCTCTTCAACAGATATTTGAAGAGGGGTTGCTCTGGCATCCCCAGCCCAAGGGTCTTACCACCTGAGGGACTTCTTTGAGGACTAGCTGCTTATGCCTTTGGAGCTGCGACAAACTCCATTTCCTTTATGAGTAAAGCGTGGGGCAGGATGCTTTCGTGAGAACTGTTGATGGTCTGACAGCAGATTCAGATAAAGCTGAACTCTTTTTTAAGTACTGTCTAGGCTGAAATGGTATAAAATTTGCACAGATATACATATATACACATATCTCTACATATATGCCTACACATGTATTATATATGTATGTGTACATATATTGTGTATATATCTGTGTATGTGTGTTTGCATATGTGTGTGTATGAAAGAAAAATGCTCTGTTCTCAACCTACCCCTTTATTTCCATTTGTCACCTCTGTAAACCCAGGTGAACCCCCATTCTGTTTACTTAGTATAACTTTCTCTTTCCTCCATTATATCTCATTTCTCTCCATTCTTAGTATTCCTGCATCTCCCTTTTGTGCACATCCAAATGCCCCTTCTTAAAAACCAGCTCAGCAAGAACCTCTTTAATCCCTCCGGTCTTTTGTTATGTAACTGATTTTGGGTTATTCCTTTGTTCTAGCATTGCCTTGTCTCAGAAGTGCATTGCATACATTTTTTTTTCCTCCTCCACTTGAAGTTCTCTGGGGTACTGTTGATCCAGCCTGGTGCCACCTGTGGCCCGAGTACCATGCTCTTTAAATAATGAGTTTTCCATAGATGTGGCATGAAGTGGGGACTGCTACATCTGTGCTTCCTGGGCTATGAAAAGTCAACCAGGGCTGTAGAGTTCCTGTGTGCCTGTAAGCAGCAGAAACATACTCTGATTTAAATGAGAAAAAAGCATTAAAAAAAAAAAAAACCCACTGCGTTGCTCACAGACTCTTCAAGAAAGTTAGAGAGTCTGATTTGGAAACTAGTGGAGAGGGAGGTTGGCCCAGGGACAGCACCACACCCAGAGCCAGCCTGGTGAGGACCCTGCCACCCTGGCTTGCCCACCAGCACGTCTGTGACTACATAAAATATCTGAGCCTCATTTTCCTCATGTATAGATTAAAGATGGTAATCACTGTAACCTGCCTCAGGGGGTTGTGGTGAAGATTAAACACTTAGGATGCCTGGCACACTGTGGCTACTCGGCACACACGCTTGGGCAAGTTTCTCTTCCCTTTCAATTCTCAGCATCTTTAGCTGTAAAGTGGAGACAGTAGTTTCACCTACCTCATGAGATTACCATGAGCACTGCAAGAATAATGCTCATGTAGGTCGGGGTGCAGTGGCAGTCCACTAGTGATGGCTCTTGTCATGTGCTGGAGAGAAAATAAGACCCATGTCATGAGGTTGCAGTCAGATAGCACAGGTAAGGCATGTGGCCTCTCAGAGAACCTTGGACTTGACAAATGCCAAGACATTCTGCTGTTTTATGAGCATATTCATTTGTTCAAGTCTCACAGATAGAGGAAGAGAGGAAGACCCTGCACTTAGAGGGAATAACAACAGGAGGAAGTTTCTCCTGCTGGTAGAATGAGGATTTGAATCCAGCATTTTCGTTAATCGTGTCCCTCTCTAGACCACACACCACCTCAGGGCCTGGGCTGTTGGTCTGCGAGCCATTTTTCTCAAGGGCATTTATAAAGGAAAAGACAATAATTTACCTCCCAAACATTTTTGTTTTAACATGCTTAAAACCCAAGAACTGGAAACAGACTGGGGTTTGGACTATAATCCTTGTATCTTCTCTTGTGGCTGCTGAAGAACACAAATGGGTGGTTCTACGGTTCTGTGTTTTTGGATTTTAGTTACTAACCTGAGGGTTTCCCCCTTTTATTTGTCCTATTTTGCAACCTACCTTTCTTCTACCCAAACTATGCAGTAACCACGGTGCTGCAGAGACAGAGGACAGACGGTTGACAAAAGTGGAATAAAAAGGTGACGGCTTATAAATGCGCTCACAGATAACATTAAAAACAAATGATTCTAAAATTTTGCTGGGGATGAGGGAAGGGGAGGGGGAGGAAATGAAGCCTGTAGCATGTGGATATTTTAGATCCAATCAGAAAAAAGTCAGATAGTAGCTTTCTTTTCAGCAGTTTTAGACTGACTAGAGTAAAATAAATGCAAATTTTAAAAGTTGATTGATTTAATTTGTTGCAACATTTTACAACTTTGCTTTCATTTTATTCCCTCTGCAGCCCCATGAGGGAGGTTAGGCAGTGTCCTCATCTCTCTTTTTTTAGACAAAAAAAGCCCTAAAGGTTAGGGAAGACGAACGACTGACCCCAGGTCACACAGGTAGGAAGGTGTGTGCCAAGGTGGACCTCAGGTTTTTGAAGACAAGTCTAGCTTATTCTGCAGCCTCTCTGGGCATGAGCTCTGAGAGAGTAGGAACCTTGTCCCTCAGGAACCCCTGGCGTCTGGGACTCATTTTCTTTCAGATCACTTTAGCATATAGGAATTTTTGCACAGGCCGAGCACCCAAGGCCTTTGGTTTCACCACTTTAGGTCCATTACCAGCCTTCCTTCTGAAGCTCTAATTTTCCAGGTCACCACCAGGGAGTGGAGACAAGACCCCACTGTAGTGAGACCCCAGACCGATTTCCAGAGTCTTATCTCTCTCACTGACTTCTGACCCTCTTTCTTCTTCACTCCATGGCACCCAGCCTGATTACTTCCCTGAGCTGAGATTCCTACATGAGCTGGGGAGAGCTTCTACTCATGTAGCTTCCACATGTCAGCCTTAAAACATTCCGGAAGCGAGAGCTACAAAGGCTCTGATTATCCGTTTGGGACAGAAAGGGGGAAACAGCAGGGAGGAAAAACAAAATGTCTCAGTAAAATATTATCTCACATTTGTTCATTTATTCATTCATTCATTCATTCCTTCATTCATCGAATGTTGACTGTGTCAAGCTCTAGAGATATGTCCACGACTAAGACAGACTTGGGCCTTGCTCTCTAAACAGTGTGGGGAGACAGATGCTGAACAAGTTATGATCAGTGTGACAAGAGCTGTAAAATAGCAGAGTATAGTGCTAAGGAGCATGTAACGGGCCTGATCCATTCTTGGGGCTTCAAGAAAGGCCTTCCTGAGAGGAAGAGGATAGGAAGCAGTTAGTCAGAGGGGTGGTTGGTAGTGAAATGTGTCCAACAAAAGGACTAAAACATGAGCAGGTGTCAAGGTGGGAGAGTGTGGGGCTGGGCTGTCGAGGGCTGAGGAGCAGCCTGTGGTGGTCTGGCCCCCAGCAGAAGCAGCAGGATCAGTCATCCCTCTGTAGGAGTCAGACAGGTAGCTATGGGACCTGGGACAGCTGGCCAGGTGGTAAGAGGCAATGAGAGTTGTCAGAAGATCATGGAAACTGGAAACAGTTACAGTGTGATTGATAGCTTTGCTGGGAATAGGTCTATGTTAGAACACTGGTCCCTCCCACACTGAAGAAAAGGGAAGAAGAGAGGAAAGGAATCCAGGACCCAGTATGGAGAAAACCCAGGTGAAGGAATGGTATACGGTCCATTGGATGGCTCTGCGGACACCTCTCAGCCTGGGCCCCAGAGAGCAAGCTCGCTTGAGAACATCAGCTCTGTAATGGCAAGAACCTTAGTTGTTTTCTCTTCTGATGATTTCTCAGCCCTGGCATGGTACCTAGCACATAGTACGTGCTCAGTAAATAACTTACTGCAAGGCGAGTGAGTGAAAGAAGAGTGCAATTAAAAAAAAAAAACCTTTCTACTTTGTTTTGACACAAATGAAGGAAAGGCACTGGAAATAACTCTCAATGGTGATTCCCCCTTCTTCTACTTGTTTTGGAGGGCGTGGGGAGAGGTGGCTTGCCTGGCAGGTAGAAGAGGTGTAAATTGCAGGGCATAGCCTTGGGCTGCCCCTCGATCTTCAAGACTTTCTCAGCAGAGCAAGACTGGGTTGTGCATGGGCACCTAGCTTCTGAAACTGAAAACCAGTCCAGGAAAAGGGAGACCTAAAACTGTTGTTCTAGAGCCTGAGGAATCAATCTATCTGTTAGAATCCAATAGTTTCTTCTAAAAAGCCTGGAAAGGGCAGAGGTCTGGTAAGGTGGACTTGGGCCCCTACATGGAGGAGAGTGTGAATGCTGCTGTTGGGATGGGCAGGATAGCTGGGTTTGGATTTGTCAGATGTCTCAACCTATTTTTCAGATGTTGGATTTGATAAAATGCAAAATGCGTTTTGCCAAGCACTTTTCCCCTTAATTACATGTGTATATTTTAAGGGAAATTTAATCCATATGTTTCTGATTTGTTTACACGGAAATCATTAAAATGTTTTCTAAGAGCCATTTGATGTGCAAGAAGGCTCATGAACCTTTAAAAATGCTGTGTTTAAAATTTCATTTTTGTTTTCTCTTCCCCTTGCTTGTTGGGGGTGGGATGAGAGAGAGAGGAGAGACAGAGAGAGAGAGAGAGAGAGAGAGAGAGAGAGAGAGAGAGAGACAGAGAGAGAGACAGAGAGAGACAGAGACACATAGAGAGAGAGAGAGAGATGGACAGAGAGAGAGAGAGAGAGAGAGAGAGAGAGAGAGAGAGAGACAGACAGACAGGCAGAGGCAGAGAGAGAGAGAGAGAGAGAGAGAGCGCGAGAGAGAGGCAGACAGACAGACAGAGACAGAGACAGGCAGAGAGAGAGGGAGGGAGGAAGGGGGGGGAAGGGAAAGTGAGCCTGATTCTACAATGTTAAAAACAAAATAGGATGCTAAATCATTTGTTTTCTTCTTAGAACTCTGAACTGAAGCATTTGGAGTAGGCTTGAATCTTGCTTTTGTGTTTTTTCCCTTATACTATCCAAATGTTATGATGCTATGGTATTAATGGGAATCAGGAGTCAAGATCAGAGGATCAGGCCTGAACATTTTGCTTTGGATTTAGAGAAGGCCACTCAGGGATGTCCCACCACATGGCCGTTTGGCACCCGCAGTCCTCACCAGGGTCGGGTGAACTCTCCCAGCCCTTTTCTGTCAAGAGTTGGTGACAGAGCTAATGTGTTTGGTAAGACACACAGGATAATACCACTGAATTGACTCCACAGTCATCATCACAAAGTACTCATAGTTTCTCTCTTGTAGTTTGGAAATTATATCTTTGTGTCACAGAAAAACACAAAATTCACAGTCCGAGCAGTTGAGTTCACTTTCTTTTGGCAATTCCTTCACACTCGTATGTGTGCATGTGTGTGCACACATGACACCGACATAAGTCTATATAAATGTATGTGTGTGTATACATAGGTTTGTGTCTATATTTCCTTACAAGTGGTGTTAATGGAAGGAGGTTGTCATGTGGTCCCTTAACTCTATGCTTGGGCTTATGTTTAGACCAGAAGGTGCACTTGTAGAATGGATGAATGAATGGATAGATGAATGGATGGCTTACTTATCAAGAGCCACTATCTCATTAACCACTACCCCTTGGGTTATAGGCAGCAGTAGGGACTGCCATTTTCTACAACCTACTATGAAAATTTCAAGCCAAACCTTCCATAGCCTCTGTTCTAGAGTTGGGTCTTGACTCAGATGGGGTAAAACTTGAAATGGGATAAAACTCAAATTCATGACTTTAGGTACAAGTAAATGGTTTCCTAAAAAGCAAGTGGGAGAGGAGTTTATACCTCCCGCCTAAGGTTCTCTGGAACACTGGTGTTGCACTGACCCCCTTTGCCCTGGCACTGACCCATGTGGTCCCCATCATCTCTATCCTTGTCTATTTCCAGGCTCTTTCTAGAGCAATGAGAGAGTCTTTGGAGTGCAGCAGGCCCAAATGTGTATCACAATTCTGTGAGTGCAAGCTTGGTGGACTAGGGAAAAGAATTTTACTCTCCGAGCCTCAATTACCCCACCTGTAAAGTATAAATATCGTTTTGAGCCTTAGAGGAGCTAAAGGTGTAGCACCCAGCATAGGGCCTGGCACACAGAGGCACTTGATTGATATGCATAATCTTCTCATGACAAACCAGTTTCCTGCTCCCCCAGATGGGTTCCTGATGTGGTCCTGCTCAAAACTCATTCTTCCCATCAGCATTGATCATAGGGTGAGATGTAAGCCTTCTCTCAAACTGACACCTGCTCACTGCCCTTTTTCGCTGGCCGACCATCTCCTTCTCTCCCCATTATCCTAGATTCTAGGACTCCGACTCCCCAAATGGCCTTCTCTTCCATCTGCTCTCTACTCCAGCTTGCTCTCCCCACTGCCCTGGCCTGTTTCATCCTTTCCTGAGAGCCCAGCTTCACAGGGGCCTTGTCTTCCCCTGAGATTTCAGCCTTCCTCTTCAGAACAGTCACCCTCATTTATATTGCAGAGTGCAGTGTGGTTTCTTTTTCATTGGGCTCATTCTTCTTGGAGTAAGGGGCTATGATATTTTCATCCTTTTGGAAACCTAGCAGAATGGCTGGAATAGAAAAGCTCTTCCACAGATGTTTGTTGAATTGAATTCTGTACTGCTATATTACTACCTGAAACCTGCATTACTACATTATTACCAGAATCCTATACTACTGTATTACCACTTAACTCCTTTATTACTGTGTTACTACCTGAGTCCTACATTACTACATCACTACCTGCATCCTCCATTACTGCCTTACTACCTTAATCCTGCATTAGAATTTACTGCCTGGATCTTCCATACTACGTTACTACCCGAGTTCTCTATTATTACATTATTACATAAATCCTACGTTACTACCTTTCTGCCTGATTCCTGCATTACTACAAGTCATCACAAATGGATCACTGTTTTGTTCTGCTTGTTGATCTATCAGTTCTACTTTGGATTTGATTTTTTTACTTGTTTGCTTTTGAAGACAGTAGTCTTAATGTATTCCTAATGAGATAATACTACTCTCAGGATCTTTTAATTTGTTCGTATTATTTTAATCTCTTAAGTTTTTTCTAGAGTAATAAAAATCAAGATGGAGGCTTACAATAGGGTAAGAGCTGAGTCTAGGCTAGGGGAATTCTAAAAGGAGGGGCCAGCGCAAAAAAGGACAATGTAAGAACAAGAATGATTGCTAGCAGTGTATTTTTTCTTTAACCTTGTATCTCTACATTTGTGAAATGTCACCTTAATGGGAGAGAGCCAGAATTTGTAGGTAATTTACATTTTTAAAATTACTTAGAGGGAATTCAAAGTCATTCCTATAATAACGTCACACTTAGCACTTGCTTTCTGATCTGTGCTTTGATTGGGGGAGAGGAGGATGGAGCCATCTTTAACATTCTGGAGATTACAGCAGTGAGTGTTGCAGCCTGGGCTGACAGTCAAGTGTGTTCCAGTGATAAGATAAGTGAGTTCCAGTAAATAGGATAAAACCACTATCCAGGAACTGGACTAGCTCAACCAGCCATGATATGCCACATGTCCCCAAGAATGAGAAAGGGTCAGCTTTGCTGAGGAAATGCAGACTGGGCCTCTGGGATTTTAGAACAGGTGGGGGTAGGGTGGGGCATGCAGATAGTCCTGCAGGTGGCCCCAGGCCTCTTCAGCAGCCCTCCTGGGGACACACTGGGTCAGCAATGAGGCTTGTTCAAGGGTACCTGGTCTGTTTAAGTGTGAGCTTGACTGTTTGTTGCCACCAGAGTTAAGGCTGATTGCTTATCTGTAAAGTAAGCATCATGATAACACCTATCTCTGGGGATTTTTGAGGATTAAATGAAACAATATATGTTAAGCCTGTAGCAGTGTGACTGGCATGTGCTAAATGCTTACTAAGAATTACTTTTGTTAGAGTCCTTGTAACAAAGACAATGCTGAAAAGCCCACAGTGGCGTGGCTTATGCCTGCGACTCTCTATCACTCTGAACCAGGTAACATTCTTTTTACTCTTGCACCTTGGAAACCCTTTTACCACTGAAAATTCAGTGAAGAGAGAGCAGTGTGGAGCCAGAGTTGCTTGTGGGTGTCTGAAGCCGGTGGACACCTACAGCGGCCTGATCCTAATATTTGCCCATGCCTTCCCTTCGCTCATCATGCTTAGACATTGGGGCCTCTTTGTGTCCAAGTCGCACTGCTTGTGCCACAGGGCCCTGAGAACCTTGGTGTTGTCATAAATTACATGCTATAGGGCTTTAATTAATGCTCTTTGCTTTCCTTTTGTCTGAGACCCAGGACCCTCAGGCGACCTTCAGCTGTTTGGTGGTACTAGTTTTGGCAGAAGCATGAAGAAAATCTTCCTTTTCACTTCTGTCACTCTTTGCCCTCTTCCCAGCTCAAAGCTTAGGGAATCTTGTGTAGAGAACACACACAACCCAGTATTTTTGGAGACATATTCCTGTGCATTAGTCCACTGACTCTCCCTTTATCAATTTTTTTCCTTTGGATAACATCTACATAGTATTTATTATATCCAGGCACAATCATGATCTAATACAATGTAGCCTACCTACAAGTCAGTGAAGTAGGAGCAATTATTATTCCCATTTTACAGATGAGAAAAGTGAGGCTTAGAGACTTGCTCAGGTTGACTCAGCTAGTAGAATGAGTGAGTCAGCATACGACCCGACATTTTAAATTGAGAACCACCTCGTTATCCTATGTCCTATATGCAACCATATCTACCAGCCTGCGGCTGTGCCTGAATGTTCAGTTAGCTGTGTCATGCCTGTTTACATGCATACTTTGCATTTGTGGTAAATGGAAGGCCCTGTTTTTGTCAAATTGTGCTATTTTCTTCTCAGCATGTGAAAATCCATCGTAAGTGAAAACTAGTCTTATTTTACATAAACACTCCCAGTCTCTTCCCTTGATCAAAATAAATGTTGCAGCAGAATGTCTTTTTAAAAACGTAAAGCAAATTTTACATCAGAATGTCAGTGGGTACCAACTGCTCGCACATTGGAGATATTTCTGTCAGAAATGAGAAAGTTTCACATTTAATCCTGCAAACCTGCCAGACCAAAATGTGCACAAGGCAAGTGAGTAAGGGAGTAATGATTCACAATGTAAAACGCCTCTTACCCTCTTCAGAAAGTTCTCTACAGTGCGTTTAGAAGTGAATTCCTCCACTTCAGCTACTGAGTGCCACGTACAGAGCTTGGTTCTGAGGACACCACCATCATATATTGATTTAATATTCACAGAGCACCTCTATGTGCCATCATTAGCCATTAGCATGAGAAGGTGTGGTGATGGATGGGCAGACACTGTCCATGCTCTCATGGAGCTTACAGGACGGTGGGTAGGCAGATGGAAAGTAATCACACCAGCGAACATTGATGCAACCAGAGGGAGTGCAGTGGAGAAGACGGCAGTGGTTCAGTAAGTGTGTGTCCCAGAACAACCCAGCCTTGGCTGGGAGAGATCTAGGGGTGGGGGATGGCTATGGTCAGAGGACGTGTTCCTGAGGAAGATGAGCTCAGCTACCATCTGAAGGATGGGCAGAAAATTATTTAGCCAAGGACTGGGGCAGGGTAGGAGGTGGAGAGTATTATAGCAAGAGAGGTCACATTGCACATGGTATTAGTAAGTCATCCTTGAGAAAGTGTTTTGGGATGAAATAAGTGAGAGCAATGCCATGTAAAATCTGCCACCCTTGGTCCACTGTGTACATGAGATATTCAGGGAATATGATTTCTATCATAGAGAAAGCTGTTTAATTGTATGAGTTAGTTTTCCCCAAACGTATTTGATTACAGTGTCCTTTTATCATGGAACAGCCACTAGCATCTCAGGAGGCATGGATAGTCTCTGGTGCTGGAGGACTCTGGTGAGCTGGAGCCACATGTGCTCCACTGTAAAGTCTCGAATGCACACCAAGACGCGGAGGAAAATCTACAGCACAATGCATATCTGCATGTGTTTGAAGGATACTCATAAGTAGTTTTATATGCAGACATTTCTGGAAGGATATACAAGAAATTAAAGTACTTACTTTCCACTTTCTACCCTCTGAACAATTTAAGCGAACATCTGCTATTTTAGGAATTAAAAACAAAAGAACAATAACACTTGATTTATAAAAGCTACTCATCTATAAGTAATTTTCAGGTACCCAGCTCTCTGTTAAAAAGAAACATACCTGTGTGTCAGTTGTTAATGGTTGTCCAGTTGATTGTTCTTTTGGATTGTGGTAGGCATGGCTGACAATGGTTTTGTTTGAAGCAGGAAGAAGACCACTGAGTATGCACAGACACTGGCTTCTCTGGAGATTGTTTTTAGTGTCATATTGTGTCCTTATGATGACAGTAGTTATTTTCATACAAACGATGTTGTCCTGGGAAAGAAGAAATGGTTTCCCTCTAAAATGATTCCATAATACTTCCATCACCTCCTGATGGATGTCACAGACATGGGTATGTCCCGCTTCAAATATGAAGAACATTCTTCACTTGGAATAAAATATATCAGTGCTTCTAAAGGCCAGACTGAAAACCAGGTTTAGAGGTGAGGTTTTCTGGTCTCAAGCCAAAGGCAGATGGCCATGCAGACTTGTTTTGTATTCCCATTGACATTGTCTCAGACTCCTTGAAACAGTCGTTCTTGGGCCTCAATGGACCCTCTAAAGGTGAAGGAGGTGCCCACAGATAAAGTGGGCAAGGTTGTGCCCCAGCCTGTCTCTGCTGTTCAGCACCCTCTGTCTCAGGCCCCCTCCTCAAACCTGACCTGCCTTGATGACATGAGTCACAGGGGCTTGGGGCCACGGTTTGCATCTTCACTGCCTGAAGAGTGCCTGACAGCACAGGTGAGCCATGGGGATAGGATACCCACGCTCAAGTATGTTCTCAGCTCAGTGCCAGCGGTTCCTCAAAATTCCTGCTTGTGAATTCTGTGGTGTGCAAAAGTTCATGCTTCAGGTATTTTTGGCAGGCTTCTAGTAAAAATGACTTTGGTTATGCTACTTATCTTTCAAGTGATCATTCTCTGCTCAATATAGGCAGCTCCATTTTATAATCTTCAAAGGGCCACCATTTTGTATTCTTTCTCCATTCTGAAGTAGGGGAATAAGTTATTTTTGTACGTATCTGCTCTCATTTTTTTTTCCCTCTCACTTCTTGGCAGTGGAACAACTCTTGGGTGGTGGATGGTCTCTTCCTCAACAACTGCTGCTCTCTGTTTCACACCCACACATGTGGATATTCGAACATCTCCATATTCAGGTAGATGCAGCACACTGTGACTTTATCTTTTGGCAGGTAGATTAATCCACATCGTAGAGAAACTGAAGGCATATAACTCTTCAGCTTTTTGGTGGAACTCAGACTGGAGTTTAAAGTCTTCTGGCTCCAAATTTGTAGTTTTTCACTAGAGCTTTGAAGCAGAGCTTCTGTAGTTGAATCCACATAGCCACATCTTCACTCAGGTTTACTGTGCAGAGAAGTTGGACCATTCTTATTTGTTAGAGACTTTTCTGGGGTCAAAGGCAGAGTGGAGAGGGAAATAGCAGGACCAAGTGCCTTGGGAACCCAGGTGAAGAAGTGGTGAGGGGCTGCTTTTAGGGGTACAGGCCTAGGATCAGTTTGCCCGTAATGGGCTAACATTAGGGAGATGGTGGCGGGTTGGGGGAGATTTCCTTGGCAGGCATGGAGCCCTGAGAAAAGGGCAGACCTTGTCATGTCCTCCTAAGGTGCACACAGAATTGGGTGGTTCCAGTTTGCTTTTTCACACACCAGACCTCAAAGGATGTCTAGAGGTTAATTGCTCAGTAAGGTTTTACAGTGTTCTTGGGATGCGCTCTTGGATTTCAAGAGCAGGCTGTCACACTCTTTGTTATCTCTTTAGTTTTCTCCAGTCCATTGGCAGCATCCCCACCCATCCTTCTCTCATTAACAGCAGATTTTCTCCTTTTCAGAATATCTGCATGTCTCAAACGGATCAATTTATAAGTTTTATTCTTTTATTTGCCAGGTCACTCTTCTTCTTCCAAAGAGGACTTGATGCAGGTGTACTGAAAGCGGGCCGAATGGTCTTTTCTTCTTTTGTCCTTCCTGCTCTATTCTGTTTTGTGAACAGTCTAGGAAATGGCTGAGTGATATTTATATACCCTCAAAGGCACTGGTTTTTTAAAGTATGGTTTGGGGCTACTGTGTTGAATGAAAAGAAGAGTACTAAAGAATAAAACTGTCAGTTTTATGTATAAAACGCACAGAAAAATTTCATCCTGTTTACTCTTTTTGAGAGAAAAACCCAGCAGGGAGATCCACATCAGATCTACGAAGTCACGCCTGTCTCCCAGGGGGTAACATTAGGTACCTGGGACAGCAGCCGTGCATGTGCGCTCACCATGGCAGGTGTTGCATGAAGTGCTGCATCGCCACTGTCCCTCTGGGCACCTACAGTACCCACATGAGCAGGAGCTAATCAAGTTTGGTGGTCTGGTGGGTCAGTGGATGGGCTCTGAAGCCCAACAGCTGAGTTAGAATCCAGGAGCCACTATTCAACTGTGGTGTGATTTTAGACAAAATATTTAACCACTCTGTGTCTCAGTGGAGAATAATTGTACCCACCTCAACGTAAAGTTTTTGTGAGAAGTAGGTGACACACACACACACACACACACACACACACACACAGAGACAGAGAGACAGAGAGCAGACAGAGACAGAGACAGCCAGACAGAGACTGGCTTCTCAGTAGGCTCACAGAGCATTAGTCACTATTATTGTTGTTGCTCACCCATTTACAGATGAAAATGCTGAAGCTCAGGAGGTTAAGTTACTTGCCCAAGTCTGAATTCAGATTCAGTTCCGCCTAACTCCACAGTCACGTGTCTTATCTGCCATGCTTTAAGGAGCAAAGAGAGCCTCCCAAGAGAGGAGGCTGAATGAAGCCAGCACCCAGGCTACTCCTCACTGACAATGAGGAAAGGATTTCTTGGGTCAGCCTGGTCTCAACCCAATCAGAGTGTTGCCAGCCAGGAAACATCGCTAGGTGGGTGGCTTGAGTATTGAAACAATGGGTGTGGTGATGAATATCCACTGCTCCAAGGGTTCCTTCCCAGTGCCCTTTGTCTACCTCAGTTTCTCCCCATAACTAAAGGGCTGGCATCACAGGTGAGCCTTGCTGCAGAGCTAAGGCTTATGCCCAGTATAGCTGGTCAGCACTTGCCATACAAGTGGCAGACACTGAGTGTTGCTGCCCAGATGTAGCAAAACAGCATTCCCTTGGTCACAACTTAACATGGCTCATTGGCAGTGACCTCAGCAGTGGGGAAATATGTGTCTTCTGTTCTCCCCCAGGGGCTCTAATGCTTCTATGAAAGAGAATCCCAAGAGCTTCACAGGGCGGGGAAGGGGGGTGGGTTCCAGGTTCCTTTCTTCTTCTCTCTTGATGTACCATGTGTCTTCCTGGCTTGGTCCTGCGTTCCTGCTGCTCTGCCCCCTTGCTGGGTCCACACGCCCTGGGAGCTGGCCTTGGAGGCTTCAGGGTATAGGCCAGGACCCCACTCCGGTGAGGAATGAGCCTAGGGTTGCCTTGGGCATCTTAACAGAGAGGACCAGGACAGCCTCTTGCACCCCAGTCTTATAGCCCTCAGTATCCCTGGAGTTTCCTTTTCTGAGAGTGGATCTTCCTGGTGTCCGTCTAAGGAAGCATAGTGGGATCCCATAGTTACCCTGAACGGAACCTTTTCAGGGAGTGACATGGTCTGCAGAGACTTCTTTGTTTTAAACTGGGGTGCATGGAGTGGGAGTGGAATCTTTCACTGGCAAGTGCAGAGCCAGCAGTAAGGCTGTTGCAGGTCTGGGTGGTTATGAGTATAGGTTTGGGGTCCAGTCTTCGCTCCTACACTTGCTGGTTGGACAACTTCCCGAACCTCTGTAAGAGTTCGTCAGCTTCTGTAAGGCCTGGAATCCCCATAGTATGATGAGGAGAAACTACCCGAGAAAATGGAGAGGAATGATAGAGAGAAGGTGAAGAGGTGAGTGGAGAGAAAGAGGACAGGAAAGAGAAGGAGGGAGAGAGAGGGAGGGGGAGAAGGAAGGAGGAAGGAGGAAGGGAAAGGGAAAAGGAGGGAAGGAGTGGGGAAGAGAGCAATGGAGAAATGGAGGATGGGAGGGGGGAAGAGAAGGATGGAGAGAGATAGGTGGGGAGAGTGGGAGGAAAGATGGGAGGGGGAGTGGGAGGTGGAGAGAGTGAAAGGGAGAGAGAGAGAAGGGAAGAGAAAGGGGGGAAGGAAGGGGAGGGAAGAGCGGGGAGAGGGTTCACACTGGGCTCTTCTGAGACTCAGCTACCAGGCTAGTTATTTTTATGGCTGGTATTATTGATAAACTGACTCCAGAAATGTTCTCTGCTTATCCTGACACATTTCATTCTGGAATTTTAGATTTCTTTCCCCTTGTCGCTCATTCTAAGGAGTTCGCTGAGGAAGCTATAACTAGAAGTTGTTTCAACTGTCAAGATAGGAAATATCTTTTGTCACTCTTTCACCTTATTTTTCTCTCCCAGGTCTCGCTAGTGTTGATAAAAATGAAGCAGGACTAGGGGGTTGGCAGTTAATTTTTACTTATACGGGAAAAGCCATTTTCATCCTTCAAATATAGTCACATAAAATATTTGAAAGTGACATTTATTAACTAATGTTAGGAATTAACAAGTACATTGTCACCTTGAGCTAAAAAAAAGACTTGGGGTATAAGGGTGGAAAGCTAATGAACCTTCCTGGGTTGTGGGGACCCAACATGCTGCCTGCACAGGGAAGGCATGGTGATGAATGGGCTCCATGTGTGAATGGGGTGGGACCTCCACGTATGTGCTAACTTCTACCAGGTGACAGGTGGTGAGAAGCAAAATGCCAACACATATCTGCGGCATGTCCGTTAGGAAGGTTAGCCCTTCCACACTTGCAGTTTATCCTAAAGAAAGGTGCTCCTCAGGGACCTGTGCAAGGTTAGAGGTCTGTCTCCTGGTGTTAGCAGTAGTGACCCTTCCAAAAAGGGAGCACTGGATAAAGAGATAAAATGGGCCTGGACCACCTTCAGCCTAGATGCAATCTTATGGACACTCCCTTCCACCCTCCAGAATCTCACCATGCTCTGGGTCATACATGGCGTTTGAAAGGCAGTGATGGCCCTTTTCATAGAATCAGAATCTAGAGACTGGCAGACACACATCAGAGTGAATTCGAGATGATGTAAGACCTTTGAACAGTATTGTAGGGAGTCTGCCCTGAGCTTTGCCCCCTTTTCAGACAATATGAAAGCAAAGGTAATATTCTCTCACCATTTTAAGCATCCCTTCTTCTTAATGATAGCTTAGTCATAGGAGATATGTAATATCCTTTTAGGTTGTGCCAGAAAGGGCTTTATCTTCCATTTCCAGGCCTGTGGCATATGTTTGTGTATGACGGATGGACAAGTTAAGAGGAACTGTTTCATAGATACTCTGTCTCTGGAGGAATATGGTTTAAATTAGCTCAACTGACAGAAACCTAAGTCAAACCTGCTGTTGACAAAGGATGGAGACCAAGATCTGATATTAAATGGGAAGTGTTCTTGGTTGGTGAGAAGTCAACCATATGCTGGCACTGAATGGCTTCAATCAAGGCCACTGGGCATTGTCCAGCAACACATGGTAGTGGGGAGACACCTAGGTCCAGGATATTGCCACCTAAGATGTAAAGCAAGGAGTTTGAGCACATCTATTATGTTTTGGTGTGTCTGAGTTAAAAATTCTAGGATGGGTGATTGTAATACTGTGAACATTGAAATGGCTAGTTGTGAGGAGGCTGGTTTCACAGAAGTGCAAGTAAAATTCCTAATAGTTCCTGTAATCTTCCACATAGATATTTAGGAGGACTGAAATTCATTCCATGTAACAGCTGACGTTTCACAAGTGCCTTAGTGTAGTCTCCTTAGCTTTACTCACACTAGACTACCAAAAAGGGGCAACTCTGTCAGAGGCACCTGTTCTGTTCTGAGAATTGAGAGGTTGATGTCCTAGCCCAGAAGCTGGAGGGCTGGCTTTAGTGTTTAATCTTAGAAGTTGATGAGGCTGGGGCTTCATACAGCTAATTTGTCACTGTATTTGACCTAAACATAGCAGTTCACAAATCCAGAACTGACTCAGACCACAGCCAGCATCATAAAGGCATGTAGGAACCCAGAAGAGCTATATAGAGAGAGAACCTTGGAAGGCTCCAGGCAGCAGAGGGTAGGATGCTGGTTTTTATCTCAGCCTACTTAGTGATCGGAATCACTCCAAGCTGCTGCTTTAAAAAAAAATATTAATAATTTAAACAGCTTTATTGAGATATAATTCACCTACTCCATAATTTACTGTAAGTGTAGAGGTCCATAGTTTTTACTACATCCACAGATATGTGCAAGTATCAGCACAATCAATTTTAGAGCATTTTTATCACTTCAGAAAGAAACACTGTACTATTTAGGGATCACTCCCTTATTCTCACACCCCTCCCAGCCCTAAGCAGTCACTTACATGCTTTCCATCTCAGTAGATTTACCATTTCTGGGAATTTCATATAAATGTAATTATATAATATGTGGTCTTTCATGACTGGCTTTTTTTTTTTACTTAACATCATGCATTCAAGATTCCTTCATGTTGTAGCATGGATCATATTCATTCCTTTTCATGAATGACTAATATTCCATTGTAGGCATATACTACATTTTGTTTATCCATTCAGTAGTCGAGGGACATTTAAGTTCTTATCTTTTGACTGTTATGAATAGTACTGCTATAAATATTCATGTACAAATTTTATATGGACATATATTTTTGTTGGTACCTAGCTGTGGAATTGCTGGATTATAAGATAACTATGTTTAACCATTTGATGATTATTTTCCAGAGTGATTGCACCATTCTCCATTCCTACCAGCATGGGTGAGGGTTCTTATCTCTCTATGTTATTTCTAATATTTATTATCTGGTTTTGGTTATAACCATCCTACTGTGTGAGAAATGATATTTTATTATGGTTTTGATGTACATTTTCCTGATGACTAATAATTTTAAGCATCTATTCATGTGCTTATTGGCCATTTGTATATCTTCTTTAGGGAAATGTCTACTTAAAAACATTGTTCAATTTTAATTGGGTTATTCAACTTTTTATTATTGAATTATAGGAGTTAACTTTATATTCTACATATAAAATATGATTTGCCTATCACATATCAGATATATGATTTGAAAATATTTTAACTAATTTTGTGGATTGTAATTTCACTCTTGATGGTATTCTTTGAAGTACAAAGGGTTTTAATTTTGATGAAGTCCAATTTGTCTATTTTTTATTTTGTTGCTTATGCTTTTGGCGTAATAGTTAATAATTCATTGCTAAATCTAAGGTCACGAAGAAGTACAGCCATATGTTTTCTTCTAAGAGTTTTATAGTTGTAACTATTAAATTGAGGTCTTTGATCCAGTTTTAGTTTATATTTTATATGGTATGAGGTAAGGGTCCGCCTTCATTCTTTTGGGTGTGGCTATCCAGTTGTCCCAGTATTATTTGTTGAAAAGGCTTTCTTTCTCCTATAGAATAGTTATGGCACCTTTGTTGAAAATCAGTCCATCATAGATACACAGATTTATTTCTGGACTCTCACTTCTATTCCATTGATCTGTATATATTTCTGTTTTTATGCTCGTCATGATTACTGATGCTTTGTTTTGTTTTGAAATCAGGAAATGTAAATCCTCCAACTTTGTCCTTTTTCAAGGTTGTTTGGCTCTTCTGGATTCCTTGTAATGCTATACGAATTTTGGAATCAGCCTATCAATTTCTACAATGAAGTCAGCTGGGATTCTGATAGAGATTGCATTGAATCTGTAGGTTGCTTTGGAGCATATTGCCATTGTAATAATATTATCTTTCAATTCATAAACGGGAGATGTTTTTCCATTTATTTGGTTCTTTAATTTTATTCAACAGTTTTATAGTTTTCAGAGTATAGGTTTTGCACTTTGTTAAATTTATTCCGAAGTATTTATTTATTTATTTTTGATGCTATTGTAAATGAATTTGTTTTGATAATTCATTTTGGGTTTGTTTAAAGTATATAAAGATTATTTTTATACATTGATCTTCTATTCTGTAAAGTGCTGACTTATTTATTAATTCTAATAGTTTTTAAGTGGATATCTTAGGAATTTCTATGTATAAGCTCATGTCATCAGTGAAAAGATTTTACTTTGTCCTTTCCAATCTAGATTCTTCCTTCCTTCCTTCCTTCCTTCCTTCCTTCCTTCCTTCCTTCCTTCCTTCCTTCCTTCCTTCCTTCCTTCCTTGTTTCCCTCCCTCCCTCTCTCCTTCCCTCCATCTAATCTAATCTATCTATCTATCTATCTATCTATCTATCTATCTATCTATCGTCTATAAGTCATCTATAAGTCATCTATCTTTCTATTTGCCTAATCATCCTGGCTATAATCTTCAGTACACTGTTGAATAAAAGTGGTAAGGGCAGACATTCTTGTTCCTGATCTTAAGGGAAAGCATACAATATTTTATCATTAAGAATGATGTTAGCTGTAGATTTTTTGTAGATGTCCTTAATCAGATTGAGGAAGTTCTCTTCTATTTTTCATTTGCTTAGTATTTTTATCTTGAAAATGTTTTGGATTATGTCAGATGCCTTTTCTGTATCAGTTGAAAGGTCATGTGACTTTTGTTTTTTTATTCTATTTATATGGTACATTAATTGATTTTCAAATATTAAGTCAACCTTGCATTCCTGGGAGAAATCTCACTTGGTCATGGTGAAGCTTGATTTGGTTTGCTAGTGTTGGATTTTTGAATCCATATTTGTAAGAGGCATTAGTTTATAGTATTCTTTACTTGTGATGTCTTTGACAGGATATTATGTGTTGGGAAATGGTTCCTTCTCTCCTATGATTTTGGAAGAGTTTATGAAGAATCATTTTTTTTAATTGATGTTCTTTAAATGTTGAAATTCACCAGTGAAGCCATCTTGGCTATAACTTTTCTTTCGGGACAATCTTTTAAATTAGTAATTCAGTCTCTTTGCTTGCCATAGGTCTATTCATATTATCTATTTTTTTTAAGTCAGTTTTAGTAGTTTATGTCTTTTTAGGGATCTCTCCATTTCATCTAAGTTGTCTATTTTAGTGGTGCATATTTACTCATGGTTTTTGTTTCTAATTCTTTTTGTTTCCATAAAGTTGGCAGTAATGCCTCCTCTTTCCATTTCTGATTCTAGTAATTTAAGTTTTTTCTCTCTTTTTCTTTTTTAATCTAGCTAGATATATCAGTTTTTCTGATCTTTTTTTAAAATTGGATTTTTGTTACATTGCTTTTCTCAGCTGTTTTTCTATTATCTATTTCATTAACTTGCATTTTAATCTTTATTACTTCCTTTCTGGTTGCTTTAGGTTTAGTTTGCTTTTCTTTTTGCATTATTTTAGGGTAGAAGTTTAGATTATTGATTTTAGATCTTTCTTCTTTAATGTAAGATTTTTTAGCTGTAGATTTCCCTCTAAGCACTGATTTTGCAGCATCCCATAAGTTTCGGTTTATTTATTTTTCTTCACATCAAAGCATTTTTAAATTTTCCTTTTGATTTATTCTTTGATCCATTTGTTATTTAGGAGGGTGTTGTTTAATTTTCATATATTTGTGTATTTCCTGAATTTCTTTCTGTTATTGATTTTTAATTTCATTCTATTGTGGTCAGAAAATGTGTTATTATGTTTGGCCTTTTGAATTCATTGAGATTTGTTTTATTGCCCAGCCTATGGTTTATCCTGAAGACTTTCCATGTGCACTTGAGAAGAACGTATAGTAGTTTCCCCTTATCTGCAGTTTTGCTTTTCATAGTTTCAGTCACCCATGGGCAACCATAATCCAAAAATATTAAATGGAAAATTCCAGAAATAAACAATTTATAAGTTTTAAATCGTGTGCTGTTCTGAGTAGCATGATGAAATCTCACTGCATGCTGCTTTATTCCACCTGGAATGTGAATCACCCTTTTGCCCAATATGTTCATGCTATATATGCTACCCATTTCGTCACTTAGTAGCCATCTCAGTTATCAGATCAATTGTCTTAGTATTGCATTGCTTATGTTCAAATAATCCTTATAGTAGCCTAATGTTATGTCACAATGCCTATGTCATTCACCTTACTTCACCTCATCACGTAGGCATTGTATCATCACATACCATCATAAGAAGGAGAAAGCTGAGAATAGTACAATATTTTGAGAGACTATATTCACATAACTTTTATTACAGTATATTATTATAATTGTTCTATTTTATTATTATTTTTGTTGATCTCTTACTATGCCTAATTTATAAATTAAACTTTACCATAAGTATGTATGTATAGAATAAATATAGCATATACAAAGTTCGATACTGTCTATGATTTTAGGCATCCACTGGGGGTCTTGGAAAGTATCCCCCACAGATAAGGGGGGACTACTGTATATTCTGCTGTTGTTGGATGGAGTGGTTAGTTGTTTTATAGTGTTGTTCAAGTCTTTTATTTCCTTTTCAACCTTCTGCCTCGTGGTTCTACACTTTATTCAAAGTGGATATTGAAGTCCCCAACTATTGTTGAACTATCTATTTCTCTCTTTATTTCTATTTGTTTTGCTTCATGAAATTTGGTACTTTGTTGTTAGATGTGTATATATGTATAATTGTTATATCTTCTTGGTGGATTTATTCTTTCATCATTATAAAAATTCCCTCTTTATCTCTGCTGACACTTTTTAGTCTGTATTTTCTGATATTAGTAAAACCACACCATCTTTCTTGTGATGCTATTTAAATATTTTTTTCATTATTTTACTTTTAATCTGTTTATATCTTTAAATTTAAAATGTGTCTTCTGTATACAACAGATTTGTGTTTGACATTATTCTCTTTCCAGCCATCACTTCCTTACGTTCTCTTTAGCAAACTTGTCAGCTTTCAATTTAGTTTGTATCTCCAGTGAGTCATCAGTGTCTTCCCAGATGTCTTCTACTACAACTTCTACTGTTTTTAAGAGAGCTCTTAGGTATGGACTTCTCCACACTCAGTTGTAAATGAAGTCAGTTCCTTTGGGAAGTGATTTCGACCTCTTTGTTTTATGGCCTTTTCCCCTATATTCTTCCCTGGGCAAAATCTCTAAGTCATGGCTTTGGGACTGATTGTGAGGACAGTGGCACGATTCTCTCTAGGCTTTAGGAGCTAAATGCTCACTGGAAGAGGGGAGCAGTAGCCTCAAGCCTCTTCATCTTGCCTCTTTTAATATGGAAACTTCTTCACATCTTGCCTTATTTAATATGGAAACTTTTTCACCTTACAAGTCTAATTAAGGGCAGTCAGAGCCCTAGTCTTCTCAGTGTGCTTGCCCAAGGTAGATCCTCCATCCTATGTAGGATCACAGAATGTAGGCTGTGTGGAAGAAGGGAGCCCTCACCTCACACCTGCATTTACTCAGAAGTTATCCTCAGCAACAGATAGCTGGTGGCAAGATGAGCAATGCTGATATCTTAACTCCCCAGGATGAATGTTCTACAGATCTGGGGGAGAGGCAGCCTGTGTTCTTGGCTTAACCAGACTGGAATGGAGTTTCTGTCTTGCTGAGCTAGGAAGGGAGAGAGGAAGCAGGTCTTGGTTCACATACAATAGATACTTGCTTTTCTTATTGAATTTTAATAAATTTTCTTAAATTAATGTTTCATCATTTGCTGTATTCCCTTAGGACCATTTATAGAAACTTTAAATGATTATTTTAAAAATATTTTTTGCCACTTTCACTGTGCAGCATGTCTGAGTTGCTCCTCATGCTGCTTTGCCAGAAGTGGAATCTCTCAGGTACTTCTTAAACACCCAGTGACCCACTTTCCCCCTGGAAAATCAGAAGGAGATGTGGATAGGGCCTGGAGAAACCCAGGAAATTTGGTGTAGCCAGGGTGAGACTTATTAGTTTAATATGAGTTGAGAGCATGAGCTTTGGATATGAGTCACAGCCTTGACATTGCAATCTTGGGCACAATGTTACTTGTAGATCAGTTTCTTGATTTATAAAATGGGGATGAGAATGGTTCCTAGTCCAGAAGGTTGTTGTGAGGGTTTAATGGGTGAGCAACAACAATAATTGTGGCTAATGCTATTTGAGCCTATTGATATGCCAGTCTGTCTGCCTCTCTCTCTCTTTTTCTCTCAATCTCTCTCATCTAGTTCTCATAAAAACTTCATGTGTTGAGGTGGATGTAATTAATCTACTCTGAGGCATGGAGTGATCAAATGAGTAACACAATAAAGCACATACATAGGAGAAATAAAAACATTATAATATATAATATGATATCTCTCATGTAATAATAAAGCTATCATTATTTCTTTAATATTTTGAGCTTAAAAGAAAAAAAAGGACCATTGTCTTATAGTTGATTATCTTACTTTTTTTGTTTTCTTCCCCAGTTTGAGATGTTCACTGATAAAATTTTTTAAATGGTTTACTTTGGATATTTTAGATTTATAGATGGCTATCCAGGAATACAAAGTTTATATTTGGGTAGATAGGGTAGCGTGTGGGCATGTGGGCAACATCTGTGGCTGTGAAAATTTCTGTATTGGAAAAAGAAGCAGCTGGCTGCCAAGGGCCCCTCTAAGGCGGGGTGTAGACCCTGCCCCTCTGCCTCAGGAGAGGTCTTGGATTCTAAGCAGTGTGCAGAGAAGGGCCGACAGCACTCAGGTCAAAGAGCTTTGGCTAAGGGTACCTCCCAGAATGCTTCACTCCCTGAAGCACCTTAGCACATTTCAATTCCTGATTGCATAGATGAAACTAGGTGTCCCTCCTGTACTGCCTCCAGGGCTGTGGTCCTGCTGGCATTGTGCTTGTGTCATTACCCTGGAGGATGCTCTGCCTCCCCCTCTGCAGGGTGAGCGCTCTGGCCCAGCACCTGAGTGCTCTGTAGTTGCCGTTTGAAGAATACAAGTAGGTTTGATGAGCCCTTTGAAGCTGGAAAGGGCCGATGTTCCATACATGTAATTAACTTGGGAGGGAATAATAAGAAAGGAGTGCTTTTGGCTACTCTGGAAGGCACTGAGCACACATGTGTATAGTGTAACCCCAGGGAAGTCTTTGCTTCCCTTCCTTACCTCCTCATAGGAATACTCCAGACCAGGCCTCATGTATCTTCAAAGTAAGAGAGGAAAGTTGAACTCACCTAATGTGACATTAACATTTTTGAAGAAGTTATTATGCTCAAGGCTAAGTGTTTTAAATGTCTGTCCCCTTTAATCTTTACAGCAATGCTATGAAGGTCAGTTCTATTTTATAGATCATCATTTTATAGATGGAATTTAGAGACATCGAGTAACTTGCCCAAGGTCACACAGCCCATGTGTGGTATTGCCTGAATATGAAATCCTTTGTGGGAAATGGACACCTGGGAGATTGTGCTGTGTTAGCTGAGCTGGGAAAAGAACAGATATGTCCTATTGTGGTCCCTCCCTCAGACACATACTCCCCCACCACTTAAATCAGTCCAGGTAGACTTAACCAGCCAGAGAATACTTTCCGCCCATGTGTAGTCCAGAGTAGGTAGATCCCTTTTGGTTTTAAGTGACACGGAGTTCAGGACACCAAAATGAAAGCTGTTTAAGAGCCTGCAGAAACATAAACTGGCAGCTGCCATGATTTTCGAGATATTGTTTGTTCTGCCTTGGGTTCTGGTTGAGGATAGATTGGTAGAAGCTATGGAAAAGGATGGCACGATTTAGCAGTTGGTCTGATTCTGATTTCTGCATTCTGTATCTTCCTGAAAAGGATTTTTGCATACTAGCTGATTGTAGATTATCATCTCTCTACACCTGTTTGAGATAAACTTGGGTCGGAAATTCCAGTGCTTCAGGATTACAGGTACTCTTGGCCTGACCATCTTGGACAGATTTGGTAGGAGTGTGTGATGGAAGAATATTCATAGCTTCCTTTAAGCGGCAAATTGAAAAATCCTACTTAATAATAATAATAATAAACTGGCAGTGGTTCATCACATTTCAATCTTGTTTTGAGCTACCTCTATACCCTCAGAAGATTTTTTTCCCCCCGTGTAAGCAGAACTTTTGATTACTGCTTGCATTTATCAAATTTTCAGTGAATAAACTCATCTCTGAGCATGGCAATGAGAGCCGGGCTCTGGAAATGCCATTCAGAGGAGGAAGGCATCACTAGCTGTGCTGCAGAGTTCAAGGGAAACAGAGTTAAGTGGTTTCTGTGATGTCCAAGTTGGGAACATCAGATGTCATCGTTCAAAGGCAAAAGAATTGGCTAGTTACTGAGAAACTCGAATTGCTCGGGTAGGACCCTGACCAAGAGGACTTTGAGGCAGAGGAAATAATAGAAAATTGCAACATTGACAAATGTCGGAAAGGGATTTTTTGTCAATTTGTTTGTCACTCTACTAGTCATGTCAAGTTGCCTGTTCAAAATTTAAAATCCCTTCACAGATAATCAGTGCCTGGAACTAGCCAACCCAGAGCTGTTCTGTGTCTCAGTTTGTCCTTGGGCTGGCTGTCAGTGCCTAGTCTCTTTGATATGGTCATCCTACTCTCGTTTTCTACCTCTGTTATCAAGTTCCTACCAGTGCATGATGTCCTCTGTCTGTCACTGTGTATTCCATACCCATTTTCTCCTGTGCAGTTCTGTGCAGACTGCCCTCCCCCAATCGAATCACATCTGTTTAAATCCTGTCCACTTGCAAAGACACTGAGCCTCATTCTGGGCTCTCACACACTCTCGAAAGCCTCCCATTTCCTGTTGACCTTCTTGGAGCTCTCGTACAATTTGCTTATGGAATCGTGAAATCCAGGGCTTACTGACTTTCTTGCATTGTTCTGATTGTGCTGATTCTGAGCTAGTTGTATCGTGGGCTGGTGTATTTTCCATAGAGTTCAATGTCATGACCACTCAAAGGAGACACTGCATAGGTATAATTGTACTCACAGGCTTGAAACATTGTAGTTTTGAGGAATATAGGGAGAAAGGGCCATGGTGTGTGGTTTGTTCTCAAGTGGTTTGGGAAGGAAAAGTGTGTGTGTGTGTGTGTGTGTGTGTGTGTGTGTGTGTGTGTAAATATTAAAGCAAATGGGATAAAGTGTTATAAGTGGGAAAATCTAGAAGGCTTTACAGGTGTTCTTCATGCTATTTTTAGTCTTGCAACTTTTCTGTAGGCTTAAGAATGTTTCAAAATAAATGCTTTATTTCCATCTGCTTCCTTGACTCCCAGTAAAAACAAGAGCGAATACTGTGGCCATCCTTGAGCCCTTTCCCCCCTCACATCTACATCCCATCCCACAAGAAATCTGTCCACTCCCCTTGCTGGACATCTTCCATTTCTACCCCTCCTTGCCAGATCTATAGGTAACATCCAAAACTGGTGGTCCACACTGCTATCTTCTCTAATTGCCTTCTAACTCTGGTCTTCTTGCTATCGAATTTGTCGCCACACCTCATAATAGCCAAGGGGTTCTTTTTAAAGCATGTATCAGATCATATCATTTCTCCACTCATCACTTTTCCATAAAAATTTTTATCTATCTAATTTTCCCCCCTGCCTACTCAGATCTCATCCCTTCCCATGTTCTCTTTGCTGTGTTTAAACTGGTCTTGCTATTCTGAGGCACTTGAAACTTCTTGCCACATGGGTTCCTCTCATGAAATACTCCTTTGTCTGGAATGCATTCTCTTTTGGTTTTGCATGGCTATCTCTCTCTTCGTTCATTCATTTCATGTGTTTGAATGTTACCCCCTGAGAGATGCCTTCTCTGACCACTTATTTTTTTTTAAATGATTCCTACCTTCTCCATTGTTCTTGATTCTTTTTTAATTTTATTTTTCATGGTAAAAATGATAGGTGTGCCACTAATGGAATCATTTTATGCTTAATTGTTATCGCTCCAACAAAATGCAAGCTCCAGGGGAGAAAGGCTTTGATTTCTTCTTTGTTGTATTTTTATAGCCTAGGACATTGGTTCTCATATTGTGATCCCAGAACAGCTGTATCAGTATCATCTGGGAACTTGTTAGAAATGAACATTTTGGGGTCCTTCCCCAGATCTATTGAATCAAGTACTCTGGGGTGGGTGGGTGTTGGGGCAGCAGTCTGTGTTTTACAAGTTCTCCAACTGACTCTGATGCATTTTAAAATTAGAGAATCATTGATTTCAAATAGTGCCTCACATAAGATAAGTTCTAAGAAATATTTAAATGAATACACAAATATTTAGTGCCCATCTATGTTATAATGCTCACTTTCCATTACCTTGTTGATTCAGAACTTTAAAATTCTATTCTATAAAAACGTAAGTTTTTCATTATAATAACGTTATTGTTTAAATTTTGGGTTCTGTGACAATTCAAGGTTAAAACACGGCTACTGTTCTTATTCTCTGTTCCTGTTGCCTACTTTGTTATATGCCAATGGTAAACTATTATATCTTTCCTGAATTTACATTTCTGATAGTGATTGTTGTTTGGAAAATCAAATATTGATAGCTCCAGTTATGAATAATTAGAGAAGTATCATTTTGTGCTGCTAGTTGTTTGTTGAAAGAATATATGATGGCAAGCTGTGTCTAAGCTGGTGAACTGGTCAAGCCAGAATTCATATTGGGCCTCACTGCCCAGCAAAAAGTGGAAGCTTCGAGGTGGACAGGTCGCTGAGTAATGTCTGGTGTGACCAAACCTTTGCTGTCCAATTTGTCAGTGTCATCTCTGAACTCATTCTTGTCTAGAGAACAGATGAAGTAGCCACCAGGTAGAACAGTCAAAATAAAAGGGATTCAAAGGTTATTTGTTGGTAAATTAGAAGTTTCAGCTTCTAGAGAATCTCTTGGAAATGTCATTGCTAAGAGCTATTTACACATGAATGTCTGGGGTTATGCCTTACGTGTTCCATCTAAAAATATGAGCTTTCTCCTTGAATTACCCTAGAGCAGAAAAAAGTTATTAAAAACATCCAGTATATAGCTTCGTTCTCTAATCCTAGCAAAAAAATTACCAAGCCGATGGCATGTTGCATGCACTAACGGCATTGTTGTGTGCAGTGGGGGTGGGGATGGTAGACTAGGTGGCCGTTCCACAGTGTTTCGACAATCATTAGATATGGATGCCTTTAATTTTCTTCCATGTCTCTTTCTGGACTTTCTGGATTTTCTATAGTAACTTTTTTTTTTTTTCCAATGATCTTGTGGGTGTATTTGAAAATTTATTTGGTTGGGCTGGACCACTTTCCATTTATGTATGAACTGAGACAGCAGAGAATGAGCAGAACAATTTCAAAGACAGTTTGGAGCCACTCCACTAGAGATCATCCATGCTCTCCTGATTGAAACTCTTCCAGAAACCAGCCATGCCAGCAGACTAGTAATGAATAAGTGTGTTCTTCATGGGGTGACCATATGTCCCCATGTCACTCTTATTTCCATGGCTCACTTTGCTGCTGCTCTGTTAGCCAGCTTTAGGGTAAGTGGCTCATGTACAGGTTGGCCCCGAGACAATACAGAACACCATGTGCTAGAGAAGAAATCCTGGCTGAAAATAGGAGGAAATGAGGACCTCAGGCATTTATGAAAAGGATCTTCCTTCTGTCTCATTTTCTTTCATTCTCTTTTTCCTTTACTCTAATAGAAGAGCTGAAGGCTATTCCATTCGTAGTAATAATAGTAGTAGTAGTAGTAGTAGTAGTAGTAGTAGTAGTAGTTGTTAGTAGTAGTAGTAGTAGTAGTAGTAGTAGTAGGTAGTAGTAGTAGTAGTAGTAGTAGTAGTAGTAGTAGTAGTAGTAGTAGTTAGTAGTAGTGTTACAAGAGCAGCTGCCATGCATTGAGTGTTCATAGGTGTCCAATGCCATGTTAACTCTGGAGAAGTCACTTAACCTCACTTACCCATAAAATGGGGTTGTCACCACCATGCCTCAAGAGACATAACACTAGGCCCAAAGAGACTGACATGTATTAATAAATGTTCATTAAATGGTATGATTTGATAATAGCAATTTTCCCCACTTCTACTATTCTCATTGCAGACAAAGAAACTGAGGCAGAGAGAGAGAGATGGAGGTAGGGAGAGACAGACAGGCACAGAGACATGCAGAGACAGGGATGCTAGTGTACAGATCAGCTCCTATGAAGAGTTCCTGGGCTGGCCATGTGAATGACTAGGGTTAACTTGTCCTGCAACACTCCCTCTCTGGCTCCCAGTGCAGAGGCACAGTCTGTGGTGGGGAGGAAGTGAGCTCTGGTACTTGAGGGCATGGTTAGATCTTTGCACTCTCATTCTCATGCTGTGTGTGACCTTAGGGGATCACTTCACCCTGCACCCAATCCCCACCTCCCATCCCTCACCTGCAGTCTGTAAAACAGGCACGTTAACAGCACCACCTTATAGGAGTCGCTTATTTAATAATCATTTATTGAATACTTACTATGTGCCATGTACTTGCAGGGGAACAGTTCCTTCAGGGTCCCCTGGAGACTTTGCTTGTGTCCAAATAGCCTGCGTAGGCAAAGGCCTGAGCCCCAGCGAAACTGAGTCTGAGCTGAACACCTTGGGATCCCCTTGGATAGGAGAGAATAGGAGGCTTGTAAGCTTCTGTGAGGCCTCTACCCCACTCCCCTCAGAACAGAGCTGCAGGATACAAAACTGCTTAGCTGCAGTCTAGACTGGGCTCCTCAGCAACAGGGTGTCACATAACTTGCGTAGAGGTCATCTGCCCCTTTTTGTTTCATGTCATTGTTTTCATTGTGTGGAACAAGAACCACAGGGAGCTGACTGGTGCTGTGGCTCCCTTCCTCTGTCTAGGTAATCAGTACACTGACCAAATCTAAAAGCGACTCCTTGAATCAGCCAGGCCTTGGCTTTGCCCTGCTTTGTCTATATGTGAGCTTGACAGTACTGATCTGCAGTCTCCACGTACACTGGGAAGTATAATGACCATGGCTATCTGCTCTCATGGAGTTTCCAGCCTCATAGGGTGACAGAAAATAAACAAATAAACACATACATAAATTCTTAAATCCAAATGAGCAGGTGCTTCGGGGTAATGTATTGAAAGCACTTACCATCATGTGTAAGCACTCAGCACATGGGTCCTTTGGCTCCTCTCCTAACCCCTTCCGCAACCCTTTTGCCAGCCTCACTTCTGGAATCTCAAAACATTCAGTCATGTGAAGTGGCTCTTACTACTGAGGCTCCTTGAGAATTTGTACCGTGCCCTGAGCATGGGGATGCTTGACACCACACTGGCCTGGCTCCTGGGGTAAATTTTACTTTCTTGATGGTTCTAAGAGGGTGGGTGACATATCATGGCAACAATAGTAACAACTCATGTGGCCAGGATCTTGAGGGGTTCTTACCAGATCTCTGCCCACCTGATAGCCAAGTCTTGGCTTGCCTCACAGCCCAGACAAAAGCTCCTCGGGGAGCAAGCCGTTATTGACTGGTCATTACCATGCCACGCAGCAAAACTTACCCGTTCCCCATCTTGCATCTTTGCTCTTTTGCCAAGTCTCCCCTGCCACCCAGTTACTGGCAATTAGCTGTGCCCTCAGTTTGCATCTCCCACTAAGAAGATAAATGTGTGGCAGTTACTCCCACAAGGGGTATAGGTCATTCCCTACACCCACCTCAAAAGTCAGAGAATTATAGCAGCAATTATGTTTTGAGAGCCTACTGCAGACTAGGCCCCCTGCTGAGCACCCTTCCATGTGTAGCCCTGATGCTCATGGTCACAGAAGAAGATACGGTATGCCTGTTTTGCAGGGATTTGAGGGTGTTCATATAGATATGAACTGGTTCAAGGGCGCTTGGCCAGTTGAATGGGAATTCAAACTCGGGCTATTTGATATGAGGTCCTGCTCCCCATGGTTAGGTAGTGCCAAAGCAGACACAGAGCACTTGGAAAGAATGCCAGCTGCCAATTGCAGGCATGATAAACCTGAGGTGGGAGGCAACATCTCGGTCTTTTTTCTCTGGCCTCGATCATTAACTGCTGTGACATCTGCATTAGTGTAGGGGTCTGCAGTGGAGGGCACTCATTCCTTTTCTTACGACGCATGCCAAGGGCTGTGGCCATGCCCTCCTCATTCCCTGTCATTACACACCCAGGCATTCCCTGTCCAGCCAAGCTACATGACTACCCTTTGTATTCGACTTGGGGAATAGAACCCAGGAGGTGAACTGGGCTCTGGTCTTAGACCTGCTTAAAACTGGCTTTTGATGAGTCATATCCACTCCCTGGGCTTCTTAGATTATTTAAGGACCTGCTGGTGCCGCCGCTGTCCTCACTGTGGGCTCCATCACCCCAAGGTGCTTGCTTTAGAATAATATCTGGCAAGTTAGTTGATGTAGATGGACACTAATCTCAACTCATCCATTGGTGAATGAAATACTACCATACTATGTGTACATTCCCAGGACATGCAGCAGTTTTTTTTTTTCTCAGTTCCTCTCCCCTCCCCTTCTTCTCAGCTCCCCTTCAAGGAGTCCCTAGCTATCATGGAGGAATCTGCATTAGGATATCCTCTCAGAGTTAAGGAAAGAAAGAGCATGCTGGCCACAGTGGAGCCTCTTTCTCTGGCCTCCTGAGCTATAATCCCCTTCTGACAATGCGAAGGGGATTTGAGGATTCAGGAGAGCAGGAAGAGAGAATGCCAAGTTTCTGGCTATTCATCACAGGGAAGACTGCCGTCATCTTAACAGACTGAACCAGTGTTCTGAGTTATTTACTGTCATCCCACACTGCTTTGTTTTCATTCTCCTTGGCCATCACACAGAGATACACAGAATTCTCAGGGTCCTCCATCTTGTTCTGTTCAAGGCGCACCCACATGTGTATGTAAGATACCAGGCCCAACTCTCTTAAGGCTGGCATTTTCTTTACTCGACAGGGCCTGAAAGGTCCACATTCTGCACGCATGAATTTTTTTAAATTTGAAGTTTGGAAATATGATTCTATAAGTCAGGGGTCCCCAATGTCTAGACTGCAGACCATTACCAGACCATGGCCTGTTAGGAATCAGGCCACACAGTAGTAAGTGAGCAGAGGGCCAGCAAGTGAAGCTTCATCTGTATTTGCAGCCGCTCCCCAGCGCTAGCATCACTGCTTCAGCTCCACCTCAGATCATCAGGCATTAGATTCTCATAGGAAAACCAGTCCCTGGTGCTAAAAAAGGTTGAGGACCACTGCAGTAATTTACTTATTCTCTCTTTGCATTGGCTTCTGTCAACAAAATATGGTCAAGAGGAACTACTTAGTGGCTCTGCTACTAACTGTGACCTTGGACACATTACTCAGTAGCTTAAGCTCAGTTTCCCCATCTGTAAAATGGGGATTACATTCATACTCACCCTAGAATTGTTTTGAGAATCAAATGTGTTTCTGCACATGGATGTCTTAGAATAATTCCTGGCACATCTTGAGTACTCAATACTGGTTGACTTTGTTCAGGTTCTGCTGCCTTTTAAAGGTGTTGCCTTGTCCAAATTATGTTCTCTATTGCCTAAGTCTCCTCATTTGTAAATGTACATAGAGGACCTATGTTGTAAAAGATTAAGTAAGCCAAAGCATGGAAAGTGCTTAGCCAGGCAAATAGAAAGTGCTGCATACATGTTATTATTCTTAGAGAGATGTGTTTTTGAAAGTGAGCCCATTTTCTTTTCCTGTGTTAATCTTATTCAAATAAAGCTTAGGGAACAGTTTATTGTGCCTTTTCCAGGACCGTCGATATTGTTTATATTCTGTTGTAGTTTGAGAGAAGGGGGGTGGGTGGAAGAGACAGAGAGAGAGAGAGATTCGCAAGTGGCAGTTTAAATGTGTGTGTGTGTGTGTGTGTGTGTGTGTGTGTGTGTGTGTGTGTTTGCTACATGGGCATTCATGTGATGTGCACCTGTTTTCATCTGAAGACAGATCTCTTTGCCTTCCTCTGCTTTGCCTTCCCAGACCGAAGATATCTCAATTCAAATTAACCTCCATGTGGACACGCATGTATGATGGTGCTTACATAGGTTAAGTGTGTGTGCACATGTTCTAAATATTTATTTCTCTTTCCAAAGATTTATCTTTTCGAAATTGGTAAACTCAAGGCTGGGGCAGGCAGCTCACAAATTGTGAGCTTGAGAGGTCTCCTCTGCTTGATTGACAAAATTGCAAAGAAAGAATATCTTAAACCGTGAGACTGATGAGATGTGTTATAGAACAATCTCAGAGTTATTCCATGGCCAGGCATCTCAGGACCAGTAAAACCTGCCGTGGAGCAGGCTCTGCTGCTGTGCTGGCAGAGAAGAACCACCATTCATTTTACTCAGCCTGGGAATCCTATGGGTAGTAGTGAAATTACCACCAACTCAATTTGCATTCGTCTTGGAAAGGACAAGCTGCTCTCTCTCCCCTAGTGAGTTTCTGCAGAGAACTAATCCTGCCAAGCAGACCTCATCTCCTTCTCTAATCAAGTGGCAGTGGGCTGTTGAGCATGGTGATTGTCCCAGTTGTCCTTTTCACTTGGCCTGTGAGGCAGAGCTAGAGTCTTGGCAGTTCTTAGAAATAATGACTTCTTATAAGAACATCCAATTCAGGAGCAGTTTCAAACTCCTGATGCCTTCCTGGACAAAAGTATTTATGTTTCTCCCCTAGTGAACAAACTGATTACTGGTACATTTTCACCTAGAGTAAGAAACAGCAGTGAACTGTGAAGCTGCCATTAAGTTGTATCTATAATTGAAATACCAAATGTAAAACTAAATATAATTTGCCATTATCTTCCCCCAAGATACCATGGGTGTTTTGAGTTTGTTTGACGCTAATCTAAGAAATAAAATGATCCTTTTCACCTGCTCATGCTGTCTCATATTAAGTTAATATGAGAAATTGACTAACAGGACTCATAACAATAATGTATATTATTGTCCAAAAATATACATTTTAAAACAACCTAATTAAAGGACATAGTAGTGGTTTGAATAATGTTCCCATCAAAAATTTATATTTACTTGGAATCTCAGATAATGTCCTTATTTGAAAATGGAGTTTTTGCAGATGTAATTAGTTAAGGATCTCAAGAAGAGATCATACTAGATCTTAGGGGAGGCCCAAAATCCAAGGACAGGCGTATTCATAGGAAGAGAGGAAGGCACACAGAGAGGCAGGCCATGTACATTGAGGTAGAGATTAGAGTTATGTGTAGAAAAGTCAAGAGATGCCAAGGATTGATAGCAACCACCCAAAGGTAGAAGAAAGGTATGGAGAAGTTTCTCCCTTAGAATCTACAGAAGGAACCAGCTCTGTTAACACCTTGATTTCAGATTTCTGGCCTCAGGAACTGTGAGGAAATAGAATTCTATTGGTTTAAGCCACACAGTTGGTTGTAGTTTGTTATGGCGGCACTAGGAAACTTATACACTAGCCAGGGCTCTTTAGGGTCCTGTTAGACAAATTTCTCAAGTCATCTTTATAAGGGACTGCTTGAGGAAGTGGGAGTATCAAAGTCTTGAAAAACAGAGATTGAGGAATGCTCCTGAATTAGAGAAGACTAAAGAGACAGGACAATTAATGTAGTGTGTGATCCTGGATTGGACTCAAATAAAAGACATTGGCGAAGTGGTTAATGAAATTTAAATGAGATCTGTAGATTAGAAGCTAATATGTATCAGTATTAGTGTAAGAGGTTAAAATTTGGGGAAGCTGGGTGAAGAGTATATGGAATTTTTATTGTTTTTTTTTAAAAAAATTTTTAATTGTTTTACAGTCTGTAAGTATTTCATAATGAAAATTTAAAACAGTAATACTGTTTGTTTTATAAGAAAAAGAAGTGAGGGGGATTTTAGGCACATTAAGAATAGCGAGCTGGCTGTGTACATTTCTATAGTGAAGACCTAGGCTTTGTTTCTCAGTTCACCAATATTTTTCTCCTTACACTTGCGAGGAAGTTATGCTCATTTATTTTAAAAGAAATCCTTTCAAAGATTGAGTACTAAAAATGCCACTCATGAAAATAGGTTCCTTTACTTCTCCCCACTGGTACTAAATGCTATATTGCTATTACAGATGAGGGAGGTGGATGTGACTTGGGAAATTGATAAATGGAACAAAAAGGAAAGGTTTAGGTTATAATGGAGTGCATACAGCACAATTCTATTTTAGTATAAACCAAACACCTTGCCATAGATGGAGAAGAAAAGAGACAGTTCAACATCAGGATGTTGACAGTAGTTATTCATGGGATTAGGATGATTTTAATTTTTTCTTTCTGATCAGTTTTTTTAAATACTGAGTATATTTTTATTAATTAAATGAGAAGTTATTTTTTTAAGCTAAAGAATAAAAACTATTTTTAGAGAGTGATGTCTACTCTCTCCCCTCAAAATAGAACTCTATGTTTAGTTTAAGATAAAAAGTCTCAAGTGGAAATTTCTCGCAGAATACATTTATTACTCCACTCTCTTACCACATAGGGCCAAGGCTTGGGCCCTGTCACTGTTCTCAAAGGTGGCCGGTGTGACAGCATGACCTGTTTTGGTAGTCTGTTAAGAGTCTGAAATATCAAACTGAGGATTAGTTCTTGGCTCAAGACCTCAAGATTTTCTTTTTCAAACAGTGTCTGCATTTTGTTTATCAAAAGGTCTTTCTCTTTGGCACAGTTAAATAGATTTTAGAGTTAGCATTTTTGGGTCCTTAATATATTCATCCCAAGATGCCTTTGTGCATCTGTTATATATTTCCATATTGTTTTTGCTAATAGTTTTGGAGAGATTTTAAACATTTGAACTTTTTTTCTTGCTTTAAAGACAGTGTCTGGAGAAAGTTAAGGACCCAGAAAGTTATTAATTTTTTTGTACCCCTCATTGCACTGTAGTCAGCTACTTTCGAGACAAAAGGGCCCATCTTTTCTTGTCTTTCTTTCCTTTCCTTTTCTTCTTAAATAGACTTTACATTAATCAAGAGGATTAAATTGACCCTCTGGTATAAATTTGTACTGATTCTGTATGCTAATTAACTACGCTTTTGCCTAATTCAATTGTAAGAGATAAGATCTCCATATATACATACATAAGTACATATAAATACATGATATATCTTAGAGAACAAATGTTGAACAACTGCAAATTAAATTAAATATGTTTTAAGTAGCTTATTCTCTCTTAAAATATGTCTACCTTTTATGATGGGCTATTGTCTTGAAGCATACTTTTTATACTCTCTTCACATCTTTTCTGTTCTTGTTGTTATTGAGTTTGCCCATCTCCTGGTCTCATAGTGACCACTCTAGCCTTGATTTTGATTTTGTAAACTTTGACCTGGCATCAGGGATGGCCCTTACTTTGAGACAGTCCATGAGTAGGATAGCTTTCAGTTCTTACAAACATTTCATATATTCTCATCATGTAAATGCTATTGAAATAGCAGCAACTTTAAATTCACATGTCCTTTAATTCACATACAAATAGAACCAAGCTATTTAAAAATAATCAAACAGATCAAAGGGTGAAATCATGGCAGATTAAATAAAAAAGCTTAATTGGATACTAGCTGCATAGATTGCTTGTCTTATATTTCTAGTTGGGCAGTAATAAAATTAGTCATCAAATGTGTTAGGACTTTAAAATGTTACTAGAGTTTTGATTTACTCTGTACTTCAGGCAGTTTAAAATATGTTCCAAACTATTTAATCAGACCACCATCATAATGTAAAAGTTTTACTATCTTTATTGCTAGATCTTTCTGAATAACTTTATTATTTCTCAAATATGAAAATAATAATGTTTGGACTCCTAAAATTTTTAAGAAAAGATTTCTCAAATCTTAACTTAAAAGCATTCTCATATTTAAGTAATTCCAGCTAAAATTTGTCAATAGCTCTGTCCTTGAAGGTTTTTGGAGATCAACTTGCATTTCTGAAGGTCTGTCTGAGTTATATATCATTTTTGTAGCAGCTGGCTTCTTCTCTCTTGGTGTGGTTCCTTTCAAATATGTTTGGCCTGGTTGGTTTTATTTTAGTAGCAATAACATTTTCTCTTTTTCATTGTTATTTGGAGCATGTAATCTTCTGAATTTGCAGCATTATTTCCCATGAAGCACTTCTTTCTGTCTTCTTTAATTTTTTTATTTGGATCTCCAGTGATATATGTTTCCTGTTAAACTTTCCTTGATAAAGTTCCTTCTATCTGTCATAAAGTTTTAGAATGTTCACCATCTTTCTTGTACAACAATATGGTATGGCAGTGCTTTACTTGGGGAATGAGTCTGCCAAATTTAAATACTTTAACTGAATTAATGCTTGGTGAAATCCTGAGTCATATGGGTTTTGTGGTCTCTGAGACGACTCTTTGGATGTTTGTGACCATATTGGACACTTGGAAATGTTTATAGTTTAGCACCCTTATCTCCTCTTCCCCCTCATGGTACCCGTATTTCTTTCAGGATCCCATCCTTCATGGATGCTGAGCTTGATCCAGACCCAGGACTTAACAGGTTCAAACCAATTAATAAGGCTGTCCCATCCCCATCCTGTGCTGATTAGGGATGAATTGACAATGGCCAAAGTCAATGAAAAATAAGGAAATATTTGAAGATTTCATATTCTAACCCTGAGAATTGTGGGGAAAAGATTGATGACTGTAAGTCCTGAAGCAATTTTGTGGCCCTATAAAGGGAAAGGCTCGAGATGCTGGGAAGAAGGCTAAAGTGTAAAAGGCCAGGAAGTCTGAGAGGAAGGGTGTGAGGGTGAAGCCGTTGGTAAATCTCTGGATCAATCACCATTCCTACCCCTCGTCTTCTTAGTTCTGTGTCTAGTATTTTTTAAGGTACTTTGAGTAGGGTGTTTGATTCCTTAAATTGGACAGATTCCCAGCTTGAAGAAGTAGTGGTTGTATTGATATAATTACAGTAGAAATTCTTAAGTAGCCTCCAGTCAGGCAATTAAATGGATCAATTAACGTTCTCCATTTCCTTTTCCATCAGTAATACACTTAGGCTGGTGTCCAGAACATGTTGGATGGCCACAGCTAGCAAGCTGCACACAGTAGGCCATGGTCCCACAGGCAAAGATTGGTTAAGTGTTAAAAGAAGGTGTTTGATGTATTATTTTTAAAGTGATTCTTTGCTCTAATCCTTTTTGGTTAACCAACCAACTTCACGTCATGATCACATCAGAGATCAACGCGCGCGCGCGCACACACACACACACACACACACACACAGTCAATCAATTCTATGCCCCGTGACAGCATGAGTTATAAATGGGTGCCCATCTGTCTGGTTTGCAGAGGACAGACCCACTTTATAGTGGTAGTTCCTGTATAGTAACAAGAATATACCCCTTCCCCCCAAGTGATTTGATTTAAATAATAAATCGTATGGTTATAAATCACTTCATAGAATTGAACTGCTACCCTTCGATTTTTTCATGAGCCATTATGTTACAAGAGGAAGGACCTTCAAGCACTGACTGGTCTCTGCTACTAGGCCTCAGGGTGCACCAGCTACTGAAGGTCCGTAAACTCAATCATTTGGTCTATTAATTTGGCCCAACTGCTACTATTCGACAAGCCAGAGAAATAGTTGATAAAAGAATTTGTGAGTGAGGTCTGGTGGAAAGATGGCTGGAGCCTTTTTGTTACTAGTTCTTAGCCAATATTATTAGAAGCTGGCATTATTCCTAGTGTGTATCATGTTCTGTGGGAGCAGTTTGAACTTCCAGTGATACAATCAAGGGGAGTTTATGACCTGTAGATATTCATATGAAATTGGGCATCAAAAGCAATTTCTTATAGGGTTCTAGCCATGTGAACCCAGTCTCCTAGTGCCATATCCATCAAAGCCACCTCAGTACAAAATTGGCTTCCTCCCCGGAGGTCTGTGAGAGGGTGGGTGTTCGCTACAGTTTACTTGCAGAGAACATTGTCTGCTTTTTAGAGCATCCTTCTGCACTTTCTCAGCCCTACTTCTCACTTCTGCTGACATGCTTCTAGGGGCGAAGAGTTAGAAATGCCCTTCGCTGTATGACCATATCTACATTTTTCATATCCTTGGGGCTGAATGGCTTCAGGAGTTCATCAGTTTCAGAACAGGAAGACATGGATTTTATTAAAGAAAAATACATGATTTTCTTTATTCAAGGAATATGGTCATATGCCACCTGCCATCCCATACACTGGTCTAGATACTGTTAAGGTTCAGTGTGAGTTACCTGGGAGGGAAACCATGAGAAGAGATGATGAGCATTGCTGCTTTGAATCGCTGGAGATGCATTTCCCCAGCCCGTCATTCATGGGCCACACTTGTGACTTCATCTGTTCCTGCTCAACACCTGTGTGCTTACCTAATGCTTTTCTTTAAATTAAGTCACTCATTCTGTGCAATAATCTGATTATCCATGTGTTTGATGTGTTGATTAAAATTTTTCTAACATCATGAAATACACAACTAGTAAAGACTTTAAAAGTTTCTTTGTGTGCTACTTGAAAGCACTCACCTAGGAGGGTTGTGGCATGTATGTGTGATTGTGTGTGTGTATGTGTTTGGAGGGGGAGAGGGCAGGGCATAAGCCTTTTTCTAGCCATTCTTTTCCTTCAAGAAAGAGGAAATAAAGATTTTTTAAATCTATTACCCCATTGGCTATTTGTAGCCTAGATCTCAGGAAGTACCATTTCATTTGAAAAGGGGTACTTCCCTCATAGGAATTGCAAAGCAAATTAAGGCACAGAGACCCTCTTATTAGACCTGGTTATTCTGATCCCCAAACCTAGGTCATGCATTAGACAGCACTCCCTTCCTCGCCCCACTTCTTCTAGTCACAAAAACCAAGGCTCTGGGGTATCTCAGAAGAAGACAAGAGATCCTAGTACAGGGAGGGTACTTTATCTACACCTTCATTACCATGACCATCCACATTCCCACCACCACTATGTTGCTTGTTAAATCAATGACAGCATAGGTGTGGTAGGACTTGCATCTGGAACACATCACAAAGGCATTCTTTGGTTCTCCACAAGGCCTTTCCTCAAATCACCCTTCTGTTGGACCTTGCCCTCTGGCTGGCACATCTTTCCTTCTTCTCCACTCAGAACTCACCCTTCATTTCCATTGACCCTCTTTCTCACCCACAAGCCAGTTCTTCAGGCTGGTACCACTGCGACAGCTCTTAAGAAGCAGTGCAGAATACAAGTTCCTTTTCATGCCCTGATTTCATGTCATTCCACCTACATGTGCCCCGACCTGGCCCCCTTTAGAGAGCCACACTCAAGGCTTCGTGTTTTATCTACAATCTAAATCTCACAACAGAGGTAGGAGAGCCAGTTCTCCGCCTTCAGTATTGAAAGCAAACAGCAAAGTTAAATTCGGCTCCATTTTCCTTTTTGAATGTCCATAATCCACTTATCTCCCTGCATGTGATTTTTGTGCCTGAGGCAGTTGTGATGTGTACACATGCTGCCTTGTTTCCTCATAGCCCTTGGCTCCCTCAGCCTCCCCGCTCAGCACCATCTTCCTTTGTCCAGCCCACAGCTCTGTGTCTTCACACCAGCAATATCCCTGACAGCTCCTTAATTGCTACATGCATTTATACAGTTCCCTGGCAATTATATTTCAGACCCTGTCATGGTACCTGCTAGCCTTGGGGCTACGTTTATATTAAATATCAATAAAAAACTGATAGCATCAGCACAGATGGCGGGCTCACAAAATCATATTTTACTGGAAGCCAGGCCTGTCTGGAAGATGGAAGGAAGGACTTTAAATCTCTTTCTCTCTTCTGAAAGGTTGAAATGAGAAGAGACTTTCTGAGTCAGTATCAGGAATAGGTTCTTATTGAATCATGACAGCTATATATTCTCTAACTGGCTGTTGTCCTTTATCGTGTGTGACTTGTCATAATGTCTGTTTTCTCCAGAATTGCTTCATTGTGTACAAACATCCCCACTCCCTCTCCCCCAACCCCCCTGCCATGGAACATAGGACAAGCCTTCATATAACCTAGATATTTTTAGGTGCTCGTTGACTGAATGAATAAGAGTTTATTTGGCTTCATTTTGATGGAGAGTGTGTTTGGGACAGAGGCACAGGGCTCAAAGGCTCTGAGCCCTGCCCCACCGCCCATCTCACATCCCTACACCACCGTTCTCTGAGGAGCACTTTAGGTAAAAGGGCAACCTGGTTCCTCACTGGCTTACATATCTGTCCCCTCCCTGGACCTTGGTTCCCTCATCCTTGAGACCTTTCCAGGAGCAGTGAGCATGTTGGGGAATGAGGGGTGTGGGGCAGCTGGTATTGCGTGGGCATGTAGCTGCACTTAGCAAGAGAGGCTAGCTGAAGATTTCCAATACCCAGATGTTAGTGGTCAAGGATTCACTTTTCTTATTTCTGTTCTTTCATGCTGCTAATGAATAATTTCTATGAATAGAGACACATTGCAAAAATAGCTGGGAGGGATGTCCATTCTGAGGACTATTTCTATAGAGAAATAAGTGTTAACAAATCTTGGACAATCCAGCCGTTTGGGATCAAACTCTTCCCTGTTGTCATTGATAGATTTTTACATTTGGATGTGATCTAAGGAGCATGCCAGCTCCCTTTGAGTTAATTCCTCCATGGTGCAGTACTCTGGAGTACTATTGTCCAGGCTCCCTGCTGTTGGAGACTTCTTGTTTGTATGTTAGGATGATGCAGAAGAGAGCTTCTACCCATGGCATAAATGCCTGCCTTCAGAATGCAAAACCTGGACCAGCATGTGTTTGGTGAGCATGTTCTCTCTAGATGCCACTGGTTTCTCTCACTCTGTCATTCTAGTGCAAGAATGTTATATCCTTCTAGATTGATTTCAAGAGCCTCTAAAGTCTCCCTCTACCCTGGTTCATCTGATTTTGCTTAATTGTGTACCTGTCCTCTCTTCCAACATTCCTTCATTGCTCTTGATATTAGGAACAGACTATAGACTGGGGTCTTCAAGACCTTACTAAGTGCCCACAACCCCTCCCACCCAGACTCCTTTTTGTTATTTGTATTACTGGTATTTAAACTTGCAGTTGGCTCTTCTAGGAACACTCTGCCCCCATCCTACTTTTAATGCCTATTCATTCTACAGGTTTCAGCTTGATCGATGTTGTATGAAGAAGACCTTTCCCAAGAACATGTTTCCTAACATCACGTTCTGCCCTTTCTGATACTAATTACAACTGTAATTTTACATGTAATTAGATAATTATTGGGTTCACTGCTTATCTCATGGACTGTATGCTCCATTAGGTTAAAGGCCAGGCCTGGTTATGTCTACTGCTTTATCCACAAATCCTATGGCAACATAGTAGATATTCAGCAAATATTTTCTGAATGAATAAATATATCCAGGCATTTATATAACTTATAAAATGATCACTCCAATAAACTTAGCACCTGTCTGACATCAAACATAGTTACTACAATATTACTGACTATATTCCTTATCTGTATATTACATCCTCATGACTATTTTATATCTACCAATTTGTACTCCTCGATCCCTTCTCCTTTTTCATACCCCCAATCCTCCTGCCTTCTAGCAACCATCAAAATGTTCCCTGTGTCTGTGAGTTTGTTTCTGTTTTATTTATTTTGTTTAAATTCCACATATAAGTGAAATCGTATGACATTTGTCTTTCTCTGTCTGACTTCCTGCACTCAGAATACCTCAGGGTCCATCCATATTGTTGCAGATGGCAAGACTTCATTCTTCTTTTGGCTGAGTAATATTCCATTATATACATGAACCACCTTTTCTTTATTCATTCATCCATTAATGGATATCCAGGTTGCCTCCATATCTTAGCTATTGTTAATAATGCTATAATGAACATATAAATGCACATTTCCCTTCAAAGTTGTGTTTTGGTATTCTTTGGATAAATACTCAGGAGTGGAAATGCTGAGTCCTTCTTTATCTCTTGTGATAACTTTGTTTTAAAGTCTGTTTTGTCTGGGTACTACTCCAGATTGTGTCCATTTTGATGAAATATGTTTTTACATCTCTTTACTTTCAGTCTCTTTGTATCTTTTGAACTGAAGTGAGTCTCTTGTAAGCAGCCTATGTAAGGATCTTGTTTCCTTATCCATTCAGCCACCCTATTTATATATTTAGACTGGCACATTTAATCCATTTACACTTAAATTAATTGTTTATATATATCTATATATGATATTGCCATTTTGTTATTCATATTTTCATCTCATTTTTTTTTTTTTTTTAATACTGTTTTGGTGGTGATGAACTCATTTAGCTTCTTCTTGACTGGGAAGCTCTTTGTTTGTCCTTCAATTCTAAATGATAGTTTGCTTGGTAGGGTAATCTTGGTTGTAGGTCCTTGCTTTTCATCAATTTGAATATGTCCTGCCAATCCCTTCTGGCCTGCAAAGTTTCTGTTGGGATATTAGCTAACTCTCTTATGGAAGCTCCCTTGTAGGTAACTAACTGCTTTTCTCTTGCTGCTTTTAAGATTCTCTCTTTGTCTTTAACCTTCATTATTTAAATTATGATGTGTCTTGGTGTGCGCCTCTTTGGGAACTCTGCACTTCCTGGGCTTATATGTCTATTCCTGTTACCAGGTTAGGGAAGTTTTCCATCATCACTTCTTCAAATAGGTTTTTAATTTTTTGTTCTCTCTCTTCTTCTGGTACCCCAATGATTTGGGGGGATTCCTTTTTATTTCGCTTCTCTGATTGGATGTTTTCTGCTACCATATCTTCCAAATTGCTGATTCAATTCTCTGCTTTATCTAATGTACTGTCGAGTCCCTCTAATGCAATTCTTTATTGAAGTTATTGCATTCTTCATTTTGACTGGTTCTTTTTTATGTTTTATTTTTCTATTTTTATGTTTCCTGTTTCTTTGTTGAAATTCTCACTGAGGTCACTTATCATCTTTATAACTAGTGTTTTGAACTCTGCATCTGGTAGATTGCTGGTCTCCATTTTGTTTAGTTCTTTTTCTGGGGCTTTGTTCTGTCTGTTAATTTGGGATATGTGTTTTGTCTTCCCATTTTGGCTGCCCCTCTCTGTTTGTTCCATGTATTAGGTAAGGCTGCTGTATCTGCTGGTGTTAGTAGAGTAGCTCTATGTAATAAGTGTCCTATGGGGCCCAGTGACACGGTCTCTCTAGTCACCTGACTTGGGTGCTGCAAGTACATTCCTTGTGTGGGTTTTGTATGATTTCCTGTTGTAGTTGAGCCTTGGATGCTATTTGCATGTAAATGGGAGGACTTGACCCTTGGGTTTATTGGTCATGAGAATTGGTTGTTACTACAGTGGAGGGGCTGACCCTATAAAGCAGAATTTACTTTAGCAGGGCTCTGGTGCCTGCTCAGTCTGCTCTTTTGGTGTCTTGTCTGGGGAAGTGGCTGGGTAGTGCTCTGGCTTGTTCTAAAGCCTGGATACTAGGTAGGCCAATTCCCAAGCCTCCTGGGAGGGGTCCTGCCCCAGGCCAAGTTCAGGCATAGCCTGTGCCCTGCCTCAGACCACCTGGAATGAACCACAAAACAATCTGCAGATGTCTGCCACTCACACTGGGCTTGGAGGTGCCTGGGAGAGGCTCAGCCTCAAACTGAGGCCCGCTGAGGCCAGTGCTGGAGTTAGGGCTGCTCAGCCAGAGGTACAGGGCATGTCTAGGCCAGATAACTCCTTGCTTGGGGTTTGTGAACCTTTGAGAGACTTTAGGAATTTCTGCAGCAGAGCCAAGACAGGTTATTTGTATGAAAAAGCCACTGAAAGCAACTTGGGTGGGCCTGCAAGTTGGGTGGAGCCGTTTCTCAGGGAGTCACCAGGACAGGGAAAATGATATTAGCCAGGTTGTTAGAAACTCAGACTTGGCACCCACCTCCACATGCAGGCTGGGAAGAGTGTTCAACAAAGGAACAATGGCTTCTGCCAACATTTTTGTCAGGGAGAAAGCTGCCCATCCAGCCCTTGTCCTGAAGCCAGACAACTCATTTCCTCTCTGTCTCTGGTGCCTTTTGAGCTGATGCTCCAGAATTGGACCTTAGAGCAAGTGAGTTTATCAGCAAGTAAGTCCATGTATGAGCCCTTTAATAGGAACACCTGGGGCTCTTGCTGCCCTCTATCTCACTTGGCCACAATCTCCACTGGTTTTTTCAAAGCCAGAAGTTGTGGAATCCTGGGCTGGGGAGCCTGGTGTGGCGCTGTGACTTCTCACTCCCTAGGGGGAACCTCCGCAGCTGAGCTATCCCTACTGATTTTTAACTGCCATATGCGGATATGGGACCAGCCCATTCTACATCTCTGCCTTTCCTACCAGTCTCGAGGTGGTTTCTTCTGTATCTCATTAGTTATAGGACTTCTATTCAGCTACTCTTCAGGTGATTCTCCATGATGGTTGTTCTGAAGTTCTGTTGTAATTTCAATGTAATCCTGAGACAGGGCAAGTGGAGTGTACCTACTCGACCGTCTTGACCAGAAATCAAACAAGGTGATTTACATTAGTGAATACCAGCTTAACTACAATTCATTGAATGCCATTTTAGAATCAGAAGCCCCTTGAATTGTGCTTATCCTCACTGTAGAGTCTTGTATCCGAGATTTTATGCCTTGTCAATTTTTCTTTTATAAGCAGGCCCCAAATCTAAATGCTTATGGTAATGAAATAGCCTCACTGGCATCTTTGCAGCAGAGATTCTGAGGGGGATACACTAGGGAGCTCTTACAGACGGGTCCTGTATTGGTCCCTAGCACTACCTTATCTTCATCTACCATGTCTTCTTTCATGCATGTATCCTAAGCATTAGGTGCAGAGCTACTATGTTAGGGCTCAAACAGAGTCTAATCTCAGCCTCCTCTTCCAGGCAATACCTGATTTATTTGTTGACAGATGGAGGTGGACAGCCTGCTCTGAGCCACCTGTTATCTAGTGTCTATATTTTACCTACAGTGCAATTCCATCCTCCTATCCCCTATTTACTGTCTGGTAGGCAGCAAGAAGAATTCAATGTCTCTTTAAGTCTTCTTCCACCTAATTGCTTAGACAAGGAATTTAGCTAATATCTACCTTGGGGAAGGTCATATACTTGGGGAATGGACTTCCCCAAGTGCTCTGAAGATCAGTTTTTTCATCTGTAAAATGGTGCTAGGAAGAATAATTTGTAACTTCCTGGAAAGGGTCCTGCATAATGCATGGCACATTGTAAATGTTCAAGAAATGGCAATCTCTGCTGCCATTATTATCATTATCATTATCATCATCATCATTATTTTTATTTCTATTATATAATGTTCTTCTTTTTAACATCTCTGATAAAGACTTGAGAATGGGTTATTCCAGAAGTTGAAGGAGTGATGAAGAAGAAGAAATACAAGATTCTCTATAAAATTTAAAATACGTTAAGGAAAAGGGCTCTTTAAAGTTTATATATTTAAGGCAAAAACAAATAGGTTTAGTCATGGACAGGAAATCTCACTTGGGAATTAACCGTGAAGTCTAGCACAGTGAGGCATCCAGCTGAGAGAGTCTAGAGCACCCTCTATGATTTGCCAAACTGGTGTGTGTGTGTGTGTGTGTGTGTGTGTGTGTGTGTGTGTGTGTCTATTTGCCTTATTGATTCCCAGCCCTATCCATAGTTGTTCAGCATTGGGCCATGAGTCCTCCTTGTTCCTCTCATCCCAGGGCTGCCAGAAATTGTCTCCACTTTGTGAATTAAATGTGAAACCTGCTTTGAATATCTAGCACATCACTAAGTTTAGAGGAAGGGTAAATGTTTGGCAAATAAACCTACTTTATAATTCAACACACATTAAGGGCTATTTTCCAATACATATAAGTGCTTGATAATTAACATTGAAACTATTCATTATTTAATCTATGATCTATTTAGAATGAATGGGAGCGATGTCATTTACTTGCTGAAATGAGATACATGAAAACCATCCAGCCATTCTCCTCTTGAATCTAGTCCAACATGCAGCACTAATGAAAACTCCTGTATGGTCTCAGACCCTCTCCCTGTGCTGGGTACAATTCCATATTCAGGAGACTTCGAAGACCTTTAGGAAAGCCTGAGATCTTTCCCACAACCTTGTTCAAGGCAAGAAACACCTTCTTTACAAAGGCCATGCTTCAAAATCCAATTGAAGCTGAACTCAGTCCCTTTCCTTCAAACAATGGTTTTTGGGTAACGGTAGTTTGTAATTGTATATCAGCCTATAATTTCTCAAGTATATTCAGATTCTCTAGAAACTGACCCATATTTTGTGGTAGAAAATGGCAAGTTTAAATTAGTACAGTGCTGCTAATTCACTGGAGAGTAAATAATATTGAGAAAAAAGATGGAGTGTGTATCAGATGACTTTGAGGTCTGGAGAGGAAACTCAAGTATTAAGGCATCCATGAAGATCCTGATTGCTTGAAGGGTGTGTTCTGGAAAGAGGAAGTAGGCTATGCTCCCTGTAGATTTCAGAAGAAAAGAAAATAGATTTTGGAACCGTGAATAAAAGCTTGATGGGCCTTGGCACTAATGGAGCACAGATTATGTCTCTTAGAAAATGTGTGCTTAGCAAGATCTGCTGAAATCCTCACTGTGGCCTGCCCAGCTCTCCAGCCCGTTTTGTATCTCTCCCCTTTGCCTATAAGGCCCAGCCACATTCTTTGACTTGCTGTTCTTCAAGACAATGATTTCTTCTTAGCTCGAGTCTTTTGAACTTGCTGTTCTCTTTGCCTAGAATGTTCTTGTTAGCCTAAGCATTTTTGTGCTGATGCCTATTTAGCATTCAGGTCTCTACTCAAACAGGTCATCTTTGACTGCCCAATCTGAGTAGCTTCCATCCCCCTTTCCATACAAGTAACTCTCAAGCCTGCCATCCCTTTTTATTGTCATACCCATTTTTATTTGGAATTCACATTTATTTGTCCATTGTCTCCTCTCATCAGACTGAAATGTCAGCTTCCTTGTCTGTTGGTTCATTGCTGATGCCTGATATAGTCAGTGTTCAATAAATATTTATTGAATGAACAAGTGAATGAAAGACTCACCAAGAGTGCCTTACCCTGATGATCTAAGGAAAGGAGGAAGAGACTTAGAGCCTCACCTGGATAGTCCTATTACAGCTGAATTGCCCTGAGTTGGGGGTTGGGGGCTCACCACAGAGCTACATGCAACTGGGGAGGTACTGGCTGGTGGTTATAGAGCCATCCTGCTGCTGAGCACCTTACGTGCCTTGTCGCAGCACCTTTTGAAGGAGGGCCATTCTATCTTCTTCTACAGATGAGGACATTGAGCTCAGGGAATTTAAGTCACAAGCCTGAGGCCGTTAGCTAAAAATGCTAAATGAGGTCTCAAACCTTGGAATTCAACCCCAAATCCTGAGTTCCAGACTCATTTGTGGCACCATGCTGCCTAGTGACACTCACTGTAGAGGACAGGGATAAATTTGGGAGTTCTTGGGATTTTATTTGTTCATTTACTAATGTGCAGAGTAAATAACAGCCACTCTTTGGGGAGTATTTTGTATATGCCAACTGCTGTGCTAAATACTTACATTTATTAATTTGCTTGAACCCAAGTGGCTAATTATCTCGGGCAGGACTCAGGAAGATGGAATTGGTGACTGAAATATGATGACAAGAGGGGCTACTCATTCAAAGATACAGAACTGAAATGGAAGGTTGTGTGCATGTGTGTAAGAGGGTGTGTGCCGAGAGAATGTTAGCCATCTGTAACACCAGGTGACTCCAATGTAGCAAAGTGCCAAACTGAAGGGAAAGCACAGGTGAGAGCAGTTATTTGGGTGGAAATGAAAGAAAAAATCTACAAAAGTGAGTTTTTGATGGGTTATATGATACATTACAAAGACAGATCAGGGATGTGTGAGATGCTTTCAGATACAAATTGCAAATTGGTCACAAAGGTGGTGTGGGACTCCTACTCTCTAAACATCTGCTAGTCGTCTGTTTTACTAAGAGTTGAACATCTGATAAATTTTTGACTGGCATCAGAGGTAATTTAATCTCTCAGAAGATAGAGGAAGCAGGAAGCAGAACTGCTATACCTGGACTTCATATTGACCAATATAAATAATAAGTTGATGAGGAATGGACAGGAACATTGAGAAAATGACCATGTTGTGTGGAATTCTCTTTATTGAGCACAGAAGGCTGAACATTGACATGTATACTAGACATCAAGAAACATGATTTTAATCCATTTTGGTGCATTACAGGTAGAACCCATTGACAGAGGTCAGGAAGAATGGTAAACTCATAAAATTATAGTGCAGATGTAAAAATATAAATTGTTTCCATAAAGAAGAAAAGGGAGAAGGCCTTTAAACATCCCTCACAGTATATAAAGCCAGCATTTATTAAACTTATTTTAAAAAGAATATGTACAAACCATGAAATATGGGTATATTGAATAGGATAATTAAAAGAGTACAAGTACATATACTGTGTTGAATATTGTCATCTAATACATCTTGCAGATATGAACTGTTTTAGAAATAGTATCCTTGCAGATGTAATTAAGTTACAGATTTTGAGAGGAGATCATCTTGAATTTAGAGTAGACCATAAGTCTAATGTCTGATTTCTCCAAATAAAGAGGAGAGGGAGGTTTGACATAGAGGCACATAGGGGAAAGGCTGTGTGAAGATGGAGGCAGAAATTGGAATGATGCATCTCTTACAAGGCAAGAAACATCAGAAATTGCTGGCAGCCACCAGAAGCTAGCAGAGAGGCATGGAACAGATTCTTCCTCAGAGCCTCCAGAAGGAACCAGTCCTGCCAATACCTTAATTTTGGACTTTTTGCCTCTGGAATAAATTTCTGTTGTTTTAAGCCCCCCAGTTTGTGGTATTTTGTTACAGCTGCCACAGGAAGCTAATATAATATGTTAACCCCCTAAGAAGATTAGGGGTGGAGGTAGAAGCCAAAACTCAGATTAATCTAAGACTCTTGGAGAATCCTAAATGTAGCAAATGGGGCTTTTAAACAAATTTCAAAACAAAACACAAATAAAGGAAGAGGTAAGCCTGCAATTAAGAGGATGATGTCATTTTCACAAGTACCCTAAGAAAGCAACTTTTCTCTGCAACCACAGAGGGAACATCAGGTTGAGGTGCTTATTCGAACCCCAGTAACGCTCACTTCTACCTCAGTAGATGTTAGAAGGAGCTGGAGACCTGGATACATGGGGTGCAATGGGAAGCATTGACCCGTTGGGGGCTACTTTACTTCCACTCTCTAACAATGATGTTGGGAAAACCATTTTTAACTTGTCTTTTTTTTTTTCCTTTACCTAAACATTTACATGAATGCCCCACTTAATCATGTCACCATTTTCATTTTTTTTTCTCTATCAAGTGATGGTAACAATGGACAGCAATTCAAGATTTTCTCTTCTATTAATTTCCTTGCTAAGCAAGCTTGTGGAATCAGTGCACAATGACTATTTTACAAGTCAGAGGAAGTGTTATTTCAAATATTTGATCAAATAGGTGTGTGCAACAGTCTGCATTTTAACCAGATCATATCTTTTAGTGATTATCCTCTCGTTCACCGTGCACTAGGAAAATTGAAGCCCCCTCTTCTCAGAGATGAATAATTTCTGAGCAAGATATGATGTACAAATGAAATGGGCAAAAAGATCCTCAGAGCACTACAATTCTTGTTGCATTTCTGAATATGCTCAGTTTCCCAAAGGATAATTGTAGGTTTCCAGTACCACCTGGAGTCATGGGCAACCTTTTACTACCCCCAAAGAAACCACACTCAAGGAAAAAGAATGTCTGACTGGGAACTGTTAGACTCCTTAACATGTTGAGACAGTGAGCTAGTGAAATGGAATTTTTGCTTTTAATCGTGGAAGATTTTTATATGACGCTGACATAATTGAGGCCATTGATGGAGAGGCAAGAACCATAGATCTTTCCGTGTCACTATTTGCATCTTTGTGGATTAATTTAAGGGGCCTTTGTAGCAGAGAGTGAGTCAGAATAATTATTGTCAAGCTTGGACAGGAATAATAAAGGGCTCCATTCTCCAAGATTGTGATGATAAAGTCTTTCTCAAAATTGTTTTGCAGTATAAGCTTAAATTGGTCATTTTCACTCTCCTAGCCCACGACGTGGTTATTATTGTGCACAAGAGTTACAGCATTTACCTTTAAGACGAGAGTCAGAATCCCAATTGCCTATTGACTCTGAGTAGGTGACCCGAAAAAATAAGGCAGCTAGAGATAGGACAATAAGATAAGATGCTATGTCTCACTGGATCAGCAACTGTTTTGTGGGCTCTGCCTCAGACCTCTCCAGATAAACATGTTGGGGCTAGCCAGCTGGCAAAGGGCAGACAGTATGGGGGAAGTGTGGGGTGCACTGATGCTAATAGTAATTTCACTGTCAGCGCACCTAATTTATGTGAACATTTCTTGCATTGTTTTGCTATGAGAATTGAGAACTGGAGTGGCCCAATCTCTCCTCACCCCTCCTACTGTGTGGTATGGAGAGATCTTTGGAATAAGGATACCATAGTGGGATTGTTCTAACTCAGAGTCCCAGAGGGAACTCTGGTGAGGATGCACAAACTCCAAGCCAGTGGAATACCTCCACGGATGACTTTGGGGATGCATTTTGCTTTTAGTCCTTTTCTGTCAATTTGTTTAACCTTCCAAACAGCCTTTCAAGGTGGGCACTATTATCCTCGTTTTACAAATACAGAAAACACAAATCAGAGGCTGTGTCACTTAGTAGTGGCATGCTTTTAGGAAAGAACCTAGCTTCCCAGTACTCAGTTTCCACTTGTGTAGCATGGAGGAATGCAAGGCAACCTGCCTTGGAGGGCTGTGGTAGAGGTGATGGGAGCTAAGATAAGCTCAGCGCCTGCACCATGAGAAGGATTCAAAGGTTCTTCTCCCCTTCTTAATTATTACCATACTCATACTATTGTTGTTCTTACCCTCATCACATTGGGATTGGACAATTATTTCTCCTCGTAGAACAGTGTACTGATGTGACATCATGTTGAAATAGGAGATTCAGAGGTTAAAGAAAACAGAGCATTCTCAGTGATCTATTCTGTTTCACAAAACAGTTTGTGAGAAATACCTGTTTATTCTCCTTCAGTATTTGTCCTTAATTCATAACTGTGGGCAGTGGGAAAGGTGTTATCTTGAGCTATCAAGGTTAAGGAAAAGAAATTTGTTCATGCAATAGCAGGCGGAAAAGTAGATGGTCACCTGGAATCCAGAGAACAACCATCATTTTTAACTGGCCATCCGTCCATCCACTCACCCATCCACCCACTCATTCATCTATTCATCTGCCCATGCATCCATATATCTCTTCATCAGTTCATACATTTTTGAAGTTTCTGCCGTATGCTGGTCAAAGGCATATAAAAGAAGACTACATTGAGGTTGTTCCTTCTCTAGTGGAGCACATCCTCTGCTGAACAAAAGAAGTAGAGAAATTTAGTTACATAATTCTTATTTATTTATTTATTAAAAAGGCAAATTTCTCAATCTGAAGTAGAGAGAATTGGAACAAAGCTAGTTGGCTAAGGTATCTGCGGTGAAAGAAAACACATTTTTTTCCCATTTTTAATGCTCAATTCTGACTTAGGAGAGGGAAAGGTGTAAAATAATGCTAAGATCTCTCTTTGCTTTCTCTAGAACTATGGGCTATGTGAGATTGAAAGTTACAAATAAAAGGACATGCCTTTCAAGTAAGGAGCCATCAACAGAGGCTCCTGGGTGGCTTGGAGGGCTCAGGCAGGATGGAGAAGCCCTAATGTATGGAATTCTCTAGAGCTATACATTTCAGGAGCTACAACTTTTTTCATGGCTTCCTGCAAGATAGTCCTCATGCAGATAACTGCCAGCTATGTGGGCTGCCGGCCAAGTTCTATCTCACTTTGGTTTGTAACAGTCCTCTACTCTCTCTCTTTTTTTTCCAGACCCAGCAATTGTCAATGGAGTTTATTGGTCTGAATCTCTAAACAAAGTTTTTGTTGATAACTTTGACCGTGACCCATCTCTAATTTGGCAGTATTTCGGAAGTGCAAAGGGCTTCTTTAGGCAGTATCCAGGTGAGTGTCCTGCATGAAGGATTATGATTCAGTTTATGATTCTGTACTATTTTCCTTTAGGGTTCAAGGATAAACTTTTTCCCCCTTCCCTCAGGAGAAAATGAAAAGTTCTAAAAACCAAAAGAACAGACAATACCAAACAGAAATAGACTCATAGATACAGAGAACAAATTGATGGTTGTCTGGAGGCGGGGTAGGGGGTAGGGGAGGGACATGGGCAAAATAGGTAAAGAGAATTAATAAGTACAAAACTCCAGTCATTTAATAAGTAAGCCATGAGGATGTAATATAGAGCATTCAGAACATAGTAGTATTATAATAAGTTTGTACAGTGACAGATGGTTACTGTATAATATGGTGATCATTTATGAGGTATTTAAATGTTGAGTAACTGTGTTGTACACCTGAAACTAATATAATATTGTATGGCACTACACTTCAATTAAAAAAACTATTAAATCTATTGGAGTTCAGGACAGGAATGGCAATGTGGCATTTGCACATGTACACGCACACGCACAAGGCATTTGAACTTACACGTGGTTTCAGTATCTTTCTCAATAGAGTAATTCATTGAGCTGCCACTAAAAGTGGGGAATTGGAGTGTGAAATAAACCATATTTAATCTTATGGACAAGAGTTGCTTTTATTACTATTACTAATAATATTACCGTTACTATTATTCTAATCAAGGAAAGGAACAAGTCATAATTGGGCAGAGTTAAATTGACTGAAAAGTGTAAGAAATGGAAAATTGAATGTGGAGTTCCCCACTTCAGAGCTGACTGCCCTTGGAAGAAGAGGTTGAAATGGGTAAAGCATCACTGATGTCAGCAACCTATCCTCAAAGGGCCACCAACAGCATCCTCAGATGAGTGCATTTGGCAGAGTTTGGCCATCATGCCTGTGGAACAGGTGTTTCTTCTGAGGCCTTTCAAGGTCTCTGCTTTGCAATAGGAATTTAATTCTAGCTTAGTTTGAATTTTAATTAAAAAGGGAAGTTTTAATTTTGCTTACAAATTGTGAAAACAAGACTTAAGGCTGCAATTGTGCCAACAACACAGCTGTAGAAATTAACAAGCTCAACCTAAAAGAAGGGAAAAAACACCCTACATAATCTTGGAACAATTAAGTCGGGGCTTTTATGTTTTCATTAAGTAAGTCTAGGCACCTGACATCTTTGCACTAAGAGGCACAGAGACTCCAGCCTTTACCTTGTGGAGCTGTTTGCCCTGCACGCAGCATCTGTCTCCTGAGACTTGCCTGTCAAATGTCTGTTTTGTCAGATTCAACATTTTCCAAGAGCTGTGGTCAGGAGGGCATGCATGATTCCCCCTGGAGTTCACAGAAATTTAAACAATAAGCATCTTATTAAAGATAACATTATAATCAACAGTGGCTTATTAAAGTTCCAATGTCACCAAATTGCAATCTGCTTTGATACACTCAACAGAGAGTAAATTTAATGCAGATGTTGCTGAAATTAAAGCATGGTGGGTGGCTGAGCCACTGAGGAAGCCACAAGGACATCTTACCATCTTACCATGTAGCATTTAGATGAACGAAGGTGGAACAGATAAGAAACCACAGGTCATTTGTTTTCTCAATTGCCAGAAAGTCCTCAAACTATGGTTTTAAGGACATTTGAAAATGAAGATATACCAGTTATCTCTGGCTACCATAACAAAATATCATAGGCTGAGTAGTTTAAACAACATACATTTATTTCTCATAGTCCTGGAGGCTGGGAAGTCCAAGATCTGGGTGCTAGCAGATTTGGATCTTCGTAAGAACCCTCCTTCTGGCTTGCAGATGGCTGCCTTCTCCCTAAGTCCTCTCATGGTAGAGAAGAAGCTCTGGTATTTCTTAGTCTTCCTAAAAGGGTGCTAATTTGAGGGCTCCACCCTTGCGACCTCATTTAAACTTAATTAACTCCCAGGGGCCACACTTCTTAATACCATCACATAGGGATTAGGGCTTCAACATATGAATTTTGGGGGGCACAAACATCAGTCTATAACAAAAGGGAATCCTCACAGAGGGTTTATGTAATAGAGGAAATTCATAATGTATAAGGTTTTTTTTTTTTTTTTTATCAGAACAGTTGACTCAAATGCTTATAGTTTTTTTATGACGTTTGTGGCAGAATTTTGACTTTGTAAAATTTCTGCATTTTTTTCTGTGTTATTATAGACATAGGTTGCAATCCCTCCAAGAGGTTTCACTGCCCTGATCAATGTCTGGACTCAGTTCTGAAAAGAGAGCACATCTCTTGTCTGCTGGACATCAAATGATTATAGGAAAAGTGACCCATGGGCATTTTTTGCTAGGATATTTCTCTTTTTAGGCTGCATCGTTTCATATTTAGAGTTATGGATAATATTATAAATCAGCCCTTCTGTTCTTAAGCAAAAGAGCTGTTTCTTTATTCTTACAAAAGTGCACTTGAATTCTCATTTGTTCCATGCTCTGTGTAGGGCCCTGAGGATAAAATGGTGAACTGGACAGAAAAGGCCTCTGCCCTTATGAAGCTCCCTCTCGTGGAGAAATGCATTCATTAGGAGTTTTGGTCGCAAGTGACAGAAACCCAGTTACAACTAGCTCCAGCAAGGGACACATTTATTAGCTCATGTAACTTGAAATCCAGGGAGTGTGCTATTTTGAGACACAGCCAGATTCTAGTAGTCAGCAATTTCATTTGGATTTTGAATTTTTTCTTTAATCTCTCATGTCTACCCTCTTCTATTCCGACGTGTTTCAGTAGCAGGTGCTCTCCTCATGATGGGGAACATGGCAGTGGACTCGTAGGATTGTTTTTCAATTATGGTCCTAGGGTGAGAGAGAGACTGTGTCTCAATAGTTTGGGTGAAAGCCCAAAGATTAGTTCGGTCTGGGTCACATGCCTACAAGCTGAAGCCCGGGAGACTGGACAGTGGGCAGGGCCAGTCATCTGAAACCATGGGGATTATTCAGGATTAGTGTGGCCTTGCCTGCAGTGGATACTCAAAAGAAGGGACGGTGACCACCAGGGGGAAAAATACAGATGAACAGGTCATCATGATACAGTGTGTTTCATGCTAAGGCGGGAGAAATAGAGGTGCTGGGGGATCATGGAAAAAGAGCACCAATCCCAGCTTCTAGAGGTGAGAGGAAGTTCTTACTGGAAAGAGAATTTTAGTTAGCATCACCCTAGTAGCATACCTGTGATGGTGTCCATTTCTACATAGATTTGCACAGACCTCCACGAGTTCAACTTATGTCCTGTGGGCATGTGGCAGCACTTTTGCTGTGCTTTTTAAAAGAACTTTATGCAATGATGGAAATGTCCTGTATCTGTAGTGTCTAACATGGTAGCCACCAACCACATGTGGCTATTGAGCACTTAAAATGTGTCTAGTAAGACTGAGAAACTAAAATTTGAATTTTATTTACTTTTAATTAATTTAAAGTTAAATAGCCACACGGGACTAGTATCTATTATGATGAACAATACAACTATGTAGAGAAAGACTTTTATGATCTGATACCCAATTCCCAAGGTACTACTGGTCTTAACTTTTAGAGCATGTATTGCAAAAGGGACTTACTGAACAGAACTTCAGATAGGCACTTCCGAACAACAACAACAAGAACCAAGGTTAAAATGCTGTTAAAGGGCCTCTGAGTTCTGTAGGATTGGTTACTCAGGGCTTATCAAAGCTCTGTTAATTTCAGTTTCAACCTTGGGAGCCTTTGGGATTGCTGTGAATATTAACATTCATACTAATGATAGTGATAGTGGCCCCTGTTTATCGAGTACTCTGCTGGGTGCTTATATAAGTATTGCCTGACTTAATTTTCACAATGATTCTGAACTGGAGTTACTGTAATTCTTATTTTACAAATGAGGAAACAGGCCTAGAGATCAGCAAACCCAAGTCACACTAACAGGGGAAAAGGGAATTGGTAGTAGTGTTAATATTTCAACCACCTCTTTTTTCTTTTGTTCTCGTGATGATTCTCACCCTACAGGGAGTTCATTCCTATAGAAGACTTGATGATCACAAAGGGAGTTGATTTTTTAATCCTCTGTCATGATTTCTGTGCCAAACGAAGGTGAGAGGTGGTTCATAGTATAGCCATGAGGAGGGAGACAGATGGCTAAGTAAAGAGCTCCTTGCAAGTTGGAACTCATATGAGCTAGTAACACATGAAGTGTAGGTTCTGTGCACAGCATTACTTTGTGTTTATTATCTTGCCCATATTCCTCAGGGTTAATGATGGGTACAGTATGTTTGATATTGGAGTTTTCTTCCTTGACCAGCTCAACAGGACCATTTCAATGAATGATCAAGGAAAGCCATAGTTCATAACTGTCATAGCAACTCTCTTGTTACATATTCATTTATCATAGTGAATGATTTCTCAAGAGATTGTTAAGGAGGATGGCATTGATTAAATGAAAGAGCTTTTATTCTGAAGGAATGCACAGCCAGTGTCTCTGAAGACACTTTAAAGCCAAATTTGTCTGCAACTAAACTCACGCTGGAAGCTAGCATTTCATTAAAGACTGGCTATTTTAGAGCTTATGTTGTATTGGAAGGTATTTGTTTAAACTTTAGATTTGGGGCCAAGTAAAAAATGTTTGCTGAAGGAATTGGGCAAAACTTATCCAGTTAGGGATAAACGCAACATCTGCTTCCTCTCGATTTTCCTTCCTTTCTTTCTGCATATTTATGGACTTTTTGCTCTCAGATAGGAAAAAGAAATCCCAAGTTGCAATGGGATAGTTTGTGTTTGTTCAGGTGGTAGGTTATGGAGATGACTTGGCTGTCATTGGTAGTGCCGGAGAAGTTTTATGAAAAAGATGGCACTAAAGAGAAAAGAGAAGCAATGGACTAAGACACCCTTCAATTATGAAAAGGGGAGATTAGAGCCAAGTAGAAGTAAATTCAGAGGCTAAAAAATATTTGGATTTCTATTGTGCTATTTATCGTAGTTCTTAATTTTGATGGGCAGTCTTAAAGCTTTTTGACACATGGAATTACATTGGCAGCATGTGGCTTTACTTCCAGACAGTGTTATATGGCCCTACTATTCATTTGCATATACTGAAGTAGAACATGAAATCATATGTGATCTGTATGTAGGTAAGAGTGATTTCTCTCCAATATTAATTTATAATGACTTTGGGGGACAAACTATGGGGCGTAGGAATGTCGAACAGTCTTTTAAATTCAATCAGATGTGAGCATTTGAATCTGCAGTAGATATTTTGACATTTTTTTCAGTTTCACCTAAGGATATGCTGAATGTTCTAGAGAATCTGTCCTCTGAAAGCTGAGAAAGGTGGGCTAGCAATCACTGATGCTAATAATGAAGCTTAGAGTGAGTGCCTCAGAGAGAAGGCTGGATGGCAGCGATGTCGGCGGAACTGCATCATCCCTCTTGTGTTAAGATTCATGCCCCATCCAGCCTGGGAGGGATCCCAAAAGGGATATTGGCACTTGCAGACATTATGGAGCTTGTGGGGATAGTTCTTGTAAGGGACAATTCTTTAGATCTCAGAGTTGGCTCATCTCAAATGAGCCAACTGTTATTTCTTGGAATTTGAAGTTACTTGAAAATTTTCAAAATACCTGTGTGTACAAAATGTTATATGCTAAAAAGTTGATATGTCCTTGGAGGAGATAGTACCATCTGGAATAGGGTTTCCTGAGGTCTGTTTTCTAAAACAGCTTGTTGTGAGCTTTTTTTCTTTTGTGGGGAGTTGAAGGGCTCAGTGGTCAAATTAGTTTGGTAAATGCTGCCTCTGCTGTCCCAGTCACAGAGTTTCAAGATGCACTTAAGCAGATTAAAGGCCCTCAGATATTCCTCCTGTGGCCTAGAAACCAGTTTTCATGTTATTCATTTAACTCATGCTAACATCCTGGAGAACTCCTCATCGCACAATCCTTATGGAAATGCCTGCATAAGAAAAAGAGCAGTGGCATGGGATTTGGATGATCAAGTCCTTGTCCTAATTAGAAATCTCAGGAAAAGATGTTGAATTCTGAGAACCTTTGAGTCCCTGCCGGGAAATAAAGGTTTGGCCCAAATGCCAGATTTGAGCAAGTTGGCTGCCAAGGCCCTTCCAGCCCTGATTTTGAGACAAGGTATGGCCTTTATTATCACATCCTGGGCAGCTGTTCCTAGAACTGCCTCAAGGGACTGTCTTCATCTCCACTCAGTATGAACCTCATATCCTGACCAGGGGGGCCTGGGCCTGAAGGTTCCTGCTGCTGTCAAGCTCCTTTCCTCTGGCAGAGACGTCCTCTTTGCATGACTGCACCATCATGGTTTTGGTTCTTTGAATTTAGCATACTTTTCCCCAGAACCTTTGCAAACATTGTTCTTTCTGTCTGGGGTATTCTTTGTGGCCACACTTCACTTTTGTTTTACAAGCCCTTCCCATATGTAGTGGGTTGAATAGTATTTCCACCTCAACTTCATGTCTACATGGAGCCCCAGAATGTGGCATTACTTGGAAATGGGATCTTTTGTAGCTATAATCAGGTAAGGTGAGATGAGATCATACTTGATTAGGATGGGCCCTAAATCCAAACTAATATGTACCTTTATAAGAGGAGAGGACGCAGGGACACCAAGGGAAGGTAGCCATGTGAAGACAAAGGAAGAGGTTGGAGAGAGCTACAAGTCAAGGAAGACCAAAGATCCTGGGAGGCACCAAGAAGCTAAAAGAGGCAAGGAAGAATTCTTTCCTAGTGACTTCAGAGGGAGCATGGCCCAGATGGCACCTAAATTTTGGATATATATCCTCCAGAACTGTGAGAGAATGCATTTTTGTTAAGCCATCGGTTTGGAGGACCTTGTTACCTCAGCCCTAGAAAATTAATACACTGCCATACTACTCTCAGCTTAAAGAAGATACCTCTTCTTTAATAATCATCTTTTATACACTAACATAGTCTTAGGTACTTCTCCTTCCTGACATCTCTGGTTCTTGTGATTTCTTATTTTTTCTCTATTTCTTTGCTAGATGTGAGGCTTCCAGAGGGCAGGAGGAGCTAGTTCCATCTTTCTCAGTCATTGCTGTATGTCTACAACTGGCAGAGCACTTGGAGTTTGATGAGAATTGTTATTCATAGACAAAAGGCTCTGGGGTCATTCCATTTATTCCACTTTCCCTCTGGAATTGTATCCCTTACAGGCTTTCCCAGAAGACTAATTTCATATTGACTTTTTAAAAAGCACTAAGCTTCAACAGCGACTGGGAGGAGTTACAAGCCCATTTGCAAAGAAATGATCTGAATCCAGGAGAGCATGAGTGTCATTAATTCCTTTCCTCTGAGCCCTGGCATAAATGCGGGGGCAGTAAAAGAGAATTGCACATTTTCTCCTCCCAGCAGAACACGTGGTGATGGAGAGGGCGGATAGCAGAGTAAGGGAAGGGGTGGAGGGTGATCAGATATGCTCTTGTTCTAAGAACACTCGCCACAATTCAGTTCAAGAAATACCCACTGACACCTACTATGAGTCAATACACTAAAAAAATTCTCCTTATGTTGGACTTAAACCAATTCTTTGTGGAATTACAAATTGGAACAAACCAAGCCTCACCATGGATATGATTGCATTGCGTGTCAAGACTGTGATCCTAGCTGCATTGGCTTTATACAGAGTGTCAAATATTTTTAAAACAAATTGCATTCGTGTCCCTTAGTGTACAATATCATGTCAGTTTTATTTTATCTTCATTACCTAATGACCTTCAACTGGCGGTGGCTTCTCATACTTCTTTTTTTCTGATTTGTTACAAGGAACTCATTAAATTAGGCACATTTGCAGGTGGAAAATGTAGGTACAAGAAAACAAAACAAAATGACTTTTTGTGTTATAAACTACCATGTCACAGTTATCTGTGTAATAATTTGAGGATGTTATCTGAAGCACATGCTCATCATGAGCTCAGAGTGGTCTAGAAAGCTGGCCATTATTAATTAGAAAGGAGAGTCTCAGTGCTATAATCTGAGTCACTATTCTTTCCTGTGAAAATATTTTTTTCTGTCCTAATTTTCTTAACTCCAAGGTCTGTGTGTTAAATCTTCCATCCTTGAGCAGCACCGATGGTTGAAAATAATGACTTTCTAATTTTTAGGTAGCAAACACTTTTCTTTTTTAATGAAATTTTATTCTTAAAAACTAAGTTATAGGTGTAGAGTGTCAATCTTGGGCATATCCCGACCAGTCTGCAAACTATGAGACTAGGGGCGTTGGATACCATTTTACACATGGGGAAAATTTTCCAGGCTTCAAAGCCTGAAATTCAAACCTCATTATATAGCATAACTAGGGCCATTTTATTTCGTTTCAGTGTAGAAGGCCAGGCCAAAATTCATGATTTTAAAAACAGGAGTGAGGAGGGAACAGACCTATGTATATTCTGAGAAAGAAACATATCAAATGCTTTTCCACCCCCTATGCTATAGCTATTACCTTACCCTGGGCCAGGGGGTAGGGCCCAACTCTGCCCAGGGATCTATGAACAGTGCCACTAGGTCCAGCAACTTGAGGAATATTGAGAAATGACCTTGGCTAACTTTATCATTAGCCATGAGAAGGGGCTCGGTCACGTCCTTTCTTGATGGACAGTTCATCACTAACAATGTCACCACTCTCCAGCAGTTCTTGGAGCAGGTGAGCTAAGGCCAATTGGCTGTAGTCTCACAGCCCTGAAGCACCTTCCCAGAGCTGGTGATGGAGCATGTGAGGAGCCCTGGGGTTGGTCTTCACATGTGATTTTCCACCCTGTCCCTTAAATCAGCAAAGCAGAGCAGTCTTGAAATGCTATGAATAAACATTTGAAGTTTCTGGGTTTCTTATAACTCCATTTTTCTTCTAGGGATTAAATGGGAACCAGATGAGAATGGAGTCATTGCCTTTGACTGTAGGAACCGAAAATGGTAAGAAATGTTCAAACTTTTTGGTTATTTTTTTTAAGAGAAAAATTACAGAGAGGTTCAACATTTATTTTTATTTAATTTCCCCCTGTCCTAGGTACATCCAGGCAGCAACTTCTCCAAAAGACGTGGTCATTTTAGTTGATGTCAGTGGCAGCATGAAAGGTCTCCGCATGACTATTGCAAAGCAAACAGTCTCATCTATTTTGGACACGCTGGGCGATGATGACTTCTTCAACATAATTGCTGTGAGTGTGGCTGTTTTGAGATTTCATTGCATTTTGGGCTCCTTTGATCTTTCAGCAGCAACAGTTACTTTAGTACTGCTTTAACGGTCACTTTATCACTGCTTTTGTATATACAGCATTAGATGCCCCAGGATGAGGACCAGTTATTCTCCTGTAAGTTCGCCGAATCATGCTAGTCAAGGGGTTTTGGGAGACTGCAATGCAGTTGGGCACATTTCTTCTCCTAACCATGAGGGCAGGTGCTGTTATCTGGAAGAGCAGCACCAGATTTGGATTTTCTTATGTGAAAATTAACTTTAATCTACATTAGTTTGATGACAATGATAGTAATAATAATCAGAAGGATAAAAAGACTAAAATATGGAGAGCAGTTGAAAGCTCACAGAACGTTTTATCTCAGCTTCGGAAACAAAAGTGGCATTTATTAAGTGCCTACTGTGTGCCATTTACTTTACTCTTCATATTTGCGTTCTGTTCCTCACAGCAACTCCAGGTGGTGGGAGTGGTTTTGGTGGTGTCTGTAACTTGCCTGCGGTCACAGATCTGAGCAGTGGGGAGTTTGGGAACCAAACTCAGGCAGTGACATCCTCTCTAGAAAGAACACTGATTCAGCTTTCCATCTCTAGTTCTTTTTTCTCTTCTCCCCAGTACCATGGTATGATTTTCATCATGTCCATTATGACCCTCTTTTCACAAAGATTATGGCACAAGAGTGTGGTTCTTTTCCTTGAGTACTTAACCAAGTGCATGGGTCACCTGTGCTTTGCCGCATCACCTTTATCTGGGACATGGAGTAGCTGCATCAAGCAGAGGAGGCAGTGTGGTGAAGGGTACAGAACTTGGGCATTGGAATTGGGGCTTCGTTTTGAATCCTGGTTCTTCCACATACAGCTGTGCTTCTTAGGCCAAACCACTTGAATGTCATCATCAACCCACCAGTTGTGAAGCTGGTATAATCACATCACCCACGAGGTTGTTGCCAGGATTACCTGAGCTGGGTGCACAGAAGCCATGGCCAATGATAGGATATGAAAGAAGGGGAGCTGTTTGAAGAGTAGTGTGGACACGCTCCAAAATTGCTTTTGCTGTGGTCTGTCTGGCTCCTCGAGCCTCTGAGCAGAATGTGTCATTGAGGTACCTTATTTCTGGGCAGCTTTCTACATGGGCATGACTCCCACTTTTATTCATCAGGCAGAGGCCAAAGGTGTGTTTAAATGACATTGGGCTTGCAGAGAGGATTGCTTGAATTAGTGTCATGCCTGTGTGTGCTTCTGATAAAATTCTAAGCAAAAAGATACAATCACAGGGCATCGTGAATTATAGCTTAAAATTTTAAAAAGCCCTAAAGAAGAAATGGAAAAGAAAGAGAACATAGAGTCCATGGTAGCAGGGGTTAGTCTTATTCATTGAACTCTCCTGAGTGCCTAAGACAGTGCCTGGTAAATAGTAGAAGTTTCAATATTTTTCGAATGAATAACACACCAGTGGCTGCCTTCCATAGAGCAACCACTGTATGCAAGGCCCTTGCAAAATATCCTATGTGGATTATCTCATTGGATCTTCTCCCAGCTTTGTGCTAAGTGGCACGAAGACAGGCAGCAAGAGGCATAAATGATTGGCTTAAGGTCACAAAGCCAGAAAATGGCACAGTGAGGACTCAGAAACTGTCTGGCTTTACCTCCTCCTGCTTCCTGAGCAGAAGTGAGGAGAATGTAGTTGAGCCGCTCAGCCATCTTACTGTGAAACTCTATGGCCAGGGGCACAGTTCTTTCCAAGGAAACTTTCAGATAGAACTTTGGGTTTCTAAATCAAGAGTTAAGTTACTGTAGATAACAGTCTCATTGTGAATATGTAAGTATAGCCTGATCCCCACAGATCCTGAAGCATTTACAGATAAGAAGCAGCTAATTTGGGACTATCTTTCTTATTAATCTTTAATTACTCATTACAGAAGTATCAGAAATTTGCATAATAAGAAGAGCTAACTAATTACATCCTGAATCCTTTATCAGTCGAGATTTATTGTTCTGTTAACAAAACCAATCGATTGAAATAATCTCTGTAAGTTCATTAAGATATACAAACAGTGTCAACTCAATAATGAAGAGAGAGTGATTAAGATAATTAAAAGTAGACATGCCAGTTATTAGAGAACAGTTAAGGAAAAAATTATTTTTTTTACCCCAAATCGTCCCTTTTATAGAAACCCATTAGAAGTTTCATTAACCCTCACTATACATCTGTTTGCTAGTTTTCAATGATCAGCTTTAAGACTATATACATTATTATTTCAATAACTAGAAAGATTCTCTGAACATTTTTATTAGAAGCCTCTATATTAAAATCATAAACTCTGTTCCCCTAATGGGTAAGGTAATGGATCAAACATGTTAGTGGATTTATATCAAAAGCCTGAGGTCAAAAAAGGAACCACTAATTAATAGTAACTTTTACACTTTGATTGCTTTTAATATAGGCAACATATGTAAAAAACTTAAACAATTCAGAAATGTTCTCATTCCCTTTTCATTTGGCACATATTCTTTTGAATTTTTCTATGTATATGAACAAACATAATTTTTATACAAAAATAGAATCATATTTTACAGAATATTCAGCAACTTGCTTTTATACCCATATTGTAATCACATGTATTTGAAAAGCAGGCCATTCTATCGCCTATAGTTGACATTAATTTTTTTAACTGGTCCCCTTTTGCTGGACATTAGTTTTTTACTGATCTCTTTTCTTCTCAAGAGTGCTACAGAGAATGGACTCATGCATTTGTATTTGTAGAGTTGTGTGTGCTTTTATGGAATAAAATCTAGAAGTGAAATTGCTGCACCAAAGGGCATGCACGCAAGTATTATCAAACATCCACTAAGTAGGGTATTATGTTTACACACTTAGGCACTGTATTAGTCGGCTCCATCTTTTGTAACAAAATACCATAGACTAGGTAGCTTAAACAACAGAAGTTTATCTTCTCACAGTTCTGGAGGCTGAGAAGTCCAGGATCAAGGTCCGACAGGGTTTTGTTTCTGGTGAGAATTCTCTTTCTTCCTTGCAGACAGCCACATTCTCTCTTTGTGCTCACGTGGCCTTTTCTTTCTATGTGCTCATAGAGAAAGAAAAGGGGCATGCTCGCCTTTGTCTCCTCTTGTAAGGTTATGATCCCATCACAAGGGCCCCACCATCATGATCTCATCTAACCCTAATTATGTTCCGAAGGCCTCATCTCCAAGTATCACCACTTGGGATTTAGGGCTTCAGCATAGGATTTAAGAAGGGAGAGGCACACACATTCGGTTCATAACACCAACATTTCGACATTCCAAAATAGGAGATTTGTAATTGGCAAATTGTCATTTGCATTTCCTCGAATTGTCTCTCCCAATCCCAAGTGTAATTTACCAGTTTTGCCTTGCCAAACTGTGCTGGTGTTTTGTTTTGTTTTGTTTTGTTTTCTCCATCGCCTTCTGTTCCTACACTGACAAACTTGCTCCAGAAATATGATGTTTTTCTTCAATCTATTTAAAATGGTCACTTGCCTCTGTCTAGAGAGGGACTCCACTGCAAGCTGGTTTAAGTGCAAGGAGATGTAATATTCGAAACTCCATGCACAATGCCCTGGCAGTCTGAGTACATTGTTCTTGTGGGCTGGATTCCATTTATGGGAGAGGACATTATCATTTTACCCTTCATCACCCTGTCAGCTTTCTCTTGCTTGCTAGGTATATGTGTTTAAGGAGACGTTTCAGTGTTTTAAAGAGAAAGTATAGAATATAATCTTTACTTTCACTGTTGGATGCCCTCATGCATTGTAGGTTTTTGTTTGTACAAATCTAATTCATCATTGCCACTTGATTTTCAGTGCCATGATGGCAAAGAGAGGGGGTAGATTTAAGTAGCGGAAAAGGCTTTCCTTGGCCATTCCTGTCATTTTTGCATGTTTGTATTACATTTATTGCTAAATGCATCTAATGTATTAAATTAAAAAGCTTCCAGTCCAGATCTTTCCAGAGAATAAACATGAAAAGATAGTGTTAAAAACTGTTTTAGCTTTCATGGGCAGGGTATTATAGAATCTATCTAAGACTGATGAACTAAATGATTGAATTATAAAAGAATGGTTGAAATATGAGAGTGATTTTGTGCATTCTAAGTTAAAATTTAAGGTCAAACTACTGGTGCATGAAGAGAGATGTCTCTGACAAGAGGAAAGGCATATTTTTCTGATTCACTTTGAAGTCTAACTGCAAGCCATGCATTAAATTAACAATATTATCATAAAAATGAGGGTGCTAATTCTGTCCTGTTCAATGCTGAAATTTGAAAAATGATTTTACAGAAGTTTAAAGCCATGCATTAAATGAATACAGTATTAACTGGGCTGATATTGTTAAATCAATTTAAATGCCTCCTGCAGCTCATGCTTGTGCAGAGTCGAATAGAGAAAGAGCATCATTTGTTAGTTCAACCCAGAACTTTCTGGTGCCCTGGTTTTAATTTGCAAAATTTTCTTTAAAACCGTTTCTTCAGTGCTTTGCCTGCTGTGGATTTGCTTTTTAAAGTAATCGATTCCGTATTAAAAGTATGAGGATGGTATTTTCTTTCAGTGCTCATTTGTCCTATACTACTAATTATGTCCAGTCGTGTTTCAAATTACACAAGAAGCTTTTGTAATGCAAAAGATCCCTGGGATTCCTTGTGTTCGTGAAAATATTGTGGGTTCATCTGCTTCATTACATAATCCCTACACATTTTCATTCTAAAGGTTATTTAATCAAAAGTGCACCAATAAAACCATAAAAATATTTAATGGCTTTCTAGCAATTCTACATCAGTTTTCTTGCATTGTGTGAGCATGCCAACATTTTAATCTATGGGTTTTGTGGAATTTAGGATTCTCTAAAACTACCCACTTACTTCCTTACCTTTTTGTTTATTTATGTTTCTTGACAGAGGGTCTCTCTGTGTCAAACCCCCACTCTCACCCCTCGCCAGGTTTTGTTCCTCTTCTTTTCTGTCAGTAAACTTCTCTACAATATTGCCTTTTGTTTCTTTGTTCTGATTATTTATTCATTTAACAAATACTATTGACTACTAAGAGTTAAGTACTAGGGCTGTTTTTGAAAATAAAGAAGGCAGGTTGTCTCCTCCTGTGGCCCTCGATGTTTTATGTGTGTGAGTGTCAGTGTGGGAGGAACCAGGAAGCAGGCACTCACAGTAGAGTGTGGCCAGTGCAGTTTTGGAGAGAGGCAGTGAAGGGGCCTGGGAGAGCACAGAGCTGTGGTATGCAACCAACTGGCAACTCGGTGATGGCTTCTTGGCAGAAGCGATGACTAACTAAACACTTTAAGATAGGTAGGCATTAGCCAGGCATATGTAATGAGGTAGAGCAGGAGGAAGGAGAACTGAGGAGAAAACTGCTATTTTCAGGTTCTAGTAACTCTTGTCCCATAGCCAGGAAATGGAGCCCTTGTTTGACTGACTGAAGGAGTTCTGGACTTATAGGAGTCAAGGTGAGTGTAAGAAGTGGAGTGGGTGGACGAGCCTATTAATGAAAAGAATGGGCCTGGACCGAGAGGGTCAAGCTGGATCACACAAGTCTGGTCCACCACATAGAGGGACTGGGACTTCATCTGGAGGCAACAGCACATGGAAGGTGAACCTCAGCTGCAGGGTGACACGTTGAGAGGTTCCCTTAAAGTCTCTCTGTTCTCAGTTATATCTTCACTCATTCTCTTTTTTTAGGCAACTAATGAGTTTTTGTTAGGTCTGAAAGCTTCCATCGGTCAAGTCCAGCTTCTAGCATTAAGCAGGTTTCAGAATCCTCAGTACCATCCGGAACCCAAAGTCAGCTAATCCTCTTCTCTCTGGTCTCTAGGTTGCGATTTACACAAGCTGATGTGGAGACACAATTCCACACTAGTGCTGAAGCTTGCGTGAATCTTAGTACGCGAGGCCAGCCCATTTGTTCATTGTTTTTAGATCCTTCTCCAAAACATTCTGGCCATTTATTTAATAAAACTTAAAACTTGCCTTTCCTATTTTAGATCATCATTGAAATTCCCATAGAAGATTTTGCTGTATCTTTAAAGTGGGAGATGTAGGGAACGCTTACAGAGATTGGGCAAATGAAGGAAAAGGAGGATGGCAATGTGTCCCTTGCTATCAGAGAGTAAAGGTTGGTGGTTGGAACAGAGGAGAGGGAGGTATAATTCTTATGAGATGAGAGTAGTGGGAATGTAGTCTAACACTTGAAGAAAATCATGGCTTTAGCTCAAGGCTTTTATTTTTTTATTTTATTTTTATTTTTTGGATATACAACTGCAGCATCACAAATAAACACTGTTATCATGAAAAGGAAAAGCAGATATTCTCTTCAGATGTAATGAGCATATTCTTTTACTAATAAAAGCAAGAATAAGCAGTTCCTGATCACTCCACAATGATGATCAAGTGCAAATTTAGCCAGTTTGTTATATGCCTGGCATACCACAGGTGCTTAGCTAGCATTCAGTGAGCAAACACAGAAACAAAGGGTTCCCTGGTAGACACCTTCCTGGGAGAGGATTGGTGATAAGCTGGCTCACTGTCTGGCTCACAGTCAGCCAAAGACCCAGGTCACGGAGAGGGTTCAGAGAGTGTCATGGAGTGGGAAAGTGTGTAGCCACGTACTGTGGTGGTTTCTGTCTCTGGTATTTAGCCAGTCACATGTGCCTATTGGTGAAGCAGTTCTCTCCAACAAATGCAGAGTCTGTACTCTCTGGAGGAGGTCAGGAGCATGTGAACCCTGTTCCAAAGAGTGAGTCACTGCCATCACACTCCACTCCTATCCTTCTTAGCAAGTACCAGATCAGGTGGAGGGCACATCTGTCAGTCTTTGTCTCTGTGTAGCACACATTAATACACACACACACACACACACACACACACACACATTTTGTTTCTCTTTTTTGTGCACTTACATCAGATGCTTTCTTTCTCTTTCTTCAATGGCAAGTGCTGTGTTGAGTCTACTGAATTATCTCATTTTATCCTTACAGTGAGATCATGAGGGAGGTACAGTTACAATCCCCAATACAAACACTAAAGCTCAGAGAGCTGAGATTTCTTGGCCAAGGTCACTCAGCTGGTGTGTGGCAGAGCCAGGATGTAAACCCAGGTTTTCTGCCTCAGTTGCTTTAGCACTATTGTTCTACCCTTGTGTAAATCAGGGAAGGCAAACCAATCAGGCAAGGGAAGAGGAGAAAGAAACCAACAATGACTGGGGCTCTGTGTCTACGGCCATTTCTAAGCTCTTTAAGGGGCGTAAGTTCTTTGTCCATCTCCTTACCATGTGGATGGGCCTGCTGGACCCTCTCCAGGGCAGTCTGGACCCTCTCCTGTTCTGCTAAGAGACTCTTCCCATTTCCCAGAAAATTCAGGAACAACTTACCACTTTGAGGGGAAAAAGGGCCGGTTGAGTTTCTCTTTAGGCTTCAATTCTGGTAGTTGGAAGGAGAAAAAGCAAATACTGAAGACAGTTCCATCTGGCTGGTGATAATGTACATTGCAGCCTTTTCTCCCTTAGACTGTTGTTATCTGATTGTTTAAGTAGGGATGAAGGAGAATGATTTATAAGGCTGTAATACCTTAGGGCTGAGGTGACCAGATCTTCAGTTGTATACTTAATATGGCCATCCCACATTATTGTTTCACAAAGTAGAAATCTAGGGAACATCCATAAACATGTAGCACTGAAAGGTTTCCAAATGGAGAGCTGCTGGGAGCTTGGAAGCAGTTCCACATGCAAGGCGCCCTTGGTCTCCCTCTTGGGAGGAGCTCTGGATAGCATGGTGAGCATGCACAGCCAACGGGCCACCTTGGCACAGCTGCCCGGTGTGCACTGTTCCCTCACATAGATGGCTGAGCCTAGCTCTCTTTGGTGATACAGACCAGATTGCTCAGCATAGCTTTATCCTGATGCAGTCAAGGGAAATTAGTCAACTGCAAGCTTGGATGATGCCACTAACAAGCTGGCGGGGGTTCAGAAGAGCAGATTCCTCCACTGTGGCCACAGCTCACACAGTAACAGCAAGTATGGTTTTGATTACTGCACATGTTCCTTCCTGATGAGGGCAAGAACTTCTTGGTCTTCTTTACTTTTAAGTCCTCTCTGCAGCCCCCCACATGCACAGGCCTTTACATTAGCAAAGCAGTTTCAGGTCTGTTGCCTCATTGAATCTTCACAGGGATCCCTGGAGGGTAAATAGAAGATGAATCAGCACCTTCTTATGTATAAGAATCTGGGATCAGAAAGGTTTAGTGACTTCCCTAAGACCACACAGTGAGTACATGGCAGAAATAGAAGTTGGACCTGTATCCCGACTCCCAGTTCAGACTGTACAATCTCAAAAATCAATTTTGAGAGTGTATATTAGGCAGAATATAGATGAAATTTTAAAATTTACCTGAAAAGTGGAGTTGAACAGTTTGGGACTAGAAGTTATAGATCGACCGAATGAATGTTGCTTCAGCACATAGGCATTTCATAATCTCATGGAAGAAGCCTGGAGGAGGACAGCTGCAGTTTTGGTACAGTGGTTCAACAGTGTCATCAAGGACTCACACTGGCGTCATCTTTCTGCTCTGTCTTCCTTGAACTTTGCTCTCCACTTTTAATCTTGTCACTCATGGTTGCAAAATAACTTGCAACTGCACAGTAGTATCCCGAGTGGAAAGGAAGGCAGTGGATATAGGAGAGTTTTCCTTTAATGAAAAGAAAAGAATTTCATGGAAACTGCCCAGTAAACCACCACTTACATTTCATTGGCAGAGAATGAGTCACTTCACCACTCCTAGCTGCTAAGATAGGCTATGAAAGCATGCATTTAGCAGAGGGGGACCAGATAGCTATGATTGGCTAAGACTGATTACACTTTAGACGTTAAGAATGGATATACTGTCACCCTGAACAACAGAAGAGGTGGAAAAGAGGGGAAGGGAGGTTTTATCGTTTTCCAGCAACTTCCAATGTTAGATCAATATGAAGTAAGAACTTAGGAAAAACTTTTCTTTCGTTTGGACTGTGCATTCGCTTTCAAGATCCTGAGATGATGTTCCATTTGTTATCGAAAAGTTGCACTCCTATTGGTCAATGTCTGATTTCAGAATTGCGTTAATGTATTTTTTCGCCATGCTTCGTTAGAGGAGATTAAGCTCTAAGACCACTGAGCTATAATTTTTCAAATGCTTTCATATGACTAGACCAAGAACAAAGGTTAAAGAAAGAGCAAACTTCAGCCTGATGGGAAACACAGAGGCGTGGGGGCCAGAGAGGAGAAACTGGGGGCTTTGAAGTCATGAGGTCAATAGCTGTGAGGTTAGACTGCCTGGGTTTGAATCTGGACTCCCTTTTCATGTACTCCCTGGTGACTTTGAGCAAGTCTGTCATCCTTGCTCTACCTCAATTTCCCCATCTGTAAAGGGAGAGTAATTGGAAGTATTTACCCCATGAGGCTGAGATGTTCTATGGAGGAAGTGCAGCCAGTGTCTAGATGAAGTGCTCAATAATGGATAATTGCTGTTATTAGTATTAGCACTACTCCTGCTGGCTTGTATCTCAGCATGTGAAACCTGCTGAGGTACTGTTGCAGCAGCTGAAGGCCTAGTCCTCTTCAGTTTGTCCCTGCAGTGTGTCCAGAGCAGTTCTCCCAAGCTCATCTCTTTATTTCACTCTCTCCTCTGCTTACAACCCTCCATGGTACTCGGTACCCACAGACTTAAAGTTCAAACTCTTTAGCCAGACTTTGAATGAGATCTAGGCCTGTGAGAGAAATGGTCTGATTCCTTCCCTCTGGAGCTCTGGGCTGCGACTTTGATGAAATGGAAGTGCCATGACACTCATTGAACAAATTGTTCTTGGGCACCTACTGTGGGCTCAGCCCTGTCCTTGTCACATGGAATACACTGAGGAACCAGACGCAGACGCTGACAATGTAGCCCCACCTTGTGGTGAGGGATCCAGGTACCAGGTAACTAGAATTTGGGAATATGCAGGAGAGGAGCCTCACCTGCACCAGAGGCTGCTTCCCAGAGGAGGCAGGAATGAGCTGACCTAGAGGATAAACTAGGAGTCAATGGGAGATGCCAGAATGAGGGCCCCATGCAGAGGGCCAGTGGTGGTAGGCCTGACAGGAAAGATGTGACATATCAGAGGACAGAAAGCAAATTAGGGCTGGCTGGTGCTAAGTTCATGGAGAGGACTAAGTAATGAGTAAACGTGCTACAAAGGTCAACAGATACCAAGTGTGCAGAGCCTTGCCAAGCCCTGGGCAAGTTCTTTTGAAAAGCAATGGGGAGCTGCAAATGCAATTTATAAGAGATAACATAATCAGATTTGTGTTTTGAAAGGACCAGTCTAATGACAGTGCAGAGAATCATGCTTGATGAGAGAAATGAAGATAAAACACTCAAATTTCTACTTCTTAGTTGTGAGCTTTGGACAAAAACGAATGGTGTCATTCTGGATATTCAGGGGTCAAAAATGACCCCTGGAAGGCTGGCACTAGCCTGTGTGGAGGGTGGTGTCATTGTGCACAAGCAATTTTGTAACCAACATCCACATAGCCCAAGAGTGGTGTGCAAACATTAAGGACTCTCTTCCATTTGGTCCTCACACGTCTGACCCACACATGATTCCCTTGGCTTCATGAGGCCAAAGACCGAGCTAGTGCTCTATCTGCCCACATCTGGGATGCTTTTTAGATCCCCCACCTGGACCGTGTGCTGTCAACCATGCCCATGGAACCCCAGTGTTTGGATCCGTCCCTGAGGGGTTATTGTTTAGCTGTGTACAGCTTGAACACTGCCAGACACCAACACATGCTTTAAAACTTTCTTTTTCAAATAAGAAAAGAATAAAGTCTGTTTTGGGCACTTAAGCACAATTTTCTATAGGGGCACCCACAGAAAAGATATCTCAAGAAAGTCACCTTATATAAATGAATTGAACCTGTGATCATGCTGTTTTTGTTTATGTGTGTGTATTTTTAAATTATTAATTAGTACCCCTCAAATGCTTAATTGTTTTCTCTTGACTGTTTCTTCCCTTTACAGTATAATGAGGAGCTTCATTATGTGGAACCTTGCCTGAATGGAACGTTGGTGCAAGCTGACCGGACAAATAAGGAGGTAGGGCCTGCTGCCGATGGTTGCATCAGGGGTCATGGCACATCCTTATTGCCCTCACAGTGATCACTTATAATAATTCTGTTGTAATTTTTAGGAACTCATCAAATATACTGCCTTTTTGTTGAAGACCTCAAAGCCCTAGTGTGTAGAATATTTAAGAGGCACAAATGAAATCATGACAGTAAAATAATTACATCGAGTTCAGATGCTCCCTAATTCTGAAACAATTGCATTGATTTTCTTTATCTCTTGCTCTAAGCACATTCTCTGTGGTGCTTGATACCTGTGTTGACATCACTGAAAAAATATGACTCTTGCTGAGATTTTAAAGAAAATTGAAGCCACTTATTATATTATTATTGCATGTAATACAATTGATTAAATAATTGTTGGGGAAGCTATTGGGGTAACTTGTCTCCCAGGTTAGAAGGTAAGCTTTATAACGATAGGAATGATGTCTACGCTCCGCTATATTTTCAATGCTCTGAACATTCCTGCTCCATAAACATTGTATAACCAAGGGAAGATAGGTTAAAAGAGGACCTTAAGAAATGGGATAGAAGTTTCTCTTCCACTTTGAAGATTATAGGAAAATTTCAAGAATAGATTTCTATAAAATAAATCTCGTTTCTTTGGTCTTCTTCAGTTTCATCAGTACAACCACCACAGCTACCTACACCACTTCTACAGACCAGGTGGCAATTTAGGTTTAAGGTATAGCCGTAATTGCAACAATGTCACACCTCGTGGGACTCATAGCTGCCATTATATTGTTTTGTTGTATCTCCTCAGTGGGTACAATAAAGTAATGCTCCTCCCCTGGAGAGCAGACCCCTGTGAGATAGCTGAGGACAATGGTCAACGTAGGCTTCTGTGAGGCACTGTGCATGTGTTGGGGAGAAGCCCTGGCCCAAATGGCTAGGGAGCGGCATTGGTGCTATGTTAGATGCGGGTGGTAGAATGAACAACAGACGATTGAGAAAAATTTATTGCAACTAGAACACAGAAGGAAAAATTATACTAGAGTTAATATCCAAACTTCTATTTGAAAGGGAAGAAATATTGTAACAAGATTTGTTTTTAGGAGGGAGAAACAGGTACACTATAATTCAAAGAACAAGTATATCTAGGGAATGTTTGTTTATGGTCATTTTCTAGGCTTAGGTAGGCAAAAATGATATAAACCTACAGCTAAATTTCTCTAGAGAATTTACTTTAGTTTGACCATTACCTGGGTCTGGATTCCATCCCTTCCCCAATATAGTAGCATTGGAATAGTTTCCGAGCCTTAAATAGGTGTCCAGTGATGGTGCTTACAACATTACATAGAAAAGGTGTTTAAAATGACCAAGGCCTTCCTTAGGTAACTTCCAAAATGAACAAGGGGCAGTTTGATATTTGGAGATATGAAGTCTTATGAAAGAAAAATTTGTTACAGAAGGTGGGCTAAGAATTTATTTAAAATTACCTTTGAATTTACGAGTATGGAAAGTGGGAGTAGTTTTGAATATAAAAATTAATCCAGACTCTGATTCTGCCAATATGGAGTAGCCACATTTCAATTGGATTCTCCCCCTTACAACTAAAAATTCCTATACATAACCCAATAGGTTATAAGTAGGTATAGAAAGACTCTGCAAAGTAGAAAGAAGGTGAACTGCCTAGACTAAAGACATGGAGATGAATTTCCTGGATTTCCTTATTAATTCTTATATATCTTGACTAGAGCAATTAAGATCCCTCCCATATAAACCAACAACAGGCACAGATCAAAAGAAAAAAAAGGTTTAGAGAAAAGCCTGTTCCCTCTAGCTAAAGGACCAGGGAAAGTTAGCCTATGAAAGGAAAATCTTTGAGACAATACCTTTCCTACTTTAGCCAAACACCAGTGGGACACCTATAGACCATCCTTCCACAGTTTCACTAAGGCTGAACAGGAAGTTGATTTTCCATCCCATCTACACCCACTTGGCTATTGTGCTACACCCCAACAGAGAGATTGACTGCTAAGAAAAAAGATTAGGCCCCAGAGTCTCAATTATAGAATCCAAAATGCCCTAAAATGCTATAAAAATATTTCTTGTTATCCCAAGAACCAGGAAAGTCACAACATGAGTGAGAAAAGACAATCAACAGAAGCCAATATTGACATGAATCAGATGTTGAAATTGTCAGATTGCTTCAACAAGCAATTAGGAATTCTCTTGAAGCAAATGAAAAAAAAAAAAAAAAACAAAAACAGAAAATCTCAACAAAGAAATAGAAGTTACAAAAAAGAGCCAAATGGAAGTTATAGAACTGAAAAATAGTTACCAAAATAAAAAACTCACTGGATCAGCTCAACAGTAGAGTAGAGATGACAACAGATAAAATCAGTGAATGCCAGGACAGGTCAATAGAAATTACCCAGTCTGAACAACAGAGAGAAAATGGACTAGCACAAAAGAAACAAAATCCCAGAGACATGCAGGACAATAAGAACAGAGATAGCATTTATGTCATGAAAGTGCCAGGAGAGGAGGGAGAGAGTGGGACTGGGTAGATATCTGTAGATATATTGGCTGAAAACTTCCTCAGATTAGTGAAAGGCATAACATAAACATGTATATTCAAGAGCCTGAGAAAATTCCAAATAAAGTAAATCCATGGCAAGGCACATTATAATTAAATATGATTATATAAGGCGGGGGGGACTTGAAAGCAACCAGAAAGAAAGGGCATGTTACTTAAATTACTCATTTGAATGACAGCAAATTTCTTATGTGAAATCATGGATGCCATAAGGAAGTGTCACAGCATTTTTCAAGTACTGAAAGAAAAGAACTGTCAGTTCAGGATTCTATATTCAGTGAAAATATCTTTCATGAATGATGGGGAAATAAAGACATTCTCAGATGAATGAAAACCATGAGAATTTGTTACCCGCATATCTACCCTTAAAGAATGACTCGAGAAGCTCTCCCAATGGAAAGGAAATAACAGAAAAACGCTTGAAACTTCAGAAAGGAAAGAACATTGGCATGGGTAAAAATAGGAATAAATATAATAGAGTATGCTAATTCTCAAGAGAATCCTAAACATATTTGATAGTTGAAGCAAAAATTATAGCATCATCTGATATGTTTCCAATGTTCGTTGAGGAAGTACTTAAGACAATTATATATTAAAAAGTATGGATGGTAAAGGGAACTGATTACAAGTGATTTCTTCATTTCACTGGAAGTGGTAAATGCTGATAAGAGTAGCCCATGATGTTACATGTTTATAATAACTAGGGCAACTATAAATAAAACAATAAAAGAGGTATACTTAAAAAATGACTTATAGAAATTTAGGAAAAGAGAAACAGAGTTGAGAAACAAGAAATGAACAGGAAAAAATATAAATTGGCAGCCTTAAGCCCTAACATAATCACTAATTATCTTTGACATAAATGGTTTAACTACACCAATCAAAAAATAGAGATTGTTCAAGTGAATTAAAAAAAAATCCAATCACATGCAGGCTGTAAGAAATTTACTTGAAATACAGTGACATAGGTACGTCGAAAGTAAATGAATAGGAAAAGATATACAATGCAAACATTAATTTTAAAAAATAAGGGTGGTTATATTAATTTCAGGTAAAGCAATCTCCAGAGCAAAGAAAAATTATTAGAGAAAACGAGGGAAAATACAGAGTAATAAAAGGATTACTCCACCAGGAAGACATAACAAACCTAAATGTATTTGGACCAAACTACTGAGTTCCAAAACACATGAAGCAAAAATTAATAGAGCTGACGATTAGTGATGTTGTGCATATTTTCATATATCTTTTGGACCTTTGTGTGTGCTCTTTGAAAAATGTCTTTTCAGATTATATGCCCATTTTTTAATTGGATTGTTTGATTTTTGGGTGTAAGTTGTATGAGTTCCTCATATATTGGGGGTATTAACCCCTTATTGAATGTATCATTGGTTAAGTTTCCACTGATAGATGAATAGATAAAGAAGATGGTACAAATATGCAATGAAATATTACTCAGCTATAAAAAAGAATGAAATCTTGCCATATGCAACAATATGGATAGACCTAGAGAGTATTATACTAAGTGAAATAAATTAGACAGAGGAAGCAAGGACCATATGATTTCACCTATACCTGAAATCTAAAAACAGAACAAATGGACAAACAAAATTTTAAAAACTCAGATACAGAGACAAATTGATGGTTGCCAGATGGGAGTGGGGTTATGAGAATGGCTGAAAAGGTGAAAAGGTTTAAGAGGTATGAATTGCCAATTATAAAAACAGTCACAGGAATGTAATATACAGCATAGGGAAGATAGCCAATAATATTATAATAACTGTGCATGTTGTCAGGTAAAGCGATCTCCAGAGCAAAGAAAAATTATTAGAGACAATGAGGGACTTATCAAAGTAGTTACTTCATAAGTTATCTAAATGACTAATCACCATGTTGTACACCTGAAATTAATATAATAATGTATATCAATAGTAACTGAAAAATACATTTAAAAAATTAGTACAACTGGGAGTAGAAATTAAAAACCTACAGTTATAGTTGGGGACTTGTACACTTCAGTCTTTAATTGAAATACCACTGAACCGATAGTGAGCAGGAATATAGAAGAACTGCACAACATCATCAACCAAAAAGATCTAAATAACATTTACCCAACAATAGTAGCATATACATTCTTTTCAAGAATCCATAGAACATTAACCAATATAAAACATATCCTGGGTTATAGTACAAATCTCAGCTATAAAAGAGTTGAAATCATACAGAGTTTCTTCCCTGGTGATTGCAGAATCAAACTAGAAATCAATAACAGAAAGACAACAAAACAATCTCCAAACACTTAGAAATGCAGTATGCTACTAAATAGTCCATGGGTCAAAGAGGAGGAGGTATTAATGGAAATTTTAAAAATATAAAACTAAATGAAAATGAGAAGAGTATATATCAAAATATGTGGGGAAAAGCTGTTATGGTTTTTAGAGGGAAATTTCTAGCATTATCGGCTTACATTAGAAAAAAGAAAGCCTCAAATTAATAATCTAACTGTCTACCACAAGAAACTAGAAAAAGGAGAGCAAAACAAACCCAAAGCAAACAGAAGGAACGAAATAATAATAAACAGAAATCGATAAATTGGAACCGTTAACAGTAGAGAAAAATCAATGATACTAAAATTTGGTCCTTCAAAAAAATTAAAAAACCAATAAACTTCTATTAAGATTGATAAAAGGAGAGAAGTCGCAAATCACCAATATTATAAATGAAACAGGGATTATCACTACAGATAGTACAGTTATTAAAAGAATGTTAAGGAAACATTTTTAAACAACTTTACACTCTCAAATTTGAGAACTTAGAAGAAATGGACCAAATTATCAATAACTACAAGCTACCAAAATCTAACCAAGATGAAATAGATAACCTGAATAGTCCTATATGAAAGAAATTGAACACATAGTTTCAAATTTCAGGAAAAAAAAAAAAGAATCTTGAATTAACACCAATTTTATAGAGTCTCTTTTCAAAAAATAGAAGAGGAGGGAAATTTCCGCCAACTCATTTTATGAGGCTAGTAGTTCCCTGATAAACCAACCAGATAATGTACAGAATGAAACTACTGACCAGTAATTCTCATGAACTTATAGTAAGAATTCTCAACAAAATTTTAGCACATCGAATCCAATAATATATATAAAGAATTAGACACCATCACCAAGTAAGATTTATTCTGGATATAGAAGGCAGGTGCAATATCAGTGTCAAATCAATCCATGTAATTCATCATATCAGCAGGCTAAAGATGAAAATCATGTGATCATATCAATTAACTCAGTAAAAGCATTTGATATTATCGAACACACATTCACAATTAAAAACTTAAAAATCTCAGCAAAACAGGGACAGAGGTATCTTCTTCGGATTGATGAAGACCATCTATAGGTAGTATCAGACTTAACAGTAAAAGTTTGAAAGCTTTTCCTTTTAAGATCAGAACAGGCAAGGGTGTCTACACTCACTATTCTTATTAAACGTAGTGTTGTAAGTTCTAGCCAGTGTAATAAAATTAGAAAAGAAATAAAAGGCATAGAGGTCAGAGAGGGAGAAATTAAACTATCCCTATTTTCAGATGACATGATTGTATGTGTAGAAAATCCCCCCAAATCTACCAAAAATGCAAAGCCCCCCAAACCTCTATAACTAATCAATGACTTCAGCAAAGCAACGCATACAAGATAAACACACAAAAACAAATCACATTCTTTATACTAACAATGAACAACAGATGGAAACCTAAATTTTAAAAACAATACTATTTATAATTACTTCAAATATATAAACTTAATAAAACATATATAGACTCTGGATGCTATAAACTACAAAATGCTGATGAAAGAAATAATGAAGGCCTAAATAAATGAAGGGACTTCCCATGTTCATTGATGGGAAGACTCAACATAGTACAGATATCAATTCTCTTTAAATTGATCTGTGAATTGAATACATTACTATCAATCCAAGCAAGGTTTTTTGTAGACATAGACAAGGGCATTGTAAAATTTTTGTAGAAAGGCACAGGACCTAGAATAGTAAAATTATCTTGAAAAAGATCATTTTTCTTCTTGAAAAATAAGAATAAAATAAGAAGAATCAGTCTATTCAATGTTAAGACCCACTAATCAAGACTGTGTGGTATTGATGGAGAAGTAGAATATATATCAATAGAATAGGAGAAGGAACTCAGAAGTACACCTACACAAATATCTCCAACTGATTTTTGATAAAGGTACAAAAGTAAATGAAGGATATCCTTTCAACAAATGGTACAACGCATTTGAACATCCATAAGCACAAACAACAATAATAACAACAAAACACACAAAAGCAAAAAAACAAAAATAGAACAAAAATGACAGAAAAACCCTTACCCTTGACCCACATCTCACAACTTAAAGAAAATTTAACTCAAACTGATCAAAGACTTAAATGTGAAATGTATAACTATGACACTCTCTGAAAAACAAAGTGGGAAAAAATCTTGCGAATCTAGGGCCAAAGAGTTCTCGGGCTTAACACTAAAAGAACAGTCGATAAAAGGAAAATTTAATGTAATGGATGTCCTCAAAATTAAAATCAAAACAAAAAAATTTCTTGCTGTATGAAAGACTCTGCCTGCTGACAGGACAAACGATATGTCTTCTCCCAAGCTATAAAATATCTTCTCCCAAGGTATACATTGGGAGTTATATGCAAACGAAATACCTGATAAAGAACGAGTATATAGAGAATTTGAAATCAACTCTGAAAACTCAACCATGAAAACAAACAATCCAATTAGAGAATGGCAAAAGACACAAAGAGACATTGTACTGAAAAGGATGACAAGTAAGTACATGAAAAGATAGTCAGCGTCATTGGCCATTAGAGATATACAAACTAAAACCACAATGAAATATCACTACACATCTATCAGAATGGCTAGAGTAAGAGTTAAAAGAATAAAAAACACTAATGCTGGTGATCATGTGGGGAATTTGGCTCACTCATTGGTAGTGGGAATGTAATATGACACCACCACTCTGGAAGACATTTGGCAATTATGATATGACCCAGCATTTGCACTCCTGGGCATTATCTCATGAAAACTTATGTCCACACAAAAACCTGTACACAAATGTTCATAGCAGCTTAATTCATAATAGCCTAAAACTGGAAACATCCCAGATATCCTTCAGTAGGTGAATGGTTAAACAAACTGTGACATATATGTGCTATGATATACCACTGAGTAATTAAAAAAAGACTATTGATATATGCAATAACTTAGATGAATCTTTCAATTTTGGGGAAATTATTCTGAGTGAAAAAACGTCAATCCCAAAATGATATGTACTGCATGATTGCATTTTTGTAACATTCTTGAAATTATAGAAATGGAGAACAGATTAGTGGTTGCCAGGGGTTAGAGGTGAGAGTGGGAAAAGGTCAGTGGCTATAAAAGGGCAGCATGAGGGATCCTGTGTTGATGGGACTGTTCTGAATATTGACTCTACAAATGTCAGTACCCAGGTTGTGATATTGTATCATAGTTTTGCCACATGTTATTAGAGAATGCTGGGTAAAGGGTATATGGCATCTTTCTGTGTTATTTCTGACTACTGCATGTAGATCTGTAATTATCTCAAAATAAAAAGTTTAATTAAAAATAATCTGAAGTATATGAAGAACTCTTAAAAAGAGGTATTACCAAATTAGTGTGAACAGTTGAACGATACGTATTAGGTTGCTTTAGTTATATGTAAAAAAATGCCAATTGAGGTTGCAGTGTCTTACCTGATGGGTCTTTTAATTTGGAGAAAATCTCAGAAGACAAAACATTTCTTTTTCATTGCAATTTTGGGATATTTTAAAACAAAAGTGAGCTCCTTTGGGTTAATTTGAACCAACTTCCATTTTTATCATCAAATTGATGTTAGTCTATATACATTCAGAACTCACTTAGTGGCTTGGGACACAGACTAGCAAATTCTTAAAAAGCAAAATGGAAATTTATTATCAGCCCACCTAATTAAAAAGTCTTGCAGTAGAAGAGCCTGCACCCTTAAATGTAATGTCAGAAGTCATTGGCACTCTCTTTGGCCACCTCCCCCATGTGTCTTCTGTGTACTGACTGATTCTGTTAGGTCAGGTGCCCATTGCATCTCCAGTGGGTGGAGCGGCCCAGGCAGCAGCCTGGTCCAGGTGTCTGCAACTATGGCTAGGAGGTAGGCCGGTGTTATACAAACCTGCTTGATTTTCCAGAAGGAAAAGACTGTACAACCAGTCCACTGTCCATGAGGTAGATACTCAGAAGAAGCATGAATGAATGAGTGGATGAATCAATCAATAGATGAGCCACTTGAGAGAGGAATTTGGTTGAAAATTTTCTCGTTTATTTCAATAGAAGATTTACAAAACACTGAAAACAAAAGCCTAAAACTCATTATGTTTTTAATATAATGACAATCTGAATTAGATTGTGGATGAAATGCTCTGATTTCAGGATTGGCAGTCTTCGCTAGCCTGCCTAGATCAGGCTAAATTCCTTGAATGGCAGCTTGGAAGCCATTTTCTCATGTTCTTTGTGAAACAGGGACAGAGGATTATCATCTTCTGTATAAAGCTGTGTAGAATGGGCACTGTGTGCATTGAGGCTAGCTTTCCATCCTGTGAGTTCAGTAATTCTAACTAGAATGTGACAAATCCTTTGGGATATTTCATTCTTCACTCTAGTATCCACATGTATCCTGACAAGTTCTCATAATGGCCAAATAAGTGAGGTTTTTTTTCTCCCTATACCTTTTCATCTCATGACTGTTTCCTGGTGGCTGCTGTGATGCTACTTCCAGTTAATTAAAGGACTCCCAGGAGGTGGCATCTGGGATTATTACATCATGAACCTTTAGTCCAAAGACAGCTACATCTGGTTTCACAATACGCAGCTAACTGTTTTAAAAAAAATCAGAAGGCGATAATTTTAATTAAAAGAGTACTTGATAAAATTCATTTTAAAATTTGAAAGAGGAGTGAGATAATCTCAATGAGTCTTAAAATAGAAGAAAACGGCTAGGGTAAAAATGATAGCCTTGGTCACACTAAGTTGTCCTGGTTTACAGATTTCCTATGATTTTGCTTAAAATACCACGTGATAGACACATCATCCCTGAGCAAGTGATCTTGAGGTTCTAAGTTTTTGTTTTTGTCTTTTAAAAGTATTGTTTACTGTCTGGAGAGAATTTTGTTTTGATGCTTTATGTACCAAATAACTCACATTTATTTTCTTTAAGGGAAAAAAAAAAAAAGCCATGACAAATTGGGTGAGCCTGGATCTCAAATATAAAATTTAAATGAATAAACTCTCATTGTAATCTACTTCAGACCTTCTGAACCATTCACCAGACCTTAAAATGAACCAACCTCCTGTGGTCTCTCTAGGGCAAAGGAGGAAAGAGGGTGATATGGTTTTTCTCTGGTTTGTAATGAAGATGTTCCAGAATCCACTGAATTTCATGGTTCTGTTTAAGATTCGTTTGCGAATATTTGTTGCAAAATCAACCTATCTTATAAACCCATGTAACTCTCATCTTCCTCAGTAGTTTTGATCTTTTCCCAGGAAATCACTGAATGTCCATGATTAACAAAAGTGCACATCAGAGTTCCTGCCTTCCCCCAGTGCTGTTTCTCCCAGACTGAGCTTTGTCAAAGGAGGCACCCTTGGATTTTAAAACTTCCCACATCTCAAGGCTGTATGGGCAGGCATCCAGTATACAGTTTGCCAATGATATGGGAGTGAGAGGCATGTTATGAACTGTAGGCAGAAAGTGCCCTTCTGCACATCAGTGAATATTGCTTGCCTAAACACTAAGGAGGATACAATTTGTAGAGAAAAAACACTAACCCACTTTTATTCAATTCAAAACTAGTAAGAGGTATTTAGAATTGCATTGCTTTTAAAATGTCATGGGTACATTAAAAGTGACTGACATAGAAATATAATTGGGAACAACTTAAATGTAAACACATTCTTTTAGATCCAATATAACCTAACACAATGCACACTTCAATCAGAACAAGGTAGGTTTATGTATATTAACCATGGAAGAGTAACAATGGTGTATAGTTAGGTTCAAGTAAAGTAACTTGAAGAATAGTATATTTTGTGGTTTGTATATTGTTTAAAGACTGAAACAAAGGAGGGAAGAAGGAAAGGAAAGGAAGTTGGAGGGAAAGTGAAGGGAGACAAGGAAGGAAGGAAAGCAGGTGAGGGATTCAGGTGGTACATTTGATAAATTTGTCTTTTTAAAAATTGTACTAAGAATATTTAACATGAGATCTCATTTAACAAATCGTTGAGTATTCAGTACAGTATTATTAGCTATAGTCACATCTTGCATAGCTGAAACTGTATACCTGTTGAACAGCAAATGTCTTTACACTGAGCCCAAAATACTTTTGCCATCAGAAATAAAATATTTTTAATATCAATTTCCTTGAAATTAATACAAATGTCTAAAAAAAAAAAAAACACCGTTAGTGAAGGTCTATGATACTAACCCAATTGTTTTTCTATGACTGTGAGGATGCCCTACTTACTAATTTCCAGACAAGTTTTTTCTTTGTCATTTTAGGCTTATTTTTGCTTATGAAGGGCAAGAGATATAGCTGTATTTTAAGTCCATATCACCCGTTTGGTTTAAGTTAGTTTGAATACTGCTTTACTGTGCTTCAAATGATTCATAAGCAAATGTTTTCTCATTTCTTGTGTAGTAGCCTTGTAGAGATAAAGTTACCAAAATGATAATCCAGAGACTGTTTTCATGGGAGATGTGTCCCAGAAACTAAACTTAATTATTTTCCCTCTTTATATTTTATTATATACTTATATTAACTTGATAAAATTTATTTATTGGAAATCATCAGGCCAGTCCTGGGAAACCATCTATATAAACTAGTATTTGCCAATGCATATTTGTGTTAAAACCAATAATATAGTGCAAAAATATTTTTGTTAATTTTCAGTATAGTGTGCTAATTGTTAATTCCTTGTATGAGTCTAGATCAGGTGTCAGCAAACTTTTTTGGTTAAGGAGCAGATAAAAATTATTTTAGGCTTTGTGGGCCATATGGTCTCTGCTTTAACTACTCGACTTTGCTATTGTGGCATGAACATAGCCATAGGCAATACAGAAACAAGTGGGCATGGTTGTATTCTGATAAAAATGCATTTACAAAAATTGGTGCAGGCCTGTATGGCCCGTGGGCCATAGTTTGCTGATCCCTGATCTAGGTTTTAGACAAGACTAGGAGGAGAAGTCTGTTATTAAGTAGAGAATTTACATTACAGTCAGGTTAAAATCTTTGTGAAAGGGCCACACAGAAATTGATGGTTGAGACAGAATAGATTGGCTAACATTCATTCACTCTTCTCATTTTAACTTTTTTGGTAAATGAAGGTTTGGGCTGGATTTCTACCTTGGGCTGACTTTCAAACTGGTACAGATTTGCCGTTAACTGATTTCTGGTTTCTCAATTCATCTACATTTAACTCGAAGGCAAGATGATATGGATATATGCTGTAAATAGAGGTAGATATGAGAGATAATATAGTGTTTTACAATTTAAAAAGTACTTCTTATTTGATTCTTATGATTATTACCATTATAATTCTTAGCTTATACATAGAGAGTCCTGGGCCTGGATATATATGGTCAGCTGATTGAGCAGGGGAATGATAGATAGAGATGCAGAGAGAACTTAAAAACTGGCACAGGTGCACACAATTAGTAAGCAGAACCATATCACCAGTGCATCTTATGTTCCCGATACTATCCTTCTACCATCCTCACTACCTGAGCAGGCAGACTTAACCTTTTTGGCATGGTTCAACACTACTTCATTGTTCTAAAGTCTCGCTATGTAGAGAAAAGCCTAATTCAGATTTAAGTTATAGAGGAGTACCATTGAATATGATGTGGTGGGGACATCTATGTGATATGGCATCCTTACAGAGCTGAGGTGCCACTTTAGTAGAAAGGGCTGAAACACTTGTTTGTGAAGTATGAAGTCAATGATAATCCCAAAATTTTTTTGTCATTTATCCCTACCCAAGCGGGAATTTTTTGAATTTTTTATCTTGGACTTCTCTGTGACTGTACATGGCAGGTCTCCTGCAAATTCTGTGTGTGTGTGTGTGTGTGTGTGTGTGTGTGTGTGTGTGTGTGTGTGTGTGTTCCTCTTGGTTCTACCACTCAGCGAGTGAGGTGAGTTCAGGCAATGAGGTGAGTTCAGGTCATTGCTTGGCAATGACCCTGAGGTTTGTGCCCCTGCCATTTCTCCTAGTTCCCAGCCAGGAAGCACTATGGAGACTGCTTTTTGTAAATTCTGTCCTCCGGTCCTCATGCTTCAGTGGCCATGCCTCGATTTGCCATGTGACAGCTGTTTGGATCTCGGTAGCATCCATGCCTTGCCCATGTTTCGCCTCAGCATCCCATCCAACGTGCAGACAGCCCTCTTACCGAGGCTTCTTCCCTGGTGCCAGTCATGATGTCTCAAGTTCTGTGGAGCTCTGTGGTAGTACTGATGAAAAGCTGATCAAATCCTAAGCCCCCAGGGGGGTATTATATTCCCAGATTTACTTGCCTTCCTTGTCATAAGTGTTCACACCTCATTTACCCCAGAGCTCACAGATCTGTTTACTACTTAGACTACAGTAAGGGAGCAAAGCTATTTACTTTATATGGAATCTCTCAAATCTCACTTAAAGACTGTTTATTCTTAGTTGGTGTAAAATTTAACCAATTTGGTTATTAGCCAATAATGATAAAATGATTGGGTAGAGAGAATGGGACAAGACGAACTATCTAGGGACATTTTTCTCTTCCCCTACATCTGTAGGGACATCATCTTCCCCTACGTTTGGCGGAGGTCCTGGTGAGCCTCCGAGCTGCTCTGTGCCTTCCCTGCTTACATTCCTTCATCACCTCCCCATTGCTCTTTGGATAGGGCAAGCTCCCTATTAATAACTAGAGGGAGGATGCCTCCCCATTTGCCCAGTAGGACGGTCTCTGTATATGTCAGTTGTCGAGGGCTAATTTGTAAGAGTGCTGCCTTTCACTCTCAGAAGCGTCACCACTTGGAAGATTGAATTTTTAGTCCCCTCAGTATTAAGTCTTCCACGATGTACCTCCCATCTATCTATCCATTTTCCTCTCTTGCTATTATGACATTTCCCCCGACCCTTCCTCTCCACCAACTTTCCCTCCCTCCCATCTTCCCTCTTTCCTCTAGATACAGCCATATGGAAATTCCTCTATTCTTGAAGTCACCATACACCTTCTTAAAACCAGGTCTTTATATAAGTTCTGTTTCCCTTTCTGGAGCAAACTGCCTCTTTTCCTTCCTATTCTCCCACATCTCCTTTGACTAGTTAATTCTTTTTCATTTTCTGATGTCAGATGAAAACATATTACCTTTAGAACACTTTCCCTTGCTACCCGAGAGCGTCCTCAGGAGGCCACGTGGTGACCTGGTTTCCCTCTGCCCTCCCCACTGGCCAGGGTTTCCTGGATGGCGTTGCATTCACCACTGCTTCCAGTCCCTCCAGCATAGGACTAGGCTGTCCATAAAGAACACTGAAGGAAGGAAGGAAGCAGCACATCACATCAAGTCTGTCTCCTGATCAAAACCCTCCCAAGGTTTCCTGTGGCACCTAGAATGGAACCTAGCCCGTTCCCAGTGAGTGCAAGGCCCTGGGAGGTGTTGCTCTGCCGGCCAGTGTGTGCTCTCCTCCCATTCTGCGCACATGAGGCCTCCTGGCAGTTTCTTTGCCATCCTGCTCTACTCTATGCCCATCCTCACCTCCTTAGGGCCCCAGCACCAGTTCTTCTTCCTGGGAAAAAAGATAAATACTCCTTTTTTGTTAGGGCTCAGCTGAAAGCTCACATTCCCTGATCCCCTCCTGCATGTCACCCTGGTCTGACTCTTGCGAGCCTTGATGACAGATATTTTTGTCTTTTTATTTACTTATTCATTTGTGTATCTCTCACCTGCCTTTACCACAACCTGAAAGTCTTCCCTATAGACACAAATACTCCGCAGTTTATTTTGTTGCAGCTCTTAGAAGGGGTCTTAACCCATCAGAGGAGCTCAGATCATACTAACTAAGTAGGTGACTGAATGGAGAAAGGAATATTAGTTTCCTCATCTTACTCTATCTTAAAACAGGGTCTTAGGTCTTGAGAGGAAAAAGAAAAGCTAGAGATAGGCAAACTGATAGCTGAAAAGTAGGAGCTGATAGCCTGATGTTTAGGAGTAGAGGGAAGGAGACCAAAAACTGTTCAGGTCAAATAGCCAGGAATACTCAGGCAACAGCTTGGGGTGTCTACGATGGTTTTGATAGAAGTTACCTCAACATATATACATCCATTAGAGTTACTGTTCAGCATGACAGTGAGTCATTAAGGTGAATTTAAATTTTGATCAATAGTCTTTGTTTTGAATAGAGGAGATGAGTAATTTTAGAGGTGGCAATACCTAATGTTTAAGAAGTAGGTTAGTGTAGCTGTGAGTCCTGGCTACTGTGACTAGCTGTGGGGTAGTATGTGTATCACCTCATGTCTGCAAACTGGACTTTTTTTTTCTAGCCATAGAATGAGGATCAATAGGCTGCTTTCTTCCTATATTATCACATAGGGCTTGGGAAAGATTTACTGAAAGAGGAGCTTTAGACCATTTGCATAGTGCCCAGTATCTTAATAAATGTGAGTGCTTAATTATTTACTTAAGTAATAATGATTATTAATGCTTTCCTAAGAAGTGTTCCTGCCCCAAATGGTTAACATATAGAAAGATAGAACATGTAAAGGATAAACTGCAGTTTTCAGAGCAAGCCACTTCCCAGAGCATCATCTCTACCAGAGAGACCAGCCCTTGTGCAACAAGTTCTCATGTGTGTGCATTATCACCAACACATCCACCTTTTGACATTTTTAATGAAAACACCCAAAACACTAATGGCTTCACAAATATTTAGCTAATAATAATGAGAATTTTACCTTAAAATGTGGCATAGAAATAGGTCGGCACTTGGATGTACACATATGTCCTTGGCCATCAGTAAATAGAATAGTCTCTAGGTAAACTGACTAAATGACCCAGAGCATCTAGCCCCACCTATGCACCACTCCAGGGACTCGTGAGAATAATACTATTGTGACTATGTTTGTGAGGCTCTGGGGGTTTTGTCAGCATCTAATATCCGAGAAACCCTTATCTTACATTAAAATCCGTGTTATTTTTGTGGAAGGTGCCGCTGATAGGAAGATACAAAAGAAAGTACAACTGGCAAGAAGTTCCCACCGTGCATACGAAAATCCTGTTCTGTTGGTGGCCTGTAGGTGCAGTCTCCTTCGCTCCTTTATTTGTAACAAATAAGAACATTGCCAATGTGACCAAGATGACAGGAACGTCATCATGCCTTCCTCACGCTTGGGTTAGGACTCCTTACTTTTCCAAACCTTAGGTTCTCTCTCTGTACATTTGGTCATCACCAAATCTTTGGGAGAGGAAATTACGTCTTGCCATCTCCTGTTTTATGTTGGATGAAATGAATCAAGGGCAACTTGCTTGGAATAAAAAGCCATTAGGAGGAATCACATTAAAGTGTCATTTGTCAATCAAAAAACGGTCAAATGTTAGCCATTTCATGAGGGCATCCTGGTAGTTCAGCCTTCCTCTTAGATGTCACTGTGGCTGGTTCCTGTTCATTGGAGGTGACATTGTGTGTAACCCATGTGCTCCAATTAGTTGCATTAAGGAGTCAATTAATATCATTATTAATTGTATTAGTTGCCTGTACAGGAGCCTTCAAGTGAAGTAATTAAATAATAAAATTAAAAAAAAAAAGCCACAAAGAACCTGGCAGCCAAAACAATGGGCTTTCATATGCAGATTACCCCTTCAGTGTAGAAAAAGCAGCCCTGTGGTCTGTCCTCTAACTTCAATTATTTCTGAGCCGTTAAACCTGTTGCTTCTGCCAAACGTGGTGAAAATGAGTTATGAGAAATCACTGAAGGTTTTATTGCCCCATGACTTTACTCTATGCTTGTTTCTTAGGTTTGGGTCTGGATGCCAGGTCATCCCAGCATTAAATAGTCCACTGGCCCCAAGAGTAGAGAGCCTGGGGAGGTGGTGCGGCTGCCAGGGTCTCTGCCTCAGCTGCTATCACTGAGCCTGAGGAGGACCCTCTGCTCTGGCCCCCAGCAGCCCTGGAGATGTAAGCCGGCTGGCATAGGCTGTGCACAGCCCCAGAGTTTATAGTCATTTAGTTACCTGAAACATTTTAGGATCAGGAGTTAGAGCAGAAGGCATTTTTTCCAGGAAGCAGCTGTGAACTGATTCGAACTTTGCCGGTTCTGTATCCTCAAACAGTTTGTGATAGAGCCTGTCATCTCCCAAGAGAATGAGACAAAATGGCATGCTTGGGTAGAAGACCTGAAAAATAATGGAAAGAATCTCCTGCAGCCTTGCTTTCTCTGGCCTAAGCCCTTTGAGCTCCCTTCACTCATTGTTTGGGTCTTGTTGCTCATTCAGGAGCAGTCAGTAGCTTCTTCATTAAATACCTTCGCTGCACAAAGCAGAACGTATTTTCACTTGTGTCATTGCCTCTTATCTTTAGAGAGAAGATGTTTTTATATCAGTAATGCTTAAAGGATTTGCTTTAAGTCTAACGGCTTTCTTAGGTATTTGTAGCAAACTCTTGGCTGGATTGAGTTGGATTGACCTCATTTAACAGTTAGCTAGGTCTTCAAGGAAAGCATCTAGCACAAATCAGTGTGTCCTGATTGGAAGTGATTTCTCATGATCCTTCCACTGGGGGCTCAGAAGCTGCCTGCCTGGCTTTTCCTCAGGGATGGGTTTTGGGAATTTCAGACTGTCAAATAACCCAGATAATGTAGTGTGCTGTGAGGCACCGAGGGAGCTGCCTACTGTACTTGTTTTTCGCCATCTTTCCTCACCAGCTAAATGAGCCTCATACACCATGGTTTCATTGTGTGTACATCTTATGAGCTGTGTGTTGAAATTGCGGGTCTGAGGGAGAGCAGTTGACCCAGTGTAGTCTCATGCTCTCCCTGTTGTCATACTCCTGGGATGGAATGCTGTACTTGACCTCGGTGCCCATAGGTTTCTTCTGACTCATTTTCATTGATAATCAAATGTTATTTTTATTTTGGTGATGGCCAAATCATGTACCCAAAGTCTTGCACTTGGAATTGTGTGGTCCAGGATAGCGAGCCAGGACCATACCCTCACCACATTTTCATCATAGACACATGCTAAATGAGGTTGGTCATACTTGACTAAAAGAATTTTGACTTCAGTATTTTCTAAATTCCCATTCAGGTCATTGTGGTGGTGGATGACCAAAATTTGGCAGCTGGGCCTAAGAATCTCATGGATAACATTTAAAAAAATGTATAGATTCCTAAGTCCATTCAAAATGTACTGGATTTGAACCTCTCAGCCTGGAGCCCAGGATGTTCTTTAACAAGTTTACAGGAAATCATGTTGCAGTTAGCCCACAAACCTACTATTAGACAACACTGAGGTCTCGTATAACCCCAAATTTATGCTATAGTCACCCTACAGAAACTAGCGATTCTACTTGGATTTGTTCGAATGTGGAAGTTTCATGAGCACATGCCTTCTCATCTCTCATTACTACTGTCAACCCACATCTTAGGAGCCTGATTTAAATGTATGAGTTATCTTTAGAGTTAAAATGCTAAAAGTTTTCAATGTTATGGGTTGCATTCTAAGTTATTTCATTTTTCCCTATTTGACATCAGTTAATTTTAATAGCTAACAGCATATCAAACTAATAGTCATGAAGGACTCTATGTGCAGTTTCCAGTTAAGGAAAAAATGCCATATTCTTACTTTAGCCTTTCAGGACACCGGGAAATAAAACCAGATATTGATGAACACAGGTAGACATTTATACAAAGACAAAAAGAAGTCTGTGAATAGAGATCGTCTTCTAATATAATGCCAGGTTGCATTGTATTAGAAGGTTGCAAGCCACAGACTCCATCAGGACTGGCTGTAGAATTTGCAGAGCCTAGTGCAAAATGAAAATTTAGGGTCTTGGTTCAAAAATTAAGAATTTCAAAATGGTAACTGAAGAGCATTAAACTGAATACTGGGCCTTTCTAAGCCAACCCTGGAATCTATCTCAAACTTATTAACTCTTGAGAAAAGGCATTTCCCCTTTTCTACCTGTTTATATGATCCCTTCAAAAGACCATTAAATAATAATATAAAGAAAAGAGTCCTGAATTATTGTAGATATTTTTGAGCTAGGTAGACTGAGTTCTAGGTTTCTATTTTTATTCATTTTTTTTAACTAATGTTAAATTGGTTTCCAGTTCACCTGTTATGATGTAAAAGTTTATCTGACCACTAGAGGAGGCACCTCTTTGTTACTCACATCCAGAAGGGACCTGGATGGGGACCCTTTAAAAAACACCGGCCCCATAATCTGGAATTTCAAACTGGTGTTGAAGCAGTGCAGTGTCTGCTGTTGTTTAGACATTCCCGTTGTCTGAAGTTGAAGGTTTTTGTGGGTGGTCCCCCTCTGTTCGGTGTCACTATCAACAAAAGTGTGGAGAGAAGAAATAACCGGAGATGCAGGCAAGCTTCAATCAGCTCTGCTTTAATTGGCGAATCGGTTGCATTTGTAGCACAGGCAGAATCAATTAGGGAGTGCAGTGCGGGCTCTGCCGCCCGCCCACCCGGCACAGAGCTCCTGTGGGTGGCTCCACCGAAATGGAAGGGCCCCCTCCTAAATAAGGCTCCAGGACTTGCTGGGTTCCCCCAACTGTTTTCAGTTATTCTATTTTCCAAGAACTCCTCCTACCTGCCAAGCTCTCTCCACCCTGTCTATCCATTCTCTTCCTTTCCTTCAAGGGCCTACCCCTCTGAGGTTTCATTGAAGGTCTTTCTGGCTCCCTTGAAGGCAAGGTTTATTTTTTCTTACACTATCTCTGCTGCTCCAGGCCAAGAATCTGGCACCCAATGGGTACTTGATAGCATGTATGTCTATCATACAGAGTAAGCTGGTTTTGATGGCAGGTCGGAAGGTGGTTTCAAGGCTAAGATTCCAAAATATGGAATTGTTTCATAAATATAGACATGCTGAGAGGAGTGGACTCTTCCATAGCAATGAAGCTTTGTCTGTACAATGATGCTTTCACATATTTTTTTTTAAAAAAAACATTATTATTTCTTATTATTCAAAATAATCAAGAATATGGATAAACAACAGGAAGAATTTTAAAGTCACATTGTAGTCCTATTATCAAAAAGATAATAAAATAAAACTATAATATTTTTGTGTTTTTCCTGAAGGCCATCATATCAGATATATATACTTTAAAGAAGACAGATTGTAAGTTCTTTAAGTGTCTTTTAAAGTTAACAGTAACTCGTTATTACCCTCCCAGGCCCTGAAATATTCTTCTACAATATTTTAGATAGGTATGAAGCATTATAAATCCCATTTTTTCTATTATAAATAATGCTGAGATAAATATCCATATATAAATATTTGAGTATTTACTTGATTAATTTCTTAGAATAAATTTATAAAGTTGAAATTGGGCCAAATAATATTTAACTTTTATACACATGTAAGGCTTTATATATGTGTTAGTTTGTTCATTGATTCAACAGGTATTTGAGTGTCAGTCTTGGGCTAGGCACCATTAGGGCGTTAGGAGTATAATGTGAGCAAGACTCACGAAGTTCCTTCTCCCCTGGAGATGTTAAGTTCTCGTGTGAGACAGATAATAACCAAAGCAGTTATTAGACCCAGACATTAGATCCCAGTAGTACCAACACTCACACCTCCAGCCATGATCTCAGCCCTGCCTACTCGGGGGGCCTGTGGGATGTCAACCAGGAGTCTCAAATTTCTTTCATCTAAAACTAGACTTTAATTTTACGTTCCCAAACCACTCTTCCCCCGGGCTTCCTAATTTTAGCAATGGTGGTTCCAGACTTCCAAGACTCAGGCTCCTGAAGCAGGCATTATCCTGTTCCTTCTCCTTCCCTGGAGAAGAAACGCCCAACTGTCAGCAAGGCCTATTACCTCTCTTGTCAAAAAGAACCAGAATCTGACTCTGCCTATACCAGTTCCACCCTAGGCTGAGCCTCTGTTCTGTTCCCTGAATTGTGACCAACAGTCTCCTAAGTGGTCTCCCTGCCTCCACTCTCTCTACCCCTAGTTCTCCCTGGCATCTAATCTCTTCTCCACTCAGAGGGCAGAGTGATGCTTTATCTCTTAAAAATAAAAGTCAGATCACACCTCTTCCGTATTCAACATCCTGCAGTGGCCCAGGGTCTTGAAATAAAGCGCATTACTGGTTACCCCTTAGCTCTCAGACCTCATCTTTTTATTACCTCCTGCTCATCCAGCTCCAGCCATGCCGGCCTCCCTTCAGTTCCTTGCACCCACAAGATTGCTGCCACCCTATGGTCTTGGCACTTGTGTTTCTTATGCTCGGAGGGATCTTCCCAGATAGCCAGGTGATGAACTCCCTCACCGCCTCAGTTCTTTGCTCAAATGTTGCCTCCTCAGAGCCAGCTTCCTGACCTCTCTGTTTAAGACTGTAGCCTTGGTACCCTCTGTCCCTATGTTATAACTATTACAAGCACTTATCATCATGAATTCTGTCTTGTACCCAGTCACTTATTATCTTCCTCACCCATGAAGACCTGGTTCATAATAGGTACTAATAAATATTTGTTAAGTTAATTAAACAAACATGGAAATAAAGAGTTAAGTGCTGTGAAAAAAATATAACAGAGTAGGGTGACAGAGAGTAATTGGTGGGGATGGGTTAGGAGTCAGTGGTACATGAGAATGCGGGCTCCTGAAAAATGTGTGACTTGGGCCTCTCATGGGCTAGAACCTAGAAGACTGTTGCTAAGGAGTAAAGAATATGATCAAATGCCTCAAGCTGTATGATTTTCAAGTTCTCAGAGAAATTCAAGCCAGTGAATTTGTCAGCATAGTTCACTGAATTGAATTTCTCTGAGACCTTAAAAATCATACAGTTTGAGCAATGCTGCTGTATTAATTTGCTAAGGAGACCTAACAAACTACCACAGACTGGATGCCTTAAAAGCAGGAATCTATTGGCTCAGAGTAAAGGAGGCTAGATGTCTGAAAATCAAAATGTAGGCAAGACCACACTCCCCCTGAAACCTGTATGGGAATCCATCCTTACCAATTCCTAGTTTATGATGGTTTGCTGGCAGTCTTCAGCATTCTTTGGCTTGTAGCTTTACACGGTATTTGTCTTTACGTGGTATTCTCCCCATGTCTCTGTCTTCACGTGGCATCTTCTTATATGGTGTCTTAGGTCATTCGGGCTGCTATGACAAAAGTATTATGCATTGGAGAGCTTAAGCAACAAACATTCATTTCTCTCAGATATGAAGGCTGGTAAGTCCAAGATCAAGGTACCAACAGACTTGGTATCTGGTGAGAGCCCACTTCCTGTTTCATAGATGGCCCTCTTGTGGGTGAAGGGGAAGGGAACTCTCTCTAGCTTCTTTTGTAAGGCCCTGCCCTCATAACCTACATACCTCCTAAGACCCCACCTCCAGATATCATCACATTAGGGATTAGGTTTCAACATATATATTTTGAGTAGACACAAGCATTCAGTCTATAGCATAAGGATACCAGTCATACTGGATTAGGGGGCCACAGTTCTCCAGTATGACCTCATCGTAACTTAACTAATTACATCTGCAATAACACTTGAAAATAAAGTTACATTCTGAGGTACTAGGGATTATGATGTCAACTTATCTTTTTTGAGGGCCACAATTCAACCCATAACACAGTAATAATAAATTTCAAGCTCCTTACCCTGTACCTTGTCCCAGTGTGGACTCACCCTCTAATCTCATTCAGTACCGGCCTCTGTTGTCCATAGTAAGGTGTCATAGGCTGCTTTTCAGACAAACTGTGGTCTTTTCAGCCCTAGGACTTGCTCTTCTCTTTGTGGAGTATTTTCTCTCTTCATTAGGGTGATACCCCTGTTCACCCAACCCAGGACAACCCCTGTCTCCTAGTCACTCTTTCTCACTAGATGCATCTTACAGAACTCTCACCACAAGCTATTTTATCTTTAAGGTTTTTTTTTTTTTTAATTATTTTTTTCTTGTCCTCTTCTGGTTCACCACCCCCTAACTAAGGACGTAAGTTCTATAAAGTCAGGGACCTTGTCCAGTTTTCCCAGCATCTATAATAGATGCAATACATGTAAAGACACCAAGAAAGTGTGTGCTAGCTATTGAATTGAACAATGTGTGAATTCCAGTGCCCGTCAGAGTCAGCTAAGTGAACTGTCATTAAATGCAGATGAGAACCAATTGACAGTTGTGTGTTGTGTACAAACAACAAACTAGAGAAGAAATTATTTTATGTGAATTTGTAAAATTTTATTCCAACTCACTTAAGTGACTTTATCTTCCCTTCTATAAAGTGGAATTTACATTAAAACAGAGGAATCCTTTGCTGGTAAATAAAAGTATGTTTTAATTCATTCTGAAATGAGAATGGAGTCTGGTCAGTTTATCTAGCCTAGGTGAACTGCTCCTCCTTATCTTGGTATAAGGCAGAACAATAGCCAAAAACAAAGAAAAGGGAGTTTATCATGTCATCTAGAATCAGTTGCTATTCTCACTTGACCATATCCTGCAAACTTTCTTTTTTCCATTTTTACATATATTTTCCATTCAATAGTCACATAGCAATAACCAGTGGATTTCTCCTGTGAGCTTCTTACTTTGTACTTTGAAGAGAAGTGCTGGAGAGCAGTATTTCTGGGGCTGCAGGTGTTAGTCTGGGTATGAGGAGGTTGGAGTCATTGACAGAGGAGGCCTCATTCAGCTCCAGGACTCCAAGGCACATGAAGAGAGCTACATTCACAAAGGCATGCCCTCGCTCATTCCTGCCTGCATCTGTGGGGCTGAGGTCCTGCAGACATGGCCCTGAGCAGCACAAATGGGGGACTGGGTCCCTGGGTCCTAAACTTGAAGAAGACAGCCTGAACTCTTCTATTCACCCTGTCTCCAGTCTCTCTTTATATCAACTCTAAGTCTAAGAGGCTAAAATGAACACAACTGCATAATTTCTGCATCCCTTACAACAAAATGCCTGCCTCCTCGTTCCTCGCGTAGAAGTCTGCTTCATGCTTGCCTGCGCTTTGTTCTGATACTGTTCAGACCTTCACTCCCTTGTTTGAGTCTCTGGAAAAAGCATTTTTAGTTTGCCTTGGAAATGAACTTAAAGATTTTTCCCATGTGTAGTCCTTGGAACCAAAGGAGCAAAGTGGACAAAAACTGAATTTTAAGGTTGTCACTAACATAGTATTTTATTGTTGCCACTGAGATTAAACAAAATTGGAGAAATTCCCAGGCAGAGTAATTGGGGCTGTGCAAAGGAAGAACACACTTTTTTATCTTTGGTAGACATGCTCACTTCCCCATAAATTTATTTCTCCCTGGCTCCTGCTGAGCACCCCTAAATTCTATTGAAATTTACCATTTCAGTAGATAAAAATTAGTCTTATTCTGACTTAGCAGGGTAAAACTCAAATGAAGTTAAATGCATCATACCTGTTGCTGAAATCCCTTCTATAAACCAAATCGGTGTGCACAGCTGCTGTTCCTGAGTGTACAGCATGGCAGGTTATTATTATAGAATGGCTCCTGGCATGAGGGTTTTTATTTGGACTCCCTGCATCATAGTAGTCCCCTCGTATATCCTCCAGCAACATGTCCCAAGTGCTTTAAAATTCCTGTAATAACACTGCATGCCTATCAGAATGTAAAAAAAAAGTACTGATAATAGCAAATGCTTGTCAGGATACAGAGCAACTGGATCTGTCACGGGTAATTGGTGGGAACGTGAAATGGTACGGCTACTCTGGAAACACTGTGGCAATTTTTTGTAAGTTTAAACATACATTTACCATATGACCCAGCAATTCCACTTCTGGTAGCGGTATGTCCATTCAGTGGAATAAAAAGAAAGATCTATTGATACATGTGACAACTTGGATAAATATTAAGATCATTCAGTTGATGGAAAAAAAACAATCTTAAAAGACTACATACTCTATCATTCCATTTATATGACAGTCTCAAAATAAAATTATAGTGATAGAGAATGATCAGTGGTTACCAGGGGTTAGGAGATGGGGGAGGTTTGAATATAAATGAGCAGTATAGGGAATTTCTTTGTGGTGGCGGAGCAGTTCAGTATCCTGATTAAAGTGGTGGTTATACCAATATATTCTTAAAATTCCATAAAACTGTACAGCAGTAAAATAATGTGTGTAAAAACTGGTGAAATCCAAATGAGGTCTAGTTTAATTAAAGTATTATATTATTCCACAGTCAATTTCCTGGTTTTGATAATTGGAGGACAGTAAAGGTATTATCATTGAGGGAAGCTGGGTGAATGGTATGAGAACTCTCTGTTACTAATTATGCAATTTCTCCGTGAGTCTACAATTACTTAAAAATAAAAAAGGTTTAAAATTTCCCATAATAGCCACAAACATTGTCTCAATATTCACTACCTTCAGGCCATTTGCTCAGTACTATCCATGTACAATCTCATTTGACCTCCCCAACAGTCCTCTCTGATGTGTTCTGTTTTCTCCATTTCATTGGTGAGGAGTTATTACCAACATCATACACATGGTAAAGAGTAAGAAGTCTAGAATCTGCACACCACTCACCAGGCTCCAGAATCTGTGTGTTTAACCAATACGTAGCTCTTGCAGATTTAAAAGTGTCATGGCTCAAAATAGTTTCCAAAACAAAGTAATAAGAATGTGTGGTCCAGGGTAGACTTGTTATTCGAGAGTCCCTAGCCATGGAAGCAGCTTGCTGGGAGTAGGGGGTTAAGCAGTGTGGGGAGGTGCAAGGAGCCCTTGACTTTTGAGCTGTTGAGTTGTCATCTGGGCTCTAATGCTTTCTGGTGGCTTTATTTAATCTCCTTAACCTTTCTGGTCTGTTTTCTTACCAACAAAACAAAGACCTGTGTTCTCTGACTGAGCAATTGAAAGGATATGGACTTCAGATTTGAGTCCTCCCCAAAACCCATATGTTGAAGCCCTGACTTAGGGCCTTTAAAGAGGTAATTCCAGTTAAATGAGGTCACAAGGGTGGGGTTATAATCCCGTATGAAGACTGTCCTTGTAAGAAGAGATACCAGGGATGTGCTCATGCAGAGAAAAGGCCTTGTGAGGGCACAGCAGGAAGGTGGCCAGCCGCCTGCAGGCTGAGCATGCAGCCTCAGAAGAAATTCACTCTGCTCACACACTGGACTTGGACTTCCAACCTCCACAACTTTGAGAAAATAAATTTTTTGTTGTAGAAGCCTACCAGAGGGTGGCATTTTATGGCAGCCTCCTACATATGCTTTTCTAACACCATCATGCAATTATCAGTTGTCACTGATGCTATGTCTCACAAATTTAACTCGATTCTGATACTGTCTACCTAAAGATAGTGTTAAGGGCTCAGTCCCATAAGGCTGTCCCCTACCCAATTTCAAGTCTAAGTTGTCACCTGTGCTTCCAACAGATTAGATATAAATCAGAGGTTCCCATGGTCCCCTCCTCAGATTTGATTAATTTGCTAGAATGGCTCGTAGGACCCAGAGAAACAGTTGTCTGAGTACGTCACTTTCCCGGCACTTCAATGTGTTCCAACTTGGAAGCTCTCAAAATCCTGTCCTTCTGTGTTTCTAGGGAGGAGTCATTACACAGATGTCATTGATTAAATCATTGGCCACTGGTGATCGAACTCCATATCCAGGCTGTCTCCCCTCTCCGGAGGTCTGGAGGGGGTGGGGCATGCTGAAAGTTCCAACCCTCTAATCATGGTTGGTTCTCCTAGCAACCAGCCCCCATCCTTTGAGGCTTTCCAAAACTCACCTCATTTACATAAATTCAAGTGTGGTTGAAAGGGGCTCTTATAAATAATGAAAGGACACTCCTTTCACTTTGCAGCTCTTATCACTTTGGACATTCCAAGAATTTTAGGAGCTCTGTGCCAGAAATGAGGATGGATGGAAACCAAATATACATTTCATATTATAAGTCACAGTATCACACAGCCCTAGCAAACAAACACAGATGATAACTTGTATAGGTTCTGAACATGTTGCATATCAAGTGACAAGAATGGCTATGGAAATCTAGCATTTAATCGTGTTTCTTAGAAAGAGCAAGCCTATACCATGCTCCTCTTCTTTTATTGGCCAAGCCAGTGTTTCTCAAAAATATATTTGAATAAACAGCAGTGCTATGACAGGACTTTAATAGGTGCCCTGATGGAGAGCAGAGAGGAAGAGAAATGACATTTAAATAACTATTTTACTGCAGGACTTCTCACATGTATTGTGACTCTCCAAAAGTTAAATAATTCATTTTGCAGCATTTCCTGACTTTTTCTAGGAACACCATTTAATCAAGTAAGTTTAGTAGGTAGCAATTTGGGCAATGCTATTGTGTTTGTTTCTAGGGCATCCCTACCAAAGTACCACAAACTGGATGGCTTAGAACAGCAGAAGCCTTCATAGTTCTGAAGGCTACAAACCCCAGATCAAGGTATCAGCAAGGCCATGCTTCCTCTGAGGCCTGTAAGGGAGATTTCTTCCCTGTCTCTTCTAGCTTCTGGTAGTTACTGGAAATCCTGGCCAATCTCTGCCTCTGTCTTCCCAAGGACAACTTCTCTGTTTATATGTCTGTGTCTCTTATAATGACACAGTTGTACTGGATTAGAGGGCTAATTATAATGTCCTCATCCTAACTAATTATATCTGCAGTGTCCTTATTTCCAAATAAGGTAGTAGAGGTTAGGACTTCAACATATATTTTTGGGGGACCCAATTCAACCCATGATTATTAACAGTACTTGACAACTATTGTAATGAATATCCCACATTTTACTCTGTTGCTTTGCGTGTGTTTTCAGTATAAGCTGCTCTTTTTAATCATACATTGTTTAAAGCAGCAGTTTTTAGTCAGCAACACATAGCAAAATCCCATATAATACTTTAAGTCTGTTTCCATTCCCTACCCACCGCAAGATTCTGATCCAGTGGGGCCGGGTGATAAACTTTAATACAGGTTTGTCTGCAAACCACTGCATTGACAGACTAGATAGGACTCTATCTGGCTCTCGTATTCCAGAGTTGTCCAGGGCTCATATTTTGGATTTTCTTTTCAAACACCTCTTCTCTAATGCCTGGCTTTCATAGTTTCTCTTTCATCAAAAAGTAGCATTGTCCTCTTTGTAAGTATGTGGTCAGGATGCATGTCCTACTCTGTTCTAGAACCCAGGGAAGAATGTGTAGGTAAAGGTTATATCCGTTGTCCTGATCCAGAGCTTAAGCCAGTCTCCTGCAGCAATAACCTTTAAGAGTTTTCCCTCACAGTCATGACTGGGGCTGGGCAAAGCATGAACACAGCCATATGCTTCCAAATTTATTCAGGAGACTTTCTCCTGGACTCTCGCTGTATTGCCATCACATTAACCATTGTTCCGGTGACTCATAATTATAGCCCACCTAGAATCTGAAGCAGCCTGAAGACACTGAGCCACAGAGGAAAATGCCAAATAGACTTCATGCAGGCGAAGTGAGGGGCGCAGGGAGAGTCTGAACCCCACATAATGGCCCTACTCTAGCTCCTGCCTTTATTAGATTTGTGAAGAACACTATCCAGATATCGGATGAAATATTTTGCTATTTTTCTCTGCATAATGGGAATAATGATTTTTTTTTAAAAGTTCCTTTAATTTCAATTAGAGAGGAGTAGAAATATGGTAACTAAACTCATGAAACCCACTGCCTACCAGGCCGAGAAGAAGATAACTTCCAGAGCGCTGAGAAGATTCCCTAACAATTGGGGAACACAGCCAGCTGTGGAAAAGAAAAGGCCAGCTAGTTAGTGTGAGGATGCCTGGTGGCTGATCACCACATGAGTGCCTCATTTCTGAGCCAGCTAAGATGACTGGGACCACAGTAGCAGATAGGCCTGGACAGTAATCCCTTCCTTCTTTAGGTGTGTGGTCTGTGTGCAGAGTCCCCTGCTGCTGGGAGCGGAAGGTATCTCAGTGAAGCACTGTGAATACAGACTGCATAAAGAAGAGCAGCATGGGGAACCTGCACAGATGGATGCAAATAAGAAATATTGAGAGACTGTCCACAGTAAGTTGATCAAAGTGACAGAACTCAGCATAGGCAGTATTTAGTTGATCTGTGACTTTGAGCTCTGAAATGTCATATGACATACATTATGTTTATTAATTTGCATTTTCACCTGTCAGGCATAATGGTTTATCTTTATTCTTACAATGATGGTGAATTTAAAAAAAACTATTTTTTTATTCATGTATCAAAAAATTCCTTCTTGGAGAGATTTATTCTGTTTTGTTCACTGTGCCAGAGATCGAATCTTAATTTTCCTGGACTGGGAACATGCATAATGTCCATAAAGCTGTCTGTTGATTTCATGTCCTATGATCAAAAATCCTTCTGTTAATTTCCTGTGGATTGTTGCTGTTTCCTTTTATAGTGTGTGAATGGCCCTAGGCTTCTGTTACCCTATTGTGTGAGGTCTGGGGTCCACCTGCTGCTGATCTGGAAGTCCTTGAGAAGGGCTTCTTGTCCCGTATTCAGAATCCCAAGACCTGTCATTTCATATTAGCTATGAATCTTTGTGATCCTTAAACAATCATTCTAGCTAATAATTTTAGGACCACAAGCCCTGAATGTAACTGACAAGTACTTGCAGTTCCGATTCCTTCCTGGCTCTCCAGGTCCACAGTAGACCATATTCCTTTTCCCTCTCTGTGCTTTATTCTGAGTCATCTTATCGTAGTCATTTACGTATGCTCTGTTTCTTCCTGCCATAGAATCTAGGCACATGTTTCTTTACCCCCAGCCCTCTTGCCTTTAGCTGTTTAATCTCTAGACCTTCCTTCAGGTACCCTATTGTATATTATCAAAGTACCCTGAGTCTTTCCTTGATGGCATTTGTTACTTTTGAATGTATCTGTGTGCTTATTGATTGTGGTCTGTCTCCTCCATTGGTATGTGAACTCTGGGCAGAGACCAGATCTACTTTTGCTCAATTGATCAAGTACAGTTTGTGACATTTGGTTAATTCTTAATATTTGATAACTTAATGAATGAATACAAGGCATCAGGCTAAGGATATTGAGATAAAATGTGTGCTGCAGGAAAATGGGAGACCATGATAGGGAAGATGTGGAGCTGACACAGTGAGACTTCGCTTCATACAGGACAGATGGAGGTTGGGTCGAATGGATGCCCTTGGAGACTCATTTCCTTCCTGAGTGATGAAATTTGAATTCTCATTATGGTCCTGGCCAAGTATAGTGCCTACTTCAGTAAAGCATGTATATCCTGCCTCTTTCATCAAACTCTTCTTCTAACTCCAAATTTCTTTCACTTGCCACATTTTCTGTTCTTGGAGTAAATTCCTGACTTGTGTCTAGGAAAAACTTCTGCATTTTATTTCCTTGTCGCTTTGCCCATCACATAATTGGAATAAGATTCGCACCACATTTTACACCCTTGAGGAGCTTCTCAGACAACTGTTTACTTCCATCGGCCCTTTTTATTCTTCTGTTTTTTTCTTCCCTCTCATTTCCCAGGTGTGTACCCAAAGAAAACACAGAGACCAAAGAGTAAGAGTGGTTAAAAATGGAGGTTTTATTGGTCCTTTGGAGAAATGGCCAAGTCTAGGTCGGGGGCAAAAAATGAACAAGATGAGCCTGGAGCATCTTGTCTGTTGTAACAGTAGGAAGCCATTGGATACTGTAGAATGACTTGGGTGCAAACCTGAAGAGAAGAGCTTCCACTGGCCAAAAACAGGAATAACGGAGCATACCCCTCAAAAAAATTAGCAACAGATTGAAACACAAAATATATGCTATAATTCATGCTGACACTAAAAAAGTGAAGCGGAAAAACCATAAGTGCATGACGATACAAAGAAAAGAAGGAGGAGGCCCCTCATTAGTTACCAATCTTCATCTTGAAAACCAGTAAATAAAGAATAGCAAGCATTTATCCAACTTTCCCCTACATATGGTTCCTCAGATAACTAAATAGTGTAAGACGGGAAGCTCCTATTTCTAGAAAATTTTCATCTAATAAATAAAGGATTATAGAATTAATACGTCACTTCTAATGAATTAATGAATCTAGGCATTGAGCATAGTGGCTGCCAGAATCACATGGAGACTACCATTTGTTTGAAGAAAGTAACAGCACCATAAATGAAATAAATGCCAAATATATACCTGCCTACCTACCTATCTATGTATATACATACATGCATAGACACATGCATAAGTAGTCAATCCTGAATCTTGTGAAGCCGGAATGTGACCAGTTTACTAAAATATAGGGGACAGAGGAATATGATAAGTATCACCTAAGGGACGCAATCAGTAAAACTCAGATTTTGGGACAATTCTTATGACAAACAAATTGGTTTCTTCAGCAAAATATCTTAAGTAAAATACTGGAGAAGGAACTCTAGAATGAGAGACTTAAGAAAACACTCAGCCAGTCACAATGTATGAACTTTATTTGGTTCCTGATTCAAACTTAGTGACTGTGATTGACACCTTATGAAATATGTATTGTGCATTTGTTTTTAAAAGTTTTGTCTTTCAGAGGCATTATATTGTCTTGTTCACAGGTGAAATAATATAATATCTTAAATGTGTTTCAGAATAATCTGGATGAAGGTAGGTTAATAATCTATGTTGTGGAACAAAATTCCACAAAATCTGATAGTTTATAACAAACATTTATCATCTCACACAGTTTATCATCTCACACATCTCACAGGAATTCAGGAGTGGCTTAGCGGTTCTGTTTCAGGGTCTCTCATAAGGTTTCACTGAGGACATTGGCTGTCTGCAGTCATCTGAAAGCTTGACTAGGATGAGAGACATACTTCTGATCTCATTCAGGTGGCCATCAGCGAGAGATCTCAGTTCCTTGATAGCTGTTGGTTGAAAGCCTCAGTTTCTCACTACATGGGAACCGCCATAGGACTGCTCCCAGCAAAGAATTTAGCTTCCCATAGGGTGAATTATCCAACAAGAGATCAGGAGAGCAGCCACAATGGACACCATAGAGTCATTTACCAACTTACCTTGCAAATGGCATACCGGCACTTCTGTTGTATTTTGTTGGTCACAGACTCAGCCTTCAGCATGGTGTTGGAGGGTCCTACATAAAGGTTTGACTATCAGGTGGTAATGATAATTGGGGGCCATCTTAAGAGCTGGCTACCATGAGGGAGACTGGAAGTAAGTGGTGGTGAGATAGTGATAGGATAAGATTTGCCATAAGATGATCTTGGAAATTTTCTACAATAAAAATTTTGGAAGGGAAAAAATATATTTTAGAGAGAGAATGCTTAGATTTAAGTCCTAGCTTTGCCATTTATTAGCTGTGAGGTCTTGTCAAGTGATGCGAGCCCTGTGAATCTGTTTCTTCATTTATAAAATGAGGGTAAGGAGAGTGCCTTATCTCTTGGATTGTCGAAAGGCTTGAAGGAGACACTACCAGCTCAAGCCACAGCTTGTATGGAGAAGCACCCAATAAATACTAATTATCGGTATTATTATTTTTCCTTTTATCTCTGTCATTTTCAAACCCTCCCCAGGACCATCTATTTTCTGGAAATGCTTTTCTCTAACATTTTGATCATATTGTGATTTTCCCTGGGAAAAGCTACCATTTGTTTCTTATCTCCTTACTACACGTGTTTCTCCCTCAACATGTTGCAGAATAAAGCACTTGTTCAATGTAGAAAGAGAGAGAGAGAGAGAGAGAGAGAGAGAGAGAGAGCGCGCGCGCATGCACACACACGTGTGCATTCATTTCTCTGTTGCCCTGGCCATGTCAGTATATTTCTCTGAGAGTGTCAGCTAAGCAAATGAAAGCCTCAACCTCTTTCCCCAAGCTGTTTATAAGTTTACTGCCCCATAGTTCTTATTTGTCCAGCATCTTCCTTCCCACCTACTCTCAGTGAAATCTCTCTGTCCATAGCAAAATCATTTGGTGAAGGTTATGTGGGAATTTTCGCAGTTCTCACTATTAACCTCAAGTTCAGAAATGGGCACATGATCCAGGTCTGAGAAAATGAAGGGCCCCACTCTCTGGCCACCTGGTTGGTTCAGGCCCAGACATATTACCTCAGCTGGGTTAATCAGAATTTCTGGAAACTTTTCTAGTAGAGATATCGTTGAAGTTGGTCTTGTATAGAGTTGCCAGATTTAGCAAAACAAACAAATAAAGATACAAACAGGGTGCTCAATTTACTCTGAATTTCAGATAAACAATGAATAAAATTTTAGTATATTATTTGTTGTTTATCTGAAATTCAAAATTAATTAGGTGTCCTGTATTTTGTCTGGCAACCCTAGCTCTGACTCTGGGCAGACTGGACCAGGAACATGTACAACCAGTGATGTAGGCAGCTGTGTGTTCAAGAGCCTGCTGGTGAATCAAAAGACACAGAGGACCAGGAGATAGACACAGAGAGCCCCAGCCCCTGAGAGCATCTTTGAGTCTCTAGTTCCTGTCTGCATTCTCAGTCTTTCCATAGGAGCCAGTGACTATCATTTTGCTGTATGTAGAGTTGTGTGTGTGCATGGTGGAGTGGGGAGCTGTTTTTGTCTTTGCTTTTATAGAATTTCAATTTGGATACTTTAATAGGCTCAAAACACTGTGCTGTTGGTGCCCTACTAATAAGACCTAACCTTTACTGGGTGTTTACTGTATGTTGGACTTTGAATTATCACATGAAATTCTTGTAGTAACTCTGCATGGTATAAATGAAGAAGTTACTGACTCAATAATTTCCTTTCTATGAAGTTGTTATATTGATTTTACTATACATGCATGACAAAAGTCTGATGTGTGTACAAAGATGTTTACTGTAGTAATGTTTGAAAAAATAAAACACTGAAACTCTATTTTTCATCAGTAGGGGAGTGGTCAAGTAAATGTTGATATATCCCTAAAAAAAAAATTCACTGTCATGCAGGGTATTTGCTTATTCACAGACTTGAATGAGAATGGAAAAATTTAGACAATTAAGTTTAATATCCATATGTAATTAATTTGGCAAAATGAGACTTTTGAAACAAATATTTCTTAATTGAATACAATTGAATACAATATGAACCTTCCAAGTGATCTTACAGAAGGAGTTCTAATTTAGCATTCTCACATCTTTGCCAAGCTGTCCCGGATATGAATGATGCCGCCACTGAATGAGCGAACATAGTGTGGATCACAGCCTGTCTATTACCAGACGCTGGACCATGACTCCTGATGTGCGCCCTCAGTACCCAGCACCTTCCGTGCTGGGCTGTAGCTGTGCATTTGGGTGCAGAGGACTGTCAGCCTGTCTGTGAGGGAACGGTTTGGTGCAGACGAGCCCACGCACCCACAAGGCTGTGTCTGCGTTATGTTCTCCCTAGGTCTGATTATAAATACACTTCCCTTCGGGGTTGAAGCCCCTGCAGAGCTTGGCACCATGTTTGGGATTATCCGAAACTGTGACTCCTGTCTGTTCTCGCACCTTTGGAAATGTCAGAAAGTCCTGAAGGGTGAGGCCTTGCTGTTTACACACATGCCCTCTCTCTGAGCCAAGACACTAAGCAGATGCTTCTGTAGCATTTGGGCTGTGGCTTTCCCCAGCCTCTCACAAGTTCCCAGAGCTGGCTCCCTCAGACACCCATAAGGACAACGAGCTGACACAAAATGGCAGTGAGTCCTCCTGGACTTGGCCTTGCCCCACCATGGACCACTTCAGTGGAGGCACCCGTTCCACCTCAAATATTTTCTGATTGTAGAGAATCACCAATTCTAGGCTCATTACCATCATCTCACATGGTGTAATTAGTGTTCTTGCCATCAAAATGAGGTTGTAGCTAATCTGACTACCTGGTATGAAATAGCAGTCATCGTTCACATCCAAGAGATCTATCTTGTCTCTAATTTGGCATTAGCATCAAACAGCTGCTATCTTCAGACACTTCGATTTGTTACAGCAACATTAAGGAGAAACGGGGACTGGCTCAGCGGAGGTTCTATCGGTGTCTGTACTTTCTCCCCTAAATTGCAAACATCTGGGCCTGACTCCTTAATACCAGCTTTGTTGGGTCATTCTGTTTTCATGTTTGAGAAACACCATGTCACTGTCTACTTCCCCCACTGGAATTAAATGAAAGCCTGATTCACTGGAGCCCAGGCTTTGAGGTCGCCATGTCTCAAGATTCATGCCTTTCCTGTTAAATGTGTTGACTGGGCATTTCCCTAGGTCCCTGTTGTATGTGCCCAAAAGATGCAGTAAAATTCAGCGAGGGGATTTCTCAGACTAAACTGCAGCCTGGGGGTGTCATCCCAGGGTTGGGGTTGGGGAGGTATTGCCGGGAGGAATTATATCAGGACAGAGAACCCCTATTTATATTAAGTCATCTCATGGCCTGGTTCTTAGTGAGGTCAGAAGACAGGTGTGGGCACCCTCTGGATCTCTGACAAATGAGCTTCTGCAGTTTGGTTTGTTTCTCAGTGGCAATGGGACTTATCACAGAGATTTGTGAAGGATTGTTTGGAAATTTCAATAAGGAGTTTGACATCAGAATGAGATGGATGCAATGATTGGGACACTACTCATCTACTCAGGCTGACTTAACTGATGTGAACAATATCCCTACTTTAGGAGAAGGCAAGTGGTACCATGTCTGTTACTGATAGAGCTGAAAATTGGAGAGCCTCTGTAGGGTACTCTTACCTTTAGCTCCTTAACTTTAGTTTTTCACCTGACAGCCACAGTGCAAAGCAACCTGATAACATCAAGCCCGTTTGATGAATACCTGTGCTGATAAACACCATGATAGGAGCAGGGAACACGCATACTTCGCAGATCTCTTTTGCTTACATGCGTGCTCTTGTTCTATTGGACTTCTTTTACAAATCACAAATTCAAAAGTAAAATTGTTAAGAATTTCAGGACGGTGACAACAAAACATTAAACCAAGCACAGGGACATTCTGAGCAGGGACCTCTGTGCAACTGCATAGGTCACATGGCCATGAGGCCAGCCCTGAATGGGACTGTGGCTTTGCACATGACCTGAAAGTCTCTGTGTCCTGGGTATGCTGCACTTTATCAGGAACATTGAGCACTATGCCCTGGGTGTTGGGAGGGCCTGTGTTTCACAGAGGCTCAGAGATGGGGCTCGGCACTATGAAAGCCACCTTCCTCATACTTGCTCTGCCATCTTGGGCAAATATTTCACCATTCCGAGTCTTTATTTGCTTATATGTAAAATAGGAACATAATAGTACCTTTTCTTTAGGGGTATTAGGAGGATCAAGTGAGGTAATGCATAAAAGTATATATTCAGCCACCATTGGCTGCCATTGGAGGATGTGGGGAGACAATTTTTGAAAGCCTTTCCAAGGCAGAGGTACTGCTCTGAGCGTCACTCACACCAAATGGGTACAAAATTCAGGTCTGCTGAACTGGAGTGACTTGATGAGCATTATCGATAGGTGAGACTATTAGCCTTTCCTCCCAAATAGCTCCAGCATGGACCACCAATTCGTAAGGGTTGTGTGGGTGGAGAATGGCTTTGTCTCCTGATGTCCGCTTTCATATTCATCCCCTGCTCTTAATTGGGATGATTCAGACATTTATTATAATTATAGAGACAGGAAAAAAAAACATGATTGCTATTATCACAGAGAGAGTTATCACTATTGATTCAACTGAATCAAATGCTGGTCGAGGGAGAGGGTTATTTCGCCAGGACCCTCCGCTGGCCTGGATGTTGTGAGTGTTTCTCAAAGATAAGCAGCCTCGCTGTGCCTGCTGGCGCTCAGGTACAGGAAGCTGTGGCGCTCATGTCGGTTCATCTCCCCAGGCGCTAAGCTGCCTTAATTGCTTTGGAAGCCAGGCCTTTTCCTGGGCAGCAGCATATGCTGCATGAGTGCCTAAAGCAAAGATAAAAAGCCACCCTCCTCCTCCTTTATGGAAGTTTAATAATAAAATGGAACTGTCACCACTTCCAATAAATTGTTTATTTTAATTTAGAAAAATAATGAAAACTGGCCACCTTCTGGCACACAGTTGTTGAGGAGTGTCTTCCTGGCTCGGGCAATCTTGAACCTTCTGTTTTCTGTAGCTGGCTCTGGAAGACACACAGGTCTTGGTGTCAGTGAAATCAACCACGTGTCTGTCTCCATTTAATAAAACCTGGACCTTGAAGGGCAAAATAAGTCATTTTTCAAGGTGTATTAGATTGTAAGGTTGCAAACCAGAAAGCTGGTATAGAAGATGTTTCAGGTATAAAGTTTTATGGGAATGTTTTTTTCAAATACTTCTTTTAGTGACTCTGAAATTAAAATAGCCTCACATTTTTCTGCCATAATGTTTCTTTCAGATGACTTCTTTTGTCTTGTCATATGAATGAGCGGTCAGCCCAGTCCCTCTAGCATTAAGAGGGAAATGAAGGCACAAATGAAGGAAGTATCTTCATCAGACTGGTAGAGAGGATCAGTGGCAGATCAGGAGTTCAGAACACCTACTCCCACTTGCTGCTCTGGGGTACCAGTGTTCTCACTCTTTCACCCACAATGCAGTAGCTTCCCCATCCCCATTCCACAGGGGGCAAAACTGAAGCCTGAGAGCAAAAGCTACTTACCTCAGGGTAAATGGGGGAGCTGAAACTAAAACTCAGTGTCCTGAATTCTAGTTCAGTTTTTTTTTTTTTCCTCCTACAGTCCATGGGGTTTATATGCCAGTTGCTTACACACAATGATTATAATATAATTACATTAAATATAATAATTTTTGACTCTTAGAGCAGCCACAACTGGGAGTAGAGAAGAAGAAATCTTTACTGATGAGGATGCCGTAGGGCAGTCAACCAGTCCCCTTTGTTCCCTTCCAGACACTACCCTTGGAATAGATTCATTTTTAGCAAATTACTCCATGCCATGGTACTGGAGGCAATGATTATTAAATCTACACGCACATGGAGTATGCTGGCATGAAGTGCCTTGCTCTGTGTGGTGTGGGCCCTCACACAGTGTGTAAAAAAAAGCACACAATGCCGTGCAGCTGTCAAAAAGGGGAAGCAGGGAGTATAGGTGAGATGAGGAGGTTCATTACGATGCAGGCAGAGCTTTGTGGAAATATTGTCTCAGCCAGGGTCATTTTGATTGTTGTGGTCATCAAGGTCCTTTTCATTAAGTGGCCCACATTCGGCTAAACCTAGTGAGGCAAAGAAGAAAATTTATTGGCTCACTTAGCTAAAGAAAAGCTAACCATGTCTGGATCTAGAGGCTCAAGCCATGTTGTCATGGCTGTTTTGCTCCCTGTATAGTAGGCTCTTTTCTGCTTGGTTTTTGCCTCTGTTCAGGTGAGTTCTTCCTGTATAGTTGCCAGGTGGCTGATGGCAGCACCAGACTTCCTCCTCGACCTCTCAGTAATCTCAGGAGAGAGTTTTCTTCCCCTCATTTCAGGAGAAGCCCAGAGATTGGGTAATATGCTCATGCCTGACCTTGGCCAATGGTATAGAATTCACAGATTAGACTGGCCTGGTAAATAAGCCCACTCCTAGATCTGAGAAGTAGAGAGACAGATTTTAGCCTTACCCAAACCATATAAATTCTAGAAAGTGGGAAAGAAGAAAAACCAGAAGAGGAAGAACAGATGCTGGACAAGCAAAAATCACACATAAGTACATCGGTTTCCTCTGACTGACTGTTGGCCAGTGGCTTGGCGAGGAGGAGGAGGAGGATCCAGGCTACCCGTGTGTCTCTAGCTCAACATTGTCCAGTAGAACTTTTTGCAATGATGGAGATGTTCTTTAATCTTCGCTGTCCAATGCAGCAGCCACTAGCCACATGAGGCTACTGAGCACTTGAAATGTGGCTAGTGAGAATTTTTAATTATAGGTAATTTTAATTAAATCTGAGGTCAATAGTTACATGTAGCTCATGGCCGCTATAGTGAACAAAGCAGCTTTTAGTGGAAGTCACTTTACAGGAGATGGTTCCTTGAAAGGCGAGACCTGGTTTTGTGTTTAGTAGAGAGTTGGGCTGAGAGTTAAATGCATCCTGGAAGACCAGAATGATGAAGCTGATTCGGTTCAGTTTATAGAATAGGAGAAAAAGGTGCTTAGATGTGAGGGAGAGTGGAGAGAAGAAAAAAAGAGAGTTCTTCGTTTGTGATATCATTTGGAAACCCTTAACTTGAAATAATTTCTCCATCTAATATATGGGCCAGATTTGTACCAGGAAAAACAAAATCACAATTGACCTTGTTATTAAAGTGAATTGAGGGGAATTCCATGACACATTGTTACATTTTCCTCTTATGTGTCCAACAATAAAAACAACCATCGCCTGAAGGGTCTTTCTATACATGACACACAGCTACACATGGATTAAAAGAAAAATTAAATGGGGTGGCTCTGTTATTTAAAAAAAAAAAAAAAACTGTGTAAACTTGTGTGAGCACAATTAAATGCAGTTGACAGAAATGACATCAGAGGAATAGAATCAACTTGTCAAGGCAGGGTCTGGTCACTGCCATGTGAATCTGGGGCTGGTTAAAGGCCAGCCTCTCTGTCAGCTATGCGATGGGCCTTTCTTCATGCTTCATGTTCTGTAGGGTGTGTGGGGAGACACTCGCTGAGTTAAGTCATTTCAGTGGTCAACACTCACCCACAAGTCAGGTTTCCCAGAGCAGTTGTCCCTGGTGAAAGTAGACTGATCTGTCCTGATCTCCTCTTGCCTACCCATAGCCCCATGACTGGACTTCCTCAGATTCAGTTAACGGCCTGGATTTGTTCACCAAGTGCTCACAGAGGACCTGCCATGTGCTTAGTATCCTGCTGGGACTTGCACATTGGGCAGGGAGAACAGAGAAGCACGGGGCTTAGTTCCTGGCTGTGTTGTTTGTCTGGTTCCTTGGCCTTTAGCATTCCTCTCCCCCATCACTCAGGCACTTGATAATAACTGATAGACTCAGCCACAGACTAGGGAGAAAGATTAAGAAAGAGCATTCTGGAGCCAGACTGGCCAGGTATATATCAAGCTAATGGTCAGTGCCTGGCTTTTAAGATACCCTCCCTCCTCCTCCCACATCTCCCCCAACTCCCCACTAAAAAAAAAAAAAAAAAAAAGAAGCAGGTGTGTACTGGAAAGAAGGAAGGCATTACAATGGGTGAAGTTTACCTGGGGTAGAACTTTGACCAGGTAACTAGATGGTGTGTGAATTTGGGCACAGTGTTGAGCCTCAGTCTTCCTATTTGAAAATGGGATGATGGAACCTCACAGGGTTGTCGTGAGAATTTATTTGCCTCGTATCTGTTAATGACCTAAAGTAGAGCAGGCTTTGAAAACCTGGACTTTTCTAGTGAGTATGAGGGTATGGTTACTGTGAGGAAGGGTTGGGCCAGGGAAAGGTCTTATGAGCTATGTGAATCTCCCCAAAGTGAAAGATCAGCTTCAAATCCAGCCTGGGTGTCATTAAAGCTGAATCGCTGTGAGGAGCCCACCCAAACTTCAGTCCAGTGTGTCAGCAAGCCTGCAGCCCACCCCATGACCAGTGGCCCCTGCTGCATCTTGAGGGTACCCAGGCAGAAAAAACATCTTAGAACCATTAGCCATGTCCTATGATCAGTCTCTATGATCTGTTCTGATTCTGTAATCAGTCTCAGGATATTAAGGCAAATGCATAATGAACAGGTGTCATCATCTAAATAATGATGGCATGCTTGGCGCATTATTGGCTTCCAGGTCATAATAAGAGACAGAAAGCCACTCCTAGGCCAGGAAATCACCAGCAAACATTTTCCATGAGCCCACCCTTCCTGTTCCTCTTCCTCCTGGTAATTCTTCTTGCCACTTTCCCCAACAGACAAGGATGCCTTTGGGAAGAGAATAATTCATTTTGAAAGAAAAGAAATTGTTTTGGAATAGGTCAGTTAGAAAATAATGCCAGGCAGCTGTGTCACTGTGGACATAGGCTTTGGGTCAGTGAACATCGCACACATTTAATGTCCCTCTGCATGCACCTGGACCTGCTCTTGCCCCTTTGTTGGGAGCAGATATGGGCAGGGTTCCATAGTTACCTCCTCTTGTTGCTTTACTCCCCAGCTGACGCTGGGCTTCTACAGAACCAACATAGTCAGAAGGGCCTTGGGGCTGCTTTCGAAGTTTCATTCCCATTTTTCTCATACACTGAAGTTCTTCTGATTTCTAGCCTGTGTCTCTCTTGCCATAATCACAATTCTCATGTTATGATCAAGTCTTTATCCTTGCTCTTTGAAGATGGATATTAAGCACCTTCTGTATACCAGATATGTGGTAGTCACGGGAGACAGAGATGGAGTAGGCAGCCAGAAATGGTCTGTCTTAGAAATGTCACAGTCTTGAGTGAAGACAGAATCTAATCAGGCAGTTAAATACCTGGAGTACTAAGTGCAAAGTGGATCTGAGCATGAGTGTAGCACAAGGTCCCAAGGAAGTATTCTAAGCCAGTCTCAAAGATGAGTGGTCTGGAAGGCATCTCAGGCAGAAAGGAGATGATGTTCAAACCGAGTCCCAAAAGAAGGTGAGAGAGAGCCTGGCAGGGAAGCCAGGGAATTGGTTGGGAGTGGGGTCCTAGTGGAGGGGAGCATGGAGTCCCAAAAGTGATGAGAAATGGAAAAATAGTTGGTAGAAGAGGAAAAAGTCATGGGAGGTGAAACTGTAGAGAAAAGTAGTAATTTTAGACAGTGATTTTCACCAGAATTCAATAAAGTTTTTTTCCCCTAAAATCTAACAGAGCTAAAAAAAAAAAAAAAAAAAAAAAAGGGAAGGTGAATTTTACATCGACTAAGTCTTAATTTTTAAATTTCAAAGAAAAAAAAAGATGACCATTTGGGTCTGAGATTCATTGGTCTTGCCTCAGCATACGCTTGTTCATTCGAGGTTGGCATTTCACATAACAGGATGGATGCTAATGGATTTTCTGCTTTGTTGTTTCAGCACTTCAGGGAGCATCTGGACAAACTCTTTGCCAAAGGAATCGGAATGCTGGATATAGCTCTGAATGAGGCTTTCAACATTCTCAGCGATGTAAGCTCCTCTGATTTGCCTTTCTTGTGTCCGGCAGAATAGATAGGATTTTTTTTTTTTTTTTTTTAAGTTGTGGACCAGCGTTATTGTTAGCCCTGGCTGTCACTGAGCAGTATCCACAGGTATGAGACGGCAGGGTTAGGCTGGTGGTTTGCCAAATCTAAGGAATCAGGTCCAGCCAGTGAGGTCAAACCAGTCCCCCTGCTGGGCAAGATTGGTGGTGTGGTCTAGTCAGGGACTTGCCAATCATGCTCATGCACTCTGGGGCCATCACTGTCTCAACACTTGGACACCTTCTAATGCAGATTTCTTTTCACCTGAGAAATTCTTGATGTTTTTATAGATCTTCATAGAATAGAACCAAATCACAATGTGTTAATGTTTCGAGGGAGAAGGCCTTCTTTGTGCGGTATGCTTAGGGAGTGCTATGACCATCTTTCCCCCTCTTTCAGCCCCTTGGAAACTCACAATACCCAGTAGCATATTCAAGTGACAATAAGTACTACAGGAAAGAATTCTACTTAATCTTCTGTTCCTCACACTTCGAACAAAGAATGCATTTTTCAAGTAGCACACGTTCACATCCCGTGAAATACCTTATGGAATCCTGGGCTGGTGATTCCCTTGAATCCAACTGTGTCAAGCTAGAACAACATGTGACTTTGATGTTCAATGTGTTCTTGGAGGATAGTAGAAAAAATAATGACTGTCTTTATCAATGCAAATTCTGTATCATTTGCTTAGCTAGGATATATTGTGTGCTTTTTAATGTCAGACACTGAGAACAGAATAGGCAATGTCTTTGCCTTAATGGACCTTATATTCCAGTGCAAAGGTCAACAAATTATGGCCAAATCCAGCCTGCATCTTGTTTTTGCAAATGTTTTATTGGAATGCAGCCATGCCTACCTGATTATGTATTGTCTGTGGCTTCTTTTCTACTACATTGGCAGAGTTGCTTAGTTGCAATAAAGACCACATGGCCTATAAAACTAAAATATTTACTATGTGGCCTTTTATAGAAGTTTTCTGACTCCACTTCTGGTGAGAAGAGACAGATGAAGTGAGTAGTCCTATGGAGAACAATAGCGCCATTGTTTCAGCATGATAAGGAGTTGTTGCTTTTTATTCAGTGAGGCCAGGAAAATCTCTCTGATGAGGTGATGTTGGAGTAGAGACCTGAAAGAAGTGAGAGAGCAGCCATGTGGATATCCTGAGGAAGAAGCTTCTAGCAAGAGGAATAGCAAATGCAAAAGCCCTGAGGCAGGGATGTTTGGCATAGTTACAACACAGCAAGGAGACCAGTGTGACGAGAGCAAAGTGGAGGAGAGAGAGTGTTAGGGAATGATGTCACGGAGGGAGCAGGAGCCAGATCATAAGGAGCCGTGTAGATGTCAGAGGGGACTTTCACTCTCGCTCTGAGTAGGATAGAAAGTCATTGGAGTCTGAGTAGAGAGTGACAGTGTTGGGTCATAGTAATGTTTGGCTGGATGCTGCATTTAGAAGCAACTGTAGGAGGGCAGGGACAATAACAGAAAGGCCATTACATTATAAAGGTAGCTTGGGCCTGCAGTTAATACGTTAAAAATCAGAAAAGTAGAAACCACTCTAGGTATTTCAAACAGTAGGAGTTTGATTCAGGGAATTGGTTGCACAGAGGATGAAAAAGCTGAGAAACCAAACAGGGAATGAAACAATCTATAGATTAGTGCCAGCAGGAGGCAGCTCCTCTCTAGGGCAGGGGCACAACAGGAAGGGGAACTCTATTAGAGCCTCCTCACCGTGGTCACGCAGATGGGAAGAGGACCATGGAGGAGGCTGCCCAGCAAGAGCTGGGATCATGGAGGGAAGGGCTTATACTGTGGAAGCTAGCACCGTGGAGGAGAAGCAGCCATGGCCAGAAAAATGCCCATGTAACCTAAAACGTAAAGAAAAGGACCGATTGCTTAGAAATACCTTGGCTTCTCCCTTGTGTCCTTTGGTAGTCTCCTTCAGATGAACTCTGTCAGAACTGTTGGGGAGCCTGGGAAATGTGGTTTGCAGGAATGAAGCATGAAGTAAAGCTGAGAGCAAACAGGCGTGAAATGGAGCAACCGCTGCGTTGAGGTATCGCAGGAGCTGGGAGACCAGTTAGAAGTTCTGAAGCCTCACTGCACGGAGAGCCGAGGCTGCTCTGTGGGGTCAGCTCTTGTCAGTGTGCAGGGGAGCATTTACTCAACATTGCATGGGTCATATGTGGTGGTCAGAATAGGAACAACTTGAGTCGTTCCTATTCAGCAGCACTGGCCTCTCAAGCCAAGAGTAGACTGATTCTAGACTCTCTTTACCAATAACATCTATTGGTACCCAAAGGCCATTTGAGTCTCAGCCCTGAGCCAATGTCATGACTGCAAAGGAGAGAAAAATAAGGGGGGAAGGTGCCACAGCAGTTTCCTCAGTATAAACCTGAGGTCATCCCCTCTCACCTCACTCCAAGGGGCTATTGGCTACAGATAATTAACATTTATGTTAGCCTTAGTGTTAGGAAAACACATTTCTGTTAAACAGGTTGTTAATAATTTATAAACATAGCTGTCCAAAGCAAAAGGCCAAGCTACGCCTTTAAATTTTGATTTGAACCTTGGATAGGTATCTTCTCAGGGCTCGGAGACACTAAACTCTGCATCCCAGCAAGCTCTTTCTAGGGAGTGATACTGAAAGGACTTATCATGACTGGAAAAATCGGCTCTCTTTTTATCTCAAAAACCTACACTGACTAGAGCAGGGAGTGGCTACTCTGAGTTGGGGAGTCCCTTGTTTGCAAATCTGCCTGCAGTGAATTTGTTTTTCCCCTCCTTGGCAGAAATGAAGAAGGAATGAGAATTAGAAGATGCTCATAATTGTTAAGTTTGTGGCCTCTGCAGTCAGGCAGGCTGTGCTGAGAAGTCTGATTTTTGTCTGTGGCCTTGAAAAAACTATACTCAGTTTCACCTGTATTTTTCTCTTCCATAAAATAGGGATAGGAATAGAACTTGGCATGTAATTTATGAGGCCCAGCACAAAATGAAAGTGTAGGCCCCTTTGTCTGAAAGTTACTGAGAATTTAAGAGAGTGCCAATAACATTAAACCAACTGTGGGGTCCCGAATAGCTGTGCACATCACACATGAAGCCTGTCCTGGTAGATGGGGGTTGAGAATTCAGCAGGGTGAAGCAATGCCTAGCCCCTCTCTCAGCAGTGCTGAGTTAGATAGGAAGCGCTATCTGCCTGATCAGGGAGAAACTAGTTAGTTTCAAGTCTTGCCAAGCTGCCTGTGTTTTCTAGAAGCAACTTGTACTCTTCATGCTTTTATCCTACTCCCTGCCCAAGTCCTCAGAAATATCTACTATCCTGCATCTTCCCCTCTCTTCTTTTCCTTGCCCTGTACCATTTCTCTTCCCATCCCTTTCACTTACCAGTTGTCTCAGACATGCCTAAGCCAGTGTTTCCCTTTCCATGCCCGGTTCAATGCTGGACTGCCAAGATACTTGCATGTAGGTGCGGTGGTCAAGGTGGGGAGACACACAATGCACAGGTACATCTTAAAGGATTAGAAGTCCTGCAGTAAACGACCCTTTGAAAGTGTGTTTATACCAGTACTCAAACTTATTGACCCTGGAACTCTTTATATCATTTCATAACCTCAGGATTAGAATCTTATAAAAGTCACCGCTCAATAAGCATCCCTTCAGGCATAGTATCTTTATATACTCCAAGAGGGTAGATTATACTCCCAACACCCCTAAGATCCAGAAAAAATCACCAATATTTGGAGGATTTTTTCCCTTTTATCCTGATGAGAGAAGTAGTTTTGAATCAGGGAGACCTGCCATGTATTTACCTGCTCTGCCTTCTCCTGTAAAAACCCTCTGAGGCCTGGCCAATCAGAAAATGTAATGGGCCCAATGTAAATTCTGGAATGCAAGAAACAGAAGAAACAAAAATGTTACAAAATGTCCCTGCTTGAGATTGGTTGATACTTGGCATCATAGTTTTTTGTATGTACATTTACCCCATAGAGAGAAACATTTCTGTTCCATCTCTTGCCATTGGGCTTTTAAATAGCCAAACACTTTGAAAGAACACAGAGATGTTTAATCTCCCATGAAAATGAGGCTTTAGCTATTTTCCACTTCACCAATATGACCATTAAGTGATAGAATTCTCTTCCTTTGTATTAAACCTACCTTTGTAAGAAATAATTTTTTTAAAAACACAGAAATACACATTCTCTCTGTCTCTCTGTCTCTGTCTCTGTCTCTGTCTCTCTCTCTCTCTCTCTCTCTCTCTCTCTCTCACACACACACACACACACTTGAAATTGTGATTGTGGCTGGAGCTTAGACTGTTTCAGAGGTTACTATAACTAAATGAAGTTGGTTCTGTTTTGCAATTACCTGCATTTCAGTTTCAGTATTTGCTTGGATGACTTAAAGGCTTGCAGTTATTGTACAAACAGCTTTGAAAGGAACATTCAAATAAACTTCTAAGGCCCTTCTGGCTATTGATCTCTGGTGCATTCATTAGATTCTGTAAGAACACAGAGCCAGTTTGCTACAGTAGTTAGCATCTACCTTGTTATGTGACAACTGCAATTATCTTTTTTGGCGATGAATATGATCTTTGCAGTGATTACCTTTTAAAAATTTTTCTTAGCCAATTAAATAAAATTCGGTGACATTTCAAAGACTGTTAATCACAACCAAATGCTTTAAATGTCAGGATGCATTGAAATGTTCACTGCTAACTGATGAATCACTGAGCTAATTGTAGTTCATCATCAGGCCCTTATCATTGTTATTATTATGGAAAACACTTTCATCACTCTTGCTATTCAATAAAAAAAGTTCTAGATAAATATGAAGAGAAGAGATATTACTCATCAAAGCATTTGAATTTAATTGCATTCTGCAAAATTCTCCAACTGCAGATTGCTGCAGAGAATACCAAGGACCTAGCCAGAAAGGAAAGTGATGTTTTTGAATAAACAGCTCTGGGCAGCTCCTTCTTGCAGTCTGCATTATTCAGATATCATCATTTACTCCTCTTCCTTGCCTTTTGTTTGGAGGAGTTTTTCTAGGATGTTTTCAAATGAGTTGCATGAACAACATCCCCAAGACACCCTGATTTTCTCCCCTTGTGCAGCCTCCATGACCTAAAGTATAGAAAACCTTTATTCAGAGGCCTGCTGATGGGTTTATTTAGTAACTTAAAGGCTGTGTTAAATGCAGGCTCCCACAAACATCTTCAGAACAACCTGTTGATAAGACAAAGCTATAAGGCTGTTTTTTCTTCTTTAACAGCGGTAAGGAAGAAAATGCACTATGACAATAGAATCTTTGGAGTGTCTCAGTATGGCGAGGACAGAGTTATTTATTGTGACTATGAATTCTGGTTGAGGTTGGGTCTTTCAGGGTAGAGGAGAGGGAAGAGGCTTAGTTAACACCAGGTAAGAATCCGAATATTATAGTGCAGGATTGGTGTATGCGACAAGGGGAAGATTTTAAGGTCAGAGTTCAGAGAGTCTTAGAGTATGAATTGTCCTTTGATGCTTTCTATTGAGCTGATGGGTCTCTCAGGAAGTTCTTGGAATAAGCAATAAAGTTATTTGTAATTTTAATCTTTTTCAGCAAGAGTTTTCTGGAACAATAAGTTATGTCAATAAAGATAGTAGAATAGTAGTTATGTACAAAGCTTTGTGGTATAATGGCTTTAGTTCTCAGGTATTTCTACCTACTAATTTGTGTTATGAACCATTTCTGCTCATTAATTCAAAGATACCTGTCCACTCTGAGTTACAAGAGTAGCTGCCAGAGCCAGGCTAGGGAGGCAAGTGCCTAGGGAACAAAATTTAAGAAGCACACACTTATTCTCAGGGTGATGGCCCTGGTGACTGCCAAGAGATTCTCGAACCCTGGAAAGATTGGAGAGGAAAAGGAAGGAGAAGTAAATGAACATTTGTGGAGCCCTACCATGTATCACTATCTACTCAAGGACCTTTATCTTATTATTGGGAGGCCGTAGAATGTGCTGAATCTGGGGGTAGATTCTGTAGTTGGACGTCTTGGTTCAAATTCCAGCTATGACAGATAGTAGCTGTGTGACCTTGGGAAAGTTAGCTAATCTCCCTGTGCCTCAGTGTTCCCACCTGGAAAATGAAGATATGGTAGTATCTGCTTTAGAGGCTAGGTAAGATTAAGTTGATATTTGTAGCCCAGCATATAATGAACATTTAACCTATGTTGTAGCAACCATGAAAATATGATATTCCCATCTTATGCATGAAGAAAAAGACACTCTGAAAGAGAACTTACTTCTGGCACACAGTTCATGGTGCTGTATGGGACTGAGCGCCTTCTACTATACCATGGCATCCCATGCATCTTTTAAATTGGTTTTGCTCTGTCCCAATATGGCCACAAGGCAATTCATCCCATCCAACCATCCATCCATCAGTCCGTCCATCCATCTATCCATCCATCCATCCATCCATCCATCCATCCATCCATCCATCCATCCGTCCATCCAGTTAATTATAGTATTTTCTCAAGTTATGGCAATTTCAAACTCCACATATGAATTCTAAGTGCTCAGAGACTGACATTAAACTTCAACTTAAATGTTTTATCATCTCTCTGGTTCACTAGGAGGCAGCAGCAAATCCCAACTCAGCCTCCATCCTTCCCCAGTTTCATGATCATGCTGGGCACGCTCTTACTCAGTGCCCAGCATATACTGTTTTGTTTGCCCTCTCGAGAATGCCTTTCCCCTCGATACTCACCTCCTTCAGATATTACTCAAATGTCACCTTTTCAATGAGGTCTTCACTGACTATTTTTTCCAAAGTTGCCCCGTCCCCATTTCCTGTTCCTTTTCTCTGCTTTTGTTCCTCTTAGCATCACCCATTATCAAATATACAACATAACTTACTTATTTATTTTGATGTCTATACATCCCTAAATATAGTATGAACTGCATAATGGAAGGGATTTTTTTTTTTGTCTGTTACATTGCCAGCACTATGTGGTCACTTAGTAAATAATTTTAGAATAAATGAATAAACTTCATGGATTGTAATGGAGAGCATTTCACTTATGAAGGTTAAAGGCTTTTTGCATGTTTCCCATGCCTTGGCATTGTCATGTAATTGTAGGGTTTTGAAAGGACATGATGTTGCTTTGAATTATAGCATTAATAATATTCATTATGAGAATTCTTCACCCTGATTCAAGGGAAGCACATGAAGCTCTGGCAACTGCAGTCTGGTCACCCTAGCTACCATTCATAAGGGCTGAGATTTTTAAAAATGTTATATAAAACTGAAAGTTGAAAAAATTTAGGATTTTGCACACTAATGGGCTCAATCTTGAAATTTCAGCATACATAAACAATACAAAATGTTACATGCTAAGAAATACATATTTAAAACAAACCCTAAAAAAGGGTGCTTAAGCTTCTGTTCTAAATTATCTTGTTCCTGACTTCATGCTCTACATGTCTAAAACCTCCTTGATTTTATCATATAGTACAAGTTGTACCCATTCGATCCATTCAAACCAGACTCATTTAGATTTTGAAAGAGATGTGTCCTGGTACATGTTCTGCTGCCCATATAGCGTATTCCTAAAAGGTCTTCATGCCAACTCCTTTGGGCTTATATTCTGAAGCACTGTACACACTTGAGGGTAAAAGAGATTATGTGTCTTAGAATCTCAGTTCCCACCCTGTGTGTGTGTATTTCAGAAATCCTTTCTCTGTGTGTGTATATTTCATTCCAAGTTGTGATAGGAAATTTGGTAATAAATGCGTGGGAAAGACTCATTGTGTCGGTTCTGTTTTGGTGATGCAGATGACCCCTCATTTTGAGAGGCTTCCTAAGCCCAAGACCTTGTGCTTCTGAAGTCTCTCAGATTTACAAAGTTCTCTGATGTGTTTTAATTTTGAACTTATTTCTTTCCACAGTTCAATCACACAGGACAAGGAAGCATCTGCAGTCAGGCCATCATGCTTATCACCGATGGGGCGGTGGACACCTATGATACGATCTTTGCAAAATACAACTGGCCAGAACGAAAGGTAAGTTAATATTGATGCCAGCCATGAAGTGCAGTCCATGGAGAATCTTTACTGTATTGTAACCTCCAGATTGTCCACAGATAAGTGCCCCATGTAGATTTAATCTCATAATGACCTATGGTTTCTCAGCCTTGTGTTTTTGGTTCACCAAAATCGAACACTAAGGCTTTCCTAAAGACATGTTTAATGTGTTCGTTGAAAAGATTCATTGTGAAGTGCACATGTCTGTTTTGGGCAGCGCTTCTCTTTGTTTTGTTTTTTTCCACAGAGCCAGAGTTGCTTGGTGGGTCCAGCATCCATAAAATGGCAAAGTCAGCCTTGGTGGCCCTGCAGCCATCTCCTTTATGTTTATGTGTTTCTACAGTTCCTCTTTGCACCCTCATTACCACCCAGAAGCTTCTCTCTATCCCTCCAGTGCTGTTTTCTACTCTGGTCAAAGCTTGTTCCCTCTTTTAGTTACTTATTTGCTTTCTTGGTTGACATTTATTTATCTCCTGAACTCATATATTAGGTTATCAATAATGGATATTAATATTTTGAGTACCTTTTAAGTGCCTTAACACAGAGGTTCCTCAAGATATTAGCCATTTTAAATTCCCTTGGGAGATCTAAATTATGGATACTTGGACCATACTCTACACCTACAGAATCAAAATCTCTGATGTGACCCTATAATTCATGTTTTCCATGACTTTAGAACCCAACTGAAGATGGGCAATTGGTGATCACTTAATGTTGAAATTTCAGCAGGAAAAAGAGGTCAGTTGAAGGCAATACTAACCTGGGGATATCACAAAGGTCTTTGTCAGTTCCATGTGCCAGTGGCCTCAGTCTGACTGTGTCTATAGGTGCGTGAGGCCATCCAGAACAAGTCCATCTGCTTTTTCTACTTTGTATATTTAGTTTCTGGGAATTGGCATATACACTTGGCCAAAAGGAAATAGAAGACAAATACAACTGTGCCCTCAGCTGAATCCAGAAAGCATGTACCTTGAGGGAATGTGAGATGCTATTTCATATTTCTCAGTCATTCTTGGTCCCCATGCATCTCTGATAACATAGGCATCTCACCTTACCGAGTATGAGTCTGGTTTTTAAAGATACATACATTTTATACAACATGGTTTCCAAGAGGACACATGCTCCTTAGAAACGCCATCACTTTTGAGGCTGGAGAAAAAGCTGGATGTGCCGGACTTACTAATAGAAGGTGGGACTCTGACATGGCACCTGTCTAAAGGATATCTAGGAATAAATTTGACTGAATGCAACTCCTACTATAAACACTGACTTAAGAACCCAACTCTGAACAAGATGGTTGTTCACTGTTGGACATGGTGATTTTAGGTACAGTATTTCAGGTGGTGATTTCCAGGGACAGAAGAGAGGCCAGCATTAATTCCTGATATATGTATGTAATGTGAAGGGAGGAACGTGCTTGGTATATGTTCGTGCCGGTAGCTTACAGCCCAGTGCTGGGCACATGGCCAGTACCTAATGCACACGTAGGGGTGGCTGAGTGACTGAGGGGCTCGGTGGGGAGGCCACACAGTGCTAGTAAACATGAGTAGGATCATAGACATTTTACAGTCAAATAGAATGCTCACAGATGCCATGACATCTCATGGCATGTTGAAGAATATTTTGAATTATTTAGGACCATCTTAAATAAAAGAAGAAAATGAAGAGAACTTTTCATAAGCAGCTCCATTAACACTACACGTGTTATCACATGAGTCTTTATATGCAGAATCACGTGAATCCCTCTGGCTTGCTGATTCTCGATGGATAGCAGTTTCCCAAGAATGTTTGTTTTTAAACATTCTGGCCTTTCTTGCAGGGAGAGGCATGGGATGAGGTCTGCAGAGTCATAATTCTTCAGACAAAATACAAATTTCAACATATGTTTCCAAAGAAACAGTATTGACTTTAGGCCAGGTGCTTCCTTGGATTAATTTGAACCAGGGTCCTGGAAATTTCAACGTTGCACAAAACAGTTTCATCTACTTACAAAGTATTATCAAGCAGAAGCAGATTTTCTGTAGTAAAAGCATCTTTTTCTATGATTAAAAATTAATAACAGGGTCCCTTTCCTTTCTGCTCCATTCTGGAATATTCCATAGCATTCATATGCATATATACACACACGCATATGTATATATGTGTGTGTGTGTGTACACACACACACACACACACACACACACACACATACAGATATATTCTCTTCTTGATGACTTCTCCGTAAAGGTGCATGTAATAAATGTGCATAAAACCACAATGTATTTAGCTCTATGTTAAAGTGAGATGATGGGCAATGCCTAAGCAGTCATCTCTCTTCATTATTTCGAATGTTAGATATTTACTAGAGGGTTTTGTCATGCTGTAGTTGGTAATCTTCTAGATTATAGAAACAGGAAATAGGTTTCGAAGGAAAAATGATCTTAAGGCTAGAACCTGATTCCTATAATCAGGCTTTCTCAAACCTGAGTGAGCATCAGCCATCTGGAGGGCTTATTCCAACAATCATTGCTTACTCCACTCCTAGTGTTTCTAACTCAGTAGGGATTGGTGGGGCCTGAGAATGTGCATTTCTAACAAGTTCCCAGGTGATGCAGATGCTACTGGTGGGGCAACCACACCTGGGGAACTACTGCCATAAAACATAGTCTAAGGAATAGAGTCCAGTTACTCTGTGGGCTCTGCTACTTTTGTTTCCCTCTGTGAACCTTTACAAGGACCTGTTCTCTCAGTCTAATCCAGCGCATAGGTGTATGTCTCTTGGTCCATACTTTGTTTAAAGTATAGCCAATTACCGATTGTCATTTAAAAATCTGGTTATAGTATATAAAATTTTAAAGTTTTGGTTTTCCTCATAAATAGATACACTTGGCGCTTTGGAGCTAACATTCTCATGTGACCAAAAATGACCGGCGCTGAGAAATGGCTGCTTCCTTAGATGGCAGGTGTATGATCTATCTGGCCAGGACCCTCACCACTCTGTCATTTCCTCTAAGCTCACTGTGCTCGTATGCTTTACCTGCCTATGGGTATGGAGATTGGATTAATAAGTACTTGCTATTTCACAAGGCGTTTCTTTTATTACCCAGCTGTGGGAATTTGCTCCTTGCTCTTGGGGCTGCCCTAAGCTTTCCCTCTTCTCCTCCAGGCCATCTTTCATTTGGGCCCTAAACTTCAAACTCAGAATTGTCATAAGGTAAGCAAGCATAGCTTGATGTCCAGTACTATAATTACTTCTGGGCCTATCTTTCATCTTCATTGATTTGGTTAGTCCTTGAGACACATTCTATACTCTGAACAGTCCCACCACTGTGCACCGTATCCCAGCCCTACTGAGAAACATGGCACTGACACCATAGAGTAGTGTCATAATTCTTTCCCCCTGGTGTTAACACCCTGTATAATCTTCTCACTGTGAGTGTGGGTGGGACCTGTGTGATCTGCTTCTCAATAACAGAATATGGTAAAGGTGAGAGTACTTTGCAGATGTAATTGAGGTCTCAAGTCAGTTAATTTTAAGCTAATCAAAAGGAATATTAATGTGAGTGGGCCTCATTTAATTGGAAACCCTTAAAACAAGGACTGAACACGCCCCGAGGGCAGAGAGACTCTCCTTTCCAGTTTGAAGAAGTGAGTGACTCTTTGAAGAAGCCCATATGACAAGGACCTGAGGGCATCCTCCAGCCAATAGTCAGCGAAAAGCTGGACTCTCGATCTTATAGCCACAAGGAAATGAATCGTGCCAACAATCTGAATGAGTAAGAGGTAGGGTCTTCCGTAGGCCACCAGATAAAAACAGAGCCCAGTCAGCACCTTGATTATAGCTTTGTGAGACCATGAACAGAATACTTAGCTAAGCTGTACCCAGACTTTGGACCCAAAGAAACTGTGACATAACAAATGTGTGTTGATTTAAGCTACGGCATTTGTGGTAACATGTTATGCAGCAACATAAAAAAAAATAGAATAAGCAAGGAGAAGTAGAAAGGAAAGAGGATCACTTATAGCAACACTATAAAACATCTGTAAACCTAGTGGCTTAAAAATAACAATTTGTTATATCTTGCAGCCTGTGGGTTAAGTGGGTAATGATTCTGCTCCACATGGTTTCGATGGGGTCTCTCATGAAGGTGCATGTAGCTGAAAGCTTGACTAAGCCACCTTCCTTACAATGGCCTCTCTCCCCAGGTGGTGTCTAATCCTCCCAGGCCACACTGTGAGTCCTCTTTCCTTAGTACAATAACCTGGACTTCCTTACAGTATGGCAGCCGGGTTCCCAGAAAGTAGGAAAAGGAGGAAATAGGGAACAGGCCAGAGGAGCACTTGCGGGTGTCATTTTTTAAAGCTATCTACCACCTAACCAGGGCTTTGCTCAAGGCAACTGCTTAATAAATCATTTTAAAATGGCTTGGAAGAAGGAATACATTATTGGTGATTTAACTATGAGTCTATGAAGGCAGCATCATGATTGCCTATGCAATGTGTCCCTTGCCATCATTTTATTTCTGAGAGCAGAAATGCGGAGCTATTTATTCATTTATTGGATGTCATTTACTTTTGCCTAATATTCATTGGTTTGTGGCTTAACAGCAGCCCTTACACACTTGGAATAAAATATGAACTTCTCAACATGAAAGGGACTCATTCCAGGATCTGCTCAAGAAATAAAGCTGTCTACATTTAAATTAGAAAAATGGTCATACCTGCCATTTGTGTAGTTGTTCTTCCCACTGAACTTAAAAAAAAAGTCATGGTATAATTTATCATCACTTCCCCTGATGCAGAGTGGATAGGTAAGAGACAGTAAATAAGTGGTTTAAAGAAAGGGTTGGCAAACTGTGGGCCATGGACCAAATCTGGCTCATTGCCTACTTTGTATGGCCTATGAGATATAAATGATTTGCACATTTTTAAATGGTCCAAAAAAAAAAAGTATGTTTTGTGACATGTGAAAATTATATAAAATTCAAATTTTACTGTCCATAAATAAAGTGTTATTGTAACACGGCCATACCTATTTGTTTATATGTTGTCTACTGTTGAATAGTTGTGACAGAGACTGTGTAGCCCACAAAACCTGAAAAACTTAACTATTTGGCCTTTTAAGAATATGTTGGCCAACCCCTGATCTAAAGGAATCAATTAGTGTATTGTCAAAAGTTACTAAGATGCCCTTGGAATTCTATGTATTGATTGAATTCAGGTAGTGGCAATTTTCCCCTACCTTCTCATTGCCTTTTCTACTTGAATAATCTCTAACAGCTACATGATAAGTTCTGAAGGAAGTGGGAGGCTCGATGGCAAATACTTCCCTTTATGCTGTGGGTTATCTCATCTTCAACATGTGGAGCCACCTCTTTGGCTTTTCTGCCATGAGTCCTTTCTGTCCTCTCCCTTCTACAGTGCTGCCCTCAGGGGTGGGATACAGTGCATGGTGATGGGGTTGCAGAAGGAGAGCAAACTTCAGGCACCCAACCTGGGTCTATAACCAGTGCCAGCAACATAGGATCTTCATAAATATTAATCCTAACTGCCCCTTTAACCCTATTTTGTGGTGACATGGACACACGACAGAATGTCACAGTTTTCAGGTCACTGGAGTAACAGAGGGGACACCCTGGAGAGAACAGATTTCCACATTACCAAGACCCAGGATACCAGATTCTCTCAATTCAAATACAGTGGCACCTGTGGAACGCCCATCACAATGGAGTCAGAATCGACCTAGCCATGGATTCATAACTCTTACTTTGCATTATACAGTGACCCTTCTGTACCTGTTCAATGTTCCTGTACTATCCTTCACTTGGGTCTGTGATGAGAAACGCAGGTGACAATAGGATGCTCAATATATACTTCTTTGATACAGAATCTGCCTCAACAAGAGAATGCTTTAAACTGGTTTCCTATACCTCGATATATAAAACAAAACTAACGAGAGCTATTCTTATCAACTGCTGAGTGTCAAGCACTGTTCTAAATACTTTATGTGTATTTAATTCACACAGAAACCCTATGAGGCAGGTACTATTATTACCTCCTTTTCACAGATGGGGAAACTGAGGCACCAAGAGGTTACTTAACTGATTCAGGGTTTCATAACTAGTGTTTAGTGGAGCTGAAAAGACAACCCAGTCCTCGAATGCCGAGGCTGTACCCCTAATGGGATGAAGATATCCTGAAGACAAAAACTAAATAAAATGATCTTAGGTCTGAAAAAGAACTATCATCCCGCACACACTGTCACCTGCACAATAAGTTCATTTCCTTGGCCTTCCCAACCCAAAGTGCTTGAGAGTCTGCAGAATGTCAGAGAATTGGGGATCTCAGGACCCATCAGGACTGCAGGCGGAGAGTAAAAGGGGGGTAGTTGTGCAGCGTCAGGATGAGGCTGTCTGGGTGTAAGTAAATGGTTTCCTCTTGTAAGAGGCCAGGAGGACTTCTAAGGCAAATGCTATTTCAGTTATGTGTGCTCTGAGTTTTGTTACTAGTTATCTCTAGAATAAACGTGAGTCCAGTAGTTGTGATGCCCTGCAAGAGCCAACCAGGGCTCAGGGTCCTTGGAGGATGCTCAGTGGCCTGGCAGGAATGGCAAGGAGGGACACAGCAAAGCAGCCCTTGGTCTGGGGATAAAGAGAAGGCCTTGATCTCAGAATGGTTTGGGGGCCTGGCTTTGGAGTACCTTTGCAGACACTGTTGAAAATCACTGTCCTTTGAGCTGTGTCACCTGCATCTCCAAGAAGGGGCACTCTTGGGGGTTTTGCCCCAGGCCTCCCTCCCTCGGCCTAATGTGGAAGCTGAAGCCTCAAGCCCATCAAGTTTTGGGGCCTCAGAGGTGCAGAAAAGCAACGGTTTTAGAAAGGTTTGGAACCCCTCCATCCTTTTTCTGAGGGGTGTGGGCCACTCAGGCAGCAGAGTTTCCGAGTATAGTTAGCACTTATTCTCTTAAGAACCCAACTCTTAATCTTAAATAATTAGGAAGGAATTTTTTCTTCTTTCTTTTTTTCTTCAACTACACTGTTTCCTTCTCTGACTTTCAAATGATTTTATAAAGAATTTTGTTTGCCTTCCTTTGAGAAAAGGGACTTACCGAAGGCCACATACCACTGGGGAATGAGTTAATGCCAAACCACTTGTAGAGGTGGGGGTCTCAACCCGTCCCCCCACTCTGGCTCCATTTCTCTCTTCATAGAGGCAGATGAACATGGGTGCTTGAGGATGACAGGGAAGTAGAGGGTGCAAGTAGCTACATGGGGGCTAATTTATTCAACGGATTTTTATTGAGGACTCACTGTGTCCCAGGCCATTGTACCAGAGCCCAGGGGTATAGAGCTGACATGGCAGCTCCAAGGAGCAGAAAACAGATCACACGCGCGCGCGCGCACACACACACACACACACAACAATAAAAAAAAAAAAGCAAGCGAAAAGACCAATTAACTGGAAACCATAATAAATCTCCCAAAGGAGACAGGCACAGGCCACACACTGAGAATGGGGTAGCCATGGGGGGCCTGTCTGGGAGCACATGTACATAAAAGAAACTGAAGGTGGGGAAGAACAGAGGGAACAGTATTTTCAGAAGCCCTGAGGAGGAGAAGTGGGGCGCGTGTGAGGAGCTGGGTAAGAGCAGGCAGCTGGAGCCTGGTCGGTGAGGGGCAGTGTCATGGGGGAGGCTGGCAGGACAGGCAGGGTCCAGAGGCTCCTGAACAGGGAGACACGTGAACTGATTGTTTTTAGAAGCTCTTCAACTACTGTCGGGGAGTCAGTGTACCAGGCATGGACCTGGGCTGTGAATGCAGTTTTGTTGTTGATGTGCATCAGCATAATTGATTTCAGTTGAGTGGGAGACTATGGAGTGGGCTTTTTTTTTCTTTAACTTTCTGTCAATGCGCCAAGATTCCCTTTTCTTATTTCTGTTTTACTTCAGGGCTCAGTTGGGTGGTTACCCTTCTCTGTCCCATCCCTCCCTTTCCTTCTCTCTCCCTCCACGACTGAAGTCACATTTTGGTCTGAAAGTTTTGGGTGAGTTTGTGTCATTGCTGTATTTTTTCCAGAGTGATAAATCCTAAAGCTGTCTTAGGAACACAGCAGGAACATTCATTTCTCGTGGTCAGTCAACGATATGACAGGAAAAGGCGTTTTCAGTCACTGCGGTGAGAGCTCACGCGGGCTCCCCTTGCTGCTGAAGGGAGAGTCGAAATGGTTCGCCGTCTCCCAGTTTATTTTTAATTACTTCTGTTGGTATTAGACATCTTGTGACTCTGGCAAGAACATGATGAGACAAGTTAGGAACGAGGCTCACTGATGCATTGCTGCTGCCAGCCGTTGAAATATCACTTCACGGCAGGGACTCAAGACAGCCTCACGGGCACCTCCCTTGCTGCTGCAAATGCTGTTTCTCTTTAGTGTGCTTAGTGTTGGGCCTCGGCCTTGGCCTCAGCCTCTGGCCAGGCACTGCTGTCTTCCAAAGGCAGGTGGGGGGACAGTGGGCCCCTCAGTGTCCTCCAGTAAATGGATGTCAAAAGCCACTGTACAGAGAAGTCTTCTTGCCCCATGCTAGGCATAGAGTCAAACACTTGCTTTCTCTCATTTGATTCTTAGCTCTGCTCTGTAGGTAGACACTCCTATTGACATTTCTTCTTATAGGTGAGGGGACTCAGACCTAGAGAGGTTTAGTCACTTGCCCAGAGCCTATAGCTGTGAAGCTGGGGGCTTTGATCTTTAGTCACATTACACTCTCCATACCTGTGCTGTGCAACTGAGGGATGGAGGTTTGGGGGAACTGGTATAAAATGTTTCCTGAATTCCATTCTCTGCAGGCACAGCAGCTCACAGATCACACTTTGTGAGTTATGAGGGTTTTAGTGGCCCCTCCATGGCTTGGTTGGCAAAGACTGTCTCAGCCGAAGCACTCTGAGAAGTGCCACTGGGAATGGTTATGTCCCCAGTAGATCATGCAGGGTCCAGTCAGGGGCAGAAATCTGCCAGTTTTTTTAATGAGAGAATTTACTATTAAGAATTGTTAACCAGAAAGGGCAAAAAGAGAAGTCTAGGGTATCATGGAAGTAGCAACTTCAAGAAACAGTTGCCACCCCTATGGCTGGTGTGGGAGGGCACATGAGGACCAGGGAAGGAAAGAGATTAGTAAAACTCAAAAGCTGAGAGGAGAGGACTTGGGGGGCTGGGGCCCAGACCTCAGAAGAGGACACCCTGGCTAAAAGATGCTGGGGTTTCTGAGCCCAGAAGAGGGTCCGGTGGGGCTGAGACCTAGGCTTTTGAGGAGGGAGTCTTAGGGCTTCTGAAAAGGTTGAAACTGTTTCTGTGAGTGTCGGGAAAACTACAAACTGGCTTCATTCACTGCTGCTGGAATGAACCATCCCTGGCAGGGTGAAGAAGCCTTGCCAGAGTGATGGCACTGGGAGCAAAAAGTCAACAGGCAACAAACAGGAGGGAGCAAGTCCCTTCTTCTTCCATCCTTGCAGCTTCCCCCTAGTGACCCTTGTGGCAGAGCCCTGCCAGAAAGAGCTGGCAAAGCAGAAATGTGGTTAGCAGAGCCCCAACCCCAGCCTCACAAGCCTGGTGGATCTGGTGCTGAGGCACATCAGCTTATTAGCTGGCACACCCAATAATAAGTGGAAGCCTGCTGAATATGTTCAGCACTATTTGCAGGCTAATGACACGTCAAGCTCTTGTTTCCTGGGTTTTTATTTCTCTGGGACTGTTGAGTAGGGCTCTCAGGGAATGGGTAGGGGCAAAGAAGCAGTGCTATCTAATGGAAAGAGGGTGGTGTCTGGATGCTGACAAATCTGTTTCCCCCCATTTGTAAAAAGGGGCAGATTGTACACACCTTGCAATGCTGTTCAGAATTAAACATGATGATGTGCTACCAAGCTTAGTGCTGGGCACGAGCGGGTGGAGCACATGATGCTGTGTCATCAGCATCATCACCACGATTGCCAATCATTCCCATAGCTGTTGTATTTAACTGTTACAGTAAAAATGCAGTTGCACTGGATGAATTAAAGATGGTGTAGCAATATTTTTTCAGATGTGGAAATGGAAAGTACTCTTTTATCCTTGAATATGAATTAATCTTATGCAGTGTCTTGGTTGACTTATGAGATTAAAATATTCAGCTTCATTTTAAAAACATTTCCAGGCCTTTTCTTTTACTTGTTTCATGAATAGATATATATGCATTGTCCTGTTTACCTGAACTTCTGGCACCTAGCAAAGTATACTGAGATCTTTTTGACTACTCAGTATCATTAATTAATGATACATAAGAGCTAATGTTCCTCAATCCAGGGGAACAACCAGTCCGTATTAGTGAAATATAAGAAGGAGATTTGAAAAGCAGTGTTGCTTTTATATTAGGTATCACTTTTCTGGAGTGGTGGCCCAGGCTCAGACTGCCTGGGCAGGTGTCCAGCCTTTACCATTTCTGAGCTGTGTGTCTTTAGACAAGTGATGGAATCTCCCTGTGTTCAGTTTCTTCATCTAGGAAATGACAGGGTGGGTACAAGAACCATGCTGCCCTCGGAGGGTCGTTGGGACAGATGAGTAGTGCCGGAGTCTAGCAAGTCTTTAGGGGCAGCAAGTGCTCAGCGAATGTTAGTGATGGAGCAGAGATTGTGGTCTGTGGGATCCTCGACCAGGCTCGGCAAGTGCATCCATGCAAAGGTCCTCAGGCAGCTCGTAACCCTTTGAAACGGAAGAGCACATGACTTGGCATAACAGGTTTGGGGATGGGTGTGGCTGGTCGAGTGGGTTTATAAATGCTCAATTCTATTTTTCCAATTTGCAAATATCATCCTAAGCTTAATTAATTAATAATTAATTAATTAATTAATTCAGTTTTTTTAACTTAATTTTTTATTGAGGTAGCATTGGTTAATAACATCGGTAAGTTTCAGGTGTACAACATTATATTTCTGTATCTGTGTACACTGTAGCGTTCGTACCACCAAAAGTCTAGTTTCTATCTTTCACCATGTCTTTGACCCCATTTACCCCTTTCACCCTCCCTAACCCTTCCTCCCTTATGGTAACCACCAATCTGTTGTCTGTATTTATGAGTTTGTTTTTGGTTTGTTTTCTCTTAAGCCACCTTGAATTACTTTGTTACCTCATTTGGTCCCTTCGTAAAACTCCCTCTGCAGATGATTTGGTGGGAAGCCGCACAACAACCTGTTTGTGAGGGGCCATGGACTATGAACTCATTTGGCCAAGAAAATGGAGGGCTCTTCCAGCTGGGACTCTGTGCCTGCTAACTGGAAACTGGCCCCATGGATTCATCATCGCACCTGGAGAGCTGTCGCCCATTTTCCTGTGTTTCCTTTGTATGATGGGCCAGTGAGGGTGACTTGGCAGGATGGAGAAGAGGGCAGAACACACACTTGCTGTTGGGAAAGGTGCCCAGTGTGCCGGAGGCAGTGGCTCGTAGGCCTGGAAGCCAACCGTGCTTCTCCAGCTGCTACCACTCTTACATCTGCACGTAAATTGGAATCAAATCACATTTCTTCCAAATTCTCAGTTCTGTTTTATCAGAAGTAGTCACTCTAAAGCTTGTTCTCGATTCAGCAGCCAGACACTTTGGAAACTAAAGTAAAATTGTGCCAATGAACATCCAAACCTCTACTGCCTCCCTACTGAGATTAGGGTGAAATTCCAAGAGAGGCCGACAAGGCCTGACCTGATGGGTGTCTATTCATTCCAACATATTCTCCACTGCCCTCCCCTCCTGCCCTCTGCACAGCCCACTGCTTTTAGGCATGCTAGGTACATGGCCGCTTTTGGAGGTCTACAATTCCTGTTTCCTCTGCCTGGGACACTTTGCCCCAGATTTCTACATTGGCTCACTTCTCACTTTTTTTGCGTCCTTGCCCAGACACCACCTTTTCACTGAGTTCTATGCTGACTGCCTGGTTTAAAGTTACCCTCAGCCCTGACCTCCAGCAATCTTAGTTAATGCTTTCCTTCTAGCGATAGCAGTTTTCATCTCGTAATATATTAGATGAACATATCAAGGAAGTAAATTGTGTTTGTTATCCCAACCATTGGAAGCATAACTCTGTGAGAGCAGAATGCGCTGTCTCTTGCCGATATGTACCCCAAGAGCCCAATATGCAGCATGTGCTCAGGGAGCCTTATTGGAAGGAATGAGCGAAAGCTACTCAGCACTTAGCTGAGCACATTGCGAGCATCATATTTGTTCCTTGAAGCACTTTATAGATGCTTATAGTACGTCCCTTTTATAGGTGAGGAAACCGACTTGAGAGCAGGTAAAGTAACTCAGCTGCAAAGCCCCTAGCTTTAACTTGCTCTCCAGCACCTGGCCATAATCTGAGGCCCTGGAGTGGACAGAGCTTGCCTAGAGCTTCCCTGGCATGCTTCTTTTGGAAAGCAGAGAGTGCCCAGGGACTTGGTGAAAGACTTCTAGGTCATGGAATTTCCAGCAACTTGACATCTTGGCAGCACTGAATTCAGTGCTGGTTGGTGACTGGTATAATTTTCTCCACAACATTTATCTTCTCCAGTAGACCCAAGATCAGTTTCTATTTAGTTCTCCCCCACAGCTTAGTACTTGACACAGTGCTGGATGTATAGTAGGTGCTGAAGAAACATTCGTAGAAAGAAGGAAAGAACAAGTAGATTTAGTTAAGGCAAGGTTTCTGTATCCCCACAGTGATCTCTAACAGCCTTGTGTTTTTAGTGCTGTATGCACAGAGGAATGACCTACCATTTGAACTCAATCCCAAGAGCCCAACAGGAAGGATTCCCCAACCAAACCAGACTTTGAGCCTTGCATCTCCTGGTGCTTCATGCTTATTCCACGATGCTAGGTCTTCATCACAGAAGAGCCCTTTGCTTTTTTAGCTAACTTTGTTAGTAGAGAAATCACCTTTATCCCTCATAAGTGAAGCTCTTTCTTCCAGTAGATTTTGGGAAATCCAATATTCTCCAAAGGCTGACCTTTGTATTACCTCCTCAAACATCTGGGGATAAAATCCGAGGCTCCCAATGTTAAATGATGTTGGCCATTGACCTGTTATCCACCCAACTACCTTTACCTTAATCACTTCTATAACACATATGAAGGGAGGAGATTTATAGGGCTTAGCGATTATGATCCATTACTTCAGCCCTGTACTTTGGACCCTTCTCTCTGCTCAGAGCCTCCCACAAGAGCCTTTCTGCTCCCTCCCAAGATCTTCACATTAAAGTTGACTTTGGTTAGTTGTTCACTGTTCCATAAAATTTGGTCCTATCCTCTTTACTCCTTGGGGATTCCTATCTCAAAAACTAAACAGCTGATGGTGGTGACTAATGGTGCCTCTTTGGGGGAGACATGTATGAGATTCATGTTAACCGTCCAACAGGAAGCCCACTGCCTGGCGTGCCTCACTGCAAAGCAAAGAGGCCCATGTGGGAATCCTCGCTGGAACACAAACCGAAAGTGAGATGTACAAGGATTAGCTGAATGGCTTCATGTCTCTTGGGGCCACGTCAGGCTCTGGAATGAATTTCCAAGGTTCCCTGTGATTTGGAGAGGGTTAATCTGGCTGGGGCAAGTGTCTGATGCCTTTTGGGTCCGAAGCCTAAATATTTGACACTCCCAACCCTTGGTTTTATAAATCTGATTCTCAGACTCATGGAAACTTTAGGGCTTTTAAGATTTAGATCATTTTAGTTTTACTTTTACATGGTATGTTCCTGTGCCTCAGTGGGACAGAGACAAAAAAATGTGATAGTTTTAGATTTTCAAAGAAGATTATTCCAGTTCAGACTAGAAATGAAAGGATATCTGTGTGAGCCAAAGAGATACTTACTAAAATATGTTTTCTCCTCTCAGAATAATTATCTTAACCCTCCTAAAAATACTGATCCTTACCCTTCCTCTGGATTTACGAAATGGCCTGCTATAATCTCTTCTCATTGAAAAAATTCTAGACCTCCTTCAAAAAAAATCCAGTGAGAGTCGTCTTAGGCTAGGGATCAACAACTGGCTCCCTGACATCAGAAGGGGATGGGGTGCAGGTTCTGGGGTGTGGTCTCTCTGCTTCTGTCTCTTCTGGGTAGAACACTTAAGAATTGCCTTGTTGCTGCCATAGATTCACTGAGGGTGTTAAAAATCTGACATAAGGGTCTCTCCAGGCCTTCAAGAAATTCGTAAAGGAATAGGCATATGGCTCACACAGACGTCTTACAGCTTGACTTCTGATTTGAACTGTTTTATATGTATGTATTATATATATATTAAAAAATATAACACGATTTCTTTAGTGATGCATCCCCTACCACACTACCACTTCTCTTCCTGCTATAGGCTTTCATAGTACTTGCAATTTTCCTTACTGACATCATCAATTATAGTTAAATTAGATATTCATTTTGAGGTTTATTTGATTTACTCTTTGCACACTGTAAACTCCATGAGAGTGGATGCCATGTCTCTGTTGGTCACCAGTGTATACCCAGCACTTGATATATTGGCACAGAATCGCTGCTTAATATGAGAGAGAAGGAGAGAGAGAAAGAGGGAATGTGTGTGTGTGTGACTGCAGACTGAACACAGACCACGTGCTAGCAGGGCTGGAATAACTTTCAGTTAAGAGGCTTGACATCCTCCCTCAAATGACTTACCTGTGATCTCTGGGAGGTAAATGAAGCATGTTGACCAAAACAAAGAGAAGTCTAAAGCAAGTTTCCCCCAGTCCTGATAGAGTAAATACTGAGCATGGCATCCAACAGGGGTTAGGCACAAAGTCAGAGAAATCTGAAGGGTTCAGGAAGTCCTCTTGGTCAGAAACAACCAAGAGTTCCTTTAGGACATTATTGGTGGCCCTCTCTGTCCCTCATCCTCCAAAGGCCCTCACCTCCTTCATGCCTTGACCCTATGCTGCTCCCTTAGCTTCAAGGCAGCAAGAGCATGTGCTGATCTTGCCCAGTGCCCCAAGGCGAGGAGCTTGGCTGCACTTCTTTTTTGAAATCCAGTGCTGTTCGGGTCCACGTGGCAGATGTGCTTGGTGGGACGTGTAAGAGTACTTAGAAGAGACAGGAAAGGAATCTGTTCTCAATGTTGATTTAGAATAGGAGAATTACTAGGAGAAAACCAGAGAGTCTTATTTTGAAGGACAGAAAGACTCAATTCAGTGTCCAACTTAGTCTTCAGCTGTGTGACCTCAAGCGAGCCACTCGATTTCTCTGAGCTTCTCATTTGTAAAATGGCCTGCCTGACTAATAGTAGTTCCTTCCTAGTTTTCTTGAAAGAACCATGAGAAAAGGTGTGTGGTAGTACCTTTAGTCCACAGAAACAGGGAGAGAAATGGGACAAAATTCTTGAGGAAGGAGAATGGAGTGAATGAGGCAGGGCCCCTGAAAAGACCTAGATGAAACTTGAGACCTGATAATGCAAACGTGTTTGAAAGGAGTCCTTCCGACCTTTCTGGAAGGACCCCTTTCTGCCTTTGCTGTGGCCAGTTTTTTCATTGACTTAATTTTAAAATTTGCAGCTGTGACTGACTGCCAGCTATTCTCCCAATTCCTCGATGACCTGCCCAGTTCATGTAGGAAGCTCTGTTGGCCATGATGTCTGTAAGCTAAAAAGAGGGTTGGTTTATATTTAGGGACGGTGCAGGAACTCCTTTGTCCTCAGCTCCCTCTGGGCTGAGGGGCTAGCGTGGGCGGTGGTTCTACCCCTCTCATCACCAGGCCCCTCAGAGTTACCTGTGTGGTGGTGGCTTGGCCTTCAAGGTGCTGAGACTTTGATCAACCTGTGGCAGAAGAGTTGTGTGAAATCCTTCCTGGATTTCTTTTTTTTAAAACGCAAATGGGATCTGGAATTGATCCCAGATAATACATCTGCCTCTTAATTTCACTTCAGAGGGGCAGGATAACAAGAAAGGCGATGAAGACAACTAAATGCATTTATGATTTATGCCCCTTGTGATAAATCAATGGATGATTTCTCCCCAAAATGTGGTCACTGCCCAGCTAACTCATACCGGCTGACACATCTGTGAGATGCATAAGGGAAAGGGGGCTGAGCTCCCTCCTTGCCATGTGCACACCAGGCCTCGAACCCCACACCCCAAGGATGGGGATTTGGACATGTGAGAGACAGGGTCGTCGACACACAGGAAGATGGCAGCTTCACTGCCACCTTTTTTTTCTCTCCTCGAGTCTGTGTTTTCCCTTCTTGTAGCCTGATGGTGCAGTTATGTTCAGCCTGTCCTTGGTTCATCTCCAGCATTCCTTTCTGTGCTTGCCTTCATGTGTGTGGTGAGTTAGATTTTTCCATTCCCTAAAGGTGATTCGATCAGGCCAGTTCTCACCAGAGTCCCTCAAAGCAAGTGGGGAGAGTGGAAAATCACATTAACTCTTTCATTAACTCCAGCTGTCTGTGCCGAATCCGCAATGGCAAGGAGGTTTTGTTTTGCGGGCCAGCTCTGGGCCTCTGGAGGTGGCTTTCTGCAGTGCTCTCTTGGGAAGTGTTGCAAAGGCCCATCTGGCTCAAAAACAGATAGGTTTATGACCAGCGAGCAGTGTCTTCCTTGCACAAGAAGCCAGTGGTGGCCCCCATGCCACCTGTCAGCCATCCCTTTTCTTTGTGGTTTCTTAATATCCTAAAGGCCCACTCTTGCCTTTCTGTGCTAGAATAGCCATATCTACATCTTCCAAAATATTCTGTCATGAGAAATTTTCAAAAACCTATTGAACCATTTGTGGCTGCTTGGCAGTCACGTAGCATTTGGATTGCTTACTTCCTTACCATTTTGAAAGCATCATCTGAAGCTAATTTATCCAGGAGTAACTTGGGCTCTGGAAGGGAAAGTCACATTTGTTTAATAAGTTACCTGCGAATGAAACTGCTTGGTTGTGCTTCTCATTTTCCTCTTGTTGAAAAATGTCTTTGTTTTTCCATTTTTGCCTTTCTTTACACAAACGTGAGAAACTCGCTGGGATACACTTTGAAGAGTTATGCAATGTCATTTTCCTCACCTTGCTTTCTGGAAAAAAAGGTCAGAGCCATTGCCTAGGCCTGTATTGGGAAGTGAGACCCCCTATAGACGGAAAAAGGCTGAGCAGGAGGGTCCTGAGGCTGGTGCTTTCTCTGTAAGGCCAGCAAGTTTGCTGGAGTTCCTGGTCAGAGTGAAAGCTCAGCAAGGAGAGATGGCTGGAGATGGAGGTTCTGGCAATAGGCTGGGACATAGTGAAGCTTCAGCTGGAACCTCTATGCTGAGACCATATCACCCTGCTTCATACACACTATGTATAGAAAGGAAAAAATGATCCAGCTAGTAAAGGTTGTTCATTTGATGTCTCTGCTGATCCCTCACATTACCGTTGTCCCAGCCAGAAATAATATACCTGCAGCTGTGTTTCTGTAGGACAGCGGGGACATCTAATAATATATCAGCTGATCTAAGCTGCGTTTTCTCCAGTGATGCCCCAAGGGGAAGATATATACTCCATCTTTATATTATCCAGTGGTTCTCATCAGAAACCATTGCTGTGGAAATGACTTGTCCTGTTTGCTTTCCTTCTAATAGGAAATCATAAATTAAAATAGAGCCTGATAGATTCTGCTTAATGCCAAATTGAAATCCTCACATATTTTGTTGGATATTACATAATTAGTTGACTTCTCAAAGGAGTTCTAATTATGCCTGTGGAATAAGCTCAGGATAATGAAATGCATTCATCTCTTTGGCAAGCCGTCTGTTGTTTAGCGCTGAGCTCCCAGTCAGTCCTCTGGGGTTCCCCTTCAAGCTCAACGAACAAAGCTTTATTTACAGCCACAGATTTTGGAAATGAAATACAAAGTTATTTTATGATGTACTTCTTTTTTATTCTCCCTAAGAAAATCAGTAAGCTTCATATACTGGTAAACGGCCATGTGTAAAGTAGCTATTGTAATCCGAAAACATAAGTATTCTCCCACAAATGCATTACTAAGGCTAATAATACCTAAAACAAACAAACAGACAAACAAAAACCAAAAAAAAAAAAAAAAACACACACAAAAAAAACTGCCAGAGATAGGAGGAGAATAATGACAAGTCCAATGGAAATGAGTTCTTTGACTCTGAATTTCATTTCATGATCTGTAAAAGAGTTAGATAGGCAGGTGGGAGGGCGAATAGATGGATAGATGGATGGATGGGTAGATAAGCGCCTGGATGGTTGGATGAGAGGGCAGATGTGTCTTTAAATGGATGGATGAATACCTGATCAGGAAGGGATATAGGTGGAAGAGAACTAAGTCAGGAAAATTTACCTTTGGATATATTATTCTGTATTTGACTGTTACAGAAATTTATGAGGGAAAAGGGATTAGTTTCTTTCTAATAATTCTTTATTTGTAAAAAGAGAAACTAAAAATTCTTTTAACTTCTCAATAGACAGCTTAAAAGGTAAACAGCACAGATGTAGGAAAAGCTGATTTGGAGGAAAATATAAGAGATGTCTCTGAGACAAATTAGGTAGAGATAGCCTTACATTTCAATAGCATAAAATAGAAAATAAAAATTTTTTCTTTATAAATTGGTCATTGATAACCAAATAAAATTAGAACAAAATTTTGCCTAAATTTCCCTGAAAAGTAGATTGCTCAATATCCCATTAGTGAATGGAACCTGAGCCAAGAATGAGCCATTCAGCGTGAGGTTTATGAAGTGTTTCTGCCTCAATTTCTATATTTAATAATGAAGATGCACAGTATAAAGAGGAGATTTATCAAACCCCATTGCCAACACAGGCATAGAGAAAATGCAGAAATGCCTACTATTTTCCTCCTCCCACTTAAGCAATCATGATCTCTTCTGATGGTTACAGGCACCAAGGGCATTTTTGCTGTTTGCTGTGAAGTCATCGCCTCTCCATATTTGTCCCTTGAAATACATATAGAAAGGAAGACCTGAAAAGATGTTAAACCAAGTTTTCCTAAGAGAAAAGATCAGTCTTATTTTATGACACATGATGCAAGGTGACTGAGGGAGTACCTGGTAGTACCAGGGGAACCTGGACTTACATTATCCCCAGCACAGCTGGAAATACTTTGTGCCAACAGACCCCTTCTGTCTGGCCCAGCACCTGAGGCAGTAGAATCCTTACAAGAACTGCCCATGTGGTTCATGGCTGAATTCCAGTGGAACATCTGTGGACAGTTCTCTGGCTCTAGGATTGGATTTTCCTCCCATCATAAGAGTCATTCATAAACTCTTTTGACCAAAGGGTTAGTTTGTTCCTGTTTTTCGCAGAAGCAGCTCACTCTGGCTTAAATTCCCAAAGATCAGGTCCCATTGTGTTAGTCAGATATCTATATTCTGGCAGACACAGCGTAACTGCTACATGAATATTGTTCTAAAAACCTCTAAATTGGATCCATTCATAAGCTGTTCACATGAAAAGGACCCTTCCTTGAATTATTTTTTCAAACGTAATATTGGAATCCTAGAACGTGAGGATTTGAAGATACCTTACACGAGTGAGAAATATAAATCATTTTTTAAAACTAAATATGACACCTGCAGTTTTGTTTTGTGCTAAATAGATATGTAATCAGTAACCATCTTCTAAGGTAGAGGCTGGAGAAAGCAATAATAGTAAGGTCAAATGCCACTTGTAGGGGACATATGTGTTTGCAGTGGTTAGATGAACATGTCTTTGTTTTATTTCTGTTATTTCAAAAACAGCATTCCTACTTTCACTCAATACCATAGTGTTGAACCCTGAAAATGGTTGCATTGCTTGTTATCAACAATCTCTATCTGTTGAGTTACAAGAAGAGACACAGTCAAGTTTGTTGAAAAATTATAATAAATATTTGGGTCATGTATTAAAAGAGTCAAAATAGGCATTTTTAAATTTGAATTTTGTATTAGCTTGAGATGGCAAAAAAAAAAAAGCAGATTTGGCATGAAAAAATAATTTTCTTATTCAAAAACTCAAAGGGCTATTTATAACTATTATGCAGTGTTTGAGGAAAATTCTATTTTAGGAACAAATATCTTCAGTAGGCCTCAAGATTCAAGACCAAAAAAGCAAATCCCCTGAGTGCGGAAGAGAATGCTTTAAATATTAAGAATAACAAATTAGGTCTGATTTTAAAAAGTAGGTCAATCAAACATACAGTTCCTTGAATTCCTATTCTTTTTCCATGCTGAGTCATTAGCATGTATCTAAGAGAAAAGGACCCTAGCATCATTCCTCCTTTGCACGATAATATTTGATCAAGTATGAACAGCCTGGCAGAGTCCAGGAGGCTGAGCTCTGCCAGCAGGGGTGCTTCCAGGATGTTTGGTCCAACACTCTGGGCACCAGGAAGAATGAAGTTAACGTGTGGGTAGGGCCCTGCCATTGTTTAGGGAGGCACTCTTGGCCTTTCGCTGTGTTTAATTACAGTGACAAAATCTCAGTCACTGTTTGTACAGGCTTATTCCTCAGGTGTAGAAATGCACTGTGAGCACACTCTTGGCATTTGCTTTGCAGCAAGAGTTCTTTGTCTTTTAAATTAAAAACAAAATCATTCTGTTCCTTCTGGTGTTATAAAAGTAAATATTTTCACCAGATCCTTACGAATTGCTCTGGTGATGAATCAGTTTGTCACTTCGGCCATCACTCACTTGATGTAGGGGACAAGGACCCTGGATGAGAACCCATGCAATTGATCGAGGACAAGTCTATCTGTGAGCTTGCTGTCAACATTCCTTAAAGACCACAACCCTCACATGGTCTCCAAGGCCTTGCTGAGGTTGGGTATCTAGGATCTCTTAGGCTTCACCTCCAACCTGGGCTTTTTCTGTGCCAAGACACCACTCTCCCTCCTGGAGAGGACATGTGCATATGCTGCTTTATCCCTTGTGATACTCCTATTTATTACTCAACAACACACACATCTTTCAGATTTCAACCCAGGCAGGCCTTTTCTGTGCCCTATCACCAGCCTAGGTCATATTCTTTTGCCATGCTTTCACATGGGACAATCTTCCTTTCCTCCGTGCATTAACAAGTCTGTTTCTTACATTCTCGTCAATGGTATTGTCTTATTGTTTGGCTCCTTTATGAAACTATATGTTCCACGTGGCAGTGTCAGAGCCATCTTCATGGGGATGCTACCATGCTGTTGCTCACGGCTGCATGTCAGAAGGGCCCCTTGCTGGGCTTAAAGCTCTGCTCTTGCCATCTTGAAATCCTTAATACTTTTTTGAACAATGAGCCCCACAATTTTATTTTTCACTGGGCCCCACAAATCATGTAGTCAGTCCTGGACTGGAGCCATGTCTATTTCTATCGGATCTCCAGGACTCGGTATTCGTTCAAGAAGTATTTTGTAAATGAATGTTTCAGTGACAAAAGATGATCTCCTTTCATTAGTGCACAAAGTATAAAATGCCTAATACCTAATATCAAGTCAGGATGTCATATATTTTCTTGGCAGCTCACTACTTAATCTTATTCTTTTCATAAAGTTTGGCACATGCAACCGAATTTGAATTAAAGAGACATGCATATTATGATCTAAGAAAAAAATTAGTTATAGTAAAGGAAATATAAAAATGGGCAGGTCTGTTGTTAATTTTTTGTTCTATATTTAGAAATAAAAGGGTGATGTTTAGAGAGCAAAAAATGCTAATCATCTTGCAAAGAGCTCTGTAATAAGCTGGGGCAAACACTGCCTTGGAGAAAGTATCCTTCAGATGGTAGAGGAACTTGAAGCAGGGATTGGGGCTCCTCTGAAGTAAATACAGATGCTTTTCCCTTTGTACCATCAGGGCCAAGAAAACACCAGAGTAACAACATGCCCAGTTTGATCTTGCCGTCGCATAGTTGGGGGAACCTTGCTCTCCCCCATAATAGCACACTTGGCCAAATATCTGCTGAGGAGTTTATGGAGAACATGCAAGACTTCCCCATTTCTTACAGCATGCCCATACATTTTCTGTCACTTGTCTGAGTTGGACACATTTTTCCCATTCTCCCTTGCCCACCCCAAAGGTGACTGCTGCAGATTGTGGAGTTGGCAGGATTTTCCAGTCTGTGCCGGCACAAGCTGTTCATAAATTAGGTGCACAGAAGTGTGATGGCAAGGCGTTTCCTCCCGGAGTTCATAGGCCTTCCAGAACATTTATGTCTCATTACAGCCCGTACAGCAGTTTATGCCCTAATAAATCAGAGAAGCTTTGCAGAGATGGGCTGGACCATAATGAATCTTCCTGTTGGCATTTTCCCTTTACAGGCACAAATAATGGAGCAAAACTGCCCCATCTGGCCACTCTGTATGAGGGAACTCACAGAGGGAGCCATTTTCTCAAGCATGACAAAGGTCACTGCAGGTAGCAGGAGTGAGGGGTGGCAGCAAGGGTTCTGAGTGACAAGGTGGAATGAAGCCATTTAGGAGCCTTTATCACTGTGATTATAGGCATTAGCTGAACTGTCAGGGTCCTGTTCTCCCTTCCTGTGATGGGCCTCATGTCTTTACTGATTTTTCACATTTAATTTCCAGACCTGTTTACTGTCTGGCAAGCAGTGCAAGTGGACACATACCCTCAGCATGGCGTATGGACCTATTCACTTTGATTTACGTTCCATTATCTTAATAAGGTGCACTCTCAGCTCACTGGGAATGGTTGCCAAGCAGATTGAGAGGGGATCACCTTTTCTCTCTGCCTTCCCTCACTGGTGCAGAGAGATGTGTGATGAAAGCCAAGTAAATATGGAAATTATTATTAATTATGTTGTGATGGACAGAAATGCATTATTCTGGCTAGGAAATCTACTTGTCTCTGGTGGAGGTTTACCAGATGTTACAAAGGGGGGAAGGGGTATGAATCCTATTAAAAACAGTGCCTAGTAGTAACTGAGGAATTTGTTTTTGAAGTTTATACATTTTCATAAGGGAACCCATTCCCCATTTTAGAAGTAAACAAATATTGATCATTTTCTTTGTACCTGGTAACTGGGTTCTTATTCCATTGGGGAAAAATTTACATTCAATTAGATCAGAGAAGCCATCTTGGTTTTCCCTGCTTCTCCACCCTCGCCGGTCTGTGCTCCTGCACTTTGCGGTGCTGTGGAGGTGCTTCGGTTGGTGCCTGGGCTGCTAGTTTATGTTTGCATAAAGGCTTGTGGGGGCCCTTGGAGAGTGGAATATATCTGGCCGGACCTATTTCTATTCCATAAAGGCGTTCCTGGTGCTTCTTCAGTAATCACTTTGCTGCTGGGAAGGCAGAGGAGAAGCAAGTGAGGGAGTACGTGATTTATCAAAGCTGACAAGGAGAACAGAGCTCCTCCATCAGCCTCAGCTACTCTCATATTTACATAACACCTTCCTCCCAGTATTTTCCCCAGCAGATGGCCAGGTGAGGTTCATGGACTCTGAACGGAAATACAGCTGCTATGGGGCAGGCACGAAGGATATTTTGGCCCCTCTCCCAGCAGAATTACACAAGGGTCCATGGAGGGAGGGGTGGAGGAAGGAGGCAAAGTCACTCCCCAGCTGAAGAAGCCCTGGAAATGTAGACTGGAAGCCAAGTGCCTGCAGATTGGGAGGTTGCCAAGGCCCAGCGCCCCAGGACTCTGGAGGAAGTCAAATCCTGGAGGAGTTAGTAACGGGCCACAGGTGGGTCTGCTCCTGTCTGGCTTACTGTAATGAGGTTAGTGAGCCTTGATAGGGTCACAAAGGTACATTAATGTCTTGACTGAGATGATTGTGTTCTGCGAAGGGAAAAAAGAATCTACCCTTCAAAGGGATTCTCCAGGTAAACTGAAAGTTCTCTCATCGTCCTGCTTTATCAAGATCCCAGCGCCAAATAAAGCCCCTGCTCTGTCTGGGACTTTGCTCTGGGACCCCATTTGGTACAGGATGTGAACACACACAGCTGCTTTTTTTTTGAAGGTTTCCATTTGAAACTGGCTGAGCCCTAGCAGGTAATAAGCTCTCTTACACTTGGAGCAAGTGGTGCTTTTATTACACCACTTGATCAGGTTGTCCACTTTGCAGTTCTTGAGACCTAGACAGAGAGAGCTGGGGATTCTGTGTGTTCCAGGGAATGAGGCCAAGCTGAGAAAACAGCCAAAGGGTCTCAGTTCAGCACCCCGCCCCCAGTGCCAGGTTCTAACCCCACTTAGGCCTTTTTCTTTCTCTGAGACCTTGGGCAGACCCCAGAACTTGTTCATATGTCACATTTCTCTACTCTTAAATCTGCTGATGGAGACTCTAGCTTCATCTTAGGGAGGTGTTCCTAGAATAAAAATTAAAGATAAAAAGGGTTTGTTGGGAATAATCTGCTATCCCAAGCCTAACTCACCATCATGTTTCTGGCTTGGTCGGGACTGAGGGTGCATCCTGGGGGTGCACGTTTGACATAGCCAAGTTGCCAGCTAAACCACTCTCAAAATGGGTGACCTTGTGCAGGACATGTAAGGCCTCTGTGCCTCAGCTGTCCTGTGTGTAAGTAGAGATTGTCTTGTTAACTCTCTCTTAGATTTGCTGTGAGGATTAAAGCAGATAATACATGTAAAACCCATAGTGCAGTGGCTGGCACCAAGTACATACTCAGTAGATGACAGCTGTAATGATGATGACAGTGAGGATAATGATGATGATGATGTCTCTTTGGGAACCCAGAGTTCAAAGACCTGGATGCTCGTTTAAAGATGACAAATAGATTTAGTTTCACACTCCAACTTCTGTTGATGGGGCAACTGTTAAGCAAGATTCCAAGACTGCATTTAGGCTTAGTGAGAGAACACCAGAAGCAGTTAGAGGTGTGTGCCTTTGGACATAGAATCCAGGGTGAGGAAACACCATGGAGTTGCTTTAACATTTTGCTGACACCCTAAATAGCTGTGTAATCTAGGTTCCACCTCTCTTAGGATCTATTATTTTTCTAACCTATAAAATGGGAAGGTTGGGCCAGATCAGTGTTCTTAGAGGTGTTCAGCTGAATATTAGGAGGTGTTGTGGGTGAGAGAAATGTTCTTTAAGTAGGTTTTGGAAATGCTATATATAATTTAACAAGTTGCAACAGATTTCTTTATTGCAGGACTTCTAAGAACCTTTAATGCGCTTGAAAATTCTAAGAGGGGACATTCTTCCCACACGTATCTGATTGTGAACACATTTGTTTGTATAACAACAGCAACTTGTGAGACTTGTGTTGCACAGAATGAACTTTGAGAAATTAGATTATCAAAAGAGCCTTTTCCCCCCCTCTTCGAAGTGTTGGAATCTGTATTTCTTAGAAACTCAAGTAATTTAATGACTGCTTTTCTCTATCGTGAACTGCTCACATCTTATCAAAAGTGCACATTTAAAGTCCACATTTAAATGATGATTCTTCATTGCTTAGAACAACTTTGAAAAATACCAAAGGTAATATTTAGTAAGACACTAATCCTTAATGTTTAGAAACGTTTCATTCCAAAGTTTTAGTTGCAAGTCATTCTGATGGGTTTGGCTCACTCTTTGGGTAAAATACTTTTTCCTAAATATTTAATCTTCCTCTTTGGGCTGGTCTTGCACTGAGGCCCTGTGGAGTGAGAGACACTTTGCTCTCTCCTCTCTGCCTTAGACTCCATTCTCTTTGTCAGGCTGTCTAAACTACCTGAGAGGCAAAGGAAAGCCCAAGTTTGTCTTTGCGCTTGCCCCAACCAGCATCTGTGTCTCTGTGGCAGGTGAGGAGTAGCAATAAAAGCAGCCTAATGGCACTGGAATACTAAAGGTTTTTGTTGATTTTTCAATTGTCATTAATAAATAACTTTCTCTTTTGTGTCATCCCCAAAAGTTGCTGAGACTGTTTTTTGGTAGCAGTAATGCTGTACAGTAAGTTTGGGAAAATGGTCTCTTTTAGCAAGCAAAGGCTTAGAACATGCTTCATGCTTGGTCTATAGAGATCATCCCCAATGTTCCTTTTTCTTCTCCAAGATGGCACAGAACATTATGTCCACAAAGAAGTCGCACAGAGCACAGGCCCTTCGATTCATTTATGCACGAGTGATCAAGTAAAAGAAAGGAGAGGAGTGTTGGAGGAAGGAATAAGAAGACAAAGGAGGAGGAAGGTTTGAGGAAAGAAACGAGTGCAATTATTGTCTCTGGAGAGTTGAGCAGAGAATAGGCCAGGGGAAAATTAGAAGGATGCCCAACAATGGGAGGACTTACTCGAGACTTTTAATTGTAAATTTAAAGTGGGATTGGTCAACACAGTTGTATGTTTTTCTGCAGCTGTATTAGCTGCTTGGGTATAGGCAGAGGGGAGGTGAAAAGTTGTATCTATTCAGGGATGGGGTACAAATCAGATGGAAGGAGAATTAATGGAGTTGAGAGTGGGTTCAAAGGGAATAAGCCTTGGAATCTAAAGTGGGTAAGGAAGGTAATCAGGATAGGAAGCAGGTGATAGAGAGTGGAGGGAAATGAGCTGGTGATCTGAAAATTTGAGTGCAGAAAATCAAGATTTCAAAGGTGACACAGTATTGAGAATAGCAAAGTAGTGACAATGACAGTGACTTTCTGTCAGGCCAGACCATCCAGGTGACCTCTTGTGCTGCCATTTCCTGACCTTCTGATCACTCATGAATACTTCAGTATTGGGTAATGACTCTTTCTCCACCATCTTCTTGTCATCATTCTTGGTGACATTAACATCCTAATTTCTGATTTTCTTAGCACCATTCCTCCCAAAGATAGTATCCTCTATCTGCTTCGAACCATCTACTCCTGTGGTTATATCCTAGGCTTCAGATCATATATGTTCTCTTCCAAAGAACCCCTATTGATAGTCTGCATAGGTAGCCTTCTCTGGAGCATGCTTTTGGAAGTGCTGGGTTTGAATCCCAGTGCAGCCACCAACTGCCCATTCATTACTTCCCTGAGCTTCTGGTTCCTCACCTTTGGTTACATGGATCATGCAGGGTGGTTGTGGGAATTGTATGTTAATGCATGTAAAAGCCCTGACCCAATGCTTGGCTTATATAGTGGCTCCTCAGTAAATATTAGTCCCTTTCCTCACTTCTTCCCAGCAGCTTCTGGGATATCTGGACCTTGAAACTTAAATCCCAAACTCCAACTATTAAAGTGACTATGCTCCTTACACGTAACAGAGGTGATCGAAGGGATGGTAAATGGGAGTTGGAATGGATGCATAGGTTTCATTGCCAGCTTGTGTCTGAGTCTTGGTAGGACCTTGACAGATGTTGACTCTGCACCTGGGCACATTTGGGTTGCTCAGTTCCTCTTACAATAAGATATATGTGTGGGGTGGTGAACAAGCAGTGTTCATGGGCCCTAGACTCTGGGCTGTTTGCAGGACAGAGGGATTCATTCGAATAAATGAGCCAGGTAGATGACATATGAAAAAAACAGCCTTCTGCTTCATTGTGATTGTTCTTCCTATGGGCTAGCAGGAATTCCAAGGAGCAGAGACCCAACCAACTTTCTCCAAGGAGTACTCTTGGTATTATTTTAGCCAAAGGACTTCAAAAGAGCACTGCCAGCTTCCTGCCAAAGAGAAGGCAGAGTGGATTAATTAAAACTAAATATAAACCTCAACCAGAATTGCTCTTGTGGGTGGAGGGAAGATAGATTGGCCAGAAATAAGATTTTTGAGGTCACCTCTGTTGCATTTAACTTTGACCCCTGAAAAGGCTGAGGGAGAAGAATTATTTTTGCCACCGGGTAAATAGTCCAGCATCCACACTGCATTAGTTCCAGTTCAGTACATTTAGGGAGGTGATAGTCAGTTATGGTATTGTTTTTTTGTTTTAAACTCAAATAATGTATGGTATTTGAGAGTCAGAAAAAAGTTGATATATGCGTGTCCTTGAGCATAGCCCCCCAGTTAAATAACTAGATGCTGTTCCAGGAACAAAACTTATCCAATTTGCTTTAGAATCTTTCCCCCCCCCCCTTTTTTTTGTGTCCCACAATATATAACTTTATATTCTAATATTAAAACTGTTGTAATGTTGGGTGTTCTTGAATAGGAAATAAGAACAGTATCTGGTACCATGAGCCTTATAACCACTTGGTAGAAGGTAAACTTAGCTGCCTTATTTTAATTTTTGTCATTCTATAGGAGGATGAAAAATAAGAAAGAAGACAGACCTGAGCATATGTGATATCTTCCAAGTTTTCTTTTTTTTTTTTTTTAAGGCCAAGAGCTGTAAATGGGAAGATTGATTTGATATTTGAATAAGGAAAAATATTGCTCTCATCACCTGCGCTTATAAATGATAACCTTTAATAAAAGGAATTGGCTCCTATTTCAAGACAAATAGGTTTAAATTCTTTTCAAATAAGCGTCAAGATTTAACAGACTTTCAGAAGCAATGCATGAATTATGAATTGTATAGAGTGACTAGATGAAAATCCAATTAGTAATAGTTTGAAACAATTCAGTGGTATTTGAAGAATTGTCTTTTGTAGCCAAAGTACTTTCTCTTTTTCTCTTCTATCTCAGGATATGTTATAAATCATATTTTATTATTATGAAATGTTATAAGTTTTATTCCAGTCAATTTGCTATTTGGGTGGGAAAAAAGTAAAATCTCTGAGCCAAAGAGAATATTGGAATCATGGTAGTGGCTATAGGAGTGGAGTTTGATTGATTAAGACATGTTGGGTGGTGGAGAAAAAAGAATTTTAGTCTTAAAAATAGATCTTTATCAGAGACAGAGAATGGGCAAAGGACTACAGTATTTAGAAGGGAAAGTTGAGTTACCTTTAAAATCTTGAGTGATAAATTTGTGATGAGAGTGTGGAATGAAGAAAGAGGTGAAAAATTCACAGAACAAAAATAAAAAATGCTGAGTTTTTAAAAAACTCACAAGGAATAGATGGAGTTAGCTATAGACGGGTCTTGATTTTGGACTTCTGTTGAATATAATAATCTGAACTGAGGGATCTGAAAAAAGTTTTAGGGGCTTAGATTGGTAGGATAGAAGGAACTTGAGGGAATCCTAGGATGATAGGCTTGCCTTCCAGTTTAGACAGGTCTTTCTAACTTGGCCAGAGGGTTCCAAGAATGAAATGGTCCAGCTGTGGCAGGAGTTGAATCTTAATGCCTTCTGCATTAAGATTTGGTGCCTGTGTGATTTCAAGTTTGCTGTCTATTTCGACTGAAATGTCAAGAAGTGAGACTGCAAATCAAGAATTTAAGAGAAAGAAAATTTAGTAGGAAAGGATGGACATATAGGAAATACTAGAAATTCAATCACATCTGAGGGAAAAAAGCAAATAAAAAGTAGATAAACAAGTTAATTTACTGCATAAAAATTTCTGTATTCAGGAAAATTTGCTTTTTCCTCAGGTTTAAAAATGTTTTCTGCAGTTTACAGAGAATTACGGGCAAACACACTGGCTTTCTGATCAGATGGGAAAAATATGCAGTGGCAGCTCAAGTAAGGGGCTGTATTGGAAGTCCAAAGAAATTGGTTCTGTAAGCATTAGTATTTGAAATTCAGATGTATGTCTCTTCTTAGTGGATAGTGGCACAAGTAATGATTAAATATTCTTAAATTTGGCCAGCCGAGAACACAGAGTCCAGGAGGTAGATTAAAGGGCTCAAGGCTGAGCTGTCAGCCACGGTCTGTAGAGAACATTCTCGGGCTCTGTAGAGAACCAAATCCCTCTCTCTCTCTCGAGTTCCCATATGCTGGACTCCCATCGGTCCTTTTTCTTAGCCTCCTTGAGGATACTTTAGGCTCCACAGGGGGAAATGGAGGGCACTTGGTGCTCTTTGAGCCCCATGGGTGTAGCAACTACAAAATCATCAGACCTTCAGAGCTCCGCATATACCTGCTCTTGTCATATTTCTGGGTATTAGTATATTCAAGAAAGATTGACTCTTCCTAAATCTTCTCAAAGTAGTTTTCCTATACTGCCAGGGAGAGAGGCCGAGGCAACAGAAAGAAATTCAGGGACTATCCAGGAAGAGATTGAGGACTCCAAATCCACAATGAAGAGACTATGTGCATCAATCCCCAAGGCAGCTGGAGTAGCAAAGGGTCCAAGCCATGGTCAAGTCCGAAACCCAAAATGTCATTTATCTCCATATATTTGCTCAATCCAATACCCTCTGCCTAGGATTACCCCTTCTCACCCTTTAAGCCCTAGTTAGAAATGTCCTTGTCGCCAGTAATTGCTGACTTAAGCAAATGGATTCAGGACTCTATGCAAACCACACCTTGAAAATGTACTTCACATTGGGTTCAAGGTTAACAAATGAGAGACCTGGTCAGCATCAGGAAGGTAAATTGGATTCAAAGAAGAAACCATTTATTATTTTTAAATAAAATGGCAAATCTAAATATTTTATATAGTGAATACAATTACTTTTTTTGGTAATTGCCAGATTTGTAAATTATTTCATGTTTTGAAACTTTGAAAATGCAAAATCCAGTCTTTTATTGCCTGCCTGACCCTGAACTGGTGTAATAAATCTCAGTGAATTTCATCATTATTGTTAATTTAGGTTCTAAAACCTATTCTTAATGAACATTAATAACAGTAGAAAGAGATATTTCAGTTCTTCATCTTTTATGTAGGAATTAAGATAACATTCTCATGCAAATCACTTTTGTAAGGGTGAGTTGTAGGGCATGATTAGAAGAGGGTGAAATTGTAAAATAGCCTCCAAATTCATTTAGAGGAGAAAAAAAATTGTTTACAGGAAAAAAAAAATTACCAACTAAGTCCCTGGATCAAATGTATGGACACTTCCAAAGACATGCCTCACGTAACTGTGGGGAAGGAGAAGCTGATCATCTTGCCCAGCTCAACAACATTTTCTTTTTATTTTAAGGCTTCGTTCTGTTGCCTGCACAGATGTTTTTAATTTTTCTGGGTGTGTTTATATGTTTGCAAGTTTCTGAGGCTGTGCTGATGAATGGAGTTTTTATTGAATTTATATGTAGCTTTCAGATAGTAAAAATGTGCTTAAGCTTCTTCAGCTTGCCCCTGACCCCCAGTCTGGGTCTTATCTGAGGAAACGTATTCTACTGTCTTAGTACCCTCAGGGTTTCCCTGGTCTGTGCCTCCATGTGCTCCTGTAATTAAAATATTTGAAAGGGAGAAAGTGGCATTTGTCAGTTTCAGGGCAGGATCAGGAGAGACTCGGTTTGTTCTTGATGAGTTTCCCCTTGGATGGCAACAACTGACCCAGCAGGGATGGTTCTCAGTGAGCATCCCATTATGCCGTCTTACATAGACAAGAACATTTACTTCCAATTACAGTCAGGACCTTTAAATTCTTGGGAGTTTGGGGGCCGTCAGAGCCATTTTGTTAAGTTTTAAAAATGAAATTATAATCAACTAGGGGCAGAGGTGAGAGAGCCCTTCATCTGGGTTGGTTACATCCCAGGTATCTAGTGAACGCTTATTCCCTGTGTTCTTGGCATGGTGCTGGCCATGGGAGGCATGGGGCCAATAGCCCAGGGATGCCTTGTTCCATGGGGTATTGCTTCTGGGTGAGAGCTTTCTGCTGTGGTGAGAGAGAGAGAACATATCTTGTTCGTTCAATTATTTTCTAGTGGCTTTTTTAATCCAAAACCTTAGAGCCATATGAAGTTTTTATTTGTGAAATTTTCCCTTTTTATTCCAGTGTATAAGACTACTTAGGGGTAACAGGGAAGAAGCAGACGGGAGCCCTGACTTCTCCTGACCAAATCTCTTTAGTCTATGACACCACGTAATTGTGTTTACAGATAGGAAGTACAGTGGAAATATTAAACAGAGCAAACATAAAAGAAGGTGGACGGCTGAATGAGCAAGAGAAAATGAATTAACTTTTAAATGTCTACATGCTCTGAGCTTTTAATTTGTGAATAACTTAGGCTCAGAGAAAATACGTGATTTGCCCAAAGCTACAGAACTGATATATAGGCACTCGGATTTGAATACATGTTGACATGATGGCAGTTTTATGTTTCTACTATGTCGTGCTCTCTTCCTTATTTGTGTAAAACAAAACAAAAACACCCTCCCAGCAGGTAGGCACATGCACACGCACACCCACGCACACACAAACCCCCCAAACCCTAGTAATGTGATGATAACAAAGAAAAATATTTCAATATGAAGATCAGAAAAAATGGAGAAGCATAATTAATATGTGTGTGGACCAAAAGTTCTTCTATGTTTTATATTGTTAGAATATTGAGAATGAAATGAATTCTGCTAAGAAGTAGAATTAAGAAGTTTAAGTTCAAAAAGCAGATGATGTTAATGCTTTCAGAATGATTTTTAAATATACCTCTTTTCATAAACATGTCTGGGAACCTAAAAATGCAGATTTATTTTTTCTCACAGGGTTATCAATAGTAATTCCAAAGCAGCAGGCTTGGGGAAGAGCTAGGGGTAGCCAGCTGGATGTACGCTACTTGGGGAGACCAGGTTGAGACTAAATGTGTTCTTACCACCCCAACATCCACAGCTAGGTCTACACAGCTAGGTCAGCCCAGGTGACCCTTTGAAGCTGCGCTATTAACATTATTTTCTGAGTTGATTAAATTGTATGACAGTGCAGTAAAAGCATGAAAAGTGAAAACTGAATCCTGGTTATCTTGCAAAAGCAACTAGGTAAAGGTTTTTATAAACAAGCCAATATAGATTGTGTCCTCTTCATTTGCTCCCCTTGTAAAAAGTTTCTCAGTGACAGGAATAAAAAAGGAAGACAACTGGAAATTCACTTCTGAAATGAAACACTGTCAGATTTCTGCATGAGTTTCATAGATGCACCAGCCTTCTCCAGCCGTAGGTTGCTGGGAGATAACTTGTGTGAGATAGTTGCTTCTCACAGCTGGGAGTTCTGAGCCCTCTTTTCCCGTAAGGACTCTTAGAGCCAGCTTCTCTATGAGGCTCAGCTTGCTAGGTCCTGAAATAAAGACACAAAAACGCACACACAGACTAAAACCTTTCTGGGCGACAATGGGCAGCAGTATGAAGTAGTGGTTACAAGCATGGGTTTAGAGTCCAGTGATCAGCATTCAAATCCAGACCTGACTACTCATGAGCTCTGTAACCATGGACAAGCTCTCCAGGAGGAATTACTTCAGCTTTTATGTGGAAGTACTCAATATTCCTCTCAAAGATGGTAAGGATTAAATCAATGTGCACAACACATCTAGCGCAGCGCTTGGGACATGGAAAACTGTTCCTCAATGTCTGCTACTATTCTTCTTCTTCTCCCAATTCTGCGTTCACTACCAGCATCAACACTATTAGGTTCTCAGGTTGCTGTAACAAAATACCACAAACAGTGGTCTAAAACAGCAGAAATTTATTCTCACAGTCCTGGAGGGTAGAAGTCTGAAATTGGTGCCGGCTCCCTCTGAAGGCTCTAGAGAAGTCCCTGTTCCATGCCTCCCGCCTAGCGTGTGATGGCATGTGACAGCATAACTGACCACCTCAGTCTCTTCATGGTCATCTTTCTTCTTTATGTCCGTGCCCAAATTTCCCTCTTCTTATAAGGACAGCTGTCAGTGGATTAGGGCCACCTTAATCTACTATGACTTTATCTTAACTTGATTATATCTGCAAAGATCCTTTTTCCAACTAAGGTCACAACCACAGGTACCAGAGGTAAGGACTTTTGCATTACCTTTATGGGTTACAAAATTTAACCCACAACAAACGCAGTCTTTATCTTAGGTCTGAGGGAGCCCTGACTTCATCTCGTAGCAGGCACATTGTATAAAGTCACCTGCTTTACCAGCTGCATATTTCTCCTTTTTGCTCATGAGTGGACCTTGCCAACAGAGCTAACATTTACTTAGCATGTTTCCATGGGGCTTGTTCTGACTTGTTTACCCATGATACATTTTGTGGTTTGAAAAGATATTGTAGGTGCTGATAAAATAGCAAGAGATACTTTTACCTTCCTCATTTCTTGTGAGTCTCAGGAGATAGCATACAAAATTGAAAACCATTATTAAATGTCATGTTCAAGAAAATCTCCTGTGCATTGAGAAGCTCTCAGCTGATCCCAGAAACGGTGAGAGCAGCCCAGTGGGTCTAGTCTGATAAAGGTAAGTATTGGCTGAATGGCGTGATTCTCAGCCAAATAAGAAGAGGGCCTGCAAAGTTGCCTCATCCTTTAGTCCCTTCTGTTTATTTGCATGTGTCCTACCCACTTGGAATATAGAAATCTGCAGGGACATCTGTTTACCTTCCAATTTAGCAAGACCGGAAAGCCCTGACTTTGATTAAATGTCACCTTACATTCTATCGACTCCTGCATGCGTCTTGGCAGCTGGGCCAAATATGGAAAATGACGTTGTCATTTTCCAGAGAACAAAGGGCTGTGGGCCTGTCTCAGAGGACTGCTCAGCAGCTGACAGTGCAGAGGATGGCCTATGTGAGACTGAGAGGTTACGGATTGGCTCTGAGACATGAGACAGAAAAAAGGAAAACCACCAAAACAAATAAGCAAGCAAGCAAACAAAAACACCTTGAATTTAGTGAATGAGTCAGGGTCCTGAAAGCTTTTCTGCCAAGTGCCATATAGTAAATATTTTAGGCTTTACAGCTCATTGAGGTCTCTGTCACAGCTACTCAACTCTACTATTGTAGCATGAAGGCAGCCAGAGATCACATGTACACAAATGGGCATGGCTGTATTCCAATAAAACTTGATTTACAAAAACAGGCAGTGGGCCACATTTGGCTCATTGGCCATAGTTTGCTAACCCCTAGAATGAATCAGTTAATTTGATTATTTTCCTTCTGATTTCTAGAAGCTATTTCCTGCATTTCCTTCTATATTCTAGAAGTTGATTTCTCTCCTTTTCCTAGAAGCTTTATAGTACAATGATTAAGAACCAGATTCTAGAGAAATAATACCTGAGTTCAAATCCTACTATTGTTGTTGACTTGCGGTGTAAACATAACCTCTGTTGTTGCCTCTGGAAAAATAATATACCACATATTAAGTGCTTAGCATGGTGGCTGACTTATAATAACTACATAACTGTCGATAGCTAGCTATTAGTACAAACAATTGCAAAAAGACTTCTCTTTTCATAAAGGCCACCCCTGAATGGGATCATTTTGTGTTTAGTGAAGTTTTTTCCAGTTCCTGTTACCTGATTCCTTCCTCCACTTCATCAGGTGAAAATCATCACACTCTCTTCTGTGCTTTCATGCTATAATTATTACCATATACATGTGCGTTCTTTTAGTCTATAGGAGGCTACAGGGCAAGGAGTATCCTCATGTCACTGTATCCCACTCCATCACTTGCCTCAATAGTGATCAACACCACTTGCTGAATTCCCTGGCTATTATAGAAATGCTTTTTACTATGGTGTTTTGAATTGACCTATTTCTCATAGCAGGACTGTATGAATTCAAATCAGGAAATAGAGCAGTGTCTCTATTTAGTTAGACCAGGGTTTGCCAAAATACAGCCTATGGGCCAAATCGAATCTGCCACATGTTCTTGTAAATAAAGTTTTGTCGGAACATAGCAGTGTTCATTCACTTGCATATTGTCTGTGGCTGCTTTTTCACTAAACAACTGAGTTGAGTAGTTGCAACAGAGACCGTATGGCCCACAAAGCCTAAAATATTTACAGAAAAAGTTTATTGATCTCGGGCTAAGTCTTCATCAGTACCCTAACACTTGTCCTTAAACTGCAGGTGATTCAGACCAAGTACTTCATTCAGAATATATGCACAGAAATTTAAAGTTGCCTTCCTATCTCAAAATTCATAGTCAAGTGTTAAGGTCATGATGCCTTTGGATCTACAAACCAACAGGGGGCAGAAGAAAGTTTTAATTATTGGATTTAAGTTTAAATGTCTTCACAGTTTTCATTGTGGGCTTCAGACTGCAGACTGACTAAAATTTAAGCTTAGTACATGGCTGCATTTCCCAAATTATGCGCCAAGGCGTCCTAAGGCATGGCAGCAAGATCCCAGGAGCTCTGCAGGATAGTTTAAATTCCCAAGGGAAATACAGTAACACTCAACACTGACATTGCATGAACTGTTAGCTTCAGTGGATCATGCTACTCTTCTTTGTGAAGACGTGACATTTTGAAGTTTTTGGCAGTTACTGTAATCTAGAAAGCAAGCACAAGGTGAAAATCGATGTGGAACAGGAGGAGGGTGTTAGTATCCAGTATACTTTCAAGGCTTGAGAACTTGTGCCTGGTCCATCAGGTAAAAATGATTGTTTAAGAATGATATAAAATACTATTATTTTTTTTAAAATACCTATTAAGTTTTTAGGGCATAACTACTTAATAAATGGGACTTTTAGGTATTTTGGCCCCAGGTTAATGTGAATCAAGAAGGTTATGGCACCTCTGATATAGTCTTTATAAGTGGCATATCTGAGTGCCAAGAGGGAGCACCTAATATATTCTGGTATTCAAGCGGGGCTTTTCTTTTTTGAGGGGGGAGGGGAACAGTTTCCAAGTTTTTTTTAAGGAAATAAAAATTCTGCTATATAGATGGGAAAACAGGAAATTGATCGTCTTAAAACTAGCTAGTTAATATATCCCAAAGTTTTGGAATGAAGTATCTAAACCAAAAGGAATCACTTGGATTCAGCTTCTTCAATAAATAATAATTTAATGCTTATTATATGTTGGAGACATGACACTAAACAGAAAGGCATGTGCTTGCAAGAGTCATTGTAGGAATCATTTCGACAAAGCAATTTGGCTTTCTAAAGGTTGCTAGTCTCTTCCACACTCGGCTGAATTTGATTTTCAAAGGGGATATTTAATGCAGTTCTTTGCAAGCTGCTCCTCCAGATATATCACACTGATATTAGATACATATAATCACTAGAAAATTTTACTACTGTGAATGAATCTTCTGTATTCAGATACCCTATAGGCATTCTTTTTCTCAAGACCTTGCCCAATAATTTTTTTTTAACCCATAAGAAAAACTCTGTGAATTTTTTATCTTTGCATTGACATACCTAGAATGTTCTTAGTGATATGCATTGTAATCCCTCTCAGTTTTACTTTCTTTTACAGTGTATAGGCAACTTTCTTTGTTTCATATTTTCTTAACTGCTTATGAGTCACACTAGCCTTTAAAAATGAAAGAAAGAGATTAGTAGATAACTCCTTAATTAATGGCAAACATGCGCTCTGTCCCGAAGAGTAGGGAGCTCTTATTCTTTACTTTGTGTTAATTGGTCAGATATTCATTGTAAATATTCTGTGTCTGTTAAATTACCTGCTGATGTTAGCTCAAATAGAAGCCATTTGTATCCCTAAAGAGCCCTTCATCTATTTTCCTTTCTCCCTTCTTCTCTATACTCATTTTTTATTTGTTATCCTTTTTCACTTTCTTCTTTCTGTCTTTCCTTCTGTCCTTTTTCCCATGAATGTCCAGGAAGAACAGGAAGGGTGGAAGAAGGAGAAAGGCAGGCTGCACAGCCATTAAGAACACATCTTTGGATTCAGCGAGGTTTGTATTTGTACCGATGTTCTCCTGATTGGCTACATGCACATCTCCAGACCTCAGTTTTCAGCCTGCGCTGTGGTGACAGTAAAATGGGCTAGAAGGGTGGTCATAAAGATTGAATGACATAGTATACATAAAGCACTTGACATAGTTCCTGACACAGGAAGAGTTGAAAAGTCGCATCTGATCTTACTAATGCTAATAATTGTAGTGATAGTTGTTAAATCTCACAGTCAATTTGTAGTCTTTCTCTTGCTTCTCTGGGAGCAGCGTTTGACACAGTTGATCTCTTCCCCTTCCTTAAGATTTTTTTTCTTTACTTGGCGGCCAGGATCCTCCCCTCACCAGCCTTTGCTTTTCAGCCTTATTTTCTGGGTCCCTCTTTTTTTTTTTTTTTTTTTAACCTTAAATGCTCCAGGTGCAGGGCTTGGTGCTGCTTTCTCCTCTGTCTGCACTCACTCCCTTGCATGGTGATCTCATCCAGGCTCATTTCTTTCAATTCACATACCTGTTGACCTTTCCCAAATGTATGTCTCTAGGGTACACATCTCTTCTGAGGCTCAGACCTGTTCATCCAAGCACTGCCCCACCTGGTTGTCGAATAGGCATCTCAGACTTCTCCTCAAAGCTCAGCTCCTTGCCTGCTCCTCTCCTCTCAGCCACCACCCTTGCATGTGGTGGCAACAATGTCCTGGTTGCACAAACCAGCAGCTTGGTGTCATCCTTGATGTCTCTCTCTCATACCCGTCATCCAGTCAGTCAATCAGGAGGTCCTGTTGGCTCTGCTTCCGGTATCCCGGACTCTGACACACACACCCCGCCCCCACCGCCAGTAGTCCACTCACCAGGACTACTACAGAGCCACCTACCTGGCCTCCCTGCCTCCTTGGCAGCCCTGCCTATGTAATCTGTTCTCAACATAGCATCCTTTGAAAATGTAGGTCGGTTCATTTTCCTTCTTTGCTCACAGTCCTCTGGCAGCTCCCATATTCTCAGTGTAGAAGCCAATTTCTCATAAAGAAGCTTTATCTCTACTTGCCCTGCTCCATCTGCCCACATGGCACCTCTCTAACTTCTCCTCTTCTTCTCTTATTTCCGTGTCTCCAGCCTGGCTGGCCTCCTTACCACTGTGAGACAAGCCAGTACTTTCCTGCCTCAAGGCCTTTGCACTGCTTCTTCCCTCTGCCTGTGGCACTTTTCCTCCAGATGGCTGTTTGGCTTCCTCACCTCCTTTAAGACTTTTCCCAGATTTCCCTTTCTCCATAAGATCTACCGTGACCATCTTATTTAAAATTTCATCTTCCCACTGTCTCTGGTTTGGGAACTCAATGCCTATTAATTTGCTTTAATCCCCCCCACCACCCCTTTCATGGTGTTTTTATGTGTCTTCTCACATACTATACATTTTTTAAACTTATTTTATGGCTCGTTGTTTGTTCCTCTTCAGTGAAATGTTAGCACCACAGGGATGGGAATCTTTATAGCTTATTCAGTGATGAATCCTAAGTGCTGAGAACAGGGTTTCAAATATAGTAAATGTGCAGTACATATTTGTTGAAGCATTGTTATTATCATCATCATTATCATTATCATTTTTATCATCTCCTTTGTGTCAACAGCTTATTTTGTCTACACATTGCATAGAGTATGTTATCTGGCTAGTGGTATGAGTTGTGAATTGTCATTGTTATATTAACACTTAATTAGACCGTGTATCTTTTTTTTTTCCTGGAAACAGGTAATTTGATAGCAAAATTGTATTTAACTGAGAAAAAAAACTGCAAATCATTTGAAATCATATGGAAAATTAGAAAAATGTGACTTCGTAGGTATAATTTTTTTACTAAGACATGATGAATATATTTTGTGTCATTTGCTTGTTTTATTTTGCTTTTTCATTTCTACCGTGTCTAGAATAAAAGGGAAAAGCTCTAAACTGGTCTTGCAAGAATTTAGGCTATACTTCTGAAGAAAGTTATCTTTTGGGGGTAATGCAGCAAAGCCCCACTCAAGTATCCTTCCTTCCCACCCAATGATTGATTACATTTTATGGCATTTAGTGACTTACAAATGACAAGAAATATAAAGTTGGTCAGTTAAGCTTTTCTCTATATTTTTGGGGTGTTTAAAGATAACTTTATAAATACTTTAGTCCTCTAATGGATTGGGTTCTGTCCGTTCTTAGGAAAAGAGGCCTGGGTTCCAGCCATCTAAAGCACTTTACTGCCCCGTGATGGCCAACCCCTGAACGAAAGAAAATGAAGCTGCATCACAGTTACACATGTCTTTGAAATTCTCATGAATAAATGTCAGACCACAGAAGTTGCATTTCCTCAGCTAAAAGTGTGATCCCACGCTGGGCTGACTCTCCTGCCCCTTCCCCAAGGTCTTCTGTCCAGATTTTGGCAGCACTGGGCACCATGCTCCTGGACGACATCCCAATGCTTTAGGATGCCATACTAATAGTGCAGTGTTTATAATCAGCAAATGATTATGTGGGGTTCACTTGAGTAGCTTCCAGTCACATGTGGCGGCAACGTTCAATGCAGTGAAAAGGAGAAGAGAGAGGGATGTGTGATGGAAGCCTGGCCGTACTTAGCTTGCCTTGCCAAGAAGAGGTTATCAGAATGCCAAAGAATGATGCCCAATGTATATTCCCAGCAGAGAGCTTAAAAAGAAAAGTAATTATAGTAATCTCTAGCTTTGAAGCCCTTAGTTTATTAACATGAAAATGAGCAAATGCTGAATTTCAGATCCCAGAGGGGCCAGCTCTAGGGCCTATGAGAGTGGGGGGTGTTGCTGCTTTTGCCTGTAGGACACAGTTTTTAATTTATTTAATGTGTGCTTAGTAAGGTGTTCACATTAGCAGGGGTTTTTCTAAGCTTCAAGAGCTGATTCTTGGGTGAGAATATAGTGGAGGTCTCCATCAGTCTTTCTGTATCTTTTATTCTTGACTGTGGATAGTCCACAAGTTGGCATGATGCTGTTCTTCACAAATAGCTCAAAACCAGTTAAACTAGTGATATTAATTTCTATTGATCCTATGGTCAAAACTGTTTCTCCTTCTCCCTCTCTAAGAATTCTTTCAAACCAAGCCCCGCTCATGAGAGCATTGCAGGAGAATGCCACCTAACACGCTCCTTTTCCTTGTCCTGCACACTGTTGGGCACCATGCCTTCAGAAGTAGCAGGGAACGTAGATAGTTGTGCCGGATGCAGACCCAAGTACTGAGCTGTGGACTCAGAGGCCCCCTGCTTTCTTTTGTCTTTGGTCAGAATCTGATGACTCTCCAGATAGTAGTTAAAACTGAGTTTCCATTTCAGCTCTGGATTCTACCGAACTTTCTTAGCAACTCCCAGGCTTCAGCTCTCTGAATATAACCCATCAACAAGCAAGATGGACTCCAGCCCAGTTACCTGTTTTAACTCACCAACAGCCAGGATGGGCTGCAGCCCAGTAACCGTTTTCTTTCATTCTGCAGGCAGATTTGCGTGTCTCTAGCAGCCTTTTTGGAAAGAGTTACTCTTATTTCACAGATGTCTGTGCCTGGCCAAACCTGTTCAGTGCTAACACAGTTATCTATCATCCTCTGCTGAAAATTTACCCAGCGGCAGGCTGAAGAAAAAAGCCATTGAGGTTTTTCTCCCACAAATGAAATTTCCAACTCTTTGAATTAAGATGTGTAGATTGGAGAGTTGGCTACCGGATATCTGGATTTCATGGACCAGTAAAATGTCAAAATAAAAAAAAAAAAAAAGTGTGCAGTAGCATGGAGTTGGCAGATTTTTATTTTGCTTGGTCAGAATGTTAAGATAAACAAAACAGAATAACCATTATCTATTACCCATCATGTAAGAGAAAATTGAACATTTTCAATGCTAAAATGTAGGCAGGATATTATCTTACAATAAAAGACAGTCCTTGAATGAAATACATTTAACTTTTGTGTTATTTTCCTCATTTCCCTTGGACTGGTAAAGACATATTTCCATAGACCAGCTGCTTTTCCTAATGGCGTTTGTGACCATGGGACCAGTTAATGAGAGAAACAGTCGGCCTGCCACTCAGATTTCGTGATAAGACTGCTGGGGGATGCTTTCTGATCGACACTCAAAATACCAAGACTCTAAGGAGCTACTTTGAGAAGGAACCTGCAGTTCCGTTGGATGTTTGCCCCACCCCTCTGAGAGGACCCTTCCTTCCCATCCCCTCCTCTACCTGCTTCCCTACTAATCTACTCCCTTTTCTTTATTGGTATATTTTACAGCTCTGTTATTATTATTATTATTATTATTATTATTATTATTATTTGTCTTAAGAAACAACAGAAAAATATAAGGAGATAAATAAAATTTTTCTGTAAATGTATTTCCTAGAAAACACATAGCTGTATGTTTTTCATAAAATAATTTTTTTATCACTCCTTCCTATTTACATTATTATCACCTTATCATGTCGTGAAATACTTTAAGAAAACATAATTTCAATGAGGTGTAGCATTTAAGTTTAGTTTTTTCCTTTTTCTCTTTGCTATTTTAAAAATTATAATCTTGTGCATATCACAAGTTGTTTCTAGGATACATGGAAGTTCGATGACTGGTTTCAGAATGGAGCGTTTTAACGCTACGGGTAACTTCCCGAGTGGCCTCAGGAGCAGTGGCACCAGTGTGCATCTCCACTTGTCATGTGCCAGTGTCTTCCCACTACCCACCAGCTAATACTAGAAATGCACTTTGAAAAAACCTTAGCTGTCCGATTGTTAATTACCTTAATCGTGATGCTATCATGGGTATTTGCACATGTCCAAACTCATCAAGTTGTACACACTAAAAATGTGCAGTTCTTTCAATATCAGTTATACCTTAATGCTATTTTAAAAATAATATAAAATAGTCTACGGCTATGCCATCCTGAATAAGCCTGATCCCAATGGATCTTGGAAGCGAAGCAGGGTTGGGCCTGGTTAGTACTTAGATGGGAGACCACCTAGGAAGACCAGGTGTTGTAGGAGTAAAAAATAAAAAAACGAAGGATTGTAAGCTGACAAGGTCCTTGCAATCTGTGAGGTCGACCAAGGGTTGTCTCGCCTAAAAAAATAATAATAATTAAAATAAAATACCTTGGCCAATCTGATTGAAGAATAAGTGGAACCTCCTCTTATTTTGCAATTCTTTTATTACTCATATGATTTTTACAGCCATTTTTGTCTTCTCTGTGAATGACTTATCAAGCTCTTTGCCTCTTTTTGTTTTAAATCAAGGAATTCATCTTTTTCTCTATTGATTCGTATCAATCCTTATTGACCGCTTTTTATATAAGAATACTAATCTCTGTTATCCGTGAATATTTTTCTCTCTCTTTTTTGTTTGTCTTTTGATTTTTATGGTGGCTTTTGCCATGTCAAAAAATCAAAAATGTGAAATCGGATGATCAGTTTTTTCCTTCCTGGTTCTGCTTTGGCTAATGCTCCTGAAAAGGACTTTGCTTTCTTATATCTCTTCTTTTCTTTCCTCTCTTTGCTTCTCTCCCTACCTTGGTCCATGGAGCTGGGGAAGAGGTGGGAGGCATGACCAAGATCGAGGAGTAGGTGTGTTACCATCTGTTATTTTTCTCTCGGGCTTGACTCCTATACTGCTTCTCAAATCTCCGTGCTTCTGGCTTCTAGTAACTCTATCATTATAATCAGATAAAAATCTTCTTAGTAGCTTCAATTATAGCAGCTGACAGCTGTAACTTAACAAATAATTACTGGTGTTGTCTGTGCTTCGGGCCAGCACCTCCCAAGTCAGCAGACTGGGGTGGACTCCTACAGCCTTCGTAGTTCATCTTGAGATGGTTGGTGAGAAGGTCCTCATACCGGGAGCGCTGATGATCCGCCTGGCAGGGGAGGAGTCTGCTTCTGGTACTGACATAAAGAAACTATTTTCAAATGCCTTTGAGGCCCGATGCTATCTGCAAAGCATAGAAATGCATTTACCTTCCTTCAGCTGACTTTCTAATTCCCATTGTTTGCTTTTCCTTGTTATAGGATGTTTCCCTCAGAGAATTTATCGAGTCTGTAGGTAGACAGACATGCACCTAGCATCACCACATCACTTGGCAAACTCATCTTCTTCGTGGTTCCACCTCATGAAAGACCCCAATTCTCTTCTTACTAACCCCCTGCAGATGACATATTAAAGGATGCTCAGATGGATGTGTCTCTTAAATTAGCCAGCAGTATCATGGTAAAAATCATCTCTTCTTACTTTGTATTGTCTCTCAGCCTGTTTCCTGCAGGTTCAAGAGTGTCCAGAGTTTTCCTGCTCGGGGGACTCACCAGGGAGAAGCAGTTTTTCTGAATCTGTGATTTAAGGGCTCCTAGCTTTGGAGTCTGCTGGAACTCTGTTAAAAAGTCAGATTCCTGGCCCTATCCTCAAAGGTTCTAACTCTCGGTTAGGAGTCTGTCTCAGGTATCTGCATTTTAATAGGAATCCAAGATGATTCATATCCACAATAAAGTTCGAGACCTACTGCTTTAGAGGACAACCTGCATTTGCAGCTAGAGCCAGCCAGCCACACCCTCCCTGGCTACTGCTGTGTGGTCTGCGGAGGGTGGTTCTCATCTCTCACTGTTTCACACACAAGGAGTACACGAGTAAGAGCAGATTCATACCGTTCCTCTGGGGTCACCCCGCCAGTCCTTCAGACTCCTGTCTGTCTCACTCTGCAGCTGTGTGAATGAAACTACTGCTTTCCTCTTCACAAAGGCCTCATGGGGACGATGAGTGATAAGGGTTTAGAGAAAATAAGACCCCCAAGCGGTGCTCGTGAGGTTATGTGGCTCTTTCTTCACACTTTCTTTCCACACTTACAGTACATGGAACAAACAGTCAGGGGACTAATTCTTGAGCATGGCAACTAAGTGGGTAAGCTTTATTAGGCAGTGCAGTTGTTTTCACTTACTCTATCTGGACTGGGTTTAGGCCACTTAGGGGAAGAGATGGCCTCACAGGAGGTAGGGGCTCCAATTATAACGAGTGATGGGGGAACCTCCCCTGGGAGCCTAAAGCCTTGGTATCTTCTGTGAATTCCCACCTGAGTCTCAAATAGGAATAAGAAATCTTTGTGCTTCCAGGGAGGCTCTTGACAACTGCAGTAGAATTTGCTCAAAGCACGATTGAGAACAGCCTTCTACTCAAAGGTGGGCTCTTCGAAGCAGTAGCATCTGCTCTTCCTAATCTCACCAGTTTCAAGAGACAAGTAAAAATTTTGAGTTTGTGGAGGAAACGCCTGCCTGGCTGTTTGTATGGAAACCTCATTCACAATCATACATGTTCATTACCCTTTCTTGGCCTCTTCTCCTCTTTCCTGTAACTTTCTTCCCCCTGGCTGCAAGGTGCCCCCCAACTCCTATGGCCTGAAGGGAGTGGAGCAGTGTGCACACTTAACTTGTTTTTCATGCATTCCAGAGAGACAGAGTTGGGGTAAGAGTAGCTGTAGGCTAGATACTTCCAGTCCTTTTCTAGCTACCTTCCATGAATTCAAATCACCCATTTAATGGATGCCAAAACCATTGCTGAGAAGGGGGTGGGGGAGGGAAGAATGAAGAGTATGTGCTAAGGTTTTTTGTTTTGTTTTGTTTTGTTTTGTTTTAAGATGGAGCAGTTAATTCGTTTTTCCTTTAGCCAGACTTATTTTTTTCTTCTAGAGTCTCATTTCATCCGTGGGCATAGTGATCTGCATTGTTGGCCTATCATTGATTTTTATTTTTTAAATTACGTACAAGATGTTATCTAACACTTGCAACAAACAGAAAATAATGTTTATTGCCCCTTGTTGAGCTGTCTCCTCTCATTGTTGCTATTCTCTCTCTCCTTACCTTTATTTAAAATAATCAACTGCAAGCAAGCCAAATAACATTTTCAAGCTATTGTCAGATCACAGTGACAATTGATTACTCAGGGAACTTCCCAGGAAATGGCCTGTGGAAGTAGAATTAATATCAACAATAGCAGATTTGTAACCCCGGAGTAGTCTCAGGAATGTGAATAGCAAATTAGGGGGAATAAGTTTGGACATCAGAATTTTGGGGAAGGTTAACTTATTGACATACAGGGATGGTGTTGTTTGTTTTGAAGATGAGTCACAATTCTGTTTTCTTTTGAACTCTTTCAAAAGAACTGGCTTCCAGACAAAAAGAAATAGAATACAGCGAGAGTTGTCTGTTTTCATAAACTTTCAACTTGCTTTGTTGCTGGTCCTGTTTTTAAAAGTCGCCTTAGAAAAACATAAGACATATTTAATATTCTGCTCTGAATAATGTGATATTCATTTTGATACGTTCTTGGTCCCTATTGATTTTGAAAATGCTGAACACAAATACTTGACATTCAGAAGGGCAAACAAAGGATTAAAACAGAATCTCTACCTCCTGCTTGCAGTCATCTTTGAAGAGATGAAAATGTTCAAGAAAGCAGACTTCTTAGTCAGAATATAACATGATTAGAACATTTGGGGAAGGAGATGCAGCATGACTGGAGAAAATGTTAACGGCATATAAATAATAAATACATTTTCTTAACAGTTTTCATCCCTTACGATGGATTTTATAAATTGATACATGACAATAGCCTAAATGTATTCTTCTCCCACCCTGTGCATAACCCCAATGTAACCGTTTATCCAAGTACAAAGATGTGTGGGAGAGAGTGAGAGTTCATCTAAATCACTGACAAGCAGGTAAACGCAGGCAGCTCAGCAAGGGTTCGAGACAGGAATCAAAGATTATCAAAGCCATGTGAGGCATTTAGGTAGGAAGGGTGCAATTACTGTTATTATTTAATGGTTACTGAATGTCAATAGTGTGCTTCATTAGAAACATAGAAGAAGACCCTGAACTTACCCAAAAGACCTAAATTGATAATAAGCCTAATGCACCAAGGCATGACAAAACCCAAGGGTGTAAAAAAGTAACTCAAATCATAGCTTTTCCTCTGTCTCTGTAGGTCCCAAATTATTAGACAATTTAGACCCTTGTTGAATGAATGACCAAAAAAAAATATGCCGCCCAAACAATCATATTAACCATGAAGTTAAATTGTATGTGTTTTTCGGGGTGGGGGGTGGGGTGGTGGTGCTGATGTGTTGGTAACCTGTGTGGTTTCCTTAGGGTAGCAAAGTCCATTCCTAGCCTTAATTATCTACCCACACCGCTTAATCACAGCTAGGGACAACCAAGCCTTAGAGAAGCTAACAGATTCGCCTGGACTCACACCACTCCTAAGTGATGGATATAGAATTTGAACTTAGGACAGTCTGACTCCCAACTTATCCTCACCTGCCTAACCTCTTGTGACTTCTCACTTGTTGCTGGGTGAGTGCCAAGTGATCATTAACATCCATATGTGACTTTTCCACTGATATTTATTTGTCTATTTATGCTCCTCAGCTGATTTTCTGCCACTCCAGGGCTGACCGTGCTGTCCAATATAGTGACCATGAGATACATAGGACCACTTAAATTAACATTTAGGTTTGTTAAATTTAATTTAATTTAAAATTTAGTCCTTGAACACACTAGCCACATTTTAAGTATTCTGTAGTGACATTTAGCTCCTGGCAACCATATTAGAACAGATATATAGTATTTTCATCATTGTAGAAAGTTCTATTGGTCAGCACTGCTCCACAAAATGCTTCGAACAAATAATAGTCAAGACGTTGAATTTTATTATTTTTCTCTAACATACATGGTTATATCCTTAGTGTTTTAAAATTTATGAGACATTGGATAACGAGTTGGTAGGAGTGATAGTTATACTATGAAAAGGTTAAATTTTGATTACATTGACTTTATACTATGTGGTGGGCTCTGTGCAAAGTGCTTTCTATGAGTTGTCTCATATAATTCTTATAGCAGCCCACTGAGGTAGGTGCTACAACTAATCCATTTTAGGGTTGGAAACTCACATGCTCTAGGTCTCAGAACTATTCAGTGAAGGAACATGGACCTAACACCAATCCACTGGACTCTGGAGCTCTAGCCCTTAGCCATTGCACCACCTTCCCCAAAGTCACAAGTTCTCAAAAATTATGAGCTGTCTACTCTAAAGGCAGAGATACCAGAATTGTCTGCCCTTAATGCTTGTGGAACTGGGGACATTGTGGATGAAAGAAGTCAGGTTCTTTCCATAGTGCTTACGTGCATCCGAAGCCTAAAAGAAAACATTTTGCAAATGAACTAAAATTTTCTTCTAGACTTTAAAAATCATCTTCAGTCCTATAAGATGTCTTTATCTGTACACACCAAAAAAAGACCGTCTTGTATTCAAAAGTGGATCAGAAACAAAATATGAGAGAAACTGATTGTGTCATCAAGGTTTTGAAAACTAGTGATCTTAATGAAAATAAAATGATCCCTATATGTGAAAGAAGCCTAACAGCTGCTTGCAAGAAATTGCAGGAATTTTCCTGGGTTTCTTGTTCCATTCTCTCTACACCCAGGATACTTAGCTCTTGCTCACAAGATGTGCTTACATGATGTGAATACATGTCATGAACATCATTTCCTGTAAAAGGTCATTTAAAGTACCATGAAATTTGCATTATTCAAACCTATACAAGTTTCGTTGTAGCCATTTTGTGTTAAAATTTACCTTTAAAAATTTTATAGGCCTAATTCTACTCCAACTAATTAAATATAAAAGTAATTTCTAGATTCTTGGATGATATTAAATTTTCTTCAAAATAGCTAACGTCTCCACAATTGTAGTGACGGCCTGTTACTCAGATATTTTGTTATGGACAAAAAATATTTCTGAAAGCATATAGCTCAGTGCTGGACATATAGCATGGATTTAATCAACACTTGCTATCCTCCAATAAGGTTTTGACTGGAATTTCCTAGAATCCATGCACAGTTTTCCCAACTCTGCAAGGGTCTCTTTTTCTTGTCAATATTTAGGAAGAAGACATCCATTTAAAGCGATAGAGTTTCCACATGTCATATCTTTGCACTGAAGTGTTGTCATGAATGTCACTCATGCTCCAAGCTAAAAACCGTATGAGTCAGATTGTTCACAGTAGAGACCAAAGGGATGGTTAGATAATGAAATATGGCCTTTGGGGTGGAGACAGAGATATTAATCAAGAGCCACATTTGTTTGCAGCACTTTAACTGCTCAAGGCATCTCAAAATGACTTAATTTGTAGTCCAAACCCCTACCTCAAGCCCCAGGTAATCACAAGAGTGATGAAAAATGCTACATGCTCTCTTTCTTTTCCTAAGCTCACTTTAATCTTGCTCTTTGAAAGGCAAGTGGTTTCCTTGTGCAAACAGCTTCATAGAAATGTCAAATCTGGCACCCATGGTCTACGCTGAAGGGGAGATGTGGTACAAATTCTCAGTGCTCAGGACCCAGGCTTTGAAATGACTCCAGCTGTACTGCCAATGCAAATGCAGGGGGGAAAAATTACTGGAACAAATTGAAAGGTTATTCAGACTGGAATTTAGAATCTCAATAAAAAAGGCTTTTATAAGCCAAAGCCCTCAGAGTAACCAGATCATTTAAAAATACATCTTTTCTGCATTAAATGTAGTGTGACAGCCGCATTAGAAATGCTGCAGTCCAAGTATGTTCCTTAAACATTTTTAACTGACTTGTAAGGACAGCTAAAATCTTCTACTGGGGGGATGCTGAATCCCCATTCCATAAATAGTTTCCATTTCTTATTTTTTTTCTAATTTTCAATACCTTGCAAATGGGCTTTTGCTTTTCCCCTATGTTGCTTGCTGCAGGTTCAGTGGTCTCTGTGTGCTATGCATCTTCATAAAAATTTGTTGAGCTAGTAATTTGTTTTTTTTGATGTCATAGTCTTCCTGATCACTCAGATTTTGGGGATCATTAATAGCACACAGTTGTACTGGGATGGAATCTCTTTTACAAGATGTGTCTAGGCCTAGAGACACATACGTAACTCACCTACGGTAATGCAGTGACCGAAATGTGGGACTCCCTTCCTGTTGTTTAAACTCTTTCATTACCATTCAAGAGAAATGACTCAAGTCTGGTAGTTGTTAATATGCAACAACTACCCTCCGACACACACACCCCAGAAACTTTTATTTCCTTGAATCAATTGGGAGATTTTTTTTTTTCCAAGGAAAAACATCCCTGTGCAGAGTGGAGAGTAAATTGAAGTCAAAGTAGCATAGGTTTCTTGTCACAAAGGAATAGACTGATCTGTTTTGGTTTCTCTGCCTCTGTTGAGATACCATCACTAGCTCGTGTGTTTTAAGCACCATCCTGTTTCACACACTATAAAGCCAAATGAACTAGAGCCTCATTGCCACATTTAAGTTCAGTTCCTCCATGGATCCAGGGTTTCTTTGACCAGCAGCGTGCCCATCATAATCTAGCAATGCATTATTATTTTATTGTAGCCAGGTAAAGCCATCTTTTGACACAAGGTTATATCTTCCTCATCTTCTTCAGCTGAACCTTTGTTTGGGTGAAGCCACACATGGGATCTGTTCCTGGGATTGATGTTTCACCAGAAGCGTGGCATAGGGTGTTTCACCCCCAAAGGGGACATCTTCTCCTCCAGGTAGTGGCAGTTCTCATTGACATTTTCAACCATGAAACAAGTAATTGCCACATTTGACACATGCTAGTACTTGCCTAGAGTTATGCATCACTTGCCTCTTTCTCTTCCATTCAGGGACATCCTTTAGAGTTTAAGGATGTGGAGTGATATGATTAGCTGTAAGATTAAAATCAGTGTGTATTTATTCAATGTGTTATCCATTCTCAAAATGTGGTGCTTGGACTTCTGTTAGTCACTAATCACCCATGACTCACAGCATGTAGCCATTAAGACTAGATGCCCTTGAGCAACAATGCCTCTGGAGACTGTACCTGTTCCTGAGGTGTATGCATTCCCTTAAAATGATCTTGTCACTGCTTCTCAGGGTCACTGTGGGAATTGATGCTTTCCAGCTTTAGACCCTCACTCCTAGAGTGAGGAGCAGTGGAAGGCTTTGATAACTTTTAAAGCTCTCAGAGGGGGAAATTTTTGTGTGTGTGCCGACTATGCCAGCATCCCAAGCTCCGTGCGCAACATAATGGATTTCGTTCAGAACCCTGCACAGGCCAACTGTCATGATATGGCTGGGGAGCTTTCTGTCAGCTACTGTGAGCTCCATCACTCTGTACCCTACCTCCGTTTCTGGCTTCTCCATTCTTGGTCACATTTTATGAAGCAGCCAACCATCCAGATTGGGATTTCATGCTCTGCTGCACTGCTGCCCCAGTTATTTCCCTTACAAAGGCCTCCTTCACAAAGTCCTTCATCTAAGTAATGCATAGAAGGTGTGTTAAGGGGTAACAAGTGAAAGAAGGCAAGAGCCAGCAACTTCCCGAAATTTCTTGTCATTAGAGCATTTCTGTGAAGGCTCAACAATTTATTAGGCTGAGTCCAGGTAAAAGCCCCATCCCCCAAAACATATGTAATGAATTCAGACCTAATTGGCCACAGTCCAGTCCAGTTCTAAGGGGGACATTCTCGGCATTTTGGAGGTCAGAGTAGAGATTTGATTAGAAGCTTGTAATGTGTATTTCCTACATGTTATATTTAAGTTTGTTTACTACGTTCATTGGGCATGTCTATTGCCTTTTATTTTCTAGACAAAGATCAGGTAAATTGATCAACCTTGGTTCATTATGTCATTAATTCATTATGTCATCAATGGATAAGATATCTATGCCCTTTTCCAGATATAAGAAAAGGGTTCACAGAGCCACCTAAGGTTTGAATCGGAAAAAGACTCTGGGTTATGGATTAAGGTTGGCATCAATTTTGTTGGCTGGAAAAGAACCCTGCTTCTGTCTTTCATCTGTGGAATTTTTTTATACCGGGTACCTGGTCATAGTACCAGGGTGTGGCTAAAGTCTCTGCAGCTTACCTGGAAGCTGTCTTATGAAAAAGCCTTTGAGTAAGGGCAGATCGCTATAGAATTCCTGCTGGCCTATTGAATTTCCATAGTCTGCTCATCCCAGAATTTTACTCTGTAGGGTAGCTGGAGTGAGGGGGAAATTCTGGGGCATGCTACTGCTTGAATTTTTATTTGCTTGTCCTAATTCAGCAGGGAAAAGTGAGCATGGCGAGTAGCGTGTTCTATATATCTATGAAAGGAACCATTCATCTGATGGAAAGGGTCTTCTTAATCCTGTTTTCATTCCCTTTTTCCTGTGGGAGTCAGATCTCAGATATAATAATCAGGGCTTTGGGTGTGTGACTTTAGGGCCATCTGTATCCACAGAGAGGCTATAGATACACATTGTTTAAAGCTTTGAAGTACTGTCCATATTGAACAATGGACAAGGGTTATGGCCTGAGAAAAGGTAATCGTTTATTTGAAGCTAAAAGTCAGAAATGTGGGAGACATAATGTAAGTGCCTTTATTCCTTATCTCAACTCAACTGAAGAGCATATAAAACCATCAAGTGAAACTTTCCTGGGTTTGTAACTGAATGATCTATTTGAGTTCACCAATCTCTGAGAATGAGAAGTTGCTGGATGGTATCACATTATATATACAAAGGTGTTAACTGATTTGATAGCACCACTAATGTCTAGGCCACCACTGTTTTGCCTGGACATTATAATAAAAAAATGGTGATTTCAATTCAGCAGGATAACTTTTAAGGTTTAAAGTAATAGCTGGCTTACCCCATAGAGCTACCAAAGACAAAGTGACAGAAAATAACCCAAGTAAACACTTCTTCGAAAGGATGGAATTAAATAAGATCCTTTTGATTGGAGTCCTTGGGATTCTTGCCAAACTGGATTTGGAGTTGTTTATAATAAGTACATGTTGACTGAGGAGAGGCTCATGAAAGCTGAGTACCCTCAGCCTTGGTCCAATTATGCAGGGAGGTAGAGGGTAGGACTATTTGGAAAAGAGACAGATACCTGAATCTCTTAGAGAAGAATGCTTTTAAATGTACATTTGTAAATTAAGCCATAATTTGCATGCCCAAATCCCTGATGACCCTAGAATTTCCTCCAACACCTGAGTTCATGGTGAAGCAGTGAGATCCTTTTAGATTCTCATTTACTTTCCACTAGTCCAGTTTAGTTTCTTAATCTTGGTCTTAAGATTCTCTCTTTTTCTGTAACTCCCTTAATTGAAAAGATATGTTTTTCTTTTAGTTTTCCTCTAATTCTGGTATGATGAGATAAGACCAATTTTAAATAACTATTTACATCTATTCATAACTGTAAAATCTGACTTTATACCTGTCCTCAATTTTAAACTACAATTGCAGACTTCTTTTTAAATCTTACCTTAAAAAAAATTGACACCTCACACCTGGTAGAGTACCATCTTCCAATAAGAAAATATGCCTTTGGTTTTCACACACACACACGCACACACGCACGCACACATATACAATGGGCCGAGATGTGGGAGACAGAAATCACAGTGAATTCATTTATGTGCTCAGCATCCACTTATTCATGCATCAAACAAGTATTTGTTGAGCAACTATTATATACCTGGCAATGAACTAACACCTAGCCAATGGATAACACAGGTGAACAGTAGTTACTGAGGAGTCAGGAAATAAACAAGCAAACTTCGAATTATATATTTCATAGGAAATTGTGGTAAACATAAATGCTGAAGGCAAAGTAAATGTCTCGATGAAAGATGTATATTAATGTTAGGCTGGACTGTGTTGCAATAAAAATAAATAATAAATTTAAATGGCTTAATAAAAATAAAGGTATATTTCTTTCTCACATTACAATACGATACAAGTTGGCTAGTTCTCTTGGGGTGTGACTGTCTAGACTCTAGTACCACTAACTTTAAAATGTGGCCTCTGTAATTATAACGGAAGGGAGAGAAATGTTGAGGGGTATAACATAGGCATGTTTTTGGCCAGCTAGGAAATAGTTATATCGCTTCTGCTCATATTCCATTGGTCAGAACTTAGCTACAAGGACCCAACTTTACTGCAAGTGAGACTGAGAAACACAATTCTCCTGAGGGCCCAGAAAGAGGAAATGAGATTGGCGAGCATCTTGATTTAAGTAGAAGACTTCATTTAGATTAGAGACTCCAGGAGGATAGCTCTATAACAATGATTTTTTAAGCCAGAAATTACAATATTAAGTATAGATGCATTACAGAATATACATTCTTCTCATGTGTACAAATAATATTTTCCAGGATAGAGCAAGTGCTACATCACAAAACAAGTCTTAACAAATTTGGAAAGATTAAAATCATACCAAATACCTTTCCAACCATGATGGAATGAAAATAGAAAACAATAGTAGAAGCAAAATTGGGTGATTCACAAATATGTGGAAACTAAACAACATACTTGAACTACCAATGGGTCAAAGAAAAAAAACAAAATGAAAGTTAGAAACTATGTAGCAACAAATAAAAATGAAAATGCAACATGTTAAAACTTATGGAATACGGCAAAAGCAGTAGCAAGAGGGAAATTTATAGTGATTGACATTGATGCTAAAAAAGAAGGATATTAAATAAATAACCTAATTACATACCTCAAAGCACTAGGAAAGAAGAACAAACTAAGCTCAAGTTTGTAGAAAGAAGGATATAATAAAGATTTGAGCAGAAATAAAAGAAATTAGAGAATAGAAAAAAATCAGTGAAACTGGGCATTGGTTTTTGGAAAAGATAAATGAAACTGACTTTTAGTTAAACTGAGAAAATAGAAAGAAGACCCATAAAATCAGAAATGAAAGAAGAGACATTATAACTGATGCCAAAGAAATAAAAAGGATCATAAGAGATTGTTATGAATAGTTATATACCATCAGACTGGATAACTTGGAAGAAATGAATAAATTCCTAGACACATACAATCTATATTTCTGAATCATGAATAAAAATAGTAAAGATATTGACTCAGTAATCAGAAACCTCCCAAACAAAGGAAATCCCAGGACCAAACAGCCTTATTAGTGAATTCTACCACATATTTAAAGAAGAATTAATGTCGGTTTTTCTCAAACTCTTCCAGAAAGTTGAGGAAGAGAGTATACTTCAAAACTCATTTCGTGAGGCCAGCATTACCCTGATATCAAAACCAAACAAAGACTCTACAAGGAAAGAAAATTCCAGGCCAATATCTCTGATGAATACATGAAAAATCCTCAAAATAATAACAAACCGAATTCAATAGCACCTTAAAAGAAAAATACACTATGATCAAGTAAGATTTATTGCTCATGTGCAAGGATGGTTCAACATAGGCAAATCAATATGATAGATCACAAAAACAGAATGAAGGATAAAAATCATATGATCATTTCAATTGGTACAGAGAAGGCATTTGTCAAAATTCAACACTTTGTCATGATAAAAACTCCCAACAGATTGGGTATAGAGGAAACATAATAGAGACCACATATGACAAACCCACAGCTGACATCATACACAATGGTGAAAAGCTAAAAGCTTTTCCTTTAAGATTGGGAACAAAGCAAGGATGCATGTTCTCACAAATTCTATCCAACACAGTGTTAGAAGTCCTAGGCAGAGCAGTTAGGCAGGAAAAGAAATAAAAGGCATTAGAATCAGAAAGGGAGAAGAAAAATTATCTCTGTGTCCAGGTGACATGCTCCTATATATAGAAAACCCTAAAGACAGAAAATTCCTGTCAGAACTAATAAATTTAATAGAGTTTCAGGATAAAGAATCAATATACAAAGATCATTTGCGTTTCTATACACTAACAATGAACTATTTGAAAAGAAAATTAAGAAAACAATCTTATTTATAATAGCATTGAAAAGGATAAAATACTTAGGAATAAACTTAACTCTGGAGGTGAAACACTTGTATATTGAAAAACTAGATAAAATTGTTTTCCTCTTCTCTTTTCCCTTTCAAATGCTGCACAGTGAATATTAAACCTTTTAAACAAAGCCTCTGTTTTAGTGAAAGAAATAATAGGGTCAATCTGATAGTAGGAAGAGCTGCTTTGGTGGGAAGGCATTATACAGTAAGAATGAGGGTCTGGACAGTCTGGTACAAATTCTGATGCCGTAATTTACGAGTTGGGTGACCGCAAGCAAGATTCTACAACTCTTGGTGCCAGTTTCTTCATCAGTAAAACAGAAATCATCATCACAATAAAACCTAGCTGTGTTAGTTTCCTTTTTCTATTGTAAAAAATTACCACAAATATAGTGATATAAAACAACTCAAATTAATTAACAATTTGTAGGTCAGAAATCTGACACAGGTCTCAGTGGGTTATATTCAAAGTGTCAGCAAGGTTGTATTCCTTTCTGGAAACTCTAGGAGATAATTTTTCTTGCCTTTCCTGATTTCTAGAGGCTGCCCCCACTTCCTGGCTCATCTGCCCTCTTCCATCTGCAAAGCCAGCAATGGCCAGTTGAGTCTGTCTCACATCACAGCACTCTGATTCTGATATCCTCTTCCACTTTAAAAGACCCTTTGTAATTGAATTGGCCCAGCAGGATAATTCAGAATAATCTCTCTATTTTAAGTTCAGCAGATTAGCCATCTTAATTCCACCTATAATTTTAACTCCCCATTGTCACATAACATAACATCAGCACAAATTCCAGGAATTAGAATGTAGACATCATGACGGGGTAGGAGGATAGCATTATTCTGCCTACCACATTACCCCATAGGAATGTTGTGATGATTGAGTGAGATGACTCCTATAATAGCTTAGAACACTGCCAGTCACATAAGTAAATGCTTGATAAATGTCAGACATGACCCCATTATGTTATACTATTTGACAAAGTTGTTTTGCAGAGGGGCAGGCTGTTGAGGGTTCTGTCTTCAGGAAGAATCTGATGCTACCTTGCTCACTACTAGAAGTGATGATAAAAGGATATAGATAGAAGTCAGCCAGTTCCTCCTTGGGTCCTGCACTTTGCTTTTTGAAACCAAAGCTCAAGGTCCGAATCCCTTTGGAATGATGTGACTCTTCATAGTAAACGTGTGGTTTGGGCAAAGCCAATGTTATGAAGAACAAAAGTGGAGCAAACTGGGCAAGATCCAAGCAGATAACATTGTCTTCGCAGAAAAGTGGTTAGTGAAAAGGTAAAGAACCACTCTGCCCAGAACCACATTATATTACCCTGTGAAGGAGCCAGAGTCCAGGATAATGGACTCGAGAGTTGGACTTCCTTCTCTTCTCTTCTTACTATTTGGGTGATCTTCAGCCTTAGTTTCCTCATTTATCAGATGAGGATAAAAATAGTACTTACCTTAACAAGAGAGGAGGACTAGATGAGCTAACACAGCCCAAGTGCTTGGCATGGGGAGGACCTGGCAGTAAGTACTGGGTGGGGATAGCTCTGGGTTCTTTTGTATGTACCGAGGACCTCACTAAAAATAATTAGAGTTGAGAGAGCCATTGTCCTGCAACTGAAGCGAAGCTAGCAGGATTCTGAGTATTATCCTCAAAATCCTCTTCTCATGTAGTTAAATCTTGTAGTAAATGTTTATTCCATTAAAATTCCCTCCCTAGATTGCATCATATGTAATTACGAGATGAAAATGTGGTCTGGAAAATGAACATAGCCATTGTTCAAGTTTTACATATGTGATGATGGTTTTTGAATCTTCCTTGTGGGAGGAGGCTGTATTTGTTGGTTGAGGTGGATTAGGACAATTCGGCCAAGGGACAGACAGCAGACAGCCACAATTTCTTGGTTGGAAAGAAATATATTGCAGGACCTGGACTCAGCAGGAGTAACATCTCGTCTTGGGCTGTTTTCACCTCACAGCAGGAATAACTGAAGATAAAGACAAAGATGATGAAACACAAGATGATATTTTAATGTCACTGGGGCTGGAAACAAGAGTGCTGTTGTTTGCAGACAGCCTTTGTTCATCTGTGCAAGATTAGCAATGGCATTAATTTATTCAAGATTAACATTCAGAAGGAAAGCCATCAAAGCTAAAGCTCTTTCATTTATTGAGCACATCGTACTGACTCTGGGATGGAGGGAGAGTTGTGCTGTGCTCTGAGGCCAACACACCTTTGCCAGTGCTCTGTCTTATCTTAATAAGGCGACTTACTCAGTGGACAAGCCTTAGAGTCCACCTTTTTTAACCTCTTAGCCACACTCAGGATTCCTACATCGGCTTGAACTACCCCGAGATTCTTTAGATTTCTAAAGGTGAGAGCAATGGCCATGCTTGGTAAGTAGAAAATGGTAAGGTCAGTGAGTTTCACCTAAGGCTACTGTGATTCAGTTCCATGTTCCGGGTTCCCTGATATTAACACTTTTGGCAAAGATACTGCAACCATAGATTCTTTCCTCACTAGGCCAGTTCCTTAGCTCTGGCTCAGTTACACTTATCTTCATGCGGATGATGGTAGCACTGTGTTATCATAAAGACAACTTAAAAAAAAAAACTTTTATTTTGAAATAATTTCAGACTCACAAGAAATATAAAAATAGTATGGAGTGTTCCTTCGTGCCCTTCTCAATTTCTCCTAGTGATATAATCTTACATAAGCATAGTGAGTTAACTTTTTAAAGACCTTAATCTTTGAAGATTTCAAAAATAACATGTGATAAGGTACAATAAACTTATGTGTAGAGCTCTATGATTTTTTAGCAAGTGACCACTTACATATGAACACCATATATATTAATCAGAACCTACTGGTACCTCAAGAGCTTCCCTCATTATGCCTCTTTCCAGTCATGATGTCCCCCCAAATAATTACTTTTCTGACTTCTATCACCATGAATTAATTTTACCTGTTACTGAACTTTATGTAAATGGAACCATCTGGTGTATACTCTTCTGTGTTTGGCTTCTATCGCTCAGTGTTACGTTAGTTAGATTCATTCAAGTCATTGTGTGCTCCAGTGGTTTGGTTTGTTCTTATCACTGCCATGTTGTTTTCTGTAATATGGATATATCATAATTTACTTATCTTTTCTCATATAGATTGACATATAGATTATTTGCACCTTTGGCTATTTCAAATTATGCTGTTATAAAAATTATACTACACATCTTTTATTGCATATTTGTGTATGCATCTGTGTTGGGGATATATTTAGTAGAATAACTACCTTATAAATTATATATGCAGTGGGCATATGGTGGGCGCACAGTGGGCAAGGCAGGCATCTGCTAATATAGATACTTCCAAAGAGTTTTCCAAAGTGACTGCAACAGTAGGAGTTCTAATTCATCTCCACCAACATCTGATATTCTCAAATGTTTAATTTTAGCCATTCCAATATACATATATGTATGTGTTTTAGTATCTAGTGTCATTTTAATTTGTATTTCCATGGTCACTAATATTGATCAGTTTCTCATTTACTTATTGGCTATTTGTGCTTATTGTCTATTTGGATATCCTCTTCTGTAAATTGTTCAAGATTTTTTGCCCGTTAAAATTATTAGCCTGTTTTTTTATCGATTTTAATAGTTTGTTTTTTAATATTCTAGATATTAGTTCTTTATTGGACATATGTACTGCAAATATCTTCTCCCACTCTGTGGTTTCCTTTGTCTCTCTTAAATGCCATCTTTTTAATAAACGGAAATTTCTAATTTTCATAAGGTTCGGTGTATCAATCTTTTCCTTTATAGATAGTACCTTTTTATGTACAATTTAAGGCATGTTTCCCTACCCAGAGGGTGGATGACATTCTTCATATTATTATTGTCTAGAAGCTTTATTACTAAGCTTCATTATTAAGCTTTATTATTAATAGTCATCTGAAATTAAGGTTTATTTTTCTTCACATAGATTGTCAGTTGATCCAGCACCATTTATGAAAGAAACCACTCTTTTCTTATTGTATTATAGTAGCACTTTTAAAAAATTAGGGTGTTTTTTTTCCCCCTAGATACTCTGATTTTATGCTATTGGTCTATTTGTCTATTCTTAGACCAGTTCCATTCTGTTTTAATTACTTGAGCTTTATAAGTTTTGATATTTGGTAGTATAAGTCTTCTAATATTATTTTGATCCTTCAAAATAGTCTTTGTTCTTGTTGGTCATTCACATTTCCATACAATTGTTTCAAGGATAAGGATTAGTAGATATTCTTATCTCATCCACAAGCTCAGGGTGAACATTTTTAACACTTTTACCATTTTATGTTACTGTTGAGTTTTGTACTTATTCTTTTTAAGGATAAGGAAGTGCTGTTCTATTTCTGGCTTGGTAAGAATTTAGTTGAATGGGTGTTGAATTTTATCAAGTGCTTCTTCTGAATCTATTAAGATTATCATATTTTTCTTTTTAATGCCATAAGTTGTATCATTTGATTTTCAAATGTTAAACTAATCTTGCCTTTATGGCATAAAACCAACTTTATCGTAATATATTAAGCTTTTACGTTCCACTGAACATGATTTGCTGCCATTTTAATATCTTTGTATCTATGTTCAGGAAAGATATTGGTCTGAAATTTTCTTTTTTTATAATCCGTTTTTCAGGCTTTTGATTAGTGTATGCTGGCCTCAAATTAAGTTGGGCAAAGTTTCTTCTTTTTCTGTTCTTGGAAAGATTTGTATAAGATCGTTCTTTCTTCTTTAATTGTTTAGGAGAATTCAATGGTGAGGCCACAGGAGACTGTAGTTTACTTTGCAGAGGATTTTTCCTTACAAAGTACTATTCTAATTTTAAAATTTCTTCTTTAATCGGTTTTGGTAAATTTTACTTTTCATGGAATGTGTTCATCGTTCTGAAATTTTCATATTTACTGGACTAAAGTTGTTTATAAATTCCCCTCATTTCCTTTTAATGTATAAGATTTATAGGACTTTACTTTTTTTATTCCTAATATGGTTAATTGGTGTTTTCACTAATTTTTCCTTAATCTGTCTTTTTATTGGATTTTCAAGAAGCAACTTTTGGCATAGTACGTGTTTTCTGTAGTATTGATTTCTATTTTTATTTTTTCATTGAGTTAAATTTGACATTTTTATAGCTTGTTATAATGAAACTTTAGATCATGATTTTCAGCCTTCTTTTTATTATATGCATGTAGAGCTGTCATTTTCCTCTAGGTGCTTTAGTGATATCCCATGTACTTTTTGATATTATATTTTCATTATCATTGAATTCAAACTATCTTCTAATTTTCATTGTGAGCTTTTTAATATCCTACAGATTATTTAAAGTATATTATTTAATTTTGAAGCAATTTGGGTTCCAAATTTTCCAGTTAATATTTTATGATTTTTAACTTATTCCATTGAGATATTGAATAGCTTCTATGTGATTTCCATCCTTTCAAATATATTTAGGCTTGTTTTATGGACAAGCATTGATGTGTTTTGATTGATGATTCTTAAGTACTGGTAAACAAAATGTATTCTGTAGTTGATGAATATAATGTTCTGCATATGTCAATTTGGTCAAATTGAGTAATTGTAATATTCACATCTTCTGTGTCGTTACTGATTATTTTGCTTATTCTGTCTGTTACAGAGAGGCGTGTTACAAATAACCTGCTCTGATGTTGTATTTCTCTATTTCTCCTTTTAGTCCAGTCTGTTTTTGTTTCATATATTGTTGTGTCTCTATTATTATCAGTATATAAATTTAAGGTTATGTTTTCTTGATGATTCAGTCCCTTTATAATTATATCTATTAGAAGATAAGTAGTGTTATTTACAGGTACATTGTGCTTACAAGGTTTAAAAGTAAAAAGATGAGACCTCTTGCCTAAAGTATTTCTTCAAAATCTGCTGATACCAAATTTGTGTGAAAGTTTTACTATTGCTCTCCTTTTATTTTATTTACATTTTTTATTTTTAAATTGTAGAGTTTCAGATTTCTTTTATTGCTCTCCTTTTAAAGGATGTCATTACTGAGTATTAAATTCTAATTAGAAACTTAGTTATTTCAGCCCTTTTTTTGGCTTTCTCAGCCCAGAAAAAAAGGCGTTCCGTTATCTCTGCCTTTTATTATTTCTATTGTGAAAAGACAGTTGTGAGTCATTATTGTTCCTTAGCATGTGCAGCCTTTTTTCCTTTAGCTGACATTAAGATTTTTTTCTTTTTTAGTTTTTAGATTTTTATTACATTTGTGAAATATTGAGTTAGATTAGTCTCAATGGACAGCTGCTAGACCTTATTTCTTCTTCCAGTGGTCAAGACTATTTTCAAAAAGCTAGCTAGAATATGTAGAGATGAAAGAATATCTAATGGAAATGGTCATTTTAGAGTGTTTTGCCTCCTCAAGGGAATATCTTACTTTGAAACAGAATAATTAATTTACCACACTAAGTCTGAGTCTTGGCTATGCATTGTCACACTTTCAACAAGTGTTTCTGAATTACTGAAACAAAATTAATTTAAATTCTCTTTAAATACACTTTTGTTTTGATTTCCTAAAATGAAACTGGCAAGAGATCAAGTAACAGTTTCATTACATTGAGAGATAGGGAACTATATTTTGATGTACTTTACAAAACTAGAATAGCTATTACCCTAAGAGAGTCAACTCAGCAAAAAATAAATAAATAAAAGAATCTAAAGTGCCAGTCAGTGGTAGCATGTCAGTCTGTTTGTGATTTCATGTAGTTAATATATCTAAATGACTACATATACAGACATAAACATATACCTGTATATACATTTTTTTCACATTCCTAGACTATCAGTCATCTTAGATAATTAGGAAAAGTATTCTTTCATGCAAAATCATACTGCTTTCTGAAATATACACTGATAACCTATGATGTTTTGTACTACTTGTGGTACTGTTCCTGTTATCAGTATGGGTGATTGCCACTTGATTCTCTATCTTTCTCATTTAATGGGTTTACCTGACCCCATATATCAGAGCTATTTTTAAAGACTTTGCAACACCAGAGTTGTTGAGGACAACTTTTGTGTTTATACTATAAGGTATCAAAGGCAAGATAAAATGTAAATATGCTTTTCCAGGTCACAGTCATTCACATCATCTGCTCTTTCTTAAGATCACATTGTGTGTGCTGATTCTGCATTTGATCCAGAACATGTCCAGGACTCATAGTGGCCCTAGAAGAATCAGAAGTGTCATCATGAAAGGGACAGTGAAGGTTATGAAAGAATCCTGTCTTTTGACACTCATTTTAGGAAAATGACTGCAAAATCCACATCTCTAAAATTTTTGCTTTTCGGTAGGATGCAGGACTCTGTAACTATGGATTAAAATGTCTGGGTACTTAGATTCTAAATGAGGTAGGACTGTTCAAAGGCAGATAATATCTTCTTTGGAGACACTCAGGTATTTAGGCCAGCATCTCAGTATAAGCAAAAGTATATATGGCAATGGCATGGATCAAAAGCATTACCATGTAATTTAAATTGACTTTGTATTGGCTTCCTTCAGTGTCGAGGCCTTTTTTTTCTTTCTGAGAGCAACATTTTCCCTCTTATCTTCATTTATGTCTGTGCTTCCTTAATCATGTTCAAATGTTTGTGGGTTGATGTTCACATGTCCCCATTCTGTTTTTTAAATCTCATTCGTTGCCATTTTTCTCTTATAGAGAGAGGAAGTATTCTGTTTAGGCTATGTGTTTAAGGGTGAAAATGTTTATAGAATCTTCATCTGTTTCCTCGGAGCCTGATCTATTTGATGACATCACTCTCTAATTTTACATGATTTGGACAATGCTAAGTGTGCAGGGCAGAATGTTCAGGAAGGCAAACAGAACATATTTTTGTAATTAGCCAGAGAACCCAGGCTTCAACTTGTGATTCTAAATTTTAAAAAAAAAAAAATTACAAATTCAGTGAAAAAGATAGACCTTGCTGATACATTCTTTGATGGTCCAAGACTAACTTTGAGGGGTATTTGGTTGCTTGAATATTTGTATATGGTTGAGACATGGATCTGGACAGGGGTTTATTCTTTGAAATCTGAGTCAAGAATTTTTATCTGGGCTAGGTCATTGACATTATCAATGATTAGGGATTTTGGAGACATTTGAGCAAAACCCCTTAGTGTCTGGAATTTTGCGATGGTAATGGAAGCTCATTATTAAGGAGTGCTGAATTAATCAATAAATACTTGGACCTTTTCCCCCGTGCTTTATTCTTGTTCCTTACTGTTCTCCTGTGTTGGCTCCTTCTCTGTCTGAATTGGTTCTTCAGGGGCCTCCTTACTAAATCCTGCCAAATGGCAGGCCACTTATATTTGAGACACTGTTCATTGACCTTCAGAATATCATTTTCTATGACTTCCACCTCTTGGTCATCTGAGCTTTATTGGGTCCTGTAAACAATGAAGAGATCAGAGCACAGAAGAGAATCTCGTAAAGATTAATAAAATGTCAAAACCTAGCAAAACTAAGATCTACATATAATTTTAGTTGAAAGCTTTAATTGGTTTGTACAAAAACATCAATGGACATAGAGCCTGTCAATGGAAGTAAAGAACTTCCAAGAGTGGGGACTCCCTAGGGACCATCCCCACTAGTTCTCCAACCATAATACTTAGGGATCTGTTTTATGGGAAAAAGGTATTTGGTAAAAATGTCATGTTTCCGCCTCACTGCTTGCAACACTTACACCTTGAGGGCCCTGGACTAATAAAAGGGTTAACCCAAGTGTTTAACACTGTTTCGCTGTCTTGGGACATTTGTTCTGTGTTCATGGATTTAGTAATTTTAATGTAAATAGGCACCCCAGCAGCTGTGTCCCCTTAAGCATATTTTATTTAGCAGCTGAGTTATCCACGTCACTTGGCAGCCATAGATTTTCAATTTTTGTTTGTGCCAAGAGGGCAGCTGGAATAATTTGAGTACTCATTAATTTGGGAGAAATATGAGCTGTGCAAGGCAGACAACACGAGTCTTCTGTATGGTGTTGTACAAGGATAAGCAGATCAGAGTAGAAGCAATTTGCCCTATCCCATAGGGGCCCTAGGATTTTAATAAGCTGGTTATGAAAATTCTATTTCTTTGCAGTTTGAAGCATCTAATTAGAGCCTGTAATTTCTCTCCTATAACGAGAGTGGATGAAGGTTAACGTTAGGCCTACCGGGTCCTTTCACATTCATTTACAGAGAGAAATCAGGTAACAGTTGTAGCTAATTAGGATAGATTATTAAATATTTAGTTCATCTTGATTTAACTTGGAGAACACATGCATGTTGTTGGGGTATGGAAAATGATAAAGGAAAGTTCAATTTAATTTTTAATCAAAGATAAACTTTAGGCAGTATAGTAATTTTAGTACTGACTACCTAACTTGACGGCCAGAGCAGCAGTCGCCTCCAGTCGTCTAAACTGTCAAGATAAAGGAAGGTGATGTTGGTTTAATTTCATCACTGAACACGTTTCCCAAGTTCAAACAGCTGGGATTTATGCAATCTGCATAAAGTACAAAGAACACGATGATTTTTATCATAGCAGTGACATAAAATACCACCTTCCTGATGTTACAGAATTTAGATTTTGAGTTTGGAAGATGTGAGTGCTATTTGGGGAACTGTCCTAAGGTGATATATCATTCATAGGCCTTTCTTTTAGGAGAAGACTTGTGTCTAACAAAACTACTGCCTGAAAGGAAATTTCCCCTGGTAATAAAGAAAGAAAGTCTCACTTTGCCATAGACTGATAGCCAAACTCCTGCACACTGAGAACAATAGGTTATTCTTCTCTTGTCATAACCCATCTACATTATCTTTCCAAAGTGAGATTCAGTTAAGTCAGGATGTGCTTATCAGAAATAATGTTCTCAGAATCAGTGCCATGACTGATCTTCTACCTGTGGCCTGACACAAAGGTAAAACATCTTCAGAGTAAAATTAGTTCATGGAAAGCTCCCAAGATTACTGAGAAGCAGGCTTTTAGGAATTCAGAATATTATGAAAGGGCAAAGATGAGGGGAAAAGGTGAGAAGTCTTATAAAAATAGATTTCCAAGAGTAACTTTAAGACATCCATCCCTCTAAGTTTTCTAGCGCAGTGATGTATCTTGGCCCATAAAACCCCATCACTACTCCAGTCGTTTCATTTGGAAGATGCTTGACGCATTATTGCAGATCTGTACAAAATAAATGGCAACTCCCAAAGACCATCTTTCTTTGCTACACTGGCTTCCATTTGCTGGCTATTACAAAATGGTTTCTGATGGCAATAATCCTTTGAAAATCACCTGTTATTGGGGATAATAGCTGGTTGTCAGAGCATTAACCACCCTCGACTTCACTTTGGGCTATTACATAACAAAAGAATGAACTGGTGGTAAGTCTGCCAGGTGTATTAAATTATATCATGCATTATAGAAGTTCTGTGATGGGGATTAGCATTCAGGAAAGACGATCAGAGATTGCCAAACTCATTATCCGCTGAGGCAGGAGGCTGGCCTCAGGCCTGGAGATGCAAGGCTCGAGTTGTAACATCAAGCCACTACCTCCAGTCCTTCTCTGCCCCAGCATGAGGACAGATAAGTAGCATGCCAGTATTCTTTCTCCATTCTTCCATTTCTAAAGAAAATCAAAGTGCACCACATTAACCGCATCAGCTGCAAAGCTGCATTGACAACAGATTGATTCATTTTCTGATTTCTTAACAGCAGGCATACCTCTTGGGCAGTGTTCTGTAGTCATAGAATTCGGTGGATCTTCACAACTCTTTTAGGGAGTCTAGATTATGTTCTCTTGTTCCCTTGAGAGAAAAATGAGACAATAAATGTGGATGGTGGGCCTTCAGAAGGCCTGGGCTCTGGGAGGCTCTGCTGCAATGTCTCAGGTACTCACATTCACTCCTAGCCTTGACATGTCGCCTTGGGCTGAAGACATCTTTCAGGTCGGAAGTTTTCCAAAAAGGAGAAAGGTTAAATAAAGTGATGGTTGAATACCTATAGAAATAAACTTTCAGCTACGAGCATAGAATGGAATCAAGACTTTCCTGTTCTTAACAGCTCTGGGTGATCTTTAATGCAGCTATTGGCCTCAAGCTATTGGCCTCAAGCTATTGGCTTCATCCATTTTTGAAATGGCACTGCTTCTAATTTTCAGTGGAACAACCTTATGAGACCTGTTTAATAGCGTATCATCTCTATGATACTTAAGCTCTAAAGTGCGCATTTTCCTCCCTGAATGTTATCTGCATGCAGTTAGGCATTAGGTCAACATTGTACCTCTAGTGCCTTACACAGAGCCTGACAGAAAGTGGATGCTCTCTAAATATCTGCTGAATGGAATCGAATGGAAATTTCTTACTTTCTTTATTTGAAAAAAGCTTTTATAACAAAAATATTACATGTTCACTATAGAAAACTAGTAAAAAAGCAGATAATAGGAAGTAAGAATTGCCAGTTATCCACCAGAGATTATGGCATTAGACACCTTTTTGCATATATCTTTCCATTATTTTTCTATGCATGTGTATTTATATAATTTTTTTAGATTGGATAAGGCTGTACATGGCATTTTGGAGCCTATTTTGTTTTTTTACTGATATCTTTCCAAGTGATTAAGTGATCAACTTCTCTATTATTTATAATAGCGTCATGAAATTTCATTAAATGAATGTACCATAATTCTCTTTTGTGGGTACATTTACGTTGTAGTTTTTCTCTAATATGAACAGTACTGCAACATATCCTTTATGTTAAATCTTTGTTTCACTATATGATGGTTTCATTGGGCAGCGTGACAAGACAAACAAACAATAAAAACACCTGGCAAGTCTTCTGAAAAGGCAGATTAACTTGGTGGTTAGAAAGGAAGGCAAATTGAACTTCTACAGAATATCAGTTATCTGAACTTTTTCTGAACTATGAAGGACAAAAACATCTAATAGAAATCATCAATTAATAATGTAGTAAAAGCCATAGAATGTAGACGATTATATTCATTCTATTTGTACACTTTAGCAAAGCAAAAAATTTCGACTTGGTGGTAAAAAATAATTCCTAGAAGTGATTTCCTAGAAGTTGAATTGCTGTCAAAGGTTATGCACATTTTAAATATTTGAAAGTATGGCCAAGTTATTCTCAGAAAACCTATGCCAATTTATATTCCCATCAGCAGAAAGGCTATTTCCCATTACTCTCATTGTCATTGACCAGTTATTTTTAATCCGACAGTAGAAAACAAAAATATACCATAACTCTTATTTTTGTTTTAAACTGTTAGTTTTTGTGCTTAAAAGTAAGATAGAACATTTTGATCTGTTTATTTTCTGTTTGTTTGTTTTCGTTGCCATGAGTATTTCCTCTCCTGTGACCTGCTGGTTCATGTCCTTTACTCTGTTACTGTGTTCTCATGTTATGATGTTGCAATTAAGGAAATAATCTTTGGATTCCTGCATGTCTTAACTTAAAAAGGTCTGGTAGTTGCCACTTATCTGCTGTGTGACCTGGGATAGGTTCCTACCTTTCTAAGCCTCAGTTTGCTCATCTGTTAAGTAATGATAGAGAATAATGATGGTGCCCACTTCACTACAGTCCTACTATGTGCATACCAGTGCTCAAATGCCTCAGTTTTAATGCTTTAGTACTCATTTACTCCCTCTATTTCTCTAAGTTACTCTATATATGATGATGGATTAGTCCCACTTAGGGTGTGTTTACCTTTTAATTTCCTACAATAACCATCTGTGTCATATGCCATTGAGTTGGATTTGTCTCCTGGCGACCCATGAATGAGTGATGTCCATATTAATTCATTTACCTGACAAATATTTGTGGACAGCTTCTATGGGTCAGGTGCTGGATTAGGAGTAGGAAAAATAAAATGAACCAATATAAATACAAAATTTATATTTTATCTATACTCCTGTGTATGTGTGTGCATGTGTGTGTGGGGGGGGGAGGGGGAGCAGAACACAGCCAGGTGATGAGCAAATAAAACAGCTGTAAGTTGTACCAAGTGCTATGTAGAAAATCAGTAGAGTCTAAGACAAGGAATAAAAGGGAAACTTAATTTAGATAAAATGAGGAGGGAAGGACTTTGGAAGGTAGAAAGTTTTGTGATGAGACCTAACGGATGTGAAGGAGGTAGCCATGCTAATATGTTTCAGTGCATTGGGAGTAGCTTATGCACAGGACGTGTGACAGGTGTTCAAGGAATTGGAAAAGGACAAGCCTTCAGGAAGAGGGGTGGATGGATGGGAATTTGGCAATGGTGTGGAGGAGTCAACCTGAGGTGAGATTGAGGAACAGGGCAGGTGCCAGAGAATGGGGGGCTCGTGATTCTTATTCTAAATTAAATGGAAGGCCCCCGTAGAACTTTGAGCAAAGGAGCAACACTATCAGATTTCTATTGTAAAAAGCTATCCTGTGGAAGAGCTCAGAGAAGAGGCCTAGTTTATTACCCAGGTGAGAGTCATTAATGGCTTATAACAAGGTATTATATTTAGCAGGAAGCTCCAAAAATAGTTTTTTCTCCATTCTATGTTATAAATTAGCATTATTTTTAACATTGGCTGTCATTAAAAGTCACCCACTGTTCTGAAAGACAGAGTTTCCAGGCTATGACAGGTACTCTGGCCCTTTCTCCAGTGTAGTCTTGTGTCCTCAAGACAAAGTTACTCCTCCAGGAAAAGCTCCAATTTCCTAGCAAGTTATATTTAAGATGCAAAATTGTGGAACTTTCTTCAGCCATTAAAACCATCAGCTTTTACCCATCTCGAGGCTCCCAGCTGGAAAAAAAAAAAGATTTTGAAAAAGCCAACTCAGTTTCAGCACACAGTATCTGTCCCTTTCCTTGATACCCATGAAAAAATCCTGGCCTCAGAAGAACAACAAACAACATATAAACAAAACCACGAAGGTGAGAAAATAAAATAGATTCTAGCTTTCAGGATTGCCAAATTTATTCTAGTCTGTATATGTTTCTCTGTTCGAATAAATTGCTCTTTTTGGTTTATATTTTACTGATTTTCTGCTGCCTATGAGAGCACCCTTTTCCATCATTCATGTACATTTCATATAAGTCTTTTTATGGGTGTTTAGCTTTTCTTCTTCAGTGCCTGAAAGCTCCTTGGGAAAAGGAATAAACTGTTTTCTGCACGACTTCACCTTTGTTGGTGCTTGTCTGGCAAATGCCTTTTTCACCAACCTATATGCACTACCAATACTACTTAGCTTTCAGTTGTTTTCTCTTACATATAAGATATAGGAAGAAAAAGAAAAAAGAATGAGGATTCATTTCCAAGAACAAAAATAGGAGGAAGGATCAGGAAGGATTTTTTTTAGCCTCATATGTTCCTCTTACCAGTGCACAAAGCTGAGAGAAGGAATAGGGCGACTTTACAATTACAGGCATTTGACAAAATCCAGCACCCTTTCCTGGTAAAAGCTCTCAACAAATTGAGTATAGAAGGAACATACCTCAGCATAGTAAAGGTCATATATGAAAACCCATAGCCAACGTCACAATGGTGAAAAGCTGAGAGCTCTTCCTCTAAAATCAGAAACGATACAAGGGCACCCACTCTCAACATTCCTCTTCCATATAGTACTGGAGTCCGGGCTAGAACAGTGAGGCTAGAAAAATAAATAAAAGACATCCAAACATGAAAGGAAGAAGTAAAATTGTCTCTGTTTTCAGATGAAGTGATAGAGAAAAACCCTAAAGACTCCACCAAAATACTGTTGGACCTAATAAAATGAATTCCATTAAGATGCAGGACACACAATCAACATACAGAAATCAGTTGCATTTCTATACACTAAGAACAAACTGTGAAAAAGAAATAAAGAAAACCGTTGCATTTACAACAGCATGAAAACAATAAAATACTTAGGAAAAAACTTAACCAAGAAGTTAAAGATCTGTATACTGAAAACTATAAGATATTGATGAAAGAAATTGAAGGAGACACAAATAAATAGATATCTTGTGTTCATGAACTGGATGAATTAATATTGTTAAAATGAACAAATATATCAATTTCCATATTTAATGTAATGCCTATCAAAATTCCATGAGGGTAGTGACCATATGGATTTTTCCTCCCCACTGTGTCTCCAGCGTTGAGCAGGAGGTTTAGTATCTAGTGAGTACCCAGGTAATACTTGGAGAGAAGATGAGTGGATGAGAAACAGAAAACAGAAAAAGGAACACAGATTGAAGGTCAGAAGGAAGGAAAAGGATACAGCAAAGGCAGAGGTACAACAGTAGAGCCCGAAACACCTAATCTCAGATGTTTTAACCCTCTGCTTGAGGGAACCCTGGGCAGCTGTTAGATTCGCAGTCTGTAAAATTAAAATATAACAATTGCTTAGGATAAAACTTTTACTAAAGACAAGACGTAAAATTTCCCCTGGATTTCTTCAAAATAAGATAATGGTGCCCCAAATTCCTCCAGAGCTTTCACTTGCTTTCCTGCCCCTTACATCCTGAGGCTACTACTCATTATGCCAAAATAGTGGTCTTCATCCAGGCGGTGTACTCTCATAGTGGGAATTCTAGGTCTTGGGAACACTGGAACTCCTGTAGGGGGCAGAAGTTGGTGTCTAGGTAATGAGAATCTATAAATAGCCAAAACCCTACAGGTGATCCCGAAATACAAGCCCCTTCCTTGCACCCCAGAGCATGTCCCTTCCTGTCTGCCTCTTGAAGAATCACAGGTAAATGGAATGAACAATTTCCTCAACAATATCCTTGCAGTCGTCTGATGAGTCCTTGACTTTCTTACTGACAGTTAGCCCCAGAAGGCAGTAAGTGAGGTGACAGCGGAAACTGCGATTTTAGACTAATTCTTAGTGACAGGGAGGATTGGTTGGGAAAATAGAAGTGACAAGAACCTTGGGAGAAAGCAACTGTGCTAGTTTAGAGTTCACAACATCTGTTGATTTTAATGTGTTTGAGAATGAATTGGGCAAAATTCCAAAATCCCAAATCCTTGGTTTGTAACCTGCCACTGTGCTGATTCAGCAGGGTAGTGGGTGGAGGGAGTGCTCCATCCAGATGCATGCTGCTTCCTGCTGTGGGGCTTTGGCGTCAGATCCCAGTGATAATACACAAGGACCACATCTGTGCCAAAGGCCAAGTGGGTCTTGGTTCCATACCCTGATCTGCACCCTTGGGGTCTCACCAGTCCAATAGTGGAGGGAGGCTAAGAGAGACAGACTCAGGGTGGAAGGAACATTAAGGAAAAAGGAAATTTTCTCTAAAGTCTGGAGAAAGGCAAGCCAAGTCATATTTTCAAGCTTCACATCCTTGGGCTTTTCCCCATACATTTTCTCTTTAGAACCCAGGCAAGAGCACCATTGGAGGTGTTCTCTTAGAATGAGAACCCCACACACACTTATTTTTTGTGGCATGAATCCCCACCACCACAACCTCTACCATTTTTCTTTCTTTGTTCCATTTCACAGCAGCCTGCCATGTAAGTACTATTATATTAATCACGATACCTCACAACTAAGGAATGAGGTTTAGAAAGGTCTCCCAGAGCATTGGGGAAGATCTAGATTCTAAAACTAGGTGTGTCTGATTCTCAGCTCTGTTTTGTATTCACTGCATTCTGCTAACCTGTCTACCCAGTCATCTCTGTGTTCTATGAAATGATGCCATTTGTCCAAAGTGTCACAAAGCATAAGGGAAAAGGAGAGACTCCCACTGAAAGTTGCTTAGAAGGGCAAGTGTCATGCCATTATTTTAACATGTAGTCTTTCCCCTACTAGGTAATCTCTGAAGCAGGTCATTATTTAAAATACGGTTGGCTTCAATCTTTGCATGGCTTCTATCTAGAATCAGGGGTAGAAAAAATACATTATAAAAGTGATCATTTACCTGTGGAAGGCCTGAAATAAGACACCACTTTCTGGCCCCTGAGCTGAGACTATAATAACAGAGATCAGAGCTTTCCACCCCTCCATTTTTTCCTATTTTATCACTGAGCTTAGTGTAAAAAGAAATCGAGGGAACTGAGCACAGGGAAAATAAAACTTCAGCTGATTGATGGCATATCCATCTAAAAATATAAGAACATATTTAAAATGGAGAAGGTGATGAAGGAAAGAACTTTCATTCCGGTAAATTCAAGTGTGTTCTATGTTGACTTCTCTTGACTTCTAAGATTTGTGAAAAGGAATGCAGAGAAGATGAGAAACTGATATTTATGAAGAACCTACTACATGCCAGGCACCAAGTGGAGCACAGTTGCCTCATTCTGCCCTCACAGCATCTACATTTTTGTTTGGAGAGAGAAGTGGACATAATTCAAATAAACAAACAAATCATTAAGATAACTGAAAAATGTACTGAGTATCATGGAGACAAATGAGGTGGTATGAAGAAGGATAATTAGGGTGACGGGGAGTTAACCATGCAAAGTGGGAAGTGGAGAATGTTCCAGGAAGTGGGGAAGGCAGACATGAAGATCCTAAAGCCAAAAAGAGTTTGCCATGTTTCCAGATCCTCTAGGGCATCTTTGCTCTGATCAGGAGTTTGAAATATACCTCAAATACAGTGAGAAGGTATTGGAGGGTCAAATTAGGGAATGACATGGTCCCACGGTGTTTCGTGAGCATTATCTATCACCATCCCAATTTGTGGAGCAATTTTTCTTTTACATAAGAGATTTTCCAATCTGTTTTGCTTACCTTAATAGCTATACATATATGAGTTTGTCTTTTTGTTCATGGTGTTGAATGTGTAAGTCTTCTTGGAAGAAGGGGCATCCCTGTGAACAAGCAACTGTCACTGCTTGATCTCTTCAGGGTCAAGAAGGCAAGGGATACAGGGAAGGGCTTTCTGGCCATACAAATTCATAGGTCGTGCAGTGGCCGGCAGCCTGAAGCCTGGAGATGATATTGTCTCAAGAGCTCTAGTATCAGCAGAGGGGATTTTTATGGTATTGACAATAGTGTTTTGAGTACTGGCTCTATGCCAAGCATTGTGCTGGAGTCTTTCGATTCAAAAATGAATTAAATGGGGGTCCTGTGTCTGTCCATTCTGTCCCTGCTCCTTTAAATGTGGTCATCTGAAGGTTTCATGAGTGGCGTGTATCATAAGAACCACAGTGATGCCTATTTTGTCTCGGGGCTTCTGATGTCTCTACCTTGCTCCTTCATGTTGAGGACTCATTCCTGATATGACTTTTCTGGATCTGATCATGGATATCGCTACCTGGTACACATATCATTGGAGATGGGCATGCAAATGGATGTGTGAACTTCTCTCCACATTTGGCAAGCACTTCAGATGAGAGCCTATCTTGATTGTCCGAAGAGCACAATTTGTTTTTGAAGAATTTATAGTGCCGAATACAAGAAGAATATAAGACAGAGGTTCTTAACCTGAGATCTAGAGGTTCCTGGAGAATCCAGGTTTGAGCTTTTGTGGAAAAATGCCCCAGACTTCATGGATCTTGTCTGAAATTGCAAATATACATACAGGATTGGGCATTTTCTTGTAGGGAGAAAGTCCATAACCCTTACCAAATTCTCAGTGGATTTTATGATTGTCCAAAGGTTAATAGAAGTGGTCATTGTTACATCTCTAGTGTTACACCGATTGTGTTGGGAACTGTCAATCCCATTATCCTTAGTAATGACAAATATCAGTGATGACTTGTCCAAAACCTCCCTTAGGAAAAAAGTCCTCTTTTTTACCCACGAAGTCAATTTCCTCATCAACCAAACCCCTGGGCACCAGGAGGGGGCATCTATGGAAAGGAGACTGACCTTTCCTCAGCTCGCATTGTTTAGTTTTACTGATGAAAAATTATCTGAAATACAAGTGGAATGCAACCCTAACTTACTGAAATTCATAGCTTCTGACCTCTTTTCATCCATTATCTCATTTGCTGTTAATCATAGTGAGTGGGGTGGGTGGATGATCCACAATATATAGGTAGAAAGCACAGATCAGAGTGTTTAACTAACTTACTCAGATCACCAAGCCAGTAAGTGTAAAGTTGGACCCACCTGGAACCTGGGTTCTCCGATTTCCCACTGTCTTAGAGGTACCCAGGATTTGTTTTAATCAGGTGGGGTAAGGCACACAGCCATGGAAGTGACTGTTTTGAAGGAAGAAGTTTATTATACTCATACTCCCTCAGAAACAAGAGACACGTAGGGCCACATGGGTGCACCAAGGCAAGATGAGTGGGCAGAGAGGGGGAGGCAGAGTTTGTGAGCTGAAGACTTTATTGTTTCCAGCAAGATAGGCAGGTTTAGGGTTGAGTAATTTCAGCGGGCCCTGGAGTGTAGGGGCTGTGCCTTGTTGTCTGGTACCTGACCCTGGGTGATTAGGACAGGTGGAAAATGGCCCAGGGTGTAAGCACCTGATGAAAGGAGGTGGTTTGAGGCTCGGGCTCTGAATTGGTTGGTTTGTTTATCAAAGGTGCACTTGTAGGCAAGTTGTATACAATCTCTAGGAATTAGCTAACCCTGGGAAGGGCAATTTCTTCAGAGCAGGAAGGCTCCAGATATCAGAATGTCAAATATACAGAAAATAAATAGATATAGTTAATGTCTTGGTCCTGCTCCCTGAATGAATTTTATCGCCCACCTCTGAGGATGCTTGCAGCTTGACTTCTTCTCTATTAAGTGATAAATCTCTGCTCCACTGTGCTAACCTAGGTCACAGTGTCTGGGGGACCCAGAGACACCTGTCTCCTTCACTATGACAAAACACATGGACATAAAACTGGACTTCCATCTCCCTGGCCAGAAGATTACAAATGGTGATTTTTTATTCTGTTTTGGGATATTTTCAATATCACACATGAGGTATCAGGGGCTGTGCTTGAGAGGAAGGAGATTATATCGACTCTTAGAGCATCCCCAAAATGACAGTTCATTTTTCATAATGATCTATGATATTCATTTGTTGAAATTTTATTACTTTTGTAATTTAATTCAATTTTTCCTATTTTATCACTGCTCAGGGCAGCATTACCTTATTTGCCTCTCTCATCCTTGCCTCTCTCATCTGGATAAGGATATTTCTTCTTTTATTATGAGCATGATGACTTTTAGATTAAAGCAGCCTACTCAATATAACTGTTTCCACTGGTGTCAACCTTCCCTGAGTCCACTTCTTCTCTTGCAGCATTTTTATGAAGACACATATTGGCAGTGATTTATGAAGCATTTTTTGTGAATAATAAAGTCCCAATCTTCATCTTCTACTTAGAGATTAAAGATTTTATTAAGAAATGTTCCTCTGCATCAGCAATCATAGAAATGAGTAATTAATAATAGAAGTTCGTTAGGAATATCTTTTGTGAAGATATAGATTAAGAATATATTGAGTAACATCAAATTGACTTTAAAACATAAAGACATCAGGAGACCGCTTTCTGAAGCTGAACTAGTGCACCATTTTCGAGAAATCCTGGAGGTACTTTAGGAAATAATTGAGTTGATGGCAGTGAGTTTGAAGGGACATTAGCAGGTGAGAAGACGTGAAGCTGAGTTCACATGCTTACGTGAAGAAGCTGCCACTTAGCTGAATTAAAGTTTAGAACCAAGCCATGGATGTGGGCACCCATAGGTACTGGATGATTCTTTTAGCAAATTCAATTATATCTATAATCCATATAAATTGCAGGTTTTTAAAGGTAGAAATTTATAGTTAAACGTTATTTTAAAATAAAAAATTGCCTTATTTTTCTATAAAAGCAGACTGTGTATTCAGAGGCTTCTCAGTGCCCAGTCCCCAGCCCTTTTCTCTGTGTCTGGGAGCAAGAGTGGGATTATTGCCATTTCAGGGAGCAATGTTTTGGGTGTGAACACCAGCTCAGCAGCTATAGATGTTCAGGTATAGATCTGTCCTTTGCTGGGGAAAGAGGAAAGTGCAGTTGGCTGATCCTGCTTGCCTCGTCTGGTTGGTGTGTCATGTTCCTGCCTTGTCGGATGGACATGAGCTTCTTTAAAAACATCACCTTGATCCATTTCCTCTCTTTTGATTTTTAGCCACCTAGCAAATTGTAAACTCTTTGAAGTTCATCCTCAATCCTTAGCAATAAATAGAATCACCTTTATTGGAAATGGCTCCAGTGATTTCTTAAATCACAGTCCTGATTTCCTTTGCTCAGGTCTCATCTTCTTGGAGGTATTTGTTTTTTAAGTGTTGGCACTGTTGGTTCAGACCCACCATGGGTGCTTTTTAAAAAATCTAGATTCCTGGGCCTTCTTAACCTGAATCTCTGGAGTGTAGGTGCTAGGGACTCTACCTTTAACATGCAATTCAAAGCTCCTAGTAATTCTGATGCACAGTGAAGTCTGACAACTCTCACTACCCTGGCAGGAGCCACTGTGTTTCTCACCTAAAATGCTACAGTTCCCTCTTACTTAGTATCTGTTTCTACTCTTATCTCCCTGTGGCTGTGTTCTCATACTTGACCTCACTTTGCAACCTCCACAGGGCTATTAAAAGTCGGGCCCTGGCTCCAGAGGTTCTGACTTAATTGTTCTTGAATGGGACCTGGGCATTCAGAATTATAAGATCATCACAGGAAAATTAAATGGACAGCCTGGTCGAGCACAACATCCTATGGCCAATTCTCTACACTGCAGACATAATGATCTTTTACAATATTATATGTAGCTCATGTCAGGCTCCCACTGAGTTCCCCCATGGCTTTTGTTATCACTGGGTGGGGGGGGGGGGCATTCTCTAACAGTGACCCACAAGGGCTCACATAACTTGGCACCTGTTGTCTGCGCTCATCCGCTACAGCCTCTCCTAGCTGACTCCACTCCATCCCCACTGGTCTCTTTAATATCCCTTAAGCATCTCTATTTCATGGACTTTGTACCTTCTGTTCCTTTTACCTGGAACAGTCTTCCCCAAAAGCTGTATGTCTTGCTCCCCTCCACCACCCCCATTTTATTCAGATCCCTGCTCAAATATCATTTTACCAAGGAGGTCTTCTCTTCCTTCCTTCCTAAAATAGCAACCCCCATTACTCTCTATTGCCTTACTCTGTTTTATTTTCTTCATAAGCATTAAATCAAAAATTAAATAAACATATGATTTTGACATGTTTCATGTATCACATTCATGAAAATGTAAACTTCCTGAGGACAGAGAGTTTGCTTTGTTTATTCATCATATCCCCAGCACCAAGAAAGGTCCCTGGCACACAGTAAGTGCTCAGAACTTACTTGCAGCAGATGGATGGCGAACTGCTACTCTTGGACTATGTCAAAAGCATGGGCGTTGGTGATCTCTCATTCATTACTGTAGGGACACGTGTAAGCTGCAGCAGCCTATTTCCTGGCTGTGCAGTTGTCCCATTATAGCTTTACTAGTAGCTCCTTCCCTTCTCCTATTTTAGTGGCTATGGAAAGGAGAGAATTTGATTCATCATCTTTGCAAACTCAAACTGCCTACATTTACCAAAGGTTGAGAAGAATGATGCCCCTCTAAGCTTTTGGCGAGAATTGCATCTATATGAGTAAAAAGCATAAATCTGTTTTTTGGGGGAGGGAAACTGAATTGAGTTTTTTCTTTATTTCATTTGGGAAATTTTATACTAAGTAGATTAAATTAAGTGACTTTGAACTTCAAAATGTCCACATCTTAACGTTTTATTAAGCTTAATTGGGTTTGTAGAACACTTAAAGACCATCCGAACTTAAGTAGGAGATCAAAATGAACTAATAGGTTTATGCAGACTTTTTTCCACCCTGCCTTTTTTCCACCCTGTGCTGCATTAATGAAAGTGGTGCCTTCATGCCTGCAGATGATGAGCACACAGGCCTGGCTTTCTGGAGAGTGTTGGTGTGTCCTGATGATTGCCCGGATCTGAACTGTGCTATGAATCACTGTGATCATCAGTGGTATGCACCTGGCTTTCAGGACCACCCCTGGTCTGCCTCTGCTAAGGCTCTTTGCCACATCAGAAAAGCAGTTGGGCTCAAGGCAGACTTGCAAAAGTTTGTTTGATGGCACTTCTTAGGGAAGAAGTCTCCAACCATTGGAAATAAAATCCATCAGGTTACAGGATCTGTTAGCAATGGAAATGAGCAATTTGACTATGTTCTTCATAGATGTTTTGCACTCCGTTAATTGAATGGTAAAGTAGCCCACCCTGGAAGATGCAAGGCCAAGACTTAATTTCCACATGTCATCTCTTCTGTGTCTGATTTCCACGGCTACGTTTATTTTGCCTATGTCCTTAACAGAATGGTTCAGGAAGTAGCAGTGTCATGACTTTCTTTTTGTTTTAAAGTGATCTTTGAATATTAAAGCAATACGCATTCATTTGTAAAAACATTCAAAATGAAATTGAAATTTCTGAAGTAAAAAGTATAAGTCCCTTTTTCAAAAAAAAAAAAAGCATTCTATGCTAAACAATACTCTACGACCACTTTTTTCACCCTACCGGTTTATAATGGAGGCCTTTTTCTACATGAGTACATAGCTGCGTGGTATTCCACTGCATGAATGCACTGTAAGGTTTTTAGCCAATCATCTATCAAGAGACAATTAGGATTTAACAGTTTTTTTGTCCATTACAAATAATGTGAACGTCCTTGTACTTTTATCATTTTTGTGTATTTGTGAAAATGTGTTAAACCGAATGACAGGAATTTAAGAAGACATTAGCTTTACAGTTCTCCATACTCTACCACTTCCTTTCATCTTTGTTACAGGTTGGCCCCCTAGGCATTTTATTTGTGATCCTGGCTATACGATAAATGCCTAAAGGCAGAATTACTGGTTCTGAAAAGAATCACAATTATAAAATGCTATGGATATTGTGAAGTTGCTCTCTAAAATATTTATTTTGGCGTAAAACCTCTTTTCTTTTTGTTGTCAGTTGAAAGGCATTATTGCGAGAAATCCAGGGCGTGAACCCAGTATCATTTGATTATGTTTACTTTATAGGCAGAGATGCAACAAGTCATTTCCACTGTGTTTCTACTCAGATAAGGAGCCAGTCCACTGGAAGGCAAGGATACATGTAAATGGAAATATTAAACATGATTCTGATTTTCTTTCATAATCAAAAAAATAAATACCAACCAACAAAACCAGTATAAAGCTACAAATCCTCTAGCATCTACCTGACCCAGGTGGTGATGCTGGCTGTAGAAGCTACAGCGGTGGTGACAGTAGGGGCAGTGGCGGTTGTTGTGGTGTGTGTGGGGGGTGCTGGGGGGATAGTGCTGGTTTTCATTATTGTAATTATTCTTAGTGCAGTTATTCTTGAGCAATCGTGTCTGGTCTCTGAAGTTTGGCACAATCCTACTGGTTTTCCAAATGGGTTGCCATCTTTTAAAATCAGGAATTATAGAACTTTTCCAATGACTCACAGCATTGTTCTGGAGTTTTACCTATGCCTCAGAGAGAGTTCAGTGTACCCTGTGGTTCTTCATCTGGACGGCATTGGAGGTTTGGTGCACCCAGGTACCTTTACTCAAAAACAAATAGGTTGCTTTGTGTTGGATCTTTTCCTCTTTGCCTACAAAGATAGTCTCATAGCTTCATTTCTCCTAAAAGGTATTCATTATGCTTTCTACTTGGTTAAGAACTGGGGGAAAGCAACTTTTTTTTTTTATCTGTCTAGTGTTTTCTCTTTAAATAGCTTAGATTTGAAATGAAAGGCAAAGTGTTTTGAAAAAAAGCATGAGTCTGGTCTCAATAGGCAGTATTCTAGTCCTGGCTCTTATGGATGTTGGCTCTGGGCCTTGGAGCTGGTGGAAGTTTTCTGTGTTGACAGAACCAGCATCTCCAGGTAATTAATAGGAGATCCCAGTGTTATCATGAGGTCTTGGAAAACCGCTCTGATTAGATAAGGACTTGAAATTCAAATCACTTCACTTAACTGGGCCTCAGTTTCCCACTAAATCAGACATCATCAGCTAAATGCCAACAGTGGCCAAAAAGAAAAAGTAAAGGGGGGATATCTTGTGTAGGGGGGTCGGTGGTAATCATCTTTGACTATACAAGGCTGAATCTTCCCTCCTCACCCTCAAGAGAAGCCAAAATCTCCCAATTAAAAAAAAAATTTCTTTTTTCCAATATGAGTCCAGTGAGAATAATGTGGAAAAGAGCTAGGGGGATAAAGAGAGGCAAAGGCTTCTCTGTCTGCTCTTCCACACAGGAAGCCCCCTTCAGGAGCTGTGATGGCTGAAACGGCTGCCTTACTGAACACAAATGAGGACAGACTAAGCCTATATAACAACGTATATTTAAACTTCTCTTTATTAGAAATAAACCATCACCTAAAAACTAGTTTTCAAGTTGTAATTCACAGACAAGAAGATATTTGTAATTAAAATAAAATAGTTTTACATTCAGCTATAAGCACTTCTATATTTTTATCCATTTATATATTGAGTTGTAATGTTCCAAGGACTGTGTTCCACTGAGTCATAGCCAGAAGAAAGAAACGTATCCCTTCTTTTTCCTTGTCAAGTGGATAATCCAGTGGAGATCAACTTCACAGATGTAATTACACAAGGTACTAGTTAACATAATCATAATAAAGGGTCTGAAGGAAGAGTAGGGGTGCTGGACCCAGTCTGGATGAGCTAAGGAGCCATCAGCTGGTAAAGCCTTTGGTGCCGCATTGCAAGCATTGTTCATCTACTACCATGTCTTCATTAACTCAGTCTCAGAGAAGTGGCCAACGGACTGTACTTGGCCAGCCATAAGAGTTTTATTTGAACTGTATAGTGTTGACCCACAAACCACTATAAACTTGAATGAAAGGGTTAACCTGTTTAATTCCTTATCTTTCTTCTATCTAACCTTCAAGTACTACTTTGGCAGGTATGTGATGGTTTGTTTCAAGAATTATGTCTGACTATTTCACTCAGCATAATACCCTCTAGGTTCATCCACGTTGTTGCAGATGGCAAGATTTTATTCTTTTGTATGGCTTATATTCCATTGTGTATATATATACTACATCTTCTTTGTCCATTCATCTATTGACACACACCGAGGTTGCTTCCATATCTTGGCTATTGTAAATTATACTGCAATGAGCATTTGAGTGCATATATCTTTTTGAATTAGTGTTTTCATTTTCTACAAATAGATACCCAGAAGTGGAATTTCTGGTTTGTATGATAGTTCTGTTTTTAGTTTTTTGAGGAACACCATATTGTTTTCCATAGTGTCTGCAACCATTTACAATCCCAACAGTGCACAAGGGTTCCCTTTTCTCCACATTCTCACCAAATACTGTATGATTTCCCTATATGTAGAATTTAAAAAGCAAAACAAGGAGAAACGGACTCATAGGTACAGAGAACAAACCGATGGTTTCTGGAGGGGAGGAAAGAGAAGGTGAAGGGGAACAAGAGGTACACACCTCTAGAGAAAAAAAGGTCATGGGGAGGTAATGTATAGCATAGAGAAAATAATATCATAGTAACTGTACAGTGATGGACGGTTTCTGGACTTTGGTGATCACATCATAAAGCATATAAATGTCAAACCACTATGTTGTATACTTGAAACTAATATATTGTATGTCAATTATACTTTAATAAAAAATAAACAAACAAAATACTCTGGCCTCATGAGAGATAGTTGAGAAATCAATAGAAAATAAGAGAGCGAGGGTTTTATATATGTTCTCTGCTCTTCAGGAGTCAAAAACTTAGGAAGGCTTGAGAAAGTCTTCATTGGTCTCCTGGCTACGGGCTGTGCCTCTTGACCTTCTAAAATCACACCAGACACCACAGATGGCAAGAGAGTGTCTGCAGTCTGTCCTCACCATTGAGGAAAACGTTGAGGGTCTTTCAGTGATGTTTTTATTCCCAAGAAGAGCACACTCTGCATTTCCTGTGTGGATAAGGAAAATGGTTGTGGATTTGGTCCAGACCTGGAAGATCTTTGTCCATATGTGTGCAACAAACCCAGGCCCGTGATGCTGCCAGTCTCTCATTTCAAGTTAGTCTCCTCTGTCGCAAGTTCCACGCCGAAAAACAACCACCACCAGTGCCATATGGTTTGAAAGATCAAAGGCTCCAGTTCTGAATATATTTCTAGATGACTGTACTTCCAATGTTTTAAATATGTTCCTACAGATGGGAAGCATGAAGCATTAAAGAGGTAAACCACATGTGTTTGAACCGTGCATGTGGTCTGTGCAGTACAGTGGAAAGAGAATATTGCTGATCCGTGTGTTTATCTTCCTCTCAGGTTCGCATCTTCACATACCTCATTGGACGGGAGGCAGCTTTTGCAGACAATCTCAAGTGGATGGCCTGTGCCAACAAAGGTAGGTCCCTCTGATGTGCTTGGTTCTGAATAGCTTATCTTTGGATGTGCAGAAGTTGAGATAGTCATGAGAAGATAGAGAATTCTAGAAGGCTGTTGAATTCTATAATAAGGTCTGGATGTTTCTAAATGATTATTGATAGACTTGTAACAGATTCTTCCAAAATATGTTTATGAATTTTTAGGGCATAGTCAAGTGCAGTCGCTTAGCCTCTCTACTCTACTGCTTAGTAGCCAAGTGACATTGGAAGAATTTACTGTGCACCAAATACCCATGTGTCACTTACCATTCCCAAGCGAGGCCTCAACACTGGTTCTGGCCAATAGCATGTAAAGAAGAGCAACCTCTGTCATTTATGGGTCAAAGGAATTAAGAGGTGGTGTGGTGGTGTCTATACTCTTCTTGTGCTCTTGGAACTCTGAAGCTACATGATAAAAAAGTCATGAAATAGAGAAACCTTCATCAGTGTGGTTCCCCGAGTGACTTAGCCAATACAACTAATTAAGTCAACTCTAACCTGCCTTAATGTTCTAATTTTAAAAATGGAAATGGTGATAATAGTTCTTCCTTCGATTCTTATTAAATATAAGGATTAATGAAATTATGTATATTAGGTACCTAGGTCAGTGTTGGTACATATAAGAGCTCAGTAATTGTTCACATGTTAATTGATTAATGATGCCCTGTTGTGTGTAAGCAGTAATACTTTGGGGAAGGCACAGTCTGTAAAGAGTGTCTTCTCATTATACAACAACCAAGACGGCCCAGCATAGAGGCTAATAGATGGTAAAGTCCAGCTGCCTTAAGTCTTAACCTAGGCCCCATCATCCCCAACCTGTGCAAGTTACCAAACCTATCTGGGTCTGAGCTATGTCATCTACAGAATGGGAGAAATGATGATACTTGCCCCATACAGATATTGTGAGCATGATATGAGACTCTGCAAGTAAAGCTGATGGCTCAGTGCCTGGCGCATAAATACTCCACATTATTTCCTAATGTTATATGATCCGTGGACACGTCTTATCTTCCTTCTGAGGCTGCATACTCCATGAGGGCAGCCTTTGACTCTTATTTCTTCTTGAACACTGTTTGAAAAATGAGTAAATTGACAATAAATAATAAAGGAAGATTTGTCTTGTTGCTCATATATTGTTATCGATGGATTTCAGTGGTCTATTTTTATATTGCCTCCTAAGCCATTCTTTTTAAAAGTCAAAGTGTTTGCACAGTAGTGGAGGAAAGAGGAATCAATGAGGGCCTTGGAGGTCTTGGATCTAGATTTAGTGACTTAAGACAAAGTTGCTCCCTGAAATTAAAAAGAGGAATGTTTTGAAGAGAGAGGGGAGTGACTCAGAATCCAGATTGGGAAGGGAAGCTTGAGTCTCATGAGGGACCAGGGAACTGTGTTTTTGTTTTTCTTTCCTCTGTTTTTTTTTTCTACATGCCGTAACATTCTTCTCTGTGAATAGACCTTCTCTGCTGTGGCATGTGCACATCCAGAAATCGCTGCCCTACACTGTATAAACCCCTCTATCCACACAACTCACACTTGTGAGCAAGGCATAGTATTAGAAAGGGGTTTGTATCATCTTCATTTGAGATTAATCAGCAACTCTAAGTTCTGATTTCAAGTCCCCCACCTCCATCCCAAAGAAGATAATGACACCCAGCTTGGGCCATATCTCTCCCCTGGTGAACTGGGAATAGTAGAGGTAAGCCCACAGAGAAAAATATATGTGTTCTGAGGGGCTCAGCATTGTGGGTGGATGGGTGTGGGTAGTTCTCAGGGAATATGTGCATAGCCAGGCAAATAAACCTCTGCATTTCTTTTCCTTTGCTTGGCATCTTTATTTATCCACATCTACTTGGAACAATCTTTTAAGCAAGTCTCAATATCCTTATCTAAAAAGTGGAGAGCTGCATGGAAGTTTTTAACATTTCCTTGAAGCTCTAAAATAACACATTCTACAATTATTTTAGTTTATTGGCTGGCTCCCCTCACTAAAGAGTATCAGTAATTCTGACTGTCTCAGAGTAATGCATCTGGCATCATTTCAGGGGGCATATGGAAGGAGCAGAGGCGATGGAGGCTGAGTGGATTCTAGACGTCCTCTGGGTAAAGAGGCCACTCTTGAAATAATTTTTGGAACTTTGTTGACATTTGAAAATGTTGAGTGAGCTAAACTTTTCCTGTGTGTGTGTTTTTTTCTTTATTCTGTGGTCTTAAAAAAGGAGTTCCTTTCCATTTTTAAAAAATGTTGTTGTTATTCTTGCCACATCAGATTGTAACCCTTCCCATCAGCTAGTTCGCATTTCGTCACGGATTGTTGTTTTTACCACTGTCTGTGTCCAGCTGATGAAAATTACTCAAATTGAAGTCTTGTCTTAATCAACTAATATTACACCATAATTTCATTTTAGTCATTGTTTATAAGACTCTATGAAGCATCCTTTTGAAGATAGTTTAGTAATTCAGAGTATTTCAGGTCCTGGCTATAGAATATAGCCCTTTAGATTTAAAAGTTCTGAGTACAGCAACTTGGAAAATCCAAGAAGGTAATAGTAGCTGCTTAGCTGGCCGGGCTGTTGGATTCCACAGTGATTCTCTTCCTGTCTAAATCCAGTCATTTCTTTCCCTGCGAGAGCCAGACCTCTCAGTAGTTTCACCTTCCTCACTCTGCATCCCTCCTAAACAGCCATAAGAATAAAATGTCATTGTTTATCACTCTTCAAAGTAGCAGTTGCCATCCAAACGTTAGGTTCCAGTCATCTGTGCCCATATAAACATTGGCTTCACATTGCGTCAGTTATGGGGTTTTAGACCACGTAACATCAGTGAACAAGTATTCTTCTATGGTCATTAATTAAATCATTGTTTATAGTCTCAGATTGTTATAGTATGGAGGCAGCATAACATTTTTCATCTCAAGTGACACGAGGTCCAGTACTCTCCCCCCCTTACATACTTTCATCCTGACTCAGACAAGTTCTTCAGTGAAATGAAGCATTAGCATTCAGGGGCCAGAACAGATCCAAGGATTGCCCAGGGGAGCCTAAGGAGAAGCCTGTTGGCTGATTAGCTAGGCCTGGCCAGAGTGACCCTGGGGACGAGCAGGAGTTGCCAGGGCCAGCAAACACCTCTTCCCCAGTCAGTGGTCAAGAACTCACTCTGGGTACAGAGCTTTTTCCTTGGAAGTCTGGTAGCCATGGAGACGGTTCTCAGCCAGTGGACCTCAGCCTCAGATGCTGTCCCCTCAAAATGGATGTCTGGGGACATTTATACCCCTTCCAGGAGTTCCCTGCCTCCTCTGATTTACTAGTAAAATCCTGAGAGTCCTGGAGCTCATTGGTTTGTTTCATTTTATGCATAACTAGGTCCTATCTTGAGGGAACCAGCCCTAATGAGGCAAAGCAGCAAACCATTTTAAATACATTAAAACAATCATTGCCACTGTAAAATGGCTTGTGGAATATAAAGTTCTGCATTCACACTATTGGATAAATAAGTGAACTGGGAAAACTGAAAAGAGGGGCTGACCAGCCCGGATATGCCATAATGCTATGATGACCTTCTCTAATGTTCAGTGTGCCAATATTTTAAATAAGCACTGCCTGATTCTCTTTCAGAAATCATGGCGAGTAGAGTGTTTTCCAGCTGTGCAAATAAAGAAGGGCCTCCATGTTTGGGTTCTCAACCAATCAGTCATCATTAGGTCAAATGGAGACACCACATGAGTCTTTCTTGGTTGGCTGCTCAGCTTGTCCCTTTTTGATAGGTTAATGGTCATTCTCTCCTTATTTGAAAGAGAACGAGTGGCCTGAACCCTTCTCAGATGTTCAGGCCCACAGCTTTTTTTCCATCAAAAAATTCTTACCCTCACTCTACCTTTCTAAGAATGTTGTCCCTCAAAAAATGGATTCAAATTTATGAGGCCAGAATGGTGAGGGAAGAAAGTGGCAATTAAAACTGTTAGTATTTTAGAACAGGTGGAAGAAGGCAAAAATGACAGTTATTCAGATACCTTTGTGTAATTATTTTGGTATACTTTGACCAGTATCTCCCAATTCTCCTAACCCCCAGCCCTTGATATCCACCATTCCACCCTTTGTTTTTACAAGTTCAGCTTTTTCAGATTCCACATGCGAGTGATATAATACAGCATTAGTCTTTTTCTGTCTTACTTCACTTAGCATAATACCCTTTAGGGACATCCAGGTTGTCAAAATGATAGGATTTCCGTCTATAACTTAGCCGAATAATACCCCACTGTGTGTGTATCTTTTTTTATCTGTTCATTTATTGGTGGACACTTAAGTTGTATGCATTCTTCATGTACCTTCTATAGAACATGAGAATTTGAGTAGAAAGGGTAATACTGGTAATGACCATGAAGATGGTACCACTGTTGTTTACAGCAACTAAGGATGAAAACTAAGTGTCAGGTAGAGTGCAAAATACTTTTGTGTATTATCTCTTTGATGCTCATTAAAGCTCTATTAGGTACCTGAGAAGAAAATTGAGACCTAGAGAGGATAGTACCTTGCCCTAGGTATGAGCTAGCTGGTGGCAGAGCCAGGATTCAGGCCCAGTTGATCCAAAGCCCAAACCTAATTCTTCACCAGGATATGAGGTTACCTCTCCTTGGGATGAAGAAAGTCGTGTTTCATGGAGGACTCTTGCATGTCTCCCATAATTTAAAAGACACTAGGAAAAAGAACCTACAGGTTAAGAAAGGACTTCAACGTGCCACAGCTAATAAAGACTAGACTGGGATTTATACCCAGCCTGTGTGTTCCAGAAACAGCTTGTGTAGCCATGTGGTCAGTGTCTGACATATTACAAACAGGAACTTTAAGGCAGGAAATGAGGCAGGTTGGGACGTGGGTGCAGTGACAGAGCTGCAGACAAGCCAGCATCCCCGGCTCCACCGTGCGATCCTTTATAGTACCCTTTTCTAATGTGAAATTTGAAATTAAAATGAAATATTATTCACAAAGGGAAAAGGCTTCTTTCTAAATTTAAAGTCTGGCTTACTCTGATGGCTTCACACTTAAAAGCCCCATTCTCCAGGTGGGCACATGCTTACCGAGGCTGTGAGGCTCCCTGCCCTCATGGTTATCTTCCTCTGATTGACTCTTTCTAACTCATGTGCCTTTGGCTCTCATGGCCCATCAAGCCTCTCTTGCTGGATCTTTGTGAAGGTCCAAGGAGGTATGGAAATAGAAAGTGGTTTGTAAATTGTACATCTTTCGACAATATTGAGTACTTTTACAGTAGCGTGTGATGTTGATGGGGAAGAGGAAAATGAAAGAGAATATTGGCAGAGTCTTTTAAGAACACTGTCGTCTGTAAGGGAATGCAAACAAGGTCATACCATCAACTTCACTGCCCACCTCATTGTCCTGAGAAAACTGAAATCTGAGCACTAGCTTCATTTTCAGCTTGTCTAATTCAGACGGGGAAAAGGTATTTATAGAGACTCAAAGGGAGTAGTGCCCATCACAACAAAGGTGGAATAAGGACCTTAGCATGTGAGATACATAGCTGAGGTCTCTCACTTACGAGCAGACTCAGGGGCCCCCAGCTGTGGTGTCACGGCAAAGCAGATTATGAAATGGTGTGCCGATGGAGCACTTCATGCAAAGGCAGCTTTTAGACAGGGGACTCTTAAGAATCTTGAAGTAAAGGTGATGGAATCTCAGAAATACAAAGTACCAGGCTGTGTGTGGTTTAGCGCACTCAATCATAACCCAGAGTTCACAGGAGACTCTGCAAGGGAATAAGGTAAATAAATCGATGTTATATAGAAAAATGAGAAGACCGTTTGTAATAGGTGGCTAATTTCAGCATTAATTACTCCTTGGTAATTACTGAATGATTGTTGATTCTGTTTTCTTACATGATATATGAAGTCCAAAAAGGTACATTAAAGAAGAGAATAAACATTCAAGAGCTAGAATTTAAAAGAAATTTTAAAAGGGGTGGGGAGGAGGAGATGGGGCCAGTTCAGAGATGCAGAGGGAAAAGAAGGGAAGCGTCTATGGTTATAGCCAAAGCATCCAGACCTCAGCAACTTCCTGTTATCCATCAAAAGGTACATTTGTTAACTAAAACTTAGATGAAAACATTTGAAAACAGAAAAGAGTCGTTCAGAAAAGTTTGAGATTTTAATGGCTTGGAGTTAGATGATTAAAATTGCATTAAGCTTAGTGGTATACATTATTAATATTATTTTTATAATTTTAGCTTTTCTTACCTTTTATAAATCTGCATCCCTGGTCTATATATTGAATTTAAGCTAGAACTGTGGCCTGGATTTTGAGTAGATCTTTGGTGCTAATTATTGAGCATTTTCCGGGACCCTCAGGAGAGAGCCATACATTTCCTCATCCAGTCCTCAACCTTTCCCAGTCACAGAGACACTGACAGCTCATTAGGGTTGTCTTCCTGAAGAAAGACCTCTGAGTAGCCGTGCCTGCTCTTTTCCACTACAGGAAGAGGCAGTGTCTTCAGTGGTTATGAACAAAGTTTTTGTAATCAGATGAAACTGGTTTCGAATTGATCTGGGACAAATTACAGAACTCCCAGTGTTCTGTTTCCTCCCTGTACAATGAGCACAGAAGTTGGGCTGTTGTGATGTCCAAGTGCACAGGAGTAAGGCGAGTGACAGTGACACTTTGGTGAATGCCCTCGCATTACTAACGGCTCACGCAAACCCGTGCACCCAGCTCTGGGAATACTGCTCTGGACAAGATGGGCACCATCTTTTCGTAACATTTCATGGAGCTAATATTCCAGTGAAAGAAGATAGTAAACAAGCAAGTCAGAATCCAGCACTGGATTAATCTTATGAAGAAAGTGAATGTGGGGTGAAGTAAGAGGAAATAAGTTTAGGCAACTAAACTCTTAATAAGGAAGAAGTAGCCATAAAGAAACTGGACAAAAGTGTGCCAGGCAAAGGATACACGTGCAAAAGCCTGAGATGGGAAAGGAAGGCATGTGAGAGGAAGAGAGAAAGGCCAGGGAGCTGAAGCAATGATTGCAGAATTGAGAAAACAAAGGGAGGTGAGGTCATTCAGTTAGGTGGGGGGTGGCAACTGAAGGAGAGTCTTGGAGGTCAGGTTAAGAAATTTGGATTTTATTCTAGCTCTAAATAGAAATCTGTTTTAGGCTCTTAAGCAGGAAGATGATCTGCTTTATACTTTTAGATAATCCCTCTGGCTACTGTAAGGAGCCTAGATAATAAGGAGGAAGATTTGTGGGGAGGCTGTTCCTATACTCTGATGGAGAGACAGTGGAGTCTGGAGTAGACTGGGAGAGTAGAGATCGGGTAGTATATTTTAGGTATATGTTAGAGATAGGGCCAGAAGAACATACTTGTGAATTAGCTACAGGGTGAGGTAAGGAATTGAGGGCTATCAAGGATAGTTTTTACACTGTGAGCCTAAATGGGGGAATGGCGCCCTTTGCGGAGATGGGGAAGACATATGGAGGAGGTATGGGCTTGATGAGGGAAATGAAGAGTAGGCTTTGAGTGAGTTCAGTCTGAGAATCATGTTAGTCATTCCATGGAGGTGTCAGGTATACAGTTGGCTATGGGTCTGTAGCTCTGGGGAGAAGCCAGATTTTCTTAACTTTTCAGAATTTTGACTATGGTAAGCAAGGTCAAGTGAAGATGATCTCAGCTCAATCCCTGCCCAAATGTGTGATGGTTTTTCTTTTCTACTCCCCCTATGCTAATAACCTGTTCCTCCCATCTTCCTTGCATTCATTTCCTTTCTTCTTTTGGCTCTATTTTAGAAAACCCAAATCAAGGATTTTTACTGTTGTCTTTAGGGATTTGAAAGAAAATATAGACAATCAGGAAGAACTCCTCCTAAGAGATGCTGACTTTACTGAACATTTGGCAAAAGAGCTCCAAATAGGAATTGTTCTAGACTGAGAGGAATTCACTCATGTACCCTGATGGTCCAGAACCATCAAGCTCTCTCCTTCTCTTATCAACATGGCAACACCTCTCTTAGCATATCCTCTTTGTCATGTTTCCCTCAAAGCCTAAGGTTTGTCTGCTAGAGAAGAAATGAAACGTTTTTTTAATTATTATTAAAACACTCATTACAGCCACCATGCATGGAGAGATAAGTATGGTGACCCCATTGATCCAGTGACCCTCTTTAAAACTTGTCTTTCCACCATGTTTCCAAGAGGAGCCACCTGGAAGTCTTGTGAGAGTAGTTTCCCGATGGATCTCCCTAACGGTGGTGCCTGACCTCTGAGGGAAGGCCAAGGTGCACATGGGCCCTACTCCTGTGCTGTATGCTAAAACTGGCTCTCACAGCCTGCTCCTTTGGGCTCTGTTTTCCCTGGGGTGGACCAGGCTCTGGCCCTGGCTGGGAGGGTGGGGATAGATAGGAGTGACAATGCATGTTAATTAGCACTGTGCAAAGCTGTCATCAGAAAGCCAGAAGCCACATGGCCCTAACCAGGTTTGGGGTTGGCATACCAAATTCAAACCAGCTGGCCTTTGTTTGGAAATGCACTGGGAGGGTCTTGGCCCTTTCTGGACAACAGAAAGCCTGGTATTTCCCGACCCAGAGTCCTCTTTTAGACATTAAGAGGTTCTATAAACACTGTAGCAAGTGCTGTGACAGATCTGGCTTCAGAGGCATACATACCCTCTTTGATTTGTTGGCAATATTAGCTGGCATGACATTAGTTATCAGGGTCCTTATTTAAAGACATGGGGAGGGAACATGACTGTCCATCCAGCGTCCCCCTGCTTAAAATCATTCTGTGACTATCTGACTATAGGGTAAAATCTAAACTATTTCCCAAGGTCCAATATGATCGTCCCCCTGCTCATTCCTCTTTTATAGCACCCAACTTGTACCTTCTCTCCCTTAGCCTCTTATCCCAACCATTCTGATCTATTTTCAGTTCCTAGAAGGGACTCAACTCTGACTTTTGGCTTTTCCTTACCTCTTGCTTTGCTGGACACACCATTTAATCCCTCTTCCTTTATCTAAGTGGTCTTTATCCTTCAGGGTTCAGTGGTGCTGGCCACTCCTTAGAGAGGCCAAGAGATTGGCTGGCCCTGCTGTAATGTTGATTGTGCTATTTTGTAGGTTAGTCCAATCTTCAAGGCTCTAGAGAACAGGGGTCCTTTTCATCTTGTTAATCTCTGCTTCTCCAGTACTAGAGACCAAGAAGTCTTTCATAATGTTTGAATGAAGGGCTCTCTCTTGAGGATCCAGACCTGGGCTTCGTCCCTTTCTTTCTAACACCTCTAACCCACAGAAAAGCCAGCAGGACCCCAAACTGAAGAAGAACATAGCCATGCCCTGAACTTGAGATCAAAATATCACCCCCATCCACAAGACAATAGCATGAATAGAACTTTTTTGTTACTTAGAAACCCTGTGTACCCAGCATATTCAAAATGCAGATGTGGTAACCAAACCATATGAAGGCATGAACTGACGTTTCCACCTCAAACACACCAAGGGCAAAATTATGTAAAAGCAAAAGTCACGGATTGAGAGACTTACAACCCTGGGTTCATCTTCCGTGTTTGCTCTTTGATACCTGTAAGAGCATGAGTGAAACACATATTCTCAGTCTGCTTCAGTCATCTTACCTTTAAAGTGGGTACAGTTCTCCCCACTACTTCATATTGTCAAAAATAAATGAGACAAAGCTTATCGAGTGTTAGAAAATTTTGTGTCCCTTAGTAAGCACTAAAAATTAGTTATAACTATTGTTGTTATAGTAATAAAAATGGAATATCCTTTCATTTTTGTGGTTTATAGTTCTCTCATTGGAAATAAACTCTTTAAAGTGAAAAATGAAAGGTTACAAAATGGCATATAGAGAGGACTCCCATTTCTGCTAGGGAAGGTGTATGTGTGTATGAATGTTAGATAGATAGATAGATAGATAGATAGATAGATAGATAGATAGATAGATAATCTGAGAAGACATCTAAAGGATTAACAGAGGCTTCCTCTTGGAGGTAGGTTTATGATTAATCGTATTTTATTCCTTTTGCTTGACTATATTTACTAACATGAACACATTACTCATGAAGTGGGTGATGGCAGAGAAGATATACAATATGTGAAAAGGAAAAAGAAAAGAAAGAAATTAGTCAGAGGTCAAGAAGGCTTTGCGTGCACATCTTCCCCAGTCACAGGTTTTCCTCTCTGTTACTAAACTGGCTTCTCCTTTGGCAGGATTTTTCACCCAGATTTCCACATTGGCTGATGTGCAGGAAAACGTCATGGAATACCTCCATGTACTCAGCCGGCCCAAAGTGATAGACCAGGAGCATGACGTCGTGTGGACTGAAGCTTACATCGACAGCACTGTGAGTCCAGGGGCCCCTGAGGGAGAGCCTGAGTGTCCATCCTGAGATGTGAGAGTTGTTTGTGTTAATTCCAGGACATGGTAACGGCATTTCTCTTTCTTAGTAATGGGGTTCAATGACATTTTCCTTTGCTGTGGAGTTTACATTGGTCCCCTTGGCAAATAAGGTGGGTGAAAAATCACAGTGGAGAATGTAACCTGCACAGAAAACTCACTTTTTGATTGTTTCTTCTCTAGTTAATTTTTTTCCTTCCCACATGTGTACAAATTCTGTCACTGTAATAATGATTATAAGCATGTTAGAGTCAGTCCTCACCATCTGAAGGGCCCAGTCCTGGTGATGAATCTTTGGGTCTCAACCCGGGAAGGTGACTGAAGCTCAGCTGTAACATGAATTGGAGTCACCGTAGAGGCCACAGCTGCGTTTTCTTCCCACAGACAAGTGAGAATATGCTTCAGTGGTGGTTGTGTAGGCACCGAGTTGTTGAAACTCTGGCCACGGTTCATTCTAAAGCTGAATTCCAAGCAAAAGATTCTGATGCCGAATTAGTTTAAAAGGAGGAGCTTTGCCAATCCTCAAACAATGGCTCAATGGCCTGGTTTCTTGTGTATTTTCAGAGTGATTTTTCATAGTGATAATGAGTCTGATGGGAGTGGTGTTTTTCATTAATTGATTGTAAATGTTCCCACAGGGCCTCTCTCCCATCGTTTTTGTTGGGATTAACATCACATTAATCACTGTAACCCAGACATAGCTGTTCTCCAGAGTGATCTCAATGGCTGCTGTGGGCCAGCTTTCCTGTCCGGGAGCTTTCTCATTCATGCTGCATTTCTGGCAGCTACAGGCAAATAAATGCAAGGCAGGAGCAGCATATGGGAACCTATGTTGGGGGACACCATAGCAGCCTGCCCCTCCTTGACCTTAAAGTACACAGTGGGACCATGGGAATATGAACTGGACTAGAAGAGGTACCCTTCCCAAGGAAAAACAAAGGAGGAAGTTTCGAGCAGAATATTTTCATGGTCTTAAAGAGCTTTCCCAGGGAGTTTTGACAAGTCATGTAGGGCATAAAAATAGTATCTATACAGTGGGAAAATCCAGACAAAATCTTTAGTGAGTCATCAAAATCAGTATCGCCAATGAGAAGCAAATGAACGTGGCATACTTTCGGAAAAGGACACATCCCTTTTATGGGGTATCCTGGCTAGGCGTATGTAACCTGGAGGTTATGGTGAAGGAGAGGATAAAGCTTTGTATTAATATAATGTTTTGATTTAGATAATATTAGTCACTTAAATCAATTGTTTTAGATTTACTAATTATATACACACATACATGTTTGTGTATGGAGGATAGTTAAGAGGGAGGGAGGGAGAACCCATTGCTACTCTAGCTTATCCGCTAACTTACTCTCGACAGCAGAGGTGAAGTAAATGGTCTGGGAGCAGCAATAGATGAACTGTTACGATGGAAATGTCTTTGAAATCTTGTGCTTTATCTTAAACATTTATACGAAATTTGTATTCTTTGACATAATTACCTTTATTTACTTTAAAATAAAATAATGTTCCAAGTAGTTCATTTTTTAGTAAAATGGTATGCCAAAGTAACAGAGCACATTTTCGCTACCTCTTAAAAAACACTTTGGCATACATAAAACTAACCCCCCAGAATATGCTTGTCCCCAAAATGATAGATCAATATCATTCCTGTTATTTATGTGGGGTCAAATTAAGATTCATATGCTGAACTCATATGCAGAGTCCAAATTCTAAGATGAACCCAACTTTGGAACCACCCAGAAAATGACAGGAATTGGGAGAGGGCTAGAGGTCAGCAATTGCAAGTTCATGCCTTTCCTGACGCATCCAGGACAGTCCCAACCCAGCTTGCAATAATGAAAGAGACCAAACTCAGGAGCACTTAGCTTTGGGATTGGTGGCGCTGTTTTAATAACCTGATGTCCTAGTGGGATTGATACCTATGGAATTTTTTTATATTTTAACCTATTTATAATCTACCTTAGCATATTAGCCAACGGCATTGAGTTTAGAGTAAGAATAGGCTCATTTATGTTCTACCAGTTATGTGACCATAAGCCAGTCACTTACCTTTTTTGAGTGTTGTTTCCCTCATTTACACATGAGAATAAAACCTACCTTTCAGGGTTGACTCTAAAGGTTAAGTGTCTGTGCATGGTGAGAATACAATAAATACTACCCATCAGCCTTCCCAAACTCAAGAAATCCAGTGTGAATTTTTCTCCTTGGCTGTGAGAAGTTTTAAAAAATACTTTCCTTTCTTTGAGCTGTGTCTCAAAGAAACATCATGGTGACTACAATATGGCTTATACTACTTTGATAATAGAATTTGGGGCCTAAGTATTATGAGTACCTTTATAGCATTGTTCCTCTAGAGATACACTTTAATCCTTTGGGATTCATTTTGTTGTGATTACATGTCATGGGCCAGGCACTAATGTCTGGTGTTGGTAGCTAGGGTCAATGTCCCTAAGGAAGACTACTTGTTGTGTTGTACCAGCCAAAGAGAGTCCCTAACAGCCTCACTGAGATAAAAACTGGCTGCCTTGCCCAAGGAAAGGGAGATAAAGTAGGGATAAAGTAGGAGCCCTCTTAATAGACTGCCACTTAACAGCCCGAGTGCCTTCTCTTTGCTCTGGAACAGTTTGTGCCTGTTGCCCACAGCACCCTGGACATTTGATCTGGTAGGCCACGCTGGCACAGATGCATACGCACAACTGTCCCCCGGTTGAATTGCAAGCTTACTAGAAGTCAATCCTCTTCATTCCAAACCTATTGTAATTTTATCGTAATTGTGTAAATTAGTTAACTATTATTTAAACCAATGGATTATGAGCATGAAAAAGAGAATTGTTGCTTCAGTGACTATGTAAATGCATGCCTTGGAAAGATTATAGAGAACATTGCTGAAAAGTATTATCAGTGTGTTAAGTGTGGGCAAATCAATCATAAAAGACTGGGGAGAAGAAGTCTCCCCTGCATTCAAGGAAATTGACACAATCTTTCTTTTTCTTTTTTATTTGTTTCTTTGTTTGTTTGTTTGTTTGTTTGTTTGTTTCTCTCTCTCTCTCTCTCTCTCTCTCTTTCTCTCTCCCTTCCTTTCTTCCTTCCTCCTTTCCTTCCTTCCTTCCTTCCTTCCTTCCTTCCTTCCTTCCTTCCTTCCTTCCTTTCGAGTGGTTTACCTTGACTTGTTTGTTTCATCCTAGGTTGATGTGGCAGATCTAGAGGCTGGGTTAGTGTTGGTTATTGTCTTATTGCCTCTTGGTAGTCTCCAGGAGTTGTATGATCCGTGAAGGAGAATGATCTTCTAAGACACTGAGAGGAGGGCCACCAAGTGGTGTGAGAGTAGTTGTGATTCCCAGCTGTACTGCTAGCATACCCTATGATGTGGGTCAGCATCGCTGGGACAGCACTATTAGTTTTCTATTTCCATGAAATGGATTACCACAAACTTATCTTCTTAAAACAACACAAATGTATTATCTCATGATTCTCCAGGGTCAGGAGTCTGGGCACAAGTTAGCTGGACCCTCAGCTTAGGGTCTTACAAGGCTGCAATTAAGTGTTGGCTGCACTGTAGTCTCATCTGCAGCTCAGAGACCTCTTCCAAGCTCATTTGAATTGTTGGCAGAATTCAGTCCCTTGCAATTATAAGACTGAGGTTCCCGCTTTCTTGCTTGCTATTCACTGGAGATTGTACTTAGCTCCTATAACCCACAGTTCCTTGCCACATGGCAACTACAGGCAGTTCACACAATGCCCAGTGCTTTCTCTCAGGTCACCAAGACAGCACCTCTCTGATACTTCACCTTCCTTTAAAGGCTTCTTTAATTAGGTCAGGCCACCCAGAATAATCTCTTTTAATTAACTCAAAGTCAAATGATAGTAACTTAATCATGGGAGTAATATCCCATCATACACTCCAGAGGAGGAGATTTTTAAGGGCCATGTATTTTTGGAGGCAGAAATCTAGGGAGCTATTTTAGAATGCTGCCTAGGGCATAGCCTCTGTCTATGTGCTGTGGTCCAAGACAGAAAGATGATGCTCGAAAGAAATGCAACCACTGCCTCCTCCTGTACTCTGTCAAGAGGAAGTCTCAGGGCAGCCATGTCTGCTCTTCACCAGAACATTTCTGCTCAGCCTACTGTCTCAAGGGGCCTGATTTCCTTTGTGACATTGTAGTCCGAAATTGGCTTTGATTTCTTCAGGAATCAGAAGACTTCTGACCCTGGTGATTTACGTCATTTCTAGCAAATACTAAGAAAACAGGTATTTGTCGATTACCTAGTAAATTTGGACACTTGATCTACAAGTTTGCTTAATATGTCTTAAAAGTTTTCTTTCTCCTTAATTATCTGGTGGTTAAGGCAAAAAGAATTATCTTTACTTGACTCATCAATTATTATGACTTAAACCCCAGCAGCAACAAATATAATTATGCAATTGATTTAATACTTAAATGAATAGCTTAAGATGACTGGCAAGTACACTGCTTTCCCTTTTTATTTATAATGCATTGATTCATACAGTTCTGGGTCTGAACAAGCTCAAGATAAAAGTTTGTGAACGGAAGCTGAGTTTGGATTCTTGCATATGAGGGTGAAGGATTGCGTTTAACCAAGTCTGATCTAGAGTGGAGACTGACAAAACTTTCCTTTCAGGGCTCATCCTCCCTGCTATGACTACCAACCAGTCTGATTAAATATTCTGTCTCCTGTCTGGCTGTTCTATTCAATTTGCTTTTCTGGTGAAGCCCAAATAAATGAATTAATGTTAACAACATTAATTATATTTAATCTAATACGATCTTGTATTAATTGACAAAACAGCAAACACCAGAATTCTGAAATTCATGGGTTTCTTATCTGAATACAAGTGTACACAGTCATTATCTCTTAGGTACAGAGCGAAAAAATCATTAACAATGGAATTTGTTCCATTTTGTAGGCAAATGGCTTGTGCTTTCCAGTTGGGTCCTAATCATTTTGGGAATGCTACCCGACTTGTCATGCAGGGCAGAACCTGCATTAAACTGAGGAAGCATCCGCATCCTGATCAACCCCTCTGAAGGAATTTGGATAGACTACAGTGACACGCAGAAGGGGAGCAAAGAAATCTTTTAGAGACAGTGGGAATGCAACCATTTAAAATAATGAGAATTCATTACTGAGGCCTCCTGCCCCTCCCTTTTGCTAGTAATGCAATTCAGTCAGCAATTTGTAAGAACCAATTTAGTTGCATTTGCAAATTGGACCTGTGTCCCTCTTTCTAACCCCCCACTAAGTCCAACTTGGAGAAAATGCTTTGTATTTGATAAATTACACATTTGTTTCGGTTTCCCATCTAGGAATGGCACCTGGGCCATTTAGGAGTTGTTTGGGTGATTGCTTTAAGCTACAACATCTTACTGCCTAGAAGCAATTACTCAGGGGGTCGAAGCCATCATAAGGAAATTGTTGGGGCTTGGAAACTGAATTTACAGTATTTTCCCAAGATACCACTGCATATCAAAGAAGTTCAAATCTTCGAAACAAAAAGACACACGTAAAGAGAAACATAAACTATCCTGCTGGGCTGTGGAACAGAGAATGCCATCTGCATTACATGGCATGGAGGAAACTGATTACGCTGGGACCTCTATTTCATAGCAGATGGGTTCATTAAATTTAATAGCCTCCAGAGCCTTTAGAAACCGTGTTAAAAACATGTGGAGCATGCTGTGACACTTCACTTCTGGCCCTGCAGTCATTATAACTCTGGCACAGACTATAAATATTATAGTATTTTATTTCCATTGAAACAGATTACTATTATAATTATAATTATTTTTTTTTTTACCAGGAGATGGTGATGTTAAAACTGAGTGCATTCCCGATCTCTGGTAATTTATATTAATTCAAATATTTTCTTCTTCCATTTGGCTTTAGATTTATCTATTTAGTGATTTTTCTAAGTTAACCTTTTTTTCTTTGAGTTAGTCTTATAAAAGTATGAATGAAAAGTATAAAATTATTACCAGGGAAGATGTCCTAACATTCTGTATGGATGACTGTCAACTAGTAGAAAAGTTTAGGACTGAAAATAAAAAAATAAATTAGATTTAAAGTGGATTTTTTTCCAGATTTTAAATTTATTGTTGTTTCTGCTATTGTGTATAATAATTTGAAATTGTCTATAATAAAAGGACAGCCTCTAAAAATAGGTTTAAGACCTTATAGAAATGATTAAGACCATTAAATATAAATAATCATTTAACATGATAGATTATTCACCATTTTTTGTTTATAAGTGAGAGCACCCAACTCAAAGTAGCCAAGGTCAAAAAAGGAATTTGGTGATTTTTGGAACCAAGATACTTGTGTAGTTTTGTCGTGAGGCATGACTAGATTCAGGGTTCAATCTCATGTAATTTAGACTTATCTCTTGACTCTTACTAGCTTTATTCCAAGGCAGATTCTCTCTACAGGGTAGCAATGATGACCTCTACCATCCACTAAATTTCATTATCTTTATAGTCCTTGATTTTTCCCTTACCCTATTAGCAACTGTATTAAGCCTATAACAGGCCTGTTTGAGTCAGAACCCTGTACTGAGAAGTTAGATGGAGCCTGAATCTCATAAAGTGGGGAGGAAACCAGTCCCAAAGAAAATTGACCCTGGGAGGACTGAGAAGTAACAGAGTCCTGCATAGAGTGTTTTTGTAGAATTCAAAATGAATCAAGCCAAAGATCATGCATCCCCTCAGTATGGTACTCATTATGGTAGCCCTTTATCTAGTCAAATGTTTCCATGGACCCTTAATATGTAAAACATATAGAGGCAGAACTGCTCTGGTAGATCCTGGGAAGTGGGACTATGGAACACTGAGGGAGGCTCTGAAGCACTCTCTTTGCTCCTTCCTGGCACTGTAGAGCCTAGGTGGTATTCTGAGTAATCGTTGAGTCGACCTCTGAGAAGACAAAGCGGGATTCCCTGCTGTGGATTATCTTCTGTGCCCCTAAGTTTACAACAAGGCACTGGTCTGGCTCTCTTTAGGAAAGATGATTATGGGGATTGGGTGGTTGTATTAAAAACCAAATTAGAAGATTATTATAATGATAGCACTAATATTTTATAATATTTCTTCCTTATTTCTCTTCATTACTGCAGATAATCAAAAGATGACTCACCATAGTTAATCACTTTTTAGGAAACATTGGCTCTAGGCAGAGAACTCACTCAAGCTCAGAGAAATTTATTAAATGGACATAGGAGCAGCTTTGGCAGGTACAAAAATCATCAAGAGAGTAGGAAACCATCATGAGCAAACAGTTGCTCCCTTTATTCTTTCTTTCTGGAGCCACACAGCCTTTTTCCTGTATTTTCTCCCTCACGTGTCAGCTCTATTTTTAAAATTCTCTGTAGACATTCTCTTGTCTCTCCTCACTCATGATTGAAATATAGTCTCCTTCAAATCTACTTCACATGATGTCCCAGTTCAAACCAAGTAGGGAGTAACTCAGTGCTTGTGTATCTGAATTCATATCCGAGCAAATTACCTAACTTACTCTAGACCATGGTTCCATTGAAGTCAGATGCCTACCCCTTAACCAATCAGCTGTGGCTGGGGAAGGGCCATATGATACAGGTTGCATGATAAAAGCAGAACATCCAGGATTATGGATAGTAAATTCTGTTGAAAAAAAAAAGAAAGAGGCGGGGCGGGAGAGAGAGAGAGAGAGAAGAAAGAGAGAAAGAGAGAGAGAAAGAGAGAAGAAAGAGAGGAAGGAAGGAAGGAAGGAAGGAAGGAAGGAAGGAAGGAAGGAAGGAAGGAAGGAAGGAAGGAAGGAAATAAAGAGAAAGAAAAAGAAAGAAAAAGAAAGAAAAATAAAAAGAAAGAAAAAGTTATGGGTAAGAGGAAATGAAGAAGTTGGCATTTCTAGACCTCTGTATTTCTATCTGAGGCTTCTGTAAGTTGTGTTCCCATTGGGGCTCTAATACTGACTCTCAGGACTATGTCTTTATTTCTTTTCTCTGAGCCCCAGACTCCTGACTTCCTTTTGTTCCCAGTTGCCCCAGTGAGTGTCCCCTCAGGCCTCTCCCTGCCTCCCACTTCTTTGACCCTCCCTTTCCCCCACCCACCATCCTGCTATGTGGGTGGTCGGAACCCCTCTCTGTTGTGCCTTCTGAGAGCTGAGGGCGGTATTTTGGCCATCACGACCAACTCTGTACTGCTTTTTCCTCCTTCACAGCCCAGATATTTGGCCAACTTAGATTCTCAGAGCTGATTCTCATGCTTTGACATGGTTTAAACTAAAATGAAGAATAATTAAAATAATCCCAGGGAATCAGGCTGTGGTTTGATATCAGCCACCAGTTTCTCTTCTCTTTCTGTAGAAAGAACTTATTCTATGTAAAAGATTTAATTCTTTTACTCTTATTCCATAAAGATTACTGTGCCAATTATAAATGTATTATCTATAAAGCCATGACTCAAAGATACCTTTGACAAGAATACTTCACCTGCCTTGTGCTTTTAAACTGCTTCTGTTGCAAAATGGCAGAGGACCACTACCACTGAATCCTCTTGCCATTGAAATATTATTCTTTCATGGCCTTTCACACCTGCTTGTAATAAAAAATGGCAATCAGGATCTCCTTCAACCTTATTCAGCTGATGATGCTCAGTGCCATTTCCTAAGGGGAAATTCTTGTTCTGAAAGGAAAAGCAAATACAATAGTTTATTCAGGCAAAAGGAACATGTTTTCAAATCAACGTCTAGTATGTTTAATAAAAAATTCTAGAACATCAACATTTTTGTCAGTTGATGGAAACAACTATTAAACACTCTTATAATTGATTTCTCTTCTGAAGTGATCCAATTAAAGGTGGCCTGAGATGAAGCAGGAGTTGAATACCATCCCACAGCCTGTTTCTCTTTCACTTAGCCCACTATTAGGAGCATTTGTTTCCCTGTGAAGAATTCTTTCTTTGAGAAAGACAACATTCAAATGCACTATTTGTTCATCTTGATATTCCATACTATTCCAATAGAAAGGACCTATGGGCAGAACTGTTCTCACACCTTACAGGGGAAGGGCCATTATGAGACCAAATTATATGACTTTCTGTCTGCTTCTAGAAAACATTTTAAGGCCCAGTGTGAAAAGGCTTCACAAATGATTGAGCTATTTTAATTGTCAACCAGTAAATTAGACGATCTAAAATACAGATAGGATCACCACTGGCCCAAAATCTTCCAGAGAAACCTAAATTCTAAGCATTTGAATCACTTGATAACCTGATTCCTATTTACTTCTCAGTCTTCTCTTTCCCCCATTCAATGCTACCATTCAGCCTTGCCCTACTCAAAAACAGTCAAGAGCTAATTCTAATGTTCTCCCCTAGTAACTTCTGTACCTGTTCCTGCTGCAAAAACCAGCCTCTTCCTCTTACTCCATTTGGAAGCCTCTGGGCTTACCCTTTGTGTTCAGCATCATCACTGTCTCCTCTGAGAAGTTTCACTTGATCATCTCTGATCCACAACCCCTCCTACCATCTAGAGTGGGGCCCTCATGATATGCTTTCAAAGCATTTAGCACCATCCTAGAACTTCTTGTATTAAAAAATTTCATACTTATTTTTTACCCAGCTGAACTATGCAACTCAAGGAGAGGGATGGTGTCTGGGTTCACTGTGGTGTCCTCAGTATAGGGATGGGCACATAGTAGGTAGTCGAGAAATACTCGGTTGTTTGAATCACATGGATTAGACATCTCAAGGTTGGAGGGTGTCTGAAAATATCTGTTTTGTAGATGTTAGGTGAGAATGGCATCATCTCCAACATTTCAATGTGTACACTACATATTGTTCAAGGCCATATTTTTATACACATGATCGGTGTATTCATCTTCATCATGTGACTGGGATTCTCTCAGGCTTCCAACACCACCATCCCAAGGAAGCATTTTCCACATATATCAAAGGGGTCTGAATTCATGTGTCCAGGCTTTGAGAAGCTAGGAAAATGGCACTCTGAATGGCAAAGATGGTTTGATATCAGCTATGTCCTTGCTAAGATAAAATCAATTTGCTACATACAGTTTTATGCCACAGAACTTACCTACTATTAAAATTCAACAATTTTTAAAATGATTTTGACACTCCCAGAATCATATCTGGTTGTCGGATATATACTGGGCATTCATGGAAATCTTAAAAATAATTCCTTATATTGATTTTTATTTCTTGGCTTTCAATGTGCCTTCCTATATATTGCCTCCAAGTATCTTATCGTGGTCAACAGAGCCTCAGCATTGCCAACTAGTTATATGCCATTGACATTCTGTCTCAGATCTCTATCGGTTTTCTTCAGAGAAGTTATAATCATTTATAATTACTTCAATTAAATACTTTGATTTTTTTTTCTCTTTACAAATTCTTTTTTCTCTGTCTTTCCAACAGTAATTTAAGGTCTGGGGCAAAAACTATATCGACTCCCTACAACCTGGTACTGTGCCTGGGTCATAGTACTACACACTCAATATCGACCCAGAGAGACTAAGTAGTTTTTTCTTAGTCATACCACCAATTAAGTTTTACTACTCACTAGAGTTTGTTTGTTTTTCCCCAGTGTACATTATACTTCTGAAAAGATACAATGAAACACCAAAAATTGAGAAAGAAATTGTAAAGAATACTGGCTACAAAGTGGATAGCAGTGCCAAGATAGAGTTTAAAATATTTTCCCCCAAATGCATTTGTCATATTTGTCTTTCCTTTTAAAAATTTAGCTGAATGGTCAAGTTCAGGTGTGAAGCAACTGGTTTTTATGAATGCCAGCTTCATCTACTCAATGGCAGTCACTGATTTTAGATGGAAGAAATTTCAGGGGTTAACCAGATTTCTGCAATGTTCCCTTTCTGTGAATGTTGTTAAAAGCAATATGTTGGGGAAAGGGTTGATTGCTTAAGGCACATTGTTTATACTATATTACTTAGGTTTGATGGAAAAGTTCCTAACGGTGGTTTTTTGCTAAAGATATGGTTTATGGATGAAGAGTGGAATGTGATTTTTTGGTAGGGCATCATCCTAATTCAGATGGACTCCAAAGAAACACGATATTGGGAGAGGCCAGGAAAAATATTCAGGTCTGTGGAGCTTCTTTAGCATTAGCACTCAATTCTCCATCAAAATATAAACGCTGTCTGCTTTTAATTACCGTCCTTATTCAAGCCAACTTAATTACTCTGGGCCAGACTGGAAAGGAAAATTCCCAGAGAGTCCGATATGATAGAATGTTAGTGTGTTTTCTGAAGAAGATACTGAGAAATCCTTAATGAGTTAGTTTTTCAATGTAACTTTTGCAAAAGAAGACTAAGGGAATAAAAGGGAGAAAAATTATAGATTTTTGGCAGCTGTTCACCATCATAGCACTTGACAATCTGCTTTTTATTTAGTTTTATGTTATGTAAAAGCATGGAATTCTCAACTTAAGAAATATTGATCACTGCATGACAATACATATGTAACAAAACTGTATTGTGTAGAAAAAGCTCTCCTTTTAAACTGAGATTACTGACTCTATTTTGTTATTAAAATGTGTGAGTCTTTTTACTTAGAAAATAATGTGTTTTTTTTAAATGTAAGTTATTTAAAGGTTAAAATAATCTTAATATTTAACTATTTATATTATAAAGAACAGATTTTGCAACCAAGTACAACTGAATGCAAACAAGAGCAAACCTGGAAAAGAAAATCGGTGGCCAGGAATGCAGCAACGAATTGAAGACTGCGTCTTGGCCACAGTACATAGGTTCACAGTAGCCCTTTGCTGTATTGGCAGAACCATACATTTTTGTAAGGTCTGTTGATTTCCCCAGACTTCATAGAATCTAGATCAAGTTTGTCAATTTCCCATTTCTCTTAAAATGATAGTCCAACCTAAAGTTGAGTTGGGAGCATACTGTATGGACTTTATGGCCTTCTTATCCAGCTAGATTGCTCCTCTCTGTAATTATTGGCAAACAAGAGGGTTTACTCTTTGGCTGTCATTGTTCTAAGAACATTTGTGGAACCAGATGTACAGCTACCTAATTCTTAGTTTAGTCCCTATGCTGGGCACTAAAGTATAGCTTTCATTTTTAGGAAATATAATTTAAGTCCCTGTATTGAACAATCCAAGCCACCTTGGTAATTTAAAATTAATAGATTATTTTTGGTGGCTATTGGTAACCTCCAACATAAGTGGCAAAGGTTGTATGTCCTCGCCAACATAATCTTATTAGCGGGCTATGGTGAAAACAAGTCCCAGACAAATTCTGATATCCATGCAAACATTTACGAGTAGCATTCACAAAAGCCAATGAACTGTTGTGTAAGCTCAGGGAAGTCCCAGCTGTCTATCATTTTAGATGTTCTGATGGTGTCTTGCATCAAAACAAATGCATTATTTGCAGAAGTCAGTTAACCTTCTCTTTGGAGTCAGGTGATTAAGAAGCCTGAGTCAGCAGCAGAAGAGCAGACTGTTTAACAATCGAGCCTGGGGCACTATTCTTAAAAATGGAGGCATATGCGTAAATGTGGGAGGCCTTCCCAAGAGCAACATAGCATCAGAGAGCACAGACTTCATACCAGATAGTAGACCTAGCACTGAATCCCATATGCCCTATGAATGATCCCATGTCCTTGGGCAAATTCCCCCATTTCTCTAAGCCTTAGCTTTCTCCCCTGGAGAATGGAGACAATAGGATCTACCTGACAGGGATGCAGAAGCACTTAGCATAGGGTCTGGAGTTCGTTTTAACTGCCCCACACTGGTGGCTCTAGCATCCCAATTAATCTTACTATGCTACTCAAATGAGGGTCGGCCTACTGCTCTGTTTGGAAGGATGCTTCTGAAGGTCACCATTCATTTCCATAGCTCGGCCTTTCCTCTCAAGCCTCCTGGTTCACACCTGCTGCCCATCATACAAGATTCAGAGGAGCACAGCAATTTCCAGCACTGTGATTACTTCTTATTCTACTTTCTAAATGATACACCTGTAAAGACTTCTGAGACAATGAGAGGCAATGACATCACTAGTCTTTTTTTTTTTTTTTTTCATTCTCAAGCATGAAATGGAGCTTCCAGGCAGGACAAGGTAGATACACCACTCTGGGTAGGGACTACACCCACAAAGAATAAAGGTGATTTAAGCATGCCTTTCCACTGGGAAGAAAACATACACAGTTCCCTTTCTTTTGAGAGTGTGAGAATTTGACAAGTCCAAAATAAAAAGAAGACATAATTAATTCCATAAGACTCTATGCATGGAATAAGTAATAATGTTATTCTGAATTTCTAATTAATAATAATTAGTTTAATATTGATGGAGGACTACACACCTTGCGTGGTGCTAAGCAGTATTATCTTCTTAAAAATTCACAACTCTATGAGTTCAACAATACTATTATTCCCACTTTACAATGAAGAAACTTTGATTTTGTATAGTATAATTCTATTACGTGGCATGAAGTGTACTGTGGAATACTTCAATGTAAATGTTGTTGTTAGGTAGTCGGGCATGAGCAACAGGAGCAAAAGCTCAGCTCTGTAACCATAGAAACTTTCTTTGAAAACCTTCCTTAAGGACCTCCCAGAAATACCTCCCATTTAGGGTTATAAATTATCTCAAATCCTAGAGCACAAAGTTCATAAAAGTTGCTGGCTGAACCAGCTACAAATGCGTTCCCAGAAAGTGCTACCCTAATTTGCCCACAATTTAAGCCTCATTATATTGCCATTATAATACTATGCTTCTGCCTGGAAGTTCATGAATCTAATTATAACAGATTGAATTCTGGGTAAGCACATGTGCAATAGCAAAGGGTAATATAGCAGCCAACTGTCAGTTAAGGTGACCTCACATCCAGATCATCTAAGACCTCCCATCACAACCCAAATATAAACAGACCCTCCCACTTCTGCATTGTTAAAGCTCACTATGTTGAAAACCCGTTCCTCCCTTGGGCTGTACTGTCTTATCTCTTCATCTCCCAAATTCCACAGGGCTGTACCTTCCTTAAGGGGCCCCTCTCCTTCTAAAATGTACTTTCAATAAGTCTTACTTTTTAAAAATCTTGCCGACTGGTAATTCTTTGCTGCTTCGGCAGGGAAGAACTGAGGGACAACACACAACGGCATCGTCCTCCTCCCCAATGCCACTGGGGCAATTTCACATCCCCCCAATGGAAACATTGTGATATAACTGTGTATGTTAATTTTAACCTATAGCTCAGAAGTGGCCAATTGCCCTAATCGGAATATACACACTGGCTAGTATTTAAGCAAAAGATGTGCTACAGCTGTTAAGGATTTGTCAATTACCATAATGAACATTTATTTTATGTTGGTAAATTGGAGGTGTCTCTTCTGTGCGGATTTGTTGAATGGACTGCAGTGCCCCAGCCTACCCTGAGTGGTGTGTCTACCTTGTCCTGCCTGGAAGCTCCATTTCATGCTTAAGGATGAAAAAAAAAAAAAAAAAAAAAAAAAAAAAAGACTAGTGATGTCATTGCCTCTCATTGTCTCAGAAGTCTTTACAGGTGTATCATTTAGAAAGTAGAATAAGAAGTAATCACAGTGCTGGAAATTGCTGTGCTCCTCTGAATCTTGTATGATGGGCAGCAGGTGTGAACCAGGAGGCTTGAGAGGAAAGGCTGAGCTATGGAAATGAATGGTGACCTTCAGAAGCATCCTTCCAAACAGAGCAGTAGGCCGACCCTCATTTGAGTAGCATAGTAAGATTAATTGGGATGCTAGAGCCACCAGTGTGGGGCAGTTAAAACGAACTCCAGACCCTATGCTAAGTGCTTCTGCATCCCTGTCAGGTAGATCCTATTGTCTCCATTCTCCAGGGGAGAAAGCTAAGGCTTAGGGAAATGGGGGAATTTGCCCAAGGACATGGGATCATTCATAGGGCATATGGGATTCAGTGCTAGGTCTACTATCTGGTATGAAGTCTGTGCTCTCTGATGCTATGTTGCTCTTGGTAAGGCCTCCCACATTTATGCATATGCTCTGATAAGGATCAAGCCCACCAGACTGCATTAATGGAGTGCCCAAGTCTTTTAAATACCGGATGTGTGATTAGAAATGTCCTTGTCATTCCCACAAGCCTGAGTTATAGTGCTTCTACTGAATTTTGAAAAACTCATAGTGCTTGCTTTGAGCTGTGAAGATACTGGAACTTGACTTTTCCTGAATCATGTTCCCCATAATGTTGACAACTCAAGATAGGAAACTTCAAATTTTGCAACATGTATCTCTCACATAGAGAGTTCTTTGTGCTATATGAAATGATAGAAGGAAAACTCAGCTCATCACACTTGTAAAAGTAGCAACGGCATTCCTGGGTTTAAATCTTGAGTCAAAACAATTCTATTTGATGGGCTTTTAAATATCCTGGAATTTGCATTTTGAATGTGTTATACATCACAAAAGGACTTTGATGGTGTTGTCACAGCAAACATTGTAATCACATCCTATAATTTATATAACTCCAACTGCTGTCACTTTGTCAGAATCATGATATGCTATTCCTGATATGCATAGCTTCTCTCCTGCAGGAAATTGAGCATCTTGAATCAAACTCCTAGGGGCATTCAAAATGACTTTGAACAGAAAGTCTAGCCAAGTCAATCAGTGGGTTAATAAGTAGATCAAAACTTTAAATACACTACTGAATAAGCCATGGTGTTCTAAAAGCAAGGCTACAAGAGGGATTTTGAACCTAGGAAAGGAAAGTGAACTATCTGGGAGGCTCTCAGTTGCATGGAGCAGCAGCGATCTGTGCTCATGCTCAAGGCCCTCCCAGAGATTGTCCAGCTAACCTTGAGGCTAAGAGTTGGTGTGTCTCAAAAACCTTGCCCCTGGTCTGAACCTTGCTCAAAGACTGCTTTGGAGGGGGCCAACTGGAAAACAGTGACATCATCAGGCACTTCTTTGTTGAACTTTTACTGCTTTTCTTCCCCCAAATAATCAACTAGTAGTTGTTTTCCTTTTTAAAGAATAGATGATCAAATTTATCCTTTTCCCTACATGCCCAATCACTGTCATTATTCACCTCCAAATTAGAATTCCTCAGGAAAAATTTGGGGCCATTAGGATGTGAAAGAGAGTCCCCAGGGCAGGTTCTGGAATGAAAGAGGGGGCAGAACAAAATTGCTATGTGTAAGAAAATAGGACAAATTAAAAAACAGGCTTGCCTCCTGAGACAAGAGAGGGGACAGCAGGCTCAACAAGTGGGGTGCAGCGGGGCACTAACTTCAGATGACCAAAGTAACTTGAGGTCTTTTCAAGGGCAAGGATATCTCTTATTTAATTCCATGTTATTTTCTCTGCTGCTGTGTAACCCCCTGCATCCTTCAAAACTCTACCACATTTTATAAAAGGCATCAGAAGAGAGGTTTGGGGGAAACCATGGGAAAGTTCCAATTTTCTACACTTCTGTCCTGTTAGGAAGGGCATGAGGGGGTGTGCATGTAGGGGTACAGATATCCCCCAGACAGTATGAAGGTAAATGTGTGGGGGAAACTAATGGAAGAAAATGGTTATTTTAATAAGGTTTGTTATGCAGACTCAATCCTAGACAGGATTCATGGTGATAAGGGTATCTCCAATGATTAAGTCATTTTCCTATTCCCGCTATGGGAAAGGGAAGGGGGGCACCTTCAAAAAGGGATATTTATAACTAGCCTTTAGGCAGAAAAGGGGGAGGGTAGAGAGTTCTTCCTGCATCTACTGTTTTTCATTTGCTTTCAGCTCAAAACAATCCTTATGCCAAAGTTGCATATTTTGGAGTGGCATACCCTGATCCCCTTCAGGTAAAATAGTCTCCACTTGGAGAAATATGATTTCATTCTTATTATAGTTTGATCTACTAACCTAACAAGTATTCATTCTTTAATTCTCTGTTTAGTACTGCCTCCCTTTCCTGCTCTGGCTTCATAGCCCAGTTTTAAAATATGGTTAACTTTAGTTTACCCCTAGGTCTTTCCAATCCGTAGCATCACAGCACAGAGTAACAACCAAGTCTTATGTCCACTACTCTTCCCTGTCCCCAGAGGCTGATGCTTAATAGATATTTAATGGGTAAATAATAGGCAAGACATATTTTTAGTTATAATAGGTTTAAAACAACAACAAGAACAACAAAAATGTGAATGTGAAAAGTTTATCACTCACTTATAACTCAGTGGAAAAATAGTGTGCAATTTTACATCTATCTGATCCATTTATTATTTTAAAAAAGCAAGAGATTTTACATATGGAATATTAACACTGAGGACGCAAACAGTGACACTTCAAAGAGCGTGTATCTTATTTATCTTTGCATGTGGCCAGCATACCCAATACTCATATAACTGTTCATTGTGTGATTGAGTGAATGAGTTTATGAATATATGACTTAAACTTTTTATCTTTCATTATATTATATTTTTAAATTTTCCAACATGGAGGTGCAGACGCCATTGTTATTTGAAAGAACTCTGGTTTTTATGTCTTAATTTCATTTAACAAAGAGAAAGATGAAAACAAACAAAATTTTACCATTGCCACATGTTTCAGAGCTTTTCTCTTCTTGTAGGTGTTTCACACACACACATTTGGCTGAGTTTACAAAACTCACAACACGTTTAATGACAATTGCCTTGAGTTTCAGAGCAATTGAATTCTGAAATAGTTCATTTGAGTTAGTTAGAGGTAGCCAGCTATCAAGGTTACGATATCACCTGAACCTCTTGGGTTGTATGAACTACCTTATTAGCCCAAATCCATTGCTTCATAAAACCAGGCCCCTGTTATTAATTAATTAACTTAGGGCACTGTTAGGATTTTTTAAAAAATACCTAATTCACCATGAATCTTTCATTTTATTTTAAAAATAAAAGAAGCACAAGTGATTTCTATTTATGAAACTGAAAGGTAGTTATTTATAGTATTTTTCTTACAGCAGTTCCCAACTCCTTACTGTCAGCTTCTGAAGGCAACCATTGTAGACTTCTCTGTCCCCAACTCTGTTACTGCAGTCGCCATAAACTTCCTTATTAATGGTATCCTATTGTATTCTGTGACTCCATATTTTCTTGAATCTTTTAAGCATCAGATCTTGTATGCCAATTATGACATAGCCGTGGGTCTTAAGAGCTTTATAAATCCTTTTATTTTTGTACCAGGAAATCTTTTTAAATAAAACCAGTGAGTTATCTAGCATTAAGGCACCTGCCTTATTCCTGAACACCCCTGGATTGCTCTCTGCATAAACATTGAGTGACACGATGCTAAACTTCCATTACTGTAACCAAGTGGAGACTGCTGACACTGTAAAATTATCATCATATGCTTGGTTCTGAATAAGGTTTGTGAGCACATCCAAGGCCCAAGTTCTTCCAGGTCTGTGTGCACTGCCATATTCAGTAAGCGGGAAAATCTATGTGGCTATAGCCAAATCAAACTGTTTTGCCAAGTATGCTTTCTCCCGCCTCCTCCCCTCCCCAGTTGAAGAACCTATGGTTATTTGGATGGGAATTTAATGTATACCTCTGATTTATCTATTTATTCATTACTCATTAAACTGCTGTTTAGTTCTAGCTATATGAGCTTCCTCTAAAGCTCCTCTAAACCAAAGTGAATTATGGCCACATGCAGTGAGGTCAATTTGAGTTGCATCTCAAGTGAACCCGAGCTGGGGCTTGAGGGCTCTGCGGGTTAGGCTGAGCAACTTAAGGCATACAGACAGGGTAGGCACCAGCACCTGTTCCGCTGCGTTTTGAGATCTACCCCCTTCGGTCTTCCAAAGGATTGAAATATGGAATTTTTGGAGAAGGAGTCAAACTTCGTGTGTAATGAGAAATATTTTCTCTTTTCGTTCTAAAAGGTATTTGTGTCACTTATGGAGGTGGCAGAAGTAGACCATGCTGATTAAGAAAACATCCCTGGAGCCAGAGGACCTGAGTTCTGAGGCAATCCCTCTTAACAGATGTGTCACTGAGGACTGTTAACCTTTCTGTGCCTCTGGTTTTATCATATATAAAAGGGAGTAATGAGAGACTCTGCCCTGCCAGGGTGTTGTAGGGATAACTGATGTAGTGTCCTCTGTCAAGGGCCTCCCTTCTCTCCTCTCACCTGCTGGTTTCGTGGCTGCCCTTGAAGCAGGGTTGCCTGCTGCTACTGCAAGCCAGCAATTCAACATCCACACATTGTTCATCATCCTTGTCAGGGGCCTCAAATGTAAATAAATGTTCTTAGGGGCCAAGCTTGTGAAGTTAATGCGTGGAGAACAGTGGATATAAGAAAATAGGGATTGGAGTGGTGACCTATTGCATGCACACACCATCTAAAGGTATTCATTTCAAAACCTTTAAAAATAGCCAGTGGCCCTATGAAACTCTGCAGATATAATCTGCTGGGGCTGGAAATTCCTTATGACCAACTATGCTATTTGCAACTTTTTCTTTGCCCTTTTTACCTCCTGCCCTTCAGAATCTGCTTCTTCTTCCTCAGTTATTGGAGACCCTGGCACCTCCCTTCCTGTGCACAAGAACTCTGGCAGCTAGAAGAGCAGCAGAATCCATCTCAATCTCCCTGCATTTAGGGTTCACCCTTTATGTCCAACGGTGCTCCTACCTCTGGAGCCTGATCTCACCTGCCACTGTGCTCCCATCGCCACGTCGAACTGGCACTGCTGTGTGTCAGGCAGTCCTGTGGCAGCAGCCTACCTTCTCAGAAGGGCTTCTCTTTCTTGGCTGCATTCAGGGAGGTCTCTGTTGTGAAGCAGTACCAGATGAGGTAAAAGGGGTTGTGGAACCTCATGTTGTCTAACCTGAAGCTCAGAACCCTGACTTCTGTGGCATCTCCCACTGTGCACTGTTAACCAGCCACTGCCTCTGGGCGCTTGAAGATTTTTATCGTCTAGTCTTTTTTTTTTTTTTTTTTAAATTTGTGGAGAGTTGATGAAGGCCCTCAAAGAGGAATTTATTCCTCCAAGCTCTGCTCTCTCAGCAGAATGTCTACACAGGATAGATGTGTAGGAATAATGTCCTGATCAATTGATACTCTCTTCCCTCCAACACCAAGAATTTGCCAATATTCACCTGCACATGGCATTATTTGGGGAATGACACAGAGTTGTTCACACCCATTTCTTGATCTCATTCAGTGTTCAATGGGAATGTAAAGAACTGGCAGAGGGTATAAGAACCATCCTGGATCATGGCGAGTGAGGCAGGCATTGTTTGTATTCAGAGCAGGTGCAAGGACAGAAATATGAAGAGGAAGTAGCAAGGAAGAGAAATGCAAGCTCAATTCACATGTGATTAGACACTTTCCATTTTTAGCCTCATGGCTTAAATTTGCATAATTCTTTTAAAAAGAAAAATTAATTATTTATGACTGTAGCTTTTAACCAAACTGTGCATTTAAAGTAATCACTCTGGATAATTTAAATAAAATCTTTTCTGTAAACAGTTTATGCTCATTAGAATGAGAAAACTGTTGGTTTATTCAATTAAAAGGACATTATTGCCAGTTTGGATTCTCTTTCTCTCTCTTTTTTTTTCCACTTCAAACTAGAGGGCAGCCACATTGAGACAAATGGAATTTAATTAACTTGTCTCAAAAGTGACCAGACTTTTTTTTAATTTTAAAGATGATAGATTCCAAAAGCATTTTCAAAAACCAAACCAATATTTCAGAACACTAAAAGGAAGTTGTACCCTTTACTCTGACAGGCAATGGGTACAGACATAAGTCTGCTCCCTGGCAAGTGTGTAGGACTTCTTCACGAGCCCAGCATAAGTCAAAGATGGTGCTAATCATAGCTGTCCCATACTGTGATCTTTAAAAATGCAAAAAGATTGCACCTACTTCGTGCTTTTGTAGGTGACACCACTTGTGATTAAAGACGCTCTTCCACTGAAATCTACCATGATTTCAGGAGGGACTCTTCTTTACTTACTACTGGCTAGTTCCCTGAATATCTATGATCTCAGATACACTCTGGGAATAGTGACACCTGGGGTATTTTCCCAGAGCTCCCAGAGCGTGCACTCAAGGATGTGCAAATAACCAATACTAAGGTCGACGTTGGGCCCTCCTGCATATTAGACTTAACTGCCTAGAAGCCACAGACCTGCATCCATCTCAGAAACAAGACCCAAAGCTGATATGACCAGCATTGGCAGCATTGCCAGCCTTGGTACTAGGGATAATGGGGAGTATACTGGATGGATCAGTAGAGACCAGGCATACTCCATTCAGGAGCTTGCTTTGTGAAAGCCACTCAAGTTTTCTAGAACTTTAAAATAAGGTGGTTGAACTGAATAGCTGTCTTTTTTTTCCTTCTTAATTAACAAAGCCCCTTTATTCAAATAGTATCATAACAGCCATCATGTTTCTGGTTTACCTATGGTTCATTGAATTTGGGGGCTCCACAGAGCAAATTTCATGAACCACCAGAATAAATAGTTGATAATATGCCATAGTGAATCGAGTCTCTGTGGCTGTGAAGGAAATCAGGTTCAGCCAGACTTGTGAGATTAAGGAGGTTCTATTGAATTATAAGGCAGATCTCTTCAGACACGGTTGAATCTAGGTGCTCAAATGTCAGGAATCTGCCTTTTACCATCTTTTGGCTCTGTTTCTCTCTATGTTGATTTATTATCAGGTGAAACTCTTCCTCCCTTGCAATGTCAAGACTGTCACCAACAGCTCCAGGTTTATATCTTACTAGTGGAGCCCTTCGTCCCCAGAAGAAAGCTCTTTCCTTATGGTACTTCCTAAGGCTCTGGTGCTGGCCCTCATGGCTTCAGCCACAGATTATTTCTGCCTGAACCGATCACAGTGGTCAACAGGATAAAAAGTCCTGGTTGGCTAGATGTGGGTCATGTATCACCCTTGGATTGGAGAAAGGGTGCACTCAGCCCCAGTCCAACCACAGACCTGAGAGTAGGGGATAGATTATGTCTCACAGGCAAATCAAAGTGCTTTCACCAAAAGAAGGGACAGATCCTGTTCAGGCAAAAAGCAGCTATTCCCTCCAGCTCCCTTCTAGATCTAACAATCTATGCATCTAAGCTAATCCTCTTACTTTTCTTCTGCATCTGTGGAGATTGTGTTCAAGCCTGATGACAGAGAATTTGTACCTCTGTGGAGAACAAACTGAGGGTTGTATAAAGGAAAAAGGGACAGGTGGGGGTGAGAGGAACAGAGTAAAAGACAACAGAAAATAGAAAATGACAACCTGTTTCAAGCATCCTGAGCTCAGTCATTTTTCTAGGAAGGAAACGAATCAATTATTTTTGTCCTATTTTAAAGACTTGTTGGTTCACCCTCGATATCTCTTGTGCTGTACTGAAGTGGGAGCCAAGAGTGTAACAGGTTTTATTCCTCTACTTCCTATGCTCTTTGCAGCTGTTTGGCAAGAGTTCTTTAGGCTCGTGTTTCAACCAACTTTTGTATGATTGCCCAGAATTCATGGCTGATCGAGCTACTTGAGCTTTGCAAATGTAGACTTTGGTGATATATCTTTGCTAAAGATTTAATAGTGAGGTGGTTTTGGCGGTGTACCCAAGCATACCCAACCCTGAACTCAAGTGTCTTCCTGAGAGAAGCAGTTATGGGACTAGGTCACAATCTTAATGGTAATAGGGCCAAAGCCTCTTACAGCCCTAAGCTAGAACCCTACTGAGTGAGGTGGTACCACACTCAAGAACCCTTTTGCCTAGGTCAGTATAGTGCAGTGACTTTGCAGAGGAAGCTAAGTTGATACCACTTGCCACCCACACTAACTTGTTCAATTCACTCTCATGAGATACAGTTTCTTCCTCTGTAAAACAAAAATCTTAATATCTACCTTATATTACTATTTCTGCTTATTGAATACCCCAAAACATAGTGGTGTGAAACAACTATTTTCAGATGCTCACAAATACTGTGGCAGGAATCTGGACAGGGAACATTAAGGATGGCTAATGTCTACTCCAAGATGACTGGGGTCCTCATCAAGAAGACTTAAAAGTAAGGGGACTAGTATCACCAGGAGGCATCTTTATTCCCATGTCAGGTGATTTGTACTAGCTGTTGACTAGGACATCAGGTGAACTCTCAGCAGGAAATCTACACCTGACTATACCTATGTCCTTTTTTCATGTGATTGCATTGCATGGGCTAATTTAAACTTTAACACAGCATCGTGACTGGGTCTCTAAAGCAAGGCAGAAGTGCATGTTGTTTATAATCTATCCCTGGAAGTCATATGGTGCCATTTCCCTTATACTCTCTAGACTAAGGCAATCACAAAGGTCTTCCTAATTTCAAGGAGTGGGGACATAGATCCCAATACTTTATAGGAGGAGTGACACTATTACATCGTAAATAGAGCATGGTGTGGAGATATTGGTATGGCTCACCCTGGGAAATGCAATCTTCCATATGTGGTACATTATACCAATTGGTATCAATTATAAGAATATTGTAATAACCCTGAATTCCTGTGATAAATTCAATTTGGTCATGTTTTTTTTTCTTTTACATATTGCTGAATTCAGTGTGTTAACATTTTATTAAGGATTGTTGTTTCTGTGTTTACAAAAGATTTCAATCGGTAGGATGTTTTTTTATAATTTGCCAAATTTTGATAATGCTAACCTAACAATGTATTGAGAAATAGTTCCATCTTTATCTTGTGAAAAAATTTGTGTAAGATTGCTGTATTTCTCCTTGAGTATTGTTAATGAAACTATTTGAGCTGGGAGCCTTCCTGTGGGAAAGATTTTTTTTCCGAACTTATTTTCTTTTATAGATATAGGGCTTTTTATATTTTATATCAATTGTTCTTCATTTGTGTTTTAAGGAATTTGTCTATTTCATCTAAGCCATTGAGCCTATTAACATAAGGATATTCATAATGTTCTCTTATCCTTTTAATGTATATTGGCAATTTGTTATCAATCTCACTATATGTTTTTCAATTTTTCTGATATTTTTGGCAAACCAGCCTTTGGTTTCATCAGTTTTACTCTTTTGTGTGTTTATTTTCTGTTGCATTGATTGCATTTTTTATTTTTTAGTTTTTTCTCTTCTAGTTATTTTGTGTTTAATATGGTCCTTTTTTTAGCTCAAGGTGAAGCTTTGACCAATGATATTAAACATTTCTTCTTTTCCATTATAAGCATTTAAAGCTATATATTTCTTTCTAAGAACTATTTTAGCTATATCTCACAACTTTTGATGTGTTTTCATTTTAAGATAGTTCAAGATATTTTCTAATGTTATGTGTTATGTATGGATTTTGTGACTTATAGGTTATTTTGAAGCGTGTTATTTTCCAAATACCTTCAGATTTTACTAGATATATTATTGTTACTGAGTTCTAATTTAATTTGCTGTGTTCAGAAAATATATCTTATGATTTCATTAATTTTGTTTCTTGACACTTGTTTTATGGCCCAGTATATGAACTTTTTCTTAATGAATATTTCATTAGTACTGGAAAAGAATATGTATTCTGTAGTTATTGTGCATATTGTTCTAGAACTATTAATTGCGTGAAATTGGCTATTGTTGTTCAAGTCATGTAGATATTCACTGATTTTCTGTCTAGTTGTTTTATCAGTTACCAAAAGAGTAATGTTGAAATCACCAATGAAAATTCTAAATGTTTCATTTTTCGATTCTGCCGATTTTCTTGTCATGTATTTTGAAGCTCTGTTATTAGTAGCATACACTATATCTTTGTGATGAATTGACCATTTTATTATTATGAAATATTTTTGCTTATCTTTCATATTATTCCTTGTCGTGAAGTCTATTTTGTGTGATGTTAATACAACCACCTAAACTTTCTTATGATTATTATTTTGTGGTATGTATTTTTAAATTTTTACCTTTACTATATATAATTTTTTACTTAAAACATACGTTTTAGACAAAAGATAGTTTGATCTTTTTTCTTTTCACCCAGCTTGACAATCTCTATTTTTTTAATTGGTGTATTTAATCCATTTATAGTTAATGTAATTACCTTTATTGTTTAGTTTTAAATCTGCCATATTGTTATAAATATCTATCTAATCTGGTCTTTTTTTACTTTTTTAACTCCACCATATCATCACAAATAAATATGTGTATTTATATGTACATTATGTACACATGTATAAGTATACATTGTGTACATTCTTTTACTTTTCCTTTTTTATCTTCCTTTTAAATTAATTACATGTTCTAAATTCCATTTTATCTTCACTATTTATTGGCTTATTAGCTATACTTTTAGTTGTGTTTTCTGAGCAGTTGCTCCAGTGTAACAGTTTACATCTTCAACTTCTCAGTGTCTACCTTCCTTATAATGGAAGCAACTTACAATAGCATATGTAATGCCCCCTTTCTATTTCCCGTGCAATTATTATGATAACTTTTACTCCTACATATATTATAAACCCAACACAATAAACTGTTTTTATTTTTCTTAAAATTGTTAATTAAAAAGTGAGAAATTTCTTATTATTTAGCCACATTTTTTCCATTGCTGGTTCCATTTATTTTATATGAATCAAAGCTTCCATCTGGAATAATTTTCCTTTAACCTGAAGTACTTACTTTAATCCTTTCTAAAGTATAACTCTTCTAGCAGTGAATGCTTTTCTTTTGTCTCAGAACATTTTATTTCACCATCTTTTGGTGGGATGTTTTCACTGGATATAGAATTCTAAGTTTACATTGTTTTGCTTACAGTACTTTAAAGCAATTGTTCTGTTATCATCTGGTTTGCATTTTTTTCTGATGAGAAGTCAGTGATAATTACCTTTGATCCCCTATACCTATGTGTTTTATTTTGTTTGCTTTTAAGATTTTGTTATGATCGGCTTTCAGAAATTTTATTATAATGTGTCTTGGTATTGTTTTTGTATGTGTTTATTTGGCTTGAAATTCATTAAACTTCTTGAATTGATGTTTATAAATTTTATCAAATTTGAGATATATAGCCATTATTTCTTCAATTATTTTTCTGTCTCTCCCCCACTTCACACATTCAGGAATTTCAATTGCACATATATTTATCTGCTTGATATTTTCCTACTGGTTCCTGAAGATTTTTTTCAACCTTTTTTCTCTGTTTCAATTTCAATGATTTTTATTGCTGTGTCTTCAGGATCGCTGATCTTTTCCTCTGAAATGTCTAATTTGTTTTTAAGCTCATCCAGTGGCTTTTTAGCTTTTATTTTACGTATTACACTTCTTCAAATCTAACAGTCCTATTTGGTTTTTATTTTTATTTTTAGTTGTTTGCATCAGGAAGACTAGCCCAATTATAGTTAATCCATTATAAACACCCAAAAAATTTAAAGTAAAAGATGATGATGGTTATTAGTTTATTTTATCTTTGAGATTATTTAATTTTTCATTTGTTCATTTATATTCAAGATTTTAAAATACATTGAGTTAATACATTGAATTAATTGTGCCAGAGAATAATGCTTATCTTTTTAAAAGACTTTATAAGACAATGATAATTTATTGGATATGACATTGAGATAATTTTTTAAAAATATGATTCTATACTACATCTGTTTAATTGTCTGATAGCCCTCCTTTTTATGCTTTTTAAAAAATTCTTTAATCATGTCACCTAATTTATATATTTAATGTAAATGACAGCATTTGTAGCTCAGGTCTTGGCATTTGGATTCCCCTAGTCTTTAAGTGTGAGCTTTAGAAGTATATTGGCCTCTAAGATTTGAGCCCAAGTGTCACTGATAAGACCCGATTTTCTTTCTTTTTTTTTTTTTTCATTTGTTTCTTCTGATTAATTTTTTAATTTTAATTAGTTTCAAGTATAAGTACATTGGTTAGATATCTATAAAGTTAGTAAGATGATCCCCCCAATTGCTCCCTCCCTCGCCTGACCCTCCACCTAGCCAATGTATTAATGTTAATTGCATTCCTTATGCAGTGCTTCCTATCCCTGTGATCATCCATCAGCTACTAATCTGTACTTCTTTAACCCTTCACTCCATTCACCTACCCCCTCAAACCCTCCTCCCATCTGTCTGTCCACTATATTTGTGAGTCTGTTTTTGATTAGTTTGTTCTATTTATTCCTTAACTTCCACATATACGTGAAATCATATAGTGTTTATTTTTCTCTGTCTGACTTAAATACCTTCTGGGTTCATCACGGCAATATCTTTTTCCATTCCCTTCCTTTTCATATTTAGGGGTCTTGTTTTCTTATCCTTTTAGCCACTCCATCCCTTAATTGGAGCACTTAATTCTTCTCCATTTGAGATACTTATTGATAGGAATGTAGTTGTTACCATTCTTTATTTCTGTTTTTGATACATGTTTTTTGTTTTAAAGAAGTCCCTCCAACATTTCTTGTAATTCTGGTTTGGTGGTGATAAATTCCTTTAGCTTATTTTTGTCTGGGAAGCTTTTTATCTGTCCTTCAACTCTAAATGATAGCTTTGCTGGATGAATTATTCTTGGTTGTAGATCCTGGGTCTTCATCCTGTTGAATATATTTTGCCAAGCCTTTCTGTCCTGCATAGTCTCTAGAGAAATCAGCTGTCGATCACATGGGTGATCCTTTATATGTAATTATTTGTTTTTCTCTTGCTGCTTTTAAATTGTTTCCTTTGTATTTAACCTTTGGCATTTTAATTATGATGTGTCTTAGTGTGGGCCTCTTTGGATCCCTGACTTTTGGAATCCTCTGAGCTTCCTGGGGGTTTTTTTTGTCCATTTCCTTCACCAGGTTAGGGAAGTTTTCCATAATTATTTCTTCAAATAGCTGTTCAGCATCTTGATTTTCTTCACTTATGCTGATCAGATGAATATTTGGAGCCTTAAAAGTATCCCATATCCTCCTTAAATCATCTTCATAGTTTTGGCCTCTTTTTTCTTGCCATTCTGCTTGAGTTCCTGATTGGATTTCCTGTACTCTAGATAGGGCATGTGATCCTCTTCTTTATTCACTTTGTTTATTCCTTCGTTTATTCCTTTTAATATACTTCTCTTCTCAGATAGTGTTCTCCATTTCAGACTAGTTCCCTCTTATAATTTCCATCTCTATTTTTATCTCTTTGTTGGAGTTCTCTACATTTCCCAAAAGTTCATTGAGCATCTTTATAACCAGTGTTTTGAACTCTGCATCTGTTAGATTACTTGACTCCATTATATCTGGATCTCTGTTCTGTTCTGTCATATGGTTTCTGCTTCTTTGTCTTCCCATTTTGGCTGCCTTTCCATGTCTGTTTCTATGTACTAAGCAAAGCTCCTAAGTCTCCCGGTGTTGTTAGTGTGGATTTGTGCAGTAGGTGTCCAGTGGCACAATCCTGAGAGGGGTTCAGCTACAGGCCAAATTTAGCCTAAGCCTCTACCCCTCCGAGGCCACTTGTTAAGATTCAGCAAGCAATCCACAGATGCTGTGCTTATAGGTTCTGCTCAGCAAGGCACATCTGACTCACTGAGGATATACCTGGATATGGCTTGGGCGGGGCACGGGTTGGGGGAGGCAGGGTGACCTCTGTTATCCAGTTTGATGACTTCAGGGTTATGGTGGTGCTATTTCCATGCACTGGGGGAGAGCTCAACAGGGAACAATGGATACCTCCGGCAGTTCTGTACCGAATGACTCTCACTTTGAACCTCATTCTGACAGACGATATCTCCCTATAAGTCTCTCATGCCTTCTGCACGCAGCCCAGCAGGCACTGGCACTCAAAGTGAGCAGTTCCATCACCACAAAAATCCACTCACAGACACGGCCTCTTTAAGAGACTTCTGCTGCTGCAGCACACTTCATCTCACTCAGCCTCTTGGGACTGGGTCGCCCTGCATCCTCGCCCCATTCTACCTTCTGCCATTGCAGGATGCTTTCCTGGATTTCTCCCTAGCTGTGTGGCTTGTTCATCTAGATATCGGGCGATTTTTCTTTGCTGCTGCTCCTTGTTTCTGTCAATACTTTGACTTAGTTGCGAGAGGGATGAACATAGCCTCTATCATCTATGCCATTTATTTTCCCCCTCAAGACCTGACTTTCTTAACTAAGAGAAAAAAAAGTCATGTAAAATGGCAAAAAGAAAAAGCACTAGGAAATAAAGTTATTTGATAAGAGTTACTCTGTTTTATGATTTAATTGTAAGTTAATCAAGACCATAAGAAAAATTCCAATGGAAATACACATGGACCTGAAAATTATAGGAACATGTGTTTGGCATAATGTTTTTAAGGATTGCCAAACCCCAGATTTTGGGGTTGGAGCATAAAATGTAGTTTGAGAGATCAGCAGTCCCAGCTTATTAATATACTTCCTCATTTCTAGACATGACCAAAATAAGTCTGAAGTAGTATGGAAGTCTTTGTGTCAGTAGACTTAAGTGGAGGACAAAGCCCTCTCCTACTCTTCTGGAAAGCATATCATTTCATTTTTATTTTTTGTATTCTATTCATTATCCATGAACATATTATTCTAAATTTTTAATAAAAGATCAGTTGAATTATTTTACTTGTTTGTTCTGTTGCGTCCAAAAACAGGGTTTGGAGTCAGTCTCCATTTTTTCCATTTTTATAATGTAGATAATTATAGTTGAATCTAGAGTTGTCATAAGAATTTCTTTTAGATCCTGGCCTGGCTTACAGTAAGCACTCAGCATGTACAAACTCTCATTGTTAGTAAATAGGATCCAGTCTTGACTTGAGCAGCATGTCAATGCAAAAAAAGAACTAATGTCATTCAACTCATGGCTTTGGAAGCTTTTTCTCTGTTCAGGTAAATATAAAATATATTCACTGATGAGCCAAGGTGAAAACAGTATGTAAGAGAAGGAAATGTTCATAGAGTTTTCATAGAAAAGAATTTCTCATAGACTAGAATCATGAACTTTTCACAGACTAGAATCATAGAGCTGAGAATTTCCTGAAGGATCCCCTAATTGAGAATATCTACAGAGGATTGTCTGTCACCCACATGTCACACCTTTACCATTGATTATCTATATAATCTATTCACTCTTGGAGATGGAGGCTTAATGGATGAAAGAACTAGTCTTTTGCTTTTACTTAATAGATTATTAAGTTTTTCATAAGAGATGGAAAATGAAAGGACCAAATTAACCTTTGAGTTGAAAGAGATGGAGATAGAATGAGAGAGAGAGAGAGAGAGAGAGAGAGAGAGAGAGAGAGAGAGAGAGAGAGAGAGAGATCTATCAGTAAAATGTGTAACATCAGGCTGGCCGCTAAATATATAACATTAATATTGTGGCCCACTCCTTGTGAGTGTGCAGAATCTGTGTTTACTTTCATTTCTGGACCTTTTGATTTTTTTTCCATGTCACATAATCTGTATGTTCTTTTCACTGCAGATATAGAAGGTGACTTGGAGATTCGTTCACTTTACAATTAACAAAGGATGTATGTTGAGGGGAGGTTCTTTCTAGTCATCTTTCTTGGGTGTCCAATATTTGTAGTTAAGTTGCTACACAGATATCTTTGTGGTTCAACAGTTTGGCAGATCTCTGAAAATTCTCTCTTGAAGACATCTGTTGAGTGAAGTAATGGTTTCATTGCAGACTCTTGAGTTTTCATTAGTTTTCCTCTGAGGTTTTTTTTTTTTTTTTATTAAAGTAAAGTTGACATACAATATTATATTAGTTTCAGGTGTACAACATAGTGATTCAACATTTATATTCCTTACCATGTGATCACCACAATAAGTCTAGTAAACATCTGTCACCATACAAAGTTATTAAGATAATATTGACTATTTTTTTTTATGCTGTACATTACATACCCATGACTTATTTTTTTTTTAACTGGAGGTTTATACCTCTTATTATCCTTCACCTTTTTCACCTATTCCCCCATCCCCCTTTCCTCTGGCGAACATTTGTTTGTTCTCTGTATCTGAGTCTGTTTCTTTTTGTATTATTTGTTCATTTGTTTTATTTAGAATCCATGTATAAGTGAAATCATGTGATATTTTTCTTTCTCTGACTTATTTCACTTAGCACAATATGCTCTCAGTTCATACATGTTATCGCATATAGCAGGATTTCATTCCATTTTATGGCTGGGTAATATTCCATTGTGTGTGTGTTGTATCTGTTCATCTATTGATGGACACCTGGGTTGTTTCCGTATCTTGGCTATTGGTAATAATACTGTAATCAACACAAGTGTGCCTATTTCTTTTGAAACAGGTGCTTTTGGTGTCTTTGAATAAATACTCAGAAGTGAAAAGGTTGGGTCATATGGTAGTTCTATTTTTGATTTTTCGAGGAACGTCCATAGTGTTTTCCATAGTGTCTGTACCATTTTACAATCCCACCAGCAGTACATGAAAAAAATTCTCTTTTTCTCCACAGTCTCGCCAATACTTGTTATTTGTTAACTTTTTGATAATAGCCTTTATGACAGGTACGAGGTGATATCTCCTTGTGATTTTGATTTGCATTTCTCTGATGATTAGTAATGTTAAGTATCTTCTCATATGTCTGTATGTCTTCTTTGGATAAATGTCTATTCAGGTCCTCTGCCCTTTTTTAATTTGATTGTTTTATTTATTTGTTTGTTTGTTTGTTTAGTTGTATGAGTTCTTTATATTGTTTGGATATTAAACCCTTATGGAATATATAATTTTCAAATATTTTCTCACCTTTAGTAGGATGTCTTTTTGTTTTGTTGATGGTTTACTTTGCTGTGCAAATGCTCTTTAGTTTGATATAGTTCCATTTGTTTATTTTTCTTTTGCTATTTTTTGCCTGAGGAGACACATCTGGAAAAATATTCCTAAGACCCATGTCAAAGAGTTAACTGCCTCTTTTCTTCTTACAGTTTAATGGTTTCATTTTGAGCTTTTTATATATGGTTTAAGAAAGTGATCCAACTTTATTTTTTGCATATCTGTTCATTTTTCCCAACACCACTGAGTGAAGAAATTGTCTTTCCCTATTATATATTCTGGCCTCCTTTGTCATAGATTAATTGACTATATAAAAGTAGAATAATTTATGGCCTTTCTATTCTGTTCCGGTAATCTATGTGTCTCTTTTGGTGCCAGTACCATACTGTTTGGATTACTATAGCTTTGTAGTATAGTTTGAAATCAGGGAGTGTGATACCTCCAGGTTTGTTCTTTATGAAGAATGTTTTGTTTATTTGGGGCATTTTGTGGTTCCATATAAATTTTAGTTATATGTTCTGGTTCAGTGAAAAATGTCATTGGTATTTTGATAGGGATTGCATTGAATCTGTAGATTTCTTTGGGTAGTATAGACTTTGATGATATTATTTTTTATAATCCATGAGCATAATAAATCCTTTCATTTATTTGTGTCTTCTTCAATTTCTTTCATCAGCGTGTTATAGTTTTCAGAGTACAGGTCTTTTATTTCTTTAGTTAAATTTATTCTTAGGTAGTTTTATTTTTTTTTTGATATAATTATAAATGGAATAGTTTACTGAATTTCTCTAATAATTCATTATTAATGTATAGGAACACCACTGATTTTTATATATTAATTTTGTATCCTGCAACTTTATTGAATTCATTTATTAGTTCTAATACTTTTTTTGTGTGGAATCTTTAGGTATTTCCATATATAGTATTTTGTAATCTGCAAATAGTGACAGTTTTATCTCTTTCTTTCCAGTTTGGATGCTCTTTCTTTCTTTTTCTTTTTTTCTTCTTTCTTTTTGTCTGATTGTTGTGGCCAAAGCTTCCCATTCTGTGTTGGACAAAAGTGGTGAGAGTGAGCATCCTTATCCTTGTCTTAATTCAAGTCCTAATCCTGAAGAGCTTTAGCTTTTCACCATTTAGTATGATGCCAGCTCTGGGTTTGTCACATGTGACCTTTACATTGACTTAATTTCTCTCTCTATTCCCACTTTCTTGAGAGGTCTTATCATAAATGATGTATTTTGTCAGATGCTCTTTCTCTGTCTATTAAGATGACCATTTGATTTTATTCTTTGTTTTGTTAATGTAGTGTATCATGTTTATTGATTTGCAGATCTTGAAGCATGCTTGCATGCTTGAAAGAAATCCTACTTGTTCATGGTGTATGATCCTTTTCATGCACAGTTAAATTCAGTTTGCTAATATTTTGTAATATCGGTCTGTAATTTTCTTTTTCTCTAGTGTTCTTGTCTGGTTTTGGTGTCAGGGTAATGCTGGCTTCATAGAATGAATTTAGAAGTATTCCTTCCTTTTCGATTTTTTGGAATAGTTTTTTTTGGAATAATATTAATTCTTTTAAAAATATTTTGTAGAATTCACCTTTGAAGGTTTCTGGTCTTGGACTTCTGTTTCTTGGGAGTTTTTAAATTATTGATTCAATTTTGTTACTAGTGAATGGTTATTTAGATTTCTTTTTCTTCCTGATTCAGTCTAGGAAGATTGTATGTTTTTTAGGAATTTATCCACTTCTTCTAGATTGTCTAGTTTGTTTCATATATTTGTTTGTAGTTTTCACTTATGATTCTTTACATTTCTGTGGTGTCCGTCGTTATTTCTCTTCAATTCTGATTACGTTTACCTGGGTTCTCTTTTTTTCCTCTTGGCTATAAGTGTATCAGAGTGGTTTACCTTTTCATAGAACCACCTCTTAGTGTCATTAATCTTTTCTATTGCTTTTTAGTCTCTATGTAATATTTTTTCCACTATAATCCTCATTATTTCCTTCTTTCTACTAATTTAGGGCTTTGTTTATTCTTCTTTTTCTATTGTCTTTAGACATAAGGTTAGATTGTTTATAAAGACTTGTTTTATGGCCTAACTTGTGGTCTGTCAGAGGGAATGTTCCATGTGCACTTGATACGAATGTATAGTCTACTGGTTTTTTTGGAATGTTTTTAAAATGCCTATTAAGTTCATCTTATCTAATGTATTCTTTAAGATCACTATTTCCTTGTTGATTTTCTGTCTAGATGTTCTATTCATTGATGTAAGTGGGATATTAAAGTCCCCTGCTATTGTTAGTACTATCAATCTCTCCTTTTATGTCTGTTAATATTTGCTTTATGTATTTAGATAATGCTTTGTTGGGTGTGTAGATGTTTACTAGTGTTATATCCTCTTCTTGGATCTATTCTTTTAACCATCATGTAGTGTCCTTCTTTGTGTCTTATTTCAGTCTTTGTTTTAAAGTCTATTTTTTTCTGATGTAAGTATTTTTACCCCAGCTTTCTTTTTGTTTCTATTTGTATGAAATATCTTTTCCTATACCTTTCCTTTCAGTCTTTGTGTCTTTCAGTCAGAAGTGAGTCTCTTGTAGACAGCGTGTGCATGAGTCTTGTTTTCTTATGCATCCGGCCATCTTATGTCTTTTGATTGTAGTATTAAGTCCATTTACATTTAAAGTAAGTGTTGATAGTTATGTACTTAGGCCATTTTATTAATTGTTTTTTGGCTAGATTTGTAGGTCTTCTCTGTTTCTTCTTCTGTTGCTCTATGTTCTTGTACATTGATGACTTTCATTAGTGATATATCTGGATTTCTTTGTTTTTGTTTTTGTTGTTATATATTATAAGTTTTTGGTTTCTGTTTACCATGAGCTTCATATATAAAAATTTATGTTTATAGCAGTTTATTTAAGTTGATGGTTGCTTAAATTTGAATATATTCCAAAAGCACTAATTTTTTTTCTATTCACTCATGTTTATATTGTTGACAACATTTTTTACATCTTATGTGGGTGTGTAGCCTTTAATTTGTTATTGTAGTTACCCATGATCTTATTTCTTTTGTTTTTAAACTTCATACTTCCTTTTTAATTCATTGATCCACTATTTTTAATAAATGTTTGCTTTTATCAGTGAGATTATTTCCCCCCTATATTTTATGATTTTTAGTTTTAGCCTTTTTTTTTTTGCTTAAAGAAGTCTCTTTAACATTTCTTGTAGTTCTGTTTTAGTGGTGATGAACACCCTTAGCTTTTGCTTCTTTGGGAAACTTTTTTCAACTACAGTTTACATTCGATATTATTTAATATTAGTTTTGAGTGTACAGCATTGTGGTTAGACAGTTATATAATTTATGAAGTGATCCTTCTGATTAGTCTAGTACCTACCTGGCACTATACATCGTTATTACAATTTTATTGACTGTATTCCCTATGCTATACATCTCTGTGACTATTTTGTACTTACTACTGGGAAACTCTTTATCTTCCCTTCAATTCTGAATGATAACCCTGCTGATTAGAGTATTTTTGGTTGCAGGTTCCCTTCTTTCATCACTTTGAATATATTATGCCATTCGCTTCTGGCCTACAAAGTTTCTACTGAAACATCACCTGATATTTTTATGGGGATTCCCTTGTATGTAACTATCTGCTTTTCTCTTGCTATTTTTAAGATTCTCTCTTGAACTTTTGACATTTTAATTATGATGTGTGTTGCTGTGGCCCTTTTGGGTTCATCTTGTTTGGAACTCTCTGTACTTCCTGGAATTGGATATCTGTTTTCTTTGCCAGGTTAGGGAATTTTTCAGCCATTATTTCTTCAAATATGCTTTCTGTCTCTCTCTTCTCCTTCTGGAACACCTCTTACGAAAATATTGGTATTCCTAATGTTGTTCCAGAGGTCCCTTAGTCTATCCTCATTTTTTAAAATTCTCTTTCTTTTTACTGTTCTGATTGGGCGATTTCTACTACCCTGTCTTCCAGATTGCTAAACCATTCTTCTGCATCATTTAATCTATTGTTGATTTCCTCTAATGCATTTTCATTTTAGTTATTGTATTCTTCACTTCTAATTGGTTCTTTGAATATTTTCTGTATTTTTGTTGAAGCTCTCACTAAATTCTCCTGAGTTCATTGAACACTTTTAAAACCATTGTTTTGAGCTCTTTATCTGGTAGATTGATTGTCTCCATTTTGTTTAGTTCTTTTTCTGGGGTTTTGTCCTGATTTTTCATTTGGAACATATTCCTTTCTCTTCTCATTTTGGCTATCTCTGTTTGTTTTTATATGTTAGGTAGATCTGTTATGTCTCCAAGTCTTTAAAACATGGCCTTTCATAGGAGGCACCTTGTTGATCCTAGTGGCACAATATTCTCTATTCACCAGAACCAGGTGCTCCAGGGGTGTCCCCTGTGTGGATTGTGTGTGTCCTCCTATTGTAGTAGAGCTATAATCACTGTGAGTGTACCCACTGCAATCACAGTCATTGGGGTTGACCCTGAGATCGGCTGGTTGCAAGGACCTGCTGTGACTACTTTAGACAATCTGGTGTGTAGAAGTTTCCCCTTTGGAGTAGGAGCTGCTTTAGAGGAGATCTGATGCCACTGAGGCTGCCTGCCTGGTGTGTGTTGGTTGTGGAACTTCTTGGGTGGGCTTCATGTGTAGGTCAAGGCTGGTTGCCAGATGTCAGGACTTGAGCCTCTTGGAAGGGGCTGTAGTATGGGCTGATGCTACCCATCACTTGTGTCAAGCTTGAGACTACTTTGGAAAGACTACAGTGTGAGCCAAGGAAGTCCACCCCTTGTGCTAGGCTTGGGGTCACTTGGTAGGAGCTACAATGTTAGCCAAGGCTCACTGCTGCTTATGCTGAGTTTGGGACTGCAATGTGAGCCAAGGCTAGCGACTGCTTGTGCCAAGCTTGGGGCCACATGGGAAAACATGCAATGGGAACCAAGGCTGTCTGCTATGTGTGGTGGATCTGGAGCCACTTGGAAGAGGCTCCAGTCAGGGCAGGTGGATTGGGTGGGGCTGGATCTCAAGAGGAATGGCAGAGCAGGGCAAAAGGTATTAACCACTTTAATGGACAGGGACAGATTTGGTGCTGTCTATGCTGGGCCAGTCAAGGGGAAGAAGAGCTCAACAAAAGAAAGAAACAATTGTGCCCACCGGTGGTTCTATCCACAGAGAGAGTTCCCACCTATCCCTGTCCCTTCTCCAAGGGTTTTTTATGCCTCCTTTCATGGGGATGGTGGGAACCCATTCATCTATTTTGAAGAGTTTTGAGTTCTTTGGCGAAACCATCTTCCCTGGAAAAGCTTTCTTTGGAGGACAATTCTGGTCATTGCTGATTCTTCTTGTTCTCTGACATCAAGGCTCATGTCTCTCCCAGGTGGTTGCAGATTCAGGTGGTGGGAGGCTGAAAGAAAGTAGCTGTACCTTCCTCTGTTGCATCCCTGTTGGTACTTCTCTTCCTACCTCCCTTTCCTCCCCCAACCTTCTCAGTACTGTGTCTCCTTTTATGGCCCTGAGTTGGCTACAAGTTCATAGTCTCAGAGGGATTACATGACATGCATAAATTATGAAACATTTTTGCAAATTAAGTTTTAATTAAAACCAGAAGCTTAAAGCATCCAACTGGAAGTAGTCACAATGTTGAAAAGTGACACTGGTAGAGTGGGAGTTCAGGAGAAGGTCTGAGTGGGTTTGTATCCTGTTCAGATATTTCCAAAATGAATCCTGCAGAAAAGAACTTCCTTGCCTATCAGGTTCTCCTTAATCTAAACTGATCCCTGGACTGCCATGTGGATCAGTGTGGTTTCCAAGCAGGAAATACAAACACATCATGGTGGTGGTTTGTTCTGGACTTGGCCAGGTTTTCTTTGATTCTACCAACCTGTGTTCTCACAGGGAACTGGCAGGGTCATGGGCTTCACAATGTTGCCAGAACTCCAGATAATTTTTCAGCAAGATGACCACCCAAAATAAGGCTGAAGAATGAGAATTTTAATTGGAAACTTATTTTTACAATACAATGCAGAGTTCAAGTCTGATGAGAAATGACTTCTTATTGTGAGAATTTTCAGAACATTATAATGAGCAAAATGTCTGGGGTTTTCCCCCAGCTGATAGTCCTTAGCTATATGTAATGTGAGAATTGTTTTGGTCTGCCCATTAATAATCCATATTTTCCAGTGTCCCAAAAAATGTCTGCCATCAAGTGAACAATTTATGCAGGCTTGCCTTTCATCTAGGCATGGCTCTACTACTGCAACAAAAACATCAGATTTTTTCATTTAAAGTTAAGTTTTGAAAAATCTAATCTTTATTTATCAGTCCACTTCTCTTCTCCTAAATAGCATCAGGATGCTAGTCTGCAGTGGGCAGTGCAGTATTTTCTGGAATCTTGCAATAGAGCTAGCCCTTTGGCCATTGAGGAATTTTGAATTTGAGTATTCTCTGTGTCTCTAACTTATTTGGCCCATGGAAAAGGTCCATCTATATAATCTATTTTTTTAAATTACTGGAAGATTTTTTGAGATGATAATATATAATGTTGTCTTAAGGTTGGTGAAATGAACATTAGAAAGAGAGAATCCTGGCTAGAGTGTAAGTCAGGACAACTTTTCTTGAGAGCATTTGGTTAAAATACACAATGTACTTTGACTAATAATTTAACTTCTTGAAAAGTCGAGAATGTGTACAATAATTTCACCACAAGAATGTTTACTACGAGGATATTTACAATATGAAGGTGTTTGTTACAGTCCCATCATTTATGTTAGTGACAAAGTGAATATGGTTTAGCTAATAATAAGGAATTCGATAAGTAATGTTTATATATTCAAATAATTGAATGTTGTATGTAGTCATTTAACATGATGTAACTGAGATCTCACCAATGAATATTAGAATCAAAGGTGGCTTTAAATGTCTCCTTTTGCCTCTCTTTGACATATGATTTTCTACAAGGAACATGGATAGCTTGTGAGATCTTTTTTTTTTTTTTAAGAAACACTTTAAAAAAGTATGTGTGTTACAAAGAAGTGTCTTTCTGCCCATATTTTTCTTGCTGTTAAATATATTGTTGGAAAAATAAATTAAAGTTGTATCTGTACCCAAAACTAGGTGTTGAGAAATTACTAATAAATTGTATATGATCAGGTAAGATAACACCCAAACTGATAAAAGCAAGATAATTTGGAATACATAGATTCTATTCTCTCTATGAGTCTTTCTAACAAAAGAAGTTTTGAAGGACTTATAGGATGTGAAGCAAAAATTTCAAAGGGGAACTAAATAATTTTAAAGTAGATAAGTCAGTTATATATTTTTTCTTTTACTGGCCCTGTTTTTGTTCTTATCTTCCACTCCGTGAGGTTATCTATCTCTACCATTGCTTTCATTCTTCCTTCCTCACCACACCATGAAAAGGGATTAATTGAAGCCATGAGACTCGGGGCAGTTGCCTCAATTAGAGATTGTAGAATGAGCAGCAGGGTGGCCACATTTGAGGAGGAAGAGAGGAACATGGAATAAAGAAAGTAGACTGACACTCCTGTGAAGGCCAAAGGAAAAGGAGATTCTAAGGAGAAAGAGAATGACACAAAGAGATACCTCTTGTCTCGTGACTTATCTAACATTATCATAAAAACTAAAATAGTTTCCAGACTTTGAGAAATATGATATCCTGTGTATTTGTGAGGAAATCTCACATATTGCATTGTAAATCTTTTGAGGAAATTATGCCCGAGTATTTTGAAGCTGAGCAAACAGTATGGAAATATTTCGATGAATCCCTTGATGTGTACAAGTAAAATTTATTTGTGAGCAGCCATGGCATGTACCTAGATTTACCCAGCTGCAGAAATCTGTGGGAATTATGAGAAAAACTGTTTATTTAGGATGCCCCCAGGGCTCATACTAAGCTGGAAGCCACAAAAAGCTATGTCCCATGAATGACAATGGGGCTCAAATGACATCATTGGCACTGAGTTCTATCCATCTCACTGTCCTGCCTTCCATGGTCTTGGCTTCACTCTCAGGATGCATTTGATAACCTGTCCCCAGCAGTGCAGTCTCTAGTTGGAGAGAAAAGAGGAGAGAAAGGGAGAGAGAGATATAATTTTTGGTTACTTCTATAGAAGTACTTATTAGATTAGGTTAAGTCACATGTCCACTCTGAGCTATTTGCTATGGCCAGGAAAAAATGATGAGTTAGTTGGCTTAGGTTTGGACACTGTCTACATTATGTGCCTTGGAGCAGAGAAGCCTTACCCAGAGCATGGGGACTGCTATGAAAGAAACGGATTGATTATGAGAGTGAAGAGACACATGTCCACGTAAGAATCATACACTGCCTAATGCACCTTCTTCAGTCCTTAACACTTCTTCACATAAGCCACTGTGAAAAAGTGATGGCTCATTAAGAGGGGGTTGTGATCCTAGGCCCATGGACTCATCTGTGGACCATGAAGTATTGGTTATTAGTATAAACTCTCTCACACCGTGACATTGGGGCCAACCATGAAAACTCTAGAGGTTACAAGGTTAGGAGGTCCAAACAACAACCATTACTTGCCAGTGGCTTTAGTAGGCTCTCAACATGTATTGATCTTATTAATCCTCACATTAGTCCCATGAAATGGTGTTATTACTATAGTCTTACTGATGAGAAATTCATAAATGATTTACTGTTTTCCAAGTTCTCACAGCTGCTAAGTGGTAGAGGTAGGATTTGAAACTTGGTCTACCAAGCTCCAAGGCCCTTCCTCCTTGCTTCATTCCTGCTTCCTTTCCTTTTTCCTTTATTCCTTTTCCTTCCTTCTTTCCTTTCTTCCTCTTTTTTCCTTTTTTCCATCTTTTACTTTGCTTTCTTTTCTTCTTCTCTTCTCCCTTTTATTTCCTTTTATTTTTCCTTTCTCCTACCCCTTTGACAAATACATATTAAGTTCTTACCAAGAGCCAGGTTCAGTACAGGTCTAGTTCCTGGTTTAAAAAAAAAAACAAAAAAAAAAAAAAAAAAAAAAAAAAAAAACAATGAAAAGAATAGTTATAGCCTCTGGATAGATTTTAAGTTCTTAGGTGGAGAGAAAATAAAAAAGTAAATAAGATTACAAAATGTGATAAATACTAAGATAAAAAGAAATAAGATAATGTCATAGAAAGACATTTAGGGTTAAGATGAGACTCCTGTCAGGGGAGGTGACACCAGAACTGAAATCTGACAGATGGGTCCAAGTCAGTGAGGTCAGGGTTGAGGAAGATGTCAGGGAATTGACATGGGTAGGGGGCAGAGAATCAGCCAATCAGGCTTTGAGGCAAACAAGCAAAGCTTGAACGACAGGGCTGACAAAGTACCAGGCTTATGCTGTTAGATCATTCATTATAAAGTGTAGATAAAGGATTGAGGGGGAAGAATGAAAGTGAGGAGACAGATGAGCAACAGTGGTGGCTTGCCGTGGGGTGGCAGAGTGGATGGATGTGGGACAGAACCTACACTGCCAAATCTTAGCTTGTCCGAGACCTTCTCTTCCGGCATGGGTTTTGGAGTTTGAACAAATTAACAGAACTTCCTCTGATATATAGAAGAGTAGGGATCTTTATTCATGTTGGTTAATGAATAGAATGGAAAATTATAAATGCAAACATACACAGAAAAAAAATAAATACAAGGAACCTTTGCAGCAACCAGGGATCTATCGCTCATTCATAAGGTCTGAGGCAAAGGGCCAGTTTTCAAATGGAATAAACATATGTAGGCCAGGCTTTTTTTTTTTCTTATTTTTTTCTTTTCTTTTTACACAGTTGGCAGGAAAATACTTTGTTTCCCATTTGGTCTTTATATATTTTATAGGAAAATGTGTTGTGTTGATCAATAGATTTTCAATGGGAGTTTTATTTTTGAAAAAGGAGTCCACTCAATTTCAGAAGTTTGTTGATGAAGAGCAATGAATGTGTCCCTTTTGTTGCCCTCATGACTCTGTAGGGAACGCTGAGATATAAATGAAGCAAATGAGGAAAGTTAAAGCAAAGACACTTCCTGGAGGCACTGTCTTATTCTGAGACACCTTTATTTGGCCTCAGTAACTCAGAGTTTACTTGGATCTCCTTCTGCTCACTTGCAGTGCCACACAGCTCCCCTCCTGGCCCACCTCAGTTCACAGGCCTTGAACTGGTAGAACGCCCCATGATTTAGTCCTCTTAGGAGAGTTCTCTTCTTCCTACCCTCAGGTGACCTTGGGTGACCTTGTCTGCGTAGTGGTAGTGAACATCCTGCCTACCCTACACCTCTGCAAGTCTAGAAAATATCCTAAAATTTTCGATTTTAGACAAAACTGAACTGCAGATAATTTTTCCTCAGATATGCTTCTCCCATAGTCTTCCTCTTCTCAGTAAATGGCTGTTCCATTTTGCATTGACCTTGGCCAAAAAACCTTGGACACACTCTTGATGTCTTTCCTTCTCTCATATTATCATCCAGTCCATCATTCTCAAATAGATCTAAAGTTAGACCACTGCCTGCCATCTCTACCACCAGTACCTTGATCCAGTTCTACATTCCGTCTTATCTACATTATGTAATAGCCTTTCACTAGTCTCCCTTTCAAATCCTCTTTGTTGCTCTCTGGCTGTGTGACCCTATAGTTTTATCATCTGAAAAATTAGGGTAATCTTCTCTAATCAGTTTTCTGAGTTTTTTAATAAATTAATATAGGTAAAGCACTTGAAATAGTGGATAGCATGTGCTAGCTATTATAATTGCCTGTCATAACTACTAACTTTAATATCCTGTTGTGTAGTTATCATCATCAAGATAACTTCATAGTCCAGAATAACTACTAGAGCACCAGCCATCATATCTACCTTCCCGGCATCAGGATGGAGGGAGTCGAGTCATTTTAAGGACACTATTTGGAAAAGCCACATCCATGGATGTCTCATTGGACATGACTGGATCACTTAATCAAGCTCTAATAGGGTCATTTAGCTAAGCCTGGCTAAAATTTGGGTTTCCATTACAAAAAGAGCAGGGTGGAATGGCAGTTAACTGCAACCAGCAGTAACTATGCTATGAATTGGAGGTATGTGGTATGTGATGAAGGCATAAGATACAAGAAGTCAGACAAGGCTTTCCTAAGACAGTGACACTTGATCAGAGAACTGGAGGTGTTTGCTCAGCAAGGGATGTGGGATAGATGGAGGATTCCAGGAGGAGGAAAAAATAAATACTAATGTCTGTGACAGGAGAGGGCATGGTAAATATTTAGGCTACACTGTACATCATACATCACGTGCTAAGAAACATGGTAGGCTGGAGACTGTCTCATAAAGGGTAGACCAGGATTTCTCACTACCACTCCCTCATGTGGGAGATGTCCAGATGGAATGACCTGAGAGGTCGCAGGTCCTTTAGGAGCACAAGTTGGTGTTCGCTCCCATGGTCTGCATGAGAAACAGTACCTTGAGCCTGATGATTAAAGCAGAGGTGGGCTACAGAGAAACTCCTCTTTGACCCTCAAGTGTTTTTTTGGCTGGGCAAAATTGTTCTTAGCTATTCTAAATACAGTTGACCCTTGAACAATGCAGGGGTCCAGGATGCCACCGCCCGCCCCCCATACCACACACAGTCAAGAATCTTCATATAACTTTTGACTCTCCTTAATAGCCTACTGTTAACCAGAAGCCCAACCAATAACATAAACCATCAAGTAACACATGCTTTGTACACTATTTGTGTATATATTATATTCTTACAATAAAGTAAGCTAGAGAAAAGAAAATGTTATTTTAACATCATAGGGAAGAAGAAAATATATTTACGGTATTTATTTAAAACATCCACATATAAGTGGACCCATACAATTCAAATCTATGTTGGTCAAAGGTCAAAAGTATTGTCTATTTTCTCATCTACAAAGTGAGGATGATGCTAATATCTAAACCAGAGGTCCACTGTGAGTACCAACATTACTCAAGATAGTAAAGTACTTAGTTAAGTACCTGGTCCATTGAGATTGTTCACTAAAGAGTGAATACTTCTATTATTACTGCCTCCTTTATTTCCATTAATTCCTTCTCCTTCATTCTATCTTGAATGACAATTCTCAGCCTTTTCATGTTAGAATATCAAGTATCACATGAATGCTTCCTGCACCCAGTTTTCTCTAGTATGTGCAAGTGCACACATACCTCGATTTCATTCTTTCCTTACCCTCCCGCTTAAAAAATTTACTGGAGGATATGTACGTACGGTTGTGTATAGAATCATCTAATCTGGGTTCATTTGTCCTGGAAGAAACCTGAAGCTGTCTGTACAAATTTTTATGTAGTGAGTAAGAAAACCCAGAGAGGTTAAGCCTGATTGACAATGCCTGACGAAGTGGCCTTGAAGAAGAAAAGATCTTTGCAGAAGAGAAGTTGCCTCACCTCTGGCCACGTGATGATGGCAAGTTCCCAGGCTGGTTTTATGTACATCCATGGGTCAATGAAACAACCTGCACATATACATAAATCTGTACCAGGCATATGGGAATTTGAGTTTCTTATCTGTCCTTTTGGCACAGATATTTATATTTGTCTTGAAAGCCATCAGCTTTGTTTATCAACATTGTGTGTGTATGGTCAGGGTGCGGTGGATTCAGGCAGTTACCCCAGTTCACTTTTCCTGGCATTTGTCCTAGGTATATATGCTGGTAATAAGGTACCTTCTTTAATAAGGTCAGCACTAGCCAGAGGAACAGCTTAGAGAACTTCATAGAGACTTAATACTGGGCAGATATTCTCAAGCTCTTATAGAGCATGTGACCTAGCAGAAGAGAGATGTTAAATAAGTTACATAGAAATCATAGATGTGCCCAGGACTACAAAGAAAAAGTATAGTAAGTCCTTTAGAGATCATCGTGTCCAGGAATATGTTTTGCTATTCTTTATTTTTTAGCCCACAACAGACATTGCTAATTGGTTATTACATTCTTTCCAACAAAAATCAGACATAACTTAAGAATCCTTCTCAACATGGCCCTCCAGACAGCCATTACTAATCAGTCAGACTTGGCTCTCAAGGTAAAACCTATTGGCCATCCAAGATCTGGCTCATTCCCCAGTCCTCCCTCCACCATCCTTTTTTACAGGCTGGAAGGCATTGGCCTCAAGACTCCAGCCAGAGGCCAAGGTAGACCCAATGTCCGGCTGGTCTGGCTCCCAGCTCAGGGCTCTGTGGACCATTTGTGAATGTTGGGTGAATGATGTATTCTCAAGTGAGCCAACCCCCAAGCAGTAGCATCTGTGGCTGCTGATGATCTGATCTAAATTTGTTATGTTCTATTCTGAGGCTCCTTCTCAGAGGTCCAACCTCTTTAGGCATTGCAAACTGTAATTTATGGTATTTAAAAGCTCTGATAGGAAAGTTGCTCTTTGTTCTCATGAGTTATTTCTTGAGGAGGATATATGTTTTGTGGAGAGTTTGAGGGCAGTGTTAAACTAAGGACATCACCACAAAGGCCCTAGTCTCTCATTTTCCTTCCCAGGATTTCTTCTCATGTGCTTAAATGAGTGAGTCAAAAAGTGGTGTTTTCTGCTTGACTAAGATAAAACTTCCATGAAGAGAGAGAAAGAAAAAAAAAAAGGGTGGCTCTCCTTTCAAAGAGACCTGTCAAGTCTGGCAGTTTGTGCAGGACTTAACTTTGGTGTTTATTTTATAGTTCATCAAACATTAGTAATTCTCACGGCCCCCTGTGTATTTCATATGACATAAGCTGTGATTCAACACAAATGCTTTCCTAAGGAAACATACATTTATCATTCCCTTAATGTTTGCTTCTCTAAGGTTTCTTTTCCGTTTTGTGAAAAGATGTTTAATATTTAAGAGACTTTTCTATAAGTGATTCCTCATTTTAGGCTCAATTTCTCACCTCTTGATGCATTTTTCCTGAATGCTTGAGAAGCTCTAGAGGAACTTGTGAACTTCCTTTTTGAATAGTGGCAGTGATAACTAGAAGGAAAGAATCAGAAAAACATACTTGTATTCCTGTCTTCTTAAATTGAGAGGTCTTTTGAGATAAAATTGCTTGAAAAAAAATGAGTGTTGAAGAGGTTTGAGTCTGCCCATCATGGAAATTTTTCAGACCATTTCAGAGAAGTCTCTGAAATCCAAGACATTTCGTTGGTATGGATTTATCACTTCTGCCCATTGCTCATCTCCATCCACAGGGGCTGAGTCTTACGATGGGTTCAAGAAAGCCCCAGTCTTACTGCATATGGAGAGAGAGCTGTCTTCCAAGGGTAAAAAGGAATGGGAAAGGCAGAAGCTTCAAAAGGGGACCCTAGGATGTCTGGTTTAGTTGTTTTGCATCTAAAACTCCAGATGTTATAAACTCTAGATAGACAGGAAGTCTGCAGTCACAATTTCCAAGTGTTCATGGCCTTTATTAACATGTGAATTGAGTTGAATTTGTATGTTCTAAAGTCAGGCAACCCAGCTTTCCAATTTATTATCCATGAGATATTATGCAATTACTTAACCTCTAATTTCCATTTTACTTTTTATCTGTAAAATGGGGACAATAAGGGTGCCCAGGATTGGGCTGCTGGGATTTCGTTTGGCAATACAAATAAAGGGCTTAACAAAGTGCCTGATGACAAGTTCACACCCAATAAATATTAGTCTCTATGACAAGAAGTATGTCTTGAAAATGATGTAATTCGTAGATTTGGCATTTAATACATGGATAATATTAATTCCACTCTAGATTAGAAAAATGCTTTTTAAAATACTGCAAGCTATAATGGAAGTCACAAATACTGTGGCATTAAACCACAGCCTAATAGTTTCAGTGTAGGAAAATAGACAAATGTGTCTCATAAAATGTTCATCCTCTTCCACATATCTATAACTTCAGTTACTTGCCTGTGCCATTGGGAAAGCTATTATGTTTTATTTTATGGACTGACTGACTGCTTTTTTGTTGTTCTTCAGATATTAGCTTTACTCCAAATGTACAAATTCTTGTGCATGCTTCCTTAACCAGCAATAATGAGAACAGTTAATGTGCTACAAAGAAAGGAAAATTGACTTTAAAAGCATAATCTACTTCTAATGATTTTACCTTTATGTACAGCAGGGTTTCTCAACTTTGATACAATCGACATATGGGCCAGATAATTCTTTGTTGTGGGGTCTGTCCTATGCATTGATGATATTTAGCAACATTCCTGGTCTCTAACCAGTAGAGGCCAATCGTTCTTGCTTCCCCCCGCCCCCAATTTTGACAACCCCAAGTGTTTCCATACAGACCTCCTCCGGTGGGAATTGTTGACCTATAGGAAAAAGGAGTTGGGTCTTGAAAGTGTGTGTTTTGGGCTGCTGGACAGAAGAACCTCAGGTTCAGCTTTGCAGGAGGTTACCAAACTGCCTGAGCATAGCGATTCCCAAACACATGCTCACAGATTATCTGTTAATAGTATAGATTCAGATAGCAGGTGAAATAATCAGCACCGAAGTTTTATTTTAGGAAGTGACTTGGTTTCAGTTTTATTTTCCGTTTTTTCCCTCCCAGTTTTGGTCCTCCCATTTACCAACGGCAGCTGAATGAAGCTTTACAGTTAATCTTAACTTCTTATATAATGATTGTTTTTTCTTTTTTTGTTTTGTTTTCCCCTTATTTTTCAGCTCCCTCAGGCACAAAAGGTAAACTCTTTCCATCACATTCCAGTCATCCCCAGCACTCATGAACTGTGCATGTCTTCATGATCTTGTGCACTCAGCACCGTTCATGACCAGTGAAATGGTTTTCTCTTACAACTTCAGTTGGACAGGAGCAGAGGCGCTAACAGAGTCAGCTGTCCACTGTCTTCTTACCAAGTTAGTCCCACCAAAAAACCCTGTAGTGACCAGGGATTTAGGAGCCAATCTGTGCCCAATCATTTTGCTGAGAATTCTCAAATAATATGTCAAGAGTAAGTCTGGTACATTCTTCAAATGTAGCATTCCAGGTCTTCCCTGGGATACTTGCCTAGGAAGACAGATAATGTGAATATTTAGTACAATTCACCAACCAAATTTAGCCAAATCTCTGAAAACTCCTCTTGGAAAATCATAAATTGCAAAATCAACAGCTCCTTCTCTTGCCTCATCACCAATACCACCCAGAGAGCATTAGAGAAGAGTTCTTGCCAACGGCCAGACCCTTTCACTGGTCTTCATTGTTTGTCTGAGATGATCTGGTTCCACCATCTACAATGTCCAGAAGGGTTCCATGTGGTTGCAGTTTTGGCTTTGCTGTGTCATCACCATGGCATGTCATTGTATCCTAAGGACAGTTATGGCAGAAAACGTGTCACGTGATGCCTGCTGCATTGTTCTTGTCTATTTCACAAACATGAGCAATATTTCTAGAAGACATGGTGATTTCTGAGGGCCAGATATGGCTTGATTTTATTTCAGGGGTTGAGGTAGGGTGCCACTCCGAGATTTAAGCAGTACTTCTCCAACTCAGTTTGGAGCAGAGATAATTTGATTTCTCCTCCTTGAGAGAGAGAGCACAACTGCTCTACAAAAGACAGTCTGTTCAGACCATATGGACAACCAGAGGCCTAGAAATCATTACACAATAACTCAAATATATTCAAGATATTTAAACAAGGCAAGACATGCTAGCGTGTGACTTGGCTTGTGGTAATGTTTGATTACACTTTAGTGCCATCACAAAAGGACTGAACACTTCATTGAAAGTTAAGTATTTGAGTAGAGCAACAGCTTCCAGGGTAAATATATGATCAGAATTCCAGATTATCTGGAAGGCTCAGCATCTTTGATAGGTCATGCTTTCTTAATTGCAACATTTGAAATTTCTTTCTAAAAAGACTTATTAACAAAATCGGTGCCTGAAAATGGACTGGCCTCTTACTGGCATCTATTCATCAAATTTCCAGTGATTCATATACAAAAGAATTCTGTTGTAGAAGATTCCTCATGAATTTGAGGTGCCATCAGCCATGGAATTTTAAAACAAATTTTTAAAACAAACCAACACAGAATATGGTAAAAACAAACGTTGCTGAGACATACGATTCTTTGAAAGCACTTAGCCCATGGCACTCTTTTCTCTGTCATCATGTATTGACCCACATCACATGCCCTGCAAAATGAAGCATATTATTGTGATGATAGAAAGTTCAGAATTGAGGAAAATGCCACAGTGGCATTTCCCATCTCCAAAAGATGTTGGACCACCCAAGGGCCTTGTTCTATCATCCTATATAACCAGAAATAGCTCTGCCTCCCATTCTCGCCATGGCTACAAATTGTCCACTTTCTATTAAAATAGAGAAGGTACTTACCTTAAAAATTATTAAGAGGTCTGCATGAAATGATTTCAGAACTCTTTGAGGTAGTGTCTGGGCAATTCAACTCTTTGGAGATGGAGGTTAAATATAAACCTCAGGTGTCTAGGCCGGAAGGTGAAGGCAGTTAAGGAGAGGCACACTGCAAGTTAAAGGCACCCTCCCTCAGAGCTGTCAGTCTCAACTGGTGGTACATGAGCGTCTCTGCCCCCCACACTCCTCTTCCCCTCCCCAGTGTTACCTCAGTGACATTTGTGGAGTTGTTTACTATAGGACGTGGTCCTTATGGTATCGGTTCCCCTTAAATACCTTGTCTTGCTGCTTGGCCAGCAAAAGAATATGGTGGACTCCATTCCAGCCTTCATCTATTTGTGACCATGAGCAAGTTACTTAACCTCTCTAAACCTTAGGATTCTTGTTCTTTTGTTTGTTTTTTTTTTAACAAGAATGAAAGACTAACTTTTCAGTTTTGTTATGAAAGTTATTTCTCTTACCTGTGCTTAGCACGGAGCCTGACATGTTGGACACTCACAAAATTTAGAGTTTTTATGACCATTTGTTTGTCCCAGCCCCTGATGCTCTAGAACACATCAAAAGAACAATCATATGTGATGTGGTGGTCTGGGACCTCTGCAATGTTTTGTGGTTCTGATTCAAGCTTAATGAATAATTAGGAGATAAAAAACAGAGCCCAGAAGGTATGTGGTGCTCCTCCTGCTTCATCAGAAACTCTGTGGGTTACCTGACTGCTCCTTTTACGTGGAGTTACCCCAACAAAACAAAGCCTCCCATCGACAATTGTTTTAAGAGATTTCTTCCCCAATTTTGGTATTACCCATAGATTTCGCCCATCCGTGAACATGATTATAATGACCCCCTTCCAAACCCAAGAGTTAGTTGTTCCGGGGGTAAAAGGGAGCCATCTCCAGCTGTTACATCTTCGGCCTGCTTTTCACATGAGGTCATGAGTGCATACATTGAACCATATGGTGTCTGCATTTGTGCTTTGTTTTTGTTGGAATCTCTGTTCGTATCATCTGCAACTGTTTTCTCTATAAATATTTTAAATAGTTATGTCTCTATAAACATGCTTATTTTAATCTCTCCACTGATACAAAACTAAAAATGGTATATCGACTAAATATATGCCACTAAAAAGTGTCCCTCTTATGTGTAGCACTAATTAATGATGGCTGTTTATAAGTTACAGTTTTCACGATTCTAATATTGTAAAGGTCTTACAAAACTTACCTCCTAGCCCTTTGTGACTATTTTCTGGAACAATTGTTTGAAAAACAAACAAACAGACAACAAAAAGGAAAAATGATTTTTCCTGTGATTCTTAAGTACCACTAAGATAATTTATAGAATAAATTTCACCTTTTAATATAACATTGAAGTATTACTAACTGGTGATACACCTGAGCAATGTTAAACATTTTCACCAAATGCATAGGCAGCATCCTGAAATCTTGGGTAAAAACCATGTAGCAATATAGACTTGAAGCCTTCAAGCCATCACATCTCTGTTCTTTTTGGTGGAAATCAAACCACTCTCTCCAGTGGATTGATTGTCCTTAAATTCAACAACAAAGAGAAGTCCATATGTGAGAAAAATTTGCTTTTTTTTCTTACATGGCACACCTCAATTTCTACAAAAATATCTGGGATATCCCATTTTATCATGGTAACGTAGCAGAATTATCCAAAGCCATTTGCAAATGCATATTCAATAGTCATATGTGGCAAAAACTGTCCATTTTCAAGCTGCATATTCATTCAAGTAGAATCTGTCTATAGGAACTAAATATCAGTTGTTTGCTGTATGATTAAATTAATCACTCTGGGATTGGGCCTTAAAGGCAAAAGTACTCTGGAGAATTCTAATTTGGGCAATTTACGTGGGTTAACTTTTCTACACAGTGGTACCCCCTTGCCTTCATTTTGTGCTGCCTTCACACAACTTTGGAGTTCTCTCAAAGACCGTTTCTTGGAGGTTTTAAAGGTGCTTTATGTCTTGCTGGCACTATATTAGTTAATATCAGCCTGAGAATTCTGAGCAGGCATAAACATTTTTCTCAAAACCATAGTTAAAGAAAACCACGTCTCTAATCCTGTTTTGAACAGCAATTGATGCATTCAAGGCTGCACAGTGTAGCAGAAAGATCCCTGTTTAATAGCCCAACTGCCTGTTTTGTTTCCTTTTAGGAATAGCTTAACTTGCCTCCTTGAACAAACACAGCAGGATTCAAGATCTGTTGTTTTACGCCTGCTGTGATATTCTGTGCTGCTTAACTTGTATGAGGACTCAGGAGTGCATAAATTAGCTTCTTAAATGGAAGTCGATTTTTGTTTTATTTTTTTCAGGATGGAACCCTTTTGCTAATTTTCATTTCTAAGTATAAATAAGATCCTCAACCATTTGAAATTTCTTTGTTTCCTTCTTTATATTATATCTACAGGAGTAACTGGAAGCATTCATTTAGCTAAAGCTTTTCTTCCCTTTCTCTCTCTCTCTCTCTCTCTCTCTCTCTCTCTCTCTCTCTCTCTCTCTCTCTCTCTCTCTCTCTCTCTCTCTCTCTCCAAATTTGTGCAAGTAAAATAATTTGGGTTGCTCTTATCTCAGTGTAATCAGATTTCAGCAATTGTGCAGCATTATTTCTCATTCTTTGCCTCATTTAACTTCTGTACTTTGAAATGTTGAATTAACTGTCATTGAAAATAGAAAATGAAAGTTTGCAAAGCTGCTGTTTTCATAGAACTGTAGGTCTAGTGATTTTACTATTTCATTACAGTAATATAACCAGCAAATCGCTGTAAATAAAATACAAAACTGGGGTGATAACTATTTACAGTTGGTTCTGGTTTACGACTCATTTATTTTTAATCTTTACTTGCTTTGTTTGTAAACTATTATGTCTTATTTTGATAACCCTGTTCTCCTCCTTATCATTAACTGTTTCATAGAAACATATATAGGCATCTTTTATATACATTCCCATGCTGGGACTAAGATTGACTATACTCGGAGTCTGAAAGATGATGACAGCACAATGGGCTTCAGCTTAATTTTGTAGATCTATCTTGTGAATAAGGCAAAGGAAAAAGAAGCCAGAGCAAGTCTAGTTGCTTTACTCTTCCCAGGGCCAGTAGATGGACGCTGTGGAAATCAGAGTTACAGAATATTGCTCAACCTTAATGATGATCACAGAAGCAAATATTTTGTTCTCCACTGTAGTTTGTGTAAGTGTATATGTGGTAGTCCAGACCAGCTGCTCTGAGGCTGAGGAAGGAAGTGAACTTTGTAAGTTTCATACCCAAATGAGTTTTGGCCAACTCCTTTCTTATGGCCCCGTCTCTCTGTGTTTGAGACCATAAATAAATGAATGTTAAGACCCTCAGATTCAAAATGTGTGGCTTCCTGATGGTGGGCTGGCCAGCAGAGCAGTACACAGGGGCTCCAGTTGAAGCCCCATGTGACATGATGGGGGCACCACAAATGCTGTTTGCATTTCTTATTTAAAAGAAATAATTTGTTAATTTTAAACAACCTTATATTGTGTGTCTACTTGTGTATAATTAGGTGCTGTTTTATAATAAGGAAATTAGCAATGAAATAATTGATTCAATTTCATTATGAAAAAATAAAAGCTTTTAGTTTTTTTCCTTTATCTTTTAAACTATTAAGAATGAAAATTGGTAAAAAGCCTTCAAGAACTTTTGCACTTGCACGCTTTGACCCAATAATTCTCTTTTGGAGAATCTAACTTAAATTTGTAGTGACTTGCAATTGTTATTTATAATGAGGAAAAGAAAAGCCAAAATACTTAGCAATAGGAAAGTGGTTGCAAAAGTTACTGAAGCTGGAAAAGATAGAATATTAGGGGACAATTAAAAAATTAGGGACCAAAAGGAGATTTAATAATATAAGAAAAGAAAGTAGTTTTAAAATCAGAATATAAGATTTTATGTACTACATACTGTGTGTGTGTGTGTGTGTGTGTGTGTGTGTGTGTGTAAACAGATGCACAAAACACCATTGGAAGAAAACGTATAGACATGTTCAATAGTAGATACTCCGTAGTACTAAAAGTATATACTAGTAGGAGAACAAGTATTTTTTTGTTTTCTTATTAACACTTTTACATACTTTTCATATTCTATAAAATGAGAATGTATTATTTTTATAATTATATTTATAATGATAGTCACCTAAATATATTACTCATAAATATATTGAATGGAATAGACTAACAGAGATTAACCTAACAATTGCTTGCTGAGCCCAGTTCTCCTGAGAAACAAATAAAAAAGTGGGAAACCCAAACTCAATTGTGAAATACACATACAATTACATTGATTCTTGGTACAGACAGCTGTGATCATAAGGATAACCATATATAAATAAATGAGGGGTTGTCTTGCCTCGGATGAATTTTAAAAATACCATTGTTTATCAAAAATCTTTATTTCCTACCAGAAAGGGAGGTCATTTTTGGTCTTTAGTCAAAGGCCCAGACCATGTCAGAAGCTTAAAGCAACACTGATTTGACTCTGAGTAATCCATGAGTAAGTATGCGTTTAAACTCTGGGAGTCACCAACCCTACCACACTTCAGAGGTGTTGCCTGTCCTCACACCTCATTGGAGGGCTAGCTGGAATGAAAGGCAATGTTGGCTTAAAATTTAGGAAAATGGAGCTGGTGAGAAAGTCATTTACCTAAGTTGCTGTTTAGAGAGTACTACATTGTCTAGCCCTTTGTGCTGTGCTGACATGACAGAACAGAACTCTTTGCTCTTGTGGCAGAGTCAGGAGAGCCCAGCAGTCTGAAGGCTATCTTCAAGGTCAGCTGGAGGTAGAGGCGAGCATCAGCCCTGCCAGCTTTCCTTGTTAACCTTGGGCTCAGGATGCTATCACCCTTAGCCTTGACGTCCTCGTTGTCAAAATGGAGTAAAAATATTGCCCTTACACAACTTCCCTGAGAAGTACATGAGCAGTGCTTGTCAGGGCTCATCCACACTAAGTGCTCAGCAAGAGGCAGCGTTGGCTGTGGCAGGAGCAGTAATAATACTGATAATGCTAATAGCGTCATACGTGTTTAATAGAGACAAGTTTGATAAAAATAACACATGGTTTTAAAATACTGATATAATCTAATTTTCTTTAAAAAAAATAAAAAGGACTAGGTATTTGTAAAAATGGAAACCAAGAATTGATTTAAAAATCCCTACTATCTCAATGATTTCTAGTCTCAGACTTAATTTTTAATGTCTTAAGAATTCAGTCTCTTTTCAAAGATTTTCATTGTTTAAGATATATGAATTCTACTATTTACTTAAATCAAGCACAACTATAAAATATGACTCTCTTGAGGTGTTAAAAAAATACAAACTCTACTCATAATATTACTAAAATGAAACTGGCTTTTCTTTTGAAAGTCAAGAACTATCTGAATAAAAGCAATGGAATTTTAAAAATTGTTTTTATTACAATTGTTCTTGTATCCCCAAAGGAATATACACATCCTTCTTCCTTTTATAAGAAAAAAAAGGCAGAGAATTTAGAGGTTATTTCAAAAAAGTCCAAATACTTGGGGTATCGTGACATTAATGTCCACATAACCCATATGAAGCCTGGGATCAGTCTTGAGGAAGACAGCACAGAACACCCAATGTTTTGCTTTCCTTGCTTCCTTAGGTCATTATTATTGACCCAAAGATGATCTTGAACTCAAAGATTTGTATTGCTATTTGGGGATCTCTTCTGTATTTATTGATAGATTTTAGAACATCTGTATCCATCACGTGACACACTAGATGCATTTCCAGAGAAAGGAGTATGTGAATCTACACTAGTGGTCAAGACCCCGGAAGAGAGCATCAGTTAAAAGACAACTGCAAGGAATACTTTAATGAAGTAAAGAATTAGGCAAACCAGAACATGTGATCTTTAGTCACAAATGCATTTTTTTCTGCTTTCATTATTATATTTCCACTTTCAGAGGAGAAAGGAAGAGAAAACAGTGAAGAACACCATTTCAACACAGAGCTAATCAAAATCAGTAAAATTCAGTGACTAATTTGAAAATTACATCTATGTCAAAATATAAATCTAAGTGAAGTCTATATCAAATCAATGCCATATCACTGTAAGTGATTTTAATCTGACTTTATAGGTTCTCACAGGAGGGGATTTTCTGGATGGCAGGTGGAGTAGATAAATCCTATGAATTACTCAAGAGAAAACAGGCGTATGCACTATGCATTTAGACATAGACTTTCTTTTCTTTGCTGTTTATTTGGCATAATTTTTTAATACAAATAATTCTAATTTTCATCAACAGATTTTGTCTACCTGTGTTTCTGCATACTAAAATTGGAAAATTGGTCATTTTAATGCAGCAACTGCCTTTTCAATTTTTTTTACTAAACTCATCACATGTTCATTGGCCTGTTTCAGCGCCCGATCCTTTATTCAGTCATCTTATTCACTGGTCAGACCCCCAATCAATGGATATATATTCATTACAAACCCAAATGTAGCCCAGTTCCATGAGAACTGGAGGGATGGCAATGTGCGAGCTTCCAGACATCCCATGCCAAAGGATTCAACTGAAATAACCCTCTAGGGTAAATTGGAGCGACTGAGCAATCATGCATAGCAACACTGCTAAGAAGTTCAAAAACAGAAAGTTAAATGTTTATCCCTTCAAATTAACTAGAAGGATTTTGGAAAACCCAACCTAGTTTCATGATGTAGAAAAATGTCAGGCAAAGGACTAATGCTACAGTATGGATTTTCTTTTTCCAGAAATGACTCATGACATTGAACCACTTGCTGAATCATGAGCCCTGTGTGCTTGGATTTGACCCATCTATGTTTGCCCAGGCCTGGGACACATTAGATGATTTGGATACAGGGTGCTTCTGAAGCATCTGTCACTTCTTCCTCAACCCCCTCACTCCCCAACAATTTCTTTCCCAATCTGCATCCTTCCCAACCTCCTTTAATATTGACCATTATAATTACTACCACCCCAGCTGCTTCCTAAAGTGTATTGTTGAACTGCTAAAGCCATGATGTCCTATCATGGGATAAATGAGAACTATTTTTCTATATATCTTATGTAATTTGAATGGAGAGATAAAGTTCTAATTTGGTAGAGCAGTGGGTATATTTCAAAGAAGGTTGGGGAGCTGATCTCTCCCCAAGCCAAGAATGGTCCTTATGAGATCGATTGCACTTGTCAGGTGTGCCAGACACTGTACTAGGTGTTTTAAATCTATAGTTCTTAATCCTGCCAGGAACTCTGGGGTCTATTCCTATTTTAGGAATGATTTGCTTGTTTGCCTTTTCCATCACACTCTAAGCTCCTTATGGCAAAACTTGACATTTATCATACCCCTAAAACAAAAGTCTGAGGGCAGAGTAATTAAGATAGGGGCTCCAGCATCGGGTGGGCCAAGGCTCAAATCCCCACCCTGCTGCCTACAGAAGTAGGAGCAAGGTACTTTGTCCCTTTATCTTTAATTTCTTCACCTGGAAAATGGGCATAGACACTTAGCAAGGTCTGTGTCTGGGTTAAATAAGGCTATATAAATATAAAACTTTTAAAGCAATATTTGGTAATAGCAAGCCACATTTGGAAATAGATATAGATAGGTGGATGAAAGGATGAATAGATGGAAGGAAGGGTATATGAACGGAAGTACGGGTAGATGAAAATGACTAAACAAGTTTGAATAATCTGCTCTGAGATGTTAATTGAGGTCTGTTTCCTTCTGTAGCTCATTATTCCTCTCTGTGCTGCCTTCCATGGAAGTTACAGGGTTCAACTAAACTTTTCCTTTACCTCTGAGACATCAGCTGGACATCACGAACCTTGTGCCCCTATTATATTAGCAGCAGCAGCACGTGGGCACCGGCTTCTCAGAACCTCCTTACATTCTAAGTCTGACCACATTGGCATAGGCACAATACACAAAGATACTAAATGAATGAGCAAGGAGAGGCCACACACTGTAAAAGGGACAGTGCTAGCCTTAGAGTCTTGTCCAAATTCTGGTATCAAATCTATGTGACTCATTTTCCTCTCCGGACCTCATTTATAAAATAAATAAAAGAATAGGATTGAATAAATTCATTTCAGGATGATTTGCTGAGTGCTTCTTGTGTACCAACTCTACACTAAATGCTATGGATAAAAAAGGGAAGTATTTTCAGCTCCTGCCCCTGAAGTTCACAGGATGTACAGAATTCCCAGCTTTTCTTCCAGCCAGTGTCCAGTGACTTTGCTATATTAACAGTTTGCACAGTTTTGGTCCTAGATAGTATCTTAGATTGTAGAGTAAATATGATTATCTTTGTACTGAAGTTTGAGAACATCTGGTTCCCATTTCCACTTCGTTAGGGAAGGTTTTATGGAGGAAGCGGCATTTTAGGGGGTCTTTAAACAAGGGGAAGGCTTTGTCTTGGGCCTCGAAGCTCTGACAGTTGGCTGTGTTTTCAGGCATCTATTTGAGAGGTGGCTAAACCACGTTTATGAAAATATATGGCAGTGGGGGGGTCAGTTACGTGTGTCATAGCCCATCATAAATATTGGCCAAAACCTGATGCCCCAGGATAATTCTCATTTTCATTATTTCAGAGAACTCTTGAAGTAAGCATGTTATACCCTAATAAACAAAGCAGTTTCCGAAAACAGTTTTCAGATATTTTCATCTGTAATGTTCTCCTGCCCATAGCGTTAAGTGTGTGTGTGTGTGTGTGTGTGTGTGTGTGTGTGTGTGTGTGTGTGTGAGAGAGAGAGAGAGAGAGAGAGAGAGAGAGAGAGAGAGAGAGAGAGAGAGAGAAGAGTCTCCCTGGTCAAAGACAGCATCTTCCTCTAGATGTTTACTCACAAAATGTATTCACCTGCTTAATGATTTATATCATAGAAATTTTGGAGGAAAAGGAAACAATATAAACATTTTCCTGAATAATAACAACTTTACTAGATGAAAGTTATTTAGAGATTTTCATACAGATGTTCCAACATCATCCAGCATTATTATCCACAGTGTTGTCTTCAGGTTGTTAAAAAGGGAAAGAGAGAACAAACAAATTCAACAATTCAGCTCATGTAAGATGCAGTTATAGTTCAAAGAGGGAAATCTGTTACTTTCTGTATTAAAAGAACTTAAAAGTCACTGAATCTCATAAGAATATAGGAACTACAAATTTCAGGTACAAGTAAGAAGAGGAAATATCTTGGCTAAAAGCAAGATGCCATTTATGTATCATTCTTGAAGACCAAGTGACTACACTTAAGTAAGATAATTAAATCCAGAGCAAGGAGAAATGTCACTTGGAAGCTTCACCTATTCTTATTTTCATTCTTATTCTCCACTGCTATCTTGTTTATGCCTTATATTCCTTAGGATTTAGGCATCTTGCATAAATGTTGAAAAATGCCTGTGCAAAATGGGCATCTAAATAATAGTTGTTGTTTGTAATTTGTCTAGATTTTAAAAGGGAAACAGTTCATCTGAGTAGTAGTATAAAAGACAGACAATTCATATTGCTTACATTGAAAGAACCACCTCTTCTATTACAAATAATAATGCCTGCTTTTCTTAAATCTCTTGCTATAAAAAACATCCAAAGTACTGATAATCAAATGTAATAGATTTAATCAAGAATATAAAAACTTTATTCTGATAGCATTTTCATGTGAAAGTTTATTTAAAAGGCTTTTTTATTTTTATGCAAATAGGGATCTACAAATATTATTACCATCATTTTTTAATTTTAGGCATTAATATTCATTGCAAGCATATGTTATTTGGTGGTTTTATTTATAAAATGCTTCTGTAGATGAGAATTTATGAGTGTGTTCTTATTAATAAAAACCTCAATCATGCAGAGAAGAGATAAAATAAAAAAATAAACAATCAGAGACACACACATACAAACACACACACCAGCCAATGGTGATTTAGAAGTCTTTTAGTTTTATCATTGAAATAAGCTATCTTTCCTTTCCCTTCGCATTCCAAAATGGCTTCTTAGGTTATTGAGTAAATTAATTTTTATATATGCATACATGTGTAAAGCATCTCACTTAAAAGTGACTACTATTGAAACAGCCAGCAAATTTCATGATTATCATTAACAGCTGTGAAAATCTAAATGAGACTAAAATTCATAGAGTCAAATAATGTTAACATTAGCCAAGCAGACAATTGATAATACTGTGCTCTCCTTCAGACATAAAATGTACCAATAGGATTTAGTTTTCACGTTTCAGTGGGGTTTACCAGTATTTTTCCTATGATGAGTGTTTATATCTCCACCAGAATGTGTCCTTTTGCATATACCTAGTACAAACAATTAAGACAGATCATCGAGTATGGTTCTTACTAGATATTTTTATCCTGAGGTCTCTCTCCAGTATTGGGGATAAGAGATGCTGCGATGGTGGAAGGCATGGGAAAGTTGGGAGAGGGGAAGTAAGTAGGTATTAAAAGGGGTAAGTACAGAAGACATTTTTGCTCTGAGAATAGGAGGGAAGGCCCAGGGATTTTCTTCTTTGTGGAAGGTCTCTACATAGCCACATGTTCTTTTCATGTCCCTTTTTCCAGATCTGTGTGTCCCTGCTGTGCTCCCTGATGCTCCCACCAACTAATTTGTGCAGAGCCTTATTCTCATGACTTTCTACTATTGGCTCTCCCCTTGGGGTAGAGTGTGAAAACTAGAGGATCTGGGTGCCACCTGCTTCCATCCTGTTCCCATTGCCCCTTGGCATGTGCTACCCAGAGAATGGCCCTTGGGGATTCCCAGGTCATTGGTAAACTTAAGCTCATGGAGAGAGGAGAGAATGCCATGGAGTTGGCTTCCCTACAGTTCGAGCTGCACTTGAGAAAGTGAAAAAACAAAGAATCTTGCCTACACTCCTGTCATATTCTCAGATCCTGTATACCTTAAAGAACCAATGGTATGCCATTCAAAATGTTTCATCTTCTGTTTAAACATGTACACAGCTGTATTTTTCCACCTCATAGTACTATTCCTATCAAGGCAAAGGTTATTGACAGAAGTAAGAGTTGATGTAGCCTATCTTTGCTTCCACTGGAGGGGAACTAAGTGATACTAGCTGCCATTTAAATACATTTTTATTGTTAAGGCCATACTCTGAAAATGGCTAATCACCCAAGACCTCATACCTGCAATTCATGCCGACTGCAACTAGAAGGTAGCAGTGTCTTTCCATGGAGTGCAAGTTAGTGTCCATCCAGGTGTTAGAATTTTAAAAGGAAGACACAGCAGAAATACAACTATATACTCACAAAGTGTATATATATAAATATTGTATATTTATATATACATATACAATATTTATATATTATGTTATACATTTACATGATGTACTCTTAAAGTAGTCAATATGTTTATCAACTTTAATAAGAAAAGAAAGACATACAAACATAAGAGGAGCAAAGTATAAAAGAAATATAATATTTGAAGAGAATTAGTGAGTTTGCCTTTGTTTTTGGCTTAGAGCCAGTATCTTCCTGAGCAGAGTTCCCCATTTGTGCAAAAGCTTCTCTTTGAGCCTAAGCCTCCAGGGCTAAGCAGATCTGGCAGGAGGCTCTGCTGAAAACCACCTGGCAGCCCTCGAATGGGTTGCCAAGCATGCTGCCCTTAACTCACTCAAATGCTTTCTCAGGGCCTGGCATCTAGCTCACCTTCCTCTTCTGGGGCTTGGCACTCGCCCTTAGGAGCCTCCAGCTGCAGGAGAAACAGAAGGTTCTGCCACTCGCCCTGGCAAGGTTCCTCCCAATGGAGATATGAAGAAGGCACCATAACAGATGTCCTTCAAAGGTGGCGACTACCCAGGCAGCACAACTGGCCCAAATCTAAAGGAGCCTACTGTGGCACTGGCAATGCTTGCATACTATCTCCCTTTCTGTCCTCTTTCCCTGCATTTTCTTCATGTCTGTCCTGGTGCAGCCGAAAGCGGACTGGTTCTGCAACTTCTGTCTCAGTCTCTATTTTCAAAGCAGGCAAACTTCTATTTGTTAACTATGGTTCTACATAAAGAATAGTTTTGTATGCCATCATAAAGAGTCATTTCCCCAAATTACTGTCTATTGCCATTCATTATTTGGGTACTTTGGGGGTACCTAAATGTCCTCCCTTATGGAAAGGACACACAGTTACTCAGGAATGTTGAGGTCTTTTTTCCTCGGGCCTTTCTGGCCTCAGAAATGTACTCCCTGTGTGGGTTGTACATGGCTCTTGGGACCACCTCCATGGGTATCTAGAGCTACATAGGTCATTTCTGGCCAATATTAGCACTTACATAAGTCAGGACTCCTATGTTATAAGAGTTAGAAATCCAATCCATGCTCATTTGGGCAAAATGAAAAAATTAGTGCCTCAAATAACCCAATAATGGGAAGAAAAACATGAGCTGTCCTTAGGGATGAAGGTATCTGGGGACTGGTACCCTCCCCTCATCACACACACACACACACTCTCTCTTTCTGTCTCTTTCTGTCTCTTGGTTGACTTTATTTTCTCAGGGAAGGAAACATGGTTTTCTGTTCATGTAGTAGAATGGAGAGGTTTTTTTTTCCTATTTGCTCCAGGTAGGAAAAAATTTTAAAGCCCAGGTGGCTTATCTTGAATCACGTGCCTAATTAATAAACTAATCAGTGTTACCTGGGAAGGGACTCTGTGTGTGTGTGTGTGTGTTCAGTGCTCAGCCTGGGTTTGGTGCCCAACCACATGCAGTATGGGAAGGTTTAGCTATCAACAGAACCTTGTGAGTGGAAAGGGTGAAGAGGATTTTCCTAATGGAATGGGGTGACATTTGAAAAAGAAGGAAAGAAAGATGCAGGACAATTAAAAAAAAAATGTCTTCCTGCATTGTTCTATTCATAAATAATCTTAAGTGTAAAACAAATGGATGAAACTGCAGTGCAACGGGGAACTTCTGATGTTAATAAGCTGGCTTTCAGGAAGCATTCTGAATCCGTCGCATAACCCCTGACAGATACCAGTGCATGCCAGACATTTTACTTGAGTTCAGGATAGTCCTGAGGAAGATAGCTCCTCTGCTCATGTATGAGAGCCAGTGTGCCCTCCCCAGCCAGCTCTTCTCTGTCTGCCTCGTTAGCTTTTCTGTCTCCTCTGGACTTGAGATTCCTTAGAGATAAGACCTATGTCTCATTCCTACTTGTCTTCCAGCACATGGCATGGAACTTGGCACATAGCTGATGCTCAAGGAATGTTTATCATGGGAATCAATAAATAATAATGACTAGGCTGGCAGCAAAACTTATAGACCATAAATGTGGCACTATTGTATTACCTGAAGCCACACCTGAGACATGTCTGTATTGCCAACTAGTGTCATCAGTGGGAAACTAATAAAGCATTAGGAGTAGAGGTCTGGCATCGCTACATGTACCTTGCACGTGAATCTAAATGCATATTCATGTGAGCCCATATGCATGATTAACTTGGGAAGCTAACAGGAAGCAGTCAATCTGTTGAGCAAGTTTGTGTTTTATAAACCAGGTGTTTGGTATTATTAATCATCATTTCCTTTGATACCAGAATGGTCTCCATTATGTAGCATAGGAAATGAAGGATATGGAATAATATACACATATTATACAACAGAGCACCACAACTAAGCATTTTGGAGGCCTGTTCAAAGCCCAGGCAAGTGTAATTGAATGGCAGTTCATTTTAGGATTCCCACTTGGACTTAAGTTAATGGGATTTTGCCCAGATGGACCATGGTGACCCCCCTCCCATTCCTACCCTTTGGAAAATGAATGTTGACTCTATGTCTGCGTTTTTCTTGGAAGCAATATGTATGAATCATAAGCAGATCTTGCCTCAGCAGCTGCTACAGGTTAAGGGGCCACAGAAAAGCAGGGACCCCCTAGCGTTTAGGGACAGAGGGTGTTTGGCTATGGTTGGCTGCATAACTGCTGCTTGGTGGTCTGGAAAAAAAACTTTTGCCACTGGCTGCTATTTCCTATGGCAGGAGTACAGAATGCCTTTCGGTCATAAAGTACTTACAGTGCAAATTAACTTTCAAAATTGATGTTCCTTCTCCATGAAGTATTTAAGGTTTACAGAATCCAGACCTGTGGAGACTGGGAAAGATGGAGCTGGTGGGTGCAGAAGAGCATCTGCATGTTCTGCAGGTGATATTCCCAGGGTTCTGCCAGCCCTCATGACTATACTGATGAGCTTGTATATCAGGAAAGTATGTGTTAGGGTTCTGGCGAAGACAGTCCAAATCTGGGCCAGAACTACCCTTAGGAGAGGACTGGTGAGCTCATAGCGTAGTGTCTAGACTGAGCTCACTGCATTTCCTCTGTTTACCTGAGGCTGATTACGAATGAGTTTTTTCAGTACAAATGCATATTATGATGTGTTTTTTTTAGGAGATGGTGCAGTAATTATATTTGGAATTAGCCCCTGAGTGGAATTGACACTATATTTTGGCTTAATATCTGGAAGTTAGTTTCTCATGATCTTGCTTTTGTGCCAGAACAATGACCAGTGATTTATAATTGATTTTTACTGGTTGCAGAAAAAAAAAATCTTCATTTTTCATTATCGTCAATGGTATGTTTTGATTTTATTCATGATGCATGTTGGAATCGCTTGAAATTTAAGTTGCAAAGTGGAAGTCACCAAGGGTTATGGATCAGTTCAAATCAGTTTTCTTTATAGCATGAAGGATTACATAAAGAGTCAAAACATGAGAGGGTTTCTAATTCTGAGAGATGTTTACCATAGGTTGGTTCTGCCTTTGTAAATGGCCTTGTATGTCCGCAATGACAGCCATATTATACTTTAAGGATTTTAGCAAGATATTGGAATCATGTTTTCACAAACTGGTTGGCTTGGTTCCTGGCAATGATAACTGTCAACATCATCTCATAGTTAATCTTATTTAGTTATTAATATTGTGATAAAGTTTTTTTAACTTATTCTAGCACTCAAAGGGTGTTAGTAAGGGTTCTCCAGAAAAACAGAACCATAGGAGATGTGTACATGCATATTTCATCTATATTTTTTTCTATATGTTTATTGAGGGTGAAGGGAGTACTTTATTTTGAGGAATTGCCTCATAGAATTGTAGAATTGTGAGGGCTGAAACATCTGAAATCCATAGGCAGACTGGAAATCCAGGAAGAGGTGATGTTGCCATCCTGAGTCTGAAAGCAGTCTAAAAGCAGAATTCCTTCTTCCTTAGGGGTTCTGTTCCTTCTATTAAGACCTTGAACTGATTGAATAAGACATACCCATATTATAGAGGATAATCTGCTTTATCAAACTCTACTGATTTAAATGTTAATCACACCTAAAAAGTTGTTCACAACAACATCTAGACTCATGTTTGATCAAGTAACTCAGCACCATAGCCTAGCCAAATTGGAACATAAAATTAACCATCACACCATGAATCTCCAGTCGTGAGAGACCATGAGATTTTTGCTTCGTTTTGTTTATCTTGGGGGAATATATGCCCATCTTGATATGGATGTAAAGCTAATAAAAACATGGCCCTCTCTATTCCTGTTAAGAGTTTTTCTCAACTACTGCAAGCTTCTCTTTATCTATAATGATTAATGATGGTGGAAAGGATTCCTCTATAACAGTGCTTCTCAAATTTGAATATGCATACTCATTATTAAACTGAAGATTGAGAGAGCCTGAAGTGGGGCTTGGGATTATACATTTCTAACACACTCAGGTGCTGCAGGTGATGCCGTTCCATGTGCTACATTATGAGTAGTGAGGCCCTATAGCTCAAAGAATCTACTGGAAGATCAAGACTGATGGAAAATGGACTGCTGATAGGAACCAAAATTAGCCTGGTACGTCTGGTGGGAGAGGGATACTTTCTGGTTTCATAGCCCATTCAAGCCTCAAATGCTACTTACTAGCCATGTGACCTTGAAGGCAAGGAAAGGGAACTAGCATCCTTTGAGCACCTTCATATTCCAGGTACCAAACTGGGTAGTTTCACATTTAATCTTCATGGCAACGATGATGGAGAATTATTGGCATTACTTTATCTGAGGACATGGAAGCTTAGCTAATGCTGGTAACAAAGATTTAAAACTGAAAATTAGGACCAGGTTTGTTTTGGACCAAAATCTCCTGTGCTCCAGAACTCTCTTTCTCCATTTGTTATTGAAACAAAGTAGGGATCCCTGCCTGTCTCCCAACACTGTGAAAAGCAGATGTGATGGTGGGTCTCAATGCATTTATATGCGATTCAAATGGTTACAGAAGTGTATTATGTGCCATATTTCAAGTATTGTTCTTCCAGGAGAAGTCTTCAGCTTCTTATCAGTGATTTTAGGGATCAGACAATCAAGTTATTTTTGTATTTTTGTTTATTTGTTTGTTTTCCATCTGGGATTGGTATGCAAAGATCTGTAGAGGTCCAAAAAGATATTAACAGCTAATTGGGGAGAATAAATGTTTCCAGATTATACTGTTTTCAGCAAGAAAAACTCATAAAACCCCTTAAAATCTTGTTTTCAGATCCTCAATTTTCAGATTAAGCAAAAGCATTAACACTTCACATATTGAACATAAATGTCTGCAAATTAAAATTATGAAATCAATGTATGTGAATGAAATTAAATGAATCATTAATATCCAATAAGGCTTTATTTGAACCAAAAGGGCTGAATGCAGTGAACACATCAGCTGGGGTGACTGATGGCTACTGCCTTTGTTTCCCCAGCCAAGGGCCGAGACCCTCATCTGCAAGTCAGGGTGAAGAGACGGTGCGTTTCCTCCTAGGCTTAAGGCTTGAGTGGGCACTGGTCCATTCCCAGTGGCCCTGGTCAGGAAAGGATGCAACAAACAAGGGAGATGACCTCCAGCCCTGTAGTTTCCAGATCATCCTCGGGTAACTGGCTTTTCTCTCTTTGCCTAGCTTGCCGATGATCAGGGCCTTGTCCTGATGACCACAGTCGCCATGCCTGTGTTCAGTAAGCAGAACGAAACCGTGAGTACAGGGGCTGTGCTTCCTGCTTGATGCTAGGGGGATTATTTTCTGAGACCTCTTCTAACTCAAGCTCCAGTGGCCTTCTTACCTTTCCTTTCTTTTCCTTTCCTTTTCCTTTTCCTTTTCCTCTTCTCTCTTCTCTCTTTTCTCTCTTCTCTCTCTCTCTCTTTTAAGGAGAGGGCATACAATTTTTCTTCATGTTTAATCCTACTGTTAGAACATGACATCAAGCACTGGTGCGAGGAATTCAAGCAGGCGTCATTTTACAGTGTGCAGCACTTTTCCAAAATTTAAGTGTTAAATGACCAGAGGAAAGAAAGCCCCAGAGAGAATCCTTGATTATGTTGGAGGACTGTTCTCTGATTTATAGTTACCAACCTTGTATTAGTTTCTTAGGGCCTTGCTAACAAAATGCCACAAACAAGATGGCTTAAAACAATAGAAGTTTATTCTTACAATTCCAGAGGCTAGAAGTCTAAAATCAAGGTGTCCGCAAGGCCATGCCTCCTCTGAAAGCTCTAGGGAGGACTCCTTTCTTGCCTCTTCCAGTGGCCTCAGAATTCCCTTGGCTTCTGGTAGCCTAACTCCAATCTTTGCCTCAGTCTTCACATGGCCTTCTTCTCTTACGTGCCTCGCTATCCTCTCCTCTTCTTAGAAGGACATCAGTTTTTGGATTTAGGGCCCATCCTGAATCCAGGATGATTTCACCTCAAGATCCTTTTAAACCTGCAAAGTTCCTGTTTCCAAATAAGGTTACATTCTCAGGTTCTGGGTGGACTTGAACTTGGGGAAAATAACAGACAGTGACAATTTGTAGCTTCTTCTGGAAGGCATTGCTGACATGGGGAAGTTTTACCATATCACACTGACCCTGGAAACCAGGACCCTGGAGGCCTATTCTTTCTCCTCAGTTCTTGGTTCCAACTGACTGCTGAAAATGTTAGGGTTATTTCTTCTTTCTCTGGCTACTTAGTCTCTCTCTCCTGGGCACCAGATGGCAGTGTAAATTGAGAAAGCAGTTAACACACTATAAGTCTTTCCTGTAGAAAGCTTCCATAAGAGAAACTGATTAATGATCAGAGTTCTTAGCTGCTGACACTAGTGCTTCTGCACATCAACTCTTTACTTTAAGGAACAGAAGAGAATTGTGGTGTCTTGGCATGAGTATGTTTAGAGTCGTGGTTACTATTGTTTGGCCTGAGAAGCTACCATTCTTGTCTAGTAATATTTTGGGTGGAGGTGGGGAATAGAAGAGGGTTCCTCCTAGATCGGGGTTAATCCTCAATCTCTATTAGTTTGTAGAAGGCACCAAACAGTGATTAATGATATGAGGCATCTCACAAGTCTATTTTTTCTATACCAAATTAACTTACATTATCATTATTGTTTCATGTTTATTTTCAACAGCGATCAAAGGGCATTCTTCTGGGCGTGGTTGGCACAGATGTCCCAGTGAAGGAACTTCTGAAAACCATCCCCAAATACAAGGTACTGCATCACTTATTAATAGTCAAGGGCCAAATGTCCAAGATGATTTCACAACCTGCCATAGTAACGATAAAAACACAAAAAGGCCCTTCTACTCTATTTACTCTCTTTTTGGAAGGCTCTTTTCTGTTGTTTTGAATAGAACAGTAATAGTCTGGGCAGATCTGAGTAGGTCTGGGCATGCCTACCCAGGTTTTTATGGGTCTATAGGAGTCTACACAAATCTGTGCAGGTCTACGCAGGTCTAACATCTCTCATTGTCTTCTAAGCCAATCCTGGCCCACCCCATCCTGAGGACCCTCTAATATCTGTTATTTCTTAGCAGAAACCCAATGAGGCACAAAGAAAAATAGTCTCTGACTCTGTTGAATGAGTATTCCTTCTATCTTGGTTTTCTTTTCCTAATGCTAAATTAAAATCCATGGCACTAAGAGAATTGTTGTTGTTGTTGTTGTTGTTGTTGTTGTTGTTGTTGTTTAACTCTGAACATTATTGAGGGGGTGAAGTAGGTAATTTTAGAAGAAAGAAGAGAGAGCAGGCCTTGGTAAGCCACTGCTTTTGGAGTTTAGAACAACATAAGGGGCATCAAAAAACAAGGGGGCCATCAAGAAGGTACACGGGATGGAAGAGACTCAGAAAGGGGTGTGGAAATGCTGAACCCAGCTTTGTATGTGAGGCCAGCCCTGCATCAGGGAGCAGCGTGTTATGCTTTCTCCTTTACCTGGCCCACACTGTGTTCCCAGCACTACTCCTTTGAAACATTTAGTCGTACAATTGGGGACACTAGCTCTCATGGGCTGTCCCAGTGCCACCTTCAGCCAGACCTACTCCAGTTTCCATGAGAACAAGCATCCTGACTTCTGCCCAACTTCCCAGTTGTCTATGGATTGGTATCTGCCTTGTCTTGGGCAGGTGAGCACAACACAAGTACCACCTGAAGCTGACCGATTGTACTGCCTCCTGGGCTGGTTGCAGAGGGGTGGCAAGTTACCATGAAGGTGACATGGTAACTTTTTGGGGTCAATAGGGACCCCAAATACTAATCAGTATTTATGTTCTCTGACTGTTTGAGGTGTGCTACTGTGGTTAAATAAGCACTTTAATGAAATCAGGAGACCGGTTTCCACCAAAGTCAGATTTCACCCCCACTTCCTTTCTAGCGGTGCTGTCCTAACTTCACCGTTTCACTTACTACTATCATAACTCATTGCCTCGCCCTTATGCCACCTGCACAGTTCTTGAACAGGTCCTTTTCATTTATATTGACTTACTATTTTTCTTAACTATCTCCTCTAACCTCAGCCTGAACAATCACACATGAATTAGTGAGTTGAGATGTGATCATTATATTTTTCTGATGCACAGGTTAGCCAGGGGAAGTGACATGACTAAGTTCACCTTTAAAAAGATGGCCCAGAGTGTCCCTGAGCTCCACACAGAAAGTGCTCACCTGTTCTTTAGTGGGGCTCCTCAGAAAAGCAAATCAAAAGGTAGGAAGAGTAAAGACCCCTCAAGCCCCGTCACAGCCATGTGGAACTGCCCAAGAGCTGTCTCCATGGATGTGCGAGTGTGGGAGTACAGGAAAGGACAGAGAGCAGCCGCAGCTCCCAGTCCTAAGAGGAGTTCACTGGACTGGCATGGTTCCCCTGACCTCACAAGGATTGAAACCAGACCTGTCCCCTCTTCCCCCAGCACCAAGCAGACTGGCTCACTTATCTTCATTTCGGGCCCATATTAAACTGATGAGGGCCAGCTCTGCTCCCATCTGGAGCAAGGCAAGCTTCTCTGAGCTCGGAGTATGAGAGAGTTGGCAGGGCCTCCTTCCTTACCACCTCCTTTCCCAATGTGCTGAGCCTATTTGACCACAGTTGGAAGAGGCATATGGGCCTTCCTAGGCCTCAGCAGGAGGAGGTGAGGGTTGGTGCTCTGGAGGCAATTATAGACAGGGTCCTATTTCCATTGCTGAAGAGCTGGATATGGACAGGTCTCTCAAACCCTTGGTTCCTCTTTCATCCAATGATGAAAACAGTAGAACCCGCTCATGGACTTGTGTGAAGGATTGACCATTATTCATTAACCAGGAACAATGGTGTCACCTGCAGCCTCCTGGTACCCACAGCCCTCCTTCACACAGGAGGAGCCTACAGAGAGCTGTTGACACCTTTCCCATTCCAGGTTCAGGCACCTGTGGGCGTAACATTTGCTGAACCTTTGCAAACCTAGAATACCCATGATAATTATGAGTTAACTGAATGACTGGGCAATGACATGCTGGGATCCTCAGCCAACTTTAAAAATGAGGTTTTCCAAGAATTTTGAAAGGCATTAGGAAAGGCTTGCGATACAAGGTCATGTGTGTGAGGCAGGATTCTTAAGTTTGTTGACAAGGACAGGCCCACCTTTTAGTAAAGGGTTGGGAGAAGAGCAAGAGAACGAATCAGCCAGTTACCAGAAGTTACAGTAAACTCTTGTCCAAGCCAATCAACTAACCAGATGGCTGCAACAAAAATTATCAAATCAGCCTTCATCGGTTGGATGCAGAGCGAGAGGTGTAGAAAATGGCTGTTTGAAAAAAGTACCGTTTTGTGGTACAAAACAGGGTGCCTCGTAGTTCAGCATTAGCCGATAATATTTGCCAGGTCCTCGACACTGTGCAAAGTCCATTACCCACATCATGTTAGCAAATCTTCAGGTAGTGCTGTTATATCTACTGCACTCACAAGGAAATTCAAGTTCATAGGGCATGTGTTCATAGAGCTCAGGGCCACATAAGTAGAAAGTGGTGAGTGTGATTTGAACCAGGTCTATGTAACTCCTTCATGCTTACAACACATTTAAACCATTCACATACCACTTCATGATTCGTTGCTATGTTCATATACCATCTGTATCATTATTTACTTAATACTCCATTTATAAATCAACTCAAAACTTTCTTCACTTAACTAGATTTTAATAGGAAACACCATTGTACCATTTTAAAAGAAAAATCAGTTTTATTTGCCATTATACAGGACAATTATAGAAAAAAATGATAAAAACTAAATAATAGCATTAAATAATTGCTTAATAATCTAAGGTTCTGAACTTGAGGTCTGTTCTCTTTTTTAAGGTATTATTAAAAGCAAGTGTTAAAGCTATACTAAATGGAAACTTTCTTTTTGATTTCATTGGAAGGATAGAAGAAAATTTAAAAGAGCCGTTTCCTAATAAATGGTTCTTGCTAGTAAGCGCAATAGTGGGCCTATATGCCATCTAAAATTATCTTGTTCTACACTTTGTTTTTCCTAAGAAAGCAAAACAAAGTCTATGAGAAGATGATGGATGGCTGGGGAGTGAGGACCATGGGGTGGGGATTGTTCATCCTGGAGTGGTACGGACCCCTGCCTTCTGGGGCTCCCCTCAGCTCTGAGCATCTGTGCCATCATCACCACCCGTAAACCCATACTGCACCCCCACCTGTCAGCCCAAAAGTCCCCAGAGGGTTTGACTTTTCCCAGTGCTTCTTGTCAGGTCCAAAAGTCACACAACAAAGAGGAAATGAACTCTAAGCTAAAATCAGATTTCTGGACTCACAAAAAGTGGCCTGCTTAGCAAAAGAACTCTCGTCTATGGCCCTGCCACCCTGAACAAGCCTGATCCTGTCTGATCTCAGAAGCTAAGTAGTGTCGGGCCTGGTTAGTACTTGGATGGGAGACCACCTAGGAAGACCAGGTGCTGTAGGCGTAAAAAGTAAAAAATTAGGGATTGTAAGATGACAAGGTCCTTGAAATCTGTGAGGTCGACTAAGGGTTGCCTCACAAAAATTTTAAAAAAAGAAAGAAAAGAAAAGAACTCTCCTATTTGGGTTTATTAAGATTCCTTCTTCCAACTGCCACCCTAACAACCAGCCTCATCCACCCCAAGGCTTTTACAGTTAGGGTTAAGTTTCCAGAGGCCCGATAGGACATCTGGTTGATCCAAACGTACCTAATCAAGTGCTATAAACTATGTAGCTGCCCAGAGTTTGAAAGCATAGGGGAGGAGGTAGGGATTTGAGCTTCCTTGATATAGTAGACTTTATTTTATTGAAATCCTCAGACCTACATGGCCAGAATTGCTGCCTTATTGTTTAAGGAAGGGCATACTATCTTTAGAGAATGTTTCTAAACAATTCTCAAGCCTCTTATTTCATATGAGAAGATGCAGAACCCCAAGTACAGGACCACTACTTGATATATGCCCAGTAAGTCAAAGTAGGAACGTAGTATGAAACTGATAACAATTACTCTATGAGTCTGTTTCTCAAAGCTTCCTCTATCAGACAAGGTACTAGGCTCTTTATCACATTATCATACTTAATAATAGGTAGACACTGCCATTACCCCCATTTTACAGCTACAGAAACTGAGGCACAGAAAATTTAAATATCTTGCTAAGTCTTACAGCTAGCAAGCTATGATTTTAGCTGCTATTTATTACCCTAAAGCCATTAGGAATGATAAATGACAATAATAATAATCATAGTTGAAATAATAGATAAAATATTATGAACAATAGTAAAGTTAAAATGAAATAAAACAATAAAACGTTTATTGAACTTTTTACTGTGTGTTTGGTGTGGTAAAGTGCTTTATGTGCACTATTCTCATTGAATCTTTATTATGCTCCCATGAAGCGGGCACAACTTGGCCCCATTTTCACTTGAGGAAACTTGAAATAACTTTCTTGACACAACTCACATAGTTAACAATGAATGAAACAAAATGTAACAAGAGAATAGAGGAAGATCGGCTACAGAAGATTAACCAGCAGTGCCTGAAATACAGGTACATCTGTTATTGCTATCCCAAGGGTCAGGCTGGCTACCAGAGACACAGGTATGACATACCTAAGTCATTCCACCTCTGGTTCCTGCAGAATGCCTTGGAAAGAGGTGCTCATGTCAGCCAGGGACAGCCATGGCCGAATAGGCCTGTCTCACCCAGGAGAGGGGAGCTCCAGGGAGCAGAGTGAGGATCACACCTTTCCCTCCTGATTAACACCTTGTAAAGATGAGTCAGCTCTTGGCTCTTGGGGTTTTCCCAGAAGATAGAATTCTTTCTTTACCCTTAGCTTCATAGATTTTTCCCACAAGTAATCAGACTTCCTGTAATTTTTATTAAGAATTCCAGACACCCCGGCAATAATTTCCAGACACCACAGCCTCTGTTAAGGTAACAAGCCATTGTATAATTGGGTTCATTTCATTAGCCCAAAGCCCCCGCATTTGGAAGGGAAGCACCTCCTTCCTGACTGTTGGACCATGAGGCTCCTGGCCTCCAGGAGAGCGTGCTTCAGGATGAAGGCCCCTTTGGCAGCCCCAAGTGCTGGAACGCCTGGTGTCCGATCTGTTCTCTATTACTCCACGGGACTGCACATTAGAATGGACAGGAAGACTGGTTCTATTTCAGATGAAATAAAAATTAGAGATTTCATCAGTATACTGATTTGTGGCCAAAAATAAATGTTGGACATTGTCATATAATAAGCTTTTGGTTTTCTGAGGGATTCATCCATAGAATGTGTTTTGAAATTTGCTCAGTTTCTCTGCTTGCACCTACATTAGGTTATATCTATAAGTCACCAACCAAACAACAAAATATTCTGATGTTATTTTGTCAGAGTATTCTCTTTGGAAGGATTTTAACCAGATAGTTTCTAAATGTCAGGTACTGCCTTGAGAAGGACTGACTATGCACCTGCCGTAGCAAATCAGCTTCTCCTTTTTGGCACATATTTAATATTTATTTTAGTTCAGATTTTAAAGACGAAGTAGAAAATATTTGGGTAAAGTGAAGAATGTCTTATATAAACACAGACCTTAACCAGAGCACCTGCCATGTGCCAGACATTAAGTTAGGGATTGTAGAAATCAAAGATGAGTAAGATGGCTCCTTACCCACAAAGAGCCTGTTCTGATGGGCAAAGTACTGCCTTATCTAGAGCACAGGACGGAAAGAGAACCAGCTGGGTTGAGAGGTGAGAAAGTTAGGTGCAGCATTTTCATGCATAACAATGAAGATAGTAATGGAAAAATTCTCAGGGGGTTGTGGAAACAGGGTATGGAAGGGAGTAAACAACTGGGAAGGGTCAGGAGAGACTTTTTTATATGTAATCACCCAGAGGCTGAGCTTATAGCATGGGTGAGAGTTAGCCATAAAGAGATGGGCATGAGCGGTGCTCTAGGCAGCTGGTACTGTGTGAGTAAAGGTCTTGGTGGGAGAGAAAACTGCAGGGGGCCTGTTGTTTCTGCCATGTGGCCTGAGAGGCAATGAGCAGAAGGAGGTGTAGGGCTGGGTACTTAGGTAGGGGCCAGACCCTGAGGAGACCTGACTGAAAGGCCCATGGATTTTCTAACACATGAAAGAGGCCTTTAGTGGATTTTGCATAGGGGAGCAACAGGGCCAGAGTTACTTTGATCAGTCTGCAGGATGACTTTTTTGGGGTTAGGCTCCGAGGCAGGAAGAACAGTTAGGATCATTGTGGAAGTCTTGTTACATGAAATCTACATGAATAGTAGGGTGGGGAAGCAGAGTCGAATCTCAGTAATTTCTACAAGAAACATTAGTGATTCCTTAGATCAAGAAGTTGGGGATGAAAGAGAGAAATAAGTCTAAGAATGATGCTCTAGTGCCTAACTTGGGAGTATGGGTGGGTGGTGGTGCCACTGACAGAGGAAGAGGAGCAGCACCATGGGGAAGAACCACGACAATGGACTGGGTGAGGCTGAGATGCCTGAGGGATACCCAAGTAGAGATGACCGATCCACAGTTGGATACTTGGATCTGCCACTGTGGGGACAGGCTGAGGTTGGAGCACACATCACATCAACAGCCTTCAGGTGGTTGCTGAACTTACTAGGGGAGAGAGCACTAAAGCGGAGGAGGGGCATTGGGGTAGAAACTTTAGAAAAATGAGTGCTTGACCAGTGGGTAGAAGATGGCAATCATATGGAAAGGAGCAAACCTGTGACTGTGGGGCCTGGAAGCTGAGGGAATAGTGACTGTAGAGGAAGAGGGGGTAGTTGGCCGATACAACCAGGAAGATTAAAGAGAGAGCTTTCTATAGAGTTTGCTAATTAGGAGGCCACTGGCAGCTGTAGAGAAAGGAATTCTGGTGGCATCTTGCCGGGTGGGTGGCGGGAGGTGCAGCACAGGGAGATTCTAGTAGAGTGAGGCATAAACGGGCAACGAGGAAGCAGAGATGGCCGTTTAACAATGAGGGTAGGACATTGGGTGGGAAGGTCAGCTCAGCCTCTTCTTCCCCTCATCCAGGGGAAGAGGCAGAGAGTTTCAGCTAGCTTTGTAGGATCTGTGCTCAATTCATTTTATTGTTTCCTGCTTCTTTCTTTACCTCTTTCTCCTTTCCCTACTCCTCTTCCCTCCATCCCAACCACCCTTCCACATATTTGTAACCACGTGGCATGACCTTGGCCATCATGGAACTTTTATTTCGGTATGGAGACTAAATAATTAAAAGCCTCGACTGATGCTTTGATTACTTATAATCCAGCTCACAAATAATTGATTATCATCATTTTGATAAGTGTTATACAAGAAAAGTAAAGGACATTAAGGAGCATGTGCAAGGAGTTCTACCTTCTTTTGAGTCTCACTTCACATAAGCAAACCAAGAACTGAAGTAATGTACATTAGAAGGCACTGACTATATTAGCTGACTATAAAATGTCATTTGTTTGGTTTAATTTTGAGTTCGAATTTCCAATCAAATACCACTTTTGCCTTTAATGGAAAAAGTCAAACTCTCCGAGTCCTTTTTGACCCCTCCAGTTTGTATTAAACTGGGACATAATAATGCTAATTAATGCAGTGTTGACTGCGTCTGACATTTTTCCAAGAGACGAGATGAAAGAGACGATATACATCTCAAAGGATAGGAAATCTCTGGTTTATCTTTCACAGCGTAATGAAATATACTTTTATCATTAGAGTCAAGTAGACTCTTATTAAAACTTGCTGTGCAAGGTAACGCCAGGAGAAAATGTCTGTTGCCCTTGACTACCACGTGCATATTTGCTTTATGTAATGCAAGGGAAACTTTTAATTGTCGGTGTTAAATTCTCTGAAGTTAATTTCACATCTCCTTGACATTAAGCTGAGAAGCAGACAGGGCCGTTCTTGGTTTATAAACTTTGTTGTCTGGATCATTTAATAGTATCATATTCGAGAATGTGAGCAGCAGAGGATTTTAAAGAAAAGTAATGGTGAGGGCTCAGATATATGAAATAACTCGTCTGAAAAAAGAGTTTTTTCTTCTCCTCTTTCAGTTTTCTGGCAATAGTGGGTTACATTTTCTTTCTTCAGAGAGAGAGAGATCAGTATGGGTTGTATGCCAGAGGCCATTTTAATACATGAATGATTTGTAGGTAAATTTATTGTAGCCAATGGGTGCAGTCAACTGTGTAATAGAAATATTGTCAAAAAGCCGGGATTATTATTTAAATAAGTGCAGTGTTAAATTTGATTACATACTTTTTAAAGCTAATAAAACATTTCATTGCTCTCAAACTATTTCCCATAGTCCCATTTAGTCAGAAAACATAAATTAAGTGAGGTTCTGCATAGAAAATTACCCAGGCTTTGTGTCGATGGAAGCATGCATGGAAAAGCTTGGCAGCCTCACAATTTAAAGACGAAAGGATATAAAAGGGGTTGGCAAGTTCCTATATATGCTGGGGGGTGGGAGTCATTTTTATCCTTGAAGAATTATAAAAAATGACTGCCTGGGAGAGTGCAGGCTTGAGATGGCCCAAGGGATGTGGAATTGTGGAAGCCTAGGTGGGAATCAGTGAAGCCCACGCTTTTCTTTTCTCAGGTAGAGAGAAAACAGGTTGATAGAATTCAGTTCACTTAGATATGGGGTCTTTCCAGAAACATTAGCCACTTTCTATTTTTTTTTTTAAATGTAATTGTTTTTGTTTTAAATAAATCAAAGTTAGGCCTTTGGGTGCCAACATGGGGATGTGACATTTTAAATTGTGCTATTTGCTGAGCTTATCCTGTGACAGGTCTTCATTTCCACCAAATGTCAAGGATCAGCGCCTTGCATTCATTTTAATGAAATGTTGTACTGATAAGGGTTATGAATGCCAAGTTTAAGCTGTAAATTACTAAATGTCGGGCTGCTTCATGCTTTGTGAATTCACCAGGGAGCAAGCTAATGAAGGTTTCTTTCTCGCTTCCTCTTACAGTTAGGGATTCACGGTTATGCCTTTGCAATCACAAATAATGGATATATCCTGACGCATCCAGAACTCAGACCACTGGTAAGAGAAATACTTCTGTGTTTCCCCTTTTATGATTTTAAGGTTTTCTTCAGTTTTTCAGCAATGACACTTTGTAGCAGTTTTCACTTTATAAGCTCATTTCACAATATTGTCTCTTAAAGTTTGTTTTAATAGTTTATAACTAGTATTTTGACATGTAATATATAAAGAATGCTGGATAAATACACTTGCTATTATGTTTTTATACATAAACCCATATATATCTATATATACTTATTTTTTTCACATCTCCCAATATATGGATTTTTTTAAAACTCTAGACCACTTGAAACATATAATAATATATACCTATATATAACAATTTGTCTCTCATGCTCCAACTGGAGACCAACTTATTGCAAGTTACATTTGATACAACAATTTAGACCCAGAATCCCTGGGATTTGCCCCCAGATTACATTGCCTAAACCCAGTGCGTCCTGTGTTGAAGGGATTCAATAATACTTTTTCTGTTTGATTGAAATGGTTGAGATTTTCTCCATTTCCTACCTAAGCCATATCCAGTAGCATTGTTTGGTGACCTGATATGTGATTTGACCTTCTTTCAGCATCATTTTCACTTTTTCTGAGGTAGGTGAGGTTAGGCCAAATCTAGGACAGTTTATGGTAGCATTGTCCACCCCGATCCCTGGGGAGAGGCTGCTGAGAGCACGGTGCAGAGGAGGATTCCGAAGGGCAGCCGAGCTTGTCAAACAGGTGGCCCGGGTCCTCTGACAGCCACTCCTGTGGATGCTGGAGGGGCGTTGGTAGTGTGTGAGCCATGCGTTTGCTATTCCTGGATTAGGTGCAGTGTGTTGAATAAAGGACATCCGCTTTCGGTCTGTGTGTATTTCACTAATTTTAAAGAATTTATAGGAGTATAAAGAGTAATACAGTAAATTCTGCTTTTGAAAGTTAAGAATGTTAAGAAAGTGTAGGTTGTTTTCTATAGCAATACACACGCACGCGCGTGCACGCGCGCGCACACACACACACACACATTCACACATGCACATCCACCCCACACACCTTTTTCTCTTTCATTGAAATTAGAAAATAACGGCAGTGTCTGCTATGCAAATGTTTATTGGAGAAGCATTGTGGGGACCAGTTTACGTCTTGCTTGAATCATTGTTTAGAAAAGTTCATGTTTGAACTCCATCACCATCCAACTTTGCTCTAATCGCCCTGGTATTGATGGAGTCATGGCTACATCATGTGGATCCCATATGCATGCTTTAAGATGGGAATTATGGTAATATTTGATTTCAACCGTCTTTTTATCAGAAAAGCATTGCGTTAACTAGGTGTCTAACTTCAGATGTAACTAAGAATCATTGAAAAGTCTGATTGAAAAAGCTACGAGCCTTTTAAGGACATTTAAGTCTAAAAACATTGTTAAGTGTAGAAACTTGGCACTTTACTCATTTCCAGGCTGCCCAGTTGGGATTCTCTGTTGGGAGTGGCAAGAGTTATGTTTGGTAGGAGCTGAGCCTGGGCTCTTAGCGCTTATTTATTCCAAGTTTGGAGTAGAACAGAGTAAATGAAACAATCAAACCTGGATCTTCTGCCAGTAAGTGAATTAGCTTCCTATTTATCAGCTTTTAAAGAAGGAATGAAATGGAACCAGATGTCAGAAGTCACCAAGGTACTTTCCCTCTCTCTGCTGCAATGGAAATGAACCCTCCCATCTGCACAGTCAACTCATGTCTTTCTGATCTTTTATATCATCTGGTCATGCAGAAAATGGTCTTTTTGCAAGTAATTTATCTGATGCACTTTCCAGAGCCGTAGTCCCTGAGAGGACAACCAAAAGGCTTTTAGAAAAACAGTCCAACCACTCAACACCGATCAGCTCCTGACAGTGCAAATACTCACAGATACAAGTCGTTTCTGTTCTCACCATTGAAATTTACTGAATGATTTCACCAAAAGTGGTAGCCTTGGTCAAATTCCCATAAATGGGAAGGCCCAAGCAAATGCTTCATATCTCATCTGTGAGAACCCAAACCAGATGAACCATTTTGCTATTGATTTGTGATAAGAACATAAGAAATGACCAGGCCTTTATCTGCCTCTGACTCTAAGGCCTTAAGATCTTTAGAAAAGGTTTGGAGTGATGCCCACCATTGAGAATTACATGAACTGACCCATCTGAATGTGGTCAATAAGTGGATACTGACTCTGCCTTGAGTTTTGTATTATCTTCCTGGGAAAAAGACAGCATTGAAGTGGAAGGAACTTGACTTCAGTCACACACAGGTCACCCTTGACTCCTACTCCTGCTACATCCCAGCTTTGTGACTTTGGGCAAGTCACATAGCCTCTCTTGCATCATTTTCTCTTGTAATCCTGCCATAACCATAGTGTGTAAGTCACTGCTTGGTCATTAGAGTAAATGGGGTAATGCCAACAAAGAGCCTCATGTGACAAAGCAAGCCCGAGGACCCCATGTGGACAGTGGGTGTTAACCGAGCACCCTGTTCGTGCTATGCTGGCTTGATTGTTCTGAGCTCAGCTGCCATAAAGGTTGGTAGGACATGGTGGTGGTGGATGCTCACGGAGGACCTAAGGAACGCTTTTTGATTATTTAGTTGGTTGAAATTAGTGTGATAAACACTGATGAGGTATCATGTACACACACACACACACACACATACACACACACACACACACACACAGAGGAATGAACAGATACAGAGTCCTTGAAATCATGCAATCTGCATGCAATTCTAATTTTAGTCTGCCGTCAACTTAGTCTCCGAAACCTTGGCTAAACCTGTCTGTGCCTGTCTGTCTCTCAGCTCCCTTCTGTCTCTCTCTGTCACCATACACACACAGCACGTACACACATACACTCTCAGTTTTCTTGGCCAACTCCAGTCTAGAAGGCAGACAACAACTGTACTGTAAGGTTCTCGGTGAGCCCTACCATGTGAGGGAATCAGCGTTGTTAGTTTTTAAAGAAGCAGTAAGAATAATACTAGAAGCTGCAGTAACTGAAGAAAGACCATTAAGAGCCAATCGACATGGCTGGAGTACTCCTGACTCTGGCGTGTACATTTGTTCATCTATGTTTCATTCAATTGAACAGCAAAAGCAGAAAACTTCTTCTCTCCCTCCGTTTCACCACCAGTCCACTCAGCACATAATAGGGACCCTGGAGATGAGTGGATTAAGGGATCCTCCAAAGCCACTGTTCTCACGTTCTCTTATTTGAGCCCTTTGGGATAAAGTAATTTGTGAGTTTCTCCTGGAAACCTGGTGCCTGCACTGGACATGACGCGGCCTCACGCATCGTTAAGGACAGCCAGCTGCCAGCAGCTTCCTTAGCTAGCTGAGGATTCAGGCAGGGAATCCTCATTCAGACCTGCCCGCCTTCCCCCAAGCCCAGCTACATAATCAAATCCTTATTATAAATGCACGTTCCCCTCAGTTTTGGCCAAGGCTACCAGATTAGCACCTTGGGTGTGAGTATGGGGTTATGGCCAGTGCGAGAGGATGAAGCAAGCTCACTTAAAAATTCATATCCTCTCTCCATCTACCACTGAGATTGTTTCTGCCCCTGCAGCCAGAAGAAAGAGGTGGGTTTCTCTGAAGCATAATACCAATATTTTTCTAATTTGTCCAATAAAACCTTTCCCCTGAAACTTAATGTTTGCCTTGATTTTATCCAGTATTTTCTTTAATCTTGTATGATTTGGGTATGAATCATGAAGTGTCTCCAAAAACATCTCAGATGCAGGGGACTTACTCAGCAGACGTGTTTTGGTTTAATTGACAAAATTGCTAGCGTAATACTTTTCTGTCGATAATTGGACTACCCTTAGCCTCTTCCCAAGTGTTTCTCAACCCTTACTCTATCTTTGCCACTGCCTCTCTACTTTTGGTAGACTGACACTGATTCCGCATTTGTCTGGTGTCTGGTGTGCTGGGTCCTGTGTCAGACTGGAGGCTGGTGTAGCCATCTTCGAGTAGACTGTGGGCCTCTCGGGGCTGGGGGCCAGTACCTAGTCTCTGGGTGGGGGACGGGACGACAGCAAGAGGGATTCAAGCCTGACCTTGAGGAATGCTTTTTGAGTAGTTACTGAACATCTGGAAATTTTTTCTTGGTCTCTACCAGTCTTTAACATTCAGGTTAAAAATATTTCAAAGTATAGTTACTTATAGTTACTGTCTAGATTGATTTCTTTCATACTTTATTCTTCCCATGTCTTTGAGAACTTTATGAATTTTTCTTAAAATGTGGAACCCTGAATATGTCCCTTTTTCTTTTGTCAAACGGCATCAAAGGAGATAAGACTGGAAAGGTGCCACCTTTAGCATGATCTGATTTTTTAAGAATATATTTTGGTGATACATATCCTGCTCTGTTTTAGAAGAAAGGGACATTTGAGTTGATTTCCTTCCCCAAGGAAGCCTGGAATGTGGGCTTGGTCAAATCACCAAAAGAACACAAAGAAGGCCCCCTTCCAGAAGCCACAGGACAGGCAGGGCTCCACCGAGGAGCCTGAGGCAGGCAAAATCTAGGACTTGTTTCCACGAAGCCCATGTTGACATCTGCCAAAAACTGTTTGTTCTGTCTGTAAGCCCAGAAGATGGGGAAGGATGCCGGCGGGTTTCTATTCTGGATGAAAATTTGCCTGTCACATGGGCCATTGGATGTGGTAGTGGATGAGATAGGAAGTGGGGCTAGTGGAGAGAAATCTTCGTTTATTCCTTCACTGTTTGCCGAATGTCCACTATGTGCAAGGCCTGAGCAAGCTGCTCGGAGTGGTCACAGAGATGTGCCCCATCTCAGAGAACTTGAAATCTAGTATGATGGATAAGATCAAATGCTTAGGGAGTATAAGTAACTATAGACACCACCAGGGAAAATGCATTTTTGTATGTTTGTTTGTTATTGTTGGTCTTAGTATATTCTTTTAACATTCTTTGCTTTCTTTTTCTGTGACAGGCACTATTTGAAGTGCTTTACATATGTTAAAGCTTTTAATCATTAACTCATTTAATAGCACGCCTAGGATAAAGGTGCCATGCAAAGGCTCAGAGGCTCAGGGAAGGGTGTGTGTGGAAAATGAGGCGAGAAGTCCCCTGGAATCAATTGTAGCAACTGTGAGTGACAGGCTGAGGAACCAGGATTCTCTGTGACAAAGGCAGATATCCCCATGTTGCTACAGGAAGTTGAGGCACCCAGCGATAAGGCTGTGAGGTGACCCAGAAGTGCCAAATTCACTGTTACATTGGTTGATTCTTCAGGAGAGGGGAGGCAGTGTGGTTGGAGGGTGGGCGTGACCAAGAGGCCTGGTCACTGCAGCCACACAGATGAATGACAGGGTCACCTCTGGACGATTATAGTTAGAATCTGTCTAGACTGGCACCGTCCAGTAAGAATATACTGTGATCCAGAAACATAAGATGTCCATGAAATTTAAAATTTTCTACTAGTCATATCTAAAAAAGTAAAAAAGAAACAGGAGAACGTTCAGTTTAAGAATATATTTTATTTAAACCAATAAATCCAAAGGCACATTGTTTCAACATACAATCAACATAAATATTGATGAGATTTTTTACATTTTCTTCATGCTAATCTTTGAAATCCGGTGTGTATTCCACACCCACAGCATATTCAGTTGTGACCGGCCACATTTAAGGTGCTCCAGAGCCGCGTGTAACAGCACAGGTCTAGAGTGTGACCAGACACTTTGGACCCTTCTAGGGAAAATGGATTGATTGTAGGACCTCTTCTTTCCTAAGTGGATTAGAACGAACTTCACCACCACCACCACCCCTCACTTTTCCATCCTGGGAGTCTGTGCAAACAGCTGGTGGCTTCTTAGCCTCCTCCACTGTAGCCGTGGCCCCTCCCTCCCGGGCCGTGGCCTCTCTGGGAGTGAAAGTAGGGAGTTGTCCACAATTCAGGGCACAAGTCAGTGACCAGGGCAGATGACCTCCCTGGTTTGGTCGCACATCTCTGGCTATTTCAGCAATGTGGGTTCAGTCCTAAACCATGTAGATTTCCTAAACCAAACTGTGGGGCACGAGCCAACAAGCAGGAACCGTTAGCCACATTGGGTGAGCCTGAGCTGTCAGGTTTCCTAATTCAGAATATTCAGACGCCCAAACCATTTCTCTTGTTCTGTAAAACTCTGGTTAACTCTTTGAAGAGTTCAAATTCTACAGATAACTAGGTCATCTTCCTAACCTATTACAGAATCTCTGACTCCCTCTGGGATTCCATGTTGTTGCCATTCCGGCCACTGGCTTTCCACAGCCTGAGCTCTGTCTAATGTCACCAGCCTTTTCTCTGTCACTCTTTGATTGTCCCTGCCCCACTCTAAATGATGATTCACTTTTCCGTGCCCTTTTGCTATTGCCCTTTGGGTTACAGATAGACCCTTGCAGAAGGCCATTGAATACACAGATTGACAGACACATGGACATGCTAATAACTATTCTTATACCATACTCCTCTCATGTGGGTCGAGTGGACATTCCTTTGGGTACCTGTAAATGTATGTTAACTGTTAAGTGGACAGTGCATATCAAACACCAATTTACATGGGAGCTTGAAAGGTAGGGGCATTGTTAGGATCCTTATCAAAGTCCAACGACTTGGCTCAAGCAATGCGCCATGGGAAGAGACTATAGAATTTCAAAAAATTTGATTTGAAGTTTGTTTTTTTGATATGACATTTAAATATGATTTTTATACACAGATCCTTAATTATGTAAGGGCTTGCTTCTGTCGCACATATCTTATAGTCTTCTTTTTTGTATAATTCATAGACCAACAATGTTTCAATTAATTTTCCTTCACCTCTTTCTCCTATCCACAACTTCTCAATGCAAATGTGAAGGGTTCTTTTTAGTTCAACAGGTGTGGGTGTAGCCACCACTAGTGGCTTTTTCTGGACCCCTCCCTGACCTCAGCCATCCACATGTCCAGTTGGACACAGTGTGGCTTCCCTTAGCATTTAGAGAAAACCCCAAACTCCTGGCCTTGATCCCAGTGCCTCACTAGATCTGGCTGCAACTCTCTGATCTGCCTGAGCTTGTGGGGCTGCCCACGATGCTCTCCTGGGCTCCAGCCACACTCCGGTCCTTTTGTCCATTTCTCAGAAATCTTCCTGCTTCAAATCCTTATGCCTGCTCTTCTCTCTACCTGGAGTCTTGTCCCAGATCCACCTGTGACTGGCTCGTTCTCATCCTCCATGTCTCATCGCAGGTGTCACCCCTGTAGAGAAGTGTCCTGCTCCCTGACCAAAGGAGCCACACTCCTCTGTCACCTCCCCTCCCCTATCATGTCCCCTGCTTTAGTTTCCTTGGTTCACATACCACTTTTGGGAAATGTCTGTGTGTTCAGCCTCCCCCCACCCCCCTATTGTCCCTTGTGAATTCCTGGAAGTTTGCTGCTGCATAGAGGAGGTAGTCAGTAAATATCTATTGAATGATTTTGATGATGTTTGATGGATGCTGATGACTAAATGTCTGGGTACCAATTTCCTACAGTAAATGAGAAGTGCAGGTGCCACACGTTCACTCGTGAAACATTTATTGAGTCCTTGCTATGTCAGGTGCAGAAATTGAAGCATATGCAATTGGTCAATACCTCCTTTCTTTCTCTCTCCCCCTCTGCCCCCCTGCTTGCCTGCAACTGATCATCAGATGTTCCTTGAGTCAAGCACTATGCTAATTAATGGAGATGTAGAAGCGGGTAGAGGAATGTCTGCACAAGAAACTCACTGCACAAAGCAAGAGTTCCCTGACAGGCACAGGGGCCAAGAAGATCTATGGGATTATATGAGAAATGTCTGCTTTTCTCCAGCAGGGGAGGCTTGTAATGCAGGAGGGCTTCCCAGAGGAGGTGGCATGCATAACAAGTACATCCAGTCCATTCTGGGGGACATTTCTTCCCACTCAGCAGGGCTTTTCTCCAAGACTTCCTCAGGCCATACATTCTGCTATCCGCAGCCTGTAAGGGTGTACTGAGGGGAGCTAGCATCATTTACAAACCTTTCTGTGGCTCCCAAATACTGAAATCACTTCTTAGCTCCTTCGCCCTCTATTCAGGCTGCTGATGAACTGGAGGAGACTTTCCAGTAGGTGGCGCCCGGGCACTGCCATGTGCCTGGTCCCAAGTATGCTGTCCCTGCCAGCACACATTCCCTGAACAGAGCCCAGGCGACTCCAACTTAGGCCTGGTCTGAATCCATCCAGTTTAGTTTAAAAGAAAGAATTAACGGATGCTTAGTAAATGTATCTGCTCAGAGGAGTGTGTTCTCTGAGAAAAAATAAACAAGACTGTGTGACCCCCACAGAGTGAGCCTGTTCTTTTTGAAATACATCATTTGGCAAAAGAGAAAACAGAGCCTTGCATGCTTTCCTCTTGATGAAATTGTTGAGGGCACTGTTTGAATTGCCCTGGTCTGGACATGAGGGAAAGGATTGCAGCCCTTGGCTGGGAACACTTACACCTCCTGAGTTTGGGGATTAAGCAAGCTAATGGGGTGCCTGGATTTCTGCTGGTGGGGAGCTCCACTCTGTTCTGTGAACCTCAACATCCTCTTGGTCCCCAAGTTCTGTGACTGGGTGTATGTTTAGCACTTAGGGCATAGATGAAGTTTAGCAGATCGTGGACTAGCAGTAAAGATGAGACTGTTACTAGGGAATTAGGAGCCAGGCTCCATGCTGAGCACGCTTGAATGCTTTGCCTCCTTATATCCTCAAAGCATCCTGCGTGTTAGTGCTGATCTCAGAGAGGTTAACTGTTGCCTAGCCCAGGGACTGTGTCAGTCAGTCAGAAAGTAAATGGGTCAATCTTCAGGGTCGGGGGGAGCAGAAAAGATGACTCTGGACGATGTCATTTTTCATAAAATAAAACCTATTCAGTTTAAAGAACTTCCCTTAATTCTGAAACTGTGTTATAAGCTTCTTTTACAAAATGAAAGTCGGGCTGGAGAGCCTCCCTCCACTGCTCCAGGCAGTTCCCCCCTTTCCCTCTGCTCTGTGCCGGGCACGCAGACCCATGTGGAACACAGCAGGGTCTCCTTTGCTCTCCGCTGTGTGTGGGGTTTGCTCCTGGCGACATGCACAAGGAAGGGGAAGAGGAAAGTGGGGTCGGTGTATGTTCAGCCCTGTGTCCTCTGGGACTGACCGCACACAATCGAAAGCCACATAGCCTCCCTTGCTCCGCGGCTTTCTCTCTGTGGGCTCCTGTGACTGCTCCTTCCTTTGTCCCTTCATGCAGGGTGGGAGAAAGGGCCCCACCGCTTCTAGCCTCAGGGTATTGCACCACGTTTTGTAGTTTTCTGCACCCGACCCACCCGTTACAATAGCCTCTTTATTAAACTTTTCTTAATTAGCCAGCTTGACTATGCCATGTGCTTCCTGCTGGGGCCCTGACTGATACAAAGGTAAGAGTAGATAGAAGGTTTCTTTTTCTTAAGTCCTTACTCCACTAAGAAAGGAGAGGAAGAAGAAAGGAAAGAAGGGAGAATGGAAGGAAAGAGGAAACATGAAAAGGAAAGGGAAGCAAGAGAGGGAGGAAGGAAAGAGGAAGGGAAGGGAAGGGAAGGGAAAAGGCAAGAGCAAGAGCCCCTCCATCAGTGTATTTATTTACACTTCTCTCAATATCCCTTTTGTTTAAGTGATTAATAATTGGTATTGTTGCTTACAACCAGAGTAGCCTGGCTTATATACCCATGAGATCCCCAGGTCTGAACACCACAGCTGGGTGGGGCTCTGGCCCCTGCTCTTAAGGAGCTCGCAGCCTGCACCTCTTCCCTCTCCCTCCCCACAAAACTTTCTTCTCCACCCTGCCCCGCCCCCACATCCAGAGGATTCTCTCTCATCCCACCAGGTTTCCTGCTCAGACCTTGGAGCTTGGACTGTACACTACATTATAGAAATATACCTTGATACATATGCCCCCTCACTGCACTGCAAGCAATCTGAAACATTGAACAGATTGTGTTTTGTTCACCCTGTATATCCAGAGCCTGGTGAGGTACCTAGCAGAGGAAAAGGAATAATAAATAAAATGGGGAGAAAAGATCCATGTATAGGAAATTGATCACACGATGACAGTATATTATGAAGGACCAGAGTAGAAATACTGAAAAGAAGTGGAATTTATAAAGCAACGTGGTGTCTAACTGTGGAAGGGATGGCTGGAGAAGGCTGCAGGGAGCTGGTTGGCAGCCTGTAACCTTGAGGTCACGTTGTGTGACCCAGTCCAGCACAGTTGGGAGCAGCAAAGAGCCCTTCAGGCACCTGGATGAGTAATTGTAACTTGCTCATTCTGGTACTTCCAGAGTCCTCCCTCCTTCCTGCCTTATCTTACCTCCTTCTCTCTTTCCTTCCCTCTTGTTTCCTTCTTCCCCTTCCTCCCTCTCTCTCATTCCCTTCCTCCCACTGTTCCATTTCTCATCTGGCATGTATTTATTGAACACCTCTCCTGTGCCTGGCACTCAATTAGATGCTAGGGAATCGAGTGAGGAAACAAGACAGGCATATTTTCCCATTCATTTGGTATTTGCAATCTCATGGAGAAGATATGTTTTTATAAAGCTCGTAAGTTAACAAAGTTTTACACATTTTGGGTAAACTCTCCAAAGGAAACAAGGATCTGAAAAAAAAAAAAAGTAGGGAGAGGCACGTTGCTTAGTTGGATGATCAGGGAGAACCCTTCTTAGGGATGACATTTTAAGTTGAACCCTAAAGCCCTGAAGGAGGAAAAAGAAATTGCCATGCCGAGACTGTGGAGACTGGTTCAGGCAGAGGGCACAGTATATGCAAAGCCCCCGAACCATGGGAATGTTCAGTCCGTCGCGTCCAGAATCTGTCAATAGATTTAGGACAGACTTCCAAAGGACAGGGAGAGTGACTTGAGGCTTTACTGATAAATTCCTATTTGGGCATATGCTTACTGAATCAGTTGCTGTTGATGCCCGCCTATGTTTCCTTGGCCCACCCCATTTCCACAAACACCAGCCTGGCTTGTAGCTGCCAGCACTGACTGAAGACCTGCTCTGTCTTCCAGAGATTACTCCTCTCGGGTGTGCAGCAGGCCAGATGTGCCAGGATTAGCATCCCTCCACCAAAGATCGGTGGGCACTCCCACCTCACAGGTGGGATATCTTGAGATGCCTGCTCCACACTGGCTCCAAAGCCCCCAGTGGGATTCAGCTCCCATTGTCTGCAAGATGCTCCGTGATGCACCTGTGTTGGCTGTCTGCTCTTCTCTATCTCTGAGCCATTTTGCCATGTCCCTCTAGGCATTTCCTGGGACCCCATTTCAAGTAAAAACCTAACCCTTGAATCCTGGTCTTAGGGTCTTCTTCAGAGAGGACTCAAGCCAAGACACCTGTGGACTGATATTCCTTTGCAAAAATTACTTTGCTCTAGACTAGAGCTTCAACTACAGTCCTCTGTGCACCCACACAGACCTTTGATGGCATCAGACACATTTTCCATTCTATGTCAGGCCCCTGCACATGTTTTCACCTTTCCCCAGCGTACTTGTGGAATCCACATTTGCACTTAGAAGTACCAGGGAGGTACCAGGGAGGACTGGCTTTCTGCCGTTAATAATCAGGAGGGTATCTTAGGAAATTTGGTTTACACATAGGATTCTCTGCTGCTTTATTATTTGGCAGAAGGGTTTGATGAGGACAAAGCTATTCTTTTCACTGGACACACTCTGACCTTTGTTTTACTAGATTAATTTCATATCTACAGTGCCCCATCTTGGATGATGAATTAGCAATAAAAAGCTCATCAAAATGTAATTACATGCAATGTGTTGAATAATGATCTCTTAAAAATTCCTATAGATTTGTCTGCACCTCCTTCCCCTCATGGGGGAAATGAGCCTCAGCTGCTAGCTACTAGCCCCGGCTCAGGAATGCAAACCCTAGCCTTGTTGTGAGGCTGAGATGGGAGAGCTGGCTTCTATCATTGCCCAGTGTCATCTAATTGATCGATTGCTTTCTCCATGTGATTCACATCTTTATATAATTTAAAGGACCATCTCAACGGAGGTAGGAATACACAGGAAGTGGAAGCTCAAGGCAGAGTGAAACCTTCCCTTCCATCTGCAGCAGCCTGTTAGGGGGAGAGAGTTATTAATTAAAATGTTAACTGCCCAGACAATAGCAGGCCGACTAGCATGGAGAAGTCCTGGGAAGGGAGCATTAAAGTTTCATAACTATAAATTCCAGGGAAGTTTGTTCCTCCTTGAAATAGGAATACAGAGCCATCTGCATCAAAGAGGAGATCTGACGGAGTTGCTAGAGTGACATTAGGCTTCCCCGGGGCCCCCAGACTTATTTCTCTCCAGAGGGTTGGACTTGGACTGGGAGAAAACATAGCCTTACGCTCAGTCTATTGAAGAGCCCTGTAAAAACTACAGCTGGGGCTGACAGCACAATATTCAAATGATTCCAACAGTGTAAATGCCCGCACTCATTTGAATAACTGAAGAATTCAGTCATTTGAATGCCAATGATTATTCCTCCAGGAGTTTACATTTTAGAAAGACAGTGCATCTGAATCCCCATGAGAGCATTAAATTGCTATCTAATTAGCAGTCCCAAATTATATATATTTAAAAGATAATTAAAGGTTTGAAGGCTGTTGGAATAACTGGTTATACATTTAAATGAATCACTAGAAATTTGTTAGTAATGTGTGGAGTTTTCTTTTATTTCTTGCTTCCTTCTTTGAAGTTCAGTAGACCCAACCTCTTGGGGTTAAGTCTGGTAGCAGTAAGATAAAGGCAGCTGTTTTTAATTATTGCAGCTCAGCCCTCCAAATAATTATAAGCAGCTGTCATTTTTACATAATCCTAAATGATAAGACTCAAAGAATGCAAATAAAAAGGTTGAGACTATGGGTTTTGGGGCACCACACCCTGACTGACCGCTGCACTTCAGTGAGGAGGTACCCAAGCCATCTTCACTGCTCTCCTGACTCTGCCAGAGGCACACATTTGCGAATATACTTCCCAGGTGCCATTTCCATACTCTCTGTGAATGTTTGCAGGGCAAAGGGAATATTGGTGAAAGAAAGTTTGACTGAGCTAGGCAGGGCATTGGCGGGAACGTCTCAATCTTACTTATCCCTTTCTTCTTGGGACCGGGTCCACCCCTGCCCTTGCCTTAATCCCTGTCCCCACCATACCTACACAGTCAATGGCATGATAGAATGCACTGAATAGCTGGTATTTCTTTGGACTGTGGCTGAAGATTTCATAGGATTGAATGCTGTAGTGCACCAGCTGGCCAAAGCTAGAAATCCCAAATGACAGGCTAACCTGCCAGCCTCAACCCAGGCAGCTCTGAGTTCAAGTTTGAAATTCAATGCTTTCTGTGCCTGCTGCTCCCTGGGATGGCGGAGTTCTCCTGAGGAAAAAGAAAAGGGACAGTGACCACAGCCACAAAACTTCTCCCATTTGGACGCAGTGACTGTGAAACCAGAGTCCAACAGACAAAGGCACTTACTTCACTCAGGCAGAGCTGAGGCCAGTCTCTGCTCAAGAAACACATCTAGAGCATGATGATCCTCTAGAAGGAAAACACACACACACACACACACACACACACACACACACACACACTCACTCACTGCAAATTAATTCAAACCCCCTCAGGCAAGGAATGCTCAAGGCAGATTTAAATTGAGACGGGCCTGCTCGGCAGAAATGTGCCCAAGCAGAAGGGATTGCCCAATGAGCTAAGCTGAATTTCTTGAAGATGGGAAGGATAAACAGGTGAAAGAGGAGAAAAATCAGGTAGAGGATTTATCTGGGACATTCAGAAGCTGACAGGCATCACAGAGTATTGTTGCCTCTCCCCATTGAAGAAGTGTAGGGATTTCAGAAACGTATCCTGGGTACTAAAATCAGTTAAGATATTCTAATTCTCCCAAATACCTGCTTCTCTCCAAAAGCCTCCCCGGAAGAGCCCGAGTTTCTAGTTACACTCCAAGAAGAGGGTTTGCAAGTGACTGGGAAGGGAGAAAGTCTCCCAGTACTGCAGCAGGGTTAAGAGTACTGTGGGTTGGACACTCCTTAAATAAAGCCTATTTCTCCAGGCTCAAAAAGTAATTTATATATATATAAAGAAAAGATTCCTTTGAGAGTGAATTCAAAACTCAGCTCTGCTCAATGTGAAGCTACAGGGAGCTGGTCAATGATGACAACAGGTCACCTGTGCCCTGCCAGGACACATCTCAGGCAGGTACTAGGCAGCACCCTCAGGTCCACAAGCACACGTTTCCCCACAGAGCGGGGCAGCTTCTGAGGCCAGATGCCTGGGGTCAACCTTAGCTCTGCCACTATCAGCTCTGTGACCTTGGACAAGTTACTCAACCTCTCTGGACTCAGTTTCCTTCACTGAAAAATGAGGACAAACATAGTGTTTATTACTGCATAGAATTGTTATGAGGATTAAATGAGATCATGTTCATAAAGTGCCTGGTACAGGCCAGGCACGTAGCAAGAGTTTTACATGTGTTTATTAAGTGAGTATGCATCCTGATTTTTTCCTTTACTCTCTCATTCATCAAATATTCATGGAGAACCTACTCTTTGCCAAGCAGTCTCCTAGGCACTATAAGTTTGATTCTGAACAAGAAATAGCCTCTTTCCCAAAGATGCTTGGGACCTAGTCAGGGAGAAAAGCAAGTAAGCATCTGATTTGCAGTCCAGTGTGATGAGTGTGGGGTAGCTACCACAGGAGGCTGAGGAGGATGCGGGAAGGACCTGAACTGACCCTGGACAGGCCAGTGAGGAGTTCCCAGTGGAGCCGACGTCTTGGCTGAGTCCTGAGGGGCCACTTGACTTTGAGTTGGGGTGAAGAATGTTGGAAACAGATGGAGTGGTGTCTGCAGAGGCCTGGGGGCAAGAATGATCATGAAATTTTTAGCAGCTGGCTCAGCATATCTGGGGAGTATGGTGAGAGGCAGGAAGTGGTGAAAAAGAGTCCAGAACGGCGAGCAGAGTCAGAGTGATCGGAACCTGTGACATTTTGGAATGTTGGACATCACCCTACAGGGCGTGAAGAGACGTGAGGATTCCAGACAAAACAGTGATCTGATCTGACGTTGGTAGCAGAAGAATCTGCCCAGTTGAACCCTGGAGAATGGACTAGAGGTGTAGCATCTGGGCAGAGATACTTAGAAACTCTCACCCTCATCAAGGGGAAAGATAATGTGGTGGCTGACACTAAGTTGGTGGCAAGAAGGTTGGAGAGATGTGATTCAATTTCAAGAGATACTTAGCTAGAAGCAATGGACGTGGTAGTTTGCTGAGCCCCATCTGTTTTGCCAGGCCTACTGGCCTCTTTCTCTGATTAGCTTTGCCTGTTCCAGTTTCTGCACACGTATCTATGATCACAGACAAGTATGACCCAAAGGACTCAGTCAGCCTTACCAGGGAACCTTTGGTTTTCCTCTGAGTCATGAGTGACATCAGAAGTCTCTTGGGGTTAGTCAGAGCAGCATATATCCAGAAACATTCTTTAAAAGATATGTCAGTAGAATTGAAGATCACACACACAAAAAGTATCAAAACTAAACATTTTGCTTGGTCATCAGTCCAGTTGTCTGGATGGACCAATGATGAATGATAACGTGTTGAGTTTGGTGATCAGCTCATGTCTAGGGCAGAGGGCAGATGGGTTGAAAAGATGGTCACATCCACGTTTATGCTACGAAGCCCTGTGTTCTCAGGGAAATGCAAACAAAGGCCACCCAGAAGAAAAAGGAGAGACTCTAGCTGGAAGGATCAGAGAAACTTTCATGTAAGATGTGGCCACAGAGATGGATCCCTTCATGTCTTCTCCTCCTTCACGAGTATCTATAATAATTGTAGCAGAAGAAGAGAAACAAAATAAAGCTGCCATGCCAAGCAGCACCTCTAAATAAAATTACGTGCACACACACACATTCACGCATGCACAAATGATGAAGGGGCAGCAGTCTGATGTAGGTCAATACTGTTACAAGCATAAACCAGGGTCAAGGGTAATGACAGCTGGCTTAAAAGTAAGGATTCCTTTCCCTCTTTTCTGCATCTCGCTGTTTACTTCACTTGTAAATTCATTGCCAGCTTCCTGCCCTTCTTGTCATTTAGCACAAAAATTGGCAGTTGAGAGAGCTCTCTGTTTTGACTTCCATCCCTCCGTTCTGAGAAGTAAGACTAGAGTCCTTTTCTCTATGACAGAGCTGGAGAGGGGCATTGGGAATATTACTGACTGCAGGAGAAAACCTACAACAGAATAACACTCCCTACAGCATCACTCAAAGACTAACGTTTTGTGTCACTGTGTTGGTTGATACTATTTTCTGATTTCACTTGAGCGAAATTTATTATCTTTGCAGTTTCTAAACTGTACCCAATACTACCTCGTTTTCAAAACTGTCCAACAGTGTCCACATACCCATGGGTCTTTGATAGATAATTTCTCAAAGGAGTAATGCAAAATAAAGTTCTATAAATGCAAAAAAAAAAAAATGTTACTTGTCAGATGTCTCAGACATACTTTCAAATTGTAGAGGTTTTCCTTTTATCCTTGATATAATCTAACACCTCAGTGGTATCTGAAATCTTTATATGATATATGGAATATAATTGGAATATGGCATACATCTGTTCTCAAGAATTCAATGCAACTCTATTTGAAACTTTGAAATTTATTCCGAAGATAGTCATGCATCTAACCTTTACTCAGGAAACTTTAGAGAGGAATTTGTCTCAAAGTGTTCTAATTTGTCATCATAGCTGTCCCCAAGGAGCCCACGTGCATCTTTTTTTGTTTGTTTTTAGTATCCATATACTTGTTTCTTCTCTGCTGAAAGGTGGTCTTCTCCTAAGTCAGCAGGACTACAGAGGCCACTCCCCTTCCTGCATCAGGATCCCCTGTTCCCTGCTCCCTTCCTGGCACAAAAAGTTCCTCCCACCCCAACCACCCCTCATAGTTTTTATTTTTATGACAGGCTTACTGCTATAAGACAGACTGGCTTTTTGAGAATGGGAATTTAAATCCAGCCGCTGTGGAGGAAGCCATGTTTGACCCACAAAAATGGTGGCAGGGCTGGGCTGCCTCCTCCCCACACACAGTGTGTGTGACTCATGGAGACTTGGAGGACACTGATTGAGATAAAGGTCATTCGGGTTTTCAAAGCGGCCTGTTAATTGTTGTTTCTTTAAAAAATACCAAAGCTGTTTTAGTTTTACAGTGATCAAAAGGATTTTGTAATCACAGTAAGAGAGCACGTAGGACTTTTCATCTTTGAGACACTTAAAAACATTAATTAATAAGAGCATGGTACCTTTTAGAAAAGGGAAGAAGATTATTGTCTCAACTTGCCCAGTTGCCTCTCTCCCACCTTCCTGCTGCTTTTGGACACACCCTCATGGCCCTGTTTTCCTGCAGTATATCTGGGCTTCTCATCTTCCCATGAATGCAGAGGATTTCATCTCCTGGAATACAGACTCTTCAGAATTTCTCTCTTGGCATAACATCTATGCCATGCAGTCATGTGTCTTCTCTAAAAAAGTCTATTCTGGGGTGTCACACAAAGAGGCCAGCACAGCTTTCATGGAAATCATCGCTACAATGGTGTAACCAGGGTCTACAAGGCTTCTCTGGGGCCCTGAGTTAGATGCTGGTTACTGGGCAACACAGCATTGTACATTGGATGTGTGGCATGGTACCTCGCTCACCACACTCAGTATATTGTAGTTGTTCTTAACCTAGAACTGATTCTTGCATCCTTGGCCATCGAGGCCAGTTTCAGGGCAGCCCGAAGGAGTCTGCTGTTAACAGAGGCATGAATGGCCGGCCAGTGGGATTGGACTTGGCAGAGTGGTTCTGCCACCATTAGCATGCCTGCTCTGCGCCGTCCCACCAGTAGTTGGCGTCTGGGCTAAGGACCTGCGTTCGTGAGGAGGCAATGTCTAGGGTGGTGGTACAAAGGGTAGTGAAGCCTGAGGGCTCAGAAACCAGGCAGGATTGGTTTGAATCTTGATTCCAGTGCTTATTAGCATGTCACCAAGTGACCTGCGCCCCTGGGCTCTGTATTTTCCTTTCTGGGAAGTGATTATCTCTCCCTTGGAGTTGTGAGAATTTAACAAAGTATTCATAGAGCCTAGCACAGTGCCTGGCACCAGAAACACTCTCCATGAAAATGATAGGAGGCAAGGGCAGGAAATGTTTACTTTTTTTTTTTTCTACTAAAGACGATGACTTACAAAGCAGAGCAGATTGGTTACTACATTTTATAAATTGCTTGTTGGAGAAACAATAAATTTAGAAAACAGAAAGCAGCAACTATTCAAAGTATTTACCCTTTGGGAAAGATAGACTATCAGTTATCGAGTGATAATCCCTGTATTATGGTGGTGAGGGCAATATTTTTTTTTTCATTTCTTATACTTTTCATTATTTTCCAAATTTTCTACAATGAGCAGTTGTTACATGGATAATAATAATTTTTAAAAAGCCTTAAAGAACAGCAAACACTCAAGCTGTTTAGGTAGTAGCCAGCAGAGCAGTGACTGATAATAGCCCTGGGAGCCCCTTTCCCTAGGGTCCCCTCCTCTGAGCCTGGACATGCTTTGATAGTCATAAACCATGATTTGTAAATTCTAGGGGAAAAGACCATCGCTTTGTCACAGGTCTGTTTGGCCACCTGGCCAGGGAGCCCTGTTCTTGTTAAGAACTTTCCCTTTGACTTTTAGAAGAATTGGCCACCAAGCCAGGTTGAATTGCCTCTTTAAAGGATTGAAACTATTAATAAACAACTGTACTCTTAAGACCCATTTTAACTTGTGAGTGTACTCCCTAGGGATGAGCTCGGTGAGGCAGGTGCTGCCCTATCTCATAAGCCATTAAGAATATCACCAGTTATAGTGCTAGCCAAGTGGACATGTTCTCAAGCTCTGCTTGTCAGTGGTCCCCAGCCTTTTTTTGGCACCAGGGGCTAGAGCTCCTATGAGAATCTAATGCCTGATGATCTGAGGTGGAGCTGAGGCGGTGATGCTAATGCTGGGGAGCAGCTGCAAATACAGATAAAGCTTCACTTGCTCACCTGCCACTCACCTCCTGCTGTGTGGCCTGGTTTCTAACAGGCCACAGACTGGCATCAGTGTGTGGCCCAGGGTTTGGGGACCCCTGTGTTACGTCATGCTCTGTGATCAGCCATGATTGTATCCATTTGCTTCTCACTGTAGCCTCGTGAGCTGAAATCTATTCCCTTCATCCTATAGACACACAAGTGCATGCTAGCCCTAGAGGAGCACACAGTCTATAGGTAGAAACCTGATTAGAGTCTGAGCCTGACTCTGGGGCCCTGCCTTTTAACCACTCTCTTAACTGGCCTGACTCACTGGTGGTGAATTGTGATCTGCAACTTGAGAGCAGGAGATTATCCTTCCCCGACAGTTTCTCCAGGCTTTCCCAAGGCTCGCCTGGGCCTGCCTCAGGGCCCGGTAAATATTCAGTGTCCACCAACATTTGGGGTGTGCGGGTAAACAAATGAGCATAAAGGGAATTAATGGATGAAAGAAGGAAGGAAGGAAGTGTCCAATGGCCATTTGGCCCTACTCTCGTGTGCGTGGGGGAGAGAAGACGTGCCTTCTTTCCTCCTCCTGGAATGACCACTTCAGCCTTTCTGACAAGAGGAGGCCAGGACCTCGGGGGATGTGGCCAAGGTGTTCACCAGCTGCAGACCATGGCTGCCCTGGGAGAGAAACATCTGCCCAGACAATCTTTGGCTCCCTGCCTCCAGCCACACCCCTTCTGCAGATGGCATTAGCTCTGGGCAGCAAGGCTTCTTCCTCTCCAGTTGTGGCCTCCCACCCCCATCTCCTCTCTTCCTGTTGGCAGCAGGGAGCAGCACGTACAGTTTATCAATTATTAACACACACAATATTCGTTTCACAGAGGCTGCATGGATGTGTGTAGCCGATTTCCTCTGGCCCTTCCCAAAAGAACACAGAGAAAGCAAAGGCATCCTGGGTTCTTCAAACCAACACAAACATCACCTTAGCCCATCCCAAAGTTGGTCTGCAGGTAACATAAGAGGGTCCTCACATCCGGACAATCAAACACTGCCAGGAAGGCTCTTATGCATGCACCCGGATGGTTCCAGCTTAGTCCTCAGATAGGTGCCCTTCTTGTCCCATCCTCCTAGGCCACAGGCGGATTTGTGTTCACCACATATGGCCTTTATTTAAAACTCCACCTCAAAGTATTTCATAGCACAGAATATCTTTCCTTATTAAATTCTCCCTCACATATTTTTTTCATAAAACAGGCACCAAAAACTACAAACCTACCTGTGGCTCTCAAAGTATCTGTTTATAAACCTTTGGAAACCGTTTGCAATTCGTTAATCACATTTTCAAAGGAAGTTACAGATTACAGATACACTAACAAATGCCATATACGATGCCTCGGCCCCAGTAACAAGATCCTCACGCAGGGGAAGAGGGTATGGGGCTAGTAGACCTGGGCTTTGTCCCAGGCCAAATCCCATGGGAGAGGAGAGACCTGGCCTCTGGTTCAGAGATTTGAGAATTTAGTTCTTCTTCTGTCACTCACATTCTGTGGCCACACTTATGTCCTCTGTAGGGGAAAACAGGTACAGGGGATCAGCCATGCTCAAACGCAGTATTTTTCTTGGTTATTAGTGAGGTATTTTGCAAATCACATGTTCCTAAATAATCATTAAAGTACCAAAGTTTGTGAACATTTCACTTAAAATGTATTTTTAAAGTAGTTCATTGAAAAAGAAAAAATATGTAAAGGCACTAAATATATACAAGTAAGAACTCTGTTGACTACTTAGGCTTGAAATCCAATCCAGCTTAAAAAAAAAAAAAAAACCTTAAAAAAGAGAAGGGGAGTAATGAAGCAAAAATGGATTGGTACATGAAATGTCCAAAAGTATGGAGATTTCAGGCACAGCTTGATTCGGGTGTGCACACCATATTTTCAGTACTCCCTTCATATCTGTTCTCTGCCTCCTCTGTCTGGCTACATTCTAAGCAAGGCCCCCTCCAGTAGTGGTAGAGGTGGCCAAGAAGAGCTCAAGTTCACATCATATAGTAACCTTAGTGATGCTCGTGGATGGAGAGCCTTTTTTTCTGGATAGATCCAGAAAAGCATCACAGATGGAGTCTCATTTGGGTTGGTGTGAGTTATATCCCCAACCCTGAACCAATCACTGGCCAGTAGATCACTGGGTCTTCCTCACCTGCTCAGGTCACTTGCCTACCTCGGAACCAGGAGTGGTCGTACCTTTACTAGAACTGTATTGAGAGTGGGGTCCAAGGTGTTCTCTATAGGAAAACAAAAATGACTACCATGGAAAATGTGGGGAATGGGCAATGATAATCCATAGCACAGGTATCTTTCTAAAGCAGGTGTAATCTCTAGTTGTTGATGTGTTTCTTACTGGGAAAAAAAGGTAAAAGTAGATTTAGGGTCATTATGCTAGAGTTTACTCATCCCCCTCAACCTGTTTTATATATACAACAGCCTACTGACTTTTCCTTTTCTCACCCAAATGAATCACTCTGCTACATTACTACATACATTGTAAAGGAGCTCACTTCTTAATAAAGACCCAAATAGAAAGTGTTTCACATACCTATTTAAGTAGACATTGTGTCGGGTATTCTTCTAAGATGGAGTTCCAGAGAGAATATTCCCAGCCCTGTCTATTTCAATGAAATTAAATTACAGACTTTCAGGAATATGGTGGCTTATTGATCAGTATGCTGGGAAATCTTACTTTCCCTCACTCTAATCTCTCCAAGTTACTTGAAGACCAATAGTGTAATGTACTGCATTTCTTGAGTGGTTATAAAAAAAAAAAATGAAGGAAGACATTTAGGAATGGTCAGGAGTCAAGGATTCACAGCAAATTCACTTTTGCCAGATGCCATCTTAAAGGACTTGAGTTCCTTAGCACAAGTATACATTTTTTGTGTTTGTCAGGAGAGTCTTGAGTCCCAACTTGGTAATGAGTACACAACTCTTGGTGTGTAAGATGCACACTGGAAGAAGACATATGTTTGTGATTGTCTGACTCCATCTTTTTCAAGAAACATCTCCTACCTGCATACAGTTTGTGGAATAGTGACCTTCAAATTTATTGAATGGGTCTCCTTCATTTCAAGGAAACGAGGTATTAGTAAATTGTATACAATGAGCCTGTCTTTTCTCCAAGAAGGTCACAGCTCTCAGTAATCATGCTAGTTACACATTAAGTGTTTATTTTTTTGCCTGGACATGCACTTGCCACTTTACATACAGTGTCTGCTTAATCCTCTCAACCTACCTTGGCTGTGGAGGTGCTCTTGTTTTTCACATTTTGCAGCTGAGACAAAGGAGGTTTAGAGAGGCTTGGTGCCTCCCTCGGTCACATACCGAGCAAGTGACAGGATCACTGTGCTCTTTTCTTCTAACAAAGACAAGTGAACACTTTTCCTAAGGTCAAAGGAATATTTGGTGGTCTGGAATTTGGGGTCTTTCTAAATTTTTTTAACAATAGTTGAAATAACATGAGACTTAGCTATAAAACGTTGGTCAGAGGCTATACCCCGCCCCCATACTGGCTAGATGATCTTATCTAACTTGTTATTTAGTTTTTATTTAACTCGTTAGAGTCTATTTTCCCACATGCATGATGGGAAATAAATTCACCATATAGAGGCAGAAGTAAGGGTGATAACCTGCAAGTAAGTCCTTGAGAAAGAATGAAGCACTGTTTAATTGACTTTATTCTTAGTACCTTGAACCTACTAGATGTCCAATAAATGTAGGTGAAATAAATGAATGAAGGAGCATTTTTGAAGGCACCAAGGAAGAACTTCCATCAAAAAGACAATGTAGACCTAGCATTAGGCTACCCAAGAAATAGTGAAAGTTCTGCCTTTAACAATCAGAAGCTGTGCCGCATGAACTTCTGGGGTGCCTACTGGCTCTCAGTAATAGTTCTTACTAAAATGGGACTTGGGAGCCATTAGCACAGGTAACGGTGGTCCAAGAATGTCTGACCATAGCTCCTCATGGGGTAATTGTGAGTCTGAGCATTGTGTGCCCACCCTCCCCCATCACTCCTCCTCACTGTGAGACTCTGGAGACAACCCCACCGACCCCGTTCCTGTTCCTCCCACTCAGCCAGCCTGGCTCTCATGAGGACCAGAGCTTCCACGTATACACGAACTTTCCATCACAGCGTCCAACTGAGAATCTGCTATCATTTACAGCAGCTTCTGAGGGAACCACTTCCCTTCTTCATCTGGAGTGGATCCGAGGTCATAAGACTGACTGAATGATTTAATTGGAAACCTTAGAGAAGAGAGTGGAAGGGTGGTCGACCAGGCGTGGTCAGGCCCGCTGCCCCTTAGAGGCGAGGCAGCCCTCCTGGGTATTGGGAGGAGGAGTGGATAGTCTCCAGTGTACCTCGTGGTTCCTGAAAGACAATCAAAATGCGGAAGAGAAGAAGGCGGGAAAAACCACCTGGCTCTGTTTGGCTCTACAGTGATTCACTGTCTGGCCTCTCTCCCCTGGATTTCACTGGGGGCCAGTTTAGACCTGTTTGGTTCAACAGACTGGCAGCGATTTTCTCCTTCACATCTGGTGTGCCTTCAGCACCTGTCTCCGTAGTAGCCAGGTAGAGTCCAAAATGGCAACCCATGGTTTGGGGATCTTAAAGCACTTAGAACAAGGATGTATCTCACATAGACCCTTACTGATTAAATCAGAAAATGACTAGTTTTGAGACAAAAGCAAAAAAGAAAAAACTGTACATATATTCTTTTCCATTATGCCATTAGCCATATCGAATGAACTTGTAAAGAGGTTGCTTCTCCTTAGCCTGCAGTAGAGGGCAGACTTTCCTACATTATAAACACCCCAACAGCCAACATTAAAGGCTCAAGACACAGGAACATCCAGACACATGAACGTCCGGTTGATAAAATGGTAGGCTTGCAGGGTAACTAACACCAGTGATTTAGGAGGAAAAAAAACCAGAATGACTTCCCCAGTTATTTATGCGCTCATCAGCTTTTCCAGAGAAATGCCCTAATGGCCATTAAATCTGGCAGGGATTCACAATACCCACGTCTACTCTGGGTAAAGCAGCATTCCCTGCTCAGAACTGCTGTGGCCAGTGTGATAGCAGGTAGGAGGCTCTGTGTGTCTGCAAAACATTACCAGGATGTTAAACCCAACTGCAGAGATCAGTGCTTTTGTTGCCTCGCCAAGGAGTATGGAGTACATTTGAGACAGGAGGTAGGGGTGGGAGAACTATAAAACATAGAGCAATACCACCAGGTATTTGGTAAGCATATATGTAAGGCACCCTTTTCTGTGTTATGAAGGGGAGGGTGGGATTAAAGCTTTGGAGTAGAGGGAAAGGCTCTCTCCTATCCCACGCACATACCATCCCAGGAGGGGAAAAACTGCTTTGCATCTGGCATGTCTAGAGACAAGGAGTCTACTAGGTAAATTCCTCTCAAGCAAAGAGTTGACTGTATATTCTCCTAGCTCAGAGCAAATATTTACAGGCATCTGGCTTCAGCTTTCCTGCTGTTACAATCTGTAGGACTGCCACCCAGCTGGGCCTCTCGCTGATCTCCCTCTGTTCATAGTCTCCATCCTCAAAACAGGACCTGGGAGGATAAAGGTGGCCCCGGCTGGTGATCTCATTGAAATGTTTTATTTCTTTGTCTCCTTTATATGTCTCTTCCCCTGCCAGTATGAAGAAGGGAAAAAGCGACGGAAACCTAACTATAGTAGTGTTGACCTCTCCGAGGTGGAATGGGAAGACAGAGATGATGTGGTAAGTGCTTTGTTTTCAAACCTGGTGAGGAAGGAGCTCCACGGTACTCACTTCTGTACCTGGAGGCGGCCCTAAGAGCCAGCCAAGAGGCCTTCCAGAGGGACACCTGGCCACCAGAGGGACATGGAGACAATGAATCCTTTTACTAAGTTTGGAGTTTTATAACTGTCCTGCTGGTCAGATCATATGCAGACATGCCAGCCACCCCGCCCGCCTAGTGCAGTCTGCAGAAACCATCCCCTGGGGGGCTCTGGTCCCTTCTGTAACTGATTAATCCAGACTCCTCTTCAGTACCATTGATGGGACCTGCCACTGTCAGGGGAGCCTGGCTGTGGCTCTGCCCTGTGCAGAGTCAAGGCCAGAATTCACCTGTCAGGATTTCATGGGCACAGCTCATGTTTTTGAAGGGCAAACCAGGACTGCTTGATTTGCTGCACACTTTCTTGGACAGTAACAGTTTCTCCTTCCCCGGCCACACGGCAATAGCGCACGTGCATGTTGTCTACACAGATTCAGCCTCCGGTGCCGTCTCAAAAACTTTCCACAACTTAACTCCATCGGCTTTCTTGATACTTCCTCATTAAATCAGATTTGTTAGACATGGCTTCTATGGGGGCCAAAAACAGTCAATAGTTTCCTCCCACCTTCTAAGTCTTCTAGCTAGACTAATAATCAAATCAACAGAGACAGTAACAGGAGAAAATTGAAGTTTTAATACACGTGTATGGGGAATTCACATAAGCATAAAATCCCAAAGCTAGTGATTCAACATTGGGTGTAGAAGACATTTTAGACAAAAAAAATAAAGGGAGGAGGATGGGGTCTTAGATTTCAGAAGTGAGAATGGGCAATCTACAGGTAGTTGAGGAAGACCAGGAAATACATGGCAGGAAAATCCTTGCTGGCCAACCCAGAAAAAATGGGACGCAGGGGCATCTAGCTAACAGCCTCGGAGTCTTCCTCACCAACACTAGGGTGAAGATTCTTAAGGCGATTAAGCACAGGCTCCCTTTCCTCAACAGATTTCTCTGAATCTCTTGGGCAGGAAGTTGGGAGGGTCAATATCCCAGAAGTCAGCTTCAGAGTGGCAAATTTTTGATCCTTTCACTGCCTTTGTGTGAAACCATGCAGACGGTCCTTAGTTAAATCATAACTACCCAGATGTTTCTGTCTGGATCCTTGCTCTTTGCTTTCTCTACATTACCTCTGTGCCAAGGCCATGTTCCTCTGCCCACGTCCTCCTTGATTTGTCTGGGTCCTTTCTTAAATTTTATCGTCGAGTCAGCATTGTTTCCATCCCTCACTCTGTCCTGCTTTCTGAAGGGATGCCAAGGGGGACCATTTGAAGTCCCCCGGCCGGGTTCTTATGCCTTCCAGAAGCATGGCCAGCTTTGCACTTCTCTCACTGTAGCTTTTCTTCTCCTCATATTCTCTGCTTCTTGGAGATCCCAGCTAGCATTTCTCTGATTTTCTTTCTTGCCTGTAAAATACAAAAATCATATCTATTTCAGAAGTTTAACCTATTTCCTTCTTTATCTGTACTGAGCCTTTTTAAACCCAAGTTCAGACAAAATAACTTTGCCATTTGATAAGAAACTACTTCCTCATCTGTACTCTTTGGCTCACACGCCAGTGGCCTGGTAGCATGTCAGCTCAATGGCCTGGTAGAGTTTTATATTTTCTTGTTCTTTAAACATTGTCATCAGGATTCATGTCAGGTTCTTCGGATTGTGCTACCTGACCTTCTCATACCAAGAAACAGACCAGCCCGGTTGTGAGTTGCACAGCTCAAGCATTAGCCTGCCTGGCTTCCAACCGGCTGTTGGCTGGCTGTGGGTCTTGGGCAAGCAATTATTCTTTTTCAGGTAAAATGATGATGGTAACAATAGTACCTACTTCACAGACCTGTTTTGAATATTCAGTGTGTTAATATATTGAAAGACATAAAAGCGTTTACATTGTGAGGGCGTGGTGAGCATTCTGTGAGCGGTAGTCATTATCAGCATTAGTCTCACCATCAACAGTTGTCAGATGACCTTCTCATTAATGAACATCCTGTGGACTTACGGTTGCTAAATTGTCCCATGAATCTTTGAAGGGTACATTTCATTGTGTTCCTTTTTCTTCCATTTTCACTTTATTCATTGCTTTTTTTTTTTGACTTCACTAGACTTTTTTGTTTTTTAAGGGATATTGAACCTTTTCAACATCCTCCTCATCGCTTCGTCTTTTCCATTTTAGTTACTATAGAAGGCAAGCTTGATTTTGCTCATTCTTACTTCAGGGTCCCCACATCCAAGAAGCCTTCCCTCTGCTAGTTAATGCTCAGCTGACACTCACTTCTCCTTTGCCTGTTACTTGCAGAGATTTATTATGTGGGCTTGATCTAGTCATTATCTGTGCTCCAGTTAATATTCCGTGAGGTAATAGCTCCTTTTACTAATAATGGTTTGGAAACACTTTTCATTTCATTGCCCTGTCTTTCTTTCTCATCGGAGCTGCAGAGCATCAGATTCTCAGCCTCATGCGCATGCATTTCATCTTCAACTGACTCATAAGACTGGCTTCTGGTGTCCACCTGCAGAATTCCCACCTTTTCAGCAAGTCCAATGCTCCTGTTCTGTACATGTCAGTCTCTGGTTGTCTCTTTGGTTTGGGTCTCTGTCTTGTTGTCTTGGGAACATTATACATTCGAAATGTGAATTCCTTCATTATCAACAAGTTTGATTGGGAAAACCCACTTCATGATATCTCTCCTAGGGATTTGCACTCCATTGACTGGAGAATTTTGGAGTCTATATAGAGCATCTTTGTGAAGTCTACACAGGATCTCATATGGCCAGTATATCTGCCATAGAGGTTTGCATGTAAGTAGCAGAGGACAGGCTTTAGGTCAAGATCTGGGAAAGACCAGGCAAGCAGAAGTCTTTGAAGAAGAAGCCACATGGGTCTTCCCAGCTGCAAAGAATTTCTCAGAAGGAGCACCCTGCTTCTCTTGGCAGCTAGGCTGTTGTTGAATTTAATGATTATATTTATAACATAGACCCTGTGTGCTTCCAAAAAAGATGTGAAGTCACATATACTATTAAAAGACATGCAAAATAGACTGGTTAAAATTAAAATAAGAACTAAAGAAAAAAATCAGATATCATTTAGAGAAATATGGGTGGGATTACTGACTCCAGGATGAGTCAGGCATCATGTTAACAATACAATGAGTAGGACAGATCTGTTGGGGACCCTGACGCATTCATAGCCCAGTCTGAATCACTGGTATTGATCACCTCTTAGAAGGAATAAATGTCTTTAAAATGGTGTTTATCCTCTGTTTATAAAGTCCCAGAGATGGCTGAAGGAATTAAGAATGATTTTTGTCTTATTCCTATTATATTCTACTCATTCCTACACTTTCTTCCATGGACACTGTTATTTCTATAAACAGAAAAAAAGCTAATATAAATAATAACTACCACACATTGAATTCTTTCCCTATGCCAGTTCTGATCTAAATGCTATCTATGGGTGAACTTATTTATTCTTCACAACGATCCTGCAAAGTTGGTGCTATTCTCATTTTACAGGTAAGGAAACTGAAGCAGAGAATTGCTGTAATGGGTCAAGAGCACTGTGTAGATTCCAACTCATGCCAAAGCTCTTGACCACATTAGTATGCCTTAGAAAGAGCTCTTGAGTCCAAGAGTCCATGAAGACTCTGTATATCATTGTATATGTGTTATGCTCCTCTGAGGGGTGGAGAGAAGATGGGTTGTGTCTAGCACATAGCTGCTAAACAAATGCTTGTCACGTGGTGTTGCGAATACAGCATCAAATTCTGCCTCCAGTCCAACTGAAATCCCTTGTGTTATAGTTTAAACCCTTTTTCTACTGCCCTCTAGTCAACTTACTTTCTTCTTACCTGGGATAAATCTGGTGGAAGGATTCCTCTGAGTCATTTCTTTTCAAAATCCTATAAACCTTTTCTCCGAGGGCATATTTCTGAGACCTTGGCCATTTAGTTTGTTCCTCTTTACACCCATTTTAGTATCTCTGCAGCTCATGCTTGAGCCCTGGGTTCCCAAACCAAGCCCAGCTTACCTGCCACCTAAGAGCACAGGCTGAAGAGAGAGAGAGAGAGCGCGCGCGAGCTTTAGACAGAGACAGACAGGATTTATTGTATAAGTGCTCTATGCCAAGTCTGTTTTCATATTCTGATTGAAAGCTCATTTGGGAATAACAGACCTGTTTATCTACTGCTTCTTCCTTTCCCTTTAATCTATTGGCTTGGCCAGGGTTGCGTGTCATTAGGGACTTGGAAGTGCGTGTTGCTTATTCACCAGAAAAAGTGAGACTCATATTCTGATGCCTGTAATGAACCATTAGGAGAATAAGCTATCATTACATAATTCTACACAAAACCTAAGGTGATCAACGGATTTCTGGGGAAAGCTTCCTTAATGAACTCTAACGTGAGAGGAGAGCTGCAGGTTCACAGTAGAACCAGAAGCATGGCCACCAGCTAGAATGGTCATTAGTAAAGTGGGTGCTTTGAATGGTCAGTGAAGCTGCTTTAGCTTCAGGGTGCAGATGAGAGAGACAGACTCACTGGGGGGCCTGGGAAGCATACCTGATCTGGATAACGTAATGCTCAGGGGAAGGAAGATGGTTCCTGGAGACCCGGGAGCCTGATCACAGTCTCCAGATTAATGTTTTCAGCCTGAAGAGGTTTAATCTTCATTTTATCAACCGCACTGTGGTGCAAACTGCTTTAACGTCCACTGCGTTAAATACTTCCAGATGTTTGATAACTGATAGGGGAAGATAAAGGTATATCACTGATGTTTTAATTTGCCTTTCTTTGACTATGTGTTAAGTCGAACATCTGCATATGTGATTTTTTTTTTGATGACTACATAATATTCTAACATTTGAGCACACCTAAACTTAGTTGGAGATTTTCCTTTGCCAGACCCTTTTCATGTCTCCAGTTGCCCATTTCTGTAATCCTGGCAGTGACAGGTTCTGGAAACATTCGGACAGCTCTGAGAAGCCCCGACGATCATGCCTTTCCTGCCCCACACCAGGACCAGCAGCCTTGTCACTCCCCACCACTGTCCCCTCTACCTCGGGCACCATCTTGGAACCCAGACCCAAGGGCTGGTGGAGCCATCGACATACCGAAGGACTTGAGGCAAAATGCCTTCCTTCACAAGCCTCACTCTCCCCAGATGGAAGAGTCACATTTCTAGACTGCTGCAGCCTCACAGTGCTATACTCTCACCAGTCTATGGAAAAAGCACCAAAGCCCCTTCCATACTCTGACAGTGGGGACAGAAAACCACATTCCCATCAGCCTCAGACCATAGGACCTAGAGCTTATGAGAGAGCCTAATGGGACATTAACAGCTCAGGCTATTGCATGGTCAATGTTTAAAACTTTTTCTTTGATTAAAAATAATAAAAAATAACAAGACATCATTTTAATATTAATACTACAAAGCACTACAAAGCATGATATTAATGCTTTGAATTTGTCCAAATACTTTCTCTCATTTGGAAAGAAGAAACAGGACAGGGGACAGGGGCTCAGGGGACAGAGGACCTATGTGACCTTAGGCAAGTGTCTTAACTTTGTGCCTCAGTTCCCACCTGCTTTAAAACAGGGTTAATAATGGTACCTTAGGGGGTGATTTTGAGAGTTTTAAGACCTGTGCCTGGCACATAGTAGGAGCTCAGATATGTCAGTATTAACCAAACTTCGTAAGAATCTGATAAGCAGTTTATACCATATCTGACAGGATCCCTGGGGTCTGGAAGTCCTCATTCATGAACATTTTTGATGGAATGAATGAAAGATGAAAAAATTGAGCTACAGAGAAGTCATAGGACAGTGGTATGTGTCATTGGTAAAACTTGAAACTTGATCCTTGATATCCTGGATTACTTCTCTTTACCTTGGACTGCCTCTTTTTAAGTCTGTGCTAACCCAGAGGTGGTTAAGAGCAGCAGTTTTCAACCTGAGAAGTTAGGGGAGAGTCACAAAATCCATTTAGTTGTTCATGCCCAGCATTAAAGGCAATGAAGTCTATTAAGATAAGAGATATCAAAGGGCATCATCAGAGAAACTGCATTTCTTATGTGGCTCATAGTCAAAAAAGTTTGGAAAACATTGGTTTAGAGCCTGGGCATCTGTGTCAAGCAAACTCGAGTTTGAATCCTGATTCATTAAGTTGTCGAAAGGGGTCTAACAGTAAGGAAAAGCGAGGAGGATGATAATGAAGGGGATGCTGCTGATAGAGGGCAGCTAACATTCATCAAATGCTTACAGAGTACCCAGCACTCTTGTAAATATTAGCTCCTCTAGTCCGCACTGCAACTCTGTGAGATGGGTGCTGTCACTAGTTCCATTTTGCAGAGAAACGGGCACAGAAAGGGTAGGTGATTCGTTTGCTATCACAGAGCTCTGGCTCGAGAGTCTATTTCTTAACCACAGTGCTATCCTTCCTGCCTCTTAAGTAGGTTTTCAGAAAGTGTTACTTGTTTTTATTATTATTGAAGAAAAAGGGAAGACTAGATAAGTCATCAAAGCATTTGCCTCTAGAAGGCATCGGCGACCCTGGCCTCGAATCCCCCATGCTGTTTGTTCTGTGCTACTGCGAGTCGGGGGTGGGGTGGCACGGAGGAGGCATGGAGAGGCTTACCTAATCTCTGACTTGCTCAGGGAATGTGAGAGGGGAAGGTCCCAAATGGCTTTAGGCAGGCACCAGAAAGAGGAAAAATGAAAACCATGTTAAAGATAAATCGAGCCGTTCTTAAAAGTTAGAAAGTAGACTTAATTAGGACCAGCTCTCTCCATCCAAAACCACAAAAGTTAAAATGGGAAAATATTTCCAGAAATGCCCATTATGTGTTGTTAAAAAATATCTAGAGTAAAATATATGTTTTATTTTATACATGCCTCCAGCTAAAAATTATGCTTTTACTCTCTCTCACAGAAAATGGGAATGTGAACCCAAATCTAGACAACCCCGAATCAAATTTAGGTTGCTTGCAAGCATTGCAGTTTTCTATCGGCCAGATCTTATTCAAGCTCCTCAAAGAAGAAAAGAGGAGGAAAGGATTTAAAAAAAAAAAAAAAAAAAAAAAAAAGCACGGGGCTGGGAAAGAGCTTTTTCCTGACAGGCTGTGGCATGTCAGCGTTTGCTCCTATTCCATTAAATGGCCTTCTCTGTCGTCCCCCATTGGTGCCCATGACGGCACATCTTTCATCACTGTGTCTGCTGTCCTTCTCTGAACTCACGGAAGGGCCATATGTAATTGGAAGAGGTCAGCCAGGGGTGGGGGCAGGGAGGCAGGCTCACCATTCTAAATGGGACCTCCAAAAATCAGATACAGGGTCGCCCTGTTCACTGCCCGTCAGCATCAGCAAGGCCATTAATTGGCCCTGATTTCTTGGAGAGTATTCAAGGATGATTCATGCTATGAAAAGCTAATCCCCTTCTAAATGGTTGGCCTTTTGTTGTTGTTGTTGTTTTTAACTACTGTGTAGGAAAATGTCTTTAACTTGATTAAGTTTTGAAAATGATTTCTCTGTGACAAACCAATACTCTTTGAAATGTAACTTGTCCCCAGAGACTTCCTTGCTTCCTGAGTGTTTTCTCTGGTTGCTGGGGGTTTATTCTCTGACTGTTAGGATTCATCAACATTGCACTGGCTTTCTTGTTATTGTTGCCCTGAGGTTTATGCGAGCACCTCAAATTGAAATTGAAAGTCATTTGTTAATTGTAGGTAGCCTCTCTCCCCTGTACAGCAGCCATCGATTATTTATTCTTCTTTAGCCCTGTTTTAGAGATCTGAGTGCAATATGCAGACCTACTGCAAAAGGACCCAAGATTTAATGGGAAATAGTCCACCCTTATCACATCTGCACTTTGCCAAGCCACCAAATGTGCCTCTGAGCTGGAGGATGCAAGGTGTCCAGATGACATGATAACTCAGGGAAGAACTAACACCGTTTTCTTTTATCATTTTAGTTGAGAAACGCCATGGTAAATCGAAAGACTGGGAAGTTTTCCATGGAAGTGAAGAAGACAGTGGACAAAGGGGTACATTTTTCTCAAACATTCTTGCTGCCTAATTTAAAACAAACCACTGTGAAAAATTAGCTTTGAAAGCTCTATCTGGAATAAATATCTTTCGCTGAGATCATTTTTCTCTTGTCTTTACTTATCTCAAACAAGATTCATGTAGTACTGTTAACCTGATCATAGTGTGTCCATTTATTTTTATTTATTTCTGAAAACTTCACCTAGCAGACTAACCATGTTTTCTTTTCTCTACGACTTTTTTTTTCAATCTAGAAACGGGTTTTGGTGATGACAAATGACTACTATTATACAGACATCAAGGGTACTCCTTTCAGGTAGAGCTGACCATAATACATGGACATTCCATCAGACCCATCAGTTGTGTTTGTACAAAACCTGCTGACACTCTCAGAGCTCATCATCTGAAGATAATCAAACACCCTGCCAAAAGGCTGGAAAGAGTGAGGAAGGGGCTTTTCCCAGGCTGCTTTTTTGTTGTTGTTGTTGTTTTCCAGAAGGGGGAAGATGGTTCAGGATCACGTAGGGGAACTCACTCAATTTGTCATGGCTTTGCATCTCATTACCAATAAAATAAGCTTCGGGGTTCCAACTACGGGGGAAAGTTAAGTTCGAGGGGTTTCAGGGTCTTTAAATATCTAACTTGCTGCCCAGTGAATTCCATTTCACCTTTTATTTCCATGACAAAAAAAAAAAAATTCTTCATACTGGGAGGTAGCATATCCATCCCCACATGTTGTGCTTCCATTTTAATTTTTCTGAACTGTCCTGTGCTTGTCTGCCTTTGAATCTTGTTATTTCTCTTTGTAACAGTCCTGAAAATGGCTTTGCTTCATTGCCTGCTTACAGATGTGTATGTGGCATTCTAAAGTCTCCCACTGCTATTAACTTAGTGTCATAATACCTTTTGTAAAAGTTATTTCAGTGGGGCTGCTTCATGTTCCTGAACTGGTGCCTCACAGAGCTAAGGAGGGAAATAATTTACCGACTATAGGTTAACCTGAAAAGTAAATGATGGCATTGTTATCATATACTGCCAGGGACCATGGGTGGATTTGATTTGGAACCACAGCAATCAAGGAAATACGGGACCACTAAATAGGTTTGCCAAGTGAAGAGACTGTGTTTTTAAACATATTCTCTTTAGACAGAAACAAAAAGGAGCTTAAATCAAGCCAGTGAGAGTGTGAAAAATCTATTAGACTAGGGAGAGGTTTGAGCAAAGAAGTTCACAGCACAGTAATGTGGCTACATTCAAATGGTGGTAGAAACTTTCCTTTATGTCCCTAAGAAGGGGTTAATTTTCCCGGGTCCCCACCTCTAAGGTCTGGAAAGACCCATCTGGCTGAGTGTAGGGTATGTAAGGTGGTATTGAAGTGCAGGGCTGGTGACCCTTTAAAGGGCATCCAAAGGAAGGACTTGCTAGAGGGCTAAGCAGTTTGCCACACCTCTTTAAAAACACAGGAGAGCAGCCAGTTGCTGCTGGCACTTCCAATCAGAAAAATTACTTTGAAGCAGCTGATTGAACCTAAGAAGAACCAACACCAACTATAATCAGTGGGGTTTTGAAAATAAACTGTTGGAAAAATTGTTTACAAAACATGAAATGGAAATGTGAAAAGGGAAAATAAAAAGTTAGCCCACAAGTCTATTCCAGTCGATGCCATGGATTTCAAGGTCTGCTTTGTCTCTCTGCACAGTTTAGGTGTGGCGCTCTCCAGAGGCCATGGGAAATATTTCTTCCGAGGGAATGTAACCGTTGAAGAAGGTAGGTGCTGCCTCGATCCATTTTCCTTTAGTGTGGGAAGGAAGCCCCAGAGACTGCCACTGGGTTAACTGAAGAACTTGCTCATCTGTCCAGCCCTCTACCCAATCCCTAAGCAGTTGACTCAACTAAGTGCTCACTTGATGATGCCTTGCTTTCCTGGACTGATTCAGAATGGTGGGAACCCCAACAAGCAGTGGTCTTCCATATGATTTCATTTATTTATATTCTGCTTTAATGCAGAGTTGTTGAGGCCACTCTGGAATCATCTGCTAACTATATTCTTCTCATCCATAAAAATCAGTACCAGGAATAAAACAAATTAGTGTAAAAATTCAAGCCAAGGGAAAAATTGAAAACAAAAATATGTGAGGCTTTGTCTTTTGTTTCGCTTGTGTTGTATGGCAGCTTGGGTCCAAAGGGAAGTATTTAAATGATGTACACAGGTTAGAGGAGTAAGCAGCACCTTGAAATTCCTAGATCGTCTTATCTTCATAAAGCTTCAGCGTAGCATAACCTCCTGGAAAATGGTAGCAGTTGTTACAGCTCTTTAAACTTTAAAGTTGCTGTCACATCCTTACCATACTTTTCAGCTCCCAACAACCCAGAGAAGTTACCTTTCTCCGTATCACTAGCTCATAGGGAGGATGGGGCTGGCCTCCAAAGTGCTTTGCTACCTGAGTAGACTTGAGTATGTCCCTTGCCCAATCTGAGTGTTAAATTTTGGACTTCCACAGAGAAGAGTTGGACCAGATTAGTATTCTTTCTAGGGAGTATGGCCAAGAGCAAGAAGGCCTGTTACAAGTCAGGTTTTAATTGGTTAGAGCTATCGGTCAGATGTATAGTAGAGAATGAAGAATGAGACTGGTTATACCTGGGATACCAAGTTCTTTAGACAGCCTTCTGGTTTATTACTGACTCTCCATGCATTTTTTTTTCTCCTAAGTGATTTTGTGATCTTAAGGAATAGGAAGGGAGAATGAAGGGGGTCATTTTGACCTGGGCAGAACCCATAACATGCCCACCGAAGAGCTAATCAATTGTGTGGCCTCTGTTCCCAGATACATGCAAGAATAAATAGGCAACATCTTCTTTTGGGAAAGATACTCAACAGGATGCATTCTCCAGGACCTTTTTTTTTTTTTTCTATTTTAGAATTTTCTGGCTGTATGAGCCATGTGTAGCTTTGTGAATATCACTGCCTGTGATGCCAGGAACTTTACATTCAAGCCATCTGAGGTCAAGCTGTGGAAATAGCCCATGGTCAGAACAATAAAAGGAAAGATTATTAATGGATTATTTGCCTCTCGTGTGCCCATACCTTTAGTCAATCCTCAATACATGGTCCTGGAAGTTGTTTTGCATTCTTTTGGATCATTTCTTTAGTCACTACCTTCTCCCTGTATGTTCCACAGCTGTTAGGCTGAGAGGTCACATAGAATTTCAGAGTTAACTGTAACTACCATGCAAGAAATTAATTTGAATCCTCAGCAAGGGGGAGAGTGTCTGGTTATCCACACAAATGAGGTCAGATCTTCCTCTCTCTGTTGGTCCTCTATAAATAAGAGGGCTTACGATCCTGCCAACTTCACTGAGTAACAGAGCCTGAGTAAGCTGCTTCCCCTAGGGCTAAATAGGAGAGGGTCTTGTCATCAATAAGAGCCAAGGCATGATTGTTGCTCTGTTCTGTTCGTGGAGAAGGAAGGGGTACCTCGGGAATGGCAACCACACTTCTGTAGGATCTTCCATGAGGAATTCTGACCCGGAGAATGTAGGCATTTTCAACATGCTTTGCCAATGCCAGATATTACAAATATGGTGAACAGGCAGACTTAGCTCAAAATGTAAGACGTCACCACTGAAGCCGAAGGCATGGGCTGTAGTTCTACCTGCTGAAATCACTCCTCTTCTGAATCTCCTTTACACTTGATTGTATCTTTTATATACATCGTATACAGTAATTGTTTCAGAAATTAGAGCTTATGTCATTTTTGTTAGCATTAGCAATCATCAGTAGATGATTTTGTTAGAAGGACCAAATAAGAGGTAAGAGAATTAGAAAACAATGAAATTTCTTTGATGCCCTAGGAACTCAGAGAGAAGCAATCAAAAAGATTCAAGGTCTCATTATAGGTCCTATGAAATATAGCCAGAGAGGGCTTTGTGCATGAAAGTTGACGAGAACAGAAACTAGAAAAATAGATAAAATTGACATCATTAACCCGATTTTACAGGAAGGTAAGATACCTCATGGGGGCCTTTGCACTTGCAATTCCTTTTGCCGTGAACATTTTCTCCCTAGTTGTCTACGCGGCTCTCTCCCTCACTTCCTTCAGGGTTTTGCTTAAAAGTTACTTTCTCAGTGAAGCCTTCCCTGACTTCCATAGTTAAAATCGCAACTTTCTTTCTCAACTTTTCCTGTCTCTTGACACTCCCTGTACTTCCATTCTCTCTTTTCCTTCATAGCCCTTACCACTAACTAATCTAGGTACTTTAATTTTTTTAATTATCTCTTTTCTGCTACTAGAAAGCAATCTTTAACTCACTACTATATTCTCAGGACCTGGAATAGTACTTTGCACAATAATACTGAGTCGATGCTCAACAGCTATGTAGAATGAAGGAAAGGAGGGAGGGAGGAAGGAGAGAAGGGAGAGTAAGGGAGGGAAGAACAGAGGACTGCTGGATGCATGGATTGTTGTAGGGACTAGCACTGTCCCATTTAATCCTCTCATGGAATCTATGAGTTAGGCATTATTACCTGCATTTTCTGGCTGATGTAACTCGAAGAGTTGAAGTGACATTTTCAAGATCATTCAACCAGTAGGTTGAATGTGGCTAGAAAATGGCCACTTGGATAATATGTGATGATATTCTAATTTATTTCCTACTTCCTGTAAAATCAAGCAGGAGTATGTGATGATAGGTCTAGTATTTTGCTATATTTTATACGTCTGTATTTGAGGAGGAAACTGTAATCCTGAGTGCAGTAAGATACTGTTGGTCATTTGGGAAACTCTGACATCCTAAAACAGGCTATCAGCGTCATAGGGGCCTATGAGGTTATCACTCAGAAGTGTATGTCTGCTGATGACCCATCAAAATGAAGTTAAAGGGAGATGCGAGGAAAGAGTGATTTCGCAGAGTTAAGTAAGGGTGATCTAGAGCAGTCTATAAAAACTCCCAAATTCGCTACTAGCCCTGTTCTCCTAGATGTCTTTATAGACTGATGACTCGTTTTTACTTGGGATTCTGTAGCTACTAGCAGTTTTTGCTGGTAGCTACAGAACAAAACAGTTGTGTATTGATAAATTCATATTATTCAACCTAGATTTTCACTGTAACAACCACATATCAATTAGAAACTATTATTATTCCTGCTTTGCACCTGAAGAGACTAATATTGAAAAAAATAAAATGATCTGCTAATGTCACCCCAGTTCCCAACTCAGGCTGCATAGGCCTCCAAAGTTAGCGTTTCTACCATCATGCTAAGCTTCTCTCCCATGACTCACTTGCGTATCATTTCTCTACAAGGAGTTAAGGCTTTCCAGAGGTACATGGCTAGGGAGGTTAGCAGGAGGGGCTGAGTGAGGTAGAAGTGGGAAGAGAGTTCTGCTTGGACAGAGAACTTGTTTGCTTTGTTTAGAGTCCCTTTTCCCAGGCAGATGTCTTTGGGATTGGTATCTACCCTTAACCACCCTGTAGCCTTGCCCTAGAACTTTTAAAGCACACGAGAGGATGCAGGGAAGGGTGGAGACTGTGCCCCACACATATGGCATTTAACTCATTAACTTTTCCTTGACCTCCAGGCCTACATGACTTAGAACACCCTGATGTGTCCTTGGCAGATGAATGGTAAGAATTAAACAGTCCTTCATCAGTATTGGTATTTGGTGCCCTCTTTGATTTCAAATTGTCTGTATTCTCTTGCCCAGTCCTCTTGGTTCAAAGGCGAAGGAATGTGATGCTATAAATATTTACATGCTCTTGTTTTGGGCCATGCCATGTTCTTAGGTCCTACTGCAACACAGACCTACACCCAGAGCACCGTCATCTGTCTCAATTAGAAGCTATTAAGCTGTATCTCAAAGGCAAAGAACCCCTGCTCCAATGTGAGTGTGCCTCCAAATGTGCGTTCTGTGTGCATGTGGCGGTGGTGGAAATGAACTTAAAACCACTCTTTGCCTCAGTTTTCAAGGGAAACTTTGCTTTATCGGAGATTACCATTCAGATTAAATCCAGTCAAATGTCTGCTTTCTGTGGAAATAGGAGGAAGAATGTGGGTTAGGGAGAGTCATACAGAATACCCAATCTTGGTTTAACCCTTTGCATTGGATTTGTCCCCCTTCTGAGCCATTTACTCAAAAGACTGAATAGGATGAAAATGTTACAGTGAGGAAGGGACTGTAAATATCCGCTCATCCAGGTCCCTCATTTTACAAATGAAAAGCCAGACTGGACAGACAGTCTCATTCAAGGCCATAAACTAGGGTTTCTGGTTCTCTCCAGAGTGGGTTTGCCACTGTGAACTGTTGTCTCTGGTGGGCTGTGATCTGCTGCCTCTCCTCCCACCAAGTGCCCTCTGAAGGAGCTCAAGGAGTCAGAATTGCCAGTTGGCTGCTGTGGAAGGGCTGGGAGAGCAGCAGCAGGCCTGCAGCTCACCTACTGTGGTATCAGACCCTGCAGTTAGCACAAGATAGTTGCACTAGTTAAAGAGGGCAGGGGGAGACTAACTAAGATGAGCATGGCACCTGTCTCTGTCCATAACAGATATCACTTAATCAGTGACATGAAATGTTCTTTATATATGTTACCTTATAGAATAACCACAGAAGCCCTGTGGGATGTGTAAGGAGGTTATCCAATTTCTAAACAGCATCTTCATGAAATGGATTAACTTTTTGGGGTATGCTCTGGCAGAGAAAGGATAGATGGGCGTCTATAAGCCTAATTTTTTATTTTGTTTGACCTTTTCAATGACATATTTCAAAACAAAAGTATAGAGATAATATTTTAAAAGCTTTTATATTTACCATCCAGCTTTATCAGGTCTTAATGTTTTGCCATACTTGCTTCAGGTACTTATTAAGGAGTGAAACATTACAGACAGCATTGAAGCCCCTGAGTGTCCTTGCCCAGTCTTATTTCCTTCCCAGAGAGAATTACCTTCCTATATTTATTCACCATACCCATACATTTTATACTATTTATACATATATCCATAAACAGTACATATTTATTTCTATTATTTTGTATATTATTACGTTTTTGAGATGTATTTGTACTGATCATTTAGCTCCAATGCATATGTTTGAATTACTATATGATATTCCTCTACGTGACTGTATCCCAGTTTATCCATTGTCTTTTTGGTGTTATTTTCAGTTTTTACTTTTATAACTAAGCTCCACTGTCTTCTTGGCCCCGAGCCAAGGGGAGAACTGACCCGCTCTGTGTGATAATTAGTTGCCCCCTTTCATGGGGTGATTGGAGGGCTCTAGAATGACTCTGTTAGACTAATGATATACCCCTGATTCTTCCAAGAGCTCTACCAAGAGATCCTTTGCATAGGGAATTATTTCTCCCACTAAAATGAAAAAAAAAAAATTTTTTTCTTAAATGAAATGAATCACAAATAAGAGAGTCCCGGGAGTTATAAAGTTATTATTTCCCTTTCCCATTCTTACAACCAATTGAAATCAGGGCCTTGAAGAATCACAGATTTTGATAGAGGACAGAAATGGCATGAGAAGAGCAAACATGCCTGCTGGTCTCCAAATCCCAGAGTTGGCATGAGGTCTATGGCATGAACTACTAGAGGGGAAGAGAAAGCAGAAAACCGAAGTGTACATTACTCAAGACTCTCCATTTACTATCATCTCATCCACATGCTTTGTTGGCATATCAGGTGTCAGAACTGTGTCATGTTTTCAGCTGGCGGGAGGTTAATGCATAAAGCAGCACACTGTGTGAGAAGGTAGCCTGCAGACACTGCAAAATGAGCCCGGTGAATATCTCGTATGCCCCATTCTGAGGCCCGGCTAAAGCCATCTTTTCAAGTGTGTCCCTCCCAACAGGTGATAAAGAATTGATCCAAGAAGTCCTTTTTGATGCTGTGGTGAGTGCTCCCATTGAAGCCTATTGGACCAGCCTCGCCCTCAACAAATCTGAGTAAGTGGTTGCACGTGTCCCCCTTTCATGGCCATTTCCCCACAAACAGTCCGAAATATGGTTATAGTTTAAAGAACTAAACTGTTTTAGGAGCCTGGTGTTAAAGTTCTTTAATTTTCCCCAAAGCTCCAAACCACAAGAGCTAGAACAGATTAGCGGCTCGGGTTTGGATGGCAAGCTACTGGGTTTGACATATAATTTGTTTGAGTTTTAACATTACATGAAATTTGGTATGCTGAGGTAGGGTGACACTTCCGAGAGAGAGGGAGGTGGAAGGAGCATTTTGCTTCCTGGCCTGCCATGGCTCCCTCTACTTCACAGTCTGGAGGGAACTTGGGATCTGGGCCAGGTTAGGCTGTGAGGAAGATAGGGAAGTGAGAGCTCTATTTCATTAAGGTATCAGATATAACCCTGTGTTTTAATTTCTGAAGTGGAAGATGTGGGAGGAGGAGGGTGGGCAAGAATAGTTCTTATTGAAGACCGGGGTGAGAACTGCTTCAGCAGCTTGTTATTTTTTAGCATCATTTTACTACTATTTTAAGTAAGTTATTGAAGGTTCAAAATAAGAAAAATCATTTATTTTTTTTGACACCTTCACATCAAATAATTATTCACTTCTCTCTCCTTTTCTGGTCTTTATTAGTTTATTTTCTTTTTTATCTTCCATTCTGTATATTCTCTTCTACCTACTTTTTATTCTTTCATATTGCCATTCATTCATTTATTTATTCATCCAGTATTGATGGCAGGTTTTGTTACGTGCTAGGCATGGGGCTAGGTGTTGGTGAAATGAAGATAACTCAATTAAACATAGTCCTTGCCGTCATGGTACCTATGATATATAGTGTGCTAGATCATTAAGAATTGTGATAACTACTTTGAAGGAAAAGTAAAGACATGTAGACTGTAACAAGACCAAGAGTGGACATGAAAGAGAATGAAAGCTTTTCTGAGTTCAAGGTTTGGAGAGAATTCCAGGGAAATGGAACAACATCTGCAAAGGCCCTGAGTTGAGAAAGTTTTTGACACATTTGAGAAATTTAAAGAAAACTAACAGAGCTGAAATATAGAGTGTAGGGTGTAAGATCTCGGGAGATGAGGCTACAGAGGGCCCAAGTGGTTCAGGACCATGAGAGTCAAGTTAAAGATTGTGGATTTTATATTCAGAGTCTTAGAAAATTATTGAGGGCTTTAAGAAGAGCATTTAGGAAGGATGTAATTAGATCCGTATTTTTAAAAAAGATTCTCGTACTGCTCTGTGGAGAATAGAATGTAATAAGATAAGAAAAATAGTGATGACTCCTACAGCATTCCAAGGGACCTGCCACTTTGACAGGGCAGTGGCAGTGGGCACAGAGAAAAGAGATATACTTGTGACACACTTCAGTACTAAGATGTCCAGGACCTGAACATCTGGGTTTGCTGTGTGGAGAGGACAGCTGAAGGATGGTTCTCAGGTTTAGGACATGATTAACTGGGTAGATAGTGGAACCTTTTTCTAGTACAGGAGATAATGAAAGAATGACAGGTTTGGAACCAGATGTGACCAAAGTTCTTTTCAAGACATTTTAGGCTTAAAATCCCAAATGGAGATATAAGGTAGGCAGTTTAATACATGATCATGAAGTCCCAAAGAAAGACTACCATTCGTATTCTATTTGGAGTATTTTAGACTGCTTACCTATATAGATCTTATTCCCTGGGATGTTGGGAAAGAGTCAGAGCCTTTCCTGTGATTGCATTCTCTAGGGGATGTAGAAATGTTTTTCTTAGGCTCTTATGAAACTCAAAATCCTGTGCAAAGATTGCTGATTCACTCCTAACACATGCAAAAGATTTCCAAGATGGTAGCTTGCTTTGTAGTCCACATCTGTAACTGATTGGGCAGCTTGGCTTTCCAATTTGGTGTAGGCTACAAGCAGAAACAAATGCGTGGTGTTGGTTTTTATTCGCCCTTTAAATGCTTAAAGCTAATATTGGCCACTTTCGACTACCATCAAAGGTTAAGTAATCAAGTGATCTGGATTTTATACTCAGAGTCTTAGTTGCAGATGACATGGATAATGCTTCTAATAAAATTGCTAGTAGCATCCAGGGCAAGGAAGCAAACTCAAAAATCAGTATGTTCTTCATATTTTTATTGTAGAATAAATTATGTATTTGTTGAGAAAGACCATTTGCTTTTTATTTTATTTTTATTTATTTTTTATCTTATTTAAAATTTTTTTTTATTAGTTTCAAGTATACAGTACATTATGAGACATTGATATAGTTTATAAAATGATTGCCCTAATTGTTCCTTCTCTCCTCTGGTTTTCCACCTAGCCAATATATTAATGCTAATTGCATTCTCTATGCTGTGTTCCCCATCCCTGTGACCATCTCTTAACTAATAATTTGTACTTCTTTGACCCTTCACCCCATTCTCCCAGCCCCCATTCTCTATCCATCACCAAATTGTCCTCTATATTTATGAGTCAGTTTTTAATTAGTTTGTCCTTTTTGTTCCTTAGATTCTGCTTATAAATGAAATCATATGGTATTTATCTTTGTCTGACTTATTACACTGAACATAATAACCTCTAGGTCCATCCATGTCATTGCAAATGGTAGGATTTCATTTTTCATAATGGCTAAGTAATATTCCATTGTATATATGAACTAATTGTCTCTTGATGGACATTTATGTTGCTTCCATATCTAGGCTATTGTAAATTGTGCTGCCATGAACATAGGGGTGCATAGATCTTTACGAATTATTGTTTTGGTTTTCTTTGGATAAATAACCAGAAGTGCAATTGCTGGATCAAAACTTATATCATTTTTAATTTTTGAGAAACGTCCAGGCCATTTTCCATAGCAGCTATACCAATTTGTAATCCCACCAACGATGCATGAGGGTCCCTTTTTCTCCTCATCCTTGCCAACTCTTGGTCTTTGATTTAGTGATGTTAGCCATTCTGATAGATGTCAGGTGATATCTCATTGTGGTTTTAATTTGCAATTATTTGACGATTAGTGACCTTGAACATCTTTTCATATGTCGATTGGCCATCTGTATTTCCTCTTTGGAGAAGTACCTGTTCAGATCTTCCATTTTTTAATTGGATTGTTTACATTTTTGTTGTTGAGTTGTATGAGTTCTTTATATATTTTGGATATTAACCTCTTATCAGATGTATCATTAGCAAATATCTTCTCCAAATCAGTTGGTTGTCTTTTTGTTTTGTTAGTTTCCTTTGCTATATAAAAACTTTTCGGTTTGATGTAGTCTCATTTGTTTATTTTTATTTTTGTTTCCCTTGCCCAGGGAAATATATCCGAAAAGAAATTACTGTTAGTAATATCAGAGAGTTTACTGCCTATGTTTTCTCTAGAAGTTTTATGGTTTTGGGTCTTACATTTGAGTCTTTAATCCATTTTGAGTCTATTCTTGTATAAAGTATAAGAAGGTAGACCGTTTGTTTTTTAAAAGAAGTATGTGTTGTGAATATCCTGAAGAACATGCTCAAACATACAAAATTTGCCTGGAAAGTTGAAAAAAAAATCTTTGGTGAATTTTTAAATGACTTTTCTTTGCTAAGGCCATTCTTAGGGTTCCTATGCATAGCATTCTGCAGGACAATTTCAAGAAGCCATTTTTTTATTCATCTCTTTGGGGTAGGTGGTGAGGATGAGGCCTATGCTCTGGTAGAATTTACAAGTTGGTCCCCCCCAAAATGGTGTAGAATTCATCTGAGACATTTCCAGGTTGTGGGATGCCATGGAATTTTCTTCCTTTCCTTAAAGTTGTTCCTGTTCTCAGCCCATTCTCCCTGAAGCTGTACCCTGTCATTTGAGATAAAGGTTTGTTTATTTAGCATTGAGGGTGCATTTTCTCATGATACTTTTGTTGTCACTGAATTCTTAGTTTTTCTGGCACGAATTTTTTTAAGTGATAAGAGTTTGCATTTTGTGCTTGGGAATTGTGTGTGTGTTTGTATGTGTCTATAATTTCTTTTAAAATTTCAGGTTTCAAAACTGCTATTTCGTAAAACATTTTCATGAGTCTTAAAGTGCAAAAGCCATTATCTGCTTACTGTCTAAAAGAACCCCCTGATGTCTGCTGCTCTGTTTCAGGAATTCTGACAAGGGTGTGGAGGTTGCCTTCCTGGGCACTCGCACAGGCCTCTCGAGAATCAACCTATTTGTTGGGGCTGAGCAGCTCACCAATCAGTAAGTTAAAGGGGTTCATTGTGGGGCCCAGTGAAATCCTGAGTTGGGAAGTTCAAAGTGAAGCTTATTTCATTTCCTGATTCCATCACTGATAGAAACAAAATTCAGGCCACCCCAGGCCTGTTGACGTTTTCTTCTCTCTTCTACCAGGGGGCCCAAGCATATGTGTTCACCTGCCCATTGGCCCTTCCATATCCCTTTGTTCTGCAGTCTTTTTGGCTTCTGCCCACTGTTCTGTCATCCTCCCCCATCCTAGTGAACTGTCTCAGAACTCTGGAGATGGCGCAGCTGCTAGGGGGGCAGCCAGAGGGGAGACAAATCGCCTCCTGACAAATGGCTTCAGGGGGTTCAGCTGTTCCACAGCTCTGTTGAGGAGTTCCTGCCTGTTCAAGAATCAGTGTTTCCAGTCCAATGTTTATTTGTTTGTGCATGTTTTAATGAACCTCCGTGCCTCTGCACTGATCCTGAAGGCCTGCAGAGCCCCATACCCAGGAGTGAGAAGTCTGGTGTTATTCAGGTGTGACAATGTTTCCTTGTGCTTCCAAAGAGACCCAGATAGACAGTGAGCAGGGTGTCACTGAGTGCAGTACTCAGATGCCCTTTAATCCAATGCTCAGTCCTGTGTCTTCAGAGAGCCACAGGTGCCTTAAGTCTTCAAATCGTTGTTTGCCCAGAGCTGGTGTGAGTCTGAGAAGTCTTTTCTGAGGCCATTAAGAAGTTTTTGCAATTTCTTTTCTCTGAAGCAAGAAGCATTATTAGGCCAGAGACAAATGGATTCAGAGATTCAGAAAGTTTGCTAAGTATGTAAGTGTTTGGGGACCAGGGTTCAAAGATTGTTAGAGACCTCACACACTTGATCTTTGGAGTACCTGGTAGTGAATAACCGAGCTACCAGGCGGCTGCCAGTTTGAAGGGCCCGAACCAGAAGATGCTCCTTTCCATCATAAAAGCAAGTCTGGTTATGGCAGGCCAATAGATTTTGAGCTGTTTTGTGGACTTGCTTTTAATTCCTATTTGAAGACTCTTTCTCAATATCTCATATTTGTCTTTTAGGAAGCCGACTACAGTTGTGACTTGATTTTTTTTAAGCCCTCCTTTTCCCTTTACTCTTGAACAATTATTTTTCCAGCAGACCAGTTCCTAGGAAGGAACAGAGACACACATTGTCCTCTCCCTTTTGGAACCAGAGAGGCAGAGGGAGACACAGAGATTTTCTGATGCTCAAAGAGGAGTGCTTTGTTTGTTTCGAGATTAAAATAAACAAATAAGAAAAACAACAACCACAAAACGTGACATCTTGCTTGTCTGATATGTCATGACAGTTGAAAAAAGACAAGACTACACCCAGGCTGGATGTCACCTAACTTATCTCATTCGTTGCCTTCACTCTGTGCATCTGAAAAATTGGGGTAATTATCTTTGACTCATTGTGAGGAGCAAAAAAGCTATAGATATAAAACTGCTAAGGGAAGCAAGGAATACCTACAACTATGAGTTCTCTGTGACTTGGAGTGAGTACTCATAGATATCTGGATGGACGAATGATTTGTCTTCAAGAAACATATATTATTGATCCATATAGAGGCATCTTGAGTTTTATTTTCTTAGGGTATTTGACTTGCCTACCTCCTCTAATCAAATAGTATTCACTGAGACCCAACTCATTGGATATACTCTATCAGCTAGGGCTAAAGAGGTTTTAGAATTTCTTTTAGTTTTTTTTTAAGAAGTCATATAAGGAAGAGTTCGAAGTGTTGGAGGGAGTACTAGATAATACAAGTTTCTACCCCAGAGGTAACTTGTACTATCATCAGCCTCCTATACTGAGATTCCATCTCCTAGTCCCACCACCTGCTTTTGGAAGTATTTCAATTATAGTTCATGGCCTCTGTAACCTGTCATCATCCCCAGTATTAAAATATCCTGAACCTACAATTTGGCCTCTTAGATCACATGTAGCATACACGTAGCACTCAATGATGTCAGCCTCCGTGGTATGGTTACTGTTCTCCCTCTCCCCCACAACTCTAAGTTTAAGCGATGAGCATTTCACAGCTTCCATTTGAATCACAGAGAGTGAAAGAAACTCCCGGGCTTTAAGAATCTCATATATTTATTCGAGCCATTTTCAGTTTACGTAGCCCCTTCACATATGGTGCTATACAATTTCTGATAGTATCCTGGGAAGTATAGTATTATTATTCTCTTTATATATGATTAAATGGGGCTCAGAGACTCAGTAGTTGATCCAAGTAACTCACCTGAGATCATTCAGCTCTGCTTAAAACCTAGACCTGTCTCACACACCACAACAGCCCCTGTTATACAGAAGAAAGCTTTTTTTCTTCCCTGAAAGGATCTGTTTTCCTGAAGAACATTTTCAGAGATTCTGTAGAATCAGATCTCTCCGTTCTTTTTTCGAATCACTACTTGGTAGTTGTCGAGGACCCCTAAGGTTTCCTAAAAACTAGACCCTCTCATGTTAATACTGGAGCTAATGGAGGTTAAGCACTGTGGGCTTCTGCTTGCTGCCCCAGATGGTCTGGTTCTAGGCAGCAAGCACTAGCCATCCAGATATACAGTGTCCCAGACCTATCTCCTGCCATCCTCAAAACATGAATATCTCCATCAGTCTAAGTGTGGCCCTCTCAAGCCTTCTAACCAAGCTATTATCTCACCTACAGTAACCGAAAAAGAGACACATATTGAACCAGTAGCTGCTGCGTGAGAAGGGCATATGGTTATACGCCTCTGACCACTGACAAAAGTGACAAGAGTGAAAATATCATATCTGTGCCCATGGCCTAGTGTAGAAGGCAGCTGTTCATTTCACCTAGGGCTGGGCATCAGAGTCTCCTTCACACACCTGCCAAGTCAGATTTATGAAGAATCTCATGCCTTAAAAAAAAAAATGAGAAAGCTCACATTTCAATATTTGTGAAACCTCATAATTTTAAGACCAGAAAACATGACTGCTGAATACAGCAGTGCCAGGAGGAGCTGGTCTGTGCCGTCAGTCCTGGCACTCCCAATGTCCCGCATCCCGAATAGCACAGGGATGTCTGCCTCCCCTCAGCCTTGTTCATGGCTCCAAAGCTGGTTTTCTGATTGAGAACAGAGTGCTTTTGCCAACATAAAAAAGATAAGATTACGATTTCTCAAGTATCTTCCTCTTGGTGAGAACCAGTAAACAAGTACAGGCAGCAAGTTCAGACCCTTTTTGGTCTACTACACCCAGGTGTACTAACACAAAATTTCATATGGTCATTAACAGAATGGAGCCTCTACCCAGGATGGTGGCCATACCAACAAAGAATTTGAAAGAACTGAGAACTATTATTGAGAGAAGACATAACAAATTGTTTTTAATACTTGAGAAGCTCTTATATGGATATGAGATCTGATTTCTTCTGTGATCATTAAGCGTACATTGAGTGCCTAATGAGTGCTAGGCCATGGGAATGTCAAGAAAAATTAGGTATCTGCCCTTAGAGAGGGATTAGGACATGCCAGTGCAAGTTACAGATGGCCATATTTCAGTGCCATCTAAGAACTTTGGCCTGTGATAGCATGGGCTGCCTCTCAAAGGAGTGAGCCTTGCATCTTTGGAAGGTATCAAGGGTTCACTGGTTGGCCATATCCTAAAACTACAGAATGCTTTCCTGAACTGGATGCCAAGTTCAAGTAGTTTATAATAACCAACTAGTTAGAGTTTAGTATGTAAATTTGACCATGGTGGAACAATATAGAATACCTGAGTATTTCTCTTCATGGTCTCTATGATCTAACTCCATGCTACACACTGCTGAATTAAAAACGGTGCCATTTTTGGTTCAGCTAGTGGCCTTTTTCTTATATATACATTGCCCCCGATTAGTTTCCCTTCCTAAAAGATCTCTGTAGAATGTGGACTAATCAGACAGTCATTTTCTTCCCTAAGTTGTACCATATCAGTCAAGACAAAGTGCTCAGATGCTGGAGAGTAAACATGATTCTTTGGAGGTAAGTCAAGCCAGCAAGCACTCATTGGGAATTCAGTATATTCAAGGTTCTGTGAAGGATGCAAAAACTCCTTTGTGAACAAAAACTCCTTTCCTCAAAGATATCGGGAGGCTTGGGTTGGAGGTATGACAATTGTGCAGATAAGGACAAGGGAAAGGAAGGCTGCGTTAAGAGTGACCAAGGCTGGGGGACCCCAGCATGGGGAAAGAACTTGTGTGTGTCTCTGTGGATTCCTTTGGTAGGTGGTATTTGAGGCACACCTTGAAAAGAACATGATTTTGACAGGAAGGAGTAGGGAGGGGAGTGTGCACAGCATTCTGGATGGAGAAAACCACTGTGGGCAGTAGGTAAGGAGGCAGAAGACTGAGAGATTTACAGAGAAGACCCAGGAGAATAGGGAGGGGAGAGAAGAAGGGAGCAAAGATCCCTACATGGGCCTACTTTACCTCCCTTGTACTTTTTCTAAGAAGAGCGAGATCAGAAGTTGATCATTCCAAGTGTATGTGTCCAGAAAGGTAAAGCTTTCTGACTTCCTTTGGTCTGATATGATTTCTGGAGGCTTTTTATGCTTGCTTTAGACACTAAGATAATTAATTCCCAGAAATACTAGGAAAAATCATTTCACCCACTGGGAGCCTGAATTCTGGGACTCTGCAGGATATTTCTGAGTAATCTGGGATGCACAATGTCACACACGCCTCTCTGAAAAAGGCAGCTTGGGGCTCTAAAGGCCAACACTGTTTTTATACCGCAAAGGCTGTTGTATCCGGCTTTTTCTTGCTGAGTGGTACCATGGTCTTCTTATTCTTTTCCATTTCAAGGGACTTCCTAAAAGCTGGAGACAAGGAGAACATTTTTAATGCAGACCATTTCCCTCTCTGGTACCGAAGAGCTGCTGAGCAAATTCCAGGGAGCTTCGTCTACTCGATCCCCTTCAGCACAGGTGGGCATCCTTGTTGGAGGCGGGGCTCTGTCTGTCTGGGCCTCCTGGCCTGGGCATTGAGTGCAGAGTGCGGGGTAGTTGCCTGAATGCTAAAGAGAGCCAAATTCAGCTTTGAGAGCCAATGTTGAATATTGGTCCTGTGCTGAACCAGTGACCTATTCCATATGTGTAACAGCCCAAAATAAAATGAAAGTTTTGCTAAACCAGATTGTGCAAAGGGCATTTTAGAAAGCAGGACTCTTATTTTGTACCATGTGGAATTTGAATACAAATTTCTCAGATTTTTTTAATGTTGTCATAGCCCTACTTAGGGAAAGTTGTTCAGACAGGTATAACATCCTATACCAGAACCTTCAGCAAATCCCAACACTTTAGAGGCCCACAATTTTCCATTAGAACTGAACCGATTTAAATCAACATGCAGGTGTAAGGACTAAGAGTTTGTAGAGCCTTGTCCCCTCCTGACAGAAGGCTGCAAGGACCAATGGGAGGCACGTAGCCAATGATTCTTTGTCTTTAGATTTACAATATAAAAAATAAATAAGGTCACCTCCCTCCAAAAAAGACTACATGCTCTCTTATTTCAACTAGTTTTAGAAGCAAACCGAGCTAGAAATGCTTTGTGATTGTCTTTGGGTTTTCCTTGTCTCAAGCACCCAATATTTTAATGCTCATTCTGTGTATGGCTCTGTACTCATTTGCTGTAGAAACTTCAGAGATGAATAGGACCTAGTTCTGTAAACCTGGAATTCTCTGGACATTTCATTCTATAATGTTTTATATCAAGGCCTTTTGTATTAGCCTCCTACAAGCATCCCTAAGTCAGCTGTAATGGCGGCTCTCCGGCGCCTAATGTCAAAGCCCCTCCCAGAGTCTTGGCACTTGCTCATTTCCATGCATGAAAACATCTTCAGAAATAGTGCTTTCGAAATCTGCAAAAGAATGTCGACAAGAGTTATCTAATAATTAGTCAAATGGACTCACTAAGAAGAGGCTTCCTCATTAATGAAGATACCAAGAAAAGGTGGATGTTGTTGTAGAAATTCCCTTGCTAGCTAGGACTTTCAACAATATTATCAATCAGGTTCCTTTTAGGACTGGGATTCTTGAGTCTCTTTCCCTTCACTGACAGACCTATGTGACCCACATCCCTACACATGTGTGTTATCAAACATAAATTTCCCAATGACTAGAGCTCTTTTTGTTGTTATTGTTGTTGTTGTTGTTATCTGTATCACACTTTATTGCTGAAAAAATCAACTAAGACAATGGACTTTCTCATTATGCTTCAGACTTATCAGTAATAATGTCTCCTTTTAGCATGCAAACTCATGATACTTTCTTTTTCACAGTCCTCTAAAGAAAAAAAAATAGAGCCTAGTTTGCTAGATCTGGACTAGAGTCATTAAGTTATTTTTCTATGACAGGGTGGCTTTTGCCCAAAACTGGACAGGGAGATGGAGCTCTGGGAGATGCAAGCATCCCCCGAAAGTGTGTGTGTGTGTGTGTGTGTGTGTGCATGCACGCGCGTGCACGCACGTATGTGTGTGATGGCCCTTATGTCAGTTTGCTCTGTAATTCACCATTTTTACTACAAAGAATTATGTCTCGAAAAAACAAATTCTGATTAATTAAGGCTGTTGTATAATTGGTTTTTGGCAAGTGGGGTTTTCATTGAACTTTCAGTGAAATCATATAATTACCTTTTTCATAGTAAAGTTATGGATGACATAATATCTTAAGAGATTTCATGGCCCCTTTAGATTTCAAGGAAAAAATGTTAAAAATCATCAAGTACAACTGTTGTGGTGGACCTCTCTCATTTTTTTCTACTGCGTGTTGAATACCTATACACACTAGGAAAAAAGCTGGTTTTCATTACTGCTTAGACTTGGGCCAGGAGAAATTTTTTAATTGGTTTGGTCATAAGCGTATTCAAATTCAGGTCTGCCTTCTCCCTGCTTCTCAATTCAAGTGATTCCATTTAACTCACATTCATTGAACACCTTTTATAAGGTAGGCACTGGACTACCTTATAAATTAACTACCTTAACAATTATTAACTACAGTCATTAAGAATTTGCTCTCAGCATCTTCTAGTTCATGGGTATTGGAACCATTGAAAATCTCTTAACATTAATGCCATATTATTAGCACATTAATAAGAATTTGGAGTAAGGATTACATTCCAGCTCTATCCCTGTTTAGAATGATTTTGCTAAGCAAAACTGGGCTTGAAATTAGAATTTTATAAGTCAGTAAAGTTTTCACCAACAAATCAAGCTAGAGTTCTCAACTCGTCAAAATAATTTTGAAACTTTATCTCATGCAGCTCTCTATGGCTATATTTAGACAGGCAATAATAAATGTGATTATCAATGCAAGTAAACACTGAAATTAGTAACCACAAATTAGAAAAAAGATGGAGTCTCTCCATAGTGGTCAATAATTTTGATGAGAAGAGGCTGAATATTTCTCAGTGGAGGCAGTTCTAACACGATGCACTTTCTTTCACCTGAAAGGTCTAGCCAATCCAGCATCTGTGGCCTGACAGAGTCAGCCAGCTCTGTCTTCTGGGAGGCGAGCCCCAGCACCATCTGCAGAAGTGCTGACTGTGAGCCAATATGACAACCCTCTTAGCATCTGCACTGACATTATCTCCATTTTTGGTTTTTCTTCTTATAGGAACAGTCAACAAAAGCAATGTGGTGACAGCGAGTACTTCCATCCAGCTCCTGGATGAACGGAAATCTCCTGTGGTGGCAGGTAAATAGTGAATTTCAATCGATAAATATAAAGTAAGCATGGCATCCACTTATCTGGCCAGTGAATTACTTCTATGTACCAAAATGTTGGCATTTGAAAGGGAAAAAAATTTTAAGTTACTCCGTCTTCAGCATGCTGTCATCTCTACCAGTCCAAGGCTCTGACAACTGGTTGCGTTTGATGTGAAAACAGAAATTTCCCCCAGCACTTTTATTTTCACACTCTGAATGAGTAAGGCATTGTTGGTCTGTGCAGAGGAGAATTTCTCAGCAGTGGGTAGCATGCTCATTTAGAGTAAGCTCTAGATCTCCCACTGCCGCATCATTAGGTTAACAGTGGGCATACAAGGAAATTATGGGCTTGCTTTAGGCAAATACTAGCTGAGAGCCTGAGATTTTCATCATTCTTAGTCCCCCTGAAGAATTAGAGTTAAATGTATCTGCAAGTGCCAGTTTAAGACAAGGAGAAAGCCAAAACTTTTAAGATGGAGAATCTTAAATTGTCAAAGAAATTCTGTTTCTGGCTTTTCCCATCTCTCTCACTCTAGGGAGTGTCAGTATAATACCTCTGTCTGGCTAGGGGCTTTTCCTGGTGGTGTTTGGCCTAAAGGGCCATAAGCTGCCACAAGCCCTTCTTGGAAGATAGCTGCTGAGAAAAACGGAGCCTAAAAGCATGTCTGGCACATCATCTATGTCTGATAAAAAAAATTGCCGAATCCACTAGTTGATGGATGGGTGAGACCTTCCAAGCGGCACCCTGATATTGGCTAGATTTACCAACGCGAGTCATTTCATTTCGGAGCAGCCTCCCTCAATAAGTTGTACTGGAGGGTGACTTTGAACATCGACTTCTGTGTCTTCTCAAATATTTGTGGGAAGGAAGGCAAATAGGGTAGTGATATTTGAAGTGGCTGTTCTCTGGCTAGGAAGCACTGGGTTTTCTTCCCCACTTTATTTAATCCGACTTAGCCTATACATTATAATTGTATTAGCAGAGTTTGAAAGATATGGGGACAGCTGCCTTGGTTTTTATGGGTTATTGGGTATGGTAAGGAAACAGTCATCTGTATCTGACCCGAAGCTCATCTTGAACTAGGCAGCCTGTAACTAATCAACCAGGAGATAAGGACTCTGAGAATTCATGGCTGCTGTCTTCAAATTTTGTCACTTAGAGTCTCATGTTCCTTGAGGAAGGTGGGAGACAGGATCATTATTTAACTCAGCAAGATTTATTTATGCTTAAAGGAGGTCAGACTTGCTTACCTCCAGGCTGATCCAGTTGCTAGTTCTGGAGGCGTGTTATCTCTCTAGAGCTGGTGCCACATGCAGCAGCTATTAAAGACATGGGCTCACCAAAGCTGTCTGTCTGTCTGAAATTTCTTTTCAAAAGCTTTTTTTGGGGTTTCTCATTCAGCCATCACAAAGGATGTTCTATGTTAACCTTAAGAGTACTATGCCCATCCAAGCCATTTCTATCCAAGTTTATAAACTATGTTCAAGTATTTCCAATGCCTCATATTTCATAAATGTCTTTGTGGCTGAGTATGGGTGAAACATGGACTTAGCCTAGCTACTCTGCATTCAGTCTGGAGAACATGAATTTTCCAAGTGGTTTGCTGGTCTGCTATTGAGTAGGCAGATGTGGCCCCCGTTGAGCTGGTGGAAGAGACATCCTCCTGTTTACTGCTACTTGGTATGTGTCAGCTGGTCCCCATTTTCAGAAGATATGACAGAGTAAGATAAAGAAGCAAGGTTATCTGAGGAATTGTATTTAGCTCGTACTCCTTAAAACTGGTGATTATTAACCTTCCTTTTTATAGTGTATTTGATAGACATAAGGTAAAATAGATTTGCTCGGTTTGATCTTGAAGACTGCCATGGATACAGCACCGTGAAGGACGCGACCTCCGGAAGATCCAAAGGCAGAGCGGCCTCTTGGGCAAGTCTCCCAGGTTTCGCTGATCAGACTCGCTCGTCATGTCCCTCTGTGATTAGGTTCCATAACTTTCTTATGCACGTTTTCCTCAAATTAAGTAGACATTGTTTACTACTCTAAAATTTAAAAAGCCCATTTTAATTGGGGAAGACACCTTGTTTTGGCAGATAAATATGGAATATGTGAGCAGGCTTGTCCCCCCACCAGTGTGCCTTCAGCGGCAGATGGGACACAACCAACTGGCAGTAATTTGGGGTTTCAATGAAATCCTTGTGTTAAATTAAAATTTATCTGAAAGGAAAGGTGTACGACTTTGCAATCAATTATCTCAGACTACTTTGAAAGGCCTACACAGCTCCCAGGCATGGTCGAGTATTCTCATGTTCGTTGGCTACATGTGTCTGTTTGGAGTAGAAAGAGTTTCTTGTTTTGTTTTTTTGTTTGATTCTTCTTTCTTTCTTTTTTCTTGTTTTCTTTTTTAAACAAAAACATTTAGATACTCATCTGTCAATGACATCTTTGAAGAAAAGGCGGTCAAACCGGGCAGGATTCCATTTCTGTGTCAGCCTCAGGGCACAAATGGGCCCCATCCATCTTCTTGGCCTATGACATTGCTTACAGTCCTTCTCTTGAGGAAGCTGCCAGCTCCCCAGCTGCCACCAGTGTGCTGAGTTCTCTTAATTGCTTTCTCACTGCAAAGGAAGAAGTGGTAGGACTTTCTCTTTGACCTACCAAGTCTCTCCAGAGCCCTGGAATCTTCTATGCGTGTCAGGCCCCTAATCCATTTTTCTGTTGTTATTGGAAACACAAACCTTCAACTGTAAGGTCCACATAGATTTGTCACTCACTCTTTAACTTGCTAAATGTGTGGTTTTGGGTCTCTGAAGTTCGATCTAAAATAAGATTGGGATCATTACCTTTCTCAACTTACTCTGGGTTGACTTGGGGATAAAATGAGAAAACGAACAAGAAAATACTTGAATATGAAGAAGTATAAAAATGCTAGGATTTGGGGTAACCCATTTTTATCTTTAAGTTGGCAGAATATTTAGTCATTCATTCATTTATTCAATAAATATTTCCTGACCTCTTGCATTCACCAGGCACTCTCGTTATAAATTAATCATAACCAGGCCTGTAATCGGCATACCTTTCCTTGCCCCAGAGACTGCAAAATAGCAGTTATTTTTAAAGCCATGTCTACACAGGGCAAGTGAATTAAAAAAGCTGAACAAATGTCTTAAAGGTCCTAGAGGTAAAAGACTTTGTTCTTTTCACCTTCTATCTCTCACAGCGTAACCCAATGGAGTACCTGAAGCATAGTGACTGGATCCTCAATAAGAATTCCATAAATCGAGTTGAACTTTCAGAAACGTGTTTTGTCCTTACTTAGCTATTATTGACTTGAGTACCATAAATACCTAGATAATGGTGTTAATTCTTCACTTTCAATGGGGAGACAAGTACCTAGTGACCAATAGTCACAGGCACTAATTCTACCAAGCTAGAATGGAAATGACCTGGAAAAGAAAAGAAATGCTCAGGGGCTAGAAATTGAGCCAAGTCAGAAGTTATAACCATGCAGGGAACTTCCTTCCTCTTTTCCTTGGAGTGTTTTTCTGACCTCATTATTCTCCTTCTAGACTCTCTCTCTGACAAATATAAAACCTAATCTCAATTTTTGTTAAAATCCAAATTTCTGGATTTTCAAAATAATAAATCATAAATCCTAAATTTTTGCATTTGCTTTAAAATGTACTTTTGAGCATATCAAAATCTAAAATCTCTTCTAAAAATATTCCATTTTGATTTCTTAAATAAATTATAGACTCTCCAAAGGCAAGAATTGTCCCAGTTATTTTTTATTCCCAGTGCTAAGGACGAGGGCTGAGAAGTGGTAAATTTGTCAAAAATATTGACTGAATAAATGACTTGAGGAAGATGGGATTCATTTTCACCTGCTAGATATAGGTACATAAGCCTGCAAAATTTACTGTCCAGACCATGGGAACACGGTAATTGACGAAAACACTACGAGAGGCACTCAGCCAATAAAACTCCACTCCACACCATAGTAAATGGTACAGACCAATATGGGTATTTTAAGGAATAAAAAAAAAAAAAAAACTGTTTAGTGTCCTATTCTAATGGCAACTGTGTTGGTCCAGTAGTTATCTCTGTGTCAGCAGATGTCTTTTCTGAGGTCCAGGTGTAAAACGTGATGCTTACAATAATTAATCTGATCAGCAACAGAAAGACATACATTATAGATATTAGAGTCTTTAATTTCTTTAAATCTCTCTCTATATATACACACACGCCACACACACATACCACTTCTTTAGCCAGTTGTCTATTGATAGACACTTAGGTTGCTTCCATATCTTGCCTATTGTAAATAATGCTGCAATGAACATAGGGTCGCATATATCTGTTTTAATTAGTGTTTTGGATTTTTTCAGTTAAATACCCAAAAGTGGGACTGCTAGGTCATATGGTAGTTCTATTTTTAATTTTTTTGAGGAACCTCTCCATTCAGTTTTTCATATTGGCTACACCAATTTGAAATCCCACAAGCATCCACATCCTCACCAATACTTGCTCTTTATTGATTTTTTTAATAATAGTCATTCTGATAGGTGTATCGTGATATCTCATTGTTATTTTGATTTACATTTCCTGATGATTAGTGATGTTGAGTATCTTTTCATATGTCTATTGGCCATCTGTATGTAGTCTTTGGAGAAATGTCTATTCAGGTCCTCTGCCCATTTTTTAATTGGATTATTTGTCTTTTTGGTGTTAAGTTGTATGAGTTCCTTATATATTTTGGATATTAACCCTTTATTGGATGTATTATTAGCAAATGTCATCTCCTATTCAGTAGGTGGCTTTTTGTATTGTTGGTGGTTTCCTTTATAATACAAAAACTTTTTAGTTTGATGTAGCCCCATTTATATTTTCTTTTGTTTCTCTTGTCGGAGGAGACATATTCATAAAAAGATTACTCAGAACAATGTCAGAAAGTTTACTGCTATGTTTCATCTAGGAGTTTTATGGTTTAGGGTCTCATATTTAAATCTTTAATACATTTTCAGTTTATTCTTGTGTATGGTGTAAGAAAGTGGTCTAGTTTTATTTTTTGTATGTATCTATCCAGTTTTCCCAATACTATTTATTGAAAAGACTGTCTTAATCCCATTGTATATTCTTGGCTCCTTTGTCATAGATTAAATGACTATATAGGTGTCAGTTTATTTCTGGGCTCTCTAGTCTCTTCCATTGACTATGTGCCTATTAGGCATTAATTTCTTGCAGAAACTTTTAAAAACAGATTTATTGAGGTATGACTTACATACCAAAAATTCACCTATTTTAAGTGTAAAATTAAATGATTTTTAGTAATTTTTTTTTTTTTTTTGAGAAGAAGGTACTGATCTGCCAGTCAATTCCTTTGCAAGAAATACAGACCACAGTAGATTCATTCTTTGAGGGAAATTTGAAAATGTGGGTTATATAGTCTCATTTGCATAATTCTAGGCAGTGTGATGAAGAGAAATGCTGGATGATAGAACAAAAGATCCCTTTGATACCAACTAGTTAAGAATGAGATTAACAACATTGATCACTCACTATCGTCAGCTATGTGGTATTTAAATTGCATATGCCATTTAATTTGAACCCTTCATTAAAAATGGATGAATAATGTTGGCAAAATGGTATAGACCAACACTCAGCTTGACACCACTCATTTGGCATGATTTCATGTATTTGGTACATATGAGATAACCTGTATATTAGGAATTATATATCCAGTCTACTGGGGTAAACCTCTGGTTTGTTAGATCAGAGCAAAGGAAGTGTTTTGTCTTGGCAGAAATTAATATCTATTGATTACATTGGTAGTTCTCAACTAGGGGCAATTTTGCCCCCAGGAGACATTTGACAACACCTAGAAACATTTTTTTTTGATTGTTACAACTAGTTAGGAGGAATGCTACTAGCATCTGGTGGGTAGGTGTCAGGAATGCTGCTAAATACCCTACAAGGCACAGGAAAGCCCTTCACAACAACAAAAAGTTATCTGGTCCAAAATGTAAATAGGGGCAAGAAATGCTGGGATACCTGACAGGCAAACCCAGCTCTTGGTGCTTTCAAATTCAGTGTTTTCTCTTATAGGCTCATTTACAGAAAGATCTTGTTTCATGTCTTCATTTTTTAATTAAATCACTCAGTAAATACACATCTAGAATCTACTGTATACCTAGTGCTGGAGATACAGCTGTGAACAAGCACCCCAGAGAGCACTGCAGGAATTGTTAGTTGTACAATGAGAAGGTATATCTGGCTTCCCACACCCAGAGGCTGGGTTAACAGCTGTCCCATGAAGCATCAGTCCACCCAAATGCTGCAACACTCCCTGAGAACACTGAGTGTGACCAAGTTGCTGCCAAAGAGAGCTTCCACTTGTGTGAAAAATACAGACGACAGACAAATATTGCATGAATAGAGAAATGAAGAGAAGAGGGAATTTCTAGTAGTAGTAAATGCTCTAGATAGAAAAGATCAGGTTAAAGGGAGGAACTAGCAATGGCAGGAATGCATACTCCGGTTCATAAATACGTGTGTTTGGGTGTGCGACAGGGGTGATGCTTCTCCAGATTAGGGGCACAGAGACTCAGGAAAGGCCTCCCTAAGGTGGTGACATGAACAGAGCCCTGAAGAATGAGATGCAGTCATTATGCAAGGATCTGTAGGAAGAGCATTCCAGGCAAAGAGAGTGGACTTCTTCAAGAATTCTGAACAAGCTCCCTTGTACATGTGGTACCCATGTTCCAGATAACACTCTGAGACACTAATGAGTCTCTCAGGTGTGGGGGGGTGTTTAGTACCGTCTAAAAGCAGGACTGGTGTGCAGGTGGTCAGATGACCCATGACCCAAGGGGAGGCAGGGAACCCAAAGTAAATCTTTGCTCAAAATGTCACCAGTGAGGTGGGACTCGTTATATGTTTGGCTTTTTTTTTTTTAATTCGATAAATCGGTTCAATGCTGGGCCATAAGGTGGTCTAAGCCAGTAGGACTGACAGCAGCGACCTTTATTGAAATGGATTAGCAATGTAGCTACCGATTATGGTGTGTTTCAGGTCTGCAACAGATTTTGAGTTACAGTTAGCCATGTAGAGCAGCTGTTCTGCATACCACAGTAGCCAGTGACAAGGTTATGGTGAAGATTCCTGCTGCAGGAATAAAAATAGCCCAGAGTTTTGTGAAACTGGATTCTCTGTGCTAACTCTCCAAGACACTCACTTCCAAGAGTTACTGTCCTTTTATAAACCTAAGTCAAAAGCCTCAACATATCCTCCACCTAAAAATCAGCAGCAGAATTTTAGGATAACAGATCCTCATACCTGGCTTGCATGTTCTATATCAGCAAGTCAAGGTCCCTCATTCTGAGATCGTGGCAAGATTTGAACATTAAAGCCTATGTGAATCAAGGATTTAGGAGTGAGCACAGGGCTGTTTCCCTGTTTTGCAGTGGGCCTGAGTTTTCACATTTGTAAAGAGAGGTTGATAGGTGCTTTGGTTGGATTTCTAAAAGCTTGTTTTTAAGAGATGGATATGTGCTTCCTCATTAAACAATCATAGAATATTTATTATATTCAGATTCTTTTTATTATATGAATATATATTCATATATATTCATTTATACATATATGTATATATATATTTGAGCAGATAACTATTATTGAGCACTCAACTATAAGCACTAACTCTCTCTATATAAAGTGATTGGTAAATGCTTATGGTAGTGCTTAAGCACTATGTATACATATATATATACACACATATGCATACATATATGTGTGTGTGTATTTTATATATATATATATATATATATATATATATATAGAGAGAGAGAGAGAGAGAGAGAGAGAGAGAGAGAAAATGCTTATAGTCAAATGCTCAAAAATGGTTATCTGCTAAATTATTATTGGTTATTAGTGTTCTTATATTGTTAAGAATAACTATGTTACATCTACCACTATTCAATAGCTTATGCTTATTGTCATGTGCTGTTCTCTGTGAAAACTTGGAATGTCATTATAATATCTTGACATGTTTTGTAGCAAAATTTTTGAAACTCATTTTCATGTACCTATGTCTTAAAACAGAGTTTGACAAACTGTAGCCCACAGGACCAACCAATAGAATGCCACCTCTTTTGTCTTGTTGTGTTTATTTATAGTTTTCTTAAAATATATTTTATGTACTATAAGATTTATTTGTTTAAAGTATACAGATCGTTGGGTTTTAGTATATTGACAAAGCTATGTAAACAAGACCACAATCTAATTTTAGAGCAATCTCAACATCCCAAAAAGAACTCCATATACACATACACACTTTTATTTTTAATATCCCACTCCCTACACCAGCCCCAGAAAACCAGTAATTTACTTTCTGTCTCTATGGATTTGCCTATTCTGGACATTGCTGATAAATGGAATCACACAATATGTGGCCTTTTGTGATCAGCTTCTGTCACTTAGCTAATGCGTTCAAAGTGCACCCATGTTGTAGCATGTGTCAAAACTTTTTTCAGTTGCCAAACGATATTTTCTTGTATGAATATACAACTTGTTTATCCATCTATCAGTCAGTGAACATCTGGGGCATCCCACTTTTTAGCTGTTATTAATAATGTTGATATGAACCTTTAAGTGCAAGTTTTTGTGTGGATATATGTTTTCATTTCTCTTGGGCGGAGACCTAAGAGTGGAATTGTAGGTATATATGGTAACTCTGTGTTTGATATTTTGAAGAACTCCCAAGCTGTTTCCCAAAATGGCTGCGCCATTTTACAATCCCACTAACAGCAATTTTTTCACATCTTTACCAATGCTTGCTATTGTCTATCTTTTTCATTTTGGCCAACCTAGTGAATGTGAAGTGATTTGTATTTCCTTGATGGCTAATTATGTTGTCCATCTTTTCATAGGCTTTTGGCCACTTTCATATCTTCATTGGATAAATGTCTGTTCAGATCTTTTACCTGTATTTAAATTAGGTTGTTTGTCTTTTTATTGTTGAGATATAAAAGTTTTTTATATGGTCTATATATAACTATCTTATCAGACATCTACCAGCTGTCTTTGCAAACAATATTTTATTGAAATGTAGTCATGCCTATATTGTCAATGGACACCTTCCCATTGCATGGAGAGTGTATGGACTACAAAGCCAAAAATATTTAGTACCTGGCCTTTTGCAGAAAAAAGTTTGCCGACCCCTGGTTTAGATGAAAATACATCACAGGTCGTTAAATAAGTAAATTAAATGTTGACTTGTTCACTCACTTCTTTCACTTTTTTATCTTATAGAAGTGAAATGGATATTTAAATCAGAGGCTATATAAGTAGATGTTGAAGACAGAGCTTTATGTATCAGACGTTGTCCATCAGTTGTGCCTGATGTTTTTATATATGTGGTTAGACAGAAATCCCAATCAAAGATCCTAAGCTTTCTAAAAATACATGCTCTCATTGTCAGTCAGGATGGTGATTTACTTAATCTCTGCTCTAGTTTATAAACCTCTGAACAGTATAATCAGCATAATGCTTGGGAGAACGTTGAAAATGCCCTCACTTGCTTTGTTGGAAAACAGTTTCTGGGATTTTTTTTTTTTTTTAGACATGGTTCATGAGAGATTTGGAGATTTATTTACTCGCCTTTATCTAGGCAAATCTCCTCATGACCTTGTTGGGATTTTGATCTCAGTTAAGACTAGAATTTATATGACTCATGCTAGTGAAGGGCCAGCAAGGGATAAATGAGCTGGCACACATTTCTCCTCCCTGGGAAGGAGGGATGGGCATGGTCAGAGTTTACAGCAGGAATATAAGCTTTGGCAGTGAATCCCTGGACTTCCTTGCTCATTAAAAATGCTTTGGCCAGTTGGTGATGGAAAATGGTCAGTGCCGATCCAAGCCTTTTTATTCTCATAGACCCCCAAAGTTCACACTCACCAAGAACTCCTGGGTTTTACTCTGAGTGAAACGATCTACATGAAGTCAGGATTAGTGTCTGAATGTCATTCCTACTTCAAGGCCAAATTATATTTGACCAGGCCCGGGCAGATGGGAGTGTACAATTGTTTTTGAAAATGAAATTTCAAAATGAATATATACTTTTATATACTTTTATTAACTAGTCTTCTTCTACTATCTTTGAGTTTTTGCTGACATATTCAAGTTTTTAAGCTAAAATATTTTTGTTCTTATGTTATTCTATTTGTATTATATATTTCTCACACTTTTATACTGTATACTCTTCCTACTGCCTGTCTCTCATTCTCTGGAACCCACTCCAATCAGGTTTCATCCATAGTGAAACATTTCTCATTACGAGTACCACAGACTTCCACATTACTGATCCAAAATTGAACTTCGAATATTTATTTTTTTCTTGGTCTATCAGCAGCACTTGTCCATGTTGATCATGTTCTCCTTAAAGTATCTCTTTACTTGGTTGTTTGCCTACATAGCTACTTACCTCCCCTTTCTCCTTTGCTCATCTCCCTAATGATAAATGTCATAGGACCCCAGAGGTCTCTGTGTGTGCCTCCTATATACTCATTCATGGAATTTAAATGGCAAGCCAGACCTCTCTCACTTGACCCTTCCCCAGCTACTCAATGGCTGCATGCCTTCTCAAACAGGCTTATCAAATGCAATAGATTCCAAGTTTAAGTCTTGATTCCATTCACATCCTCCCCCTCCACTCTTCCTCTGCAGCCTCGCTCATCTGGATAAATTCTAGTTACCTAGTTATTCATAGGTCCACAAACTTGGAATAATTTTTTAAATATTTATGTGGGTCATATTGAATCTACTCAAAAGTAGACAGAAGCGTTAACAAGAAATTCCAAGTATCTTCTTCAGCCAATCCCAGGAGCTATCGACCACACGGCCATTGTGCCCTTCACTCCTCAAAACACTTCCACCACACTTGTACTATTTTAAATCAAATCTCGGTCATTAAATCATTTCATCCATAAATATTTCAGTGTACATCTTCAAATGATCTATTTTTGCATTTTAATGTAACTTCATTGTATTTTAATATAACAACACCATTACCATACCTGAAAATAATAATTCCTAATTACCCATTACCTAGTCAGTGTTTAAATTCTCAGTTGTCTCAAAACACTCATTTTTATTGTTTTACTCTTTGTTTGAATCAGGGTCTTGAAGTCATCCTTGACTCTTCCCTTTTGCTTCTCCCTATGACCAATCTATCTATAAATTCTGTTGGTTCTTTCTTCAAATTATGTGTAAGTTCTGACCACTTCTCAACACCTCCAGTGCTACCCTAATGGGCCAGTTCCAATTATTCCAAAACTTCGCAGCTTAAAACTACAAACAGTTTCTTTAGGTCAGGAATCTGGGTGGTCAATAAGCTGTGTCCTATGGCTCAGGGTCTCATACTGCAATCAAGGTGTTTGCCCAGGGTCTCTCATGAAGCTGCAGTGAAAGTGTTGTTGATGGCTGTGTTCTCATCTGAAGGCTCGAGGAGCAGAGGAAATTCTTCCACAATCATTTATGAGATCATCGACAGGATTCAGCTCCTCCTGGATTATTGGACTTAGTTTTTAACTGGTTATTAGCTATAGGCCTTTCTTGCGTCTTTGCCACATAGGCGTTTCCATTGGGCAATTCACAATGTGTTAGTTGACTTCATTAGAATAGGCAAGATAGAAGCCAGAGTTTTTTGTAATGTAATATTGGAAGTAGTATCCTATCACTGTTTTTGTTAGGAGCAAGCCACTAGGTCCATCCAACTCTCAGACGGAGGAGATTGCACACCAAAACAAAACAAAAATCTCATTTGAGAAACATTTCAAAAAGTCATTGAATATTAAAGCCAAAAATTAATTTTAAGATATCACAGCCCAACTTTCATTTAAAAAATGAGACACATATAGATGTTAACTCTCTTGCCCCCAAACATTTGTTAGCAACTCAGAGCACAAGAATTAGAGCCACAATCTTTTTATTTCCAGCTTCTCCACCCTCCAATTCTGATACCAATAAAACTTGACAAATTTTTAAATATTATTATCAAGATTAAAGATCACAGATAATTCTGAAATTACTGAGACAATAGTAGATTCACTTTTAATATAGATTTTTTATTTTAATTTTGATAACAAAATACTTGTCAATAAAATGGGCCACTTAAAATATATTTATTAGTAGAGGCATTTTTCCCTCAAATACACTAGATGGTGTGTAAGTCAAGATTAACTAAGTTAGTCTGCAGCAACGAAAATCTCCCAAATCTCAGCAGTTTAACACAACAAAACCTTTTCTCTTGCTTTTAAAAGTACGGGTGACTCTCAAGGGCAGCTATCCTATACCTGCAGGTATTAACTCAACATTCCAGGCTCTTTATTCTAGCAATTAAATGTTTCTACCCAGAAATGACACAGGTCACTTCCTTCATATTTCTTTGGCAAAAGAAAAAGAAAAAGAAAACAAAACAAAACAAAACAAAACAAAACAAAACAAAGGAGAGGTAATTAAGCAAGGGGATGAGTACCAGGAAGTAGGAATCATTGTCATCTTAAAAGCTTCCTGCCACAACCCATCAGGTACTATCTAATTTGATCCCTAGTTACCTTTTAACCTTAGCTCCCTGTACTTCTGCCTTTGTCCACTCAACCACAGCCACACTGCCTTTGTTACTCTTTGAACATACTAAGCTTGCTCCTGTCTCAGGGCCTTTGCACCTGCTATGCTTTCTCTCTGGGACAATTTTTCTCCAGATATCTTCATAACTAGTTCCATTATTTCTCTCAGTTCTCTGCTCAGATATTTTCTCAGAGGGCTTGCCTGATGATCATATATAAAATAGAACCTCTTTCTCTCCCATGTTGCCAGCTCTCTCTTCCATTTACGCCTACTTTTTCACCACATGTTTAATTTTTTGATCTTCTCCCTCTGCTATATGTTAAGTTCCATGGGACATATACTTTATACTTCTTGTTCTCCCCTTCAACTCTTAAACTTAGAAAATCACCTGTCATGCATAAGTGCTTAGAAATTTGTTAAATTACTCATTTTACATTGTTTTGTAGACATATTAGCAAAATCACTGAGATTTAACTTTGACTTTAACTGATTTAATGCTTATCACTGGCACTTTAATGACATGACTTCCACATTTTTAAGTCCTTCTCCTTTCCTTTTCCTCTAGCATTTTATAATTCATTCTTGATAAATTAAAGTTTATCTTGAGTTATTTTTCCTTCAAGAGCAATGTGTAGATACCACGCTCTCTGAGCCCTTGCAATCTCTATTTGATTCCTTGTTAAGTTTTTTTATTATTATTATTTGTTTGTTTCTAGATTTCAGAATTCTTATTTTTGTTCTTTAATTTCAACATTTTACCAGAATCTCTTTATTTTTTCATTTATTTGTTTTTCTCTGATTTGTACTAATTGAGACATATATGCCAGAGAGTAACCTGGACTAACTTTTGATTTTTTTTTTTTTTTATTAATCTGTCTTGTAGTAAGCCTCTCCTGATCTATATAACTTGAGTTTTTCTTTGGCTCAGGAAAATACTTTCCCAGATATTTTTTTTCTTCTGTTTGATATGTTCCGATTTGTTTATTGAGAAAACCAATTATCCTATATTAGTCCTTTACTCCTGCTTCTTTTCTGTATCATCTTCTATTGTTTTTATCTCTTTTTTTTTCCTTCTATATTCCAGGAGTGAGTATTTTATCTTATGTATTCTATGTCATTGAATCAATATGCTGCAGGATTTGTTTTGTACCTCTGATGACGACGGCAATATATTTTATTATCGCGTATTTATCTATTCACATGTGCTTATTATTGGCTATTATTAGTAATTATTTTATTATTTAATATTATTTTATGATTATTTGCAATTATTTGCTTTTTCCTTTCCTGTAAGGGGATGGCATGTCCTTGCTCACTGCCACATCACTCATAGTATATTCCTATTGGAGCTATGTGTTTCTGTGCCTCCATTAACTCTGAACTTAGCCATATGACATGATTTTGCCAATGGAATGTGAGTAGGTATAATATATACCAAATTCAACCAGAAACTTTAAAAATTGTATTGAGATATGTTATAAAATATATCTTTCATGCGTCTTCTGCATCTTGAGGGCCATGTTGCCTTTCACTCCTTTTTTCCCTAAGTATCTTTTATGGGGCTCTTAAGTTACGTATCTTTCTTACTTTTAATCATTGTTAAAATATGGGGTGTTTGCCAATGAACAGAGTAAATGGCTTCCCCTGGAGTTTCCCCTACTGTTGACTTTAGAGTACTCCTTGGAGACCAAGATAAAAGGCTAACTGTTATACACAGCCCCTAGACAAACGTCTAGTGTCTAGATGTCTTTCATTTAGTGCAGCATTGCAGGATTTGGTAAAGGATGACACTGATGACACTCCCTGCGGCTTGGCAGTCTGACTACTTAACCTAGATAAATCAAAGTCATCTGTAGTTTTCACTCCTTGTAAGGAACAGTAGGTAAAAACTGTAGCCCCTAGACTGTACGTATCTTATTGTCTTCCTTTCCTTTTATCATCCTATGATATGCTGTATTGTAGAGATTCCCCATCTCTAGTGGATGAAAACAGCAAGTCCTTAATGGAAGGTGTTGTAGGAGTTAAATGTCCTCAGGTGCCTTACGAATAGGAGGGAATGGTTTCCCTACTGTCTCAGAAGAAGGAATAGCAGCATAAGAATGAATAGTGTAGACTATAACTCTTCCTTTACATCCCACTCATCCATCTAAAGGTCACATCTTTGCTATGGATAGTGAGCATTCCTCCTGGAGACTTGGATATCATTGACCATTATTTCTAACTTCTAGGATCCTCTGTGTACTCATGAGTATTTCAATGGGAAACACTACTTATTAGCCAGCACCTAATTTTTTCATTTTCTCAAATAGCTACAAGAGGGTACATCTGAGTTTCTTCCTCTCCCATCTAAAAACATCTTTTCCAGCCAGGAAATGATCCCAATTCTGACTTTTTCAAACCTGTCATATACCCTAAGGTGCCCAGGTTTGGCCTTGGAAAGACCTGCATCCAAATTCTTTACTATCTACTTGCTACTGGTGTGACCTTGAACAAGTAAACCAAACCCAATGATCTTGTTTCTTCATCTCTAACATAGCCTTAAAATTCCCACATGTTTCTGGACAATCATGATGCTTAGGGAAAATGAAAGTATTATGCTTAGAAAAAACTGACACAAAATTGGGTGCTCTATAAATATTGATGATGATACTATGATTATCTTTATCCAAACAATATAATAATGTCATAGGCTTGACAGAATAAATGAAAAAATGGCAGGGCTATTTGTACCACCCATGCTCATGCAACTGCATTTATCAGGGCTGTAATTAATTATCTGTGTGACTTCGGGAAAGTTCCCTTCCTTTTCCATGCTTCTATTTCCCATTTGTAAAATAAGGATAGGAAACTATATCAGGGTAGCAAATGGGTTTAATCTCATATGTCAACTCCAGTTGATCAATAGTAGGCACCTAGAAAACAGATTTAAAAGGATTCTGAGGCGTTGGTTGGGCTCAATAGATAAGTTTACTATCATCTGTCAGCAATGTCTGAAACGAGTAGGGTTGCTAGTCCACAGCTTTCCAGAAATTTGCCAGGCATAGATTCAAGAAGACCGTCACAATCCCCAATCCTCTGGTTCTTTTTCTGGGTCTTCTTGATGGCCTTTTGTAACTGGGTGACATTGTATTCAGCCAAATGAATATTCAGTGTCATCAGAGTAAAAAGTAGGTGTGGCTACTTCAGTCGAGTATCTGAAAGACTAGTGGATAATGAAACTGTGTCTTGGAATGAGATGGAGGTTTCATTGAGACTTCTTTGCAATTTGAGTATAAAAATAAATAAAGCATTTTCATCAAAAGGGAAAAAAGTATAATTTTCTAAAGTTGTATATATATATATATATATGTATATATACACATATGTATACATATACACACACACATATATATACACACATAATATACATATGTGTGTGTGTGCATGTGTGTGTGTGTATCACAGCCTAATGATGCCATGTGGGGTCGTAATATCATTTGCTGGTAGATTTCTTTCTAATAGCGTTTAGCGATGGACACCCTGGTGGGTTTGACCAAACTGGAACCATTTATTTCCTGATCTGCAACAGAAAATTATGTTTCTAACTGTATAATTATATTAATGTGTACTAAAAATAAATTATCTTATAAATTGATTTAGCCATTTCCTTTGATATTCAGGACCTAAGACAAGAGTGTCTTATTTCTGAGGTAACTTGGTTAACTCAAATAATGAGATTTGATTTTCATAAACCTTTAGGAGGAAATAATATAAATGACTTTTCGGCCTTTCATTTCTGTAAGACAAAATTAAACATCTGGTTGTAATTGGCATTTTATCATCTTCCTACGTGGTCAGGGATATTTGCCTTAATGTTAAAAGCTTTTCAGGTAGAGATGTGACGCTGGGTCTTCTTTCTCCACAGCCTCTGTGGCAGGGTGCATTCTTCATACTCCCTCCTTAATTCCTCACTTCAGATAGCTACAGCATCCCTTGGGTCCTGCTCTAGTGAATCTGTGCTCTCTGGCAAAGCAAAAATAGCCAGTCCATAGTCATACCATTCCATGAAATATGATGAAGAAGAGCTATATGTTAGATGGCTTTCTCAGAAAGTCAATACTAAACATGATTTAGTGTTTAGGGTCATGGTGTACCCTCGACTAGGCTCTATGATGGAAGGGCATTTTTATAGGGGAATTTATGAATATGACAGCAGCAATAAACAGCTGAAAGTAATCTATGAGGCGTTTGCAAATTACCCCTCATGAGCTGTAGCGGTTATGAAAGATAATTTGTGGTTCTCACAGAATACTCTGCAAATTGGGTCTTTCATATGCGATGTTTTTTACAGTTAAAACATTTCATTTCTCATATTAACAAATGATAACTCTGCATTTGTTAATCTAAACAATTTGATTTATATTTTTCTGTGCTGAGAAGCTGTTGACATTTCAGGATAAGTAATTATTTTCATTGCCAACTGCTGCTTGTGATGATTGTAGGCAAAAGATAGAAATCTGAATATATGTATGCACCATTTTAATCATTTTCCTTAAAGACTGCTTATAAAGCAGGAATCTGTTTGCCTGAATTATCATCTTTACTTAGATATCTAACAGGAAGTAGGTGTAGACGAGTGAGCGTGCTAACCACATTCGGGGTTTTCTGTGGTGCGCTCTCTCATGTAATCACTGAGGGCAGGGGGATGGGGTTGACCTGCAGTGTCACCAAACCTCTGGCAGAGCACTGTGCACTTGCACAGCAGTGAGAGGAAGCACACGTATCGGCCTCAGTAGTTCCCAGCTTATGTAATATCTGTTCGAGTATCTCACGGGGTGGTTGCCAGGGTTACATGACGAATGCTCACGAGAACACCTCTCACTATGCCTAGGACATAGCGTGAGCTCTGGAAACATTTGGTGAAATGGGGATGACATATAAAAAGATCTTTTAAATTTCCTTTCTCATATTACTTTCTTGGCCATGGGCTCACAGTCCACAACAAGGAAAAGAAAGACTTTTTCACTACATCCTTAGGCCCATTTGCTCAGCCTTGCCAAATGCAGTGGTGCAGGAGTCAGAGCAGAAAGGAGGCGCCAGCACTGGGGATGGAGCTGATACAACAGCTGGCTTTCTCTGGGGTCTCTTTTTGATCTTAAAATCCATGCTAACTTTTCAATCTACTCTAATACATCCAGGTTTATTTTAATATTCAGAATAAATTAACAACAAAGTTTATACTTTTACCCCAGAAAAATCATTTAGCAAAACTCTGGCTCCAAAAAGATGGTCCCTTGTTAGCTTCGGGGAGGTGGGGGTGGAGGGGGAAGGGTCTTTCATATGCGATGTATTTTACAGTTGTGAAGCAGGGGTAGATGGCCTCTGTGATAGTTAAGGGCATGTTGGTGTATGTTGGTGTATGTCCTGCAGCGGAGGTTTTGAGAGGTTCATTAGCCTTTTCTCCTTGTCCTCTTTACAGTGTTGGGCAAGGCTCTGTTCACATTAGTTTGGGAGACATTACTCCCGCATGTATGGACCTCTCATTCACATCCCAGGTTAGGGGATGGACTACTAATTTAGGATTCTAACCCATTTTTACATGGCCTGAAGGATTGAACGTAGAGCCAGTACCCTGAATGGCAAAAATGATTTATCCTTTGATTCAACTTCAGTTGATGAGTTATGGTTGCCTACAGTGCTGTCTTAAGAAGGCATCTGTGGTGCATCCCGGCTCAGCTGGGAAGAGAGCTGGGCTTGATTAACAATGTCTTTCAAGGCTTCTAGAGGGACAGGTTGCTCTATATTTGTCATGCTCTGCTTTTGACTTGTCCTTAACATTTCTGTGTAAAGTCATTTTAGTACAAACAGGTGACTAAGTATGAGATAGGGCATCATGAGAGTGAGCAGGTAGATTCCACTTTAAGAAAACCTAGCATGAGAAAATGCCAATTTACAAAATGCATAAATCTGGAGCCAATTATTGTCATTACAGAAAGATTCCATGAAAAGTTCCTTTAAATAGCGAGCTCCCCTACTGCATTAAAATGGTGATTCAATTTACAAAAATTCACTTTGCATGCAGCTCCTCAGGACCGTGTCTGTGGAGTAAAGCAAGCCACGCCTGATTTTTTAAAATGACGGCCTAAATAATGTTCAGGATGGCTGCTGCCACATATCTCGAGTCTCTTGATAATTCCCACTCTCTTCAGACTTCCTTCTTACTTCCTATGCCAAAGTGTTGAGTAGACAATCTGGGTGGTGGTCAACAGCTGCTGGCTTCCACCCTGCCACGGCTGCATTTCATTAGTGGGTAAACTGATTGCTCCGAGTATGTTTATGTGTGGGTGTGGTCGTACAAGTCTATGCACTCTGTGCACTGTGTATGTGGATACAGATACACATAAGCCATTATCTCGCTCTCAGCCCACCCTAAATTCATTCCTGCTGTGAGAGTTATAAATGGAAGGTTCCAATCGCCTGGTGGATATGGCTTTTCAGTAATATGTGCCCCGAATTCCGGCTCCCCGTCCTCTTTGTGTTTGTTTATGTGTTATTTACCCTTGCATCAAAAAACTTCCCCAGACCCCAGGCCTGAGTCCCATTATCCAGATATGGAACCCTCCTCTTCCTCTGTGGCCTAGAAAGCCCAAAATGGTTTTTCTGATTTAGAAAATTAAATATAATCTGACTCTTGTGGCAAGCTACAAAATTCCCAACCAACAGACGCTCCTATTAAATATATAACATACACAACATCTAAAAGTATCACCGATCTAGCATGAACTTGAATTATAGAGGCATTCAGTGCCCCTTGGGTAAGATCACCAGCTTCTTCCCAGGCACTCGAAATTGGGCAATTTTCCAATGGACCATATAGCTCCCAGGAATGCTGACTGGCACACATATTTGAATTTCTGTTCTCTGTAAAAGCAACTTAATGCAGGGAAGAGGACCTTAAAGAGATGGTCTCTCCCCTTTCTCTCTGTACTGCCCTCTCCCACATAGGATAATTCTAATAACTTCTCAAGCACAGAACACAAATATCATCTCTGTTTTATCTGTGGTATTTTAAAAATCTCAACATAAATTTCTTCCCAGGGATTTTTTCTTTCTTTTTTTTTTTCACAAACTCATTCTTTTTTTTTTTTCTCTGTTGGAAAAAGCAAAGTGAGGCAGTAAACAGTGAACACATCAGCCCTACTCAGATACTTTCTTCTGGCCTAAAGTGATTCTTTATATTTGAGATGCAAGCTTTCAGGCTGGTGAGCTGTCAAACGTCTCCTTTCCTTCTGCCTTTGCAGGTTCATTGGTTTGAACCAAAGGTCCTTCGTGGTGTTGGGCTGTAATAGCTGCGTAGGTGCAGCCATAGATGGCGGCCGCCAACATCAGGAGACACATAATCCCACACAAAACCCCGGTGATGATGACAGTGGCCACGGCATGACGCAGATTGGCCAGCCTGGGCTTGGGTTTGAGCTCACACTCCGAGTGGTCTCGCTCCCCAGTGCTGTAGCTCCCAGGAGGCCTCGGGACAGCCTGGTGGGCAGAACCCGGCTGCTGCACCTGTGAGGGCTCCAGATCTGGAGATGGAAAAGGGCAGGGCTTATACAGCTCATGAGGGATTTTAAGGAGGTCCTGTCCCTTCCAGGTGTCCGGTGATGCACAGATGACACTGTCCACTATTCCCCCTTTAAAAAACAAAAGCAAAGGATAATAACAGAGTCTGATACAACTAAATTCCAAAATCCTCAACCTGCAAAAAGTTAGGCAGATGGAATTTATAAAGCACCTTCCCCCCCGCCCCCCACTGGAGTCAAAGAACTTAACAACCATATTTTATGATTTTAGGATTTCTAAATTGGCCGAATGCTAAAAATGCCACACACTAAATTGCCAATTATGTATGACCAAGAATTCATTAGAAGCTGGGTCACCTTTACCTTATAAATGCCAAAGGAAAAGCAGGGCAAAAGCTGACAAGAAGGGGCACCGGGGGCTAACCCGAGGGCACTGTCGTTGACGACGTTCCTGCCACTCATGCCCCTAATGAGCCTCTCCAACAAAAAAAAATCTGTTGTACCAAATTCCCATCGGACTCAAAGTAAGTAAATAAATAAAACAAACATCCTTCGCTGTGATGTTATGTGTTAATTACAAAGACCCTATGTGTCTAGCAGCGCTTCAGCGATGCCAAATGGAGACATTGTGGTCTTCGTATTTCATGTATCTGAAGATTTGGCAGGAATGTTAGTTAAATTCATGAGATTAAGTACAATTAACACATCTCTTCAGTCCTTAAAACATTGAATACTTCTCAGTACCGAACTTTCCAATGGATTGTTAGACCCAGTTTTCATTCTCTCTAAGGCAATTGGTTTTCTCAGGTATATAGACTACATGGAGGATTTTGGTGACTAGTAATTTTTTTCCAGAAAGAGCACTGGGCTAACATTCCGTTCTGGCCAAATTTGATCACCAATTTACTATGTGATCTCAGGTAAATAAACTATTCTGACTAAATTTTTTACCTTAAAAACATATTTGTATCCAGCTCGATAGTTGGTAAAGTACTGTTAGGTAAGTCTTCACAATGGGTAATAAGTCTGCGTAATGGATAATCTTGTCCAAGGTTATCCATAAGTGGACAAACAATACCCAAACCCAGCTCACCTCCTTGATCTCAGTTTTTCCCACTACACTTGCTGCCTGTCTCTATTTCCTCTTCTCTGGAGCATTCTGAGGTCAGCAGAGTTTACCCAGTGACCCTCAGTAAAGCCCTTTGCCTGGGAAGAACCCCACCCCCATGACCTATGGCTCATGAACTTCTCCCCCAGGATAGCTGTGAAGCCTGGCACCACTCTTTGCCAAGTTAGGTTGGAGACTTTGTATACACTAGAGGTGAATTACAAAATTATACCAGAAAGTCACGTGTGGGAGGTTACCACTTCAATGTTATTAGAACCTTCTGTCGCGTAGCACTCAGAGTTTTGGGAATGCCTTCACATCTATTCCCTCTGAGCCTGATAAGCCAGGTGCTACATGGCCCCATTAGTAGATAAGGCCATTTTGCAGTGCCAGAGTTATGGTGGCCCAGTTCACATCGGGGTTAGTAGCTACGGCAAAGCTCAACCCACTCCAGTTGCATCACACTTGAAAATAGAATTTCATGTCGCTTTGGAGCAGTTATTCAGGTGGCAATTGAATTTCTCTCCTTCTTAAAGGCTTCTAGTTTCTAGATAAATAACTTAATGTTGTTATTAATCAAAAAGTGGAAAGTTATCTCTATGAATCATATTTGTAGATAAATTTAACCACCCTTTAATGACACACTGGCCACTTCTGCCATACTGTGAAATGACATCAATGAGAAAAAAGCTTACACCAGCCCCTCGCACATTCGTCAAGATTCTTTCTAATGCAGAGAACAGATAAGGTTTATCCTAGGCAGGGTTTTTCGAATAGACATTACTGACCTTTATAGATAAATTTCTCCAGCCAGAGTTTAAGACCAAGCAAGTGGCAGTTGCATTTCCAGAGGTTGTCCTTGAGAAGCAGTAGCTTCACACTAGGCATGGATTCTAGGAGCGCGCGATCGAGCTGCTGAAGCTGGTTTTGTTGGATTGAAAACATGGTTAGGTTCTCCCAACGCTGACCCAGGGATGTGGGAAGGTGGTTTATGTTGTTTGATGACAAATCAAGCTCCCTCAGCTGTGGGAGGGAATGGAAAAGTCTGCTTTCCAGGGAATGCAGGGAGTTCTGAGTTAGGTTTAAGACTTGTAAGTGCTGAAGTCCATGGAAAGCTCCAGGGGCCAGATTTGAAAGGGAATTGTTACACAAGTTCAAGGTCTTGAGCTGTGGCACTGACCTAAATGCAAAAGCAGGAAGCTGGTGTATCTGGTTATCTTGTAAATGCAGTGTTAGAGTTTGAAGAGGCAAGTTGGAAGGGATTTCAGCCAGACCCTGCTGGCTGCAGTCTACAGAGTTTGAGAACGAGTGACAGCGGCACTTCTCTGGGCAGCCACACACCACCTGGAGCAGGAAAATCACACTTGAAAGCAGGAGCAGTTCACCTACAACAAACAGAAAGGGATAGGAACCGGTTCGTAGTGCCACCATTTGTTCTCCTTTGAATTCACATGTCATTCTGAGCCAGCCACCTTCCACTACCTGAAAGAGAGGTTCGTCCACCATCCTTTCGTAGAATTGGGCTGAACTGGATATATTCCCAAATATCAATAACTATTGCAAACTCTGTGGTAAATATTGACAGGGGCCTTAGAAAACATACTTCCTCAGTGGCTCAGAAATCAGAGGATGGAAGACTTAAGGATATATAGAAAGATGAAAGAAATCTTTCTGAGGCACATGCCCTTTGTAAGGTGTAGTAGAATTTTCTGGGGCCAGAAGTATGGGAGAGTGATAGAGAATTCAGATATTCACATTTCTGAAAAGTACGCTCCAGGTCAGTGCTGTCCAATAGAACTGTCTGTGGTGATGGAAATGTTCTTTATCTGCTGTCCAATATGGTAGCCATTAGCTACACTGGCTACTGAGCTCTGAAATGTGGCTAATATAGCCAAGGAACTAAATTTTTATTTGCATTTTATTTTAATTGATTTAAATATAAATGGCCACATGGTGCCAGTGGGTACCTTATTGGATAGGGCAGGTCTAAGGCATTCCTGTATATTGATGTTCAGCTTTACAAGTGTAATAATTCATAAATGATGGTTGTCCCTTTTTTTATTCAAGAATTCTATCAAAGTACAGAAACACATTAAGGATAATAAACACCCATGTTCCTATAACACGGTTCTGTCACTCATTCATGAGTTGTCATATTTCTTCCCTTTTTTCTTCTAACTCAAAGAAACAGTGTGTTACTGATACAGCTAAACTCCCTTTGATTAGCACTAAAGTTATGTTTTGTGACATGAATCCTCCACCATTGCCGATACATCCCACTAGACCTTTTAAAAATAGACTTAATAACAACGACAAAAGCAAATAACCATGCAGCATGTGTTTTGAGCCAGGCACTACTCTAACTGCTTTGTATATATTAATTAATTTAATATTCATTACCTTGTAAATCTGGTTCTACTGTTATCCCCATTTTGAAGGTGAGGAAACTGAGGCACAGGGAGCTTCAAGAATGGCTTTAAATCCCTTGCCCAAGGTCACACATATGGTAAAGTAGTAGAGCCATGATTTGAGCACAGGCAGTCTGCTTCCACAGTCTGCCAGCATTCTTACTTGCTGTGCTTTACTTCCTGTCAAAGGCTTTTTCACACACACACACACACACACACACACACACACACACACACTACTATTACTACTATTTTTTATAGTGGTTTTTGAAAACCTACATAAATATAATCAGCATGCTTCATTCTGCAATTTATTCACTCAGAACTGATCCATCCATATGGATACATGCAGAGCTAATTCATTATTTTAGCTGCTGTAGAATATTCCGTGGTGAGACCATACCATTTATGATTTAGCCGCTCCCTTACTAGTGAACATTTGAGTTGAAGTTTTTCATTATAAATAATGCTGCAAAGAACATTTTTGCATAGCACTGTGCAGAAATGTGGAAGAGGGTCTCTAGAATCAGTAGGCATCTCCTTGCAGGGTTCAGAGAGAATACTGAGTTTTCTTAGACACTGCTAGATCATCCTCCAGAGTATCTAGATCATTCCCTGCTTTTTTCCAGAGGTCTGAATTTCAAAAGATAGCAAACATCTGTCAAGGACCTTTTGTTAAATTTGTATAGAGGAATTCACAAAGCTACACAATAATATTTACAACTCAAGATAGTTATCTACTCATAAAAATGATCTTGAAAGAGGATTTTTTGTTTGTTTGTTTTGGGCCTTAACTAGGGAAAACAAAATGTGGCTGTCAAATGCACTAGAGCCTGTTCCTTAATTCTTTCCTGATGTGAACAGTGCTTTAGGGTAAGAGGGAAGATGTCTGGAGGGCCTTCTGAAGCAGATTGTGCTCAGTTTAGTTTAGCTCAAGGGATATAGAACATCATAGTCCCCTTTCTTCTTCCAAAATATAAAAGTGCAAACTCCATGTTTTCCTTTTTATAATTTTTCAAATAACCTAAATGATACCTTTCAAAGCTAAATGTCTTCCCATCAGAGATAGTCAGCACCCTCCACTTTAGCCGTGGGTCTCAAGCATTCATTAGTTGTAAGAAATTAAATCTTAAATGAGAACGTGTTTTCCACAGAAACTGTTAATCTTTAATAAAGGGCTTGTCTTCCTGAGGTTGTAGCCAGTTTGTTCATTCTTTCTTTCATCCAACTGTACCCTCCTCCAAAGGGAATGATATATGAACTCCAACTTGAAGCATAGTGTTTTCTATGAAATGGCCCGTGACATGCCAACTTCATATCCGATCACGGCTAGGTACATTCATTCCTACACCCTTCCTCTGACCCAACATGGCACAAACATAAATCTCTCCATTAGACACATTTTTATATCCGTTTGGTCCTTTAAGAAACACAACTTGAAAATAGATTTCCCACAGACATCTTTTTGAGGGGATCTTATTCCTCTCTTAGGGAACTTTTCTATGGCACTAGGGGATTTATCATGGCTTACCTGTCATGACTGAGTCTCCACAGGCTTCCCTGTTGAACCCGTAGCCCACCTTCATTAATTTGCTGATCAGCAAACTGAGGACATAGCAAAATCAGAATCCAGCTTTTCATTCACTTCTTTTGAATTCTGCTTATGCTTTTCTTCAATGCAGAAAACAGTTGTGGCTTTCAGGAGACCACTTATTTAAGCCATCCTTCCCCTGTCTCCATCTGGCTGGGATTGTTTTCCATTAGAGGATCTTTTGATTGTGCCCCTCTTCTTTCTTAAAGTGTCGACCTCCCCAAGATCATCCCTGCCTTTCCCATTCAGACGACAAGTCACAGAAAGAATGTTTGTCAAACCTCAGTGAACAGCTGTAGCATTCAAACATGACCCCAATGGCTCAGCCTTTTTGATTATTTAATCTGCTTGAAGTCCAAGGCACCAAAATAAAACTGCCTTCTTAATCCGGTCGTGGCTTCTGAATTCTGTTGACTTATTAACCATGCTGTGTCAACCCTTGTCAGGTTGGGGGATGCTCACCATGGATCCTTGATCTCGGGGTCTAGCAACAGAGCCAGCAGAGTGTGTAATATGAGGACAGATTGGCCTGCTGGAGGCTGACACGGTTTCACAGTGCACATGTTTGGTCATCGAAGGGTTATTCAGCTGACATCCACGGGGATTAGCTGTGTTGACAGGGTCTTGATGCCCTGAAATTCATAGCCATGGTTTCCTTTAGTGGACATCACACTCTCTTCTCTCTGGTGCCATAGACATTTCTCAGCTGCTCCTTTGCTTGCTCCCCATCTCCTCTCCCCACCCCCTTTTGAATTGACCTTTCTGTTTATGTGACTTTGGAAATTCTTCACAATCTTTCATCATTTCCCTGATTTTTCACATATAAAACAATAAAGCCACTCCTGTGAGCATCAGGCTTCAATGAACTGTGACTTCTCTAATTGAAGCTGTTGGGAACTTTCCCACCAGGGACTGGAAGTTCTCCTTAAATGTGCCACTTGTTGAGGGTGGGTTTTAATGCTTAAAGCCGCCCTTTGGCACACTCAAATGCTCCACATGCCCACCATGACTACATGTAAGGGTAAAAAACTGCTTTTCTTGAGGCAGCAAGAAGTGTACTCCCTGGCCCCAGGTATAATAGAGGAGCTGAGTGTGGGGTTTGGAATCATGTGAATGTGGATTTGAAAGTGGCTTTACCATTCACCTTTCAGTGTCTCTGGGCAAGTGACTTGGCCGCTGGGAGCCTCATAGCCTCCTCTCTAACGTGGGGATAACAGCACTCCTGGATGCTTCACAAGATTGTTCCTAGGATTAAATAACATATCTTTGCCCAGATCACCTTACTAAATGTGCACAATTATCCATGAAAATGTCTCCTAGGACTTTCATGCTGCTAGCTTTAAAGGGCAACCTTGACTTGATGGGTAGAGGGAGATACTGACAAAAGACCAGGAAGCCTGGCCCCTCAGATTTCAAGAGAATGAAGATAAAAAATCAGACTGTGACTATCCTTAATACCCTGCTCTTGGAGATCCGTCTTGTCTTTTGGCCAAGTGAGAACCCAATATACTCATCCTGCCCCCTTTCAGGAAGAATCTGCGTACTCAGCCTGCCATCTTTTGTCCTCTCTCCAGTATTCTTTGAGCATGAGAGCTACAGTGGGGAAAAGTCAGATGTTGGTGACAGAGAGCCATTTGAATCTTAATAAGGGCTAAATGGTTCCATCTTTCCTTCCTTCCTGCCTTCCCGCCATCCTGTCTGTTTCCAGTGCAGAGAGTTTAATAATAATCATTCCTTGACGGTACATGACTACCAATAGCCCATATGTAGCCTTCAGTCATTAATTTGTCATAATATAACAAATACCTGTGAACCTAAAGCTCACTCTAAGAACTAGAAGGTTACCAATAATTCATATTCACTTGTATGACTGTTTTTCCCAGTGGTCGGCAAATATATATTTTTTTTTTTGTAAAGGGTCAGATAGTAAATATTTTAGACATTGAGGGCTAAATGGTCTCTGACGCATCTACTCAACTCTGATGTAGCATGAAACCAGCCATAGCCAATCCATAAAAACAGGAGCCTGCCTGTGTTCCAGTAAAACTGTATTTATATAAACAGGTGGAAGACCGGATCAACCCACAAGACATAGTCTGCAAACCCTGCTCTAGGTCCTTCTGTAGCCACTGCTGTCACTGCTCTATCACCATCACCCACCCCCAAATTCCACCACCCAGCTGAACATATCCACCATACTATCTCTTCATCTATAAAAAGAGGAGTCGTGGGTAGGATGATCTTGAAGGCCCTCTTATGTATAAAATCTATCATTCTGGTCAGAACACCTGAGTGGACTTGAAAGGCCCTGTATTCACAGACTTCAGGGGAAGGTTAGACAAAGAATTTGAGTGTCTTTTTGGTTTGTAGCAGAGCTATTTAAGCTGTGTGCTTGCAGAGCCCAACCAGGGTCCACATCTTGTGGACTCAGAAGCCTGAAAAAGATGAATACATTGACAGCACAGCTGGTGTAGGAGGCCAGGACACCTGCAAAGAAACGGCAGCCAACCAGAGTACTTTAATAAATGTTCGCAGTTATCCATGAGAATGTCCATGAAACTGCAGTTAAGGCCAGGCTGGGTGGCAAAGAAGCAACATACATTCATGCTGCTTACACCCTAAGGCTGTTTGGTCTTAGGCAAACTTCAGAATCTCTCTGAGTCTCAGCTTCCTCATCTGTAGAATGCAGATAGTAGCTACCTCATAGGATACAGGAGGGATCAGTGTTAAGTGCACAGCACAGGTCTGGGAGAGACCTGCAAAGCAAATGATCAAAAGTGGCCTTTCCTCTTAGCAGTGGTTATTCTTAGACCTCAAATAGTCTGGACTGGCTGCTCCTACCTAAGCTGTGAATACTCTTGGAACATGCAAAGAACATTCCCAGCTATGAGTTCTTGGGAGCAGTGGCTTACCGCGCAGAGGCGTTCTTTGGTTCTCTTTTACTCCTACTGACTCTAAATGGCGATTAAAAGATAGGCAGCGCATACTAGGACTTTGCATGTGGAGGTTGGGAGGCTGAATGATTTATTCTGTCTGACCTCAGTCCAGAGAACAAAGGGAGGGTGCGTGATCTACATGCTAATCTCTCCCTGCAGTGCCTTCTCTCCCTCCCTCCTGTAATGAACCAAATCCCAGAAGTGGCAAGTCAACTCTGCATGCAAAACAGTAACCAAGGAGAGATTCTGAATGTCAGGTCAGGCCAAGCTGCTGTCTAGAGGGAACACTCCACTGCGAGGTGCTCCTGATACCAAGACCTAGTCAAAAGTACAGGGTGTTTCCCGCACAGAAACTTACTTCAGACACACCCTCAGAGTCTGTGGTGACTGTCACACTCAGATTTCAAGAATTTCCTAGTTTCTGTCTATTACCTGTATACCTTTGTCCATGTTAAGTCAGAATGTTTCCTAATATAAATTAGTCTATTTAACATTTCACCTCACTCAAAAAAAAAAAAAAAACAATTATTAACTCCTAAAATTGATGATGTCTTCAAATCTGGCAAATATGTGATAGCTTTTTCTCCTAGGTAATGCTATAAAGCTATTTTAAAAGAATATGTTAGAGTTAAATATATTCACAGGGAGGATACTCATAATAAGTTGTTAGGTTAAATAAAGCAATTTGAATAGGAATGCACATTGTATAATCCCATTTATATTGGGGGGGGGGGGAAGTCAGTGGTGGAGGGATTAACCCTGAAAATATGTATTGGTTTGTCTAAAGACGGAATACCCTGATAAGCCAAGGGGCAGGGATAATTTAAGAAGAAGAAATGAAAATTAAATTTTTCTGTTTATAACTGTGTATTTAATTTGCTACAAACAACATCTATAGTTTTAAAAATACAAAGGAAAAGAACTGACTTTTGTTAAGTAGCAAGAAGAGGTATATTTTATTTGTTGGGACATTTGAGATGGCTTATTTCCTAGTGACCAGTTTTATTGCATGTGCAAATACAGCATTCCTAGAGTTCATATCCTCTCATCCTACAGGATTAGCCACGAAGGTGACATCTGTCTTTCTCTGCCAAATTATCTGCACAAGTCACCAAACCATATAATGCATATAAGTATTTCTCCCAGTTTTAATGTCTGCTTTGGTAAAATCGTGGCAAAGTGCTTCCCCATCCCTGCCAGTGGGCCCCCATCCAAAGCAGGTGCTATGGTGATCTGATGCAAGGGAGGCAGCCAGACTGAGTGACAGCTGCAGCCCAAGATAGTAGGAAGGGGGGAGGGTGGTACCACACATCCACTCAGAAATTTCATTTGATTATGGAAGAGATATGACATTTGTAAAATATTTCCCTAGGAATTGCAGATGACAAAATAGCACCCAGGTATAAAATTTATACAGGGCTATTTAAAAATCTTCGGTGTTATTTCCTTCCTCCCTCCCTCCCTCCCTCCCTTTCTTCTTTCCTTCCTTCCTTCCTTCCTCCTCTTTCTCTTTGAGCTTATAAAATGTATAGCAAGAAAACTAGGTATATAGTTTAAAATGTCAATCATATCATTCATTTAGTGCTTACAATGGGCCAGATATTGCTAAGGATTTGTATCAGTTAAAGTAATGTAATTGCTGTAACAAGAAAATCCCAAATCTCAGTGGCTTACCACAACAGCTTATTTATTGTTCTTAGCACTGTCCCTTTCAGGTTGACAGGGAGGCTAGGCTCTATGCATTCAGGGACCCAGGCTCATTCTTTCTTGTCATTACACCCTCTGTTTAGTTCTCGGAGCCCTCTCCATCAACTGGCTAATGTGAAAAGATAGGATCAGGCATGGACCAGGCCTGGAAATGGTACTTTTAACTTCTGCTTACATTTCAATGGCCAGAATGAAATCACATGATCATATCTAACAGTAAGGGAGACTGGGAAATATAATCTAACTATGTGCCTTGGAAAAAGAGGAGCCATACATGTTGGAGAGCATCTCTGCTTCCACATTTTGTTTGTAATATCTCACTTAAAGGTGACAGCTCACTAGTCTATAAGCTTAAGATGGTTTCTTGTATTTCTTCCCCTAGTTTCTACAGTACCACATAGTAGGTTTATTAAGTAAATGCTGAATGAATGAATGAATGAATGAATGAATGACAAACCTGAGGGACAGAAGCTAAGTAATTTGCCCAAGGTCTCTAGCATATTTATTGCAAATACATGAATCATGAGTATCCACGTTAGGTACACTATTTAGGGAAACTATAGTTTTACGTATTTTATGTCTTAAGCTCTTTTTTTTTATATAATCCATTAAGCTACAAATTTAATGATCTAAAAGCTTTAACTCAGAAGATTAGAACATGGTTTCCTTTTGAGGTGTTCAATGGAGAATCAAGGCATGTGGGTTCTCTAGTGAGAAGGTGGGAAGGATGTGAGCCCCTCCTCATTCTTGCTTGCCTTTATACTAAAGTAAAAATTGAGGTTCAAGGGCTACCTACAGTCCATCAGTTTATTTCACATGACTCTCTGTGGAATTTAAACTCCCTTCACCTGGCATTTAGATGTCTGATAAAATTAGTAGAGTAATGGATTTGAAATAAAATTAGTGGAGTAGTTCATATTAGATGTGTACGTCCAATCCCCCAAAACTAAGGGAGACAGTGGCCAAAACGTATGAGACTGCTTTTCAAGGTCCACTTGTCCACAGAGCCTAGATCTGAGCTAGGTGCTGTGGGAACGAGGAAAGACATACCACACTGACTTTTGGCCTTCAAAGAACTTAACTAGTTTGTAGGGTACTATTTAGCAATCTTTATTTATTAAGTCAGATGCTATGCTGATCCTCTCATCACCTTGAATCTGTTACCCATGAGAAGACTGGGTATGACTTTGTTGGACACATGCTCCTCAACTCTCCAGAACCAAGTCTCAGAAGTATTTTGGCTGGTAGCAGAGGCAGACCAGACCTAGATGCAATTTTTTTTTTTTTTTTTTTTAGTATGTTCACTCTGCACTGTCAAGTTTAGAGGAAGTACAGACTTCCCATTCCAATGTCATCCCAACCTCAGCCTTCTAGCGCTCAGTTTGTCTGCATACAGGATGTATCCGAAGATAAAGATGCATTTCAGATAAGTATGATTAAAGGTAATTAGTGAGCTCATGCAGCTGGTAGAATAAACATAGACAGATGCTGGTTGATATAAAGCTAATGAAAGAAACAAAAGGATCAAGAAACATGGCAGCTTAGGAAGCCTGGCCAAGGCCTCACACTGACTAGTTTTACTTAGATCTTTTGATTGACTACTTTTGTCCCTGCCCCAAAAATATAAATTGGAATCAAATTCATGTTTGATTGTTTGTTCATGTTACCTATAAAATGAATGGTTTGTGCAGTTCTTCTTGGTGAATCTTTATCTATTTTTGTGCTTTTATTATAACATGATAGTTCAGTTTCTGAAATAAATGACAATGTGTTTTTCATACTTTCAAGTTATAGCTTAGTGTATGTATATTGTGTTGCAGTAATAAATCTGTTTTTCCTTTTTCTCTTTAAAGTTTGCTCTATGTTAGCTCTTTGATACATGTAGCTTGAAATGTTCTGGAAAACACAATTGTCTCAAACAGGACTTATACTGTAACCCACCAATTCCTGGAATTTAGGAATATTTTTTGTTATTCTAGCCTTCATCTGTCTCACCATTTCATTTTAGAACAGAGTCTCAGTTATAAAAGAGAATCCGGAGTGAAACCATCTAGGTACAAATGCTGCCCTCCAACATTTACTGGGTGTGTGACTTTGAATAAATTACTTAACCTCTCTGATCTTCAATTTAATCATCTAAACAAAGGAACCCTGGCAAAACTGGCAGATTTGCAATATTAAATAATATTTTTATGTAAAATTTTAGCAAAAATGCCTCTGCACATAGCATGTACATTAGCTAGTATCCCCTATTATTGTGTTTGTATGATATGTATCAACTAGGCACTTAGCCTGTATCTATATGCACTAATCTGTTTGGAACAAAAACCTGTGAGTTAAATGCAAAGGACCATTTTGCTGTTGTGGCAGAGTTAACTATCTTTTTGGATTATAAAGCTTGTCTGTGAATGTGTATTTGCCTAGAATCAGCTGCAATCTAAGTGAATTTATGCTCTACATATCTCTGCTTGTCATCAGAATAATTCCACAAACAAAAGAAAGTTGGCCGTTGGTGTCATGTGACTGCAGCCTTCATGTGGGACTTTTGTTAGCAAAATAAAGGTCCTGCATTGACTTTGATGCAGCCGCTAACCCAGTTTATAATGAACAACTTCCCATTTCGGTCTAGTAGCAATGTTCTCATCCTTTCATTTAATCCAAGTATCCCATATTGGCCCACCTACTATGCTTGTACTGTTATTTTTAAAGATTTACCTACCGATCTTTCCTCTAGTCAATCCCTTGTTGGTAGGGGCCCTGTTCCCCATCCTTGCGTAATTAGCAAAAACATGTAGTCATCTCCCTAGGGCTGTTTAACTTTCATCATAAAGCATGACTATCAGAGTTTCGAGGTTGATAGGAGTGGAAACATTTGTGTTCAACAAGCAAGCTCCTTCATGTGTTGTCAACATTTCATTTGTGATTCTAATGAGGGCCGAGGAGAAAATAAACTTGGTGTACGGCTCTCCACTGCTACAGCTGATGTTTATAAGTCCATGGCCCCGAGTTGCTCTTAGCATGAAGACATTTGGAAATGCAGCTGTGAGCTGCTGCTGTGTGTGGTGAAGAGCTAAGATGGTTAAATCTACTGAGACATTCCTAGGAATTGCAATGTAGGTGTTTACTTCTTAGGGACTGGCATTTCTCTACTCATTGGTGTTTTAAATGTCTCCTGAAGACAAAAACACCCTTATCTAAAAATAGGGTATATTAGAGGCACTCTCATTCTTCACCCCTATTTCATCTCATCTCTGAAAGTCTGTCATAGATTTCATTCGCTATTATTTCTTTATCAAGAAGATATCTCTTGGGTGTTCCTTATCTGTTAAGCTCTATGTTTGGGGATATTATAAGCATGAAAATAAGACACAGCAAAGTAGGTAGACCCACAATCTAAATGGCCCCTACAGTCTAGCAAGGAGACCAGCATTCATAATGCAGCCACACAAATATAAGAAAAACTGAGGCTGTGAAAAGTGCTAGGAAGTGGAGGTACATGGTACCATAAGAGAATACAGTTAGGGAATCTGATTTGGGATATTGGGGCAGCCATTCTTATGGATTTTATAACTAGTTTGCAATGGAAGGATGGGCTAGAGTTTACTGTAGGGAGGGGAAGGGACAAGAACCATTTCAGGTAAAGACATGGCTTATGTAACTCTCAAAGGACAATGAGATGGCTGTGTACCCTGGGAGCTGCTGGGAGCCCAATGTAGCTATAACACAGAAGGTGAGGAAAGAGGTCAGGTGAGAAGATACTAGAGAAGAGAGAGGCGAAGAAACTGGTTGTTGACCCCTCCATCCCCAGTATCCACTATAACTGTATCATTAATATTAGAAAGAGCTATCTCTTTTTCTACTTCTACCCTCCACACATACACCATTGCAAACATGCAGCTGTCTATTGCTGGGGTCAGAATTAGAGCACTGCAGTCTGCAGTATGCCCTGTAATATACTTTGGGAGGAGCCGGCACTTCAAGGCAGTGTCCTGTGGCAGCTCCACCATCTTACCAAAGCTAGGGAAATGCATCTCACTGTCCTCTATACAGATGTAGAGAGGATTGCAATTTGGCAAGCATTACAAAATCTCAGTGCACTTTTATCAAATCCTGAGCTTTTACTTACAGTTTGTGGTTTTGAGCCAATCCATTCCACACCTGCCTGAGGAGTGGCAGAGTGGAGTTGTCATCCTCCCCACACAGGGGCATGAATCAAGTGCAGTGGAGGATGAGCCAGCCCTTCTGGTGCTTGGAGGCTAGGTTGATGGGACAGAACTTTCTCTCCTGAGCGTTCATGTATTTGTTAGTGTGGATATGATACCCAGCAGACAAGGGATGGCAAGCAAGTGCTTGTGTGCCACAGTTTCATGCTTTGTGGGCCCAGATGGCCCTACCAGTGGCCCCATGGTCCCCAGCATGGCCTTGAAATCCTTTCCGGCTCAGCATTTGAGGCAAACAACAGCAGACAACTGGTGGCATCATGCTGACATAATCCTTGTTGCTGTCCCTGAAGCAAATCCTTGTTATCTGCAAATCTGAGTTGTAAGTCTGGAATACAAGTGCCATTTTGCTGAGGGAAGAATTTGGATCAAGCATCAGGAAGCTACTGACCCAGCTCCATCTACCCCCCAACTTCTACATCTTGATGTAAATTTGGTGTTTTCTCCTTGTCCTTGTGAGTATGGTAATTTTTCTACAGTGATAAGTTAATTCTTTAGTTTTTAAAATGGCCTTCAAAAATGAGAAAATTTCAGGGCATGTTGAAAAAGGAGTTAGGTTGTGGTCTGTGTGTTTGCACAGGAAATCCATGGTTTGCACTAGAAATATGATTCCAGAAAAGTCAGAGGATGGTGCAGGCATTTCATATTTCTGACTTGGGCACATGGACGATCCCCAGATAGAGCTCTCTGTGATTGCCAAGCGTTTGCTGGGAGCAATGGGTCAGCCATGAGCATCATGTAGGTTAGCTCACTGAAACTTTCCCTACTCGACATGTCCACTGGCTTCAGAAACTGAAGTGCCCAATCCAAAAGTCAATCTGAAAGGATAACAAATGTTGGACAACAAACTGAGACCAAGAAGAAACTGGGAATCTAGTTCCCTATTTATTTCTCCATGCTTCCTTATAACATTTGGGATAACTTGGCAGTTAAGTAGCAGCTTATTTTTTGTTTAGCTCTTCTGTATAGATAGATATCTGATTGCTCTAACACAGTAAGTCTCTAAATTCTCTGGGCAGAATCAAAACATCTAGAACTCACAGAACACTCAGAAAATCTAAGACATAGAGTTCTTTACCTGAAGACAATCATGAATTCTTTTATCATTCCAGGAGTGGAACTATTGTTTTATATCTTACTGAAGAAAAAAACGAGTTTTGGTGAGAATGAGTCACTTCCAGAGATTGGTTTGTAAGGAGTAGAGCTAGGACTTGAACCCACATCCATCTAATTTCAAAGCCTTTTACCTCCAGCGTTTTTTGTCTCATCTCATTCTTACCAACCCCTTCCCTTTCATCGGGGGAAAAGCAGAATGAGGGTCCTAAAAGAGACTTAGCCCAGACAAAACAGACTTGGTAGAAATGATACTTTAACTGCCACCCCTCCCCCATGACTTCTGCCCTTGTAGGTCCTTTGCCCATTGCTTTTTCAGGCCAAGGGGGCCACCAAGAGAAGAGGAGAACCTGCTGCCTGTCTGTAGCGGCTACAGGGTGGGGAAAGGGTTCTGGGGCTGGAAGTGAGGAAAGCAGGGTACTTTGTGCATGGAGTTAGCACTAATCTGGTCCATCCCCAGAACGGCACTATCAGTCAGATCTCGGACATATTCGTCATGGCTGTTCCCCTGTTTAGAAGCTGCCCCTGCAGGCCCACCCTCTCTTCATGGCTGGGCAGGAAGGGGAGAACTCTTTTTGATCTTTAGACCGGTAGCAGGAGAAGCATGGCATTTCATGGACCTGTTCCTTCCCCTCCACCCAGTTGAGTGTTTGGACAGCCACAGGAACAAAGTCCCTTGGCTACGCTTACTTTAGAACCTCTAGACTCAAGATAGAGCATGTCCTGGAAGAAAGAAGTGAAATGGCTGCCTCCTTCACACTGAAGGATCTAGGTCATAATACAGAGGAGGGGATGCCAAACTCACCTATAAAGATAAGTCAATCACAAAGAGGGTAGGAGAGAGAGAGGATGGAGCTAAACTGATGGCCAGCCCACTGGACAGCTGGACTTCTGTGGTCAGAAAAGAACCACTCACTCACCATGTTGGTTTCCAGTCTCTGTCCACAACTGCATGCCCTGGATAACAGACATTGGCCTGGAAACAGACCAGCTAATTTTGAAATATATCCACAGTTTAAAAAAAGTAAGACAGGTAGCTCGTGGGAGACTGTTTTCTACTTATCCTTCCTCAGAAAAGAAAATTTTTGAGTCAAATAGTTGTGAATAGGGAATGTATGACTTTTAAAATATATATTCGACTTCCCTGTAGTATAGTATACTTTGATGTATTAAAATACAGCTCACCCCACTCAAAGTACTGCCTTGGTGCCTAATGCCGTAAAATTAAACTATTCCTCGCTGATATTTTATTAAGCTCCACCAGCATTTCAGACGCAGACATCTCATAGAGCTTCAGGCCATATGTTTTATGTGCTGTCAGGGTGAACTCTGACTTCAGTTGGTAAAGCCCCCTCCCCAGTTTTTTTAAAGTACAGCATTTTCAAAAACTTTGCTACAGGCCGCTCCCAAATTAAGGACTGTTGAAAGTAAACCATCTCTGGTTGTGTGAGTACGAATGCAAAACAAAGTTGTCTTATGAAAAGAATGAAAAATAAGAATGTTTCTTGGATATCATTTTTGCATTTAACCGTGCAAAAATTTTTCACCATTTTTGGGGGGCCATTTTGGGGGGTGGAGTGTTTTTGAAACCCACATGCAAAAAAAGGATATGTATTTAAGCACAATGAGTTCAGTTGTCTAGCAGGGAGTCAAAGGTACCTGTGTGTTTGCATTTTAAGAAATAAATGGATGTAGCCATAAATGCCGATCCTCTTAACAAGACTAACTTCGTCATTTAATAAGGGAGATTATTTCATAAATTTAAAACCAGTTAACACGTTTAAAACTTGATAAGACAAGGCAATCCTGGTATGTTTCCTGTTCTCCAGTGATTAAAGCAAATCGAACGCTGGGCTAGGGGAGGTTTTCCATGGTACAAGTAATGCTGTGAATGTTTCTCCTGGTAATGCAATTAGGAAATATTGGCCCCAGCTAATGTAATTTAAACAAAACATGTTGTCCTCGTCAAACTTGTTCAAGTTGTTAAACAGGCAAAGCCTTGTCCAAAAAGTTAAAAAACAGGGGCATATAGTGTTTCCATGGAAACTCTGTTAAAATACTGATTTGTGGATATGATCATAATCAGCCCCATAATCTAATATGACTGAATTAAATGAAAAAGAATCTCAGTTATGAAGTAAGCCCCCTGTGTAAGAGTATTCTTACACATGCAGAAAACATATGGATCCTGACACTATTTTCAAACTACTTATTGGCGCAGGGATAGAGCTTTAATACTTCGGTTTTGTCTGTCAATTTTCCCCCCCTCCATTCATTGTTCATCGCGTTTATAATGCTGGGATTATGTGGGTGAACAATAAAGTCTTGATGACATTTGGAGTTTTCGATATGTATCATTGCTCCCCAAACATACCCCATATATTGTTTTCATTGTCTCTTGTGACAAGAGAAGATAACCCATAAGGTTTAACAATTTGTGGAACATTACAAGATTAAGTTTTATTAAGGTAATAATTTCTTTTCTGCTAATGTGATCTTTGTAGAATTCTAACTGTGGTAGTTTTAAATGGATACCTTTGACCTCTAGAGGAAAAGGCACTAATCCAAGAGCTGGGGTGAGTGTCCCTGGAACCCTAGGCAGAGACTTCAAGGACTTTCACTGACCTCCTAACTGCACATTTCTGTGGCTCAGTTTGCACCTGTCTATGCTGTAGTAAAAATTGAAACTACTCACCATGGGATAAACTTCAGCCTGGTGGAATGTCAAAGACACCTGTCTTTCAGCAAACGTACTTAATTTATTTGGAATTCTGTTCCACTGTGAGATCATAGGTGGCATTTGCGGGATCAGTTTCCATATTGCAAAAACATGTCCTCAGTCATGTATGAACGTCAGATGGGTTTACTGTGTGATTGTTAACAAGAACCTGGCAATCATCGATGTCTTAGCCATGAGCATCCAAGAGCATCTATAGAAAGAGTACTGTGACAGTGCAGTGACACACTAATGTACCCCTACACAAGTATGTCAGCACATTTCATACCTCTGTGGTCCCCTGATGCGTGGAACAGGGTCCCAAGGTCTCAGCATGTCTGAGACTCACTTTTCAGGTGAAGAAATGCTAAATAGAGTCAGACAGAACTCAAAGATTCAGACCTTGACCCACGGAGCAGGAACTGGCTCCTCCCTAAGTTTTCCCATCCACCTCCCAGAGCAGCTGCACCTTCCAGGTGTGCACACTTTCTAATTAGGGCACAGAGAGAAACAGGCAAGGTGAGATGATGTAAGTTCAGGCCAGAGTCTGGTGCCAGGAGCTCAAATCTGCTTATTACCTGCTCCTGTCAATGCTTTGCTTTCTATTTCTAACTAATTTGGTTTTATAACAAAGTTATAGAACAAATACATTAACATGTTTTTTTTTTTTAATTGGATAGTACTTTAAAAGCTTACAAAGATAAAAGCAGGCTCCTAACCCCGACTCCCCCACCACTCTCAAAGCCTGGTCCCACTCCCTGTAGACAACAGCTTCTGCCATTCTTAGCATCTCTATTTCTCATTAGCAAATTGAGATTACTGGGTTTTATTTATTTTTAGACATTACTTATTTACTTCTTTAAATAAGTGGATGCTTTGTACTTTTTATACCAGCCCTTCTAGCCCTCTCCCTGTTTTATCAATACAACTATGTATCTATTTCAGTTTTGAATAATTAGACAGAGATTTTATTATTAGAACCATCTATATCTATTCCCTAGTATGTTAAATGGAGTACTATTGTGTGTTTCCTTTTTTTATGACATGTTTCCCTGGGCTGAAAAATCCCCCGTACTTTTATTTGCTTAGTTTTCCTTCTGCTCATCACTATTTTTTCCCCATGTGTTTCATCAGATATCTCAAATGCCCAGTGTTAACTATTTTCTAAATATTCAGTGTTTCTGCCTATTTCATCATTCTTTGGAGAGACCCTGCTCTGTGCATCCTCTGTCATCCTGTTCCATCTGGATAATTGCTCTTCAGGCAGGCTGGTCAGTTGGACTCCTAAGACTTCCCTTCATCCCCCCGTTCCTCTGTTGTAGCCTTCTCTCCCCTAGACCCTGTCTTCCCTTTTCCTGAATTAATCCCTCATTTCACTCACAATCATTCTCCATTGTTTGTTTGTTTGTTTGTTTGTTTTTAAGAAAAGAAGATAAAATTTCTTCAGTTCTTGTAGCTCTGAGAATGTCTTATTTCACTCCTACACATGCTAATCATTTGGCTGGGTATAGGATTCTGGGCTGGAGATCACTGACCTTCAGAACTGTGAAGTATTTGCTTGATTTTCTTTTGAATGTCAGTGTTTTTGTTAAAAAGTCCGATACCTTTCTAATTCCACACCCTTTAGTACAACCAGCTTTGCCCAACTTCCATCCCAGAAGGTTTCAGAATGTACCCCTTGTCGCTAGTGGCCTGAAATTCCTTGCCACCCTGTCCCCCTCATTTATCATGCTGGACATTTTGTAAGTTTCTTTGATTTACATATGCGTATCCTTCAGTTCTGGGAAATTTCCTTACATTTTTTCCCCAAGTCTTATTGTTTTATTTTCTGAGAGATTTTTTTTGAAACTCGTTTCTAATCTTAGATTTATTTATCTTGACTATTATTTTAAATTTCCAAGAAGCTTTTTCTTGTTCCAAGGACACAATATCTCTTTTGATCTCTGAATATATCGACTAAGAGTTAGTGTCACTAACTCTTTGCTCAGCCCAATGGAATCTCAAGTTGTCTAGTTTGGTCACTCCCTTACCCACAAATGTAGGTGTGAAATGCTTCCCTATCACTCTTCTATTACATGCCTACAATCCCCCTTCCCTTTTCTCAAGATTACATTATGAGGATGTGGGGAATCAGAGAGGGATCTGGCAGCGTTTGCAGTAAGTTACTCCCTCTGGACAGTCAACAGACAATGCAGCCAAGCTGGTGGAGTGCTGGGGTGCTGTTAGGGTGGCGAGAAGTCCTCCTTGTTGGCATGAAGGAGGGGCTTTACCCACTGCTCTAGCTGCTTCTCCTTGCTTAGGTCCTTCACCACTCCCATTCACCCAGCTGTTTCCAAACAGCAGAAAAATTTATGCCCTGCCTCATTATCATTGAATCTAATGTGCCATGATAAGAAGTGGAACTTCTACACATATAAAAAGCAATATACCTTGATGTACATGTACTAAAAGCTTCAAATGTCATTTCTCTCATTGATCCCCTGGGCTTGGTTGGGCACCCCTTTTTTATGTTCTCATATAATCCTGTACATGTGTTTCAAAACATAATGGTCACTGGTTGTGTAATATATGTGTACCTCAAGAGATTTTAAGCCCAGAGAACACATGGGCTGTACCTGTCACATTCTTTGCTGTGACATCCAGCACAGAACATGCTCAGTCAGTATCTTTTGAATGAAGAGGTATAAAAAGGGGGAAGGAAGTAAGCAAAAGGTAGAAGCAATATGAGGAACTATAACAGTAGGAAAGAAGATGAAGTCTCTTAGGAATAATCCTCCCAGAGGATAATAAAAGTTAAAAGTTCAATTTAACAAAGAAAATCAGGTTCACCTGCACCAATGCCTTGCTCCAGAATTCCAAATAATGACAGTGGCTCTGTAACTTCATGGGAACCAGCTCCAAACCTAGAAGGAGCAAATAGTCTGCCCAACACTGGAAAAATATATTGCTTTGCTCTCTTCTCCCTTGAATGAAAATAATCTAACACTTTCTTAAATACTTGAAACAAAGAAAGTGATAAAAAGTAAGAAATGACACTTGAGAAGCTGATGCAGTTTTATAAAAAAATCCTGGGACCCAGCTGAGTTACTCATAGGGCACAGAGCTTGAGTGTGAATGACCTTTAGCTGTAATAGTAATATCTATTGTTAAAAATAGTTAAGCATTGTGAAAAATTAATCTGCCTCTGATTACAGTGCATTTAAAATGATTAGAGTTACCCGGAGAGCCTTAGGCAGGGAATCTGCAGCTCTTTGCTGTTGCTTGCTCTAAGCAACAACCATTCAAGGAGGATTTCAATGTTTTGCTATAGGAGCAGTTAGAGAGAGAGAGAGAGAGCGAGAGAGCACGTGTGTTAGAGTTCCAAGGAGACTTTGTGGATCTGAGCACCTGTTGTTGGAAATAGGACAGTAAATTGCTGACTAGCTGGAAGAAGGGTCACCATTAATCCTTCTGGAACCCTAAAAGAGCGTGATCTTCTGGGGGAATATTAAAATATCAAGGTTAACAATTATTCAGCTCTCACTATGTGCCAGATATTGTGCTAGATCTTACTTTATCACCAAGCTTTTATAACCAAATGGAGGGAAGTTAAGCCTGGATTCGAATAGTGAACCCACCATTATTCTGTGTGCTTCTTGAGTTTTTCAGTACACTAAGGAACAGAAAAAGATTGGAGTAATCTTTCAAGCAGTGCTAAGATAAACCTAAAAATTACAGAAAACAAAGAGCAGAAAAGGTTGGAGGTAGGACTTGCCAGATAGGGAGAAAGCAAAGGAGTACCAGAGTCAGGTTGAGTTACCAAAGCAGGGTAGGACTTTGCAGGAGTCGCTGGGGCATTTTGCTAAAGATCTGCAAGAGAATATCATGTCTAAGGGATAGCAGCATAGAGCCACAGCATTCTAAATGCTAAGTATCCCCCAGTGGCGTAGTATCCTAGGGAAATACCCTACTTACAATGAGGAGATGGTAGAGACCTGCACTGTGCAAAGGAAATCTTTCCTCTGGCTGTACCCTATGAAGACAGGAGGTCTTGGCCTTATCAATCAGGACTTGATCCTAGGAAAAGAAGCTACTTTAGGTATTTCAAATATTAAGAGTTTGAATATAGGGAACCAGAAACTTTTGTAATCACCAAAGGGTGGAGAATGTGGGTTGCGAAGCATCAGTGCAGATAGTTCTCAAGAACTCTCTTGGAAGCTCCTTCAAACCTCACATCTGCCAACACATCTGCCCGCAACTGCCTTCAGAGCACCATGGCCTCTATCTCTTTGCTGCCAATCTAACACTAGCTCTCTCACCCGCAACTCTAATCTAGAGCTGCACATGGCAGGGGGGAGGGTGGGCAGGACTCTGGGAAATGCAATCCTAACTCATCTTCAGTGCAGGACAGGCCTTCTAAGGAGGAAGTGGCAATGTCCAGTTGAATATCACCCATCAGTACCCTGGAACTTATGACTTCATGTTACAAGGGCATTCTATTTGCCCCACCCTCCCCCTACTTACCCTCGTTGTCTTGGTGAGGGGATGAGATAGGGAGCATATTTCTTGGAAAAGTTTAAATATGGCATCAGCCTAAGGTCCACTCCAGGTAACCTCCTGAGAGCCCGTTAAGCTGACTTGTTCTCTCACTATATCAACTCACACTCTGCCTCAGTAAAAACTGCGGAATTCTTGATAGTCATCGATGGGAAGTAATTAAAATTGTCCTGGAAGGTGAGCAACCTGGTCATTCGTGGAGATGCTTGTGTTTGCCTTTATCATTATCCACAATATGGTTACTGAGAGAAGTTAAAGGGCCTGTGTGTGTTCAGCTGGTCTGGGAAAAGGTACCATGTTTCCTATAAAGGTTCTACCAAGAGCATCAGTGTGGTCATGCTGACCTGGCATCGCTGCACGATGGCCATGGTTACCTGGGGAGCCGCGCTGGATGGATAGTGAGGCTCCCTTGGAAGGAGTACCAGGTCTGATTGGTGTTGCTTGACGTGAAGTCAGGAAGGTCAGCATGCATGCCACGGATTTGCGCTCCATGCCACTGCTGTCATCAGCAATCGTGTTTGACTGTGTTCGTGGAAGTGCTTATACGATGGATCTCTGTACATGAGGATAAGATGCTCATCTCCTATTGGAAGGAGGCACTAACTTAGACTACAGTTGCATTTTTCAGGATGCCATCCATTGTAAGCAACAAAAAACAAACTCTGTTGCATAAGTAAAATAAGCGAATTAAAGAAAGTTCATTATTTGAATTATTGGTGTGGTGGAAATTCATTATTTCATAACTAAAAGTCCAAAGCTTCAGGTATAGTTGATCCAGGGCTCAGTTGAAGTCACCAGGATTCTTAGTCTCTTGTTTTACTTGTCTTTGTGTGGGCCTTATTCTCAAGCAGAGTCTCTTTGTGCAGTGCCCCCAAGCAATCATCTGACCAGCCTGGCAAACTCAATGGAAAGAATCCTCTTATTTCCTGAAAGTTTCAGTTCCAAGTCCTGGGGCTGGCTCTCACTGGCAAAGCTTGGGTAGGTGCCCATCACTGTGGCACAGGAAGATGCATTCCTATGCCTCCGCTTAGGGGGCAAATCCTACACAAACCACATGGATTGAAATTGAAGGCAGGACAGCTCTCTAAAGGAAATGGTATGGGTGTGGGTAAGGGGGGGGGGGGTGGAGCTCTGCTACCCAAAAAAAAGGGCATGCGTGCCCAGCTGGCAAAAGCAACAGCTGTCTGTTATTCCAGCACAGCTGGAGTTCGAATTAGTCTAAGCCATCTCTGAATCATCTCAGTCAAGTTGCTAACTTCTAGTTACTGATTTATATAATAAGTAGGTTGGGTTCAATGGTTCACTCCACCATTTCCAACTCAACTTCTGCAGATCTACCCACCTATGCCACAGCCAAATAGACTGTACTGGGATGTGGTCCATTAGCAACATTTTGAGCAAGTGCATTGGTTGCTTATTTGAGGTCTAATTGTGTTGCAAAGTGGCAAAAAGTAGTCAGAAATATCGCCCAATGTTGTTGTTCAGGATCTCAGAAAAATTCAAAAATTTGAATGGACACACTCCACGGAAGTGACCATCGTCTCAGCCACAGACAGGTACCTCCTGTTGGAGCCTAGATTTCTTTTGTCTGCAATTCTCTTGGAAACAGGGCCCCCGCCAAACTCATCTGGTGCTCTGTGCTCTGAGTAGAAGGAATTATTTTTACGAGGCATTATTCATGTCTAGTCTACCTGAGGGCCACCCCAAACAGTGTTTCTGTAGCTATTAAAGGCTTTATCGGGCACACTGCGTCTCTAGCAGTTTCCTTTAGGGGAAAAGAAAAAGATTCCTCTTGAAGTTTACCACCTCCAGCGGCAATTTGCTGCCCATTTCAGGGCCATGTTAAGTGGTTGGCACCTGAAAAAAGGGCAGTCTTTTTCTTTTAAGTGCAGCCGGAAAATGGGAGTCATAAGCGAAAGTGGGGAACCGGGAGAAGTATTTCCATGCCGTAGAGGTAGCTTTCTTGTTTTGTTGTGAGCTGGCAAACTTCAACATGCTCAAGCAACGTTTTGTCAGATTTCTTAAATGCTGAATGTGGCACTGGCCCAAACGAATGTAGATGTTATTTTAGTGCTAGGAGAGATTTATTTTAATGTACAGATGCAGCCACTACAAAGGCCCCTTTTAATCGAATGGGGGCTCTGTTCCTGGCTCTTTTACTGTCTGCAACCCCCCTCCTCATTCTAGGGAACTGGCGTATGCTGTGAAATTGCAGAGTATCCCCTCCTTCCCTCTTCATCTCTCAAGGCAATGACATAAGTGGTGACAATAATTATAATTAAGATGCTTTGTGTAAGAAAAAGCAGTTTGCAAGGCTCCCTTCCCTTTCACAGCTTGCCTGGAATTCAAAGACAGCGCTGCTTGATAAAAGAAAGCACACCAACAGTAGAGCTGACTTGCCTAGCTCCAGGCTCCAGCAGAGCAGCCCCGAGAGAAGCTTTCCTTATCGAGGACCTCGATTCTCTAAGCACAGAGGAAGCTGCTCCTTTACTGCTCACCTCTGAGATGGGAAATCCAGCAGTTGAGCTGAGCCTCAGATACCAATATCTTGCACCTTGATCGAAGCCAAAATAAACGGGAAGGGAAGCACAGAGGAAGCCATGGCGACATATGAGGTTTGGCCCAGCCAAATCTATGCTCTCAAGGCAAGACGAAAGCAGAGGAGCCACAGACAAAATCAGAGTGGGGTGTAGGCTTGAAGAAAACGGGAAATAATCACCAGACTCAGTGGCAGAGGAGAAAGTAAAGCCAGGACAGTTCTCATTCCTATCCCACCCAAGGCCCCCTATTTATAATAATTTGTAATATTCTCTTTACTATCCCAAAATGAAATACATGGAAAATATAACCATTTTTCCACATGCAAAAAAAAAAAAAAAAAAAAAAAAAGCTACAGACTACTGCAACTATAGTATCAAGAAATAAAAGGAGAGTAGTTTATAATAGGATAATATATATTTTAACGTGTACATGCTTGGGTACAGCTATAAGAGGAGGCAGACAGAAGTAGCCAGAAGCTTGTGTGGAATCCCTGTAAACAGAGTGGCTGCTGTACAGACATCTCAACCACAAACCATGCCTCCTTGGGGATGGATTCTCTGAAATAGCCAGGTTGCAGGCACACAAAACATACTCATCTCTCTCTTTCACAGGACTGTAGTTACATTTTTTGGAAATTCCATGTGCAAGGCATACTTTGATTTAGATTGAAACAGAGTTCATTCAGTTCAAGGCCTAGATATGGGCCATGCTTTCCAAGCACATAGAACCAGGCAGAGCACCAGAAGCACTGAGGGCATGGAACCATTCTTGGTTGGGGGCCGTCCCATGAAATATAGGCTTTCTAGTTATTGTGGCAAGCAAGCTACGAACTTCCAAAGCAGCCCCTAGGGGGTGATGCAGCCTCATTGAGAACCACAGGGGAGGTGGGGGGCTGCAGGCATCTGAGTCAGGCTATGGTCTAATGTCCCAGTTCCGCCAAGTCCTAGCAGCTGTGTGACCCTAGTTAAGTGACTCCATTTTCTGCATCATATCCTTAAAATGGAGAGAACATCTTTCTCCTGAGATTGCTGAAAGGCCAAGTGGGATAATGCTAGTTGGGCACCTGGCCCCAACCGTGCCCTGCATGTCCCCTGTGATTAGGGGCAGCTCCTGCAGCCCTGTGTGTCCTGGGCCATGTCTCCTCCATGTTAACCTGCCTCCTTAGAGACAAAGGATGTTGTTTCTGCTCTGCAGTGTCTCTCATGGGCATAGGTTTCCTTTGTGCTTCAGACTCTTTTCTAAGGAGCCGCCTTTTCTGTCTTCTTTCTTCAGAGAGTGGCAGCAAGTGTGAAGGCAGGAGGCTTTGAAAGGTGCCATAAGCATCTTAAGATCTCTTTTTTGGCTTCCAGGAAACTGGTCAGCTCGCAGAAGTTGGAAAGAAAAATGTAAACATAAAGCAAAATTTGTGAGGCAATATAAAGCAAAATATGTGGATTTATTAGTCTTATATTAAGCAGAAATTATTCTTTTCTACAGGGATAGGCTCATTAAATACATATTCTTTTTAAGTAATTTTAGGTGACTCCTTTTATTTCATTCATTTTTAGATATTTGTTTCTTGCGCTTCAAAGTCAAAAAGATATGGGTTCAAATCCTAGTTCTCCCAGAGTCCCTCCCAGCTTCCAAAATGGAAATTTCTATCATGAGTCTTCCAGCTTGGCCATTCATAAACGTCCGTGTCCTCAGCTGTAAAACAGAGGGGACAATGACAATATCTACCTGTGAGGATTTTACCAAATCTTCAGATTTTAAAACCCTCAGGAGAGTTAGGAATGTTCTGGGTAGTTGCACATACACCAGATCTAGCTTGCTTACCTTTTAGCAAACAAGATGAAACATTCCACAGTGGTTTGAAGCCCCATGTTTCTGCAGGTCACATGGGATCTACAAGAAGTCCAGGCCAGCAAATGAAATTAATCTCAGGCCTCAGATAGAGGGACCTCAGCTACTTAGCAGGCAGATTGGTGAGTTACAGACACACAGTGCATCATTCTTGGAAAAACTGTGTGGAGACTCAGCTACAGGGAAATGGAACAGAGTATGTATTATATTAGATATTGTACATATTTAATGTATATTAACTGTTCCTCTTCATGTATATATGTGACATTTATTGACTGTTTACTACATGCCTGATACTGTGCTAGGGTCATGACATGCATTAGCTCACAACCATCCTCAAAGGTATGCACGACTCCTGTCCCATTGTGCAGACGAGAAAACTCATGGGAGGGCACACTGACTGTATGTGAGACAGGCAGGACTCAGACCCAAGTTTGTTTAACATTTTTCAACCTGGGCATAAGTGTAAGGAAACAGACACAGATGACAACGAAGAAACTACTAAAATTATGGGGCTTCATAACATTGCTAAGGCTTCTCACCTATAGAGATGATACTCTTGAAATTCCCCACCCCTAGTACAGACAGCGCTGAGCCAAGATCATGGGGCACTGCCGAGGCCCCAACGCATGGCAGGAAGATGACCGTGTTATGGGTAGAGAAGAGGTACTGGTCATTATGATGGGACCCTCAGAGGACCCCCATAATCTTTTCCAATTGAAGTCTTTTGTCCACATTGAAAGGTCTAATTTCCACCAAGCAGGAGAGGAGTATCCATTGCTCCCCCGGCCTGTGAAGAAAGCGGATGGGACACTAGAGGCGGCCTCGGGCATCTGCCCGTACAGCCATTACAGCAGACTCTGAATTACTCTGAGAGGAGGGTGGTGGCGCTCAGTCCCGACAGCCCTGGGCTCTGTCCCAGGATTGGCTTTGAGTGGACCTAGGAGATGACATCTGATTGGACTCCTAAGGTTGCCCACTTTCGTTAAGTGCTCCATTGTTTCTGTTCTTGGATCAAGAACTGGAAAAGGGCTACAAATTTCAGTCCACACACTTCAAGTAGGTGATAAGTGCAGCTTTATTTGAACTAAAATTAATTTATAGCGGAAGTCTCAATTATTCTGGTGGGAGAGAAATTTCAGTGAATCTAGTGTCTCTCTTCTCTTCCCCAGAGCCCACCTAAACTGAAGGGTGGGAGGAGGCATTTAATCATCTAATCATGCAGGAATTCCTGAGTCACCTGGTCCCCTCTAGTCCTCTGTCATCAGTCCATGTACAGGCCAATGGGCACACTGGCAAGCCCGCAGGGAGCCTTTGGTGGGGTGTCTGTCTGTGGCCTCTGCAAAGCTATCTGTTCCCACCAGTAGCAGGGCTAGAAGAGGCTAAGCTCCAGTGTCCTGCCACTTTCTGCTGGAGCGAGGAGCTGTGTTGGGGAGTACGGCTCTCAGCTCTGAGAGCCCCCAAACCCACTCCGACCTTGGAGTTAGACTCAGGGTAAAAGCAGAAAGGTAAACACATGCAGGTTTTTCCCTAGGCCTTCTGTGACCTTGACTTCCCTGGATTCTCTTCTTTTTCAAGTCAGATGTCTTTCCTGTGTACTCTTTTGAGGGGGCTGGAGGCTGAAGAGAGAACTGGCCCGGGCAGTTCCCCAATTATCCTTACAGCCCTTAGATTCCTAGGGGCCTTGGCTTCTGAGACTCAAAAATCCAGAATTTATGCCTTTGTTCCCTGAGCTGCTCTGTGCCCTCCCTTCCCTGAGGCCCTAAGCATGGAATGCTTTAGTTGAGGGAATGGACAATAGCCAGGGGGTGACAGGAAATTCTGGGAAGAATGTTGGTAACAACCCTATTTCAAGCTGTTATTTCTCAAAAGAAGAATGAGAGGCAACTGATTAACCACCTAGTGCCTGGAATACAGTGCATTTGCTTATTCATTCATTCAGTTTGTATTGAAAGCCAACTGGGCATGGAGGAGCTTTTGTGGAAAGGATAAAGGTCTGAGTTGAGGGACATTGAGGCCAGGCAGCCTGGCTCACCACAAAGGCCTCTGTCTACACAGAGTGCTCTTGGGAGTAGGCCTCGGCAGAGAAGGATTTGGACTTCCCTGCCAAATCAGAAAAAGAAGTGCCTGCCTCACCCCCATAGCCCACCCATACACAGGGACCTGATCAGTGCAGCCTGTTCGGGAACCCAGATGAGAGACTCGGGTGTTGCCAAGCACGTGTCTGGGAGCAATGACTTAATCACAGAAGATGGCTTTTCCATCCTCAACATCTGCCTGATTAAATTATAGGACAAAACTGGTCTCCTTCACTCCAAGGCTGATTCCCAAATATTCCAAACTCCTGAGATTCTAAGAGGTTGAAGAAAAAAGGTGCTTGATTATTCCAAAATGCTGTCTGCCCCTCTCATTAGTGCTTCTCCATTCCCTTCTCCCTCCCTGCTCATAATCACCTCATGCGCAGCTGTTCTGGGAGGATCTGCCTTGGGCCAGGTCTACTATAGCCGAACACATCTGCCACCCAGGTGTTTGACTTCGGAATGGGTCTCTAGATGGCCAGAGGGAACCAGGCCCAGCGGCATGCTGGACTTGCCTTAGCACGCTGCCTTGCTACTCTCAAGCACATGGTCTCGCCTTGCCTGTTTCTGTCGTTGTCTTTCCTGCGGTCCATTGAAATGGAGACACTGGGTAGAGGTTGGGAATGATGGTCTTATTGACTCACCATCAAGAGGGCGATCCTGCCTGTGATGAGCTAGCCCCAGAACGGTCCCCAGTGTTTGTTTAAACCTCTGCCTGAGGTGCTGGTCGTTGTCTTATAAAGACTAGGGAAGTGCCGCTTCTTCACTTGCATCAGCCTCATAGGTGGTCTTAGGGTTCTCAGACTCTGCAGGCTCATTCCCACCATGGGATTTTACAAGTGACCCAAAATACTCTCTCTGTCCTCCCTCTTCACCTGGACACTAGATCCTCATGAATTCCTACTCATCCTACATGTTCTACCTCTTTATTGAATACCTCCCTAACTCTGCCTCCAGAGAAGAAAATGTGTTCTTGAGTCATCTTAAGGTAATGGCCCAATCACCTAAACAAATTGCTCATCAGTATCTGGAAAAGACAGAACCAATCTGAATATTCTAATAATGGGTGTAAATATTCTAGATTATTTAAATAGAGAATGATGTGTTACTTGTCCTGAAACCTCCAGTTTGCATTTTATCTGACCGTAAAAACACGGGGAGCTTGATAGAACTCACAGTTGTGGAAACTTCTTTCGCTTCACTATGTGAGGTGAAAACAAGGCTGAAGATCACTTCCAAGAAGGGAGACTTTAGGCCTATAACTTACTTCTCTGGTCCTTAATCTTACAAATATAGTGTGGCTGAGAGTACTGCCTACATTGTACACCATTACAAGGGTTGGTTATAAAGTATCTGAAGCTTCCAGCAGGTACCTGGCACGTAGTAGGGAGTTTTAAAAATGCTATTAATTAGTATCAGTATTGATGCTACTATATTATGTGATATATAATTCCTACAACCCGATTTATAAAATAATTTTTATCATGTAATATGTCTTTTGTAATCCTGAGATGTATCTTATGAGCAGGGACACATGCTTCATAAAATAATTTATTTGCAAGCAAAACGAAAACATGTTGAAATGACAAGAGACTTGAAGTCGGGGGGATGGGCAGTATCTGGCAAAGTGTAGATTGATGTACCAATGGCAAAACTCAGGGTTTTGGGCTTCACTCAGTCAGAAGACCACACCTCTCCATCCCATCCCCAGGCCCGTGCTCTATGGAAGTCTGTCATTTCTCGCCTGATTATGTGAATGCTCCCATCTCCCCACCAGTCCCCCTCACACACAGCATGCAGCCCATCACCTTTACCTGCAGATATTTCCAAAGCTCACATCCGTTTACCTCTCACATTCATTCCTTGCTGAGAACCTTTTCATGGCTCTCCATTTTCCTCGGGACAGAGCCCAGGGCTCTTGGATGGCAAAGGTAGGTCTTCTGAGAAAGAAAACTCTCTGAGCATAGCTGACATCCCCATCAGCATAGCATCTAACCACCAGTCATTCATTCGACATGTATTCACAAGCGCCTACCTGAACTGGGCACTTTTCAAGGTACAGGGAATACAAGTATAAACAAACAGCCTCTGCCCTCAGGGAAATTACCTCTAGCCAGGTGGGAATGAAACACAATAAATAATATATAACATAATTGAATGTTTTAATGCCAAATATTGATAAATGCTTTGAAGAAAAAAAAGGAGTTTTGACTGTTGATAAGAAGGTCATCAGATACTTGGTAGACCAAGCAAAGTGGTTTATTCTCTACTGTAGTGAGAAAAAAAACAGTGCCTTCACAAGGTCTTAGTCCCAGAAAGGGAAGGTCGAGCACAGATTGATAGGGTTCTGGGGTCTGGGCAGTTCTCTCGGTTTGGGGATCTGATTGAGATGTGGCTACTTGAAGAATAGTGGATTTCTCAAGTCTTGATAAATCAGTAGTTGTCTGATAAGTGAGTGGTTCTCTTAGCTGAGCCATTCCTTGTCCTAAGCACTCTTGTTTAGACAAATTGATTTGGGAGAAACTTCTCAAGTAAATCATGAAGTATTTTTACTCATTTATAGTCTTATCTTTCTAGGCATGGATTCTCTAACAAATAGTAAACTCACATTGATGGAGGCAGCCTTGGTTGGCAGTCCTGATATTTAGCTGTGGAACATAAGCTATCTCTGGGCTCGCAAGGCTAAGTATATGACAGAGGTCATTGCCTGGTGTGTGCCATTTAACCCTCAGTTGCCAGGTTTAGCAAATTAGAAGTATTTTATACGATAACCCTATCAGAAATTTTTCAATAATAGAAAAATAGATAGATAGATAGATAGATAGATGATAGATAGATGATATAGATATAGATATAGGTATAGATATAGATATAGATATATAGATAATCATCTACGTGTTCCGTTTCTCCTGTGGCATCAGAATAACTTATAGTGTCCAGACCATAATCCCACAAGACATCAACCGAGCTGTGCTGAGCTGCTCCCTTCATACCAGCACAGAGTGGTCTCTCCTTCACCACAGCTTCCACCCAGCACTGAAGGGATGTGAGTTTGGGGGCTCTGGAATTGACTCAGGCTCCCTCAGATGAGCTGAGTGTGCTTGGATAAGCCCCTTTCCTTCTCTGTGCCCTGGAACACGACTGGAGAATCAGAGGAGCCGGACATATCCCTCCAGCCCCATGAACCACCCAAGCGGATATTTTCGTGCTGCTTGGGATTAAATTCTGTCACAAACATCCAGCTCAGAGGTGTTTGGCAAATACACGTAACCATTCTATTAAGGGTTTTGAAATGTTTGGAAATCTGACCCTTGATTTTGTTATAATCTCTTTGGTAACTGTTATTAGGTGGCAACTTAATAAGAAATTATTAACTGGGGAGCTATAATTTGGAAGTTTATAATTTTCTTAATGGACATTGATTTGTGTAACCCTGATTAAAATACAATGAAGCCTGAGGCTTAAATGTTTTATTATGAAAGGTTGAAAGGATGGCAATTGACTTTAAAAATGTATTAGCTTGAAAACTTTATTGAAATAATATTATTTGAAGAGTTTTGTGAGCATAAAATGATCTGACAAAAACTTTTTGATGCCAGCTCCACTGGCCTCAGAAAGCTGAGGGAATATAGGTTTCTTCAGATGAGGTCTGGAAAAATGCTTCCAGATTAGCTCAGGGGTGAAAAGAAAATTGTTATTCCATTCCACGGCCCAGCTAATTCTTTTCAACATCGATTCTGTCAAATAATTAGAATCCAAATGGAGGAAACATTATAATTGTCATTTATTATACTTCACCAAATGTGACTGCTCCCAAGGAGCTCTGACGGGACAAAAACAAAGTGATTATGAAAGAAAAGTGTAGGCAAATGGATCAGGCCTTCTGACACTCACTCCCAGAAGACAGTGCCAGACAGCGGGTGGGGATGGTTTCAGATCAAAATAGGCCTCCGCAGCTATGAGCCTCCAAATAAAATCTTCTGCTATTGCGTTGTCAATCGAGTGATAATGAGTCCCATTTCCCATCCCTCTCTCTCACCACAGACCTATATCATGTAGTTCTTTGTTACTTAAAAGCACATAGAAGAAAGATTACCACCACCCCCTTCAGAAGTAAAATACGCAATCAGTTAAGGGGTTATATTTAAAATACTTCCTCCCTTTTTATAACTGTATTTCTTCGCTTGGCATAGGCTAAAATATGAGTTGAGTCTGCTGCTGCAAGAATGTTTCTTTCCTCTAATCTTTGAAATAATATCATATCTTGGAGATTAATGTTCAGATTTGACCAAGATTATAATAAATGAATATTACTTTGATCTGAATACTTTTCGAAAGGTTGTTGCTGATCATCCTCCCTCCCCTATAATCTTTTAAGAGCGCCTTTGGGCTGGCCAGTCTGACACTCAGAGGGACGTGAGTGCAGCTGCCTTTTCTTCCCCCTCATCTTCACGAGGATACTCTGTTCTCCGTTTCGCCCAAATTAGTCCCAGGATTTCAGTTGTCTTTTTTTGTCCAACATTCCATCATGCAATTCATTAAAATCTTCACATGAAATATTTAACAGATGAGCTATGTCATAATTCACATTACAGTTTTAAATTGTTATTCATGTGGTAAGTCATTTATCCTGGACATTAGCAGACCTCTGGAGTGGGCTCATATTTGATGTAAAGATGGTTAGAGTTCTTCTCCTCAACACTCCAGAACAGTGGCCTTATTCCAAACCCCCAGTTAATCGTGAAATATTCCAAAAAAGTGACATCCAGCTGCATTGTTAGTTCTACTTGCAATTAACTGTTTTGAAAACAAACAGAAGAAACATTTAAACAAATGTGGCTTGGCTAACAGCTATTACAGTTGACCGTTAATTAAGGCAAGTTGGAATCTAAATATGCCAGGCCTTGTTACTGTCACTGCCAGCAGTCCTTGCCATTGTGGACAAAGGAATGGAAATTCAGAGACCCTGTCAAAGTGGGGCTGAGGACAGGGTGGGGGGCATTACCCCAGCCCTGCAAAGATACCCACCACTCTGCTTGAGAAATACAACCAGTAAAGAGCTCCTTTTCTGCATGACATAAGGTATGGCCAGTATTTCTTTGTAGAATTTGGGTTCTAAGAAAACTTGTTCCACTCCTCAGTGATAAAATACAGAGTAAAGCCTTAATAGATACTTTATTTATTAACTTATTATAGTTTTATTTTTTCTAATAAAGATAACAGTTTTCTACCCTATCCTTTCCCATGGATTGGAATCTATTAGAAGAAAACACTCCTCTTTGTGGGCTAAGCCAGCTTTGGGCGGCTCTGGGATCTGCTTCTCTGCCTGTGTACTGAAAGGAAATAATTGTCCTCATGCTGCCAGCAGTAGCCAATCAGTTGAGAAGCTTTGAGCCCAGGCCGCCTGGCTGATGAACACAGGGAGCTAATGGTGCCAGTACTGGGACGCTAACCCTCTTGATTTTCTATGCTGGCCTGTCTAGCCTTGTCCTGAGTGTGCATAAAAGATCACAATTTCAGAAGGGGTGAGCGATAGAGTTTGAAGGGTGGAATGCACCTTTCATTAATCCTGGAGGGAGAATAATCCATTCTAAAAGGTTGCTCAGCTGAAACAACCATCTTCAACTTTCTACTTCACTTTGCCAGCGTTCGCATTGTCTTTTTTCTCCTCCTTTGGTATCATAATTTTGTAGAGTGTTTACCCACCAATACTATGCCGTAAAGAACATTGCTAGCAGTGGACAGAATGGATGGTCATGGATGAATTTTATGTTGAGTCTCAATATATTGGCATGAGTAGTATACTTGGTAAAATACAAGAATAAACATTCTAGGAACATATTATAACCTGATGTCGACAACATTATCAAGCCTTTAGCGTTCATTTTACACAAATCCCACAAAAGTTCTAGTTAGAAGCTAATGCCAGTGTGATTCTCTTTATAGAGACAGAGAGGTGAAGTGAGCACACTGCAGCAGTCATAGAAACGGGGTTCACAACCAGTTCTCCTGGTGAAAAATGTCCTGGTTATAATTCATTGATGGTGGCAGGATTGCTCTTCGGTCTCCTGGACAGCTAGCTCTCCATGTGTATGTGAATGGAGCGTATGGCTGGAGGGCCGCTGGGCAAATAGAAGTGGGGGTGTTCGCATGAGCTTGCCTGCCAGGCATGGTGGGCGCTATTTTACAAACCAGATTTGTGCTCCTAGGGGTATGTTGCAACTGGAGGCCAAGCTCCAGAAAATTATTTCTAAATGAATACAATATGAAAAAGTTATTTTATTTCTAATTTTACGTGTAACATTGTTCTTTGGTGAGTCTCGAATTACACTTGAATGCATGTCTATTAACCTGATATGAGATGTATGCATGATTTCATCTTGAATGCATTTGAATATAATAGCACTGGAAATGTAATTTGTATTCTCAAATTTTCTAAAGCAAAATAAATAAATCTTGGGGGTGGTAGCCACATTTGAGCATATTGCATTGATTTCTTTGGGTTCCTTTCAAACTAATTACCAGCTTCCCCTTGCAAATCCAGGTCTTCTCACACTGGCAGTTCTAGCTGATCTAAATCCTCAAACCTAAGTCATTCTTATTTCTTCCACCTCCAGAGACTAGGTAGCATGGACAGGTCTGTGGAGAACTTCACCTTTGATCCTTAAGGAATTCCAGTGTCTACCTCTTTGTGACCCCCTCCGAAAGGGTCCAACAGAACCCTTTGCTGTGGTGGAATGTTCTAGATCTGCATGGCGCAGTGGAGGAGCCACTAGCCCCATGTGGCTATTGAGCACTTAAAATGTGACTATTGCAACTCAAGGACCAAATTATCAATTTTATTTTATTTAATTCAAGTAGCCACATGTAGCCGGTGGCCACCAATCTGGACAGCACAGGGCCAGAACATTTGAGGTCAGCTCATTGACATTCTGCACATAAAATGGTCTGTATGTTTTGGTGCTTGGATGATGCTCTGTGCTCGTCTCCGTCAGCCCCGAGAATGCTGAAGTGCAATCCTTTCTTCAGTGATTTGACTGCCTTCTCTAGACCTCACCATGACCATTGCATCCCTTATATCTTCATCTCAACACACCAGCCACCTAGCATGTGCCAGGTTTCTGATAAACATAGGAGGAATAGAGAGGAGGGAAATAGGGAGGAAGGAAGTTAGGAAGTTTGAGAAAAAAAAGGAGTCTGGAGTTAGATACTCAGTGGAAGGTCTGTGGTCTGTATTGCTGTACTGAAAATCTGTGCTCGGGCCCTTGTGAGTATCTAGTTGAGTCACAGGAACAGTAACCTGAATAACCAAAAGAGATATCAGTGCTTCCAGTGCCTGAATGTTTCATATGAAAGACACTGGGGCTCTTTGGGAAGATGATTATCTTAACAATGATTCTGCTATTTCGCTGGTTTCCAAAGACCATTGTCTTGGAGTCACTGTCCTAAGAGGCTCACCCAACATGTATTGGCACTTTGGGAAGGATCTCAGGGGTTTGTTCTGCTCATGCAAGGTGATCCTGTGTTCTAAGACATGGAAAAGGGACTCTGCCTCTGTCCTGGGGGTGAAGGTTCCTAGCAGGGAGCCTGGGAGCATCCGTAATCAGTGGAAGTGAGAGGCACCACCAACTCCGGGACAAATGTGCTGATGATTGTCTGGACTGTCTAAGCAATTTCAAACCCAGGGATGGTGTTTTTCTTTTTGGATTCTCTTTGGGATTTGGGTTTCACTAAAGTACTTTCTGCCCTTGTTTTTCTTAGTAAATTAGCAAATTGACCTGAATCAGAATATACTGTTATGGCTTGAAATGTTGTTAAAAGAGCAAAGTAGACAGGCATGACAAACATCTTCAGGTTCCTTTTGGAACATGTTGGGGGAGAGAAAGAGTGAGACATGCAGAAATAATAATGTTTGGTTTTTTTCCTGATAAAAGTTGAAAAAAGAAAAAAATGTGGAACAAAACAAAGAAAACTAGTGAGAGGAAGATAAATTTCTGTTTGTGGAACCTCATATATATTTTCCTGAGTAGAGCTGGCTATGTTGTTCTGAAGCATTTTTGTTTGCTTGTAGCAGGGTGTGGTGGGACAGTTTTTATTCTGGCTCTGTGTGTGTGTGTGTGTGTGTGTGTGTGTGTGTGTGTGTGTGTGTGTGTGTGTGTTTCACTTTACATCATGTTCATGCTTAAGAGATCACTAGCCAAATGTCCCCATTGGCTGTGACTGCCAAAAACTCATCTCTTTCTCCTCCTCTCCACTGACTGGGCCATTTCTCTAGTACTCGTTCATTATGGACTTTCTAAACTATAAATCTAAGGTCCTGACACTTCTCTACTTAAAGATCTTAAATCGTTCCTCAGACCCTACAGTAAGTCAGCAAACTTCTGTAAAGGGCCAAATACTAAGTATTTTAGCCTCTGTGGGCCATTTGGTCTCCACTGCAACTACTTAACTCCGCCTTTGTACAATAGACAGTATGTAAACAAATGAGAGTAGCTGTGTTCCCATAAAACCCCATTTACAAACAAAGGCTGGATTTGGCCTTGGAGCCAACCCCAGGCCTCCAGGATACTCTTCAGGTGCCTTGGCTTGACATTCAAGAACCTTTGCCATTTGACCTCAGTCTGCATAGCCACATCTCTGACTCCCATTCTGTCAAGCCTCAAAGGATACGGTGGTCTAAAAAAGGTTTCATCCTTTTGCTTGTGCTGTTTCTGCATTTGGATCACCATCGTTTCTCTGTTCTAACTTTTTCGACCTATCAGATCTCTATGCCTTACCTTACACAAAGCTCTCACTAGTTCCCCTAGACCAAGTCTGCCCCACATTCTGATGTCCTCTTTACCTTGTCCCTACTCCTCACCTAGACTAGGAGGAAGCGTGTGCTCTCACTCCCCTTGGTACCCAGCTTGGAGCTCCGCTTGGAAAAAGCCAGAAAACAAATGTTCACGAAGTTGACCTACCAGTTGGCTTGTGAATTTTCTGATCGTAAAGAAATATAGTAATTTATAGGTGAAAATACTACAAACCCAGACATGTTGTGGGAAGTCAGAGGTCAGAGGTTCTGGAGAGGATACGGAGGTCAGTGTGCAAAAACATAGCCAGGTCAAAACCGAGATGACCCATGGCAGTCGGGACTGCGTGCAAGCTCTCTGGCACCAACCCCATGGCCCAGACAAGGGAGTTGGTAAGGAGAAAGGAAAGTGGTGTCTAGTTTAGGGCATCAGGGACCAGGGAGAGGATGCAGCCTGTTGGAGTGAGATCAGAGAGAAGCAGCCCGCATGATTAATGGGATGGAGGGACTGACTCATGAGGAAAGATTAAAGCACTCTGAGGAGCTGGGGTACAGACTGAAAGGGGCAGATGATAGCAGGCTGCAAGTATGTGAGATGGATAAACACCCAGGAGGAAGCAACTAACTTCATTAGGGAGGTGAAAACAGGGCTCCACCACAGAAGGGGAGGGGTGCTCAGAAAGCACATGGGTCACCGATGGAGGAACTCAGGAGATGATAGATAGGCCGGGACAGCACTAGAAACACCATGGAAAGGTCACCATGAGGTGACTCTTTCAGAGACCCCTCTGTATTTATCCTGTAAGGTCTCAAAGCCTGCCATAGCTGCTGACGTTGGCCCCGAGAGGTGGCCTCAGAAATACTCTGACTGCTAATCTGGAGAGTGATGCACAAGGGGAGTTGCAGAGTGAGATGAATAGAGGAACTTATTTTTCACTCCCCTATTAGATACCGGTGATTGGATGTCCAGACAGTTTTGAGGCCCTCTGCTCTGAAGCCAGCTTTCTCCTGCCTTCCCCGTCTTTGGGAAAACCAGAGATATTCATCTCAAGCCCTTTCTTGAGAACACAGGGCCTGCTCTCACCTCTGCCTGCTGGTGGATCTGAGAAAACCCAGCCTGCACTCTGGTTCACAGCTTCTTTAACTGGCTCATCCCAACAGGGACAAGACCAGTCAGGCATTTTAGAAGACAAGATTCACTTGAAACTGCAGGAAACAGCCCTCGGGCTCCAAAATCAGCTTCCTCCAGGTATTCTCTGACATTTCCTCCAGGTCTGGGCAGAACAGCTCAGGTCATGGTCTGACAAAGTAACCCACATCGTGGTAGGTCTTTGATACCCGTTTCACTTAGGCCTGTGGAGCAGCCGTGCTGGACTCTGGGTGCACATTCAGGTCACCTGGGGCGCTTTTCTTAAACCACCCATGCCTAGAGGCCACTCCTAGAAATTCTGATTTAACTGGTTTTAGTGTGGAGGGAGAAGGCACACAGGCTCTCACCAATTCCCCTAGGCCAAGGCTGACCCACCCTTTGTGCTCCACACTTCTCTGTTTGTGCCTCTGATGGCTTCTTTACCTTGTTCCTACCCCCAGCCTAGACTCAGAGGAAGCATGTGCTCTCACTCCCCTTGGTACCCAGCTTGGAGCTCCGCTTGGAGAAAGCCACTAGTGGGTCATGAAGTTGACCCATCAATTGGCTTGTGAATCTCCCAATCACTAAACTTCTTAAAAGTTTCCAGGTTATTCTAATGTGTTGAGAAGTGCTACTGAAAAACTTTTCCTTGGGTGTCCTTATAATTCGTATTAATGTTACTCCTTCACGTTTCTCTCTAACTACTGACTATAATATCATCCGAAAGGTTTTTTAGAAAGCAAGTATTTACTAATGAATCACTTGTGTGCTTGGCACCTTGTTGGGGTCAGGGATCCGGTGGGGAGCATGAACAGGTCCCTGCCCTTGGGGAGCTTATGGTCCAGAAGGTGGAGGACACTTAAGACAAAGCAGGATGGAGCCAGAGTGCTAAAATGGCTCATCTCAGAGACTTCCCATTATCTTTTTGAATATCTTTTTTTTATTCCTGTTTTTAGCTTATGTTGGGAAGGGAGGTAACCACAAGTGTATAAATTTTAGAAATACTCAAGTAACATGTCTCTAAGCTAAAGAACCATATGCATACTGCAGCCATACTTAGCTCTAGTCTTATCTTAGAATCTGACATTCTAAGTACATAGATAGAGGGTGACTCTGCAAGTGTACAGACCCCAGTCAACCTTGACTCTCAGGGCTTAACTTCAACAATGTCTTTAGGAGGTAGGAATGCACTGGATAGTTATTAGGATGATAGCTCAAGACCTTCATGAATCTTCAAGTTCCTGAAGCCAACACAGCAGTGATTCCCCAAATGGGGGAGTCTAATATGGCGGCATACGAGATTTTAAGAGCATCGAGTGAACTTTTTTTGTAATTGTGTATGTCTTTTGATACATATTATTATTTAGGTTGAAGATACATTAAGCACTTAAATAAAAGGGGGAAATATGGAAAGATAAATAACAGTATTGGTGGTATACAGATACGGCAAAATTTGGGGAGGTTGTATGCAATGGACTGAAGTTTGTGAAACTGCTCTAGGGTAAGTGGTGTCCCATAGGGAGTCCAGTGTTTCCAGCACAGTCTCACTCTTTCTTTTCAAATTCCTCTAAAGTTTTCTCACCATCTGACAAGTTTTCTGCCCTGACTAGAGCACTTTCTGAAATGGTTTCAATAGTTGTGTTGTCTTGGCTTCACGGAGAGAAATGTTGTGAGCTTGTTCTTGTCACAGTTCTGAAGATATACCAAATTCCACTTCCCGAAGTTCAAGTCACTTTCTTAAATTCTTCCCTTTCTGCATGTTTCTTTCACTAGAACTGACATTCACCGTTGCCTTAGGGAGCTTTCCACAAACAGAATTGTGTAATTCCCTCAGAGTTCCTGGGGAGAGAAGGTCTTTGAGATGTGAAAACTAGGAGCCAGTTAAAACTAAGTCACATAGCAAAGTGACTCACTTCCAAATGCCAGCTTCATGACAAGTGCTTTTCAAATTTTATATCTCATTAACACATGTGTAATATACATTTTAGAAATGCAAGTTTCCAGAAAGGAACTCTGAAGAAACAGTGATCTTCTGAATATCTTTTTTTTATTCCTGTTTTTAGCTTATGTTGGGAAGGGAGGTAACCACAAGTGTATAAATTTTAGAAATACTCAAGTAACATGTCTCTAAGCTAAAGAACCATATGCACTATTCTCAGTTTGCTGGATACCAAGAGTTCTGTGGGTACAAGTAACCTTGAGAATTCCTTACCTCAAGAAAAAAAAAAAAAAGCCTTAGTTGTATGCATCACTGTAAATTTCATTTTTCATTTTTACATGTTCTTATCTGATATGCTTATATCGGCTTCTTGCCATGACAGATAATTTTCTATGATAATCTTTAAAAATATGTGTAACGAGATCTCTAATGCCTTGCTGTATTTATAATGTCTCCCAGCCGTAGGCATTCAGATGAAACTTGAATTTTTCCAAAGGAAGTTCTGGACTGCCAGCAGACAGGTAAGTTATAATCAGCATATCGAAGCATTAGCAGCACTGTTATTATACAGGTGTTCACATTTGGGTACCTGGAGCCTAAAAGTACCAGATTTCCGATGAATGTTTGTAAAATGAACTGCTGGCTGCTCAGATTACCTTTCATTTTACTGCAAAATAAAGGGCTGTCAGCATGTTAGACTTCACATGCTAGAAAAGCAGATAATGTGCTCCTATAAATGGTTTTAATTGTGATCTCAAGATAATGATCTTCCAAAGAAGAAATTTTTCTTTTAAATATTGGAGACTTTCGTGACTTTTCATAGTGACTTCTAGCCTTGAGATGCCTAATATTTATTTGTGAATCTCCTTGTCACGCTCTGAGGCCTTTGCATCACTAGATTTGACCATCCATGCATCTGCCTCCCTTGGCCAGAGGCTCCTCTGCCTGGAGAATCTGGGCATTTTCTTTCCAGATACTATGTTCTCTGTACTAAGTCACGCCAATGGTATTTGTTTAGTAATTCAGCAGAAATGGCAACGCATAAGTTGCCTCCACTCTAAATATGGGAATGATATATTGTTTCTTAAATGAAGATACTTTAGGAAACTCTATACTAAGCATACAGAGAGGAGTTTTTAAAAAAAAAAAAAAAACACTGGTGATTAATTAATTTAAAAAATAAATAATTACATAAATGTATTGCTTATAAATAAATTAAAATAGACAACATAAATTAAAATGAAAAAGAGCCATGCTTCCCCCTCCCCTCAAAAAATTGTCTTTTATATTATTATTTGGAATTGGCATTGTTCCTAGCAAGGGCAGGCAAGACTCATCTTAGAGCGTTCCCTATAGATGAAATTGGTATTTGCATAACAGGCAAGAACTTCTATAGCTTGTCTTTAAGTAAATAAGTGGCAGCCATAGCCAGCCCTGGGATGTCCAAGAAATATGTTTCCCATGCTTTCTTCCCACCCACAGTGTGCTTCTCTGGATGGCAAGTGCTCCATCAGCTGCGATGACGAGGTAAGAAGGCCTCCTGGGCCTGCTTCTGCCCTGGTCAATGGGAGGTGACAGAGGGTACCATCTCACAGAGGAAATGCTGCTATAAATAGCCAGGTCTGACAGATTGTTCTGGACCAACTCCCGAAACTCAAGGGTATTTGCTTTGTTTCTTTTTTTTTCTTTCTTCTCCCAGTCAGACAATTTATGAGAGCTGGAGAAATGTGCTTTTAATGTCCTGTGGACAGCACTATTGGAATTTTGGCATTTTATAGAAAAAAAAAGTTTCTTCCATTTGAAGCTCACGTGACAGTTCTCAAAGCTTTTCCCCCAAGTGTTATCTCTTTATCCTTATAACAGCCCCATGAAATGGATAGGAATAGTTATCCTGTTTTGCAAAGGAAGAAACTGAGGATCAGAGAAATGAAGTGATTTGCTTAATTTCATGTATGAAGAGAGCTGACAGTCTAGGAGTTAAAAACACAAAAACTTGTATTTTTATTCTAGTATAGTGCTTTCCTCCTACAACTCCCTGTCCCTCCCTCCATTCTCTCTCTCTCTCTCTCTCTCTCTCTCTCTCTCTCTCTATCTCTCCTCCTCCTCCTCCTCCTCCTCCTCCTCCTCCTCCTCCTCCTCCCTCTCTGTCCCTCTCTCTAAGAGGAATTTGAATCCTACATATAAGCAATAGAAGAAAAAAAGTGTCACTGCTGTAAGTCTGTATGTCATACTTACATTCGTATAGCACTCAGTCCCACACACTCTCTGCCCCATGTTTTAGAGCAAGCAGATGTGTAGTGGCCTTTCGCTTTGGCTCCGGCAGACTCTCTCTCTCTGTTAGCTAAACACAAACTGTTAGTCAATACATAAACTGGAATTTATAAATAATCTTATATTTATATTCCTTCTAGTTGCCACAGGGATTAAAGAAATCCTAGCCAAACATAATTTCAACACGGAAAACATAGATTAGAAGTATATTTCAAAAAAGTAAGCAAAGGAAAAACAAAGAGAAATACATAAAAAAGAGGAAGAAGTTAAAACATAACAATGCTCTGTCCCCACAGATCTGGCTGCCAGTTTTTTTTTTTTTTAATTATAATTGTTGTGTGAGACACTCTCCAAAGAGTAAAAGTCATTCAATCGGCTTTCTAGCAAAAGCTCAACTTTTTCTGAATGTCAGATCAAAAATAATTTTCTTGTAGGAAAGAGCAACTTGTGACATTTTATGGCCAACACCTTTTTTAGTAAGTTTGGGAATTCCATTCACAGGATAGACAAGTGGCCTCAAACCTCTCCTCTGTCTTTGAGACATTTATTATCATTTGGGAGTGCTCAGCTCAAAACAATATAGCTCAATAATGATATTGATTAAGCCCTTCACTTGTACAGTAGGTACAATCACAAATCCCAATTAATGGTAAGAGAACTGAGGATGGCTGGTTGATTGGTTGATCGGTTGGTTGGCTCATTGGGCGGGTTGCTGAATTGGTTGGTTGGATGGTAGATGGATAGTTGGTTAAACAACCTGACGAATAAAGCCGAGATAGTAATCTTCTTACAAACCACTCTGCCTCTGTGCATCCTCACATATAAAAACAAGTGGAAGTGACAACTAGAATAGTCATCAAATTCATAATTTAAATTAGCATATATATTTTTTTTTAAAGTAGAAATGGATCCCCACTTGGAAGCAGCCAGTATATGCTTGTTGTTGGATGACTGATTTCACAGGTGATATAGCGTGGTGGTTAAAGGTGCAGGCAGGCTGTGGATTAAGGATAACTTCAAATTGTGACTCTGATAGTAATAAGTTATGTGACCTTGGGCAAGTTTCTGAACTTCTCTGTGCCTCAGTTTCCTCAGCTATACAATGCGGGTAGGAATATCCACCTCACAGAGTAATAGTGAGGAATGAATAGATGACACGTGAAAAAATGCAAATGCAAAGCGTTCAATAAATGGTAGCGATAAACCAAAAATGTCTGCAGACTTTTTCTTCCCATAGAGTAGTGTATCACCTGAATCTAAAACCTCAGACAGTGATATGCTCTTTAGGCAATTCACAGTTTCCCCTGGGCACAGTAAGCACAAGGTAAGATGCCTTCTACACTATTATTGATCATTTTATCAGCCATTGGGATAAATCCCCATTCAAATGTCATTTAAAGGTTTACACACTTTGAAAATTAACCATTGAATTTTCTCTGATTTCTGAACTTGATGCCCGCATTTGGCACTTTGAAACTATCATCCATTTCCCATTTTGACTCTAAGTTTTGTCTTCAGGCAACCAGTTGACAAAGTTTTAAATGGAAAAGCCAGCCCTGCCTTCCCAACCTTTCAGCAGACTCTTTCCATGTGTCAGTCTCCTTTCATAACTTATTTAGGCCTCTCCCTCAACTGCTCTCAAGTGATCAGGTCCCCATTAAAAACAGCTGTGAGGACTCATTAAGTTCACATGCTTATGGCTTCTCCTCTGCACTAAAGACCTGGCCCAGCTTTCTCAGACTTATCAGACATCCTTGACCTTGGATCCACTTCAGCTCCTCTCTTTCACTCATCAGTGGAATCCTTGGGCCTTGGCTGAGGTGTCCTAGGCTGGCAAGTGGAGTTGGTATGGCCAGATGTCTTCCCATCTTGTAGAAATATATCTTTGGTTGGCCCAAGCAGCACTAACACTTTTAAGGAGCTCTGTTCCACCCAGGGTGAATGGTAACTTCAGAGCGTAGAGGCAATACTTCACATACTCACTAATTCCTTCAAGACACATATACTGAGCCCTTCTGTGCCTGGTACCTCCTGACCTCTGGGGAGTCAATGAGAAGCAGAGTCAAATGGCTCCTTGTCCCCAGGAGCTAACTGGTTGGCATGTGTGATTATCAACTATGATAGTGCTATGGGTTAAACTAACATGAGATGGTCAGGGAAGGCTTCTTTGAGGAGTAGCAATCAAGTCAACTGAAAATAAAGAAGGAGATGACATTGAAGGCAATCCCTAGAGCAAGAGAAGTGCCTTATAGATAGAAAGTACCATGTGCAAGGTGTTGTGGAGGTGGCAGAGGTCATCATATCTATGGAAACGTAGTTCCGTTCAGAAGGAAGGGAGGAAGGAGGCCATGTCACTTCTGATGTCAGTCTGACCCATAGGAACTATTGTCTCCACACTCCTCTCATTCTCTTCTCCTACTCACCTTTCCAACAGCCATTATCTCCTGACGAGAGCACAGTATTTTGCAAAAAGAGTGGAAAATGTGAAGCTTCTCCCCTTCTGAGGCATTTGGAGGAGGCATGAGAACAGCGAGTGGGTAGAAAATATCATGTTCAAATTCAGTGGCCGTCCTCACTATTCTGAAGGAATAGAGACTAATCATCATGATTCGACTTTATAAGGCCTTTTGAACATTTCCTCTAGAATCTGAACACCTCCTTGAAGAGCTGGGGTGAGAGCTGAATCAAGTAGCCAGGTGCTTCTACTTCTGCAACCACCCAGTCCAGCCAGTGGGGCTGGAGAGTCATTGGAATAGCTTTTGAGGACAAGGGCGCAGGTGACTCCTACCAGGCACTTTCTGTCCAAAGTAACCCCTTTGCAATGAATTTTTCAAAAAAAAAAATGCTATTTTGATAAATGAACAAACAAAATAGAAATAAACTCATAGCTACAGAGAACAAATTGACGGTGGCCAGGTGGGAGGTGGGGCTGGGAGGGTAGGTGAAAAAAGTGAAGGAATTAAAAAGTACAAATTGGCAGTTCTATAAATTACAGCATAGGAAATCTAGTCAATAACATTGTAATAACTATATATGGTGTCAGACGGGTACTAAACTTATTGGGATGATCACTGCATAAGGTATATAAATGTCTAATCACTCTGTTATACACTTGAAACTAATATAATGTATGTCAGCTATAATTGGAAAATAAAATTATTTCTAAAAAGAGAGTATTTTGACATGATAGTTGACCTATGATGGAAAGATACATCAAGCGATGTGAAGGGTCAGTCTGCTCCCCAATCCAAGTATTAGGGATCAGATCGTGACACCTGGAGCAAAGGTAGTAAGAAGTGGCACCGCGTGCACCCAAGATGCAGAGACTCAGGCCCCATCCTCGGGTGTAAGAATCCAACCCTCCCCCTTTTTCCTTTTCTCTCTGCTTTTTCCTCTCTCTTTCCCTGCCACTTCTCTCCCACCCTCACCACGCCCCTCCCTGCCGCCCACAAATGAAAACAACAGGCGCAATATTGGGCTTCTAAGTGATCATTGTTGAGGTGGTACCAATCGAAACATACAAAAATCATCCCCCCAAAGCAAAAGGCAGAACAAAATATAACCAAGCTCAACTAACTGCATCCATAACCTCTTGCTATGAACTATGGACCAACTTTCCTTTCTGAGAAATTCTAAATTTGTAGCATTAGGATACTTGTAAAGATAGCATACCGTAGGTGACCGATAAACATTATTTGCTATTGACGAATGTAAGCACAGTTTCTTTGAGGACTCACTATCCACTATGCACTTTACACCCACTCAGCACTTTGCACTCACCCTCCCACTTAATCTTCTCAACAATCCTATGAAATAATCACTGCTGTCTCCATCTTTCAGATAAGAAAACTGAGACTCAGAATGTCAACAGACTTTGCTCAAGGTCACACTGAGAGAAAATGTCAGAGTCTCTGATTCTCAAGCTGGTATCTTGGCCTCCTTGGGGCTCATACCACTTTACAGTTAATGCAAGCTTGGTGCTCCACTTCTCATCCACAGGCACCCTTCCTTACCATCTGTGACTACCGGATATCCGTGGTCTGGTTTGGGGCTTTAACCTCAGGTTCTGCCTGTGCTGCCTTTGTGACTTAGAATAGGACTCTGAGCAATACTGAATCATCATATAGTTGAAGAAAGATGTCTTCAAAAAACAAAAACACTTCTCTCTGACTCTATCATTCTCTGTCTTTATGTCTGTGTTTTTCAAACAACCTCAGCCCTAGATGTTTTGTCAAAGGTGGCTGTAGAGTAGATGCTTATAATATCTGTCAAAACTTAGAGTTCCTAATTTCTCTAAGCCCTCCAGCCTGTCAGTCTACCCTTTGGACAGGGTTATGAGCAGACATCTTCTAAGATGTTTGGCTTAATTTGGGGGAAAGTGGAATAGTGAGGGAAAACTAAAAAAACTCTCCTCTGTTTCCTTTTTTTGAAGGAGAAGTATGGAGAAGGCAATTGAATACTATTTGTTGTGAAGACATAGATATAACAATTGGTCAGACTAAAGTCTTGCTAATTCTGTCCTGATTGTACCATAACCCACTCACCTAATTCCAGTGGGCTTACTCCACTCCACTGCACTTCCTAATGATACTTTATAATTTAATCAAAGTGGTTGTTAGCAGTGAGGTCTATTCGAGAAGTCATCATGGTGACTAAACTTACCTGACATAACAGTATTGCCTATGAAAACTTAATACCACCTTTCAGAGTCAGCGACCCTGGTATAGATCAATAGCATAGCATCCTTGCTTTTGACCTGGGATTTCTCAGCGATTGGCGAATCACAATGTTGGCAGTATTTGTTTCTTGCTTAATGATGTGGCCAAATTCTTTAATAATCTGTGTAACCTTGCTATTCAAAACATGAGTAAGTTTACACACATTATTAAAATACAGTGTGACATCTTCTCTGCCACCAAATTTCTGTCATGGAATCCTAATTTAAGGAAGAAAAAGTGAATTAAAAAATTATGAAATGGAAGCATGATCCAAGAAAAGCCAATTGGTACTCAGTATAGATGAAGCAAATGCTATTTCCCAGCCTTACCCAGGAGAACATGCCTGCTATCCTGGAACAAAATGTAAGGCACCTTTGTGGCCAGTGGAATCTTAGGCATAGAATCTCTTAGGAGCCTCGGTCAGTCCTCGGTTTCTCTTCTCATCATCAACTAGTAGGATGCAGACCAATCTGACCAAAATAAGTGGATCATAAAGTATATTTTTATATTCTAGTTTATAATGTTTTTTTCCCCCTTCCATGGAATATTTCTTAGCAAATGTTGAGGACGTACAGAAAATCCTCTTCAGATATTAACTTAAAAATTGTGTGCTTGGGGATTCCAGAGACATACAATTGAGATCAATACTACTTTACCAAGTGACTCCAAACACCAGTCACTTTTGTTTTTACTTGTTTTCAGCCATAAAAGTAACACTCCAGATACTTAGTGTCTTGACTGGTCTGGCTAGTTTTTTTGTTTTGTTTTGTTTTGTTTTGTTTTGTTTTTTTGCCATTTGTCCTATTTCCTTTGGTGACATGTGACAGATGAGATCTTGCTTTTTTAAACAAGGAAAACCTTCCACCAGCCAGCAGGACCCGGGATAGTACCTGTGTCCTGTTGTCTGGTAAGGCAGAGGGGGTCGGCTGGTGGAAGCAGTGGGCTTTGGAGTCGCATAGCATTGGATTCAGGTCCCACTTGCTTCACCGTCTCACCTTGGGGACGGTAACATCTCTGGACCTCAGTTTTCTCCTCGGTCCAAGAAAATAACTCCTACTTGGCAGTGTGACAAGTAAGAATTGGATGAGTTGATGTTAACCTGTAGCTGCCATTCTCCTTCCTTCATCTTATTGTTATTCCTTTATTCTTTATTAAGTCTATTAAGTCATCTTATTATTATTAGAAAGGATCACATGCTTTAAGAAAAACTTCTTTGCGTGACAGTTTTCATCTTGCCATCATTCTACTCCTACAACTTGGTGTGCCAAGTTCGGAGCTGAAACAGCCTTCTCTCCTGCTCTAGGACTCACCTCTGTTTCCTCCACACCAGCTTGGAGGGGGAACCAGGGCAGACACGTCAGAAGTGAGTCCCCTAACGGCCAGTCCAACCTTGTTCTCACCCACTGCTGGCCAGTATAAGGAGCACAGAGATCCTCATTTCCAAAAACCATTTACAGCAAATAATGAAACATTTCACTGAAGTTTTGTTTCTAAATGAAGTGGAAATTATGAAGATACATTTACTTTATTTAACAAATTTAGGTTATAATTACAGTTGTACTCAATTCTCCAAAGAAATAAATTTAGTGAAGTTCTGGAGTAGAGAGTACAGTTCATGACTATAGGCATTGGGGGCACCAACCCCCCACACAGTTGAAATTTTGTAAACTTTTGACACCCCAAAAACTTAACTACTAGAAGCCTGCTATTGACTGGAAGCCTTACCAATGACATAAACAGTTGATTAACACATGTTTTGCATATTACATGTATTGTATACTGGATTTTTACAATACAGTAAGCTAGAGAAAATAAAATATAAGATAATCATAAGGAAGAGAAAATACATTTACAGTATTTATTGAAAAAAAAAATCCACACGTAAGTGAACCGGCACAGTTCAAATCCATGTTGTTCAAGGGTCAACCATGTAATATTTCCAATACAATTGTAAAATATCACAATATAGGGTCTTTTGCTTTACATTTGATTTTCTCAGAATGATCACAGGAGAGTCAAATATGGTAGAGTTTGGTCAATTTTCCCAGGAGCCTCTCTTAGTCTCTTGCTTTTGTAGTCATTCTCTTTGGGGCCATCTTTCATATTATCTATGGTGATGTTTTTTTTCTTTCTTCACATGTTACCTCTGATAGATCCTAATGTGCCAATGGCTTCCTATGTGATTGGAGATGATCAGCAACACCACATTCATAGACTTCATGAAATCTCGCCTCTTTCTCAAGATTTTCAATTGACTTTATAATCTATTTGCCTTGTATCTGCCTTATATTGTCCAATATTTACAATATTCTATAAACAGAGAGATAGTGACCAAAGATATGGGTCTAATAGCAACAGTACTAATTCGCTAGGAATATTTGAGTAGGAATTAATTTTATAATTAGGGTTGGGGGTGTGCTTTATAATGACTTTTGATTCTCTACACACTTGGGAGGATTTGGAGAGTCCATATCTGAATATGGAGGCTGCTCCTATATTTAAACATGTATTTATTGATTGAATGGAGTCCAGATCTTTGCTTCGGTTTCTATCTTTGCAAAATGGGGATCATGACATTCAAATAAACAAGGATATGGATTTGTCTAATATGATCCAACGTAAACTGGATTAAAACTCATTGGAGTACTAGAATAATAGGAAGGAAGGAAGGAAGGAAGGAAGGAAGGAAGGAAGAAGGAAGGAAGGAAGGAAGGAAAAGGAAAGAAGGAAGGAAGGAGAGAAGAAAGAGAAAGAAAGAAAGAAAGAAAGAAAGAAAGGAAGAAGAAAGAAAAAGAAAGAAAGAAAGAAAGAAGAAAGAAAGAAAGAAAGGGAAAGGAAAGGAAAGGAAGGAAGGAAGGAAGGAAGGAAGGAAGGAAGGAAGGAAGGAAGGAAGGAAGGAAGGATGGAAGGAAGGAAGGAAGGAAGGAAAGAAGGAAAGAAAGAAAAAGAAAGAAAAGAAAGAAAGAAACACTTCTCTCTAAAAGAACTTTTAACAGTGATGGAAATGTCCAAAATTATGATCATTAGCTACCGCTGGTATGAAACACTTGAATGCAACTAGTGCAACTGAGGAACTGGATTTTTAATTTTAATTCACTTAAAATTAAATTCAAATATGCGTATAGCTCATGGCTTTCGTACTGGACAGCACAGCTCACATCTCGATGAGATTGCTTCCATAATGCCGTCTCCTAAAAATGGAGAAACATTGTCAAAATTCCCACCAGGACCAAAGTAGTATCCATGCAGCTAAGAGTTTCTTCAAATAGCAGTCTTCACATAGTCATTCATCTGAATAACCGAGAGAAACCTCATCGCACACCAAAACAGCCAACTCTTTCATAAAAGGTGCTAGCAGGGCTTTTCATTTTCTGCTGCTTCTCCACCACTGCCTAGTAATAAAAGATGACTCTTTTTGACCAATTCAGTACTGTACTTTTTGTGCCTGACTAAAACCGACTCCATGGATAGGTAAATACCCCAGAAAACACCAGCCCTGCGGTGGCCTGGAGCTAGGGGAAATTTAGCTCAGGGTAAAGATATGTTACAAATTAAATGTTGCAGTTGGTATGTAAAGCTGCAATAAATAGAAACTGAGTTACATCAAGGACGGAATTAAACCTTAAGTTTAAACTCCACAGCACTGTAATTAAAACTTAGCCTGTAGCAAATCATTCACTTGAGATTAAAGTAGTGTGGGGGAAGCAGAGGTTTGGGCTTACCTTGCTTTCCACAATTTATAAGTCTGAGCTACCAAAAGCTAACAGCCCTGCCTCCAAATCCAGCTCCCAATTAAAAACACAGTTTGAAAACCTTTAGGAGGCCTGAGGGGCCCCTTTAACAGAAGTCTGCCCCTTCCCTCCCTGCCTAAGTCTATGAACAAATTAAAAAATACTACCTGGTCCCCTGATGGTCTTCTGAGCTGACACGGTGTTTTCATTAATACATCATTAGAGTAATGACATTGTGCTGGTATTTTGCTTTCAAAACAGCCTGTACTTCAACTACTATGAACACTTTGTTCTTGGGAAATATTATTCAGGTCATATAAAGGCAGGAAAAAAGGAAGAGAAACCGTAATTAATAACTTTTTTAATGTATATTCTTTTTATCCTAATCTAGGATGTTCAGGTTTGCTTGGTGTTTTATTTCTGTTTGTTAGTTTCGCGAAGTAGATGTGGGGTCGGCTGAGCCACGGCACTCAATCCTACAGCCAGCAGGCATTTCCATTCTCCAAAAACACCCTAAAATAGGTTTCTCTCGGGTTGAAAGTACGTCATTTTGTGTAAAAGCAGTCTGAGGATACAAAGTTGAAACCGTGGTATTTTTATTTTCTAGACTGTGAACTGTTACCTCATAGACAATAATGGATTTATTCTGGTGTCTGAAGACTACACACAGGTGAGTGAGAAATTTCTACCAACTCAAAGTCAGGCGCTCATTCTGTGCTTGGGTCAAGGAAAACAAATGATGGTGTTAAAACTTCTAGACAATGATCTGTATTTAAGAGGTAATAGCAGGAGATTATAAAACCTTATTTTCATCCTTCTAAGAATGTCACAGCCTACTTCTCAGCAGGCCCCAAAGAGTTTGTACCTCCCAGTGGTGGGAGAGGTGATACAGAGCCCAGGGTCTGCTCTCTCACTCATAAAATGTTTAATTTATAGAACTCTTTGCCTCAAGGGTAGAGGTGCCTTAAAGAGCTTGGGCAATTTTAAGGAGTTTTCCTCCTTTTGATATTTTATCTTTATATATATATATATATAATTTATATACACAGACACAGATATATATATATAGACATATATATATATATACACACCAATGTAATTATTTTTTATGGCTTTCTTTCTGGTTTTTGCTTTTTAAAATGTCAGTTATCTAAGTTTAAGGATTAATTTGGGCTCTCAACACTGAGGCACAAGGATCCAGAGATAGACAAAGAATGTTCTTCATTTGATTGAGCCATGTGGGGGCAGGAGGGAAAGAAATGGAAAAAAAAAAAAGCTATGGGGCTGAGCATAGAAGTAAGTATGCAGTGTATTTAGAAATCAAAATAAGAGTTAAAATCAATAGCATTGCAATAGAGAACACAGATTTCCCTTTTAAAACCTTGCATCACAACTATTTTGCAATAAGAAATTAAATTGGATATTAAAAGAGCAAAACAGGCATGGTTAGCAGTGTTGCGTAATTGAGAGGTGAAGGCAGAGGGTTTCTTGTGTAAGCTCTCTTCTTTAACTAGTTTTGGGATCTTGTGCGCATCACTTAACCTGTCTGGGCCATCAGGCGAGCTCTAAAAGGAGGATAATTGACTACATAAGGCTTCTTCTTACTCTAATAATTGAAGATGCTCACATTTTATAATGAAGTCTCATTTACATTTGAAATTCTCTAGTAGTCAACAGTACAATCGGCTCATTAATGCTTAATAAATTAGTTAATTGTCCCTAAGTGTGGCTCCTTAGGGTCGGAGCTTAATGATTGTTAATTTATAAGCACTGGCCCCAGTGCTTTTAACATGTAGAATTGTCTCTCTTATCCATGAGGTCGTTGTGGGATTTTTAAATGCACATTAGATGAGAGAGAAAAAATACTATTGAGACTCAGACTGCCCACACCTCATCGCTTAGGTGCTGAACATCACCAGACATTGGAGTTAATGGACATTATATAGGAGGAGTAAGCCCATGAAACAAGCCCAGTCTCTGAGAAAGCAGGGAAGTCCATAGGCCTATGGTAATATGCCCATTTGGCTGATAGAAAAAACACTGAGATATTCAAGGGATAGTGAGAAAGAGAAACTAGACTTTTGGTGGCAACACACTATAGTAAATGTAAATATTAAATTATAATCTTGTATACCTGAAACATGTAATGTTATTAATCGATGTTACCACAATAGAAAGCAAGTAGAAGAATTTATTGATGGACAAGAACCCAAATTAATCACCTATGAGAGGGAACTCTGTCCTCCTGCTGGAATCATCAAGGGCCGGGATAGGAACCTGGTCCTGGGGGAGGAAGGGTGTGCTGGATGTCTTTCAGTGATGAGCCCTAGACTAGCCAACAACACGATCCACTGAAGTAGCGACTCTGACAAAGCCATGGCCACTGCGTGTGAGCTCTGTGCCCTGCTATCTCTCTGTGGAAAAGGCCTGCTGCATTGCCCAGGGCCTGTTCGAGGTTATCTGGTTTCCTGTACCCGAGTTCGGATAATTCTTCATCTAACTACCAGCTCCACTGACACCAGTATATTTACACATGAAATAGCAATGTCTTTCTCGCCCCTAGCGGCAGCACAAGCTTGCAGAATTTAAAGCTTCCAGGATCCCCGGAGTGAAAAAGGCAACGCTCAATATTCAGTCAGTGAAATGTTTCCTTCTTCCACCTCTCTTTTTTGACTTTTTGGCAGTCTATATAGGCCTTTCTGCCTGATAATTCTGAGGAACCTGATTGAAGTCACTCAGTTGTCATGGAATTGGGTTTAGTTACTATAAAGCCTACAGAATGCATTAATCAGGCTCTTAGAGTATTGCCCTCCACCCACCCACACATAAGCTGTAAATCCTCAGAGCAGTCACAACAGACATAGGGGTTCTCTGCTGGTCTGCACCAACCCATTCCAGGGTGTTGGCAGAGGATGGCTGTTGCCCCAAGCTCTGTTCAGCTGTACTGCACACCCCCTCCCCCATGAATCCCTGGTATTACTGGTTCCAGCAGTCTGGAGGGATGCACGAGGATATTAATCCTTCGATCCGCCCTTCAGAGTCTGCAATCTCGACCAGCCCCATGAAGTAAATTTGCAAAAGCATCAGCCTGGTGATGGGGAAGGACTACTCGACCTCAAATGCCCTGAAGACAGCCCGGAGTAGGGGCAGGCCACTGAAATCTGATCGACCGTGCTGTGTCCTCAAGGGGCTGGACTGTCTTATTTCTTCTCAATGTATTAACTGCCTATGGACAAAATAAGAATGTTCTTCAGAAAGGGATTTTGAAAAAGGATGTATTCTCAACTGTAGGAAATTTATAGGGCCGATGAAGAGGATTGCTATATTTCCCTAAACAGGTCATTCAGGAATTATAAACAATTCTTTTTATTACTGCTTAGGAAGTCCTTTTCACAGCCTGTTTTTTATCTGTATGAAGTAATGTTTTAATCACAAGGGATTGAGTGCAGATTAATGCTTACTCCATCCAAGGGTAACGGTATGGTGTGTGTGTGTGCGTGCGTGTGCACACGTGCTCGTGCAGGCGCATGTGTGCATTGTGTTTTAAGTCCAGCACTTGGCACGTGTTATGCGATGCAAACTCCCTCTGCACTGCTCCGCCTCTGCCGTGCATTGTGGAATAATCACATCTGCTTACTTAGGTTGCTCTGTAATCCCATAACTTCTCATGACTCTCAGGAACTTTTCCACTTTCATGTAACAGCGGTCCTAAAAACCTGCCTTTGCCCCTGTCAGCTCCAGAACAGACTGTGTCCATTTTTTTTTCTTCTCTGGTGTTTGGGCATGTTATTCATCTCCACTTCCTCATGGGTCTTCTTTTCTTCCCCACAGACGGGAGACTTTTTTGGTGAGGTCGAGGGAGCTGTGATGAACAAATTGTTAACAATGGGCTCCTTTAAAAGGTAAGGATTTTATGGTCCCCTGTGCCCACCGAGAAAGTTTGCCTAAATAAAATAAAACAAACCAAGGTCAAATAAAGCAAGCCCAGACTTGACCCCAGGGCTGGTTTGTACTTGTGTTATGCTCCAGAAGATCTCGCTGAAATTTGATTCCTCTTGCATGAGTGTTAAGAGTCTTAGAACCACAGCTCACAATGAGTTTCCTGCTCACCCAGCATAGAGTTTATTGGCGGCCAATATTGAAGTTGGAGCCTGCGCTGGGGCACAGTCATGTCAGTCTTAAATGAGTGACTGCGGAAGAGTAGGAAACACGTTTTCACCTGGTCAGCGGTAGGAGTGTATTTTGTCTCACATTGACAAATCAGGGACGCTTGCTAGAAATCTGGAAATCAGGGATGGAAAGTGATATTTAAGGACTTGTTGATATAATTTTAGAAAATCAAGCGAAAGTCTCAACACCTGCTCCCAAATGGAGGCAAATTTACATCTGCTGCTAGAAGAAAACCAAGGTGTTGCCAAATTCCGCTGGTGACTTGTACTACTTAACTGGGTCCTGAGAGCTCTCACTGACCCTAAGCGAAGCTCGTATAGGACACCTTCCTCACGTGTCCCTCCGGGGAGGGCCAGGCATGCTCTTGGGAGCACCAAAGCCTACGGGAAAAGCCATCACCCTATGAAATCAGGATGCCAGGAATGTCCTCCGGGAGTCAACCTGTCTCCCTTCTCTTGGCTTCCCAGGAAATGGCGGCCTTTGAAGTGGTTCTTTCATGGGCATATTTGATGCTGTTAAATATGTAATAGCAGGAAATACAAGGATGGACCTCGGCTTGCCTGCGAGAACCGTTGCATGCTAGCTGCCGGTGGGAAAGGCCGTCTCCCAGTTTATTGCTCTCCTGCAGCTGAACGGCCAGGAAGTGTTAGCTCAGGAAATCAGACTTTTAAGCCAGTCAACAAGACCAACTGAGCACTGTGCTGAAAGCAAGGAATTCAAAAATGATGACCCAATTTTTGAGATTCCATAGCTTGTTTGTGCCAGAAGGAGGGAATAAAGAAATGGTATAAAAAAAAGTTGGCATAACTTCAGCACTTCTGCAATCTCTGACACACTTGTTCTCAGGCCTGCCTGTAGCAGGAGTGTTCACTCCTGCTCAGTTCCCTTTTTCAAATTCAACTGCAGTTTTTAACTTTTTTTTTTTTTGCCAGGAGTCATTGTACATATGCTTGAAAACTGCTTGGAACTGGGCTTGGGCTGCTGTGGAGTTTTCCTGGACTTTCTAAAGCTTCCCGGGGCAGCTTCTGGATTGTCTGCCATCCAGGGCACCTCTAGTTTTTCATATCTTTATGTGGATGTATACATTTGTATCATGTTAGCTTGTTTTCAACTTGGAGTTTCGGTGGAGGGGGGAGACAAAAGATGAAGAATAATCACACACATGTTTCTCATTTGAAAGCATATTTTCAACTTCTTTAACAAAATCTTTTTTTTTTTTCTTTTCCCCTCTTGGATATTTCTTTTAAACAGTTTGGTGGGAGAAAAAAAATAAAGGTTGTAATGGAATTTAAAATTCCTAGTCTCCTTATCGTGAGTGAAAAATGGTTGCCATGAATCTAGAACTTTCTTTTATTATGAGGGTAGCTAACATTCTGAGAAAAGAGCTGGGGGCTTTTCTCTATTTTAACAGCAACTGCTGCTCATCTGGGAGTTGGTTGACAAACCTCCTGGACCTCTTTGAAGGGCCCCTGTCCCTGAGGCCAGGAGAGCAAGGAGAGTCTGGGTTTTGGAGTCAGATGGATTGGGTTCAAATCCCGGCTCTGACATTTCCTTGCTGCATGACTGAGAATAAGTCAGGTTACCTCTCCAAACTTTGGTTTTCTTACGGGGAAAATGAAAATGATAATAATAATTACTTCCATGGGTTTCTGTCAGAGTTAATGAGATAATAATAAGCATAAAGTTCTTACACAGTGCCTGGCATACATTAAGGGCTCAATAATTGCTAGCTGCTGCTGTGACTTTTGTGGTTGTGGATCTTTGCTTAGTCTTGGCTGTGCTTTCTGCTTGGCACCAGGTAGTGCTTCTTCAGCATTCACACGTCTCACAACAGGTTTCCCAGGACACCTGATGATGGGGTGGGTCTCCAGTACTGGGGTCCTGCAGTCCTTTTTGAAATCAGACCTTCAAGCCCTTGCCCTTTCCAGCGTGCAGTGCTTACTCACAGCATAGGCTGACAGTCTTTTTGTGAAGAGATCTGTATTTCAGAAGCCCTGAAAAAATGTACCCAGAAATAACTGACAGTGCTCTGGGACAGGAGTCATGCACCATGTTAAACTGAGCCCCAGGCCCAAACACAGGACACCTGGAGGCTGAGTTGCTGGTGACACGACTGGACCCAGGAAAAGCTCGGGAACGGTTCACCGAGATGACCTCCGATCCCAGCATCTTGATCAGTGCCAGGGTGACACCAAGTTTTTGATTTGATCTGCTCATACCAAGTCCTAAAAAATGAGTTTCATGTATAAAAACCCTACACCCAGAAAGACAGAGCTCAAAGAGAAGGGCACTGCCTCCCTTTATCAACCAACCCCCCTTTCTGTCTCCCTCCCCTGCTCCATACTTGCTGCCTCCCTCTGACGCCTGCCTGCGTAGCAGTGGATTGTTTGGCCTCTTGCCTGGTGACCTGACAGCCATTCTACTGAGCAGTGACACTAGAGGGAAAGAGCATTCACATCCACATCTGCAGTGCCACATAGAAGGAAAGAAAGCCACTGATCTGTGTGAACAAATGGCCAACTTTGGGAGCTTTGAGAAAGCTCTGCAGCAGCATGGGTGAACGACCTAAGAGACACTCTTGGTTGCTTTAGCTGAGTCTCTGACTTGACCCTATCTCCCAGCTTGCATCTCACGTAGCATCCAGGGGCCAGAAAACATATCAGTCACCACAGAAGTACAAAAATCATAATCACCATGGCTGCCTTCCCTGAGCACCTTCCATGCACCAGGCCTTGGTGGCACCTGACAGATCTTACCCCTTGCAGTCCTTTTTGACAACTCTGTGAAAACAGATATGAACAAGACCAGCTGTACAATCTGCGGGGTGCAGTGCAGAATGAAAACACAAAGCCCCTTGTTCAAAAAGTATCAAGAATTTTAAGACAGCGACAACAGAGCATTGAACCAAGCATGGGGCCCTTCTAAGTGAAGGGTTCTGTGTAAATAACCAGGCTGTGTGCCCATGAAGCCGACCCTGGGTGTAAATATACTCATTTTATAGATGGAAATAATGAGGTTTAGAAAGGTTAAGAACTTGCCTCCAAGTCTCTGTGTAACAGAGCTGGTTTCAAGTCTGTGCACAGAGAGAATTTTCTAGCTCCTGTGCTTGACCTGGTTCTATGTATGATAGCATGGTAGAGTCCCTGGAGCTTCCTTCAGTTCTGTTTGAGAAATGAAGGCCAGCCAAGGAAGGTGTCGTCTCAGCAGTGTCTTATCTGGACAAGCAGAACTTTCAGGGTGGGAGGCCAGCTGAGTGATAAGATCACCCAGGTTTCTTTCAGCTGAAGTTGATAAATCGTTGAACCAAGCCACTTTCCCAGGCTTCACATAAGATACTATATGCCTGGTCAGCTTTTTTGTGTTTCAAACAGAGAGCTTCAAATACTTTTTCATTCTTATCATAGGAAGTAAGTGGACTCCCTGAGTAATGACTCATTTAGGGTTTTTCATTTTAGCTCTTTCTCTGTTTCGCTCTTGTTCGTGTCTGGCAAGAGCCTTACGTTCATATTGCTAAACATCCACGCTCTGTGGTGCCCACCAGCAATGATGCCGCCCCTCTTACAACTAGTGAGGGAAAATCTAGTTCCAAAATATGCTTACTAGAGTTCATTTATTCCCCCACCTACCTTGCCCCCAGTGATGCAAAGTCAATGTCAAATATCCAGGAAAAAGTAAAAAAATATATACATCCAGCCATACACAGGAGAGTATTCAAGCTTCCTGATAGGGCCTCTGTGATACACTAGACTTGAAATAAGGAAGATTCAGGTTGAGCGTGAGAATCGCCACCATGTGGTCTTGGAGAGATTCCTTAGTCTCTTTGAGCCTAGTTTTTTAGTCAACAAAATTGGTACCTCAGGGGATTTCGTGAGAATCAACTAAAACAAGATATGTGAAAATGCTTTGCAAATTACAAAACTGTTGCAAACAGGACGTAGGATTAGTTCTTGCATAAGAGCTCCAAAAGACTGAGATTTTATTTTTATATGTACTTCTTTTAGTCACTAATGACGCCCCCTCCCTCCCCCAAAGGTGGTCACCTTTGGGGTGGGCCTATGGGCCTGGCCTCTGCTCGAATCTCCTGGAAATCTTTTCTAACACACCAATGCTGGGGCTGCACCCCAAGAGAATCATATTCAGTTCTTCTGAGGACGAAGCCTGGGCATTGATACTTTTAAAAAACATCCACGTGATACTCATACTTAACCAGGATCAAGAAATACTAAGTTGAAAGTATCTGGGTACCAGTCTAGATGCTGCCCACTTTGTTGCTGCCTGAAATTTGGCAACTTTAACTCACTAAATTTCACTTTTCTCTGCAGCAAAATAGTACTGAAGAATTATTCATACACCTGCAAGTGAGGGTCAAATGGAATAATGCGTTCTTCTAGCAAACGTTCTTGTGGTCTCTGCCAAGGAGTCTTCCCTTGTTCTTTGTATATCTAATTAAGCTTGAGGAAGGAAAGACCAAATGGGCACACCTGGCCTTTGGCTTGTAGAGAAACAGGACTGTTTGCTGATAATTTGTTTCTACTTTGGGAGCTACTGATAGTTCTTATCTCTCTTGGCTGTGTCTTTTCTATTTTGATCTGGATTGTTTGTTTTGTGCTTGGGGCAGCATACCTGAGCTCTCACCCCTCAAGACCATTGATATTTTCCCTGCGGATCCTGGGGAATGTCCTCCTTCCCTCATCCCACACACATTCATTAACATAGTTGCCTTGTGTAGAATCCCTCTCGTGGGTCCTTCTGCTATTTCAATAGCCTCTCTAAAAGGTGCCACATCAGGTAGAATTCAAGAGTAGGACCATTTGTACTTCTGTCTTAGTATGATGGAACTGCCCTGGCATGACTGTGGGTGACAAGGAGCTTTCCCTGCCCTTGGTAATCACATTGCATTTCAGCGAATGCCCTGGCCTTGGAGTCTAGAGAGTGTTCAAAGAGAAGTCGGTTATGTGGATGTCTGCTCTCCTTCAATGCCGATTGCCCCACTGATGTGTAGTACTCAAAAACTTAAGTTATGAATGTAATGGCTTCTTGGCTTCCTATGGACCTGACTGTGGCCACGTTTGTCAAAGGTGGTGTTGAAGGGAAGAAGAAGACGGATTGGTTTGGACAATTGTGTTTCTGGGCCAAACTTTCTGGAGTGCAGAGATGTGAAGATTCCAGTGGACCACTCTTTAAAATCCAATAGCTGCTGCTTGACAATACCCAGTTACAACAATAACAATAGCTGCCCTCAACTTCATCATGATTATAGCGTGTCTGATTTATTGAATACTAACTATGGGCCATTACTTAAAGCAGTTTACGTGTATTACCTTAATTAATCCCCATAACAACTCCATGAAGTAACTACTATCATTATTTCCACTTGACAAAAGACAAACTGTGGGATTAATGATGATTTCATTTTCCCCTTTGGCTTACCAAATAAAGATAATTTTCATGGAAGGGGCAGGTGAATGGGCAAACAAGCTGCTGAATGGGTGCACCTCCTGACACCCATTCATGTTACCCTTTGATCTAAGATTGAAGCTGATGTGGCTGGGAGACCAATGTTCTGCTCAGCGTGGAGACACAGGTAATTCTGATGCTGGAAGCTTCTTAGGTTTCCAGGGCCAACCCTGACCAATGAGATCTCCCGGGGGTGGGAGAGGTGACGCTTGGACCTCAGCATATATATGAAATTTCTGAAGTTCCCCCAGTGATTCTAAAGGACAGGCAGAGTTTAGAATTGCTATTTTGAACAAATGCCAACCGGTATGCTCACGAGTGGTCTTAGGAATTGAGAGTAAGTTTACATCCCATTTTCCAGATTCTTCTGCTGAGACCTATCCCCATGAGACCCTAAGAAGCAAGCTATCCAGTGGGACTCCATGCTTGGGAAGCAGTTTAAATGTACAGCTTTAAAGCACAGGTGACGTAGGTTGAAATCTCAGCCCCTCCACTCAGCAGTGCTGTAATAACCTTGGAGCAGTGACTTCATCTTCTAAGCGTTTGTTTTCTCTCCTATAAAACGTACCATGCCCTTGACATCAGAAATAATGCTACATGGCTGGCAGAAAGTAATGGACTATTTCTTATTGTTACTGCTTTTATTACCTGGGTGAGATGCCAGTGTGATTAGTATCTGCAGCTTTATTTTTTATATTATCAGCACCTGTCAGTGGAAAGCATTTGGTGCTGATAGACCTTTTGCTTAATCTGTGGAATGAGTGAGGCTTTTCTCACGGCGCGCCTCTCTGTTTCCGCACTGGACCTGAGAGGCCCCAGTACTCCGCGCACTGGAGTGCAGGCCAGTGCAGCCACATGATGCTATTCCCTGCTAATGATGGGTGTTCTGCTAATGATAGATGCTCAAACTAGATTTGTTTTAGTGACTTCCAGTCGGAGCGTTCAAAGCAGCAGGGCCAAGGTCGTGTAAACTTGTCACCTCTGCTGTGTTAGATATGCTGCGATGATCTCCAAGAACAGTGCAGTTTCTGTGAGAAGCTGCTGTGGAGTGACATGGCTACTGATGGCACCTTTTGGATCTTCCATTAGCCCTCAGATGGAAAGACCGAGCTTTCCACTTTCCTGGCTTTCTGAGAGGTAAAAAAAGGAATAAGGCTTCCTACGGTCACAGTCCCTCTGCCGAGAATTTTCTGTGTTCCTGCTCTGTGTCCCATCGCTTACAAATTGAAAGCTGCCCCAGAGAACACATTGTATAGCTCAACAAAGAGTACATATTTTTGCATGCTACCCTAGTGAGTCACTTTGCTTCTCATAATTTTAGATTTAAAATGACTTAAATATGTCCCACAGCAGGTCTCTATGTCAAATGGCTCCCTGACCTGCTTTTAGGGCTGTATTTGCAAACAGTAAGCTGTGTCAAGTTTGTTTTTTAGACAAACTATTTAGACAAAGTGAGCTAATTCGCTGAGTCATTATGGGTAAATACAGTACCTGGCCTCATGGGCACATAGTAGGTGTTTAATAAATACTGGTTCCCAGTAACTAACAAGCCTAAAGTAGCTGAACTCATGCCTTTGAAATTCGACCTTCTAATTTTTAGAAGAAATATTGTTATTGGTTGTGATTTTTGTCAAGTGGGAAAAGAGCAGAATCAGTAAAATGGCTTTAAATAAGTCCTAATGTCATGGCCCTATCACCTAAGTCTCTCTCTGGTACAGTAGCACGTCAGGTTCCCCAGGTTTTGTTGGCATTGCTTTGAGTTTCTCCTTCAGAGCCCATATCCGCCTTCTCTCAAAGTGTCAAAGAGAACTGCCGGGGGAGCACAGAGATGCTGAGCACAAGCTCTGGTGGTGATGTCACGGGGGTTCAGGGATGTTATCTATACAGGAATAAACTCCCCCTGCTGAGGGCAGCAGCGCAGCACCAATCTTGGGTTGGGCACAATGCTCAGGGCTTATTTCAGAGGTGAACGAAAGCAGGCAATTATCATGTTCTTTAACTATAATCAGCCAGGCAGGATACAGGTAGCCACAAAATGGAGTTATTTAAAACAGTAACAAAATCACTTCAGAAAGAGTAATAATCTGGAAGTCTCTCTTTCCGCAATATCTAGTTAAAGCTAAGTGTGGAGAAGATGGGGAAGACTGGTTTTGTAACCCCTGCCCCCCATTTGCTTGGGTTGAAAGTTGGTTCTGAACAATAGTTCTGAGACTTTATATTGGACAGCACTTTCTGTCCAGTAAGACTCTGGGATGAGACATAGGGCTGGATTCTATGCATATCTAAGAATGTGTCAGAACCTGCTACTGAGCAGAAGGCAGATTGGGGTGTGTGTAGCTTGGCCCCTTTCTAATTCTGGTTCTGCCACTTGTTAGGTATGTGAAATTAAGCACATTATTTAGGCTGGCTGAGACTTGATTTGCCTCTTCTCTGCCTCTCTGTAAAATGGGGATAATTAGAATCTATCTCGTAGGGACATGTTTAGAAGAGTACCTTGCTTATGGTTGCTGAACAGAGTTCATCAGACATCAGCTATTGTTATCATGGTCCTCAGCTAAGAAACCCATGAATAGAAATTCCTGCATCATCTTTTGATAGCCCCGGTACAGCTTCTGAAGATTCCTTGTACTGTAGTAATGTGTGAATTTTACAGTATATCATATGTGCCAATGAGCTAGGAAAACCAGAAGTCCTGTCCATCTTTCAACCAGCTGGGTAAGGCCTGAGTCAGTTTTCATTGTCTTAAACACCACCCCAATTAATTAATAATGGCAACGAAAACCAAACTAATAAATTATAACGGTAGCCACAACTTTTCCTTCTGTTGAGTGTTTCTTCTGTATTATGCATTGTGCCAAATGCGACACATATGTAACCTCAGTTAATCATCACATCCACCCTATAAAGTAGTCGTTATTCTCACCATTTTACAAATGAGGAAACTGAGGCACAAAGAAGGTAAAAAAATCATTTTAATAAGTAGATGAATTAGGGTGTACACTCAGGTGTCACTGACTTCAAAGCTGGCATTTTAACCAGTAGGTCACACTGCCATGTGTCACTTAGGCCTTTGGGAACAGTGTAGTTTTAACAACCGAGACTCTAAGAAAGAACAAAATTAGGGTTTCTGTCATAAGGATTATACCAGGCCCAGCACACTATAGACTTTCATAAGCCTGGCCATTTAAATCTCAGAATATCTCTGTGAGTCATTTTATAGGTGAGAAAATGAAGCCTCAGAAAACCTGCTCGAGATTTAGCCCTAGATTAATGGCAGAACCAAACCTTAAAAACCAAGGCCAAACTGTATCCACATCTGCAATCGGAAACTCAACCCATGCCGCCTCTCACCCAGCTCTGGCCCACGTGTCAGCTGCAGAGACAGAGTGAGGCAGTGTGAAAAGGATGACGCCTACCATAATTCTTGTCAAATCCTCGAAAGCCCTTCCTGGGTCCTCTGTAGAAATCCCCTGGATGAGTCTGTAGACCGTGGCACAGTGGGTCGGTCAGGGACCGATTAGAGTTGTCCATTGTGGTCTGCCGTTGATTCTGTGGCTGGGTTACTGTCAGGGCTGTGTCAGTGATTTCTGTGAGAAGTTTGTTTGGGGACTTCCCCAAGCCAGATACTTGGCTGGTTGTTCATTCCCAGCACAGCATTAAGTATGCTCCACATTAAGCGTTGTATTATTCTAGAAAGGAATTCCTGCGGGGAAAATTCCTTCCAGTCACGTAGGCGTTCATGTAGTATTGTAGTGTTAACATGTCATCTGGCAACTGTTATGCAACTCAGGCTGGACTCTAAGTGTCTCTCCTCTGGGATGCCTGGAATAGTGGGAAGGGGAGCTGAGAGGAAGGATGGAATGCGTGTCTCCTTTGGGATAAGGTGTTTGCTCCATCTAAAAGCTGTTAACTTGCTACCAGAAACTGTCATTCTCTTTTACTTTGTAAAATTGTCGATGAGTAATTAGAATATCTGGAACAATTTTAAAGTAGGACATTTTTGCAACTGAGTAAGGCTCATAATTGGGACAAAAGCTACACTTCTTTCATTAAGGAGGGGGGAAAATGTCCATTTTCTTGTTTCATAAACTGCAGGTTTAGAAAGTAAAAGTACACTCATTATTATGGTTCTGGAGTGGGGCATGAGAATTAGAACCAATGAGCCAACTGGTTTCCAACAAATCATCAAAGTGCTGGGCTTATCTTGGTCCAAGCATGTCTCCTAGTGCTTGAGAGAGAGAGAGGATCCTTCCATTCCTTAGTCCAAAGTGGCCTTCCCCAGCTTTCCTTGACCTTGGAGCCATGGCCAAGGTAGATTCCATCCAGGGCCCAGAATCCAGTTTGGAACAGCATATTCCCTTTGGAGTATCCTGGTCCATGCAGATCATCCTTGTCAACCCAAAATGACTGTTTCATCATTCTAAGGATTTTCTCCTTCTTCTCTTTCCACCACGATACCTTTATTTCCTTCATTCTTCAAGTTCCAAGTGGTGCAGACTAGAGGGACTCTGTCTACCTGACGCTAAACACTGAGAGCCAAATGCTAAACACCGAGAACTGGAGTGGAGAAAGATTGGCTATTTTATTATGAATGGCGCCACCCAGGAGAATGGGAAGCTAATGCTCAGAATCCCAAACTCTCCGATCCAGGATTCAGGGATGATTTCTAAAGGTACAGGGAGAACTGGTATGCAGAAGCACTGGCAGGGCAAGTTTTAATTGGAGGCCTGGGAGCGTGGTCATTTTTAGTAAGGAGCGTCAACACAGGATCTTCTGGCAACAGACCCTCTGCTTCTGAAAGGGTTCCAGTGTTCAACTTCCAGTTATGTCCCAGTCCTTTGGTTTGGTGGGGTGGCGGGTTGGGGCGTGGAGACTTTGGTTCCAGGTGCAGCTGGAGGTCAAAGTTCTCTCCTCTGCACATGCTTCAGCTGCATAACTTGAGGTTTTGATGTGCTGTCTCTGAAAAACAACTCGGTATCTCGTTAAACAGAATAGGACCATTTTGAGTTTGTTCTGCAGTTACACAAATGTAACATGATTGTGTCTCCAGTCCTGGACTTTACTACATTCCTGGTGTGGGGGCTGAAAAAAAATAGAACTTTCCTCTCACCTTCTAAATTCTACTAACTTGGCTTATAACCAAACTGACAGAGACAGGTTAACAGGAGAAAATAACCAAAGTTTATATGTAAATTCAGAGGTCTCTAAGAATGTGATACATTGGGCAATTGAAGTTTATATGTCATTCTGGACACACAAGAAGGGGCAAGGGTCTGGAATTTTAAAGGGGAAGTGGGTAATTCACAGGTAGACAAGAAAGAAGGAACACTTTACAAACAAATTCCTGCTGGGCAGCCCAGAGACAATGAGACAGAGGATCACCCCTGCAGAACAAATTTTTGCATGGATCCTTCCTGTTTATCATACCTAACTCAAATAGTCTATGGTGGATATGCTAAAATACCCTTCCTAAAACAGGCCTTTTTATCTGAATTTCTTCAGGCAGGAAGGGGGAGGAGTCAAATGTTCCTAATGAGCATTTTGTTTCTTAACAACCAACTTAATATCAATATCCCAAAAGGCACATTTTGGAGTGGCAAAACTTTACTGGACCCTTTTACTAGTTTATCATTCTTGTTAGGTCTGTATTTATAAGTCACCGCTGCACTCAATAGTAATATCAGTAACTACTGACCTTGCTGGTCCCCAGCATCCTTTGGTTTCTGCGTTTCCTGATTTAGTGAAGCTCCTTTCCATTCTTTCCTGTAGAATTACCCTTTATGACTATCAAGCCATGTGCAGGGCCAACAAGGAGAGCAGCGATGGTGCCCATGGTCTACTGGATGTAAGTACAGCGCATTCGCCCAGAAAACAGCTGTATGTTTCTGTCCCTGTGTGTAAGCGTGTTTTCTTTAGGGCAGTCCGGTCATCTTTTTCAAAAACCTGGATGTTTGAAAGTATTTCTTGATTTTACTGGTTAAGAAAAATCACTTCTGTTTAAACCCAAATTTAGTGATCATATGAATGGCAAACAGATCTAAAGTCTCAAATGGATTAATGCAGCAGCCCCCTTTTGATGGCTAGAAAAGGGGAGCTTTGTGGATTCTCTTATTCTTTATATAAAAGAGAATTTGGTTTGGTTCAACAGAAATCATTCTTTCGGTTTGTAATAGAGCTGTTAGCCTATGAGCAAATTCATGTTTCGATCATAGGTTCTCCATCCTAATCACACTGCTGCTTTGTTTCAACAGCATTTTCCCTGAAGCTGCTTCCATGGGTGATGTCAGAGTTGAGGATCAATCAATTTAATAGCATTAGAAAATGACTTTCTGAATGCCAGTAACTGCTATAATTTACTCTCAGCTTAAAAATATAATTTACAATGTGCAAGCAATGTAAGTTTGACCACCAAAGATTTGAAAACACACATACCAAAAAAAAAAAAAATCCCAGATATAGATACTTTGGTATAGTCTGGCATATATGTATGAATATAACCCTTATGTGTTATTATTTTATAAATTCCAAAAAGTTATCCTAAAATTTGGTTTGAAACAAAATTTAAGGGTTATTATGGTATTAAAATATGCACACCTTCTCATTTGCAGATACAGGATCTTGCCAAGGGGATTATTTAAAAAACAAGTATTTAACACAGTTCTACACTAAGAGAATAAGAAATGATTCAGAGCTAGAAAATCTCTGAGAGGCAACTAGGAACTAAGAATTTGACATTTTTTAAAAAATACTGCTTTTTAGTGAGAATCAACCTGTCTTTCCAAACTCAACTTTCCTAACCTTAGCATGAGTATTTCCAGACTTAAAATGTTCCCAAAGTATGTTTTCATCATTAGGCTTAAAAGCTCAATGGCTTTACCCTTCTGAATAATAATGTGTATTTAAATTTGTTAATCCTGTATTTACATAATCCCTTTGTTTATCTGTACATTCAGCCAGTGTCTGGCTGGAAATGCTTGAGTGCCTTTTCCCCTGGCCTCTGGGAGAGCGGCCCCAGTGTCTGCCCCTCTCCCCTTTCAGAACCTTCTTAATCTCCTTATTCATCCTGTCCTCCCTCAGACTCACACTACCAAGGACCACTGAAATGTCACTACCCATCCCAGCAGATAGAGACACAGAACTGTCCCATGGTCTGACCGCCTGGGTCATTTTGAAAGAAAGATGATTATTTTTCAAGCCCTAAGGATCAGGAATCGTAATGGCAAAACCCACAGCACTACAAGATTGCATTTGGTTTTAGCAAATAGTTAATAGTTCACATCCTTATCTGACCCTAATCCTGAGGGCCCTGCAATTCAGGAAATTATGGTGATACACTCAGTCAAATCAGAGCAAGAGATGCTTCTGAAATCTGAGTGGGCTGCTAGTAACCCCTGTAGAGTTTTGTTGTTGTTCTTTTTACCTACTGGCTTGAAATAGGGAAGTTTAAAGAATGGTTACGGGTATAAAAATTGGTTCTTGTTTTATTTAAAACTGGATAATTCCCCTATTCCTAGCACTAGTCTTTACCATCAAAATGCTCAGAAGGTAGGATTAAGCAGCCATCACTTAAGAAACCAAGAGTCGGCATTTCAATTCTCTGATACCTAAATGGAATCACGAAAGGTTCTGAGATTTTTCTGGACCTGCCATCTGGAGCCTGGGTTTTGCCAGTGTCATTGCCTGTCTCTCAAATCTGCCCGCCACACTCACATATCTGGCATACCTAGGTACAAAGAACTAACTGAGGGGGAGTCTTGGTATTTTCCAGAATCAGGAAATTGAATTATCCACATAGGAAATATCACAGAGTAAACAATCCAACTGCTTTTTTTAATTAAAATATTCTGAAATAAAGAAAGATCAAGCTGTCAATGCCTTCTTTTATAGAGTGAAGGGGATTTTCTGTAAGGATAAAATCACATGTTTATATGGTTATCATTTTTTTTCAAGTCCAAATATGTAAGTGTGAGAAAAGGCAGCTCAATCATACATAATTCATGGGCAACATTAAAATCAAGTATGTGTAATTTTTGCTTATTTCAATGAATGACATACAGTGATGGAGAACAGAGAATCACCTTTCTGAGAGGCAGCCCTGTAAATTACCATTTGAAATTAGTTATAAGATTCCAGCCCCTCAGCATTAAGCTGTGAAATATTAGCCCCTAGAGGGTAAAGGTTTAAGCATCCTTTGCTGAACTTCCTTTTTCCTCCCAGAGATAACCCCTGTATTAGATCATGTTTGTTTTACTTGTAAATCACATCTTACTACAGGGGAGTTCAAAGTTTTAAAATGTTAGTTTTGGGATACAGTATCCAACCATTTTCTTCTTTTAGTTAGAGCTTCACTTTTTTAACATGATATCAATCTCTCTAAAAGAATAACATTGTCTTTATGTAAAGCCTTAAGTTAAACTAAAAATTTTGTGTGTGATACATTTTTTTTTAATGAACTGAATTCTCCTGTTCAGCCTTATAATGCCTTCCTTGCTGCAGTAAAATGGATAATGACAGAATTTGTCTTGTAAGTACAATTGTTCCATTTTTAAAAAACTATTACTCTTTTCTTTTGTATTATTAAGTGAATTGAGAGTCTCTGCTTCATGTTTTCAATAACTGATTCATAATACTCTAAATAACCTCATTAAAAATCTCAAAAATATTGAATGTTGAGACGAAAAAATTATCTTTTATTAAGTTATTCATGGTCACTGCTTATGCCCTTATGTAATTGTTTAGCAGACTAACAGCTTGCAATACACAAACCAAATTTATTTATTGTGGTTACTGTTAAATTTAACATAGATGTCTGGCTGTTTTTAATGCTGCTTGGGTGGGCTGTGGTCAGAAGAACAAATTGCCAGGGCTGTCCACTGTGCTACTTCGAATGTCTTGCCATGTATAGGAATGAGGCCTGTGTAGTTATGGGCCAAGGACTGGGGGCTTTTCAAGGTGTGATTTAATTGTTTGCACTGTCAATTTTTGGTCCTGTTCAGAGGGTGCAGAATGCATCTGTGACTTGGGTCAGACTTGAAATGGCACAAAGACGAAAGGCTTGACTTCCAGGCGAGATATTAGACACATCACAGAAACACTGTGTCACACAAAGGAGAGGACTTGGGACGGACTTGGGAACAGATCATTCTAGCTACACCAAACACTTATTCTTATCTTCCCCATTAAGTTTCTAGTTCTTTGGATTTAAGGGAGAAATCATTTGATAAACAGACATTGATTAATAGACATTTTCTTCTCTATTATATTAATGTAACATATTAATTTAACACAGTTATAAATTCAAGTGGGGAGTAAATTCTGTATATATATGAGACAAAATACAGTAATGGATAATAGTGGGATTTTGATTGAGGGTGAATGGCCGTGTTTTGGTCTGTCTCATTAATTTGGAGGATGATTTATATTACTTTTGCATTCTTCATGAACAACAGGAAAATTTTAATTTTTTAAAATTTGCATTGTGGTATACTTTCATAAAGAGGTTTGTCCCATCTGCCCCTACTCACACACACAGACATACACACACAGTCGCGCACATGGCTAAAGAGTTTGCATTACAGTATAAATTTTGAAAACACCATTTTTTACTGCAGATCATAATCTAGTAGAGAATCTTCTATTTGTATTTCTGAACCAAGGCAGAGGAAGCCCTGTAGAAGTTAAATTTTTACTATGGGTTCAGACGACAACTAGAAACTATTTCTGCCTAGAAAGCAGGATATTTCTCAGCAGGGTCCTTGAGTCTAGATGAACCTGATTTCATGGCTTGGCTGGCATTGGTGATAAAATAACCTATCGCAAATAAGATAAAGCCCAGTAAAAATTCACTGGTAACTGAACTAACAATGCTGATATCTCCAAATTGTGATGTTATTCTTTTAAATGGGGTGAGCATCGCCTAATAATAGGACATCACTGTTCTATTCAGAGTGCGGATAACCAGGTAACATTGGGCTTTCCATCACCCATTTAGGTTCCTGGTGGAATTTAACCTCTGCAGCTGGTGGCACTCAGATATGACAGCTAAAGGTAAGCAGCAACTGGTTTCTATTTCCTAGCTCAGAGTGATAAGCCCTGGGTTCACTGGCTACTTTTCATCAGGGATGTGCTTGCGTAAAACTACCCAGGACGAAGTGATGATTTTTCAGCTCAGTCAGCAAAAGGCATCCTTTGTGCTAAGTGCAGCACCACCCAGTCAGACAAAAATTCCCAGAGCTTCATTCAGCCCATGTTGAATATACACTTTGACCTGTTTCCTAAACTAAGACTTTGAGGTTATACATTACACAGGTGAAGCCTTCAAAAAAACTTGTGAGCAAAGTGAAAATCTAAAGGAGAATGTGTCGGATCTTGTCTGATCTCTGAAGCTAAGCAGGGTTGGGCCTGGTTAGTACTTGGGTGGGAGACCACCTAGGAAGACCAAGTGCTGTAGGTGTTAAAGGAGACAAACACATTGCCTTTTTCAGGCTGAATGAAGAGATAGTTACTCTTTTTTTTTTTTTAATAATCACCCTCATAAAATATAAACCTTGTAATATTACTTTTTCTGCCTAAAAACCTTAATAATTTGAGCAATAATTAGTAGAAACTCTCAGAGTCATGAGTTGCAGCGTTAGATCAGTATGGATTTGAGTCCTTCCTCCAAGATTAGCCTCTGGCAAGTTAGCTGATCTGGGCAAGGCACAGTTTTCCCACAGTAAGCAAAATAGGAAAATAATAAATAATATTTATCTCATCACTTGTGTGTGTGCATGTGCACATGTGTATGTAATGATGAGATAGATCATGTTATGTGCTGAGCACAGAGACTGGAAGTTTTCAAAAAATGGTAGCTATAATTAATTCATGATAATGGTGGTGATAGTGTTGACCGCAACAGTGATGAGTAAATAGTTGAGTCTCCATGGCCTACACAACCAGTGCTTTTTAATGAGAGTTGTCTCTCAGGCATCTCCCTGCCCGTTCAGCCACTCTTTTTTCTCACATACATTCTGCCCTTCCTTTCCTTTGTGCATTTATTCATGTTGACTTTTTTTTTTTTTTATCTGAGATGCCAGATATGAGCAGATCACTACAAAAATTATTATTATTATATTTTTAATTATACGTTATTTAAAAAGAGGTAGATTAGTAATGTAGCAGCATTCCCCCACGTGCTGGATATATTTGTCTGACATTCCCTCTCCCTTCTTCGAAGATCTCAGTCCCTGAGAATTCCCTCGATTTTCCCAGGAAGAATTAGCATCATTTTCTTCTTGCTTCTGTCTCAGTCAGCTCACATATTTCTCATCTCTTCCACACCACTATTGCCTCAGTTGTTTGTTTCACACTAAGTTAGAATTTCTCGATAGTAGGAGCTGTGTATTAACCATTTTTATCCATAAGCACCTAACTTGACTTAATGCCTCGTGGGTGTCAATCTCTGTTTACTAACACATCTTTCTTTTGTCAGGTATGACCATTATAGTCGCTGCCATCATAGCTTGGTGTCTTACAAATAGACCTATTTTGCCTAAATTCAGGAACTCACTAATTTCTTGTTAGTTAGACTATGAGACAGAGCAACAAATGCAGAGAGTTCCATGCATGCATACGCCTGCATGCAGCAGCCACTGATAACGGAGAACGTGATCTAAGTGTGTTGAAGGTTGACTCTGTCCTGGGAAGCTGACAGCCCAGTGGACCAGACTCAGATGCTCTACTTTCATCCACATGCACACTATCCTGGTGACCCTCCAGGTATTCTTGCCCCTTCCCACTAGGTTGGTACCACCTTTGAATGACAGTGGGTGCCCATAATCCCACTTCTAGAAATATAGCCTAAGGAAATAAACTGAGATGGGAGCAAAGGGTTCTATGACAGGGTGATCATCACCGGGGAATTTAAGATTGCAAATACTGGTAAATGACGAACAATGAGGATGTTTTAAAATAAATTACAGCCCATTCACAGAGAGGGACAGAAAATTTTTTTAAAGATTCTGTTTCTGAAAACTTTTTATCAAAACCGGGAATGCTCATGAAATTAAGTAATATAATAAAAAATATATACAAAACTGTATCTACTCCAAAAAAGCATTCAATGATGGAGGAGGAGTATATGAGGCAAGAAGGATCAGCAACAGTATAGCCAATGGGGAGTCAATAAGAAGATAGGGCTATCAGGTCCCCCAAAGAAAAATTTACCCATGGCATGAACCTGCTTTTGTTTAAAAGTGCATATGATTTGAAAAAGAGAGGTGACAAGGAACCTACTAAGTGTGTGCTTGTTATATCTTTTTTTTATTTGCTTTTCTTATTTGATTAGCTTTTTCCACAATTTTATTATTAGGGGTTTAAAAATGGTAAATGAGATTTAAAAAGAGAAAAGGAAGTAGAAAGATTAATAGAGGTTAAGAAAATGGATTACCAGTTGGTTAAGTGGCTGTTCTCTCTGTAGCACCGGTTCCTGGGGACAAATCACCCCTCCTGCGGAATCAGACTTTGTGCTCAGAGAGGCTAGAATGGCAGTTTCACCACCTAGAGATTAAGTGCTGTGGCTTTGGAGTCAAGCAGCCTTCCTGTGCCACTTGAACTATGAGGTTCTGGGCAAATCGTTTGGTCTCTCAGGGCTTTGAGTTCCTCGTTGGTCAACAGATAACATGAGAGGGTTGTGGGAGATGAATTAAACAGTGCGTGCAAAGCCCCTGTGCAGGACATGGCACAAAGCAAGTACTCCACGCCTGGCAGGTTGTACTCATGTTTTGGGTGGTTGTGGGTTGTTTCGAGTTTTTTGTTTTTGTTTTCTTTTGGCTAAGGCTGGCTGGTTGGAGTGTACTCCATGGTGACGGCAGCAGGCTCGTTATCTTCAGTGGTTTAGTTTTTGGCATTCTTCTTCACACTGGTATACCTGCCCATCCCTGACTGAGGGGCTTTGATGATGAACAAGATGATGAAGGAAGGATGCCTTTTTTCTTCATGCCGATCCCCATTCTGACTTCCCTCATTCTCACCTGGGCCTGCTTTTCCTTCCCCATTACCTGCCACCACAGGCATCTGCCCACACCCTTGTTTTGGTCCTTCGGATTTGACAATTAGTTTTTGAGTCTCTGTTGAATACCAGCTATGATAATCATGATTTAAACCAGTTGTTTTCCACCTAGGGTGATTTTGCCACCCATGGGTGATCACAACATCTGGGAACATTTTTGGTTGTCACAACTGAGAAAGGGGGTAGAGATCAGGGAAGCCACTAAATATTTTACAACACAAAGTGGCTGAAAAAGAATTATCTGACTCAAAATGTCAATAGAATAGTCCTTCCTTATCTGCAGAGTATATGTTTCAAGACCCCTAACAGATGCCTGAAACTGTGAATAGTTCCAAACCCTATATACACTATGTTTTTCCTATACATACATACGTACCTGTGATAAATTTGAATTTATAAATTAGGCACATTAAGAGATTAACAATAACTAATAATAAATATGCAACAATTGTTACAATATACTATAATAAATGTGATGTGAATGTGGTGTCTCTGGTAACTACAATGGCTACTAAGTGGCTAGTAGGCAGGTAGCGTATCCAGCATGGATACACAAGACAAAGGAATGATTCATGTCTCAGGGGGGATGAAGATGAACAATGTGAGATTTCTTCATACTACTCAGAATGGCATGCAATTTAAAACTTAATTGTTTAATTCCGAAATTTTCTATTTTGTATTTTTGGACCATGGTTGACCACGGGTAACTGAAAACACAAAATGCAAACCCGTGGATATGAGGGCCCTGCTGTGGCGCCACTGTGGGGGACCCCTAGTGTAGGCCCAGGAGTATAGGGTAGGTGACGACGGACAAGGACAGAGGGTACACTCTTCACACTCATTGATGGTTACAGACACTCAGCAAGGTTCCCATGCTGAAATTTCATGTCACCTCTCCCCCACTTTCTATCCATCAGGACCAACAGCGGACAAAATTTTAGCTTAGGAGAATAATACGGCACTTTACTTCTCCATTTCTGTTTGAGGAAGCTGTATAAAAAGATCGTTTAATAGGTAAATCCAAGTCATCTCACTCCACTGCCACACTATGAGACCTTTTCCCCACAGACTACAGAAAGACATGGTCAAATATTTATATGACTGATACATGGTGTACCTACATGTAGCGTTTTCCCATTTCTAGAATGCTGGCACTAGGTTGTCTTCAGATCCCTTCAACGTACCTGAGAGGTTGGGACTGCCAGAATGTGTTACTTAACCTTCTGAGGCACCTAAATCAGACAGATAATGGGTTCAGACCTACACCGAGACCTGCCACCTCAGCTAGACAGCTGGCCTTCTCTGAGCCCTCATGTCAAACAGGCTGTCACATATGAATTGTCACATTCAGGCCTAATGCCCTCTACTGGGCATGATTATGACTTTTTCCATTTTAGAGATGAAGAAACTGAGTCAAATGAGAGTGAATAAACTCATCTGTGGGCCTGCTCTCACCTGGATATCTTTGTTAGATGTAAATGTATATGAGCTCCCAAAGTGAACATACATTAAATGTAAATGTAAACCTTGAACTCAGTGTAAGGAGAGAAAAGTTTCAGACACCATAACTATATCAACTTGCAAAGTTTCTTTATTCTACATTTACTGTTCCCTCACCAGATAAAGACTCTGAGCTGAGACATACATCTTTGTTTAGCTAAAAATGGAATCTATAATTACACTGTTTATCTGCTTCATTTCCTTAGTGAAGGGGACTGTGGAAGCCCATTTCTGCTTGATTATCACAAAGGTATCATTTTGGCGAAGTTGCACAAAGAGAATGGAGCTTGCTGGCACCCGGTTATGAATGGGGGTGCATTCACAAAGACAAAAGAAGAGGAAAGCTTTTCAAACGGCAACTCTATTCATTCCCAATTGTCTGCACATAATTACTGTGAACCCAAGTCAGTTATTCTCATCAGGGACATTTGTTGCTAAGGGAAAATTAAAGATATTCAATTGTGTGGGTGTTTCATTGTGAGTGAGTGATAAGTCATGGCGGCTTCAGCTTGCACCTCCAGTGTAACTGGGGTAAGAGGAGAGCAGTGAAATGGAAAAGAGTATAGGCTCTGGATGTGACCACCCTGCTGTGTACCTGGGCCTCAACACTTAACAGCAGTGTGACTTGGGGCAAGCATCTTAGTTTCTTCACATGTAAAGTATGATAGCAGTAGGGCCTTGATTGCTGTGTGATGGTGAGGATTTCATCTATGCAAAGAGTCTAGCATGATGTTCAGTGTGTAGTGGGCACTCAGTGAGTATTGTTTATGAGGGTGGTGGTGGTGGTTTTGCTGTTTAAGCAAATGATGGTCATGGTGATTAGTCACTCTCTTGTGGTGCTCAAGACAGGCTATATCTGCTTTCTGAAACCTAACTTTCCCTTCTGGAAAAGGAAAGGATCAGCCTAGCTGAGCTCCATGATTCTTGTGTACCTACATCTTTGGAAGATAATGAATTTTAAATGCCTAGGAGTTGAAACAGTACTCATTAGCTTGCGGGAAGACTTAGTTATTGGTTTGAAATTCCATAGATAAATAGTAATGATTGGCAAATATATGTGACGTTTTTCATAGTACTCCAGACAAAGAAAGGGCTTCATAATAAACCATGTTATTTAGATTAAATGTGGCCCTGATTTTATATGAGAATTTGTGTTTCACAAAAGCACATAAAGCAACCTCCAGCCAATCTATAGTCATATAGCAAATAGACTCAGCGGTTTATCACCACATCAATATGAGTGACCTGCAATTGTCAAGGAACAAAAATTTCATCTCCAGAAAAGATCAGAGCCAAATGAGTCTCACCATTGAACTTGTTGGACTCATTCCATTGTATCTGGGCCCAGACCCTTAGAATTAGAGATGTTGCAATTATCGGGCTTATTAAATCATGGGAGCTGCCTATCTCAGCCTGCCCTAAAGATCTTTCTTCCTTTCGTTCATTGGCCAAATTTCACAGAGCAGTTAGATATATATATGTGCTGGAGACAGATAGCCCAAGTTCAAATTTTAGTTCTGCCACATACTCACTGGATGAATTTGGTCAATTTCTCCAGCCCTTGCCTCCATTCACTAATCTGTAAAACAGAGGTAACAATCATTTCTACCTCATAGTTGCTTTTTTTTTGTCTTGTTTAACCATTAAATAAATTAATCCATATAAAGCAGAACATCATCTGGCACATAGTGATTTCTTAATAAATGTAGCTGTTACTATCATTAAGTTATTATATGCTGTCTGTTTGTGCCATATCCACTCATAATCTATGCTGTTTATTTAATCTTTATTTCATTTAATCTGACTCATTTTTTGACACTTAAATAATGTAAATACTAAAAGGGAGCTTCCCAAATTGAAAGTCAGTATCATTTGCTGTACAGAAAAAATAATTGTAAAAATGAGGACGGTGAATATAAAAAGTTTTACCAAATTGTAGCCAAATACATTGAGGTTTATGTTTGACTTCCCAGGTTAAAAAGAGAAGAGAAAATGAAACAAAAATGATAGAAACCCCCTGGCATCAAACAAAGAAGTCCTCCTGACAAAACCAGAGGCACTGGGAAATAGCTGGGAAGAGAATGACATTCCTACCCCATCCCCTCTCTATGTTGTTAATGTATGGCTTGGGCCACCTAAACTCACTTTGCCTTTCCCCTGAAGGCAGGCAATTTGCCATTAGGAGCTGAGATGCTCACATTTCCTTTGTCCATTTTGTTTGCCTAAAAAACACCATTCAGGAGAATTATTCATTTATTCAACAAGCATGTATGCTTCCTATGAGCTAGCACTGCAGGGTACAGGGGGACCGACTGTGTCTGGGACCTAGCCCTTTGGGAGCATGACAACTGCCAGCGCTGTACCATTAGCGGAGTCAGGATGCAGGAAAGCAGCCATCTGCTCGCTTTTTCTAACCAAAAAGAAATAGCTTGAAAAGGCAACAGTCTGAAGAGTCTATGAAATAACATGGGCAGTAGAGGTCGGTGGCAGTAAGCATAGGCACTTAGGCCACACTCGCAATGTGCCAGCCACTTTCTGTTTTAATTCATTTGATCCTCAAACAACCGTGTGAGGTTGATATTGTTATTCCCACGTACAGATGAGGACACTACAGTGTAGAAAGATTAAAAACTCATCTGAGATCGAGATCAGAAAAAAAAAAAAGGCATAGATGATAGAGGCTCTATTTACCCCTCTGGCGACCAAATTAAAGTTGTGACGGAAACAAGGAGCAAACGGCAAGGCAAATTGCCTGGGATCTAGATGAAAAAGGCATACAACTAGAGAGAGAACTAAGAAATCACATTGCAACAGCAGGAAGTAGGACAGGGCGACGGCACAAGGCTGCCCGGTCCCTAGCAGCTGAGTGGGACAGAGGCTATGGCAGTGGCGCTGGCAGCTGCAGACGCCTCTTAAAGGGGCCCTGTCCGCGAGTGGACTTTCACAGTGACTGACCTGCTTGCTCTGAGTACCAGCACTGGTTTGGCTGTGCAGGAGGCACCAGGGACTTTCAGGGGGAAACTAGTTGCCGGAGTGAAGGCCGAGTGGAGACTCGCTCTATACAGAAATGTCAGTGGATTCCGTTGTTCCTCTGTTGAACCCTCCCCACTCCCAGTGTGCAAACTCAGCATCACCATAGAGAAGATGTCATCAAACTGGATAACGGAAGTCGCTCTGCCCAGAGGATTCCCTGAAACAACCCCAACTCGCAGCCCCGCCCCGCCCCCCGCCAAGCAACAATCAAGTGTGTCCTTGCTTAGTCAGGTGTCACTTACCGAGTAGTACCTAGGCTCACACTGGAGGCAACTAGCCTCGGTTTCTGGTGTGGACTTTTGAGGCAACTATAAGCACAGCACCTGTGGATCGTTTGCTGAATCTTAACAGGTGGCCTTGGAGGGTCACAGGCTGGGGCTAAACTTGGCCTGCGGGTGAACCCCTTTCAGGATTGTGCCACTGGACACCAACCACACAAGACACACTAATAAGACACAGGAGACTTAAGAGCTTGCTTAGTACATAGAAACAGACATAGAAAGGCAGCCAAAATGAGAAGACAAAGAAGCAGAAACTATGTGAGAAAACAGAACAGAGATCCAAAAATAATGAAGTCAAGCAATCTAACAGATTCTAAGTTCAAAACATTGGTTATAAAGATGCTCCATGAACTTATAGGAAGTGTAGATGAGTTCAGTGAGAACTTTAACAAAGAGATAAAAAGCATAAAAATGGAAATGGAAATTATAAAAGGGAACCAATCAGAAATGAAGAACACAGAGGTGAGAAGTATATTAAGTGGAATAAACAGAGTGAATAGAGAATCAAATGACTTATATAGATGATGAGAAAGCCAAGAACACTCAATCAGAATGTCAAGAAAAAAGAAGCCAAGACTATAATAATAATTTAAGGAGACTATGAGACACTATTAAAGGTAAAAATATCTGTATCATAGGGGTACCGAGAAAAAAAACAAGATGTTGAAGAGCTATTTGAAGAATGATGGAAAACTTCCCTAACCTGGTGAAGGAAATAGACATGAAACAATAGGGAGCTCAGAGAGTCCCAAACACCAGGAACCCAAAGAGGCCCACACCAAGACACATCATAATTAAAATGCCAAAGGTTAAATACAAAGAAAAAATCTTAAGAGCAGTAAGAGAAAATTGGATAGTTACCTACACAGAAGCACCCATAAGACTGGAAACTGATTTCTCAAAAATAGCTATACAGGACAGAAGGGCTTAGCACAAAATTTTTGACGAGATGAAAACCCAGGATCTACAACCAAGAATACTTTATCCAGCAAAGCTATCATTTAGAGTTGAAGAACAAATAAAGAACTTTCCAGACAAAAATAATTTAAAGGAATTCATCAATACCAAGCCTGTATTACAGGAAATGTTGAGGGACTTCTTTGAGAAGAAAAAACATATATCAAAAACAGGAATAAAGAATGGTAATAACTACATTCCTACTAACAAGCACCTTAAATAGAAAAGAATTAAGTGCTCCAACCAAAAGATTTAGTGGCTGAATAAGAAAACAAGATCCCTACATATGCTGCCTACAAGAGACTCACCTCAGATTAAAAAAAAAAACAGACTAAAAGGAAGGGGATGGAAAAAGAGTGGCCTTGATGGACCTAGAGGATATTGTGCTGAATGAAGTTAGATAGAGAAAGACAGATATCACATGATTTCACATACATATGGAATCTAAAGAATAAATTCAACAACAACAGAAACAAAAGCAGAAATAAACTCATAGATACAGAGAATATTTTGAGGGATATTAGATGGGAGGGGTTTGAGGGGGACAAAAAATTCAAAGGGATTAAGAGGTACAAATAGATAGTTGCAAAATAGACATGGAGATGTAGAGTGTAGCATGAGGAAGATGGTTAATAATGTAATAAATATGTAAGGGGCGAGAGGAATACTAGATTTAGTGGGATGGTCGCTTTGCAAGTTATATGGATCTCTGATCATTACGCTATACAACTGAAACTGGTATATTATTGTATGCCAACTATAATTTTCAAAAAACCCCATTGAATTGTACAATATAAATACAATCAACTAATTGTCTATTATATTTCAATAAAGACGGGGGAAAAAAAGCTCATCTGAGATCATACAGCAGAGGCAGAATACACAACCCTCAGGGTTCGTGCTCTTAGCTACTACACAATTAGCCTAACTCCTGGCATGTGGATGGTAACACTCTGTAACAACTAGAATTTCATGAAGATTTTGTGTGTGCGTGTGCATGCATATGAGTGAAAGTGTGTATGCATGTCACTCTGTTGAGAGTTATAATGCTTTGATTCATTTATTCCTTAGGATCCTGTGAGTTAGCATGGGTATCTCCTATTTATGTCAGTGACCAGGTCCTGAAAATGGTCTGCATTTTTTAAAAAAGCTGATTAAAAGTCTACTTCCTTTTGTTTTAAATAGGAAAAATTATAATGCATTATGCTTCAATCACAAACACTGAATTAATTTACTCAAAATAATTAAAGCTCAATGAAAAGCCTGCATTATAAAAAATAATTACATTAGAATATAAATGCTTAGAGCATGGCTTCCTGATCACTCAATGGTTATCCAATTGTTACCAAAGAGTTGTTCTGCATTCAGTAACTCTGTAATGGATGGCTCACTTAGTGCCACAGCCTCCCAAATGGACATTCTACAAAGCATCTACCCATGGTTCTGATATCCAACCAATTGTATTTTGACAGGAGACTTTGTCCACACATCATTTTGTTAAAATCCTATTGAGTTATGCAGCTATAAATGTAAATTGTATATATGGATCTAATATATATAATATGTATATTTATAAATATGTTTTTTTTTAATTTTATATAAACATCAGCCAAAAACATTGTGCAGAGTTCAGGTGTTGGGAACCTATAAGCACTCTGGGTATTGGAAAATGTTAAGGAATACACCTCCAGTAAACATACTTGTACTACTGGCATCTCCACTTTACATATGAGAATACTGAGGATTATCTAGAAGTAATGGAGCAGGGATTTGTACTCCGAATTTCTGCGACTTCAGGGTCTCCCCCCTTAACCATTATACCACTATGCTATAACATCTGTCATCGTCATCATATTAATGTCACAATGGCTTCATTAGAATGCTAGCATTGTTTTTGTTATTGTTATTTACTATTACTATTATTATTATTTACTGACCCGTAGCACTCATTAGGTTTCAGATACTGTACCAAGTACTCAACATATATTGTTTTTTTTTTTCCTTCTCACTTCTTCATCAACCTCTGATAGAACTATATTATCCCCAACTTAGAAAGTTAAAAAAGTTGAGACTTAGGTTTTGGAACTTTCTCACTGGACTTATCTTGTTTAAATAATTTAATCAACTACAGCCTTTACCAAGTGCCTACTATGTACTCTTTTACGTACCAGGGTTATTTAGTGCTGTATTACTGGACATGGAACTTCATAATAGTAGGATTACGCTCATGGCTGTGGTTCAAAGACATTACGTATTTTACTAGTCCATATTTCAATTTTGTTTCTGTAATAAAACCATGCAATTGTATCATGACCTTTGTCTCACCCTAAATAATATGGTGTAACATATTTTATACATTTATTTAGATATACATATGTGTTTGTTGCTAAGTTCAAGAAAGTCTGAGGTCACAGACCTGGGGACTGATGTTGTCCCAGAAAGTAGAATTCTTATGATGCATAAATGATAGCTGATCAAGCCAACACAACTGCTTGAGGAATTATAGCTTATAGAGTTGCTTGGCAGATGAAATCACTCGACTAATTAGAAAATAATGCATTATGCTGTGCCTAGAAAAATCACAGAGCTGCAGGAGCGGAACTGCGCTCTGAGTTACTATGGACTGCCAGTCACAATAAAGCCTGTGCTTCGCGTTCTTTATCTTAATTTTTTTTTTTCCTTATCCTTGCAGCCCAGAAATTGAAACAGACCCTGGAGCCTTGTGATACTGAATATCCAGCATTTGTCTCTGAGCGCACGATCAAGGAAACCTCAGGGAACATTGCTTGTGAAGACTGCTCCAAGTAAGCCCCCCACCTTTCTACTCAGTATAGAACTTTCCCAGATGGGCCAGTGAGACTGGCATGCACACAATTACATGAAGAGATGGAAGCATGGCTGCCCTCTTGTGTGAGGAAATATTTCCATCAGCTTGGAAGAAATATCACTTGGCTTTGCTCGAGAGATCATTTAGAGTTTGGGAAACATTCAAATTGCATGAGAACGCAGCCTAGGATATAGGAGGATTTTTAGTCCTGTTTGTTGGTGGTTGGAAAAAGGCCTAATTGGTGTTTCCCTAATTGACAGTTGGCAATTTCAGCTGTTTGTTCAAGGAAAGTTCTTAAGTGTCTTTACTGAAGGCACCAAATCTTCAGGATTCACTGAAATCTGATGTGTTGGAAATGATTCTTGGTGATTTAATAAGAATTTCCCTGATTCCTAATGAAGGTGGGCCTTTTTTTTTTTTTATGATTCCTTTTCCATCATTTGGGGTTCCTGACCTCTTTATTCCTGCTGGTAGTTCTCTGTTGGGTTGTGGAGCTATTCTGACTAAATAACTAGGTACTCTTTCTATATTTTAGATATGATTTCTTGGTGTCATATGCTTCATAATGTGCCTTTCTGTCTCTTCACATTTATGGATATCCTTAAATGCGTGAAAATTTTCTTTTGCTTTTATTTTAATGTAGTCTAATTTCTTCTTTTCTTCTATGATTTCCGCTTTGTGCTCCTTGTTTAGAAATTAGTCTCTACCCTAATGTGATAATGATATTCTCATACATTTTTATTCTGAGTGCTTTAAAGGGTTGCCTTTCATTTTTGGGACTTTAATCCGAATAGGATTTGTATGTGTGTGTGGCATGAGGTAGAGTGTAGTTTGACCCTTTTCCATATAGTCGGCCTTTTAACCAGCACTATTTATTAAATAGTCTTTATTTCCCTATAGATTAATTATGATACTTGTGCCATGGGCTGAGTTCCCATCTGTATACATATCTGTTTCCAGGTTTTATGGTTCGTCAATACCTGTGTCAACACCATGTCTCTAATTATTCTAGCTTGATAATATGATTGATATTTAGGAGAACAAATATTTCTTCCTTATTCTTCTAAGTTGTCTTAGCTTTTCTTTCTTCTTTACTCTTTCATATTAATATTGGAATTAGCTTGTTAATTCCCATGATTTAGGCTAGGGTTTTCATTAAAATTCCTATAAGTTATATATTAATTTGAAGGTAACTGCTATCTTTTATGGTATTGGCACTTTTTTCTTATAAACTAAGTATATCTCTTTACTTACATGTCTTTTTCTATGCCTTGCAATACAGCTTTATAATTTTATGTTAGATTTCTACATAGACAGCTTATAGAGTTTTTTTTCGCTATCATAAATGGTATATATTTAAACCACATTTTCTATTTCGTAATTTCTAGCATATGAGAACATCACTAATTTCTATACATTGAGTATCCCATATCCAACAAATTGCTATTTGCTCTTTTAGATCTAGTAATTTGTGTATAGATTCTCTTGGACTTTTTTGCATAGACAGTAATATCACTTGTGAAAATTTTCCTTTTTAATCTCCACATTTAGTTATTATTTTGTGTTTTATTCCACTGAACTTCTGGTATGTGGTTGAATAGAAACAATGAGAGTAGGCAACTGTGTCTTGTTCCTAATTTAAAGGAATTGCTTCTAATATTCCATGTTAAGTATAATGTTTGCAGTAGGGTTTATTAAATTATAGAAAATGTAATATAAAATTTATTATTGTAAATTTTTAAGTGTATAATTCAAGGGCATTAAGTACACTCACAATGTTGTACAACCATAACTATAATCCATTTCCCAAATTGCTAGAGGTTTTTGGTAGTTAACCATTCATTAAGTTAAAGAAAACTGCTTTAAGAGTGTTTGCTGCTGTTGTTATTCTTTGAAATTTCAATGAATGTTGAATTTTATCAAAGAAAAATTTTTCTATATCCATTACTAAAATAATTTTAATTTGTTAATATGTTGACTTACATAGATATAATCTAGAAAAATTTTCAGTTTTTAAATATATACATATACATATATACAAATATACATACACACACATACACACACATATAATAAGTGTTTTTAGTAGTAGGTGGGTTGTCTACTGTGAAAATTACTTGTTTTCCAGGATGGACTTTCACTCATGATTTCGAAAAACAAATCATTTGCTCATATTATATTGTGAACTTTTGCAGCTGCGCTCAAAAAGAGTGAGTGAGCTATACTTTTCCTGTCGTGTACTGTCATGTGGCTTTGCTATTAAGGTCATTTTATTGTCACAGAATTACTTGGAATTTTTCCTCTTTCTCTAATATCTTAATACTTAGTACAACAATAAATGAGCTGTTTCTTGTAGTTTGGTGAAATTTATCCATAAAACTATCAGTAACTGATGGGTTTTTTGTTTATTTCTTTGCTTTGCATTGAGTAAATTTTCAACTATTGAATTCGTTTCTTTAGTGGTTAGATGTCTCTTTGGATTTTTTATTTCTTTATGAAATGATTTTGGTGATTATATTTCTTTAAAAATTGCCTATTTCACCTCATTTTTAAGTTTGTTGCATGCATTTGTTAATAGTGTTTTCTTTTGATTAAAACTGCTGTAATATTTGTGATTTTGCAGCCTTTGAAATCAACTTCTCTCTCTCCCTTCCTTTCCTATCCCTCCTCCTTCCCCTTCTCCTTATTCTCTCCCCTCCTCTTCTGCTCCAGATAAGTCTCTCTCTCCTAATTCCCTCCCTCCCACCTTTCTCTGTTTCGTAGTTCCTCCTTCCCTCTCTGTACTGGAAGAGATGTGTTTGTTTTGGACTTCTTCAAAGAACCATCTTTCAGTGTCTGATTCTCACTGTTGTTTCTTTGACTTTGTATTTAATTTATTTTGCTTCTTATTTGTTTTATTACCCTTCTTTTATGTTTTGGAGTTTACTCTTCTTTTTCCTAAGATTGTGTGTTTGTTGTGAGCTTTTTCAACTTCATTTATATATATATATGTATGTGTGTGTGTGTGTGTGTGTATACACACACATATATAAAATATCATTGTATATATAAAATTTCTCTCTTCTAGTTTGTTAAATTTAATATATAGAACTTTTATTTAGCTCTAACAATTTTCTAACTTTCACAATTTTTTGATCTATAATTTTTTAACTGATTTTTTAATTTATTTGTAATTTTTATTATGATGTTGTTGGTTAATGTAATCCTGTGAGTTTCAGATGTAGATCTATACATTTTTAAATAGTGTTTTAGGATTCCCTAATATATGAGTTTTGAGACTATCTTTTAATTTTTATTGATTTCTAATTAAATGACATTGTGGTCTGTATGACACATATATTTTACCATGTGTGGAGATTTGCTTTGTATTCTTGTACTTATCCATGTGTTTTTGAAAGCAAGTTCTATTCTCTAATAGCTGGGTACAGGAACTAATATATTAATATTTATCTATTGGCTCAAGTATGTTCATCGTATTTCAGAGTTTCCTTTTGTTTAGGGATGGGGTCTGTTTTAGATGTCACTTAATCTCTCACTAGATTTAGGGAATTTTCAACTCCTTCATGTCATTCAATGCATTTTGCTTTTTATATTTTGAAGCTATATTACCATGGACATCTCTGTTCAGGATTGGTATGCTTTCTAATAAATCATTCCTTTTATCACCATGTAATAAACTTCTTTTATGAAAGTGCTTTATGCTTTAATGTCTATTTTGTTCCTAATAGCGTAGGTACAGTAGTTCTTTTGATAACATATCCTAGACATATTTCTTCCCTTCCCTTCGTTTTCAATTCATTTTTGTCATTTTGAGTTTGGATTTTGTCTTATAAATCGAACATAGCTGGATTTGAAATACCTTTATTATTGGTAGACTTAATCTTTTAAAATTTATTATATTTACCAAAAAGTTTGGATTAATTTTTTGTCGTTTTGTATGTCCTCTATTCTCCATTTTTTTTCTTTTCTTTTTCTTCCTCCCTCCCTCCCTCCCTCATTCCCTCCTTCCTTCCCTCCCTCCATACCTCCCTCCCTCCTTCCTTCTTTCCTTCCTTCCTTTCCTCCCTCCCTTCCTTCCTTCCTTCCTTCCTTCCTTCCTTCCTTCCTTCCTTCCTTCCTTCCTTTCCTCCCTCCCTTCCTCCTTTTCTTTCTTTCGCCTTCTATTGGATTTATTATCTCTATTCATTTTTTTAACTACTATGTGAAGTATGTATAGATAGATAGATAGATAGATAGATATAGATATAGGTTTAGATATAGATATTGATTTTTTTAAGTAGTTATCCTTGACTTTTTAAATGTATTTTAATTGGTCAGATCTCTTCTCTTCTCTAGAATAAAAACTTGTAACTCTCTAACTTAAATTGCCTCCTATCTCTTTCATGTAATATTCTTTAACACTTTAGCTCTATTATGGTTTTAAACCCACTAAATACTATATTATTGTTGTTGCTGCCTATCATAAATGATATGTTTACAATTTGTTTACTTACCATTGCTTTTTTTTTTAAGCATTGCTTTTGTTTTACAGTACTTTGGAAGTTTTTCAGGAATGTTCTGAGAGTGATAAATTCTCTCATTCTTTGCCTAAAGCACCTTATTTAATATGTACTCTGTGGAATAATTTAATTTCATACTCTCTAAATCGAAATATTTTAAACATACTATTTCATTGTCTTTTGGCTTTTAGTTTTGCACCTTTGTTAGTAGTCTGGCTTTTTTTTTCTCTAATGGCTTGTAGAGTGTTTACTCTCTCTTTAATGCTCTGAGGTTTCACTGAAGTATGTCTAGATATAAATTTATTTCTGTTTGTGTATTTTATTCTGGATAATTTCCATAAATTTATACTAGAGTTCATTAATTTCATTCTGTTCAAGTCTAGTGTGCTACTTAAATAATACATTGAATTTTTAATATGAATATCTCTCTTTATATTTCTGGAAGGTTTATTTGCTTCTTTTAAAAAATCTGTGTATTCTTCTATACAGAGTCTTATTCTTACATTTTCCACATCTGATTATAAAGGACTTTAAAGATTGTTTTAGTAGTTTAAATTTTGAGGGTACCAATTCTCTTCTTTCTTATGTCTGCTTTATGTCATGGAGGATTATTTGCTCATCTGTTTTGTCATTTTTGACTGTAAGCTGGTCTTTATTATTAATTATTATTTTTGTGAGAACTGAATAGAGATTGAGTTTCTCTTCACGATAGGTTTACATTTGGGCTTTAGTCATGTGTCTTATTGGTATTGACTGTCTAGGAATAATTATTATGTGAATTTTTGTATTTAGAAGTTTCTGCATCATATAATTACAGTAAATGTTTTTTTCTGAGCAGCCTCTAGTTTAGCATTAAAGTTTGTTTTCAGAGCCCCAGACAGTACCAGATTATTAGCTTTTTATACTTATCTATAAATGTACAATTTGGCTTGTTAGTATCTTTTCTTGTAAGATTTTTCGTGTGTGTTTAAACATACTTGTTTTTTTTCACTATTTTACCTAGCATGTCTAAGTGTTTAGCACAGAGTGGCTTCCATACTTGCCCAATCTACCAGCTTATCATTTACTATTCTGACTGAGGACATTTGAAGCAACCATAAGAAAGCACTACAGTATTGCAGTTTAGTGGAGGAGCTGTGGAATCAGAGTTCAGAGTGCGAGTCCTAACTCTAGGAACAACAGAAAGGTTCCCATTTTAGGATTAGAAATTGATAGATCAACTGGGATAACTAGTTGGGAAATCACTTCATAACTTTTTTCCTAATTTGTGAGGCTTTGTTATAAAATTATAATATAATGCTCACATAAAACTAGGCTTATAAAAATAGACTCATAAAAATAGTCTTTTGGAGACTGGAGATGGTTTGAACACTTTTATTTTTATCTTTATTTTTCTCTCTATATTTCATTGCTCCATTTTATAAATAAAATTTATTAGATAATATATCTGAGTATTTATCAAAGTATTTATAAAGATAACATTTTATATTTTGTATGATCTTTGTATTCTTAGAATGCAACATGTTAAGGAGAGAAATAATGTTGACTTCTGTCACTTTTCCCCTCTTGATGGCTAGTTGGCTTTTCAGTATACTGGCCAACAGGTTTGGTGGAACCAGGATGCCAGATTTGCATATTTGCTTTACATCTCATTTGTGTAGAAGTTTGTCAGCCTTTGCCTGGAAAGAATGAAATTTTTGCAGGACTCGTTCTGTAAGACAATAACTAATTTTTGACCAACTTTGTAGGTAACTTCAGGTCAGGAGCCATGACATTCAAAAATAACACAATTCTACAGCATTTGGCCAGAAGTGAGCTGGAAACTGAGTTTGGTGAAAATTATAGTATTTCAGAAATTATGCACTAAGATCTTTTTCAAAGAAAAACATCTTGCCTCCCGCAATGGAACATACAAAACTATGTCCATTACAAACCATTCTCAAGGCAGCGATTACTCTCCTCCACAAGTACGGCAAACCATAAGAACTGTGTGCTTCCCACGGGAACATGCTGTGTGCTGTAGTGTGCTCTTGGATTGACATTAACAGTCCTCCTATCTCTTAGAAGAAATCAGGTGACCTTGGTGCGTAAACAATCTTCTAGAGCTCAGGAAACCATGTCACATGGTTCTAGCCGTATAGAAAAAGTCTTCTTGGTCTCCTTCGAAGACTGGCTGCTCCCAACTCCATTTCTGTGTCCTTTTCCCAGGATTACTTGATGGTTTTATGTGGAAAATACATCAAGAGGTGACTCAATTGCTCTAAATAAAAACCTTAAGTTGGCAACTCCAAAAGTGGACATTTATCTGTCTATATCATAGACAGATATATTATAACAGAGGGACAGTATGCAGTGTTTAAAAAAGGATTTTCAAAAATATAGGGTTTATTAAGAATGCAGGAGCCTAAAAGAAAATAAGAATTTACATAAGAATGTCATTAGGGTTGGTGGTTTGGCTGCCTTAACCAATAATTTTCGTCATTCAATATCCCACTGATTATTAAATTAATCTGTTATTCAAACAGCAATCGAAAACAACTCAGCCCATATTTTCTGGGTATTTGTGACTGTCAACAAGTTTAACAAAATTGGATATCTAAAAAGAATATAATGTTTTACTATTTTTCAATACATTGCTTTTCTTCTTGATACCCCTTCAACCTTTGCTGAGAAAAAGATCCACAAATGTTTCCTTGGAATGGAAATCAATTCTGAAGTTAAATACATATCACTAGTTAAGCAAAATAATGTAATCACAAATAAAATTAAACATGTAACATTTGCAGTGCCAGAGCTTTAAAACTCTTGTCACATTTCAATGCTGACAAGATGTTGATTTCTCAGACAAATCAGATTTTGGGTTCTTTTTAAAATTTTTTTGAGTGTATCTCTTTTTTGGTAGTATCACTCATCACTTTTCATAAAAATTATGTTGCCATCAGTTTCACTTTGGGATCTGAACACAAGTTTTGCTCATCTTTCTTGAAGCCCAAAAAGCTATGGCTGCACTTTTCTTCTCTCATCACTTCTCCCCACGCGCCTTGCATTTATCCGCTAAGCTGAAAGAAAGTAATTGGTCTCGAAGCTGTGTTGACATGTTTCGTGGGCTACAGTTCAGAGAACCATAGTTCCGGGATTCCATTTTCCTACAAACTACTCCAGTTTCCTGTTGAGGTCTCACAGTGGGTGGGCCACTTGCCACAAGTCTTTATACAGTTCTCAGCAAATGCCCTGCAGGTGTTCTTACCCAAGGGGCCTTCTTAAAATGACCTGTAAAATGGATCCACTGAACAATGGGAACATGGTGTCCTCACTAAGGCTGAGAGGATAGCCTCTGGGAGAGGGCTACAGTCTGGGCTACCACACTTAAGAGCAAAGAATTTAACCAGTGAAACATTCTGGGTTTCATTCTGCTCATCTCTGCAAGGGGCATAATACCTCCTTCGTAAGATCTATATGTGGGTTAAAAAAACACACACACAAAACTATGATCCTCATACTTAGCACGGTGTGCAGCACGGAGTAAATGCTTCATAAATGGGAGATATTTTTATAGAGCACAATCCAATAGAGCCATCTGTGTTGACGGGGATGTAGGAAAACCACACAATTCCGGTCAGTCCCCTCTTCCAAATTTCTTAGCCTGGAAGGTAAAACTAATAGTTTCAACCAAGGAAGTAGTTGGTGAGGTTTGTACTCCAATGAAACTGCCCTAGATAAAGTAGCTCTTGGATTTTTACCATTGCCTGGATCTACTTGAGCTCTTGGTTCATAAAAAATTTGGAATTCTAAGTTAGGGACTCCACATATTCAATAGTGATCAGATACTTCATTACACAAATTAGACACAGACTTTGCCAGTGGGAGTACATTAGTGTCATGAATAATAAAATTTGTAGGCGTTAAAATGTAACACATTTAACCACTTGATTTGCAAGCATACACTAATTTGTTGAAATATTTTTGTATCTCCTGCACCACAGATTCCTGCCAAACTACTGTACTTGATCTTGTTTAAAACATGTAAATAAATATGATTCAATTTCCCATGAAATAATTATTGGCCCTTTCAAATGAGCTTAGTTCACTTCTAAACAACTCAACTTTCCACTCTTCAGTGAGATTAATACCAAGTTTCAGTTCTTCCCTTTGGAGATTGAGGGCTGTGCATTTATTTTCTTCCAGCTTTCCCATTGATGTCATTTACCCACATACACCTTGCCATGCTGGCTGCTAAAGTGCAGAGCTGTGGATCACCTAAGTCAAAATAGGTCTTGTCACTTTGAATTTTATAGTGTCAGGCCCATGTAGTGGTGGAGGAAACCACCTCCATCGCCTTATATGCTCTTGCTTCCCATTCTGCATTTCAGAAGGTGGTAGGCATAATTTCTGGATCCTAAAAGTGATTTCTTTCCATGACTAAAGATTTCAAATATGAATCTATCAAATCTAAAAGCTTTTCAATGATTAGTGTAATGCTGAAGATGTGCTACTCAGCTGACCTATGTTCTTTTTATATTATGGGTGTGAGACCAAGTCTGAATAATTCAATGCTCAGTCTTACATTGAACAACCTAGTAAGTGCTGTATGTTTGTGGTTGCTAAAAAACATCTTGACTTTAAACTTTCAAATAGGAGCAGGGGGAGCTAAGTCCTTACCTTGGAAGTTTTATTTTGAATTGTTGAATTAGTGCCAAAAGATGAAAATGTAGTCCAAAAACATTGGAATAATTGGGATTAAACACTTTGGATTTTTCTACCAGTTCACTGAAGCACTTCACTGGAAATAGGACTTCACTGATTCTCTTTCTCAGATGCTCATGAAAAAAGTGCTTTATTTCCAGACACAACGATGATTACAACTTTGAAGCTCCAGATAGAATGGCCGCTGTTGTTGAAGTGTTGCTATCTTTACTTGCCCTTTGATAAGCAGTGTTTGGAGAGGTTTTAGTACAGGAAATGTTGTAAATTACTGTTTTCCCTCACGAGTCCATGATGCAAAATGAGAGGGACGCATGCCTGTAATGACTAGGCAGGTCTCTACCTGACATGAATTAGTCTCACAATTTCCCATTTGTACATTTCTTAATGTGTGGGAAAGAGGGTTGGGAGTACATGTAAGTGTGGCTAAGCTCATAACACAGCAAAGCTTTCCTCTTCCATACTGGAGGGTAGGAGACCAGCAGAGCCAAGGGATATTTTTAGAATGTTTGTTTGCATGCGGAATGGAGGAGTGCAGAGCTGTATCCACACTGTTGACATTTGCAAGCTGCATTTCTGCGGTGTATTGTCTCCATCCCCATGGCTGTTTGTGCTGTGACGCCCACCATCGCTGCCTCAAAGAGCAGTCTGTTCCTCCCTTGGGCTGCCCAGTGTTGCACCTGAAGTGGCTTAGCAAGTTGCCAAAACCCTATAGATGTGTGTTTATTAACTCTCCAGCTTGCCTTCCATTTGTTTAGCTTGGAGAGACTTTACATATTCCTATGGGTATTAAAAACCCATCTGATGTATTAAAGGAGCTCAAAGGATCAAAGTAGAAATGCTGCTTGAAATGCAGCATATTGAATATAGACTTAAAATTTCTAGACACAAACCACTTTTTTCATGAGACATTTTGTGTACTCAAGAAGGAAATTCATTTTTTAATGACCAACTTTTCTTTGCGACTTGGAATTTCTCTTTTCCTTCAGGTGACCGCCACTCCCACCTTTTAGGATAACTCATGATTTTGACAAGAAAACCCGTTGGCAACCAAGGGTAGAAGCAAGCATTAATCTCAATATAGTTTTCATACCTAGGAAGATGTAGCCCAAGAACTTTAACAAACACACCAGCCACTGGCTAATGACCAAGGTTCTTTGTGCATTTGGAAGAAAAATGGGTGGAGAGAGTACAAAATGAGGATCCGAGTTACCCATAATCCATAATAATTAGAGGTGTAGATGATCAAAGTCAGAAGAGTGTGGGAGAAATTCTCAGGCTAGAATCATTATATCAGAAGCTTTTCAAAAAAAATTGCTACACTCACTTTTAGAAAACAAATTATATATTTTATGAATGATTCTATTTCTATTTACGTACATTGCCCTGCAATCTTTGGTTATTTTGGTAATTCCAAGCTTATGTGAGAATTCATATATGATCACTGTTTATTGAATGCTTACTTTTTGCCAAGGGCTTCATGTGCATTTCCACATTTATTTTTCTTTCTATTATTTTTTTTTCATCTGCATTTCACCCAGTAGGAACCTGAGACTCAAAAGAGTTAAGTCTCCTGATCAGTGTTACAGAGCTACTAAGTGCTAGATCTGAATTGGGCCAAGGTCTGCCTGACTCCAAAGCCTGACAGAGAATTCCTGTGGCATCCAGTTAAATTGCTCTCTGTTACAGTACCAAGTCACCTATGTAGCCACATGTCAAACTGAGTTCATCTCACCATCAGGGTTTGCTTGGGAAACTGACAATTCCACCATTCACTTGACCTATAGGAATAAATCTACAAACATCCAGTTTGACAAGAGCCATACATTTCCTGAGTGCCAGTTTTGTGTAAATCTCCATCAGACCTGTTTTGGAGTTTGCTGGTAGCACTTACTGCGTTACTGTTTAAGCATCTGTTTATTTGTCTTCCTCCCCCACCAAATCAGATGAAATAGGCTGGAACAGTGGTAAAAAGTACTTCTGGCTTTGGTGTCATGCAAACTTGGGTTGGAGGCCTGAATACTATAACTTCCTAATTGGGTAATCTTGGCCAGCAAGTGACTTACTCTCCTTAGTTGCCAACTACTTGTCTGTAAAATGAAGATGCTAATTGTACCTACAGGGGTTGGGTTGATGTGTACATCATAAGGTACAATTATAAAAAGACTTCTTCCAGGACATGGAAGCAACTGAAGTGCCCTACAATAGAAGATTAGATAAAGAAGATGTGGTACATAGATGCAATGGAATATTACTCAGCTATAAGAAGAGATAAAATACTGCTATTTGTGACAACATGGATGAATTTGAGATAATCATGCTAAGTAAAATAAGGCAAACAGGAAAAGTTGAAAACCACATGATAGCACATATACATGGGATACAAATTAAAAGCAACAAACAAAACATGACAAACAGAGACTCATGGATATATGGACTGTGGACCAGCAGTTACCAGAGGGAAGGGGAGGAGAGCAAAGGTAGATAGGGATAAAAGGGGTCAAAAGTGTGGTGACAGAAAGAAATCTAACTATGGGTGGTGAACACACAATGCAATATATAAATGACTTACTGTTGAAATATACACTTGAAACTTACTGGATTTTGTTCATCAATGTCATCCATCCCCAAAAATTAATTAATTAAAAAAAGTCTTCTTCCAGCATCTTCCATTTAGTTGGCATTCAATAGCTCAGAGGTCTTATATTGAACTCATTATAGATGTGAACGTGTTATGTTTGATTCCTATATTCCTAACACTTAACATAGAGCCTTGTATATAAAATAGTGGTTAGAAAATTGTTGATTGAGGCAAAGTTTCCCAAGAGAATAATAACCTTATAAAGTGTAAGCAACAGGGAAGGAGGGATGTGTAATTCTAGTAGCTGAGACACCTGCTATTTATTGTGATATTTGAAAATGAGTGTCTGTTTGAAAACAACTAGAAGTTCAGATTCTCAAGAGCCAAACGAGAATTTCATGATTTTCATTAGGAAAAGAGAAGGTGATCCAGACAGGGGAGAATACTTGCCTGCGGTCCCAGTGGGAAGGAAAGGCTGATGCCAGCCATTTAGGAATCTTTCTCTGCATCATTGCTGCTTCTCCAAAGCTAATCATTTTTAAGTAACTGTTACCTAACTAACTAAACACATAAATAAATATTATACAAGGTATGATATATAAACATGGTAAATAATTTGAATATGTAATACATAAAGATATGTAATGAGAATTAAGTTCCGTGATCCCCTGGAACTTCTCTAGAAGGGCGACCGTTGTTTCTGGGTCTCAGCGGAGTTCTCCAGGGATGTCTTATGCAAATGTAAACACGCAGGTATATTGAATGTTTCACTTTTTTTTTTTTTTTACAAGAATGGTAGCATTCTACTTCATCTTTTTTTTTCCTTTGGTATATCTGAAACTATCTTCACATCATTATAAAGATTATTTTTTAATGGTTACCTGAGATTTGATTTTGGAGGATTTTTTCATTGAGCTCAATTGGACTTTTGGGTTGTTACAAAGTGTTGGCTACTTGAAACAAGATAGAAAGGAAAATCCCTGTGTAATATGTAATTATCCACAGGATAAATTGCTAGAATAATTGATGGGTAAAAAAAGTATGCATATTTGTAATTTTGATAGATCCTGCAAATATGCACTCTGGAGATATTAAACCAATTTGCCCTTCTACCAATTTATGAGAATATATGTTAGCTATGCTCTTGCCAGCATGGCATGTTATCAGATGTCTTGCCCTTTGCCAATCTGATAGTTGAAAAACGGAATATCATTGTTATCTTTTCATTTAATGACTAAGATTGAATATATTTTATATGTTTTTTATTTCTCTTTCTGTGTACTGTCTAATTATGTCCTTACCTCTATTTTTTCTCTTATTAGTCTTATGTTGTTAGTCTCTTGTTTTAAGGTATCAGACTTTTATATTGACCACATATAGCAAGAAAGTTAATTATTTGTTCTATTTATTGTATCAAAAACATAGCTCATCATGACTATTTTTTCATTACAAAAGTAATACATGGCTGTTTGAAAAGAGGGAGGATTATCAACAATCTCATCATTCAGAAGTAAAACTTATAAAATTTGATGTACTTGCTTCTAATCATGTTTTCCGTAAGTTTTTTTAATGGAACAATATTATAAATATTGTTCTATAATATCTTTTTTTACTTGAAATGTTATAAGCATATTTCATTGCCCTTAAATAGTTAAGCAACATAATTTTAAAAAATAACCACACCATATGCAGATTTATTAGTTTCTTTAACCGACCCCATTTAAGCTGTTTGTAATATTTGCTATATAAGCAATGCCATCCTAGATGGATATCTTTATTCCTAAAACTGTGTATCCTTGTAATGGTACTTTTGGTATCAATTCTTAGAAGTACACTAGTTGGGAACCATTTTTTGTTAAAAAAAAAAATCTTGATAAGGGTTAGTTATATAATATAGATATAAATATTTTTATTTAGATTCCTTTTTTGTGTTGCTTGTTTGGTGGGATTAAGATTTAACTTTTACAAGGAACAGAAAATAGGTAGAAATTAGTTTCCAAAAGACCTTCTTCAGGAAAACATGGTGCCAACTGAGAGGGAAACATAAGTAGCATGAGCTTTTTTTTTTTTTTTTTTTTTTTTTTTTTTTAGCATTAAGGTGGTAGGAGAGGTCTGTTTGTAATTTAGCCTAAGACGTAAGAAAAACAAAAAATACAGTAGTGATAGACAGGTTTATGCATTTAATGATTTTGTTAGTAATTATTTATAAACTTCTTTACATTATTTTTTTAAGTTCAGTTTTAACAAAAGGTGTCGACTTCTAACAGGGTGCCAGGTTAATTATTTCAACTTAATAATAAGCAACATTAAAATGACATTACACAGTCTTATTAGGGGTCACAGGAAAAAAATGAGCTTCAGAAACACTTTTTGAATGTGTGAGCAGGGCTATAAGTACAACTAATCAGGAAATTAAAGCAACAAGAAAATTGTTGAGATTAATGAACCCTGATTAAAACAGGATAAAGTGCTCAGAGTACATAAAAAGTCACACAGTTCTCAGAACAGGCCTGTGTGTTCCAGAACGCTTATTTCAATCTACAGTAAATCTCTCAAATGAATGATGTTAATGCTATTGATTCCAGCCATTTCCTGACTGGCCTATTCATTATGTCATTTTGCCATTATGAAGGACTCTGGCTTCAAACACATGTCTATCAAACTCTGAAAATTGAATTGGAAGGCAAAACAAATACTATATAACCTTGTTTTCTGTGTTTGAAAACTGTGCAGGCTAGAGAAAGGAAAGTTGAATGATCTGGGTAGTTAGGATAATTCTAAAAATGCTTTCAAGCTTTGTCCCAACATGTTATGTGAAGCAGTAAATTCATATGAGCATCTAGTAATTAATGGCCTAGGGTATAGGTTAAAATATGTTGGCCCCAGTGATGGAGATGAATCAAAAGAAAGGTCTTGAATGCACATCAGTTTGAATTCTCCACTTAGTTTTGCTTTTGTAGATATAACATCAGTCTCATTGAGTGTTTCCTGAACAGTAGTCTCAAGTTGTTTTAAAAAGTAAAACTGGACAAGGTTGAAATGACGATTGTTCTTCTGTGGGCACCTGTACCTGAATAGTTTCATTAGACTGTTTATTTGGCTTAGACTATTAACCATATAATAAGCGAGTTAGCTACATTGTGATCATCATCCCTTTTATATGACTAGTTCTAGGAATATATCTAGTAATAAATCACCCCTTGTGATTTATTTTTTGAAAGTCACCTTATACAAAGGAATTTTACTTTTTGCTTTTTAAAATGATGTCATTTTTCTATATTATTTTTCTTTTTCAGAATATTTATCAGTAGTGCTCAAACACAATGTGGGGCTCATCAGAATCATCCAGGGGCATTTGTGGAAGTGTACTGATACCCAGTCTCCATGGGGTAGGGTTGGGAATCTGTATTTTGGCCAAGTTTCTCCAGTGTTTCTGATGCACAGCCAGGCTGGGAGACTGCTGCAGGATTTCCTAGGACGTGACAGTATTTTCATGAACTTCATTGCCAAAAGCTTGATCCTCTCACTTTTTTTTCTTATTGGCATAAACTAGAAAGAAGCCAGAAATAACTAAAAAAAAACAAAGAAGAAGCCAAGGGGAAGTAAATCCAAAAGTTTCATTTGCACCTGACCCTCCCCAAAGATTCAGAAGTTATTTGTAATGATGTACTACCATTGCATGTTCAGGGCCACTACTTAGATATGTTGTTATAATGCAACCAGGCTCAAGGAAAGACAGCCAACCTAGTGTTTAAAGCTGAGTTTATGGAAAATGAGTGACAGTTTAAAAGGGATAAATGAACTGTGAATCAGGGCTTCAGGAAAACCTGAGCAGAATTCACCCAGACATCACTGACACTTTTGGGAGGAGGAATTTCAGGATTTGTGTCCTAGGATCTTGGAGAAAGCAGGTATACCTTTCTGCAAGAGGGTGTGTCCCACTATATACCAAAGCCAGAATGCAGGAAGTCAGTCATCACCTTCAATTTAGAAAGGAGAGAAAGTAAACAGAAGGGGATTTCTCAAAATACAGTGATTTTGAAGGATGAGACAAATTAACTGTTTAGTGTATTATGGCAGACATTTCCCCTCTTATTTCAGTGTACGTTTTATTTCTTTTTATAAATTGTCTTCTGTGATGTCACTTTTCCCCTCTGAAGTATTTTTTTTTTCCCTCTAGCTTTAAACATTTTTCTAAAAGCAAAATACTATAAGGTATAACTCTGCTGCTTTTAGATCAAAATAAATGTTTTATTAAATATGTATATTTATAAAATAATTTGTTCACTGTGCACATATGTGGTGACAGATGCTGTGGTAAAAACCAGGATTAAAAATTAGGTAAATTAAGCTATTGTCCTTTATAATCTAGTTATGACCTTCCTGAGAAGTTGTCGCATTCTCATAACAACTTATTTTGCCTAATTTTGAAAATCCTCCTTCTCTCTGTGATAAAGTAGTTGCTTCTAAAAGTCCAGACAGACATGGAAACTTCAAGCAACCAAATTTCATTAAAATTAGAAAATTTGATCCTGAAACCTAGAAGAACAAGAGTAAAATCCATACCAACTAAGATCCATGAGTTTGTCTGTTTTCTTTTAAACTTTAGTTTTGTCCCCCTCAACTTATTAAGGTGAACATACCAGTTCTCTTATTTTTATCCTAAAATTTTCATGCCAGAGACATAGCTTAGATTACTTAAGGTCATGTTTGTCCAGTGTGTTTGAGAAGTGCTGTATGAAGGTGGATTCACAGGTAGAATGTGAGAGACTGTATATGCATATGTCAATATTTATCTATAAGAATTCAATAAAATGCTATATGTGGATATGAATATATATCTATGGGCATGAAATTAGGTGCAGAACATGTATGTGAGATTATTCAAAGATATGAAATGTAGTATATGTGGAGATATGAATTTATTCCTTATTCCTGTTATTCATTATTCCTTTTAGAAAGTCTGAATTCAGTTTAGCCTGATAAAGGTTCTGAGAAGTCCTGCAGTAAACAAACCTATTGAGCTGTTTTTAACTAGGAATTCACCAAACATTTATCAATATTCAGCAGAATAAAACTCATCTTGAGAATCATTCTGTTAGGCTAATAATTTCCATTACAGATTGAATGAGATAGAAGTCTTTCATGACTTTTGAGATATTTATAAGATATTAAACACCTTGAATATGATGCTAGATAAATGAAGTTGCCAAATGCTGGACATTATATATAAGTAAATATTAATCTATACTGCATTTATTTAGCTAGGAGGTTTAGTTGGACAGACCAGACTAGAACTGCGTGCCACAGAGAAGGTAGTCATCAGATGTCTGACTAGGTGTGTGAATTACAGGTGCTACCCTCCCCTGTTCAGTTAAAAAAAAAAAAAAAAAAAAAAAAGACATGTTGGCTACCCTGATTCTTCTGGCACCTTTCCAAAATACATTTCTTGAAAATAAAATCTTAGGGAAACCTAAAAGAGGCATAAGAACTCATTTCTCTACCCTTAGAATACAAAGAACCACGAGTGCACAGTCAGGACCTTCTCACTAATGTTTACCGTCAGGAAATGTCCTAGCCTGTTTTCTGCGGTATTCTTTTATCTACCACAAGTAATAGTTTGGAAATTGACTAAGGAGAAAAGATGTAAAAAGAGTTGGTGTTGAGAAAAGCACTTGACACATAAATTTATTTTTGACCTTTTAATGGTCATTGGAAAGATTAATTTTAAACTTGTTTATAATAATGCAATAAACATACAAAATTACAAAGAATAGTATAATGGACTCATATAATCTATAACACAGCTTCAACAATTACCAGTTTTGTCTCATTTTAACCCCATCTACATTCTTTTTATGATTATTAAATCATTAGTACTACTACTATTATTATTTTGCTAGAATATTTTTAAGCCAGTCTCTGAGAACATATTTTTTCATCTGTATACTTTAGAGTGCATCTCTTACAGATAAGGACTTAAAAAATTTTAATAAAAATGCCATTATTATTAAAAAATTTTAATAAAAATGCCTACAAAATTAATAGTAATTCCTAAGTGTTATCTTTATCTATATTCCAAATTCCCCAATTGTTTCAAAGTGTCTTTTTATTTTTGGTTTGTTTGAAACACAACCAAATGAATTACACATATTGCCTTTAACTGGGAGGCCATTTGTCTTACAGAATACACTATATTCTGCATTTCCATGGTGATTGGTTATGTCGAGTATATTTTCATATGCCTGTTGGCCATCTATATGTCTTCTTTGGAAAAGTGTCTATTCAGTTCCTCTGTCTATTTTTAAATCAGGTTGTTTTTGTTTGTTTTACCCATTTTTAAATTTTTTAAATTGTTTTAAGGGTTGATATTTTTTGAATATTCTAGATACATGTTTTCTACAGAAATATATGATTTGAAAATACTTTCTTCAAGCTTATGATATTTCTTTCTCTTAACAGTGTCTTTTACAAAGCAGAAATCAGTTCATTTCTTAAAATCAGTTAATTATCGAAATCTTATAAATCGATTTTCTAAATGGATTGTTCTTTTGTTTCATAGCCAAGAAATCTTTGTTTATCAAGGTCACAAAAGTATTCTCTTATACTATCTTATAAAAAATTTATACTCTTCAACTTTACTTTAGATTTGTGATCCATTTTAAATTTTTTTTGTGCATGTTTGAGGTACAAATGGAGATTCTTTTTTTTGCATATAGATATTCAATTATTCCATTATCATTTGGTGAAAAGACTATTCTTTCTTTCCTTTTGCTTTTGTATCTTTGTTGAAAATCAAATGGCGGTATGTATTTGTGTCTATGTCTGGACTCTGTATTATTCAATTGATCTACATGTGTGTCTGTTCTTCAAAATCCAGCTTTATTGACCATTGTAGCATTCTATTAAGTATGGAAATTAGGAAATAAAAAATCTGTAAACTTTTTTTTCTTTTTTAACATGCTTTTGTCTATTCTAGTACATTTACCTTTCCATGTATATTTTGGAATATAATTGTCAATTTCTATGAAAGATTCTGCTATAGTTTTGTTTGAAATCGAATTGACTGTATAGTTCAATTTGGTGAGATTGCTGCAACACTACCAAGTCTTCCAGTGTATAGACATGATATAGCTCTCCAGTTATTTTGGTCTTTGATTTCTTTCATCAGTGTTTTATAGTTTTTGGCTTATAGATTTTTCAAATATTTTTATAGTTATACCTAAGTATTTGCTGTTTCTTTGCTGCTATTTTAAATGATACTCTTTAATTTCAATTTCCAACTGTTTATTGCTAATATATAGAAATATAATTGATTTTTCCATATTGATCTTCTATTCTGCCACCTTACTAATTCTACTTACTTTCCTGTAGCTTCTTAGGATGTTCTATAAAGACAAATTATGTCATATGTACTTAGAGATATTTATATTTAATTCTTTTCCACTCTACGTGCCATTTATTTCTTTTCTTACTTATTGTACTGACTAGGACCTCCAGGGTGTTATTAATAGTAGAGTATAAGCAGATAACCTTGTAATGTTCCCAACAATAGAGGGAAAGCATTCAGAAATTTATTATTAAGTCTAGTGTTAGCTATTAGTAGTTTTAGATGCCCTTTATTAGGTTAAGGAAATTTCTTCTTATCTGTAATTTGTTGAGATTTATTTATCTATTATTTATCATGAAAGGATACAAATGTTTGTCAAAAATTTTTTCATCCTTTTTGATAATCCTATGGTTTTCCTACACTAGTCTTTTGATATAATGTTACATTGATTTTAAATGTTGAACCAGTCTCGTATTCTTGGGATAGAACTTATGTGGTTAAGATGTATTATTCTTTTCATATATTACTGGATTCGAATTGCTAATATTATGTTAAGGCATTTTGTTCTGTGTTAATATGGTCTATTGTTGTGTAATGTTCTTTTCTTGTAGTATTGTTGTCTTGATTGGGTATCAGAATAATCTGGCCTTCTAAAAAGACATGTGAAATGTTCTCTCCTCTTTCATATTTTCGAAGATTTTGTGTAGAACTATTACTTCTTTAAATGTTTAGTAGAATACCCTGGTGAGGACTTTTGGGCCTAAAGATTTCTTTGTGGGAAAATTTTTAACTATAAATTTTGTATCATTAATCAGTATAGGACTATTGAAGTTAATCTCTTCTTGAGTGAGTTTCGGTAGATTGTGGTTTTCAAGAAATTTGACTAATTCATCTGAGTTTTCAAGTTATAGACATATTATTGTTTTTGTATTTCTTTATTATCCTTTTTATATCTATATTAACTATAATGATGTTCCTTCTTTCATTAATGATAGTTTTAGTTTATGTCTTCTCTCTTCTTTGCTTGGTAATAGAACAACCAGACTAGCGGTTTATTAGTTTTGTTGATCATTTTGAAGAATCAGCTTTTAGTTTCATTGTTTTCTCTATTGACTTTTAAAAATTAATTAATTTTTTTATTATTATTGTGACATTGGTTAACAGAATATAGTAAGTTTCAGGCGTACAATTCAACAGTAAGGCATATATATATATATATTGCATCGTAAGTTCACCACCCATAGTTAGATTTCTGTCACCACATATTTGACCCCTTATACCATCTACTTCATCCCTCCCCCTTACCCTTTGGTAACCACTAGTCTATTGTCTATGTCCATGAGTCTCTGTTTGTTTGTCCTGTTTGTTGCTTTTAGATTTATAACCCACTTATAAGTGATATGATGTGGTTTTCAACTTTTTCTGTCTGGCTTATTTTGCTCTGCATAATTTCCTCTATTGATTTTTGTTCTCAACTTTATTGTTCTTCTCTTAACTTTATGACTTTTTTTGTCCTCCTTGCTTTGGATTTTTTTCTAGTTTCTTATGATAAAAACTTAAAATTTCGATTTGAGACCATCTTTTTTTCTTTTGTAATATAAGCATTAAAACTAGAAATCTTTCTTGAAGCATTTCTTTAACTGTATCCTACAATTTTTGATCTGTATTGTGTATTTTATTTTTTATTAAATATTTTTGAAAAATCTTGAGGCGGCTCTATAGTGTAGTGGTTAGCACGTCTGCTTTACATGCAGAAGGTCCTGGGTTCGTGCCTCAGGTGGAGTCACAGACCATACCCTGGGTGTGCTAGAACCAAGGTACACCAGGCCCCCCAGTGCACTGAGGGTGCCGGGACCGGGGGCGCTGGGCCCCGAGTGCACCAGGCTCTGGGTGCACACCACGAGCTTGTGGGAGGAGAAGCTCCTCCTTCAGAGGTTCAGCAACTTCTTTGACTTTAGGGTTATTTAGAAGTGTGTTTTTTTTATTTCAAAATATTTGAAGCTTTTCCAGAAATATTTTTGTCATTGATTTGGGGTTTAATTTTATTATGGTTTAGGAGCATTCTTTGTATAATTAAATTTTTTTTTAATTTGAAAAAATTCGCTTTATGACCTATAAGATCTAATGTGGTGAATGTTCCACATGCACTTGGGAAAAAAAATGTATATTGAACTATTGTTGATTGGAGTGTTCTCAACATGTCAATTAGGTAAAGTATTTCTATATCCTTAAAGATTTTACATCTACTTTTCTGCTTTTTCTATTGATGACCAAGAGAAGACTTTGCTGTCTTCATTTATCATAGTAAATTTGCGGATTTTTGTTTATTTGTTTCAATGTATATTAGTTTTTGCTTCATTTATTTTGATATTTGATTAGATACATATACATTTGAGTTTGTCATGACTTTTTGGTAAATTAACTCTAATACCATTTTGTGATGTCTCTCTTTATACTTGAAGTATTCTTTGTTCTGAAGTACACTTTGTCTGATATTAATGTAATAATCCCAACCTTGTTTTGATCAGTATCTTCATGTATACTTCTTTCAATCTTTTTACATTGAACTTATCTATGTGTTTATAATTAGAGGTTTTCTTATAGACAGGAGATAGTTGGATCCCACATTTTTATTCAGGATGTTAGTATCTATCTTATAATTGAAATGTTCAGGCCATTTATTTTTAAAGTAGCTATTGATGTGTTTGACTATCTTCCTGGTTTTTTGTTTTTTCTTCTTTGCTTTCTTTTTTCCTTTTTTTCTGCTGCTTTTATACTGAGTGTTTTATAATTCCTTTTTCTTCCTGCTACTGGCTTATTTATTTATACCTTTTAAAATACTTTTTTTAAAGTGGTTATTCTAAGGTTTAAAATATATATCTTTAATTTTTCATGATTTACTTTTAAATAATACTATATTGTTTCATGTATAGTATACATATCTTTTCTATTTTAGGCCAATCAGTATTTTTTCCATATATTTTCTGGTCCAGTCTCTCTTTGCTCAGCTCTGGAATACCAAATACTTGTTTGTTAGACTGCTAAATACTCTGTCATTACTTACTGAAATCTTTTTCCTTTTTGTTTTAATTTTTCTTTCTCTTTCGGTTTTCCAATTAGGATGGTTGCTTTTGAGTTGACTTCAAGCTTGCTGATCTTTTCTTCTATTCTGTACAATCTGTTTTTAATACCATTCAATGAATTTTAGATTTCAGATATGTTATTCTTTGATTTTGCTTTTGAATTTACTTCTTTTACAGAGTTTCCATATTTATGCTGAAATTCCCCTGTTTCTTTTTCCAATGTTTAGATGGTTTTAGGCTCATTAACATCTCTATAAACATATATACAATCTCATCTACTTATCTACTACTTCTACTTTCTGGGCCATATATTAGTCTGTTTTTAGTGACTGATTTTCATCTTGACTGTTTTGTCACATTTTACCATTTTCTCACATATATAGTAATTCTTGTACACTGGGTATTGTGGATGGTACATTGTAGATGCCCTGGATTTTGTTATTCCACTTAAGAGCATTAAGTTTTATTGTATCATGCATTTAAATTACCAGTAGATCATCTTGCTCTTTTGGTGGCTTGGTTTTAGGCTTTAGTAGGTTAATATGTTTCATCTATGCCCCTAGGCCTGGCATCTAGTATTTATACCTTAAAATTTCTTACCTTGGTCATGTGTAGAATCTCTCTGCACTAGTAAGAATTGGTATACAGGTGTCAACCTAGGTTAATTTATCCATCAAGATTGCTTTGATATCTTGGCCTTTGTAAATAATGCCACAATGAACACAGGGGTTCATATATTTTTTCAATTTAGTATTTTTGGTTTTTTTGATAAATATCCAGAAGTAGAATTGCTGGGTTGTATGGTAATTCTAATTTTATTTTTTTGAGGAACCTCCTTACTGTTTTCCATAGCAGCTGCACAAGTGTGCAATCCCAACAACAGTGCATGAGGGTTCTCTTTTCTCCACATCCTCACCAACATTTGTTGTTTGTTGACTTTTTGATAATAGCCATTCTGATAGGTATGAGGTAATATTTCATTGTTATTTTGGTTTGTATTTCCCTGATGATTAGTGATATTGAGCATCTTTTCATATATCTATTGGCCATATGCATGTCTTCTTTGAAGACATGTCTGTTTAGGTCCTCTTCTTATTTTTTAATTGGATTATTTGTTTTTGAGTTGTATGAGTTTTTATGTATTTTAGATATTTTCCACTTACTGGATATCTCATTTGCAAATATCTTCTCCCATTAGGGAGGTTACCTCTTAATTTTTGTTCATGTTTTGCTGCACTGAGCAAAAACTTTTTTGTTTGATGTAGTCCCATTTGGTTTTTTTGCTTTTGTTGCCCTTGCCTGAGGAAACACATTCAGAAAAATATTGCTAAGATCAATGTCAAAGAGTTTACTGCCTATGTTTTCTCTAGAAGTTTTATAGTTTCACTCATACATTTACATCTTTAATTCATGTTGAGTTAATTTTTGTATATGTTGTAAGAAAGTTGTCCAGCTTTATTTTTTCTCATGTATCTGTCCAATGTTTCTAACACTATTTATAGAAGAGACTGCATTTACTCCAATTGTATATTTCTGCCTCCTTTGTCATAGTTTAATTGACCCTATCAGCATAGGTTTATTTCTGGGCTGTCTATTGTATTCCATTGATCTATGTGTCTATTTATGTGCCAGTACCATTATGTTTTGATTACTATAGCTTTGTAGTATAGTTTGAAATCAGGGAGCATGATATTTCCAGCTTTGTTATTCTTTCTTTGGATTGTTTCGGCTATTCAGAGTCATTTGTGGTTCCACATAAATTTTAGGATTATTTGTTCTAGTTCTGTGAAGAAGTACCAGTGATATTTTCATAAGGATTGTATTTAATCTGTAGATCAATTTGGGTGATATGGACATTTTAACAATATTAATTCTTAACAGTGTTGGGTTCAGAAGTCAGATCCCAAAATATAGCAAACTACATTATTTGTCTTACTCCCTGGGAGCAATCAAATTTACAAGATATATTATTTGGAAAGCTTAGAGTCAAATTAGGAAGGCATGGATTCAGCCCTTATTTTAATCATTGAAAAATGTATTGGGTATCAACTGTAGACCAGACAGTGTAAAAGCTGATATTATAGAAGGGTTCACAGAGGGTTCCTTGAGGGGACTCTCCCCAATAGAATAGGAAGTTATTCTTACATGGTTCCTATTAGTCATTGTAGAAAATTTAACAATAGATAAATGTATAAAGAAAAAAGTAAAAATCACATGCAATCTCAAGACTGGGGCTGAGAATTTACATGCTTAGGTTCTAAAGCCAGATGGCCTGTATTTGAATCCCCGCTCCAGGTCTTATTAGCTTGATAACTTTGAGTAAGCAACCTAGTTTCTGCATTTGTAAAATGGGGGATAAGTAGAAGTATTTAAATAGTGCCACATTTCCTTTCGGTGTTTTTCTCTATGCAAAACTGGCTTCATATTTAGCCTGATTGTTTCCTTGCCCTTAACATAGTAGGCCGGACAATTTTTTTTTTTTTAATGTAATGCCAGGTATGCAACCTTTTAGAAAGCAATTTCAGAATGTAATTTTGCCAGATTATTTAAAATTAGAATTTTAATTCCCCAGTTAATTCTTTTACTTTAAAGTGTGTTCAGTCCTCCTAACAGTTTGTTATGATGCCATTCTATTTCAATAAATCAACCTGGCAATTCAAATGGGGATTGTGGAAGACAGTGTAACACACTAGAAAGTAGGAGATTGTAACTGAGTCAAATGTAATGTCGATTTTCCCCCTTCAATCTAGGAGCAGATTCTTTGGTCTCAGTTAATCAGTGAATTGTTGCATTACTACTGCCCAAACACTTTTACACATGAAATTTTATTATTTAATGAATAAAATCTGACAGCTTATATTCAGACTATGGTCCTGATATCTATTACATATGTGATCTTAAATCAAGATGGGACCAAATTATTTAAGTTCTCTAGGACTCGGGTGTTTCTTTTATAATTTAAGGATAATATTACCTGCCTCCTCAAGTTGTGATATGAGTCAGTTATAGGTAAAAGACTTTCTTTAATATAATTACTGCATATGGTAAATGTTCAGGAAGTGTTAGTTGGTGATGACTATGATAATAGGGATGATGATGGTGGTGATTAGTTATAGAGTAATGGTTAAAACAAAGGCTTCAAATCAAAAAGCCTGGTTTTGTAGAGTTTTGATACTTTGATAGTTGATGGGTTTTAGGATTTGGAAAAGTTGTTTAATTTCTCAATGCTTGAATGTTTTCATCTGTACAATAAAGATGATAATTTTTTAAGCTGGTGTGGAGATTAAAGGAGAACTGCTCAGGAAAGTGCTTGGCAATAAGTAAACACTCCATAAATGTTAGCTCTTATTCTCATTATTTATAAGAAAAGACATTAATAGTTCCAGTGAAAATATTTAACAAATTCTTTACTTTTCTTAAGGGCTTAGAAGAAAATGGTTCATGTCATAATTAAGAGGATTTACTGAAGACACTAGTATAAAAAAAGAAAAAAAATCTTTGAAAAGCTAAAATAATAGCCCAGTTTTGAAAATATCTTTTGTTGTCAGCTCTTTTAAGATTTTCTTCTTTTGAGATGAGAAAGAAAACTGGGTCTCTATTGCTTTTCATTTTATGCTACCCAACCCCCCATATTTCAAACACAAAATACCTTCCTTGCCACCTGCCTTGGGCTAATATGCCAAAGAACTTCCTGCCCAAGTTGTTTTCAGGCTCTGGGTCAGCACCATAAATCTCAACAAATCCTTGGTGGGGCTGAGGATGAGTCATTATTATGGCTTTTTTTTTTTTTATTCTTTCTGTCTGCAATATAATAAATACCACCCCAGGACACTGTGCCCTGCAGACAAAGCATCATTTGTACAGTTTGTGTACCCTCCCAATCTGTAAGTCACAGATGGTACACCATAATGTATCCATTGTATGCATTTTTGAATAAATAGGTATAACAAAGACAGTATGCTCTCTCATTTAATCTCACCTTTTAACAGTGAAAACATGGCAATTTCCCATGCTAGTGAAGTAGAGCAGGTAAATCCTGCAGCAGTCTGGTTCTTGGCAAGCCATCCAAAGTATACCTGGTAGGAGCTGCACTGATGGTTTCTGGGCCTCAGCTCCCTAAAGCCTGTTTTCCAACTGCAATTTGATCAGGTAACATGATGACCATCATAAGGAATCTAGGAGCACATCAACTACTATCCCTTCATTGCAAAAAACAGAAAGCTCAACTCAAGCAAGCTTAAACAATAAAGTGAAAAATTGTGATGCAGGCTGCAGGTACGGTTTACTCTGGTTTCCCAAAGGTTAAGACCAAGACCTAAGTTTTCTATTTGCATGTTCCAGCAGGCATTTCCATTCACGAGCACAGGAAAGTTGCCAGTGGCTCTTAAGGCTGAAGCTTTCTTGTTGTTATGTGTTGGGAGTAGAGACAAGAGTTCTGGGTTTCAGTCAGATTAGAATAATTTAGGTCCAGTGCCCATCTCTAAACCATTTGTTGTCTTTAGGGGAAGGAATTGTACCAATCATGTATGCCCAGGTACCATGCCTGTGCATAGCTAGGGCTTTAGAAGCACCTGGGCTGCCTGGAGGAATGATGGATTCTTGAACAAAGGGTAGCAAAGAGAGGGAGACTGGTACCAAAGAGAGGGAGACTGAATATCAAAGAACACTGCCGTAGAGACAAGGGTCCTCTTTTTTTTCTGAAGTCAACCAGAAGCAGAGAGGTTTCAATCTTGAAAAGTGGTCAGAATAAACAATTCGGGGCTACTTAAACCTTGTACTACATTCTGTACAATTCATTTTCCAGGGAGGTTCTGCTACTTTGAATTATATTTGTATCTTGTACTCCTTTTCCACTATTATTAAATAAGCTTTAGTTCTGAGCCGATTCATTTATGTGCGCGCGCGCGCGCGCGCGCGCGCACACACACACACACACACACACACATGATAAAGATCTGCGCCTTGCTCTCAGAAGTCTAAAAGAGACAAAATGACCTGAATTTAAAAACTAAATAGCTCTCTGTCTGGTTATTTGGAGAGAGACAGAGTAGGGGATAGGGGAAGAGAAAGAGAAGGGGAAAGAGAAGACAGAATAAAAGGGAGGAAGGGAAGGAGAGAAGACACTAGCTGGCTTACTCACTGTATTGTATTGTTGAGTAAATCAGTCTATACCACCACCAACCTCAGAATAAGTTATATCACGGGGCCCATAGGGAAGCAGCAGCTTGGTGGTCGACCAGCTTCTGAAATTTGAAGTATCTGCCCCCATGACTTTTTATTAGAGCTCATACTGGGAAACCATTGCATGTTTGTTTTCATCTTTGTTTTGTTCGTGGTGTCTTAATGTGTGTGACCTGTGCCTCCTACCTGACATCCAGAGGGACCTTTGTTGAACTTCATTTTTACTACTTAGAGATTAACAGTTCTATGTATTTTCCTGGGATACCAAAAGGGAATTTTCTACAGGTTCCATAGCTTACAATTTTCAGACCATTCCAAATGTAGCCTAGAGTATTGGTTTCTATCCTTCTATTCTTTGATAGTGTGTAGTACAAGGGAGGTAAAATGGTTGTGAGCATTTCATTCCAAGTGCATTTAGAAGTGTATGCATTTTCTATGGGCGACACAGATACCTACAACGTGCCATAGGAGAACAAAGGAGGACATGTTTTCTTATGTGAGGGTGCATTTCATGGAAGAGTAACATTCAATACATCTTTTAGAACTGAATCAGAATTCTCCAAAGGGTGGGGAAAAGGTGGTTGCAACATTCAGAGCCTTGCTGATCTCTGAATAGCAGCATCAGTATCATTACCAGGGAGCAAGTGAGAAAGGCAGAATCATGGGCCCCACCTTAGACCCACTAAACAGAAGCTGCATTTCAATAAGCTCTTCAGGTCATTTGTGAGCATATTAAGTCTGAAAAGCACTCCTCTACACCAGTAGGTCTCAGCCTTTGCAGCACATTGGAATCACTTGAGTAGCTCAAAGAAATATAGAAGGCTTGGCCCTAAATCTAGGGATTCTAATATAATTTGTTTTAGGTGTGGCCCAGCAGATATGTTAAAACAAAACAAAACAAAAAGTTCCATAGGTGATTACAATGAGCAGACCAGTCTAAGAAACAGAGTTCCATTTGGGTCTCAGCACTGAGAAAGAAGCAGCATGATGCATTCACGGGCCCATTGTAGGTCAGCAACCCAAGTTATTGGGAAGAGGTCAGCACAGTTGAATGCATCATGGTGGAGAGAAAGCCAGCTGGTCATACAGGGCCTTCTTTGCTTCCCTCAGGTATAGACCATTGGGTAGATGCTAAGAAGGCCATGGAAAGGTGCAAAGAGGGGGATGGAGTGATCAGCATTGCACTTGGGAAGGATTATACCACTTCAAGAATGAAGAGTAGGCTACGGTAGGGAAATCAGTTGGAAGATATACCAAAAATTATTCAGGTCAGTAGGACAATTGAACGATTTGCAGGCCCAGTGCAAAATGAAAATGTGAGATGCTTGTTCAAAAAGCAGGAAAAAGGTGCTATTAAAGGTACTTAATGATAAAACATTTGTCTTCCTTGTGTGGTCTTTCTGGACCTTTCATGATACACGCACACATATTTCTATTTAATATTGTACTTTGTTAGACACAGGGACACTCATTGGGTAAGTATAGACACTCAAAGTCACCCCCAGTTTCTGCCCCCATTACTCAGTAGGATGTGCAGCCCGTTGGCTGCTGGGTTGTCCCTTCTACTAGTCACTGGACTGAGATGCCATGTCCTGTTTGGAAAAGGAGGCTCAATCTTCCCTTACCACAGGCTGTCTACCCCAATTCATGGTGGACAGCTACTCAACAAAGGATTTTCATCTTAGCATCAGGGTATACTTGGTACCGGGTCAGGGGTGGATGAAAGGTTCACTCCTGCTAAGTCACAGGCTGAATGTGTTGTGGGGCTGCCAGCTGCTGCCATGTCTGTCTCATGGCTCTGCTGCAGCCTCTGCCAGGGCTGGAGGGCGATAGGATTTCTGGGGTGGGACAAGAGCCAGGCAGCTAAGAACTTCCACCACCCTTTATCCCCATGCACGCTCCATTGTCCCTTGGACTTTACTTATAAAACACAAATGCAAAGATAAAATTAAAAATTTCAAGCCCACCCTGCCTGCAGAGCAGTAAACCCCAAATGACAAGCCCTTTTAAGTGAAGGTTTCTGTCTGACTGCATTAATCCCTTGCCCATAAAGCTGACTCAGAGAAATGGGAGACAGAAGGATGGACTGGAGAAGTATTAGGAGATGGTCAAATCAGCACGTGGTGATGTTCAAAAAGGAACATGTTGATGATAACTTTAAACTCTCTAGCTTGTATGACTCAGTGGATGGTGGTACCATTAAGAGATACAGGGAAATGGGAAATAATTATTGGGATTGGGAGCAGGAACAAGTTTTAGGTACTTGTGAATTCTTCCTTTATTCCAACATTTAACCATCCCTCTTTTCTCTGGTTTAATTGCATAGGCTGGCACTTTGAGAACAATGATAAATAATAGAGGAAGGAGTGAGCCTACACTTCTGACTCTAATTAACTCTTGAGTGCTTTATCCTGAAGCTGATGCTAAATTTGTTTCACAATCACGGGCCTCTTTCTGTTCTCTTGGGGATTGTTTTCAGGGATGGGATTTTTGTCAAAAGTCTTTTAGGCATCTATTGAACAGATCCCATAGCACTGGCTCTTTTCCAACTCTGTACAGGGTGTCTTACATGAATAGATTTACTGGGAGGATGTGAACAGAATGTCAAGTGGGGGTTTCCTTGTAGTCCCAGATTGAGGTGAGGACAAAATGACACTAAGCACCACAGGTTCTAAAGAGAACAGTCTTTAGCCTGTACTAATTTATAGTTGGAATCCCTTCTCTTCAACCTCTACACCCAGGCTCATTTGAAGGTAGACAACTGGTCCACCTTTAGTCTGCCATGTGAAGACTGGTGAGGGGCCTAACAAAAAAGAGATCAGGGGTCCTGAAAAGAGAGTTTTTTTTTCTTCCAGAATTGCTTTGTCCTAGCAAGAGCCAGATTGGCAGTGAACAAATGCTCTAAGACTCTTTTCTATGTTTTGGGGTGCTTGAAAGAAGTCTGACACTGGTCGAAGATCTGCTAGGTGGCAGATGTACTGTTATATTCTTGAGCCTATCTGAGCAGAGGAAAGGCACCTGGAGGGAGAGGGCAAAGTTTGGAGAAGGGGCAGCACTGAAGCAGCCTATGGTCAGACCAGCAAAGGTGCACGTTTCTCAGGGTCAGGTGGGCAGTATAGAAGATACCTATCATCTTGCTTAAACCTAACAAGAGGGCTGCTCCCAGGTGAGATCCACACCAAGGACAAGGGGTTGTGGAGTACCTGAAGGTGGCAGGAGCTGCATGGGTGGTCAAGTTGGGGCCATGTTGAGGAGCTCAACGTCCTCTGAAGAATCCATGATAACCTCACAGGAAAACCAGTATTTGGCTGCTGGGCCACAGAGAGGGCACCAAAGATCAATCTGTGTTGAAAGAAAACAAGCCATGGTGAGAGGACTACACCAGGGCCTGGTGAGTAGAAAATTCTGCCTTTTTGCTGCTCCATTTTTCCTACCTGAAACTACTGAAAAAGCAAGAACGTAGAAGTTTGAAGGAAAAATAGCGAGTATAGAGCTTTGAACTAGATACGAAATTAGAGTATTAAACTAGAATAATTTTATTAACTTAAAATTGTCAGAAAGTTATAAATGTATATATCACTTAAAGATAAGAAGGTAGGAATTCAATATTGTAGGGTGGAAAACAGAGACTTAAAAAAAAGAATCACTTCATGTTTTTATTGAGACAACTCAATCTCATTCCTTTGAATTCTTGGGTTATTCCTCACTGGGGCTATATTGCTACTGCTGTATTCAATGTCCTGTAGAAGTCTAATTTCTGCATTTCATTTAAGATCTTTGTATCAGTATTCATTTAAAAGGATATTCCATAGCTGCTTAAAATTATTATATAATCTTGGTCAGGTTTTATATCAGGGTCCTTCATAAAAAATTTTTTGAAATACTTTCTTCTTTCCTTGTGCTCTGGAATAGTCTAAATATTTCAGAATTACGTGTGCCTCAACATGCTAACACGATTCACCTGTGAAATTTCCCAGGCCTACCACTTTTGTGGTGAGCTGGTGAGGCGCTGCTGTTCCTTCTTTCACATTGTTTGGACTGAACAAGAGTAGGTGCTGGCGCATCCCTCTCCTCTCCCCCACGCTGGTCAGTAGCATGGCTACAGAGTTATGCTAGAACACATCCTCAATATTTAATTTCTAGCTTGAATTTAAACATCCAGTCACCAAATGTTTGCTCTCCACAACACACAGGCCTGGGTCAGTGTGGGCATTTGGGAGCATGTTGCAGGAAGACAGGCATCTCCCTTCCTTCATGGGCACTAGGACTTTGTTGGAGACCCAGCTCCCCTGGAGAGTAGTACAACATAGAACAGGATCAATGCCAAATTCAAATAAAGTCCCTGGGACTTACTCATTGTCTTATCTTTGGATAAAATCTGGAAAATTTGTAAATGGTAAAAACCTATAGCGAAAGACTTCAAAATGTTTTAAGATTCTATCCTGGCCCTATTTTTTTTCAAGCCACAGTTTTGTACCCTGTTAATAAAGGCAAGCCAACCAAATTCTCCGAATGTACATCGCAAGATGTTCTGGAAATCTTATCCTTGGGTCCCACACATTACGCATGTTTGTTCAGGGACAGCTGTAGGGAAGCCACATGATCGCTTTCCTCATCTGGCCAGCAAAGCCCCTCTCAGAAGACAGCATGCAGCAAGTATTCTGTCCTGTCGGGGGAGGCTGTCTTGAAATCCCATCATTTTTCCCCCTCTAGTCTTAGTCTGTAGTGAATGGAAAAGGGAGGACTGGGTTATTTCAGTTCCAGCAATGGACACATCAAAATTGCTTCTCTCTTCCTTACTAGTCTTTCCCTTGAGGACCTAATTTATTTCACGCATTTTGACCTATCCTTGCTTAGAAATGACTGCTGTGATTCTCTGTTGAGGCATTTCCCTCTTGCCTTTTTTGGCCGCCAGGCAAACCTACCATGCCACAGTTCTCTGCACAGTGATGTCAGTCTGGCTGCTGAGCCCAGCTGGATGGAGGTGTGTTTTATGAAGTTCAACCCTGCACCCTGGGCCATAAATACACATTGTGCACATAAGCGTACAGCTAACATTGCCCAGACCCCTCCGAAGCACCATGTTAATAAGCAGACAGTAAGTCTTTAAAATATGGAAAAGCAGTTAATCTTTCCGCTGGCAAATCCTTTGTAGGGGGTTGTTTTCCTTGCTTCAGTATCGCTGCAGGCAGGACTTTTTATCTTCTAGAATTTGGAGGAAAAAGAGAAGTTGCTGTGGGGCTTCATTGAGAACACTTGGGGAGCCTTCCTCTAAGAGGGTACATGTGTTAAGAACAATAATATCTTGCACTTGTCATTAAGCATCTGTATGAAGTAGTGACTCTGGATCTGCTCTCAAGGAGCTTGAGCACTAATAATTCCAGTATAAGACAGGGCTGCTGCCTATGGCAGTGAACCCACAATGCACCTGGGCTCCAGAGGCTTGGGCTCTGCCCCTGCTACTCTAGGAAGTTACTTAGCCTCTTGTTTCCCATCTCTAAAATGGGCACAATTTTATATATATATATATATATATATATATATATATATTTATATTTATATTTATATAGCTTCTGTGAGCATTTACTTACCTCTCTGAGTCCCAGCTTTCTCTTTTGTAAAATGAGAAAATCATTACTCTTTGCCCTTATCATAATGTTTCACTTTACATATGCTTTAAGAATACATGAACACATTCTCCTTATAAAGACTTCAGTGTTACAGATTAAGTTCAAGCCTCCCTTGACAATGAGTTCATCAATCTTCTCCTTTCCCTTCCGCTGCTGCTCTCCTCTTCTGTCCCCTGCTGTTTCCTCCTCCCTTGCCCTCTCCCCCACTGATGATGTGATAGAAGGATCAGACTTGAGGCTGGGGATGTGAGCTCAGTAGATAGAAGATGCCTGAAGCCAATACAGGCTTGAGTCATTGGAGAGATGCTAGGGCAAGTTTGTGGCTTGCTTCTATCCTGCTGAGCAGCTATGAATATTACCTGTGTGTCTCAGGCAGAGAACAGGAGTTGCCAGTGGTCAGACTGAAGGATGGCATAGGTGAGAACTGTCAGTCTGGAGATGACATGGTCTGTGCCTTTTAAATATTTAATTTCACTTGGTCCTTCCATTCCTTCTTATATTTCTGTTCAACTAACATATGTTCTACTTTTTCAGTCTATTTATTTTTTCTATGTCTAACATGAGTCATGGAATCCTTACTGATTTGCTATCTATTCCCAATACATCTAATAATTCTTATCCATTCCATTTATTTTTCTTGTTCTCTGTGGCAGAATTAAATATTCTTAGTCATACTTTTGTATAGTTTCACAACATTATTTTCCTCACTTACTATGTTTTGGATATCTTTTCATGACAATAAATAGAGATGGTGTAATTTTATGTTATTTTTCCAGCTTCTCAATTCAACACTTTAGCTCATTTATTTGCAGGCTTTTTTCTTTTTCCAATAAAAATACTTAAGATCATACTATACCAGATTTGAGTCTGGCCTGTTCTCAAATTATCAAGGATTAATTTAATATGTTTTTTAACCTCCTTTCATGTGGTGCCAAGTAGACCATAGAATCATACACTGTTGCTTAGTCCTCACTGATGAACCCTCAGTTGGGTTTCATTTTTTTTCTCCTCTCAGTGAACAATGCTACCAAGAGCATCTTTCTACATGACTTCTTGGAACCTGAAACAAGAGTTTCTCTTACTGAGAAGTAAAACTACTGAAAAATTTGTGTCTAAATGACTTCCATTGTAATAATAACAAATGGCTGTAAAAGTTCACCTTCCCACCAGCAGTGTAGAATAATATTCAGTTCTTCAGACCCTCCACCATTTGATATTACCACAGATTTAAATTTTTGACAATCTGCTTCGTTACTTAAATTTCATTTCAATTTGTATTTCTCTGATTTTCACTGGGGTTAAACACACACACATATCATTTTTTCCTTTATGTTTCCTCTTTTGTAAATCGTCTCATGGGTTTTGACATTGGTTAAGGCAAAACCTTCCCTTCCCTTTTTATAAAACCTAATTTTATCAATTGTTCATACTATTCTTTATATTTAATCTTTTGAATGAACCTAAAGATCATCCCTACGAATTTCATCAAAAATTCTATTGGGATTTTGATTGAGATTGCTTTGAATTAAAAGGTTAATTGAAGGAGAAACAACATCTTTAATATATGTATTCTTTTCCACAACCATTGTACTTCTCTTCAATTTTTAGTTTGTCTGTTTATGTTCAGTAAATTTTGGTCATTTTCTTCATAAAGAAATGTCTTTTCCTAGATACTATCAATGGTTCTTTATTTCATAAATATTTTTTATTGGTTATTGCCAGTGTCAGGGAAAGGTTGTGGTTTTACTTGCTGATTATGTAACTGGTCAGCTTGCTGAATTTTTTATTAGTTCTAATAGTTGGTCAGTGGGTTTTCTGTGAACACTGTGATAGCTGTTCCTTTTTTAGGATTTGGTAGTATTCACTTAGGGGTAGATTTTCAATGAGCATTTCAGGTTTTTCTTGGCAATTGGTCTGCTCCTGTTTTTATACTTATTTGAATGTTGGTAATTTATACTTTATCCCTAAAGGTGTATTTGCTTTAAGTTTTAAAATTGTTTGCCATAATATACATAATAATGTCACTTAAAATATTTTAAATGTTTCTTTATTGTCCAACTTTTAATGTGATTTTGTGACTTCTTTCTTGATCAGGAATGCCAAAAGTTGATTTATGTCGATGTGCTTTTAAACCGGAGTTTGGTTCTTTCCATTATCTTCACATTTTTATTTGCATATTATTCTTTTGCTTTTATCTTTTTAATTAATTCTGTTACTGATTATATAAAAATTTACGGAGACTCTGTTCTGTCCAAGGCACAGCTCTAGGTGCTGGGGAATAACAGATAACCATAGACAGATAGGTGCAGCCTTCCTCTGCAACCAGCCTTACATGGCAAACGCAGTCTGTTGTGAGAGGCAGACAGTGAGCAAGAAAGAAGGAAATGGAGGCAAAGGAGATTGAGAAGAAAGGTGGCATCCTTGACAAGAAATGACTGATTCAGTGGTGTTGGTAAAGACTCCAACCTTATTGGAGTGGTTTTGTGAAAGAAGGAGAAAAGTGAGAAAGTGGAGAGAGGAATTGTGGATAATTCTTTTTCGGAATTGTGCTATAAAGGAGGACAGAGAAACAGGGCAGTAGGTGGAAGTGAGGTTAAGGGAAAGTTTTGTTTTTCCTGAGATGAGAGATGTGACAGCACGTTTTTATAAACCGAAAGGAATGGCTAATAGATAAGGGAGACTATTTCTTCAATAATCACCTCTCTTCTCTTCCATCAGTTACATCCTTGCAGAAGCCTGAGAGCTGGGCTTTCGAGATGGGCATCAATACTCAGTCCAGGGTACCAGAGGGAAGACCAAGTTTTATGGGCACTGGTGCAACTTTATATTCTTATTTATTCAGCTTCTCAAAATTCAAATTTCAGTTCAAAATTTTAGAAATTCAAAATTTTAGTTCATTTATTTGCAAACATTTTTCTTCTTCTTCCAATAAAAGTATTTAAGATCATACTACATGAGATTTGGGTATGGGCTATTCTCAAATTCTCAAGGATTAATTGAATATGTTTTTTAACCTTTAAATTCCACTGTTTAGACCTTTTTGCTATTAATTTCTAATTGTGCCCTGCCATAAAGAAGAACATGTAATTGGTGCTTTCTATTCTTTGGACACATTACAGTTCCCTGTGTTTGAAAGTAACTTATATTCTACATTGGTTAGATCTGAAGAGTTTTTGCTCAATATTTTAATAGATCATGCATTCATCAATCACTTTTTTGATATTTCTGCCACTTTGTACGCTATGATCATACAAGTTTATGTCATTTCTTTTTATACTATTATACTATTTTTAATATGAAAAATTATTCAGATTATACTATTTTAGCATGAACTATTTTCTTTTTTACATATTAATGATTTTCACTTAGACTATTTGCATAATAATATTAACCTGTTTCTGTTCCTCAGTTTTGTTGATAGCACTTTTCTACGTTTTTTTCCTGTCATCTGAAATCGCTCATCCTGACATCTTTTTCCTGACACGCTGTTTTAGGAGTGTCTGTTGCAAATACCATAATGTTGGTATTTTTATAAACCAAATTTAACAGTGTCTGCCTTTTAACATGTGAATCTAATCATCTCACATTTATTGTGATTGGTAATAATTTTAGTCTTATTTTGCCAGTGTGTGTGTGTGTGTGTGTGTGTGTGTTGTTTACCATACTATCTTGGATTGATCAGGTTTTAATTTTTCAGGGATTTTTTTTTTTTTTAAGAATTACCCTTGAACCATTTTAAACCATGATTGTCTATCATTATCTACAATTATTTAGAATCAGTTTTTCTCTGGACCTGGCATACTTTTTACTTCTTTTCTTCTATTCCCTTAAAACTTTAAGTAATGTTGCTCTGTTTTCTTCATTAAGTACTTCCATTGAGAAGCTGGTGCCATTCTCATTTCTCTTTAAGTAATTTGTTTCTAGAGAAGATTTTAGGATTTTTCTGTATCTTTGATGATCTGAGGTTTCATTCATGCTTAAATGGACCCTTTTAATGAAAAAAAAAATAGGATTTTCCTTCAATTAGAAAATATTCTTTCCTTTCGGAGCTTCTATTTCATATTTTAATTTTTTTATCATTTATTGTCTATCTGGAGGCTCATTTTACTTAATTTTCAAGTCAACTATTTGTTTTTAATGAGTTGTGTGACTTTAGTTTTGCATATTTTTTGAGACTATTAATTTGCCTGCAACATGGAAATCATTGGTTCTCTAATGAGAGCTATTTCAGGTAGATTATTTTTATTCTGATAGGCATACCATTACAGAGGCCAACTGTTAAAGCAGCATACTTACATAGATGAGAAGGCACCTAGAGCTAAAAGGAGGAGGTAAAGCAGAGATTTTTAAAGTTTTATTGGGACAATTAGCAAGTTCGAATTTTTTTCTCAAGCCAAGGGTATGAAGGACAGAGAGCAAGTTTCCCAGAGTATGGATAGTAGTTTCGGCATTGTGGAAATATTGTTGAGCAGTGGCATGCCCTGTTCCCTGTTATGGAGGGACAAAAACAAACATAATTACAGGATATTAGATGGACAGGTACTGAGCATTTGTAGAAAGGCAGCCAGTTGTGTTGTAATCTCAGAGGCATTCTTGGATAATTCAACATATGAGGTGGTAACAGGTAAAAATAAAATGGGGCTCCTTTCCCCTTCTTTATAGTTTTACAGAAAACAGAAGGATAATTTTAGTAAAGCATGGTGATACACTCTAGAGAATAGAACAAATTTGTTGAAAGATGAATGAAGATAAAATTTATGGAGAAAGTGAACATTTTGTTAGGTTATAGTCTATTTCATCCAACTAAATTGAGTTTAATGAAATATCATGGAAAGTTATGTGACAGGGATTCTAGGCCTGGGGCTAAATATTCAGCTAATCTGTTGCCTCTGGAAGAATATGGGATTTTAGTTTCTAGTTTTTTCCTCCAAAGAATTATTAGTAGTTCTTGTTAAATGAGTATTTTACTTTGTCATTTTGCTGCGTTGGGTAATGTGAAAAGCAGGTGTCATTGAGCTTACTTCAGTTGGACTAACTGTGCTAATGGACATAGACTATCAGAGTGGCTATACAGCCTTATACCAGCACAATTTGGACTCTGTGAAGAGTGGTACTTCTTAAAGGACTAACATTAATTTTATTAAAACATTGTACCTCTATTTTGGACAGATATTATGCAAAGTAGTACAGAGAAGAGTTTAGGAAATTCACTTCATCTTTTGTCATCAATATGACCCAGCTTCAGTCAATCTTTGAGGAAAGGAGGAGAGAAAAATCTACTTAGAGGAACATCGAATACAACTTTTGATAATGTCTAGGCAGGAAATGAGGCTTGGAAAAGCCTTACCTCTTAGACCTTGGAAATTAGATGATTTAGCCCAATCTGACTCTGCTGTGTTGTACATATAAAAGTCCAGTTTTCCCAAGGTTTTATGGGCTGTATATGGCTATAGTTTTAGGTTAAAAGCTATTGTCTTCTTAGTGAAGCTTGATATTTGAAAGTGAAGAGCCTCATGGAAGGAGGCAACTTTAAGTACCCTCTGAAACTTGCTTTCCAGAGTATTACAGTAGTTAACCACCCAAGGGGAAGTTTTTCTCATGGCTCATTACTTAAGGAATGGTAAAATGACCACTCACGGAGTCTGTACCTCTTTTCCCAACAGGTCCTTTGTCATCCAGCAAATCCCAAGCAGCAATCTATTCATGGTGGTGGTGGACAGCAGCTGCCTATGTGAGTCTGTGGCCCCCATCACGATGGCACCCATTGAAATCAGGTATATCCTTTGGTGTGTAGGTCCAGCCAGTACTACTAAAGCTGGTAAAAGGGATCAACAGTAAGGAATCCTGGGGGAGAAACATTAGAAAGGGGAAAACAATATCCTTTGCACTGTTGGAGAAAGAGTAGTTGTTAAGGGAGTTCAGTGCCATGTTTTGACCTCTGAAATGCAGAGTAAGGGAAAGTAACGTTTGGAAATATGCCTTAACTACGGTCAACATAATGAATCTCTTAAGTGTGAACGTTTAAAGGCCCAGAAAATCAGAAGGCGTCCAGAATCTTGTCATGGCTTCCATCCTGAGGTAAGTCTGAAAACCCTTCCGGGTTTTTTTTTTTTTTTTTCTCATCAGATTTACCATGAGTATCTCACAAGGGTTAAAGAGCTATAACTACTGAGTTCACTTGTGAGGAAATAATCCCTTTCAGGCAAATCAAAGCAAAATACACAGGAAGGCTAATGGTACCCTATTTTCAGCCCTCAATTCCTGCTTAGCCTGTGCAAATTGTCTTTTCTTATAATATCCATGTATATATTTTAAAAGCGTCTTTACTCTCTTTCCTACTATGATGTGCTGTCATCTTATCACTTTCTACTAATACACGCAAAGCGGCTCTGATCGTCTTGGTTTACTTATTTCAAATTGTAGTCAACAATTATTTTCCCCTGCTTACTTTCAGACAGCCTTTTATTTATTATAAATTCACCTAAAGCAAAAGTTGCAATATTAATATCAGATAAAATTCACAACTTATGAAGGTGAAATGACAAGCCTCTAAACATTCTAACCACATGAAGTCACAACTACAAAGTATCTCCATTTATACTGAAAGTGACGATCAGAGGAAAATTAAGCTTAGTACCGAGAAAGGTAAGTTTACCATAGATTTAGGTGAATTATAAGAGAATACCTTCTACAATGCTATGGACAAAAAAATGTTTAAGTATAGCCAAAAAAAAAAAAAACCATATATTTTTAATTAACTCCACACCCTCCTCAAAAAATGGAAAGCTTGCCTAGACAAATACTGTAGGGAAACTGGGAAGATATCTATTTTTTTAAAATGCCACCAGCGCCAGCTGAATATTAATCTCACTTTTAAATAGCAAATAATTTTAATGTTATTTAAACTATCCAAGTCCTAGAAAAGATTTTTCAAGTCAGTATAGTAATAATAAGAACTTGGAATTTATTGAGAATGTTTGCTTCTATATTTAAAGTGAGTTAAATAGCAACATATTATGTAAATATATGCTGAAAAAGCTTTTGATAAAATTCAATGATCACCCCTCATAAAAGCTCTATGTAAAATGCAAATATAAATAATAGTCTCCAAAACACTAAAATGACTTCAGTTAAAACCAGAAGTGCATACTTAGACAACTAAAGTCATTACAGTAAAAATCTTCTAGAGTTAACAAAATAATTTGCTTTGGTATCTTGATACAAGATAAACATTTTTAATATCAGTATTTTTTTCTGTAAGTTTCTAGACCTAGTAAGATGAGGTCAGTGGAACAGAATAGAAACTCTTATATTTGACAAAGCTTCAATTCAAATAGAAGAATATAAATAAGACTTAAATAGTAAAATAACAGTCTCACAAGAAATCCTAGGGATTAGAGAGAACTTCCTATCCAAGACCAGAAGCTATGGAAGAAAAACAGATTTATTTAACTATATAAAAATTATAACTTTCCTACGGAAAAAGATAAAGTCAGTAGCCAATTTATAGAACTTGAAAAAAAAATTAAAAACAAATTATAAAGAGCTCTTTTAAATTGATAAGTCAAACAACTACATATAAAAATAAACCATGAACATGAAAGATACAAGCCTCTGAGTGAACAGAATATACAGGTAACAATAACATGCTCCGTAGGTCTATACCGCTGCGTCTGGGCATCTTTACCATAGGCAGGGGCAGAGGCAAATATCTTTGTCTGGTAGGGAGCTACATTCAGCATTCATTGTAGTAGTAAATAACAGAGGAGAAAATGAATGCCCATCAATAAGAAAATAGCTGAATAAAACAGAGTTAGACTTTAATGGAGTTGGAGAAACTTCCATCAGTCAGTGGGTAAAAAGCATGCTGCAGAAAGTAATGAGTACTACAATTTCACTTTTATTTTGTAATTTAAAGGATTTATTTAAATTTCTTTAAATCAAATTTATTGAGGTGACACTGGTTAATAAAATTATATGTTTCAAGTGTATAATTCAATAATACATTATCTATATATTGCACTGTTCATGATTTTAATTTTATAAAACAGAGCCCTCCTTCCTTCAAATGAAAAGAAAAAAGAAACAAACCCTTTCATAGCCAAGTCACTGAAATGATCAAGCTCCTTCAATGTGATCTTTTGTTTACATTCTGACAGGAAGAAGTTAGAAGGCCAATATTATCATTTTACAGTATGATCACAACAGACATTTCCACCAATAGTCCTTTTCCTCTTGAATATTTTACATGATAATATGCAAAGAGTGATTTTGAATATGTTATACAATGACAACTGATATCAGAAAGTCTCATACTAACTTATTGAAATTTACACCAGTTCATTTATGTAATTACAAAAGACTTTGTTTATACAACTGAAGAGTAGGGATAGGTCTGGGGACTTGATGTGGCTTAGAAAGTTTAAGGCATCTTGGAGTTTATCTCTGCTCTAATTATCCCTACCTTTCCCTGTAGGAGAATGCAAGGGAGTGTGGGGGTGCACCGAGTCTTCAGGCCAAGATGGTCCTTATCCTGTTCCCTCTGCTTTTGATGCTCTTCTCAAGGTGACACTGACTGAGATGTTCTCTTGGCATGCTAAATTATGGATAAACTGTGAACCAAAATATGGTGCAACATAGAAGACATGAAATATAGTCCAACCATCAGCATCTCATGATTTTGAACTGTGCGTGATATAAACTCTTAAAGATACGTTGACAAAAAATGTTATCTTTTTACTTTGCCAGTCATGTAAATGTGAGTTTGCTACATGATAATCACCCTTCATCAGAAACGGGACTGCAAGCAGGCAATGTCCCTTCTGCTTGAAACCCATTGAAACCAATTTAAAACTGTGTACTTTTTAAATAAAGTATATTAAAATCATAATCTCCTTGTTTGGGTTTTATCATCCCTTTATCGTAAGGATGCAGACTAAAAAGTGCATGAAAATGTTACCCATTCCAGACACCAGAAAAGGATGATTGTTGGCAGAGCCTTTGCTCTAAACCAGACTCTAGACAGATATTTAACAATTGTTTTGATGCTCCACTATGAGTTATAAAAATATTTACAGAAGGAAATAAAAATATCATCTACATGGCAAGAATTTATTATGTAGAATCCTGAATTTTATTGAACTAACCTTCAATAGAAATCATAATATGGATGAAAACACATGCTCCCATAATATTCAAGTTTTGAACTATTTGGCAATAGAAATGAAGAAGTCATAAATCCTAGGAATTCATTGTGAGAAGACTTGAAGAAGGAGAAGAAGAATGACTACAAATGACTCTCAAACTTATTGCTTGAGCATTTGGCTTCTGGCTTTCCCCATAAACAAGAGATGAAATTAGATCTCAAATATTACAAGTTGTGAAACTACCCAGACCTGTAAGCATTTCTAAAACACTGGATCCTGAACCAAAGAAAACAGATTCCATTGTATCATGGTTACCAAATAAAATGAAATGATTTCCATGCCTAGGTACAATCAAGAACGCATTGCTTTATAGGACAGATGTCTAAAAGCCATGTGGAGAATGCCACTTAAACTCAAAAAAAAAAAAAAAAAAAGCCCACATTATGCTGTTAATATTTTTAGAAAAACTGATGTTATCATACTACTTTATACTAAAATAATTTTAGTATTTATAGGAATAATAATACTTCATTACTGTTCTTTAAATTACTATGCTCCCAGTGTTAATAATGTAACAATATTATAACCTGCCAAGCTGTCGAAATTTTAACAATGGGGCTGTAGTATTGTGACCACTGTGGTCATTGATATTGTTCATGTCTGTGCACTAAGTAAGGGAATGAATTCATTTGTTACTTATACAAGTATCAAAATTTGTTATTTTCACACTAAGCAATCATAATGTAATATTTTTACAAAAATAACATCCCATGGCTAGCCATTCTTCATTAAAATTATAAAGAACTGGCAACAGTAGGTCCAGCGTAATGCTTTATAATGCCCATAATTTCATGTTAACAATGTTAAATATGTTAAATATAAATATTTATGTTTTAATTTCCTATCGCATTCCAAACAGTGGAGTGGCATCATTTTTAGTATATTGTTTGTGACATAAAGACAGTATAAGTTACACTAGTGACCCATGGCATTGTTAGGCATCACCTTCTTGTGAATGACTCACCCACCTACAACCTCAGATTCTGTCCCCTCAAATGTCTTCAACCAAATGGCCACTCCATTTATTTACTTGGATATCTAATAAATTTCTCCAACTTAATGTGTCCAAAGTGGAAACCTTGATCCCTCTCTACCATACTCTTTGCTTCCGACCGACTCAGCTCCTCAACCCACCTTTTTTTGCATTTTCCCCCTCAGCCCATAGTTTAGCGAGTACCATGAGCTCTGCCCTCCATTTCTCACTGTCCCCTTGTAGCTTCCATCCTCTTTCAAGCCATTACCAGCCCCTTCGCCCTGCATCCTCATTGGTCTCCTCTCCTCTGCTCCACCTCCCATCCCCCAACTCTGGGGTCCATTCTCCATGCAGCAACCAGAGAAATTTTTCTAAGACAAATTACCAGATCACACTTCTGCCCAGTGCAATTAGAAAATATACAGACCTCTCATTAAGTCCACAGTAGTGGTTCTCAAACTCTCCTGTGCATTAGAGTCATCTGGAGAACTTTCAAAAAATCTTGGCAGGACCCAGGCATTCATATGCTTAAAAAAACTCCCCATGATGTGAATACGGAGCCAAGTTTGAGAACCACTGACCTGTGGGCCATACAGGGCCTCAGCTCTGGGCTCTGTCTCCATTTGTCGACCTGTCATGTGTACTCTGTCCCACATTCACTGTACTTTGCTGGCTGTCCTGTCTTTGAAAACCAGGGCTCTGCTATTACTGTACCCTCTACCTGGAAGGTTCCCAGTTCTGGTCTTTATGTGTCTGCTCCTTCTTACCATTCATGATGAGCTCAAATATTTCTTCCTCAGAGACACCTGGTAAAGCAGCCTTCTCATACAGTTGCACTACCCTGCTTTTATTTTTTCTTTACATCTGTATCTGGAATAGTTTTCTGTTCAGTTTCTTCTATTGTATTGTAGCTCCATATGGATGAGGACTTCTCCGATACCTTTTGTGGCTTTGTCTCCAGCTCTTAGAGCAGTGTGTGGCATATAATGAAAAATAAACCACCAACAACTATCACAAACTGGGTAGTAAATGTTCACTGAGACAACTCTCCACCTGGCACTATTTGAAACACTTGTTTAATTAACCCATGTGATTCTCACAATAAGCCTAGGGAGTAGATGTCATTACATCTCCATTTTATAGATGAAAAAAACAAGGGCACAAAAAGACAAAGTAACTTTCCTGAGGTCATGCAGCCAGAAATGGCAGAAGCTGGAGTTTGAACCTAGGCAATTTGGCTCCAATGTCTGGGTACTCAACCAATCAAATACTGAATAAATGACCAATAACCTAGTACTATCTAAAACCCTGGATCCTGAACCAAAGAAAATAGATTCCATTATATCATGGTTACCAAATAAAATGAAATGATTTCCATGCCTAGGTACAATTGAGCATGTCCCACTCACTGACATTATTGTCACCTCCCTCAACTACTGGGTCTCTACAACCTGCTCTCCAATACAAGTGCCAGCTTACCTCCCTAACCACTGCTACTATTTCTGTCCTCCCACCTCCAGAGCATTCTCTGCTATTTACTAGCTCTGTCTTATCTTCACTTCTCCCTCAATCTATTTTAGAATCCACAGCCCACAACTGCACTCTTGTGGGTACCTGGGCTGCTGAGCCCATCTGGATAGACCCATAGAAATGAGTCTTGTTACTAACATAGATTATGTCAATTAATAGAATTTAGGGCAGTGTATACAATGACAAGAATAACAGCTTATGGCTGAGTATAAAATATTAATATTCTAACTAGCATTAGTGTTGTTAGTATTAAAAACGATATCATATGTTATTATTGGTCAAATGTTGATAGTCCTGGCATAAGTGAATGAAATAGTAAGGTGTGCTACAGCATAAAATAATCTAATAGCAGCAATTTTACTATTCAAATTGAAGAGAATTGTGCATGGTTTTTTAACTAGCTTCCATTGGTATCCTTGCTGCCACCATTGTAAATAGTATGCTGTAGAGTACTAGCAAAGCAACATTTGAATAAAGTGCTAGGCAACAGAGCAGAAAATGAGAATGTTGTTATCTTTAAATGCTTTTGGGAAAAGACAGGGTATAACCAAATTTAATTTACTGTGACCCACAAGGCCCTATGCAGTCTACCCTCTCCCCATCAATTCCCTGACCTTGTCATATGCCCCTTCTCCTTCTACTAGGTCTTCTTGCGCCTCAAATATGCTAGGCGGGCACCTGCCCCAGGACCTTTGCACTTGCCATTCCCTTTTGTCTGGGGTACTCTTTCCCCCAAATATTTGTGTGCCTTATTCCCTCCCCTGCTTGAGTTCCCTCCTTCTTCAGCAGCTCTCCTTGATGTCTCTATTTACAGTTGTAACTTTCATGCCCTTCTATCCTACCTTTGGCTATGCTTGATATTCCTCCATAGCACTTAGCACCATTGGATTTGCTTATTGTTTGCCTCTTCCAAGAGAATATAAACACAAAGGAGGCAAGGATTTTTCTGTTTGTTTGTTTGTTTTTCCACTGCTGTAGTCGCATCTCCAAAGATGAGTGTCTGGCTCAGAGCAGAACCTCAAGAAAGTTTTAATCAAGTAAGCAAGTAGTAGTAGTAAGAGCAGTGTTGCCAACATAGGGAGTGATCGTGTGCACTCCTATGGTATAGTGCCATATGGGGTACCCTCATGACCGAAGACAGCAAGGAGTAATAGAATAGTCTATATTATTCTGCCATTACTACACTTTGAAGATTTCCATATACGGCATTAACATGATTGATACCAATTATATTCAAAGGTATCCTATCAGAGAACTTTTTATTAAAATGTATGGTTTGCCACTTATAATTAAGAAAATGGACTGTAATGTTAGTTTAACATTGTATTATATAGTACAACTAGTTATTAAATGATAGGCTGTGACACTAAAGAATTGGTTACAGATTCAGGAGGCACCTATAGCTAATCATAGTGTAACAGTGTAGCAATATTCTTTCTAAAATGTGGAAAGCTTTCATATATTATATACGTAAACATATACATATACATATATAGTTATATAAGATATATTTTACATCCATATACTCAAGAACTTTTATAAAAATATAGCAGAAAAATTGCAATATTTATTAATAATACAACATAGCACAGATGAGAATAATGATGTGATACCTGTGTCCTAAAATTGATGACAGGACCATTCCATGTGCCGGCTATGTTGTTAAAGGGAACACAGTATTAGGACAACGTAGTGCACTGAAGTAAGATAGTAAGGGTGGTGGCAAAAACTACTATTTAATGTCTGAAGTAGTTTAGGATAAGGAAATGTAACATCACTACTTAAATTACCAACAGTATAGCATGACAGAGGATAATATTATTCTTCTTTTTATAAGAGCTTGTACAATTTAGTAAGATATTGAAATTATAGGCAGAAGAGCACAGTTTTATTACTATCAATATTCCAATAATTTTATAAGAGTCATAATAATTTAACAGACCCTTGAGGGCAATTTACAGCATCTGCAATTTGGAAGTTTTGCACAGATGCCGCTAATTGGCACATATATGCTGGGGCGCCTGTCAGGAGCATTTTCGCTAATATGACTTTGACACATACAGCATCTTGCAGCAGCCACAGTTCCTGCTGGGAACTTTGCAGGCATCATTTCTCTTAATCTAGAGATTACAAAGCCTGGGCAACTTTGCTCCCCCAGGGACATTTGGCAAAGTCTGGAGACATTTTTTGGTGGTTACAATTTTGGGCAAGGGGCAGTGTTGCTGGCAGCAGTGGAGGAGAGGCCAAGGATGCTGTTAAACACCCTGCAGTTCAGGACAGCCCCCACAGCGAAGAATTGTCAGCCGAATATTTCAATAGGCTAAATCTGAGAAATCTTGCTGTAATCCTTTAACACTCATTAAGGTTTTGTCTTTATAAATTGATAGATGCCTTGGACCTTCTGGATTCCTGAGTGGCATCTAAATTGTGGATGTTCACACCACCAATGCTAGGAATCCTTACATAGAATATGATACTAAACTAGATTCAATTCACTAGTAATCTATCTATGTCATATCTTAAAGTATTCGAATGGTGGGTTCCTGCTTGTCATTCAGACCTCAGCATCTTCCTTTGAATATCCAGGAATACTGGAATGGTAGTCAGGAGGCCCTGACATTTCCCTGTGGACTGTCAGTCTCCACCCCCACAGCCTATGAGGACAGGGCCTCTCTGGTCTACTGCCACATCCCAGTGTTTGGAATTGCTCCTCAACTTCATTGACACCTAGGAAGTGTTTGCGAATGAATAAACAAAACAGCCCCACAATACCATTTACCAAAGCCTTCTGTTTATGAGGTTCTATGCAGAGAACTTTACCTAATTATTTCATGTGCTGCTATTATTCCCATTTCACTGATGAGGAAACTGATTCTCAACAAGAAAGTTACCCAAAGGTGCTAGAGCCAGTAAGAGGCAGGGCCTTATTCCACACCTTTTACTCTTAACCGTTACAATACTATGTCCATGGATCAATATGGATCATGCAACATACCATGGTTCTACATCCAGTAGACCCTGGTCCCCTCGGATAGATAGTAAGTCAATATGGCAATACTTTACAGTTTAGCATACTATAATTCAGCAGCATTTGGACGCACTAAAAACAATAGTAAATTATAGTAATATTTTTGTTAACTATGACTAGAAACAGCTTATTATAACACTGTGGCTACATTTTTACTACATTCAGAATATAGTACTTCTATTCATTAACACCTTAAAAGTAATACAGGATGAATCCCCACACTTTTTCTGCAAAGGGCCAGAGTAAATACATTAGGCTTTGTGAGCCATATTTTCTCTGTTGCAACTATTTAACTCTGTCATTGTAGTAGAAAAGCAACTATGCTTCAATAAAACTTTCTTTAAGGACACTGAAATTTGAATTTCATACATTTTCAAGCATCAATTTTTTTTCAAACATTTAAAAATGTAAACATCACTCTTAGCTTGAAAACTGTATGAAAGAGGCAGCAGGCCAGATTTGACATGTAGCAGTTTGTCAATTCCTTCATTTAGAATCTTGCCGTTGCCAATTTTGAAGCTCTCATAATATGATGAGTTAGAAATATGCTCGTTAATTTACAGACATGTACTCTAGAAGAATGTCAGTGCTATAGATATTGGAGCTTCTATACTATACTAGAAATGTGATGCACAATTTTTGCTTTAGCAGCATACAAACTAGCACTATTTCAAACACTAAATCTAATATCTTTACATTCACGTAACTATAAATATAAACAGCATAACTCACTGTAGTGTGTGCTAGCACTACTGCTACTTGAATTGTAAGGCAAAGGATATAGGCTGATATAATGCAGTTCAGCACAGTATCTTATCATTTCTGTTCCCATAATTATATGTAGCAAAGCAAATCATAAAATCCCATTGCTGCTGCCAGCATTGATTGTCTTAAACTAGTTACTTCCCTCAGCTTATGGTGTGCTGTGTGGCCCTAAACTATATTCCAGCAACACCTCCTCTTGCCCCAAATTGTGACAACCAAAAAATGTCTCCAGACATTGCCCTAATCTATAATACTGTGTGTCATATTACTGCTTTATTCCACTATGTTAGGCTGCCAAGAATTTTATAAACGAAAATCCTACCACAAAATTCTATGCCAAACAACCTCGTATTGTAATTATCTGAGCTTAAATGATTAACAATAAACTATTGATGAGAAGTAAATATTTCAATGCTATCTTTTAAATAAGATATTGTCACCATGGCATGATATATTACCGCTAACTGTAACATCAAGAAGACTACTAAATTATAGTCTTACCATCCTTATATTTATAAATTATTCTATATTGTCCTCAAAGGTACTAGTCAGTTATGCTGCCACATAATCTCCAAGCTATAGCAATAAGCTTGCGTTAGGGATGGGGGCATTTATGGAATGCTGACTGTGAAAAGCACTTCACAATAATTATTTCACATAATTCCTTCACTAATTGTGGGCACAAGCTGTGAGAAGGCACATGTTGCAAATTACAGGTCTAAGGCTCAGAGAGATTACACTACTTGACCAAGTCACACAAGCAGTGATGAACAAAGCCAGAATTTGAAGCTGCCTTAATGGATCCCAGCCTGTGTTCTGTCTACTTTGCTACCATGTCAACTTTCCCCATGTCACTTTCTTTTCACTCCATGTGCTATCGCTGAGGCTCAGTAAAGAACAATTCCATTTGGTCATATTGCATAATATTGTCTGTAATGCTGGCACCAACATTACTACTGTATTATTCCACACACTGTTTTAACAGAAAAATTGACACGATTATTATTCCATAGATGGTGTACCAGTGACACTCTATCATCGATTTCAGTAACAATGACACGATTACACTCTCTATAATTTTTCTAACAGTAATGCTGCCCTCCTCTGTACATAGTCCTCCCTAGTTATGAGAATGACAGAACCACTATGCTAATGCGACTTACAGTTTTAATAGAAACAACAAAAGTGCAAACATGGAGCCCTCCGATCTATACGACAGTATATCCTGTGTCTGGAAAAGCACCATGGTGAATACAACTCCACAGTAAAATAGTTAATGAAGTGTTACTTCTCCTCAAAGCAGAACTATGGGCTGTGAGTGTCTCATTTTTACATCACTGATACCTTGCAATTTGCCTGTCACACTAGGAATCACTTAGATTCTATGCGATCTCTGACATCGAAAGTAATACCTTTGCTGCACCACTCTATATTATGGTCCTATAATTTTAACATTCATGATGACATTACTGCTAAGCAATGTCATACTTGCTCCTAAACTGGATGAGATCTTGCCACTATATTAACTTACATGTGATACCTATAATTTTAACAAAATATTAATATAAGCATTCTAACACTTAAATAGCAAGTATTCACTGAAGAGATACACTTTTCAAATACCTTCAGAATTGATAAACCATAATACATTTTGGTTTATGTAATGTAGTAATGAAAGAATATTCTGATTAACCCCACATATTATGAAAGTCTCAATATTTATAATTTATAGTTTTATATAAGTATCATATACTATACTATTTATATTTACCATCAATCATGTTATTATTCTTTACTATAATTCCGTGAATATAACAGATACAGTGCAATAAAATATAGTGCATGCAAATATAATTTAATAATGCATAAGCAGTGTGCCATACTGAGATCTACATTGTTTTTCACTATTAGCAGGAATGTTATAATGTTCTACTATAACGTACTTCCTCTAATACAAGAAAATAGTAATATACATTACATTTTTAAAAAATTACTTTGTTTAGAAATAATGATACCATGATAAATTTCTACCTCCAATAGCAATACTTGTATTAGATGGGGGCTGTTTTGCAATTATTTAGCAACAATTTGCTACCAAGCTATATATACTTAAATATAACAGGTACCATTTCTTAACTTGTAGTAATAACACCAAAGTACCAACCAGTCCATAAATTTAGTATTATTTTAGTTTTCATTAGTATTATATTTTTAGTTTTAGTGTTGCTCTAACTATATTATGTCCCATTTGGCATACTACTCTGCCTAAAGGAATATAATGAATATTATATAATGCATGATCTTTGAAGTTGGACTAAGTCACACATAAGTTTTGAGTCACAGCTTCACGATTTACTCCTTGGGTGAATTTGCTCAAAGTATGTGATAATTTTAAGCCTCAATTTTTTCATATATATAATGAGACTCATCACAGAACTCATTTCAGAGTATTGTTCTGAGATTTAAATCTGACAATACATCTAAATGCGGAGTATTTCTAATTGCACAGGATGTGATGATTTCAATAATTATTAGTTGCTACTGTCTTAATTATTTTACTATTATATTAATACCTCACACTCATTTTGGTAACAATAATACTACCAGGCTACTTAAAAATAATGTTACTATATAATTACTATATGCCATCAATTATTAGAACCAATTTTGTAAAAGCAAAGCTACCATATCAATCCTATGCTGCACTGCTCTCCTCTACTTTCTTCTGCTTTAATACTATTGATGATAATTTAACCACAGCTTTAAACCACTCCATTCTAAATTATACCTTACCTCTAGCGATGGCAGTATGCAGACATTACAACATAATGCCAGGTTAATTATGTTTAGTCGACTTGTATTGACTGTCAAGCTGGAATAGAAAGACATGTATATGTCACAACCTACAGATTGTTGTATTTTTAATTTTAAATTTAGTACAGAATAGTAACTCTGATATAGCTCTATTATACTATATTCTATTAACTTATGCAATTCCCAATATGGGCTTGATGACAGTGATGGTAATATCATACCATTGTACATACTGGTGGGCTATAAAATATATTACATTTCATAGTAATAGCTATAATCATTTAACTTCGTACTACTATTCATAGGTCTCAATGTTATTAGTCAATTATGTCATACTATGTATACATTTCATCACAACTGCATCACACTGTGCTCTACTCTATTTCAATATATGTTATTAATATGTTATTAATATATACTATTAATAACAATGATTGTTCATTGATATGCTACTTGTAATTACAATAGAAATAATATTAATATCACCATGGTTTAATGCCCTAATCTCAGTAATATTAATAAAGTAGCTATTTTATATTATTGGTGATATTACCTTCAATACTGTTAATGATAATGCCATGACATTCTACACTCTTCTGCCGATAGTTAAAATAGTTTATTAGTGGTGAGTCATTGTCAGTCAGTATCGGGCAACAGTATTATTGCCACGCTATCATGCTGTTAGCAGTCATACCAATCGAGGAGATTAATTATACTGTTTTTAAGTTAGTATTAATATTACTTTTTATTGCTAATTTTGTAACAAAAGGGGATCTATGTTATTTTTTACTATGTCACATAATGATGAGATGGTCTGCTATATATTAAAATATTTTAGTTCTATGAAGTCCCAACACAACTCAATTCACTTTATTTACCTCAAACAATAGTCTTAAACATTTAATGGCCTTAAACATTTAAACATCTGATAATGTGATGAATCTCTTAAATTCCCCATGCAATTGTAAGAAATTTCTTAGGTTACTAAATCCCAGGGTAAGATTTTGAAGTTTAGTTACATATTTTGACCTGTATCATGTAAAATTCTTTACTACACCATCTGTTGTTGAGAATTATACACTCAATATATTTCAATTCTGTTCCTACATTTGTATCACCAAAGTCTGTGCTCATATCTGACTTTAGTTTTATGAATGGAAATAGAATCCGACAGAGCCTGGAGGGTGTGTATGTATGTGGAAAACAAATAAAGCTCAGATTTTGACCAAATAAGTCAATGGTCAATGTTTTAGGCTGGTTCTGAAAGTGACTTCATTATATTTGAAGTTTATAAAGGTTATTTAGGCAATGGCGAAGAGAAAGAATTGGAAAAGCCAAGAATAGAAGGAAAATAAATAATTATTAGGTATTGCAGTAAACTAGCAGTGGGCACAAACAGAAATGGACATATTTATAATGTAGTTAGTGGAAGACTTAGTCATGGTCTAGTTGTAGAAATGAGGTAAAGACGATAGTCAAGAATGACATCTGAATTGGCAAATAGATTTACGGTGGTGCCATTCACTAAAGTAAGGAATACAGAACTAAGGAATACAAATTTCGGAAATAAGGGAGAAGGTAGGTGGAAAGATATGAGTTCTATCAGGGGCATACCTGGTTTAGGATCTCTGCCAAATTCCCAGGGAAGATGCCCAGCAAGGAAATGGTTACATGAGTTCACAAGTAAGGAGCTGAGCCTGAAGTTAACATTTCAAGGGTATCTGTTCACATACAGTAGTAGCAATGGGAGCCTGGGGAAGCCTATAGGATGAGAAGAGGAGGATTTAGGACTATGACAGGCTCCAGCATTGACGAACTAAGGAAGGATGGGCAAAGGGACCAGGAAGCAGTGGCCAAAACAACTAGAAGAAAATAAGGACGTGTCCTGCTGCAGAAGTCATGAGATGTGTATGCTTTGAAAAGGAAAGGAAAATTAAAAGTGTGATTTGTGTAAAGAGGTTAAAAGTATAAGGAATGAAACTTGTCCTTGAATTTAGTAACAGTCTTGGTAGAATAAGAATTTAAGGAGGTAGGAGGGAGGGGGAAGTTACAAAGGTTGGGAGGTGAGGAAGAAATGAACTTGACTTATAAATTTCTCAGTTAACTCATAACAAAATAGAAGTTGGACATATATCTTCCCCCTTTTCCTTTAATAAACTGTTGCATTCTTAATTCTTAATATAATTGTTTTATTTTATCTTAATAACCCCAGATTTGGCATATAATATCAACTTTTCTACATTTTCTTGATTTCTTTAATGACAGATGAATAGGTCAAAATAAGGCATGTGCCAATAAATTAGGTAAAACAATATTTCTAAAAGTAAAATGGATGCTATACTTCCCAGATGGTAGATATTTCTTTAAGACCATGTAATACCAACCACTACAAAATTGACCACTAAACTAGTGTTCTACATCTGTGATTACATGAATTGACACAATAAATTTGTGAAACTGGCATTGCTCCATTTCACAGATTCAAAACAAAACAAAACAAAACCTGAGGCTCCAAGGATTTAATAACAAGAAGATAACACAGATGGCAAGTGAAGAGCCTAGATGCCCCCTCCAGTCGCCTATGTTCTGCATGGCATAAAGGACATATTTGAAACTATATCATGATGATATTCAAATGCAGGTAGCTTTGAAAGAGAGCACATTTCAGTGATCAAAAAACATGCCAGGAAGTTTCAAAGATTTTTTAAAAAGAAAACAAAGACTGATACATAATGTTATACACAAGGTTGAATTTAAGGCAAAAAGCATTGAGACAACTGGGCACAGCTCATTAGCAAGTGAAACCATTGAAATATCTGAAGCAGAACTATAGGGAGTATAATTAGTAATAGTTATGAAGATTATAGCAGAGGTAGACCTTAATTTACCTCTCTCAGAACATGACAATCACCTAGACAAAACCTAAGTAACAGTAGATAGAGATTAATGAACTCGATTATTAATAAAGATCTAATTAACATATATTAAAGGCTATACTCTGACGATACTCTCATAGAGTGCCGATACATCATGCACACAATATGCTTCGGTTTCCTCATTTGGTTACCCAACCCATGAAGTGTAAGGAGTACCTGGGATAGGCACTGAGGAAAACCTCTGTATTAGTCCACTCAGGTAACAGAACTCCATAGACTGGGGAACTTGAACAACAGAAATTAATGTTCTCACAGTTTTGGAGGCCAGAAGTCCCAGATCAAGGTTTGGCAGAGTCTGGTAAGAGCTCTCTTCCTGGCATGCAGGTGGCTGCCTTCCCGCTATGTCTTCACATGATGTAGAAAGAGAGATCTCTGGTGTCTCTTCCTCTTTTATAGGAACTCAAGTCCTATCAGATCCTATTTCCACCCTTATAATCACATTTAACCTTAATCATTTCTTAAAAGACCTTACCTCTTAACACAATCATGTGAGGGATTTGTGCGTCAACATATAAATGTTGGAGGGACACAAACATTCAGTCCATGACACCTCCCATCAGCAAAAGCTATTCTCTGTCTGAGAATTCCATTCTCTCTATACCTTTAGAAATCTTCCCAAATTCTGTTCAGTAGAATCAGCCCCCTTGGTCAGCATATCCCTCAGCATAGTCATGTCTGTGCCTCTATTAATTGTGCTCACATCAGTTACTCTAATATTAATGTACTAATAATTCAATGACAATCAGAAGGAGGAGGAGGAAGAAGAGAAGGAGAAGAACAAACACTATTGAATGCTTTCTACATGTCAAGCACAGTACTAAGTGATTTACACATATAATCATCACAGCCCTCTAAAATTAACACAGCAATTATCTGCATTTCACAAAGGAAGCTAAGACATACAGACATCAAGCATACTGCCCTAAATGGCTTCACTCCAGGGCTCTGGATCTGAACCATGCATCTTATACCATATTAGAATACCATTATTCCTCCCTGCTGAGCCAGATTATTTCCCACTTTGGCAAGAAGTGCTAAAATAAATAATTGATCAATCTAACTAGCTTCCTACATGATGAGCAATTAAAATAGTGTTGTATTCTTTAAATGCCAAATGAACTTTCAGCCTTCCTATCTCTAGGATGTGTACATTCCACAATTTTCTTACTTGGAGCATGGATAAGTCCTGAGAAACCTTTCACCTTTTTACAGTTTACTAATTGGATGCTGGGTAGAGTACTGAGTGAGGCACTAAATTCTTTAATCTAGAAGAGGGACTGCTTAAGGCAGCAGAATCACTGAGTGGGTCTTGTGAAGACTTGGGAAGCTACTGCGATCTTAAAATGAATGTTATGCTTTTCCTATTGAGAAAGGTACACCTTTCCTTCTGTGCAGGTGAGATGTTCCGGTCTGCCATAGATTGGTCCTTCCCATCTTGTCTGGAAAAGAGAAAGCAGCTTTCTGGCAATAGCTGCTTTGGCAACATGGTGTGGTGGGATTTCCAAGTGGCTGCCAGTGTCTGTTGACAAGCCAGGGCGGTGATCTAGAAGGGTCAAGTTGGTGATCACTTTACATGTGATTTGTCCAGATGATAACAATGTAAAGAAGTGATGCCCCATTATGTTTGCTTAACCATACTCTGTACTTAGCCACCTAGTTACATGGAGTACCAGAACTTGCACTCTTGACTAGGACCACGCAATACTGCATCTTTCACTGCCCATCATTACATTTAAATCACACATAAAAAATTTCTTCCTTCCCTTAACTATCCCCACTTGACAAAGTCTCCATTTCTAGTTAAATCCAGCTTTTGTTCGTTCTCCGCCTTGCTCCAAGTAACTGAACATGACTGTAGCAAAACACAATAACAGTTCACTAGTCACACTTTGAATTCATGACAACATATCTCAAACCAACACTGACCATAACCAGATAATCTCACTACTCTTCCATTGTGTATTTGTCTTCTGATTTCCAAAATGTCTATGTCACACTTTCTCCTCTCTCATCTTTATTGGCTCATGAGCTTGTCTCTCCCAGACCAAAACACAAGTGTCAAATGGAGATGCCGCCATCTTCCCTCAGATCCTACTGACCTGCCTCATCTGTATTCACTCTGTCTGCTCTGCTGATGCCATCGTGAAGTGCTCCATCCTGTTTAAGGCAGCACTTCTACCTGTGACCTGCCTTCCATGCTCCCTTACCCCTCCAGGGCTTTGCTCTTGGTTCATACTCCCTCCTTTGCACCAGTAATTCCCCCCTCACAGGATCATCCTATGCACACACAGCCTTTAATGCTCTCATTTTGAAAGACCCTGTCTGGCCCACTGCCTCCAGTCATTACCCACGTTTGTTCCTCTCCTGCACGACTTCTTAACTTCTTAAATTACTTGCCAGTGCTTCTGGTCTCCATTTTCTCACCTCTCATTCTTCCCTCAATGCAAGCCTGAGTGGAATCCTTCTTCTCCACTGAGAATGTTCTTCTTGAGGTCACCAAGAGCCTCCATGAGGCAAAGTCCAACATTTATCTTCCTCATCTTACATGTCCTCTCAGCTGTCAGTTATTGAAACCCTCTCTTCTCTTGGTCCCTGGCACCTGCTCTCCTGATTTTACCCCTTCCTCATCAGGTGCTCCTTCTCTTATTGTAGTTGATCATTCCATGTCTCCCTACCTTTCATATCAGCATGTCCTAGCTTTTGGTCCTGAGACCCCTTCTCTTCTCCATACCCCAAATGCTATGAACTGCCTTCATTCCTCTCTTCTTTTCTCATATCCAATTCCCCAGAAAGTTCTGCTGACCATCCTCCTAAAATATTAGAAAATTTCCTCCTATGTTCTATCTCCACTGTTAATCTTGGTAGAAGCCATGAGAATCTCTCCACAGAACAACTGATGTAGCCACCCAAAGGTCTCTGTGCTGCTCCTCACCACCCCACTTTCTATCCATGGATCCACTTTTCTCTTAGTTGTGTCTCTTGATTATTTTTTCATTGGAGATGGACTTATGTCTCCAACTTATTTCAAAATTCATAACAAAATATAAAATGCCTTGATGGGTGAATAGAAACACGGCTAGATGGCTAGATGCAATAAAGAAAATACAATAAAATGCTTATTATGAATTTAAGTGGTAGATAGATGGGAGTTCAACTTAAAATTCTTTCAACTCTTTTGTATATTTGAAAATTTTCATAATAAAATTCTGGGAAAACAGTTAAAAATAAAACTTCCCATTGTACTTAAGGGAAAGAAAATCCAAGCTCTGAAAATCTATAAGCTCTTCACTAAAATACATTCTTTTTTATTATTAAATTCTTTTTTATTATTAAATTTATTGATGTGACATTGGTTAATAAAATTATATAGGTATCAAGTGTATAATTCAATAATACATCATAAGTATATTGCATTGTGTGTACACAACCCAAAGTCAAATTTCTTTCTGTCATCGTGTATTTGACCCTGTTTACCCTTATCTACCTCCCTCTCCCCTTTTTCCCTGGTAACCACTAAACTGTTGTCTCTGTCTGAGTTTCTGCTTGCTTGTCTTACTCATTTGTTGCTTTCAGTTTTATATGCCACATGTAAATGAAATCATAAGTTCTCAGCTTTTTCTTTCTGACTTATTTCATTTAGAATGATATTCTCAAAATCCATCCATGTTGTTGCAAATGGCAGTATTTCATATTTTCTTATAACTGAGTAATATTTTATTACATATATGTACCACATCTTCTTTACCCAATCATCTACCAAAGGGCACTATGTTTATTTCCACATCTTGGCCATTGAATAATGCTGCAAAGAACATTGGGTGCATGCCTCTTTACAGATAAATGTTTTTCAAATTTTGGGGGTACATACCCAGAAGAGGGATTGCTGGGTATTATGGTAATTTTATTTTTAATTTTTTGTGGTAATTTCATATTGTTTTCCATAGTGGCTGTACCAATTTACATTTCCACCAGCAGTGTATGAATGAGGGCTCTTTTTCCCCTACAACTTCTCCAACACTTATTATTTATGTTGTTCGCCTGCATTCTTATCCAACTTCTCAGGCTCCACTATCTTCCACTCACAAAAACATTCCTTCTTTTTCTTCCTTCCTTTCTTTCTTCCTTCCACTCAGTAGCCTTGTTTCTGATTCAGGGCCTTGATACTGGCTGTTCTGCTACCTAGAATGCTCTCCCCCAGGGTCATCTTATAGCTGGCATCTCTTCGTCATTCAAGTCTTATTTGATATATCACCTCTTGAGGGAGACCTGTCTTGGCACTGAAACTAAGTATTCATCTAGTAACTTCCTACCATGTGACTCTATTTTATTGTCATTGGAACCCAAATCATTAGTCTCATTGTCTATCTTCAGCAATGAAAATACATTCTACTAAAAACAGCATTTGATATGTCTTCTTCACTCTTATGCCCCAGTACTTATTAAATGTCTGTCGTTAATGTATAATTGTCACAACCACCACCACTATGAGGTAGATATAAATATTCTCATTTTACATACAGAGCTTAACCTCCACAGCCTCAGTCTTCATGTTTCTAAAGCAAGAGTGTCAATACCTACATCATTATTAAGCAGTTCCAAGGCTTGCATGCAAAAGAGTGTATTTTGAAATCATTACCTCAATGAGATATTTGTATCCCCGTGTTCGTTTCTGTATTATCTGAAATAGCTAAACGTGGAAATGAACTAAGTACCAGTCTCCAGATGAATGGATAAAGAAAATGTGGCATATATATTAAATATATAATATATAAATGATCTATAAATATATAATTTATAAATTAATGTCTATATATTTATATATATGAAATAATGTAATGCCATCGTATGCGTACATAAAAAATAAAGAAATCTTGTCATTTACAACAACATAGATGAAACTTGAGGTCATATGCTAAGTGAAAAAAGTCAGACACAGAAAGACAAACACTGTATGATTTCACTTATATGTCAAGTCTAAAAAAGTCAAACTCATAGTAACAGAATAGATTTGTGGTTGGCAGGGGCTGGAGCTGGAGGTGTGGGGAGGGTGCGATAGGGATATGTCAGTCAAAGGGTACAAACTTTCAGTTATACGATGAACAAGTTCTGGGAATCTAATGTACAGCAAGGTGACTATAATTAACAATACTGTATTTCCGTGCTTGCTAAGAGAATAGATTTTAAATATTCTCACTACACACACACACAAAATGTTAACTGTGAGGTGATGGATGTGTTAACTAACCTTATGGTGGTAATCATTTCACTATATATATATATATATATATATATATATTAAATCATCATATGTACACCTTAAAATTACGCAATGTCATTTGTCAATTATATTTGAATAAAGTTGGAAAAAAATTAGAGAAACCAAAGATACTCTGAATATCTGCCAATTTTTACACATTCATCATATTCTAGGTGCCAACATTTAATTTAACCTCAAAAGGCCCCTATGAGCTTGGTTTTAGTCGCATTCTACAAAAGGGAATACTAAGGTATCTTAGTGAAGAAGATGAAGTCAGATGACCAAGGTCCCACCCAGGTCTACATCTTGGTAGCCTCAATGCTGTCTACCATGCTCTACTGGCCAGTGCATGAGAATGGATGAGCTGCTTGAAATGGTTGTCTCTTTCCCTTGTTTCAATCACACCAGCCCAGACTCTTTTGTCCCTTACCTGATATGTTTCTTCCTTTCTTGGACAATTCTCCTTGGATTCTGTTTTAACCCATCTATAGATAGTGGGAGTGAGCCCCCACACCATAGGGGCCCAGAAGAAAGAATCGTCCAAAACGCCTTCCCAAAATCTTCAAGGTTTTGTTTAAAATGAAAGCTCTTTCTGAGTAAGGTTTAGTATCCAGTGATTCCAAAAATTTAGGACAGCTCTGAATTAAAGCAAGGAGAAGCAAACCTTCCCAGGCCTGGAAGGAATAACAGTGACAGGAGCAACAGGAAAATTATACATCCATCTTACCCACCTCCTCACTGACTTGGCAGGAGGAACTCTGACATTGTCCTTCCAGCTTTGATCATTTCTCTTAGCCATTTGTGCTCACCATGCAGCAAACTCATACCTGATGTTGTCTGTGTGGCTCTATGGCTCCCATCCCAGTACTAGAAAAGAAGTCCCTTGAAGGGAGGGGGACTCTTGGTTCTGCATCCCATTGTTCACACAGCTGCTGGAACAGAGTGAAAGATCTTAAGGCTCATTCAGTCAGTCACCTAATCCTATTCATCCCTCTGCCACATCTCTCAAATCTGGCTCCTCCGTTACCATCCCACCCCCACACCCATCTACTTCAAACCTTTGTCACTGAAAGGACAGCCCCCAGCCCTGTGCCTCAGCACCATCCTCTGGAGTAAGAAAATTTGCAGAGTAAATCTTTGAGTTAGACAAAAATTTGAGTCCTAGCTTTGCAGTTTACTGAGTAGCTTTGGATCAGTTTCTTAACCTGTCTGAAATGTGGTCTCCTTACCTATAAACAAGGATAATAAAAGACCTTGTTACAGGATATTAAGGGAAGTAAATGCTTTCATGTAGGTCAAGTGTAAAGGTGGTGCCTGGCACACAGGAAGCACTCGCAAATATCCATTATTAGAAGTCATGGTACAAATCTCATACAATCGAAATAATTTTACTAACGACCATCTTGGATTATTCCATTTTTCTGTTTAAAAACCTCGAAGGGTTTCCTTAGGACCATCAAACAAAGTTGAAAGATCTTAGCTTGTAGTCATGCTCTGAATCACCTTATCTTCCCAAGATTCATACCAGTACCAGCTTTTGTGCTTTCTATCCCTGCGGCCCACAGACACAGTATGAGCAGAGAGGTCCTTGTCTGACCCTCGCATTGCTTTATTTCCAAATCTCATATAAAAATTCCCAACCACATGGTAGGCATCTTAAGTGAATGCAGACCATCGCCCCATGAAAGCGTATGAAACCCATTTTAGTGAAATTATGTGGCACGAGGTCTGACAAATGGCATGGAACCTCTCCTAATGAATTGCTGTTTGGAACAAGAATGGCTTTTTTGGTTTTAGAAAGAATGAAATTATTCTGAGATCTGGTGCTAGAAAATCGGCTTGGTTTGGAGAAGGTAAAAGGTGCTGCTATTCTGGAAGGATAAGGCCTTTGGAAGAAAACTTTTAAACCCACCAGAATTAAAGTGCAACAACCTTTGTTTGTAAACTTGTAACATTATGGGTTTAGATTAGTTTGAGTTGAGTCTTTTCCAGTTACCAGCACCTACCACCTGGATTCATTATGCAACCATGACTCAGTAACACCACTTTCAAACAGGATGAGAACTAGACTTCATAAATATTTGAAATTTGCCTGCTTAACATTAATTTGACTCATTTGCTTGCTGGTTGCCAGCAGCTTATCAGAGAGCTTTTTCTGTAATCATAGATATCATTTATATGTCTTTTAAAGAATTCATTTTTAAAAATTAAGAATTTATTCAAAAAATAAAGGGCAGAACTCGGTGTATCCATTGCCACAAGTATTTGAATTTCTCCATATCCTTCTGAATACTTGTTATTGCCTACTCTTTTTATTATAGTCACCCTAGTGGGTGTGAAAGAGCTTTTCATTGTGGTTTTGGTTTGCATTTTCCTAATGGCTAATGATGCTGAACATTATTTCATGTGTTTATCAGCTATTTGTGTGTTTTCTTTGGAGAAATATCTATTCAGATCCTTTGCTATTTTTTTTAATTGGGCGATTTGTCTTTTTATTGTTGAATTGAAGCAGCACTTTATATATCCTGGATACGAGTTCTGTCTTGGATACATAAGTTGCAAATATTTTGTTAAATTCTGTGGGTTGTCTTGTTTTTGTTTTTTAATGGTAAATTATGTTGCTTTTTCCCTAGAATTTCTGGCATGTATCTGGCTTACAAAATTCTCTCACATTTTTCTGTGGATGTTTCCAAGGATTTTAGGCCTCTTATGTCCAAAACTGAATTTTGTATTTTCTTTTCTCCTATCACAGACCTAATTCAGCCAACTGGTCAACGAAGGCAGACATTGACTCTTCTTAAATCTTCTTTCGTCTCATCAGATCATGGAATGTGAGCTAAAAACCAACAAACAAACAAACAAAACCTCCTATTGTGATTACAAAATCCTTGCAGTTGTTTTATATCTTCACTTTTCAAAATGTGATAACTAGTTTAGAATTGTCAGGTGTCACTTTCAGGTACTGTTGCTGTACTACTTACTACAGAGAACATGGATAATGAGCTTATTCCTAAGCACTTTCTATGCATTGTCTGCCTTAGTTCTCACAACTGTCTTATAAGGAGGTTGATACTGCTATGCCCAAATTCATAGCAGAGATAAATGAAGGGATAAGTCTATTGCCCAAGATCATACAATTAGGAAATAGAAAAACCTGGATACAGTCCCAAGTCCCTTGGACACCAAATCCTAAGCTTTTGGCTGTTCCTCAGGAAGTTTCTGAAGAGGTGTCCACAGACAGACATTTTCAAAAATAGTGTGGGAAGGCATTTCAAGGACTTATTTCATATTTGCAGTTCTTGAATAGAGTACATCTTCCATCTGGGAAGTCTTTACACTATTATCCAGACATCTGAAAATTTCTGGGACAAAGAAAATATAATGTATTTTTTGAAAGCTTTTGCTAAGCAGAAACATTTCTCCTTGGGGGTAAGTGTCTTCCTTTGCTGGCTGGACTATGACTGATGAACTCACTTGGTTGAAGCCAGTGGGTCTTAGACTCAGCTCTCTTCCTTTTCCAGACAACTTCTCACACGTGGTGAAGGATCAGGGGAGAGTATGAACACTCAGGCGAGTCATCTCACTCTTTAAGATGTAATTCAAGGTATATGGGCATTGGTGAATGACTCAGAGCTGCCATCTTAATAAGCAGAGGCAGCACATTCCTAACTGTGTACACAGGAGGTCTTCATTATCCAAAGATAATTGGTGCTGGAAAAATGCTACTTAACATGAACCATCAAAAATAAGGACTATATTTTTAAAATAAACTGTAAAAAAAAAAAACAGTTACTTGGGTTTTAACTTAAAAACAAAGCCAGCAATTATGAAAATATGCTTATTTTACTTAATATTTAACGAAATAGGTCAAATCAAAAGACTAAATTAGAATTCTGCTCTCTCAGAAAATATTCACCATAGAATTTTTTTTCAATTGTTCTGACAAAATTGAACTTGCTTTGAACTTTTGCAACATTACCATAAACTGTCTTTTCCCCCTCTTTTTTCAAGATATTCAAGGATTTGACATTTCCCAAGTGTCTCTTAATCTTCGATATCCAAATCTTCTCCTTTAAAGCTCCAGTTATATCCTCAATGTGGTTGATTTTCTATTAATTATGCCAAATCCTCCTTAGTCCATGGCTTTGGGTATGGCTAACTCAATTTTTCAACTTTCAGGGACTACAAGAAGTTTTGCATCGTTTGTAAAGTTTGCAATTTCATTTTACAATCAATTAACCTTGTATTTGTTTTGTGTTGTCCAATATTTACGTTAAACAATCAACATGAGGCAGACCAACAAAGATGTCAACTGGATGGGTTGGGACAGAAGATGATGTTAAACGAAGAGGGCCATCCGTATGCGAGGGGACAGTTTTAAATGGCATTTTTGTGCTATGCCTTTATTACTTTACACAAACTGATAATCTTGGCACCTCTCATGATGTAGATTTCCTTTATTGGTATGTGACTTTCCAAATCCCAGGCTCCAAGTTCTGTTCTAGACTCAGGTTACTTTGAAGGCTTTAATATTACCTAGAGTTTGCTGAAACCCAAACTCATTTCTATAGCCAACAAAGCCCAGCAAGGTCTCACCAGCAGCCCCAGCATCCTGCATCTTCAACCTCATCTCATGCTTTCCTCCCTTGCTCACTCTGCTTTAGCCACATGAGCATTCTTTAGTCCTTGCCAAGCCTTTTCTGGCCTCTGGACTTCTGTCCTTTTGTTCCTTCTGTCTAGAAGGTGCTTCTCATGGCTAACATGTCTTCAGGTGTCAGTTTATTGTCAGCTTCTTGAAGAGACCTCTGCTGACCACTTCGTCTCAAGTGGAAATTTTTTCTCTTTAATCACGTTCTTGCACACCCTCCTGTTTATCTCCTCAATAGTACTTAATAAAGTAAGTAGCAATATTATTTGTTTATTCTCTTATTTCTATCTCTGAAGCCAGTTCATAAGATTCAGGAGAACAAGGACTTTCTTGAATTCTCCTTTACACATACAAAGCCTTAGTCTTTGTTAGGTGGAAAGTTGCAGTTTGCAATTTGTAAAAGAGGTAAGTGGGAGAGGTTGGGGGCAGATTGCTCTGTTTCTTTGATTTGAAAAATTTAATCAAACCTCTCCCTTGAGGCTATTGAAAGAATCTTTGCTTCTTTCTAAGATATTAAACCCACCTGAAACATTTTGGATGGTAGAGAGGCCTTCACAGAGAATTTTCTGGGATTAGAGATTATATACACAGGAAGTTATTACTTTATGTATGCTCCTCCCACCTATTTTTGTCTCATTATCAAATTAATCACCTCGTCTTCCCACTGAAGGGGGGGAAGGGCACGGGAAGCCAGATAAATGGTTCATTTGGTCATGAATTTCATAAACTTCTACTCCACAGGCTCTCAGTTTTAGTTAAAGGTCAATTTCCCTGGTTTTTAAAAGGCTAAATAAAATTGGGACTATAATGAGAAAAAATGCTTCATTGTAAACTCATGGGCCATACTGGATGATCCAGATCATATTCTGGTTGGTACCAAAGGGAAATAATCCTCAAGTCCTTGGAACAAAGGAATGAATGGTAAAACTAAACAAGACACAGAAAGATCAGGAATCCACGTTTTCCATTGCTAAGACCTCAGAAACCTATAAAAGCAGTTGTTTTATGTGAACACTTAGCAAAGTATTGCCCAAGTCCATTTTAAAGGCTCAAAATCCTTTGACATATGGCAATCATTATGTGTGCTCAGCTGTCTATCTCACACAATGCTTTCTTCTTCCCTCCCCCAAGAAAAGCATTTCTGAGGCCCTACATTTACCATATTTTACAAGAAGCACTTAGCGGTAAGCAAGACTCACAAGCAGTCTCAAGAAGAATAGTCCTGACTAAGAGCTCCAGGAGCACCAAAGCATTTTGTCTCAAGATGGAAACCTGGAGGCGAAGCTGTTTCAGATTAGAAGGGGGCATACATTCCTGTTGGGGTTTTACTTTAGAAAAAAGTTTAATGATTCAGATGTCTGAGGTAGCAAAATGGAACATATTGTCTTGTTCGGCTATTTCCAAAAAACAGGAGGGTACATGTGTCTCATCGACCCATCGGAATGTGTTGGGATTTCCCAAAGATCAGATATTGGAAATGACAGAAAAAACAAGTCAACGTGAACTCTTTCAGTATGGCTCTGTGGTTCTTTGTTTCAGAGGATATGCTGTATGCCTCAGTATCAGCACACAGGATAAGGTATTCCTAAGCTTTTGGAAGAGCAGGCGAATGAACACTTTCCTCAAAACCCTCCTACTTCCATTTTTACTGTGAGAACAGTTGGTAGAACATATCCATACTGTATTCTTGGATAAACCTCCCCAATACTGTTTGATGTGGTTCTTCTCAAGAAAATCATTCAAAAATGTCCCCAAGAAATAAAGAATTGAATCCAAGTACATAAGGCAGTATAGTTCAGGCTCAGCTCAACTATGGAAGCCTTAATATGTTCTTGACATTCCTTCTTGATCTTGGCCCAAAATGGGATGGGCGAGACCTACAAGAAACATATGATGCCCCACTTTAGAATTTGCCATCTGTCCATAAGAGCCATCCTCTACACCAAAATGCCTGGAAAAAAATTCACACAAACATTTGCTTTCTCAAAATGTTAAGAGCGTCTATCAGAAGAGCATGTAACACTCTCTCCTCCTCTACTAGTAGAAGTATAAATTTCTACCCTTTCCAGATGTTACAATAGCCTTTTAGACTCAATAATTCTACTTCCTGCAGCCTTTCCCAAGGATATCTAACTGAAAAGGTAGAACTAGAGAGGGTGCTTTTCTAATTTTCTTTTTTTTTTCTATCTCCTGTCAAATCAGACTTCTAAAAGAAAAATAAGTCCAATTCCAAAAACACTGAATTATAATGTGTCACTTTTGTGAGGCTTCTCGAAGGAACAGCAAAGGAAGAACTCTACTTTGCAAAACATAGCAAAATGATGAATCCTCTTTGTGCATTCATCTCCTAAAGTCTCATGCATCACCTCAGGCGCTCACACTTAAATCTTCCCCTCCAAAAATGTCCCCATTCTTTAGCCATGTCCTCCCAACTTTCCCTTGTTTTCTCTTTAAGTAGACACTTGTCCTTTTTTAAAAAAGTTAATTTTACAAAAGTTAAATAAAAAATTCATTTAACAAAAATTTAGCTCATGTCTATTCTTCCTGTTCTTTTTTCTATCATCCTTATCAGCACAATAAATCAAGCAGCAAAAACTTTAAAATGCAAGGTGGGAAAAGGCTGTGAATGCTCACAAAAGTTGTTATAATTTTGTTTTTATGTGATTTTCAAGACTTTGGGTATGTATATGATACAATATTAAGTGGAAAAATAAAAACAAAGTAAAATCTGGGTAAATATTATTTTGTCAAGTATGAATAACTACATGTATCTTTTAATAGGAAGAAAAGAAGAAAGAAATGATCCCACATTTTAAGAGTGATCACCTTTAGAATATGGGATTATGAACACGACTTTTTAATATTAAATTTTATTGTACTTTCCCTGATTTCAAATTCTTTCCATCATTTTTCTGGAAGTCCGTCTATGTGCCAGTACCACTGGAAGTAGGAGGGTTTTGAGGAAAGTGTTCATTCGCCTGCTCTTCCATTTTGAGAAAGCAAATGTTTGTGTGAATTCTGCATACAGTCTGTGCCCTTTCGCATAAAAAAATTTTTAATGCAATAAACTTGACTAGTGTCTCTAACTTAATGTAGTGTACACATAAGTTTATCATTTTGGCCTGTGTTCATTCACATTTGCCTAATAAAACAATATTCTCGTTTCTCTTTGAGAAACTACTTCTTTCCCACTGTCATACAAGTAGCTTATGGGGAGTAGACCCAACTCCAAGCTCCAAGAGCAAGCCTTGATTGGCTTAAACCATTGATTTTCCTACTTGCCAAAAGTTGTACCAAAGACTGACAAATAGGAAGCATGTGATCCCAGCTAAGAGAATAATTTCTAAGGTGTACAGAAACTACACGTAGAGACAGTTTCTATTCCTTTGAACTGGATGGTGCAAGAATAGGGATTTTTGCAGATACATGTGAACTCCCTAGAATGGCTAGAAGGGCCACAATGAGGCTTATGACAATATAAAGCAAATGAGATCCTGGATTAAGCCTTGCCTGAAGCTATCCTTTGGATTTTTCCATTACCTGAGCTAATAAATTCCCTTTAATTTTTAATCCACTTTAGGTTAGTTTTCTGTTGATTGTGTCCTAAGGAAATCTAACTGATAGATCTACGTGGAAAAAAAAACCCCAAAAACTACTGGGTATAGTGCAGTGACAAGTTGAGAACTAAGAAGTAAGTGCAAGACCTTGGTCCTCCCTTCAACAGTAGCCACTTTAGGCAAGTCCCAGGCCCAATCTGCACCCAGCATCTGCAGAACAAAGTAGCTAGCATAGACTAGGAGTTTCAAAACTCTCATTGGGCTGTCCAGGTTGATTAATGAAAACGTGTCTACCCATCCCCAGTTTCAAATGAAAAACAAAAAAAAAACATGTTTTTCTAAGTTAATCATATTTCACTTAAAAGACTACCCTTCATTATGAGATGATAAAAGCAAAAAAAAAAAAAGTAGTTTATTTGTATTTTAAGCCTTAACTAGCAAAATTAAAAATCATAAACTTTCTTTAGTTTCTTTAATTGCTAATTGTTTCTCACCTATGAAATTTCTAAATCTGGAGATTACTACACAAATAATCTTTTAAGGAAACATTCAAATATACCCATTTAGTAAGTTTCTTATTTTATAGAAATATGCATTCAACTATGTAAATAATTTAACATAATTTAATATAATTTTTAAAGTAATTATAAAATCCTTAAAGTTAACAATAGTTATCAGGATGCTGAAGATGAAAATGTTAGAGGAATGTGCATTTCTGAATGGTTTTTATTTGGCTATTTTCATTTATAGCGGAAATCCTCTACTTTTCTACAAAACTAGAGTCTATTTCTCCAGGGGCTTCATTCCACAGTCCTGGGGTGAGTTATGATTGGTTTAGAAAGTTGTAAATCTCTTTTTTGTTTTCATGAGATAATTGTCGGGAAGTTAAGATTTAATAATATGTTTCTCAGCCTTTATCTATAGCATGTAATCCTCATCCTGACTTCACGTGGAATTTCTTTTTAAGTTTTAGCTTACTTTGGAGGTAAAGTGAATTTCATTTTATGGCATAAGGCAAAAATTGTAGAAAGATTAAAGTTTAAAGAAGTTACTTCTGAAACAACAATTCTTCCATCAAAAAACAAACCTACAAATAAGGGAAAAGGCTACTGAAACTCCATAGTCAATCAGCATTTAAAATTCATCTTGTTTCTGGAATTGAGAAAGTAAGAACTACATTTTTAAAATCTATGTTTTCCTTACTTTATTTTTAAATTTTTTAATTAAAAATATTTTTATTTTTAAAAAATTAAGTATAGTTAGAATGCAATATTATATTAGTTTCAGGTGTACAATATAGTGATTCAAAATTTATATACCTTAAAAGGTTCTTTGTACCCTACTTGCAACTCTTCAATAAGTTGTGATGGTTTCAAAATTTTTTTTAGTAAGGAAAAACGTTTTCACAGTGACAGCTTTTTCCCTTACTTTAAAAAAATTTGAAACCATCACAACTTACAGAAGAATTGCAAGTAGGGTACAAAGAACATTTTCCCTGAACTATTTGAGAACAAATTTCCAACCAGATGTCCTATCACTCTGTAGTGTCTTTCCTACGATTAGGATGTCCGCAGAACCAGAGTAAAGGCATCAAAATTAGAAAATTAACAAGGACACATCACCGTCATTTAATCTTCGGATCTCATTTAAGTTTTACCAATAGTCACAGTAATATCGGTTATGGAATCAGATCCATTTCAGAATCACATATTAGATTTAGTTGTTTCTTTTATCCGGAAAGGTTGCTCAATCTTTTCTTAACTTTCATGACCCCGATACTTTCGCAGGTTGCAGGCCAGTTGTACTATAGAATGCCCTCAGTTTGGGTTTGTCTGGTGTTTCCTCAGGATCAAATTGAGGTCATATACCCTTGGCAGGAGTATCAGAGAAGTAATGCTGCATTCTCATTATATCCTATTAGATGGCACACAATTTGAGTTTGTTCCATTATTAATAATGTTCATTTTGAATACTTGATTAAGGTAGTATCCTGTCCCCTGTAAAATAATTTTCCCACTTGTAATTAATAAATACTTTGAAAGGTGATACATTGGAACTATGTAAGCAGCTTATTTCTCATCATACTTTCAATTTATTCATTTATTTTTCTCAGTATGGATTAATAGTTTCTTATTTAACATAATGGGTTATAATAAGTTATTTATTTTGATATTCAAATTACCCTCAAATTGGTCAGTTCAAATGTCCATCCGGCCTTTCCATTCACTCTTTAAGCGTTTACTTTTTGGCATAATGAGATGTTCCGGATTCATCTTGTACTTTCTTGGTCCCATCCCAGGAATCAGCCATTTCTCCAAGGAGCTCTATTCCTTTTAGAGAAGAATGGTATATAGAAGCCAAGATTCAAGTACTAGGCATGCTTTTTAGATATTGTTACTAAGTCCTGTCAGTGGGCCGCAAGATCATGATCAGGCCTTGCTTGCCTTTCCAAGTATGTCTCTTCCCACCAAGAGCTGCTCTTCACAGCAAGCCCATAGACTTTCTTTTTGTTCCTGTCTCATCTTCAGAGCGTCTGCATTTGATGTTTTTTTTTTTTTTTCTTCTGCAGAAGGTAGCATGGCTGACTTACCTCGCAGTATCAGATCTCTCTCTCCAAGGTAGCTTCGACCACCCTGGCTGAAGGAGCTGATCCACCTGCCTCCCCCCATTCTTTTCCATCAAAGCACCTCATTATCAGGGCTTTGAAGTCCTTAACAACATCTGAAGTTGTCTGTATATATCATTTGTTTGTTCATTTCTACAGGAATCTGGTCTATTTTATTTACCTTATACTCCCAGGATGTAGAAGTGTGCCCAGCATATAGTGCTCAGTGTGTATGAACTAAGTGAATAAATGAATGACCCAACATTTGAGAGCAGTGCAAAGAATGTGAATTGTGAGGCACTGCCAATTGGCTTTGATTTTCTAGCTATGTGTCCTTAGGGAAGCTGCTTAACTTCTCTGGGCTTTAGGTTCCTCATCTCAAAAGCAAAACTGGGAATGCCCACTGGGTAGGGTTATTGCAAGATTACAAGCATACGTCAGCATAGTTTGGCACATAGTAGAAAGATAATAAACCTTTCATCCAACGTGAATCCAGAACAGTGAGATCAACATGAGGCTTTTCAGGTTCCCAGAATAATGAGCTTTACTGTCTTAGTTCAGGCACATTTAGTTTTCTTAATACAGTGCCACCAGAGGTTCCATGGCTGACCATCCTTTTGGATCAAATCCCGTGTTTTCACTTGAGAGTGATGAGCAGTCCCATCAATGAATAAAAAGTTTTCTGTGAGCACACCACATGAAAAACAAAGCTTCAAAATGAGTTTTAAAGGCAAATGTGTTCCCTGGCCTATTATGGGGAAGAACACTTCAGGGTTAAGAGAGGTGCCTCTGTTTGAGGCTTAAGGGTCTTATCGACCCAGCCAAAGCAGAGATTGTAGCACAAGAAAACAGAACAGAGAAAAGGGAAAGAAACCCCAAAGCTGGCCTATCAGTCCTAGATGAAAGACCATTTTATCTGTTAACATGCAGCCTGTGGTGAGAGCCTTGGTTAGCTAGATGTCAAAGCTGCAGACAGGGAGGATGACCTCACTGGAAAAGAGAATGGTGGGCCTCCCTTAGATTCGGTAATATGTGTACTAGACAAATGATCTCCGTTCGGCTAAGCTAACTTATAGATGATATAAGCCCAATCAAGTCCCCATTTTTCATGCTAATAGATGCAGAGTCAGCCTGAGGAGGAGAGGCAGATGAAGGTGGCTGCTGGCCAAGTCCCCTTCAGAAGATCCCATTAGCCAATGGAATCTCTCAGTAAAGATTTCCTTGTCCCAGCAGACCAACTAGCTTTTATGAACTTGAGCAATTGTCATTGCAACAAATCTCTCAGCCATCAAACGAGGCACATCGTCCTAGGAAGAAGACTGATGATTTCGAACAGCAGGTAGGACTCAGGTTTACAATATACTTGGAGAAACTTCTTGAAGGCTCTCAGCCTCAGATCTGAGCATCTCTGTGACTAATTCATGGCTACTTTTCTAGTCTCTGACACTTGATACTGGACTGCATAAGAAGCTGGAGAAACAACAAAACTTTGCACAATAGTCAGAATATGTAGTTTTTTACAGTTTGCAAAGTGTTTCCATCTTCATGACCTCATTTCTTCCCATTCTGTGAGATAGGCTGGACAAACATTATCATCCATCTCCCTTCCCTCCGAAATTGGAAAAATGAGGCTCAGAAAGGCTAAGTAACTTGTCCCAGAACACATAGCTATGTAATATAGTATTGGGATTTGAACCCAGGTCTATGACCAGAGCCTGTGCTCTCTCTACTATGCCACAAGTGATATATTGGCTGGCAAGATTTCTACCATCAAATTTGTATTTTAAAGAATCGACTCATGACTATCATCTGAAATCTCAGATGTGGCTGAAAAACAAAGTGATAGAAGTCATCTTTGTTTAAGAATCAAATGTCAGGGTCCTAGAGCAAGCCATTTGGGAATTTTGGGGTCATCAGTTACCACACATTCTTGTCTCACCATAAGCAGCCTCAGCATGGTCATTGCTTAGAAAGTTAAAAGGAGGAAGATGAGCTCTCCTAGTAAAATGGAAATCTCGTGGGAGACAGACACCAGCTGAGTGCGCTCTTCCCCCAACGTCCTTTGTAGTTGGAATTACTCACCCTTCAACATGACATCTAGCAAGACCCCCCAGGCAGTACATTCAACACATTCATTATCATAGGGAAAGATGCATGTTTGTTTAAAAAGTCGGGTTCTTTAGCTTCTATGACTCTTACAACTTCCTAAAGACCTCCGGGCTCTTTGTTGAGCTGAAGAACCAAATTAGGCTTAATATGATCTAATGCAAAGGTCTGAATTATGCCTTGAATATACTTTCTGGGAGATGAAAGGACCAATAAGCTTATAAAGTTCTATTACTCTTTAAAAAAAAGACTTTTAAAATGTTGGAAGTACCTCCTGGCTAGAGAAAAGATTAGATACCCTGCTTTCAGTTCATTACTTCTAATATAAACACTCAGTATCCCCAGTGTTCAGCATCAGTTGAATGTCTTTATACAAACTGAACAGATGAAGGGCCTTGGGCCTTTGTCTCTGAAGTCAGTTTAATGACTAGAGCAAAGTGAGATGTTTTGTCTGATTAAAGGCTCTACTCATCAAAGCCATACCTTCTTCCATTTGGGAAATGACAATGTTTATGGTGCCTGTGCCCAGTCAGTGGATGGATGGAGTAAGTAGTAAAAAAAATCTCTCTTTGTACCCTTAAATACCAGTCCTGGTGAAAAAGATGAAGCCCAAGTAGTTCATATGTTGGCATATGATGCAAGCCTAATGGTATATAAATCTTTATTAGATACTATCTATCTCTATCAGATATAGGTTTCTGATACATTGGTAAAAATAAGTATAAAGACATGTTGCTTACATATAAAAGATGTTTCTAATTTTTAAAAGTAACATGTTTATTACAGAAACTTGGAAAATACAGAACAGAAACAAGAAAAGTCACCCATGATCTTTTTATCCAGAGATCAACACTATTATCATCTTGTTATATATGTTTCCATTATTCTCCAAATATTTGATACAAGCACTTTTTTAAAAGTTCGAGATCCTGCAGATTTTGTGGCTTTCTTTTTTTCACTCATCAATATAGTGCGAACATCTTTCTAAATCATTGAATATAGATTTATTTTACCACCATTGATAATTATATCTATCATGTGGATGTACCATTTATCATAACTTAACCAACATGCAGTTGATGGACTTTAAAGTTATTTTCAATATATCAGTATTATTAAGGGCTGAGATAAAAAATAAAATCTCTGTGCAGGAATCTTTTATGATTATTTTCTCAGGAAAAATTTCTGTAAGAGTATAGGATCAAGACAATGCACATTTCTGATTTGGCATTTACTGTTAAATCGCCCTCCACATTTGGTGGCAGGAGCATATTTGGTTGCTCACTCCTTTACATTCTGATCCACCTAAGATATCATTTTAACATATTTTTCTCAATTTTAGAGGCAAAAAAATTACAACATATTGTTTTTATAATTGGCTTATCTAAATCCACATGAAAATGTATGTGTTTTAACTCTGTGAATTGGCCATCAATAGCCCCCTCTCTATTGTAAATTTCCTTTTCAAGTTCTCTGTTCACTTTTTATTGGTTAAAGAATTTGTTGACAAGTTACAATCTTCACCTATCATGTATGTTTGTCATTATCATTTACTTTTGCTTATAGTGGTTTTTTAACATGCAAAGTGTAAATACATATCTCTTTATAACTCTACATTTCTTTATGGTTTCTGTACTTGTCTCCCCATGCTGAGGAAAGCTTCTTCTATCTTGAAGTCAAAGGGTCATGTTTATTTCTTCCATTTTTGTTATCATTGCTTTTTATAATTCAATTCACCTAGCTCTTCTTTTTTTGTCATTAATACTTTTTAAAGTGCAAAAACGGCAAGCTGCTTTGAAATTCCATAGCATTATTGGTCAAAAAGGCAAGACAGAGTCCAACCATCTCTTTATCCAGAAGCAGGAATAGGAAATATGATCTTAATGAGAAAAAGACTGAACTGAATATGGCCACCTACTGTATTAAGATGAACTTTTCATGAATTAAATTTTAATCAACTGTTTTTGCTCAAAATCACATACACATTGTTGACTGATATATTTCAATCTATCTGCAAGAAAAGGCGCCTAATGTGAACATGAGGAGCTGAGAATTATAGTGTTTAGATCCCTTTTATACATTTGAGCAACCTGGGCAATCTCGACACCAAGACTTCAAAAGAGAAACAGGTCAGAGAGAAAACTGCATCTGTGGAACAGGCTGACTCACATCAGACACATCATGAGGCAAAGTAGTGAGGGCATCCAGAGACAGCAGGACTTGAGTTGAACTTGGAAGTTTAGGTGAGTTTAATTTGGTGAAACAAGAGGAGAAGAAAAGAAAGGCAGGGGGAAAGTGCAGAGAAGAGAAGAGGGCCTGACAACGACAAAGTTCATTTTTATGCGGTGGTTTATATTTCACCATGTGCTTAGATACATGTTACTACTAATTCTCATGTCCGAATCTTGATTTCCCCATCTGTAAAATGAAGGAACAATATGAAGAGTTTTCTTTTAAAAGTTCAACTAGCACTTTTAATTGAAAAGAGGAATTTATTGACTTAAATAATAGAAAGGTCAGGAGTGGCTTAATCTAGGAACTTAAATGATGTCAATTGTGCCTGGTGCTATCCATCTTCAGGTTGTCTGTCATCTCTGCTGATTTCACATCCAGGCTCCCTGTGATGGCAAAATAATAGAGAGCATCTCCTCCCTTATATCCTTTTGGGTCCAGGATTCAATGTGATTATGTTTGATTACATGTCTGTCTATGAAGCAGTCACTTTGGACTGTGTCAGAGTGATAAAGTTTCCTTATTGGCCAGGCCCAAACTGAATGGAAGCCAACCAGAAACCCATAGCCTAATTGTCAAGGAATAGTGTTTCTCCAGAGGAAATGTGGTTCACTGTTCTCTGGAGAAGAGGGAATTGACGCTGGTCAGGATAAGACAACACTCCTTAGAGCAAGGACCTTAATATTTTACGATTCTGTAAATTAACCCTCAGAGGTTAATGCATTAACTATCACCCATCCCGTAGTACAAATGACAAAATGGAAGTTCAGAGAGATGAAGTAACTTTCTGCAAGGTCTCCCTGCTATTAAAAAGCATAGTTAAAACTCACACTTAATTTTTTGACTCTAAAGCCAAATATCAGTGAAAGACTATTTCTTTCAAGGCTGCTTTCCATAACAGGCTTTTTTAGGATCAAGCCTCAGCTGGGCAGCAGTTCTGTTGGCTTTCGACTGGCCAACTGGGCCACACTGTGGCCATCTTCACCTTGTCCCTCACTGACTTTATCCTGAGAGCAGACTGCATGAGCAGCCAGCTTTGTGCCTGCTAGGGGTCGACAGGGATTAATGATCCTAAGAAACTGACCTGACAGGTGTGAAAGGGAAATTTCTGAATGTAAACTGCCTTCTGCCACATGCAATCATTCATGAGTCAAAAAGAAGAAAGAGATGACAAATTGATCATTTTCTGCCCCCTGCGACACAAAGATAATAAATCTGGTTTATCTCAGTTGGTATTGCCTACTAAAAAAAAAAAAAAAAAAAAAGCATTTAAATGGCTTGTGTAATGGCTGTTAGGCCAGCAGCAGTTCAAATCTCTTCTTTCATAAAGAACCAATTCTAATCCACAAATGGACCTAATATGAAAGTGCCTGCTTCTGACTATGGGTCCTTCTTGTTGGGAAGTATGTAACCCTTGAAGTGCTGTGATAGTAGCAGATACAGTGGCCAACAGCATAAATTTTGTAATTGGACAGATTGCAGAGCTATCATTGACCAGCTCTAATCTCCCTGGGCCTAAATTTTATCATCTGAAAATGGGAATACGTAGTGGTATCTTTTTTAAATGGTTGGTTCCACATTATCCACTTTTTTTGATATTTATTATATACTTAGCACATGTTAGGGGGTACAGAGTAGGTAACATAGTCTAGTTGTTGCCATTTTTACTGTGTGGCTTATTTAAAATACTATTAATACATAAATGTGATGCTGAAGATGTATAGTAATCAATGAAACTCTCATATAAATCTAAAATATATTATAGTGATAAGCATTACAAAGGAGAGATAAAGTTGTGATATTAGAGTGAATAATAGGGAAATGTGACCCAGTTCTGAGATAAGTGAGAATTAACTAAGTGTGATTAGTTCATGCTCATTTTAGGAATTAGAAATTAATCTATCAAAATGCAGCTGGACTGTACCTTTCCTGATCCTGTCCTTTATAAAGTAGCTGCAGCTCCTCCCATCAAGCAGTGTTCTATTTTTCCACTTCATGCACCTGGATCAGTCTTGTGACTTGGTCTGATTCTCCTTCCCAGGCAAGGAGACAGAAAAATGGACTCAAAAACCAAGAGAAATAATAACAGATAATAGAAATAAATCCAGAAAGCATTAGATAATGGGATTCTCACAGATGAGTTTTCATTCAAAAAAAATAATACTAAAAATTTCAGCAGGCAACAAAAAATTATGAAATGAAATAAATAGAAATGAAAATTGAATCATAGAGTAACTGAAATGAACAGTTTAACACCATGTTGAACACAATTGAAAAGTGAAGTAGAAAATAGGCCCTGTGGGAAAAAAAAAAGAATGATGCTCAGAGACAAAACAATGAAATGCAAACACTTTGGGAAAACAGAAAGAGGAAATGCTTCCTAATCCATTTCACAAGGCCAGACTAACCTGATATCAATCCGTAACAAGGACATTACAGAAAGGAAAAGTAGAAGCTAGTTTCTCTCATGAGCATAGTTGCAAAAATCTTAAGTAAAATATCAATAAACTAGACCTACTGATTATAGAAAGGATAACACATCACAGCCAATTTAGGTTTGTTCCATGAATTCAAAGTTGTTTTAATATTTGAAAATTAGTCAGCATAAGTCATTGTATTAATAGAATATATGGGAGAAAGTGAGAATCTCAATATAAGTAGAAAAAATGTTTAATAAAATTTAATAGCTATTTATGATTAAAAACTCTTAGCAAGCTTTAGGTAGGATGAAACTTCTGTCATCTAATAAAAGTATCTACAAAAGACACATAAGATATATTGCCATCAATAGTGAAATATTAAAAGCTTTTCTTCTGTGATGGAAAAGAAACCGTGATGCCCATTAGTACCACCCTGTTCTACATTGTCTTTCACATCCTGGTCAGTGCAAAGAGGCAAGGTAAATAATTAATATGTATAATAAATGGAAAAAAAAGCTAATATTATTTTTAGATAAAATATACATTTCTATAATCCAAAAGGATCTGCAAACTATTAGAACTAATTTATCAAGATAGCTAGATACAAGGATAATACGAAATAAATATTTTTTCTATCTAAAATTACTGAAATATAGAAAAAATAATTTAGAACTTACAATCTTACAAAAATAATTTTTAAAATTACAGTAATTATTTAAAACTTTATTATTTATAATCTCATTGAGAAACATCCATTACCTGGGGCAGAGGGGAGTCAAACAATGTGCAAGACTTCCACATCAAAATCATAAAATGTTGTTTAAGTTAAAGGATATCTAAATAACTTGAAGAATACACATATCTTATAGATCTGAGGCTCAATCTTTACAGGGGTTAATTCAATTCTATATAATTGATGCAACCCTGTCAAAATCCCAGCCAATTTTAGGGAAATCAACAAGCTAATTCTAAAATTTCTGTGGAAATACAAAGGTCAAAATTAAGCTAAGGCAATTCTAATGAAGAAGAAAAAAGTAGGAAGACTAGCTCTCCAACATTAAATGTATGGTTCATAAGATAGGGTGGTAATAACACAAGAATAGCCAAATAGAACAATGGAGCAGAATAAAAGAGCCCAGAAACAGGCCTTTAAATATATCGACACTTGATTTGTGACAAATTTGCACCACAAATTAGTGGGGAAAAGATAGTTTCCATAAGTCCTGCTGGATCAATTTGCTTTTCACATTTAAAAAAAAAAAAAAAAGACTTTTACCCCTATATCATACCACACACAAAAATCTATTTTAGGTGGATCGAAAAAGTAAAAGTGATAAGTAAAATAATAAAGCTTCTAGAACCAATATAGGAAAGTACCTTGAAGTAGGGAAAGTTTATTTAAACAGGGCACAAAAAGCACTAACCCTAAAAGCAAAGAGTGATAAACTATACTCCATCAAAAGACAAGAATGAAAAATGTAGCAGAAAAGTGGGAGCAGATATTGACAACATATAATAGGTAAAATTTGTATTGAAAATACATAAAGAAATCATAAATAAGATCACCCAACAGAAAAATAGACAAAGGGGTCCACTCCATCAAAGAAGATATCCAAAAGGTCAATAAATACACAAAAAGGTGCTCAACTTTTTTAATAAACAAGGAACTACAAGTTAAAACCACAATAAGATACCATGACATAGCCATCAGAATGGCTAAAATTGAGTTGTATAATAGCAAATGTTAGAATGAATGAGAACTAATGGAAATTCTCAGGTATAAATTATTGTAAAAAATTGAAAAACTTCTTGACATTGATTACCGAACCTGAATTTATACTTATCATGTTACTCAATAATATCATCCTCAGGCATATCATCAACAGAAGTGTGAGCAAGAGTGCACCAGATACATACAGAGGAATGCTCATATTACTCATATAAGCCCAGAGACAGAAACAATCCAAAAATCCTATCAGCATTAAGATGTATAAATAAATAGTAGTATATATATAAAGTTGAATATCTAGCCTAGAACCATGATAATGACCTAAATATAGCAATTAAAATGAATCAACATGGATGAATAACCCAAACTCTTGAATGAAAGAAGCTAGACCCTAAAGAGTATATACTGCATGGATCTGCCTATCTAAAGCACAGGGAAAAAACAGGCAAAACTATAATGTTTGGGAATGCATACTTAACTGACAACATCATAAAAGAAGGCAAGGAAATGATTTCCATAAAGATGAAGACTGGGGTCCCCTTTGGGATGGGATCAAGCATGGGGTAGGCCTCTGGGGGCTTGGAATGTTCGCTTTCTTTATGTGGTGATGGTTACCTGGAATTTCACTTAGTGATAAATCATTGATCTGTGTATTTCCAATTCATACACTCCTCTGTATATATTACTTTTCACCATACAAAGGTTACATATATGCCACCAGTATAGGATGGGTGAGAAACATTAGCCTAAATGGAGAACAAGAAAGCAAAAAGTATTAGAGATCAGGACATTTCTAAACTTATTTGCTCCTGTACTCTTTCTTAAAAGAACTTTGAAAATTCATGTATGATATTTCATATTTTAAATCTGACAACTAATATTTCTCAACATGTTTGAACAGTTACAGCATATTAGAAACATTTTGTAATAGAAATATTTTAGCATCCTAAAATACACTCATTGGAATAGAAATACATTGGTGATTCGAAACCCACCATTAAAAATATAAATGAACATCTTTGAGAAATTGTGCATTTTTCCTTGAAATGGTATTCCATTCACTCTTCCTGTGGAATCTTGGACTAATGTAATGTGTTTCTATGTTTGAAAGTCTTTATCAATTACCTATTATAATACTCTGTGACACAAATATGCATATAAACTAGAATGTCGTATTTCCTGTTTTTCTCGTGACCTTTAATTTATAAATAAAAAATTCTGCTGGGTCGAATTGTCATTATGTAGTACCAACACATAATTTATCAAAATAGAAATGTATTGTGCATTTAGATAAAATATTATAAGACATAAAATGTAAAATTTTATTGGTAATGAATCTCTTAATGAAATGAATAGGAGTAGGTTTATGGTGCATTCATGAAAGAAGGTTTTGTGGACACAGTTTGAGTACTTTAAGTTGTCCCTTTATTTGGCACCCTGGAACATTGTACACTTTGGGCAGCATACCACGGTAAGAAGAGGGTGGGTGAGAAATAGGCCTTTCCTTTGTAATAGAGCAGAAGAGTGATTATAAAAGGGCGGGTAGGAAAGTGAACTGGTACAATGCCCTTGCTGAGAACTACTGATGCTCCACTCATATCTGTGCCCTCTATGTCTTCACCTGCTGACTTTCTCTGGAACCTAGAGCCTGCTCAGTCCACACTGCCCACACCTTCATCTCCTTCCTACTACATGCGTTATACTGACTCCCAGAGTTCCCTCAGCAGGATTAATGCTGGATAACACACTCTTCATAGGTTGCCTTTCCTTTCCCATTCTTGATTCCCACTCCTGGGATTTCCTGGAGCCATCTTCCAAATTAACTGTTTGCATTAGAGTCTTTGTTACTGTGCCTGCTACTGGGGGAACTCAAAGTCAGACCTGCCTTGACTGCTGGCGTATTCATTCTCAACTCAAACAATTTTAGCAAAGAATATAGTAGAGGCTATAGAAACAGATTTTTCTAAAATTCCCTGCGCCTACATACGCTTTGGGATGCACTCGTATACTCAAGGGTACACAGAGCCCAGTTTGAAGCCACAGAAATTCATACCTCTGGTTCCATTATCTTGTGTTTTGGAGGGACTGATAGGGCTTTGTGAGAAAACAGCATCTGGATTAATAGATTCTAAGAATGGGAACATACTCCATAAATTGTAAACAGGATTCTTATTACTTGGACACTGAGATGGGAATCATAGGGTCTAGCCCTAATGTTGACTTACTCTATGGTCTTTCTCTTCCTTTTTTTTTTTTTCCTTGCCCCCAGTTTTTAATGTGGATAATGAGGGAATTAAACAACAATTGGTTCATTTTCTTTCATTCCTCTGCCTTCATTCTCTTTCATAAGCCTGAATAGACATATTTCAAATGCTTCAATGCAAATGGATATGCAAGACCATTCTGGCTGAGAAGAAAGTTCTCTGCCTCCGTAACTCTGACTTTGGTTCAGTGTGATATGGTTCCTTATCTTGTTCAAAGAAACCATTGCCATGTCCAAAATATAAATCAAAACATAATCTTGAACTTTTGGGTGGTGTCTTTATGGGACTGGATAATTGCAAGCTCAATCCTATGGGGGTAGAAACAGATAAAGAGCATACAGCATAAAATTTCAACATCATACAACATAACACCATACAAAAAACCATTCTTTTTCTTTGTATATGAATAAAGCCTAAAATTCTTAGCACCCATGAGCTTTTGTACTGCTTAAATGCCTTCCAAATCTTTGTATGACTAGCCCCCTACAGAAAGATCATCATATGGCATAAACTCAATAACTATTTGTTAAATTGAAGACCCCCAGAGTTTGTTCCCCAATTTTAGTTACAGCTATCTCTTGTTACACCCCAGAATTTTCTTAAATCCTAATCAGTGGGTTTATAACTTTTCTTGGGTCAAGGATCTTATTGAGAATTTGATGAAAGTTGTTGACTGTCTCCCCAGAGAAAGAACATATTTCTATAAGGGTACATTCTAATCATATTCTCTAAACGTGGACCCAGAAAATCTTTGGGCCTCAGGCAAAGAACTTCTGCGGTAGTCCTAGGATAGCATAACTTCTCCTAATCGGCACTGATGAACTGGAGGGAGGTTTTTAGAGGGAGTCTAAGGTTAATGCATTTTCAAAGGCAAGGAGCACCATGTGCCCTCGAGGGGACTGTGACTGCCCAATTCCAGGTGTTTGTCATCCTTTCATCCTTTTCTAGATTTACAGGTTTATTTTACAAGTGTACCCTGTACCTCCCCATCTCTACACTTTCAATTTTCCCTGAATGTCATGGGCCCTCATGAGAGGCAGTAGAGATCTCAGAGTAGGAGATAAGAATTCAGGCTCCAGAGCCCAGTGGAATAAATTCATTGTCAACCTCCTGTTACCTATGCTGCCTTTTACAGATTACTTAAGCTCTCATTGCCTATTTCCTCATCTGTAGAACAGGGATTATAAAATCATTTAAGAGCATCCATGTCATAAATAGAATGTCTTAAGAATTAAATGAGATAGTGCAATTCACTTAGTACAGTGAATGGCATCCCACCTATATGTAATAAACACTCGCAATCTTTTAACTCATCATACTTGTCTCTCAAGACAGTGCTTCTCGTGAGGCCTCTGTGTTTCCCCATCAATAAGAATCAATATGTTCCTCTTCCATGTCCTCAATGTGACAAGATTGCCATTATTAATTATTATTATTATTATTACTTTTTTATTACTTTTCTGAGATAACTAGTGTACAATGGTGTCACATCATGACAGGGATAACTTCATTGTATAAGGTATAAATTGCATGAAATTGAAATTATCCTTGAAAATTTTATAGATCCCCAAGAAAATACAGTATACATGGCTTTGGGTACCAAATAGAAAACTAAAATTATTTGTAATTCATATCTCTATATATCTAGGTACTCACCATCTGCTTCTAAGAGAACATCACCTCCTTAGTGGTAAGTGGAAGACGGTGAGAATTTCAAAGTGCTTTCATGTCCCTGTAATATTAACTCAATTTGTTTTAATATTGAGCCTCAATCATTTTTAACACAATTATAGAATTCTATCTGTCACTCTGCCAGACACATATAGGTGATAGAAAAATATTTAAGTTGAATCGATCTATGTAAATAACCAAGTCATTGAGTTTACCATTATTGATTTCTAATAACGACCCATTATTTTGAACTCATCCTTGAAAGATAATAGATGAGAAAAATATACTACAAATTAACATAATTTACCTAGCTCCAGAATAAAATTTATTCATAGACATGCAAAAGGCTAATATCTTTAATGTACCAAGAGCCCAAATAGAAGAATCTAAACCACCCAATACAAAGATAAAAGACATGATTAATTCAGAAAAGATGAAATACTGATGTGAAAAAGGATTCACATTAAGTAATGAAATGTAAATTTAATCAGTAATATGCCAGGTTTATCTATTAGATTGGTAACAATACGAAATAATTGTTACTCAAGGCAGATGTGTTCATGGCATGTTCCTACAGACACTCCTTTATACTACTGGTAGGATTGTGAGGTGGAGCCACCTTTCAGAAATGTCATTCCAAATACCTTAACACAGTCACACTTTTTGATTCAACTAATGCACTTCCAATCTGTGGATATAATTGAAGAAGTATATAAATATCAGTGCACAAGGATGCTGATCACCAGTTCCACCTTGCCATGAATCCCATGCTTTAGGAGACTCTTCTGGCCCTCCTGCAGCCAGCCTAGCCCTTCCCTTTAGGGTGAGGGAACCTTAAACTAAGAGGGGGGGGCGGGACATGCCTCCTCTGTGCCCCTCCCTCTGGATCACACCTCTGGTGCACAGGACCTGGAAAAGGCCCTGAGCTTACAAGTCCCTCTTCCAAGGGTAGCCTGGGCCACCAGTGTGCTCACGCTTAGGCCTAAGTGGCGGCCCTTTTCAGGCAGTGTGAACAGAATTTGAACACGTAGGCATGGAAAGTGCCTTGTTACATAGGATTAGCTGGGACTGGAAGAGGGGTGCAAGGACCAGAGGCCAGCTCACTTTGCGTCTCTGTGTTCCACCATGGAACCCCAGGGGGCCAAGGATTCTAACTGGGAACCTGACCCTCTAGGTTCTTATAAAGTCATATTTATCGAGATTGGAGGATAAAACCATTTTTTAAACTGCTCATAGGCTGGCTTTATAACTTTAAAATATTTAGATACATATCATATCAACCTTCATTTGTTCTCTTGGATAGACCAAGCTCTAGGTTCACAAATGTAAAGGGTGAAACCTGTTCATCTCCACCTCATTTAGACATAAATAAGAAGCAAATCATTAGAAGCAAATTATACTAATTGACATGGAAAGATGTTCTGAGCTATATTGATAGGAAAGGATCTAAAACATTTGATTTCATTTGTGCGTGAAGAGGGGTGTGAGAATATGTATTTCCTCCCCATTTAAAAGCAAAAAGACATAAAAGACATTCAGCGAATACAGATGGAGGCTACCTCAGTGGAATGAGGGGGGGAGGCAGGCGGGACTTGAAGTGGTATTTAGGTACTTAATTTTTGTTCATTTGAATTTTCTCATGTTTCATCAAGGAACATGTATTATCTGTGAAAGAAAGTAAATATCAAATGAAAAAAGCAAGCCTCGGTAGTAGCTTCCTGCCCATTTTCTAACAGCTTCAGTGTGTCTGAGACCCTTGCACAAGGAAAGACAACTTTGTCTTTCCATCAAAGCATTGTCCCCAATTTTCAGGCAACATCATTAGAAAGGATGTCTCTCTCCCCCCACACATTTCCCCTGGGTCACCTATTGGAGTGAACACCTGAGCCACAGGCTCCCAACTTTTCATATCCTTTCTCCAGCTCTTCTTTTCTTCAAACCTGAGCTTCAGGAGAGGCATAGGGTGCCCCCTGGGATTCTCAGGGGTGAAAGGCATGCCGGGCTGAGGTTCGCCATTCTGATCTGGAGCTGCTGACTTACCAGGTAATTTATGCCTGCTCATGCCTTGACCCATTATCGGGGCAGAACTTCTTTCAACGGAGTTGGTATGGAGGTGGCAAATGTGAGAGTAACACAAGAGACCTTAATTAATTTCTCCTGGAATGCAGGGTGTCTGAGAGCTGATGAAGGGGAATCGACCTCACCAGGCTGTTTTCTTTCCTGGGTGCTTACAGCCTTCATACTGTCGTTTAAAGTTAAAACAATATACAGAAGCTTAGTTAATTTATGTCTACTTCCTACTCTGTTTAATACATTAACAGTTTCCTTAACTTATTGGGTGATTTTGAAGAGTGGCCAAAGAGTTTATTTTCCGGATGACATTTCAGCTTTTTATTACCAGTTTTACTTTGAAGAAAGAAAGAAAAAAAAATATTCAACTCATCATAGATGAAAATTTTATTAGTGAAAAAGGGTTAAAGAAATCCACACAAGCATCTTTGTGACTTTTTGGCACTCATGGGCCAATGCCCATTACAAATGTTAATTGTATTGAATAATTGGAACGAAATGATTTAAAGCTCATTACAGTCTATAAAATTTAGCATCCTGAGAAACAGTTGGGCGTAAGTTATCTGCCGATTCAATAGACAAAATTTCATGAGCAGATGGCTCAGAGTCAGCTGGCTTAATATCTGTAGCCGAGAAGGGTGATGGAAATCAAGACTAATGGGAGAGTAAAGAGCCATTTTTATGAACTTCAAAAAGGAAGGCAGCCAGGTAGGTGAGGAATGTATGAGAACACTAAGACTGCCTTAATCCTATAGGATAATCCATGAAGTTCCAGATTCCATTGTAAAGCCTCAGGAATTGCTGTTGTTTCAATAATACCTAAATACAACACTACAAATTCTGTGATCTTGATCGAATCACTTTACCTCCTCATTACTTTCACTTCCTAATCTGCAAAATGGGTGCCTTGTAGTACGCATGCCTCATAGGATTGTTGAGAAGTATAAACAAAAAGGTGAATGAAACGTGCATACACACAGATAGGGCAAGTCACAGCACTCCCTTAATAGGAGCTCTTTTTACTCTGATGATTGGAAATAATAAATTGGTCTAAAAGTTAGGAAGATTTAAAGCTTAAGCATAGATGACATTACCCTAATTAGATCCAGATTATATCAGCATATGCCAGACACTACTGACAGTGTCTCATTAATTCATTCCTAAAGCATGCTCTTTATCAGGTAGCAAGTAAAAGTTCATATGAAAGAAATGGTTGAGATTAGAGTCAGGCACAGAGCAGATGGCTACATGTGAGTCACATTCTTGGGGAAGAGTGAGTGTACTCTCACCAAGCAGTAATGATTGATCTGTCCCATGGAAATAGGCAGGTTGGGTCCAATAATGCTACACAATGCAGAAGCTCAGTTGATTAATGATCTACCAAAGTGCATGAAGGGACCAATGATTAATCTTTATTGTTTTCATTGACGATAAGAACATTGCCAATTCAGTTGGAAAACACTACTGCAAAGGGGTGTGAAACCTTGAAATAGAGACAAATGCTACATGCCCAGAAGCCAGCTTCTTTCAGCAAAAGGAAGATATTCACCATAGGATTACCATTACCCAAAGAAAAAGCCTCCAAAATAAAGGTTACGAGAAAACGAGCTTTCTCACAAATTTATAAAGCCATGTCCAGAGAGACAATGGAAGCAACACTTTCTCTGAAAAGAGAGGGCCTAGAATTAATGAGAGACTCAGCATGGGCCAGTGGGTCAAAAATGACACAGGAGACTGTGGCAGTTAACTGCCATTAACAATGCCTGAAGAAGCAGTCCTGGAATTATCAGGAAACAAGCTAAGAAATGTGAAATAAAGAACATACTCAGGTCCAGGTCTGGAGACATCACAAAAGCTGGGGGGATGTAAGGAAATAGCCTAATTTACTGCACTAAGGACAACGGTCAGAGGCATCCTTGATTTCAAATCTGGAAACTAAATCTTACATGAGAGCTAATGGTTGAACCAGCTGCTTAGAAGAAAAGAGTGTATTCAGGGATGTTCATTTCTTCCCAATTGGAGAAGAACAAAGTCTACTTGCCACTTGCTTAAGATGTGTTGAGAAAACAGTGACTATCTAGTGTAAGGTCAGTGTTGTACTATCATCTGCGTATCGGCTCTGAGGAAGGGTAATGTATTTATATTCATCCACAGAATAAATATATAATAAGTCATGTCTTACATTTATATGAAGAACAAGGCAATGTAGAAATAAAGAACCAAAATTCTGAAGTCAGTTTTATTTGATCTTTATATTACCCCCAAGTATCCAGGAAGAATCTTAAACCCTTGGAACAGTTATTGTTAGACGTTTTAGCTGTCTCAGACAAAGGCTGAGATACTTGGAACATAATAGCAATACCATTTCACTATCATCAACTGACAAAGATAAATTTGCTAGTTATTCAAGGGCTTTTGGTGAAATTCTACCAGAACAAACAAATCAACCAAAACATCTGAAATCTACAAAGGACAAGTGTCTGGATTACCTTTCTAACTAAGTCATAGATTCTTAGAAAAAAATCTTACTCTTACTGGACTATTCAGGTAGATTTGGGACCACACAGCTCCCTGCAGGTATGTGGGGCAAAAATTTCTTCAAAGCTATAGGAATATAAATGAAGTATTTTCTCGCATGGAAGACCCAGGAAAGTTTGATTCTCATTAACAAATAATAATTTAAGCCAAAAATTATTGCACGATGGAAAGAATATTTACATATTTATCTATCTCCTATCCCTGTTTTTTTTTTTTTCTTGGCTTTAGGACTAAAATGTTGTCATCCATGTTGAAGATCTTGGAAAAAATATAGCATCTATTGCCAGATTTAACATATATACATAGGCAAAGCACACCAATATTTGTGTTTGCAATTTTGTTTGAAAATTCTGGGCACTTAAAATTATACTCAGTATTCTCTCACAAATTCATATTGTTGCTGTGTCTTAAATGAATTGTAAAGAACAAACCAAGGAAATGAACAGTCTTGTTTGTTAAACACTGTTGGATTATTTTTAAAATGTATGTAATAGGCTGAAGATAAAGAACACACATTCCAGATCACTGGGATGGATTCTCCAGTCTGTGGAAGAGGCCGGAATGGGTGGTTCTTTCGCAGTCTCATCCTCGTCACCACCAGCTAACTCTTTTCCCAGCTAGTGTCCATCAGTTGTGTGGTGAGTATTCTAGATATTTTATTAACTTCAAAGTCATTTTCTTGGAAACATAGGGAAATAAATCGCGGTGACTGCAACAATATCTCTCTGAGAAAGTTTCTGAATATCTTCTGTATATGCAAAAAGATTTAGTTACTGTTGATGAAATCAGGTGCTCTTTATCTTTGCTATACAAGAAATGTTGTTTACTTCCAAACATCCTAATATTGATTAACATTTCACTAGAGCTTTGCAACAACCCAATAAAGCAGCAATCCACAAACTTTTTGGCACCAGGCACCAGTGTTCCTATGAGAATCTAATGCCCGATGATCTGAGGTGGAGCTGAGGCAGTGATGCTATCACTGAGGAGTGGCTGCTATCACAGATGAAGTTTTGCTCACTAGCCTGCTGCTCACCTCCTACTGTGCAGCCCAGGGGTTGGGGGCCCCTGCAATAAAGGACCCAGCTCGAATATTGTCATGTATTCTTTATGGAGGAAGAAACTGGACACATTAAGAGTCAGTGGCTTGACAAGGTCTTAAGCCAGAGGGATCAACAATTAGTAAAAGAATTAGGTTGCCTAGCTAGTAGTTTCTGATAATGACCTAGTAATAATTTATTAAGATTCCAAAACTATAGTCAATCTATAGCAAGAGTCTTAACTTTCTCAGTCCACTTTGGGTACTCTCAGAAACACACAGAGAAGTACACAAGGAGCCTGGAATTTGTTGATTTTCTACCTGTGTTTTTTGAGCATCACCATGAATGCTCTGAGATGCCATGGAAGAGACCTCAAACAAGTGGTGATCTGATAGATGTAGCCCCAAACAAACTCCAAAAATAAACAATTTGAAGCTTTTTTGTTTGCCATTTTAATTAACAGCTAGTATCTTTTAGATTTGGATTTCTACAAAGCTTTTGACATGGTCATTGCTTCATTCATTTAATCAACAGTGTTTTTTTTGGAAGGGGGACACCAAACGTGCATCAGGCCCTGTGCTTAGAACTGGTATACAACAAGTGTGCAAGAATTGATGTTCAAGACTAGTGTTAAAAACATAGAACTGGACTCTGAGCTCAAAGAACATGACTTCTAGACCAGCACTGTTTACTAGGCCGCAAATGCTAGCCTCATGTGTAATTTAAAATTTTCTAATAACCACATTAAAAAATTAAAAAGAAATAGATGAAATTAATTATAATGGTATCTTTTGTTTATCCAATATAACTAAAATATTATTTTAATATAAGAAAATTTTAATTAGATACATTTTGCTACCAACTCACTGAAGGCCAGTGTACATTTTACATAATAGCATATTTAAATTTGGACCAGCCACATTTTAAATGCTCAATAGCCACATGTGTCAGGTGGCTACCAGATTGGACAACATAGGTCAAGAAGGTATATGGACAGAAAAGTGAGGAAACTAATACAACAAAGTGATTTATGCCAAAAAGAAAACCAAAAGTCTGAAAAGGAGAATCGCTGGTGAGAATGGCCTTTCTAAAGGGTGACCATTGAGATCTCAATTTCCCAAAATGTAAATTAGAAGAGAAATGACATCTGTTGCTTTTCACACTTCTTTGTGGAGGGCAAGAAAATTATCTAAATAGCTGTATTAATAAGGAATCAAGTTTGAAATCACTGGAATCACTGATATCAATCGTTTTACTTTTCCAAAATTTTGGAAGGTGCGCCATGTTTGGTCCAGCCAAAACATGTGGGTAAAACATGACACTCGAGTGAGAGGTGTTCATTTTGGACTTCAACAAAATAGTTTGAGTTTCCTTTGGACTCTTTGAAAGGAGGGAATAGCTCTTGAAAGCATTTTTGCCACCAAGTGACATAGAGGACTTTTTCTTGAAGGCTTGTCCACAGTTGGTCTCAGCAGATGGGAGGCTTGAGTTCATCCTAACCAAGGGCTAAACATACCACGCTGAGGGTTCTAGGTTCTAGAGTGATTGCCTTGCTCTCCTCACCTTACTCCTAGTCCATTCTTGATGTTTACTAGAGACAGAATTGCTGAGATTTTGTCTTTCCTCCTGATAGACAAATTATCTCAAAGTTGAACATAAAACATATGATGTAGATGTGGATTGGACAGTCACTATGTCTTCCCTCTTCACTCTGCTGTGAGACAAACAGTGCTGGTCCAAGGTCACAGACCTGTTGCGGCAGATCCGAGACTAGAATACAAGATTTTTCCCCTCCTGATCTATGGTACTTCCTTCCGAGTTAGGCAATCTTTTCCAGAATTCCAATTATGGGTATAGCTAACTTCCCTTACTATAACAAGTGCAAGCTTTCATTATTTTTTTAAAAACATATTCCCGGGGAAGTAACAAAGACTCAGCATTAGAGACATTTTATTACATTAATTAGAGACATTTATTACATTAATTCTTCATTCTCCTTCTTGGTGTAGTAACATTACATATTCCCATTATAGGCTGGAGGACTGGTAAGGGTGAAATTAAAATGCTCAGAAATATCACTAAGAGGGACAGCTAACTACTCAAATAGATGTTCTAATTTAATATTACATGTTTTATGACTTGTGAGGTTTCTGAGAGATAAATACAGTGAAAATAAATTTTCATAAAACCTCTGTTTTTCTATTTCTCATATTTGAAGTACTGAGGCACTAATAACTATATTAAAATTTCTTAAAACTCAAAGGTGTTAAAACCTGATAAATTTTCTAAATTGTTGGTGCTTTCCTACCATTCAGCTTTCTGAGAGTGAACCTTACTCTTTAAAAGCAGGGTATAAATATGTAAATAAGTCACCATTTGATTCATATGATCACTGCTCACTGTAAATTTGTACATTTTTCGATAGAGTAGGTTTAATTTCTATGATTCCTGTAATTCATGATGGTCCATAGTCATTCATTTAGGCATTTGTTCATTCCGTCAATGCATCAGTACTTAGTATGTACCCTTTGCCACATGAAGTACTGATTAGTGAGTGTACAACAATGAGCTAGGCAGGCCCAGTCTCTGGCTCTAGAGAGTTCACATTCTTAAAAAAGAGACAAAGTTATACAAAGAATTACACAAGCAGATGCCTGAGTGCAAGTGCTGCTAAATGCCAAGGAGGAAAATCACAGGCTGCCAGGAGAATCACAGGGAAACACTTTAAACTGGGAGGAGAGAATGTCCTTGCCAGGTGATATGTAAGCTGGAACCAGAACAATGAACAAGAATGAGTCTGGCAACAGGAGGGAGGGAGAGCACATGAGGCAGAGGCCTGAGTCAGACATAAGTTCTGTCAGTTGAAGTAACAACATAAACAGTGGAGCCAGGGTGGTGGGGGGAGGGTGTGGTAGAAGATGAGGTCAAGGGTTGGGTCACTCAGGGTCTCAAGAGCACAAGAGGCTCATGTGACATGTGAATACAGTGGAAATCCAACAACTAATGTTTTTAAAAGATGGTTCAGGAGTCAAAATATATCAGGAGCTCTTAACTCTAAAGAGATTTTTTTTAAAAAACCTATACCTGGCCCCTACCAACTAAGTCAATCTGTGTGTTAGGGTCTGTGTTCTTTAAGTGCTCTCTCTGCTGGCAATTGTCATGTGTAACCAGAGCTGAGATCCACTGAGAAAAGTGAACCTCTTACAGCATGGGGCCTGATAAGGCTTCTCTCTCTTGGTTGGGCTGCACTTAATGAAAAGGAAAACAATAAACTTAAACTCGTCACACTGATCCAGGTGTTCAGTTTATTCTCAGTAACTCAACTCCAAAACATTCTAATCAATAGCCAAAAAGCTATCACCTGAGTTTGACAGACATCAAAGGAGGGAAAAGCCTAAGTAAAGGAAGCATCTTGTGATATTAATTATGTATCAGCCAAAAATAACACTGTCCAGCATACCACACCTCCACTGTGTACTTTTAGTTGGAAATATGTCACTTGCTACGTACACATCAAAATATTCCTGCGAAGGCCCTATTAGGGAAATATTTGGAGCCATGTGGAATCAGTTAAGTCCCACAGTGCTGTGAACTACTGTGCTGCTGAGCTGCATGAGCTGTTTTCCAACTAATGAACCATATCATTAATTACAGACACCTCAAATAAAAACGCCTAAATGGCAAGCATGACATATACAATAAATAAAAAGGTCGTAATTTGCAAAGGGGCCGGTTCATTCTGAACCAATTGTCTCTCATTTTCCTAGGCTGTAATTGGAGACATTAATTTGATTTATCACATTGGGCTGGGAAAGATCTTGCAGTTTGCAGAGATTAGAGAGTTGTGAAATCCATGACCTCCCAAAGTGCTTTCACCAAGTGCAGACAATGCATTTCAGATTGAGTTTATTATTGAAGTGACTATTTCCAAAGAGAAAGATAAATTGCAGAGAACAACACTCTCAAAAACCTTTTCCATCCATTTTTCAAAATGACACTTCTGATTTTAAAGGTAAAGGTTAATTAAGCAGCCTCAGTTACTGCTAACAAAATTAAATGAAAATCCTTGAATTATTTTATTTGACAATAGTGATTGTCAAGTTCTTTAAGTAATTGTAATGTTCTCTAAGAGAAACCAGTCTCTGTTGTCAATATTCCTTATGAAAAAGATGTTTGAGTGTCTGTCTTTCCTTCTTTTCTATTGTTGTGTATATGTGTGTGTGCATTTGTACATTTGTAGCTGATATTTTGGGAAAAAATACATATCGCAATTAAAAGAAATTTCTTAATTCCTAATTTTTCTGTCTAAATATTAATAGGATAGAAATTATCCTGTTAAATACATCATTATAGCAGGAGTAATTCTTTGTAATTCTCTGATGATTCTCATTTTCTAAATAGGACATCAGCAATTAAATATCAATTATTTACTGGTCATCAAAAAAAGAAACAATATTAGCCTGTTTGTTCAAAATAAAGAGCCAGTCTGTGCTAAATTCAGAGATGGATAAATTAATAATGACAATTTATTCAATGCTTACAATGTCCTGGGGGCATGACACATGGCAGCATCTCTAAAACACCTCTCTACATCCCACGCAAGTACAAACTGGGAATTCCAGGAGGGCAGGACCCACATCTGCTTTGCTCACAACGTATTCCCAGCATCCAGCACATCATGGGTATGTAATAATACTTGTTGAATGATTGAGTGAATCTGTATCTTGGGTCTAGGACAGTCCAGAGATTGAGAATGACCTGGGATGTTTGCATTTTTTCAGATTCCTTTATATTTAAAATGTTATAGAAAAAATGTGTTATGGTACCTAAAACTTTTCATATGGTCCCCTCTCCCTGCCCTCACGTTGGTATTTGGGTACTGTAGCAAAAATTTAGATGTGCTCCCTACCTAAGTCTCACTTCCCTCTGTTCTTCCCTGCGCCCCTCACCTGCCTCATGACAGACCTGACTTGCACTCACCCTAGGGGGTTTCTGGGCAGACAACATTATTGAACAACCTGGGACATAGCCGTGTCTGTGTCCCAGGTCCTGAGCCCAACTTACCCTGCAGGATGCCAAGATCTGATAGTCTGGAACACTACTATCACCATTTCTAGCCAAAAAGACACAGTCTGAATTTAGTTGAAAGTCTTATCAAGCAGATGTACTGAAAAGGATAGCAGAGGAGAGTGGGAAACTTAGGCCAACAGAGTGAGGACCAGGGTTATAAACAGTGAGACCATCCAAAGAAAGACTCTTTTAAAAGTGAAAGGAGTTATCAGTCACTATATCAGAGTTGTTGTCTGAGATGGTCATATGGTGGGGTTTATTTTGTTCTTTAGTTTCTTTCCATGTAGCATGTTTTGCTATGTTTTCTTGAACACCGAAGTCATCACATTAGTTAGTTGGATCATGAATCATCTTAAGGATCTATTAAAAGTCATGACCCTTCTCCCCAGGAAAATGCACAAGTGCAAAGACTCACAAAATGGTGCTTAGGATACCCAGGGGATTTTGAGCCACCTCCCCCCACCCCCATTCATGGTTCTGAAATCAAAGACCTCCCGAACCTTGATGTATCTCTAACGATTTTCAAAACAAGTCTTTTACGCCATAGTGTGGCATTCTACTTCCCCTGTATTTTTTTCCCCTTCACTTTGCTAAACCACAATGTTACCTTAGCAGACAGAATATTAGACCAATATGCTGAGCCAATAGATGCCAAGCCAGTGGTTTTCCAGAGAAAGGAACCACATGAAAGTCCCTTGAGCGGCATCCCTGTATTTATAACTATTTAGTGGTTGGGAGACTGAAGAAAATAACAGCCAATAGGTATATAACCTAAATTTACAAAGGGGATACAAGCAGCCCAAACAATAAAATACCTCCACTTTTAGAATTGAGGAAATACTTGAATATGCTAAAAAAAAAAAAAAAACAATTATTTTCATTTCAGTTTTATTAGAGGATTGTATAATTTCCAAATGTATAGGAAGATTAAAAAATAGTAAAAGCAAAAAAAGATTGGGGGAAAGTTTGTTGTCTCAGGAAGGTCTCCCAAGAATGTGGGGAACATTTCTACCAGGTTGAATTGGAATCAATAATTGCCTAGAAAATGTCTCCTGGAAGCCCAGTAGTATTTAATTAACAGAGTCCCCATTCACAAGAAAAGTGCTGGGTGGTTCTGCCAAATGCCTGTGTCATGGAGAAGTAAGGGACATCGATTAGGTAAGAAATCATCTGTCAGTTTGTCTTTCTTTGCCTTTCACTGGAAGTATTTCTAGTTGTCATGATAAATCTCTGGAGTCACAAATTAGGAGCTCCTTCCTTGCTGTAACCTTAGAGCTGAATGAATCTCCTGCCCACCATTCTTGCTCGGCTGAGTGACCCCATAAAACAAACAGGAGATGGGCAATTGACTGCCCTTGTGACAAGGCCATGCATGCAGAGGAGGCCCCGAGCAGGCCCCATGCTTTCCGCCACCTCAAACACCTTCTGCTCCTGGAAGCTGGCTGTCTGGCTGCAATTCTGTCAATAATTGAAAGATGACCTCAGTTGTTGGCTGTTATGTGTGTATGTATGCCTGGGCTGCAGGGAGGGACATGAGGCCTGACAACCTTGAACATGCCCCTTCCAGACTACACCTGGAGAGGCAGAACTGTAAGAAAGGACAATGGGAGATACTAGAGATTTTCCACATTAGTCAGTCCTCCAAACAAAAGAATTTGATCACTCTCGTGGTTTAGCTCATCTCTGGATCAAAAAGCTTATGATCATTTTGCAACCCCTATAAAATAACCCTATTAAAATACAAATTAGGAATGGATGCAAAAATCTTTAGACAAACTGTTGGTGGGGAACTAGATATACACATGGTGCAAACATGTTATCCTACAGATGCTTGCCGTTTATAAGTGCAAAACCTATCATTGTCATTACCTTAAGTAGAGATTGATGTTGACATATGTCGTGGTAGAGGCACCAAACATGACGTGCTCCTAATGGAAGGCAGTGGGAAGTAACTAACATCCCTTGTGAAGTATTCATGTCAAAAGTGCTAAAGGATTCAAAAATCAAGTTTCAGTAAATGGAGAAGAAGAAGAAGAGATAGAGGAACAAGTTTATCAACATTATGAAGAACCAATGAAAGATATCCAAAAGGTGGGACATCCTACAGGACATGTGGTTTGATCTCTTTAACAAGTTCAAATGTCTTGGGAAAATAAAGAGAGAGTGGTGGTGAGTATCTGTTCTGATTAAAAGAGACTCAAGAGAAATAACAATCTAATAAAATGCATTACTTTGAGTCTTAGACTGGACAAAACAGTTAAAAGACATTTGACTATAATGAAGAAATGGGAATATAACCTGGGCTTAGATGATATTAGGCAATTGTTAATTCTGTTAGGAATGATACTGATGTAAGGTTATGTAGAATAATGTCCTTCTTTGGGATTCATACTGAACTATTTTAGGATAAAATGTCTCCTTGTCTATAATTTACTTCAACATCAGAAAAAAAAAATAGATGGCTCAAAATGGCAAAATGTTAGCATTGCTAAATATAGGCTATGGGTTTGTGGATGTTAATTATATCATGCTCTACTTTACTATTTGTCTGAAAATTTTTTAAATCAAAAGTAAAAGGAAAAGTGGGGGAAAAAAATCTGGGTTTCCCAGAAGAGAGTCAAGATGTAAAGAACAAAGGGGAAGCTAATAGGAACATCCGTATTACAACTGGAGAGTATTGCCAGAGATGAAGCAAGTGTGTGGCTCCCATTATACAACCTGCCCTTCCCCTCACTGCTTAAACTTGTCTTGGCTTCTAGCTGCCTTTAGCATGAAGTCTAAACTCTTAGCACAGCCCCCAGGTATCTATATCACTTGTGCCACCTTTACCTCATCACTGGCCCAGAATTGTGGTCTCCCCTCGAGCCCTCTGTGCCCATGACTTCTGTCTTTACCACTGGCTTTTGCACATTGTTCCTTCCTTGTGGAACATACCATTACGCCGCCACCAGCTCTGTTCAGCACTTCCTCCTATCCCTTTGCTCATCCCCATTCACTTCAGCATAGGTAAGAGGCACACTTTCCCCTGGATGGACACTAAGAGATAAAGGAAGAGATTCAGACCACTTCCTTTGAGATTTGCAATATATGAAAACAAATAAATGCTTCAAAAGAGTAACAAAATTGTATTATTTAAATGTTTGCATTTAACAAATTGGTTTATTTAATATACACAGATGTACTCATGCTACAACAGATCCTCAAAAAATATTGTTTTGTTCAACATCATTTTGTTATAATGTTGATGAAATGCCCTAGGAAGTTAACTTTAGTCTTCAGCAGTTAGCCTGTGAAAAATTGTTTTCACTATATGTCATTTTCTTTAAACTCACAGACCCTACCCACAACATTAATTGAGAACTTACTGTACAATGACCATGTGTATGTGTATCATCATTTGCTAACAAAATCAGATTTAGATTAGAGGCCACATCATCTGCATCCTGTAAAACATGAGATTGTATTGTCACCACCAATTGACATTTTTGTTTCCCCTTTGGACTATAAGCTACATGAGGATGATACATTAGTTTTCTACTGTTGTAACAAATAATCACAAACTTTGTGGCTTAAAATATATTAATCTTATTATCTTAGAGGTCTGTAGGTCAGAGAGCTGTTATGGATTCACCAGGCTAATATCTAGTCATAGGCAGGGTTGCCTTACTTTCTGGAGGCTCTAGGGGAGAGCCTATTCCATGCTAATTTGGGTTGTTGGCAGAATTCAGCTCCTTGAGATTATACAACCAGTTGCTAGCTGTAAATTGAAGGCCATTTTTAGGTTCTAGAGACTTCCAAATTCCTTGGCTAGTGGTCTCCTTTCTCCATTTCAATACCAGCAACAGCGGGTTAAGTCTTTTTAATGTCTCATCTCACCATCTGAAGCTGGGAAAGGTGCTCCATTTTTAAAGACTCATGTGATTAGATTGAGCCCACCTGGAGTATTGAGGATAATTTTCCTATCTCAAGGTCCATAACCTTAATCACATCTGCAAACTCCTATTTGCCATGTTAAGTAACATCTTCACAGGCTCCAGGGATTGCGATGTAGAGATCTTTGGGAGTCCATTCTTCTGCCTACCATAGGCAGGGACCAAGTTTCCTAGTTCATGATATTAAATTCTTTTGATGTTATTGCTCTTCTTATTCAGCATTATTCTTATTATGATTCAGCAAATTACAAATTAAGTTTAAGAATTTAAGAGAAAATATACAAAGTTGAAACATCAAGAAATAGTTATGTTATTATGTAATTTAGAATTATAGAAAATAAATTGCTAACAGGATTAAAAGTATTTAATCTGAGAATTGGAATAGGGGCCATATGGAGAAGTAGGGAGACATTCATTTTCTTAATAAACCCTTCTGTAATTTTTTGCACTTCAGCCACATACATGCAATACTTTGAAAATGATTTAAAAATTAATAAATATTTAACGAAAATTAGTAGAGTGATATGATGTAATATCATACAACTTCCTAAAAGAACAATGAAAATATATATGTACTCTTTTTTAAAAAAGTCTAAGATATGTTATTAAGTAAATAAAGAAAAGGAAAAAAGTTGTGTTGAATATAAGTCTGTTAAAAATATATATCAAAGATATCTACAAAGATATCTACATACAGTTAAGCACATGGAGAGTATTTTTGTATTTCTAAAACGGAATCATGAGAAATTTAAAAAACATGGTTATATTTGGGGAGAAGCATTTAGGTGAGTGTGGGAAAGAGGCTTTGACTTTTCAGTTTGTATCTTTCTGCACTGATTTGAAAAGATATGCATATAACACTTTGTCTTAAAATTTGACAAGGTCTATTTCAATATAGAGATTTTGTTCAATATAGAGATTTCGTATATTATTTTATTAAAGTGTTTAAATTTTATTTATCTATGTTAAAAGTGGAATTAAAAAAACTATATGAGAAATTCATGAAATAGAAAACATAAGTACAACAGAAGAAATAAATAAATCCTGAAATAATTCCTTGAGAAGATTAATAAAGTTGATAAACCTATACTAAGAATAATTTTTGAAAGAAAGAATGAGGAAATAAAGAAAGAAAAGGGAAACTAATAGGAAAGAAAGGGCATTGCTAAAAAATTCTACAGACATTAAAAAGCAAAGAGAATGATAGAACAAACAACTTTAGGCTAATAGATTTGGAAATTTGGATTAAATGAACAAATTCCATGACATATTTAAATTATGAAAGTTGACAAAAGGAAGGAACAAAAATCTGAGTGGCTTGCTATCTATTAAAAAAAATGGAATTCATTATTTAAACTTTCCCACTAACAAAATTCCAAGCACAGATGACTTTTTTTGGTGAATTTTTCCAAAAATTTCAGCAAAGGGTAAACAAATCTTGTGCAGATGCTTCTAGAAAATAGAAAAAAAATAATCCTGTTTATTGGGTCAGCAAAAACTGATTCCAAAACCTAAGGCTTTCCAAAAATTAATTACTGAACAAATTATCCCATGAATATAAATGCAAAAATGTTATAAAATAGTAGCAAAAAAAAAATCTAGTGGTGTATGAAAAGGATAAAGGATAATATAGCATTTATAAGAAGATTTTTTCTGTATATGCAGGAGTGTTTTAACATTTGAAAAATTAATGTAATTCAGCACACCTGAATTAACAGAAAATGAATTTAATTTTCTCAATAAAAGCATGAAAAATCGTTTGATAAAGTTTAACACCCATCATGCTAAAAACCTTGCAAACTAAGAATAAAAGAAACTTTCTTAATTGGATAAAAAAAAAAAGGTCTACAAAAAACTGTGGGTAGCATCATAGGAAATGGTATGAAATTGGAAAACTTTCCTCTGATACTGGGAAAGAGGGGGATAGATTTTTCATTAAAATGAAGGTGGTAAAATGTATGTATATATGTTGATGTAGAAAAGGCTCCAAGACATTAACTTTTTTTTTTAAAAGCTAACCTGATATCTATAAACTAAAACTACACAAAACAGAAAAATAGAAACATAAATATTTAGTATAGCTGATAACATTCTAGAAGGATATATCCAAAACTATTCATAGCAATTACTTTATGAGAAGGGAGGAGAATCCATGGCTATATATATGGGAAACAGAGTTTAAAGGGAATATTTCTATTATATTTTTATATGCCTACATCATTTGAAACAATAATATATTCATGTAATACCATTATCATAAAATAATATAATACTATGTCCTACTCTTAAAAGAATATTATACTAACTTAAGGGATTCTAGGCAATTATTACTTCCATGATCTGTAAAAATGTTTCCATTTAGGCACTGACATCAATGGAGAAATCTTAAAAATCGGCTGCTCATTTATATAAATTGAACAAACCAAACCATGACACGTGCACTGGGACATCTAGAGTATGCAGATAGGTGCCTGTGATGGGTCCGAAATAATTCTATTTTTACTATTGAGTATCTTTAGTCCTGATGATAGCAAAGAAACTATGAAAACCAAAGCAGGTGTGTACAGAGTTAGGTGTTTAGGAAAATTAGGCAAAATAACCCAACACTGGCTTTATTCATCACAGTCCAGAAACATAGTCCAGGAACAAATTCCTTTGTTCTCCACACAGATGCAGCTAAAAGTCTGTCTAATTGGCCTAGATAAAAGCAGATTCTAGCCTTGAATTAATGCGTCCATAGTTACTCATCACTAGTTACATTTGGTGGCAGAGGCCAGAACAGTGACAGGAGCTTCTGTAATCATTGTCCAGGCACAGAAATTGTAGGGTTCTGAGCCCTGGCATACTTGGAGGCAGATGTGTAAGGAATGCTGGCAATTTATATTCTGCACGAAGAGGCCATATTCCCACCTCCCCTTCCCAGGCTGGAGTGACAAGTATCAGCTTTCACTAAGTCCTAGTGGTGAGCCAAAGGAATTTCTCCTTCTTTCACTTCAACAACTTCTACATACTAGTCCAATTTTTACTGGACCTATCCATCAAATGATTAACACAGAGTAGGGTAGACAAAGAATAGAAAATACTTTGCATCTACAAAGTATATTTGAACATTTCTTATTAGTTAGCTGTATATTCAAGGTTTCTTCTGGATGAGATGACCAGATTATAGGTGTGATTTCTTAGCATCTTAGGTTCAGAGTGAGAGTTGGAGATTAATCTTCTGCTTCTCAACTGGATTCTGCCAAGAGGACAAGATTGAATTAAAATACTTCTAAAATTTTTCTAATTATGTATTTTCCCCCAAGGACATCAGACTAAATAAGAGAAACAATTATCTAGGTCATTTAACGTGAAGTTCTTTTTACTCTTCACTGCTTGTGTAGATGGGGGGCATTACATTACCCCTTATTTTCTAATCTAATGTCTGTCAGTCACAAGAGTTTTCCACTTCACATGAATTTCACTTCTACTCTGATGAAATTCAGGTGTGAGAATCAAAAACTTTACCTCATGGATCAAAAACCACAATCTATAACCAGAATAGATCTCCTCCTAGATTTAGTAACTCAGCATCTTTCTGTTGAGTTTGAAAGATGTGTGAAAATCTGACCCACTGTAGCATTAGACCTTGAAAGAAGCATTGTGGGTCAGATGACTTATCCAAGAGCCTTCCTAAAGCTAAATTTTAAGCAGGGAACAGTGCAGAAAACTGAGGTTGGTCTTCCTGGGTGTGAGTCAACTTTGTGGTAATCTAATTGGTGTTTCTAGAGGTATGAGGCAATCTGACCAAATTGATCTAGACAGCCTTTCCCACTGGCAACAGCACAAAAACTAGATGACCTAATTCACAGAATAGGAAATTAGGATCAGATAGGAAATGCACACAAGGCTACTGTATTTCTTCCAAAGGGAATGCACATATTGAATAGATTACCAAGGAGGATCCTTGAAGTTGGCAAAATCAATTCATTCAAGAGATAGCAGCAGAGTACTAGAGAAATGAAGATCAGAACAGAAAGGCAAGGAACTTAAAGAGTATGACAGGGACTCATTTGATCATCTCATTCCTAGAATTTCCATTACTCCTATAAGTTCAACCATACTCAACATTGACATATAAGCTAATGGGTATTTGCTGTCTGAACATCCAACACTAGGCTAATGTCTTAATTGTTTTCCATTGCCTGTGACAGACATTTTTTTCCATAAATTTGAAGGAAAGAAATTAAGTCGAAGCAAATTACTTGTAACTACACTGAAATTTGGGCTTATGGAAATACTTTAGAGCAAAGCAGCAACAGTAGGTTTCCTCTTTGTCAAGTCCAGCATATCTTTAGTAGAATGGTAGAACTGTTTCCTTTTCCACTGAACCAGAAAAAATATATTTTTTGAGTTTCATGACTATGTTAAGCTGGCCAAAATTTACTCAGCAATGTCCACAGGCAAGCTTGTCTTTCAACACATCCTCTTTTTCCTTCCTTGAGAAAACATTGGAAAACTATAGATAGCCTTGTAATAAAAACGTTTTTTCCCCTTGAAAGTAAGGATGACAAGTGTAGCATTTTCTCAGCTATCCCACACCAGTAAAAGACAAAGTGAGAATGACATCCATTGCACAGCTGGAATTGCAAGCACTTGAACTTCCCACAAGGACCCAAGTGTTACTTGCCTCTAGGAGGGCTATGACAAGTATGATCAAACCCCCTCAATTGTCCACTTTGAGGTTAACTCAAGTGATGATGTAGTAGGAGGTTATCCTTATGTATCTGAATGAAAATGATGTCAGGGCCACTTTTGCCTAGTAGAGTCATACCTAATCTCTGATGTTGTTCCTAAGTAGCACATAACAGTAGAAGAGGGGAAGCAAATAAACTGTAATTTCCAGGTCCTTTACTTGTTCATAAAACTATATTGGGTTGACTGCAATTGCTCTGTATATCCTCTTTTACTTTCTGAAATGCCTCCAAAGCATGCACAGAGAAGTAGATTATGGCTCAGGTTTGGTGTGATAAAATATCAAGACAATGGACTCAATCAAAAGATTAATCCTAGTTTTACTGGAGAGAGTGATTTTTTTTAGTCGAGATATAATGGACATAAACATTATATTAATTTTAGGTGTACAACACAATGATTTGATATATGTATGTATTGCAAAATGATGACCAAAATAAGTTTAGTTAATACCCATCACCTCACACAATTACAGGTTTTTTCATGTGATAACTTTTGAGATCTCCTTTCTTAGCAACTGTTAAATATACAATACAGTATTGTTAACTATAGTTGCCATGCTGTATACATTTTATCCCTAGGATTTACTTATTGTATAACTGGGAGTTTGTACCTTTTGACCCCCTTAGCCCATTTTGCCTGCCCCCCATACACAACTTCTGGGAACAACCAATCTGTTTTCTATATCTGTGCATTTTTGTTTTATTTTGTTTTGTTTCATTTTAGATTCCACATATAAGTCGCACCGATACAGTATTTGTCTTTCTCTGTCTGACTTATTTCACTTAGCATAATGCCCCCTGATTTTATCCAGTTGTTATCCAGCCATTAGTGGACACTTAGATTAGTTCCATGTCTTGGCTAGTATAAATAATGATGCAATAATGGTGCAGGTAGCTTTTTGAGTTAGTGATTTCCATTCCTTTGGATAAATACCCAGAAGTAGAAAGTAGAATTGCTGTATCATATGGTAGTTCTATTTTTTAATTTTTTTGAGGAACTTCCAGACAGTTTTCCAAGTGGCTACATCAATTAATATAGCCCCAGCAACAGTGGAGAAGTGTTCCCTTTTCTCCACATCCTTGCCAACATTTGTTATTCCTTTTTTTTTTTTTTTTTTTTGATTCTTGTCATTCTAACAGATGTGAGGGTTTTGGTTTGCATTTCCCTGATGATTAATGATGTTGAACACCTTTTCATGTGCCTGTTGATCATTTGTATGTCTTCTTTGGAAAAAATGTATATTTAGCTCCTCTATTTTTTTAATCAGTTGTTTTGTTTTGTTTTGTTTTTTGCTATTGAGTTTTATATGTGCTTTATATATTTTGGATATTTACTCCTCATAATGAGATGCATGATTTTCAGATATTATCTTCCATTCTGTAGGTTGTCTTTTCATTTGGTTGATAGTTTCCTTAGCTTTCAAGAGGCTTTTTAGTTTAAGGTAGTTCCATTTGTTTATGTTTGCTTTTTTTGCCTTTGGTTTTGGTGTCAAATCCAAAAATTATTGCCAATATGTATGTCAAGGAGCTTATCTCTATGTTTTCTTCTAGGAGGTTTGTGGGTTCCAGCCTTACATTTAAGTCTTTAATTACATTTTGAGTTGACTTTTGTGTATGGTATAAGGTAGTGATCCAATTTTATTCTTTTGCATGTGACTGTCCAATTTTCCCAGCACCTTTATTAAAGAGACTATTCTTTCCCCATTTATACTCTTGGCTCCTTTTTTAAAAATTAAATGACCACATATGTGTGCATTTATTTGGGGGCTTTCTATTCTGTTCCTTTGATCTATTTGGTTTTTTATGCTAATACTACACTGTTTTGATTATGATAGCTTTGTAGTATAGTTTGAAACCAGGAAATGAGATGCCTCTAATTTTGTTATTCTTTCTCCAGGTTCTTCGGCTATTCAGGTTCTTTTGTGGTTCCATACGAATTTTAAGATTTTTTATTTCTGTGAAAAATTCTTTAGAAGAGTACTCTTTTTGACTTACTAGAGCCAGAGGGCTCACCGAAGAGAGAGGCACAAAAGAGAAGGGACCCTTTCATTCTACTTCCTTTGTGGCTGATGCTTAACCTATGAGGTAGTATAATAGTTAAAAACTTGTAAGGGTCAAGCCAGCTAGAATTCCTACATGCTTAGGACAGAAAGAATCTTGGACATATACTCTAAGATTGTTTTTCTATTTATGAAATTAGGCTATTAACTATCTCAGGGGTTGTTCTGAGCACTAAAAGAGACAATTCTTAAATACCCAACCCACTACCTTTCACATAGTAATTTCTCAAAATTTTTCTTCATCATCCCTAGACCAAAACACTAGAGAAGCAAATGGGTTTTTGAATGAGCAATTCTTTGCATTGCTCACACCTATAGGAATCAGATATTTTGAATCCAAGATGGATGTTCATGTTCCGAGATTTTCTGAAATCAATTTTCTGTACCTGATGGGTTCCATAAAGAGAGCCCAATGTTTGGAGGCATGGTGTGCACAAGCTGCTGGTGCTATTTGTCAAAGGCAGCTGCAGTGCAGCCCAGAACATGATTTGTAGCCTGTCAGCTATAAGAAGCTACAGGGCCTACGGAGTGGAGTCTCTGATAAGAGAGAGTAGTTATAGGCTCATGAACATGATTAAGCACCTTCCACTTACTCTCAATAGAGACTTAATTCAATATAATGAATACATCTTTGATAGCCGTTGCCAAAGCTACAAGGATTCCAAATGTGTTATTGCTGCAATTATTAACAAGAATAACTGATTCTAGGAATGATATTAGGAATTATAATAATGGCACTTGCAGAGGCTAAGAGAAGGCGATTGCAATGCAGACAACATTAGTCTTTCTCCATTCTTCCTAAACTGGTGGTGGAAGTTAGCTATTAATAAATAACTACATCCTCAGCTGTTTAAAAAATTCCCTCTCTATTCTACTGACTCTAATTAAAAGTGATCATCCTATAATGTTAGAGCAATATCACAAGGATGAACAGCACTGTGTTAACAGTGAGGTGACAGAGTAAGAGTGATGACTATTTCCCGGTCTATCTCTTTTCAAATTGTCTACAATGAACAGGTCTACAGTTTTTCTGTTGGGAGCAGAAGCTCTGTATCACAACAATGTGGATTTAAACCTTGTTCGTGCTAATTTTTGTTGCATAACCTTCGGGTCTCAGTTTTTACATCTGTACAATGGAGGAAATGACACTCACACCTTGTGAGGATTATATAAAACCATAAAGACATAGGGAGTCCTTGAAACAATGCCAGGCACATGGTGTTGTGGTGCGATCAAATTTAAGAACCACGGAGCCAATTGAGATTAATTATGAGCCTTTATTAGCTGGCCCGCGACTGACTCTCCCCACTAGAGAATCAGCCTTGAGCCTCTAGAAGGAATAGCTTTAAAAGCCCCAAAACCCCCTCTAGCAAGCAAACAGGTTTGCAGAACCAGAGGCTTGCCATTAACATATCTTTACACAAGATAACTACACCCTTAACATTAGCATATCTTTGCAAAGAATATCTCCTAGAACTACACCCTGTTTAACATTAAACAATGGAAGCAGAAGTTGGCCATTTGAAAATTTTCCACCCTTAACAATGGGAAAGTGGTTTGTCAATGGTAATCATTGCCTTGTTTTGGTTTATTGTTACTATTATCATTAATTATTATTTTACTTGAAGAAACAAACGTAAATAAAAGGCAAATATAAAAATGAACATATTTTAAAATGTCAAATGGGAATACATTTAAAAACAAGAACATATTAGGAGTTAAAATAATAAACATTTTATTTCTTGAAATATAAATGGGACATGGCTTATTCAATGAGAGTTTTGTTCTTGCTGAATGACTGGCAGCTAACCCAGCCTTTCCCCAAGAGTAAGCTCATTTGATCACTGCATAGTAGGTCTGAGCTGGCATTGTTTACTCACTGGCAGAAGACATAGAGGCTCAGAGACATAAAGTTTAACTCAAAAACTAGAATGGGGGCTACAACCCAAAGCCTTTTCTTCATACATTTTATGTAGTATGCTGTAGGGCAGGTAGGGTCAATGGTGAAATTTACATACTACAAAGGGCCCAGAAGCTAAGGTTCAGTACTTGGATGAGACTGTCTTTTCTGGAAAGCCAAGGCACCTTTTATTAGTACAAAGGCTCTTTAGATGCCAAACCATGTGTTCAAAGTGCTGTATCCACCCAGAGGGGGCGCCTTTTGTTAATTCGAGCAAAGGAATGCTACTGGCTACCTGGGCACTCAGACAGACTGTACCCTCTGCTTCTTTTCTATGGTTCCTTTTGGGGAGGGGCTGGGGATTTACTTTTTTAAACTATAGAAATGTGTTTTCCCCCCATTCCCTTTTTCCCCTCTCAAGATACAGAATGGTGATAGGGGTTTTGCGTTTGTGTGTGTGTATATATATATATATATATATATATATATATATATATATATATATATATATATAATTTTTACATCCTGTCTTTAACTCATTTTATTGGGTTTTATCTAATATGGAATGCTTTTCCTATCTATTAGACAGGGTATTTAAAAGATTTGTTTTCATCCACATGGGTCTTCATTATTTACAATTCCCTGTGACTCGAGTTTATTTGAAAACTCGGATATCTCACTTCTCAGACCAACATCTAAGTTGTTTCTATAAATAAAAAGGCTGGAGTCACTTAACCTAATTTCAAAGACTTCCCCACATGAACTTAAATGGAATAGTCTGGAGTTTTCTGGTATTAATCTGTGATTTTATTTTAAATAGTAGTATTATGTTGCCATCTTATTTTATTATAATTTTTAAAAAATGTTCTGGGATCACTTTTGAAATGAGTAAGGTTATAATAATAAATGATAACTCAAGAATGCTAAGGCCTCTCTAATTTCTGCTTATTTTTATGAATACTCAGGATGATATTGTTTGGTTTTCTAACCTTATCATTTTGGACCAGCTGAAGCCACAATAGGCTATTTGCAATCCTGGGCGATGAGGCCATTCATCCCGGAGCCTGGTGGGTCTTGACTTGGCTAGGAATGGGGTCAATCTGCGCTGGGCTTTGCTCTTGATGAAAGATATTGATGTGAGTCAGGCTTCTCTTGAAAAAGCCATGAAGTTGCGTCTCACACTCTGAAAATGTACTTCGTCCTTCAAGGAGCTGAGTGTCTGGCAGAAGCGCTCAAGTGCGTCCAAGCTCATTTCACGAAAATTTCCTGTAACTTATGTGACTGTGAACATCTAAAGGGCAGGGTCTGGGCTGGGTCTTACCCACTATTGTATTCTCCACGCTACCGGGCAACAAGCTTTGTGATAGTAAGAAGTCAATTAATATTTTCTGAACTTAATTGAAATAGCTGCTAAACTCCAGAAGAATATAAAATGACAACAAATGCTATTGAAAGAAAGGGGGGATGAAGCATTACTTTTTGTACATTCATTCATTAATTTATTCCTTTCTCACCTTGTATCTGAAATATTTTAAGGAAATGATGTAAGAAAACCTGAAGGATGTAGCACATAAACTAGGACGTACACAATAAGTAAGATTTGGGCTGCAGAAGAGAGGAAAGGCAGAAGGTATAGTATTACCAAGGGCACAGAGGTTGGACATTGAAGGTTGGGTTTGGGGAGGTGTGAGAGGTGTCCTCTGGCTGCAGCTTTGGGGACATGGAAAGAAGCAGTTAAACAGAATTTGGAAAAGGAGCCTCAATACAGTCCTGAAGCCCTTGTTCATAGCCCTGCCTTGAGGGAACTGATGGTGAATGAGGGTAGAATATAGTCTACCAGAAAAAACAACGACGCAACAACAGCAATAGACTTTGAAGTAAGGCAGCCCTGGATGCAAGTGGCAGCTCTGAATACAGGACTTTGACTAATAATGGTGCAACACAGTGTTGCGTAGGTTAAAGGTAGCTGACAAAGGCAGTGACTGGAATACAATGGATGCTCAGAAAACATAGGTTTCCCTTTGTCCGCAATTCTAGGCAACTCCGATCAACATAATTGTCTTTAGAAAAAATACAAGTTAAAGATCATATCTTAGATATATTTGCAAACAGAATAGTATCTGATTTAATTTTTAACAACCACAACATTTACTTGGTCATTTCTGGAGCAATCTGAATATTTGTCATTTAATGGTATCATTTTTCTTAGAAAATTTCTGGCCTTTCTGGTATTTGTCCTTCCCTTATATTCTTGGACATCTATCAACCTGCTCCTCCCATGCCTACCCTCCCTATTGGCCTGCACATGACCTCACTTACACACGAAGAAACGTTTGAGCACACCTGAATTATGTTTTAAATTGATCATGTATGCCTTCAGATTGAAAAGCTGAAGGTCATTTGCAAATACTACTTCCATGAAAATTTGGAGGGAAGTTCTTTTCCACGTACATTTGGAAGAACAAAAAGCCAAGGAAAAAGGTTTTTTGTTACATGGGTACATTTAGAATATTTTAGCATTTTCATTATTTTTTTCAGAAAGTTTTCGCTTTTTCTAAAAGATGAAACTCAGGTCCAATACAAAGTTTTATCCACAGTGAGTAGTGTAATATTCGGATTTGTGTTTACCTATATTTGATCTGTTAAGTGGAAGTCACTTATTTCATTGGTCACATGATGATGGAGAAATGTGAAATACTTTATGAATATTTTAACCATTTATATAATCTTAAACGACAGATGTGATCATTAGTCTTTTCACCAATATTTTGCTTCTACTCTTTTTGGAGAAGACTGAAAGTTAGGAGAGCCAAAGGAACTTGCTTTGGCCAATGAAAAATGAGTGTGTCACTTCTAGGTGGAAGCCTTTAAGAGCCAGGGAGTAACTTGCTATGTGCTTTTTTCCTGACGAGGTGACTGGTGACGTTCCAGATGGTGGAGGCTCTAATAGCCTGTGCCACCCACATGGACTAGAATCCCCAGCTGTACCAACTAACACATGTGGCATGAATGAGAAATACCCCTTTGTTGTTGTCATTTAACTTTTTATTGTTAGATAATTATATATTCATATGGAGTTGTAAGAAATAATACAAAGACATCCCATATAACTTCCATTCAATTTCCTCCAGTGCTAACATCTTGCATAACTATAATACAATACCACAACCAGGAAATAGATTGATAAAATCCACTGATTTGATTCAGATTTTACCAGTTTTACACACACTCATGTATGTTTGCTTGTTTGTATTTAGTTCTATGAAATATTATCACATGTGTGATTTGTATGGTCACCACCACAGTCAAGATATACAACAGTTCTATCACAAGGATATATAGTACCACCCTTTTATAAGCTCAGCCACCTCTGTCCATTCTTCCCTCTTTCTAACTCCTGGCAACCACTAATCTTTTCTCCATATCTACAAATTTGACATTTCAAGAATATGTAAATTGAATCATACAATATGCAACCTTTAAATTTTTTTATTGTGATAAAATATATATAACATAAAATTTGCCACTCTAACCATTTTTAAGTGTACAATTCAGTGGCATTAATTACATTCACAATGTTGTGCAACCAAATATGTAACCTTTTGAGATTGACTTGTTTTTACTTGTCATGATTCCTTTGAGATATGTTCAAACTATTGTGTGGATCAGTAGTTCAAGTCTTTTTTTCACTGAGTAGTTTTCCATAGTATGGACATACCAGTTTGTTTAACCATTTGCCCACTGAAAGACATTAGAATTGTTTCCAGTTTAGGCTATTATGAATAAAACAGCTATGAACATTTGCGTATATGGGGACTTACTGGATGTGGAAGATACAACAGTGGGAAAAGCACTTTTGTTGGAGCTTAGTGTCTACTGTGAAAAGTAGGTGACAAACATAGACAAGGGGAGCAGTGCTATAAGGGAGTGTACATGGCGACATGATAATACCAAAGCAGCATTTACCTGGCCAGGATTGAGAAGAGAGGATTTCAGTGGGTAAAGGATTTCCTTGAAAAAATGATGCTTCAGATGAAATCTTAGGATGACTTATCTAAGAAAGAAGGTAGGTGTGCAGGGTGGAGGCAGAGAGGAACATGCTAGGCAGAGGGATAGCCTGGAAAGGTCTTTGGAGGACACAGATCCTGTATTATTCATGAACTGAAAGATGAAGGTGATTAGAGTAGTGAGAATATGTGTCACAGAAGTGTAAGATGAGACCAGAGGCCAGAAGGCACAGGTCCTCAGAGGCCATGTTAGAGATGTTGATCTTGAAGGTCAGAGTAGAGGGAACCTTTGAAATATTTCAAGCAATGAGGGTGACATGAGCAAATCTAAGCTTTTAAAATATCACTCTGGTTTTTGTGTGAACAGATGTAAGGGGGGCCAAGCACCTGAAATTAAATGATGCCATACAGACGGAGAAAGCAATAGATGGATAATATGGAATACCCTCAAGCTGCCTCTCCCCAAAACACTTCCCATCCTCCAAAAATAATAAAAAGAGATGATATTTTTTAAAAAAGAAGAATGTCAAGGGAGAGACAAAATTCTTTACAAAATGAATCTGAATCTATTGCCAGTACTTTATACATGCCAAAAAAGGGAGGGAGACATATAAAATAATAACAGGATGGCAATGAAATGATTGTAGGTAGAAATGATTTAATGGAATCAATGCTTAACCAATGTTCTGTAGAGTGGGCCTGCTGGGTAGAATGCAAAATGAGTAGATATGAAGAACTAGAAAATACAGACATTGGGGTATATTTATACTAACAAGGTGATTCAGCTTAGAGCCTTGTTGCTCCATAAACTCACTTTTGATTAATTCCTCTTTGGTGTTTCTGATAGAAATGTCAAGGATCAGGGCTATTCTCCTTGGGATTCTATGTTATTTCTCCCTAAGAATGCTTAATAGAGCCTAAGCAAGTATTTCATCAAAGCTCAGGAAAGATATAGGAATGAAAATACCCAGTGCTCAGGTGTATTAAAAAAGAAGGAGGAGGAGGAGGAGGAGGAAGAGGAGGAGGAGGAGGAAAAGATGATGCCATCGAATTGTTTGACTTTCAGCTTGGCACTTCCTCATCTTGACATTTGACTGCTTATGCTAAGGGGAAGCTCACTGGAAGACCCTCATCTTGAATGAATTTAAAGTCTTTGAGCTGAGTTGGTATTCCTTAATCTAGATCCCTATGAAAGACTATAGCCAATTAATGGAACTGTAGTCATTAAAACTACAGATAGTCTCTTGCTCTCAAAATGGAAAATATTACTTTTTGTTCCCCAAAATAAGCATCCTTTTTCCATCACTGCCCTTGTATATTTGAAAGCTCTCTCCCAGCTCCCAGTTTTCTACTTGGTGAGCATCAGAAACAGGAAAGGATAATCAATTTCTAGGAATGGTGACAGACTGTAATTCTCTCTTTAAGAAATAGTTCGTCAGGAGAGCTGCCCATGCTGGTCACATTTTATTAGCTTCCATTTACCAAGCAGCTATCTGTGACAAAGAAGTCTCCCAATTTTTAATTGGATTTGATTTCAAGCAAAAACAAAATTGATGTCTTACCACTATCTGCAGACAAGAGTGATTTCTCAAGGCAGATTTAGGCTGTAGATAAGGGATTTAGAAGACTGGGGATGGAGTGGTGTATGGGCTTTTAAGTTTGAGTTGGAGTATGAGGGGTGTAAGAATGTGTTACATTTAGGCATTAGGGCCATTTGGAGCTTTGAGGCAAGGAGGCTGAATACCTTGATTCAACAGCATCTATTATTTCTCAGCTGCTTATTCTACATTGAGTACCTACTATGTGAGTCAGACACTTGCAAACAAGAGACTAAAATTGTACCCACTTAGTTTGCATTATGCAAGGGAAAGAAAGATAACCAAATAACATCATATACAAAGGATTTTATATAGTATGATAAAAGATGATAAACACTGTGGAATAAAGAAAAAGTAGAGCAATGTGAGGGGAATTGGGAGTGCTGGGGGTGAGCAAGCCATGTCATTAAGAATGTGGTTTGGGCAAACCTCATTGAGAATTGAAAAGGGTGAGAATTAACCCGGCAGTGCCTGCAGAGAGCACTATAGGTGGAGGGAACTGCCAGAGCAAAGACCTGGAGGTTGGAGCCTGCCTGGCGCAATGTGGAAGAGCAAAAAGGACAATGTGACAGGAGTCAAGAGAGAAATGGAGGATGTATTAGAACATGAGGTCAAAGAAAAAATGATCCCCACATCATCTCAGACCTTGGGAAGACTCTGACTTTTCCTCTGAGTGAAACTGGGAAACACTGAATGGTCAAGATCTGAAAAAATGTGTACTTTTTTTGCTTTGTTGGTACAATACCATAGGACACATGGTAGAAATACAAAACCCTATTAGGAGGCTAGAGCTCTAATTAAGAAAGAGGTGGTCATGGCTTGGACTAGAACAGTAGCAGAGGAAGTGATGAGAAGTGGCTGAATTCTGGATGTATCTTGAAAATAGAGACAGTAAAATTTCTTTTCCAATGCATTTTGGAAGTAGGATATGGGAGAAAGAGTAGAATTTAGATGACTCCAAGGGTTTTGGACTGAGAAACTAGAAGGTTGCAGTTGCCATCAACCGGGGAAGGGAAAAGATAGAGCAGCTTTTGCAGGTCAGAAGTTAGTTTTGGACATGTTGAGTTGTGACGTCTATTAGACATCCAAGTGGAGGCAGTGAATATATGAGTTTGGAATTTGGGAGAGAAATCAGAGAGAAATCGGATATGTAGAAGCTGTGATTTGGTGGCATACAACTGACAGGTCGAATTACCAATGGTGGTGTAGATAGAGAAGAGCTGAAGACCAAAGGCTGAGCCCATGACAGTCCAACATTAAAAGCCAAATGAGGTAACATGGGAGAGCACACAGTACACATGTGTGACACATAGTAAATGTTCAACAAATGTTAACCTGTGATGCTTATAATTGTATTTATTTTATCCATAGTTCCTGATTGTATTTTTATTGATCTCAATCATGAAGTGATGACCTCAAATATAATTTTTTCCTGGACTGTCAAGAATGATAACTCCATTCCAAGAAAGTTCTCCCTGGAGTATAAATGAATATTTGTTTAAATGAGGAAGAAGTTCAAAATTACCTGTAGTGATCACTAACCAATTAACTAGTATTTGAAGTGCATGTTTCTGTGCTAGGCTTGAGGAAAAGCACAAAGAGGAATAGGACATGATTGCTGTCCTCAGGATGTGTACAGTCTGGTGGGGGAGACCCAGAACTATGCATTAAGTGTTATGAGGGACGCAGAAAAGTGCATTTAGAATAAAGGAAAAGAAAATTTAATTATGAGTTCGGTGCTTAAGATAAGATGGTTGGTAAGTATTGGTAAGCACGGGCATTTATTCACATGTATAGATCAGTACATACATATGTTTATTGGCTTTTGGAACATGTAAACACCTAAGAGATCTAAGCATCAGATGACTGAACTAATAGACAGCCGAATGGGTGTTTTAGAGGCTAGGATGAGAACAGAGAGCCAAGTTCAATGATGTGTCAGCCTGAAAAAGCCTGGGAAACAATGGAAAAGAGTTTTTAAAGAATGAACTCGAGTCCCACCCAATCCTTCTTTGAAGTTCTGCCAGTTTCCTTCAGAATCCCATACTCATTCACCTTGACCTGGACCTCTGGCTTTCATCAATATGAGGAAAGTACTTTGATCTGCTTAAATACAGGGTCTTGGAAAGGTGAAGAGGTTCCAAGAGAGTTCTTGGTAGACAGTCCTTGCAGGCTATCAACCTCAAAGGCAACTTGGAGTCCTGCCGCTATGGGCTCCAGCAGTGCCACTGTGGTGAGGTCTAGAAACCTGTGTATTCTTCTTTTTCTGAAACAGGAATTGTTTGTTTGTTTGTCTGTTTTTCAATTTATATTAGTTTCAGGTGTACAGCATAATTGTTAGACATTTATCTAATTTACGAAGTATGTATTATTCTTAAATCTTGAATCGAGGGGGATTTGGGCATCAGGGTAGAAAGTTGGGTTCCCATTGGAAACTCTGATGTCACAGTCCTGTTCACTACTGTCGCAGTTGAGTTCCCGTTTGACAGCTGAGGCTTGAAATAGAATCCCTTTTGAAATGAGAAAAAAAATCAGAAATTCTGCTGAATTTCAGAAAATGCCCAAATGATGAAATCTGGGAAATGACAAATGTGCACAACAAGAAAAGTGGTAGGAATGCCAAAACTTGAGTCCCTCAAAACCATTTTGGAAACATCACTGGAAAAAGTTGGGGGAGAAGGGTCCTTTCTTAGTGGAAAGTCCACGAAGTCCCCCAGTGTTATAGAGGCACATCTTTCGAAGTACTTGACAGAGACTGACTTCCAGATATGCCTTGCTTTCTTTTATATCACACATTACTTATGGCATAAATAAAGCACAGGACAAACTTTTCATTTTATTCATGTCTTAGACATCATTTTCTCTTCAAGACATGGACTGATTTCCAAAAACAGCCTCGGGAACAAAATATGATAAATATGATAAAGAAAAATAAACAACTCTAGTTAATTACAGATCAGTTTTGCAAAGTCATACACATATACTCTCTCATTCGGATCCCAGTCCATTCTCCGGTGGGCTCTCTCCTTTTGTAGGCCAGATTATTGAGATTTTATGAGGATATTAGCCTGGACTTCTTACTTCAAATCAACTGTTGTTGATTCCTGCTTGCCTACTCTGCCTCTCCAGAGAATTAAGGGAATAAAATCCCACTACACATTTTTTTTAATAAGCTATGAAAATTCTTTAAGTTATTAAGAGAGAATCTACAGTCCACTGGAAGATAAAGGTAAACCAAATTGAAATCAACCAACTACTTAAAGAGAAATTTTCTTTGCCTTAAAACATAGTCTTTCTTCCTTGCTCTGGACTCCGTGTAAGATGTGGTCCTGGTTTGCTCCCAAACTAACATCCCTTCTGAGCCTTTTTTTGTTTCATTTTTCAGTTTTATTGAGATATCATTTACATATAATGTTGCATAAGTTTAAGGTGCACAACATAATGATTTTATACATATATACATGATTGTCACAAATTTAGATAACATTCATCATCTCACATAGCTATGATTTTTTCTTGTAATGAGAACTTTTAAGATCCAATATCTTGGCAACTTTCAAATATATAATACAGTGTTGTTAACTATAGTCACCATGCTGTACATCACATCCCGGTGCTTATAACTCGAAGTTTGTACTTTTTGGCCACCTTCATGCATTTTTCCCATATCTTCTGAATCTTTAATTCACATAATTTCCTGACTCCCTTTAGTTCATCGATAACCTCTTTCCTCTTATGCACCTTCACCTTTTCTCCAATGGATGTTTCCTCTACTCACAAACCTGTTCAAGTAGTTACCACCCTAAATTCAGTCCTGCCATGGCTAGATTGATTTTAAACTCTTTCCCACTCTTTCTCACATTTCTTTAACTTCTGAACTTTAGAAACACACACCGTGTTCCCCCACCTTTAATTTTCCCTAATTCCTTACAGACTAGTGTTTTCCTGATACTCTCCTGAGATGCTCATGAAAGGTGTCACCATCTCCATCTGCAGAGTTGAACACCCCAGCCTTGTGAAACCCCCATCATTTGGTTTCTGGAACACAGTACTTCCTCTCTAATAAATGCACATTCTAAAACGTCTATTTCCCAGCACTTTTTTTTTTTTTTTGCTCTGAAAGGCTTTTATAGGACCAACTTACTGTTCTGAAGGCTTGACTTCTACTTCTACATGCATGATCCTCTAATCTACATCTTTTATGCTAAAAATTCTACTGAAATTAAGACATTTGCATGTGAAATTTCTCAGGAAAAGATCAACCTGAAGAATCTTCCAGCCACTCTTCTTCACTATACCCAAATATGAGATCATTTTCCATGACCCGACCTTGGTAGCACCATTTCAAACTCCTTGTCTCTTGTGCTTGAATCCTTGAGACATCATTGACTCCTCCTTTTTCACTTCTCACACCCAGTAGGCTGTTAACTCTTTCATTCTGTTTCCAAAAGGTACATGCATCCTTTTCTTTTGTTTTCCACTGTCCTTCTTAAGCTTTTGTAATAGCTTCTTTTTAATTTGCAATTAGAGTTGACATTTTATTTTGTATTAGTTTCAAAGCAATCTATAGATTCAATGTAATTCCTATCAAAGTACCAATGGCATTTTTTCCCCACAGAATTAGAACAAATAAATCTAAAATTTATGTGAAATCACAATAGACCCCAAATAGCCAAAGCAATCTTGAGAAAGAAGAACAAAGTCAGAGTTATCATGCTACCTGATATCAAACTATACTACAAGGCTATAGTAATCAAAACAGCATGGCACCAGCATAAAAGCAGACACATAGATCAATGGAACACAAAGAGAGCCCAAAAATAAACCCACATCTACATGGAAATTTAATATATGACAATGGAGGCAAGAATATAATGAGGTAAAGACAGGCTCTTCAATAAACGGTGTTACAATAGCTTCTTGATTGCTAACAACAGCAAATATATATATATTTTGCAGGAGTTTACTATGTTGAGGCACCTATGTACATCCTTAATTTTGTGAGTTAGCCGCTGCTATGATCCCTGCTTTAACAATGGCGAGACTGAAGTCCAGAGGTGAAGTATTTTTTCCTTTTTTTTAACTTTTGTTTTTTAGTTAATTAGAGTCAACATTAATATTATTTTATTAAATTTCAGGTATACGCCATCATGGTTAGACATTTATATAACTTAAGAAGAGATCCCCTTCACCACCTGCTTAGTCTAGTACCCACCTATGCATAGTTATTACATAGTTATTACAATATCGTGGACTATATTCCCTATGCTGTACTTCACATCCCCATCACTATTTTAAAACTATCAATCCGTACTTCTTAATCCCTTTACTTTTTTCACCCAACCTTGTAACTCTCCTCCTAACTGGCAATCACCAGTTTGTTCTCTGTATCTGAACCTGTTTCGATTTTGTCCGTTAGTTTATTTTGTTCCTTAGATTCTACATATAAGTGAAATCCTATGATATTTGTTTTTCTCTGTCTGACTTATTAGAAATAATGGGTCTACCATCTAGACCCATCCATGTTGTTGCAAATTAAATTTGTTATGGTTGAGTAATATTCTATTATATATGTATATCATGACTTCTTTATTCAATTGTCTATTGATGGGCACTTAGGTTGCTTTCATATCCTGGCTATTGTATATAGTGCTGCAGTGAACATAGGAGTACATATATATTTTCAAATTAGTGTTTTGGTTTTCTTCAGACAAATATCCAAAGGTAGAATTGCTGGGTCATAAGAACTTCCAAACTGTTTTCCATAGTAGTTGTACCAATTTGCAATCCCACCAATAGTGCACAAGGGTTCCTTTTTCTCCACATTCTTGCCAGCACTTGTTTTTTGGTTTATTGATGATAACTATTTGACAGGTATGAGGTGATATCTCATTGTGATTTAATGTGCATTTCTTTGCTGATTAGTAACACTGAGTATCTTTTCATATGTCTATTGGCCATCTCTGTATGTTCTCTTTGGAGAAATGATTACTCAGGTCTTTTGCCAATTTTTTAATTGGATTATTTGTGTCTTTAGTGTTGAGTTGTATGAGTTCTTTATATATTTTGAATAGTAATTCTTTATCGGAAGCATCTCCCATTTAATAGGCTGTCTTTCTGTTTTGTTAATGGTTTCCTTTGCTGTGCAAAACTTTTTAGTTTGATATAGTGCCATTTATTTTTCTTTTGTTTCCCTTGCCCAAGAAGATATATTGGAAAAGCTATTACTAAGAGCAATGTCAGAGAGTTTACTGTTTATGTTTTCTTCTAAGAGTTTTATGGTTTCAGATCATGCAGTTAAGTCTGTAATCCATTTTGATTTTATTCTTATATCTAGTGTAAGAAAATAGTATAGTTTCCTTTTTTTTTTTTTTCTTCATTATATATTCTTGCTTCCTTGTCATAGGTTAAATGGCCAAATAGGCATGGATTTATTTCTGGGCTCTCTATTGTGTTCCATTGATCTGTCTGTTTTTATGCCAGTACCATGCTGTTTTGGTTCTTATAGCCTTGTAGTAGAGTTTGATATCAGGTAGTGTGATATCTCCAACTTTGCTCTTCTTTTTCAGGATTGCTTTGACTCTTTGGAGTCTTTTTTGGTTCCATACAAATTGTAGGATTACTTGCTCTAGTTCTGCAAAAAATGCCATTGGTATTTTGATAAGGATTGCATTGAATCTATGGGTTCCTTTGGGTGGTATGAACATTTTAACAATGTTAAGTCTTCCTATTCATGAGCACAGTATATGCTTCTATTTATTTGCATCTTCTTTAATGTCTTTCAGAGGTGAAGTATTTTTTAATGGCCACTCCATGCACATGAGGAAGAGCTGTGACTCAGATTCATTTTAGTGTTTATGCCTGAGCTTTTACTCCCAATGCATATTCCTTCCCAGCGTTAATACCAGAATCCAAGTTCTTCAGCTTGACAGTCAAAACTCTACAACGCATGGTCTTTTCTTATCTTCTCAATTTATTTTCCAGTTTAACCCTTCCTTCCACTTCAAGCTACTGCTTTTGCAAAAGATGATCTATTTTTCTATACTACTTTTCTTGCCCTCGTATCAACCTTTGGGACCCACCTCAAAATATTCACCTTCTTAAGAAGAATTCACAGGTATTCCCACCCAGAATCAATCTCTTCCCCATGTACTCTGTATGTCTTTTGTCTCAGCACTAAAGCAATGATTTTCCTGCCTACTATTAGTCGAGTATACAGTACATGTGTCCATCTCTCCTACATTTAGTGTTTCAAAAATGGGTTCCATGTTCTACTCCTCTCTGTTATATTCCCCAGCCCCCACACACTAGTTCCTCAGTGCTCAGCACATGACAAGCCTTCAATTTGTTTTGGTAGAAATGAATAGCAGGCATGTATGGGATTGGGATTTGGGTCATTAATAATGGTACCAAGTGGGAAGTGAGATGGTAAGTCTGATCAATTTATTCCTGCGGTACATATAGATCCCAAAGTATCTTTAGGCTTAATTGTCCAAAAAACACATCATGAACTGAGGTCAAGACTCTCTTCCAATTTGTAAACGGAGTACAGTATTCAATTTTCATAAAGCATTCTATTCAATAATGCATATTAATTCCTTATGAAATAATTTCTTTTGTTATTTAGCTCCACCACCAACAAAACTTGGTTATCAGTGGCAGTAATAACAATAATGACAAAGGTAACATTTACCAAACATTACATTTATAATCTCCACTTGATCTTCACAACCATCAGATGGGATAGATACTATTATTATTCCTTCTTTTCTGGAAGAGACTATTGAGGTTCAGAGAGCTAAGTGACTTCCCAGGATCACTCAGCTAGTAAGTTGCAAAGCCAGATGCAATCTGACGCCCACGTGCTTAACCACCAAACCGCATCATCTCTCAAGAGGCCTGACTTAATAAATGTTAGTTTCTTTTCCTTCTCCCCACACAACTAGCAGAGCTAAGTCACAGCAGCCTTGGCTCAGCACACTGATAGTTACTGACCCCCCGCTTTGTCCTTGCGTGCCTGTCATGGCCAGTTTTACAGCCGGGCTGCTCATGTGAAGATGTCTACTCACATCCTGGTCATCATTAAGCTTCTCAGGAGGAGGAAGCAGTGGGAATGGCCCTGGCTCTGAGCAGATTGGGCTCCATTGGAGATGGGACATGAAATCTTGGCACACCATTGGCCGTGAGTCATTGGAAGCCTGAGCTGTGTACCAGAGAGGACGACAGGAAACCACAGGTTCTGGTTTCGCTCTTGTGGTGACAATCTTTCGAGAGGCTGCATGACTGTGGTGGTTCAGCTGTTCTCCAATGGTTGCCTCCCTGTCAGTGCTGGACTGTGTTTCTCTTGGCCAGTCGCACGTGGAAAACTTCCTTGCTCAGTCAGTGCTACTCAGGGAGACACAAGCACTTCCTGAGTCTTCACTCCCTTCTCTGACTGATACGGCCATTTTGTACAGCTCCTTCCTGCTGTTTGAAGACATGTTTATGGGCAGCTGGGACGTAGGGACTCTTCATCTTGACAATAGCTTCTCACCAAGCCAAGAAATGGTCTTTGAAGTGGTCTTGGTTCCTGAGTGAACAGAACATTTATACTCCAGCAACAAATACCCTTTGTTTGTCTTCCAGATTCACTGTTTCTTGATATAAGGTGGTGTCTTCAACTTCGGTCCCACCCAAGAGCCTTTCACTCTCGTGTTGACATAACTCCTCTCTTAATTCATTACCAATGGACTCAGTACACAGGTCACACTCATCCTCTGAAAAATTCAGTATCTGTCTTTTTTATTAAAAACTGTTTCATCAACTTATTAGCTGTTCACATATACAGTATGCTGTTTGTTGCCTAAAAGAAGGTGAAACACAGTTATGGTCATCAAAAACCTGGGGGAGACTTGCAAATATATGAAAAGTTGGATAGTACTGCATTATAGTAAAAAGCAAGTATGGAGTTTGGTATTAGAGCAAACTTACATGTGAGTCTTATTTCTGATACAGAATTATTAGACAAGTCTTATTATCCTTATCCATAAACTAGTTGAACTTGCACCTCTCTCTCAGTGTTGCTTGTGAGGAATAAATGAGACAATAACATATCAAGCACTTTGCAGAGCCTCTCACACTTAATTAACACCCCATAACTGGGAGCAATTATTACTTCTCATAATTAGGATTTGGAAGCATGTACAGAACAAGAAATCCTCTTCTTTCAAAATAAAACTGGACAATATCAAGGTAGAAAGCTGCTTCAGGCATCTACCCAAAGCAAAGGCATATGTGTAAAACTAAAGCAAAGTCTTTGCTGAGATACCGATAGTGGTTACCAAGCTTAAATAGAGTTCTTTGTAGAACTTGGTCTGAACTTATTTGTTTGGGGTCAGAGACAGATGGCAGAAATCTTCTACTTAATTCAGCTTCCACAATTCTTATCTGCCTCCAATCAGTCAAGCAGTCAACCTTCCCCACATTTAGGGCACACTGAGGCAGGGTACTAGGGTGTTTACTCACCACAGACCAATCTGAAATGACTTCATAGCTGGACATGGCCACCCCACAGAAGTTCCAAATGTCATGCTCCTTCAAAGCATTTAGGCCTTTCAGAACATGAGATTGTATTTTAACAGGTCACTCAGAATTCTGATTCTATTTCTACCCCTACCTGAAAACTCACATGTTTGCCTCTCATGTTGCATCCTACTTGCTTTGAAAATACCAGATGATAACCATTCATAAACTTTGAGAGAGGCTTACACTGTGACCAGGTCAATTTGAACACTGAGCTACAGGTATTGACTTTTGAACCTCTTCTAATGTGTCTGTTTGGTGCCCTAAACATTTTTGCTTGAGGGTAAGATCTGTTCTCATTTTTTCTAGGTCTTTGAATGTATCACTAATAAAAGCAAGTTGGTGTAGTCTAAACACTTAAATTTTGAGCAGCTGCAAGTTTACCTGTTTGAAGTCTATGGATGAAAATTCTTCCTTGGAGGACATATCAAAAGGCAGGTACTCTAGTCATGAGAAGTACATAAAGGATTTTTTATAAGTAAAAAGGCTGAGCTCAGAGAGGGTGTATTTTATTCTTCAAGGTTATGACCTGGCCCAGATGTTTTCTACTTTGCCCAACAGTTTTAGATTCCTCTTCTGTGGCCACAGGTGTACACATTGTAGACCTGACTTTTCTTTGAACTTTTTACCATCAATAAGGCTCAGGGTCAATAGGAAATATGCATTGAATATTTAGGTACATTTTCCAAACAGCATTACATTCTTCTTTATGAAACACAATGTTTGGTGTATTTGGGAGAGGTTAACTTGTTTAGAATATGCACCTAGACATAGCTGAATATTTCTTCCTTGATTCCTTCTTTCCTTCCACCTATTCATCCAATCAGCTACCCATTTCTTTATTTGATACATTTATACACATTTATATTAAGCTTCTATTGTTGACCAAGCAGTGAGCTAAGTATTAGAGATATAAAACAGAATAATACAAAACCTGACTTTTGAACTAGAAGGGAAGAAAAAGATGTAAAGCTAAGCTGGAAAATGATGTAACCAAAGCATGAGTAAAGTTAATTGGGAAAATCAGTATGGACAGAAGGGGAAGAACTTACTTATAGAGTCAGACGGATCTGGACTTGAACCTGGCTCTGCCACTAATTAACTCTATGACCTTGGACAAGCTATTTCACTCTGATAAGACTTGTTTTCCTTGCCTTAAAATAGGAATCATGGCGGTATCTACTTCACAGATTTGTAGTGAGGATTTGTGAATGAAATGAGATAATCATGACAAACATTCAGCACAGTGTTCAATACTTAGTAGATACTCAACTTTTCTATTATTAGAATTAGTAATAATGTCTGGGAAAACTTTACAGAAAAGTTAACATTCATCTTGATCCTGAATAATTAATTGGGATTTGCCAGGCAGAAAAAGGGAAAGAACATTGCAAGTAGAGAGAATACCGTGGATAGCCTGGAGTCATGAATGCAAGTTAAGTGATAGGAGATGGTTAGTGTAGTCAGGCAAAGAGTATCCGGGGTGAGGGTTAAGACTGTATGAATAAGGTAGGACAGTTGGAAAAGGACCTTGTATTCCATGGTAAACATCATGCTTTATATAGTGTACAGTGGAATGTAGCATTATTCTACCCAATCCGGAAACAAGGGGACTGAATCTTGGAAGAAGAGTACTAGGAAGCAGTTTCTTAGCTGTTGGTTAGCCTCCTAAGCCCCATAACTTTAAGCTTTGTTGTTCACCTTCAAAATGTCAGCAATTCTCAGATATTTGCAAATTTAGGCCAATATATTTGGCAAAAGACCTCCTTTAGTAGACCTCCTTTTGTGGTTATCTCTGATGGAAATGATAAAGGGCTGAGAATTGGGAATTCTGGAGTCTTCTTATTAAACCATTATGGATAACACCAATGGGATAATGATTGAACAAAATGGTCTCCAAGGGTAATTCTAGTTCTAGGTCATGATTTCAAGTTATGAGGATTCACTAACCACCTAAATTAAGTAATGGGCCCAAGGTCACACAGCACACAGCAGAGCCAGGATTAAACTCTGCTCTTAGGTTTTTTGCTTTGTTTTGTTTTTGGTTTTTTTTGTTGTTGTTGTTGTTGTTTTTAACCCTTATACTGTCTCTGTGCTATTATGTTCAATTACTTTGCCCAGGATAATGATGACATTCTCTGCTTCTTGTCATTTGTAATTTAAAGACTACAATTGTTCTCAAAATCAAACTTAGAATTCAATTTGGGAGCAAGTGGGTTTTGTGGTCTGTTTAATTAAAATTCTAGAACACAGAGTCCTCAGCTTCTTTTTCTTTAGGCTGACGGCTTGCTTTGAAAGGCATCCTGGGATTGAACCCCATTTAAAAGATGAGAGTGTTTATAGCAAAATTTCCCCTGTACTGTAGGCTGGCCTCTAGGCAGGAGGCCCTGGAGAGGAAATTCATTAGCCTCATTGCTCCTCTTGCCACACTCAGGGTGGCCAGATTCCATTATTTTACAGCACACATGAGTGAGAATGAGGAAGTGTGCGCGCGCGCGCGCGTGTGTGTGTGTGTGTGTGTGTGTGTGTGAGAGAGAGAGGGGGAGAGAGAGTGAGAGAGAGAGAGAGAGAGAGAGAGAGAGAGAGAGAGAGAGATTATCAGCCTGTAACGCAGTACATCAACTTTAAGCAAGGATCCTTTCTCTCTTGGAAGTTCGAAGTGCACAGATGACATATTCTGTTTTAAATTGTTATGGAATTTTCAAATACTTTAATACAGTGCTTATTATCAAAAGGCAAAAGGGATGTGCTTAAAAGTAACACCTTATTGGCTTAGAGGCACCTACCTACCTACCTCATTGGCTTTAAAGTGCTTTCTTGTATTGGGTTGTAAATATTATTGGCTTTGAACTCACCCTGAATTATGCAAAGCTTTTGTTCCTCTTTGACTGCCAAAGGTTTCTAAGAGCCCCTTCAGCAGTTCCTTGCTGAGAAGCCACACTGCCAGAGAGACTACAGGTGGCTGTAAAATCTGACTGCCTGAGTGAGGGAATTCAAATCTGTGTCTTACTTAGTAGCCAAGACGGTTGAGTAACTCCACAGCCAGCTGTACATCACTTTTATGGATGACAAGGAACATGTCATCTCAGTAGCATCTGCACAAAGCATCTTCCTGGACCATTCCAGGCTGAGGAAGGTCCAGGTGTGGCTGTGCGTTTGTGTAACACACCACATATATGAGCAAAGCCCAATGCTCCATATATCCTGGGATTTTCTAACACCTCCTCTGTTGTGAACTTGGTACCTCAATCTTTGGAATTCAAGAATCTACTTAAAAGGTAATTTTCTCATACTACGCACTTTGCTCTCCTTCTAATGCTGAATTCACTTCATTATCCAAGCTCTTTAGTCTCTGACTTACAGTAAATAATTGTCCACAGCTGTTGCGAGTTGGTTTACCCTCCAATAAAGGTCAAGATGGCTGACTAAACACCAGAGGAAAAACTAAAATTTGGTGTTTAGACTAACTTACATCTATGTTTATCTCTTTTGTGTTTGTTGTAACTAAATAGGCAAGTTGGGCTGTGGTTAAAGCATGACCAGGCAACCTGGGTGCCATGACTTTCTTTCTAGTTCTGTAACTCTGGCGCATGTGAAATTCTCTCCTTCCTCCTCTGCCTCAGTTTCCCCCACTGTCATACATAGATCAGTATCCAATGGTTTCTCTCTGACTTCTTCAGTGGGGTTAATGGGGATCTGCTTGTCCATAATCCATAAAACTGAATACTGGAAACCAGTTCTTTATAAGCCCGAGAGAGGGCCAATCTATCTCCATTGCTTGACAGACATTTACAAACACAGGACAGCGGAAACATACAATGAAGAGAGAGCTACTCCATGTGAAAGCTTACCTTTCTTTAACACAGAAGCCAAAGAAGCAAAAATCCCCACATCCCAGGAGGAAGTTGGATCCATTGGTGCATTTCCACTTACTGGGGGAACTGGGAGAATAGGGAAGGATTTTGCCACATACATTTCCAGATGGGATTTCTGGGCTTGGCTTGTGGTGGGGCCCACACAGGCTCTCCAGCTGTGTCCTGGGATCTTGAGGGGAAGGCCTAACAGCAGGATGAGGCAAGAGATGTACTCCAGGGATACAAATTTATGAGGTTAAAACCTAATGCAAATACAATTTTCTCTGGAAACACCACCACAAGGAACAAAAAGGTAAGCAGAGATGATTTGTAAGAAAATTTAGTCCATTGCGATTGATGGTTAGGGAAGAAAAGGACACTATAGCAAACTCTAGGCTGAGAACAAAAAACAAGGAACATCTGATGGTTTCTACTAAAGAAGCTCATGACCTCCCATTTGAAACCATTATCACCTCATACCTAGACTACTCCCTGACCTCGATCTCTGCTTTGTTCAATCTCCACTCCCATGATTAGGCTAACTTGGATGCAGAGTAGGAGCATGATATGAAATAGAGTCCATGCTTGGTTCATCGACCTTACATGTCCTGGTATGGGGTTGTATTTGCAAGAAGGATGGGCTGGGGGTGGGGTGGGGGGGAGGTTGTTTTTGTTTTGTTTTTTTTGTTTATTCGTTTTCATCTACCCAGAAAAGGAGACATACTCAAAGTTGCCTTTATGTTAGCAGTGTCCCTATGCATCTACCCTCATGCTTATTACCTCTCTGACCAAAGCTATCTTGTCTTATGAGACTAGCCCCAAATCCTGTTCACTCACTAAGCTTCTTCCTCTGAACTTCCAGACTTTTCTTCCATCTGTGAGACATGGTGGAGGCCAGTGGTTAACAGTTCAATTTCTTAAGTTATGTGTCTAGTTGGAATCCCTACTCTGTCACTTACGTGTGGCTTTGGGCATGGTTTTTTTTGTTGTTTTTTGTTGTTGTTGTTTGTTTGTTTTTAATCTCTCTAAGCTGCAATGTACTCAATTATCAATGAGACAACAATAACACTTCTCTCATAAGATGCTTTTAAGGAGTAAATGATGATGTGGTTGGGTTAGGAGCATGGTGCTTAGCTCAAGGTGAGGCTGAACTGCATATTTATATACTCATTGTTTCTTTCATTAAATAGTTATTGAGCATCTACTACATGCCAGACACTTTCTAAGCTTTGGAGAGCCAATGGCGGGTAAACACAGTAATATCCCTGCCCACCTAGAAGCAAGTGGGGAATAAAGGTTATGTTTCAAATTATGATAATAAAAAATGTAGAACATCAATGGGGACAAGCCCAAAGGCAAGATTTCTGCTATGAGAGCCTGTAGTAGGTTTTGTCTTGCTCAGAGAGGCCAGAAAAGACTTATCTGAGGATAAGATGCTTGAGCTGATATTGGAAAGAGGATGAGTAGGTGTCGACTAGCTGAAGAGGAGAGGGAAAGGTGTTCCAGGCACATGCAAAGGCCTTTGCTGGATGATACCGGAAATCCCCCAGAGAGGGTGGGGGGGGGGCGGGGAACAGAAAGAATAGAATGGGGTGTGGTATGAGACCAGGCTGCAGAGGTCAGAGGAGCAGCCTGGGCAGAGTCTTATAAGCGTTGAGGAAAGAACATAAGATCTTCTTCATAAGATCTCTCTATTTCAGTGAGGAAAATTAATCAGACAATACATGGGGTAGAAGCAGATAGATCTAGGCCTCTAGGTAAAAGATGGCAGTGGGGAAAGAGACAAAAAATGTTGGCGTTTGAGAGTTATTCTTATTTTCCTCTCATCCAAAAAATAATGAGATACTATTTTTCGGTAGGTAACACGATTTTCTATTTCTATTTATTCAAGTCTCCTATCATCGTCTAAAATGCTATGCCCTGTCATTTTAATTAGAGGATAAAATATTTGTAGGTAAGAGTCATTTGCATTTTTTGTATAAGTTGCATGGCATCCTGCTTATAGCAACTGTAAAAGGAATATTTGCTAAGGTATTTTCTAAATTTCATGCACTAGTGAAAGGGAGAATAATATGAATGGCTGAAACCACGAATTCTTGTGGAAGGTGTGATGATAGAAATCTTTGTCTCTGTGTTGCAGAGGAACCATGCAAAACCAGTAAGGGGGAAAAAAAATTCTCAATTACCCCACCTGGACAAGGAGGAGGACTTCTTGTCTTACCTGAAAGGAGTGAGTAAAACCAGCATAACGCTCTTACTCTCCCAGGGTACTTGCAATGAAAGACAGGATCTAAGTGACCTTCATGTATGCTCTACATGCAGAGGTTGGTGTTATTACTTACTGAAACAACACTAAGTAACCGAGCACATTCTTTTTTCTTATTTTCTTCTCAACTTCAATCTTTTACTTTACTGTTCTTTGTTTTCAGGGAAAAGCAGCAGCTGAAATCCCAACTCAAGGTGACTTAAACCAGAAGGAAATTACTCTCTTAAATAGTAGGTGGTCTAGAATCTTACGGTTTTCAAGGAAGGTCCAGAAACTCAACTACGTCATCAAGAATGAGATTCTTTCCCACTCCATTTTGCACAATACTAGCCTCAAACCAAAGCTGGTTCCCTTAATTCATAAGGTAAGAAGGGTAGCCCAGGCAGGAACTTGTCGACATAGAAGAGAAAACTCGAGAGCATCAAATACAGTAACATGCTCCCTTACTCGTCTCCTTTAGAAGAAATGGAAAACTCCCCATGCTGTAAAGTCATTTCCTTCAGCCTGATGGGGCCAAAAAAGGTCACATGCCTGTTTCCTGACCAATCACGATCTCCATGAAAAATGCCATACACTGATTTGCTTAGAGTGAAATTCTACCCCTGGGGATAGAGAAGCTTCCTGAACAAAATTGGGTGTGCATTCACAAGTAGAAAAGGGAGAAAGGTGTTGGAAAGGCAACTGAGTGTGCCTTCCTAGTATGAGCTGCTTTCTAGAAAAAACAAGATGACTTTATAACTCATTCAAGTTCCACTTCATTTATCCATCCATTCGTCCACTCACTCGATGAATATTTATTGGGTGCTTACTCTGAACCGGGCTCTAGGCAAGCTTATTGAGGCACCTCAAGAATTTTTCAAATACCTCTGCACATATTTTTCATTCACTTGCCACATATGGAGGCAAGTAGCCATATAAAGAGACAGATGTACTCACATGGCACATTTTTAAAAACCCATGCTCCTAACACTCAGTTCTCACATTCAGATCTTCATAAATCTGGATTCCAAGGGGACCAGGTCACGATATCATTTTGGGCCATTGTCAAGGAGGATTTACGATGGCTGTTTGCATGACCCAACCATATGCTGTGGCTGGGGAAATACTCTGGTTAGCGTGATTTGACGTATGTATTGATGACAAAGAAAGTTACACCACACCGCAGGAAAAAAACAACATGAAAACACTCCCCAATTTATCAGTGAACTGCCTGTAGAAATAATGACCTTCTTGGTAAAATCAAGAGATGATTAAAAATAATTAATGATACTTCTTGAAAAAGACATAACAATCAGAGGATCTGGAAGCCAGCTGTTGAAACATTTCTTGAGAAGGTATATTTTATTGGCTCTGTGAAATGTGTGCCTTTAGCCCTATAGTAAAAGGCCAGGAAAGGCTGACCTGACCTAGAGATAATGCTGGTTTTCTGTTCTTATATCTTTTCAGCACAAAGCCCAAGTCTGGGGAAACCAGGCGTGATTTTTCTGAACTGACTTGATCTTTTCCCATGCATGACGTGAGAAATCTGCGCATCTTACCTGATGCTCTGAGATAATGGGATCCCCTATCTTCACACACACACCATTCACTCGATTTCCTAAATGAAACAAGAAAAAGAAGGAGGAAGAATGCATTGAGCCTTGGTTTCCTCATCTCTCGAGTAGAGATAATACTACCTATATCAAGTAGATGGATTTGAGATTAAACACAATACTATATACATAAAATGTCAAAAGGGCAAGGACCGGGGAGAGAAGTTAACTACAAAACAGCAGCATAAGGGAATTTTTTAGAGTGGTGAAACTGTATCTTCATAGTGTTGGTGGTTACATAGCTGTATACTAGTCCATTACATTAAAAAGAGTGAATTTTAATTAATATATATGTATACATGTGTGTGTGTATATATACACATATGTGTGTGTATACACATATAATAAAGTACCTAGACACATTTTTTAATTAGTAAATCCCTAAGTGCCAGGCTAGGTATTCCACAATAATAATTTTAAAAATACAGTCCTTAGCTTCAGAGAGGTAATAGCTTGGGAGAAAAGACATATAAAAAAAGTTAACTTCCTCACCACTTCTCTAAAAGATCTCTTCACATATGCTCTGCTCTCTGATTCTCAGATTTGTCATGCGCCTGTTCCCTCTGAACAAGGCCTCCTTCCCAGACTCAAGTACAAGCTCCCTCTTGGTGCTCTTCAGCACCTTCCACCTATAATTCTGCTTACATGCCTGGTGCTTTCATGGATTATGAGTTGGTGAGGGTGAGAACTCTGAGTCTTGTTTGTTCTTGTACCCCAGCACTCATGACAGTGCCTGGATGATAAATGCATAATAAGGATGACAGTGCATGATAAAGAATAGAGAAATGTTTTTTAGTAGGTGGCAGGTGGATAGATGATGGAGAGGTTATGAGTAAAGAATAAATAAGGCTCACCCTGACATCCCAACTTAGTCACAGTTCTTTACCTTGACAAGTAACAGGAGTCAGCTTGAGCAGGCTTAAGCAAAATAGAGAATTTACTGAAAGGACATAGAAAAACTCTGAAATTCAAAAATCGCTGGGCTTCATGAGAAACTAGAATCAGCAACAGGATAGCGTTCAGAAACCCAGACAAAATTTTTCTCCATGTCTAATCTCCTTCCCCCACCCCCTCCCCACCCCCCCCCCCCCATGGATCCACTTCATTCTTCTCTCTGCTCCAACTTCATTCTCTCTGTTCTACATGCATGTGTTGGAAAAGGTCACCCAAAAACTAGTTGTCTCTTTCCCTTGAAAGGAAATAGTCCAGACTAACTGGCTCTCTGTAAATCTCAATGCTGAAATCCTAGAAGGAAGAATTGTATTGTTTCACTTAGGTCTCTATTTCTACCTGCACATCGAACAACTCTGATCAGGGCATAGGGGCCCATAGCAAACACGTGACTGTTAAGGTTGACCCAGTTCTTAGAGAATAAGTGTTTTGGGGTTGAGCCAACACTCCATTTGGTGACTGTTACTATGGTACACAGACTCCTTAGGCGACCCCCATGATTCTTATCTCTTGGTGTTAATGAACTTGAATGTGGGCAGTGGCTGTGACATGCTTTTAGCCAATAGAATACAACAAAAATGACAGGGCATATGTGATTACGTGTATATGATTATGTAATATAAAATTTTAGCATCCATCTTGCAGCAGTATCTCCCTTTATTGCTCTGAGGTCACGGGTGGTCATGTTGGAAGACCCTACATGCCAAGGAACTGAGGGTGACCTCTGGTAAATGGCTATCAAAAAACTTGAGTCCTCAGTCCTTTGGCAATAATACACTAAATTCTGTCAACAACCTAAATGAGCTAGAAAACAGATTCTTTCCAGTCAAGCCTCAAATGAGATGACAGCCCCAGCCAATACTTTGATTGCAGCCTTGTGAGATCTTAAGTGGAGAACCCAGCCAAGCCCTGCCTGGAATTCTGACCCACAGAAATTGCAAGATGATAAATGTGTGTTGTTTTGAGCTGCTAAGTTCCTGGTGATACTGTTACACAGCAATAGAATACTAATAAAACCGTACACTATTTTTAAATTAAAAATACAAAAAAAAGGTTCACAGGCTCTCAGTACAAACTCATAAAGTAAGTTTTGATTAGAGCCCTACTGTTCCAGGCAGTCAAGGAATGGCACAGTAGCCATGCCTGACAGTCAGTTGAAGGGATGCCCTGAGCCTTAGGCAGGATGTCCCCATTTGCATAGTGGAAGAGGTTTAACTGTGATCCTCAGCCCCTGCCAGGATTCTGACATGTTCTGCTGGGAAACTTGCTCTCAGAAGATTGAGTGGTAAGCTCACCTAGGGTCTTGGAGATATCATATTTAAGATGCCAACCTCAAGAGTTCAAAATGGTAGGGAGCTCAGAAGCAGCAGGCAGGTGGCCCAGGGAGGAATGTGGAAAGAGCTGTAAGAAAAGGTGAGGCGGGCTGCCTGGAAACTTCTGTTCTGGAGCTGTCTGCCATGTAGCTTTACACTGCCTGAACTAATTGTGGTCTCAAAGATACTGATTTTCAATGCTGCTAAGTTGGGAGTAGGGGTTTTAGATGGTATATATGCCCACTTCAGGGAAAGAGCCCTCATCTCTTATGCCCAACTTTAGTTACCACAGGTGGCTGATGTACTGAGCAGGAGACAGCTGGTTTCCTTTACATAGAGTAGGGAGCAACTATAATGCTGTAAATATCGACTCTATTGTCCCAGACTTTCCTGATCAAAATTGCCTGTAATGCTTGTTTTAAAATTTCAAATGTCCAGGCCTCTCCCCTAAGATTTCTGGTTTAGCAGGTCTAGGTCGGATCCAGGAATAAGTAATTTCAGTTTTTGTGACGCGTCATCAGGACAGTCTGGGAAACCTCTGTAGCTAGTGTTTGTGGACTTTGCCCTGCACGCCGATAGTTCTGACCACAGGTCAGGTAGCCACTGTCGTCCAAGACTGCAAAATGATGCTCATCCAAGATGCCCCTCCTGAGTACTGCACAGAAGGCTCAGAGAATTCATGATGCAAAAGATTCCGTTGATGCATTTCCCAAACGGACAGGATTGGGAATCTGCCCTAACCATCCACGCACTCGAGGAACCCTCAGGGAGCTGGTTTTCTAGTAAGACTCTGGAAAATTGAAAACATACAGCAAAATTGGTGCTCACGGACAGAATGCACCTGAATTGTCATTGTGTGTCGGGGGGAGGGGGAGTTGGCAGGGGGGTTGGTCAGCTAAAGCCCTCACTCTTCCTCCCCCATTTGTCCTCATTTATTCCGGACCAGGCTGCCCAGTCAGTCTGGCTCCTGTCTTTGCTTTAGTTTTCTGTTCTTCCTTGTCAATCATCTACCGCTCCCCTCTGAAATGCCACCACTAACAAGTCCATCTACTCACACAGAGGCAGCCTGCTTCAAGTCCAAGTGACACCTCCATTGGAAAGTGCTGGCAGAAGCAGCCTCACCTCTCCTTGGTGTACACATAGAACCACAAGCAGGGAAATGAGCCCACTGTGGTCTTATAGGACAGTGGTGGAGCATGCCTGATTTTCAGGAAAAGCTCTTTTGGCTTCTGAGCTATATTCTACCTGGTTTTGCCCCTTCATCTCTGGCCAGTCCTGTTGGCTGCTGGCTGTGGCCCTCCTGAGACTAGCCCGGCCCTGAGACATTCTTTGCCGTAGGGGAATGGCCAAGGACAGGCAGGAACTGGCAACCCCTATTGAACAAATGGGCCAAGCACAGCTTCTGGCAAACAGGTGCTCCAGACTCCATAAAAGCACATGTTGTTTGGTCTCTAAGGAGCATGGCTCACACAAACACAATTAATGAGTCAAAAGTAATAAAAAGGAATAGAGTTTCTTTACTCTTGTCTTTCAAAAACAAGAAAGAAAATGCTAGTTTCTGAAATATTTACTGCAATCTCACTTCTTATGTTCTACCTTCCCCAGACCCTGCAGCTACATGAGAACCACCCCAGCCCTCAACACACGCCCAAACACACTCTCACAAAACACACACACGGGTAGACACGACATGCACCTGTGCATACACCCCTTCTGTGTTCTAAGGATGGCACCTTCCCTCCTCCTCTTCCCCCTACACTGAGTGTTTTAGTATGATGACTACTCAGTCTTGACCACCCTCTAAGTCAAAATTTGTCCTTATAGAGTGTGTCCGAGGAGCAGAAATGCAGGGTCCACCATAGGATTCTCTCCTCGGAGCTGATCTATAATTGCTCGTCAGTCTGTTTATTTTATTACATGAGCTATTGTAAGAGTAAGGTGAGAAATCATGTGTAGCCAGCTGCTTAAAGATGCGACTTTCCAATACCCTAGAGCTATGAAAACTAAAACTGTTCCCTTTCACCCCCCACTAGACTGTGAGCTCCGTGGCAAGTGCCCATGTCTCTCAGCATCTAAATTATGTCTCACTCTTTGCATAAAATCTCCCAAAGGATTTATTTATTGGATATTTATTATGTACAGGCAGGTAATTTATATGAATTAATTAATTCTTGCTCATTAATGAAGAATACAAGTTTTAATATAATAATAATAATAGCACAAATACTTATCTAGTCATTAATGAGCACTGTTCTGAGTTTTTAACAAACATTTAATCTTTATAGTGATGCCATCAGGAAGATCCCATCTATTTTCTGCAGAAATATGTCACACAGTCCATCAGTGGTAGATATCAGGTGAAAACCTAGGGTGGCCTACCTTTTATTCTTTTATCTTTTTATCTAGCAAAACTTGCCACTGTATTTTCATTGAAATCCAGAAAACCAGAAAATTGTTTTGGCAGTTCATTTCTTCTAAGAAAGTACAACTTCTGTGTAAAACCAGTTCCCAATGACATTGTCACTCTACGATACATCTTCCCAAATCTGCAGATCATCAAGAGAATTAGATTTAAATGTCAGATTACATCCTGTTTAATATTCGGCCTTCCCTAAAGACACATAAAACTAAAATCTTTGTAGACTGCTTTGTTATTTTCCAAAGCATTTTCCAGACTCTTTATTCTCTCCAGCCTTCAAAGTCCTGCATTAGACCTTCTTCCATAAGGACATAGGCTATGGTTCAACACATGTGGTCTCCAGCCCACCTTTGCTGGACAGGGTCCCCCAGGCATTCTCTGTAACAGATGGATCTCCGAAGGGTTGAAACTCAAGTGTGGAAAACTAAGGCTCTGAAAGGTACAGTTCATGAAGTGGGTGCTGCTATGAGCAAATGTGTGTCCCCCAAACTCTGAATCACTGGTCAAGGGATGTAAGTTGAGCTCAAATTAAAGAAGTCTTGTTTTGCATTTTGAGGAGTAAATTCTTACCTTCCTATCCTTGAAGGTGGTACAGATTAAAATCTCCATTGTTTCAAATTAAACTCTAAATTGCTTTAAAACTATATTTTCTAAATAACAAATTCTCAGTGAGTTACATATAAAGCAGGAGGTGCTAAAAATCAAACTGGCATCTTTGTAAATCTTTGACTCTTTTTGGTCGATGTGAAAAAGATAGCCGACTTTAGCAGACATGATTTTGGTAAAAGTTTTCTGGTCCAGAGAATTGTCTTCCCCTTGAGTAAAATTTCAATGATACCCTATTTGCATATAACTGATAAATACCATGTCCTCATAAATTAAAATATAAAATACTATTATTAGTAAATCAGAGTAACTGATTTTAATAAGATATGTTATATATGAATAGTCTGGGAGCTACAATAGATCTATATAACTTTTCCACTCAGATGTAAGAGCCATATAAAGCAAGAGAGCTCTAGTAAGCTCCAAAGCATGGTTTTTATTAGTATTTCCTATGTCTGTGTTGTACAAGGAAAATATAACTATGCATACAAATCATATTGCATTGACTTAAAAATATTTCTTGCTTTTAGAAAAGTCCAAATTAAAACAAAACAAAAAATAAAAATGAATTAACAGATAATTTCCTCAGCCAGAAATGGATTCTACCCTATTTTTATTAGTCGGTATGTGTTTTAATAAAGTATCTTAAATTACCAGCACTATTAAGATGTCCTATTATGTCTCTGTGATATTACCTTCAAGGATCCAGCTTCATGGACATGAGACTTTAATATTTTACGATTCAGAGATCCTAAATACATTTTTTTTTCCCTAAAAGCAACCAAAAAAAGCACAGACTTTTAAAAAGTTAAATACAAATATAAGGGCTCCCGTGGGATATCATATTTTAAAGCAACCCATGAGAGATTTTTCTGTAATGGCAATAATCAGTTCCTGACATATGTGTTTGAAAAAAAAAAAAAAGCTCATCTTGTAGTGAAAATAAGCTTAATTTAAAAAATAGAAGTCCTTCTCAAGCTGTGTACTTTAGGTGTTTTGAATACGAAATACTTTTTTTTTTTCTTACATCTTTGGTAGTACAATCTATTAAAACATTGCTTTCAATGTCTCAGGAGGAAAACTTTCTCCTTAATTCCAATGATCATTCTGTTAAAGCTCAGTGTTTGCTGGGGAAAGTTAAAGATTTTTCGAAAACTCCACCTGTTTGGTTCCCATGGTACAGGCACCTATGTCTGTGTGTCTGCTGGAATCCACAGACGACAGGCTCAGAACTGAACATGGCGAGACTGTCTACTTCCTACAGGCTGATTACAGTTGCCTTAGTGAAATTTAGTTCTACTCTTAATTTTCTTCCTCACCTGGAGCCCAACATGTATCCTGTTTCCGATTTTGCCAAACCAATTTGGAAGAATATTGAAGACATCCACACAGTTTGATTATTTTTGACGGTTCTTAGGAAACCCGAGACAAGTATGATGAGAAATACCAGCACCTGAATAAAGGGAAGACTCAGATGAAGGGAAGACTGGGTGCTCCCCCTCAAATCTCTAAAACTGTGGCAGTGTTAACTCCATTAGTAGTGAGGCAGGTCGCCAATCCGTGCAAACATTCGCCCTGCCTGGCCTCTCAGTGAGGAAATTTCTCCCTCTTAATGGGTATTTCCACAAACTCAAGACCCATCCTCAGGCTTAATTTTCTATCCTAAATTGATGTCTAAAAGTAGAGGACAGATGCAGGGGACCTCTTGAGGTTTCTTTCAGCTTCTGAGTCTTTCAGCGTGGAGTTTAAATTATTTTTTTCTTGAGTGAATTTGCGTATTTCTCTACTATTAAATGTATGAGTTAGAGAAGAGTTAATGGTCCTGGGGTTTATTACTCTCCTTCCTCTTTTAAGAAATACCCTGTAGTTCCCTCAAGGGCAGGGGTAATACTTCATTCCTCTCAGGATCTGCACAAAGCAGAGGTTCATCATATTCTGAAGTGATTTGAAATCGCATGTTTTGATCACTTGGTAGTTAAGTTTCTTAACCAACATGAGATACCCAAAGAGTGCTAAGGAGTTAGTGTTTAAAATAGAAGAACATTTTTAAATGATACAGACTTATGGATCCTGGCACAGATATGTAAGATATAATCTCAAAGAGGAAAAAAATGTGGAACAACACTTATAATATGATACCACTTACGTTGTTTAAAAGAGAAAGCAACCCCCAAACTAGTTGTTTCCTTAGACATGTATCTCTGAATGCAAATGCATAGAAAAACAACAACGAAAGAAAGGCTACACAACACAACAACGGTGGTGACCTCTAGGAAGAGGGTAGAGTGAAGAGAAGGGATTTGACATTATTTGACATGTTTGTATTTATAACAAGCAAACTTTATTAATTCAGTACTTGTGTTCTTGAAAATAAGCAAAAGTGTAGAAGATCAAACAAATTTCAAGTTACCCAGGGAATTCAGACAGAGAAAATAAGCAGATAGATCAAAGTTGCACAGCTCATAAAAAAGAGGTAGAAATACACAAAATGCCCCTTAAAATGAAATTAGAGCAGTGTGGAAAGGATAATGTCAGGGCGCTTTTCACACGCATGCTATTTAAATGTATTCTGGAAAGTGATATAAATTAGCAAAAGTCACCCTAATGTGCACCAAATGTGGAAGCAGAGCCATTCAGAAGAGCTATTTGTTAAAAAACAAATCTTTAAGAAACATGTTTTAACATGGAAGTTAATAAATAAATATATATTTACATGGAAAATAATTTTTATTATTTTTATAAATTTCTCTTTAGGGATAGATGGGTAAAATATATTTAGGTTATAAAAGAAAAATTCAATTTAAATTTTTAAAATATTTTGATGCTAATAGTTTTTGTGGGGATTTAAAAATTATCTAAATATTTGATTAAAGTCTCCTCACATGGATGTTTAACAAAATATTTATGAGGAAAATTTTCATCTTGGTTGAAAACGGAATATTTCCACTCAGCTTATCGTTCTCTCTTTTTCTCTATTATTTTGTTTAATTAACATAATTTTATTATAAAACATTTGAGGGTCACTATTGAAAATCAGAAGGTAAAAAAACAGAAAGTAAAGAAACTTAAAATACTCATAATTTAACCGGCAATATTAACCTTGGATTATATTTTGCTGACCTGGTTCTGCATATATGTATCTACATTACAAAAAAAAAAAATGATACTATTTTCAAAAGTCTTTTAAACCTAATGTATTGGAATATTTTTCATGCTAATAAATCATAAACTATTTTTAAACTTGAGGACAAAACGTCTCCTCCTCATCAAAGTACTCTCATCAAGAATTCACTCGATAAAAAACAATGATTGTTTTGAACAATCACATCACTTGTGAATGTTCATTTTAGAAAGCATTCTCAAAGCACTTTTTTCTGCCTCTCAGTATTTTCTATTTTCAAAAGGCTTGTGTGTTTTTTGTTCTCTTTACGAAAGCAGTCACACCACATTAGTTCTCAGCTATAGTCCAGCACCAAGCACAACACCCAGCTCATAGTAAGTGCTTAACAGGAGCTTGCTGAGTGAATACTACACCATGGCCTCTCTGGCTTGAGCAAGCACAGAGTGGAGAGTTGTGGAAAGAGATGAACATGTACTCAGACTAGCACGCACTTCTAGTCAGGTTAATTTACGTAAACAGACCCAGATTCTTTCTCTAAACTGAATCCATACACTTGGTTGAATTATATTAAACCTCTATCTTCAAACTGTGAGGCAAATTAACAAAACAAAATAAGGTAATGTAAAAAAGCAACTACAACAGCCATTAGTTGAGCTGAAAAGAAAAGCCAAAACCAAAATTAATAGCTATTGATTTGTTTTTTTAAGTTCTTTCAGTGAAGGGGAAAATTCAGTCAACAGTTTTATATTATCTGAATAACCAGATGATGGCATTTTAATCATTTCTCAACCAGATTTTTCTATGTATATAGAAAATATTAGGGGTACGTCTTTGCAGTTTGTTTTTTATTAATTGCTTTCCTTATTTTATAAAAAGGACTAATAGGAAGGCCCCCTAGTGGCCAGTTACTGATTACTTTTCTAATTGATCTGGCACATCCAATATCCTTAACTTAAAACAGTTCCGCGTAAGGCTGCATTTCTATTTAAGCATGATAGTCAGAAGTACTAAAAAACAGCTTTTCTCACATATAGCTATAGGTCCTACATTTCAAAATTTGCTCTCTTCTAATAATTCTTTGTCTTTTTCATATTTACAAATGTAAGTATTCTTATATAAAGTGAAGGGAGAACAAAACCGTATTTCTATCTCCCGACTACTAGCTCATTTGAAGGTTTTGCTTTTTCTTAACCATTTTTTCCCCAGAAACATTCAACCAAAGAACTTGTCATTATATATTACTACACATTTCACATTGGAGTGTCTTTATTATCAATTTTTCTCCAACTTGAGTTTGCCTCAGTAGAATAGTAGCATAGTTTTAAGTTGATATATTTGGAAATGATTTATTTTTGAAATATAAGTTTAAAAGAATAATTGACTCCATTTTCAAAAAATTTTAAACTAAAACATTATTTGAGTAGTGTTGGGTGATTGTGATATCACCAGGAATTATATAAATGACAGAATTTGTATCTCAAATCTTAAAAGTGAAATGATAATTAAATCTGTATTTTTCTGAAAATAGGACTTTTTCATTTTGAAAAATGATGTTAAATTGTATACATTTAAATAGCTTTCATTAAATATTTATTCTTCTAAAACCCATTCTCTTAAAAATAAAATGTAATATCTGAAGTCTTTCTTGCGATGATAGAATATTACATTTTCTACATTAAATGGATACACTTTAATCATCCTTTTAAAGGAAGTACTAAAAACAAAACACAGAACTCAGTAGACTCTACCTTTGTATAAAGTAATTCTTCTTTCAAGATTCACATACATTTCATCCACAAACTAATCCAAGTCCATGGCATTTCAGTACATGTAGACGCAAATAAAAGACGGTGATGAAAAATAAGTGACTGATGAAATTTATTTTGTGATTCTGGTACTCTTCCATCAGTTTATATAGTTTCTTTTCACTAATCTTTATTATCTCATTTCATTGTACTCCTTTCAATAGATGAGTGACTTTGATCATTTTTCAGAAACGAAAACACACGTATGCCATGTGTATTCATATTTTTCTGAAGGCTTTTGTACAGAACTATGCAAAATAAGATGCATCTTTCTCTTTCCAAAACAAAGCTTGTATTTCATTGCTGAATTTTTGTACATCGTGATTTCCAGCAGCTTCTTCTTATGTTATCATTAGTGGAAGAGTAGAATAGGAAGGTAATTCTGACCATGTAAATTATTGTTAGCAAGATTGTTCATGTACACAAAAAACAGACTTCTCGATTCAGGTACTTCAGTTACTTCCCAAGTTATACTGAAAGCCGATATTATATACTTTAAATGGGGACAATTTACAGATCATTTGTGGCTCAATTAAGGCAAGAACCAAAAATATCTCTTTAAATGTCCCTTGAACTCAACTAGGTCGTGTCTGCCACCTCCCTTTGTACTTTCGTAGGAGATAAAAGATTACTATGAAATAGTACTGCTTCATTTTAACAATTTTACTTGGGGCTTTAGCTGTGCAAGAAGTGGAAAATTTTAAACACACTGACTAAACAGATTAAAGAGGCGGCCTCTGTGTGTCCTTTGTGTGGGATGAACGGTCAGGTCTTACACACATTCAGTCCCCTACCTTCCCCCAGCCAGACAGCAGCCACCACATTATGCTACATGTGTAGACAACAGGCCTTGATGTTTTCTCTGTTAGAATATATAATCACCCAGGTTAGAAGTGGAAAATGGGAGCCTCCGATCATAAGCTCATAAAAGGCAATTTCAGTGTCAGAATGGTGGACTGAATAAATATAGAAAGGATTTATTATGAAGTTCTGTAACGATGTTGGCACCAGCAGCACACTGCTGGGCTATATTCTATCGCCAAAATCCAGCAACTAGCACAAACATTGAACCTCTGTGTTCTCAGTGACAATAACGAGAGTGGCTTGATGAGTGGCTGGCATGGCCACAAAAGACACATGCTGGCATGTTTCGGAACATAAATGATAGATCTGATGCTGGGAGTTTATAATTATTTAATCAAACCCAGACTGCAGAACCTGCAGGGACATCGTGTGTCCTCACAAGAGTGGAAAAAGGACAGAATTCAAATGTTGACAAACTCTAGGGGGACCACAAAAAGCAAGGGCTGTTTGGGTGTGTGCTTTCCCTTGCCAGCCAGGGCTCATCTCAGGTCATTTTCTCTGGCCGATGTCATCCCCCCTGGTTTGGGCATGAGGAAGTGAGTTACCGGCTATCCTCTGATGTGCTGATAGAAGTGGAATCAATTATATTTCCTTTCATAGAATGAAACTTATGTCCTTCTCTAAACAGGAAATCACTCGTTTGATCCAACTCTTGAGAGAGAGAGGAGAAGAGAAGAGAAGAGAAGAGAAGAGAAGAGAAGAGAAGAGAAGAGAAGAGAAGAGAAGAGAAGAGAAGAGAAGAGAAGAGAAGAGAAGGAGGGAGGGCCAGCGAAAGGACTTGTGTTAGCTACTTTCTTTATGTATACACCGTCTTAATCCTGGAAGAATAAAAAGTTCTACCCACACTTAACCCTCACATCAATGTCTGGAAAGTAAGATGATGGGTGTGACATGGTCATGAAACGTCCCATGACACTGGGTGTTTGGAGACCAGGGCCTGGGATGTAACCGGACGTTGCACTTCACATCGGCTTTTAATTCCATCACATCTTGATGAGGAAAGTAAGGGGGGTGCGGTGAGGAAGCTTTCACAAGCAATGATTGTGTGTTTTAGTGGAAAGAGAACAAATCATTAAATTAAATTAGCATTGCATTTCATTCCTAGCCCCTAAGAGATTTGGAGATTTAAATAAGGTGCTCTCTTAGATTTAATTGCTACATGTAAACTTTAAGTTTCTATTTTAAAGCCCCAAGAAATATACTGATGATGTCATGAAGATATAGGTTTTTTGTTCTTTTTTTTTTTTTAAAGGATATTGAGTTAAAGCAATTGGCATTATGGAAAATGAATTCAATATGATCTTGATATAGCTTATCAAAGTGTTAATTCCTAAAGCTTACCCCAATAGAAACCTTCCATTCTGGATATCAAATTCTTCATTCTACCTTCCCACTCCCCATTCTGTTATTCAATCTTTCTGTACAGAAATGCTGCAGGGAGTGGATGCTACCAGCAAAGCAGACTATAATTTGTCCCTACCCTTTCTGAATTGGAATCCTATGTACAATGTTCAAATCACGAATACCATATAACTTTTAAATTACCAACTAGACATTTTTGTCTAAATATGATGTTTTCTTCTTTATTAAGTAGCTGTAAAAATTATACAAGTGGCACGTGAGTCCATTATTATTGCAAATGAAGTAGAAAAAGAAGTGAGAGCCCTCCCCGCTCCCCCACACTTCACTGCTCACAATCCCAGATTCTACTCCTTAACCCCAGAGGTAAACATCAGTAAAAGATTGGGTGTGTAAATTTCCTCCCCCATATGCTCTTTGTAAGGAACAAACTTCAGAAACAAAGTATGGAAAATATTTAACCTTCCGCCACGATTATTAGGTTTTGATGTTTAAGAGGGAAAAATGCCCAAACTCATAAAAGCGGAAAATCCCCAAACGATTTGGTAAGATATGCATTGTAGGTTTCTTCCTTCTGAAAAGTCCTCCAAAGGCTTGACAGACATACTTTCAAACACATGTAAAGACATCTCTACTTTTAGAAAATAAACTAAAAATGAGGTCAACTCTTTAAAAGAAAATACAGAACCTTTTATCAGTTTCCAAAAGGGGGAAAAAGAGTTAGGAGGAAAAAAATTAAACCATATTTCAACCAGTCATATCTTATGTTCAACCAGTTTTGTTTTTTACTTTTTGCTGTATACTGGCATCATTCTTAAAAAATTTTGTGAGTTTGAGTATTTTAACCCAGTCTCTTCCATGATATAAATGTACATTTAGAAAATTGTGGCTCGTTTTTAATCAGCATTTTAGCAGGATAATCGTCTTCTCTTTACTCTTTCTCCATATACCTCTAGTAATGCTAAAATAGTTTATACAGAATCTATAATTAAACAAAGACATGGACTTACTTTAAAGGTTGCAGTTAACTCTTTAATTTTGTTTTATAAATGAATTAAGAGGAATTCAAGCTAGCAGAAGAGGTTGGGATAGTGGTGATGAACAGTCAGCTTATATATACAACGATCAAGCACAGATGTTAAAATGATGCCGAGAATCTTACATCTTCCTTTTCTTGCCCTCTGAAGATGCCTGGGAATTTCCATGCTCATGTTACAAGGATGTTCCTTGACTAATAACTCATTGTTTACAGTTACTAGCCTTTGCTGAATTTCTTTAAGGACATTAATTATCAAGGGTGCCATTTTCTATTACCTGTCTGAGTAAGCTCAGAAACAGAACAACATTTTAAGTACACCTTTAGGCTATGCTTTGTCTTTACATTATGCTAAATTCGGAAAACAAAAGACAAAAACCAAACTGAAAAATCACCAAGCCATTAGCATGGCACCATCTAGTCAATGGACTCAGCCAAAGGATTGAATGCTCACATTTTATTTGCTTTTTAATTGAGGTCCTTGTAAAGAGAGAGAGTGGGGAGGGGGGGGCAAGAGCTTAGTAGCAAGAAGACATATACTAATTCTACTTCAGAGGGTGCTGTGAGTGAAATGAAATATCTAGTCCCTGACTTTGAGGAATAATAGCCTCATACAGAAGATTTGACCAACTGCATAAGATTAAAGGATAATTATAATTACAAAGGATATTATAAAGGTCCAAAGAAGCTACATGTCAGAAAGAATTTCTATGTTGTTTTTTTCTATGTTGTACTCTTTCTTTTGTAGGGAGATGAAATTGAGTGATAGTTTGGTGACCTGCAGTTCAACCAGTATTTCATCCCTAATGTTAAAGTTTGTTCTAAATAAGTTCATTAAAATCATTTCTCCAGCAAATATTTATTGAGCAATTACAATGTTCCAGCACTGTATTGGTGATGGAGTGACAACAGACAATAGGACAGGTGCTGCTTTAAGGATGGCAGAGTATTATAAAAATTTATAAATAAAGGGGAAGTATAGAGATGGAGAGAGCTTACTCACCAGGTTTGGGAGGCAGGACGTAACAGAGGAGGTGACTTAGAGATGGTAATAAGGACAATGACTCTTAGAGATGAGCAGGAATTAGCAAGGGAAGGGGCGGGGAGGAGCCAAGTAGGACAAGTATAGAGGAAGTCCAATATTCACTTCAGTGGGAAATAATATCGCAGTGGAGTTATAAGTGGTACTTCTTTATCCTTTTCTGGAAATCCTGAATGTGAATGTCACTTGCACATGCATTCACTGAGTAGGTGTAAATTCTCCACGGGCAGGGATTGCTCCAGGGCAAGTCATTGTCATAACTCCAGCTCAGACAACCTCATCTGGCTCTGAGTAGATGGATAAATGTGCATGTCAGCATTCATTCACAGAATGCAGTCAGAATATGATTCATTGTTGTTAAGTTTGCCAAAGCAAAGGGAAACAATTTGCTAGACTCTTCTATTCCTAGTACCAAAGGAAGTAATTAAAAATCTCTATTGGAAGGAGTATCTCTTTTTGGCCTTGATCATGTCACGTTACCTGAAAGACCTTGACTTTCTGGAGATTCTCAGAGGCCACGTAAGAGTGTTCAGCCATCCCAGCAGTCCTGACTTGTGAGGGTGAGCACACTTTGGAGGTAACAGTGGCTCCTTAATAGTACTGGGTTTCTCCACAAATGAGATGGAATTTTCCAAAAGGATAAAACATATTTCTGTAAAATTCTTCTAAATGTGACTTCCTTCTTTATTCAAAACTTGTTGGTTTCATATCCAAGGAGAAAACATCTCTGCTGCCTACTCTCCAGTACTTTAAGAGTTAAAGTGTCATTTATGGCCTCAAATCAATCTCATAAAGTTAAACATAAGCCTAGACAATACCCCTTTAGCATCATTAATGCAAATAATTGACTTAGAGCTGAGTTTTCTTTAAATTAAAAGAGAGCCTAGTGGGTCATCCCAATAGAAGATCCCTAGCTTTCTGTCAAAACTACAACCTATCTCATTACAGAAGACTTCTAAAAGAACAGCAAAGACCTTCAACTATTATAGTATGGCCCTTCCCAAAGGCTTCCAGTAGAAGTTCTGTACAATTCCAGTCATGAGAAAAAGGGGGAAGAAAACTAGAAAATGAGGGCTGAGGACTAAGCAGGGGATGGAAAATGGATGTCAGCTCTAATTGATTAATGGCAGCTGCTAGAGCTCCGGGTTGGAAAGATTGAAAAGTTGCATGTGGGGTCATTGGAAAGGGCACCATTATTGATTGTCAGTGTCTGCCTTAGGTGTAGAAAAAGATGTAGGTCCAGAGACAATGACTTGCTTTAACTGAGAGTTGCTAACATCCATCTAGCTCAAACTTTCTGTGAGTCTCTATAGACAAACACTTTATTTGGAAATAATTTATAATTTTTCAACGATGTAAAGATATAAAAGACTACAGACTCTAGAGAGATTATAAATTAAGTGACATGATATTTAGCAAATGGCTGGTATGGAGACATTTAGGGATCATTTATTCGTACACTTTATAATTGAGTATTATAACTATCCGTGCTAAGATAATCATACACATATGGACCAGCAGTTTAGAATGAGGGGAAAATAATAATAATAGTGGCCATAATAAGTAGCAATAACAGCAACAACAGGTAACATTCATTGAGCATCAATTAGGTACCAAGTCCTCTTTTGTATTTTTTTTCAATTATCTTCAAAGTAGTTTACTTAGTTTCCTTTCCCCCATACTCCTTTCTATTGTCTTGACATTTTTTCCTTATTTTTTATTCATTTGATGTAATTTACATAACTTCTAATTTTACATATTTGACCCATTTTACCCCATCTACCTCCCTCCTCCTCCCTCTCCGCCTACCCTCTGGTAACCACTAGTCTATTGTCCATATCCATGAGTCTCTGTTTGTCCTGTTCATTTGTTGCTTTTAGATTTATATCCCACATATAAGTGATATCATGTGGTTTTCAACTTTTTCTGTCTGGCTTATTTTGCTTATGTCACAAATGACAGTATTTCATTTCTTCTTACAGCTGAGTAATATTACATTGAATATTACAGTAATATTACATATGCGTCACCGCTTCTTTAGCCAATCTTCTATCGTAGGACACTTTGGTTGCTTCCATGTCCTGGCCGCCGTGAATAATGCTGCTATGAACATTGATGTGCAAATATCTTTTCGGGTATGGGTTTTCAAGTCTTTGGGATAAATACTCAGTAGAAGGATGGCTGGATCATATGGTAGATCAATTATTAGTTTTTTGAGAACCCTTCATACTGTTTTCTATAGTGGCTCTACCAATTCACAGATCCACCAGCACTGTATGAAAATTCCTTTTCTTCCTTATCCTCTCCAACACTTGTTATTGCTTGTCTTGTTGATAGCAACTATTCTAACAGGTGTGAGATGGTATCTCATTGTGGTTTTGATTTGCATTTCCCTAACAGCTACCGATGTTGAGCATCTTTTCATATGTTTCTCTTTTGCATTTTATTTATATACTATATCATTTATTCCTCTGAAAAATATTTGAAAAAGGTAGTGTTACAGTTCCATTTTAAAACTGAGGAAATAGGCTCATAGAGGTAAGGTAAATTGGTCAAGTTCACACAGCTAGAAAGTATTAGCAGAGTTGTAATTCAAATTGAGGTGTTAAGGTTAGGTATTAACCAGGCTTTCAGTATTCACCACATTCTTACCCTGCCATCATATCTCATGTATTGTCTATGGTCAAATAACAATACAGGGTGGCCACAAAGCCCATCTCAAGCTAAACAGAAGTTATCCAGAGGTACCCTCTACATAGTAAAGAAATTTTTCTCTCATCATCCCAGTGATTCTGCCTGACAATAGTTGAACACTTAGAAACAGCAATTAGGGACTGTACTAATGATCTTGATATTCAGTACAGACGATGCCTGGAAGAACATGGAAAGTAACTGAAATCTGTACAGGTAGAGAATGGACAGGCATGTATGGATAATTTCGATGGAGCAGGTACCGAGCTCTGTGCACTCATAGATTTACTGTGAGCATTTTATATGACAGATTCTCTGAGAAACAACCCAGACAGGGCCCTTTTCTTTAGACTGAAGAGGCTACTGGGATGGCCAGATAGGCACATAAATAAACGGAATGGGAGACCTAATGTAAGTGACCAAAAGTGACTAATTTTAAATGGGTGGTGGCATGGAGAAAATATTTTGGAAAGGAGGGAATCTGAACTTGGCTTTGAAGTTTGAACGATGGTCCAAAAGGCACCAGGCACGACATTCCTGGTTGCAGGAACCAAGATGAACAAAGTCCCGGATGGAAAAGGTCATTATACTTTTGAAGGTCTCTGGATTTGCTCAAGGAGAAGAAGAAAATATGTGCGTCTTGAAGGGAAGAAGTATGCAGAGGAGAGGGGTGGACTATGTAGCCAGAGCCTTGAAAAACCACAAGGACTTGGATTTTGTTTTATAAGTGATGGGGAGCCATGGAAAGCTTTGGAGCAGGAGAGTGTCTTATTCAGACCGTATTATTAAAGGATTTTTGTGCAGTAGTGTAGAAGCTGGATTGGAAGAAAAAACACTAGAGGCAAAGACATCCAATTGAAAGGCCCAGGCAAGAGTTAATGAGGGTTTGACCAAGGTCAGGGTCAGGGACCTTGAAGTGGAATATGTATAGGAGTCCTTGTGGGAGGTAAAGCTGGCAGGAGGTAGGAGTTGCAGAGGCAGCCATCTGTTATGTTCAAGTCTAGCATGGCCTCTCTCTGAGTCTCAGACTCACACTGTGTTTAGGTAGGGGGCAGGAGGATAGAGCCCTTGCTCTGGAGAAATGGGTCAGAATGCTTCTGGGAAAGCTGTGCTGACCTTCAGCCTTTTTCTAGGGCCTTGGTAATGATATGGTCCTGATTGACATTTTTCTTTTCAGTCATGCTTGTACTTTTCCACTTAAGTGAGACACAAGCCCTGTTCCATGAAGATTCCAGGAAGCCTGAAAGGATGACATCATCTCCGGTCTTGGGATACAGCGAGTGCGTTATAACTCTGTTTTCAATCCTAGAATCTGGGACTTGGGAAGGACTTTAACCATCCCATCTGAATCCCCTTGGGCAAGAGAGAAAGGTATGCAAACAGACCATCAGCAATACCAGAGAGCCTATGATGGTGATGCAGGCACAGATGTTTGATCTGTGGGAGACCAAGACTTATGTCTGTCCAACGGCTGCCCTGAAACCACAGCTAGAACAAAGCAGCTCACGTTCATTAGGGTGTATTTTGTGAGCAAAGCAAATCGGCACTGCATTGTCTCAGACAAATAAAATACTAAACTGTTATAGAAATAATACCTTGTCATGAAAGGAATCCCCTGAGTTAATGCTTCCGTATTAAATTAGGCTAATGCTGTATTAAGCTAACACGATACTGTGCTAATCCAGAGAGTCAATAAACTTAGATATGCATATTATTACTTAGTTGGATTAAAACAGCCCATAGCGAAATGCTCCACCAACCATGAACCTGATGTTCCTAACATCATTGCAATTAAATACAAATGTCTCCTCCTAGTTACCGTCTTCCTAATCACTTTTTATTGTCATAGTGGCAGGTCTCCATGTTATTGACTTAAATTAAGGACATTTTGCCTATATTCAAATTCCAAATAAAACATTTTGCAGCATGCTGAGATTACTCAGACACTTTAGAAGCGAACATCTTTATTTCTAGGAGATAGCTGGGACAGGCCACCAGTACACGTGGTCGATCTCTTTCTTGCCTTGTCCAGATGTTCTGCCTTAAAGAATGTTCCTGTCTTTGCATCACACCAGCTTGATTCAGGAACTCAGTCAAAAGGGCTCCTTTCACAGATCCACAGTCTCAATAAGCAGGCGGAGGATTGAAAGGGAGGATAGAGTGACAGAGGCTTTCTCCCTTTCCTCCTCACAGATGTGAATATCCAATCACACTTTCTTTTCTAAGCCCTCCACAATCCATCCTGGGGTGGGGGTATTTGTAAAGACAAGGATATTATTCTGAAATCTGTCAGTCTTCATGTTAAGTGGATTCTTGCATGTTCGCGCCTGTGCTTATTTTTAAGTAAATTTATGTGTGGTCGTAAATGCATTCTGAGACAGGGAGATTACTCAAGGAGCCACTGCACTCGGGATGAAAGAAAGGGAGAATTTGGAGTTGGCTATTTCTGGGATAAGGAGTTTCTTGGAAGCACTAGCCAGCTGTCCAGGTAGATAAAAAGTCTGAGGCTAGTTAAAATGTCCCTAGTAGCTGTGGTCATTTGCAGAATTCGCCTAGGTCAGTCCTGTCCCAAGTATGAACCGCGGACCAGCAAAATCAGCACCCACTAGGACTGGGTTAAAAATGGACTTTTTCCAGCCCGACCCCAGACTCACTGAGCTAGTCTTCATCTTGGGGCTTTGGGTCTATATTTTAACAAATTCTCTAGGTGGGTTTTATGTGTGCTAAAGTGGGGTGTACCATATCCTCAAACCAACTTGCCCATTGATCTGGGACTGTCATTCTCATGATAATGTCTTTTACCCTCAGTCCTTGTTTCTAGAAACTTACCCATAAATGGAGCCCAAGTTCACATCCTTTCTTAACTCCTGATAGTCTTTCACAAGTTGTTGGGATATTGTGAAATTGTTAATACTAAATATAGGACTGAAAATGTGATATGAAGTTAAACATAGACATGCTTACATTCAAAGACTGACACCCACGAATTGCTGGAAAAGATTAATATCATCCAATAATCTTTTACATTTTGATAAGCTGTCTGAAAAACATTTCCAAAGCCCAGTATGAGAGATCACCTCATTTTCTCTACTCAAATACTTAGTGGAGTAAAGGGTAGAGCTGACATTTTATTCCCATTTGATAAATAAGGAATCTGAGGCACAGTAGAATATGTTCTGAGAAAAACACCTTTAGTCTGGAAATCTAACTGTGTTTTATCATGTTTGAGAACAATTCCTTTGCAAAGGAAACACATTCCAAAGGTCCATAGTCAGAAGGAAAATCTATCTGTTGAATCAAATTAGTCTGTCTTCTGTCATTCCATCTACGAGAATTTTCAACCCCAAATGAAGGAGGAGGTTGCGGGGGAGGGGGGGCAGAGAGGGGGAACAAATCCCGCCCATGAAACAGTGACATTTGCTGGAGCCCAGGCACCATCAGTCAGTGGGCAGATAACCTAATACCCAGCAGAGGGCCAACAGTGTTTTGATTTTAATGACTGCTAAGCTGAACGTGTCCTAGTTAAACCAAGGCTGGGCAACCACTTAGCAGTTGGTTAATACTTAGACTATTTAGTCATTCAAAACAATGCAATTAAGGATGAATCATGGCTCAGTAACCTAAACAAAATCAAATTAACAAATGGGCGGCACTCCCTTTGGTCTGGAAGGCTAATTCAAACCTCCCACTTCCAAGTTCCCTGAAACTTGTTGTGCAGCTTTTAGGCCATCCAGACTCTGAATTCCTTTTCATTTTAGCACAGACCCAGTTGTGGTCCATGGGTATATAGCTAACTAGTAAAAGAAAAACCATCCTGAAGGGGCTTGCCACGTAAGATCTCTGAGCACTGACATTGCAGGATAGTTGGTAGAGTACAGACTTTAGGGTTAAACGGACTACAACCTGAGTCCCAGCTCTACCCGTTACCAACTGATTATGGGCAAGTTCTTTAATCCGTTCTCTTATCTAAAATATGGAAATAAGAATAGCACCTTATATATTTATGTGTGTATCTATGTATGTATATGTATGTGGTTATAAATAGTCATTAGAAACAAATATACACACACACATAACTACACATACATATAAGTATACTTATCCATTATTATTAACTTTTTAATTAAATTTATTGGAGTGACATTGGTTAATGAAATTACATAGACTTCAAGTGTGCAATTCAATAATACATCATCTGTTTATTGCATTATGTGTTCACCATCCAAAGTTAAATCTTCTTCCATCACTATATATTTGACCCCCTTTACCCTTATCTACCTTCCCATTTCTCCCTTCCCTCTGGTAACCACTAAGGTGTGGTCTGTGTCTATGGGTTTTTGTTTGTCCTGTTTGTTCATTACTTTCAGTTTTATATCCCACATATGAATAAATCATATGGTTTTCAACTTTTTCTGTTCGACTTATTTCACTTAGCATTATTATTTAGCATTCAAATCAAGTCTCTAATACTACTAAAGTAATATAACTCATTACCAATTTTCTATGTTACATTTTCATCTTCAATTTTCCTCTTGATATAGACCTATGATGGTTAATATCTTTGAAACTCTGAAGATTTTAATGGGATTGTAGACAATTGAAGTGTGAAAAAATTTCACCCAGATTTTTAGAAGTGGATCCATGGAAGTATGGTGATTTTCCCAAGATTGTGCCAATTGAAATGAAGGTGTGAATAGGATTTGTTCACTTCCAGTAGTTTTCTCTTTGAAACAGAGAGAAGCAAGTTCCCTTACTCGGGTAGTGAGATATATTTTCTACAACAGTACTACTCAATAGAAATATAATGTGAGTTACACAGTAATTTTAAATTTTCTGGTAGTCACATTTTAAAAAATAAAAAAGAAAGAAAATTAATTTAAATAAGGCATTCCATTTAACCCAATATATTCAAAATATTATCTCAACATGGAATCAACATAAAAATTTATTAATGACATATTATACATTGTTTCTTTTGTACTACATCTTTGAAATCCAGGGCGAGTATTACTGCTATAGCACATCTCAATTCAGATGCTAAATTTTCACCAGTCATATTTGATATGTAATTAGATTTCACAATATTTATGAGTTAAAAAGTAGATTCCAATACCCGAGCTATTCCAAACATAAAAATTTTCCAATATCCGAACTAAGTATCTGTTTTTAAACTAAAATTAACTAAGATTATATATAACTTACATTCAGTTCATCAGTTGCACTAGCCATACAGCCATGTGTCTAGTTGGCCACCCCTATGGACAGCACAGCTCTAGGTCCTTCTAGCCCTAAAATTCTAAGTCTTGAGAAACTTTGCTACCCTCTCCTACATAAAGATGATATAAAAATGATGACAGAATGGGTAGGTGCTTGCCTGGAGAGATGATAGATTCTCAGTTGAGAAAACTGGCACAGGTTCAAATGCTCTTGCTTGAGTGAACTTGGGCAATGGTTTAAACTGCCTGAACTCCAGTTTGCTCACACATGCAATGGGGATTAAAACACTTATTTAAAAAGTTAATGACAGGTAAAAGGTTAGGTAGTACCAATACTATCTCCTTCTTAGGTTAGTTCACAGGTGTGCTGCTACAGAATCAGACAATTTAAAGAAAAATAAAATTTCCAGAAGTTGGTGGGGTGAGGATAGCAGCAGTAATAATAATAATGATAACAGTGTTTCCCGCTTTACATGGATTATTTTATCCAATCCTAATAACAACCCTTCAGAAATGAGGAAACCTGACTGAGTCAAGCTGATTTTAGAGCCCTCCTTTTAGCCAGCATGCAGCACAGATTGCCTATTTGGAGAATGTGGCAAACATTGCTACTACCTTCCTAAAATCCACTCTCCTTTTCCCCTCACCAAGACAACCCCAGATTTGTTTAAATTATTAGTGTACCTGGTTAAAAACACCCACTTCTCCAGACTCCCTTGCAGCTAAGAGTAATCATATCCATAAGGCTCCTGAGACAGACAACTCTGGCAGGGCCTTTGTTTCTTGCCTCTTATTCCTTTTTTCAAGCCTGAAATTTGAACCTGATGCCTGGAGGCACAGCAGCCATCTTGTGACTATGAAGTTAAGAGCCGTAGGAAGCTAGGAAAAGCCAAGGTCTTTGAAACCTTGACCAGCTATTCTCTCTACACCCCACACCCCTGCCCACCTCTGACTACTGCATCCAGACTTCCCATTAAAGAAGTTCAAATTAGTAGTTGATAGATGGTCGCAGGGTTGGGAGCATGGCTATAGAATGTAGTCAGCAGTAATGTAAAGGCTAGGTGGAGAGCCAGAGGAGAAAAAGAGCAATGAGGGGGATTGTTTTATAAACTATATAAATGTTTAATCTATGTATTGTATACTTGAAACTAATAAAATAAAATTTAAAAATTAAACTAAAAAAAATTAATCTCTATTTGATTCAGCTACTATAGTCCGATTTCAGCTACAAGCAGCCAAATGCAATTCTAGTAAATGGAAGGAATTTAGAGTCAGCCAAGAAATCCAGCAAGATACATTTGATTTTTTCCTTTTCGCAAACCGATAATTGTCAGAACCTCTTCTAATTTGGCATTTGCTGCATTTCAACTGACTGAACAAGTTTTTTGACCTCCTTCCACAAACTGGTTTTGTTGCTTCCATGACAATTTTTAAGAAGGGATATTTTCTTAGCTAACTGAGATCATTCTTCCTGTACTTTTTTCAGGGGTTCCCACAAATAGTGTGGAGATTCATCAGCGTAAAATTAAAAATTACTTGATCACAATGACAAAAGTCAAGTGGCATGGAAACCCAGAGTTGAGTTCGCAGAAGCAATCAAGTAGGCAACTAAAAATGAAGTCCTGGGATAGTGTTTGGAAAACTCTACGTTCAGTCAAAAATCTGCTTTTGTAAGTAAAGTTTTATTGAAACACAGACATGCTCATTTGTTTATATATTGCCTTCAGATGTCTTCACACTACAATGACAGAATTGAGTTTTTTCAAAAGGACTACATGACCTCCAAGGCCTCAAATATTTACTTTCTAGACATTCACAAAAAAACTTTTGCTGACTCCTTTCCAAGAGCAGCTAGTTTTGGAAGAAAGACATAACAGAGACTGGCCAACAATAAGAAGAAACATCAACAGCTCCAGCTCCCTTTTATCCTTCCCAATACGGTGTCAATTAGATTCTTAACCCAATCCTAAAAGGTGCATTTAAAAATTTCCATTTTGTGCATGAAGATCCTGAGGCTGGTAAGGAGGTTAAATAACTCCTGAGGTCACATCTCGTAATTGATGAAGACAGACTTCTAACCCAATTCTATCTGGATCTAAAGACCATGATCTTAATCATTAATCATTAACCATCACATTTTATATTCCTCCTCTTTTGCTTAATTCAAACCCTACAGTAAGCACTGAAGGGGAATGCAGAGAGCATTTTAAATTAAAACATGATTTTTTGGAAGAAGAAGCATATCTCCTTAGCTCAGAAAGGTCCAGAACATGGAGATGAGAATATATGCTCCAAGATAGGCAGAAGAAAAGGAGATATACGTGACCCAAAATTGGCAGCCTGAAAGTGCCAGTGAGAATGGAGGAGTGTTATTTTTCTGTTCAAATTGGGTTACCATGGATGTCAGTCTATGCAGATGCCCTACTCAAGTAGCTCTCCTTTCATCAGGTGACGCTATGTCTAAATTACCACCACTAGTCCTCAACTGCAAGAGGAACTATCATCAAAGAATGGTGCCAACTTAATGGAAGGCCTCTGAGGGTCTGAGTCACAGGACTTAGTCTTCATTCCTCTACCTAGCTCTGTGCAAGTTACCAGTGACATTGATAGGCAAGAGATATGACTTCATGCTTTAAAAAGAGAGAAGTAGATGACAGATGTTGAGATGGAGGATTGGTGCTGGGTCCTGGGGATTTACAGCAAGTGTTTAGCCTAGGTAAGACATACCATAGGAGAACACATATGGAAAAAGCTGACTATGTTTGAAGACTTAATGTATGTCTAATGTGAACCCAAGGTAGGAGGCAGCCACTAGAACACCTAATTTGGTCTTTGATTATATGAACTGAGGTATGATATTCAGAGAATGGGAGGTGATAGTTCCATTTAACCTTCCCCAGGCAGAGCACCCCAACATCTGAGCACGTGGAGGTAGTGAACATGAAGGATCTGGAGACCAAGAACTCTAGACCAATTTTTGAGAGTCGATCATATGCAAAGCACAATGGGCTTTGTTGAATATGCAGTAGATTTTACTTCCGAGAAAGGGATATAGGCATTAAACCAATGATGACACAAATATAGAATTAGGAAATAGGGATTATGTCATTAAGGAAAATGACAAAGTGATGTAATAGAATATAACAGGACCCTTAAGTTAGACTGAAACCTAAGAGTTCAGTAGGAGACAGTCTCCTGCTGAACGATGGGAGAGCATTCCAGGCAGAGGGAATAGCAAGGAAAAGGCCTGGAGGTGAGAAAGAGCCTTTTGAGGAACTGAGAGGCAATATAGTTGGAGCTTCATGAAGGAAAGGGATTGTTAAACTTTCGGGTAGAAAGAAGGAATTTAGACCTTTTTAGGAAGTTGGATTTTAATCCAAGTTCAATGAAGAGCCATTAAAGCATTTTAAGCAGGGAAAGAATAAGATCTTTTTTTTAATTCTACTTTGGCTGCTGTGAGGATTAGAGGAGGTATAAAATCGGAAGAGGAAAGGCCAGCTACGAGGCTAATGCAATAGACTAGCTTAAAGGGAATGGCAATAGGGCCATTGAAGAATGGCTGGAAGGCCTGGGAATTGAATCCTAGAGAAAAAAGTCTCAGTAGGAAATATAGTCCTTGTCTTTATATCTCCAAATAGTTTGGATGTAAAACAGGAACTACAGTCCCACAGTCTTGCCAAAGAAAGAATAAATAGCAGTGGCAGAAAGCTATTGAGTAGGAAGTTTCTACTTAACATAGAGAACTTCCAAGCAGGCAGTAGCCTGGATGCTGCCTTCCAAAGCATATTATAGAGCAAGGCTTCTGAAATCTTGTTCTGTGGCCTTTTTGATACAAGCAATGCTCTGTGACAAAACAGATCTGAAGTTAACTAAGTGAGATATGCCATATATGCTGGACCCTTGGGGAGTTACCTCATCCCTGATCATATTCATTAATAGCACTGAGAAGTCTTGCTGTTAAGAAACCGATTTAGCAAAATTTAAATTACCATTTCCCAAACTTATCTGGTCCTAGAACTCTATTTTTGTGTAACTGTCTGCTCATATTCTGTGAAACTAATGGTCCATGAGCACACTACACCTAAGCCTGCTGCAGAGGATTTATACCTAAGTTCAAGGGTGAGTTATAAAACTTCCTCCAGGTTGATAATCTATTGTTCTGTGTCAGGCCTTACTTCATTCTTGCAGTTCCTTTTTGCAAGGCAGATGTTTCTGATGGGACAGTAGTTTCAGTGTTGAAGATCCTAACGTATGTAAAGAGTGCTATGAGATAGACATGGATTTAAACCTTGATTCTCCCACTTACTCGCTGGGTAATCTTGTGATCACTCTGTGAATGTTAGTATCCTCACTTGTAGAATGGGAACAATACTAGTATCAACCACAAAAGTTGCAGGAAGAATTAAATAAAACACTGTATATGAAGGGTAGTAAGCACTCAATAAAAGGAAGTGTATCCTCTGTCAGGAAAAGTCCTGAGGGTTACCATTACCCAGTGAACCAGGCCAGTGCTTCTTAAATTTCAGCGTGTGTCAGCATCAACATTACCTGAGGGTGTGCTGCAGGACAGATTGTGGCGCCCTTCCTCAGAGTACCTGGTTCAGTATTTCTAAGGTGAGACGTGAGAATTTGCATTTCTCACGGATTCTCAGATGATGTACATGCTGCTGGTCCAGCCAGGCACCAAACTTTGAGAGCCAGTGTCTAGGTTGGTGTTCAAAGTCCCCCCAAATTTCTCTTCACTCTGGCAGACAGGATCAGGCTTAATTTGCAGGTTGTTAATGAGACAAGCCCAGAATTGCATATTCTTATGCAATTTCCTTCTTGGGGCCAAAACTTGGCCATGAAAATGAGTCCACACTTCCCCACTTCGCAGACACATTAGAGTGGGGGTGAGAGGGATAGGAGACACAGTAAGTTGAAACACATTCCAGGAGGGGAAGGTGCCACACTAGCCCACACATCTTAAGAGTCCTTTGGTAGAGATGCTCTGATTCAAAGCCCATCTCTCATTTATCCTCCAGGCCTGACTTAGCTCCTGAAGAAGCAATTAAATTATGGTTCCATTTTCAACCACTTTTACCAAGTTGGGAGTCCCTCTGGAAGATTCTTCTTTTCACTGGAAGCTTCTTAAAAAAAAAAAAAAAAAAAAAGTCCATTTCTTTGGCTTGTCTCCACTGTTCTCAGGAGTTTGTATATTGATTTAAAAAAAAAAATACCCATACTTTATTTTCATATTCAAAGTGTTTTTGCAAGTTCTGACATTTTTCCTGGTACCATGTTGAAGACATAGGCTGAGTAGGAGATGATCTGAGGGGAAATAATATTTATGAACTATGATATCATACAAACAGCTGGCATTTATATAAACAAGAAAACTTGGATTTTTAATAAGGTAATCTCTTCAAGTTTGGCATTCAAATAAAAAACATGTTTATTGTGTTTTTCTCACTTGTAGGCACTCTTGTTGAAAGTACCTGGCACTCAGACAGCTTTTTTGTAAACAGTAATTTTAGTTTACGGTAACTTCTATATTAGACACAACATATGTGATATTACAATATTTAATAATTCTGCCTGGTTTATTTTCAAGGAGTGTTATGAAGGAATGGCATCTTTATAATCTTAAATTGCCTTGAAGAACTTTGCTGTGATAGTTGAGCCCAGAAGGATAGAGGGGCAATATGCAGTGTCCGGAGCAGACTGCTGATAGCAGGCTCCTCACCACGGATATGCCCTTTGCCCATCCCGTACTAACAAGCTCCGTGCGCAACCTGACCCAATGCTTCTCCTGTCGTCCCACAAAAGCCTTGGAATTTCCAACAAAATGCTAATATTTTTTCTTTAAATAATGATATCAGCTTTCTGGGAGGCCTAATATAAATGGCTTCCGTCCTAAGACTGTAAGTAGAAGAGTTAGAAAAATATCTTGTTCAAGGCCAAAAGGATCATATAAGAACATCTCTCTCAGAAAATGTGATTTTCTACTGTATTCTTTGCCTCCTCATTCCACAGAATTCTATAAAATCAGCTATATTATAGCTGTATCATAGGATTTGGGTTTCTTACATTATACGAACAATCTTTATTTAAAATCAGAATAATTTTAATGTCCATTTACTGAGCACTTATTATCTATCAGACCTGGTCTCATCATTTAACATATTTAATTTAATCTTTACATCAACCCTAAAGACATTGTATTATTATCTGCATTTTACTTACCAGGAAAATTTAGGATCAGAGAAGTTAAGTGACATGCCTAGGAACACACAGCAAATAAGTGGAGGATCTGAAATTTAGAGCTGGTATTGTTTCATCTCAAAGCCTGTGTTCTTGACCACTGAGAGGTGTTGTTAAATAATGCTATGAAATTGGTATCATTAGCACTTCCTTTCACCTATGAGGAAACTGAGCCAAGGTCGCAGAGCTCCTAAGTAGCACAAACAGGAATTAAATCAAGGTCTGTAGAGAGAACATCTTTCTGAGAAACCTCTTGAGACAATAAAATGAGATGCTGTTTGTGATATGCCCAGCACACAGTGGAAGTTCAGAAAGTGTTTTTCCTTTCAATTCCATTTGGTTTCTCATTATTTCCTCACCATCTTTTCATATGTTCCTTAATCATGGTTAGAGTTTTCATAAATGGTTTTGCCCCTATTCTTTAGGAATAGCTTCTTTTCCAAGCTCTGAAGTTCCCAGGAGATACACAATCCTGTAGCCAAGTCCTACACTCACTAGGACTCATCTGTGTGAGTCATGGATTTTCTCTCTAGGACCCAAACATGGTGAGTTCATTTCAACATCTTCTTAATTTCATGTCACTAACAGCAGTAGAATCAGTAAAACCCATGTGTGATTGAAGACCACAAATCTATTTACCTGTTTGAATCAGGAAAGCACCTACCCTGTTGGCTCTGTCATTAAACTTCTGGGAAAACACTTTCCACACCTGGAAATATGAACTGGAAATCTCATTATGAAAAATTTTCCCAATAAATCCAGGGCTTCACTACATTGTGATTCTCAAAAAAAAAAAAAAAAAAAAATTGACCTTGCTTTGTTTTAGTCTGGACTAGAGTCAAAAGCATCTCTTAAATGAAAAATCATTTTCAGAAGGGCAAAATTATGTAGGGCCATTTATATTGATTGCCACTGGATTCTTTTTATTCTGCTCAGCTTCTTTATACATAACATTGAAAAAAATCAACATTTAATTGACTTGAGGCCAACTTGGTTGACTACAGGGGGAAAAAAGTATGAAATAAGAGGTTATAGTCTTGAAAGCTTAAAAAGAGTGTAGGAGCTGGAAAAAAAAAAAGGCCTGGAAATTATACTTGTCTTTTTTTTTTTTTTTAAAGACAAGACCGAATATATTTTCCAGGCTCTTGAGTTTAATTAAAGTCAAAGGAACATCTCAAAGGCAAGTGAAAGAAATAGAGCAGGCAAGATATTGAGGTGGCTAGGATAAGAAACTGTGTAGAATGTGATGGATATATAAAAGAAAAAGTGAGGTAAAGGAAGGAAAGAAAAGAAGAAGAGAGGAGAGTAAAGGAAAAGGTCAGGGAAAAGAGGAGGAGAGCAGGAAGGGCGAGAGTTGGGGAGGAGGGTCAGGAAGGGAAGGGAAAGTAGGGAAATTGAATTAGCCAAATCCAACCAGATGAAGTGAACTTATTTTACATTAGAAATATTTACAGCTTTTTTTTTCAGGCTGGTACTCTTTTTAATTTCCAGATGGGTCACAGAAGCTAGATGTTACCTGTTTCATCTAAGGACACAAACTGACAAATGGCAGAGCTAAGACCAAGCCATTTCTGATTCCAAAGCCCATGTTCTTTCTAATCTACCCCACTGCCTAGGCTCATCATTTATGCATTTCAATTTTTAGTGATAGAGAAAGGGGTTAAAATAGCTTTATTGCTATTTCTTTCTATAATGGCAAACCATGTTCCCTGTAGCAAAATCAAATAATACATACATTGCTGCAATAAGAATAACAATAGAGCTCACATGGGTTGTGAACTTATTTTGAGTCAGGTCTGGGCCACATGCCTTAAGGCATTATCTCATTTCATTTTTACAGCTCCATGGAGTAGACAGGATCATTTGAGACCTTCCTTTATTCATGAGGAAAATGAGGCTTACCTAGGCTAAGTAATATGCATGATGCCACGCAATTTGAAAGGAAAGAGCTGGGATAGGAAGCCAACAGTGTGACTTCCAAAGTGGGCTTCGATCATTGCACCATCTCAGGTATCCTATTCGGACATCATTAGAAGAATGCTTTGAGAGTTGCCGATAGCTATTTTGTCAATAGATATTGATTTGTAAAGTATTTTAATCCATACTTTGTTTTCCCTTCTTACTTACTCTTGCCCTCAACAATATCTGTGAAATCATGGTTTTAATGTACTCTTTTCAGATTTTCTAATATACATGAAAGTAAACACACATTAAAATGAAAATGATAAAATAAAAAATATTAATCTGCAGACCACCTACAACCAACTTTTATGCTCTGCCAGTAGTAAGAATATTTTCTTCTATCACCTCCTAGAAATATCCCCTGTTAATTGAGGTAAAAAAAGGTTGGATCACACCCAATACTTCTAAGTAGAGAAGAACGAGGCAGTACCCAGGGCTCAAGGCTTCCACTCCAGACTTTCCCTTCTGTATCCCCAGCCTCTCTCTTGTGCTTCATCTATGTTCCCAAGAATCTCAAGTATGTAACTGGGGCCTTCAAAAAGCTTCAATATAAAGCTGATCTTGCCTTTATTTAAAATGTTGGTACTTTGTTCATCATGGATGTTTTTGCATTAATCTTGATCCTTTAAAAAATATTATGTATTTTTGATGACTGAGTTTATCAGAATGTTTTCGTATATAATATTAATATATTTGTCTTTATACCAACATAGTCAAAATACAATTTTTAGTATTTTTAATAGAGAAAGGGGCTCATGAATATAATAATACTGTCGTTATTAAACTGATTACTTCCTAACCAATACTGCTGCTTCTCCCTCAGAAACCTGGGGCCCCATGACAGACCAAAATTGTAACAAAAAGCATGCACAACAGCATTTCAGAGTCATTTGACCCATCAGCTGCAGAACATGGATGCATTTTAAAAGCTTTATCTCAGTGCATAATATTTCTGAGATATTTCATAATACATATATATTATTAAATTTTTCATTTACTCATCTATGCTTGTAACCCTTCTCGCAAATCTCCTCAGCTTCTCTCTCTAGGACACTTGAGCCTCCAACCTTTCATCCCTGATAAATGAACTATCTTAATCAAACTATCTAGCCTAAGCATTTTGGGTTGCTGCTTTAATTTTTAAAAGGGGACAGGGCGGGGGTGGGGGGCATCCAACAAACCAGATGTGGTTGTCTCCAGTTTCAGTTCTTAATGTACAATAAGTTGCAGGTTTCTTATAGTTCCTCAGGGGTAAATCACAAACAAGAATTAGCACATCACCAGCCCAACTTCCTCTTCCCAGCATGTCTGTTTCAAGTTAAATTGAATGACGGACTCAAATATCAAAGGCAGATTGCCCCTAAATTAGCCAATCAGCTCTAAATACAGCTGGAAACAAGAGCAGTGGATAATGTTTTTCAATCAGCGGACATCCCTTTGAAAGTTTAATTATAAATGGTAACCGTTTATTTCAAGCTAAATGAATTTTGCCACTTCTATGTTGGCGATACACTCTGCATGTCAACCCAGGCTAATCTCTATCTTTTACTGTCTGCAATTGGAGTTAGGGAGGGGGGAATAAAAATGATGTAGATCCCCATTCTCTAACTTCTTTTCTGTCATTGTATCATTTTTTGAAGGAAATGGCCAATGCTTTCTATATAACTGTTTGAAGGAATCTATTTTCTGAGCAGCTCTTTTACAAAGACGTTGATCCGGGTTGATCTGACAAGGTAAATTAGAATCAGTATCCTTGGAATTGGCAGTCCCTTTATCCATCAGTGAGGACCTTTTCCAGGTCAGGGGAAGGGGTGGTCAGCTGAGATTGGTTTCAGGTGTCAGGTCTGGAGAGAAACAACTCAGCTATCTGTTCCTGTCAAGAATACTAGACTTCCCTCTTGGGGACTCACACTCTGGAGATAATTGTAGTGAATCATTAGCAAGGCAAACCCCTAGGAGCTTCTGGTAGGGCACAATGCAATCTTCCTCACACATGTGACCCCTCAGCCCCAACTTATGTGTCGCTTCTCCTCAGGCAAGAACATATAGTGGACAGGTGGGGTTTGTCTGCCCAAAGCATCATCATCTTTAGGAAAAGCTCTCCTGCTCTTCTGCGCTATAGAAGTGTTCCTCCCCTTATTTCTGTGGGATGAGGTATAAAGACTGGCCAGCCTGAGTCAAAAGCAATCCCTCAGGTGAACTTCTAAATGGGATTCAACTGGTGGCATGTCCATCAATCAATCCTCAGAATTCCCGTGTTCTTTGGAATCAAACTTAAAAATGGAAGCCTGGCATAGAACTAATGAAGGAATGCAGCCCAGGCTTTGAAAACAGACCTACCTACCATTTAACCATTGATTGACTTCATGTAAACCACTGAAACACTCTAAGCTTCAATAGTCCTATATGTTAAATGGGGACAATATCTGTCCTGAAAGGCTTATATAAGAATTGGAGTTATTGCTTGCAAAGTTCTGGAAATATTGTAGCTACTAAAAAATAATAAACATAGATATAGGTATATACTAAATTATCAAACTCATCCACCAACAATGATAAAATGTTTGTGTTTAATTCCTAAGTGACCATGATCCTGACTCCAAGTGATGTGTTGGCTGCATGCCAGTTCTGCCCGCCACCCCTCACAATACCCTGAAAATTTTTCCAAGTCACTCCAATTCCTGTCTCCCATGTGTTCACAAAATAGTCTGAGACCATCTCCAGGAGGATCCCCTGTCAGGTGGTGCGAGCTGTGTTTTCTTTTCCTTTATTGTCACTGCCAAGTTTGCTCCTTATTATTAATTAGGTCGCCACCATCCAGGCCAGAGAGGCTATCCCTCAGGTTCCTTTGGTCATCACTCCCTGGGGTGACTCAGTGGTCCTGGGTTGTGGAGGCAGTGTGGAGAAAGGGCTCTCTCCAGCTACCCTGGCCTTAGATTCATTCCTTATTTCCTAAAACAATTCAGCAAACTCCACAGAATAAGCAGCATTCAGGAATCATTTTATCTCCATTACTCCACACCCTTCAGAAAACACAATCTGTCTAATGTGAATTAACAACTCCAATGATAAAGACAGAAAACTTCTTGGAACTAATGGCTGCTTCTCTCCACACCCACCAACACCCCTACTGCATCTCAACAATTTCAGAGACCTGAGGGCTCAGTCCCAGTCAGGTCACACATGGAGTCTGAGTCAACTCTTCATTAATCAACATGAGCCTCAAGTGCAGACCCTGCACAGAGCCAGTGACCACATGCTTGGTGGACAGGAGACGAATAACATATGGGTTTGTAGAGGTCAAGGGGCCTCCAAGAAAAGATGTGAGTATGATTTGTTGAGAGCATATAAATCAGCCTCTTCCCTCCCCCTCTTTCTTCCATATGCCATGTGACATATAGGGTTTTTTAACAATAAAGACAAATTATACCGATAACAAGGTCAAGGTACAGTGCTTATTATAAGTTATATCTCATTTTGGCTTTATAAGAACACACAGATGTTGAGTTGATAAATAATAATATAAATTCAATTATGTGTATATTAGTATGTAATATATGCAAGTTTCTTTTTATAATTAAATATCAAACTTTAGACAATTTAAAATAATTAAGTATAAATGAACTGGGTCAAAGGTATGTGCTTTGGAGAACCTATTAGTTCTTAGAAACAAAATGTTGATTATAAATAGTAACATGAATATATTAAACCTCTTATATTGATCTTCCTAGACACTCAAAGTTAACTTTACTTGCAGGTACCCAAAATGTCATGCTGTGGTTGAGAAAATCTGCATACCAGATCGCACAGCCAATTGTTTTCAGCCAGAGGAGCTATGCGATCATATATGTAAAGGCAGGAAACTCAGGGTTGCCAGTGACCTATAAATGGCCAGTTGCCTAGGAGCAAAATTGCAATAAAAATCCTGCATAAAATGAGTCTCATACTTCTAACAAAACGAGTTTGAAATAATCAAGAAGTGGTATGAAGTCCATGGCTCTATGACAAGGCTAACTTCAGGAGGCAGGCAGGCTAGGGACCCGAGGAAGTTACAGTATGTTTCATGCAGCCCAATTTTGTAGTCACAAGTAGCTGTTCTGTATAAATGTTCCCAAAGGTTGTCCGCTCTGTGGTGATTCTCAGACAGCAATATTTCACCAAGCCAGCTTTTAATGAATCATTACTGTTTTTATATTTTCTCTTAATTTTACTGGTCTTTCACTCCCTTGGTTGATTAAATGAATATTTCTTCTCTATTTCTTGTATTTCATTTCTATGGAAGATAGCATGACTGCTTCATCATTTAAAATTGATGAACTGGATTATGTATGCTGCCTTAATTCCCTTAATTTAAATGGGTAAAACCAAGTCATTATGGAGAGGTGGTCTCATTTAGAATGCTCCACCCTCTCCCCCCTGAGGGAAGAAGACTCTTGAGAACTTGAGAACTGAGTCAGGAAGGCTGAGCAACCCTGCTGGGCAGTGCAGGGTGAAGGTGCCTGGGTAACTTTCCTGAAAGTAATGAGGGAGAAATACAGCAAACCTGGGTGAAACTAGGTATCTAAACTAACCAAATTATTCAGTAAAACAAAACCAAATAAAATTTAATTAAATTCTATTTGATGAAAAACAGCTGTTGTTACATGTGTTGTTGTTTTTAACTTTTATTTCAAAACAATTGTAGATTCACATATAGTTGCAAGAAATAATACAAAGAGATTCTTTGTACCCTTTGCCCAGTTTGCCCCAATGGTAATATCTTGCAAAATTTTAGCTCAATATTATAACCAGGGTATTGAAAACGATACTGGCAAGATGCAGAACATTCGCATTACTATAAGGATCACTTATGTTGCCCTTTTCTAACCGCGCCTACTTTTTTGCTGTCCCCTACCCTGTCCTTAACCTCTCACAACCACTAATCTATTCTCCATTTGTATAATTTTGACATTTGAATAATGTTATACAAATGGAAACACACAGTATATATAGCCTTTTCAGATTTGCTTTTTTCACACAGGATAATTCTCTAGAGATTCATTCAATTTGTAGTGTGTCAATAGTGCATTCTTTTCATTGTGATGTAGATATATTGCAATCTGTTCAATCCATTGGGACAGGAGTTCTGGGTCATTTCTGGTTTGGGGCTATTAGGAATAAAGCCCGGATGAACATTTATGCAGAGGTTTTCATGTCAACATAAGTTTCGATTTTTCTGGGATAAAAGCCCAGGAGTAAATTGCTGGGTTGATGGCAGTTGCATTTTTAGTTTGTTAGCTAAACTATTTTCCATGGTGGTTGCACCACTTCACATTTCCACTAGCAATGTGTGGGCAATCCAATTTCTCTACATCCTTAGCAACATTTGATAGTGTTATTATTATTTTTTTATCTTATTAATTCTGATAGATGTGTCATAATAGTTCATTGATGTCTAATAATATTTCATTGATGGTCAATGTGTTTAAACACCATACGTACCTCCTATTTAATAAAATATCTTTGCCCATTGTCTAATTGGATTGCTTTTTTTTTTTAGTGTTTTTAAAATATATTCTAAACACTAGTCCTATGTTGGATATGCAAATTACAAATATTTTCTTCAAGTCTGTGGTTTGTCATTTCATTGTCTTAACAGGATCATTTGCAGAAAGTTTTTAATTTTGATAAAGCCAAATTTATCAATCAAAACTTTTTGTTTTTTTGGCCTATGAATGTCCAACTGCTCCATGACCATTTGTTGAAAAAGCTTTCCCTCCACCATTAAAATCGTTTGCACCTTTCTCAAAAATCAGCTAGTTGTACTTATGTAAGTCTATTTCTGGGTTCTCTATTCTGTTCAATTAACTTATGTCTATCCCTCTGCCAATACCACATTGTCTTGATTATTGTGTTTATATAATGTTTTGAAATTTAGTAGAGTAATAACTCCCATTTTATTCTTGTTCAAAATGCTTTTGGCTAGTTTAACTCCTTGGACCTTTCCATATAAATATTGGAGTAATCTTGTTGAGATTTTGATTGCAATTGCATAAAATCTGTACATAAACTTGAGGAAAATTGACATTTTTACCATTTAGAGTTTTCTAATATATGAACATTTATTTAAAACTTTGATTTCTTTCATCAGTGCTTTTTAGTTCACAGATTTCTATCTTATCTATATTATTTTTTTCTTCTGGCTTGCTTTTGGTTTATTTTGCTCTTATTTTTCCAGATTATTGAGATGGAAGGATAACTGTTAATTTGAGACTTTTTTTCCTAGAGTAAACATTTAGTACTAAAAATCTGTCTCTAAGGACTGCTTTAGCTGTACAACCCAAACTTTTAGTTTTGTTTTATTTTCCCTGAGACTTCCTTTTGACAGATGGATTATTTAAAAGTATATTTTTTACTCTCCACTTGTTTGGAGATTTTCCTGTTATCTTTCTGTTACTGATTTTAGTTTTGTTCCATTGTGGCCAGAGACCATAGTCTGCATAATTTCAACTCTTTTAAATTTGTTTAGGCTTGTTTTATATATCAGAATATGGTGTATCTTGGTATATGTTTCATAGGGTCTTGAGAAGAATGTGTGTTCTGCTTTTCATGGATGAACTCCGTTATTAATATTGATTACATCTTGTTAGTTGCTAATTTTTGGTCTAGTGTCCTGCTGATTGCTAAGAGATGGATGTTAAGCCTTCAAATGTAATCATGCATTTCTCTATTTCTATTTCTCTTTTCAGTTTTATCATCTTTTCCTCACATATTGTGGCAAAAGATGATAAAACTGAATGAATACACATTTAGGATTCCTGTTATCTTCTTGGTGGATTCATCCCTTTTATCATCATGTAATGTTCATTTATCTAATATTAATGTTAATAATATATATGTTAATATTCAATATTAATATGCTTCTTTTCATGTTTTCATGATATGAATTTTCCATTCTCTTAATTTCAACCTTCCTGTATCATTAGGTTGGAAGCGAATTTCCTTTAGCCTGTGCACAGTCGGGTCATGATTTTTAATCCACTCTGACAATCTCTGTCTTTTAATTGCTGTTTATGGGCCACTTACATTTAATGTAATTATTGATATTTTAATGTTTAAATCTGCCATTTTATTTTTTTTCTTTACTCTCCCTGCTTTTCATTTCTCTGTTTTCTTTTTTAGACCTTCCTGTTGGTTACTTGAACTTTTCTTTAGAATCTCATTTTGGTATATCTACAGCATTTTTTTAGTATATTTTTGTATAGCATTTTAGTAATTTCTTGATACACACACACACACACACACACACACATACATAACTTATCACTATCTATTGGTGTTAACATTTTACCTGTTTTAGTGAAATGTAGAAATCTTACTCCTCTTAACCTCCCCTGTTTATAATATAATTGTCTTAATATCATATAGTTGTTTGAAATATTTCTTGCACGTGCATTGAGAATCACATTAGATGGTGTTAGAATTTTTGCGTGTACTGCCAAACATAATTCATAAATCCAAGAGGAGGGGAAAAGTGGATTGTTTTCATCCATATTTTTACTTATTCTGTAGTTGTTTTTTCTTCTTTCTGTTCTAAGATTCCTTCTTTTATCATTTTCATTTGGTTTAGGGAATTTCCTTTAATCGTTCTTTAGAGCAGATCATCTGGTGACAAATTCTCTTATCTGTCCTTCATGTGAAAATGTCATGATTTCCCTTTGGCTCCTAGAAGAGTATTTTTGCTGGATACATAACTCAAGGTTGACAATTTTTTTATTTTAGTACTTGAAAAATGTTGTGCCACTTCCTTATATCCCCCATTGTTTCGGATGAGAAATTTGCTGTCACTTATATCATTTCCCTCCTATAGATAAAAGTGTTGTTTCTCTTTTGCTATTTTCACAATATTTTTTTTTATTTTAGTTTTCAGAAGTACAATGTGTCTTTCTGTGAATTTCTTTGGGTTTATTCTGTTTGAGATGCTCACAGTTTCTTGAATCTATGGGCTTATGTCTTCTGTCAGATTTAGGAAGTTATCAGTCATTATTTGAGTCTTTCCTCTTTTCCTCTGATGTCATAAATGTTAGATCTTTTGTTATATTCCTACAAGTTCCTGAGGGTCTGTTTATTTGTTTTAAGTCTATTTTCTCTGTTGTCCAGATTGGATATTTTCTATTGTTCTATCCTCAAGTTTGCTGATTCTTTCCATTGTGCCTTCTATCCAAATATTGAAGCCATCCATTTAATTTTTTATTTTTATTTTTAAAAATTGCATTTTCAGTTCTTCTTTAAATCTTTTATTTTCTGAGATTTTCTATTTCTTTGCTGAGACTTTTCATTTTATTTTTTAAAATTTCTTTCAAGAATGCTTGTAATTGCTCTATGATGAATTTTAACATGGCTGCCCTAAAAATCTTTGTCAGATAATGTTAGTGCCTCTGTTATCTTCATGTTGGCAACTATCAATGCCAAATAAAAGGGGTAGTTTTTAGTGCTGAGATGTAAATTGCATCTTGGGATCTAGGTAGCCCAGCAACAACCTGATTCTGGTGCTAGTCTTTCATTTAAATATTCTTTTCTTCAACCAGTATGCATTGTCTACTTTATGCCAACTCAATGGTAAGATCTTTAGATTCAACTTTGAAATGGCCAGATAATAACTGATCTTCTCCTAGACTAAACATCTAGCAACGTGTACTTCACTCTTTTAACAACTCACTGTGACATCTTAGACGATAGTTTCCCTTTGTATTTTTTATTCTCAGTTTGGAATTTTAAAAATCAGAATGTGTAGGTTAAACTAGATCTTTCTTTGGGGTTTGAAACCTATAGAGAATATTATGGAATGCTCCTCAGAAAATATGCATGTATACCCAAAAGTATAACACATACTCATACGTATAGTTTTACATATAATTTTGTAGGATCAGAGAAGATCATCAGGTTACAAATATCTCTACTATTTGTTGCCTAAGGGACTTTTGAGCTTGGTCATTATATATTTTTAAATATTATATAAATTGCCAGATACTAATAAGCAGTTGTGAAACACTTAATGGAATTTAAGAGCTATTCTAAACAATTTATATAAATTTTCTCATTTAATTCTCATAGCAATTTTTTTTCACCAGATGTAGTATGTAAAGAATGATTAAAGAGAAAGATATTTTCTCCTGTAGACTTAGATGAACTTAAAAGGAAACATTATGCCCTAAAATTTCAAAATTAATAAAATTTTTCAGTTGTAGTTTTTTATAGGGGTGATATAAAAATAAGAATTGAGAGAAACCAAAGTAGGTGACAGGGATTAGCCTTTTGTAAAAGGAGAATATATAAATATTTATAAGCTTCAAGTTTGTTTAAAATAATGAAGCATGAGTCCTAAAAAGTTTGGAATTAGCCAGTAGAAAAATAAAAATGTAATTAGTAACTGAAAAAAAAACTTTTTAATGAAAAGTAGGAAGAGATTTTAGAGAAAGAAATCAAAAACTATTAAAGATTTTAAATCACTCCTCTCAGAAACTCATATAGCAAATTCAATAAAACAAAAATAAACTAGAATATAAAGAATATTAAATAATAAAGAAGTTATACATAATAATTACATATGATAATTTTCACCTAGATGTTGAATATACACTTTTTTCTAGAATAAATAGATCAGTCATAAAAAGAAATCATATACTAGAGACAAAAATAAGAACAAATATATTTCTAAGGCTCGATATTAGAAACTGTTCTCTAAATTCAATGTGCTAAAAATTTTAATTAATTAAAACTGAGTTAGTTAAAAATAAAAATCCATGTGTCTATAAACTAAGGAAAAAATAAAACAAAAATATCTACTATCAGGTAGACCTTGGGTAAAATAAAAAACAAGAGGAAAATTTTATAGTTTAATGACAATTATATGTCAGAATTTGCTGGATGTAGCTAACACAGTTCCTAGAGTACAATTTATAGCTATGAATAAGTTCTGAAAATAAAGAAATTTGAAAAATAAAATTAGTTAAGTGATCATCTAAAGACAGTGAAAAAAGGACAGAGTAAATCTAAAGAAACAAGAAAGATGGCAATATGAAAATAAATGACCAATACAGAACATTCTACAGATGTGGTAAGGAATACATAGTTCCTACCTTATATGTGTAGTTATAGAAGGTTGAAAATTAGGTCGGTCTGAGCAGATCATGAGGTTATTTCATGAGGTTATTATCATTTTAATAGCTAAACCAGATTAAAAGAGTTTGAGACCAAAAAAATAATATATATCAACTTCAGAATTTGCATTTAAAAATTTTAAATAAAATATTACTTATTTATTCCCAAATGCATATTAAAATGACTCAAGGATAAATCAAAATAAGAAAAACTAGTAATATAATTCACCTTTAAAAAATAGACTGAAAAACTGCAGGGTCACAACAGAAATAAAGAAAGCAAATGATCAAGTTCCACGTTCATTTCTGAAAAAAAAAATCTCTTAGAAAACTAAAAATATAAGCTTTTTTTCATTTGTGAAAAAACTATTAGAAAACTAGGAATAATCTGATAAAGTTTATGTACCAAAATCTATTAAAAACAACATTTTCAGGAAAAAATTTTGTGATCATTTTAGGAACAAGACAAAACCTACCAATATAGCAATTACTATTCCAGATATTTGCAAAAGCTGATAAAAGAAGATGATAAAAATAAGTAACAAAATATTGGATTGAAAAGGACAAGACAAAATTTCCATTACATAGAAATACATGAGAATCAGGAGAAAACCATTAGAATTTTTAAGGGAGTTCAGCAAGTTTGCCAGAAATATATGATTACATTATAAAAAACCAATAGTGTGCCCTACTAAAGTAAATTTCTATTAGAAAGTATTATTAGAAAGTAAGAAAATATGCAATGATGACTAAAACTGTGAATTATCTGTTAGCTAATTTATTAAGACTATACAGGATCTTCAAGGAAAATTTTTAAATTTTATTCTAGGACATGAAAGAAGACCTATGTAAATATTCAACTCAAGGTTGGGGTAATTTAACATTGAAATGATATCAATCAATACACCCTGAATTAAGCTGAAAATTAAAGCATTCCCAATAAAAAATTCAAGCATAATTTTTTGGAAATATATTCTGAACATACATGGATGAATAAAGTTTCATGGATGGCAAAGAATATTTTGAAAGAGAGGGCAGGGAGATTTTTATTACCAGGTATTAAGATGTAATAAAAAGTAATTAATAATTAAGACAGTGTGATAATAGAATAGGAGCAGACCAGTAGACTAAAGGAGCAGATTAGAATAGCCTCATCAATTCCTGGTGCCTCTAGAAACTTGGCATATTAGAGATAGCATTAAATATTGGTGGAGAAATTTTATTCTCTTTTTTATGGCTGAGTAATATTCCATAGTATAGATATACCACTTCTTTATCCATTTATCTATCAGTGAGTACCTAGGTTGCTTCTATATCTTGGCTATTGTAAATAATGCTTCAGTGAACATACAACTGTGTATATCTTTTTGAATTAGATACATGGATGGACCTAGAAAGTATTATGCTAAGTGAAACAAGTCAGACAGATAAAGACAAATACCATATGATTTCACTTGCATATGGATCTAAAATATTAAAAAAGAACAAATAAAAAAAAAACAGAAACAGATACATAGATACAGACAACAAACTGATGGTTGCCAGAGGGGTGTAGGGGTGGGAGGATGGATGAAAAAGGTGAAGGGGAATAAGAGGCACAAACCTCTAGTTACTTAAAAAAAAAGTCACGGGATATGATGTACAGCATAGGGAAAATAGTCAATATTATCGTAATAACTTTGTATGATGACAGATGGTTACCAGACTTATTGTGGTGATCACATCATAAGGAATATAAATGTCGAATCACTATGTTGTACACCTGAAACCAATATATTGTATGTCAACTATACTTTTTAAAAAATCAGTGGGAGAAAGGACTGATTATTTGGTAAATAGCCTATGTCTATGGAAAATTGAAATTAAATTGCTACCTTAAACCAAATACAAATAAATCTTACAGAGAATATGTACTAAATGTGAAAATTAAAGGTTTAATTAATGAAGAAAATGATAGCAATACCTTTATGACCTTGGGATAGGAGAAGATTTCTTAATCAAGATTCAAAAACATAAACCCTAAAGAGATAAATTGATGGCTCAGGTATCAAAATGGAAGGTTTTCCTTCAAAAATATACCACAGAAAAAATTATCCGGCAGAAGTCGGGCTTGACTCTGTAGTTTTATTAATTAAACAAGAGTGTCAATTAAGCAATTACTATATATCAAGCCCTGTTTCAAGTACTTTATATACATTCAATCATTCACTCTTCTTCAAGTATTTTAACTTCCACTTTGCATACGAAAGCACTGAGATTAAGTAGTCACACAGCTGGTAAATGGTAGCACTGGGATTTGAACCCTGATAACCTGGCCAAATCCAGAGTCTGTTCCCTTAATTATGTTTACACAGCCTTTCAGGAATATCCTTGCTGATGCCAAGGGAAGCCAGTCAGGGAAGAAAGGGTCAAGGACATTCAATACTGCAAAGATGATGAAGAGAGGCCATTGAATTTAACAATCCAGTGACTTCCAAAAGCACTGTGTTCAGAGAAGAGGTGAAGGTGGAGGCCACATTGGGCTTGTAAAGAAGTGACCAGCCAGCAAGACAATTCAGCCTTTTAAACCACAGCTAGCTCTAGGGTTGAGAAGGACTCATCCTTTTTTTTTTTTTTTTTTAATACCAGCCACTTTAGTGTTTTGTGGTTGCATTTTAAGAATATATTTTTTAAAATTCTTTGGATAATGATGCTGATTATGAAAAACATGATAGCTATAAACCTTACAATCCTTACTCCCTAGAACAGACTCTCCACAAATTTAGGGTGTCTGGCAAGTTATAGCCAAAGCTTTCTAAACAAACTGGTTTTTAAACCAACATCTCCAACTAATATTTTCCACAACATGCAACCCCATTCTTGTTTGCAGTAAAGCATTGCAATGAAACCATACTCTGTTTGTTCTCCAGCTCACATTATAACCTGCTATAAAATGAATTAATATTAATAAATCTTTTTTACTGCACTAATCTCAATGTTTTAAATGGTGATTACCACCTGACGTGGGGCAGGCGAAAGACTAAAGGAATCTTCGGACAACATAAGATCCTATTCTTGTATAAGTGTTCAAAGAGGAAAGCAAAGGAAAGGGTTTGCATGGTGAATTGGGCATAAACATGAACATTTTGAGAAGGTTTTCCATAAGGACTCCAGATACTTTGGAGCAGAAACGTCCTGAACTATCTTTTTTGTTTTTTCTTTTCTCTTTTTGGTAGAGAGCGTCTGGGAACATAAGCAGGGGTGTTGGGCATGGGTTATGTAATGTGGAATACACCACATGGCCAAACTTTTTGAAATTTTCCAGATGGGACCTACAGTCTGAAAAGCTTAGAAATGTCTTCCGTGATGTCCATGTTTTCTGTAATTAAAGTTTCTTCAGGCTCTGACAGCTGAGCAGTGGATTGGCTTCGGTTATCCTTTTCCAAAGCTACTGAGAAAGCCTGCAGGCTCCATCAGGCTACCTGAGGAGAGGTAGACCAGCCCAACAGGAAACCAGGAACACGCTGGAAACTAAGGATGCTACAGCACATACAACCAAACAGAGACAAAGGGAGGACAGAAGCCTTAGTTGCTTCTCATATGATTTTAATTAGAACAATAAGAAAGTAGAATGGTTTATATTGTTGAGAATCCTTATTTTCAGTCTGAGACCCAGGCATCAAGAGTAGGGAAGGAACCAAGATAGGACTCATTCATTCATAAGTATTTATTGAATTTCTATTCTGTCAGAAAGCACCATGCAAGGCCCTGGGGATATGATGGTGAGCAAAAGCAGAGCTCAAATGTAGTGGATTAGATGGCCAAATAATGAAATGAAGGAAAGAATAATTATGAGCTGAGATCAATGATTTTAAGAAAAGTAATAGAACTCTAGGAGAGTATTAAAAGAAGTTAACCAGGTCTTGAGGGAGATCCTAAGGAAATTTGAAAGCATTCACTCCTATGTGAAGGTGTTGGAGAGAAGCAGTACCTGGGCTTTCTGCCAGAGAGACCCAACAAGGGCCATTCTCCCCTGCAGTGTCAGAGGGGAGTTGGGGCAGGAGAAGATGGGGAGTGGGGACACCAGTAGCTCCCCTGCCCTGTGCACATTCTTTCAGAGGGATGCCTTGTCAACAATATATTTTAAACACTTCTTTGCCAGGATGGTGGGAGGACGTTGAAAGGAGCAGTGTGAGAGCCAGTCCATGCTCTCCACAACACGGAGGCAAGTCCATGGTGTCTTGTAGATATGCTCATCCTCCAAGTTCCTCAGTGGGCCAGGCTGCAGCCCTGGCTTGCTCCTCCTTGATGGTAGGTCCTAGCTCAGCCTCTTTCTGGTAGAATTCCAGTCCATGTCTTCACCAAGTTGCCTTCTCTGAGCTGCAGACCCATGAAGCCAATAACATGTATTTGCCTGTCCCATGTCAAATAAAAAGGGCCCCAAACTGGTCTTATCTTTCACCACTCAATCTGCTTCTCTGGTTCCCGTCCCAGTGAATACACCACCATAGATTCATTTGTTCAAGTGGAAAATATGGCCAGGCAGCCTTTTCAGTGCCTTCTACCTGTTTCACCTCTTAATATCCACCCAATCAATGAATAATTTTCAAATCCACCCACTAGACTCTTTTCCTTTCATCCCTGCCTGTGTTGAGACCACCATCACATCTCTCCTGGAAGATGCCAACTGCTTCCAGCTCCAACCTTGTCTCCCCACTGTACCTCTTGCCAACCCCTCAACCCCAGTCCAGTCTTCACCAGAAAATTTTGAGTGTATGAAGTGAGAGAGCGAGAGCGAGAGAGAGAGAGAGTGAGCGAGTGCGTGCATTACTGCTTCCATCCTTGTGACGTCTCAAGGAGGCCCTCCTGATGACCCTGGGGGATTGAGAACTCCTCAAGACATTGTTGACAAACAGCAGAAGGCCCGTGGAAGGGGGCTGGTACTTCAGAGGGGAGGCTATCGCTGTGTGAACTTTAGTGAAGATGAGGTCCAGGAAGGAAAGGCCCTCCAAAGTTGGGAAAAACTGATGCTTTGTGTGCTCTAAAGCCTATCTTTTCTATTATTCCAGAAGGCTTTTTAAAAATGCAATAAACATAGCAATGCCACCATTAGTGTACTGAGGCTGACATGGTCAGTGCCAGCTATTTTTCCTTAGATCCCATTATTTCCTCCCTTTATCCCTTTCTTGCACATAGTTCCTCATGTGTGCTCACTCCCAACAGCCTGCACCTGAGTCTCTTTGTCTGTGGCTGCCCACAGCCTGTTGGAGTCTGCATTTGCCTGGCCGCGCTAAGATGCTGCTTCCCTCTGATGAGTGTCCACATTGTCCCTAGAACTCCCAGGGAAATTCAGCCCAAATTACCCTTGGAATAACTTGGCTTGATATACTTTCTTAGCTTCCTTCCCCTCCTGCTCCCGCTTTCCTCTGGCTTTTCCTAGAATTGCCTTCCAATAAATCACTTTTGCATGAATCCTTGTCTCAGGTTCTGTTTCTAGAGAATGCAGCTCTCTGCACAAGACACAGGCTAAGCACTTTCTATGCATTGTTTCCTCCAATCTTTCAAACACCTAACTGCACAAAGCCAGTATCATACATTTCTCCATTTTACTAATGGTGAGACACAAGATCAGAGACAGCTAGTTTCCTTGACCCAGCCATTGCTGGGGAGAGCCAGGGTTTCCATTCAAGTCTGACCCACCTCATGGCTGCCATGGCTTTGTACCCCACTCCCCTCTACCTTCCACACCATCAAAGCAGAGTCTAAGACAAGGTGGTTTATTCCTAAAAGTGGTCCCTGGAGACAGGTAGGAGGAGTTAGGAGAGTGCAGCATGAGTGAGGGAAGCAAATACAAGTGTGTGTTTAAGCTGGCTGCACAGTGGGGCGTGAATCCATAGAGCCAGATATTTGGAGGAGCCATGTAGAACCATCTCAGCATTGTCCGCCTGAAGGACAGAAAGTTGCAAGTATTTTTCCACCATGTCGGTCCCGCACTGGTCAAGAATCCCCAGAGATGTCAGCTCTCCTCCACTCCCAGGGCCACAAAGGGTGCTGCAGGAACTTTCCTACCACCACCACCTTGTCAGAGGAGTCCAGGGTGAACGTGAGAGCTACGCCAGGGCTCAGCGGCTGCCACAGCAGTGACTGCAGGACAAGGTGATCACAAAGATGTGAGGCATGACACAAAGGGCTTCAAGAACATACCTCCTTTTACTGCCAAATGTAGTTGATGCCTCCTAATAAGTACCCACATTTATTGAGCATACTATGTGCCCCACACTCGGCTAAACACTTTCCATGCACCAACTTATCAATACTTTGTCACACGCTGGCTGGGTGAGGGCTGGTATTATTCCCACTTTACATTTGTGGAAATCGAGGTCCAGCATGGTAAGATACACCTCACTCATGATGTACGACAATGCTGAGACAGGGACTTGATCCATCGGTTTTCAGCTCCTATTCTTCTCCACCACCCACTGCTGCTCCTCAGGGTAGCCAGTCTTCCAAGTCATGGCAGCCTTCCACAGGCTGGGCAGGCCCCAGCTCCAGGCCTGGTTCTCATGCGGGGAACTGGGCCAGAAATCTGGCCAGGGACCGGATGGCGTCTTACAGTTTCTCTCTATCTCCCAAGCTGCCTAGCACTAAATAAATACTTGCTGACTGATTGACTATTTCCAGCCTTGCTTCCAAGTTTCCCTGGGCCCCTTCTTTAGGCAGCCCGACTCCCTCCCTGGTCTTTCAAACTCCCCCATTTCTACCAGCTCCCGAAGCCTGAACTTGGAAATAGAGGGAGTGTTGCATTTTTAGAGATATGAGCTGGTGACAGAAGTGGCTTGGCAGTGAGGGTGGGTGGGCATTGGAGCCATAAGAGAAAAATAATGGGATGAGATGGGAGAGATCTTGACATTCCGTGTCCCAGAGGCCCCAAAGTAACCTGAAATCAAGAAAAAATGTGTATTGACCACTCTGAGGAGACATTCCTGGGCGACCACATGAGTGAGTAGTTAAGGACACAGGCTCCAGAGCAGGCCTCCTGGGTTCAAATCCTGGCTCCAGCTATCACCTTCCCTCTCTGTGCCTCAAGGCCTTCATCTATAAAATGTGATAATAAAAATAACCACTGTGCAGGATTGCCGCTTGGGCTAAAATGAATTCATACAGTGCCTGGTTATTGGTAAGTGCTCCCTAAGACATGCGGCCAGGGTGTATAACCCTGTGAGCTCAGTTTGCCACTCTCATAATATTGATGAGTAAATAAGGCTCAGAGATGCTAAGTGCTAGAGTTTTAATTCAAACACAGGTCAAATCAATCCTGAAGTTTGCATACTTCTGCCATATCAACGTTTACGCATTTCAATTATTTATCTGTTCATTATTGGTCCAGTATTTATGAGGAGTATTTATCATTATTGCCCAGTAGATTTTTAAAATATCCGACAGGAGAAAGTTTCTTGAGGGGAAAAAGAATTAAGCAGTGGGCAAGCGAGAAGAAGCTCAGTTCTCATAATTGCATGTCTCTGATTGAATGAAAGGATAATTAAGTCTGGTGGCCCAAAGTGACCTCAGCTGAAATCAGCTCAAATAACAGGTGGTTTACATCCCATTCAGAAGTGCCAGTGTATTCATTTAATAAACCTGCAAGACTTGATACTGGTTTTAAAAAATTCATTTATAACAGTTAAATTGTTTAGATTTGAAGTTATAGCAATATGTGAGTACTTGTTTAAAACTTAGCTAAGACGTGCCATGTCTAGGTCAAATGTATCCTGGTTAAACCAGCAGCCCCATTCTCTGGAAGGCAACTGACCAAAGAAATGACATCTTGGCAACAGTAGGAGGGTATTACATAGGTGCTTTGAGATTTATAGTCATGAGAAATCTGCTAGCACTTCTACCTGTAATACTGTTTCTACAAGTTACCTGCTCCTACTCTTCCTTGCTGGCATTCACAGAGCACCTATTTTTTTACATGTTACTCACTTTATTTTCAAAACAATAGTTCGAAGTAGGAAAATATCCCTGTTTTACACCAAGGCACAGAGAATAGTAACTTTCTTATGACTACCCAGTCAGTGAGTGGTGTAGTCACCCCACGAAATCTGACTCTACATTCTCTGCTCTCAACTACTACTATCTACTCTATTACTCACACAGAGCATGAAAATCAGCCTCCCTGTGGTCCCCACCATCAAATGGGGATCATGCACAGGAACAATATCCTAAGATGGGGTTTATAAAACTTGGGCAAGGAAGGAAAAGATACTTAAGGGAATGATATCAGGTTCAACTCTGTTCCTATTGCATACTTGTGCTTTCATTCATGTATACCTATATGACTTCTATAAAAATCCAGCCAAGTGCTAATTGTCCATGTTGATGGAAGTGGAAACAGAACCTTAGCAAGAGCAAATGGCTTGGCCAAACCCATCAGTCATGCATATGATGAAGCTAGAACTAGGTTCCTTGACCTCCAACCTCAGGACTACTTCGATTCCTTCAGAACTGCTTCGAGGCTCTGAAGGAAGGTATATTTATATATTCCACCTGTTTGAAGATTTTATTAATATTCAGGTAAGATGAGACCAATAGATCAGGAGACAACTGCCAATGGAATGTAGTGTGTTACTCATAGTTTCCAAGGAGGGGACATGCCACATTATGCTGGCCCACCTAGTTCTCCCTAGAACTCTGCAACTGGTGCTTTTCCTTGTTGGGCATTTCTATAGGGAAGCACTTGGGTCAGTCAGGAAGCAGAGGGAGTGAGGGGAAAATGTGAGCAAGAACCTTTATGGGCGCTCTCATGGGAAAGAATAGGCAAAGCGGAGGAAGCAGGATAAGCAGGCTTTGGATTGGTTAGTTTGAATAATTTTGGTAGGCCCTGGGGCATTAAAGACATACTCCTTGGTGAGTTGCTTGTTATTTTAGGAATTAGCTAACCCTGGAGGGCAGTCCCTTCCAGGGACTACAAAGCTCCAAGATGTCAAAGCATCAAAATAAAAAGATATACTTAATACGCCACCCTAGAAGAGAATAGACTTAGGGATGTCCTTACAAGAAGGAACCTAGCAGACAGGACACAATTCAGATGGATGGATGGATGGATGCATAGATGGATGGTCAGAGGGACCAACCAAGGTATAAAGCTATTTTTCCTGATGCCTATAGTAGTAGTCTAATATTTTGGTTATTTCAGTGGAAACTTTTCTATTTCAATATCAGAAAAAAAGCACAATCACAAAGTAGCATTCATGGGACCACTGGATAGACATTTCTTCTTTTGTTTCAAAATGAAGACATGGCTAACTGACTTAGAGGGAGAGTTGTAGGTGTACAACCAGCCATCTGAGATTTCGCATTAGTTGTTTTTCCCTATAACTCTGTTGCTGACACATCAGAGCATGGCTGGTTACAAACATGAAGTCAGTGCTCTTCCAGAATCAATAGGAAGCTTTTGACTGGGCTATCTGCATCAACTGAGAGAGAAGAATAAGGATGCAAAGCTAGAAAACCAAAGCTATAGAATAAAAATCTCTGAATGGTTGCTTTCATTGGTTTGTTGGCAAGAAGCATATTTAAAGAAACCAGGTTGGTTCTCAATTCCCTTTTTAATAAATTAAAAATAGCTTCTTCTGATACTTAGACACGTGGGTCCAAAATAGCCTGGATAATTCATTAGCTCAGATGGAGAAAGCATATTTCTCCATCGGTGGGCTGGACTCATCTCACTATGATCTCCAAATTCATAACTGCACTGGAAAGAGAACTGTGTATAAGTTCAGTCCTGCTAACTTCAAAATTTGATTCTCCCTAGAACTCTGCAACTGGTGCTTTTCCTTGCCGGGCATTTCTATAGAAACTCATCCCCAAGACTAGCTATTAATTGGAGAAGGTTTATTTATCCTATAGGTTTGATAATCAATCATCAGATTTCAGCACTTGTTTTGTGGGATTCCATTTCATCACTTGCTACAGTATATATTATTATTCATTATATAAGTTTGTTAACGGTGTATTTATTTGAGTGACTCTCCCTCTAAATAAAGGGGCCTTATAAAGTTTTTTTATTTTTTTAATAAAAGGTTTATTTTTACATCAGCTATTTGCTTTCCTTTGCTAAACCTCCGTAGAAGGCTCCGAGCAGCATGCAAACCGAATTCCTGCATTTCAGTTCGGGATGGGGCTGTTGGAAAGGCGATAAAAGCAGCTGCACGGGCCCTTCAGCGGATTTGTTTTTTTCGGCCCTGTCAGTCACTTTCCCTTTGAGAAGGGAACAGGACGGCTGGTAGAGATTAGGGATGGTAATGTAAAAGTTTCTACCTACTGCATAAAATTCTTTCAAATTAATGCAAGCATTAAATTGTCAATGATTTTTCACATAAAGCAGATATTAAACTGTGCATGCCCGCTGGTGTTGGTATAGAGTTTTGTCAACATTTTTGGCATACAGAGCCTGAGCCTGGGGGTCAAAAAATGTTTTTAACCAAATTTTGTTGTTTCAGTTGCTTTTTTTAAACTCATGTGTTATAACTCAAACATAGATTCTTTTCCCAAAAATGAAATTGGCAGGCCATTAGTCCGTAATGTGGTTTAATGCCTGTGGGTATTTTTTAAACATGTAAATGGCCAAGATATTTAGGTTTTTGAGGTTGAAAAACTGTGCACGCACTCTTAACAACTTCTTTTCAGCTGTATTTAGTATGCATATTTATTGCACATGTGTATTATGTGGCACGCTGATTAGGCTGGAGATTAGTTGGGAAAATATACAAAAGCCTCTTCACAGGAGGATGTCTTGCAGAGCGTGAGTTGATATGTCTCCTTGTTTTTACTGGGGGCAAACTGCTCACTCCTGGAGCACCCAGTCTCTAGACCATTTCCACTCCTTCACTAGGAGACACTGAACGTGCTAGCCAGCCCCGAGTCTGCCGAAGAGCTTCGTAGCAGAGTAATATTCAAAGAGAGAGGGAGAACATCCAGTCCTCATGTTTCTAGGTCTTTTCTCCTGCCTCATTGCCCTAACCTGCCCCAGGGCCATGTGGACACTCACCCTAGGCTCTTCCCAACACTGAGGGATCCACAGAAGAATTCAAAGCAAATATTCTGAGCATAAAGAAAACACATTATAGCTTAATCCACTGTCCAGGTAATTAAAAACTAAGTTATTACCTCATTTGAAAGTAATTTTTAACGATTAGCTTAGGAAAGTATTTTATAATTTTTTGCTAGTCTTACACTAACTAAGATTTTTTTCATGCAATCAATTAAATTTGGCAGTATGGCATCAGGCACTCATTAGGCCGAGCTGCTTGAAATTCATGTACAATTTCTTCCTTATGCTGATCTGTAGGAGCTTTTAAACTTGTGCTGGGATGCTGGCAACATCCCCCAAATATCTCAGACACGTTGTCTCTCTGAACCTGAACTTTTTTAATGGTGGTTAAACATGTTGTCTGCTTTAGTTTCCTGTCTATCTTCATCATGACCCAGCACCTGTTTCTAATAAATTATATGCAGAACTGTATCAGCAACACCTTGGCAACAGCTGCCACCCTTAAAAGCGAAGTGCCCTTGAGGACAATACACCTGTGAACACATAGAGTGTTTATTTAGCTGAAAGCCAAAACTCTAAGTTACATAAAGCAATTATCTAAAGGCTAATGTATGCCCATTATTAGCACAAAATAACCCTGTTCTTAAAAACCAATAAAAACCTATTTAAAGGATTTTTCCAAATCCCACTGAAATTTGTACTCAACTAGAGACCTACTCTTAGCCTGGGACTTAAATTTCTAATGGTGGGCAAGGGAGAGGTTTATATATGAGTTATAATATAATATTCTTAGCTCATGCCGGAATTTGGGGCATGAGAATGCATGGGTGGTACAGTAAAAGCTTCAGACTATTGAGCAAGGACAAGCTTATTTAAAATAATTTTTGTTACAAGGTATTTTTTTAACAAAACAAAACAAAACAAAACAAAACAAAACAAAACAAAACCTTTTCACTGTGGTCTAGAGGTTAAAAAAAAGAATGAATTATTTCAGTTCATATTTAAATGTAAGAATAGTTCATCCCAGAATATCTTTCTGTATTTATACATTCTACTTTTATCTTAGAGCTCATTACCTAATAGCATTACCCTGAGGTAATGAGGTTAGCAATATACTAATGAGAATGAAACCAGCATCACGTAAAGAGCTTCACACTTCCATCCTGCTACATAAACTGTATCAATAATGAAAATTCCAGCTAAATGCCAAATCTACTGCACACAGTTCAGTGTCTAGAGTGTTTGACCTACGGCCCTTTCAAGAAACGGGATCACATACTACATTTTGCTGAGCAATAAGTAAGAATAGGACATAGCTATTGTCTCTCCAATCTTGACATTTCATGAAATCTGAGAGATTTTTTGCTTAGAGTTTTGTAATACGTTAATCCCTGTCTGATACTTCCTGTTGACATTCAACTGATGGACCTATATAGTCACTTAGGTGCAAATGTGTTTTAGCACTTCTGTTTGACTGAATGCAAATACTGTGGAAATAACTGTTAATGAGTATTACAGCTTCCAGCTTGGTCCAGTCACTGTGGGTTTATGTACAGTATGCATGAGTGAGCAGATACCTGAAGCCTGAGAATTGGACTTGGCAGAAAAACTTTAAAAACAGCAGGGCTTGTCTTACAACAAAGTTGACAACACACCAGCCTGGTGGTCATGCTTTCCTTAAACCGGCCGTGTGAGTGACAATGGATTAGACTGCCGTAGTGGAGGAGAGATCGAAGAATGTGGCACGCCATGGCCATAACTGCTTTATTCTCCTCTTTGCAACTTGCTAGTGCTTTCATTTATTTAGCAACTGTTTTCAGAGCACCTATCTCAGGATGAAAGCTAGGGATATTAAGATGAATTAGACAGATGGTGGTTCCTTTTTTCTGGATTGCAAAGACCTCCTCTGTGTGTTTGAAACATCTGTGATGAGAGACCACAGTTCTAACTGTGATTCTGTCACCACTGGTAAAGTTGGCATGAAGCAAGCTGCTCGCCCTCTGTCAGCCAGTTTCCACCCTTGTAAAACATGAAGAACAATTCTGTCTCATCTATATCAGAGAATTGACATGAAACTCAAATAAACAACTAATGAAAATGCAGCCTGCAAATTTCAAGCTCCAAGCCCTCTTGGGGGTCCTTTGGTCATTGAGTTTTACTAACACAGTAGTTATGTCTTTAGGTGACTTAGCTTGCTATAAGTTTGAAGACAACATGAAACTCACAAAATGCAGCCACAGCAATGGTTTCATTATCAAAACTCCATCAAGCATTCCAGCCAGACTAAGTCCGCATTGGATTCACTTAATGTGTAAGATCTTTCAGCCAGACTTCACTGGGTATAATGAAAAAAGAAGAAAATTAGGGATAACGTGTTTTCCTTTTTTAACCAATATAGCTTTCTGCCTATTCAAGGCTCTTTCCACATAGATATAAGACTTCCTTCTTTGATTTATTTTCCTGAATAGGGGCCCTCACATCCAGTTGCACATAAGCGTGAGAGGCACCCATTTGCATCCCAGGACAGAAGAAAGCCAGGAATGGATTCGCAAAGAAGAGCTCATTCCTATCTCCCTGAAAATTTATTAAAGGTCAGCAAATTTACCACGTATATGGGAAATAAGTCATGAGTATTAGTTTATGCAAAAGATAAGATTTACTATATTTTAGATAAACTGGTTTTTGAATATTGAAATAGTAATTCAAAAAACATTTTAAAATCCTATTGGTTTCTCTGTCTGCTTGTCAGATTTCCCATTGGTGATGAAACCCTGCCAAGTGTAGATTTCATGCTGGTCATGAAACCAGATCTGGGCTTGTGGTTACTTGATAATAACTGTGATAATAAATTCATCCATTAATTTCTTTCCTGTTTTCCTACATGGGTAACATTAAACCAAGATGTTATGCTATTGGATGGAGAGAATCATTTTCATTCATACACACACACACTCGCTCTCTTTGGAAGCTTTTCTATTAGACTGCTAATTCCAACAGACTACAGCTGTCTTTCCTATGCCATGGGAGCATAACGTAAAAATTGAAAATGAGGTGCTCTATGACCTGGGACTATCAAAGGCTGTTAGACAAAATGACAGACTCTGTGGAGATGGACAAGTGCATTAAAACCGGATTCATAATGAAGATAATAAATACAGTAGTCTGTAGATAAAATCCAGGCAAAACTTGCCCTCGTCTTTAAACTATTCCATAGATAAGTTGATCCAAGACCATCAGTGAACTATTGCTAGGTTTTGTTTTTCATTTGGGTGGATTTTTTTTTTTAAGGCTAGACCCTTGTACAAGGGGAAAAAAAAATAGTTCTTTATAATATGCTTTCTATTATTTTTGGCCGGAGAGAATTTATGCACCTTTTGGGGGCATATTTTGACAATGTCTTTCCTCATGAACAGGTAGGCTCCCAAGTGCCATTTCATTAGATTTAAGATTAAGCTTCAGATTTAATTCCGTCCCACACCCAGCAATGACACGAGCCTGGCCTTTCCACAACATACCTTGAAACAGATCGATGAATCAGTAATGATTTGCTTCCCTTCTTTTTCTTCCCATCTTTTCTCCCCATCTCCCCATTACCTTGAAAGCGAGGCTAAGGATAGAGAGGAATCAGAGTGGTTTATAAGTATAATTCTACTGTGTGAGGGTGATTTATGGAAAAAACCCAGGTTTGAGGTTCTAAATGCCTTTTTGCTCTACACAAAGTAGAGAAGACAAACAACAGAATGATCTTGATGTGTAAAACTATGCTTGCTTGTGTGGGATTTGGTCCAAGCCCATTTTGAACTGCAAGTTCATTGTTTAAAACTGCACACCTTCACAGAACCAGTTGTGGTGAAGAAGTTTATTAGTAAAAGAATGTTCATCAGTTCCTGGAAATCCTGTATAAAGAGCCATCATGGTTATTAAGAATAAGATTCCCCATGAGTTACCAAAACCCAGTCAAACATCCTGCTTTAGCAAAGAGAAGGTAAGGAGGAAAAATAACTCAAGGATCCAGGAAAAGACCTAGGAAAACAAACATTGTCAGCCCCACACTGTACTCTGAACTTAGTATCAATATGGTATAGGGACATGAAAAACTTCAAATTGTTTTCCACAAGTGTGACAACTCATCTCTTAGGTACGAAAAGATAACAGATGGGAAATGGTTTTTACAACTGAGAAACACTTTATGAATGTAAAACTGGGCATCCTGAATGAAACCTAGTCTTGATATTTTTAAAACTTTATGGATAGAAATGGGGAGAAAAATAGCCCTTTTAAAGCTTCCTGCTGGATCCCTGTGAGTCTAGAAATAGCAGACTTAAATTCATGTTAGTGTGCTGGCAGCTGCCCCGGGGGAGGGGTGCTGTGGGCAAGGACAATTGTTGAAAGGGCACTTGGGTTCTGCATAAAGAAACTGAGACGCTTTTGTGATGTGGGATGTTTGCAGACCACAGGGCTCTGCATAATAGTGTAAAACCTTCTTTGGTGATGGAGACATAGATGCAGATTATGCTTCCTTTTCGGGGAAGACTTTGTGGTTGGTTTGTTTGCTATCGGTTTTAGCTGAATTGGGGCCCAGGGCAGAGGTGCCTGCTAGGGGTCTCCCAACAGCTGGGATGAACTGGCCCTTTCAACATGGTGTTTGGTTGGATGTCAGCGAGGGAGGTGCTGTGGGAAGTCTGTGAAGGGGTTCTGCTGTGTGCATTTTAATTCCCTTCTGTTTTTCAAAGGCTTTAGTAATCTCTTGTTAAATCAATGGTCTGGTCTTAGCTGTGTTTCAGGGAAATGAGAGATGGAACTGGGTTCACATGCGAAGGCAGCTTGTAGGTGAGGCAGGAGAGGCAACCTGGGCAGAGCTGTTCACTACATGAGAGAGGTAAATAGGGATTCTGAGAGAAATGTGTTCTCAGAAGAACCTGGAAAATAGACGAGAATCTCTAAGATTAAGTAGGATTCTTACCATTTCAGTGTTGAAGAGAAATAGGATCTCTGATGCTGAGTATTTGAGGTAAGAGAGTCAGGGGGTCATAACAGACGTAAACCGAAGACAGATTTCCTGGATCAATGATAGCCTGCTATCATTACTTTCCATCCGTTTGTCTCTGGGCAAGTTAGTTTGCCTCTCTACACACCAATTTCCGCATTTGTTTAAGTGGAGATAATGAAAGCACCAATCTCGAGTTTAAATGAGGATTAATGAAATAAATCATGTTCAGTAGGCAAAGTAATCGACGCAGCATCTAGAATATTATAAATGCTCAATAAATGATAACTTCATGTTTTAAACTGAAATTTAAATCTTTATCATTGTGGTGGAAATAAGCACGAATGTGGGATTGAGAAAGAGAGTCAGGGAGAGGTATATACCATGGACCAAGGGTTCCCAACCCCACATGCAATGCCTGACATGTAGCACTCAGTAAGTTTTTCCCAGTGATGAATCATGTAAATCAGATCTTTCAGTTCATTAAACTGGAATTCAGCTTCATTTACCAAGTTGTATTTCAGTTGTTTTCTGAAATACTCAGTAGAAATTATAAGGTTATGCCACCGGGCTTGTTAGGCTAAGAAACACAGATAAACAGACAGACGTTTTAGAATACAGAGTTCGATCAAGTCAGTTCTAGAAGGTCACAATGCACTCATCCTTACCATGTATCCTGACCTGTGACTTTGCCTAGAACTCCTGCAGGAATTGCAGGTTTGGCCTGTTTATGTCAGAAAGGACCCTACTGGCATGAGGACAAGTATTGGTCACTAGTAGAAGTTGTAACCTGGGGCTGGAGATCTGTTGTTGTTGTTGTTGTTTTGTTTTTTGTTTTTTTTTTTTTTTTGTCAGACCCCAAAAAAGCATTCTGGAGTGGCAAAGGTCAAGGGAAAGATGTAGAGAAGTAAGCAGTAAATAGGCAAGATGCCACCAAACTCTCCCCACTTTGTTCCCAGCCAGTGGTGCAAGACAGAGAGCTAAAGCCAGAGTAAGGGCCGCATGCCATTTAATATTATAAAGAGGTGAAGAAAGAAAGAAAGAAAGAAAGAAAGAAAGAAAGAAAGAGAGAGAGAGAGAGAGAGAGAGAGAGAGAGAGAGAGAGAGAGAGAAAGAAAGAAAGAAAGAAAGAAAGAAAGAAAGAAAGAAAGAAAGAAAGAAAGAAAGAAAGAAAGAAAGAAAGAAAGAAAGGAAGGAAGGAAGGAATAGGAAAGAGAAGTAAGGGGAACTTACCTTTACAAAGCCAGGCTCAAAATATCATGTGCTCAAGAAATAATTGTTATCCGAATTGCGACATAATCAAACAAATAATAATCATTCCGGTCATTGTCACTCTATACCAAGAAGCTTCATAAAAATGGATTGGACACCCAGAAAAATGAATTATGGGATAAAAACTATTCTCCCTTACCATGGGTCCCTGTTATGGATCTAAAATATACAGAGCTTCATCAGGGTAGAAGGGGAACAATCCTAAACCCCTCCAGAAGGTAGGAGGGTGCTAGGACATATAAAGTAGGATGTTCACTCTAAAGGAGCTATTCCAGGTTATATTTCTTGGGATGGGGCGTGGAGTAGTTCCTAGATGATCTTCAAGGCATATCTGGATTTTGACATGTAGATTTAGGTCTGATCAGAATCATTAGATTCCAGTTACAGATATGACGTGGATTTTTAAGTTGCATCTCTGACCACATGTGCTAATTCCATTAACTTCAAATGCATAAAATTGATAATAAAAGAGGAGTTCATATTTTTTAGTATCTTTTGTGTGCTAGATACTGTGCTAAATGAATCTCATTGAATCCTTTAACAGCACTGAGAAGTAGATATTATTCCCATTTTACACATGAGGAAACTGAAGTTCAGAGAGAGTCTTGCTGAGTCTTGTAGCTAGGGATGGGAAGAGCAAAGATTATGATCTGGCTCTGCCTGCTCTTCCCTCCATAAAGAGACTCAGAAACTGGCTTGGGGTGGGAGTCAAAAATGAATTGTGAGCATTATAAAAAGCAAATGTGATACTGGGATATGGAAATATTGTGATTAAGCACTGAACAAAATGATCTAATTATGTTGAGACTACTTTCAAAATTAGAAGTATATATTTTTTTTGCATGAACTTTCAAAACATGAATATCCTATGGTGTAGAAATTTGACTTTGCATCTAAGTATTTACTGTATAGTATTTACTGTACAGAAAAATTTATAGGTAAGTACAAGGAAGTATGCACAATTGGTGTTCCTCATAGCTTTTCTGTAAGAGTAAAAACAAAGCTAAATCAAAGCAACCAACTAAACAAATCCTAAAGACCTATTGATGAGATGACTGAAAGGATGAATTTTTTAAAGCAATAACAAGAAAAATTTCTTAAATCTGTATGATCAGTTTTCAGATTGAAAAGGATCTCATGTCCAGCAAAATGAATACAAAATAATTCAAAACTAGGTACATCATCGTGAAGTTTCAGACCACCACAATAAAGAAAACATGAGTCTTGTATAAAGGATCAGGTGTCAGAATGGCATTGGTCTTCTCATTTTAACATCCCTGATGTGCATGGCCATGTTAAGAGAAGGTAAATAGTTCTATTGGAGAGTTTGCAGGTGAATGATTGCTAGGTAGATAGAAAATAAAAGAAAAAAAGTGAGGCAATTACCAAATTCAACAAAAACAAGGAGATCTAAAGAAATAATCAAATAATCATAAAACGTTATATATGTTATCGATGAACAGCACTTGCAACAATAATGATAAAATGTATTTAATTATGCATTATTATATTAGTGTATAGGAAAGTTGGAGAGAAGAGACATATATGCATAGTATGGGGTGAATTGGAAAGGAGAACTAAGTCTTCATCTATTCTAGGAATTTAATAATAACATCTAAAAACAAAAAAATAAAAATAAAGAGCATATGCTTATGTTATTGAGAAACTAGAAGAAATGATTTTTCTGAGCCCAAGATTCAGGGATGAGATAAAGAGCTGGAGGACTGCTATTTTTATCTTAAGGTCTTGTGGTGCTATTTGACTTTTTAAAATATATGTATCTATTATTTTGATAAAAATGTTAAACTAAAATGCAAACCTTTTTCATGCCTCTTGAAAAAATTTAGAAAATTTCAAAATGTAAAAATGAAAACATAGTTTGTTCATAGTGCACCATCCAGCTCTGCCCACTATTAATACTCAAACATATGATCTTCTAGTCATATTTTCTTTCTGCTGAACCACACTTTGAGGGGATCATACAGCACTGAAGTTTTATGGGCTCCTTTCAAAATTTGACATTATATTATGGATACAGTCCCACACATTGAAACAAATTTTGTAGATAGCAGTTTTGTTAACTTTATAAAAGTCTACTGGTGTTATAATGTGATTATTTTTAACTTTATTGAGAAAAAAATGACAAATGTAATTGTATACATTTAAAGTGTACAATTTGATAATTTGATATACATATCCATTGTAAAAAAAATTGTGAAGACTTTAAGAGAATTAACACATCCATCAGCTCACATAGCTAACATAGACAACTCTTTTTTGTGTGTGAGAATGCTCAAGATCTATTCTTAGTAACATTCAAGTATACAATACCATGTATTAACTATTGTCACCATGTTGTACATTAGATTATCAGAATGTATTCTTCTTATAACTGAAAATGTTTGCCTTTTGACCTACATCATACTAAAAACCCCTCCCCTCACTTTTCCTCCCTTACTTCCACATATAAGTAATACCATACAGTATTTGTCTTTCTCTTTTTGGCTTATTTCATTTAGCATAATGCCCTCCAGATTCATTTGTGTTGCCACAAATGAGAGAATTTCCTTCTTTAGCATTCTATTGTATGTATACCATATTTTCTTTGTCCATTCATCTGTTGAAGGACATTTAGTTTGTATCCATATCTTGGCTAATGTGCTGCAATGAACAAGAGTGTTAAAATATTTTATGTGATTATTTAATGATTAATTTTTTTGTTAAACATTTGCATTGCTTCAATCTTTCATCATTATAAATAATGCTCTGACAGATATTTTCAGGAAGAAATTGTTGCTGCTTTCATGATTATTTCCTTAGATAGTCCCCTAGATTTTCACCAGGATTCTTAAATTAGTATTCTTTTTACTTTATAAATATCCTTTTCTTTGTTTATTGAGTTTTAATTGACATATAACATTATATTAGTTTTAGATTTACAACATAATAATTTGATATTTGCATATATTATGAAATGATCACCACAATAAGTCTAGTTAATATAGTTACAAAAAAATGTTTTTCTTGTGATGAAGACTTCTAATATCTACTCTCTAACTTTCAAATATATAATAGGGTATTATTAACTATACTCACCATGTTGTATATTATGCCCCCATGACTTATTTAATTTGTAACTGGAAATTTGTACCTTTCGATCTCCTTTACCAATTTCCTTAGGATAAACCCCCAGAAATTCACAAGAATTCTTAAATTAATATTTTATTAGTGGATAAAATGTGTTATATTAGCATAAAGACACCTAAGATTAATTTAAAATTTAATTAATTAAATTTGTTAACTCAGACTTCAATAATAGAAAGTGTGGAAAAGGATATTCAGAGATTGATCTGGTTTACTTTTCTAAACCAGCTTTAGAAATATTTCTTAAGTACTTTTATAGTAATCTATAAACAAATGTACAAAATGTTAAAAAGTTTTTAAAAACCCACAAAACTCACTGACTGCAATGTTCACTTCTGCAGAAGGGCTGGGATTAGAGATGGTCATAAAGAGAACAGTGATCTTCTCTAGAATATTTGACCTATTTATAAAAGGAATGAGTTGAATTGGCATATTTTTATTAAATTTAAAATATTCCTTCCTTTATATAGAAGTCTTAAAAAATAAGTTAAATTTTCCCTTGGGTCTCTAAATATGGAAATAACTTATATCCTTAAAATGTATTACACAGTTTACAAAGGACTTTCAGCCACCTTATCGATTTTATTATCACAAAAGCCCTGTAAGGCAGGCATAATTGTCTTTTCATCTGTAAAGCAGGTATACACACTAAACAATATAGGTTAAATCCTCAAAATTTGTGCTGGCTCAGAGCCTGATATTGAAGAAAATGACCCTGCCATTTTTCCCTAAGATACCTCTGCTCTGTTACCATACAGCTCATTCTCTCCGCGCCAGCGCCCCCTCCCACACTCTCTCTCTCTCTGTCTCTCTCTCTCTCTCTCTCTCTCAGGAGTTAAGAGGCCATGTTGAGGAACCTCATGTGGTAAGGAACTCTGGGCAGCTAATGATATTCTTGGCTGACAGCCAGCAAGAAGCTCTCAGTTCTATAATAGCAAGGATTTGAATTCTGCCAACAACCTAAGTGAGCCTAAGTTGAGTCCTTACCCAGTCAAGTCCCAGATGAGACCACAGCCCCAGCCAAAACTTTGAAGTCTTATAAGACTCTCAAGCAAAGGATCCAGCTAAGCCATGCCTGAATTCCTGACACACAGAAACTGTGAGAGAATAAATGTGCATTGTTTTAAGCTATTAAATTTGTAGTAATATCATTTCATGACAGTAGAAAATGAACACTTCTTCCATTAGGGGAATTCAAAATTTGAGACACATCTTTGGGAGCAGACTGTGTATAAGAAAGTACAAAATTGGAATACCCACAATCATATCACTCATGCTGGGGATAAGGGTCAAGGTAAGCCATGTACCAACCCCGGTAGAATAGTCCTACCCTTTCTGAATCAGGATCCTTTTGTTTTCACTCTATGAAAGTGCTGACATGTCAGCTGTTTTTGCATGTGTGAAAGGAGCTTTCACAGAGGGCTCAGGTCTTAGAACATGCATGTGGTGTTTGTACAGCAAAAATAATGTTGGTTTGCAGGACCTACACATATACGATTTTACTAGAGCAGCGAGGCCTTGGAAAAACCTCCCAACCCAGCAAGCTTGTGTTTTCTTTTCAAAGAAATACCAACCAAGCTTAATTTAAATCAATAGAGAAGGTAAAGGTGAAAAAAAAAGGAAAAAATGACATAAGCACAAGATAACAAAAAAGAAAGTGGCAGACAACATATATGAACCTGACGGAGTAAAAATTCAACTAAAATGTAAGTGGAACTAATTGTTTCTCACCCAGAAATGTGGCTGATTTACTTCCTGATTAGAAAGAGGCCCTAGCTGAGTGCCTTTTAATTGAAAGGAAAGCATGTACCTTGTACATGTCACAGTCGCTTGCTTACTAAAAGGTGCTGTTCTCTTTCCAGCACCTGTGGCAAGAATTGGGACATGTTAAACTGGAAGAGAATAAAAGCAAAAATACTAGTAAAATAGTTTGAAGGAAAAGCTATAAGAGAAGATGGAAATAACTTACAATGATCCAAAAGGGAGACATTAAGGCAAAGAGGAAATGTTAATGTAGGTTAAAAACACTTCTGTCTTAGAAAAAAAAATGGAAAATCCCCCTAATGGGTGATTCAAAAGCAATAACAAGCATAGTAAAAGTTGAATACACATCTATTGAGTTAAACAAGAATATTGACAATGATTAGTTAGCATAGTGAGTCTTCACTGCGCTAAACTTTCATTCGTTCAACAAGTATTTGCATGCACTAACTCTTATATTTCACCACAACCCTATGAGGTAAACAATGCTGTAATCTTCATTTTCCAGAAAAGGAGGCTGAAAAGGGTTATGTAACTTGTCCAAGACACGTGGCTAGCAAGTAAAAGAGCTGGGTTTTGAAATCAAGTCTCTGTGATCCTATTCTCTCATGTTTAATATATTAAAAAAAAAAAATCTCTATGGTGGTAACAGAAAGGAAATGCAGGGCAAAAAGTCTATGTTAAGAAATGTCCACATGCAGAAGGGAGGAAAGATCATGAGTTATTCCTGGAGGTTGAGGGGCTTGGTAATTCCAAAAAATGCTCCTGAGAGATGAGTAGAACAAAGGCACCAAAGATGGGAGTGTGAGAAATGCTCTCAGAATAAAAGAGTAAGAACTGTAGAAAACGTAAATACCCGGTTCTTCGATTTTAAAATACTTTCCTAACCACTATACCAATATTGGATTGAATTATAGAGCGGCAGCATTGGAATCATCTGGGAATCCTGTTAAAGTCCAGATCCCTGGGCCCCGAGGCAGACCATCATTCAATGAGCCACCATTGACTGGGATGCACAAAGCATCTGCACTATGTAAGTAGGGGATGCTACTCACTCAGAGTAATGGTCACTGATTATGTTTGAGTAATACTGGCAGGAAGCTTAGCTCTCTGGGGAACCCAAATCACCTATTGACCTGGCCCAAATCCATGGCATGGACAAAGTTTTTAAAATAATCGTGAATAAGGTGATATCGCTCATCCTTTGACCCTTATCCTAAACAAACCAGCAAAAGAATGAACGAATGAATAAGACATGGCATAAGCTGACGCTGTGTGCCCTGGGCTGGTCTCCCTGGATGAAGCTGTAAGAGTGGAGTTGAGCACAGCACTAGTGTCATGAGTTTCCACAGCTGGACCACAGACGTAGACAGAGGTGCGTGGTCACCAGAAACCAAGCCAAAGAGAGTCTGGAGGGACTGTCAATTTGAGGAACACCTGAACGATGTCTGACATTTGAAAGTTTCTATAATGAAAAATGTTCAATGCTTTTTTATATCTAAATATTTAGTGTTTTTTATTATTATTCATATTATTTGGACTGCTTATAAGATTGTAACCTGCCCTCTCTGCCTCTCCTAGCTAGATAAAGGCCACACATGGAACATTGGAATTCACTTTCTTTAAAAATTTTTTTCCAACTTTTTTGAGATATAATTAACATATAACATTGAGTAAGTTTAAGATGTACAATGTGTTGATTCAATTCACTTACAGGCATATTGCAAAATAATTACTACCTTAGTGTTAGCTAACACCTCCATCATGTCACATAATTACCATTTCTTTTTCATGGTGAGAACATTTCAGATTGGCTTTCTTAGCAATCTTCAAGTGCATGAAATACATTATTTTTAACTATAATCACAGTGCTGTGCATTAAATTCCCCAGATCTTATTCCTCCTCTAACTTGAAGTTTGTATCCTCACCTATAATTTTATCCTTCCTGGTAAAAGTGTGAAAATCAGACTGCAGTTGAACCCAAGTAATGACTTATTAAGAAATCTAACAGACTTTTTCTTCTGCCATTTCTCTAGAAAGGTTTTATTCCAGCTTCCGTATTTTACCCCAGCATCTCACAAATCTCTCTTGATACAGACCATTGCCTGAATCCATGTAACCCTTGTACTTCTAAAGGCATCCCCATGGTGTGTTTCCTATACTCTCACCAACAAACATGAAAAATAAAATGGCTCCCCATTTCACTGGCCCCTGAAACAAAGCCAGGAACACCATTCACAGCAACTCTCTCGCTGCCAGATTTGTTTTCAAAGTGCCTGACAAGCCGCATTCGATTCATTCTCAAGACCTACATGTCAAGGGAGTAAACACCAAGTATCAGAACTTCCAGAGAAATCTAGTGATGAAAAGACCTCTAACAATGAACAAATTTAATTCCGTTTGAACACCAGTAACAGAAAGAAAGCAAAATGAAGAGATGTGCAGAAGAGTGAGCACAGATATGATTTTTGGTAAGGTGGGAGATGAGTTGGACTGGTAAAGAGAAACAGACCTGCAAGGGCTTTTCCAGATAGCAGATGCCTCGGAAAAGGAGGCTGATCTGGTAATGTCTTACAGCAAGAAGAGGTATCTCGGTGCTGACAATCAGTTCATTTTTAATGAAAAATATCCCATTCGTGGATCTTTCCACCTGCTTTTGATGCTCAAGTCCTTGCATGTTTTCTGGACCTTCCATCCCAGGGCTGATATGCGCACATCGTGATTTCTTGTCTTGTTTCCACCTCTGTGTTCCTCTCCAGCGCTGTCAGATTAAATGAACATTCTCTAGGTGACCACTATACTTCAGGCTTAAGGCTTCTCAAAGCCAACATGTCAGATGAGCTCTAGCAGTCTAATGTGTGATGGTTTTCATTAAGTACTGAATCTTGCCCTGTAGGGATGGAACTAAAAAATGCATAAATTATTTAACGTAGGGCTTTGCTGATCACTGATAAAATCAAATTAGCTGCTTTGGGCTAAGAATGAATTTGAAACAGAATTTTCTCCTTTGAAGAGACAGTGACAAATCTATTTGATAGGTCTGCATGTCAAGTATTTTGAACAGAAAATTTAACAGAATCCTTTGTTAGGCAAAGTGAATGAGACTGGTTTAGGTTACAAACTACTTTTTTTTTCACCAAAAATGTTTATTTTCGTCACATTATTAAAGCCATATCCACCTATACAAATTTTATTTTAAAAAGCAGGAAAAAAAAATCTTACCCATAATTCTAACAGTCCAATAAAACCTGACATTCAGAGTATTTCCTTCCAGCCTTTTGTCTATGTGAGTGTATGAGTATACAGCTGATCATTGAACAACACAGGGATTAGGGGTTCCCTCCCTCTTGCAGTCCAAAATCCACGTGTAACTTTTGACTCTCCAAAATCTTAGTTGTCCCTCAGTCTCCATGGGGGATCGGTTCCAGGATCCACTGCAGATATCGAAATCCATAGACACTTAAATCCTCTATGTAAAGTGGCATAGATCAATGAATACAGTTGGCTATTCTCATCCATGCATTCACAATCAAAAGATCAAAATTAGTACAGATATTTCTTGAAAACAAATACACTGGAACCACGCAGTGTTCAAGGGTCAACTATACATATATTTTTTAAAATTTTAAGTCACTTTATATACATAGACATTTACTTTCTTTTCATATTCATTAAAAGCTGATTTCAATGGATATATCATATTCCTTTTTCTGACTCCATTTTGATTATTGCTTTAGGATAATTATTTCACCAAAGAGTATGAATAGTTTTAAGGCTTTTGATATGCATTCCATATAATTTTCCAGGAACTCTGTTTCAACTTATAATTGCACCATAAATGTACGGGTTTTTAACTTTTTTGGGAGGTTGGGGGCTATTAAACATAATTCACTTCATATGTGTCACTATTTTCCAAAATATTTGCTAATTTGCTAGGTGAAAATACTATCTTATTGCTCTTTGAATTGACTAATAAAATTTATTACTTTTTTGGCTTTCAAGTTATTTTTTTTCTTAAATAATGCATGAAGAGTTTTGCTCTGTTCTACTCCTTCCTAGTTACAGAAGTTTCTAACTCACAGAGCGAGTAATTGTGACTGGTGTAACCAAGAGAATTTGTTTCAAAGTAAAACTACATCACTTTTTGTAACCTGAATAGCTCCCTGGTAACACGTGATTCAATTCTAATGTGATTACTTGTTCAAGCAAACATGCTACAGAAGCCAAAATTAATAATATTTTTAAAATATATATCTAACTTTCCTTGTCTCTCCTAAAGAATATATTTTTAAGGTCCAATTTATAATCCATGCCATTGGTTTAAAAATCACCCTGCTTCTGCTGTTCTTTTTTACCCTGTGGCTACTTGAAAGCTGCTTTCTCTCCAATCACTTTCTCCATTAAAAATTGCATCCAACATATCATAACACTTAGTCCTTGCCTCTTACATCACACTCCGCATTCTCCTGACCCTCCTGTCTTAATTTTTTCTATCCATAATCCAAATTTGGTATCACAAAAGTCCAGGGTTATTTTGCCAAAGAATGAAGTTTGGTTGATAGAATGAGCAGATACACACATTGACATATCTTTTCTTCACACTGGCCTTCTGAACCCTATTAGCTGTCAATATGTAAACAAGGCTTTACAGCACATCATGGATGTTTGCATAACAGAGCCCCATCACAAGGTGAGTTAGCTATTGTTAATATCCAAAAAAAATTTTTTAAAAATTAAAGTCAATATTATGTGCCCACTATATCCAAGGTACTGTGCTGTATGTTCAAGAGACATAAAAATTTGTAGAGATGAAGAATATGTATTTCCAGCTCTCTAAGTGCCTTTAGATGGAAAGACAAAAACTATAAACATGGGGAGAAAAATTCTACCTATCAAAATAAAGTGTAATAATGATGTACTTCAAGAAAAATGGTTTAGAAAAGTTAGAGCCATTAGACTAGTGCAGTAAGACTGTAATACATATTCCCAACATCCTTTCTTCAAACAAAACACAATCATCCCAGATGGAATGATATGGCAGCAGGGTCTTGGGCTTTCAACTCTTTAATGTAGTCTGGTCTAGAGAAAGTGGCCTCATATTTTTGGATTCTCCAAATGTGGCTTTGGTGTAGTTAATAGAAGTGCTTCAAAAGCCTACAATGGAAGATGTTCCCATTGCACCCTCTGTTTTTTTTGAATTTCTACTACGTACCAGATACTGTGCCATTCACTGAGGGTATCTTTGTGCACACATCAGAGATGACTCTTGCTTCCCTACAGTTTCCAGGGGGTATCTTTTGTGAACTGGCCTCAATTTTGGCTCTAGTTGAGCTTGTTTTCAATTCCTTGATATTTTGTACTCACGTTTTTTTCCACTCGGTATTGTATGTTTCTTTGCAAGATGCCATAAATTCTTAACTCAGAGTTGGATATAAACAACCAAAGAATGTTTCTAGTTAGTCATGTGTCAGCATTTCTTGCCTTGTGCTCGATTAGCTACTTGAGGACAAGGGTTCTGTCTCCCTCATTAGAACATGATATTTATCTTTGTATTTGTCTTAATACTCCACACTGTAGGCAATATATTTCTCAATAAATGTTTGTAGATATAATTTATCCCACTAAAATAGTTCTTATGAGCATTGCCGCCGATGGAAACAACAGTTCTATAATCACGCAGGCAAGGGGCACTGAAATGATCAAAATAAAATGTTTCCACATGAAATATCAGATTTAAACAACTCTGCTGGATCATGAATAGATAAGAGTCACCCAAACCAGCTAGCTTGACTTTCGAGGAACAAATAGATGGTCAGCAGTACATTATAATCCCTGAGGATCTAGAAGAAAATGGTTTCACTCAAAGAAGAAATTTTACAGACTCTAGCTGGAGTTCAGGATCAAGATGAAAAATAGGGTTATTGAAGAAATAAATTGAATGATTATATCTTGCCCAGTTTCCATCTGACACCGAAAGGGAAGGAAATTAAAAATGAAAAGGTTGGGCTTTTCTCTGGAAATGATCCTTCTCCGGTTCGACTTTGCAGGGAGTGCTAATGAAGCAATGCCAAGGGGAAAATGATTCAGTGAGCAGTTCCCCTCTCTGTGCAAATCACTGCCACAGGCAAGATGGGAATTTGAAGGCGATAGAAGAACGTGAAGGAGGCAAAAATGAACAAACACACAAAAGGAATGAATTCGGGCCCCAGGAATTGGGGAGGATCTCTCAGAGAAGGCTTTGGAGGAGGGATGAGTCAGATACGCATGCAAAAAAGGAAGGGTAGACATAATTCCAGGAGGAAGAAACCTTGAATACAAAGATTTAGTGATGAAAAATGTGCTCTATATTTGGTAAGGCAGGTTGTATGGCTGGACCATTGAGGTGATGTCAAATTGCCAAAGTATCAAAATATTTGGAGACATATGGGTGACTGAATTGCACGTTAAGGTTCTACATAGATGTTTGGAGTCCTATAAAGCCAGCTCCAGGCCAGAGAATTTTATCTTATGTATTTTGTGTGGATACTAAGGAGACTATATTGAAGTTCATCCTTCTCCACTTTCTCTTCCCACTCCCAGCTAAGCCAGGATTGTTTGTACAGGCCTCCTGGGAAGGGAAGAGCTAATACTGTTCTCTCATTCATGTGGATGAGTGGGTCTTAAGATACATTCAGTGAAATCCTAAGGTTCCTTTGGAAATATCTTAGGGTTCCCTAAGAGGCATCAAAATGGGAAGAGAGCAGGAACAAGCATTGATTCATTTTCAAAGAGAGCAAATCTGCATTGGTCTGTTGTATATATTAGCCTGAAAACGATTTTATTTGGGGGGGGGGGGAAGGATTCCACACCACAAAAACAAACAACAGTAGAATACTTTTCTATCTGAATATTCAGAAAACCACAGTAAACTTGTAGAAGTAGGAGGCATGATAAGTGAGTAGCCAAAGGAGAGATATAGATATTGATATTACTTATTGATACTGGCATAATATTAATTATTGGAATAATCACTTTTATAAAATATTAGCAATTGTTTTAACTTTGCTTGAGGGGGGGCAGTTTAAAATCTATAGCTCAATATAACTTGGAATTTTATGACTTTACCTTTCTGAAAGAAATGAAAAATTCACTGCATGAAGAGAGAAGATATATATTTCTCTTGTCTTAGCAACCCATAAATAGGAAAACTTCAGTAATAATACCTTTATATATTGAGAGCTTACTCTATGCCAGGCATAGTGCTAAGTACTTTTATGTCCATTTATATCTAGTCTTCACAATGAACCTACAAAGTAATTATTAATATATATTTCTTTTAAATAATAAAACAAGACTTAGAAAATTAACATCCAAATCAAAGTTAATAACAATTAAAAATAGAAACTAATAACAATAGGAACAGCTAGTAGAGACTATGTAAGAAGTTTCCAGCTTCTTCAAGTTTAATGCTGAGAGCAAACACTGGCTATGGGACCCAAGATCACTTGGTTATGTTGGAAAATTCCACAGGAAGAAATTTATCCATCCACCATATCTACTGCAATCTTTGAATCTATTGTTTTACGACTTTTTCTTATCTTCTGTCTCCTTTCCCCTCATAGACTATAATGTAGTTTTTAAAGCAATGAGATGAACACGATACACCAAGCTTTTACATGCAAAGTATGTGATTTATGTGTTTATAAGTATATCTTAATTATTATAATGAAGACAATCATCCTCAGAGCTTCAAACAAATATAGTAAAATTTTTATAAAAAAAAAATAGATTTCTACTGTGAACCAAATATTCCATTCCACATATTTCAGGGCCAAAATCTCTTTAGTTCTTTCTTACCCTAATCTCTTAACCTCAGCAACTCATTGTTAAAATGGAAATATTCAGGATCACCTGTGACAATTAAAGATAATGTCTATAAAATGTCTCCTTTAGGGCCTGGTCCATGATAGGCAATTTATATTATAATGTTGATAATAATATTAATGTACATGTCTTTCTCCTCCATTCAATTATAATGACCCCAATGGAGCAACTGTTTTGTTTAGTTGATCATTATTTCATTAAAGTGAATTTTTATTTTACAGGTACTGTAAGTTTGACAGTCTAAGATTTCAGTCACGGCATTTTCATTACTGACAATTAGAAAAGAGGAGACATGTGGCTTGCTCAGGGCAAACTTCTCTTAAAATTCTGAGAAATAGTAGCCAACAAGAAGAAAGGAGATGATTAGGTGAAGAAATAGGGAGGGAGGGAAGGAGAGAGGGAGAGAAGGAGGGAGGGAGAGAGGTAGAGAGGGAGAGAGGGAAAGAGGAAAAGGACAGATACACAAGAAGCCAAACTGAAGAACAGAGCAAATGAAGATTTTTCACTCTTCACTGTCAATGGCAAAATACCTTTTGATCTAATGGTTCCTGGGTTTTATTACCGTTGGAGGCTTTTTCTTCTTTCATCCCTTGAGTCTCCTCGGGCTCTTTGTTAGTAACTCTTCCCCCACCTCCTCCTGCTTCCCCAGGCTGAGTTGAGTTCCCTTCCTGTGCATTCTGCATTTTTCTATGCTTTGTTCTGCCCACTAAACTGGATTTGTGAATTCCTGCTACATGGCAGGAGCCTCATTAGTGTTTACTGAACTGGATTGCTGAAATGTTCCAAACCTTTCTCCCTGATACAGGATGTAAACTGAACAGTATATCTTTCTTAGGGATGACTTTGTATCATCCGAGTGTTATGCTACTGACACGTAAGCAAACATGTTGAAATACATCTTGGTGACGCCTTTGCCATTGCTTAAAACAGCTACAAATGGTTGTTTTGAGGCTTCTTTTGCTAGCTGTGTTGTGAAGCAGTTTAGTCAGAGTGGAATTAAAGCACACACCAGAGATGGATGTACAGCACCCAGTTACTTTATGAAAGTCACTTTCTAGCTCCAAGGATTCTTGTCCAACTAGCCTGCTAGGCCCAGAACTTTCTGCAAGTTGGTGAGAGTGAAACCTCAGTTGTGCAATAGAATCCCTGTGTGGTAATCACATGTCAAAAGGCAGCAAGGTGAATGGGGAGAGAGCTAACCACTGTTTGTTGGTGAAGTTGACATGCTTTTCATACAACATACGTACAGCCCTCTGTCTGCCTTACCTCTACATCCCCCAGAGGAGAGACCAGTCAGATAATAGCCCTCATTATAGCACTAATTTCAAGTGCTTTCTATTGTAACAATGTTCAAGGCTTGTTAGCAGCAATAGAGCAGGGTACATAAAGAACTTGACCTGAGCTTGTTTTGTATATGGAGAAGGGGCTTATGATCTGGGGTCGGCAAATCTGCAAGCACAGCAACAAAGATGTATTGCGAAGGGCTGGGGTCATCTAACCAAATAGGGAATTGAGTCCAAAGAGTTTTTGAGGTGACAATTGTCAAGTTTTCTTTCAAAGGAAAGCCTTTAGGAATTACTACCTTAGAGCTGACTTCTAAGTTAAGAAATCTATCTACAGCAGATTTTCTCAAACTGCTAGGTAATGCTTTGTCATGGGGGGCTGTCCTGTGCATTGTAGGATATTTGGTAGCATCTCTCTCTGGCTTTTACCAAGTAGATGCCAGTAGCATCACCCTCCTCCTTCCAGTGGTAACAATCAAAATGTCTCAAGGCATCACCAAATGTTCCCTGGGGAGTAAAAATTCCCCCAGTTGAGGACCCTGAGTCTAAGGAGTGGTAATTTTCATGTTTAGCTGTGAAATGAAACCTAGTGCTAAAACTGCACCCAGCTTTCAAAAGATTCAAATAGGTTACACTTTTCTCCAAGCCTAGTGCCCACTCACCACTCATCATTCTTAAACTATTCAAGTGCATTGAGTCTAGCAGATTCAATGTCCCCCTGAGGGCAATGTTAACATACATGAGAACAGCTTGTTCAAGTTCATCCATTAATCAACAAATATTTATCAAACAATATTCCAGGTTATAGAGTTTTAAAAAGATCCACCTGAAGCTTCTCATGAGTTAAAGTTTCTTTCTTGTCTCAAAGGAAAGAAAAATCGTACCATATTTTTAAACTGTCAACAATTTTGTTCTTCTGTTGTTTTTCTGGACAATTTGGTCACTTTTTATCCTTAGGCTCAATCATCCCTTTGCCTGATTAAGGCTTCACTTTTTCATCTCTGTACTACCAGGAGCTCAACATGATGCTTTGCAGTTATCATAATGGACAGCCTTCTTTTTTTTCCCAGACAGTAGAGTCCAGAAAGCCAGAAACAAGAGTAAACTATTGATTGAATGTCTATTATTTGCTATATACTCTTTCATGCATCTCACATACACTAGGAACAACTCTGATCAAAAGTTAGCATTTGATAACTTTATAGATGAGGAAACTGTAAATATAATCATGAGAAATACGAGAAAATTGCATGCAAAATGAGATGGCCTCCTGGGATGGCAAAGGAAGGATGTTAAATAGTCAAGGGAGGTGAACAAATAAAATACGTAGTACACATACCTACACTTTAGGGTGATAGTATATTCTGATAATCTGAGAAGTGACCCTTTGCCCTTAAAAATTACTCTTCTTCATGCTCCTAGCACATTAGGTACAGATCTGCTGCAGCCTTTAAGCACGCTGCCTTACCTTACCAGGAGATTTCTTTGGGTTTTTCTTCCCCATCAGTAAAAAGCAGGCCCTTGCTTTTTCATCTTACATGCCCCCAGGGGCAGTTCAGTTCTCGCACAACACTGATGCTAAGTGCTAGAGCTGGGCTCTGTTTGATGAGTAGGTGGAGCCCCTTCTTTTCATCCTATTCATTGTAATTTCCTGAGTGATGATGTTTGACTCTCAGTTCTGTGAACATCTTAGCTAAGGCTACTTCCTCAGCTTGGTAAACCAGTGCCCTGAAGAGGAATACACCAAAATACTTAGGCTTGATCATCATTTCTTAGTTCAGGGACACTATAAGTGCCAATAAGCACTTCATCATTACACGCTTCTTAAGTAGAATCCATTTGTGTGACTGGGAATTGGAGGGTCCTCACAAAGTCCTCAAGAGAAGGATGATAAATAAAGTGACGGACAGAAGACAGAATACTCACACCTGGCCCAGGCCCTGGTCCGGCTAATATCCTGCCTCGTCTCTCACACTATGTTTTGTACTCCCTATAGAGGCATGAAATAGCATATGAGGGAAAATACCTTGGGTCAAATAAAACAGCATGGATAAAAAGGCCTCCTGTGTGTAGACCCATTCTTCTTTAGGCCTTGGCTATAAATCCAAATAATAGCACCTGCATCTTTCAATGCAAAAGGAAGTTGTGAAGGTCATGAATAAACTAAGAGTTTTGACCTCAGGAGTATTATTAATTATTATTGCTACTTAGAGTATTATTGTCCTACTCATATACTCAACAGTTATTTTTCTTAGATGTTATTTTTGGATCATAGTGCTAGGTGAGCCTTAAAAAGGACACACAGGTTAATAAGACCTTGCCCTTGCCCTTGAAGTGCTTATAATGAAGCTACTCAAAGGAGGCACCATGGACTATGCTTGGCCCATGGGTTGTTTGTGACTCACCACACTAAATAAGAAGAGGAACTGAGAGTAAGCATTTAGAAACTTTATCACAAGTAATATTATGTCTATTCAATCTAATAACAAAAAATCAAATTTGTATTTTATGTCATATTTTAAATTAATTTTCTACAAATTCAATGTCTATTATATTTTATTAAGGTAAGGGTCGATAGTGGATTGGACACTGAAAAAAAAAACAATTTGTTCTTAATCATCAACAGTTTGAGCCTCACTGGTCACATACACACATGACTCAAATACAAGGCAGGTAAAGATAAATGTCTTAAAAAGTTGAAATAGTTCAATGTTATAAAAGGAGAGGAAGATTCTAGAAAAGACGTGTGCTGAAGTATAGGAAACCTAGAAAGTTATAAAACTTCCCTTTTCCAAGCTGAACAGAATTAATCAAGAGAAGTAAAAATAACGAAAAAAATTATCATTGATAATAATAGTAGACATGGTTCCAAAATGATAGTTTAAATATCCAGAAATGTCATTTGGATATGAAACTACCCTCGATGTGCTTTCTAGAGCCACCTTTCTTTACTCCATAAATAATATTCTGAGGCCATATGGATGGAGTTGGAGGAGTAGATAAACTTAATAGTTTTCTCTAGTCTAGCAGACGTCAGAAGCCAAGTAAGTATTAATATCATAGCAGCAAGTGTTGCAACCAACGCCTGGCAGCAAAAGAGGTAGATTAACAAGAGGAAGATGCCTGTAACAACACCGAATAAAATGCTTGCAAACAACAGGGTTTCCTCTGAAACTCTGACTCTTTAAAGGAGTCTGCTCACACCACAGATGGGAAACCTTAAAATCTTAAGGATATCTACCCTCTGAGATGGAATCCATTTACTCTTCAATGAAGCCGTTTCTGGTGTAGGAGTTTTAACCAGAAATTAATCGAACAGAGAAAACAGTACCCACAGCAGTGGGAAGGGTTTCATTTTAGAAGAATTTCAATTGAAAACAAAAAGAAATGAGAACAATATTGATTTCTCATATAAATTTTAAAGCACATGGGTGAAATAAATGGTCAAAATATGATAAGGAAATATAATGGTATGATGAATAAGGATTTAGAGTTTAAGAAAGAAACTGAGGAGAAAAAAATGCTTTTATAGGACATGAAATTGCATTTATCAAACAAGGAAAAGAGGCACAGCCACAGGATTTGGAAAACACATGAAGTGTAGCATATAATGACAAATAAATTAAAAGTGTTAAAAAGAAAAATGGTTGATATAGAAGGAAAGACAATATAAATATGTAGATATATTCTGTATGTTAAATATGTTATAATAATTTAATGTATTATATACATTTTTATATCTGACAAATAAATAATTGGTAAACATAAATAAAACAAAATTTTTATTAGAACAAAACAAATAAGAAGATGAGGAAGACCTAGGCCTATACACTGAAAGGGCTCACAGATCCTAGAAAAACTGGCAAACGTCAACAAATGCTGAGAAATAAATCAGGAAATAAATCAGTAAAATTATAGTAAATGATCAAGATAGAATTCTATAAGCATCTATGAAAAATAGTTAAGTCACTTAATAAAAGAAAAGACCAGGTAGATTTCTCATAGAATTAGATACCAGAAAATGATAGTGTCAGGTTAAGGCCATGAGCTTTTGTTTTTTCATTTGCTGAGTGACCTTGCACTAGTACCAATTGTTAGAACTTCTGGTTCTCAGTTTCCTCATTTGTATAGAAGCATGACACTTTCATAAATTTAGCCGCTGCATACTTTTCCAATTCCAGAGAGGTCATACAGAGAAACAAGGCAGACCATCTATCAAAACATAGAAGACAAAGAAATCACTGCCAACGCATCAAAATATACAAAATAAAAACTGCTGGAGATACAAGGTGAAATTTAAAGAAACTTTATAGGGAGAGTGACTTTAAACGCCTCCCTAGACCTTGTCAGGAAGCAGAAGATGAATCAATAAAATAAAAATGGCTTTAAATCATATAATCAGTTAGATAAATACCTATATTATGTCTCACAATCAAGAATACATATTAGTTAACTCAAGAAACATTTTCAATAATACTTCAAGGTATTTTTAGAAATTTCCAAAAAGTAAAAATAGTGCAGTCTATACTTTTTAATCACAAAACATTTAAAAGAACAAACACTACTAACAACCCCCCTGACAAACGAATGGAAAAAAAAATTTTAATCTCTGTAGCATCTCTAATGTTATAGAGAATAAAAGATGCAAAACACGTGGAAAACAAAATAAGAACATTTCACCCCAAATTCTTTGGTATATAGCAAAAACTAATAAGGTAAAGATTCATTTGTTATTAAAATGAAAGTATAGAAATAGTAAGGTATTTCCTTAAAAACAAAGAGAAAATACTAAAAAATAAATAAGGAAGTAGAATGGAGGAATTCATAGTGGTAAAATAGAGATTGGTAAACAGAATGGTAAATTAATGTCGAAAACAGAAAAAAAAAATGAGGCATGTGCTAAATCCAAGAACTAATTCTTGGAAAACCCAGTACAATAAATAAACCAGTAGCCAGTCTCATCAAGGATCAAAGACTGCTCACTACTAAAAATTAAGAGTGAAAATAGAACTGAACATGAATTTAGACTATTAAGAACCAATAAGTATATACAAAGAACCATGAGACTGGCAAAGATATGTCACTATCCAGGTTAGAGGAGGATGGGGGAAAATGAGCCATCTTTTTTGGACCTGGTGAAAGTGAAAATCGATACATACTTTCTGGGGAGCACTTCGGTAATATTTGCTAGATTTTTGAATGTGCATAGCTTTTGACCAAATACTTTTGCTCACAACGATATGATCTAATAAGATAATCGTACACACACATACACATGTGCATCACAAACTGCGAAACTTAATATTTAATAGCCAATAAAATGTGTGCCATTTACATTTGTCTTGAAAAGCTGTCTGCAATGTGTTAAGCAAAAAGAGAATCATGTAAATATAAAATTATAAGTTCAAAAACAAATATTTTGAATACCTACTATGTGCCAGACATCCATCTAGCCATTGTGAGAAGATGCAGTAAATAAGACAGAAAAAGTTACCACCTTCATAGAGATTAGAACAAAAGCATAAGCCAACACTAGCAAGCGACATGTCTGAAGAAAATGAGTGCCATTCGTGAACAATGGTTGTCTATATTTAATAGGATTTGGGGTAATTTCTACTTTCTTTTTCATTTCTCTTTGTACAGTTTGAGAGTTTTAAAATGCACATATATGATTATTTTAATTGGGAAAACATTATTTCTGAGCGGTGTAGAAATCATTTGTGATTGAAGGCATGGTGAATTTGGCAATTTTGCTGTGCAAGAAAATAAGGAGAGAATTTGTATCTATTCAGATTGCAGTAGGTATATCCCATCATGATTGATGTATTATCACTGTTTATCAAATTTAAAACAGAAATAATATTCTTGTCCATATAAACACATGACTCTCACACAAAATTTCATGTCTAAATTTAGCACATCCAGAAGAAGTCTTCTGAGTATCCAAAAAAACCTTTAACTACAGCTCCTGTGAGGCATTGAATGGTTGGTTTCAATAATTGAGATGGAAGGGCCAACAGAAAACTCCTGTAAAGCTCCAGGTGGTGGTAACTTCACCACTATACTGGCAATTTCTTAGGTTTTCCCAACCTTTTCTGATTCGGAAAAGCAATAAAATATTTTCAAAAAATGCATGCTTTGGTTCAACTTATTTTTCATGTATGACTTTAATTTTTGGAGTACACATTCAGTATTTTGATATTAACATCTGTTTCATGTTTTGATTATTCTTAAATGTGCACTTTAGTTGATGTGAACTCCTGAACTTTTGGGCGACGTCTGTCATTTGAACCACAAAATTGTCTGTGGCTTCCCCAGGAGCCCATCACCGGAATAACGGGGTTCATTGCCTTCCTCAGTACCATAGTCATTTGTCTTCTGTATAAGGTCAACATTAGTGTTGGAATGCCCTGCCTGCTCTCTTTTGGAAGCTATCTGAATCTTCTTGGCCTGGATCAGAGGTTTAACTTAGGGCAGAAGATTCTTAACAGTGCCCTTTTTCCTGCACCCCATCAGAGTACCTCTATTCTACTATTTGAAAGCAAAGGGCTCACATCCAATCCACCTGTCTGTTAGGATAGAGCTTCCTCCATTCAATCTTAGAAATGAAAAAGAGTCGTGTGTATAGGGGGTACACTGAGTGCATCTCATAAGTGTTTTGAGTAAAGTTTGAGAATGGCAAGAGGATGCAAGCTTTGAAAATAAGGAATTGTGTTCTGATATAATTGTTAAGCTTGAATAAAAGGAACTTAAACAAGGTAGAAGTTTCATTTTCAAACAGAGAACAAATTGCAAGCTAAAGAGTTTAGGTGATTTGATAAAGTCTCCAGACTGTTCCACCTCAGGAGTGGCGGAACAGTCTAGTGGTACAAGATGGCTGCTGCTGTTCTAGCCATCTCGTTAACATTCCAGACAGCAGATTAAAGAAGGACTAGAAAGAGATTTGCTCTCCTTTTTTTGGAGACTTCCCACAAATTCCACACAATACTTCTGTCTAAATCCCAGTTGAGTTACTTGGCTACCTGTATTACAAAGTAAGCTAGAGGAAGCTTTTTTAAACCAGGCAGTAATGAACTAGCTAAAAATTAGCATTCTTTTCAATGAGGTAGAATGAGAGAATGGATAGGTTATTAGGAAGCCAAATGTAGGAACATACCAGCACACATACGCATAATTTTAATAACTACCAAAATCCTTCTTAGGGAAGGGGCTGTCACTACTAAGTCATGGTAAGGTACCACTTGGATATGAGAAGATAAGGCCTAAGTCAGGATCTGGAGAAAGAGGGCAGATCTGAAGTAGGGCTGAATTTCAAATGCAAAGATTCTGACTTCTGTGGTGTGTTCAAAAAAGAAGTAGAAAGAATAAGTGGAGAGACGATAAGGCACTAAGAATACGTAAAGGGTCCAGAGAACTCTGACAGGTAGTGCAGTGAGATTTTAAAAAGAAAAAGAAGAAGGAAAGGGAAAAGAGGGGAGGAGAGGGGAGGAGAAAAAAAATACCTAAGTGGTAAAGTAACTAAATGAATTTGTATGACAGGGATGGCCGGTATGCAAATCCATCTCTCTGCCCAGACTTACATTTACAAAGCCCCTGTAAACGGTGTGTATTGTGAGAGGAGACTGTAAATTTAGCAAAAAGCCTAGGAAGGACCTTAGCCAGGTCAGTGTATCCATCCCACAGGGGACAACATACATGAGATAACATTAAGAGGAAGCAGCAGTTCTAAGTTAGTGTGACAATGAGAACAATAATGTTACAAAGAGAATAAGGGACTTCCTTGGAAGTCACAAAAATCTTGAGAGCTCATGACATTCATACATGTCATAAATGGGATTTTGAGCTAATTCTTTCTATAGCTGAAAAAGCCTTTCCATGTGAGTCAAGCTGCTATAAAAGTTCAACTTTTCCCTCATGTCAATCTCCCAACGTATGTGTGAAGAGGATGGAGAAATGTTTATTTGAGCTTTAATAAAATACAAGCTTTATAACATAGGAAAACAAAGCTAAATGCCATACAGCTGATCAGTGGTTTAACCAGAGCCAGAGTTTGTGCTTGTCATGGCCTCCTTCAGTTAGGAAGGAAATATGTGTCTTTATCTAATCAACTGAGAGAGACAGTCTGGAGTGATGTCCTCAAATGCACGACTGAGGCTAGACCTGGCAGAAAAGAGTATCCTGATTGATTAGTAATGTCTGCTCTGCGCTTTGGACTTGAGCAATAGCTGCAGTGCAGTAGATCTGTTGTCCTCCTTGGACCATGATGATACTCTAATTGCTGAGATTGATAGCAACGCTATTAGGTATAATAGATGTAACAGGCTGTGACTGTTCAAGCTTGCTAGGAAAAGGAATTTTAATGTTGCATAATTTTTTAAAATGATTTTTGAGGTTTCGATTACAGTTAGCGTACAATATTATATTAGTTTCAGGTGTACGATATGGTGATTAGACATTTATATGACTTATGAAGCGATCACCCTAATAAATCTAGTACCCATTTGACACCAGACATAGTTATTACAATATTATCGACTATATTCTTTACGCTATACTTTATATCCCCATGATTATTGTGTAACTATTCATTTGCACTTCTTAACCCTTTCCCTTTTCTCTCTCGCACCCCCCACCCTCTCTCATCTGGCAACCATCAAAATATTCTCTGCATCTATGAATTTGTTTTGTTTGTTCTTTTATTTTGTTCTTTAGAGAATACATATAAGTTGAAATCATATGGCATTTGTCTTCCTCTGTGTGACTTATTTCACTTAGGATAATATCCTCAAGGTTCATCCATGTCGTTGCAGATGGCAAAACTTTATTCTTTTTATGGTTGAGTAATATTTCATTGTATGTATGTACTACCTTTTCTTTACTCATTCACTCACTGATGAACAACCATATTGCTTCAATTTCTTGGCTATTGTAAGTAATGTTGCAATAAACATAAGGGTTCATATGTTCCTTCAAAGTAGTGTTTTCTGTTTCTTCAGATAAATACCCAGAAGACAGAGTACTGGGTCCTCTTAGCCTCTTGTTATATCCTTTGTTTTAATGTCTATTTTGTCTGGTGTAAGTATTACTACCTCAGAATTTTTGTTTGTTTCCATTTTCATAAAATATTTTTTTCCATTCCTTTACTTTTAGCCCATGTGTGTCTTTTGATCTGAAGTGGGTCTCTTGCAGGTAACATATGCTTATGTAAGGGTCTTATTTTCTTATCTATTTAGCCACTCTATTTTTTTATTGCAGCGTTTAATCCATTTGCATTTAAAGTAATTGTTAAAGGATATGTAGTTATTGCCATTCTATTACATATATACACATATATATATGTGTGTGTGTGTGTGTGTGTGTGTGTGTGTGTGTGTGTGTGTATGTCCCTTTAACATTTCTTGTAATTCTGGTTTGATGTTGATGAACTCTTTTAACATTTTCTTGTCTGGGAAGCTCTTTATTTATCCTGTGATTCTAAATGATAGCTTTACTAGGTAGAATAATCGAAGTTGTAGGTCCTTGCTTTTCATCACTTTAAATATTTCGTGCCATTCCCTTCTGGCCTGCAAAGTTTCTGTTGAAAAATCAGCTGATGATCTTATGGGAGCACCTAGCAGGTAACTAACCACCTTTCTCTTGCTGGTTTTAAGATTCTTACTTTGTATTTAAACTTTGGCATTTTAATTATGATGTGTCTTGGTGTGGGCCCCTTGGATTCATCTTGTCTTAGACTCTCTGCACTTCCTAGACTTGTATGCCTATTTCCTTAACCAGGTTAGGGAATCTTTCAGTCATTATTTCTTCAAATACGTTTTCAATTTCTTGCTGTCTCTCTTCTGCTGGTACACCCATGTTGTGAATATTGGTACACTTGATATTGTCCCAGAAGCCTCTTAAATATTTCTCCTTTTTTTTAAATTCTTTTTTCTTGTTGCTGTTCTGATTGGGGATTTTCTCTATCTTATATTCCAAATCACTGAACCAACCCTCTGTTTCATTTAATCTACTATTGATTCCCTCTAATGTATTCTTCATTTCATTTATTGTACTCTTTACTTCTGGTTGGTTCTTTTTTTTTACATTTTCTATCTCCACTTTTATGTTTTCTATCTTGTTAAAATTCTCACTGAGTTCATCTACTCTTCTAAGTTAATCAAGCACCTTTATAACTAGTGAATCTGATAGATTACTTGTCTGCATTTTGTTTAGTCCTTTTTCTGAGTTTTGTTCCGTTCTTTCATTTTTTTTCTTTCTTCATATTAGGTAGGGCTGCTACCTCTCCCGGGCTTAGCAGCATGGCCTTATGTAGCAGGTATCCCGTGGAGCCAGTGGCACAGTCTCCTTGGTCACCTGAGCTGGGTGATCCAGGTGTGCCCCCTGGTATGGGTTGTCAGTGCTTTCTTGTTGTAGTTAAGCTTTGTTTCCTATTTGCACATCAATGGGAGGAATTTCCCTTTGTAATGATTGGTTGTGAGGACTGGCTGGTAATTACAATGAAGGAGCTATTGTGCAGGGACTATCTGAGCAGTATTAGATTTAGCAGAGCACTGTTGTCTGCCTAGTTTGCCATTTTCATGTGTCGTCCTCAGATGTAAATTAGCTACTGGGCATGCCAGCCCTGGGTCATCCTGGGAGGGGCCCTGCCGTGGGTCAAGTTCAGCCACTGCCTTTTACTTTTATTGGGCCACCTGGCATGAGCCACCAAGCAATCTGCAGATGACCACTGTCCATGCTAGGCTTTGAGGTGCCTCAAGAGACCAAGCTGTGAACCGAGGCTTGCTGCTGCTAGTGCAGGCTTGGAGCTGCTCAGCAAGAGGCATAGGGCATGCTGAGGCCAAATGAAGCTTATTTGGGTTTTGCGAACATTTGAGAAATTTTATGGAAGTCTGCAGCATGAGCCAAGACAGGCTGTTTGTATGGGAAAACTACTGGAAGTGGCTTGAGTGGGCCCACAAGTTGGGAGGGGTGGAATCTCGAAATCACCAGGACAGGAGGAACAGTGTTAGCCAGGTTGATGGAGACTCAGATATGGTGACTGCCTGCATGTGCAAGCTGAAAGGGGGAAGGGCTCAACAAAGAAACAATGGATTCTGTCAGCATATCTGTCTAGGAGAAAGCTGCCCCTCCAGCCCTCTCCCTGAAGCCAGATAACTCAGTTCCTCCCTATATGTCCCTGGCGACTTTCAAGCTGCTGCCTCAGCATTGGCGCTCAGAGTGAATGAGTCCATCAGCCAATAAGTCCATGCATGGGCCCTTTAAGAAAATCGCCCATGACTCCAGCAGCTCTAGTCTCACTCAGCCACAATCTCTGCTGGTTTTCACAGCCAGAAGTTGTGGGGATTTCTCTTCCTGAGACTGGAACCCTGAGCTGGGGAGCCTGGGGTGGTTTGGGACCCCTTGCTCCTCAGTTGTAACCTTTGCAGCTAAGATATTGAAAAGGAATTTTCCACTCAAAAGGCTAAGCTTATAATCAGCTCTTTGCTGTACTTCTGTAGATATGCTTGTCGCATAGGCCAAAGGGTAGGGTGACCTCAAAATTAACTAAAGATTCAATCTCCCTTTTGCTTGTTCTATCTAGATAACAGATGTATGCCTGAGTCCCTGTCTGAAAAGTTCACGCTCTGTGACTGCCTGTAACCCATAGCAACTCTCTCACTCTGTAACCACCTGAGGACAAATTAACCAATTGGCCCATGGCAACTGCATGGATAAACCCTATAAAAGCAAGGTTGCCCCTGAGCTCAGGGCCAAGAACTTCAGAGCACTAGTTCTTCTGGGACCGTGGGCATAATATACCTGAGTTCTCCAACTCTCCAAGTGGCGCTTGGTTTCTCACTGGTCTGATTTTTCTGCAACAATATCTTTCTTGATTTTTAACCACCACATGTGGGTATGGGACCAATTCATTCTGCATTTCCACCTCTCCTACCAAGCTTGAGGTTGCTTATTCTGTATATCCTTAGCTGTAGCACTTCTGTTCAGCTAGACTTTAGGCAATTCTCTATGATGATTGTTCTGTAGTTTAGTTGTAATTTTGATGTGTCATGAGAGAAGGCAAGCACAGCATTTGCCTACTCTGTCATCTTGATTGGAAAACCCCAATTTTGCATAATTTTTAGTAAAATCTTTTTTATATGGAGCAGAAAACCAAAGAAACAGATTCTATGAATTGAAGATACTCTAGTTTATCTAGTTCAGCCGACGATGTTATACTTTAACTTCTATGACATTCTATAAAATGCCTGCGATCCTTGGGATTCCTTGTAGAGCTGATATAATAATAAATATGGCAATATTAAATAACATGGGCAAAGCTTCTGCTATATGCTACGTGTTTTATTGAACCCTTCCGAGAGCACTATCACTTCTAATTCTCTCAGCAAACTGCAAGCTTCATGCTATTATTATCATTTTCTATATGAGAAAATCAACATCATATGTTAAGAATCTTGCCCAAGATCCTACAGTTGGTTTGTGTTGGTTGAAGTTGTTATTCCCACCAGGAAGCCTCCTGCCATGGACTGTGCTGGTGACACACATCTCACCACCTCTAGGAATGAGAGCAGATTGGCCAAACAGGGCTTCACCAATTCATGGGAACAGGAAAGATCTTCATTACATGTCTGAGTCCTTCCCAGGAACCTGATAGGGTGCCAGGGTGTTTTAATATCCTTAGAAGTGACTGGGAGAGTAGTGAAAAATATTTATTCTCAGGTATTTTATTGATTTGCTTCCTATTAAGAAGGGAATCTCATAAGTGAAATCTTGAAGAACAAATGTTTTCCTGAAAATATTTCCTTCCTTACAGCACTCCAAGAAAGAGACCCAATTTCTTTAGACTAGAGTTCACTGTAGTAACTAAGACCTCTAAACAGACAATTTTCCCTGAGGGACAAATCAGGAATTTATTAATGTTTCCCTACATCAGTGTTTCAGTCAGAGAAGCATCATTTTGTTACTAATGGTCTGGTGGAATATTTCAGGGTAATTAATGGAGACTAATCCACAGACCCCAAACAATGGGAGATGACTATTCTTAAGCAAGGGAGGCACAAAGGTGCATTTCTCCTCTAGACACAGCAATATGGGGAGATAGGGTGCCCATATCTATTCCCTACCACTATGCACTCATTTATTCATTCATTCCTTCTCTCTCTCTCTTAATATTACAGAGTGCATATGATGTGCCAAGCCCTATTTTAGACACCGAGGAAACAGTACTGGATAAGTCCTAAAAGGCTCCTGCCCTCTCAGAGTTCACAGATTCAATGAAGGGGACAGACTGACAATACACATGGTAAAATGTCCATGAAGGGGTAAAGAATGACTAAGAGGAGCTCAGAGTACTTCTATGACAATCTATACCCCTAACCGGAACATTTCTCAGAATAAATCCTACTAAGGCAATGCGAAGCCCATGAATTGTGAAGAGACATGACCAAGTTTCTTTTAAAAGGGATTCGCATTTGGTAGGATTCATGATCCACGGCTTCATACAGTCTCTTTTCTACTCCTGACCCAAAAAGAAGAAAGCTTCCATCTGGCCTGGCATTTTTTTAAAATGGTGCAGTCATGAAGATTGAAAAGACAAAAAATAATAAACTCCAGATCTTGCCTTGAGAATACATTTTACCAACAGGATGTGTCATAAATATGAAATGGCAAAGAAAGATGTTCCAAGATTTGTCCTTTGTCCTTTGTTAGCCAGACAGATAATGACTTACCATCAGGATTTTTTATTTTCTCATTTTAACATGAGCTACATATAACTTCCATACTTCTGTGAGAAGGGGACCCATAAATCACAAGTTATTGTTTCCTAGAAACTGGAATTATACAAGGGAGCGCCAAACAAAATCCTTTGTTTCATGAGCTTGCAACTTTTTAATTAAATACCACTTTAAACTCACGCATGCATAAGCCAACTGTTACCAATCCATTCTGCTTTTGAGCCTGGGGTCCAAGCTCCTGCTTCCATCACTGCTGCTGTGATGGAGATACGATTCTTGCATTTATTAGTTTCTAGTTTTTTCTTCTATCATTAGGAAAAATTAGAAACACAGATCACAGGACAGGAACTAGTTCTTAACATTTTGTCTTCATCATGTCCAAGGACCAGGCTAAACATATCAGACTATGAACAACTAAGGAAGGGAGGAAGGGAAGAAGAAAAGAAGAATGGAAAAGAGGGAGAGAGGTGGAAAGGAAAAGAAAGAAGTAAGGTGGGAGAGAGGGAGAGAAGGAAAGAAAGAAGGAAGGAAGGAAAAGAAGGAAAGAAAGAGGCTCCTTAGTTGAAGGGCATGTAAACCTAAAACACTTTATCTGATCCCCACAGATCGCTGATTTCTTTACCAATATCCTTGTTTCCTTTACTTTTAGCATGCTTTTAAACTGCATTTTCCAATTTGCACAAGAACATAAGACAAATATTCCCATAGAATATGAACAGAAGGGACATGTGTCACTTCCAGAAATGGCCTCTAAAATCTTCTGGCTACATGAAAAGACTCCAGTGGAGGTCTCCAAGGCTCTGGATGGTAGAGCCACATGATAAAGGTGCCTGGGGTCCCGTATGACTGCCTGGAGCAAAATGCTACTCCCACATTGAACTGCAGCATGAGAAAGAAAAGCAAAACACCAAGATATGAGGGTTGTTTCTATATAGTTATCCAGCCCTGAACAGTATTGCCCTGTCTTAACCCATGTGGGTTTCCATAACAAAATAACATAGACTAGCTGGCTTAAATAACAAACATTTATTTCTCACATATCTGGAGGTTAGAAGTCCAAGATCGAGGTACTGGTAGATTCGGTGTCTGATAAGAGCCCATTTACTCACTGGTCCATCAATGGTTGTCTTAATTCTGAGTCATGACATGGCAAAGGAGGTGAGAGAGCTCCCTGGGATCTTACGTATAAGGGCACGGATCCCACTCATGTGGTTTCCACTCTTATGCCCTAATCATCTCCCAAAGATCCTACCTCCAAATGTCATCACATTAGGGATTAGGGTTCAATGTGTATATTTGAGGGGAAACACAAACTTTCAGTCTACAACAACTCCTTCACCCCATTGTTCCATCCATGGCGGATGATACTAATAGATACTTTGTGGATAAATTGTCTCTTACACTACTTTCAAATATTTATGCCGCGTCCCAGACATTGCTAACTGCATATTCAGAGGACACCACAGAGATCTTACTCACGTAATTTAAATACTAAATTTATGTTTTTAGCCAGTTTGTAATCTACCCTTTACAGCAATTTCTATTTAAAAAGGCCTTCAAAAATGAGTTCATGGTTTAAGTCAAGATGAGAAAAATTTTCTAAATCAAAGATTAGCAATTTTTTTTCTGTAAAGGACCAGATAGTAATCATTTTAGGCTATGTGGGTCTCTGTTCTAACTACTCAATCCTGTCATTGCAGCACAAAAGTAGCCATGGACCACACACACACACAAATGGGCGTGGGTGTGTTCCAACAAGCTGTGATTTACAAAAGCAGCCAGACTTGGCCCATGGGCTGTAGTTTGCTGACCCTGCTCTAAATCATTCTCACATTTTCACTAAATATGATAGAGACCACATGTAAATGTCAGTATCAATTTGATTCCTGTGACGTTGGCTTATATTTATTTATTTGTTTGTTTGTTTTAAACATTATGCCTTGGGTAGTATCAGCTCTGACAAATGAAGTTGTAACGGTATTGAATTCTTCTCTCTGCCCCAGTAACTGCGCTGTGCCTGGTACAAGGTAAAATGCAATAAATTTTAGTTCCTCTCTACTTTTCTTAAAATTTTCCCTTGAAAGTTAGATTTAAAGTCAGACCTGAATTTGAGTCCTGTTTCTTAGTCTGTGGCTTTAGTCAGGTCACTTTCTCTTTGTGAGCCTTTGTCTCCAAATATGTAAAATGAGGATCACAATATATAACTCACAGGATTTTTTGGATGGAGAATCAAATAGAATAATGTATATAATTTGTGAAATGTAAAGCCCAGTACAGAGGTAAGAGAATATTGTTATAAGCTGCCTCTCCCTTCCTGAATTCTAGATTTACTCTCTTCCCACTTGAAATGTGATTTTTTTTCCCCTGACAAATCCCAAGGACGTCCACTAAATCCCCATTTAGCCTAGGCCAGGAGGCTTTTGGGGTCCACAGGCTGGCTCCACCTGTATTCTGATTGACTGCCAGAAACCTGAGCCTTCTTTACAGCCACTAACTGGATCCAGAAAAGGCAGCTCCAGCTGCCAAAAAGGGTTGCTGCTTTAAAGAGATAAAATTCAATAAAGATCTTTTTGTAATGGGCATTCTCAGTACGATTTGACCGGCCAATGACACAAGGCACTTGGCCTTGGACCCAGTGTTATTTGAAATGAGCTCTGGAGTTAAGGTCCTGTTCCCATCAAAAGATTATTACCCTTAGCAGTCCACAACTAAGACCTTCAAAGCACAAAAATAAAGACTCTTTTTAGTCAGGTATTAAGGGGGTGGAAAAGATTTGTGGATAGACTATTTATCTGGTTGTTGCAATTTTCTTGGTTGTCCCATTCGACTGAAAGTTGCCACGTGTGTAAAACTCCTGGCTTTAAGCCTGAGTTTTCCCACCATGAATATTTGTGTACTATATAAGAATAGTACACATTTAGCACTATAAAGGAAACAAAATGCTTTCAGGCTCCAATGATGATGCCTGCATTAAAACTTGAAGGAAATATTGTAATTGGTTCTTGTCACCATCATTCAGCATGCCTCCTGACAGTGTCTAGAACAGTGCCTGGCAAGAGAAGGGCTTCAACACAGATATGCTACCAGACCCTGTGGCTATGAGCTGGACATTGTCCTATATCAGATAAAGCAAAAATGGCAAATATCAAACAAATTTGTCATAACTCCTTCCCCTTTGCTCATGTCAGGCATCAACAATCACTTAGCATGGCTTTTTCTTGATGAACCAAAACAGAGCAACAATAACACCTTGGTCAGGGCAGTTTTTCTGAATTTCTGCACCCTCAGGATGATTGTCCCTCTGTTAGCACTTTGCCTCTTCCCCCAACGAGGTCCTCCTGCAATCTTAGTAAACTGATCCATGTATCTTCTCAAGATTGCAAAGCAAAAACCTGGTAGCATCCTTGAAAAATCTACTAACAAAGCCTATGAACTCTAATGCCCAAAATAAGTTTTAGCTTGCTTCTCTTCAGCTCCACCATTATGGACCCTCACCATCTTTGGTCTCAACTATTTCGACAGCTTTTGAAGTGCTTCGTGCGAACCCCCTAAGCTCTGTTACTCAAACGGCTGCTAGAAGGCTGCTACTCAAACTTAAAACAGATCATATCAATGGATCGCTGATGGACTACGTAACCTGTGTGACCTAGCTCTTCCCTTGCTTTTCAACATCAGCTCAGCTCACTCTCTCCCCATTCCTTCAATGCAGTTGCAGTTGCAGTTTGATTGACCTTCTTTCAGTTCTTGGGAAACATGCAGCCTCACTTAAGGCCTTCACGCATGTTTTGTTGTCTACCTGTAAGACTGCTGCTCATGATCATCATGCCCGAGACCTTATTCTTCAGGTCATAACCAAATTCCTACCTCCTCAGACAGGTCTTTCTAAATCACTCACTCAACCACTTTCTTTTCTATCAACCAGATGTCCCTATTCTCTAAACCTTACACTTTCTCTAAAGGCTTGGACTTACTGTGAGTTTTACATATACGGAAGTTGAAACTTACATAAAAAAGGAAATATCCATGAAAACGTACCATAGTCATGTCCTAGTAATTACTACATTTCACAATGTTATAATTGTTTTTATTTTTATGCCATTTCTCTTACCTATTGTGGTATAAGCTTCATTGGGAGTGGGGATAATATTTGTCTTAGCACTAGAGAAAAAAAAAGCACCTACAAAAACCCCTCGAATATCTGTTTTCTGTATGGTGAGAAATTCTAAACCATATTTATAGACACATTTTGTGGCATTTACCTTGTCCCAGTAACTTCCTTTACCAAGAAATCCATATACATTTAGAATAACTCCACCCCCAATCCCCGCAACACATACACAAGGGTAGACCAGATATCTATCTTTAGACCATGGGATACTGTCCATCCTCACTGTTTGAGTTTGGTATTTTCAGCCAATTGTCTTATCCAAGATACCTTGAGGGCAGAGATCCCATTGGACTTGCCCATTTACAAATCCAGCAACTGAAACTTGCAACTGCTTTATAATTATGATTTTCAATCGATGAAAAGACAGAGCCAGGTAAACTGACCCAGGAATCCAAGTTTTGTTTATTGGGTGGCCTGTATTTTCTTTAGGCTTTAGGAATCTAATAAAGGGACACCCAGAAAGATGAAACTAGATTCCTAAATGCCTATTCATTCAATAATCCTAAAATAATTTCTAATAAAATTAGAAACAAAAGGCAATTGTGAAGGGTCTTTGTCTGTCTGTCCCCCTCTTCAGTGAGCCTCCAGGGGTAGTTTTCAGAGGTTTGGATGAGGTTTGGCCCATGTAGGTCTTATTGTTTGTGGTTCCATTGGAAGAGTGAGTCTCTCTGGCCCCCATGAAACTCTTTGAAAATGGCACTCAATGAAGGGCGTTCCTTGAAGAGGAACTTTGCCCTTAGGGAAAAGTTTCAGATGATAGGTCATAAATTTAGAAAGCCCTGATCTCAGAAGGCACTCTGAATGATTCAATAAAGTACAGAAGGAGAGGGTTGTTTTAAAAACATTTTGCCAGAAGATTCAGAAAAGAGAGGTCTGTGCAAGAATACAGGCCAATTTACTTCCTAGAACATCCACGTATTTTCTGGTCACCCAAGTCACACACCTTTTTGCACCAATAGAGAGGATATCTACTTACTCACTTGACAGGTAGGTAAACTGAGTCTGGAGGTTACTGAGTCCAGTGCTGAAGAGTACCTTGTAGGGGAGACGCTCAGTATGGCAGGTTCTATGTACCCCAATATCCCTCTTTCTTTCCCTTGATGCTCAGAATCTGATCTGACTGACATCAAAAATGCTCAGCTTGACAAATGGAGACCTCTTGTCTTAGATAAAGTAGATGCATTCGGGGTGAGAGAATATTAAGTTAAGGCCACTATTATGGAGGGAAATGGCCAGCTCAGGCACTTTGGGTAATTTGAATGAATCCTTCTGTAGCTGACATTTGTATTAATCAGTTCAGAATTTAAGGCACAGAAGTGAGTTGTCTTCCTCTTGTGTCTGGTGGAGAGACCCAGGAATGGCTCCAATCATCTTACTTGGTAAACTTTCTTCCTCTTTGTGTTGAGGGACTTAGTTTGGTAACCCTACTCTATTCTCAGCATGTGGGATATTGCCTTACACATACAAATAAATGCTCATTAAATATTTGTTAAATTGCTATTAATATGATCAATTTACCATTTACCACTTCACTTTGACCTTAGACATAGGTCTCTGACTTTCTGGGATTCAGATCACTGTTCTAAAATAGGGTTTTTTTTCTTAAGCAATAAGTCACTGACAGTCATTTCTACCACTGAAGGAAAATGTTACATAAGCCCACCCTTCGTCATAATCTCAAAATGTTCCTTGTTCTCTCTTAGATGGACTGTGTGCAGAGATTGAACATCACAAGCTTCTCCCACACTAGGTCTAAAGGATGAAGGTATAAACAGCTGAGTATACAACCCATGGACCAGAGCCCAGTGAAGTCACTACTTTGGGGGCCCAGGACTGTCATCACTGTCCTTGCAAGTCCTTGCTTCTGGACACTTGTGTGGACTCTGCGCACCTGCAGCATCTTGCTTATGGCTGAGACCTTTGACTTCAACAGACATGATTTAAATCCAGCCTGATCTTGGGACTGTGGGCATTGTATTGAACTTCTCTGAAGCTCAATTACAACTTAAATCAGAATGCAGCAGATTGCAAACTTTGATATACACACAAATTGCCTGGGGTCTTGTTAGGATGTGAATTGGGCTCTGACACAGCAAGCCTGAAATGAGGCCTGAGATTCTGCATTTCTAACAAGCTACAGGTGATACCAATGCTGCTGTCTGGGGACCACGCCCAGAGTAGCAAGGTCCTAGGACATCATATGAGATAACAATAGAAATATAAGAATATTATTATTAATATTACTCAGCATTATAAAGAAAATGATTAATCATTATTATCAGTAGGAGCATTTTGGTTAAAATACATGAAATTACCACCAGCCAGGTTTGAATTAGACTATTTCTGGCCCTGACTCCTTTTAGGCAAGTTTTGTGATTACATCTGAAACCTCCTTCAGACCCTCCTCCTACGCCCTAATGTAACTACAGAAGTCAAGGGCACAGTGAGAAGATATTTTATTACCCATGTATTTATGTATGGGTTTTTGGGGTTTTAAAACTGGCAATTAAAACCTTGTAAATTTGTATTATCAACAAAATAAATGTAGACGGGTTAGTTACTCATTGCTAATAAATTTGATCATTCATTTATAAAACGAATGTTCGCCCAAGAATCACAGAGCACTCTATAAATATCGCTTCACTAAGCCACAAACCACCTCGACAAGGAAGGCACACAGCACCCCTGAGGGGTTAAACAAACCCTCCCGGGCCTGGGGGAGGGTAGAGCAGCTTGAATTGCAGCCCTCTTGTCCCCTTCCCACACTCAGGTTCAGCTTCTGGCCCACGGGGGCTGACGCTTTGAAGCATGATATCCGTTTGGAAGCATTTCAAATCAGCCTGCCTGGAGGCCCCATCCCCAGATAGCCTTAGGAACCTGTCTATGTGAGTAGGAGAAAACCATATTTTTCTCATTTGAGATGTTGAGGAGCACTTGCCTCCCCCTTTCCTCTTTTCCTATCCTGCATTCCAGGCAGTTCAGCTACTGTTGGAGAAGGCACTCTCAAACTGACTGGCCCAGCTCTGGAGCTCAAGCCCAGAATTAATCAAACAAAATTGCCTTATCAGCCATCACCCCATTCAGTATCCCCTTCTTCAATCCTTCGCTCACTGAAGGTCCGTCCCATCAAAGAACTAAGGGCTTTGGTGTCTGGGATCTCTGGGGGTAAATTCCAATCCGAAGGCTCTGGGGACAAGGAATCTCATGTTCCTTAGCTGGGAATTGGGATTTTACACCCAATGTCATCTGGTGGTTGTGAGGACATTCAGAAATGATGTATAAAAAGCTCCTGACTCAGGTAGACTCCCATAAGTGGAATTTATCTGTTAGTGGTGGTGATGAGAGTTGCAATATTGGTCACGGATATAGCATCAGTGACAGAATCTCAGGCCAGATTGTGACTTTTAGGAATCCTTGGCAATAAAAAGGATATGATGCTCTGTTGTCCCTACACACATGGACACATAGGCACACCTACCACACGTACATACACATACACCTACACATAAATCCTACATACACCTGGGTACCTGCACCATTCCACCCACATATGGTCACACACACATGCCCACACACCCATACACACTGGCCCACATGCTAGCTCACCCACACTTTCCTCCTATTCATGGTCACAGACACTCATGTGCACACATATACATCATACAAAACAAATTTATAGTCCCCAAACCTACATTATGCTAAGCATTTAAATACCATTTTCAGATGTCAAAATTCTGGATAAGTATCTAAAAACTGACCTTCTCTCTGTCTGTCTGTCTTTCTCTTTCTTGGGTGGAGGGGGACAGGAGAGTGGCCCCCCTTTTGCTGGTGCCCTAAGCAGAGCTTAGGCTGCCTGGTGGGTCATCTGGCCCTACTACATTTCACATCTTTTTCCCTCTTCCCAAATCTTCACCAGACTATCTTCCAGAAACATCTACCTGCTGCCAGCCTTCAGACTGGCTGAGATCACTATTCTTTCTGCTACTAAGAGAAACCCAAACCTCTGTTCCCACAAAGACTGACTGTGAGGCCATAGTTTTTGTTCTTAGCCTCAGCCTACTTATCCCATTGTCCTTCCTCCACCTTTGCCTATGCACCTAGAGCATCCATGTGCCCTTCTGCTTGTACAAGACCTCACGGATTACAAGTTAGAGATTTATCTTCATCCATTATCTCTTCAGTCTTCTACTGATTTCTTTTCATTGTTGCTTGTATTTATGTTCTCCCTCTGAATTCAGTCTCTGAAAGAGCAGGATTTATCCTTCTTCATAAGCTTTATTCTAGCCTTATATAGAAGTAGGATTTCATGAAAACTTGAGTTATTCTACTCCTCATTGTCGCCTTTAATAGATCGACATGTAGAATCACAGAAGTTTTGAGTAGAGAACCAAAATCAGAAAACACATGGATATTAAGTTTGCTGAGACATGTCCATAGAGGGTAGAGGATCTAGAAAGCTGTTTAACTTACTTTTCTATAAAAGGACTTCTGGTTTGCCCAGGGCTTGGAATGAATCATCTCCACTGAAGGCTCTGAGACAGTCATCACTCTGGCCATCTGCCCCATGAAGGTTCTTCTCTGAGAGGACAAAGGTCTGCTATTTGTAATGTCACATGCCATTTTATCAGTCTGAGTTTGGCTTGCAAGTGACCTGAATCAGCCAGATGATTATCAAAAATGGATGTGCTAGGATTAAATTGTTTTTCAGAGTTAATGTTTTAAAAAGTGTTTCTAGCAACTCGAGATATATATTTAATTTCTCAGTGGAAGCCATAATTGATACATTCGCTTGAAAGAATAAAGGTTGCCTACTAATATTTATTATAAAGTAAACTTCAGGTAACTTTTTTTGTATTTTTTTCCTTTTACTTCCAATGTAAGTTATCCAAAAGCTGTTCATAACTGTGAGTATTTGTTTAAAAATGAAGTATGTCTTCTTTGTTTAACTCAAATAACATTGCTCAATGTTTTTCGTTTCTGCCTTTGCACTTCTGGAACAGCTCACACCATTCCTTTCATCTAGAATACCTTTCCTACATATGCTCAAACCTATTTCATTCTTTAAGGCACATTTAAAGGCTCTCAAGCTTTAATTTCAAATGTCTTATTTTCTAGTCTTTCCTGGTTTCTCTACTAGAAGTCGTCTCCTCAAGTTCTGCATATTTTCAAACAAGAAATAGCAAGTTCCAGGTGTTGGTTCAATTTTCAAAAGCAGGGCATCTTGTCAAGTCAGGCTGCCTTTTTTTAACAGCTTAATTGAGATATAATTCATATACCTTAAAATTTGCCCTTTTAAAGTGAACAATTTGGTGGTTTTTAGTGAAGTCACAATTGTCCAATCCTCATCATAATCTAATTTTAAAAGATTTCCATTACCCCGCAAAGAAACCACATACATAGTACATGTAAGCAGTCATGCCCATTCCACCCATACCCAACTCCTAGGCAACCACAAATCTACTTTCTATCTCTGTGGGTTTGCCTATTCTGGACATTTTGTATAAATATAATTGTACAATATGTGGCCTTTTGTTCCTGGCTTCTTTCACTTAACATAGTATTTTCAAGTCTATTCATTTTGCAGAGTGTATCAGTACTTCATTCATTTTTATCCATTTTAAGGATAGACCTCCTTTTGTTTATCCATCTACCAGTTGATGGACACTTGAATTGTTTCCACTTTTTGACTATTATGAATAATGCTGCTATGAATACTGATCACATATTGTTGTGTAAATGTACGTTTTCATCTCTCTTAGGTGGATACCTAGGAGTGAAATTTCTGGGTCACATGTTAACTCCATGTTTAACATTTTTAGAAACTGCCAACTTTTTTACAGGACTTGAACCATTTTTCATTTTCACCAGCAATGAGGTGCATATCCTCACCAACACATGTCTTTGTCTGCCTTGTTCATTGTCAGGCTTGTAGGCTTAGTCTAAAGCTTTATTTAAGAAAATAAATTTGAGAAAAAGAAGAGTATGCAGAAAGTTAACTAGAGAAATGTTTTTCTATAAAACATTAATTGAACCTCTGACTCCTGAACAGAAAAGCTGCTGTGCCTAAGAACAAGTTAAGTCCTTGCAGTAACCTCCTCAGTGCCATGATTTGCAAATGGTGCACTTCTGGTAGGTGATTGCTCAGTCCTTAGTGGTCTCATAGGTACAATAAAGATGGTATTTCCATTATTCCTTAAAATAAAATGAGACATGTGTGAATATACCTGAAAGCTCATATGGAATGCAATAAGCAATCTAGAAAGTTCCTTTTGAATGGTTCTTCCTGAGGTCTTATAGCTTTGTGGCAGTGCCTTTGGGTCCACTACCATGTTAAAGGGAAATCCTGGTCAGTTTTTGTATATATTCTGTGTGTGTGAAAAGAATGGGTGTTCCCTGTTGAGTACAAAGACCTTATATACATGCACATCAAGCACGTTAAATGTTCTCTGTTGAGTACAAAGACCTTATATACATGCACATCAAGCATGTTAAATGTATAAGTCAAATCCAGTTTACTTTATTTACTTTTTGATCTTGATTTGTTGGTTTCTGAGGAAGTTGTGGACAGTTTCCCACACTAGCTATTCATTTATCCATTTCTCCTTATTTTTCTATCATATCTTTACACCAGAGATTCCTCTCTAGTCTTCTCATAAGTACTCTGGTCTATTCCCAAATCTTCTAATGCTTGATGGAGATTGCCCCACAGTAAAGTAATGTGGTGTTAAGGCCTAGGAAGAAATGAAGTGTTACTGTTAAGAGCAAAAGCTTGAGAGATACACAAACCTAAGTTCAAATCTCAGTAGCATGGCTTCCCATTTTATAAACTTGGAGAGCTAACTTAAACTCTCTGAGCCTCAGAGTTCCTGTTTATAAAATGGGGAGATTAAGGATAGGTTCCATTCTGGAAAGGTGGGAAGATTCCGTGAGATAATGCATGTAAAACACTTACCACGAAGCTGCAATCAGGAAACCGGTAAGTGTTTAGTAAATCCCAACTTTTGTTGATAACAGTAAATAACATCAACAACAGCAGCATATGCTAGCCTTCCTGGAATGCCTAATACGTTCTGGGCACTAAGCCAAGTGCCGAGGATGTATCAGCTCATTTAATCCTCACAGCAAACCTATGATAGAAAAGGATCACCATCATCACTTGACAGATGAGGCCACTGGGTACAACGGGATGAGGTAGCTGACCCAAGGTTACTAGCAAGCAATGACTTTTGAACTGCAACTCCGCCATGGGAGCCTGGGCTCATCTTTTGACAATAAAGTAGATAATGGAATTGACAAAAAGACACACCACAAAAGGGACTATTTGTCCCACATTCCTTCCTGTGGCCTCCCAGAAGTGCCCCGCAGCACCAGACTTCACTCTGGGTGGCTACTGTGGTTCTTGCTTTGTGTCTGAGAAAGAAGAGTGTTCAGTAGAATCCAGCTGCCAACTCGCTGCAGCCTTGCTTGGGTATTTCCAGAGCAGCTCCTGAGGCAGGACAACAGAGCCCTTATAAGCCTCCTTGTTCTGAGCATAGTTGCAAACAATTGAGAAAAACCTGGATTGGAGAACCAAGCAGAGATTTAGAATAAGCACAATGAAAAAGTGCTGTTGGGACATATTTATGCATAGCATACTACATTTTCAGAAGTTAACGTACTGGACATACATGTTTTTAAGAAAAAAATAGATAAGACATAAATATATTCCTACTGTAAACACACACACACACACACACACACACACACACAAACGATGAATATGATGAATAAAGTGAGAAAGTTGCTCATTATTCCCACCTCTGCACTGAACCCACATCTCCTGGGTATGTGGTAATCACCAGTAGTGGATGGGATGTGTCTCCTCCCAAGCTCTTCCTTTGCATCTGAATGCAAATATATGTGCACATAAACATTTTTGTTTGGAAAAATATTTCATTTCTACACAAATGGGATCATACTTGTTTTCAAAATAGTTTTGTTTGCTTTATTTATTTAACAATAGGTTTGGGAAATCTCTCCAAGTCTGTCTGTGCACGCACATATTGACATCATTTTTTATGAACTATTAAAGTGTTTCCCATGGTGTGGTGGTACTATATATTATTGTTAAACCTTGTTCTTCTTGATGGACATTTGGGTCATTGTGGTGGGCAGACTCTCAGATGGTCTCTAATGATCACTACCTCCTAGTATTCTTGTCCCTCTGTAATTGCCTCCCTTTGAGTGAAGGTTCACTAGTGACAGTAGAATAAAGTGAAGGTGATAAGATATCACTTTTGTGAATAGGTGACAAGAGATTGTTATGTGCCTCTTGCTAGCAGACTCTCTTGCTCACTTATCGAAGGACCCATGTAGCAAGGGTAGCCTCTGGCCAACAGCCTACAAGTAACAGAATCCTGCCAACAACCATGTGAGTTTGGAAGCAGATCCTTTCCCAGTGGGGTCCCAGATGAGTCTCCAGTTCTGGCCAACACCTTAATTGCAGCCTGTAAGAGACTGAAGCAGAAGGCCCAGCTAAGCTATGCCTGGATTCCAGATCCACAGAAATTGAGATACTAAATGTGCATTGTTTTAAGCTGCTAAATTTGTGGTAATTCGATATGTAGCAATAGATAACTGGTATAGTTGCTAATTGCTTTCTACCACAAACAGCACTAGGACAAATGTTCTTCTGCATATAATTAGTGGTAAAGTCTAGGATCAAGTCCTAGACCTGAGATAGCTCAGTTTAAGGGTAAGAATATTCAACATAGATAAACACCACTAAAATTAACCTCTAAAAATATTTAGCAAGTTACACTCACGCAAACAGTGTAAACATTCCTACTTCTCTCCATGCCCTTGCTAAATCATTGGTCATTTAAATAATATCAGTCCGAAAACAATCGATACAGTATTGCTTTCACTTCATTTTTCTCATTATTAGCCATGGAGAGCTTTTTTTTTTTTTTTTTTTAAATAAATCTATTGCCTAGTTTTTCTTCTTCTTTGTCTAAAACTTCTCTCTTGATATCTTTTGCTTTAATCCTATTTTAATCCAACAACTGGAGCTACGAATACGAATATTACATCTGGAGACCCACGATGGCCATCTGCTCCACTGATAATGCTGATGTTAGTCATCCAAAGTGTTATTCGATTTCACCACTGTGTAGTTCCTACTCAGTATTCTGCAACTAATAAGCAATTTATGGGACTATTCTTTGAGATCATTCAAATATCCTGTTCTTCATTAAAACATCTCTGTGGATTTAATGTCCTTTGATGATTCTTGTATGAATAAAACTTTATTATAGTGAATTCAAAATGATGATTTTCCAGCTCCAGCACATTGTCCGCATTTACCAGTCCACATGCAGCCTCCTTTCGTAGATGAGATCGCCCTGCCTACCCATTTATGCATTTATTATTAGTATGAATTTATAGTTTCCTGTTTTTCTCATGGCTTATAATTCATTACTGTTCTTAATTATTTTGGTGCCCAAATTCTCTCAGAGTTTTCTAAAAACTCCTTAAGTTGGCTATATGCCTCTCTCTCTTTTTAAATCACCTCTTTTCTTCCTGACACAACAAAATGTTCTAGGTTCATCTTGCAAAAACCTCCTCCAGCCCCAGAAGCAGCCATTTCTTTAAGGAATCTTGGTTCTTTTTAGTGAGCAAAGATATTAGAGACCAAGATCTCAACACTAGGCATACTTATTCAGATGGACCCATCTTGAGTGAGTTTGGTGAGTTTTGACAAATCTATGAGCTCTTATAGCTACCACCATAATCGAAGCATAGAGTTTCCTTCACTCCTCAAAGTTTCCTTATCTTATTTACTTTTATACGATTTCCTCTGTCCAAAATTCTCCCATTTCCTGTCTCCCACCCATTCTGCGACACCTTGTTCAAATACTCTTTTCTTCTTAGAATTTCGTTCAGCTTCCTCAGCCAAGGTTCCTGGCTCCCTCTTTTTGTTCTCATAGAACAAAGGGTAAAAGTGCTTGCTCAGCAGTCAAAGGACTCTGGTGAAGAGGAATTCTCTCTCTACCAGCTATGTGTCCTTGGGAGAGGTAATCAACTTCTCTCTGTTCACTGTTTTCCCATCTGTAAAATGGATGACCCTTAAACTATTCCCATATTTACCACATGCAACCCTGCCAGTTTAGCTCCCAAAGGGTCTCTCAAATCTTTGTGTCTCTTTCCATCTCCGCAGCCACCACTTTAGTATCTCTCTCTCAGAGATCTAATCTCTCAGCTTTCACCTTTGGGCCCATTATAACCCATTCTCTACAACACAGCCAAAGTTGTCTTAAGCAATGTCAACCAACTCCAAGTACTACACACTCCAGTGGCTTCTCAGTGCCGTAATGAGGACGGCATCCCTTCCCATATGGTTTCAAGGCCATTCTGGGTCCAACTTCTCCTTACTCGTAACACACTGCATTCTTCTGACTTACTTTCAGTGAGTTCAACCAATTCTCCACACAACCCTGCTCCCTTTGGCTGAAATTCTTTCCCCATCTCTTCATCCTTCATATATGATTACATCCTCACAGAAGCCTCTTCTGATTTCTCCAATGAGCTCAAATTCTCCTACTAAGCACTCTTCAACCTTTTTCTTTTTCTTTTTTTCTTCCTTTTTTTTTTTTTTTTTTTTTTTGGTAGCACTCATTTATGTTCGGTGATATTTTTGATGAATGTGAATCTCCCTGACTAGAATCTAATCAATCTCATTACAGTGGGCACTGTGTACCGAATGGCATTCAGCGGCTATTAGTGGAAAGAATGAACACTTTATAGGATCGATGTCACAGTGAAACGAGACAACACGTGGTATGGCCAGGGTGCAGTAAAACACATGGCACAAGTACTTGATGACAGTAGTTCATTAAGGTGCTGCGGTGTGAAAGAGATTTTTATGCACAGTTTTTATCCCTTTACTTACTGTTTTCTATCGTGAGTTCTTATTTAGATGTCTGTCTTCTCTACCATTCCAAAAATGCCTTGAAGGTGGGGACTAAGTCAAAGTCCCGTTGGGCCTTCAGCACCTGGTACAGTGTCTGTACTTAGTAAAGTCTCCATAAGTGCATAGTGAGTGAATGAGACGTTAAGTGAATGAATGAAGTTATTTAACCATCAGATACTTCTATTTCCCTATGTGAAAAGAAGAAAATATGAGCACCTAACTCATGGGCTAGTCATGAGGGTTTAACAGGATTGATATTTGCAGGTACTTACAGTGGTCTCTGGCAAATCATAAGGTCTCTGTTAAATGCATATATACAAATATAATGTGCAAGACAAATGTAAGACATTTGAATTGACAGGTTCATCACAGAAAAGTTGTGTGTAGGGTAAGGGATAGTTTCTCTCTCCAAACAAACAACATATCATCTCTCTGTTTTAGAAAACTCTAAAGTGCTCATTCATAACCTTTGAAGTTCACATTACATTTTTCCAACCACCCCTAAGACATTTTGAAAGCCAATTATTAACTGTAGGATAGAATGAATTTTCTTAAATTTCTCCCCATGTTTTTTAAAGTCATTGCCGTTCAGTTTTGTATATTCAATGAAATCTGGATTGTGCAATATTTAAAGCACACCAGATCTGTCAATGTTCTATTTGAACCTTTTTTTTCAATTATTTATGATTATTAGTTCTGACCATATATATGGATTTTTCTTACTTTCTCCCCAAAGAACTCTATGGCCCTAAGACAGCACTTTCTCAAAACCTCCATTTACATGAAATAAAACTCTTATCAATTCTCTGACTTCTACTAAAAATCTGATAAATGTTACAACTTCCCAACAAACCCAGTGATTGGCAGTTGAACAGTTTAGTAATGCTTGTCATTTTGCACCATGATAAGAGTGCCTGAGTCACTTGCATCCAAAAGAGTCTCGCCTCTGAAGGTACAGAGGTACAGTGTTTTTGAATGAGTCAGGTATGAGGCAATGAAACACTATCAGTGACTGTTTGAAGTGATCCTTCTAGTTGTGAATGAGAAACTCAAAGATGGCAGCTGTCGCTTTAGTATTCAGTTCATAGTTATGAAGTCATTGACATGTTCCACTTAAATTTTATTGGTGTGAACCTCCTCTAGGAAATTGAATTATGCTTTCAGTTTCTTACATCCAAGAACATAATCCTTTTTCTTCAGAACTAAATGGGACAGTGTCTTAGGGTTTTTTTCTGAATGTCTTGTCAAAGTGAAAAACCTTTTCTTTAGGGCCAGCATTCATCAGCTATGCCTTTCTTTTACTCTAACTGAAAAAGAAAATGGTCCAGTCTTCCAACTGGCTATTCTCTGGTTGCCTTAATTCATGGGAAGCCAAGAAGGGAAAAATTGGTAGGTTCAACAGTGTTGGATAAGGATAAACAGAACCATATCATATTAACTGTAATTTATAGCATTTCAACACATCCCTGCTTCTGCCAAAGCCAGCAAGATCAGCCCCCATTGGAAAAACAGGGAGAATGAGGTGGGGCTGGGAGGTGAAATAGAGAATCTGAATTTCTATTTTCTAAGCCAGAGTTTGAGAATTAGAGACCCATCAGCACTTTCTTGAATGTTTTGCTTATTCACGCTATGAAAACAAATATCACGAAATATTTTCTGGACTCAGCCTAGTCTGTTGCTAAAACCAAAGCCAGCATGCTTCCAAACAGACTCACTGAGGCTCGTTTCACAAGGACACACATTGTCAGGCTGGCAGGCGGCCACAGGAGGAGTTATTGAAATTCAATTCAAAATGATGTACTCTGGATGAAAATGCCCATTTATGAGCATTCAAAAGGATGAAGAATTTTACAGGAAGATGACAGCAGTGACAACTTCTAGAACCGACCAGGGTTGCCTGGAGATGATTACCCCTAAGCACACATGCACTCCCAGAGCTTTGCTGGAGAGTTTTTTAAAGGCTGGGACTGTGTTCAGATGGAATCTCTGTGTATGAAGCTATTTATTACAGGCTAAGTAAACAAACATATGCAATGGAAGGTGGTGGAATTTGGACCTAAAATACCCATGGTGGGGTCAACATCATGGATCCCATCTACCAGGCTCAAACCACAGCCCAAGGCTGAGGGGATCCCTTTTCTAATGAGCGCTCCCCAACACACTCAGGGAAAGAACATCTGGAAGTTATGTTCTCTCTGGTGAACTCTAAGAAACACCGATACCGGTTTTTCCAGTACATGACCCGGGAACAACATTTCTAGCTAAAACTATGGCTATGTTTTTGATACATAATTAAACAACTTAGCCCTCATTTTGTACTTCTTTTAATCATCTTTTTCTCTAACAAGATTGAGAGCAGGGACTTAATCTATGAGGGCAGGGACTTAATCTCATTTACCTTGTTGCTACCTTCCCAGGAGCAACAAGCATTTCCAGAAGCAACATGTGGTCAAAATGCATTTGCTGGGTCTTCAGAGTTCTTCTAGAGAATTTCTACTACAATTGAATTCATTAGTGGGATGGATAGCACTACAGATTTTAAAAGGAAATTATGAGAGAAGGGAACGCTCAGTGTAGCCTTGAGTTTTGGGGATGGAGACAACATTTATTCATTTAATAAATAGTTGCGCAGGGCCTTTTTATGTACCAGGTACTGTCCTAAGCCCTGGAAAGACAGTGGGATAAGATCAAGTCCCTTACTTCATAGAGATTATTTGATTCTTATGGAAGAGAAAGACAGTTTAACAAAGTATTATAGAAGGTCAGTTAGTGATGGGAGCTGTGATGGGAGAAAAGTAAATGGAGGGGAAGGTACTGATGATAATGTATTCAAGAAGGCTTCTCTGGGGTGAGAACATTTGAACAAACAGTTGAATTAAGTAAAAACACACGCTATATGATAATAGAAGCCACTGACATCCAACAAGACCCCAAAAGACTTTTTTGTTTAAAGCAACATCACACAATGACATAAAAACAATCAGACAGGAACAATTCATTCCACAACCATATTTGAGTGCTGAAAATCATTAGAAATGTAGTTTCTTTTACTAGTCTGGTAGAAATTAGTCAGGTACACAGAAAAGGAGAAAGCATAAAGACATATAAGTAAGAAAGATTCTAAAATATCAATGTCTGCCTGGCTATAAAAAAAAAAAACTATCGATGAATTACTACATGAGATTCAAGTACATATACACTTGCGAGAAGTCTAGGCTTAATTCCTAAATATTATTTTTGAATTATTTTCCATGCTCAACACAAAAAGAAACAATATGTGTTTCAGCTGAAATAGCACCAATTTTGGGGACAGAATGATAACAGACAAAGTCTTGATTCTGTAACTTCTCAGCTACGTCATCTCACATATGTTGTCTCTGTGAGTCAATTTCCACATTTGGGAAATGCAAACAGCCCTTCTTGGTCCATAAGGCTGTGGTGAGAGGTATTAATGCTAATGTTTATAAAGACCTAGTCTATTTTGCTAGGGGTGATAGATAGTAATGTTTACCACATTCTACAGAAAATCAGAAAGGAAAAATACTTCCATAAAAAACAAAAAATAGTACCTAAAGAAAATTTCCTTCACCTTCCCACTATCTTTAAATCCAATCCATCAGCACTAATGCCCAGAGTCCAGTCCAATCATGGATTAGGTACATAGGACACAGCAGCTTTTAGGCACACACACTCACGTACACACACACACACACACACACACACACACACACACACATGCATAGATTATACTTCTGTTTCAGAATTGAGTGTCTGTGCACATAGTCTTTGGAAACTGTGGAGCTTCTACATTCTCAAAGAAAACTAACTCAAACTAAGTGGTGTCAACTCCAGCCTGAATTAGTGACATTAGAATCCAAAGATTATTTTAAGAAGTTTAACCTTTTTTTAGTGCGTAAACCAACCTTCGCAATCCAGTGCTTCTTAGAGGAAGAAAAACTTAATTGTTACATATAAATTGATGTAAAATAATTATTATTTTCAGTTAAACATTCATGCTCCATGCATCCATATGTTCACCCAACCAAGATCTATCTACTGAGTGTTTGCTACATGTCAGGCACTGGTTTATCTGATTAGGTTTCAGTGATAAACTAGACCAACTTGATACTGACCTCGGAATATATATTCTAGTGCAGAAGACAGATAAACACAATTAATAAATGGTTTTATGAGTGATTTGAGGTATTGATAAGTGCTATGAAGAAATTTTATTCAGGAGAAGTGGAGACCAAGTGATTGCATAGTGGAAGTAGGATGGGGCATTAAACAGGATGGTGACATGTAAGTCAAGACACAGATGAAATGGAAGAGTGTATATGTAAAGATGTATAGGAAGAGCCTTCTAAGCAGAGAGACTACTAAGTGTCAGGACTCTGAGGAAAAAACAAGCTAGACATTTTCCAAGTATAGCGAGAAGGCCATTGTGGCTGAAGCAGTGGACAAGGAGGAGAGGCATGGTGGGAAATAAGATTCAAGAGGCAGGTAGGGCCAGATCACCTCATCGATCACAGTAAGGATTTATAATTTATTCTACATGTGAGGGAAAGATTTGAATTTCATATATTTGTTTGTTTTCTAGTAAGAAAATGATTCGATCTAATTTTTTAAAATGACTCTAATTGTTTTGGGAAAAACAAAATATGAGTAACCTGTTACAGGACATGGTAGGTTCTGGAGATGGAGAAAAAAAGAAGAGAAAAAGAATAGAGAGACCTATTAGGAAGTTACTACATTAATAACCATCAAAAAACTGTCAGAGCCTTAGACCGGGGACGTAGTAAGGGGCTGTGAGATACAACCCAATTTTACAGTAGAGGAAACAGAATCTCCTGGTGCAAGGAAAAGAAAGGAATTGGGGACAACATCTAATGTTTTTAGCCTGAGCACTGAGTGCACTAATCGAGATGAGGAGACAGGAAAAGGAGCAGATTTAAAGAGGAAAGCAGGAGTCCCTTTGGGGCATATTAATTCGAAATACTCCTTATACATCCAGATAGAGATACTGAGCAGTCAGATGGAAGTGAGACAAAGATCCATGATTTGCTGCTGAGAGGTTCGATGTTAAAATTCCAGTAGTAAGTGTTCAGTCGATGTGGTTCTTTTACCCCTTAAACTTTGGAAAATACTTCATATTTTTTTCCTTTTGAGAAGTAGTTTCTTACCAACTTGACAAATCAAATTTATCTAGAATGCTATACTCCATAATTTCTGAGTACAGATTCTATTTATGGAACATTTACTGAAATAGACCATTTGGTGGAGCAAAAAGCAAATCTCAACAAATTTTAAAGGAGTGTTTTTCACCTTGGTGAAATTAACCTAGAAATCAATAACAAAAATATAACTATGAAATCTCCAAATGCTTGGAAATTGAGCAACCCACCTCCATGCAACCTATAAGTTGAAATAGTAATGAAAGTAGAAATTAGAAGTCATTTTGAACTAAAGAATAATATGGCATATCAGAATGTTTGGGGTATAGCTCAAGCAGTGTTTAGAGACAAATTTTTAGCTTTAAATGCCTATATTAGAAAAGAAGAGTAAAAGTAAATTATATAAGCTGCTGTTCAATAAAGATATTAGCAAATTAAACTCAAAAAAGGAAATAATACAGATTAGAGCAAAAAGAAAAGAATAGACAATTGATGTATAATAGGGAAACCTAACAAAGCCAAAAGTTGATTGATTAATAAACCATTTGTAAAATTGATGAGGAAAAAAAAAAAGGGAGAGAGAGAGAGATTGAGAAAGAGAGCACGAGAAAAAGAAATTGAGGGAAACACAAATTACTAATATCAAGATTTTAAAAGGCCACATCATTAGCGATTACATAGACATTAAAAAGATCGTAATGTGTTATTTTGAGTGACTTTATGCCAACAAATTAAACGAGTTTGATGAAATGGATAAATCCCTTGTAAAAACACAAGTTAAAACTAATGCAAGAAGAAAAAAAATCTAAGAAATTGAATTTTTACCTAAAAACTTTCCCACAAAGAAAACTACAGGTTCAATTGGTTTCATGGGTAGTTTTCCAAACATGTGTAAAGAAATAATAGCAATTTAATATAAACTCTTTCCGAGTTTAAAGAAAGGAGATATTTTAAAACTCATTTTATTAGGTTGGCATAACCCTGACACCCAAACGTGACAAAGCCATTACAAGAAAAGAAAATGACAAGCCAGTCTCTCGCATCAACAAATAATAAGAGGGTAAAGGGGGTCAAAACATATGGAGAGGGAGAGAGACGGGATGACTGGTAGTGAGCACACAATGCAGCATACAGATGTCGTACTATAGAGTTGTACGCTAGAAACTTACATAATATTATTAACCAATGTCACCCCAAAAAATTAATTTAAAAAAACAAATAACTAAAAATGACTTCCTGAAAAAAACACAAAATTTTCTTAAGACATTCCTTTGCTTCATGTCTATTTTGTTTACTTTGACTAACTTGTAAGTATATTTGAGACACCTTTGCTGGCTCAAAAAAAAATTTCAGAAGAGGAAATTTTTCAAACTGGAATCTTTCATTAGAAAGTAGGTGCATATAGTTTGTACCTGATATCTCCCAAAGAATATATTTGTGTCCCAAGGACAAAATTATTAATCATAATTCCTCTTTCTGGATCAAATTATTTTTCAGTTTGTTTAAAGAAAACAATTAAAATTAAGAGAGTAAAATGACATCAGCTCAACTCACCCAAATTCATTTGCATGACAAATATCTGCTAACATAAACAACAGTAACAGTGAGATCATTCCCCACTATTCTTGTGATGAATTGCAGGTGAAAGCAGGCGCACGATCCTGTAATGGGAAATACTCAAATACTATAAGGACTTGTAACCACTTGGCTCCAATCATAGTGCTGAAGAGCTGTGATTTTGTTCAACAAAGAGCAATACACTGCTTTAAGTTATTTTTATATAATGCACTGTTAATAAAAAGATAGTTTAATATTCTCTTGCCTATAAAATTTTAAAATATATTTGTATACCTTTTTTATTAATCTCAGTACCCCTGAAATATGCTCACCTTGATTTGGCAATTTTTGGACACAGAAGACCAATTAGGCTTAACTATCAGCAATGTATCTAAGTAATGAAACTGGCAGATTCATTTTACTGAATTGACCGGATGCTTCTCATGTGCTTACAAACCAGTCAGCTTCAGTTGCCATCAGGCAATGGCTCTCAAAGTATGATCCCCAGACCAGCAGCATGAGCATTGCATGGGAACTTACTAGACGTGCAAGTTCTCTAAGTCAGCTCAGACCATTTGAATCAGAAAACAAATCAGAAACACAGCAGTCTTCTTTTTAACAAGTCTCTCCGAGTGGTTCTGATGCCCCCTCAAGTCTGAGGACCACTGAGAGAACCACTGAGGATACAAGGGTTATCAAATTTATTCATTTTGTCATTCTCTTGCAACATATATGCCACTTGGTGCTCACAGATACCTTCTCCTAAGATATAGTTTTCAAGGGAAACAAAAGGAAAAAGGGGGTGGAAAAATAAAAGGCTGTAATAATTTGAAATCTCTAACCACTAATAAGAGAGCAGTACTTGTCACTCTGTCTAGCTGTGGCATAGGTAAAATTGTTTATAGATTTAGGTGTGATCTGTGGACACATTGTCTTTAACTCCACACTTTACTCACTGAAGAATACCTAAAATTGCAGGTTGGTGGTAGTGATGGTGCTATCTACCATCACGACTTGCATACAGGTAGAAGAATGGGTGTCTAGAGACTGGGCTCTGGTGCCTGGGGTTGAAGTTCACGTCCTCTGATTAGCACTGAAATCTAGGGCAAGTCTTTTACCTTTTCGTGCCACGATTTCCTTATCTGTAAAACAGGAACAATAATTGCTTCTATCTCATGGGATTGTAAGAATTAAATGAAATATATATGTATAACATTCTTAGGATAGGACTTGTCACATAGTAAGTCCTTAATAAATGTTAGCTATTATTATTTGTATTTCTGCTATTAGCTTGAACAAAAGTAATATTTCCATAAATCTCATTTTAAGACTAAGACCGTTTTGATTGCAAGTAATATAACGAGCGAGAATAGACAATAGAATATGCTCTGTGTAAATGGTGGAAATGATGGCATGAATTGGTCCCAAGGGCCAATGTAACCAGGGCCTCAGATATACCCAGGACCCTATCTCTTTCTCTCTTTTCTCTACTTCTCTCTGCATCACTTTCATTCTCAAAACGAGACTGGCTTTTTTTACAGGGCAGGGACCATGATCACCAAGTCTCTCCAGTTTTACAGTCTCACCATTTTGTGATCAGAGAAGATGGTTCAATTTAAAAACTCTGGAGATGGCCATGTACCAGCCCGGGTCACTATAAATTTCCCTGGCCAGGGAAGGATTCCTTCCCATTCCACCCACCAGACTTGGCAGCAGCACCAATCTACCATGAGTTTTGCTGAAGATTTATATCCCTTTGAGGTAAGTCTTGAGCAGCCTTCCTGAACCATCTGGCTTGAGAGAAGTAACCAACCATTTTATTCCTTTTTCCTGTTGTTGCTGTTATTCTGGCCATGTCACAATTTGGTTCTTGATGAGTGTTCCATCTTTCATGGCTTTTGTTGAGTTTGACCCCAGGCTGAAAATGGGACATGTGTTTATTTTACCTGACAAAGTACCCATGGCTGAAAGTCTTGGAGCAGTGGAGTACTGTACTTCCCCCCCCTCCCTCCAGATGGGGCTATAATTATAATTTAACTGTCTGGGTCCAACTTAAGGTGAGGAAAAGATATATTAAGTTTGCACACATGTTAGTCCCCTATCCCCTACCCCCACCACATCCCTCTCTACATTTCATATGCAACCACCTTTGGGGGGAGGTGCACGTGTATATATGTGTGTGTGTGTACACACAGTCGTGTTACAATTCTCATTTTGCAAAGTTTATGCAAAAACCAAACACCTGGGTTCAGAGTTTCCTAAAGGAGTCATCTGAAGTAGGTGCTTTTTGCCAAAATGTCACAAAGATTTATGTGCTTTCATTTGTGCATTAAATTGAGGACAGGTGGGAGAATGCTCAAGCCTGAGAAAAACTGATAGCTCTTTTCTCCCTGAGAAGAGAGAGGGCTGTTATGACTACTGCTGGTTTAGATAAAATAGACACAGACCTTGTAAAAAAAAAAAAAAAGAGAGAGAGAGAGAGAGAGCTTATGTTTGAAAAGCAATATTTCAGCAGTCAAATAATTACCTCTGCGATCATGTTTCTCACAAATGAGAACCCTGGTCTGGGATCCCAAGGTGAGCTCCGCCCTCAATTCAAACAGAAAGGGCAATACCATACCCAAACAGCCAAGAAAATGGCCCAGCTTCCATTCAAGTTTGCAGAGAAAGAGTCTCTGGAATTGAAGCAAATGGCGGCCTCAACACATTCCATTTTAATGGCTTGCAACAGAGTCAGTTACACATATGTAACCACTCATTTTTTAATTTGATTCTTGTTTCAAACACCTTTTCAGGACCCAATACATCTAAAAAATGTCATCACTTGATAGGTCGCTACTCTATGTCTGGCCTTGAAACAAGCGATTTGATGTGCTGAGTCTTCACCTGGATTTGAAATAAATATGAATTTGCATTTCAGAAAGGGAATACTATTTGGAAAACATAGTCAAGCCAAATTTTTCACAAAGAGAAATGAGAGCCACACTTGGAAAGCCTGGTGATCAACTTCCCCCGGGAGGGACAGAACTTGTCCCTGGGATGACCTAGAAGCAGGTTGGACAAGTCAAAATTATTCTGTACACTCGATCCCTTGAGGGTCAAACCAAGCTTCTGAATCAAACATTTATTAAACCATTGTCTGATTACTGATGCAAGAATTCTCTATTCAGAAACCAGTTTACACTAAGGGGTGAAGGACAGTTCCCGTTTTTGTAGACTTCATTCAATTACCTGGATACAAATGAAATTTGAAACCTCCAAATGATTTCTGGTCTTTTCTTGCATAAGCAATTACTACAATTCTAGTGATCTGTCTGTCATTTAAGATGACCACTAAATACAATAACTAGATAGTAAGAAATGCTCAACAAGTAATTGGGAAAGCTTTCAGATAAAATACCCTATAACTCCCAGACATTTTTGTCTAAGTTTATTTAGCAGTTCAGCTTGTGATATGTATGTGTTTGTGGGAGTGATAACTATGACTGTTGAAGGGAGGTAGATAAAGAAAGACATTTTATAAATTGGAGATAAATGGTGTTAATAGTTCAATAAGATAAATGCTTGTCTCTTAAAATGAATTCCAGAAGGAATTGCAACACAGGAACTGACACAACATTTTTTTTCTATGCTAGAAAGGCATACTATCTTGCACCCAGATTGGAGAGTGGTATATGATAGCCTGAACAAAACTGGGGTGATGCTCTATTTATTTTCTAGAATGTGTACAGTTTTTTTTTTTTTTTTTACTTTTTAGCTAAAGTTTTGATTAAAATACCAATGCTTGGTGAGAATTGTCCACAGTTATTTTATAATTTAAAAACAAACAAAAATTTATTCTCTATGTTGTTTAAAAAGTATGCTTTGAAAGAGAGCCCTACCTTAAATTTGCAGAGTTCTTTGTGACAATGGATCTTAACCATTTTTGAGATACACAACCCAAATGAATAATTGCTTGTGATGTCTGTGAATCTATGGATTATCTAATGTCCATTCCCAGATACTGTAAAGGGTAATCGGGTTAGATTACCACCCTCAGCTCTGCCCTTTACGATAACTGCTTACACAACAGTGCATCCATGGATCATTCAGCAATCCCCATTGCTAGACCCCATGCATGTTTATGAAGGTAGTTTACCAACCCTAGCTCTGCACTTTGCGCTTTCACCTGCAGCTTCTCACTTGATCCAATAAGTCCTTAGGGTCATTCTTCAGGCCCAGGTCATGCTCACCTCAAGCTAGAGTCTCTGTCCATGTCCGAGAACCCAGATATGACCACTGCCAACTAGTCTGGAAGATCTTACTTTCTCTACTCTCCCTACCCTGACCCTGGGTCCCTAGCATTACTTTCCCAGGTAGAATTGTAATTTAGGTTACACTGTGTCTTGCTTGGCAGGCAGAGCGGGCAGAGTGTGAAATATATCTCTGCAGGAGGAGTGGCCAGTGTCGTTTAGGTCCCCAGTCCATATCTCCACAATGGGCAGTGGTTGGCAAGCGCTAGCACTTTACCACCATGCATGGCAAGGTCTCCATGAGAAATCTTTGGGGTGCCTTGGGGGTGAAACTCTCCTTGCCATGGTAAAACCAGAAGTATGCGGTCCCAAAATTATGGGGCAAATAAGTCCCTTATTTCTCTATCACTGGTAATAAACCCAATCATGACCTAAAATAATAAAAACAAGAGCTAATGATTAGCATTGGCTTTGTACCAGGCACTTCACATGGATTGACTTATTTAATCTTCACAAAAAAGCTCTTACATAGGCGGTGTTATTTCACACTTTCCACCATTGAGAAACCTGAGAGGTTTCATTCTTTTGTGGGTTTTTTGTTTGTTTGCTTTTTAGTTTGCTCATGTTCGAAGCCAGTAAGGGTTTGACCAGGACTCAAATCCCAGCTCTGAGTCCAAGCTCTGACCACATGACACCACTTAACAATGAGAAAAAAATTCACTTATAAATATGTATGTGTATGTGTATATGTGTGTGTATTAGGCATCCTAACAAACGTTTTTATTTCTTTTACTGATGTAAATTTGCAATTAAGAGGGTTGGTAATACCGCATTTAATTGATGGGATATAGAATTTGAGAAGGAAGCTGTAATATGTGGAGGTGAGGAGAGCCAGAGGTTGTTATGGAGTCAACCATGAAGGAAAGTAGAAGGTCAGCTTCTCCTCTTGATTTGCCACCAACATAGCAAGGTGTTGTGGTGTCACATAAGGAGAAAGGTATGGGTGGAGGAGAAGGAATGGTTCCAGAGGGTAAGGAGTGAAGATAAAAAAAGGAAATGCCACATGATCCTAATTTAAGAGTCATGTTGTTCAAACAATATAGACATTTAAACAGCAGGATTGCCTTCAACATAGTCAGATGCTTACACTAGGGGGTATACTAGGGAACCACAATAAAAATAAATAAAAACATCAGATTGCTATTTCCAACTTTAACCCATCCAAGACAATCCAATTGAAGCGAATGATATCCAAAACTGATCTGAGTGGTCATGGTTCCGTTTGACTAAGTTAAGCATGTACAAAAGGGATTTCACTGACATCCTCAGAGCTAGTGCTTAATTACACATAGGTGTGCAGGACTGATCAGTGAAAGTTCTAATTGGTCGGTTCCCAAAGTGCTTTGCTCTACCAGTTTAAAGTTTTGACTATCATAGGCGTGGATCTACACATGCATACCCACCTACATAGGTTTATATCTTCCTCATTGTAGCATAGCCATTATGTCTGGGACTTCATAGCTCTAATGGTGCATTTTGTTAATCCTCCAAAGCCTGGCTCAAATGCTACCTTCTCTGGACAGCCTTCCTTGCTTCTCTCTAACTGGGCATGATCTCACCTTCCTTTTACTTTTGTCCTTTGTTATATCTTCCATTCTGCTTTTTATTATACGTGGGTGGAGACCTGACATCCTGTCTAGGAGGTGAGCTCATAGATCCTTAGTGACCCCCTTTTCAAAAATATTTAAGGGTTGCCTTGTACAAAGTCAGTGTTCAATAAATTTTTCATAGAAAATAAAATAGCAAGTGAAGGAATGAGAGATTTCCTTTATATACATGGACCAGAGAGAGCCATGACAAAAATAATGAATCAAATGTGAAAACACTAGCTATATTAGCATGAAATGTATTACCTCCTGAGGGTTTAATGTGACCAAACCATTCTCGTCTGAGCCCCTCAGTCTCTCCTTCCAATTCCCTAACCCCAACTGCCATTATCAGAAGGATAGAATAGAAAACCACTGAAAGACAAAGAAATTATAAAACTTGGAACTTGTAATCTACCCTGGTAGAGATGGGAGATGGTGAGTCAAGACAGCATCTACTAATAGGCTTTTCTCTTAAAAAGACTATAGAAAAGATTCTCTCTCTCTCTCTCTCTCTCTCTCTTTCTCTCTCTGTCTCTGTCTGTCTGTCTGTCTGTCTCTCTTGCTCTCTCTCCCAACTGCCCTTTTCTCTCTCTGCCTGCTTGCTCACCATCAATTTTCTCCCCCTGACTTACTAATTCCGTGCTGCCTTAAAGGGACTGTAGTCCTGGTACCACCCTTCTCCATGGAAGTCAAAGGGCCAGAGCCAGACCCACCTTTCACAGAACCAGCATAGACAGGGCAGGCTCTCTACTGAGACTGTGAGCCTTTGTCTCTGAACTCAAAAGTAAAAGGTCAGGTCCCAGAGTAGTAACCATGTTTGATCAGGCTGTCCTGGCAATGGCTTTGCTTGATTTCCTGCTCCTATCTTCATGACCCACCCCCGCCCCCGACTACCTTGGCACCTAACTACCTTTCCACTTTCTCATCTCTCTCTCTGTGAGCTCCCTAATAGCCTCCTAATTAATTCTGCAAGGCTTCAATTAGCCCAAATTAGTTCATGACACTAGTAACCAATACTTCTAACCAAGAGTTACTTCAGAAAGAAGTGTGTTCTTTATATGCTCTGATTCTACATACACTGAGATGGTTTCAACCACTGCAAGCAAGTGCATCAAGCTGTCAATAGCAAAAAAAATGACTTCTGTAGGTGAGGGGTTGTACCTGGGGAAACATGCTCTTCTGCCTATCTGAATCTAGTTGTCCCTCAGTATCACCTGCCTATTTTGTGGGATGTCTCCTTGCAAGCAGTTTAAAAGCTGACTTAATGATGATGTCCTACACACACACACACACACACACACACACACACACACACACACACCCCAGCAGCAGCAGCAGCAGCAGCAGCAGCAGCAGCAGCAGCAGTAGCTACTTCTGTTGTTTTATCAAAGATGAGGGGGTTTTGCACCATGTTGTCATGGACCAATCCATTTGCTTAAGACAATTTGTTTTCTTAATGAAACTCTCTCACTCAGTTGGCTTGGGAAAGCCCCAATATTCTTACTTAACTATCTTTAAGGGGATATTGAAAATGACTCCATTCAATTGGCTCTAACTGGTTAAAGTAGCCAAATCAAAGCTTCAGAGTTCCAATCTAAATATTTCTTTTTTCGGTTCTTATACACATAATTACATATGATTTACAATGACGCACAAAATTTCCGGAAATAAAAACAGGAATCTTTGTTCAAAATTTCATCCAATCCAGAAAAAATACAACCAGCAACAGAAGACAGATGTCACAAACATGGGACATGTGAGGTTGAAAAATGTTTGCCAAGTACATCTTCACTATCCCCTAAAATCCCATAAAGGGCAGGAAAGCAAGATCTTGGTGGTACCCAAGGAAGAAATAAAGTTCTCAGAGGCTCTGAAACCTTTTGTGTTACTCTGGTAACTTCCTTCACAGTGATCCAGTGGTTAGAAATAATTTCCAAATGTATGAAGCTAACTGCAGAGGAGCAAGCTCAGAGGGAGGTGGCAGAGGGAGGACCGAAACGTGGGGTCTTAGAGAAACACTCAAGGTGAGGAGTGTACTGATAAGCATACTGCATTTATGCAGTGGAACTAGAATAGCCACATAAAAACCTAGAGGCTGTGGGATTTGCAGGTCATGACTTGGCCTCAAGGAAAGATGGGAAGGGAGAAGTATAATGTTGGCTCATGAGGGCAGGTTAAGCAACCAAATATTAAACTGCTTATCTGAGCTGAACTTCTGAACTGCTGAGGTTTCCCCATCCTGGATAATTCCTGGATAATAATAGCCGTGCACAATTATCAGCTCCAAATAACAACCATCATTGAAAAGAAACTGGGCCAAAATACTAATTAGGGTTTGCAAGGATTTATGGGTGAAATCAGCTCTTTGCAGTTGACCCTGGCATCCTGGGCATATTCCTCCTGATCATCAACTTCTGAGAGAGAGAGAGAGAGAGAGAGAGAGAGAGAGAGAGAGAGAGAGAGAGAGAGAGAGAGAGAGAGAGAGAGAGAGATGTTCCCTGCAACCACGAATGGACAGCTTGGCTTCTTTGGGTTGAGTGGGATTCCTTTTCTAGAAGAGGCTCATATCCCATCTGTGCTGGAGGGACTTCATTGGAGATTTTGCTTTAGTTTTCTTTATGCCCTTTATCTATATTGGTTGTTTAGAATCTGTCCCTCTAACTGGAATGTGAGCTCCAAGAGACCAGCTGCCATTTTCTTTTGTCTTGTTCGCTATGGTGTCAACAGCACCTTGACCAGTGCCTAGCAATTATTAAGAGTTTAATAAATGTGTTGAGTAGCTGAACAAATTGGTGAATGGATTTTCTTATCCTTAGAAGGCAGTGTTTCTCTCTCTGCCCCAGAGCTGGATGAGCAGTGCTGTGCACACTGAACATAACTGCAATCATAAAGAACCAGGAGGCATATTGTTTCTCAAAAGCATAATGTCATGTTCCAGTTATTCATGTCAATGGAGAGGTGCCCTGGCTCTGGAAATCCTGAATACAAATGGTTCAGGCACCCAGTCTGTTTAAACAAAAAAGACCTCCCCTGTGAAACTGTGACCGATGAGCTTCCCCAGGGGGTTTTCACTGTTACTAAATCAATGGGGAGAGGAGGTGGGCGTGGTTGGGGGAAAGAATCCAAATATTATGACTCTCAGTCCCAGGCTTGAATCTACCATTTGTTGGTTATATGACCTGGGAATAAATTCAGTAATTCTCCCGAGCCTCAGTATTCATCAGTGGCACAAATATCCGCCTTCCTGGATTGTTTTGAGATAATGTGTGTCAGAATGTATAGAGTTTGATACACTATGTAAGTCCATAAGGAGCTGTTCATATCATCAACAGCATCATTAATAATAATAACATCAGAACAGATTTGGTGTTCAAAGAACCCGTATAATGTAGAACTAGTATAAAATATAGTTAAAAGTGTAAACTCTGGAATTAAACGACCTAAGCACAAATCCCAGTTCTGCCATTTACTGGCTATCTGATTTTAGGTAAGTTGTTATTGTTGTTACTATTATTATTGCTATTGTTATTGTTGTTAATTTTATTCCTTAAAAATTCCTCAAGCCCCTGAGAGATTTCTCTGCAAATTTCAGACACAATCTCATGCCACTGGAAATAAAATATGGGTTAGACCCTTAGTCAATATTTCAGGACCTTCTCCCTAAACCGTTTCAACCTGAAGCTGGCTCTCTAACACCTTCTGCAAAATGGCACCTTTCAATGATTGTTAGGATTATGGCCAAAATATAAGAAAAGAAGTTAAGTGAAAAATAAACTTGAAGCCTCAACAATTGGACTATGAGACGTGTACAGAAGGTAGTCAAGGGGTAGAATTTTTTATTAAAGTTCAAATGCCCTTGCCAATCAATAGCACAGACCTCACTCCATCCCCTAAGATTATACTGGAAATTAGAACCTGGCTGAGCCTTACGTGGGGGCAGAACATGCGGGGGCATGCTAACACGGCTTATCTTTGAATGGCCTCTTTCTTTCCATCTGGAAAGTCAAAGCCAATGACTAGATTCTCTTAAGGAACATAATTTAGACTTGAGACTCTCTTATCCAAGTTTTGACTGAGCCAGGGATATACCTTCCATGTTGAATATTCACCTATCTTCAATAAACCTCATCACTATAACCTTGGGCATAGTGCATTAACCTTATGAATTTTTCTCCATTCTTTTGCGATCCACTTAAATCCCTTCAGCTTGAGTGACACTTTGGGCAAGTTTTCATGAATGGGTCAGAGGAAAAATGTGCCTGTATTACATGCCTAATTAGTATATATTTTTTTCATTTATGCTGCCATAAGCCTTTTTATTAATATATTTACTTAGTATGGGGATTATTATTAGACATTCATGTTTCTAAAACTTTATCCTAAGGATAAGGCAGCAGGAATTTGCTTCCAAAGCAACTTACTATTGCTACCTTAATTGAAGGTTTTAGTACAGTGATTTATTCTTAAGCCTCTTGATAATCCAAGAAAACTTTAGGTGTCAGAAAATGAGAGGCAACTCTCCTACATTTTGCCATGTATCCAAGACATAGTGTTAATGGAGTCTAGCTAAACTAATGACCATTTCAAAAGCAGAGAATCAGAGAATGAGATGTGGGCAAACTAAGGATCCCACATAAATCCTCTGTGGAACCAGGAAATGAGCATCTAGTTGAAAAATGTGCCTGTTTTTCTCTCTCCACACCCCTCCTACCATTTCATTGTAACATTAAGATTTAGCTCTAAATAACTGAAACATGGGTTAGAGCCACAAAATACAGGCAGTGAAAAATCTTTACTGGAGTGCACCAGTAAAGCTAATCCCTTTAATGCTGACAATGGCACCATTTTTGTCACTAACCTCTCACAGCCTGACAGAGACGGGGAAGAAATGGGAATTCTAAGGACAAGTAAAGACCCCTCTTGGGTGTAAAAAGTCAGCAGCAGAAGGCACTTCTGAAGACCCGACCTCAGGCAGGCTGGGAGAGACAGTGTACATGTTTTAGATGGGGTACTGCTCTCACAGGCAGTCAGAACACAGCCGTCTGTTGCCAGAAACCATTCATCAGACTCTGCAGAAAAGGCTGTCAGCTTGGCCTACAGGCCTCAAGCCAGCCTGTCAAGATCCAGGCTAACAGCCAGAGTGTCAGGGGCTGCGGCTGGTAGCCACCAGAACTTTGATGTCTAAGGGTTGGCCAGATGGTATGTGAGGGTGGCCAATGGGCTCTGAAACCATACACTCTGCTCAGAGGTCACCAGTTCTAAAAACAAGCTGGCCATTAGAGTATCTCTAATAAAGATGGAGGTAGACATTTTATATTGTTAAAAAAAAATTGTTAAAATTATTTCAGCATTTGTTTTGTTTAAATTTCCATTACACGTGCTTTTCATTATACAACTCAATTAGTGTATAAAAGATTTTTCTGTTTAAAATGTTTAAATGAACATAATTGTTCAATTTGGAAAGATTACAATGCTTTTATTTAATTAACACTGCAATAAATACATCGCTCTATAATGAACCCCATACTTTTAGGCCATTTAACCATTCAATAAATGTGCAATATGGAAGGTTCTTTATGGAGAAGAAGATAAATAAAGCTATTTAAATGAATGTACGACAGCTATGATGCTAAGCAGCAAATTATAGCTTTTTGCTTCTCATCCGCTAGAGTTGTACCTTGATTACAAACATATGCGAGTGTAATAAACAGCATACATTTCAATTATTATTTTGAACATGAGGTACACTGGACATTAAAGAAATATTCTGCGCCATTGGTGCCAGCTGTACTCCATGGCATCTTCCCAAAGAGGAGCTCTTTCAGAATTTGTCCAAAGGCTCACCTGTAGTTTGCCTTATCAAACCACACTGGGCCTGCCAGAGTGAAAATAATCTAAGGCAAACAGAACCAGCTGTTTATAAGGGCAATTATAAAGCTAAAGCCACTCTCCTCACATGATGCCCCCTGACACACAGGACCCTTACCTGCGCCCTTCCAATCGCGACACATCTTGAGAGGTCTCAGAGCAGCCGAGGGCATGTCTGCCATGGCCAATAGCTTCCAGGCCCTGCCCATCCTCACTTTCTCCCTGCTCTCCCAGTTAAAATGACAAACTTTTCAATGTGTATCACCCTCATCTAAACACCTTGGGCTCCTTCCAACGCTGAGTCCTGCATAACACAGCAGGTGCAGATTAGTCCAGATTTCAGACAAAGTCACGAAGGCTTGGAGAGGTTAAGCATTGTCATAGAATCCTACAGATAAGATGAGAATTTATTGTGTCTCTTAGCTAATGTACCTCATTAGTATGGGTAGCTATAGCATTAATAGTACCAATACCTAAAATAATGGATTAACATTGAAAATAAGGCCCACTATTGTGTGGTTATTATGGACCAGGGATTATTATACTGAATTGTATTGATGAGGAAATTGAAGCTTAGATGTGTGGAGAATCTGGCTCAGGGTCACAGGAAGAAAATAACAAAGTCAAGACCAAGTTATTCAGCTCTTCCCAGGGTTCTTTCTTCAAGTGGTACTTGGGAAGGCATCCAGTTTTTTCTTTGGCTTACTTAGTTTCCTTGCTTTTTATCTTCTTCATACTACATTCTTATGGTTTTGACCTTTCTCGAGAAAATCTTAGAATGACCACCAATAAGAACTCCTCTTTAATCCTCTTCTCCATACACATCAGGAAAGATTGTGGACCACATATCATGCAATGGGAACTTCCCTTGGTATTCAACTGGCCATATTTGGCTTGTAAATCCAAGAGCTTTTAGGAACAGATGCCAAAGTCCACATGGATATGGAGTATAAAGGCCTGGTTTTAAGACCTGCCTCTGCTACTCACCAGCTTTGTGACTGTGACCACATTACTTATCCTCCCTGTGCCTCATTTTCTTCAACCATGAAATGTCATTTATAATAATTCATACCTTTATACAGTTATTATGGGATACAAATCAAATAACCAAATTTATCTAAATTGGTTTAGTATGTAGCATATAGTAAATGCATAGTAGCTAGCATATAATAAATGATGATTAAAAGACTTTTGGTTTCACCTTACAGGTTTAGAGAAAATCTAAACAATTTAGTCTATCATTCAACAAATATTTTTTGAGCATCTATTTTTTCTAGATACTACTTCAGGCATTTGAGATAGACAGATGAAGTTTCTCTACACATGCTTAACTTTGTAATGTTTGTGGGGAAGGGATTGGAGGGGGGTTCAGGAGAAAGGCATACAATAAACAAGTAGACAAATATATTTATAATATTTCAAGCTGTGACAAAAGTAGAGGAGAAAGAATTGAGTTTTGAGGGGAAGTGAGGGCTATTCAAGAAGGTGACATTTAATCTAAGTTCTGAATGAAGATTCTGGTGATGGGGTACATATTGTGATGACTGAGACACTATAGGAAGTCAAAAAACATGCAGTAGATATGTAAAAAGTTGTCCAGTTTGTGGCAATATTTGTTTTTTTTTTGTTTTTTTTTGTTTGTTTGTTTTTTACCATACAACCATTTAAGCAGATGTGCTGTGTAATAGGCACTAGAGAAGAGAAAGAAATTGCTTTTAGGTTCAAACCAGCTGTGGTCCTTCTGCATTATGATACTGCTGATAAAGTGTTGGCATGGTGGCCTTTTCTAGGTTCCAAAATGTGCCAATACCCAGATCTCCCTTCTGAGAAGATGAGCATGGAGTATGAGAGGGAAAAAGAAGTCAGGCTTGGAACCAGGTGACAGAGGTGGCAAGAGGACCACTGGTCAGGGTCGGAATCCATGTTTGCTCATTTAGTGAGAGGCAGTATTTCATATGGAGAGTATACGAGTTAGGAGTTGAAGAAACCTAGGTTTAAATTCCCCTTATGCAATTTATAGAAGCGAGAACTTTTTGCTGAGTCTCTATTTCCCCATATGAAATGAGAATAATAATATCTACCTCACAACAAATTATCATAATGATTTAAAATGACGTGTGTAACTAGAACACAGTTAAACATGGCCACTTTTACCAGTTATTTATTCTATTCAGTGAGTATATAATGATCACTATATTATGTTTTCAACATTTCGGCACATTTGAAAATTTCCCTTAATAAAATATTAGAAACAATATTAAGAAAAATAATATGTGCAACCTATCTAGGATGGAGGAGGCATTTGACAGATTGTAGTCATTTAACATTTTTAATTTAGAATTAAGTCCTCAATTCCCACATGGCACCAAGCTCTGCCAAGGAATTAAAATAAAAAGATACTTCCTTGCCTTTGAGGCATTTCACAGTCTCCTGTACAACTAATCATCACCACTATATTTCTCTTCATGTTACTCCTGGTCTCTATTCTCTATTTTTGCTTCTGTGTTATTATTACCTTGTATGTGTTTATGTCTTGAGCCACAAATAAATTAAAGAACCAACTAGGGTATAGCTAGGTGGATGGATGGATAGATGGAGGAATGGATTGGTCATAAAAGGGAAGTCTAAGGGTGTACTCAGAATCATAAGTCATTGGTCAATTAAAAATAAAATGGGATAGCTCAGCATTTCAATAGTCGGACTGGTATTCTCTCTCTTGGAAGCTCCATCAATGGCTATACTTTAAGTCTGCCAAGTGCCTCTTCCTTTGGGAACAGAATCTAATTCTTTATCCACAGAGGGGAGGTCATGACCTAGGCTAAGCTAATCATGCTACACCGCCACTCCAACCACATTGGTTGGCTTCTCAATGAGCACATGACCTCCATATCTTTCCACCCCTTCTTCTTCCAAATTGCCTGAAAGAGGAAAATCAACATGTGGAGTAAAGAAAAAAAAATCAAACAGTTCTAGATCATCTGAATCCTTGGCTTCAGTAGTCTCAGAGGCCAGCTAGCTTCATTCTTGTCCCTAGTACAGTATGGTCACCTGAGCCAATTCCCTTTATGTTTAAAAAGTTGTATGTAAGTCCCATCACATACAACTAACAGAGACTGGGCTAATATACTCTCATTCCACTCTACCTATTGGCATTCCTCTCTGTCATCTTCTTTCCATGTAATTCTTTCTAATAATTAACAATGGGGGCCTCAAAAGGGTTTGGGCCTATTTAAAATCCGTAGAGTTCAGGAAAAGTCTCTTCCATTCTAGTTGCAAAGATAATGAAAAGCAGCAAGACAGGAAGTTATTAAACACTTAAATTGTTGGAATAAGCAAAGATTTCTTAAACTGGTCACAAAAATCACTAACTATGAAATAAAAACATCGATAAACCAGATTTCACTGAAATTAAGAATATTTATTTACCAAAAGACACTATAAAGACAATGAAAAAATAGGAAAATATATGTAAAATATAAAAATCTAACAAAGGACTTATATCCAGAATATATAAATAACTCCTCCATAAGAAAATGTCAGAAAACACAATAGAAAAAAAATGGACAAGAGTTGAACAGGGAGTTCACAGAAAAGAACATCCAAATGGCTAATAAGCATATGAAAAGAAATTCAACATTATTATTCTCCAGGAAAATGCAAAATAAAACCAATATGAGATATTATTGCAAATCTACCAGAATGGCTAAAAATGAAAGCCTGACAATAATAGGTGTTAATAATAATATGGAATGAATAAAAGTTATACAATGCTAATAAAAGTATAAATTGATACAGCAATTTTAGAAAAGAATTTAATAATTCTTACTAAATCTAAATCTAACCTAGGGCTCAACAATTCCACTTCTAGGTATTTATCCCAGAGAAATAAAAATATATGTCCACCAAAGGACATGTAAAAGAATGTTTGCAACTGCTTTATTCAAATTTTCCCCAAACTGGAAACTGCCTAAATGTGCATAAACAAGAAAATAGATAGATAAATCATATATATTTATACAATAGAATATTACACAGCAATGAAAAATTCAATTACTCATATACACACCAACATGGGCTAAACTTCAAAGACATTATTATAAGCAAAAGCTAGACATAAAAGAACACATACTATATGACTCCATTTGTATGAAGTTCAAGATCAAGCAGAGCTAATCAATGGTGATAGAAGCAGGAAGAGTGGTTATTAGGAAGAGTATTGACTGCATATACATAAGTAAAAATTCATGGAGCTATACCTCCAGGCACATGACTGGAGCTCTACTTACTATTAAGTTGGAGAGAAATTAAGAATGATGTTTAAGCCTATTTTCAATGTCTCCCAAGAATCAATCCATTTATAAGCAGGAGTTGACTCCCATGGTTTGGTGGTACAGTGTTGTCTGTGGGGTCTCATTTGAAAGCTTTCTCACTCCTACTAACAATCAGTTACACTTGTAGAATGTTTTACAGGGCATTGATGTCTCTTAGATCATTTGAAATGGCAGCCATATTTGACAGACAGAACAGGTATTTTAGTGCCCACTTCAGAGTTTTGCAAACTGACAGAAAGACTTGGCAAGAGGCTGGGGGAAATCCTGGATTAGAGAAACGAGATCAGAACTAAAATATCACGATAAGCAGTTCAGAGCCTATTCTCTTTCTCTCTCTCCCCCGACCCATGTCTCTTCTTTATCTCCCCTGCTTTCTCTTTAACATTTTTCTCTTTACCTTCATTCTCTCCTCTCACTTCTTATTTGTCTTTATTTACCTTTTCCTTCATTCCACTCCTTTCTTCACTCTAGTTTACCATGAATCTACAGCTCTACTGCAGACTCTCAATTTTGTATTTCCTCATTTGCATTTTGTCATGGAACACACACAAAACCTCCTCCCAAAGTCTGCCTCTAGCAGAAATCTATCATTTCCATTCCTGACATCTATCACCCCTTTTCTGGGAAGAACATGCCAGTTCTTCTTGAGGAAATAATCTTTCCTCTGGTCTCCATCTATCTCTTCCCTTCTCAGTCTCCATGGATCTGAACATACCTGGCCAGTAAGAGAATTCAAGTCCCAGAGTGCAGTGATTAGTTCATAAATGGCACATGACCCAAGCCAGGTCAGTGAGATGAATGCCAATACCTTCTATGCTGGGTTGTGAAGCTGGTAAAATAAGTCTAGACCTGTTTGGGATCACCTTTGCCATCACTTAGTGTAGACTGCCTGAAAAAGAAATCAACACAGTGCTAAGAAGAGCAGAGGAATTATGATAGGTTATTAATCACTTTGAGCATCTCGTCATGACTGAAGTTAGACTACTCGTAGTCTTCCGAATTTTATAAACCACTAAGTGACCTTTAAAATTAAGCCAGTTTAAAGTGGAATAGCAGATTAATTTATCTTTATCTCTAATTTAATTCTCTGTCTTATATGCATGATTTTGCCTTGTAAATCTGCAGTTTCTCTAAGAGGCAGAGTCCATTTCCCTACCCCTTGAATCTGGGCAGGCACTATAACTTGCCTTAGCCATTGAGGAGTTAGGAAGCACAATGAAGGTTTCAAATGTGCTCACATGGTAAAACTTGCTCACTCTTAACACTTCTGTTATTGCCATGAGAACATCCCTGAGCTAGAGGATGAAATACACAAGACCCAGTTGTCAATGTGGTCCTAACCAATAGCCACCTCACCACAACACAAATAAGTGAGTCAGCTAAGACCAGAAGAATCACTTAGTTAAGTCCAACATAAATTTCTGACCCACAGACTTGTGAGCTAAACGCTTATTGGTTTAATTCATTGAAAAACTGAAGTGGTTTATTATACAACATTATTGTGTGAATAAATAACTGATAGTCAGTTTTCCATCATTTACAACCAAGGAGTTTAAAAATAATAGTGCCCCCATGGGCTTTCACAGCTGCCTGTATTTTCTCATTATAGCATTTAATATACTTTGTCATAATTGGTTTTCACCAATCTTTATACCCCTCCAGACTGACACTGTACAATAGAACTTTTACAATGACAAAAATATTCTATCCCTGCATTGTCCACATGGTAGCCACTAGAACACATGGCTATTGAGTTCTTGAAATGGGGCTAATGAGACTGAGGAACAGAATGTTATATTTTATATAATTTGGATTAGTTTAAATTTAAGGAGCCATGTATGGTAGTGGCTACCATATCAGATAGCATAGCTCTAATATTTCAACTCTTTAAAAGTAGAAATTGTATCTATTTTGTTTGCTATTGTATATCTAGTGCAACAAAAGGTGATTAATAATATTTTTTATGAAAAAGGAATAAATTCTTTTGACTTCCTTAGGAATTTCTCACTGTCTGGTAAGCAGACTCTTCAGATAATGGGTGAATGACCTTAGATAGCACCAAATTTCATAAACACCATAAACCATAACCCAGAAGCATTCTACCTGGAGAACAAAATTCTCCTGGTCACCATACCCTGAACTCCCCTAGATTCAGCACTTCTACTGGCCAGTAGCAAAAAGGGGCTTTTTGGAAACATCCTAGGCAGATATGGAAGTCCAGTTACTCCTACCACATGTGTTTTCCTTCACTGATAAACAGGCCATAAATGCTTCCTGGTTCTGGGTAGATAAAAGAGGTCCAGGCAGGAGAAGGAACCATCGGGTTAAGTTCTTAAGGACAGCTCAAATACCTCCAGAAACTAAGACTCTCAGAGATAACCTGCCTGATCCTTTCCAGTGATGGGAATGCTAAAGCAGATGCCTCTGAGAAGTGTGGAAGCAATAAACTTCAAGGGTATAGTGGAAGAAAGGCTGGAGTAAAAGGAGATAATGACCTTAGGAGAGAAGAGTTAGTTTCTAAGATGGGGTTCTCAGTTTCACAGGTGGCCAAGGGACCACATAACCAACCTAATCCCTAGTTTGTGCCAAGCAAAAGAAAGGAAAACCTATTTTTTTCCTAGCAAAAGATATTATTGTTTTCTAAGAAAAAAAAAAAAAAAAACCTTCCCATTTCTGTTGATCCTAAGGTAAGAGTCCAAAGTTTTGGTTAAAAATATTCCCAACTTGAAATAGATGCCCAATAAATATTTAAGTAACTGCTTTAAGAAGAATTACTGTTGTTTGTAAGACTCTATAGTAAGTAATGGTCATCTCTCAAAAAGGCAGGTTGAATTTATAGGTATAAAGTGATTTGTCTTCTTCTACATATGCACAAGCTAGAGGTACTACATCAAAAGTCTTTTAAGCCATGTAATAGAAGTCTCAAGCACAAGATGTTTTTCTAACCAAATCTAGTACCACTTAAAAATGCTTTCAGAATCTTTTGGACTTGTGTTTTATACCATGGTGTATCTCATTGTTCTAAGTCAACTGGGGCCCAGAAGGAAGGGGAGTTAGGGTAACCCAAATGAAGGGGGTCGAGCTGATCAGAGAAGGACAGAAAATAAAACGTAGCAAAACAGAAGAATAATCATCATACCTTTTGAGTCTTGATAAGAGTATGGGTGCCCCTCAAATAATAACGATATTGGTATCATTGATTGTATTATCATTATTAACAATAATGATAATCGTTTGCTCAATGTATGCCTGAAACTTAAATAAGTGCTTTTCAAGCACTCTCCCTCTCGTTCCTCAAAACCATGCCAGCACTAGGTATCCTCATTATATTCAATTTACAAGTGAAAAAACTGAGACTCAGAGATAAAAAGAATTAGCTGGAGATCATACTTCTAGAAAATATGAGAGTCAAGATTCAAAGTTGGGTCCTCTGGCTGCAGGGTCCACTGCTCTCAAACTCTGAGTCACAGGAATAGCAGTTGGTGACTGCCTTAAAGTCCTGGAAAGCCAAATACCTCAACAACGCGAATCCCCGGGAAGCTGCGTCAATGTTTTCTTAACAACCCCTAACTGCACCTGAAAACAAGCAAACATTAAAAAATGAGTTGTTGGGGGTTTTTTTTGTTTTTTTTTTTGTTTTGTTTTTTTTGTTTTTTTTTTTTTGGTTTTTTTATTTTCTTTACACACATCAGGAAGTCTAGACACCTGCTTTTGTATATTTTCTGGTGGGGAAAAAATAGACTCATTGTATGAAATTTATTTCCACCATTTGGAGAGGTTTTAGTAAAGATGTGTTATGTTTGAGATTCGTCAGTGAGACATAAATGTTTAATTCAGGGTCTTCCTTCTTACCCACCCTTCCCCTACGGATGCTTTGAATAATGCAAAGTCTGTTTTAAGTCCTGCTGATTTACTCAAGAAAAGGATCAGCAAATTCTAAAATACTGGTCATATGGTCTGGTGGACGGGAGCCTTAAAACACAGGGTAAAACTCAACAAGCTACTTCCTGTCAGCTGCTTCTCAAGACTTCATGGGCTCATAACACTTAATAAAAAAACATGAGCTGTAAATAATACCTGATTTCAACTACATTTTTTATTAAACGAAATAGACATTTGGAATACAGTTTCTTTCTTGTTGAGTACATAAACCCTCTGTACATAAGATGTTCATTTTCTGCCTCTTCATTGAGGACCTACTATGTGCTAGGCACTATTGGCTTAATTCATGTGAAATGATTTCTACTCAAACAGCCTTGACCTATAATAATGACAATTTCATATGGTTCAACCAAATGGATACTTTACACTTACTACCTGTGAGGCAGGTTGATTTATTATTCCTAGTTCATTTAGGATGTCAGCTCCACAAGGACAGAAACTCATCAGCTTAATCACCTCCAAGTCCTCCATGCTCAAAACAGGGCCTGGCAGGGCCAGTAGGTTAGATTATTGACTTGTTGGATAGATGGGAAGCCAAGGCTTTGCCATCCAGCAAGGAAATGACTGAGCCGGCTTTGAACCCAGGTCTGGAGCAAAACCTCGCATTCACCAAACTTAAGGTGGGCTAAAGGGAGAATGCACCAACTTCATTATTCATTCCTAGCCCTATGAGTAACTACCAGTGGCCTTTCTCTTAAAGTGATACCCTTTGACTGTAGGCAAAGGAAACACCTAGGACACTCTGTGGCAATACAGCCAACTGCCTTCTCAGGCCTCGTCAGGCCCTACGCATTTGGGACACAAGGACACAGCAGAGGGGCAACCTTTCTGAAAAGCACTTTGAATGCCATTGATGCTGAAGAACAGGAGATAAGGAAATAGCCAGAGGTTGTACAAAGGGCCACACAGAAAGAGGGGACTGAGGTGAGGAGGTGATCTGAAGTTTCACATGAGGACATGTGGAGCTGAGTCCACATTATCCACGCCAGGCTGCGATGCTTCGTTAAGTGAGAGCCCCAAGGGTTAACCAAGAAGGAGGAGGGGCCAGAACAGGCTGGGGAAAATAAACCTTGAGGAGGAGGAAGACGGGGAAGCAACTAGGGCTGGAATCATTTTGTTTTATGAATAGTTTATGAGGCGTATCAGGAGTCACACTAACGGGCAAGGACTGGAATGTTTTCTAACTTTAAAGTGAAAGCCGCCCACCAGGCTGCGAGTGTGGGAGAGGAGAAATATGGGAAATACAGAGGCCCCTCTCGGCACCGACCAGCTATCTTGTAAAACATGGATCTAGGGGCTGCATACACTAGCAAACATCTCACCCATTGAATGCTAAAACCGTCTCTGAGTTCTTCACAACCACTGTGCTTAGCTAAATGCTTTCAAGCGACTTATCTTAGCACCTTAAAAAGGATACCAGGGTGGACTCTGAGGCTGAGAAGAAATCTGGGAAAAAGGACCCCAGAGCCTGTGGGGTTTCCACCTCTACATTAAGTTCTCTGTGTACTCAGAACTATGCACTGGTCATTGTGGGACAAGGAGGAAGTTCACCAGGGGAGATGATCTTGCTGGGGAGGAAGAATACACAAGGAACCTCAGAAAGAAATCTTTATTTGTCCAAATTAGCTCAGTGCCTTTAACAGCTTCTTTTGCACCCACAAGTGAAGCCACAGGCACCCCGTCAATTGATCCCTACATCCAAGGCCTTAGGGAACACCTCATCCCTACCTGCCTTCCTCACTCCCTGAGTCCCATCTCTCAGGATGGAGCCCACACCTTCATGGCTGACCCTTCTGTGTCCATGTTGTTCCTATGCCCTCACCCATCCCTGAAACTTATACCAGCATCATTCCTTGGTTTTTCCAGGTCAATATTCAAGATTCCTCTTTATCTCAGTTCCCGTAGTCAGATCCTGTACCCAGACTTGCTTCTGGACCCAAGCCAGGATCTGATTCTGGGCTTCTTGTTCATCTGCAATGTGAATGCAAACTTTAGTTATCAAGCTAATACAAGGGACATTGCTATCATACAGGCTACATAACAAGTGCTGGGAAACATCTCTCTCTATGGGCACCTTTTCCGCCTCCACTTCGTAACAAAATGCCCTCTCTTCTTCCATTCATGAGCTCTGAAAACCTGGCTCTCTAAGATACTCCACTATTAACTCCGCTCTCCATCTCTTGTCCCTCAGTGGAAATTTAAGTCGGTGTTTTTCCCTTGTTAAGGTTTTCTTTCACTCTGAATTGAAAGGGTTTCCCCTTTTCAGAAAGGTTGGGAAGTTTTTCTAAGAGTCATGTATATTCTTTGGTATTTCTTTAATCACACTTGCTCTGCCACTGAGCACATTTTTCTTTTTTAAGGTAAAGCTGGTCTATCTACCCACAAAGACTGGTATCCTCACAGCTCACTCTGGGATGTTGTTTATATGAAATCCCTGTTGGAAATGGATATTGGGATATTAGTGAGGCTATTAAAAATGGCATTTAGTCAGGGAAATCATAGACGTCTAATCCTGCTTGCTTGCTCGCTTGCTTCATTCATTTACTCATTCAAAATTAATGAGTGTCTGCCATGCATCATGCCCAGTCCTGTATAATAAAATCACAGCAAAAAAAGAGAAAAAGACAGATGGTGTAAAAGTTCTCATGGAGCTTCCAGCATAATGAGGGGAGAAGTAAAATAAAGTACAATAAATAATAATACACCAGTAAATGAACATGCTCACTTATGAAAATAACTAGTCTATGAAGACAATAATGGAATAGAGAGTGAAAGACAGAGGAAGGAGGGAAAGTGGGGCAGGTTCACTTATAACCAGAGAGCGAAGCAAGGAGAATCAAAACTACTCTTTGAATCTCTGGTCTCCAAACCCAGTACAGAATTCTAGAGAGTAAAACTGAACTCCGAGACAAACCTCGTCTCTAAACAGGACTGGTCGGAATGGGGAAACTGCTTTCTACTGGAAAGGCTAAACCCAGATACTGATGTTGGCATTTCAGTGTGAGGAAAGAGAGAGCACAGGTGCCAGTAACAAAGGACAGAGGAAGTAAATGAGGGAGGGTGTGTGAGCATGAGTGTTCCCATCAACTGGGCTTCCATATATGGAAGCTGCTGGAGGGTAAGAGACTTCCTTTCCCAACTAACTATAGACTTGGACAGTGGGAGCACCCACAGCAACTGGTGGGTACATTCTGAAAATAGAGAAACAAATAACGCCCCCTAGAAGCTAGCAATGGTTGTATAGATCCTGGCAGAAATGTGCTGGCACATAGTAAGCTTTGAAATTTGGGGCTGTTATCAAGTCTCTTAAGTTATTCTAGTTTACAGCCTAATTTAGATACCTATAAATGTAGTCATATACTGCAGGGTTTGGGGGTTGGAACAAAGCAATAGATGCCTGGGAAATGTGAAAATGAATTTCTAGCTTGAGTCAACAGTGTAGGCCTGGCCTCAGGTAAAGGAGGCTGAGAGGTTGTTAGGCTCAAATTTCTATGCATATTATACAAGTCCTTGCTCCTAATGAAAAGTTCATCGCAAAATCCAAACTACCTTCTAGGAAAGGCTCATGAAGATATAGCTGTGATCAAACTTTTAGAGATGTAGCAGAGAGAAACCCACTGAAAAATTACAGATAGCTAGGTTATTTTAGGAAAGGGAGACACTAAGTTACCTACAGAAGCAGAAGAAAATAAAGGAGTGCTAGAAAGAGGAAGGAGTGGATTTTCGAGTTAGGATGATCTAGGGCTGAGAGGCAGGACCTACTCATCCATAATATTAACAATATTAATAATAAATCCAGTAATATTAATAATGGCAACCTGTGACATCTGTTTAGCATTTAACCAGGTATCAGACTAAGGGGTTAGTACACATTAAATCATTTAATGCTCATGTCAATCTTTGAAGAGCAATATTATGATTGCTCTAGAAGAGAAACTGACTTTCGGATAGTTTGAGTAATGATCCCAGGATCACATAGCTACTAGGCAGCACAGAACCATCCCAATCCAGACCACCTGGCCTTGGAGTTGCAACAACAGTGACCCCATAGTGGTATCTGGTGACCACTGATACAGGAATCACTGAAGGGCCTAATGGATTGCAGATTCCCAGGGTCTGTCAAATATCTGGAATCCAAATCTGTATGAGGAGCCTGGAGATCTGCATTTCAAAAGCTACTTGGATGATTTTTAAACACTCTGATTTAAGAATCATCAGTGAGTAGACTGAGTTGGTTGCAACAGACATAGGTCAGTGGCTTATAAGCATCCAGGAGACTGAGATCAGCAGGATCATTAGGGGGAAAAAAAATCAGCCTTTCAAGAAGAGGTGACAGAGGAAACCTACCCTTGGAGAGTACTGAAAGGACAACATTTATAAAACAATGCTTATGGCTGTTTATCTGGAGGTGACTAGGGTAAACAAAGTCTGTCTCCTCCTGCCTCCTCTAGAGATCTGGCTTCCATAATGGAAGTCAGGAGGGAGATGGGAAAGGAAGTGTGTACAGATGGAAGCAGAAGTCACAGACTTCTCAGAACTAAGGTCTCGAACTCAATAGTTTAGCTTCAGTGAGCAAAAGATAGAGAAATTGAGACCAGGCCAGGGACCCAGCAGGGAGCACTCCAAAGGTTAACCCTGCTTCTCTTATATCCCCCTACAACTGCTGAGGGCTAAATCCATCATAATATGGATGAAATAACACAGCTTTCTTTCTCAGGAAGAGAGACAAGCTACTGAAAGGGCCTTCCCTGCTTCTAGTACTTTCTTATTCCCAGGCTCTCATGTTAGAGGGGTCTTGGCCCTAAATTTGCCACTGTGAGCCCTGTACAATGTCCTTTGTGCCACTGGCTTCATCAAAGAACTGACCCTCCACCATATGACCGTAGTGGGAAGGCTGGTGGCCCAGTCAGGGTGACGAGGAGTGGGCTTTCATCTTCCTACGAAGGGGCTGCCTTTCTCTGCTCCCACTTGCCTTCTGGGAGCTTGGGCTGAAATAGTGGGCCATTGTTGGGCAGGGTCCACTGCCACTCAGCCCCCAGAAGCCAAAATTGCTCCAGCACAAGGAAACTTAAGAGCAAGTGAAGGGGCCCCCAGGTGGAAGTCTTTTAATGCCCCCTCCAGGAGGGGAATGAAGGTAGCAGGGCAAGGTCCCTCTCTGGAGGAGGAGGAAACAGGACCTGCAGACCCTCACTCCTGCCCTTGGACCACTGAGGCTCTTTTCCAAGTCTTACCAAGTTGAGAAAGGAACATTCCAATTTAAAGAAGAAGAAATATTTTATAGGCTCAGCCAAGGGCAAATGTTTATGCCTGGCTAGGGTAAGACTCACCACACTGCAAAGCCGTTCAAGCCAGAGCACTTCACTTACACAGTGACATGTGGACATGCATACACCTAGGCACACTCACACACCATGCTCTCAAGGGAATTATTGTGTGACCCAGACCGGCTACACTTGAGACAAGCAGACAGGACAAACACAGTCGCACAAACGAGACTGAATGCTCATCGGTGGGATGAAGTATGTGTACGGTCACTCAGCAGGGACTAAACCTTGATGTGGGCATTTGGCAGGACAATCTAAGGAGTGAGCAGATTTGCCCAGAGACAGCTTCAGCTCCCAGATGACACCATCCAGCTGTCATGCACCAACTGAGGAGAATCCCATGAGCTCTCCAAATTACTCTGCCAAAACGCCTGAGTCCATAATTGAGCTCAAATATTTGTCCACTTAGACTCAATTCTCTGGTGCAGCATGGAATGCCCAGCAGCCTTTTTTTAGATACAGCCTCCCCATTGTGTAGGGTGCTTTGTGTCTCCCATAAGGGGCTGAAACTGTGTGTGTGTGTGCGTGTGTGTGTTAGAGAGAGGGAGAGAGAGAGAACGAGAGAGAGACCAAAGAGACAGAAAGATGGTCACTCACCACACTGACCTATCCAGGAGTGGCCCATGCTCTGACAAACCCAGCACAACAAATCAAACCAAATCCAGGCGTTTCCAAGGAGAGCAGCACATGTGGTCACCATGGAAACAAGGCTGTACACTGCAGAGTTAATCCCCTTGCAGCACACCTGCAACTTTTCCACAGCCTGCGTTGTTTGGTTTTGTACCCCCACCCCAATGAGCATTTGAATTAATATAAACATTTCTTAGCTGGTCCTCATGACAACAGCAGCAATACGGTGGGAGGGACTTACTCAGACAAAGATTGGCATAATGCCTTCTTTGTGTCATCCTCCCCAAGGGAACAGCTATGGCAAGACCATCCAAGCAGGTTCTGGGGTGGTCCACCAGTTCATCAGTGGCCTGGGCTTGTAAAAGACTGGGACAGTGAACAGGGGTATGTTTGATGACACTGTGTCTGTAACATATGCAAGGCAAGCTTCAGAGTGATGGAAATGTGAGGATGGCCAGAAGGAGAATTGCTTTTGCCAAGAGTGATGCATTTAAATAAAAGCAGGAAAGGCAGCCAGAAGCGGGGCCGTGGGGGGCATGGGCGCTGGGCAGAGCTGATGTGGGAGTGGAAAGACAGGAGAAAAGCAAAAGTTTTCACTATCAGGAATGGGGAGGAAAACTCAGCATTGAAAAATACAAGACTAGTGATAACCAGCTTATGAGTTTCTGTCATGGTTGGTAGGGGTAGAAAGTCCTTGCAGAGGAGGGAAGCACCAGAGATAGGATCACAGAATTGAGATGTCCATCTATAATGATGAAGACGGTTGAGTTACCTGTGAAGCTTAACTTCCCCCTCTTTCACGTACAGTCTATCACCTACTGGTCACTGAAAGTGCTAGGGAATACACTGTGAATAAGGTAGACTTGGGATCTGTGATCTCCCTTATCTCATCCCCTATATTTTTTGTAAATGAGAAAGCTTTATAGAAGCACACATACACTTCAGGAGTAGAAAACAGAAAAAGCAAGTTACAGCCCAGAATCCCAAGTTACATCACCTGTTGCACTATCAATCTGCACCAAGTAAACCTTTATTTAAAAATATTCCTCTACCCAGTTCACACCTACAGTAGAAATCACCAGTTTGCCATCAATCTGGGGGCCTAATAGGAAAGTCCAGGTAGTCAACTAGTCAGTGGTGCCATAGGAAAGAATTCCTCTCCAGAAGAGCCTCCTTTTACAAACAAATATGTATAGATACACTTGCAAAAAAAAGAAAGAAAGAAAACATGTCTATCGGAAAAGGGTCAAATAGTCAAAAAGTATGACAAGTTCTATAATTTTAGTAAGAAGTACAGAGGTATTGAAAAGATGGGATGAGGGTGTATTTTCTCCAGGCAAGGATGTTTGAGAGGGTGGTAGCCACCCAAGGCTTCCAATGGCAAGTGCAAAACTTATTAGTCTTAAAGGATACGGGTTTTTTTTGCTCAGTAAAGGGGTAGAGGATGAAACTTTGCCACGAGAACTAGTAGTTCAGCAGACAGGAGAATGGTTATGAGGTGTTGGCTACAGTGAGAGCTGAACACAGGGCAAGTTATAAAGGCCTGACAGCCATCCTAAGGGGTTTGGACCCGGTCCATAGAGAAGGAAACTACCTTTCTAACTTCACTGGTAGGATAGAGACGGGGGTGTTCCAATGAGGCCACGTGAGTGGCCCTGTAGAAAAGTTTGCAAAGTTAGAAGGAGGGTGGAATTATTTAAAATTATGTTCTACTTTATTCTTTTCATACTGGCTCTTGAGAGAGAGAAACTTCAGACCAAAGAGAAACAGACCAATTACCTGCAGGGCTGTTAGGCTACTGGTACTGTTTCCCCATTCAATTTTTGATAGCATATGGAAAAAGGAAAGGACTTATGCCAGAGGGAAAGAATGGGTCCCTGGGCATTCTATTTGAAAGCCATCTTGCATAATAACATGGAATAGTGGACATGGGCCAAAGATGTGTTTGATTGATTGATTGATTGATTGATTGATTGGAGTGGTGGCTCATGAGCAGTCAGGCAGGTTCTGTTCCATCTCATTTTGGGAGATACCAAGAGGGAGCAATGCTGATGTTTGTGTGTGCTTTATGGTAGATTTCTTGATTCCTTTTCCCCATTCTCTCTACTAATTCGTATCTAGGCCTTATTGACTTAATGAGAGATCATGGCGGGGAGGGCTGCCTCAAAGCATGTGCCTTGGATCGACAGTGAGACATTCTAACTCAAAATCTGGAGCCAAGATATCTGGATTGCTATGTCAGTATTACCCCTTCCAAACTAAGTGACCCTGGCTCATTTACTTCATATCTTAATATTCAGCATCTTCATCCATAAAGTGAAGATGATCATCATATCTTCAAAAAGATGTATGTTGTGAGTGCTGGATTTGATAATGCACATGAGGTATTTAGCATGGGGTCCAGCACAGTCAGCACTCAATAAATGATAAATAACTACAATGATTACTATTTTAGTAATAGCAGTTTTAGTATTAAGTTAGTTTTAATTTAAGTCTTCCTAAGGCTAGAAAGACCTACATTTACTAATAAATACATGCTTGGCTGCATAAGCAAACACTGATGTCAAGCACCACACATTTTGCCTACCTGATGCCGAGAGAGCTGGAAAAGCCACTGCAAATCCACGCATCAGTCATGTAAGCAATCAATACCTTTATGAAGTGATGAGGGTTCCAAAGATTGAGTTAAGCTTTCATATTTTTAAGTGGCAGTGGTGGTATTAGGGTACAATGTGAGACAGAGTTCTGTGAAGTGATAAAAAATGAAATATGTCTTTTCACAAATCCTATGCAACCACACATGGTGATGAATGGCAGGATGAAAAAAGCCACACGGGGAACTGGGGGGGAGGAGCTGTCCTCCCAAATGCATCAACATAAAGCACTTCCCACACCTCTCAGCACCTGGTGAGATCTTTATGATGCTGGGAACTCCTCACACGATGTATAACATAAGGCAAGAGTAAAGATCGGACTTTTATAGGCTGTGGCTTCTTGAGCATTTATGGTGTCATATAAATAAGAGCTGCTGAGAAACTAAAATCAAGAAGCAGTCCACCTAAGAATCGGGGGCCTGGGAACAGATGGAGACAACACCTGCTAGAGATGCCACAGAGCGAAGTTGAGTTATACAGTCTAGTATATTGTCAATGGCCGTCTACAGTTTACATGTCTAGCTTTGGTAAACTGGGGTCATGTCATGCACGCTATTGGGTATCATGCTTTTTCTATTTGAAAATGTATTTTGGAGGCCCTTACATATCAATAAATGTGAAGCTATCTCCTTATTTTAGAGCTGCATAGGGTTCTATCGTAGGGTGCAAATACCTTTTGCTTAAACGTAAATCATTGTCTATTTTTATTCAGTCAGAGTGGGTCTAAAATATGCTGCATTAACAAATGACTTAAAACCCCTAGTGATTTTTAATGGTCAATAGTAAGCAAACATCAAAAATTGAGACATTTACCAACCTTCCCTCCAGAGAGATCATACAAATTTATAATCTCAATGGTATTACAGGAAAACTGGACACCCTCCCCTCCACACCCTCCCACCCACTACTCCTACACTCTAGGAAAAAACAGCACAGATGTAGATCAATAAAAGCATGTCCTTGGCAGAGTCATTTTGGGTGATGACCCTTTCTCCATACCCTCAGCCTCCTGTCTTATTTTCTTCCCACCAAAGAATCCCCGACATTCTTTACAGAAAGCCTCTATGCAGACATGGGTCTGCTTGTTAATTATATTGTGTCATGTTAATTCCAAACTCTTGGATTCAAGCAGGATTATTCCGAGGACAGTTGTCTTCCTGGAAGAATGCAGACTCTCCAACTTCACACAAATATGTGCCTCTGCTGGCCAGCAAGACCTTTATTTTCATAGTTTTGTCATTAGCTCTATGCAAAATTATGAGCGGGGAAGATGAAGAAGAGGGAGGAAACAATGACACAGAGTATATTCTTCAGAAATCATGTTTTTTTTATTCTGCAGTTTTAATCACCACTGACAACTTTTATCTCTAAGGAAACTACTTCAGTTCTGAAAAGAGATGCTCCCAGCTTCAGTTGACCTGAACATAGCCATGAGATTAAGATAAAATGCCAGATCTGGTATATTAAGGAGTCATAAGAAAATCATTTCACCAGCAAATAGCATGTGTCCATACAAGTGCTGTGGATGCCTCAGACACAGTGACATTTTACAGAAATCAGACAGATATGGACTCCTGTTTTCCAGTGGTTGCAGCAACTGTGTTGGTCCTGCACTGTGTTTCTTCCAGCCATTGCTAAAGCTCCCCTAGCTGGGACTGGCAGGAAGTCTACTACCCATGACTTGCCTCCACCCTCCTCCAGGGTAGATTTTACCATCACCTTTAGTACAACACATAGGTCTGAACTCCAACTTATCATGGGCCAAAAAGCATAGAATCAGAGAAACTGGAGTCCAGCCTCAACCATTCTGCTTCCTAATGGGGAACTCAATAAGTTATTCTTTCTGAATCATTCTATAAAACATGGTTGGTTGACAGCATTTTTCCTGTTGAGTTGTTATACATATTAAATGAAGTTATGATGCAAAATTCACCCAGTTTGTTTTCTTATTTTGTATGTGCACTATCTTTACTCTAAGCCTGGATCAGTTATCGCACGTACAACCTTGGGAAAGTTGTTGGAACACTAGCCTCGGTTTATTCCTATAAGTAATAATAAGATCTACCTCATCAGAAAGTGGTTCTAAAATTTGAGTTTGTATAAAAACCATCTAAGAAGCTTGCTGAAATGAAGTTTCCTGGGCAAGATCTGGGGTAGAGCCTAGATAACTTTATTTGTAATCAATCCTCCACCATAATTTGATAAACCTGCTACGAATATGAAATTAGATACTTCTTGTCAAGGACTCAGTCCAATACCTGGTACATAGTAAGCTTTCTTACTATTAGTTATAGCATTCGACAGACCTTTGGACCAATCAAAACATGTTTTGAGACCCTCTATATGCTAAGCATTGTGGTAGTTATTAGAATACATCAGTAACCCAGAGAGATGCAGTTCTGCCATTAAGTCTAGAAGGTCAGATAGACATTGAACAAATATTCTAAGTATTATTTTTAAAAAAAGAATCATGAGGCAGTCTAAATCATTGGGAAAATGGTTTAGACATTACTCTCTCCCCCCCCCCCCCCCCACCGCTGCCTCTCTTAATCTTTAAAGATCCATTTCCTGGACCTCGTAGACAGTGGTATGTTGGAGCCAGCTCATGCCAGTGAGGGAGAGCCAATTGTTAAATTTTGAAGAATTTTGTGAGTCAAATGACTTCCTGTTGATAACTTGGAATTGCCCTTGCTGGAAGTATTTACACCATGGAAATCCAGAAATGCGACAAATTAGGGCTCTCACCCCAACCCCTAGCGCTGGTTGTTAAACATTAACTAGCACACCATGGTACACAGGTCATCTTACCACCCCTTTTCTGTACTTTGCCTTCTTCCCACAGTACTTATACTGGTTTGACCCCTACCCCACCTCCAGATCCAATAGACTGTCCCAGAACCACTCGGATGAAATCTCATGCTATGTTTAGATTTTTTTCCTTGGGAGAGAGATTGAATGCCAGGTCACCAATCCTGTGGGCAAGGAAGGTTTCCTCATAATGAATTCCACCTGACAAGCACACCCTATGCTTATAGTGAATAAAGAATGGACGTTTCTCCTCAAGTAACAATGACATGTGATGGAACTTTTCTCATCATCCCTTAAAGGTCAACCCCCTACCTGCCTTCATCACTGCATTGCTCTCTCAGATCATGATGGCAGAACAGGCTGTTTCTAAGAGTCCCTGCCATGGGGTGGGACATTCAGGTGATGTCACCAGTCAGGTATCTCCCTGAGCCTTGGGAGGGAGGAAGGGCCAACCCTCGAAGGAAGGCCCCTGCGGGAGTTCTCCTAATCAGATCACTGGTTGGCTGCACTATAGGAAATTATTTTCTCTTGTACAGAACATTCTCTCCTCCTCAGATACCCTCTGATAAAAACTCAAAAGGAAAAATGCCAGGCCATAGAATTTAAACAGAAGGGTCTTAGACAATTTATCTCACACTTCAGCAACTTTGCAGTTTATATTTGTAAACCTCACTTATTTACTTGTCCTGTTTTTGTTAAAGTAAACTCATTTGGAGGCACCACATAAAAGGGTTTTGTTTACATGGCCTCTGCTTTCAGTTTAGATTCCTGGTTTAGTCTATTAAAATGAGCCTTGTTTTATTCTCCCAAAGAATAAGAAAACTCTAAAGTTCTGAGGCTCCCAGACATGGATAATAGGCCCAAAATTTTGTACAAAAGCTTCAAAGCATGGCAAGAGAAGGGTGGGGAGGCATAAAAGGAATTTGTGGGAGGTTCAGGCCTGGAGTGTTCACAAATCAGGCTTGCCTGGGTACCGGAGTTTGGGGTTTGGTGCTTGCCAAAGTTTTCTGGCCTGGAAACCATGACCAGTTCCCTCAGGACAGAGCTGAGAGCTTGTAATTCATGTTGGCTCAGTGGGGCTCACAGGAGGGTTCCCAGAGTCTCACTTCCACCCTGTTACCTGACACCCCTGGCCCCTCAGAATCAGCACCCCATTATGTGCTTGTGGGATGTCTTTCTACCCACTCATCACACAGGAGGTGGTCTTTTTACCTACAAAGAAGGCAAAAGAAGGCTGAACGACATTCTGTCACCTGCTCCTATGTCCCTTGATGTGTCTGTGTGTTTAGAAGGTCTTTTGGGAGCACTGAAGTTCTGCAGAAATCACTGTCATGAGATTTACTTACTGACAGCAGTGGGCAGTTGGAAAGGCACTCATTCATTATTCTCCTCCTTCCCCCCAGCCTCTGACTTCATTCATGTTTCTGGGTGGTGGGAAGGCAAGTTACTGCCTAGCAAAGGAGTTAAGCAGAAGAGATTTGAGAACCATGAGAACTTGTTCATGTACCTTTCTTAAAAATATGAGAACCTCCCCTCCACTGTGGACTTTTTGGGTCGCCCTCTCTCCAATACCATTTCTTCTGCTTTTCGATCTGTGGCTAATTAAAACTCATAGATAACGGCCCCTATGTGAAGCAGCTTGAGAAATGTATCACCCTGTAAGCAGCCTTTTGAGAGGGGGGAAAAGAACCTACAGCCAACCATCAATAGGGAAATTATAAAAGTATGATGAAACTATTCTATAGAATACCATTTGACTGTTAGGGTGAATATCTCTTTATTCACTGAATATCCTGAAAGGGGAAGGTCTTGGACACATAGTCCAGTTAAAAAGCATACATGCAACATAATGTTGTTTTTGTTTAAAAACAAAACAAAATCCTCAATTAAAAAAAAACAACAACTCAATTTCAAAGGCCCTATTCTGAGTAGAAAAAAACACAATCTCAAAAGATCGAATACTGTATGATTTCATTTATGTAACAGCCTCAAAATGACAGAACTATAAAGACGAGAAAAGGTTAGTGGTTGGCAGGAGTTAGGAGATAGTGGAGGTCGTGGAGAGGTGACTACAAAGGAGTAGGTTACAGAATAATTAGAATAATTTATTGACGGAATAATTTTTGTATGTTAATCGTGATTGTGGTTATACAAATCTATATATGATAAAATGGCATAGACCTATATACAGGCTTTTTACCAATGTAATTTCTTGGTTTCGATATTTTAGTATAGTTATATACAATGTAACTGCTGGAGGAAACTGGGTGAAAGGTACAAATCTCAAAACATTTCCATAGATACATTTTTTAAATCAAAACAAACAACAGCTAAAAGGATGTATACCATAGTGATTGCTGTGGTCATTTTGCCAGAAGGGGAGTATTTGGGATTAAGGTTTGATCAGAGGGCACTTAGTGTTATCTGAAATGTTAGAATATTTTTCTTGCTGATATGTATTTGTGTGTGTTTTTTATGCAGTTTAAAAAAAGCATTGCTAACTTTGTATAGTCGGCCAAAATCAACAAGTATTAATGGAATATTTACTATGTGCTAGATACTATGGTTACAACAGTGAAAAGCCAGATCCAGTCCCGGTCCTCATGGAGGTATGGTCCAGTCATACGAACAGCCATTAAACAGATGGTCACACTTATGATATTGCCAGAACAAAGAGGCATCATGAGTGTAGAAAAGGTAGGGCAGGGGACCTAGGGTTTATCGTTGTAGCCTCCACAATCACTCTACACCCAGTAGCTATTCACTCACACACTCACACAACTCACTTAATCACTTATCAAACATTCCCTATGTCTTTCTGGACTACCCTGAGGAGATGGAGATGAGCAACCAGGCTTCCTGTCTCAGTTACAGGAAACACATCCAAGAGACTGACCAATCACAAGTCTAGGCAATGTATTTGCCCTGGGGTGAGGCTTCTCAAGAAGAGAAGAAAATAGGCTAAACTCCTGGGACCTAGGAGAATAAATAAAACAATGTAGTCTTGTGCTAGAGATGGGCAAAAAGGACACACCAGAGCTAATGGTTAACTTTTCTGGAATTCTGTGAACAAATTGTTAACTGCTGTTGTTATTAAATATTAAATTACATACATTTATGCTTGACTTAAATTAAACAAAGATAATAAATACTCAAGATCCATCACTTTTTAATTATTTTGTGACCTTTTGCTGTATCTATACTCTTGAGGTTCTTTACATCTTGGAATCTATACAGTGAAAATACGCATGATTGTATGCTACTGCACCAACTCTGTTCAATGATATCATGTTGGTAGCTTGAAATCAGTCATGGTGGGAGTATTTACACCAAAGAAATTAGCAAATGCTACAAATCAGGACTTGCCCTCATCCCTACCTCCAGAGAGTTGATTGTTAAGCATTTACTGGCACACCACTGGACTAAGGGCAAGTTCTGCAGGGGGTGGCTTAGTCATAGTTGTTGAAACATTTATGTAGATTTCAGATCTTCCCTCTTATTGCTGACCACAGTGTCAGAAACACAGCAGATACTCAAAGGCTAATTTAGGGGCAGGAAAGATGCAAGACAGGACACCAGATAGTTCCCTGATTCTTTCTGGTAGCTTCATACCATACCTGATGTTTATCTTGCAAATGATAACATTCGTCCTTCTTTATTTTTCCTGGGATAATGAGGGGACACATAACTCCTCTAAGATCCTTAAACAGCACTTTCCTAATTTCATGCAGATGTCATCAACCCTGGGTTGTTGGCATAGTCATCCAGGAAGTCCATGCCTAGGCGTGGGCTCCCACCTGAGCCAGTTGATGACACTCAGGATTAGCACCCTAGGACAGTCCACTCCCAGACCATCCCTTTATCTGAGCTTCCACCATCAATCTTCTCCCTTTCCCAGCTCCTCCACCTTTCCTTTCACAAACCCTCTGCCTGCTACTTGGAATGTAAGATGGGTACTTCCTTCTATTACTCACAGATCTCAAATATCAATTTTCCAGGATCCCTGCCTCCTATCCTAAAATCCCTTTAGGATAACACAATGTTTTTCAAGCTTTTTTTTTTTTTAACTAAAATATCCCATAGTGACCCATATAAAACTGATAAGTACTGACTTACTGTAGTTGAAATGGGGCTTGGGCAAGTGCATTGTTCATAGACACTACAAACCAAAAACTAAAAGGATATGAATAGTGGCATCCAGGAGTTGTGAGAGTTAATGATTCTTAACTTGGAGGTCTGGGTCCCACTGGTCCTCTCCATCTTGCTTCAACCCTCAACCCCTATTTCTGCCACTCAGAGCCCTCCAAAGGATTCCCCCAGAGCTCTGTATGGGAACATCATTTTTTTTTTTTTTTTGGACTGCTCAACATCTTTTTTTCCCATCTCCTAGATTCAGCATTTTGATTGTTCTTAGGGATGCCCAGTTTGCTTTCTCTTTCAACTTTTCAAGATTTAAAGTAGACAGACTTCCAACCAAGGCTCAAAGAATCAGAGCCAATGAGAAATTCAACTCCAAAAATTTTGTGAGAATTTTCAAAAAGAGGCATTTCTGCAGGAGTTGCAGGAAGAGCTGATATAAGCCTAAAGTGCAGACAGGCATCCTGTCTGAGAACCAACACAAAGCAAAATAGAGCTAAGAGAAAGTCTGAGTCCTAAAGACAACTTTTGAGGGCATGGCTCCTGCTGTGCTGGAAGTCCTGAAGTAGAAAGTCCAGTACTTTTCAGTTACATGAGGCACTAAATTCTCCTTTGGGCCTAAACCAGTTTGAGATAGGTTTCTACATAGTTTGAAAACTGCAAGGAAGTGTAAGGCCCTCTGAATCCCAGAATGTTGCTACTAGAAGACATCGTATGCATAACCTCATCAAGAGGCTGCGTATTTTTTACCACCAATAGATTCTTTTTATTAACCTTTCTCTATTTGCTCAAAAACTGTCAAAGAGAAAGAGAAAAAAAATAGCTCATTTACAAAGAAAGGCAAACAGAATGGCAAATACTATACTAACAGAATAGAATACCAATGGACTTATTTTTACAAAAACTAGGAAGTAAAACCAAGGAAGAGAAGTTTCAGAAACTCTCTGAGCCCAGTTTCATTATCAATAAAATAGTGATAAAATGCTAGAATGTAGATTAAAGGTTATTATGTTTATGAAGTAGCAAGCAATCCAGGAAGTATTCAGAAATGCAACGAATGGGGATCTTCTCCAATTACTGATCAAAACCCACCTTGGTGTAGACATAACTTCCAAAGCAGTCTGTTCTCCTTTGGGAGGGTCTCAGGACTCAAGGGATAAACCACACCACCTCAGAAATCTCTGCTGTGATGGAATTAGAAGCTAGATCGCCAAAGTTTTCAGTACCAACCTCCCACAGAAAGGTACCAAATCTCAATTGGGCCCAAGTGAAAAATCCAATTGTGCAATCTTGCCTCATTCTTCAGATGCCTCAGTTGCCCACGTCCTTCAGGGGAGGTTATGGGGAAAGGCTGGTAGAGCTCCAGATGCCCTCAGAAACCATTCCTCACAAATCATGGGTTGAGATGAAAAACGAGAGGCTCTCAACTGAGGCATGGCCACCAGCAACTTGTACCCCCAAACAACACCAAAAACTCCTGTCCCACAATAACCTTCATATCAGCTGTGCAACTACTTCGGCCTCCCATCCTGTCAATACATTTTTGCCTTTAAAAAAGTCTGGGCACACCAAATTGCCAGCCCACTGCCAGCCTCTCCCTCTCCCAATTCACCCTTCACGCTTTACACTGGTTTCCATTCCCAAAACATGGATAAGATCTTATCACTCTCATGGTTAAAGACCTACTAAGTCTCCCCATTTCGAAGGCTATGAAATCCCATCTCCCCAGCCTGCCATGTTTGCCCCACTGCATGTTTCCTAACAGCTTGCTCCCCAACCACAGTGATCTCATCTCCCATCACCAAACACCTCCTCCCATCCCCACCTCCCAGCTTTTACTTGACCTATCGTCTCTGCCTGGAGGGCCTTTTCCCCCTATCCTGTGGTCCAAGTCCTACCCACCATCCTGTGCTTTGTGTGTGCACCCGCATGTTTCCTTAGAGTCCAGACTTTATGTGAGTTAATTATGAAAGTCTCTCTCCAAGAAGATTAACAGAGAACAGTGACCACAGTGTATTTCTGAATTTCTCGGAACACTCAATGCAGAGGTGAGCATTTAATACCAGTCCCAAGGATGTGTGATAAATCAGTAATGTCCGACTTGTGATGATAAAATCCTGAGCACTTGGATGCCCTTCCCTTTGCCTTCAGGGCTTGGTGTGTTCTTCATTAGTCAGAGTCACTGGGGGGAAAATACTCTATTAGTCAAATATGCATTAATCTTCTCTTAGTCACATTGTCCCACATGTAGTTAAACTTTGTCCTATTTATTTCTTTCTCATAGAAAAATGAAAGACATCATGCCCCAGTCAATACATCAGGAGCATGAACCAGCAAGAAAAAGGGAGATTTAGGGAATCAGAAGGTCCTTGAATGCAGTCAGGGAGGCCCTTACTTATTTTAGATTAGCAGGAGCTCTGTTAATGGACTTCATTTTGAGCTATGGTACTACCCCACTATCACTGCCATCTCTACCATCTCTTGCTCCTGTACAAGTAGATTGTACTGAGCAGTGTTAAGAGTGGTGACCACTCCCTTCTCACTTACATGTGAAAAATGTGGGGTGCATACTGTTTGGATCCTTTTCTTTTAAATTGATGTACCTCTCTCTTCCTTCTGCTCTTGCCTTCCAGAATCTCCAACGAGAAGTGGAGACTATGTGAGCTGTGATTTAATAAATCAGTACCGACTTTATGGATTTCCTTTTAAAGAGAACTACCATTATTAATTCCTCTAAAATGTCAATAATAATAAAGAAAAACAAAGACAAAAAATATCAATAATAACATAAAAAAATCATAATTGAATCTCAATACGAAGAGACATCTGGAAGACCCATTAGAGATCCACGCAAGACAAAAGTTTAGGAAACAACATGGGAAGAAATAAGCCCCATCCCTGATTGTATTATTGGTGGGTAACGTGTGTGTGTTTTTATCTGCTGTCTCCCTCAGCGATTTAGCTCTCCCGAAGGGAAATCTATTAAATGTCAGTGTCCAAATAGTCTCCTTCTTTTCTCGCTCTGCTTTTTACATCGTGATGAGGGTCAGGAGAAGGTCTTCTGAGTGTATGTTTTCTTTTTCTGAATGTGAAGTGTTTTGGATGAGGCAGAAGATGACTCCAGTGAGAAGGCACTGTTCCTCATGACTTGTTTTTGATCCTGGAGTGGAGCAGAGATCTGATGTTTACCACAGGCTGGCCGGGAAGCTGCCTCTAATCACAAGCCTTGGGTTGAATTGCAGACGCCTGGGAAAGGCTGACATTCTGTCCTGTCAGCATCGCCTGATGTATTCATACCTCCATGCTCTCACAGTTTACCTGGGAGACTATAGGTTTCATGGCCACCTAGGAGGCCCTGATTTCAGCTCCTTCAAGAGTGCCGTTAGTTTTAGCAGACATTTTCAGGCTCCTCTGCCTTCCCAGGGACATGGCCCTGCAAAGGAATCAAAAGGTCTGTGCTCAGGATGACTGAAGCGGTCATCCGCTGTTGGAGAGGACTGTGTTCATGCAGAAACTATGTGTGCATGGCCTGGAGTGGTCTTGGACGGCAGAGAAGGGAAATGTCTCTTGGCGTGCTTGACACACATGGAGAATTGTGGCCAACTGGAGAGTTATCTACATTAACGTTCTCCTAATGAGAAGACCCTGCCAATACCACCACCAAACTGAGCTGAGAGAGAACAAAAAGAGAAAGATGTTCCCCCAGATGTTGGCAAGATGAGCAGTATATGAGGGTCCCAAACACTTCAGCCTAATCCACACTATGATCAGGTTTATTTTAAGACCTGTGCATGGACGTGAAAGTTTGCTTTAGTGTCTGCCTGTGTCCCTCAAGGGCCTCCACCTCAATGAGCACCTTTCCATGGTCACTGAGCATCCTTTCAATGACTACTTCTTGCTCCCATGGGACCAGAGAAACTGTCTACTAGTGACTTATATAGACGTCAATGTGGCGATGACACCAAAGATGTGAATAAACCACATTTCACTTTGATGGACTCACCCTCTGACAGATGTTGCTAACATCTGTGTGCATTTGGCCTTGTGCTGGGGACAGGGAGAGGTGTCAGGGCAGAGCAGTGAAAAGCAGCTTGTCCCTCATCAAATCATAAACTCTATTGACAAAAAGAGAGACCATCACTCTAAAGAACAGTGAGTCTTAAATTTTGGCAGAATCAGAATCACTTGGGGTGGGGGGAAGAATTGTTCCAACTCATTGTCCCTACCCCTGGAGTTCTTGATCTGTAGAGCTGGAGGTTGTGGGTGCTAAGAATGTGCATTTCTAACAAAATCACCAGTGATGTTGAAGCTGCTGGAACAGGAATCACACTGAGAACTACTATACAGAGAAAACACTGAGGCCCATCAACAGCAAGTGGTGGGTTCAATATATCATTAATTAAAGAGGTGGAGCAGCGGTCAATGTAAAGAATGTCACAGGTTCAAAGGCAGGATCCATCAAAGCCCTGGGGCGCTTACTCCATCTGAAGGAAGTTCACACTTCCTTCAGAACTCTATCTGTTGCCTCATTTTTGTTAGGCTGCTAATTTGCATTTCAGGTTTCAAACCTAGCATGAAATATCCCCAGTATGTTCTGATTTAAAAGCTATAAATTAGATAATGCATACTCTGTGCCGGTACTTTAATGCATTATTTTATTTAATTACAACAATTCTGTGTAGTAGTAACAATAATATCTAATATTTAAATAGCACCGATTCTGTGCCAGGAACTCTCCTAAATGCTTTAGATCAAGGATCAGCAAACTATGACCCATGAACCAAATCTGGCCCACCACCTTTTTGATAAAGATTAATTGGAACACAGCTATACACATTTGTATTGCTAATGAGTACTTTTCTGCCAAAATAGTAGGACTGAATAGTTGTAATGGAGACCATATAATCCATGAAGTCTACAATATTTACTCTCTAGCCCTTTACAGGAAAAATTTGCTTTAGACTGTCTTTAAATTAATTAACTTACTTAATCCTAACAACACTTCATGTGTGTGTATTTTTTATTGTGGTAAATATACATAACATAAAATTTACTGTTTTAACCATTTTTAAGTCTACAGTTCAGTGGCGTTAAATATATTCACACTAATGTGCAGCCATTACCACCATCCATCTCTAAAACTATTTTTGTCTTCCCAAATTGGAATTTCATAATCATTAAACAGTAACTCCCTATATACCATCACACTCCAAATCCATGGCAACCACCGTTCTACTTTCTGTCTCTGTAAATCTGGCTACTCTAGGTACCTCATATAAATGTAACCATACAGTATTTTCCTTTTGTGTCTAGATTTTTTAACTTAGAATAACATCTTCAAGGTTTATCTGTGTTGTAGCATATGTCAAAATATCATTCCTTTTTAAGGCTGAATAATATTCTATCATATATATGTATATACCATTTGATACACACACACACACACACACACACACACACATATACACCACATTTAATTTATCATTTATCTATTGATGGACACTTGGGTTATTTCCACCTTTGATTATTGTGAATAATACTTCCATGAACATAGGCATACAAATACCTCTTTGAGATCCCGCTTCCCATTTTTTGGATATATACCCAGAAGTGGAATTGTTGAATCATTTGGAAATTCTATTTTTAATTTTTTGAGGAACCACCATACTGTTTTCCACAGCAGCAGTGGAAAACTATTTTACATTCCCATCAGTAATGCACAAGAGTTTCAACTTGTTCACATCACTGATAATACTTATTGTTTTGTTTTGTTTTGTTTTGTTCTTTTGTTTTTTAAATAGTAGCTATCCTAATGGATATGAAGTGATATCTCATTATGGTTTTAATTTACATTTTCCTAATAAATAGTGATGAGCATCTTTTCAGGATATATTGGCTATGTGTATATATTCTTTGGAGAAAAGTTTATTCAAGTCTTTGTCCATTTTTTAACTGAGTCAATTGTTTTTTATTATTGTTGAGTTGTAGAAGCTCTTTATATATTCTAAATATCAAGTCCTTATCAGATATATAATTTGGCAATAATTTTTCCCATTCCACAGGCTGCCTTTCATTCCACTAATGTCCTTTGACGTACAGAAGCTTTTAACTTTGATAAAACAATTGTCTATTTTTTTTTCTTTTGTTGCCTGTGGTTTTTGGTGTCATATCCAAGAAATTATTGCCAAATCAAATATGACGAGGATTTTTTTTTCTGTTTTCTCCTGAGAGTTTTATAATTTTAGCTTCCACCTTTGGGTATAAGGTGTGGGTCTAACTGTATTCTTTTGCATGAGGATATCCAGTTTTCACAACATCTTTTGCTTAAGAGACTGTCTTTTCCCCACTGAATAATCTTGGGACCCGTGTTGAAAATCATTTGACCATATGTGCAAGGGCTTGTTTGGGGCTCTGTATTCTATCTCATTTGTTTTTATGTCTGTCTTTACACTGGTACCATACTGTTTTGCATACTAGAGCTTTGCAGTAAGTTTACAGTAAAATAAGAAGCGTGAGGCCTTGAACTTGTTCTACTTTTTCAAGACTGTTTTGGTGACTTGGAGGTCCCTTGAGATTCCATATGAATTTTAGGATGAATTTTTCTATTTCTGCAAAAATAAATTATGAGAATTTTTATAAGGATTGCATTGAATCTATAGATCACTTTGGGTAGTGTTGATGTCTTAACAATATTAAGTCCTCTAATCTATGACAGAGTATTTCTTTCAAATTATTTGTGTTTATTTAATTTTTTAGCAACATTTTATTGTTTTCAGTATATAAATCTTTGGCTTCCTCGATTAAGTTTATTTCTAAGTATGCTATTATAAATGGATTATTTTCTCAATTTTCCTTTCAGATTGTTCATTATTGATATATAAAAATGCAGCTGATTTTTGTTTGTTTGTTTTTGTATCCTGCAACTTTGATGAAGCACTATTTTAGCCTCATTCTACAGATAGGAGACCTGTAGCAGAGAGAATGTAAGTAATTTGCTTAAGTCACTCAGTTAGTAAGTAGGGAAGGTGGAGTTACGACCTTGTATTTTGTTTCCAGAGTCTCTTCTTTTCACCATTACTCTCAACTGCCTATTCTGAAAAAATAAAAATAAAAAAATAATAATATCTGGCCAAGGTCTCACTTATATAAAGCAGTAAATCTAGAATTCAGATTCAGATTTGACTCCAAAGCTTTACTCGCAAAGACAATAGCATTCTGACAGCCCTAGGATACCCCAACCACAAATTCAACAATTGAATAGCTGGGTTATTCAGTGAAGGGGAAATTCATATCCTGGGGTTTTCTTTTTAAATAAATTGGGTGTATGGAAGCAGCAAATTAATTTAACCCAAGGGTAAACTGGTTGGTACACTAGAGCAGGGTGACCCTGTCCTAATTGTCCCCTCAACAGTCCCAGATGATACATTTGGTTTAGATGACATATTTTACGTGACTCTAACTATGTATGGATTCTACAGTTCCTCAAATGATTAGGTTGTGAGTTGAATTTTAAAAGGCAAGAAAGGAAGGTAACAACCTGAACAAATTTCCCCTGAATACTCCCAGTGTGCATTTTATAGCCTCTCTCCTCTAAAGAGCCATGTGGAATTGGCTGTTTAATGAGGAATTTCCCACTCTGAGCTATAAGGTAAGGAATCCAAGTTTTGCAAAAAGCTCAGGGTGGCTTCCAACCTTAAGTGCCAAATGAAATGACACCCAGTGGACTCATTTGAAGTGTGGGACTCCCAAGCTGCCCAAGTGGTGGCCATTGTACCTTTCAAAGGAACTTCATGGACCCATCCCAAACCCTCAGGTACCAATGCCAAAAGTCAGTGAACTTGCACTAAACAAGCCTCCTCATTGGCTGCTGCTGTCAGTGTTGTAAAAGACTCTGCCCAATGGCTTTGGGCCTGAGTAAATGTTGGCTTGGCTGACCTGGTCCACTAAGATGAATTGGGCGTGACTAAGGTGCATGGATGCCAACCCTTCCATTAACAGGGAAGGCATGCGGGGGCAGCAGAGAGGGTCAGCAGCATACCAAGGACAAAAACAAAGATTCCTCTCTAAACGGTGAGTACAGAGAAGAGAGGAGGAAAGAGGAGAAGACAAGCCTCAATGTCCTTGGGGATAGTCTGCTTTTAAAAATCCGTCCTCATGATCATAAATGCGGCCTGAGTCAAGAGCACTTGATGCTGCTAAGCAGATGTGAGCACATGGACAAGTCTATAACATCAAGAGCCTCAGCCTCTCCCTCCATAACACTTTGCTCCTAGTAACTGCAAGGAATGGCCATAAGGATCAAATGACAAGAGACAGGAGAAAAGGAAAAATAAAACTGAAATGCCTTATAGGAATCTAAGGCACAGGTGAGGGGGTAGCTGGAGAAGGGGGCAGGAATTAAAGGGGGCTTTGGCTTAAGTACAATGCCTTAATTTCATTTGAGGGTGGCATATTCATATATAATTTCTGTATTTTTTGAAGGCATGTATACATGTAATATGTGTACGTATCAGTATATTTATAGAGAGTTGCAGCCCATTTAGATACCAACACACAACTCTGCGCATTTCCCCATTCATTGATTCAAACCCACTTTATGGGACCAATTCTTTGCCACCTCTTGGAAAAAGTCTAGAGATTGGCCCATAAATTTTCTGGTCTACCTGAGACTGACAAATGTTTTTGTTAATAGTTTCAGAATTTGTGTCATTTTGACAAATAGTGTACAGTTTCACAGAATAGTCAAAATTCCATTAAAAGTCTCACCCCTCCCCAGCTCAGGCCGCTTCTGTTTGGGACCTCTAACAGGAGAAGAAGCATGCAGATCCTTCTTTATTTCTGTGTCCCACTCATATCTTCCTGCCCCAGTTGCTGGATTTCTGACTTCTGTGGGTCCGAGTAGTGGTAAAGAGAGATAAAAGGCTGGAAAATTCCTGCTGGATCAACATTAGTGTCACCTGACATTGGTTGTCTCTGGCCATGGCAGATGTTTGAAGCCAGCCCTTTTGGGGGGAGTCAGTTTGTTTGGTGTTTCTTCCATCACAGGAAAACTCTCCTCTCCGGTTCCTTTATGTAGTCCACGGTCTCCCAGCTGGCTGCTCCACACTTTTCCTTGGGTGCCTGGTATGGTTCACCCCACGCAGCGTCTCTCTGCTGGAGTCCTGATATCCCTGGTAAACTGGAACCCTTCTCATATGTCCTGCATGTGGTCCAAAGGGAACAAACTCTGGGAATGTGGGCTGTACTCAGAGCAGTCTCTTTCCTTGTGCCTACCAGAGCAGCAGCCCTCCACAGCCACGTTTTGTCCAGACCTCCATGTCTCAAACATCTTCAGGCAATCTATGCAAACTCTTGTGTGCGTAAGGTTGAAATCTCACTCATGTGCCATGGGATTGAAAGAAAGTACCCCCAACCTACCATGGTGAGGATTGAGGATAAAGTGAGAATCATAGCATGCGCACTCTCTCTAAAACGTTTTTTCCCTATTTCCACCTCTTAGCTTCTTCAACGTTTCAACTGAGCTTTTCAGTTCTCTAACCTTTTTTTTTCTCCAACCAGAGATTAAAGGTTACAAAACCCATTCTCATCTACCCAGTCTTACATAGATGTTTTAGTAAATTTTTTAAAGTACTAATGATATTAAAATGCAGTGGTCCCAAGACAAAAGGCATTAAATAATATTGGGTCCTTTGCTAAATAAGACAGAAAACGTTTTCTTATAACATCTCGTGGTAGTGTGGATGAAAAGGGGGCAACTTACTAAACCTGACAAGATTGGGGGAGGCGAGCATGGCAGGTCTTACAAACTCAGAGACCAGCAGCAACCTCTAGGGTGGTCTGAACATAAAAATCTCTAACTAAAAGTGAGTCAAGGTGGGTAGCTGCAATCTAGGACTGTAGCTTCCTTGACAAAAGTTGATCTTTATCTTAAGTGAGCCTGGCTATTGTCTTTTTGCATCCAAGATAACATACCCTTGGAATGTCAGAGTATTCTCCTTTTCCGGACCCCTCCAGGCACAACCTCCCACCAGAGCACTAGACCACAGATACCTTCATTGTTATCTTGTTCCCCAAATACCATCTCTATGTGCTGTAAATGTTCATTATTAACTATATTGTATCCTCCAGTGTAACTAAAAGAAGTATGTGTCTTTCCATTCTACTTTTTATTCAATCCCAGAGACTTTGCTTTCTCCTGCCCCACTAATCGACAACTGATGAATTTCATGTAACCCCCTTACCTCTCCTCCTTTGATTCTAATGTATAAAATAAGCTGTAAAACTGCCATTCTCCAGAGCATTTTCTCAATCCGTTGAGATTTTGCTTCCCGGCAATTGTGGTCAGTTTGGCTCAAAAAAAAAAAAAAAAAAAAAAAATCTTATAAGACTTTTTCTTAGGCTGGACAGTCTTTCATCGACAGTAGAAAAAAAGATTAGAAGCACATATGCTATGTGTTAATAGTAGTTCCTTTCAAGGGCTGGAACTATGGGTAATTTTTTTTCACTGTACTTTTTAAAAAGGAAAGTAAGATATTATTTTTAGTAAAAGACAAAAAAATTCTAGAAGAGGGGAGAATATATAAAAAAACAAAAAAGAAAGAGGGGAGGAGAGAGGCAAGACAAGAAGGCAAGAAAAGAGGGTAAAAGGAGAAAAAGAACAAAGCCAGGGCATAAAATAGATGACAAAAACAGAGACCATTATATTCTTTAAAAGTGTGCTTTCAAAGATGTCCTCTTTTGCATGGTAAATGCACACATTAATTTAGAACTAGTATTGCTAACATCCAGCTTTTTGCAAAGGGTAAGAGGTGTGCTAGAACCAGCTATTAATCGTGTTTCAGTAACAGTCTGATACACCTTTGCACAAATCCTGGTGCTAAGCCAAGCTCTGTTGATGGAAAGGACCTGAGAATCAGGATCATTCTGATGTGGTATTTGTATTTACCACAGGCCATAATGACATTTATATGGAGAAGCTGATAGTAGTTACATTGACAGGACTGCAGAGACCCCCTGCAAGCTCTGTAAATAATATTAATTTAACAGCATTCATTTGAATAATATGCTAATCTTAGAAAGTCTTCTCATAAAAGGTCTTAGCATCAACCTCTTACTATAGCTAGGAAAATTCAGAAAACTCCAATTTTTTCTTTAATTCTAACACTTTGATTTGTTACTATTTGAGATAAGATAGTAGGTGTCAGGCCTATGCATAATGGGGTGCCATTGGAAGTGTTATAAGCAGAGGAGCTGTGTGTGGAGTGTTCTTTGTCTGCCTCCAGATGTACACTCCATCCTTCACCATCCTATTCTGTCCCTCTACAGGAGGGTGACCTCTACAAAGTTCATCCCCTAGACCTTCCTGCTGTCTACATTTGAGCTGGGTTCAGTCAGTAGAAGGTACATTATTCATTCACTGATTTTGCTGAAGGCCACAGCTCCTGACAGGTAGCTCTTTCCTCTAGCTACAGGTCTTGCCAGGGTCAGACAACTGTTCCTTCTACTTACTCCTTCACATCAAACTGGCTGCAGAAGAAAAGGGGTTTAAGAAGACCAAGAGTAGATTTCGAGAGATTAAGTGAGGACTATTCTATGTCCAAGAGGGAGATGGTGATGATTTGGTCTAGGACATGTAGCATAGAGAAGTAGACAGGTTTTGAAAACATCAAAGAGTTAAACTCTGTCCAACCTGTTATTACGGATTGGACGTGAGGGTGATGGACAAGACTCCTAAGTTGTATCTCTGAAATCTAATGAATGATGGACCATTTGCAGTGATAAGATACACTTGGATTCAATAATCTCTCTCATAGAATAACTTCGTGAGTTACTCTACTGGGGGTGCAAATTTTCTTTGTGCCATTCACTATGAAGCTCCAAAGGAAGCATCACCCAGAACTTCAGGGAAGGAGAGCATTTTGTAGCTCCTTGTAGTTGAAAGGGCCATTTCCATATCATGCATTTAAGAAGAGAGTTTTTTCCTAAAATTCTAATTTGCATCTGTTTTTCTTACAATACCTAATGAAGACAGATTAGGCAAAGCAACTTAAAAACGTTACTTCTTCTAGCTCTGTAAGTACCGGAAAAATTGAATGTTAGATTTATAATTACTGTGTTTTGTTAGAGAAAGAAAGAAAAACCTCATACGCAAAGAACATTTTCATAAATCATGTCTATGATTAAAAAAATATGGTTCGAATAGACACAACTGTGCTTTACCCTGCATCTGTTTCACATACACAAATGTGTCAGGTTTACATAAACCACACTGATACAGATGAAAAATAAGGGAAGAACAAGATAAAAATAGCTCTTATAGTATCAGTAACATCTTTTATTATTATAATATATGATACCATTGCCATCCATCATAATCTTATATTTCATTGGCTAGTGACCTCAAGCCCCATGAAGGAAGAGCTAGCCAACATCCAGGAATTGATTCCTTGGACTCCTTTTTTTTTAATCTCCAGTATCATATGTTTGGATTTCTGGTGACAATTTCAAAGATTGTGAAATGAAACAATCTCATCCCCCAAGTGTTATTCACGTCCTGATTTTAGATGTGTTCCTTTAACACCCTACTCTCTCAGGGCAAAAGTGCTGAAGGAAAACTGACAATCTGCCCTTTTCTGATGCTACTATAGATAGATCATCATAAATGTAACCATTCAACCAGCCACTAGTAGCTTCCCAAGCCTGAAGGATAACACTGCTGATTTGTACTTTTAGCAACCCCCTCTCCTACTGTCCCTGAATAGTAGAGCAGAAATGCAGCTGGAAAACTCAACTCATTTTTTTCCCCTAAACTAAAACATTTAGCTTTTGTACTACAATTATAAAAATCACTGAGGTCTCAAGGGAGGATTTTTTTAAAATTCATGTAAGCTTAACCTTAAAGTAGAGCAGAGTTTCTCATTCATTGACTAACGCTCACTTTTTCTCACACACTTGTGTTATTTAAATTTCTCTTAATGCTTTAGCTTTACTTTTTGTACCCTCATCAACCCTAACCTTGAGGTCTACTTAACAATAGGCAGATATTTTATTGTTCTGCCATGGGCAATTCTATTTAAGGATAAGGAATTGCTCTATGATGCAAACATTTATTCCATATATAGTATTTTATTTTTAATCTTAAGATTGCTTAAAATTCTACTTTCCCTGTGATATCCCATTTTAAAGCATTTGGTATTTTGTACATATGAATCAGAAGATTATTATTTTCATTCCTTAAGAGTGACTTAAACATGTATAGATAGTCCTTTGTGGTCTCTCTCTGTTTTAGGTACTACATTTTTTTTTTTTTTGAGTTTTGTGTTTGTCAGTCACCCATTGCTGGTTGGTACCATTACCTCTGACCTTATCATGTCTACGAAGGTCCAGGCTAGTAAGAAACAGGGACAATTCCATGGAGAAATCCATGAGAAAATAAAAAAGAAGTGCCTTTCTGGAGAACGCTTGTCCCTACTCCTGTCATCCCACATCCTCATGGGATGCTCGCATCCCCTCTAAAAACTGACTTAAAAGATAGGTGCTGCAAAGAAAAATTCCCCTTGACCTAGCTGCTCCTAGCTTTCTATCAGAGCTTAAGTGCTCCTTCCTCATATAGCATTTGTAAATCACAAATTCTCTTCAGGTGGCCAGACAACACGTTCTCAAGACTAGGGGGCTCTGTGCTTATCTTCTTTAAGGTATGACTGCATAAACATTTGGTGGTTAACTGTAACAGTTTTTATCTTGATTTTCTCCTTTTTGATATCTGTTTATTCATAGAAATGTGAATAATAAATACAAATAAAAAATGAAAAATTAACACTTTGAATTCTATCACCCACTGCATTAACATATTGGTATATTTTGTTCCTGTTTTTTTCCAATGCATAAACTGCTTTTGTTGTGTTATTTTAACATAGCTCTGATGATACTTCATGTACTATCTTATATCCTCAATTCTCTTATCAGGAATGTTTTCACACAATAAAATATAACGAAATAATTTTTTTTTCCTCTCTACCATGATATATCTGTAAATATTTAATTACAAATTGACTAATTTTAGTTCAGAGCTACAGTATCTGGTTCTGTAATACCAAGGAGGGAGGTCTCAGTTCACAATGCAGTAAGACAGGCCAGTGGATTAGGGAGTTAAACCAATTTCTTCCATCTTTCCCCTCCTTGTATCACCTACCACCAACCCAAATGCTCCCCTGGAAAAACAGAGAAGTCTTCAGTCTCAGAATACACTGAGTTTTTTCAGTTCCCCAGTCATACAATACCTCTAATTCCCTAGTTTCTAGGCTTTTGCACATTCTGTTCCCTCTGTTAGAAATAGTCTTCTCCCTCCCGACTCTCTCATCTATACCCCAGCCCCAAAAGAACTTGACAATTTCCCGCTTAACTTCAGGCCTCGAATAAATTAGTACTCTCTTTAAGATGGAAATGGGTTCTTGTCCATGTACTTTCTGGCACCAAGTATTGCCCACATCAGCATCTTACACACTAATTAAAACAGACAATATTCCAGTCTTCCCTGTAAGGTTGGAACATCCAAGAAGACCAGGACCATGGTTTTTTTGTCCACCTTTAGATTTTTAGCATAGTGCTTCTATGCTAAATAAAGTTGCTAAATGAATCAATAAATGAAAATGCACAAATAAAACACTAGAGTGAAGTCGAAAGATTTTTCAAAGTCTTCTTGTCGCTCCAAGATAGTATAGTCAGTGTAATCTAAGATATTTTCCCATTGATTTGACTTGACTTCTACCCTTTCCCTCTTTTTCTGGACACAGCACCCCAAATTCCTATTTATGAAATTATTATTTCCCCACTTTCAGGCCCTGTAGATTAAATAAAGCTGATTTCATCCCTCACTTGCATGAGTGGAAAAAAGACCCATAAGAGTGAGCCCTGAGAATTTTGCTGGGATTTTTGCGCAAAGGGGTTTGTTTTTCTGTTGATGTTTCTGAGTTGGTAGAATAAGGCCCAGAGTGGTTGATATCCATCTTGCTTCCATGTGGGAGGAGCCTACCCGAGAATGCAGACAACACTAAGGAAGGCAGGGCCAAAAGGTAGAGAGACACAGATTCATAATGGCTCTGTATGAACATGTTAATTCAGGTTTAGCAATACCACCCTTGAACGTGAACTTTTCAGTTACTCTCATAACGTTCAATTATAAAACCCCAATTTGTTTAGCTCTGTTATCTTGGATTTTTATTGCTTGGAATCGTCTGTCACATCCTTTATTCCCTTTATACAACATGTGTGTGAGGGTCAGGAACAGGACCTTGATCAAGGGGTCCTTCCTAGACTCCTCTCCAGCCATTACTCCTTCCCTGTAAAGCCAGGTGGAAATTAACCACTTGGCATCTAGACCCATGAGATCCACTCCCCCAAGAAGTTTCACCAAGAAGTTTCTCCCTTCATGACATGGAGGCTTCAGAGGTATGGACTCACCCAGAAGAAAAGGGCTATCTTCTCTCAGATCTCATGACTATGTATCAGGATAATGATCTTCAACTTGCTAGGAGGAAACATTTACAGGCAGCCCCTTTGAAATCACAAAATCTACTTTGCCAGACATTCCTGGTCAGGGAGGGAACCTGAGAATCTCTTTCCTACAGGCCTTTCACATTCCTTCAGTTCTGAAATATAATGCTTACAAAATTTTAATTTCATCCCCAAATTCCTAAATGCCTGTGATACAAACCCACTAGGCTAATTCTTCATGGCCACTTCTGGCCCATCCATAAGAGCTTAGACACCTCCAGATAAGGTTGCTGCCTCCATTAAAACCATGGTTGTTGTGCTTGGATGGGAAGCTCTGGGAAAAGATTATAAAACTCAGTAAGGAAATAACCACACCCCTAATTCCATAGACCCATAATGATCCATTTGGCAGATGGACACCTACATGAGGAATCAGAAAAGGAAAATTTTCCAATAGTCTGAAAACCTAGCTCAATCCAAAAGGTAAATATAGTGATATACTTTTGTGTACACACAGGAGAGAGAGAGAGAGAGAGAGAGAATCCTTCAAGCTTCAAGCAAAGAGCAGAAAATGCCAAAATATGCTTTTTCAGTCTGGTTATTTTTACAGAAGTTCTTACAGAGATGAATGATTAAATCTCAATTAGTAAAGCTCATTGGGAGTTAACTTTACTAAAAAGAAGAAAAGGCTTCATGATACATGGTTGGTTGTTACACCTAGGCATTGCATCTAACAGAGAAGTAAGAAAGGCATCAAAATGAAGCCAGGGCTTAGAGCCTACAAACTTTAGATTCTTAACTCCTCATAATTCATTAATGTCCAATTAATGATTTATGCCACAGAATGTCTTGAGCTTCTATAAGGTTATTGGCAAAGTTAATACTCACCACTGGAGACACCCAGTATTCATAATGATCTCTTAAAAACCTATAAAATAACTTTAATCCCAGGTAAAGGAGTGTCATGTAATGAATATGTGTGTTCCCAAAAATTCAGATGTTGACTCCCAGTGGCCATATTTGGAGATGGGAGCTCTAAGAAAATAATTAAAGTTAAACAAGGTCATAAGGGTAGGTCCCTTATCTGATAGGATCAGTGTCCTTAGAAGAGGAGCCACCGGAGCAGGAGTGCGTTCTCTCGCTCTCACTCTCTCTGTCTGTCTGTCTCTGTCTCTGTCTGTCTGTCTGTCTCTCTCTCTCTCTCTCTTAGTCTCTCTCCTCCTCCTCCTCCTCCTCCTCCTCCTCCTCTTCCTCCTCTTCCTCCTCTTCCTCCTCCTCCTTCCTCCCTCCCTCCCTCTGTATGCATGCATAGTGGCACCTTGATCATGGACTTCTAATATCTAGAACTGTGAGAAAATAAATGTAGTTGTTTAAGCCACCCAATCCAGTGTGTTCCTATGGCAGCCTAAGCAGACTAACACAAGGAGGGAACACATAAGTAAAATCACTAATGAATTCGCACTTTAGGCCCTCCTCCAGGGAAGCTCGCTGTGGTCATATGTAAAACCAAAGCACACCACCTCTATTCCCAGGAGCTCATGGCATGGCAGTACTGCCAAGTGTTAGGAGACCAGTCCTTGGAATGAGCAAACATAGATTTGAATCCCAGCTGCACTGTTTCCTACCTGTGTGGTGTTTAGACATCACTTAACTCCCCCAAGCCTTGGCTTTCTCACTGGCAGGACAGTGGTGTTGGTAATTACAGTCCCTGTCCATTAGGATTATTGATAGTGTTAAATGAGAGAATGCCTATGAAATGCCAGCATGATCGTTCAACTTCAAAATGATGGCTTTGCTGAGAAGCACCTTCTTGGAACTGATGCCACAGTGAACACTGGGGAGAATCAGTTTGTCTCCGCCACCTGGTGTCCTCTCCCACATTTAGAAGTGGTGACATTTCCAGGCAGAAGATCTGGTGGTATTTTCATTGGGTTGGAATGGAATATACCTCAACGTGGTTTCTTTGGAGATGACAAGCCAGAAATAAAATGAGACGTTGTAAGGAAGACAAGGAGGCTGCTCTCAATGGACCATAAACTCAGTGAGGAAAGGGATCAGATCTGTTTCTAGAACAGGTGCCTAACATAGTGCCCATCACTAACAGGGGATGGATCAAGATTTGTTGAGCAAGAGAGGAAAAGAACAAGCAAGTGATTACCAACCAAATGCCAGTTGGCAAGTCCTGGTCAGGGCCACATTGTGGGCAGTTATGGCAACGACATCAATGAAAAAGGCAAGGTTAAATGTCACCTTGCGTCAGCATCACAGGTTGACACTGATGGCAATGAGTTACCTTGTCTGTTAGAACCCTACTCTTTATGCTGAATGGGTGTGCAAATAAAGCAACAAGGACTTTAATAAATAAACTCACTACAGGTCTCAAAACTGACCACAAACTAAAATTAATTATCATTCACTGCATGTTTTTATTTGTAATTATTTCCACTGGTGAATACGTAAATAAAGAACAAATATCTGGCACCCAACATTTTTCTGAGCACATAGCAGATAATTCTAATCAACCTCAAAACTATTTTTTTTTCTTCAGCTCAGTTTCAGATTATTTCTCAGCATGGCATTCTGGAGAGCCACTGACAATCAACTACAGTTGGCCCTCAGGATGGATCCATTCTGTCTCTCTGCTCTACATGTGTTTCCTTTTACATCATGCTAATAGTCGTTGGTTATTTTTTCCTCCCCAGCATTCACTCTTCTTTCTTATGATAACATTCTAATTTTCATTTGAAGATCCATTTCTCTTCTACTCTTAATTTATTGGCAGCTAGGGACACTGACTCAAACCCTGGATCCAAAGTAGAGTGCATGACCAGTTGACTCACTCCATTCCCCGGCCACAGAGATTGGTTGAGGGGTTTACTAAGTCAAGCCCCACAGCATTCTTGGACTTTTGTTGAGCTGGTGGGAAAGCTGACTCTTATTCTCAACTTGTTTTAGTCATATGAGGTTACAGTAGCCAGGCAAACAATGAGGAGACTAAGAATAAAACCAATATGGTAGGCAGATCAAAGAGATGGAAAGTTAATTCCTAGTGATATAATTTAAGCCTCTGGATCCAAAAATACCTTAAGTCAGATACTCCTGAATTTAATGTTGATAAGTGAAAATTCCTTTTTTTTTTTTTTTGGCTTAAACTTGTCTGAGTTGGGTATTTTGCTACTAGCAACCAAGAGAATAAAGTTTAAACCAACACCTATTTCTCAAACTCCTCAATGTAATGGATCTCAGGAAAAGACCCTCCAGGCCTACCACTGCCAACCTTGCCTTGACCTGGTTGAGGAAACATACGGGGCTGCCATTTGTCCTTTGGAACTGAGGACAGCACCAGCTAATACGACAAAAGTCTTAGCATCACAGAGGTGGATAGGGCTGTAAATGGTCTGGAGAGCAGCTGGGCATCTGAGGCCTGGACTTTCTCTTCATCCTCCTTGCCATGTGAATGTCCTCAGTCCTGGGATGCTTGCCATTATCCAGAAATATCATTTCAACATCTGCCAGCTCTGATTATTCAAAATTCTTCAGCGACTAAATTTTTCAGGGAAAGGGGGGAAAGCTAAGTATGAACTCTATATTCTGAACCACACCCTTCAGCAAGCTTTGTTTGCCCCCTTATTTGTTCACTCATTCATTTCTTCATACATTCAGTAAATATTTTTAAATGATTTTCATGTGTCAGGCACTGGTCCGGGTATTTGGGAGACATGATAGAACAAAATAGATAAAGCCCCCGATTCATGGAGTCTATATTCTAGAGACAGAAGAAAGGTAATCAACGATGGACATAACAATAATAAATTGTGTGGAACATTAGAAGGTGACAAGTACCAGACAAGTTCTGTGGGAAAAAATAAAGCAGATTAAGAGTCATCAAGGGCTCAGTTTTTCTACTATAAACAGGGTGTTCGAGGTAGGGTTACCTGGCAATGGGACATTGGACCCTAACTTGAAGGAGGCAAGGAGTGACCCATGCAGAGAGTTAAGGGTCTTGTGACCAATTTATCAAAATTATTTCCCAAGTTCTTGAATGTCTGAACAACTCACTCTGTTTTTAAATGCCAGTAGTTGTTGATAGTTTGAGCTGTATCCATACACAGACCAGTTCAACTGAATTTCTTTCATTTTTTTGTTTGTTTTAAGTTCTTAGGGTGGCAAAGAGTGGAGAGCTGTCAGATTTTGGCAGCAAGGGGTTGAGGCGTAGTGCCGGTAGGAAGCAAGCCGACCTCACAGTTTGCCTGAGCACCACCCCGCTGGGGTGTCGATGCCATAAATGTCTAGGAAACTGAGTCAGTGCTAAAGGACTCTGACAAATGAGTGAGTTGCAACAACACCAGATGAGAACATTTTTTAAACTGCAGCTGGAGATGCTGCTTCTGTCAGGGCCAAAGACCAATCGATAGGCTGACCATGGAGTCCCAGGCCTGGGGAACGGCCATGGGGGGGCAGCCTCCTTGGCCTTGGGTTGCTCCAGAGTGGAGGTTATGTGAATCGGCTGCCCTTTCCGTGTGTTTCTGGGCTTTCTCTTTTCTGATCTGTCCTCCCACTAGCCTTCCTGCTTTGAGATTTATGTGCTGGTGTCACACTCACCCTAGATCCTTTGAGGAAAGCATAAAATAAATCCCAAGGATTTGTAAGGGAGGGACCAATCATTGGTTATGTGAGGAAAGTCAGAGGCAGCTCCACAACCTCCACTGGTTCAAGGTGCAGCATGAGGCTGAAGCCCAAATCCCTTCCCTGCCAAAGCCACCGGGCCACCTGCTTGAGCCTAGTCCCAGAAGCAGCTATTCAGTGCTTCCCAGTGAGAGGCTAACTAAAGCTCTTCATGCCTCCCTTCCAAGTGAAGCACTCGATGTGCTCTGTGAGAGCACAGACAGAGCTATGAGGCAAGGAGGGGTGGGAGTGGAACTGTCAGTGGTTGGGGCTAATCTCTGGCCTCCAAGAGCTGAAGTTAAAATCAGCCCCCCTTCCTACCTGTGTGAACTTGGACAAGTTCCTGACTTCTGCATTTCCTCCTTTGTGAATGGGGTAATGCTAGTACCAACTTATCTAGATACAGAGAAAACTAAACAATCTGAAGTTTACAGAGTCCTTCATGCCATTCTTGGCATATAAATGGCACTAAAAGTGTCAGCTGCCAACATTATAGTTGATAGTGATATAACAACACACACACACACACACACACACACACACACACAACACAGCACAGCGCACATACTACTGCCTAGAACTTGTAGACTCTGCCCAACTTTGAAAGATTTTTCTCAAAAGCAGTCCCCCAGGAAATATGATGAATAAAATCCTCCATTTTATTACTTTATCCTTACTCTATGACTTCACTGGGGTGAACTGACTTGTACAACCAGTGCTGTGATCAGGCAGCTAACTTGACTCTTTATGGAGAATATAAACCATGCACACTGGCACCAGCCCAAAGCCAGAGAGAAGTCAGGCTGTGAAAACAAAAACTTTTAAAGGCTCTTGTTCTTCGAATTATGACCTGTTCTTCTCTTCAGCGCTAAGGATAGATAGATTCTTTAACCAAGGCCAGTGGGAGGCATCTGAACCATCGAGAGATAAATCATATAAGACCAAGCTTGGCACTGTTGGGATGAAAGGCAACAAACACACAGAAGCATTCACACAGACACAGACATATATACCCACACATACACACATACACTAACAACTAACAAATGTAAATACTTAACAATTCTCACCTTAATCTAAACCACCATTTTGACTAAGAAATTATTATTCCCATTTTACACATGAGGAAACTGTAACTCAAGGAAATTAAACATCTATACCATGTGCCACAGCTGGAAATATCTAGGATTTGAACTTAGCTCTGCTTGTTTCTCAGACTCATGTTCTTTTTGGTGAATGACATGGTCTCTCTATAAACATTTAGCACAGGTTATGCCTGACTACCTGTCAAGATCCGCCAGTAGCTGCTAGTAGTTGCTAGGCCTGGTTTGCAGTCTAGTTTCAGATGGAAGGTAAAGGAAGAACTTTGGGTTGGAGTACTAGTTCTCAGTGGGGGGTGATTTTACCTTTGGTGATCTCTGCAGATATTTTTGTTTGTCACAACTAAGGCAGGGATACTACTGGCATCTAGTGAGTATAAACCAGAGATAGTGTTGAACATCCTGCAATGCTAAGGGCAGAGAATTATTCCATCTCGAATGTCATTACTCTTGAGGTTGAGAACCAGAGAAATGGAGAGAGACTCCATCCTACCTACAGGTTATGTCCAGAGCGCTCCTATTCAAACTAGCTGGGCTCAATCTAGTTTTTCTCCTGTCAAAAATTAAATGTTCACTTTGTTCCCAGAGCTTTAGTATTCTTCATCAATTTTAAGACCCATAAAATTTCTATATTATTTGTTAAGAACAATCTTCCAAGTAATTAATAACTTTCTTTTTCTCTTATTTAAGGTAAAATTAGAGTCTTTTGGGGAATGAACAGATCCTAAGGGTTATCATGGTTTATGTTCACCCCAAAGCCTCTTGACTTACTGCCAGGAAGAGCATTTTAAAACCAACCAAGTATAATAGCACTAAGGGAACATAAACTAGCTCTTGCTACTCAAAATATACCCTTCATTTTTTAATTTGTTTGAATCATTTTTTTCCAATTAATTTACAATCATGGGATACAGTCAAAAGAGGCTGTGGTCATCTCACAACCAGAACAATGTTTAAGCAGCCCCACCAAGTCTGTAGATCCAAGGCTAATACTATTATAGATAGAAGTTAAGCAACTATATTATCAGAGTTCTCTAGAGAAACAGAACAAAAAGGAGATGGAGCTAGATGATGGATGAGAGAGAGAGAGAGAGAGAGAGAGAGAGAGAGAGAGAGATTAGATGGATAGAGATAGATAGATGATAGATAGATAGGTAGATAGATAGATAGATAGATAGATAGATAGATAGATAGATAGACAGAGATAGATAGATAGATAGATAGATAGATAGATAGATAGATAGATAGATAGATAGAGATACATGATAGATAGATAGATAGATAGATAGATAGATAGATAGATAGATAGATAGATAGATAGAGAATAGGTAGATAAGAGGAGATTTGTTATAGGAATTATATGATTATGGAGGCTGAGAAATCCCAGGATCTGCTCTCTGCCCACTGGAAAACCTGGAAACCCGGTGGTATAATTCAATCCAAAACCCAAAGCCCAAGAATCAGAGGGCTGATGATATAAATTTCAGTCTGAGTCTGAAGGCCAGAAATCCAAAAGTACAGATCTCCAATGGCAGGAGAAAATGTGTATTCCAGCTCAAACTAAGAGGGCAAATATGTATTTTCTCTACCTTTTCATTCTATGAGGACCTCAATTAATTGGATGATACTCACCTGCACTGGTGAGGGGATTTTTATTCAGTCTACCCATTTAAACACTAATCTCTTTCAGTAACACCCTCACGGTCACAGCCAGAAATAATGTTTTACCAGCCATCTGGATATCCCTTGCCCAGTTGACACATAAAATTGACTATTATAGCAATTAACCTTGCAAAATTCCTAATAATTGGGGTCATGTTGTGTCTTGACTAAAATCTAGGGATGGCTTGATCAAAACATATCAGGACTCTCTGAGTCCTGGTTCGATTGAGCTATGAAACTGAGAAGACTGGAGGAGAAATGGCTACAGGCATGGTAGGATCCAAGTGCTCAGAAAGTATCACCAGGATCTGCCCTGCTCCTCCTGTGTTGGCTCCATTATCACAAAGATTTTACCCTCATGGTATTAAGATAGCTAATATAGCTTTTGTCTACATCCTTGTAGGTTCTAGACCAGTAGGAAAGAGGATATGCCTCTTTTCTGACATTCCCAACAAAAGGTTTAGTGCTTTTCTGACTAAAGCATAGGGCCATTCTAATCACTGAAGCCACAGGAACATGATAATATATTTGGTGAGGGCTGCATCACTGCTGTTGGAGGGGGTGTTTGGGAAAGGAAGGTAGATCATGCCAGCCAAAATCATAGTGACCATGTAAGAGCAAAGTCAAGCACATAACAGGAGTCCTCACTGGGAGTGAAAAGATAAGCCTAGCCTTGACTTGTTGAGTGACTCTGGGCAGGGCACCTGTCTTCTCAAAAGGCCTCCAAAGTTCTATGTAACTCACAATGTTTTCATCTATGGATGCCTTCAACAGTTGCTTCAGAATGCCTACTCCAAGCCAACTTGCAGTTAGACACCAAATACTCCAGCAAACACAGCAAAAGAAGAAAAATGGGACTGGGTCAGCAGAACTTTATTGCTGCTTTATGTCTTTTCTGGCAGTTACAAAACAAACCAGCAAATCACTTAGGATAATCTACTTGGTTTACAAATTTCATGGTAGTATAAACCGCTCATTTGAGTAGGTTCAGATTAATACCCTTTAACGCCAAAAGGGTCCTGTGCCAAGGAGTGCAGCCTGAAGAAGTCTTCTAAAATTTGACAAAGATGGATAGGAAGAAAGAACAGAGACTAGCATGCCTACTGGCCCAGACAGGCTTGTCTTTTCCCCAGGGAAGAAAATCATTTTCTAGTGGTCAAATTGGGTTGAGTGTAGAACCGTTATCAGTATTATGATAAAATTATATTCTTTGCTGAAAGCATGAAGCCTGTAATTGTTGATTTCATCCTCCAATGTGGCCAATTATGGGTACATATATTGGTAGTAACTCAGTTGGACTCTTGGCATTACCTACCAAGGAGTTGGCTAGAAATACTCGAGTGTCTATGATCCATTGAGCTTGTAATCGTATTACCAAGCAAAGTCTCTACTTCTCTCAGTAAACCTGTTGTCTCTAGATCTAAAACTGGAAAGACCTGATCTTCATCTAGAGAATGACATTGCTTTTTATGGTAAGACCTATGATTTCTACCAATGGAGGCAAATTACTCAACAATTAAAGATGGCATTATGTGACCACCTTTGAAACAGCCTTGGAGATGAAGAGAGAATTAATAAAATGAAAGACAGGAGAGTATTCAGAATATAGTCCAAAGATAAACAGATGAATACTAACCACAACAAATTAACAGACATAGAAGATGGAACAACAAGGTGTAACACAAACCTAATTCCAGTTCTGGAAGGCGATAAAAGACAAAATATGGGAAAAGTACTATCAAAGAGATAATGTCACCAATTTTCAGGTTTAGTATTTACTATAGATGCATCATAGTGAAATGCCCAAAAGCAAAGAAAACAAAACAGTCTTAAAAGCAGGCAATGATAAAACACAGATTGCCTATAAAGTCTGTAGAATGAGTGTTGACTTCTCACCCACAAGACTGCTTAGAGGAGATGGTACCTTCAGTTACCATCAATCTAGAGATCAATATCTTATGAAACTCTTTTTCAATAATGATGGTAAAATAAAGACAAAAACAAATAAACAAAGAAAAAAATTAAAATATGTGTTAATAGAAATGTTATCCCAGATGAAAATCTGATGTAAGTAGGAAGAGTAAGTAAAGACATTGATAATTATGTGAGCTAATCCAATAATCATATAAGTGATAATAAAAAATAATGCCAAATGGAATAGAGCAATACAAAAATAATAACAAAAAATTACTAGCCCATAATACCGATAGACCTCCTGCTGAAAAAAAATAATAAATAATAATAGTCAGAGGAGGGTAACCTGGGAGTGAAATTACGCTGAATTTGTGAATTTTTCAGAAAGATAGAAAATATGTAATAAATTTGGACTTAGTTAAGCTAAGTATGCTTATTAAAATTGCTAGTGTGACTACAAAAAAAATAAGCATAGAACATACATCCACCAGAGAAGTAACAGAAAAAAAATGGAATAAGAAGACAAAATCCAAAAGAAGGCAAAAGAAGGGAAGAATCAGAAGTAAGACAAAACCAAAGCAAGAGATAGAAGAAATCAATGTAAATGTATCAGGATTCACAATAAATATAAATGAATTAATGTCTGTAGATAAAAGGTAAAAACTGTCAGGCAGAGCTAGAATTTAAAAAGTTCAATTATATGCTGTATATTAAAACAAACAGTAGCAGACCTGCAAGAACTGGATAAATCCACAAATATAACAAATTGTTTTAACACACCTCTCTCAATAATTGACAGATCAAGCAGACCAAGAAATCATTACACATTGAAAAATACAATTAACAATTTTGATGTAATGGGTTATATTGGATATTGAGATGGGCAATTGGAGAATATACTCTTTTCAAGCATAAAAAGTGCCCACATACTATGCTATAAAGCAGCCTTAGGAAGTTCAGAAACTTAATGTCATCTGTGCTACATTCTCTGATCAGTAGTCACTTACAGGAGAAAATGTGTATGGGGAGGGAATATAAACAGAAAAGCTATATATATTTGGAAATTTAAAAAATAAATAACTCATATGTCAGAGAAAAATAATAATGGAAATCAGAAAATACAATTAAACATGCAGGAAGCATCTAAAACAGTATTACAGGGGATTATATTTTTCAATCCTCCGTTAGAAAATAAAAAAGTCTCCAAACTAAGTATTCAACAGACAGATATAGGAAGGACTAAATCAGTATAAAAAACTTAGACACTAGAAGAAAAGCAAAAATAAAGATAAAAGCAAACTTAATACAATAAAAAATAAATACACAAATGTGAAGATCAGTAAACCCAGAAGTTGCTTATTTAAAAAGACTACTAAATAGAAAATCATTTTCAATATTAATTAATAACAGAGATATGAAAATAAATAATATCAGGAACAAAAGAAAAGACATTACTGCAGATGCTGTAGAGATCAATAGTTAATATCAGGTTATTATGAACAGCTTTATGCCAATAAACTTAAATATTTTCATAGAAAGGACATATTCCTAGAAAAACATAACTTATTAAAATTGACTTAGGAAAGAAGAAAAAGTAGAAATAATCCTATAACTATTTTTAAAATTATACCAAAAGCTTAAAATGTTACACAAAGAAAACACTGAACCAAGATGGCTTTATAGCTGTGTTCTACCAAACAGACAGGAACAGATAATTCCAAATTTGCACAGTTGGTTCCAGAGAATTATTTTTATTAGGCCAACTTGACCTTGATTCCAAATAAGACAAGGTTAGTATAACAGACCAAGTTCACTCATGAGCATAAATGAAAAAAAAATGTAAATAAAATATTAGGAAACCAAACTCAGTAATAAATGAAAACAATAAAATAGCATTACCAATTCTGGTTTGGTCAAGAAATGTAACTTTGATTTAATATAGCAAATAGGTTAATGCAATTCATCATATTAACAAATTAGAAAATAATTCCCACATGATTATCCTCATAAATGCAAAAAAGGTGTTCCATAAAACTCAATCCAATTAAGTAAACATATGACAAAACTATCACAAATAAGATCCTTATTGACAAAAGCTGAAAGTATTCATCTATAAATATTTTTAGAAATCAATATAAGTGAATAAATTTATTACCTCAGTAAGAAAAGCATTTTTAAAATAAGACATAATAATACACTACATAAGAAAGGATTAAAATTTTTGACAATTTTTAAATTAAGAACTTTTTCATAAAAAAACAACAAAATGGGAAAACATTTTTGTAATCCATAACCAATAGAGGATTAGTATCAAGGATAAAAAATTTCTATAAATTAGTGATAAAAAGTCGTAACTCAGTAGGAATAAGAGCCACACCTTAATCGTTTAGAATCACTAACATCTAGAAAAAATCATAAACAGGCATTTAATAGAGAGGAAATAAACAGACCACACATATTTTAAAAGTTGCTCAATCTCAATTAGTAATTAGATAAATGTAAATTAAAACTACATTGAGATATAATTTTGGATTGGGAATAATTAAAAAGTTTGACAGTACTCGATATAGGCAAATGGTGTGGAACTATGGAGATTCTTATTACATTGTTAATGGAATGCGGTTTGGAACAGCCACTCTGAAAAATATTTTGGCATAGAACTCAGTAAAGATGATAATGCTCAAGCACCAAGACCTCGCAGTTCTAATCACTGGTTGGAAAACTCTTGCAAGAGGTGCCTCCTCAGAAAACTCTTACAAATGTGTGCCAGGGAACACATATAAAAGTGATATGGCAAGATTCCTCATAAAAGTGAAAAACAAAAGACAATCCAAATGCCCATCCATAGTAGAATGGATAGATACATTGTGGTACATTTCTACAATGGATAGCATGTAACAGTTACTGGGGCTACACTACAGCCTGATGTATTAATAGATGAATCTCAAAAACAATAAGTGAAAGAGAAAGTTACAAAAGACTGTAAGCAACATAATCCATTTACATCAAGTTTGAGTTTAGGAAAATTAATGGATTCATTGTTTAGAGATTTGTAAATAGTGGCCCAACCATAAAGGAAAACAAAGAAATAAGAAATGAGAAATTCTGAATATTGGTTACAATAGGTAAAGGGAGATGCAATCAGGAAAATATTAAAAGACAATTTGGATGATAGTGGAAATTGTGTGTGTGTGTGTGTGTGTGTGTGTGTGTGCGCATGCGTGCACCCGTGCATACATGTTTATTTTATTTAATTGGGTAGTTGGTACTTGGGGTTCATATCATTATTCTTCTTTACACTATGCTAATGCATTTTACAAAATTTTGTATATATGATATATTTTACAATTAAAAGAGCATTTAATAAAATTAGTCTTTTTTTTTTCAACGTGAGAAAGACTCTAAAAAGAAGCAGTATATTTTTAAATGTGTGTTTTAAATGTCTTACATCAACCAGCAGTACTGTGTCCTTAAAGGAAGGCTGTAATTCCCAATGAAGAAAAGGATATTGATTGGCTCTATAGTAAAGAATGGTAATTAATAGTAGTGATATCGCTATTCTTACATTATATAAATAAAAGTATTAGAAAGAAATAGCATAGCAATTACTTTTTTGCAGGTTATATGTTGTTTTTCTTTAAAAAAAAAAACTGGAAAATCCAAGAGAATCAGTTAAAAAAAAACTAATAAAGGCAGAAAGAGAATTGAATGAGAGAAGTGAATAAATATATAAGAATAAATAAGCTTTTATGCAATATCTTATTTTTAAAAACCTTAATAGATCTGGGCTTCCTGTCAAGATGGTGGAGTAGGTAAACAGAGTAGGTAAACATCACCTGCTCCCACAACCACCTCAAAATTACAATTAAAGTAGAGAATAACCATCATTGAAAATCACCTGAAGTCTAGCTGAACAGAAGTTCTACAACTAATATATACTTAACAAGTCACTTCAAGACTGGTAGGAGGGGCAGTGAGGCCAAACAAGCTGGTTTCACACTCACATTGGGCAGTTAAAAATTGGGAGAGAGAGACCAGCCAAGATGGCATAGAAGTTAGACACTGTGTTTGCCTTATCTCACAACCATAGCAAAATTATAACTAAACCACAGAGCAACCATAACTGGGAGTTGTCTGAGGTCTGGCTGAACAGAAATTGTACAACTGGGGACATATACAAAAATAGGCTGATAGGAGAAGTAGAGATGCAAAATGGCCAGTCCCAACAGCATGTGACGGTGGAGAATTAGGAGGGTTGTCTTGATTGCAGAGCCTCCTTTCCCACCCTGAGGAGTGAAGGGTCCTGGCCACAGACTGTGCTCTCCAGCCCAGTTCCAATGCTGGGAAGAGAAGTCCCCACAGTCTCTGGCTGTGAAAAACCAGCAGAGATTGTGGCTAAGTGAGATGGAAAGTTGCAGGAGTCACAGACATTCCTCTTAAAGGGCCCGTGACCAGCCTCACTCACTGATAGACTCATTTGCTCTGAGTTCCAGCACTATGGCAGCTGCTCAAGGAGTCCCAGGAATATACGAGGAGGAAATGAGTTCTCAGGCTTCAGGCCTAGGGCTGAGGTCTTTTTCCTGGACAGAAGTGCTGGCAGTATCCACTGTTCCTTTGTTGAACCTTCCATCCTCCCAGCATGCAGAAGCAGGCAGCTGCTGCACCTGAGTCTCCATCAATTCAGATAATACAGGTCACTCTGTCCAGGTGACTCCTTGAGATGCTGCCTCTTCCAACTTATGGGCCCATCCAAGCTGCCTCCAGTGGTTTATTCCATGCAAATGGCCTGGCTCCATTCATGCTGCGGACTTTCCTGAAAGCTCTCAAAGGCTCACAAAACCCAAAGCAGCAGGATCTGTCCTCGGTATGCCCCATACTTCTTGCTGAGCTGCACTAAGCCTGGCACTAGCTGCATGCAACCAGCCTCAGTTTCTGGCTTGGCCTCTTGAGGCACCTACAGGCTCAGTACAGGTGGCAGCCATCTGCAGATTGCTTGGTGACTCTTACCAAGTCGCTCCAGAAGTGCACAGGCAATGGCTGAACTTTACCTACAGCTAGAGCCCTCCCAGGAGGCCACTAGGGTGTCACACCCAATGGTCTGCTGTGACTAGTGAAGGAGCCAGAGCACCACCCTGGGCTGTATCTGAGGAGGACACACCCAAAGGGCAGACTTGGCCAGCACCAGAGCCCTGCTAAAGTGGATCCTGCTCCACAGGGTCAGCCTCTCACTGGCCAGTTCTCACAAGCAATCAGCCCAAGGGTTAATTCCTTCCATCAAAGTGCAGACAGTAACCAAGGTTCAACTACATCAGGAGGGCACACACAACTCACACAAGGAACACACCTTGGGAACCTTGCTCAGGGGACCAGGGAAGACTGTGTCACTGGTTCCTACAGTATATCTACTACATAAAGCCACTCTACTAAGACCAAGAGACTTAGGAGCCTGACCTAATACATAGAAGCAGACATGGGGAGGCAGCCAAAATGGTATAGACAAAGAAATATGTCCCACAAGAAAGAATAGGACAAATCTCCAAAAAAAGAACTAAACGAAGTAGAGACAAGCAATCTACCAGATGCTGAGTCAAAGCATTGGTTATAAGAATGCTCAATGATCTCAGTGAGAACTTCAACAAAGAAATAGGAAACATAAAAATGGAGATAGAAAACATAATTTAAAAAGTCATAAATTAAGAATATAATAACTGAAATAAAGAATACATTAGAGGGAATCGATAGTAGATTACATGAAGCAGAGGATCGAATCAGAGATATGGAAGAAAAAGTAGCATGACATACCCAATCAGAACAGTAAAAAAAAAAAAAATTCAAAAACATGAAGCTAGTTCCCAGGGCCTTTGTGACAACATCGAGCATACCAACATTCACATCATAGGAGCATCAGAAGGAAAGCAAGAAACTGAAAACCTATTTAAAGAAATCATGATGGAAAACTTCTCTAATCTGGTGAAGAAATAGACATATAAGCCCAAGAAGTGCTGAGAGTCCCAAACAAGATGAACTCAAAAAGGCCTACACCAAGGCACATAATACTAAAAATGCTAAAGGTTGAAGACAATGAGAAAGACTCTTAAAAGCAGCAGAAGAAAAACAGTTACAAGGAAGTTCTTGTAAAACTGTCAGCAGATTTCTCAATAGACATTTTGCAGGCCAGAAGGGATTGATATGAAATATTCAAAGTGATTAAAAGTAAAAACCTACAACCAAGATTACTCTACCTTGCAAAGCTATCACTTAAAGTTGAAGGACAAAGATCTTTCCAGACAACAAAATGATAAAGGAGTTCATCATCATGAAACTAATATTACAAGAATGTTGAAGTAGAAAAAAATTAAAAATATTAATAATAAAAAGGCAATAACTATAGATCTATCAATAATTACCCTAAATGTTAATAGATTAAATGATCCATTCAAAAGACATAAGGGCTGAATAGATAAGAAAACAGAGAAAGACAAATGCCATATTATTTTATTATATGTGGAATCTAAAGAACAAAATAAATGAACAAACAAAACAGAAACAAACTCAGATACAGAGAACGTTTTGATGGTTGCCAGATGGGAGGAGGGTTGCGGGGGGATGAATATAAACGGGGAAGGGATTAAGAAGTACAAATTGGCAGTTACATAATAGTCATGAGGATGTAAAGTATAAGGAATACAGTCAATAATATTGTAGTAACTATGCATGGTGTCACATGGGTACTAGATTTGTCAAGGTGATCACTTTGTAAGTTATAGAAATGTCTAATCACTATGTTTTAAACCTGAAAATAATATAATATTGTATGTCAACTATAATTGAACAATAAAACTATTTTTTAAATTATCAGATTCAAAATTACATTAAAAACATAAGATACCTACAAATAAAACAACAAGACCTATTCAGGATCTACTTTTTTAAAAAACCTATAAAATTATACTGAGTTACAAAATAAAGATAAATAAAGAGATATGCCATAGATACCCTTAGATAGGAAGACTTAATATTATAGCATTTTTCTTCAAAACTAGCATATAAAATAAATGCCATCTCATTACCTTGAAATTTGGTAAAATTGTTTTAAAATTAGTCTGAAGAATACTCAGTGAGAATTGCAAGAAAAATATATTTTTTTAAGAAAGAGTAAAGCTATAGTAGAGAATTTTCAAACTCCTGGATATTAAGATATGTACATTATTCATATACAAGTATATTAAACCAGGATGTTCACTGGAGTACTTTTGATATGATAGGAACAATCTAAGTGTCTATTGACATAAGCCTATTTAATAAATTATGCAACAGTAGTACATTGAAATATCACATAAGCATTAAAAACTTAAATAGAAGTTAATACATTAAAGCACTCACTATAAAAAAAAAGTTAATCCACATCTAGATACTTCACATTAAATCTACAGGACACCAAAGACAATGAGAGCACCTTAAAAGCAGGTAGGCAGAAGGCTATATTATGAACTAAGAGATTTTACTTTAACTGGCAAAAAACTCAGAAACAACAGTGCAGGTCAAAAGAAACTTGAGTGATATACCAAAAATAGTGAGTAAAAATAAATAGTAAGCCTAGAATTTTTCCCTCAGCTAAATTACCATTCAAGAGTGAGAGCAAAGGATAAAATAAATATAGTTTCACAAAGTCTGCAAGAATTCACCACTTAAAGTCCTTTGCTGAAAGAACTATCAAAGAGTGGATCACAGAGAGAAGGGATCTGAACCTCTTACGAGAGAATGGATGAGAGAAACAATAGTGAGCAAATTGGGAAAAATCTAAAGCAAGAATTAGATGTGTAAATAATAATTACTAATTTTTTAGGATCAAAAGGGTGAGACAAAAACATAAGATTACAATAATATATAATTAGTGGGGGGTAATGAGAGTTAAAACATGACATATACTTTGCTTTTAAGTTAAGCAACCATGTTAAAAATATTTTATTGACTCTTTAAAAATATATCAGAGAAATACACAACATGCAAACCAGTAAAGGTATAAAAAAAAATTATAAAGTAAAAGAAATCAAGCAATTCAATAAAGGGAGGAAAGGAGAAAAAACATGAAGAATAAACAGGGTAAAGAAAATAGCCAAACATACATAACTTTTGCTCTGTTTATGGCATAGGAAGATATGCTGGAGCATTTCTCTCGTGTTAACAATAAGAAAACATCGGACAAATTTTAAAATTGTACTATTCTGAGGAGCTAATTCCTTGAAAAACATGAAAAAGAGAAAAGAGGACTTCATGAGTGAGTAGAGCTTCAGATAGGCAGGAGTGGGCTTTGAAATAAACAGATAATTTGTACAGATAAAAGAAATCAGTCAAACCTTCGATAAAAGCATGGACTGGCAGGACTGAATCTAAATGCAAAAACAAATGACTCATCTCAACAATTCTCACCCCTCTTCTATACCCTCAAATTTCTCCAAGAAAGCATCAATACAGGAGGGACAAGGAAAGAGGGTTTTGAGGGTCCTGCTGGAGTTGAATTCAAAGATAAAACAAAAATATTTGAAACTATAGCTCAACCTCCTCTTAGCTCAAAAACTAGGGAGTGGTTGATGTAATAAGACTGACACTTTATGGCTGTGCTCTTTTTCTCCCAAAGTCAAATTTAATTATGAGAAAAACATTAAGCGAATTCCAAATGAGGGGTATTCTACAATATGCCTGGTAAGTACTGCTCAGAATTGTCAGGGTCATAGCAACAAGGAAACTCTAAGACAACACCATAGAACAAAGGAGACTAGGAGACATAATGACTAAATGCAATGTGGTATCTTGGGTGAAATCCTGAAACTAAAAAGAAATATGAGTGGAAAAACTGCTAACATCTGAACAAAGCTAAAGCTTTGTTAATAGTAATGTACCAATGCTGGTTTCCTAGCTGTGACAAAGGTATAATGGTAATGTGAGATGTTATTAAATGAGAAAACTGGGTGAGGGACGAACAGGAGATCTGTGTGCTATTCTTCCAATGTTCTGTAAATCTAAACCTATTATAAAGTAAAAATTAAAAAAAAAATTACAAATTGTAGAACATTTACAAATAAAAGTGACATACTGAAAACAAAAAAAAAAATGCAGCTCACAAAATATTTTAAAAGTACCTAACTATATGGAGAGATTTGCCCTGTTCGTGGACTAAAAGTTTTGATATTGTAAAGATGTCATTTCTCCCCCAAATACATTAATCAAGTCAAGATAATTACAATCTAAATCCAAGTACTCTTTTTGTAGAAATTGATAGGCTGATTCTAAAACTTAAAAGGATAGCCCAAACATCTTTAATAAAAAGGAATAGGGTTGAAGAGCTTATATTGTCTGATTTCAAGACTTATTAGTAAGAAAAAGTAATCAAGACAGTGTGATAATGGCATAGGACTTAGAAATAGAACAGAAATAGACACGTATATGCAGACAACTGATTTACAACAAAGGAGCCAAAGAATAACTTGCTAAAGATGGTCTTTCCAACAAATGGTGCTGAAATCACTTGATATATTTATTTAAAAAGAAAAAAAAAGAGTATCAACCCCTACATTATAGCATGAACAAAATTTAATTCAAAAAGGCTCATAGACCTAAATGGAACAGCTAAAACTATAAAACTTAATTAGGAAACAATTTTTGCAAGTGTGGGTTAGGTAAAGATTTCTGGTTGGATCAAAAAAGTATGAATCATGGGAAAAACTGATAAAATGAAGTTCATAAAAATTAAAAACATATGCTCTTTAAAAGTTATCGGTAAGAAAAGTAAAAGATACACTACATACTGAGGGAAAATATTCACAACATATATATCTATCAACATATTTATATCCAAAAACATACAGAGAACACATAAAATTCAATAATAAGATTAACAATCCAATAAAAAAAATGGATAAAAACTTTAAATGCATAACTCACAAAAGTAGATATACAAATGGCCAATTAGGACATAAATCAATATCTTTAGTTATTAAAGACATTCAAATTAAAACCACAATAAGATACCACTATCTACTCCAGAATGGCTAAAATTTTAGAAATTGACAATACCCACTCTTGGCAACAATGTAGAGCAAGAGGAACTGCTGATGGCAATGTAAAATGATGAAATAACTTTTGGAAACAATGTGGAAGTTGCTCATAAAAGTAAGCATCCATTGATTATATAACCCGGAAATTCTACTCCTAAACAGTGACCTGAGAGAAATGAAAACACATCCACAAAAATTTTTGTGTACAAATTCACAATGAGGCTTCATTCAAAGAAGTCAAAATCTAGAAGCAACTATTGTGCATCGACAACAGAAAGAACAAACTAGACCATAGCAGATAGAACCTTTTCTGAAGTTTCCTTTCAAATCTCCAGTCCTTAGAATGCACACTTTTGACTAATCTTCAGCTTGCATTCACTTATTTTACAAATCTTTATTAAGGGCTGGACACTGTTCTAGGTCTCTGGATACGACACTGAACAAATCAGTTAAAAATCCCTGCTCTCGTGGAATGCACATCCTAATGAAGGAGCAAATGGACTCAACAACTTCAGTTCGAGAAATGCAGAGATGGAAACATGGTGAAGGATTTTAGTGTTACTCGGCAAGAGAGATACCCCCTTAGCTAGAGAGGTAAGGGGGTCAGAAGATCCTCTTGGTTCAAGCATATTACGGTGCTTTATACTTTCTTCTCTTCTTTAATCACCTATTCCTAACTTTGCAGCCTAGTATACAGCTCTCAAGGTCTTTATATTCCTGTAACTTAGTTCTTTTAGCAGTGTTTAGGAACATAAACTTCTAGTCACTCAATAAATTATAGAGTTTCTATTAGGTACCAGATATGAGGGGTTATTAACCCTCCTGTTGCTTCACCTGAAGGAAAGACTAAACTGAAATGCTGAAAGAAATCAATGCACTAGCACTAGTGAACATTAAAAGTAGGCAAACTTTCCCTCAAGACTCTTTACTTCCACTTGTCTAAAAGTTATAATCACATAATCACTACTTGTTTTATAACATAGCACTTTATTGATATTGGCCAAAAAACAAACATAATAAATATTCAAATATACAGTATTTGTGATATAAATGGTGGCTTTAGAGGTGGAACCCTTGTACAGCGCACCACCTGTGCAATCATACATGGTAGCTCTATGAAAAAAAAAAAAGCATTTCTAATGAAAAAGCACTGACATGGATGGTGGTTCCACATTTGACCTAACTTTCTGTGTGACTTTGGAGTTCTGAATTGACCTAAGCTAATCATGCTGAAGTCATTGCGGGGGCTAGATAACTGCCATTGATTAAATGTGAGAGTTTGCCCTACCCTACTACCTTTCAGCTAAACACAAGTTTCAGCCTAAGTCTGTCCCACTGGAAGACCTTTTATAAACAAGCTATAATTGACAAGGATATACAAAACAGTTCACTGACCTGTATTATAAAGCTGATGAGATTCCAGCTCTGTGTCTTCTCGGGCATGCTGACCACAGCTTCCATGGAAGGTTGATTCACAGTAGATGTTCCAATAGTATAGTCACATTTGTGTTTCCCATATAGTCAGCCTTGTATATAAAGAGATTTGTGCACCACTGGCTGAGCTCAGTCTCACTTAAATTCATGGGTTAGGGTTCAGCCACAGTGAACAGGTTCCAGGTAGATTTTCATGACCTGTTTAATGTGAGGATAAGTTGTCCTTAGTATATTTCAACCAATACACATATATTGACTACAGTAGTTGTATCAGTGAGAGCCCATTTCTAAAGCCCATTACGAATGGACACGCTGCTCATTTCACCAAGGGAAACCTATCTCTGGCATTTCTTATGCAAATCCCCAGAGCCCATAGTATGGACAGAGTAGCTAAAGAGAGAGAGCTAAATGGGCTTTTTGATTAGAATGTTGACTCACTAACAGTGGGGTATGACTTCCTGATTAGGGAATTGGCTGCCTGATATCACAGCAAACAGCACATTCTTAACACCTCACTGCCTAACACATATTCCCACCATAAGAACATCACAAAACCTACCCTGCCTGTTTTCTCATTCAGTCCATCTCATTAAACATTTGTTCATCCCTCCTGTGATAGAGACTAGAGATTCATTCTGTCCTAAGAAGGTTGAAAGTCTAGTTGTTAGAAGGCAAATAATATTATGTCCTATAGGAAACACACAGATAGGAGCTAAGTGGACCACTGTCTCAAGAAGAATTCAAGTTCAGCAAGCAAAGAAATTTAGGATTGATCGACAGTATCTGCCATGGCATGAAATGGAAAATGGTCATACATATTTATGTGCTATTCCCACACTAGACATTCCATAATGAAAAGACGGTCTTACTAACTTCCCAGGTATTTAAAATAATAATGTAGATCAATTAATTATACAAGTACATTGAAAAGAATCTTAAAACACTATGCCAATTTGAGACATCATTACTACCAGAAGTATCACATGCCCATCTTCAGGGATTTAAGCACATGAGAGATAAAAAGAGAAATAAAAGTGCTGGCAAGCTTTACTTATGACAATTTCCTGTGAAGAAAGTTCAGTACATACCAAACTATGCCAACCATGGCTTCCATTTAGCTTCTCTGAGGAACCAAGGAAAGTTCTAGTGGGCAAGAGCCCTGGCCATCCTAAGCACAGCACACCCATTCTGCAGTTAAACCATTAGCATTTGGATTGGTTGCCAGTGATCTGAATCAAACCTTAGTGGCACAAGCCACCCTATATAACTGCAAACTTCCACTGAGAACAAGAACAGTGTTTTATAGATGAATGGCCAGTACCATCAGCCCTGCTCTAACACAGTACATGCATTCCTAAAAATCACCATGCTATGCAAAATTATGCAATAAAAACCACAGGACATGTGGGGGGAAAAGGTGTTGGAGCACAACACTCAAAATCTTCATCAGTGACACATTTTTTTTAAAAGATAGTAACCTCATAAAAATGGTAACACATTTTTACACATGTTAAATGGTTGAGAAATGTGTAGTACTACAATAAATATGGCAGTTTATCTTGAAAAAAACTGACATTTCCTTGTGGAAGTGGGTGTTGGAAGGGTTGCAGCTTGTGAGCTTTATAGTGCAGTGGTGGAAAAAGGTTATCTGAAATTGGACAAAAAGTTGTAATACCACATGTGGATGGTGTGGTTTATAACATCCCTGGAGACCTGAGGTGGAAGGTGGGTGTTTGAGGTGTGTGCATTTTGTGTGCTCCTCCATGTCTTCATTCAGCTGGGTGTAGTTTCCAGAGTTCACAAAGTGTCCTGGACAAAATTCAGCACACTCAGATGTAAAATTTGTGTTATGCTCAAAGTTTTCCCTAATATATCAATCTCATTGGAACAAGTGTAAATTTATAAAACATGCATCATAGCACAACTGACTCTAAAAAGTCTAGCTTACAGTGCAAAGAGACTAATTAATAATAGTTATCATTTATTGAGAACTTAATATACAAATTTTCTTAGTCAAGCACCACAACCAGCTCATAAAAAATGGTTACTATTTACAGATGAAAAAACCTGGGGCTCAGAAATTAAAATATTTGCCCCCAAATTATTCATGCTATAAATGGGAAAGACAAAATTGGAACCAAGTTGGCAGGAATGCCGCCCACACTCTTCTTCATGGTATCTATTGCCTCTTCAAGAGATTATTACGTATAAGGAATAATTTCTCCACTCATTAATTCATTTAGTGATTCTTTGTGTCTACTTTTTATACCTTAGCATACTAGCTACCATAAAACTGAGCTCTCCATCTCAAATGGCAGAAAGAAAGATCAAATACTGCCCTATACTAGAAACTAAGAATTGGGACTAGATTATTATCTAACACCCCCAGAGGATGCTGATTTGGCTCAGCATGTGACTGATGCAACATTTCCCGAGGACATCACTGCAATTGGACATAGATCAGCAGAGCACCAGAAATCCATGGGGAAACTTAGTCAAACCATGCAGGATTCATCTCCAACAGCGGCACCATGTGGTAGAAAAAGGTAACTGCAGACGAGACTGTGCAGGGCAGAAACTAGCTCTTAGAGGAAACTAAAAATTTAGCCTGGCTCTGGGCTAACGGGTTAGATGCTCCCAACAACACAATCTTATGTGTCAAGATACTTAGCTTAAAATCACATGATTAATAACATTAATGTGGCTTTAGAAAGTGAAATTGCTGCTAATCAAAAGGGTTGCCATCAAGTAGCGTTTTATAGAATCTGCAGGATAGGCTCAGGTTGATAGGTATATTTGGAAGGCAGGTCTGCCTTTGTATCTTGGCTACATGTCTTCATAACTGTGTCACCTTGGACAAATTATTTAGCTTCTCCAAGCCTCATTGCCTCATCTACAAAACTAAGATAACCAGGTGAACTTAATGGGGTTGTGTGATGATTAAATGAAACAATAAATGTAAAACTCTTGTCATATCAAGTGCTTAATAGAAGATAGCTTTTGCTCCAGCCATATTCATTATTGTCATCATTATCACATCTTGAGCCAATAGGGCTACAGTGAAAGAGGAATCCCAACCCATCTTGCATAGGGTGGATGTCAGAATTTCCCATGCAATAAGGAACTGGATAAAGCCTTTCCAAGGAGGAGGAAGAAGAAACTGAATAAGCCTTCTAAGGAAGAGGAAATAGGAGAATTGTTATTGATATAAAAATACTTGTATAAAAATGCAATCCAATTATTTTCATTAGTGCTTGCCTTCTGAAAACTCCCACTTTACTTCCTCAACTTTGAGGAAACTGAGTGCACCAAAACACAGAGAGCCAATTCCAAAATGACTCAAGGAACCAAGGGAATCAGAGTAAATAAGTTAGCTGCAGTCTTGAAAAAAACTTTAAAGCAGCAATTATGGCCTGTTCAGTCATATCCTGTCCCTTGTATTATAAAAAGCAAAGTACTCTTAGGGGACTAGGGGGTTATGGTTTGCTGTGAAGTAAATCCAGTATTACTCATTTGACCAAGGCAACTGTTCCCAATTGTGCTTTTTTTTTTTAATGTAAAAGGGTACAGAGAATTGAACTCAGTATCTCCAAAGTATATAACAGATTTCCCAATTTTCTGGTTGTTGTAAATCAGGTATCAAATTCAAGAGATAAACCTAAACATAAAAAGAGCTCCTCTGGTGAAGAACATTGTCCTCCATAGGAATCCTGCATTACTCGGCTACTGTCAGTGGTGGTTTCCATTTTGCATTTGGAGACCTATCCTACCCCTAATAGGTTAAACAACTGTTGTCTTACACGTGGCCAATTATACTTCATTCCCCTGCCCAGAGTGATGGCTCAAGGATAGGAACAAGATTCAATTAAAGTCAGTGAGACCCAATCAGACCTTAGTCAGCACTGTGAAAAGAGGATCCAGAGTCTTCTCCCCACTCCACTGAAGCCAGAAAGGATGGAGACAATGCTTCTGCAGCTATTTTGCTACTAGAAGAGGTGATCCTTTCTGAGAATTGACCCCTGTCAAAGAACGAGGGATGACATAGAGGAGAAAAGGTTTTTTTTCATGGCATTTTTAGAATATGTAGATCTATCCATGCCTGTGGCCATACATTCTCATGTACCACATTTACATATGCCATTAAATTTACTTCTTGCTTTCACCCAAACCTTGATGCCCACCTGCCCCTGCAATCTGGTAGAGTTTACCATCTGGAATGCCTTTATTCTTCCTCCCTACCTTTCTAAAATCTAAATGTTCTTCAAGACCAAGATTCCTCCCTTGACAGTCTTCCATTACCACTCTAGTCCTGGCCACTGCTCCTTCCTCCAGGCTGCCAAGCACTGGCTATTGGACACATTGGCCAACAACATGACATACTAGAGGGCATGCTGTATACTCACCCTTTATCCTCAATTTTTCTGTAAGCCTGTCAAGGCCCATGAAGCTCTCACAGAGCTCAGCTCAGTTTTTCATATAAAGATGGTCCAGGAAGTATTTAGCTGGTGGATAAAGTTAATAAAAATTAGTTTCTGGAACCCAGAGAATAATATTTAATAAAAGACGTATTTTCTTATTATACAAATTGAAAATATCAGAGCACTCCACTTCTATTATAATAGTCCGCATCCTTTATAGTTTGTAACAAGACTGCAACCACGGAAATGCCAACTGTAATAGATAGATAATATTTTTGAGTGATTATTGTACGTAAGGCCTTTGCATAATATTTTATTTCATCTTCACCACAAACTCATGAGCTTATCCCATTATTAATCCTACTCTATAACTGAGAAAACCAAGGCTCAGAGACATGAAATGACTTGTGTGAGGTCACAGCTGAACAACCAGGCTCTGAACCCTGGCAGTTTGGCTCCAAGGCACTTACAATCATGACGCTGAACTAGATTGAAAAATCCCAGCCTCTCTACTAACATGTGCTATGATTGCATCCTGAGAAGTCATGGTCGACGTGTCTCACTAAATGCTTTTTATATAAATAGCTTGAAATTGCTAAGAATGATGCTACAATAAATTTTATTGGTTAGATAAGATTATATTTCAAATTCTTCAAAATTACAGAGATTTAGGCTAATTTTAAAACAATTTCTATTAAATGGCTGCATTAATAAGTGCAATAATGACTCTAACGTAAATGGCTACTTTACTAATGTAATATCCATCACTTTTACAAGCACTGCACATGAAGCATATTAAATTCATGGTCCAAGAGACAAGAGAAACCTCCTTTATAACACAATCGTCTTTTTAAACACAACCTAACAGATATCGATAAAACTGAGTTTCATGCTCTCCATAAGGATGTGTCCTGAGGTCGTGCACAGGAACTGAAGAACCCCCTTAACAGACTGATGGGATGGAATCTATACTTGTTAAATAATGGCCGTCACTGAGGCAGTTTTGTAAGCTGATGCACCCCTGCCAGTTGTGGACCACTCAGCACGCTCGCCTTGTCATGGTTAGAGCCCCTGAAGCTAACAGCTCTGAGTCCGTGGTTTAGATTTGAAATTCCTCATGTCCAAGCTTAGCCCAGGGGAATTGCATATATAAACACTTGGCTTCAGAGACTCCAACTATGATTGCCCAGGAGAACATGTTTTTTTGTTTTGTTTTTACCATTTCCTTTACTGCCCCCCACCCCAAAAAATCTACTTCATGGTTTCTGCTGGTGTGCCAGTATCTATATGCCCTGGAATGAGTGCAAGATGAAAGGTGTGAGATTGCTATAGGCATGTCTGGTCTCAGCTTTACACCTAAGAGTGTATAAAGAAGAGGGCAGAGATCATCAAAGTGAGGATGATTCCAACATTTGGATGTATATTTCATAAACAGTGCTATCTAGAGGCAAACCTTCATTTAGTGTTCATTCAGTATCTACAAAGAAATCATCATCTGTCCAAAATTGATGGTAATGATGGTTATTTTTTAGTTATGCCTTACATGCTTCTTTTAGGACCTTACTCCTGTGTCCTATATAACCTGGTGATATAGAGAGCATGTCCAGTATTTAGCAAAGATGAGGTGGCTCCAGTGACAGCCCACTATCTTCTGGCTTTCAGTGTGTTCAGCACCCCACCCCTTGCCCATCCACCCTCTATGCTATTAGAATCATCTCTTTAGTGGAAAGACTTCTTCAATGAAGAGAATGGAATATCCTCAATTTCTAAGAACTGGAGATGGCCAACCAGATTACTCCTTGGTCCATGGATTGGAAAAAACGTGGAACTCTTGGGCAGATAGGACTGGGGAGTGAGCTAGGTGACTATCAGAGCTATACCCAATGGTCTAAGATTTAGTTCCTATATAAATATCAACTATAAGAATTCTGTCACTGATTTACCCAAAAGTTCCACAGATAATTCCCAAAAGTGACCCTAAATACTTTCCCACACATTGTTCTCTCTTATGTCACCTTCAAAGGTATATGAATATTCTTAAATATCATTTCATAGAAATATACAAAACACACAAACTTCACATTTGTAGAAAAAACAAGCATATATATAAAAATGTTAAGAGGGGCTATTTCTAGGTTAAAAATTATAGATGATCTTCTTTCCTTTTATGGTGATTCCAAATTTTTTCCCATTAAATTATGTTTTGCATTTGTAATTTTAAAGATAAGTTATTTACTTAAGGCATGTACTAATAACAATGATGAAGAAATTTAATTTATAAGTGAGGATATATATAGCAATATACAATTAATCAGACCTTGACTAACAATGGCACTGCTTAACTTTAAAAGACACACACACTCACAAACACACACATACACATCAGTTCATGGAATGTATGGAAAAGCTGACCAAGAAGGTTTTAGACAGGTCAGAGATTAGAGGCTTTTGTGAATCCAAAGAGCAGAAACCTGAATTACACGCTTATTTTTGTAACACATTTGACTCTAAACCACACACTGTTAGCCACTGTCCTTACAGCCCACCACAACTGCCCCATTGTTGCCCTGTTATCGATGTTACATATACATCATTTAGGTTTGAATGTCAAAGATAATGGGAGTGATCAAGTAGAACACCATCACCCTATCACATCTCATTAAATGGTTACCCACTGAAGGCAGAGATACTACCATTCGATATGGTAAAGGTTAAACACAGTCACATTCAGAGAAGCATACTGGAAAGGCACAATGCAATAGTCTCAAGAATAAGACCAGATTTCATCTCCATTCTGTTATCAGAAAGAGAAGTGAGGTCAATATCCATGGAAACTGTAAACACATTTCTCCACATGTTTCTGCCTCAGGGTCTGGCTCGTTTTAAGGAGAGACAATCTGTTTCTAACCCACTTACATTTAATTTATTTCAATGTTTCGGAACAGACTTATTTGAGTCTGCAAAAAAGGCATTATGGGTCTATTTTGAATTTATAAAAATATCTATTTCCTTTGAACAAAGAAGTTCAATTTGCCTCAAGAAATTTGACCAAAACCTCAAAAAAAGTAAAATTGCTTCTAACTTTAGAACCAAAGATGCTTAAGGCCATTCTAAACGCCATAAACTCTCTTCTCTCAGGTATCTTAAACATACTCAGGGTGTCCAACCACAATGAGGGGCATCTGGACGCCTCAAATATTGACCATCAAACAAACAGAGGAAATAGAATGATCTAAAATGGGGAGTTAAAGCTAGAAGACAGGAGAATTGGCCATTAACCAGCTGTGTGGCTCCCACTGATCCATTTCCCCTCTCTGGGCCTTAGAATTCCCTTCTTTTAAATAGAAATGGTGTTTATGTTCTCAGTTATGTTCTTGGTCCACAGGGAGTCCAAGAATCAAGAAAGAAAATATATGTAAAGGCTTAACCTTTACATATATTATATATACTTAAAATTTAAACTCTTATCATTACTACCAGCTCTACATAAAGAAAGTAGAAGTAATTTAATCGCTATACTCAGTGACCTAACCAAAACTGAGAAGATGGATTTTCCAAGATTGGCCATGCCAAAAATATTTGCTCAAAGATCTCATTTTACAGATGTCAGCAAACCCCAACTCTAAGGGTGTAGTTGATGTGCCCATCACTATGGCAATCGGTTGACAGGAGAACATGCGCTTGTGTGTTCAAGGGTCTAAAATAGTCACAGCATAAATTGTGAACAAATTATCCAAATAAATCTGACTCCTGCCTCTCAAGCCCAGTAATAAATATCTATGTTAGGCACGGCTTACACAAAACCTTTCCTTGAATTCATTCATAATGTAATTTTTATTGCAGGCTCAAATAGAGAAGGTTAATGACAGAGCAAATGTGAAGGGAAAGAAACTAATTTGGGTGAAACATTAACTTATTCAACTTTCAGACCACAGAAGAAATTACGACAGTTAATTTCACGTCTTTGTACAGAGTAATACACAGAAATGTAATGGTTTCAAAATGAACTAGCACATGAAGAATTAAGTCTTCTAAATACTCAGAAACAATTTGTTCATTTTATTAAAAATATATAGCAGCATATATTATTCATTGACTCAAGCAACATATTTTGGATGAACCATATTGTGAGAATCACATTTGTTTCCCAATGTATTCCATGGGACAAGGCCAAAATGCAAGCTTACAGGCAGGAGATTTCATATCCACAGTAGATTTTCCCCCTTGTCCCTGCTAGTTGAAATCAGCTCCCGAAAGAAGGAAGGAATTTCTGCTCCTAGGGATCACTAAGGACAACAGTAATGCCAAAGGGGATTTTTATTAGTAAAATTGTCCCTCGCCATATTTCTGAAGTTTTCAACTTTTCAACTGATTTGGAACTGGGACCAACTGGTGAGGGCAAAGCAGTCTGTGATATTTTATTCTAAGGAGCTGGAATGTGGATAAGCAAAGATAAACCAGTAGTTTATTCCTCCAGTAGCCTCAGAGAGGTGAAGGAAAATGTCTCCGCTTCCAGCCAGTACTCTAAACCAGGTTCAGCAAGCTTTTCTTTGAAGGTTGTATAATGAGTATTTTAGAACTTATGGACCAAGATGCAAATAGAGGATGCTATATAGTTACCTCACAAAAAATTTTAAATGTAACCATTTGAGATATAAAATGAAATATTCTTAATTTGCAGGCCATACAAAAACAGGCAACAGACCAGATTTGGCCCAATGGGCCATAGTTTGCCAACCTCAAAATGAAAGCCAATAGACAAGTTTTGAAATCTAAACCTCTGAGGCAATTTGATGTGATAGGATAATGTTTTGAAATAGTGTGTTCTTTTTCTTTCCTCTCCACTGATCCTTTGGCCTTTTCTTCAAATAAGACCTCCCCGTGTTCATTGCCTCAGGACAAGATAAGTCAACAAAGAAAGAATCTTTTCCAAGTTTTTAAAAAACTTAAAAAAAAAAAACTTCTAGAAAACTTTTAAAAGACTTGTTCCCTGTGTGGGAAGCTGGGATAAGAAAGGAGTCCTGAATAACAATGCATATGGGAGGGGAGGTGATGAATCTGCATTGTCAAAGTTTCCCTCCTAAGACTCAGGTAAAGACCCAGCAGGTGGATGCTGGGGATGGGAGCAAGCCTGAGCCTGGATTCATGCGTATGTGGATATAAGTGCATTGTTAGAAAGGGGACCCAGCGTCAGTTCTCTCAGCCTATCCCAGGCTGAGTGCCAGCAGAGAGAGAAGAGAACTCAAATCTCCCTGGCTGATATATAGGATCTGAGAATTAATAAATCCTGGGCCCCAAATGCTGAGTGGAGGCCCAGAAAAAAATAACAGAACCACAGAGAAGAGGTGGGCTGGACAAATCAAGCCTAGAACAACCTCACCCAATATTCCCCATCTGAGAAGAGCACAAAAACAGGAGAAAGACCCAACATCCCTAGAGAATAGCCAGGACAGGGCCAGTGGCTGAAGGAGAGTGAGTTGGATGTGAAAGGGACCTTGAGAAAGTTAATAGGGAATAACTAAGCAGCAAGTCTAAAGATCCAAACTAATGATCAGATGAGATGAGGGACATGGAATTGGGCACCAGCAGCCCAGCAGAAGGGTGATGATTGAAAACCAGAGGATGGTAATACCAGTAGATGTCAGCACAGAGAGTCATGACCAAGGAGAGACTTATAGGACTACCTATGCCTTGGCTCTCTGCTGTCTCCCAGAATTTGAGACAGCTCCAAAGGAAGAAGCTGATGCTATGTTGCTGCCACCAGGAATAAATGGCTTAATTCAGAAACTGAGTGTTTTTAATGGTTGTTCATTGCTTTACATCTTACATACCTGAGACTGAGGAGTGAGATTTCTAACCACTGGTAAAAAAAAAGAAGAAGAAGAAGAAGAAGAAGAAGAAGAAGAAGAAGAAGAAGAAGAAGAGGAGGAGGAGGAGGAGGAGGAGGAGGAGGAGGAGGAGGAGGAGGAGGAGGAGGACGAAGAAGAAGAAGAAGAAGAAGAAGAAGAAGAAGAAGAAGAAGAAGAAGAAGAAGAAGAAGAAGTAGTAGTAATGATCTAGTATGAGATCCAGTTCTGCTGCTAACCAATTGTGTCTTTGATAAACTATAACCCCACTGAGCCCAGGTTTTCTGATGAGTTAAAGAGAGAATTGTCTAGATAATGGATGGTAAATAGGTTTCTTCTTTGTGAGCCACATTCAGTGAATCAATATCTATTAACTAGTATGTTGAGTTGAAGATGGTTCCGAGGTCGCATTTGGATTCCTCCAGAAAGGACTCCACCATCAATTACTGATGCTTCCCATGATATAGAGGGAAAAGGAAAAGATGTTTCCAGACATACATGTTTTTCCTTCTCCTGGGCAGATATATGATTTCTGAGGTCTCTTTTCATTCAGAAAGTCAGCAGTTTTTCAAAGTACCTGACACCCAGGAGTTATTCCAGAAACTTTTATTGAGAAAAATTTTCACCAAGAATTCAGCTCTCTTCAGCAAAGATTGGTGTTGAATAGATGAAGGTACTGGTTCTGGCATGGGGAAGACCAAGCAGACCTGTAGACATGCTTCTCCGCGTCAAAGCTCATTCCAGAGTGGGTGAGCTCTGAACGTGGGGTCTATTCCTTCCAAGTAATGGGTCCCTGGCCTCTCTGGAACTCCCTGGGCATCACCGTGCTTATTTGCCATTAGCCCTGCAAAGTGTCAGGAGGATCAAATAAGACAGTGAACGAAGAATGCGCCCATAAAACAGCAGGCACTCAACAGTTGCTCATTCCCTACTTTAGGGACTGGGAACTGCATTTGCCAACAAGATGGTAGTCTACAGGGAAATTCTTTCTCTCTGGATTGTAAAAATTGCTTGTCTTTGGAATAATTATTTTCCAGGCTTTCAAAGTACAAGAAGTTCAAAATAATACACACACACACACATATGTACATATATATGTGTGTGTGTATATATATACATATACACATATATACGTATATACACACGTATATATATTTTTTAAGTTGGTTTTTGACACTCATATCAGAATTACATAGGGAGCTTTCTAGGAAAGCAGGTACCCTGTCCCTGTTGTAGACTTAATGAATCAGAATCTGTGGGCGTAGGGCCTAGAAGATTGTATTTCCACAATTCTGACACCCACTAGCATTCAAGATCACCAGTTTAGCAGGCACTTATTACCTACCTCTCCATATACCCCCAACCACAAGGCTTATCCCCTTCACCTCCTCAGGGAGGCCTTCCCTGAACACCTTATTTAACACAGCAGCCCTACCCCCACCTACCCTTCCCTATCTCCCTCCCCCATGACACTTTCCATTTATTATGCTGTTCATATGTTTTATTTGTCTTGTCCTACCCCACCCAATCCTGAATGTCAACTCCACAGGGTTGGGCCTCATTGTTTTATTCACTGCCACAACCCAGAACCTAGGCCAGAGCCTGGTGCAAAGTGGACACTCAGTAAATACTAGTAGAATGGTCTTCGCTGCAACGTATGCTCTTATTTGACCTCGGAGGGCCCCAAAAGGGAAGATCAAAGAGACAAGAGGTAGTTTGTGAAGGGTTGCATAATGACATGGTTGAAAAAAAAATGCTAGTCTAGAAATTTTAAGTACTGAGTCCCAGTGATCTTTTAAGATAAGTGGGAAGCAGATAATCCTCTCAAAGTTTCCTCCAACTTTGACAATTTTCAAAACTAAATAGCTAACCTATGGCTTTGGTTTTCAGCTGCTTTGTTGGGCAGGGCATGAGATGTGGCTTAAACCTAAGAATAGAGGGAAGGCCAGTGATTCTGCCTCTCCAGTCATTCATAATGTCTTCAGTATCTGCTCATTCCCCAAATCCAAGCTCAGTTCCCATTGCATTGGTCTGCCCACTCCCTGGCCCATACCCTTGACAGCCAAGACCAAGCTGGGCAGCATCCTCATTTGTCTCTAAAAAAATGAGGGTGTGGTTCCAAGCATCTGGAAATGAGGGGGAGACTGTTATTTAGCAAAAGAGACACATCATTATTTTCTTATACTAGGATCACATTTCATTTAGCTGACTTGGCTTCACATTTAAATAGCATCCCCCAGGCAAATAATACAATTAAGCAAATGGAGAGGAGATTTAGTAACAATAAATTCCACAGAATTGGTCATTCTTTTGCATTCAGTTTTAAAAGAAGCTGAGCATTTAGGAGGATCAATCACCCTGAATCTCTTGAGCTCAAACATTATATAGAAACTACTAGTAAAAACTGATGGGGACTTAGAGCACACACACACACACACACACACACACACACACACACACACACACCACTCACACAGATACAGACTTGTAAGTTAGGCCTAGACATACTTTCTTTCTTTTTTTACAACTTAATAACTAAACGACAATTATAGAAATAATTTTAGAATACATAAAAAAGAATTCGGGACAAAATGGAAAATAAACTACAGAAATTAAATCTATCCGAGGGCCAGTAAGGGAGGGAGAATAGGTCGCACTAACAGAGCTCTGTTTTAGAGCAGATAAAAGACTGAAGTGGGAACCAAAGAGACCAGAATCATGATATCAGTCCTACCATGCATCGCTTGTGCAATTTTAGGCAAGACAATGACTTTTGTGGGTTACCATTTCTCTCTATATAAAACAAGTTATTCGAACATCACCACCACCATTTTTACCATTTCCAAGCACTATCTGTACTACTATTTACTTACTAACTTTGTTTATGTCAACTTTTCTTTATTTGAATATGGTTACATACTGAGGAGGGAAACAAGTATTTATTATACTTGTATCTTGCTACAACTTTTACATTTCTCATTATATAGATAGTCCCAAACTTATGATAGTCCAACTAATGGTTTTTCACTCTACAATGATGCGAAAGCAATACTCATTCAGTAGAAACCAGCTACGCTAAACTAAGTTTGGTGTGTTAGGTATATTAAAAGCATTTTCGACATGATATTTTCAACTTATTATGGGTTTATCAGGACATAACTTCATTGTAAGTAAAGGAGCATTTGTAAATACATTTACTTAGAAAGGAAATTATTTTATTAATATAAAAGGAAAGCTAGAATCACTGGTCTTAACATAGAAATTATTGACAAAAATAAATACAATGGACTCCTGCTTTTAGCCATGACAGACCAACCCCCTTGCCAAGAATAACTTTAAAATCTGGATAAAGTATATAAAATGTGAAAACAAAGAACTTCTGTTTGAAGACATTGGGGAGATACTAAGGCAGCTAGGACCAGAAGAGCCAAGAGCCAAAAGAGAAAAAAAGCACATTGAAATGAATTCAGTATTTAAAGCGCTCTTTTCCTATAGGTATTTGTCGATCTGTAAACTTCATTGAACCCAATGGCTCAGAAGTCAATAATCAGTCTCATAATAACAAAAACTGAAGTCAGAATCCATGAAAGAGAGGGGACCTGGCAAAAAAAACACTTCATACTTTCATGTAGGACCATGCAAGAGTTACACATTCGAAGTAAGAGTGAAGCAAAAATTGCTTAATCTTACAAAAACTAAAACCGAATTTCAGGCCAGCTCAACCACAGATGAAACAAGATGATAAACAAGATGATAAACACCTGACAGAAGAAAAAAAACGTAATTCCTCTGGAAGAGATAGTATACTCCAGAACTTCAAATGGGCTCTACAATTTATCATACATTACATCCAGCATTTACCCAAAACTACTAGGCATGCCAGAAGACATAACCAAATAACTAAAAACCTAGAAAAAAATTAGACCCACATATGAACTAGGTATTGGGATTATCAGACACACTTCAAAATGTCTATGATTAATAAATTCAAGAAGGTGGATGATGACATGGAGAATTTCGCAAGGACTATAATCTTTACCAAATGAAAAATTAAACTTTAAAATTAGAATAAATATGCAATAACCAAAAATAATATACAATAAATGATGTCTATGGCAGATTAGATAATCGAGAAAAGAGGATCTTAAACTGGAAAATAGGTCAATAGAAAATATCCAGACTGTACATTAAAAAAAAAAAAAATGTAGTTGTTGCACAAAAGAGCATAAGAAAGATGTGGGACTTGAAGAAAAGTTCTAACAGGTATAAATATTAGCTAAAATTGAATAAATATCAGCTAAAATTTTCAAACTTACTAAAGTCATCAAGCTAAAGATTTAAAAATTTTTACAATTTCAAACAGAATAAAGAAAACCACAACAAGTCATATAGTAAAACTATTTAAGGACAAAGACAAAAAATCCTGAAATCAGCCAAAGAAAATAAATATTACCTTTAAAAGAGAAACAGTAATTGTGGAAGCTGATGTTTAAATTAAAATGATGGACACCAAAGAACAATGAAATGACATCATCGGTGTGTTGAAAGCAAATAATTATCAACTCAAAACTCTATGCTTAGTGAAAACATCTTCAAAGTGTACATGAAATTAAAACATTTCCAAACAAACAAAACCTGAGTGAATTCATATTCAACAGAAATACACTAAAAGAAATACTGAAGAGAGTTCTTCAGGTAAGAAGAAAATGAGGTCAAATGAAGGCAGAGAAATGTAGAAAAGAATGAAGACATTGGAAAGTACAAATATATGGGTACAACCAAATAAAAACTGACTGCACGAAATACTAATAATAATGTATTATGCCATGTAAAATATATGTATAACTAAAATAGATGCCACAATAACACAAGAAAGTGGAAGAGAACAGATAGGATACAAAAACAACCTAAATGTCCATGTATAATGGAATAGTATTCAGGTATAAAAAGGAAACTTGCCATTTGCAACAACATGGATAGACCTTAAGTGCATTATGCTAAGTGTAATATCAGACAGAGAAAGACAAATACAAAGGCAGCTTAGTTCAGTATTTAATGCTCTGTTTTCCTGCAGGCACTTGTTGATCTGCAAACCCCATAGGACTCAGAGGCTCAGTCAACAGTCAGTTTCCTGTGGAATCTTAAAAACAAAAAACAAAAAAACAAAAAACACCAGATCAGTGAACAAATATGTATTTGCCAGAGGTTAGGAGTAGAGGGGTTTGGCAAAATGGGTGAAGTGGGTCAAAAGATGCAAACTTATAAAATAAATAAGTCATGGGGATATGATGTACAGCATGGTCACTATAGTTAATACTCTGTTGCACAATTGAAAGATGCTTAAAAGAGTAAATCTTAAACGTTCTCATCACAAGAAAAAAAAATAACCATTATAGCGATAGATGTTAACTAGACTTATGATGGCAATCACTGCAATACATACAAATACCAAATCATTAAGTTGTACATCTTAAACTAATATAATGTTATATGTCAATCATACTTTAATTTTTAAAAAAGAGTGTTAAGAGAGTTAAATAGAGTTAATGTGTTCTGAAAGCTTTATGGTGTCCAGGAAATAGGAAGAGGATGGTTATGTGATACTGTAATAAATTAAGAAAGTATGTTTAACCACAATGAGAGGAAAATTTAATAGAAAAGTTATGAAAATGGAAGAAAATTGTAAAATATTAGATTTAATTAATTACTAAATAATTCAAAGAAAAACGTTCAAAACTGTATGCTCTTACAACTCAGCCATAAGGTACAGAAAAGTTGGCAATGAGAAGATGAAAACATATATACCATGCAAACATTGAACAAAAGAAAGCAAGTATAGCTAAACTAATAACACCTCAAGTAGACTTTAAGGCAGGGAGTGTTATCAGAGTTAGAGAGGAATGTTTAATAACAATGAGACAATTAATTCTTTGGGAAGATGCAACAATTCTTAATGTATATACTTAATAACAAAGCCTCAAAAAATGTAAAACAACATTTACAGAAATAAAAGGTATAGTAGTCAAATTTACAATCAGTTTGACACATTTCCTTAATAACTGATATAATACGCAGATAAAACTTAGTAAGTATATAGAAGATATGAACAATATAACTAACAAATATGATTCATTCACACACACACACACACATACAACTCAATAACTATAGAAAACAAATTTTTTCAATTCACTTAGAACATTTATAAACTTCACCCTTTGTTGGGCCATAAAGCATATCCAAACAAATATCAAAGAATTGAAATCTTAAAGAGTGTATTAGTTCTCTCTTGCTGCTGTAACAAATTACCATAAACTTGGTGGCTTAAAACAACACAAAGTTATGATCTTATAGTTTTGTAGGTTAAATTCTGATAAAAAGAAAATAAATTTAAAAGTTCCATTTATAATAACATCAAAAAGAATTAAACGCCTAGGAAAAAATTTAACCAAGGAGTAGAAAACTTGTACACTGAACACTACAAAGCATTTTTGAAAGAAAGAAGACCTAAATAACTGGAAAGACATCTATGTTCATGGATTAAAAGATTTAATATTGTTAAAATTGCATGCTCTTCAAATTGATCTACAAATTCAATACAAGCCTTATGAAAATTCCAACTTCCTCTTTTGCAGAAATGAATGATCCGATTCTAAAATTCATATGAAAAGACAAGAGACACCAAATAGCCAAAACAACCTTGAAGAACAAGAACTAAGTTGAAGGACTCACGTTTCCTAATTTCAAAACTTAAAACAAAACTACACTAATTCAAATAGTGTAGTACTGGCATAAGGATAAACACATGGACCAACAGAATGAAATTGAGGGTACAGAAATACACCCACACATATACGATCAATAAACTTTCAACAGCAGCATCAAGACCATTCAGTGGAGGAAAGAATAGTCTTCCAACTAATGATGTTGGGACAACAGAATATCTACATGCAAAAGAATAAATTTGGGCTTTTCATCAAAGATGGCAGAGTAGGTAAATTCAGTGCTCACCTCCTCTCACAACCACATCGAAATTATAACTAAACTAAAGAATAATTAATCATCATTGAGAACTACCTAAAGTGCAGTTGAACAGAAGTCTTAGAACTAAAGACATACAGGAGAAGCCATCTTGAAACCGGTACAAGGGGTAGAGATGTGGAACAGGCTGGTTCCACAACCATACATAACAGTTAAAAATCAGGATGGGTACCTTGCCTACAGAAGTCTCCCCAAGGAGCGAGGGGTCCTGGCCCACATCAGGATCTCCAACCCAGGGTTCTAGTGCCATAAAGAGAAGCCCCCACAATTTCTGGCTGTAAAAACCTAATGGGATGGGGTGACTAAGATGGAGGGTGGCTGGAGTGCTTCTTAAAGGCCTGGCACATGGACTTACTAACTGATGGACTCACTTACTCTGCGCTCCAGAGCTGGGCAGCAGCTTGAAAGGCACTAGGGATGTACAAGGAAGAATTGAATTGTCTGGCTTCAGGGCAAGGGCTGGAGGGGCAGCTTCTTTCCAGACAGAAGTGCTGGCAGAATCTGTTATTTCTTTGTTGAGTTCTTTCCCACCAGGCATGTAGACACAGGTGGCAGCCATATCTGAGTCTCCATCAATCTGGTTAACACTCATTGCCCTGCCCTGGTGAGTTCCTGAGATCCTGCCCCACCCAAATAGCTGGCCCACCCAAGCCCCTTCCAGTGACTTTTTCATATAAATGGCCTGTCTTGGCTCATGCTGTAGACTTTTGTAAAATCTCTCAAAGGTTCAGAAGCTCCAAACAAGCAGCATCTGGCCTTGGCGTGCCCCATACATCTTGTCGAGCAGCCTAAGCCCAGCACTAGCGGCAACCAGTCTTGGTTGCGGCTTGGCCTCTCAAGGCACCTCCTAGCCCAGCACAGGTGGTGGCCATTGCTTAGTGATTCATGCCAAGTAGCCCAGGGCAGAGTACAAGCTATGGCTGAACTTGGCCTGTGGCAGGGCCCCTCCCAGGAGGCCCCAGAGCCAGCATACTGAGCTGGCGCACCATCCATGGCTGCATCTGAGCAAAACACACCCAAAGGGCAGACTGGACAGTCGCCAGAGCCCTGCTAAAGCAAATCCACCTTCGTAGGGTCAGCTCTTTCACCAAGCAGTCCTCACAACCAATCAGCCTGAGGGTCAATCTCTCCCATTAATGTGCAGATAGCAACCAAGGCTCAACTATGACAGGAGGGCACACATAACCCACATGAACGCTCTTGGATCATCCAGCTCAGATGAACAAGGAGACTCTGCTATTGGGCAACAGAATACCTACTACGAAAGCCACTCTACTAAGTCTACTACTGGCAGACATAGCAGACCTACCTAATACATAGAAACAAACACAGGGAGGTAGCCAAAATAAGGAGACAAAGAAACACATCAAAAATGGAAACAAAAACAAAAACAAACAAACAAACAAATAAAAAAGAAAAAACAGAACAAAGCTCCAGAAAAAAGAACTAAACAAAATGAAGACAAGCAATCTATCAGATTCAGAGTTAAAAACACTGGTTATAAAGATGCTCAGTGAACTTAGGGGAAGAGTAGATGAACTCAGTGAGATCTTTAACAAAAAGATAGAAAACATTAAATGGAGATAGGAAACATAAAAAAGAACCAGTCAGAAATGAAGATTCAATCACTGAAATAACGAATACATTACAGGGAATTAACAGTAGATTAGATGAAGCAGAGGGTCGATTCAATAATTTGGAAAATAAGGTGTCAGAAAACACCCAATCAGAAGAGCAACAACAACAAAAAGAATTCAAAAATATGAGGATAGTTTAAGGAGCCTCTAGGACAACATCAAGAGTACCAACATTCACATCCTAGGGGTACCAGAAGGAGAATAGAGAACAAGAAGTCGAAAACTTATTTGAAGAAATAATGATGGAAAACTTCCCTAACCTAGCAAAGGAAATAGACATACAATCCCAGGAAGTGCAGAGAGTCCTAATCAAGATGAATCCAAAGAGGTCCACACCAAGACATGTCATAATTAAAATGCCAAAGGTCAAAGACAAAGAGAGAATATTAAAAGCAGCAATAGAAGAGTAGTTAGTTTCCTACAAGAGATCTCCCATAAGATTGTCAGCTGATTTCTCAACAGAACTTTGCCAGAAGGGACTGGCAAGAAATATTCAAAGTGATGAAAAGTAAGGACCTACAGCTAAGATTACACAGCAAAGCTATCATTTTGAATCAAAAGACAGATAAAGAGCTTTCTAGACAAGAAAAAGCTAAAGGACTTCATCACCACCAAACCAGTATTATAAGAAATGATGAAAGGGCTTTTTAAGAAGAAGAAAATATATATACATATACATATATTAATAATAAAAATGCAATAACTATATATCTATCAACAATTACCTTAAATGTTAATGGATTAAACATTCCAATCAAAAGACATAGGTTAGCTGAATGGATAAGAAAAGAAGACCCTTGTATATGCTGCGTACAAGAGACTCACTTCAAATTGAACAACACACACAGATTGAAAGTAAAGAGATAGAAAACGTGAAAATGGAAATGAAAAAATAAGCCAGGGTAACAATAGTTATACCAGACAAAATAGACTTTAAAACAAAGGCTTTAATAAGAGACCAAGAAGGAACTAATAATCCCACTTGGATATTTATCCAAAGAAAACTAAAACACTACTTCGAAGAGACATGTGCATTCATATGTTTATTGTAGCATTATTTATAATAGTCAATATATGGTAGCAACCTGGGTGTCCATCAATGGATGAATGGATAAAGAAGAAATGGTGATACATATACACAATGGAATATTACACAGCCATAAAAAGGGAAAGGGAGAAGGGATTAAGAAGTATATATTGGAAGCCACAAAATAGTAATGGGGATCCAAAGTATAGCCTAAGAAATATAATCAATAATGTGATGACAATGTATACTGTCAAATGGATATTAGATTTATCAGAGTGACCACTTCATAAGTTACATAAATGTCTAATTACTATGTTGTACATATGAAACTAATATAATATTGTATGCCAACTGTAATCGAAAAATTAAAAAATATAAGAGAAAAGAGAGAATGAATTTGGACTCATATCTTGCACAATATATAAAAATTAACTCAAAATGGGTCAAAGATCTAAATGTAAGAGCTAAAACTACAAAATCCTTAAAAGGAAACATGAGCGTAAATCTTCAAGACCATGTATTAGGCAAATTTCTTAAATATGACACCAAAAAAAGCAACAAAAGAAAAATAGATATGTTAAACTTCATCAAAAATGAAAATTCTTGTGCAATGAAGAACATTATCAAGAAAGTGAAATGGATAGCCCACACAATAGAAGGAGACACTTGAAATCATGTATCTGACAAGAATCTTGTATCCAGAATATATAAATTAAACAAAAAATAACTAAATGATGAAAAATAACCTAATTAAAAACTGAGCAAAGGCTTTGAATAGACATTTCTACGAAGAAGATATACAAATGGTCAATAGTATACATAAGAAGATGTTCAACATTATTACTCATTATGATAATGCAGTATTGGCTCAAAGTTAGAAAGAAAATCAATGGAACAAAATGGTAAGACCAGAAACAAACCTACAAACATTCAGGCACTTGATTCACAACAAAGATGACATTGCAAAGCAGTACGGGAAATTTTTTTTTCAATTATTGAGGCTAAGTCAATTATATATCAAATGGGAAACAAACAAATTCTAACTTCCTACTTTATGTCATATGCTAAAATCAATGCCAGATAGATTATAGACATGAACTTCAAAGGTAAAATGATAAAGCTTCTTCTAGAAGAAAACATAAGAGGATATCTTTATAACCTTAGGGTAGGCAAGATTTCTTATATAGGACAAAAAAAATAAAGAAAAATATTGATAAACTGGACCATAACATCAAAAAACAAGCCCTAGAGTGAAAGAAGTTATTTACAATACACTTACCTAAAAAACAAACAAATAAACAAATGAAAAACTTGTATACAGAATATATAAAGAACTCTTCAAGTTAATTAAAAAAAGACTGACACCCTCATAGAAAAATGGACAAAAGCCTTAATTTACCTGGTACTTCAGAAAGAGAATACCCAAATGATCAAAAAAGAAAAAACAAACAAACAAACAAACAAAGAAATGGTACTTCATTCCATTAATCACCAGAGAAATGCAAATCTGCACATTTAAACCACAAGATACAACTAACCACCTACAAAAATTACTGGAAACCATGTACCTGACAGAAATGCAGAGATATGTAAAAGAATGTTCATAGCCATCTATAGCTACTAACCAAAAACTAGAAACAGAATCCATCCACCATGGAATGGGTAAATAAATTGTGATGTATTAATAAAATACTGCAGTAATATGGAATAACAATAGACTAATACACATCAAAGAAGAAGAATGAATGTGTGTGACATAAACAACACTGGTAAAACTCTGAAATATAACATGGTCTGAAAGAAGCCACACACAAAATAATTTATACTGAATTATTTCCATTATGTAGATTTCAAAACTGGCAAAGCTTATCTAAGGTATTAGAAGTCAAGGCAGTAATCTCCTTTGTTGAGGGTTGGGGAGGAGACAGCGATAGATTGGGGGACTTCTGAGATACACTTTTAATACTTTATTTCTTAATCTGAGTGGTGGTTACACACATGTGCTCACTTTGTGAAAATCATCAAACTGTATACTTCTGTGTGCTTTTCAGTATGAACGTATACATCAATAAATAAATTCATTTAACACACAAGAGAATATCTGCAATCATCCTAACTCTTTTAGGAATTATTTGAATCAAATGTTAGAGTCATTTCATGTACTACACTAATATGAGTCCAAAAACTAGATAAATGTGAGTCCACAAATAATGTGCCTTTGGAAATAATAAATACACTTAGTGAACTCAAAACCACGTTATTAAATTCTAGTGGAATCCAATTGCCTTCTACATCTCTGAGCCCAAAGTCTGATCTCTCTTGGTTAATAGGGTAAATAAGGAAGTGTTCGAGGTGCATTTAAGATTTACCGCCAAGTTGAGATTGCTTCTTGACATATAATGAACAAAGGATTGAAGAGAAAATTGCTTTCTCAAAACGTGGCGTGGTAACATCCATTATTAAGTAACATTTGAAATCTCGGCTACACACCAGGGACCTCCCCAACACAGTGGGACACACTGTCTCATTTGATCTCAAATTTCCTTTCTAGCTGACCATCTGTGGTGTGCTGATAGAAGGCAGCACATTCAATGAAAGCTACAAATAGTACTAAATTTGGAAATGATTTCAAAAGGGAACTTGAATCCTGTCCATTGGTTACAGGATTTATTAAAGTGGGTAAGCATCTACCTATACTCCTGATGATATCATGACCACCCTACCCCCTCCACATAAAACAGTTTTAACATAGAGAGGGGGAGCTGCATTCTAAGGGGTTCTCTTTCTTGCCCCACATTTGAGCTATTAGCAAAACCATCAGCTCTACTTTCGAAGAATATCTGGAATGCAACTGCTTCTCACCTTCCTCCAAGTCGCCATCATCCCTTACCTGGTAGCCTTCTGTCTCTTCATTCTCACCTTTGTCCTTCAATTTCCGTCAAACCCCAAGTCAGAACTTAGCACTCCTCTTCTCAAAACCCTTCCATCTTATGAGAAACGAAAGCTGATATCTTCGTATGGCCCACCAGGCCCTCAATGACCTGAAAGCCCATCACCATCTATTGCTCTTGACCAGCTCACACTGATCCAGCTACAAGGGTCTCATCGATAATCTTCAGCCGCACTAAACACGCTCCCACTTCAGGGCTGTGGTTCTTGCTGTTCCCTCTGCCTGGAACACTATATTAGATAGCCCCTGGCTCACTCCCTCACCTACTATAGATCAGAGTTTGGCTTATTAATAACTTCTTCTCTGAACTCCTTATGTAAAATTTCACTCACCCTCAATACTCCCAATCTCTGCTTTATTATTTTTTTGTCTCATATTTATCACCATCTAACATTCTATGTATTTACTTATTTGCCTTATTTAGTGCTTGCTGTCCCACCTCTATATACCAGGGGACTTAGCAATATGGAAAGCAGACTCTGGGGCTTGAAATTCAAGAGATAATTTGGACATGAACTTGAAAAGACAATTCCCTTCTAGCTTTATACTGGGAACTGAGCCATTGGTAATGGTTCGCTTGAGTAACAAAGCCCCTTTCTTTCATTCTTATTGAAATGATAAAGCCAGAAGGGTAGTCAAGCTGCTGACAGGAATCTGCCATTTACCCTTCAAACAATGACATTCTGTCCAATTCCTCCCAATTCCAGAGGGCTCCCTGACTTACTGAGGGGAGAAAGCTTTCTCTCTGCCACTCCTTTGGGGTGGCGGAATACAGTTGTTCATTCAGCAAATATTTGTTGACTATTATGTATGCACCAGGCCATATGTTACATGCCAAGAACAGAAGAATCTAGTATAGCCTTTGCTCAAGGAAAGCTCACAGTCCTTAGAGCAGAGTGAGAGAGAGGTGGTTCTCTCAGCACTCTGATGAAACATACAGAGACGTGATATACAACCTCCTACTGGATCCTGACAGATGTTAAGTTGCTGTCAGTAATTTTCAGGTAATAAATTATTCAAATTTGCAATCGTTTAATCTTTATTTATAATTGAGAGTGGTTTGAAGTTTGTGGCTATGACTTCACTTTCATCCCCTGATATGTTCCTTAACTGACAGAAAATGAGGTAGAAGAAATTAAACATGAACCTGGTAATGCCCATGGAGTAGATACGCTATGCACAAGGTCATCAGGGTGAAGACTGGAAACAGATTGAGAACTTCTGTTAAAAAATTCTTTCCCTCAGTTTATACTTTGTTTAAATTTACAGATGGGAATGTTAAGGGCACTTGTTACTGCTGGACACTGGTACTTGTATGTGCTTGGATTAAGTTAGCCCATTTAATCTCACTACAATGAGAGATGTAGGTATTATTTTTTTTTCTTTCAGCTTTATTGAGATGCAATTAACATACAACACTGTATAAGTTTAAGGTGTACAGCATAATGACTTAACATGTGTTACAAATTATTACCACACTTAGTTAACATCCATCATCTTATATAGATACCAAAAAAAAAAAGATTTTTTCTCTTGATGAGAATTTTCAGGATACACTTTCTTAGCATCTTTTAAATATACCACGATAGTGTTAAACATAGTCATCAAGTTGTATATTATACCCCCAGTTGTAACATCACATCCCAAGTTGTAACATCACAGCCCCAATTGTAACATTACATCCCCAGTTGTAACATTACGTCCTCAGTTGTATGTATTCCAGTTATAAACAGAAGTTTGCACCTATTGACCACCTTTATCCAATTCCGCCACCCTCAACTCTACCTCCGGTAACCATAAATCTGAACTCTTTTTCAATAAGCTTGGGTTTGGGTTTTTTTTTTTTTTAGATTCCATATTTAAGTGAGATCATGCAGTATTTGTCTTTCCCTATATGACTTATTTCACTTAGCATAATGACCTCAAGATTCACCCAAGTTGTTGCAAATGGCACGATTTCTTCATTCGTTGCTGGATGTCCTCAGGAAAGAAGGAAGGAAGGAAAGGAGAGGCAAGTGAAGGACGGGAAGGGAAGGAAGGAAGGAAGGAAGAAGGATAATCTCTCTCTCTCTTCTCTCTCTCTATCCCTCCCTCCCCTCCCTCCCTGTCTCTCTCTCTCTTCTTTCTTTTTTCTTCTTCTTTCTTCTTTTTTCTTTCTTTCTTTCTTTCTTTCTTTCTTTCTTTCTTTCGTGGCTGAATAGAGTAGTATTATGAGGAATAAGTATTATTTAACCCTTTTTCAGATGCAGAAATCTGCACTGGGGCTTGCATTAAATATGTTACCCAAAGTTATACAGATGCATGCAGCTTAGTAAATCAAGTTAGAAGTATTTGGAATTAAACTTTCCTTTGAAGAGAAATTTGATATATTTATGAGTCAAGAACTAATTAAGTGAAATGAGATATGTAAAATAGGTAGCCCAAGACCTAACTTACAGTAACAGCTAGATGGTAGGTAACCCATCATTATTATTTTCTATCACATTTGCTTGCCCTTCCTTCCTTCCTTCCTTCCTTCCTTCCTTCCTTCCTTCCTTCCTTCCTTCCTTCCTTCCTTCCTTTCTTCCTTAAGCCAGCTACCACCTGTTCTTGCTCATGAGTCTTCTGGTTGCCTGGACAGTTCTGCTGAACTAGGCTAAATTCAGCCAAGGTCGCTCATGTGTGAGCTGGCTTAGGGTTGGCTGGTCTGAACTAGAATGGCCTCAGTCACACACCTAGAGATTGGTTGGGTTTCAATTTGGGACGACAACCATCAAGCTAGCCCAGGCTTATTCACATTGTGTCAGTAGTGTTACAAGAGAGTGAATATAAGCAAGCAAAGCCTTCTGAAGCCTAGTTTCAAGATTGGCACTCCGTCACTTCTATTCCAATACAAGTCATAAAGCCAGTCCAGATTCATAGAGTGTGAAAATAGACTCCTACCTCTTGATGGGTGGGGCTAAAAAGAAACCTCACATTTTCAAGAATACTTCACATTTACTCTCACTCTCAGTTCTTCTAGTAGACCAACAGACTCTCACAGGCAAAAAGACTTCCTGCATCCAAACAGGTTCCCATACTCAAGTTCAATCTTCCTACTTATAGTTAATAACAGTAATTCTTAATTTTCTCTAATTTAGGTTGGTAATAGTTTTTTCCCTCCTTAAAGTGGAGGCCCACCTCCAATATCTTTTCCTAGTGAAGTTTCCATTGTTACCCTTTTATTTGTTAAGCAGTCATATTAAATTATTTTGGGTCTAATAGCTGTGGATATTAGACATCCAGAAGTCTACTAAATGAGTAGTATTACAAACTCTCTCCAACACATAACTGTGTTGCATAAATCTCTGCAGAGTCGTACATTACTTATTCAACCCTCCTGGCCTTGGACCCACCAGGAACCTGGCCAAAGTCTACCTTTCATAACCTTATCTGCTGCTACCAGTCCATGTGCACTGTCCTGAACCCAAGCTTCCAATGCCTTCCTTCTTCACCCCAGCATGCAATGTTACATGCTCCTAATTTTTCTACATGCTCTTCCTATTGCCTGCTACAAATATCCTACTCCCTCTTATCCTACTCACCTGGTGAATCCCCATTGACCATTTACAACCCAGATTATATCTCATTTTTGTGCATGCAATCATTGAACAAATGCACACTGGCCCACCAGGACTGGAATGTATGGGGATTGAAATAGTCTCAAGCCCTTCTCAAGCAGCTTACTGTCACTCTTGTGTGAAACCACCAACTTCTAAGTCCCTGCCTCTGCTCTTTGCTCACAGGCATGTGTATGTGTGTGTTTGTATGTGTGTATGTCTATAGATATGTATATGCATGATTGTGTATGTATGTATATGTATGCACACACACATACGCACACCTTTTTCAGCACTACATTGGACTCTCATGATTTATTGGTGAATTTTTCTCTTGCATAAGGCTGTGAGCTCTTTATACTCAGGGAACACATCCATCATTCCATTATTATGATTAGATCACTCAGACTTTCCTTATAGCAGACATTCAAATAAACATTTGTTGAATAGATAAAAGAATGGATGCCAGAAGAAAAGGTGTTCTTGGACAGTGTTTACCTTCATTCCTTCATTTTGTGAATGAGAAAACAAAAACCCAGGCAGATTAAACCTCTTATTGTGACCATACTGCCTTACACAGGGAGCAATGTAGTCCCCAACTTCAGGGTCAAAAGGGGGACTGTTCGACATTTTATGCAGTTTCTGGTTTTAGGAAACTTTATTTTGTATTAATTTGTAAAATTTTAAGTGGGCAAAATACACTATATCAAAAGTGATTACAAAATTGAGCTTTTGAGCCACAGATTTGGAGTAAAATCCAGGCATGGTTTGACCTCGGACAACTTATTTTCACCTCTAAGATTTACCTACATAGTGAAACCACCCATCAGTACTCACCCCAGACATGTCGGGAAGATTTTAAAAGCATGGGGCTTAATCCTTCGAAAATGTGTAATACATGTAAGCTATTATTTTTATCATTACTATTTCGCTACTAATTTAAATGATACCTGGCAAATAGCATTAACTAAATGTTTAGAAACTCAAGGCTAACCATAATTATATTCAAAGGGTCCCCACAAAAGTTGTTACATTAAATAATTATAGCAAACCTCTCTAAAGTTATAGAAGTCTTAAACATCTTTTTGTCAGAAATTTCAGATAGAGCATTACTTTTTGCCATGGGATTTGCTTACAGAAATTAAAGCATTAGTGAGGTCCTGAGCACAAGGAAACAAATGCATTGCAATATATGATGGCAAGTTCACTATCTCAAAGAGAGTGATTCAGATGCCATTACTGAACTAGTAGAACCTGCTTTTAATGGCTAGAAGACGTTCATTTCCTGAGGCTTGGTTAGTATACTGAACAGTCTTTTTTTTTTTTTTTTTCCATGCATAAAAATGGAAATGTAAAGGTTAGAACACTATGGTTAAGGATGATTTTAAACAATATTTTATAGCATGTGAAAGCAACCCTTTTATCTTTTACATCTTCACTTTTTATTGTCTAGGCTTTTATGAGCTGTGTGCTTGAACTAGACCCAAATCCTGGGTGCCACACTCAAAATCATATGGTACATCTGTTTCTCTGACTGAGGATGTGGTGTGATTCTGAATATCAAAATCTTCCTCCCACCCTGAGATCAACATATTCGCATTCAGTGGAAGAAAAGAGAAATATGGCATGCATGCCCTCTCTGGAAAAGGGCAGTCTTGTTCACATTCCAAGGGGGCATAGGACAGGGCACAGCCAGAGTCACCAGGATGACCCTTGACATCATATTTATTTGTCTCCAGCTTCCTGTATGGACATTCACTTCCCCCAGGGAATCTTTAATGCTGGTGAGCACCAGAACCTTGGCATTACCGTAGATGTCCCCTTAGCACCTTGTGTAGAACTTGAACTTAGCTGGCACTCTCAGGAAGGCGGGGGCGGGGGGGTGGTGGCGTGCGGAGCTCTATTACAATTTCAAAAATTAAGCAAATGACTTTTAGCCTTTTACCAAACATGGAATGGATTTTTAATAAAAACATTCTTAATTATTTTAAATTAGTGAAAAATCAAGGGAGTGTCCTGTGTTGAAGCAAGAGATACAGTGGTAGGAACCCAGCTGTTCTTTGGGTAATGAAGTGAACTTCATCTGCAGATGCAGCATTCTCTTCCAAAAGAGATAAAAACTTTATGCCGAAAGTTAACTGAGAGCCATCAACTGTGTCTTGATCCTGCATGTTTCTTGATGTTGTCCAGAATGGATGTAAACCGTACCATAATGGCTGGATGTAATGCGAGGAACAAGAAGTTGAGGAATGCAACTGGAACCGTTGAGAACTACAGTTGGCACACAGGGCAAATTGAAAGATGTGGTTGGAAATTATACTGGAAAGGTATGTCAGGGTAAAACTATGAAAGGTTTTGAATGTAAAGCTAAAAAAACTGAAAGTCTAGAATTAACATTCTAAACAGTAGGGGACCATTGAAGTTTTCCAGCGGATCAGTTTTTAGAGTTCACAGGGGCTAGCCTGTTCCTGCTCCTTCTAACCTTACTCAGGGCCCTCAAGTTCACCTGCGACGAGTGAAAGAAAACCTTACCCCTAATTTCAAACACTGTTCCTGAATTGGCCAATCATGTTGCCCAGTGAACTTCTGTTGGACGTTTTCGGGTTCTCCTGTTCTCAAGCCCATCGGATGCCCTGTTGTTCCCCTCTGCTTCCTGCTCCATGGATTCCGATACCATGTAGACCTTGCAGCTCATGATGGTTTATCTTTACTCCTTCCATTTGGGAATTTGTAGGAATGCCTCACTTTGGGAAGGGGGTTCATCTTTCTGGTAACTATTAACCATTTGTTTATGGCTTTGCTATCCAGCTTTTTGTATGTAATCCTTTTTGTATGTAGAAATTTGGAGAGATTTAAAAAGATGCATCTACTGCCATTTTCCTAGAAACTAGAATTGGGTTTTCTTTTGCTCTTTGGTGGAAATCAGGGAAACAGGTGAACTCCACATCTGGTTTGACTTAGAACAGAATGGGGTGATAAGAAAATACAGGATGGTGAGACAATACATTTAAAAAAATAAATTCAAAAGAAGAAGTAGCTCAGGACTAGAGGTGACCATGAGAAGGTAGCCCTGAGAAAGAATGCCAGTGTCTGTGAGGGCTTTAGACTTTCTCAAAAGGCACACTGGGAGCTGTCATCTGTTCTAGTCCAGTCAGGAGCCCTTGGGTCATCACCCTTGGTGATGAGTGGCAGGGTTGTCTCTTCTTGTAGTAATGTCTTCTCAGGATGTTCCCGAATCTCCAGGTAAGAGTTCAGATGCAGCTTTGGTGACCACTTCATAGGGAGGAGGCCAATACATGAACACCAATGGTATGTGAATAGACAGGAAAAAAAGTGGGAGTTGAAAAAGATCAGCCTTACTGCTTGGAAAGGAAATCCACAAGATGAAATGGCTATATTGGTAGGGCTGACTTGGGATGATGTCCTAGTATGGGAATGTAGGGAGCTGGATACCTCCCTGTCGTGGGAAGAAGGGTGTTGTCTATCCTAATTTATGAAATATGTGATATGGGCTCTCATCCCTTCTCTGGAGCACAAGACCCTAAAATGAAGCACGGGTGCCGCAAACCCTCCCTGGCTGTCTGTGACGAAAGCCTCTCTAGGACATGAAACAAGTCCCTCTCTTTCCCTGTTCATGAAGCAAAGTCCTGGGAAATTTTCAAAAACTTACCAAGTGAGAGAAATCCTAAGTACTATCGGAGTGATATGAGACACTCCTGTTAATACCTTTGACCAGTGAGACAGAAAGACAACTTCATGGAGGGAAAATAATGTGAACCAAGCCATAATTCTAGCTTCTGGCAGGCCCCACACTACTCAAGGATGAGACACACCATACCCAAAGATATGATCTGAAACCTGATGATGAGACACGTATGAGGCAATGCAGCAATAGATCAGTGGACTTTTTCAGCCACGAGCCTTACCCCACACATCTTACAGGCTATAACCAGAGTTGCTCCTGGCAAAATCATTATGTTAACAAAGTACCTTTGGTTTGTTCCTTGTTCTACCCCATTCGAGGCTTCTTCATTCTCCCCTCGGTGACATTCTTTCCTGTTGACTTCAGGGGCCCACTAACCATATGCCTTAAAGGGATATCAGGATATAGACTTTGAAATCAGAGACTATATAAATGTTTCTTAATTTTTTGAGTCTAAGTGCCCACATCTATGAAATGGGGAATGTACTTATCTTAATAATGCTACAAACATAAATGAGATATGTCTATAGATAGGGAGGCCATGAAGCCCTGCTGATGCAATACACTCTCAGTTTTCACCTGTTGCCCTGGCATCCCATCCTATTAGCACCTCTTTTCACTCTCAAGGCATCCTAGTTTGGAGGATAAATTTTATGGTCACCCTATCTATAAAGCTCCACACAAAACCTGACAAAGAATAAACAGGCCTTTCTGACCCAATGTGCTTTCAGAACCTTTGATCACACTGAATTGTAAATCTTTGATAATATTTAAATATTAGCCCACCAGAAATCGTAAAATGAAAAGATGTGGCAGAATCTCAGTTACCAGTTTGTTTTCTTGGGAAGGTACTAGGGGAGAAGGGATGCTGGGGGTCAAAGCATTTCCCATGCATAAGGCTGACCCCCAGTGGGCATTCTGAGCTTAGTGATTATTCTGAAGCCTTAACTGTCACCCCCAACTCCACCACAAAATCTCCAGCACAGGTGGTTAAACATTGTCAGGAGGCAGGGGTCTGAGCTTAAGGTGGTGTTTCTTAAGCATGGACTTTCTCCTCCAGGTAATTCAAAGGCTTCTCTCCAAGCGGGAATTATTGATGCTCCTGACACCCTCCAAGCATCGAGAGCACATGATGCACAACAATCTGAAATCCACTAGGAAATGGATATCTGACCCTGGAGACAGGAATGGTTAGAAATGAGTGACACTGTAAGAAAACCAACGTTTCTTACAAAGAAAACATAACGGATTTTAAAATATTAAATTAACAGTTTATTACACAGCTATTTAGTTCAGTCATTAAACAAACATACGAAAGCCTACTATGTGCCTGGTACTGGGGACACAGTGGTAACCAACTAGTCAGCAAGATGGCTAGGATCATAAGGACGAGGCAAATAGAAGAAACAAGTGGAATACGTGGACCAGAATGAAACTCCCCGACTAGTGGCAGATGCTGCAGCCAATTTAAAAATTTGCCCTCTCAGACACTGTCTTTCTCATTAAAAAAAAAAAAAAGTTCTATAGTATAAATAATATATTTTCACTATTTAAAAATTGGGAAACATATATAAATTAAAAGAAGTGAAATGTTAACCTCAATCTCACCAGGTAAATACAAGCACTATTATCTTTTTAGTGTTTTCCTATCAACATTATTTACTCTTTCATTTTGTACTTGAGACCTAAGGAAGACACAATTCCAAATATTTATTTCTTCCGATTATAAAAGTACGTATATTTATTATAGAAAAGATGAGAATCATTCCAAATTCAAAGGACAGAATAAAAATCATTCACAACTTGCCAAGCACAGCTAACTACTAGTGATATTTTGAAATGGATTCTACCAGACTATTTAAAACTATAAACATACCATTTTGCCGATGAGGGTTGTTGTATTATAGGAATGAAGAGAATTACATCCTTAATCTTTTGGTAACTGACTTATTAACAAATTATTTTAAAAGCTTCTATATTAATGAAATTTCTTCTATAAACCTGACTAGCAATGTCTGTTTAGTATATCATTAATGGATCTAAAATTTCATCCTCTGGCTGGACGTTGAGGTTTTGTGTGAATCTTTGGGTTTTTTTGTTTGTAATTTGTGTGCAGTTTATTTTTTTTAAGAACTTTTTTTTGAATGCCCACTATGTATTAGAAACTGTTCTAAGTTTTGATGATGGGAGAAACAAACTAGGCAAAGGTCTCTGTTCACTTGAAACAGTTTTTCTATATACATCTTAGATTATTTCCTTAGAATACTTTTCTAGAAATAGAAAGTCTGAAGTTATAACCAAAGTTCTAGAAGGCATGCACTACTGAAAATCTACCAGGAATGTAGAAAAAAATTCCTATTTAATCATAAAGCAATAAGGCAAAAGTTGTGGCTAAGTTCCCAACTCCAGAGCCAGACTGACTTAGTTTTACAAACACTAGGGAGTGGCTCTGGGAAAGCTATTCACCCTTTTGTGCCTCAATTTCCTTATTGTAAAGTGGGAATAATATTGATACCCACCTAAAAGGGCTGTTGTGAGGATTAAAAGAGTAAAATACACAAAGAAACTTAGAACAGTGCCTGGCATGCACTAAGAACTCATTATGTGATTTTAAAAAATAAAGTGTAATCTGTATAATCTTTTATAGCACAACTCTTAAGCAAAGCAAAGTAAATTTAGTTCCCCAATCTCCAAAGACAGTTTTAGTTTGTTGATCCAGGAAAATTATAAAGGAATAACAGAAATTAGATTTGCACTCTAATTGAGCTTGGATTTCTTTCCACATTATTCATGTAGGTCCTGAGGCAGCACCAAGTCCTTCTTGGTCCCATGACCGGAGAACATCATCTTCTCAGTCTGAACACTACCATCTTTCCACTGACACCAAGAACCACAGAGCTCCAGAAGAAAAATACCTTACATGGAGCACTTATTTTGAAAAAAAAAAAAAAAAAAAAAAAAAGCTCTAAATTCAATTGTCTAAAGCTCTCAATGCCATTTGCTTTCAGGAAAGTACCAAAACCTGCAGAGACTTGGCATTTTGAGTCCTATGACAAACTACCTGCAGAAGGCAGATTTCGTCGGAGCTATAGCTGACTGAATTCTAATGTCTGTTCACTGGTGATTAATGACATCAGGGAAAACGAGCCAGCAGGCACCAATGTTAAGAGAGAAAGCTATTTTAAACATTCCTCATTCTAATTAAATATTTCTTCTTATAACTCTTGCAACCTAAAAATAGGTTTGATCTGTCCATTGGGGGCCACTTCAAGTTGACAGGAGAAGTTTAATTAGATTGCCTCAAGCAGGAATGTTATTCTCCAAGGTTTTTGACACTGGCAATAACTCCAGGACTAGAGTCCCACTTACACATGTACGCAGTGCCTGCTGAAGTAGAAGACAGGATTTCCTACAAAATCCTGACACCAGAGGAGGCTGGAAGAAAGGCATATTTACACTTGGTTTATTAGGTCCTGAAAAATCCAGCAATTGGTGAGCATAAATATTATTTAACCCTTTAATATAGAAAGTGTTTCATATACTTAAACTCCCACTCAACACAGAAGCAATAATAATGTACCTGGCATGGCCACCTGATAGAATAGAAACACTGCATATGTCACTCTTTCAAAGCATTATTTTGAGTGAATAAATGTCAACTCACTCAAATGAATGGTAGCGAATTCATTAAACTACTGTTTGTTTGCTGATCTAGACTATTGATATATTTAAGCAACACAGCACTGAGAAACGTGGAGAATGTCTTCAATATTTTGCTACTCTACACACTCTAACATCCTTGGTATATTGCTTTATATTCATTCAGTCATCCATTCATTCCACCAGTTCTTACTAAGCACCTAGAAGGAGCACATAAACGGTGTCTAAGTCAGACAGGGTCCCCATTCTAATAGTGATATAAATCAAGGAAACTCTCCAAAGACTGTGTGAATCTCAATTTCTAGAAGTAGAACTGCTGAATTTGGATTTGGAGGCATATGGCCATGTTGCCTCACTGATAGTTAACTATGCATTCACTGTTTATTCATTTTTTTTCCAGGTTTTAAAACATTTTATTTGCATATTAAAAAACTATGCATTCCAATAATTAAAATCATTTGAACAAAAAAAAAATGGCACTCTGATTAAACTGCATTTTACAGCCCACAGGACATCTTGGACCAGCTTGGTTCTTGCTCTAGATTTCACTGTCATCCCACCCAGCTTCTGCCTTCATCAACATGCCAGCTCGTTTCCTTCCCTGCCAGCCAGGCAGGTGAGAGAGACAAGTGCAGCCTCCGTTGTCAGTAGTTCTTGGATGTGAAAAAGGGGCAGCACAGTCATTTAAACTTGATCCAACCTCTTTGCATCTTACAAAGTTAAACAGCTAAAGGAAGTAGAATAAGAAAGCAATGCTCGTGGAATGTACAGTGCACATCGGCAGTGCATGCCTCATTACAGTTCGCCTGCTTGCTTCTCCTGTTCAATTGTTTCTTTTGAAGGCAGCGGATTTTTCTCTTGCATGTCTGTCATCTTCAATTTTGATTTATCAAATTTCTCTATCTCAGCCATATCCGGTTTGTCAAACATGGTTGCAGAGGAAGCGGCATGAGGCGGGAGAACAAGTGAGTCTACTCTGCCCAGTGGTAGTTGCGGAGTGCCTCACCATCATTCTTCTTTATTTTTGTCAATTCGACACACAGAACACAGTATCTCAGGGTTATTTTATGTATTTTTTTAATTACTAATACAATTGAACATTTTGACAAATGTTTGTTGGCTAGTTGAACTTATTTCGTGAGTTATCTGCTTATATCTTTTATGCATTTTTCTATTAACATCCTTACATATACAACTCTACATATTCTCTACACATTTTTCGTTTGCTTTTTTCCTTAATGATTAGATCATTTTACACATTATAGAAATTTACCTTGCTTGACATCACTAATTATCAGGGAAATGTATATCAAAACCAAAATGTGATATCAACTCACAACTATTAGAATGGCAATTATCAAAAAGATAGGCGATAACAAATGCTAGCAAGAATATAGAGAAAAGGGAACACTGTATACTGTTGGTGGGACTGTAAACTGGTAGGGCCACTTTGGAAAGCAGTATAGTGTCATTAAGATGGAAGTAGAAATAAAAATAGAACTACCATATGACCCACTAATCCCACTTCTGGGTATATATCCAAAGGAAATAAAACCTTTATTTTGAAGAGATGCCTGCACTCCCATGTTCATTGCAGCGTTATTCATAATGGCTGAGGTATAGAAATAACCTAAGTGTTCATCAATGGATGAATGGACCAAGAAAATGTAGTATGTATGTGTATGTGTGTGTAAATAAATAGACATAGATATAGATAGACATAGATATAGATGATATAGATATAGATTAGATATTGATATAGATATTATTCATCCTTAAAAAAAAAGGAGATTCTGCCATTTGCAACAACATGGATAAATCTGGAGGATATTATGCTAAGTGAAATAAACCAAAAACAAAAACTGTATGGTATTATTTACATATGGAATCTAAAAAATTCAAACACATAGAAACAGAGAGTAGAAAAGTGGTTACCAAGGGCTGAGGTGTGGCAAAAATAAGGAGAAGTTGATAAAAGTGTAAAAACTTTCAGTTATAAGATGAATAAGTTCTGAGAATCTAATGTATAATATGGTTACTATATATAGCCAATAATACTGTATTGTATAATAGAAATATGCTGAGAGTAGAATTTAAATGTTTTCATACAAAAAAAGATAAATAAAAAAATTTTTTAAATAAATTAACCTTTGAGTTCCAGTCAAGATTAGGAGTAGGTAAACACTGTGCTTGCCTCCTCTCACAACCATATCAAAATTACAACTAAAATCTGTAATATAGAAATCCTTTGATTTTTTTTTTTAATGAATGATGGTACTCACAATCAGTTTTATGCTTAGTACGTCATTTTAGTCTTAATTTCTAATTTTGAGTTTAAATAGCAGATGAAATTAAAATGGTCGGTTTTAAGATTATGTTGCTGTAACACAAAATGTAAGAAGATTTAGGAAAGTCTCTTGGTTTTGTTTGGCCTCACATAGACTTGGTAAAGAGAAAGGAAACAATATGCACGGAGCAAGGAAACCAAAGCAAGTGTGTGAAGCTGGCTGTGGGAAGATGTACAGCAAAGGAATGGGTCCCTGGGGACTACCAGTGTGGAAAGGCTTCAAACAAAGGGCTGTTTCTATAGGTAACATTAAATGCAAACTTGACACTTCAGAGTCTTTAAAGGGTTTCTAAGTGTATCAGTATACTAGTGTTTTACCACCAACTGGCTTTCTTCTTGTTAGTGTAAGAAATATTTGATAGAGGCTTATTAATTTTGTTTATTCAAACCATTATTTGTTTTTGTTCTGTCCACTTAATCAAAGAAAATTTGAGTAACATGCAAAGATTAAAAAATATAATCACAACTAAAGTACAGCAATTATCAAGAATCGCCTGAAGTCTAGTTGAACAGAAGTCCTCTAACTAAGGACATAGAGAAGATACTTCGACACTGGTGGGGGAGGGGCAGGCGAGGAGGGGACAGCGGTTGGAGACATTGAAAGGGCTCATACCATACCCAGATGGAGTGGTTAAAAATTGGGAGGAATATCTCAACTGAGAAGTGAGGGGTCCCAGGCCCATACCAGGCTCCCCAGCCAAGGGCTCCAGTGCCAAGAAGAGAAGTCCTGACAACTTCTAGCTGTGAAAACCAGCGGAGATTGTGACCTGAGACTCCAGCCGCCCCTCCTAAAGGGCCTGCACCTGAATTTACTCGCTAATGGACTCACTTGCTCTGAGCTCCTATGCTGGAGCAACAGCTCAAAAGGTGCCAGAGACATATGAGGAAGAACTGAATTGTCTGACTTCAGGGTGAGGGCTGGAGGGGCAGTTTTCTCCCAGACAGAAGCACTGATAGAATCCATTAGTTCTTAGTTGAGCCCTCCCTTTTCCAGCCTGCACACACAGCCAGCTCTCATATCGGGGTCTCTATCAATCTGGCTAACACCTTTTGCCCTGTCCTGGTGATTCCTGAAGACCCTGTAGCACCCCAATTACTAGACCAACTAAGCCACTTCCAGTGGCTTTTCCATACAAATGGCCTGTCTTGGTTCATGCTATGGGCTTTCCTAAAATCTCTCAAAGGTAAATAGCACCTAGCCTGGCATTAGTGGCAGTTGGCCTCGGTTTGCAGCTTAGCCTCTCCCAGGCACCTCCGAGCCCAGTACAAGTGGCAACCATCTGCTGATCACTTCGCAGCTCATACCAAGTAGCCCCTGGTAGGGCACAGGCAGTGGCTGACCTTGGCCTGCAACAGAGCCCCTCCCAAGAGGACCTAGAACCAACAACACACCTTGTAGCCAGCTTCAGACCACATCAGAGTACCACCTAACTACCTCCATAAAAGACACCCATCAGAGCCCTGCTAAAGTAAAACCTGCACTGTAGGGTCAACACATGCACAGCAGCTCCTCCACTATAGTCATGACCAGTCATCACAACCAAGCAACTTGAAGGTTAAACTCACTGATGTGCAAACATCAACCAAGGCTCAACTATATTAGGAAGGCACACACAACCCACACAAAGGACACACTTTTAGCACCTGGCTCAGGTGACCAGGGAGACTGTGCCACTGGACCTTACGGGACATCCACTACATAAGGCCACTTTACTAAGACTGGGAGACATAGTAGCCCTACCTGATACATAGAAACAAACACAAGGAGGTAGCTAAAATGAGGAGACAAAGAAACATGTCTCAAATGAAAGAACATAACAAAGCTCCCTAAAAAGAACTAAACAAAATAGAGACAAGCAGTCTACCAGATGCAGAGTTCAAAACACTGGTTATAAGGATGCTCAGTGATCTCTCTGAGAACTTCAACAAAGAGATAGAGTCCATAAAAATTGAGGTAGAAAATATAAAAAAAAATCGGTCAGAAATGAAGGATGCAACAACTGAAATAAAGAATACATTAGAGGAATCGACAGTAGAATAGATTAAGAAGAGAGTCAGTTCAGCAATTTGGAAGATAAAGTAGTAGAAAACACTCGACCAGGACAATAAAAAGAAAAAAGAATTTTAAAAAATGAGGAATGTATAAGGGGCCACTGAGACAACAAGAATACCAACATTCACATCATGGAGAAACAAGAAAAAGAAGAGAGAGAGCAAGGGATTGAGAACATACTTGAAGAAATAATGATGGCAAACTTCTCTGGCAAAGGAAATAGACATACAAGCCCAGTAAATGCAGACAGTTCCAAACAAGATGAACCCAAAGAGGCCCACACCAAGACACATTATTAAAATGCCAAAATTTAAAGACAAAAAGAGAATCTTAAAAGCAGTAAGAGAAAAACAGTTCATTACCTACAAGGGAGTTCAGCTGTCAGCTGATTTCTCAGCAGAAACTTTGCAGACCAGAAGTGATTGATTGGCATGAAATATTCAAAGTAATGAAAAGCAAGGACCTACAACCAAGATTACTCTACCTAATAGCTATGACTTAGAATCAACAGAGAGATCAAAATCTTCCCAGACAACAAAATGTGAAAGAAGTTCATCACTACCAAATCAATATTAATGGCACTTCTTTAAGGAGAATTTTTTAAAAGATAAAAAATATAAATAATAAAATGGCAATAACTACATATCTAGCAATAAATAATTTAAATAGATTAAATGCTGCAATCAAAAGACATGGGGTGGCTGAATTGGTAAGAAAATGAGACCATTTCATATGCTGTCTATGAGAGATCAAAAGACACACATGCACTAAAAGTAAAGGGATGGAAAAAATTATTGCATGAAAATGGAAACAACAAAAAAAGCTGGGGTAGCAATACTTATACCAGACAAAATAGACTTTAAAACAAAGGCTACAACAAGAGACAAAGAAGGACCCAGTACTTTCACCTCTGGGTATTTATCTGAGGAAACCCAAAACAGTACTTTGAAGGAACATGTGCATCCATATGTTCATTGCAGCATTATTCACAGTAGCCAACATATGGAGCCAACCTAGGTAACTATCAGTGGATGGATGGATAAAGAAGAGGTGATACATTATACAATGGAATATTATGCATTCATTAAAAAAAAAAGAATAAAATCTTGTCATTTGTAATGACATAGATGAATCTAGAAGGTATTGTGCTGAGTGGAGCAAGTCAGACGGAGAAAATCAAATACTCTATGTGGAATCTAGAGAACAGTATAAACGAACAAACAAAACAGAAACAAGCTCATAGATACAGAGAGCATTTTAATCATTTCCAGTCTGAAGGGTCTTGGAGGGGTGCGTGAAAGAGAAAGGAATTAAGAGGTACAAATTGGTAGTTATAAAATAGTCAAAGGGATGTAGAGTATAGCATGGGTTATGTAGTACGTAGTATTATAACTATGTATGGTGTCAAATGGGTACTGGATTTATCAGAGTGATCACTTTGTAAATTATATAAGTGTCGAATCGCTGTATTGTACACCTGAAACTAATAAAATATTGTGTGTCAACTGTAATTGAAAAATTTAAAAATATAAATTAAAAAAAAGACATAATAATTAATTGATTAATTAACCCTATTGTCAGCAAGTAATTCTATGAGGTTGCAGTTTCTCATAATTTTCTTTAAGAGATCTTTTTCTTTTGCCTACACTAAAGGTTTTTTCTAACTGCTATATAATGGTCTTTATGTTTCTGTCTTCGGTAACAGGTTTAGAGACATTCACATCCCCCAAATAATGTGTTTTAAATATTCATCCATCTTTTCTCATTTAAATCTTTAACTCATCCAGAATTCTGATATGAGATGAGAGATAGAATCTAGTTATATTTTTCCCAAAATTCAACCAGTTGCCTGAGTTTTCTTTAAACCTTCCAAATGGTTCCCCTGGTGTCCGGAGACACAGCCCAAATGGGGCCTCGTTCAGCAGTCCGAAGCATCAAATGCCCGCCAACGGAATGACCACAAGGCAATGAACAGGTTCCATCAGAAATTATTGAGGAGAGAGCCAAATATTTTCCCTCTGAGAGTATTTATTACGAAGAGAAGTATTTTGTCTCAAAGCTATAGCAGGAGGGACAAACGCTATTAGGAAAACTCAGAGAAAGATTTATTCTGAGCCAGTGCTCAAGAAAAGTGGAGACCAAAAGGGATGCAAATGATACAAATGCCCGGCAAAACAGAACAGTTGATTCTAATTTGTAAAAATCAAGAATAACTTTCTTTGTAAAAATACGTAAATGTTAAAATCTTCAGATGTTAACGCTCTGTGCCAGGACAAAAGGTCCATGACCTTTCTCTGGGTTAGAGTTCTGACTGCCTGGCAAAGCTGCCAGCTTGGAGGATTGTTCACTGGAAACAACGGCTTCTTCCTTAAATTAAAAGGATCCCTAGACCTAGAAAATATAAATTATGGGTAGTCAATTGTTGTCCTGGCTGGAGGCAGAAGGACAGACTTAACATCCAGAGCTTCCTGTTGTCAGGTCTTCAGATGCCCATCTCTAAGACTGTCCTTCCTTTGTTCCTTTATTCTTTGTTTTCAGAAATGTGATGGTCCAATGTTTGAGATATGTACAGTTAATTACAGGTATAGTCTCCTCTGCCTTCTTTTATTCCTCAAGTATTTAATGAGCATTATCTACGTGCCAAGAACTGTTAGACAGTTGTGATACTATGATGGACAAAACAGACAAGCCCCTGGTCTCAGAGGGCTTACATTTTAGAGAAGGTGTTGTCAACCTACAGGCCAAATCTGTCCCACCCCATAATTCTGTAAATTTCAAGAGCTAAGAATGGTTTTTACATCTTTAAATATTTTTTTAAATCAAAAAGGTACTATTTCATAGCATGAAAATTATATGAATTCCTTATTTCAGTGTCTACAAATAAAGTATTGGAACACAGCCATATCCATTCATTTACGTATTTCTAGCTGTGCTCTTTCACACTAAAACATCAGAGTTGAATCACTATGACAGAGACTGTATGGCCACAAAGCTTAAAATATTTTCTCTCTGACCCTTTAGTGAAAAAGTGTTCTGTTTAGAAGGCAGACTAAACACAAAACTAAGATGATTATAGACTGAGGAAGGCACTCTGGAGGACATGTTTGGAGACTGGCAGGGAGCCGCTGATACCAAGGGGTCAGTGAAGACATCAACAGAGAAATGTGACTTGAACTGAGACCCCAAGGAGGACAAAAAGTAGCTTGTGAATGGCCCTAGGGAAAAAATTCCAGGCAATAGAAGTAGCAAGTACAAAGACGCTGAGGCAGAAAGAGTTGGAAAACCAGCTTGTGCTGGGGCAAATGGGAATGGGGAAAGGAGGAGCTATGGAAAGGAGATGAGATGAGATGAGATGAGATGAGATGAGATGAGATGAGATGAGATGAGATGAGATGAGATGAGATGAGATGAGATGAGATGAGATGAGATGAGATGAGATGAGATGAGATGAGATGAGATGGGATGAGATGAGAGTCAGGTGGGACCTGATCACTCCAATTGTAGGAATAAGACTAGAAGCGAAGGGAGTTACAGTTTGCATAAGAGTAGAGAAAGAAATTGAGAACTTGCCTTTAAGATGCCCAAGGAAAGACATCGACAGGAGTTGGATCTAAGGATCTGCAACTCAAGGAAAATGTTGAGGATAGAGATAGAAAATCTGACAAGTCTACCCTTTGAGTCTGTATGTTTAGACTCATCCTGAAGATTCTATTCATAAATCGGCCACTTCCCTGCCAACAGGCCATAGGGCTTCAATGGTCACCAGCATTAGATGCGCTAAGTATGCCCTGCCCCTCCCAATCAGAGGAATGTTCAATGCACATCTATTGGCCATCTGACAAACATTTATAAGCATCTTTTTAGTCTCTTTATCTCCTCAAGTCACACGTCAGTCACTGCCTTCTATCCCTAGGCATAAGGCAGGATTCCTGGAGGGAGAACAAGTTTTCATTATAAGAGGTCACCACACCTCATTATACAGGGCTCATGAAAAACGTTGCCTGCTCAACTTGAAGCAACTCTGGGCCTATGAAAACCAATCTTATGCTTTCAGCAGGAGAGCTCAGCTTGGAAATGCCAGGGCAGTCAGGTAGACATGATGGCTCTATGGACTTCTGAGAGCATTTCAACTCATTGGGTCACTGAAAAACTATTAGCAAGGTCGCTTCTCAGGCAACACTGACACCAGCTCCCCATCTCCTTGGCAAGCTTGATTTTGTAAGAATGCAAAGCATAAAATTACTCAATTTGTATCACAGAGATCCCGTCTACATTCTTTCAGGCTGTGAGGACCTCCCCCCCAAAATATGAAAGAGGTGTTTACCACCTCCCAGCAGTAAAAGTCAGTGCAGACCCAAAGGCTTTCAATTCCCACCTCCACTCCATGGCCCTAAGTGAAATAAGTACCAGCAAAACCTTCAAGTGAAGGTCTTGACAAAATTCAAGGTTTTATGCACTGCCATGAAAAAGTCACTGGCTTAAATCTAGACGCTAGCATTCCTCTACTGCTTCTTCCACCAGATGGCTGTTTGGGCACAGAGCAAGCCCTCTCTGGGTCTCAGGATCCTCATCTATAACAGGAAGAAGCTTATTCCCTATATGAGAGGCATTTGATGAGCAGAAGCAGATGCTATGCTAGGCCCTAGGGATACAGATATTGGTAGACAAGTACCTGCCCTCAGGGAGACTCAAGTCTTAATTGGATCCTTGCTTGAGGTGGCATGGGCACAAAGATAGTGGCCATGGTCGGCAATTTATGTGCTATGCTAGGTATGCTCAGTGTTAAACACATTACACAAATGACCTCATTACCCTCTGCAATCCTATGAAAGAGGCATTTTACTATCCCTTTTTAACAGATGGGGAAACTGAGGTTTAGAGAGAGTAAACAACTTGTTGAATGAGGTCACATACATAGCTAGTAATAGAAAATGCCGGAATTCAATCCCAGGCGAGATGATTTCTAGTGCAACACTCATAGGGCCTCTCAGTCAGTTTGACTTCCCAGAGAGAGTCCATCCTGCAATTCCAGTGCTAACTTTCAGCCAGCCCATGCCTAGAGGTCCTGGCTGCTTTATAAGGTCTAATAGTTATATGTTCTGCCACTTTCTCAGCATCTCTGGACCTCAGCTTCCCCAGAGGCACCTCAGAACGTCCAACATAGGAGGGACCTCAGAAGCCATCAAGGCAAATCCTTTCATTGTAATAGATGGTGGAAACTGAGGCAGGGAGCAGTGGAATGAGAATGAGCAGGAGAGCCATACCAGGGTCTCAGTGGAAGTCAAACCTCATGATCACATCCTTCCCCCACTGTGTCTCTCAGGCATTCTATTGTCTTTTAACAGAAATGAAAACTGAGGATCAAATGAAGGAATTGGCTTAACCAAAGTCCCCCAACCAGAAAGTAGTAGTGCAAGAACTGGAAACCACTTATTGCTGAAAGCAACATGGAGCCCAGTAGAGAGTTGAGCTTAGGAATCAGTTGGAGTTGGGTTTGGACCTTCCTAGCTACTTGACTTAGGTAATTAACCTGACACCTGCAAATGGTAACAGTTTCAGTGGTACCCTCATCATGCTACTATGACTATAAGTGAGATTGCACACACAAAGGGCTGAGCACACTGCCTGGCAAACAGCAACCTTTGTAACTATTTATTGAGCACCTACTTTATGCCAGGTACAATTTCAAGTCTTTTGATCCTTCTTAAAAACCAACCGGATAGGTGTTATCTCACTTTTCAGGCAAATTGTAGTATGTCACTTACCCCAGTTGCTCAGGTGTTAACTGGTGAAGCCAGAATTCCAACCAGATGCCCAAAGTCCTCCTTGCCAAGCTCTGCTCCTGTCTGCACCTGGTTTCAGTGCTTCAGTAGAACAGGCACCAGAGACCACCGCTGGCATTCCTTCTACCACATAGAAAGTCATCCTTGGAAACAAAGCTGTGGGGGTGAGCCAGGAAAGAAGCTATGAAAGGGAGAGTCATTCTGTGTGGAGAGGCAGGAAGCAGTCATTCCCAGGGCTGACGGAGCACTGAATGTATCCCTGCCTGGGCAAGGTCTCAATAGTCCATAAGGCCAATGAAAAAAGGCCTGGAGCACCATTCTCACGATCCACCTTCAAGTAAACCCATTGGTGAAAAAGTGAGTTGAGTGGACTTTGTGGTGTGGCCAACAGCTGGGGAGAGCCCTGCTTTTGCAGATGCTGCTGAAGCAAGTTTTACTGAATTGTCTTCCTCAGCCCAGCAGTGGGCACGATTAGGAGGAGTCCATGCTCTTCAGAGTAAATGACTGCTGTGTGCTCTGAAGCTATAGGGCCAGCACTCTTGAGAGCAACTGAGCTTGCCTACCACATCTTGTGTTGTCTTTTTTCTAGCGGCTTTCCCTTCTTCAGAGCTGGGTTATGTCATTGTTGTTTTTCTAGTTCATCCTACCATGTTTATCTGTGTGCGTTAGAGCAAGGGTTCCCCTATCCCCAGGATTCAGACTAGGATCTGTCTTGTGGCCTGTTGGGAGCCAGGCCACACAGCACGAGGTGAGTGGTGGGCAAGAGAGTGAAGCTTCCTCTGTATTTGCAGCTGCTCACCAATGCTAACATCACTGCCTCAGCTCCACCTCAGATAGTCAGGTATTGGATCCTCAGAGGAACACCAGTCTCTGGTGCCAAAAAGTTTGAGGTCTGCTGCTTTAGAGAATTAATAGAGGGGAGACTGGAAGGAGGGACTTCTCTTTTTTGTTGAAACACACATGCACATTTTCCTAAAGTGGAAGAAAGGGATAAAGATGTTAGATTTGCTTTGCACTTTTATGACTTGATTTTTCCCTTCTGACTTCCTTACCAAGAGTGAAGGATAATCCCTTTGGGTAACTGTTCTCTCAATCCAATTTCACCATCACAGGACATACATGAGCACAGCCCAAATAACTCCTTGTCCAGGACTCATAGATGGATGGGGACAGTAAACATCACCTGAATCACATGAGACTTTAAGCCAGATAAACCTCCAGGGATGCTGCCAGTGCTGAGATGCTATGCTTCCTACAGCATCATCTGAAGTGGGTAGGATGGGATAAGTATTCTTCTTATGGGAAGGGAATTCGTCAACAGTAATAGGTAAGCCCTATAACTGTACATACAACTCATTGAATCTCTACAACAATTTTATGTGGTAGGCCCTAGGGTTATTCCTTTAATAGCAATAAGGGAACCAAGTTACAGAGACAGTGAGTAATGATCCGAGGTAACACAGGCAGTTCCTAGCAGAGGTCTGAGCCCAGGCAAGCAGCATCTAGAATCTGTGTTTTTAAACTCTAAGCTGTGCTGGCTCTCTAAAGTGGTTCCAAAAGATGAAGTGACCTGCCCACAAGATACAGAGTCATGGCTTAGAATCCAGTCTGGATCTTAACAACAAATTACAATGGGGTTAGAGTTCAGACTGCACTGGATGGCCAACACCCGTCACAGTCTCCCCAACTACGCAAGTACACTCTTCCCATTCCCACCAAAGCCCATGTTGTCTCTTGTTTCTAGCCCTTTGAGCCTCCTGTCCTTCAGCCTGGTACACACACACCTTCCCCTCTGCCAGAATCACCCCTTCTCATCCTTCAAAACTGAACTTTAACCTCCCTGCCACCTTATTTCCCAAATCTGAGTTTTGTGCCCCTCCTGCACACACACATATCAAACCCAACCCTCCCATCTCTGCATGTATCACAGTAATGCTGTCCATCTTCCAGACTGTCAGCTCCAAGAGGGAAGAGTTGATTTGTATACTTGTCATGTGACAGCCTCTCAATAACTTTTTAATGACAGGAATTTAAGGAGAATGTGGGGCTTGTGGCTGCTCCAATATACCTCAAGCAGAGAATTCATGAGGTCTTCTTTCAATTCTTCTAGGGTATCATGCTCTTTCTCACCACTGGGCTTTTACACAGGCTCTACCCATGTCTAAACACTCCCTAATGTCCTCCTATTTGATCTAGTCTCCTGTCCCCAAGCCTGGGTTGGGTCGTCTTATTTTAAGTTCTCATAGCCATATCTACTTTTCCTTTAAAGCAGTAGTTCTCAAAGTGTGATTCCTGGACCCCTGGGAGGTTTCCAAGACCCTTTCGGGGAGTTCACAAGATCAAAAATACTTTCAGAAATCACTCATTATTAGGAAAATACAATATATCTAAAACTAAAACAATATTATATGTCAATAATATTTCACTAAAAAAGAAAATATAAAGCAAATCATTGTAGGCGCTCAGAAAATGAGTGAACCAAAGCCCTACTGAGGGTCGATATATGTGCCTGAGACAAACCCCATCTCGCCAAAGGCAGCTCTAAATACCACACTTGGAAAGGGGCTGTGGAAGGCTCCTGCTTGAGGGGAAAAGGGGAAGGGAAGGAGTAGAGGCAACCCCTCCCCCAAAACGAGGAATCCACTGGCAAAATCTTCAGGTCCAACATGGCGCTATAAATGTGTGACTTCCCATTTGGCTCTGTATTTTTCCAATTTCTTGCAAATGCGTCTGGAACACATTATAAAGGGATCAGACTGGTTTGGAAAATGTTTGGGTAACTCTGGACATGGGAGGTGGAGCTGGAAATCTTTGAGGAAGAGCATGACCTATCTGACAGAGTTCACGGGTATGGCCACGGAGCTTCTGCTTGCTGTCCAAGACGGCTCCCTGGGCCTCTCCCATTCTTTCCCTACCCATCTGGAGGCTTCTCGCTCCAACTTAAACCTTAAGAGACTCCTCCTTTCAGACTTACTTTGTAAAGAAACAGACCTCTTCCCCTCCTCCCATTACCCTTCTCCAGTTGCCTCTCTTGACCCAAACTACAAACTCAACCAAGACCATGCTCCATGAATAATAATGCTAATGACAGTAATCATAACCCACAAATTATTTCGCATCTACTGAGTCTTGATGTACCAGGTAAAGAGCTTCATTTTATCCTTTGACTAAACCCTCAAATCATGTGTATTTATGTTCCCACTTTACAGATAAAGAAACTGAGAGGCAAAAAGACAGCCTAACTCTTCCATGGTCATAAAGCTAAAACTCGAACTCAGAATTATCTAGAACCAAAGTTTGTTTCATAACCTCCACAGCGCCCTAATGTCCTAGGAACTTAAAAGAATCAGTCTATACATACATGTCTAACCAATGTACTGTATACTTGAAACTAATTTAAATAATTAAATTTTTAAAAATTCTTTTAATTAAAAAAAAAAAGAATCAGTCTAGAAGAGATTCCTTTTCTCCTGAATCAAGCAGATGCAGAAGCAGCTAAGAGAAGGAGCTTGAAAGCAGAGGGAAATTTCCTACACGAGGCACCTATAATGATGAACTCCTGTTTTAAATTCAGCCCCTTCTACCCTCAGCTGTAGCTCCCAACTCAATCCTAGTTTTCAAATTAAATTTTCAACACTATCCCTATGAGTTATCAAGCCATGAACAGCTACGTGGACTCAAAGCCCGCTTCCTCAGCCCACCCCGCTCCCCAGAAGACAGGAATACTACAAAATAGAGGAAGTTAATTTTCAAATAAACAAATTCTTTCTCTTGGGCTATCTCTGAGAAATCCAGGGTTAATGTTTAATTCTGGGCATGCAGTAGAGACCAGCCCAGCCCAGAGGCTCAGCAGAGCAGAGAGAAGGGAGGCCGGCCAGGGTTGCTTCCCTGCTCATGGCTCTCAGCCTGAGGATAGCACAGCCCCGCTAGCCTGCCAGTGGCAGTCAAAAAAGGGGCCAAATGGAAACCCCGGGAAAAGATACAACTACAATCAACTTCATACAAATGTTTTCTAGGTCTAGACCTGCACTGTCCCATGTAGCAGCCACGAGTCAACTGTAACTACTAAAATATGGCTAGTTTGAATCTAGAAGTCCTGTGTGACATATACTCCGGATTTCAAAGATTTAGCACAAGAAAAATGTAAATTATCTCAATAATGATGTTCACATTGATCTCGTGTTGAAACCATAAAGATTTTTGATATATTGGGTTAAATAAAGTATCAGAATCAATTTTTAATTAATTAATTCTCTTTCTTTTTGCTGTCTTTAATGGGCCATTAGACAAATTTAAATTATAAGTGGTTAGCATTCTATCTCTATTTCACAGCACTGCCCTAGATAGAGGGCGTGGCCACTCCCAGAGTTCAGGCCCTGGACACAGCTACCCCTGGTGCTTGTTCCTTTCCCTTAGTCACCAGCTGCACCTTCCTCCCCTTTGAAGCCTATCCTTCCCTTGCTTCAGAGCTCACCAGGGCTCCCCATTACAGGTTATATCAACCCTAAGCCACTCTCTCCAGCCTTCCAGGTTGCCCTGTTAATTCACTGGTCCTGTCCTGACCTTCGTTGGTAACCCTGGAAGCCATCTCCATTCTCTCCTTTCATCCTTCTGCCTTTCCGGCACAGCCGTGGGGCTCCAGGTGAAGAATGCCCTCCCTCCTACCCCCACTCCTCCTCATGGTCATTACCTTTAGAATTTTACACATAATTGCTCCCTCCCTCCTTTTTAATGAGCTCCCAGCTCTCAGAGTGGAGGGAACATGGGCCCAGACTTGCCCTCTGACTGGAGCTGGTTGCTGCCCAGCCACACTCACCTCACCCTAGTGCTCATACCCAGCAGGTATGGGCTCATTGAGCCCAGGCTCTCAACCTGAGCTGCTCACCTGTCAGTCAGTGACACTGAGTGACAGGACTGGATGCTCCCTGTTCCCATGACTTCTCCCCAGGAACGCCTTTGCTAGCAATGATCTCCCTGCCTGCTCTTCCTTCAAGAATTCAGACTGCCTCCAGTGAAAGCCCTCTCCCACCACCCCAGTCTTCCCTTTCATCAGCTCAATTAAGTCCACACTTCTGCTCTTAGGAGGAGCTGCAAAAGCACTTACCACGGGGAACAGACGGAAGTCCCTGTTGTTTGTGGTCCTCTGATACTCAATAGGCACTTCCACTTGCAGCATTCATCCTTGCAGTGATTCCATATGGTAACAACCACACCCATTTTACAAATAAGGAACCGAGGCTCAGAGTGACCGAGGAACTTGCTCAGGATCATCTGAAGCCCAGCAGTCTGCTTCTAAACTTTCATACTATTAAGTGTTATAAGTGCACAAATGGCACAAGGTTTTAATCTCATTTTTATCATTTTCAGGGTCTATGACTGTGCAAACTTCTTAATTCCTCTGTACCTCAGTTTCCTTATTTGTAAAATGTCAGTAATTATCTCAGAGTGGTTATAAGCATTAAGTGAGTTGGTACAGGGTTTGCACTGAAAACAGTGCCCACAGGTGCCATGTAGTAAGTGCTCAACAATCAATAGCTGTTGATATGAATGAGTACTTACCCTTCTCTGCACTAGGCTGTGAGCTCATAGAGTATGGGAGATGTGTCATGGGCCACTCTTAGTCTCCCTGCTTTAGTCTCCAGTGGTGCTCTTGTGAGTGCTGTGATAATGACAGCAAGATGGAGGGATCCAGGTGAATGCAGGTGTTGGGGACTAAATATTGTGCTCTCACCCCCCTCCTCAAATTCCTATGTTAAAGCCCAAACTGCCAATTGGTGGTATTTGGAGATAGATCCTTTGGGGAGTAATCACGGTTCCATGAAATTATGAGGATGGGGCTCTTGATGGGATTAGTGCCCTGATAAGAACAGATACTAGAGAGCCTTCCTTCCTCTCCTCTTTTCTTCTTCTACCTCTCCTAGTTCTACTCCCCCCCATCCCCGCTGTCCCTATCTTGAGTGGAAATAGTGAGAAGGTGGCCTACTACAAGCCCAAAAGAGGGCTCTTACCAGAACCTGACCATGCTGGCACGCTGATCTTGAACTCCCAGCCTCTGGAACTATGAGCCAGTTATGTTATAGCATCCTGAGCCAACCGAGACAGCGGGTCACTCTGCTTTTGATCCTTGTTGTGAAAAGCTCAGAGAATGAGAAATGGTGTTTCCTAGCATCACAAGAATCTCCAAACCTCAGAGCCTCTTTGTATGGAGGACCTCATAGCTGTGGTAGGAAGACAGTTCTTTACTTTTCCTCTCTTAAACCCCTTAACAAAGAAAAAACTGGGTTGGACCAGTCTGTGTATGAGAAATGCGTCTGGTGACCCACCATCTGGACACTGACCAGGTGAGTTCTCCCTGAAAAATTGACACACCATGGAGTCCAGACCATGCTTTAAGAAACAATCACCACACACAACACATTTTTTTCCTGGTTCCAAAATGAATAGTGTACATTGTAGAAAATATTTTAAATATAAAGAAGAAAATACATGTTAATCTTATCAACCAAAGACAACACACCATTAATTTTTTGCGCATTTCCCCCCATCTTTTCAAGGCCTATATGAAGAGAGAGACATTTTTAAAGATTCTTCCATAGTTGAATTCAGGCTACAGATAACTTTCCATGGCTCGCCTTTCCCCTTCAATATTGCAATAAAACTATTTTCCCTTGTCACTGAAACTTCTTTGTAAACATTTTAAGGGTGGAATATTATTTCATCATCTGCTTGTACCATAATTTATTGAATCATTTCCCTATTGTTAGATATTTAGGTAGTTTCTAGCAGCACAGTACCATAAATAATGCTGCAATAAACATGCTGCTATATATTTTTTTATTCACCTTCCTCTCCCTGATTATTTCCTTGTGACAGATTCATAGAGCCAGGATTACTAAGATTGACTATGTGAGCCATTTTATGACTCATGACCCACATTGAGTGGCATATATATGAGTACCTGTCTTATCACATACTCACCAGCATTGAATATTATCTTTTTAATCTTTTGATAATGTATTATGATACTTCTTTGTGCATTACTTTAAATATAAGGAAAAATCAGCACAGTTTTAGATAATCTGGCTCTGGCAAAAAAGCAAGTAGGAGAAATGTTCTACTGAATTTGACACCAACTGGAATTAGACATTTATTTTCAAGAAATGCAGTATTATTACATTTAACCTGTAGTTTATAATTCTAACTTGTGGCTAGCAAAGTAAATAATGCAGACTCTTGAACAGCCTAGCTTTACAAGACAGGTAAACAAAAGAGAAGGCAAACATCAATATTTATTGAGTGGTTCTAAATAATCTGTTCTTAGTATGCAATACCATCCTAAATCTTAAATTCCACAAAGTACGGTTATTCCTAGTTCTATATATGGGGAGACTGAGGCTCAGAGAAGGTCTGTAAGTGACCCAGATCACTCAAGCAGTAGCTGTGTAGCTAGGATTCAAACCCAAGTTCATTTGCTCCAGGGTCTATGTTCTTTTCACTTCCCCAGGCTGTGGTGCAAATAATGCGTGGAAAGAAAAGTGGTTTAGTCTGAAGATCAGCTCTCTTATATAGGATAAAATAGCCCCATAAAATCTGCTTATTTTACTAGATTCTTCAGCAAACTTCTTCCCATAGAAAGGAAAACCTCATCTAGCAGTCTCTTAAATTATCTTCTACTGAAAACAACAGTGAGTCACAAATAACCTAACACATTTGCATGCATTTTATTCCTCAAAATGTATACAAAAGTTAAATGTAAAAAAATAAATAAAGTCCAATGAAGGATGAATATGTGTTAATTAGGAATTCCATTCACAGAGAGTTATAAATAAACAAAAAAAAAATCCATATTTTAGACTTATAAGTGGTTTGTGAAACCTCTGGTTGCAATATGGACAAGATTATTTACAATATACCAAAACATAGAAAACATTGGCTCGTAAAAAATAAAAATCAATTTCTCAGAAATAATTTAATACCACAATTCTGAGTTCAGACGTGTATTTTGAAGTTCAAAACACTGTATTCGTGTATTCAGAAGATCAAAAACACTGATTCTAGTGTTGGGAAGAGAGACACATTGGTAGTTTTTTAGGATGAGTGTGAGAAGGGACCCAAGTGAAGAATGGAACTGGAGATTACTGATACCAACTTTAACACTTTTTACCAACTATTTCGAAAAATTAGTCAAGAAAAAAGTTGATTATACATTTTCTCTTTTTTTTTCATAAAATGAATTTTAGCAAGCTATACCCCTTTCAAGAATCCTCCAGACAAGAAACTTAGTTAGATACATTCCTGGCTACTGTTAGCAAGACTTTGCCTTTGGCAATCAAGCGTGTCTGTCTGTCTTCCTTTTCTCTTTCCTCCTCTCTTTCCTTCAACTTCTCTACTATGAATCACAAGTAGGAATATATCATTTTGGTATAAAGCCCAAAACCTTCAACACAATTTTCAAACTCTTAAAGAGGTGGATGAATAATTGTTCATTTTGTGTCCAAGAAAACTTCCACTCAAGATTGATGGTCAAATCAAGATATTTTCAATAAAACAAAAACTGAGACAATTCCCACCAATTCACTAAAGGAACTTCTAAAGGCTGCACTTCGAGGCCCTAAGGAAAATGAATTGAAATCACAGAAGTTCTAAGAGACAAGATGTTGGCAAATATATTAGAAAATCTAAACTAATATTGACAATATAAAATAATAATTACAATGTCTATTTTAGGGTTTTAAATAACTGATATATTGGTTACATAAGAGCATATGCACTAGGAGTAGAGCAACTGGAATTTAAATGAGGTAAGAATCTCGCATTGTTTGAGAAGAGAATCAAATTACTGATTAACATTAGATTTTATTAAGCATAAATGTTTAGGTAATCTAGGGTATCCACATTAAAAAAAAAAAAAACTGGACAAAATACGTACCTTCCAAAAAAAAAAGGAAAGCAAATGAAAAATGGAAAAGAAAAAATCATCTGAAACACTGAGAAAGGTAGATAAACAAAAGAAATAAAAAGTAGGACAAATATAAAACTCGAAACATATCAACAATCATAATCAATATAATGAACTAAACTTTTCAGTTAAAAGACAAAGATTATCAGACTAAAAAAAAAATTCAACCCTGTTTATTTAAAGAAAATACTGAAAATATAAGGTCACAAAGCAGTTGAATAAAAGGATTGAAAGAGGTAAATGCCAACCAAAAGGACAGGCCTAATGCCAAACCTAGCAGACTCCGAGATGCAGGACATGTCTAGGAACACTATGCCATAGTAAAAGTTTCCACTTGCCAGAAAAGTATCAACTGAGGAAATGAGTAAGATGCCACCAATTTATTTGCATCTTCAACTCATTGGGAAAACACTTCCATAGAAATGGGGCAGCTCTGTTAAAACTAGGAAGAAACTCACCTGTTGGCTCAGCATGTATCACCATGCTAGGAGCATGTGATCCCCTTTTACCACCTGCCTCGAGCAGAGAGATTGACCCAAGCTCACCATGGCTTCATTTCCCTTGAGCACTAGCCAAGTAGATTGATTTCTGCTACTGTTTGACACAGTTCTTCAAGAGCCCCTACTTAATGACACAATAGCTTACCCACGGTGTCAGTGTTCCCTTGCTTTTCCAACCCCAGGTCAGAAACCTAAAAGAACCTAAATGTTCTGTTTCAATAAATACCTTCTAATTTCCCCCCTCCCCTTTTCCCAAGCTTCATCATGTGAGCCTCACTTAAATTATTTCCTCATTCATTCAACACTTTTGCATACTTACCAGATAGTGAGCATTGTCCCAGGTACACAGGAAAACCTCCTTCAGAAGTCCCGATCTGACTCTCAAGAGCTAGCCTAAAAGATCCTGCTTCCATCACCTCCTTGGGAGGGAGGTGTGTGAAACCAATTGCCAAACTGCTGAATAATCCTCTACCTTCAAAACCAAAGCATCTCTCAGCTTCAAGCATGAAGCTAGCCCTCAAAGATCCTTTCTCATAATTTACATGAGAGGTAATCACACACATGTCAATCATTATTTCATGGATCCATTTTTATATTCAAAAATGACCTTAAATCATTGCAAAAAAATTCACATTCATAGAAAGATTAGAACATAAAGATGAAAAACTAACTCTGCCACTGAGAATTACTATGAATGCTTTGGTGTAATGCTGTTCAGACTTTTTTCATAACTGAAAGTCTATGTCGATAGCCATATTAATACCAAATCCAATAGACTTTGAGGTGCAAAACATTTATAGGAATATTATGTAATAATAATATTACACATGCATACACGAGTAGTTTTACCTATTCACTTCCATTATGAAATAGAACATTTAGTCTGAGGGCAAAAATGGGATCAAGACCCTCAGATATCACCAAGTACCCTCTTAAAATCACACGTTCCCAGGATTAACCACAAGCTTTTCACTAAAAAGTTGCAAATTCAACAGCAGACTAAATAATAAGAGAAATACTTTCAAATGGTTTTCTACAAAAGAAAAGAAAATGTAGCTCTTTGTATTAGTTATCTATTACTGTGTCACAAAATAAAGCACTGAAAATGGCATTGCCTCCACAGGAGTGTGTCTGCACTCTCTGAACACCGCATTGAAATTTTCTCCTTTTTTTAAAATCATGGTAACAACACTTACTATGAGATCTACCCTCGTAACAAATTTTAAGTGTACAATACAGTATTATTAACTGTAGGCGCCGTGTTGTACAGAGATGTCTAGAATTCCTTTGTCTCACGTGACTGACACTTTATTTCCATTGAACAGCAGCTCCCTGTTTCCCCCTCCCTCCAATGCCCTGGCAACCACCACTCTATTCTGTTTCTATGAGTTGAACTACTTTGGATTCCTTACATAAAGGGAATCGTGTGCTATTTGTCCTTCTGTGACTGGTTTATTTCACTTAGCATAATGTTCTCCAGTTTCATCCATGTTGTTGCACATGGCAGGGTCTTCTTTTTATTTTAGGGCTAAATAATATTCTCTTATATGTATATACCACATTTTCTTTATTCATTCATCTGTTGATGAACACTATGTTGTTTCCATATCTTGACTATTATAAATAATGCTGCAATGAACATGGGAGAACAGACATCTTTTCCTGATTCTGATTTCAATTATTTTGGCTATATAAGCCCAGAAGTTTATATATGCTGGATTATTTGGCAATTCTAGGAATTTAGACTTCAGGAGTTAGGCTTGAGCCAAGAGATTCCACTCCCTTTCCAACCCCCCCCCCCCCAATTCTGCTGACTGTACAATGAACAGAGAGGTGGGCTAATCAGATCCTCTCCCTCTGGATCATGGCATTTACTCTGACAGTGAGAGTACTAGGAACACAGGTCAAGAAAGCTGAGAGCACAGGTCTGGAGCACAGGTTTCCAGATGGCTGCTTCCATTTCACCTGAGGAGTCTGGGTAAAGCACGACTTCCCTAGAAGGACTCACTCCAAGCAAACTGAATCTGAACAGCCAAGCGAAGTCCTTCGAATCTGTGTTTTACAAATCTCCTAGTCGATTCTACAGCTCTGTCACTTTTGGAAAGCACAGCAGAAGGCAATTTCATGAACTTCTGACCTGAGGTCCCCAGACCCAACCTGATTGCTGGAGTCGTCCTTGGATTCCAGGAGACATCTTAACATCATCCAACAAATTTGTGTCTTGTTTACTCCAGCTGGAGTTAGATTCTGTGACTGCAGTGAAAAAGAACCTTAACTAATACGGTCCAGAACCATTGGCACACTGAACACCTGCCATATTACAGCCCTCCGATTTGCGTTTTGCAATCTTTGCTGTTATTCTGTTGCATCTGTCTCTCTGTGGAGTATTTTCCCAGTTTGGACATCATACAGAGAAGAAAAGGGGTCCACAGAACAAAACAGCTGATCCTCGAGTTTCAAATTCTAAATTCTGGAGGAACTAGTCTCTGTAAGATGTATCTCTGACTTAATTCAACCCTCTGTTGACCATACATGCTTGTCCTAAGTAAAGGTAACAGGGGCTGTAATTTCTCTATTAGATTCATATTGAGCAGCTAGTAGGTGCAGGTGTGGTTCTAAGCCAGTGCTTCCAATAGAACTTCCCCCAATGACGGAAAGTCCTATAGTTATGCTGTTATTTCAGATATGTGGCTATTGAAACGTGGCTAGTATGACGGAGGAACTGAATGTTTTATTTTATTTCAATTAACTTAAATTTAAACAGTCATATGTGGCTAATGGCTCCTGTATTGGACATTGCAGTTCCAGACACTTCACCTAATTAATTATGCAAGGCAGGAAACACCAGCTTAGTTTTACAGATGGGAAGAATGACATGCCTGAGGTCACTGAGTGAGACAGGGCCAGGATTCAAACCCGTCTTCAATCCGCGATATGATAACATACACAGTGTGTGTAAAATATGAATATGGGATAAAATAAAACTGCACATCCCATCTCTGAGACATCAGCTCTGTTTTAGTTACAAAGCCAAAACAAAAAGGAAAGCCACGAAGCAGGACACACACTATCAATTCTGCCTAACCATGTAGACGTCCAGCCAACGGCCTTGGCTTTTTCCTCCAGCCGTCCTGGCTCAACACGGACCTTGTGGTCGAGTGTGTTTTATTGCAGGCCTAAAACTCCAGATATCTCAGCCTCCAAGAACAAAAGTGATTGTGGGGTGAAGAGGGAACGAGGCCAAGAGGCTGTCCCTCCTGTCTCCTAGGGTCTGACAAACCGAATCCAGGCCTTTAAAATAGCGCACCGACGCGGGGAGGGTCCCACCGCCCTGGGAAGCGTCCCCAGCTGCCTCCTCCGCTCACCGCGCCCCGGGAAAACTCCATTCTAACAGTTACGGTCAGCCATTTAAATCACATTACACTGTAAGTGGATATACAAATTGTCAGCCCTAATGAAATTTAGGAGGAAGCAGTGGGAGAGGTGAAAACACTTAGAGCTGGTTTCTTGGTTTTCAAGACCCGAATTCAAGTGGTTTCAACTGCTCGTTGAAAACGTGCTTGGAGTGCGGTTTCTCTGCCAGCATATGGAGGCTCCCCGGGAATTCATAATTGAGTCTTCTTCCCTGGTTCACCCTGTGGCTGCACCACGGAGCGGACCTCAATGTAGACATGGAGTTCCTCAGGACAGGAGAGGATCTTACTCATTACTGCACCTCGAAAAAGGCCTGGCACTCAGATGCGTTTGGGAAGTGTGGGAAGGAGGGATGAAAGCAGACAGCCCCCGTGCAGCCTGAATCGCGAGCGTCAGAGGGGCCCGAGGAAAGGAAATCCACCTCAGTGGTGCCAGAAATCCCTCCATAAAGACTGCCGAAGGGCAGTAAGAATTGCCCGTTTTCATTCCGTTCCTCCAGAAAACACATACTCATGAGACAATGTGCTAAACGGCATAGTAGGTTAACTAATGAATTATCTGCCACTATATAATTGATCAGTCCTCTCTCTAGGGCAGAATGGGTTCTGGCAGACACAAGGGTTTGCAGATTAGGATAATAATATAATAGCTTCCATTTATTGAGTGGTTACCATGTGCCTGTCACTGCACACTTTCCTGTGTAATCCTCGCAAAACCCCTAAGCAGTGGATAAGGTTTGCCCTTTTACAGATGAGGAAATAAAAGCTCAGAAAGGTCAAGAAACTTACCCAAGACTGTGCAGATGTTTCTGATTCCAAAGTTCAGAGTTTTTGGTTCCCCCTTCTCTGGATGAAGAACCTGGACAAGAAGTGGTGGGTGAGTGGGTATGTAGAGGAGATGTACACACCAGAGACAAGCTTCCCCTACATCACAATATTGCTGGACCAAAGCTGTGTGGGCCAGATTTTATTTGCATTCCCTTTATTCCCAAATACCACGGCTTGAGGTCCTATTCTCCACCTCAGTACAGCATCAATTTCCTGGGACACAATATTTCTGGACAGGACTATTCATGTGATCCCATCCAAACCATTGTGCATGTGTCAGGGAATGAGGCCCAGAGAAGGGAAGGGATTTTCCCAAAGTCACACAGCAAAGTGGTAGTTAAAGTAAGGCAAGAATCCAGACAAAGAAAAATCCCATCAGGCTGGTTAAAAACCTGGGTCCAGGATTCTTCCAGCCCTGGTTCATGTGCAGAGGAAAGCCTTGCCTGACACCCACCTGGGTCCTGCTGATGGCAAAAGTTGGAGAACTTAATAGAGGAACTCTGAGGTGGCCTCAACTCAAAAACTTAGACAACTGATTCTGGATCACAGATGAAATGTTAGGTTTCTACCATTGTCTCTTCCCAGCAACCCTGAGGCACTATCAACTAGTCGATGAAAACTAGGGCTCTATAATCAAACACCTGGCCTTACTTCTTACCAGCTCAGTAGTTTGGGAAAAGATACTTAATCTTCAAGGCTGTCTCTTTCTTCTGTAAAATGGAAAGAGTAACCCTTCTTTTTGCCAAATGTCATGAGAACAAACAAAATACTATAATTAAAAACACCTAAAAAAGAAAAACAGTACATGCAAGTGTTTGATAAACGGAAACAGTTGCCAATAAATCTGAGTTGTGAGTTGCACAGGACTTATTATTTCCACTTTATAGATGAGAAAACTGAGTCCCAAAGGAAGATTAGTGGTTTGCTTAAGGAGGCACAGCTTGCTATCTACAGGAAGCAAAGTGGGGTAAAGGGTGTGCCTACAATTCAGGAGTCCAGGGCTGCTCTTCTCAGCCTCAGAAACTTATTTCGTAAAGAGGAGGTGAGTCCCCACCCTGCTAGTGTCATGGGTCTCTCCTAAAACCTGGGAAAGAGTTCTGCAGAGTTTCCCAGGGATGGGGGAGGACTTGGACTTGTCTGAACTGAAGCTAAGGCCGTTCTCTGACTCCCCATCTTCTGCTCCTTTAGCTTCAACCTGATCAAGAACCTACAGGAGCCCCTTCCCAGTGCCTCCAAGGGAGTGCCCTGAAGTTTGCTGGATCAAGGAGGCTCATGAATCATTGAAAGCCAGTTATGGAAATGTGGCTGGTTTCTCCACAGGCCAGCAATCATGATTACCACCATTATTATCTCTATTGTGCTTGAATAAATACTCTGTGCCAGGCCCTTGATTTACATGATTAGCAGTCTTCACCATCACCCTCTACCATTATCAGATCATCATGTTACACAGGTGAATACTGAATGAAGCTCAGAGAGGTAAGTGACTGGCCAAGAGACACACAGCTAATAAAAGCAAAGCTTGGAGGCAGAATTTCTTGACTTCATTTTCTTTGTCCTACCCTCTGAACTATGCTTATAATGGGTTTCTGGGGGTGGAAGAAGGGTATCTTATTACAGGTGCTGTCATGGGAGAAAAGAGGTAGAACATCACTCAAACATTGTGGAATCCTGACCTATGGGAGAGACTCTTTGCAAAGATGCTATAGCAACTTCTCCCATCCTGTACAGATCCCCTTTGCAGTGTGACTTTGCCATTCCTCTCATGGAGAGGCGGAGCCTATTTTTCCACTTCTTTGAATCTAGGCTGTCCTTGGGCTTGGTTTGACTATTAGAATGCAGTGGAAGTGATATAGTGAAAATTTTGATTTCGGGCCTCAAGAGGCCTTGAGGCTTTCAGGCTCACCTTCATGGAATGTGGTATCACAATGTAAAGTAACCCAGGTTAGCCTCCTTAAACGTGAGAGAGCACACAAAGAGAAATCAGCCATTGACTTGTGAGTGAGGCCATGTGGGATCATCCAGCTCCAAGTAACAATAGCAGAAGAACCATCCCCCACCGCCCCCCCCCCCAGCTAACTCAGTTCAAACAGTTGGCCCACAGTACTGTAAGCTACTTAGTTTTGGTATAAGTATGGTGTATTATTCAGCAATAGACAGATAAAATTAGTGAACTAATTTCTCCTAGCTTTAGTTTCCTTATCTGTAAAGTGGGAATGATGTTCGCGTTGATATTTTATATGGATAAGGGACTGAGATGAAGCCTGTCAATTATGAAGCACTGGGTCTGGCACAGAGGCTGTAGCATCAGCATCAAGGTTTACCATTAGCACAAGTAGCTCAGTTTCTGAGGCAAGTGACATAGGGTAAGCCCTTCGGCAGACAGGGCAGGGTGTATATAGAGGGAAGCCCTGGGACAAGAATGTGAGGTATAACTTAGAGCAAGTCACACTGGTAGAGCAGAGATGGGCAAGTATCTGGCTAGAATTGTCTCTGTTACAGGAAAACTTAGGCTGTCCTGAGTTAGGCTGGAAGCCCAGGGTTTCAAGGGTTTGAACCAAGGCAATGAAACACCAAAATGTCCCTAAGATCAGGGGTTCCCAAGTCCCAGGTCTCAGATGGGTAGCAGTCAGTGGCCTGCTAGGAACCAGGCCTCACAGCAGGAGGTGAGCCAACAAAGCTTCATCTCTATTTGCAGCCGCTCCCCAGCGCTAGCATCACTGCCTCAGCTTCGCCTCAGATCCCTCAGATCTTCAGACTTTAGATTCTCATAGGAGCACTGGTCCCTGGTGCCAAAAAGGTTGGAGACTGTTGTCTAAGATCACGGGAGACTTCAGGTTTTAGAAACTCAGAAACTGAGGAGGTAAGTGTCTCCACAGAGGGTCATTAAAGGTCAGTCCTGAACATGCCCCACCCCTGCTGAGACCTTCTCATGGCTCCCCATTCCCCTAGGGGGATGTCTAGGGCCTGATTAACTGTAGCCTGGGCTGTAATGCACCCCAGCCTTGTCTCCCACCACTCCCCTTCACCTTCACATCCAGCAAATTCATGATTCCTGGGATGAACCACATCTCCTACCTCTGGGACTTGGCATAAGCTATGCCCTCTTTCTTAAATGCTCCTACCCACCCCTCCATAGCTCACCCTGGATAATCCCTAACTGTCTTTTAAAGCTTGGCTAAAACGTCACTTTCTCTGGGGGAATAGCCTTGATTCCCCAAGTGTGGGTTTGTCTCGTTCTTCTCCCAGGCCCCCATAGCATCCTATTCTTCTCTGATTCCCTATCATTGTGACTCTGGAACGGCCTCGGCTAAGGTAACTCCAATACCTAAATCTGTGCCTAGGACAGAGCTGGTTTCATTAAATCCTCTTCCTGTGTAAATAATAAACCAATAAATGAATTAGAGAAAAAGAAAGAAAGAGAGAGAGAGAGAGAGAGAGAGAGAGAGAGAGAGAGAGAAAGAAAGAAAGAAAGAAAGAAAGAAAGAAAGAAAGAAAGAAAGAAAGAAAGAAAGAAAGAAAAATAAAATTAGAGGCTCAGAAAAAAAAAGAGACTTGCAAGGGACCGTCTCAATCTATTAATCTTCTGTCCAAGGAACTCCCTCTGTGCGTAGGAACCCAGTGACAGCCCTGGGTCTGACTACAGGAGCATGCCAAAAGGACTGAAGTACCAGGAAAGACAGTGTGTTGGGTAGAATAACTAGGCGCTATATCAAATCCCAACACAACAGAAGTTTATAATTTTGTCATACAACAGTCAAAAGAGGAAGTTTTTGCTCAGCTCGTGGCTTTCCTCCATATGGTGGAGCAAGGATTTAGGTGTCTTCCACGTTGTGGCTCCATCAACCCCTAGCACGTCAGAGTCCCCTCCTCTGCAGTGGAGAATTCATACCAACTTTGTAAATGCCTGAGCTCCAAAACTGACATGAATCATTTCTGCTATAAGTTAGCCCTATTAGTTAGAAACTACTTATAGGGCTGTACCTGGATACAAGGGAGCCCAGGAAATATAGTCTTCAGTTAGACAACCAACTTCCAGTATCAATTCCACATTTATAAAGAAAGAGTAAGAATTTTTGGTGGACAAGCGAGCTCTCCGGTCACTTATGTTCTCTAAATTTCCAATTCTTCCTCTACGAAACTACAAGCAACATTATTACTTCAGTAGATACTTAGAAATCTTACTTAAATGAGTGAAAGAAAAATGTTTAGGAAGTACCAGATATAGAACAGATACTTGTCAAATATGACCTTCTTCCCCAGCTTTTTTTTTTTTTAACTAGTAGAAATGAGATTAGTCTGAAGGTGTTGGTCATAGAACACTTGTATCTTCTCTTGCCTTAATTAACCTCCTCTGCTCTTCACATCTTCCTCTCTCCCTCTTTCTACCCTTTCCTATTTCCCCTCCCTTTTTTTCTCTTCCCCAACTTTGTGGTATCTTTATATCTCTTGGGACTCCCCACATTTCCCTCATAAGCATCTTCTTTCCATTCAATGACCCAGACTATGAAATGGATTAACTGCCACTCAGAGCCAGCCCCTCCATTAGCAAGAGGAGCAGATGCCAGCTCTCTAGGCATGTCACCAGGTAGCACTCCATCTTTCCCTTTTCAGCTACAAAAGGCAAGCCAGACAGCTCCTGACCTCAATAGAATGAATCCCCACAAAACTTGCCAGAGGAGAGTACCATGCCAGCCCTTCCCAACTTGCCCAGAGGATAGTAACAGGTGATAAATGAATAGAAGTCAAAAACATTCCAACAACTCTGAATTAAGCAGCAGCTTTCTTTCCTGCCTCTCTGATTTTAGCACTGCCAATATGCTAATGAACAGCATACATCTCTCAGCGGGGCAACGATCCATCATTCCTCATTTCCCAAACTTGTTTGGTGGTAAAACTTTCTGTCGAGCATCTCCTGGGTCTGTACGTAATAGAATGCTCTTTAGAAATTGTAGCTTCATAACAAAAATCAAAGAACAGAACATGTTCTATTTGGCTATGTAGGGGCAGTCTAGCTAGGAACTTTAGCCACTAATTTGTCTTTTTCTTAATATGAATTCTCCCTCTTAAGATGGTACTATTATGAGGCTTTGGAGGTGGCCTTTCAGGTTACATTGTGTAACTTAAATATCAGAAAGATTCAAGAATGATGGTGGGGCCGAAACCTGGAAATGGATGTTTTTCATTCACTCATTAAATGTTTACCAAGTTCCTGTGCCAGACATTTCTTTGCACAGAGACTAATCTTTTCTGTTTGTTTCTTTTATTTCTTTGTTTTAACCTCATTTGCTAGCTTATGAATACAGATCATTTAGTTTAGACCAGTGTTTTTCAACTAGGGTGATTCTGCCCCCCAGGGGACATTTAGCAATGTCTGGAGACCTATTTTGTTGTCACAGATGAGGAGGGTGCAATTAGCATCTAGAGATAGCAGGCTGGGATATTGCTAAACATGCTATAATGCACATGACAGCCCCTCACAACAACGAATTATCTAGCCCAAATTGTCAATAGTAGTGAGATTCAGAAACTCTGACTTAGAAAAAAAATCAGTTTTGAAAACTACCACAAGTACATGAGCCTACAAGAGTTAGTTAGGTGACATAAATGGCTAACTGGACATACTCGGCTCTGTCTCAAAGAGGAAACAGCTGCTTAACTCAGCTGATCGTTGCTACTGGGGAACCACGATGCCATGTACCCAGGTGCCCAGCTCTTCCCATTTTTCAAGCCAGAAATTCAAATTTGAATGTGAAAATACTCATCTTTTAAATGCTGGCAACTAATCTGAGTATTTTCGTTTGCTTTGCCAAACAAAATGCATCTGGAAACATGGTGTAGACTGGCCACAAGTTTGCAACCTCCACGAACACTAAGGGTGCCTTCCTAGCACTGAGCTTGCCACTGTTGGGTACGTTAGGCAACACTAGCCCATATCTCCTGGGTTTAGTCTTCAGACTTATTCTATCCTTCCTAGTAAACATTAAGTGACCTCTTAATATGTTCCAGAACCTGCTGAGTGCTTGAGACACATTAATTCCTTGTATCTATACAATGACCCAACGAGATAGGTGTAATATTCTCTTCTATTTAAAAGACAAATATTCAGAGAGGCTATACAACTTTCCCAAGGTGACACAGCAAGCGGCAGCACCAGGATGTGAACTCCAGAGCCTATGTTATTAATTGCTAAGGCAGCTTGCCCTGTGGAAGATGCTGCACCTCCATATCCTGCACAGGAAAACTTTCAAAGGACTTACCTGGCTTATTAGTCACCCCAGGCAAGTAACAGTCTACCACTGTGGTTAGCCTGTATGCCCCAAGTGCTCAGACCTCAATCTCTCCATATGAAGCTTTGGTTCTCAACTGGGGGTTGATTCTGCTCCTGGGGCATATTTTGCAATGTCTGGAGACATTTTTGGTTGTCCTGAATGGGGGGTACTACTGGCATCTAGTGGGTAGAGACTAGAGATGCTGCTAAAAATTGCACAAGACAAATCCCCACAATGAAGAATTATCTAGCCCAAAATGCCAATAATGCTGAGGTTGAGAAACCCCGAATTAAAACTTCTGGCGGGCAACCGTTGAAACTGCAAAACGCCACAAGCAGAATATTCCAGGTGATTCAGTTTATCTAGAATATCATTTTATGTCTCTCCTCAAATCATTCTATTTTTCTTCTCTTGCCCTGAAATTTCATTGTAATCCTATGTCACTGTGCTAAATGCTTACACTGAATAATAATCTCCTAATGCAACTTTTATATGTTAGCAGCAGCAGAACAAATAAAAAATGGAAAAATGAACAGGCAAAAGAAAAATGAACATTAAAATACAAAATAAATCCTTGAAACTTAATCATAATATCCACTACATCAACTGCATGCCTGTAATGTGTGTTCTCTTCTGGATGCCCTAAACCATAATTGTGCCCTGTGCCCGCATCAAACCTTGATTACCATGAACACCATCTCTGCTAAACACACACGTGACTGCGCCAATTTCATAAAATGATTTTAATAGAAAAGTACAAGATATGAACAAAAATAAATAATTATCTCGTTTTTAACTCAGCAAATTGTACACTGCATATAAAGCGGGTCTAAGATGCAGTTTTCCTCATCCTTTTTTTTAGTTTTGAAATACTGAGACAGCATTTTAATGAAAGCTTCTCGATTCAAATGGATACATTTTTGTTTTTTTTAAAAAATCATAAAAAATCATACCAACCTTTAGTCATTCTACACCCATTTTTTTAAAGTTGGCTTACAAAATGATGTTTCACTAAAATATTATCCAATCATCAGATTTAAGTGTAAAGTTTGTTCGAACAGGTAAATTAAATTTCTTTACTGTTTTAATTCTTACATTGCTGAATGTTTCCTGCATTAGAAACTCATTTGATCTTCTTACTTTCAAAACATAGCATCGGTTTTTCACCATTCCATAGAGAGGGGAGACTAAAAAATACTTTTTTTAAAAAAATAAATATTTTAAAAGTACCCTTTACAGTGAGAATGCAGTATTTTAGACTATGCTTTGGCGCATATTTGCATTACATTTGTAAAATACGCTTCAAGTTACAGGTACTGTACTGTTAGAGTTCCTATCTGTCTCTATTTATATTACGGAACACTCAGTCTTTGGGGACTGTTTTTGCTAATGATCTCTTGGAATCAGCCAGTTCCAGTCTATGCTAGAGTGTCATATTTGATAATTCCACTGGCTTAAATAATGTTTTGCAAAACAAATTGAAAATTGGTATTGGCAAAATCACATGAGAAAAGGGTTTGGGTAGGTGACGAAAAAATACAGTCAGGAGGTCAGCAGAAGAGATGAACTGGACTCAAACTTAAAACAGTTTTCTTTTTACTTGGGCCCATGATTACTATTTTGAACATGGCTCTGCTTGCCACTGCCTATATATAAAATTTTTTGTTAATTTTCCTGTATTGGGAAGATCTTGAATGCATTCCAGGATGAAAAGGAAAAAAAATATGCTGACACTCCTAAATCGAGTATATGTTTTTGCAATAAAGAACACTGGTCAATATACAACTGAGGAAAAACTGAAACAGATGTTGAGTCCTAGAACCACAAGCGTTTGAATTTGCCCAGAAATGCTATTTTAAACACTCTATATGTTGGTCTACTGTTTTTTTGTGGAATAATGCATTCTTGGCATCCTTAAAAGGTTTCAATATGTTACAAGGTTATCCGGCAAGAAAAAAAGCAAAGGGCTAGCGCATCGATCTGCACAGCGCTGGCCAGACTTCAGTGTACACTTTCAGAAAGCACGAGAACTCATATTAATTGCACTTAACACAACGAACTTTTAGTTTCCAATGAGTTTTCATTCTCTGCAGATCGAGGCTTGCTTTTCACGAAATTATTTTCAAAGGAGTTTAGAGACAGTCCACGGTAACTTCAAAAAGAGAGGTACAATAGTTGCAGTGGTAAACACAAATACACTTTTTTTTGGACTAAAATTCTGGTCAAGGATAAAAGCATATGCCTTTTCAGTCTTTCTCTGAGATGTTACAACAGCAACACGCTCTAAAACAATTAAGTTACATGCATAATGCTAAAAGAATGTGAGCAATCCTATAACCAGCTTTAAGCCATCTGCTTGATTTCTTTTTTTGAGGAACATATATAGGAAAAGAGAATTCCCCTTTTGTTCCCTTACATATAGAAATCTTTTGAAGCTTCCAAATAGTTTGGTTTTGTTAAAATTCCCCGCTCTTCTGTTATTCTGACATGTAGTCACCCTAAACTCTCCCTCACGGTTTCTCAAAAAATCTCCACATGAATTATCTGAACGACAACTGAAACCACTTACGAATATACAAGTAACATTTTATTTTATATTCTATCTTCCATTTGGCATAAGCCTTTCGATGTTTGTTTTTTAAACCAGTGAAATATACAAATCACGCAAGACAGAAATATGTACATTAAAAGTACAGGATAAAGGCCATAGAAGATATACATAATATCTGAATGACGAGTAGAATATTTTACATTAAATAGTTTCTTTTAAAAACTAGGATTGTTAAACTCAACTCTCTTCATAAACATGAATCACTAAAAAGAAACAAAATCTGGTTTAGCAAATAAAAAATTACTTCATGGTTTTTGTATAATAAAAACCAAAAAAGTGACATTTTAAACTAATTAGTGCTTTTTAATTTCAAGATCTTTTGCTTGCAATTCACTGCAACTGAGGGGAAGTGAATATCGTTGTGCAATAAATTAAGAGCCACAGATGGCTGAGGTGATACGAAGGCCACCAAGTCTAGGAGGGTTGCACGAGATGTGTATCTTTCCAAACTTTTAAAACAACATAAGTCCGAGATAAGAATACGTTTGATGGAACTTTTTGGAAAGAGGTGTCCTTGTTTTAAAAAATTTAAAAACTAGCTATGTATGTCATGAGCCGGATTTTCCTTAGGGACTCAAATAGGTACTACTAGATCGAACAGGAACAGTGTTCACTCTGCAAAACGAAGTAAGTGCAACGCTGACCGTGTTTCTGAGTTTCAAATCTCTCTCTTCATTTCCACATCTATGCCGAACAAGTAATGCCCTCTCGAGAAAAGTGAACAGAAATAGAGGTTGGAGAAAGAGGGGGAGCGGCAGGGAAGACAAAAGAAATCTTCAAGCCAACATGCGTTATCAGTGAGGAAGACCTTCCTCAAAAACAAGGCTGCTTCATGATGCTCAAGGTGGAATCGTAACAGGGCCACGGCCCAAGCTCTACTTGAAACCTTCTGGAAAAATCCCAGTTGGATTGCAATGAAGGACAACAATACTCTTGACCAAGAAATAACCCCAGAGTAAAGCGTAAATCTAAATCACTGGCTGCACTGAGATATAATTATATTTATATTTATATATATGTATATATATATATATGTTATGTACAAAAGACTTTGAGATATCAGGCACCATTAAACCACATTTCCCCCCCTTATAAATGTAACTGTTCAAGTACACTAGGAACAGTTTCAGGGTACACCTGCAGTATAATAGGAAAAGCTTGAGTGGAGAGTCTAAACACAGGATCATAACAGTGAAATGCTGTAACACCTCTGTGAACTCCATTAGCCAAGTAACATCATTAAAAGAATAAAAGTTTTAGGGGGGAAAAAAATCCCTAAGTAGTGAACTGTTTTCCAAGTGGCGCTCCTAATGGTTCATTTCCTGTCCTGCAATCAAAGGGGACCCAGTGGAGCAGCCTTACCTCCTCCTCCCCACTCAGCAAGGAGGAATCAGACAGGGCTTGGGGTCAAGTGGGAGGGTGGATTTCACTTTTTCCCCTCAAACAGGTTTTCCGCTCTGGTGCAGTACTGAACTGCATGCAATTACCTTGTTGTTTGGGCTGAGGATCTGTGAATGGAATTCATGTATTATTTTTATTATTATCATTTATTAACAAGTATTCCTAAGAAAATTACAGTATATTTTCCTTTATATTCAAGCCAACCTCCCCTGCCCCTCTCCAAACAAAAAGTCTATTACCCAGAATCATTTGGGGATCCTTTTCCAATTTAATAACCTAATTTCTATAACAGCTTCAAATCACTGTCTATTAATATAGAAGTTTTTAAGTTTTATAATTTCTGGGGCTTTCCTCCCTGCTCCCCAAGTTTCAGTAGCTTTTAGAATAGGACCATCTGCACATGGAATGTTGGAGAAGTATGAGATACATGATATACCTTCTTTTTTCTTTGAGGGATATGAAAGTCCCACTTTTACATTTTAAATTACCATTCTGAAAATGTTTCAGGCTGGCAGCCTCTGGGAAGGGGTGGGGGGTGGGGGGTTCTCATTTTCTTGTTTCTCACGATCTTTCGCCAGAGCATTTACAATTCATTCTGGTCACAGAGGCTGAATCGTGCATAGATTTGGAGCACTGGGTGCTACCTGTCTCATATGACCCCATAGCTGAGAAAAAGAAAACATATTTCCCTTACCTTCTGGATGTGCACACAAGTTAGAGTATGTGTTATTTCCCCCTCATCTTATACCATCAAAAGAAGTCTTGTCTTACCTTTTCAAAGACCCACAAATAAATATTTTTCTTGGTTCCCGCCCCCCCCATTTTTGCCAAATAATAATTATAATATTAATAATAAACCACAGAGTTCTTAGATGGGATCAGAAAAAAATGGTTCCGGTTGCAATTCTTGAGGGAAAATAAAACAATATTTAAACAAACAAACAAACAAACAGAATCATTGTACTTTCTATAAATAAGTGGGTCCTGGGAATGGGGCTGAGTGGCAGGTGGGCAGCAGGCGCCCACTACTTGCACACAAACTGGTCCACAATCTCCGTGCACTTCTTGCACTTGACGTAGCAACACCAGTGGAACTTGCAATGGCAGCGCTCTGTCTGCACGGTCTTGAACTGGTCATAGCCGCGGCCACAGCACATGAGCTCGCAGCCGTCCATGCCCTCGGACGTCTTGTTGCATAGGCGGCCTTGTGTGCCCAGTGAGCCCGTGCTCTCATTGCGCACGCAGTAGTCAGGGCTGGGGTCGATGTAGACCAGGTCCTGTGTGGTGGGCGAGTTGAAGCGGCTGTTGACCTGCACCAGCTTGCCCCTGCCATTGAGGCGCATGGCCGCAGCGCTGTCATACTTCTCCTTCAGGGCGTCGCCCACCTTGCGGAAGTCTGCCAGCTGTAGCCAGCACGTCTTGAGGCTACATGAGCCGGACACCCCGTGGCACTTGCAGGCCACATCAGCCAGGTTGTAAACCGTCTGTGGGGAGATGGGGGCAGTCAGTGTACAAACACAAGGAGGAGCCCAGACCCAGGTGGGGTTGTGTTGACAGAGCCCCCCTCCACCTTCTAGATGGAGCCATGTTCACCAGCTAAACTAGGGGTGGGCTATTTCCTCTTCATTCTCCACTAACAGAAGTCTGTGTTGCTTTCTTTTAAAAGTCTACAAAATAAATATGTTCTCAGCCCCTCATTATTACACATCATCATCATAAACAACCACAAGTTTTTAATAGGAACGGGAAAAAAAAACATTCCAATTACCTCTGTTTTGCAGGGAAACAATATTAGCACCAACTAATACATCTCGAACACGCATCCCAGAGATTATGCACATCACCTGGATGAGTCCCTATAACCAACCTATGAGGGAAGTGCTAGTCTCATCCCCATTTCACAGAGAAGGAAAGTGAGGCCCAGAGAGGTAAGTTACTTACCAAATACTGGGAAGGAGGGATGCCAGAATTTGAACCCAGGCAGTTTGTCCAAGCTCAGTGATTTACCCAAAGCCACCCAGCTGGTAAGTGGTAAGGTGGGGAGGGGGTTCAGCCTAGGTAGGATCAGAGCTCAAATCTTTACTCACTATTACTATTACTATGATTGCTATGTGTCAGGCTCTATCATAAAAGCCTTTACACACTTTATCTCATTTCATCCTCTCACCAAAGTAATAACACGAGCTGGATTAGATGATGGCACAGGGACACAGAAAGGATAAGTGGCCTGCACAGGTCACACAGCTAGAATGTGGGAGAACTGGGCCTGGATCTCAGGTGTACTCTCCGTCCTGTTTCCCAAATAATCCTTGCTCCCTATCCTCATTGTCTAGGCTAAGAGTGCCCACCCTGGTTATGTCCTGACTCTGCCCCCGAATACAGACAGCTGGCTTCACCTCTCTGGGCCTCTGATTTCCATCTGTGAAGGGCACTGTGATGGCACCATTCTCACAGCACTGCTATGGGAAAAAATTAGGGGATGCATGGGAAGTATGTAGCATTCGGGATGCAATCAGTAAACCTGGTCTTTTTCCAGGGTGATAAATGCATGGCGTCTGGGTGCTGGTCCTGGGCCCTTGCATAGTTGCCTTGGCCTCCAGGAGCAGCGCCCATGGGTCTGGCCTCACAGCACTGTGCCCAGCAGTCTGGAAGGTAGTGACTGCCTATTTATAGTTCTGATGGCCCACAGTTCCTGAACCAGTTACCCTCCAGAGTAGGTCTCAGAAGGCCTGTCAGGAACCCGGAGGCTGACTGAGTTAGAAGGCTGCTTCCACACAGATCAGTTACCTTCTTCCTCCGAGGATTCAGAAGGGACTTTCTTACAAAGAGGGCCAAAGTATATTCCCTTGGCATAAAGAGTTTCAGGCAAGCAGCTAGTCTGAGGAAGGGTTTTGCAAACATATTTAACCTTTACCCCCTTTGAGGAAAATAAAAAGCTAATGTCCTGAGGAGATTCTACTATGATTTCTTGGCACAGTGTCCAACTTCCCTTCCCCACCCCCACTATCCTGGAGAAAAACTGTCTTCTATGTAACCTCATCCGCCAGGATCCAAGCTCAGCTCACTGTTCGAATTATAAAACTTATGGGGGGGGGGAATTTCAATATTTAAAAAAAATGCAGATGTTAAATGAAATTATAATATTAAAGGTGCTCTTCCAAGTCTCCAAAATCCCCTTTCCTCACTTGGAAATCCCTTGACCCTCTCTCCTTGGTTGCTAATCCCCTGATGATTTCTTTACTTGAGAGAAGTCTAAGAAATCCTTAAAGACAGAGGAAAGCACCAAATATGGGCACAACGGGGCCTATAGGAGTCAGCCACATCTCTGACCTGGAGGCATGTCTGGTTTGAGGCACTGGGCACACTGTATGCAGAGAGTAAAGGGATGTGTCCCTGATGAGGAAGCAAGGCCTTCTGGGATCCCAGAGAGAGCGAAGCTAACATGCCCATTGCATGGCCCTGGGTCAGCCACAGTGAGGAGAGTCCACCCGCACTGCAGGTGCCATAGCAGGAGGAGGCCTGAGAACTGAGAGCCTGCACTCCCTCTGGAGCAATTATCTGACTCCTCAGGGCAGCACAGGCAAAATACTGCAGATCTCAGTCCTTCCGCAACACCACCAAATGTTTAACATCAAATTTGAGAAGATAAGTTAGCTGGAATTATCTAGATAATCTTTGACTTCTCTATGTCTTTTACTTCATAATGTTTAGTAATTATCATTTATCAAGCACTGTCCTACTGGCAGAAACTAAACCAGGACCTTCGATTGAACCACATGAAATTGTTATTTTGTAGGTCAGAAATAGTATTGGTGATTTTGTATGGCTTAACCTATTGTGTGATCCTTGTTAGTCCTCTCGATAACCTCAAGAGGTAGTTAATGCCATGGCCATTTAACAGATACGGAAATGTGAAAACTGAGGCTCAGAAACAGAAAGGGACATAACTGGATTTTAACCTAGATTTCTCTAATTTCAAAACCTATAGCCCTTCATCCCTAAACTGTGATATATTGCATGAGATTAATTTTTAAAAGTGTCTAGCTGGTACCTCACTTCATTAAATTTCTTCCACGACCATGAAGTGGTTCTCTAGGCCTCAGTTTCCCTATCTTTAAAATGAGGGTGTGCAGCCAGAAAGTTCTAAGGCTCTTTCCAGTCCTGGATATTTTACTTGGTGATTATCTTCCCTTTTCCTCACCCCAAAATACAGAAGAGTGAGATCTCTGACCAGAAAGTTCCTGGCACTTACCTTGGGTTCTGTGAAAAAATAATGGCCCTGGTTTTCATTGCTGCCAAAGTTAAGAAAAGTTTTCACCCCTTCATTTTAGAGCAGCCATAAAGTGCCATGTGCTTAACCACAGGAGGGGAAAGAGGGTCTTTTGAACTAGTATTGAGCAGCATTTCATAGCCCCACCAGGGGACAGGAAGAGCAGAATGGGGACACTCAGGAGGGCTTAAACAAGGTCCTCTCTGGGAATGTGTGAGGGGCTCTCTCATCTCTCCAGAGCCACCCACAATTGGCATGATGGTCAGACTTCCAAAAATGCTGTAGTTTTCCTAGAAAAAGCTCTTAAAAAAAAAAAAAAAAAAAAAGCCCTTGGTCTATCAGGCCTGCTATCTAGTGCCATAAGACATAAGAAAGAGAAAGGACGGAGGGGGGAAAGATAAGTCCTGGAAGCTAGGGAGAGGGGCTTTCTCATCTGGGCACCATTGGAATAAATAACTCCCTCTCCCAAATTTAAGTCTAACAACAAAATAGTCCAGGAACGAGAGCAAACATTAATATTTTTACTTCTAGACTGGGCTAGCTAATTGCGCTGGGGACTAATTAAAAAGGCATAGAAAGATCTTTCTTGGGCAACTGCAGGACCTCCTTGGCTGGAGGGGGCCAAGGCAGGATGATTCGCCCCTAGGAAGTCTTTCAGGGGTGTGTGACCCTCTCCCTAAAGGCTGTGTCCTATGTTGTGGAGGTGGGGGGAGGAAATAAAAGAGAGAGAGACAGACAGACAGACAGACAGGAAGAGTAGGAAAGAGACCTGAAAAGATAGAAAGGGGGGTGAAGACAGAAAGAGAGGGAGACCGAGATGGCGCAGAGAGATACAGAGAGAAAAGGAGAAAGGAAACTATAGAGGGTAGGGGTGGCAGAGGGAGGGGTAAAGAGACAGGAAGAGGCCCAGCGTGGTTAAGAGAACGAGAGCCGGGGATGGGGACACGACTGGGGCACTCACCCTGCGGCCAGCCTCGTTGTTGTGCAGGTTCATGAGGATGCGCGCGCTCTCGTATGAGCCCTTGGCGTGGATGCGCTCTCGCTCGCGCGCGTCCACGAACTCCTTCGCGAAGCGGTAGCCGTAGTCGATGTTGTCGCCGCAGCCGCCCCACAGCCAGTCCCGCGGCAGGTCCTTGGGGCGCGCGGCGCGGCTGCAGCCGCAGGTGGACAGCTCGCCCTCGCGGCACGCGCGGCTCATGGCGTTGACCACCCCCGCGGCGCTCACCGCGTACGTGAAGGCCGTCTCGCGGCTGCCTGCGGGCGAGGACGCAGGTCACCGGGGCCCGCTGCGGAGGGGACAGGAAGAGCCCCCGACACACAGCAGGCCCAGCAGCCCCTGGCCCTGTGAGGGGTGCGGGTGGAGGTGAGGACAGAGGAAAGCCTGCTTGCACACGTGCTGTCCCGGGCGGGCCTGGGAAACATCCCTAACTTAAATCCAGGCCCTGTGCCCACCTGAAAGGGAAGCCAAGAGACATCCCGAAACCTACAGAAGCAACAAATGACAAAGGAGTAGCACATCCCTGATATCTCAGAGAGAGCCTAAGGCAGAATCCTAGGCAGTGCTGGAGTGATTTTCTCTATAACCCTTTTGCAGATATTGGAAACATTTCCAAAAATGCACAAGAAAGAAGTCACTGAGGAAAAACTCAGAATTTGGGTCAACTTCCTTACAATTATTTTAACGTTTGAATTATTTTCATTTTGAGTTACATATAAGGCAGAGGGAACATAGAATTTGCTAGGCTTAGAGCCTCAGAAAGTCTGAGTTCCCAATGGAACCTAGACACTACAGCAGCCACACTTGCGCGGAACTAGTTCTAGCCTAGCTTTGCCCTCCTCTGCAATGTAACCACCACCACCACCAGCCCCCAGCTCCATCATGCGTAATGAAGTCTGTCTCAGGACAAGACTCTTGACTTTCCCAGTGGACATTTCTAAACCTTCCTAGAGAGCTGTAAATGAAATTTGCCTCTTCTTAAATCCCAAGCTGACTGGACCGATAGTTCTTATTCAAGAGGATGAGTGTCTACCTTTAAAACAGCCTTCTGGTTCTGGGATAAATAACTCCCTCTCCCAAAATAAAAGCCTTTCTAATATCACTTCTGCAACTCCCTGACAGCCTGTTCCTCGAAGTATTAGAATAATAGCAAGTAGGGGAAAAGCACAATCTAAAGGGAAAAGAAAAAAACCAAAAACAAAGCTTCTTCCTTCCCCAAACTTGTAAAGAATATACAAACCTATGGGAACAAAGTTTTCTCCTCCCCTAAACTTGTAAAGACTATATCTCCTTGTAAAACAGTTATATCGGGGAGCTGTATTTGTAAGGAGAAAATGGAGGTGATCACAGACCACCTTAATCTCCACTTGTATTTGAAGACTTTTCTACATGTAACAAGAAGCCACTTAATATAAATGTTGTACGAGGAAAGAGAAAGGGTTAACACCAGGCCAGCTGAAGCTGGGCCTAGGGGTGGGATGAGGAGGGCCTCACTTTCCTCAACTATAAAATAAGGGTACTGAACTAGATGCCTAGGAAAAACAGGCCCCTTCTGGCACTAAAATCCCTGTACCAGAATCAGTTTCTCCTACACTTAAAGAACTTGCTAGCAATTTTTTTGTGGGGTGGGGGAGAGGGGAAGACATAAGAATGGCTGACAACCAGACTCAGCCCTAGCCAGGCCCACTCTCTGCAGGAGGATGGCTATGCCAATTCAAGGATCCAGCAGGCCGTCCTTTTTTTGGACTTCCGCTCCACACTTCAGTCCACAGCCATCTGTAATCCCCATTCTAGGAATGGCGATGTTTCCAATTTACCATAGACCTTCCCTCCCACATTTTAAAAATTGAATAACTTAAGGTGTGAGCTGGTGGTTGGCAGGAGAATCCAGAAAGCTCCTGTGGGGTGTGACATCTATCTAGTTCAAATTAGAGATGAACAGAATATGGGGGGGAATAGAGAGAAATGAGGAGGGCAGACAGATTCTAGGGAGTTATTTGGGGATTAACACTGATAATACAGAAAACACTGTGGCCTTGGATGGAAGACTTGTAGAATAAAGAGGTAGCTAGAGGAAGAGGAGATAAACAATCCTCTGGAGATAGAGGAAAATAAGACACTGTCCTATGAGTATACAGAGCATAAAAGAGCTTTTATACAAAACACAACAATACTGCTTGTTTCATAAGTCTATCCTAAGCATTTCCTTTTTGCCCCAGAATACAAACCTGGTAGAAGTCTCTAAACTAATTGGTCACTACAGGGAAAACATCAGTATGAAAAGCACTCTTTGGCTAATAGCCTGTGTGACAGTCATCCTGGATGGAATACTGCTGGTTCAGTTAGGTTTTCCTCCCTGTGAATCTACATCCTCTCTGATCCTCACACTCCTTAAAAATGGCGCCTTTCTGACATATCTTTTCACAGCATGGAAACAAAGAAGAGACAGAGACAAAAGCTGGAATAAAGGGTAGCATGATGAAAAATGAGAAAGTTTCCAAAATGAAGAGTGGGCCCTTCATGAGGCGATTGTGTACAGTGCCTCCAAGGCAATTGGTACCCTAGAAAAATGAGTTGAGGAGGGGTTGGAAGTGGCAGCCCTGAGTTTCTCAGACACTGGCCCCATCACAGGGTCAGATTCTCACGGACAAGAATTGCTCTCCATGTCCCTGGTGTTCTGAGCGCTTTGGAGTACACACACACACACACACACACACACACACACACACACTACCTTTCAGCCTCAAAGGTATTCTAAATGTTCCCTTAGCTCTTCAAACATACCCTTAAATAGAAAAGTGAAAGCTAAGTAACTTTCCCACTATTGGGGTTGGGTTCATGTTCTTCTTCCACAAAAAGCTGTTCTGGTTTTTCTTCACTTAAACTCTTTTTTAAATAAATAAAAAAGACAAGGCCCTGTCAGTGTTCCTCCACAAGCCACCCAGCAGCAGCTCTCTACCCTGAGACCCCAAGCACCTGGGGAACTTTTGGCAAGAGATGCAGCAAGTGCTCTCACCTTCCCAGGACAGCAGCTGACTTGATAGAATCTAGAAGGGCTGGCTCCCTCAAAGGCTGTCAGGAGGTTCTACTCTCACCCACTTCCCATCAACCCAGACCGCATAGTACCACACAGCTGAGGACAAGAGAGGATACTGGCAAGGGACAATTAAACATAGGCCTTTGTACCAAGGGTTCTGCTTGTTCCCTAAGGAAGTAGGCTCTTTGAATCTTGGACCACATTTTAAATAAATCTCCAGCATAACTCAAATCCACTTAGCAAATGATAGCTTATTCTGAACGTTTTGGGCCAAAACAGGCTACATATAAAGACAAGAAGAGGATCTTAAATCAAAGCTGTGTTCCAGTGACTACACAGAAAAAGAGTTTCAATTGCTGTTTTCCTTTCTGGTTACCATCAGAGGTGTAGGATTTTTGCTCACTCCTATACTTGTGAAAAAGTAGCCCCATAATGTGAAAGGAAGGCAGTTTAGGGGAGACACATAAAGCAAACGTGAGGGGGTAAAGCTGACAACCTACTATTCTGATATAACTAAAAAAAAAGGTTTTCTCTCACTCACAGTATCAAAATGCAGGGGAATTAAATCCTCACCACACCCCCAGTTAACTACATAAGGCAGCCTATATTCAGGGAAAACTCCTGAAGCTTAACTCCTAGATTCCGATCCCAGTATATATACATTAGCACATTTTAATCATTAACAGGAAGGACAAAGCCCTATGAAACTTTGCAGGCTGAGGCTGCAGACCATTTTCCCATTCAATTAGAAGAACGGCTTCCAGTCCTGTATTATTTTAGTTTATGAAGCCGCTTGGCTCAAACATCCACTGACAACTCTTTTTTGTTCTCAATGAATACACTTTTCAGGGTTTTTTAAAAAGCATTTTATCCATCCGTGACGGATATTAAGCTAACTTTTTTTCTTCAGTCAGTATAAACAGTTAATTGCTTTGATAAATTGCTTCTTATTTTAGGAGTCACTGCAGTCATATTAATTATAAGGGCTTGTTTGCATAAAAGTAAAGAGACCTAAAATTTCACACTAGAAAACACACAGGACCACATCTTTCAGATAGTATCCTATGCTATTAAACCAAACCAGAGACAAACTGAGTTTTCAAATTCTTTGCCTTTAGCCCAGTTTTAATGCCATCTTCTCCCTGAATGGAACAACAAGTTCGACAACACATTTAAAATAAAAAATTGGTCTATAGTGATACATACAAAGGTTTTTTTTTTTTTTTTTTTAAGTTTCTAGGTTTAGGTCTGAAGCATGTGCTTTTATATCAATTGCCAAAATCGCAAATGTAAATTGGATCACTTCTAATTAAAATTCTTTCCGGGACTAAAAATAAAGCTCTTAACGTATATATCTTTATAACCCCAGGGATTATCTATATTAGGAAAATTAGAACCTTATCCACTTCCAACCTATCTAGCATTCTGAAAGAGGACAATTTTTAGTTTGCTTCTTGGGACATTTGAATTATGGGTTAAGTTGGGAACCTTCTTACAGTTAAAAGAGTTCTGAAGTTTAAAAGAACATAAATGACTCAGCTTTCCTCATCTACTTTTGAAAAACCAAAATAAGTGTGCTGCTTCTATTTTAAACCAAATGTCTCTTAGAAAAATTAAGTGCTCAGAAAAATGAAGGTGACTTTGATGCTCCCCTCCTGGTTTGGTTAAAGAAGTCCAAAACAACGTATAATCAGTGTGGGAACAGGAATTAACACCGGTAGCAATAGTGACGAAAATTCCCAAGCAATTACCCTGCTAGAAGATTCCCTCCTTGTCAAGCTGGTTAGTAAATACTAAGGACTTTTTCTAGGAAAAAAAGTTTATATATATATATATTTAAAAATATCTTAAACAGTTTCCTACCTATCTGCATAACCCTGCCAAAAACGGAGGTGTTATCTACGGTGCTGCAGTTCCATCTCCGATGTCGGAATTGATACTGGCATTCTTTGATGCCTGTCTTCGCGCCTTCTCCAATGTACTGCATGTGGTCCTGGTACAAGTGGCATAATTTCTTCTGTCCTTGAGAAAGTCCCGCCAGTTGGCTGCAGAGAGGCTGTGCTCCTATGATATATACTTCTGACATCTGAACAGGGTTATTCATACCTAGCGACCTGAAAAGGGGGGGAGATGTGCATTCAAGATTTACGTGAACCCTCGAGGTAGGCCCCCTGAAAGCATGTCAGCAAGACATAGTTTCAAGCACACAGATGCTTTTTCTCTGCTGCTTGTCCTCATGACAAAGTATGAGAAGGGCTTCATAAAACTCCTCTGTTTAACTCTACTCAGAAAACGGAGGTATTGTGTAGTCCCCATTCCACCATCTGGCTCCTCAGAGTTTTTATTCCCTTCCTTGCCCCCACTGCCATATACCTAAACCAATATTTCCGAAATCCACTCAGAAAAGAGGGAAACAGCGGTTTTGGGGACAAGCCTCTGACCTTAAGAGAAAGTGACTCATTTTGTCCCACAAATTGGGCTGATCTGCCTTAAAAATGTTTGAATGCCGAAAGTAGACACAATTCGACATGGTAGGAGATAGGAGTTCCCTTTGACTGATGGAAGAACAGTGGGACAAGTATATAGACTAAAGAAAATTCTCCATACTCTGAACATTTTAAAAGGGCTCCTTATGTGATTGTGAAAGACGTAAGACAGGGTATCCAGTGACCAGAAGTCATGTTTGACAATCAGAAAAACACTTTTCATTTACAGGGAAAAAATATCCAGAATGCCGTCAAAATAATCCTCTGGATATACTGCAGCCCATCTACAAGGCCCCTACCAGAAAGAAATCCTCGTTTAGGGACATTTGACTACTTCAAGTTCACTTTTTTTTTTTAATCTATTTTCGAGCCCAAATATTTCTCCACTTGGAGTTGAGCTGTGTTCCTAGAATTCTGTCTATATCAGACCCTGAAGGTTAATAACCTCAAGTGACAGAAAGATAAAAAGCTGAAACTCACTTTTACTACCTAGAGGTGGCAGAAAGTAAATTTTATAGATAGGCTTACAATTATTAGAGAAGTGAATTTTGGTTCCCTTGTATTATATGATGTACTACAAGCATACATCTGAACAAGGGCCTCATAGAAAAAGGTCTAGATTTATAGGTTCTGATTCTCTATGGAGCTAAAGATAAGCTTTACAATGTTAGCAAATTCAAAGGAAATTCTGATTTAAAGATATATATAAATAAAATGTTATGTGTGTTAGATAAATGCACCAAAACTCAAAATTCAGTTTTAAATATTCCAGCATCATACAAATGAATCTTTCTAAAAATAAAGTCAAATATGTACATAGAATGAACTTACCACCAAGAATTGGCTTCTATTACAACCTGGGCGAAGGAGAAAAATATGGCCAAAGCCATTAGGAAGAACTTGGAAGACATTGCACTTCCAGCCGTCCCCAAAGCAACTCCTGGGCTTAATATTCCAATCGACTTCTGGAGAGGGAAGAAAGGAGCAGATGTTTATTGCCTCTCAGATAATTTTCAAGCATACAAGTTTAAACAACGGAAGCATCCGGGTCTCTGAAGTTTACTGTTGATTGACTGCGCTTCTCCTCCGTGAGTTTTTTGATGGCAAGATATAGGCAGTTTCTTTTTCCAAATTAATCCACCCACGCAACCTCACCAGGAAATCTGATTTCGCTGGGATCCTGTGCGCGGGGCACGCCAGCGATTACAAACATGTCTCAATGCTGTTGAGTAAAAGCCCCGGTGCCAGGCGCTGCCTCCTTCCTGCTTGCTCGCGTCCCGCACCCCCTCGCTCCCCTCTAGTTCGCGCTGTGCTGGGTCCCTCCACTGGAATTCACTTAGGAACCCGCCGCCACCCTCGTCCTTTCCCCGACCTGGGCCGAGCAACAAGTGGAGCCGGAATTAATTCCATGGGCAAGAGGAGCGCGAAGGCGAGCGGAGCGCGCGCCGCGGGCGGCTGTGGAGGAGGCGGGGTGGCCGGCGCGGGGGTGGTGGGTGGGGGCAGGACGCGGGAGGGAAGGGCAAGGGGTGGGGGGGGGGGGCGAGGCCCGGGGGAGCAGCGCGCGCGAAAGTGCCCAGCTGGGAAATGCAGCTCTGAATTAACATCGTATGTTTCATAATCAGTTTGCGGGCTGCTTTGGGAGAAGCCACTTCCAGAGGGGGAAGGGCAGCTGGGATTCCTTAGAACGCTCTTCAGCCAGATGGGAGTGGGGAGAAGGAGACGGAGGAACAGGAGTCAATGAGGAGAGAGATCTGCTCTTCCAACCAAGGAATCCAGAAAACAGCGCGCTCCCCTGCCTGCGGCCTCCTCCTCGGACTTAGTGTACCCAAAGAAGGGATGGCACCCCAGAGGAAAGAAAGGGGCTGGGTCCCGCTGTGCTCGGAGAGGCTCCCTTCCCAGGTCTCCCACAATCCTTCTCCCAATTCTGCTTTTTCATTATCCCTCCCGCCCCTCCCGTCCCCACTCCTGGCAGCTGCCACGGAGAGAGGGGAAAGGAAGCCAAGGGGGACTCCGGTTTCCTTTGGCCCTGGTCTGGAGTGGTCGGCCACTTCTCCATCGTAGCACTGTGAGCCTGGCCTTGTAACACTGCCACCCCACCCTCCAGCCCAATTCAGACTCGGTTCGGTCAGTCCCGAACGGTGAGGGTGCAGGGCGAGGCCAGAGCTGGTAAGAGTCAGCCCTGATGGGGCCAGAGATGCGCTGGCTCCCGCGCCGCGGCTGAGATCCCTGGATTCCAGGGCGTGGAGGGCCGGGCGGCAAAGATTTCCGTCGTCAAGAATTTCGGGGCAGGGGCGGCCTTGGAAACTTCAACAGCCGATCCTCCCCACTGGTGACTTCTCCACCTGTAGGCGGCGGCGGAGCAAGGCGGTGGAGGGTGCGGGTGGGAGGAGCGGGTTTCCAAAATCCCCTTTTACATTTCTGATAAGTGTAACCCGGCCGCGCTGCGCCTCCCGCAGCTCCCGAGGGAACTCGTTCCTTGGGAAAGGAAAGGTGAGCCTCTTCCAGACGGCTGAAGGGCCTGGCCTGGAGCCTGCGCCGTAAAAGGGACTGATGGGACCTAGGCAGCCGTGGAAACGCGCAGGGGCTCAAGAGCTTGCCATGACTTTTCCCTGCCAGGCGCCCCTTTGGCCCGGACACCTCGGGACTCCTAGAGGAAACGCTTATGTGGTCCCCAGTGCCCGCTAACTAGGGCTCCACGCCCGTAGCTCGCTCGTCTCCAAAATGCCACAAAGCTGGGGGTGCATCCCAGAGAAAAGAAACCTGAGGTTTCCCCAGCCTAGGAGGGAGAAGTCGTGGTCTCCCTCCCCACCCCCGCCCGAAGTGTCAAGTTTCCTCCGGGGGAGGGGTGGGCTGCGAGGTCTGCCTTCGCGCGCGGCCCTTGCGGCAAAGTCGACTCTCCCTATAGGCGGCCAAGGCCGCGCGCGCACATACTCATGCACACTCACACGAGTGCACACTCACACGAGTGCACAGTTACACACACTCCGATGTGCTTCCGAGACCACGGGCGCGTATTGCTGCTGGCCGCGTGCTCTTTTCCGAGCTTCCTGACGGGCGGGGCACGCGGGGCGGGGCGCGGGCAGCGAAGAAATTGATAACAGATTCGGTGGATTACAGCAGATCTCTTTGTTAGAGGCAAAGCCACACAAACCGAACCCACACAAACCGAACCCACTCTCGGCCCGACGACCCCGGGAAAAGTACACCCGATCTCAGAGCTGGGGCCAACTGGGAATGGGCCACTAGGTCTCCGCGACTCGGGTCTCTCCAGCCTGGCGGTTGGCGGGAGGTGTCCCCAAAGGGATCCGCAAGAGAGCCCCGCGAGTCACGTTTCCACTTAACCCCGTGCTCTTGCCCGGAAACACCTTGGCCCTCTTCCCGCTCTAAAACCTGCGCAACCAAGAAAAGGCCCCACAAGTTTCAAATATTGAAGGAACCCACAGAGAATTCATTAATAAATACACCAACTCTGTGGGGTAAACATCTCTGCCTTGTTTACCAAGAGATCTGACCCGAAAGACTTTACGAAATGAGACTTCTCCGGAGACTGTCATACCAAGGGTAAAACAAGAGTTCTAGGCAGAAGCTAGGTTTACCAAAGAACGGACTAAACGTTTTCGAACACTTTCGGGGCCTGAGGAAGACGACTTTATAAGGATCCTCGGAATGTGTTCCCTGTGTGAGATGATGAAGAGGATGTATTTGAGAGGTTCAAGCGCAGGGGAGGGTTAAGGTAGGGAGGGGTAGGGCGTCCGTGCGCCCCGGTTTCCAGCCCAGAGCAGCTCAAAGCAGTGACTGCTTATTGTGTCTCTCCTCCAAAGCCTTCGCATTGGATTAAAGGTGTTCCTAACTCCCCCTTTTTATCAACTGGGGTGTGGATTGTGAGTAATGAGGGGTGAGAGAAAGGAAACCGTCACGCTGGTTAGAGCGTGTTTGCAGGCGGCAGAAAGCATCGGAACTCGCGAGCAATCGCGCGCACACCCAAGTCCTTCGCCCGCCGCCCTTAAAGAGAAATTCTACAAAGGCAAGGATAAGATCCTTGACCCTCCGCCACCGGCGCTACCTCATTCGGTTTGGGCACCTCCTTCCACCAGGCTCTTTGTGTGCAGCCGCTCTAGCCGCCCCCCCCCCCCAAGTCTGGGAATGGAAATGATGAGGGATGCCAACTAGAAGGAATAAGTGAGTTAGACCTGGGTTCGCGGTGGCGAAAAGGGTAGGAAACTCCAAGATTCGCAGCTCTCGGTATGAAATAAACGTTGTTTTTCCCACTGTGATTCCTTAACAAAGCAAGGAGAGATATGAAGAAAATTGTGGGAGAAAAACCCGGTTGCAGCCACAAAGTTGGGCCGTCCTGCCTCGCTGAACACCGAGAGAAGTGGTAGGGGATGATAAAGGATGAACCGCCGAGGCCGATAGGAAGTCCACTGTAGTGGAGAAGACTAGGAGCCAGCGCTCCACTAAGTGTCTAGCCTGGGTGCAGCCGGGGCCGCGGCCGCCCCACGCCGCCGGGAGTTGTCCACTGCGCTGGGTGGGGGTGGGGAGAGAGAAGGTGGAGGGAGCTCCTGGAACCCATATCAGTGCAAGGAACCTGAGCAACCTCTGATTGCTCCGACTCAGAATCTACAGTAGGTCCGGTTACAGGGAGTCTCTAAGGGAGGAACAGTGGCCAAGCCTAGTCTAATTCTGTTCCCTGCCTCCTCTCATCCATCCCTGGGACAAGGCTCTCCAGACCGCAAGACACCTCCCTCCCTCCCCCACTTCTCTCCCCCTCTCTCTCCCTCTCTCTCCCTCTCTCTCCCTCTCTCTCCCTTTCTCTCCCTCTCTCCCTCTCTCCCTCTCCCTCTCTCTCTCTCTCTCTCTCACAGACACCCCCTACTTCTACCTTCTCACACAGGATGTCTAACTCTCTCAACACAGGCTCTCAACTTTGTCCAGAGGAACAGCAGTGTCCAGTGGAAGAAAGAAAGTTAAAGATAAATTGAACCCCCGCTCTTCAGAGACAGTTTCAACTCCCCCTTTAAATAGATGAAGAAACTGAGGGCAAGAAAGAAAAAGCAACGTTTGTTCTCGATTACAGAGAAAATTGATGAGAGCACCAAGGCCAGATCCAAGGCCTCCGATAGGGCGAAGTTCTTGTTTCTATGCTCTGGAGAAGACGTACCAACCCTTCCTCCCCTCGTTCGAGCCCCATTTGCTGGGTCGGACCTATGGTCCCTTCCGTACTGCAGCTATGGTGCAATGAAGCTCGCCTCTGGAGGTCTCGGAGCGGCCATCCTGGGAGAGTGGGACCTGGTGGTCTGGAGGGACGTGCGCAGCCAGAGGTTGGAGCTAGGAGCGAACAACTAAGCTAGCTTCCCGCTAAACCCAAGAAACCGACTCCGAGGCGTCCTACCTCAAGGCAGCCAATAGGGGGCAGCCGGCACCGCGCGGCGGGGAAGAAAAGGCCTTGGGAATAGCTGAGCTCTGTGCGCACGCTGCTAACTAACCCCTTGTGCACCAGAAATCTCGGATGAAGGGAGGGAAAAGGCAAGAGGCTCTCGGGTTGAGCCTCCGGAGTGGGAGTCCTCCGGAGTGGGGCTGTGCGGGACTAAGGCTAGGATGCCTAAGACCCGAGAACAACTGACCCGTTACCGCCCGACCGCCCCGTCCCCCGCACACACACAGGGTACAAATCCACACACACAATTTCCACTGCCTCTCCATCGCTTGCGCGCTCTCAGCATTGCCCTCTTCAAACTCCCCTGGCAGAGGCTCTCTAGAAACAAAATATCCACATCTGGCTGGAGCAACAGTGAACATTGGTGGTAGGACAGGGGCTGAGAAGGTGCGAGCCCCACTGTTGGCTACAAGTGACTTCCAAAGAGCGAGTTGTCTATTTAAAGAAAGACGAGGAGATGGGGCCCCCGTTGCCAGACGGTGTGGAAACGAAAACAAGGCCGCGGGGTCTCCAGGTTTGTTTGTTTGTTTTTTTCTTTTTAACTCTTTTTGGGGGAGGGGGCGGGGAGGGTTGCCTTTAGGAAACATTCTAATTCCAATTCCAACCGTATTTTCTAGAAAACTAAAAATGGGCGAGATCAAGAAAAATGGAAGTAAGGATAGAAACTTGGAGGATAGAGGAAAGGTTTGGAAAATAGCAAGTTATATTGCAGGAAGAAATGTTAACTTTTCGTAAAAGTGAACTCTCTGTGACCCTCAGAGTGTGTGACTCGGCTTTAACATACAACTGACAATTAAAACAAACAAGAGTTCACAAACTGCCCCCCTCCCGCTCTCCCAACGCGGAGGCCCAAATGTCTCCAAAGGACAAGGCAGATTCTGCGCAGGGGGCCGGGGCGCGCTTTCTCAGCGGACAGGATTAAAGCCACCACCGCCAGCACTCCCCGCCCCCATCACCGCTGCTAAGTGCCGGAGCTCACCCAGTGGCGGCTAATAATGCTAATAACGCGACCCTGCTCCCCGCGCCGGGGTGCGCGCTGGCCCCCAGCCAGGCATTCTTAAAGGCGCAGGGCCTGCAGCGCTAGAGTTCCCTGGCCAAGGCTAGCTTGCAACCTGGCCTCTGGCTGCCGAGGGCAGGAGGTGCGCTGCTCTGGGGCCCCTAGTCAAGCTCTTCGGTCTCCCAACTAAGGAGTCGCCTTCCCCTTTCCAAGGCTTGGCCACACACCTTCTTGGTGCCCTGCGCCGTGGGCACTTGGTAAATATTTGTTGAACTGAATCATTATCCTGTTACTGAAATATACATAGTAAATTATCCTCGAATTTCTCAGGGCAAAAGGAAAGTCGTCCCTGAACTGCACTCAGTTTTTCTGCCCTGGCTCTTTCTAACTTTTTCTCCAAAGTCGAAAGGCTTTGCAGAACTTTTGGTGGGACAAGAGGTCTCCCGGGAAACAGGCAGTGCTAAAGGGGTAGAGGGCAAAGGGGTAGAGGGCAAAGGGGTAGGAGTCCCTGCTAGCTCCGCGGGAGTTCAGCCTCTCGAGGTGGCTGAAGAAAAGGAGGGATGAGGGAAGGATTCGGTTAACTTCTAAAAGAAAAAGAAGAAAAGAAGTGATGAGCGTCAGCAGAGCTCAGAACACCTACCTTCCTGGAGAGGGGGAGGGGGCCCAGGGAGGAAGTCGCCACCAGAGCAAGGGCAGCGGAGGAATCCAAGCAGAGCGACCGGGTTAAGCCTAGAGGGACAATCCGGCGCAGAGCTGCGGGCTCCTCCAGGGCGCGTCTGGCAGGCGCAGGGAATCGGAGCCGAAGCGGTTGCTGGAGCCCAAGTCTGAGGGTCGGAGCCCGAGCAGCGCTGGGATGCGCCGGGGAACCGAGGGGGCGCGGAAGCCCGCCGGCCCGCAGCAGGGACAGGGCCTGGCTGACGCGCAACAAGGGAGCCGCGGGTCCGGCGAGGGCGCGCAGGCGACTGTTCCGCGGCGAGGCGCTCCTTCTCCAACGTCCATCAGCGACGGCGGTAATTAGGGCTTTCCAACCCCAAATGTGGGCGTGATTGTGCAAAAGACTTTACAACAAATAAAAAAAAATTCTTCACAAGAGAGTGAAAAAAAAAAAAGCCCCACTACTCAACTCTGGCCTGGGGCGGAGGGGGGGGGGTGATCTGTGCACCCAGGTGCCCCCAGTTCATTCACACCACGGATTTTGCAAACTCCCGGCGGCTCACGCCTCCTGATCTCCAGCTCCTCCTCTCCAAGTCTGTGGCCGAAACGTCTGCTTCCAGGCGCTGATCCCGCGGCCGCGAGTGAGTGTGTGGACGTCTGTGTACACACACACACCCAAACACACACACATACACACACACCGCAGCTTGGGGGCTACGGAACAATCAGGCGCGCAAGGCTTTTTCTCCTGGAGATGCCGCTGAAAACGCACAAGTCGCCATCCGAGCTGTAAGAGTCAGCGCCAACTTTTGTCCTTTCATTTTAGGGTTTGGCAAAAAGGGGGCGCAAAATGGGTAGAAGTTGTCCCGACGTTCTGTTGCGTGGCGGTTTCGGGGAGCGATTGCCCCAGAGAAGACACGGGCTTCCCCTCCCCACCCCCTTTTTTTCTTTCTTCGGGTTAATCCCCCTCTTTCCCCCGCCTTTCCAGGGCGAAAGGCGACGAGAAGCGAGGGGACCGAGGGCGTGGGGCTGGGGAGGGGCAAGGGCGATGGGCTCCGCGGCGGCAGTTCAGCTTCGGAGGTCCATGGCCGGCGCGACTGCCCACCTCCTGGTTTGGCGCCCGGGCCTGAGGGGCGGGAGAGCGAGCAGGCGGGCGGCGGGCGGTCGAGGGTACCGCGGCTGCGGCGGGAGGAGCTCGCTCGGCAGCGGCCGCACGGAACCGGACTCTGGACGGCGGAGGCGGCGCCTTGGAGTTTTGCAGCAGCCTTCCACGCGATCCTGTGTCCCTCAGACAGACTGACCGACCGCCGTGACCGCGTCCCCCCCACCCACCCCCAGCCTTCCTGGCCAACTGCCTCACTCTATCCCTCCCTCTCTCCTGACTCCTCTTTCCCCTGGTGTTCTTAGAGATTTTTTTTTTTTTTTTTTTTTAAGTTGCAGAACCAAAGGCTGCTGAAGGGGGGGGGGGGCGAGGAAAAAAAAAAATCTCAACTTTGCCTATGCGCATGCGTAGTGAGGCCGGCCTATGACAAACTCCGCAGGATTTTAAAGCCGTACCACAGGCTGGGGTGCAGAGGGGCGGGATACGCTCCCCGCTGGAGCCCCCTTCTCTCAACTCCCCATCCCCCAGGCATCTGCTGAAAGAGAGAGGTCCACTCCGCAGCCGCTGCCTGCCCTCCTCCCGGCTCTCTGCGCTCCTTGCAAAGTCTCCAACCCGCAGGAGGCTGAACCCCAACTTCCTGGGCCGGACTCCTTGGCTCGCCTGTCCCAAGGCCACTTCCACTGGGGCTACACGGGGGCTGCTGCCCTGGCACGGAACCTCTTGGAGGACCTCCTCCCCAATCTTGCCCCGGGGGAGGGTCCCTAATTCCCAGAGCTGGAGAATAATGCATGCTCACACATCCTACGGAGCCCCCAGTGTAGTAGATTTAGGTACTGGGATGCACGGTTGAGCATCTGACGGCGACGCAGCGCATCCAGATGCGACGCAATGTCTTGCCGGGTGGATCTTGTCGGGTGCCCTAAGGTGAGAAGTCTGCGAAGTTCTTCAAAACCGGGTTATTGGCACTGGAAATTCTAGACACTTCCAGACACCTGTAGTTGTTGGGACCCAAGTGGGACGCGGTTGGTGGATGTGTGTGCCTCCCACCTTCAGCCACCCAACCAGTGCCTCAAATTGGAGCTCAATTCTTGTTCTCAATCCTCCCCATTCTCCAGACATTCCAGGTAGATGACACATGCGCGCGCACACACTCTACTACCACCATCCATCTGGCATGCACTTGACCTTAGGGACAAAATCCGTAGCCTGGGTACTTCAGAGCGGTTGGCTGTTTTGTTTTGTTACTTCGGTACTCCAATCCCACCCCTGGCTGACCACTCCAGCGTGCACAGGGAAAGGGTCTGGCAACGATGTCCCCACACTTCACACTTCTTTCCGGGTCCTTCCTTGTCTCAACTGACTGGACCATTCCCCAGGTCTGGCCTCCTTTGCTGGGTGCACCAAAATGGCAAGTGTGGGCTTCCCACAAACTGCAAGAGATGCCCTTGCTCCCGCGGGGCTCGCTTTCTTTCTCCAAGGGCACACACAGCCATGAGGAGGAAGAGCCCGAGGTTATGAGAGATCCCCTTGGGACCTTCTCTTTCACCTCCTGAGTCTACTCTCCCCTCACCCTCTTTAGGCCTTGGCCACTTAACAACTCGTGGGCATTTTCTAGTTTTCCAGTCTAGCATGAGAGCTGCCCATGGGAGGCAAAAGTCTAAACAAGAGAGGGAATCGCCCTTACCGCCGTTTCCTCTCTCCACTCCGTTTTGCCCAGTGGCTTCGGTCTGGAATTCTAACTAGGGAAGCTCACGAACCTCCAGGCAGGCACCCTCAGTGATGCCTTTCGTTTCCATTCCTCCTCGGACAGTTCGAGAGAGGAGGGAGGCACTGAGAGGTGGCAGGAAGCGAGTTGGCTTAGAATGCAGGTTCCTAAGTGTGCTGAAGCCTCTGGGCACCTGGGTGCCCAGAGGCAGTAAGCTTAGATGATTCCATTCCCAGGAAGGAAAAGGCTGTTACCTTAAGAATTTGCCCCACCCATAACCAGTGGAGAAACACTGATTACCCAAACCACAACCCCCCTTCCCTTTTTAATTGCTGTGTTCCAAATTATGTGGATTATTTCCTGTTTCTCTCCAATTGCCTCTGCTCGTTTGTGTAGACACAGCCCCAACATTTTTATTTCCTGCTTTGCTGTCTTTCCTCTATTGGAAGATGGTGTTGAAGAGTTCGAATCCCCTCTCTGCCACTTTGTAGCGTGAAACCTTGGACAAGTCATTTAGCCTCTCTGTGGGAGAATGAACAGTAATGATTATGGAGCACTTAGGATGAGCCAGGCACTTATTGGACACTCGATACCTGCTCTTCTACAAAAAGCAGTTCTGAAAATAGGTTTTTAAATTCCTTTGGTGACAAAACTAGACTTCACATGATGAGATCATTTATATAGTCTTAATTTATCTCAGTTGGAGTGAATGTTCATACTTTTCACAGAAGAAATATGAATGATGTTGCGTTAGTGGGTACTTCCCCAGACCTCACTGAGGCTGTTTGCAAACTAAATAATGTGCCCTATTTTATATTTCAAAAAAATTCCAAAACTTCCGACAAACCTATCTGGCTCCAAAGACTTCAGATGAAGGATTGTGAATTTTATCTGATGATATTCATAATGGGTGTGCTGAGATTATTCCCCACGAGGATGCAATACGCCCTGTGACAGTGTTTCTGTAGCTGTAACCCCAGTGCTCAGTACAGTGCCTGGCACTTAGTAGGTGCTCAATAGTATTCATTGAATGACCAAATGAATGCACGCATGAATGAAAAGATTATTTCCAGAGAAAAATGTCCAGGGGAACCCACTGGAAATCCACTTTGAGCCTTCAATCAGGGAATGCTGCTCTGGGCTTTGGAAAGCCAGGCTCAGTTGCAAGAGCCAGTCCCATTATGGTCGGTTTGGCTGGTCGATGAGCAGGCAGTGCAAAGGAGGTAAATCAATGCCTCTCCATCTCCATCTTCAAAGGTCTTTGTTCCACAGACCTCCAGTCTGTGGAACTAACTACTCCTTTCCTCTTACAAACTGTGTGTGCATTTGGGTATGTGTACTCCGATTGAGTCATCTGCACACACACTGGCAAGGCATCACCATGCTCCACTCATTAAAAATGCTTTTGAGTTTGTGGAAAAAATAAATCAATATTTTTGGCTGCTCTCCCAACAGAGTTATTTCACAAAACAGAGTGCAAGATAAGGAATTTATGAACATCTCATCCTTGTGCCGCCTTTCCCAGTGGGAGAAAACAGGACCTGGGTTGACATTCTGGGAAAATCTACCCCCTTTTTATGCCAGGCAAATAATATTTTATGGCCCTGGGTTTATGGTGGTGTTTTAATGATCCACTGTAGAAAGCGGTTTTCTCCCCAGTCACTAGAATTTGTCAAGAAGGGCTGGAGGCCATAAAAGAGGGACGGGCCCCAGGGACAAACAGGCTCCATCTTCTGAAATAAACTAATAAAGGGCCCCCAAATGTTTACTCCTACACCTCAGAGTCAAGACCAGCCAGGCTGCCTGTGCTGGGGGTGGGGGTGGCGGCCAGATGGAGCACTAAACAGGACAAAGAGGCCGGAAGGGGATCGGGGCTTCCTTACCACCACATGGTCACAGTCAAAGTAATACCATCATATTGTGTGGCCACTAGCCACTGGCCTGGCTGGGACAAAGGTTCTCTTGAGTTTAGAGGACTTTTTGGACATGGAGCTTACTCAAGTAGGCTCCTTGAAAATCTCAAGCTTTCCTCGTACTGGGCCTAATTACAGTGACATCCTAACTTAGAGCCTTCTTTATTTTTATAGTCTATCGCTGGTAGAGGGGCGGGTAGGGCTGAATGGACACTTTGACTTTTAAGGGATCTCAGGGGCAAACAGACCTGAGTCTGAATCCCAGATTAGCCTCTTACGACTGAGTAACCCTGCAGGGGTCACTTCTCCTTCTGAGACTTAATTTCTTCACCTATGAAGTGGAGTATATTAGGAATTTCTAACAATCGAGGTAATGTATGCGAGGCCTTGGTCCAGCCTCTGTCTGTGGCAGTAGCTGCTGTGATTATTTCACCAACAGGAATGTCTGTCCGTGGATCCTGGGTAAAATCCTGAGACAAATGAGTTGCCTAAGGAAAGTGGGGATAGGGGTTCCAGAAAAGGAGATAAATGTAAGAGGCAATTATAAGATTATCTGGTTTGGCTGCATGACCGTATTCGATAAGGATAAAACAAATAAATGCTGAGATAATGAGTATTACATAATGATAATTGCTGGTAACGTTTATTGAGCTCTTACTATGTGCCAGATGCCAGCCACTATGTGAACTCTTTATATTCATTGCTTTATTTCATCCTTACCATTTCATGTGTTAAATCCTTTTTATTACCCACACAATGTGGAGAAAAGGAAAAGCTAAAAGAGATCACAATTTCTACAAATGCAAGGTGTTTTCTTGTTCACACCCAAGAGTTTGAACCCAGGTTATCTGACGCTAAGTAACTGAGGCTTAAACACCACACTTTACCTATAAATAAAGACAAAACTATTTCTGAAAAGGTTTCCCTGGTTCCCCCAGTGTGCCCACACTTTTCCCCTTGGCCTCTCCTACATAAGGCTCACCTTAAGTGCATAGAGTCCAGAAAGCTTCAGATCCACTCTACTAAGCACCAAAAGTGAATATCACCGGAATCGGTCACACCAGGTAAGCCTGATTCAAGTCCAATGAATTGGAGCACTCAAAAATTTGACCTTCTTTTATTAATTGGCTTACTATGAAGCCATGATTTCCCTGCCCTCATCAGGAACCGCAGCATCTAAACTCAGCCATCCGCCTTGTAGCTTCCTTTGAATTTCCTGCTCTCTGAAAAGGGCTTGATCTCGTGTTCTTCCTGTGTCATCCCTGATGAAGACATGAGGGTTCTCTCTCCCTAGTGCAGTACAGATCATATCCTTCTCCTGCTTAAAGTCCTTCAGGGACTTCCCAGTTTGCCAAATAAAGCCTACACAGGTCAACCTGCCTGCAGGCTTATCAGAATGCATCCTTTGCGTTTGCTTTTCCCTCCCCCTGAAAAGCTATTCCTCTGATCTGGGCACCCTCCCTCTATTCAGGTCAGCACCTCAATGTAGGTATTAACTTAATGCAGCCCCGTCTCTCCCTGCCAATGATTCTTTCTGTATGATTTTCTTCTTTCATCCTCATTTAAATTTATCTTATCTTATTTGCATGCATGTTTATTTGTTTGTTTTCTGTTTCTCCTTACTAGAACATAAGCTTCCAGGGGGCAGGGATCTCATTTGTCTTGTTCAATGACTAGCACAGTATGAATGAATGAATGAATGAATGAATGATCATGGCCAAAGCTACATAATGGTTAAACAAAGGTTTGAACTTTAGTAGTCTGACTCTAAATAACACAGGCTTAACCACCATATTTTATCTACCTATACATAAAGACAAAGCTTTTTTTTTTTTTAAACACCTACAGCACCTGGTATTCCTAAGTGGTCTCCCATCCAAGTACTAACCAAGCCCGACCCTGCTTGGCTTCCGAGATCAGACGAGTGCTGAGATCAGACGAGTTTGGACGAAACTGGACACGTTCAGGGTGGCACGGCTGTAGACCAAAGCTATTTTTTAAAAGATGTTTCCCTGGTTCCCAAAATGTGTCCACACTTTTCTCATGATCTCTCCCACATAAGACTTACCTTAAGTGGATAGAATCTGATAAGAGAAATAATTTTCTTCTGAAGAAACACAGTATTTCATTACTCTTCCCTTTTGTCAAATTGTTTCTGCTAAAAAATTTTTTTCCCTTAACTTGTCTTTTCTTGTAAAAGACAGCTGGCATGGTCAGTCTTGTCCATTCTATATTTTATATGGGCCACTGGGCATCTAGGTTTAGAACTGGGTTTAGAACATAGCTCAACCGCTAATATGAAAGAAGCTTTCTTATGTGAAAGATAAGAGAAAATGTCGCGATTTTTATTTTGTCTCATTTGACTTATTGTTTACAATTTTCAATATTATGTGGCTAAATCTGTGTATTAGAATTTGGAAATCTGAATTAGGTATCTCAATAATGACTTTTGTTCCCAAATGACTCATCACATAGCCGTACTCCTTTGGATATATAATAGCAGGTTTTTAAACTTTTCAGTTAAGTTCCTTTCTCTAAAAGGAGAATCTAAAAAATTTAATATTATTTAAAATTTTTGGATTTAGATAAACTGTGAAACTGGCTGGCGTAAGAATAAGATCTCATTAGACAGCAGTCAGGTAACACTCAGACCCGGTTCTAGTTAGATTCTAACACTGATCAAATCTATCCCTTCCAGACAAGAAGCAATCAACAGTCCTCCTTTCATGACCACCTGGAAAGCCTACCTGGAGCACACATTTGAATGAGTGCTAGAACAGGCTTAGCTCTAAGAGGAAAAGTACATCCTGGTATCTTACAAACTACTTAAGAACATGAAGATCACTCCTTGTCAATTTCAGCTTTTTGTGACATTGAATTTTTAATATCAAACCAATGGGGAAAAATTTTAAGTAAGAGATATATATAATAGCAAAATATTGAAATGAAAACAGAGTTAATCTATTTAGTTAGTTACTTTGTCTTTTGGACACCAAATTATGCAGAAAATATCTAAAAAGTTGATGGTATTTTTTAACTTTTTAAGAATGTTCTGACGTCATAGCAATTTCACATCTTATTGAATTAACTGGAATGACTCTAATATGATATTCTAATTTTCTCAACCCTTTTAAAAGGGACCACATATAACTCTGAACAGTAAAATTAAATCCCAAGTCTTTTTAATTTTGTATACTTTGTTGCTATAATCACCAATGTTCAATAAAGTGATAGTTATAACTTCCCAAATCTGTCTCAATCAATCAATGAATTTTGGATAAAAGCTTCTTTTCTCCATTCAGATTAGTCCTTGATTCAGTATTCTATTAGTGTCCATTAAGGTCAAGTGACCATTCATTGACTTTGAAAAACATGAAAAACCCTCCCAGGGCAAAAAAAAAAAAAAAAAAAAAAATCCCAATGTCGCTGAATGTATTTAAAGTAAGTGGTTTTGACTTAAGCCAAGATTTCTACTTAACCCAGAAGAAAAGCAGTCACTCTTCAGAAATACCACAGAATTCAGGGAAGTGAAATGAGTGATGGCAAAGGATTAAATTTACCTATTCCGGCTGGTACATATATCTACTGAGTATATACAGGAACACGATGGCTCCACTCATGTGTCATTTGTGGACAACCCTCTTCTTCTCAGCCCAGGAGCATGATCCTCTCAGTCATGCAGATATGTCATAACAGAGATTAGTTAGTACATAAGCGCCATCTCCCCCTTGTTCTGCATGCTCGACTCAAGGATGTTTGACTATATCTCTTCGCTACTTAAAACAGAATCCATGTGATGGCATCATCTATTTCAAAATTCAACAACAGAAAATGGAAACAAATAATAAATTTTGAGAGTCCATTCGTTGGGACTGAATTATAGCTAAAGGAAATAAATCAAAGAGCAGTTTAACCCACATGAAGAGAAATAGCTATAGGCATGACTGGTAGGCTATTCATTCATTCATTCATTCACACATTGTATTGTTTGCTCGTTCGACAAATATTCGTGGATTGTCTACTGTGGATCATCAATCACTCACTTAATGAGCATTTATATTATACCCATTCATTCATTTATTCATACATCAAATTAGTATTATAAATGGCAGATCATTATTGAGCACTTACTATGTGCTAGATCTGAATAGGCTCCATAAAAAAGTCCCAAGTATGGGTGAGATAGAAGCTCTCAGACTATGTTTGTAAACATATCCATTACTGCTGCTGGGAGGAGGTCACTGGGCCTATGGCCTCTTAGCTCAGTGGGTTTAGAATAGGGCTTAACAGGCTTAAGAACCAAGTTCAACTTTAGGGATTTTTTCTTCTGCTGGTCGGCCACCCTAGAAGGCACCAGAGGGACCAACAAGAGGGAAAGGTTGACTCCTCCAATAGGTCACCATCAGAAGAATCATTTGCATATTGACATACAACTCAGGAAGTGGTCACAAGGCCAAAAGTTGATTACTACTATTTATTTGTTTATTTATTTATTTATTTATTTAGTTAGTTATTTAGTTAGTTAGTTGTTAGTTTTGAACCCAGCTGTGCATCTCATAATGGTATAGTCTTCAGTTTGCTTAAAATTTTATTGCTACTATTTACTTATTTATTTAGTTTGTTTGTTCTGAACCCAATTATGCAGTCTCATAATGGTACAGTCTTCAGTTTGCTTCCAAGCATCACTACTTATGATGGAGAGTTTTCATTTTGGCCTTAAAACTATGGATGTACCTTTGAAAGGTATCTCTCAAGCCAGGAGTTTGATTCCCAGGTGGTTCATTTCTTTATCTTTATTTATTTATTTATTTATTTATTTTGGTCAAACTTTCCCCCAATTATCTACTATGTATCAGGAATTATTCTAGGCATTTAAGATGCAGAAATAATGAGCCATGGCTCCTGCTCTCCAAGGCTCACCATAAAGCAGGATATCCAGGCACGTGCAGTAATGATGAGCAATGTACTTCTTATTACTGCTACACAATGTAGTATGTGGGAATCATAGCAAAGAAGAAAAGCAGACCTGTTATTAAAGAGAAGATAAAGGATTATGTCAGCTCTGGAGATAGGGCACCTCATCTGGACACTTAGCACATTTGCCTGTCCAGTATTGTTTCCTCCTTCCTCTGGTAAGAGCACGTGATTGCTCTTTGAGGATCCACCATACTCTCCTTTCAGGGCAGGTGATTTGGCAGGGCCGGCTCATCCCCCCCCCCCCCCACCACCACCACCCCGTGCCTGGACAATTAGAGAAGAGTCAGGTGACACAGATTAGACCAATGAGAGATGATCTTAGGATTTTGTTTTGGCAATGATAAGATAGGGGAACGAACTTTCTTTAAAGGTCGCTAACCTGGTTGGCTGTAAATGTGGAGTTTCTGGGTGAGGGGTTGGAAAGGACCACATGACATAGGTAGTGTTGAAAATGAAGGCAACATAGAATTAATCAGAGCCCAGAAATGGAGGGAATAAATGAACCATTGGCCTTGTGCCCTTGTCAGAGACCTTGGATGTAGCTAGTTCAAATTAAGATGGGCCATAAGTGTAAAATATAAACTGAATTTCAAAGTCTTAGTATAGAAAAAGAAAAAATATATAAAATATCTCATTAATAATTTCTATATTGATTATGTTGAAATGATAATGTTTTGAATATATTGAATTAAAGAAAATATATTATTGCAATTAATTCTCCTGTTCCTTTTGACTTTTTTAAATATATGGCTACTAGCAAATTTAAAATTACATACAGGGCTCACATTATTTCCTGTTGGACAGCACTGGGTTAGAACAGTCTCTAAAGCCAGAGTGAGTATTGAAATCTGGCTTCTCTATTTAAGAACCATACAACACAGGGTAACAATCTCACCAGACTCTGGTTCCCCAACCTCTCTGTAAAAAGGGGCCACTAATAGTACCCACCTCATCGGGATGCCGTTAAATGAGAAAACATATTTGCTGTGTTTAGCACCATGCTTGGCATGTACTTCCTTCTTAGTAAATGTCAGCTATTCAGAGCTACTCTGTTGTATTGCATCTGGCAGGTCTGGAAACTGGGCTAGATCTGTAAGAGCAGAAAATTTGCATAAATCCCTGACACTGAGCCATTTCCTTTTGATTTGCCATTTTCTAAGTCTCAAGTGCTCACAGAATGAAGGTATTGTTAAAGGATGGCTATGGTTAGCCAGGTTCTGGTTAAGTGCAAGCTCTGTTGAGTTAGGTTTTGGTTAGGACTAGTAGTCATAATTCTTTATGGCACTGAAGAATATATGCAGTTACTGTTACACATAATAATATAGGTAATATCTCCTGAGAGCCTACCATGCGCTAGGCATTGCAATAAGCATTTTACCTAAAAGTCATGCTCCCGACAGCCCTGAAGCGCAGGAGGGTAGAGAGATTCTCAGGGTCATTCACCCAGGAAGGGGAAGAGACATGACTCGACCCAAGTTTGTTTGACCCCAAAAGTCAATCTACATATTACTGGAGCAGAAATATTCTGGGTAATATTTCATTTCCTGTGGCGATGAAATCATGGTGCCTTCTTTCAGAGCTCCATGAACGGTTTACGTAGAGGTGAAAGATTGGTTTACCTCAGGAGTTCCAGATTATTGCACCAACAAAAGAGAATCAGATTTCATAGTAATGAAAAGGATCTGCTTTAAGAAGTTGTCCATTCCTTAGTTATAAGGAAGCAAAGAACATCCATCTGTGATAATGATCCCATTAAATGCAGTCCTTCTTTTCTACTGTTCTAAAACATTACCAGCCGGCATTGCAAAAGTGGTAGAACTTTCTCCCTTGAGAATTTTCTAGGACCTTACAAACATGACCCCATTAATCCACTCAATACCCGGATGAGATAGGTAGTTGGAAGTGATTATTATTGCCACTTTCAAGATAGAAAACCTGAAGCCAAGAGAGATTAAGCAATTAGTTCAAGGTCAAATGGTGAGCTAGAGCCAGACCTGGAAGTGAAACAATTATCTTGTGAAATTCCAATCGAATGCACAAACTGATTGGCTAGTTACCACCACGTGCTACTATCCAGTTAGGTGCCCTCAGTGCAAAATGACTGGCTTTTAAAGGAGATTTCTGCAACTGCCTTTGACTAAAATTGTATGGATTTGTTTAATGCCAATGTTTGAACTGATGTCAGATTTTTCCAAAATGTTGGCTAAAGGAAAATACAGCTCCTTGCTCCAAATGTGGTATCCATTTTACCTAGCTCTGTTACATTTAATCATACCTACAAGCACTGTTTCAGAGAATAGAGGGAGAATTGTTCCACAAAGAAGCCCTGCTTGTGTTTTCTTTTTTTCAAAGATAAACTGTAGCACTTAAAAAGGTTTAGGGGGCATCTTGCCATTTACTATGATGTGACGACTAAGGAAAGATGAATATAAACTATCTCTGAATTGTACAAAATCTGGAATCTAACTACTTGCATTTGAGCCTACCATCATTCTTCAGTCAAATACCCTTTACTCTTTACAGCTGTATACTTTTGACAGTAGGTTAAGTTGTATGAACCAAAGTTGGGAAAAGAGTTGAGTTCCTGGTCAGCCAGGAGGACATCCATGCTTTAAGTTAACAATTCCAAGGGCATATGTGTGGAAAATCAGTCCACTCGAGAGAGTGCTTCTAATGACCCCTCTTTTCCAATTTTGCAAAAGTCCCTGCCCCTCCAAATACCTGAAGCAAATTTTTATTTCTTTCTGCTGACTTCTGTCTTTGGTAATTTAAAGTCGCCTACTCCATTATCAGTTTTGACTGGTTTGGGCAACATGAGATATTAATGAAATCGTTGTTGGAAGGAAAATAAGGCCCCATTTCATTAACTTGGTAAGAGGAAGTCTACACTTTTAAAGATGCCACATGCCATGCTCTGAGCTTGTTCTGTAAGCATTCACAGTGGTCTCTTTTGGATTTGTTGAATTTTGTGTGTTTTTTTGTTTTTTTGACCAGTAAAATCAGACTCTTGGAGAAATTCTTCTCTCACGACTTCCTCATTTCTGCAAGTCCAGGAGATTTGGGAGTGGTCATTCTAAGAAATTCCAATTCTGTCTCCTATCACCGCTTACCCTACTCAACCTTTTCTCAACCCCCTCGGTCCTGTGCTGATGTGGACAGCTCCTTCCAGGAACACAAACTCAACCTATGCCTGCTGTAGGAATGCTATCGTGCTAATAATGTACAGACACTGCAGGTGAAAAAATATTTTTTTTAAAGCTTATCCATTTTCTTCTTTTCAAAAATTAAACACTTAGGGGGAATCCTAAGGCAAGGCAGTTATTTCCCTGTAACCTACTTCCACATTCTTGTAAACTGAAAACATGATGCTCAGGAAGCAAAGCATCTTTAACTGGAGTATGGGGCCCAGCTTCAACACCTTGCAAAGGACTATCTTGAGCATTTCCAAATGGAGTTACAGTGTCTTACTATTCTTAAAAGTCCTAGCTTGTGGCTGTCTTAGGACATTTCCATGGAGCCCATTAAGATGCCCTATTTGAAGGATGCTGAATAGCATGGCATTATTAACAAACAACCATGCTGTAAAATAAGCCAAGAAAAACAGTTGCCCTACCAACAGAACACTAAAATCCAAGGTCATAGTTTTTGGCTGCAGGCAAAGACACTGATTCCCAACTAATCCCTGCTTGATTCTAAAGACTTAATTCTTCTTTCAGATGTGTATAGCATTTGGGAGGGAAAAGGGACACAGTCCTGTCCTATGCAAAGTCTTCTAATGGTGCTTTGCTGCACTAGTATTAGCTTTTATTTTTTTTTCTGTTTTTCTCACCAGGCACACATTTCTTATCATACAAGTCAAGCAGGTCTTTCCTGCGTTTTAAAAACCCAGTGCTTTATTGTCCAAAACCCTTGCTCTTGACTTGAGTGCATGTATTTTGTGGAAGTACAAGTGGTAATTACACAAGTCTTTCCTTCCCTGTCATTGGCAACAGTCACCAGGGAAATTTATAGCCCCCAATATCCAGATCTGGAAACTGGTTATTAAACGTGGTCGAGGAAAACCCTGACGTGGCAAGTGGGATCTGAACAAGGACCAGCTTGGCAGCAGTTCTTGTGAGAGAATGGCTGGGAGTCAGCAAGTGGCCATCAATTTTATTTCATTAAAGACGTTTGCTATTTATGATAATATTACTACTAATAACCATTATCATTTTCATTTGTTCAGGAAATGCTATGTGGCTAGCATTTTGTTAAGTGACCATTTGATCCTTGTTAAAAAAAAAAAAAAAGGAATCTCCTGGAAATGTATTATAATTTTTGGATAAGGAAACAAATACAAAGAGGCTAAGTAACCAGCCCAGTGTTACTCGTTTGAGACAGGTGGAGTCAGGATTTTAATATTTCCAGAGGATTCGAACTCAAATACGTTCAAGGTCAGGCAGCTAGACATACTGGGAGAAGCCAGCCAAGAATAGCTTTTTAGAGAATAATGAGGACAATGGAGAAATAGCAAGTGTATCTAACACTTCTCCAAGCTCCCAAACTCCAAGCTTACCACTACTGCCCTGTCAAAAATTTCTAACACACAGTGCTGACTAGACAAGAAATATCTGAAGCCTAAATTCATTCCATAAGCCCTTGTTTTCCAGCCTCTGTAATTTGAAATGATTACTGCTTAACAACATTAATTTTTTTTTTAAAAAAATATAACCTTCTAAATGAAATAGAGCATACAGAAAAGAGTAAACAAATCTTAAGTATATTGCTTGATGAATCTTTCTAAACTGAACATAACTATGTAACCAACTTCCGGGTCAAGAATCAGAATATTACTGGTACCTAGAAACCTTGTTTGGTGCCCTTACCAGGTATTAATACCCCAAAGGTTAGCCACTATCCTGACTTCTAACCCAAAAGATGAATTTCATCTGTTTCTGAGCCTTATGTGAATAGAATTATACAGTATGTTCTCTTGTGTCTATCTGCTTTCATGTTACATCATGGGTGATTCACGCAGATAGTGGCATATGGCAATAGTTCTTTCTCAATGGCTTGTATTTTCAAATATTGTTTGATAGATTCAAATATTGTTTGATAGATTATTCCTTGAGCAACTAAGGAGGAAACGTTCTTTCTCTGAATACAGATTCTAAAAATTGAAACAAGCCACTCTAGGATTTTGTCAGTTTTGAATAAATGTTTGTTGTTAAATTTTTTTCTAAACATTTTTTCATTTATTGTCTCATTTTATCCTCTCATAGCCCATGCCAGGTAGTTAGGAGACATATTGGTTATATTGGGGTACTTGCAAAAGAAAAAAATCCTAACAGATTCATTTATTCAAATAAACCCCCATATTTCTCCTCTCAAAATCAAAGAGTCATAAAGTCCTTATCTAGTGAGTTGTAGTTAAGCAGCCATGGAGATTTTGTCTTGAATTTAGGCAGAGTTTCTCTCCTGAGTTCTCCCTAAAGTGAAGCCACTGTGTTAACACAGACAACATCTGTTTTTAAACCATAGAAATGTTGGCTTTGCCCTGCCCTAGGGAAAGAGTTTACACCACCCACATTGATCATTTCTGCCATAGATGCCCATGTCATTTTACAGGAGAAGGCAAGGTAGGGGTGGCAAAGGTATTTTCAGATAGTTGGGAAAACTGGTCCAAACAATAAAGCTGTCAATTCAAACAATTTTTGTCAAAAAGTCTTTCAGAATTTCTTTCTTCTCTAGTGAGGGCATCCTCTATATTCAGCATAATATTCTTTCTAAGGCAGAGATTTATTCATCTATCTCTGAACTTTAAAATCCATCATGATGGAGGAAAGAGTAACTACAGTGGAGAACACTAGCAAGCACTATCTCAGCCAGATGACCAAGGCCAAAAGTCATGTTGGAAGTACATACTCTTGATATGATGTGATGAGAATGGTGCTTTACCTCTGTGGTTTTCCTCCTATAAACGATACCCCCAGTCTAACCATGAGAGAAAGATGAATCAAATCCTAGAAGATGGGCCACCCAGGATATATCATCGAAAACAAGGGTAACGTGAGAAACTCACAGCCAAGAGGACCCTAAGGAGATATAACAACTCAATGTTTTGTGGTATTCTCGACGAGGTCCTTGAACAGAAAAAGGACAGTAGGTAAAAACTAAGGAAAATCTGAATGAAGCATAGACTTTAGTTAATAGCAATCTATCAGTGGTGGTTCAATTGGTGATAACTATTCAGTACTAACTAAAGATCTTAAAAGAGGAAATGGTACATGTGTGGGGAGGGAACTTAAATGGGAACTCTCTGCACTTCCTGTTCAATTTTTTTTAAAAATCTAAGACTGTTCTAAAATTAAAGTCTACTAAAATTAAAGATCATTTAAAAACCCATCACTTGATTTCTGTGGAGGGTTTTCCAAAATTCAGAGGTAAGAATGGGTCCTTAAAATGATTTTAGGTGGTTCACGGACAAAATCTTAAATACTCCTGAACCACACAGATAAGTATTCCTTCACTGATCATTTTCAATTTTTTTTGATTCTTTAACTAAGTGAAAATCCCAGTTTAGCCCTAGAAACACTTCTCTGACCTTTGTCAGTCTCCCTTTTTAAAAACAACAAGAGCTTCCTCTTCACAACTTTATCTTCATATCTATTGTTATATTTGGTGATGTCTATCTATTGAAAATGATCCTACTTTCTTATTTCTGATAGTGGTTATTTTTTTCTTAAATTTATTTAAATAAAAATGTAAGCCCATTTAATTTTTAAACATCACTTAACGATGACAACATATTGTCCTCAGCTGTAGGAAAAATCAGCAAAGTGGTACTCGAATTACTGAAGTTGAAAACCAATGTCCAACAACAGCGTCAGGTCCATACCCCTCTGCATGGCACTCAGGACCTTCTCCCACCTGGGGACACCTGTCCAGTTTCTTGTCGCCAAGTGCTGCCCTGTGTAAACCCAAGGATGCCTAAGATGTCAGAGGTGCTGATGTTTGAACCCTGAGGGCTTAGAAGAAATCAGGGAGACCCATGGATAGCCAGTTTAAATTCGATGTACTAAATTTGTCTGGATCCTCTTTTCACATGCGACTTGATTTCCATTGGATTCCACGGCCATTCTCTCACAATTATGGATCATCTGTGGTGCTGATGGAGCGACCAATTTCTTTTAGCCTCTGTGAACTCTAAAAGCATGCTAGAGACCAAACCTGCAACAGGGAAGCACCGCTGGGTAGGTATGAGTGGGATCTGAATCCCAACCTCACATGTCCTCTCCCATCTGACCAGGGCCCGATGCATCCCCAAAGCAGAGCAGTTTGCTGAGCCCTGAGTCCAAAGTCTGGCTCCACCACGTACAATCTTGGGGATCCTGGGTGAAATACATCAGCTCTCTGGATCTCCTTTTCCTTGTCTGTAAAATGACAGTAATAATAGTATGTGCCTTTTGGGATTATTGTGAGGATAAATGAGTTTGTGTAAGAACAGCACTGGCACAATGCTGGTACCAAATAAATGCTCTATAAATACACACTGTTGCTGGTCATCTCTGTGGGCCCCCACTTCCCTCACTGTAAAATGTGGGTCATGACAGTACCTACTTCATGGTACTGTTTCCAGGAATCAATGAGTGGATGCATATTAACCCTTAGTGCCATGGCGTGGCTCCTAGCATACTCTCAATGTTCAATTAGTCCTTTTTTTTTTTTTTTTTTACCTATATTTACTTATTATTAGTATGCTTATTACTATGGATTAGCAATTCCAAGAATTAGAATGCCTCTCCAATCTTTTGTAACAGCAGTTCACTAGAAGCAATCAAGATACTTTTAAGGTCAAAAACCTCAGGTGTACAAGCTAAAGGTATGGATTGACTTGCAGTCTCGTCCAGCAGTGTGTGGGCTGGTGGCTTTCTTTCCAAAAGGACTGGTTGTGGATAAAGCAGCAGAAGTTCTGTCTGGCCAGCTGGGTTTACATAATTAGGCCTGAACACAAGCCGGCTGCTTCAGGAAGTTCTATGAGGTAAGAAATTCTTGTCCGACAAAAGTTCTTTTTCCAGAAAAGGCAACATAATGAAACAGGCAAACAGCTTTGCAGGTTGCCCCAAAATGGGCCTGACTGCTGGAGAATTTCACACCCTGCGGCTTTGAGTCCATGAAGTGCAGAAACCAAATGATATTTCCATGGTGTTGTGAAAGGCCAACTGGGGGAGATTTTGTCCCATGCTCTCTTCCCGAAGAATCTTCAGGGACACATATTCCTGTTCCATGAACTCTAGGGACAGTCTTGGATTGCGATGAATTTACCATGCTTGGATCAGTCACTTCTGACTGGGCCTCAGTTTCCTCAACTGTAACATGAGGCTATTGGATTACATGACATCTAACCTATATTCTAGTTCTGATAATTACTCTCCGATTTCAATAATGGTAAGAATTGGTAACTCATTTCCTGCAACATAGTTCAAACCTTTAAAGAAACCAACCAGAAACTGGTTCTCCATAGGTGGGCCGTGAAGGCTAATGGACAATCTTCTGTATTTTTCTGGATGATTTTGTGTGTGTAACCAAGTAATGGCAGGGCTATTATTTCTGCCTGCCCAGCATTCTTGTCCCTCTCTTCTAGAATGTAGCCCATTGTTTCCCCTTTGGAAACGGCTCCTCCCTCATCCAGTGAGGCTGCCAACCACTTGGTCTCACCATCCCGACTCCCTTGAATAAGGTAATTGGATGTATGGTCCAGAAAAGGACCAGTAAGAGTCCCTTTAGGGGGCCGATATGACCGCTGGGTGAGAAAGGGGCTCTGCTCTAAAATCCAAGAATCCTCAAAGCTGTTAAGAGTCATCTTTGCTACCAAATGGGGAGAACCTAGCAGAGACTGACATAAACCCCCCGGAAAGTGCAGAGGGAACAGGGAGAAAAGGAGGAATGGAGAAAGAGATGGAGGGAGATATAGAAAAGAGATGAATTGAGAGCTTGAGAAAGAGGCAAAAATAAGGGAAATAAGGAGGGAAGGAGGAAGGGAGATACCCCCAATAACTTAATTTCTCTGAATGAACCTCTAGATCCAGCTACATATAAAAGAAAATTTATGTCTTGGCCATTCTGGTAAAGTTAGTCCATAACTTTTCTTCCCACCCCCCTTTTTTCCCTTTGAGTCCATAGGCTCTTCAAATGGGGATCTTCAAAAAGATTAGAAACCACCATAATCAGAACATTTATTAGAGGTGGAATGAACTCACTTCAGAAAGAAACAAAGTTTATTTGATGAATATAAATAAGGCGATCAGCACAAAGTACTTCTCATACACATGATAACAAAGTTATGAACTGTACATACCTTGTATGTTGTACTTCTACTAGACACGAGGTTACAATGACTGGCTAATACATGCCCATTGGTAGTTTCTGAGGGTTCCTTAGTTTTATTTATTTATTTTTTCATATCGAAGTCCATAATCACATGGTCAATATCACAACCCACATGCCACTCACTTGGAGAAATATTACAAGAAGCACTATCAAACGAGGGTCTCTGGGAATTAGATACACTGACCCCTGACAGCATTCAAACGCCACTCGACGAAAACATCTCAGATAGAGCTTATGTCAACACATTTGAGGGCTCGTCATAAACACTGTTTAAAAAGAAAACTGAAACCCACTTTCAAATAAAAGTTGACACGCTGTTAACGTGCATACTGGATACACAAAAATCATTAAATACAAAATTGAGACTGTACATCGAAATCAAATGGGATATGAAGTACGAGCCTGCTTTTACACAAAGCAAGAAGACCAAGTTCTCCCACATGTTAGCCTCAACTTCTTTTTCCCAACTTCGTTATGATTAGAGGGGAACCTGCCAAAGTTTGAGCAAAGGAAATATCCCAACATCACAGTGTTTGTTGTAAACCCAGAGACTATTTTTAATATGTGAAAAGAGAATTTTTTGATAACCCCCAAAACATCAGAGAATATTACATGAAATGGGAAAGGATACTACGGTAGACAGAATTTAATTTTTCAGGGACTAAATGATATGCCCCATAAAGGTAAGATCAATAATAGTTTTAACCAACAAAAGAAGGGCAAAAAATGATCCCCCAAACAGCTGTGACAAAATTGCCACATACTTAGGAATAGCTAACTATACACGTTTGGTTGCTTTTCCGTTCAGTGGACCCTATTTTCCTTAGTGGATTTGCTACTTCCTACTTCAAGTATTCAGCGGCAGAGTTCAGGTCAGGACTTGGCTGTGGGAGGCAGTGAGGCTGCCTAATTGAGGACACCCAAGCTGTTCACGTGGGTACATCTGTGGCCTGGGTTTTCAGTGCGACATTGTGTCAAAATGTGCTAAATATGCTTGCAAAGAACTCTGCTCATTTTTCCAATCAAGACCTAGATCCCTTTGATAGTTAAAGAACAAACTTTTTAAACATGAATGTATTTGGATGGTCTATGCAACACATAAGCTTTACATAGCTTGCTATACTTACAAGAACAAAGCCAGAAGCGAGAAACCCGCTTAAATAGATTGCTTCTAATGCACAGAGGATGAACAGTGCAACTCATACACAGTTTCATCTTTCCTGACAAATACGGTGTCTGTTTTTTAAATATCTCTATGGCTCATGGGAGAGGTCCAGAGTTAATTGCACCAACATTTAAAAAAGTAATAATAACAACTAAATTCAATGCAAGACTTTAGGAACATCTGTTTAGAATCCTTTTCACAGCAGCAAAGAAAGACAACTATATTTATTAAGGCCACTCATGCTTAAATTCACTGTCCTTTAAAAATGCAGATTTTCATCTCCCACTTGCATACACGTGGAAGGGTTTCTTCCATTGACAAGAAAATGGATCAATACAAGAGTTGCACATGTTTGCCAGACTTGATCATGAGTTTTATGAAGTTATAACACTTTAACTTTTTTTTTTTTTAATCTTCAGAGGAAGCAGTAGGAATTTAATTCTCCTTAGTACCATGTCACTGTATGTAAAAGACCTCAAAATTTGGTCTCTTTCCCTGGCATGTGCTTTAAATAATGACTCTGTACCCACAAACATGTTGTGTACAGCTATATACAGATACACAGCTTTTATGATTATTCCTCATTCATCAATGTTTTCATGTTTAATGCTGAAAATGCTTTGGAATCCATGTTGGAGACATTTTTAAAAAATTGAGAAATGACCCTTCATTTATAGAAGATCTAAGCTTACACTGTTTGCACAGCATTTGGATCTTGAAATGTGAATGAGTCCCAGCTTCTTCATGGAAACCTGCATGTACGGGAATGGTAAGAGTCTGAGGCTTGGTCACATCCCGGCCACGGAGATGCACAGAACATGTGGAATAGAAGTATGCAGGTGCCTCAGGCTGTTGCCACTCTTCAGTACAAAAACAGGGTAGATAAAATTATGAATGATCAATTTAGATGTGCCATGCATTGTCAGAGACACACACCACATTCTCATAAGGCGATTTCTTGGCAAGTATTAGTGGTTTAAAAAATTGATTTCATTTCCAACCTGGCCCAGAGGTAACTACTGATTACACCATCAAAATATGGTTCTTCAAACAGCAGATTAAAGAAATAGAGGAGGGTAAAGGCTCGCCATTTTTGGTGTTTTGGTTTCTTTGTCAAACGCTCCATACATTTTGGTAGACAAACACTGCAAATACCACTCATTCATTCACAGAGTTCAAACTTTGATAATCTAATGCATTAGGGATGACCGCTTAGATTGAACCAGCAGAAAAACTGGAGATGAAGCTAGTTGTCCAACAGAAGATGAATCTACAGTTAAAATCCCATGGAGTTCAAATTTTCCAATGATGTTTAAGTAACATAAATAAAATGTTATCAAATAATGACATTCGGAAGAGATGATCAAATTTTAATGCCCAAATCTCGACAGAAAAAATGGAGTATCTATCATTTTTCTCCTCTGCCTCATTCTTCCTTTCCAACATATTAAACAACATGAGATGATGAAGGAAATATCAAGTTGAACAGAATTGTGCTCAATAATGGAAGTGAGACTCCTCTTCAGTCCTGATGAGGATTCCAGGTGGTGATGGACAGCGATGAGAGCCGCACGCAAAAGATTATCAGAATATTGCTGCAGAGCTGCATTTTCCCTTTAGTCAGCCCTTCTGATAGCTGTAACAAAAAAGCACGTGATTTAGCATTCCAATAATTGGCAATGATATCGGAGATCATCCTCACAGACAGCCCCCTCCCATTCCTATACTGACCCTCTACCACTCTATTTGGTTGGGGTTGCTTGGGATTGGTGAGGGGTGGGAATGACAATGAGGAGGATGCATATAGGAAGGATAAAATGAACAGAAAGTTTAAACTATGTCCTGCAAACACATCTGAGAAAAAGCCTCTTTCAAAATATGTCACATAAAGGTAGTAGATGTCTCCTGGTATGCAAAAATAAATTAAAAGAAATTATGCCATAATATTCCAGAGATGATTTCTATATGGTCAGATTAGTGTCAATTTTTTTCTCTCCACACTTTTGTAAAATGAGTAATGTTTTAAAAAAAAATTTTAACTTGATTTTATAGAGATTAGAGACTTAGAGATGGTCAATATACCAGAAAACTAACATTCACTTACAAACCATGTAAGAACACCAGTTTAAAAGAATTCAGAATACTGGACCCAGCAATTCCACATCTCGGTGTATACCCAGAAGAATGGAAAACAGGGACTCAAACAGATACATCAATGTGCATAGCAACATTATTCACAATAACCAAAATGTAGAAGCAACTTCCAAGTGTCCATCAATGGATGAATGGATAAGCAAAAAGTGGTATATATGCACCATGAAATATTATTCAGCCCTAAGAAGAAATGAAGTTCTGACACATGCTACAACATGGATGACCCCTAAAGACATGCTCAGCGAAATAAGTCAGACACCAAAGGACGAATACCATACGATCTCGCTTATATGAAATATTTAGAGTAGACGAATTCATAGATGCAGAAAATAGATTAGAGGTTACCAGGGCTCTGGGGGTGAGGGAATGGGGAGTTAATGCTGAATGGGTACAGAGTTTCTGTTTGGGGTAATAAAAAAAAGGAAATGGATAGCAGTGTTGGTTATACAACTCTTCGTATGTATTTAATGCCACTGAATTGTACACTTTAAATTGGTTAAAATAGTAAATTTTATGTATATTGTACCACAATAAAAACACTTAAAAAAAGAATATAGATATCTTCTTAAATCAAGCTGAATGAAATAAAGTTGTCTTTCATCAATGGCGTGTGCTTATGCTTAGACCTACACATAAATGCAGCAGCTACTCATTTGCATATTTCATGTCCTGGGGAACAGGTATCCACATCACCTCAAGTTTTCTCACTGTCCCAGTAAGAGACCCTGAATATGGAATATGACTACAGCCTGGGAAGAAACAGCAAAATGGGTAAAAAGAGAGGTACATCCCATATTGACCCTTCAAATGATGGCTTTTTCTCCCTGCTTGATGCTCAACTTTGTGTGCCTGCATCATTATCATTCACATATGGCCTTTGAATTTTTCGGGAGTTTCCGGGCATATGGCAATAGCGCAGCTCTCTGGGGAATATGGCAAGAGAGAGGAAAGATCAAACACACACACACACACGCGTGCGCACACACACACACACACACACACACGTGAGCCACTTTTTATATATAGCCTGAGCTGTCTGATTTGGTGGTTGATACACAGCATTTCTCGAGTCACACTGACTAATGAGCTTGCCAAAGATCCCAATGTCTGCACAGGTAGGAAGTTATTTCAAGCCATCGTTAAACAGTGCTAATGAAATATGTGGCTTGGATGAACTCTGCTAATTCATACTCTGAGGAGTTTGGTGTAACCCTTCTGGTTAAGAAACTTGAATCGGGGCAAAAAAAAAAAAATGACTTTTGCAGAGCCAGAAAGCAAGGGAGTTCCTAGAGCAGATCATATTACTCATTCTGGCACATAAAATCTCTGCAAACTTTGTATGAAAATTGTAAGTCAGAGCACGCTTTCTGTTTCATGAGCTGTGCATAGCTCTAATTCTTTTGTGCATTAAGTATTTCTTAATCATCTTTATAAAAGGCTGACCGATATATTAAAAGGGCATATGACTGAAAGGTAAAGAGAAACCCAAAGTAGTACTAAAATGTACTGGTCACATTTTACAGATGGGGAAACGAGTGAAAAATAATTACAGTGAATGTCCGATGTCCTTGATGTTTTTCCAAGATAAAGTAGCAAAGAACAATCATTTATTCAGTTGAGAGAAATATTTCCAGCTGGGTAATAGGTCACAAGGCAGAATACAGTGCCTTGCAACTGCAGTGCACTGTTTTGGGGTAAGGATTACACGGTAGAAAAAAGAGCTCTCAAATAGTGTTGCCACTCCTCCGATAGGACAATCCATTCACCAGAAGGCCTAAATGGAACTGAGAGAGGGAGAGAAAAAGACAAACTCAAATGACATTGCCAGCAGTTGGAAATGCAGATAATTCCTTGTTGAAGGACAAATATGCACATGATTTTAAGAAATTTTAAAAGGAATCCTGGTTTCCAGCAATGAAGCAAGCAATCTTGTCAGCCACCCACTGTGAGATAATCTCTGGCTAGTCCTCCCTCACCTGATGGCCCAGCAGGCCCACCCTGTCCCCATGCATCCTCTCCTATAGCACCCAACTCTGTGGTCTCATCAGTGCAGCCGACAGGGTCTTTTCGATAATGACATCTACTTCATCTTGCATTTCACATTTACAGGTTTCATTTACAATCCTGTTGCCCTTGGGGTGGAGGATGGACTCCTGACCATGCCGGCAAGGTCTCATGTGGTCTGTCTCTCTCCAGTTTCATGTTCCGCCTATGCGGAACTTACCTCTGCAGCCCTAAAGCTTTCTCTTCTCCCCATCTTGCAAACTCGTCTTTCTGTCAGACATGCATATACACCAACCCTTGATCTGATCAATTCCTACTTATTCTTTAGGCACAATTTAGATGTCGCTTCTTCCCAAGAAGACCTTCCTGACCCTCCTGAGTGTGGGATGTGGCACAGGAAGTCTCACACATACTGCACTGATCCCTTCTAATGACTTGTTTAGACTTTTACTGTCCAACATGGTAGCCACTGTCCACATGTACTCAGTACTTGAAATACGGCTAGTCCAAATTGAGATGTATGAAATTAGCTTTTTATACTGATTTTGAATGACTATAAATCAATATATTACATTTTAGATTTAGTATGAATGATTTTTTTATATTGATTTCACCTTAGAATGACACTCTGGATGTGTTGGATCAAATTAAATATATCATTACAATTAATTTCACCTCGTTTTTATTACTATTTTTAATGCAGCTACTTGAAAACTCAGGTATGGCTTGCGTTGTATTTCTATTGAACAGCACTGGTCTAGGCTATAAGCTCTACAAGGGCAGAGGCAGGCCAGTCTTGCTCAGTCAGCATCCCCTATGCCTCACGCAGACCCTGGAATGGAATGAGCTGATTCACTCATTCATTCTCCAGGTATTAGAGAGTACTTAGAGTAGGCAGAACCCTAAAGTCACCCTCCCTTGCCACCCCCCACCCCACAATGACTTCCTGCTCTTAACCCTGGCACCGGGACCATGAACATCTCATCCGGTGATTATACTGCCTTACAGATGTAGTTAAGGTCATTAATCACTTGACTTTAAGTTAATCAAAAGAGAGACTATCTGAATGGACCCAATTTAATCACAGCAGCCCTTTAATAGCAGTGACTTTTCTCTTGCTGGTAGCAGAAGAGAAAGTCCGAGAAATCTGAAATACTAGAGGGATTTGCGGTGCTGAGATGGAGGGAACTATGGGGCAAGGACCTGTAATAGGGTCCAGGGTAGTCACTAGTTGACTGCCAGTGAGGAAACGGGGACCTCGCTTCCACAACCACGATGTGAATGAGCTCCAGGTTAAAGTCCAGCTTGGCTGATACCTGGCATTATGAGACTCTAAAGAGAGAACCTAGTGGGACTCAACTGGTCTTCTGATCTACGGGACTGTGAGATAATCAACGGCTGTTGTTTTAAACCACTAAGTTTGTTGTGATTTGTTATGCAGCAGTAGAAACCTAATATAACTCCTTTCTGTGTTGGGCAACGTGCTTGTGCCAGGGATATAATGGTCAAAATGACATAAAATTTATGTCCCCATGGACCCTGTATTTTTGGGAGGAAGACAGACAGCAAATAGATACAAAAATAAATAAAAGAATAAGGATTTTAAGAATTTGCAGCTTGAAGGATATGAATAGAGAGCTGTGATAGGGATGCTTAAGATTTATTATGTGACTATATGATAGTTATGGTGTAGGTGTTTATTACATGAAAAGATGTCCACAATTTTTCAATGAAAAAAGCAGATTACAATTCTATACATATAATTTGATCTCATTTTTGCATCCACATACATATAAATATAAACACTTGCAAGTATATATACCAGGATATTGTTAGTAATTATATCTGGGTGGTGGTTTTAAATTTTCTCCTTCATAATTTTGTTGTTGTTGTTACACTTCTTGGATTTTTTAAATCAAAGAATGTATAAATGGTATCATAGTAAAATAGAAAGCTATTTCGATTGTGAAAGATCTTGACTTAGTTCTGAAGGGAACCCTGCAGTTAGTGTGCAGGGGAGGGGGTGTGGGAGGGGGTGGGGGGAGTGAACTGAGCACAGCAGTAAGAGTCTGCCCCAGGACAAACGCCCCCAGGAGAGCAGGCTATAAACGTGTGGTGTCTCACAAATATTCCTTCAGACTGTTTTTCTTTGGAATAAAGACACCTGCCCGATTATGGCTTTCTTCTCCTGCCCTTTCAGTAGTGATTTGCAGAAACAGGCTGGGAGAAAGGGGTCTTTGGTAAACACGGAGGGGTTAAAGGGGAAACTGTTTAATAACAGTAGTAAAATGCAGGCTATTTTTGACATCTGGGTTAATGTCCATTACGCTCCATGTGCTTTCCAAATGTGTGCAGCATGCCCCCAGGTACAAAAACAGACACCCATTCACCACAGCTTTGGATGCCCCTGACATTGCACATGGAACCTACATAGAAGCGAGCCCCTGATAGGCTAATTATCAAGGGTCTAAGGAGAAGAGCTGCTCATTCTGGCAGCAGTGGGCATCCTGCAGAACAATTCCACCAAGTGACTCTGCTCACAAGAAAACCCAATAGAGTCGTTTTTACTTAAAAAAAAAAAAAAATTCTGTAACTACATCTGTGTTATTACTTAACATCTTTTAAAATGGGACGGAATGGGTTTCCCTGGTTTCCTCATGAAGATTTATTTATTATTGTTGTGATCAAAGTGACAACAAATTATGTTAAATCATTTAATTTTCTTGATAGGAGCAACCACCTTGAAGCCATAATTCAAAAATATGAGTGGAGAGCAACATTCTACCTTGCAAGTGGCCTCCTACAGCTCCACAGGGCAATAAAATGTAACACTTCAGAGCCCCAAGGGCTGGGGGTGGGGTGGGTGGGGGCAGGCCAGTAAGCCCTCTGCTCAGAATTGCAAACTGCTGGTGGGGATGATGGAGCTTGCTTTGTGGGGAGGCGTGGGCAACTGAGAGACTCCAGATTTCATCTTTGGTTTCTGTCCGCTGGTGCAACTATCCATGGTATTTTAAATGAAGGAAATTAGATAGACTCAGATGTGTGGATATAAATGGCAGCATGCACTGCTATGTGTCCTTAGGATTTATTTTTGCCATTATTATTGTGGTCAGAATTATTTACAGCTAAAGTTTAGTGCATGCTATCTGCCGTGGCTCTCTGTGTTTTGTGTGAATCATCTCAAACAAGCTTGACAGCACCACGACACTGACCCAGTTGCTAGTCCCCTAGCAGATGAGGAAACTGAAGCTTAAAGGAACTGAATGTTTTGGTTCAAATTTCCCCCTTCCTGGGGCCTGATCTGAGCCTACATCTTCTCGACTCCAGAGCCCATTCTCTTTACCACAAGGCCAGGATTCTCTAAACTTTTGTGTTCTACCATCTCAATTTTGTAATCCCTCTATAATATCTGTCACATTTAATTAATAGTCTCTTCTAAAAAATCTTTCCTAGAAACTGAAATTTCCTTTTTAAGGAAGATTTATGTACTATCATATTGGTGCCAGTATTTGTCTAATGTACATTATAATAATTGCACAGCTATTAAAATGAAAGTGTTTGTCCACCCAACACCTGAAACTACCTTCTCGAGGACTGCAGTGCCCTGCCCGCCTCTAGCCCTGCTTCAGAGACCATTCCCACTGCCCAGTGGTGGCCTTCTCCAGCGGGCAGCACCTGGTCCATGTTGGCGGGGCTTGCACATATTTCACACCCGGGCCACCAGCCAACCCTAGCACCACCCCAGTCAACATTTTAGGTCCTGCTACTATGGGCCTGTCTTTTTTCTTCTCTTCATAAGGGCAAAGGGTGGCAGAAGTGAAAATCAGAAGTCTGCCACTCACCGTCAGCGTTTGGCGTTCCATGCAACTTTACAAACCTTGGTCAAGTAGAAACGTGCTTTCGGCTGCAATTTTTTTTAAAAAATAATACCTTTTTCAACCTGAGAGACTGTCCATAAGCCAAAAGCCTTTGTCACTCCACTCCAGGATTTCTCAGTCTTGATACGGTGGACAGTGGGAACTGGGTAATTCTTTGTTGAGGGGTTGGGCTCTGCATTACTGAATGTGTAGCAGCATCCTTGGCCTCTGTCCGTGAGATGCCAGTGGTATAGACCCTTCTCCCAATCATGACCAAAAAGTCTCCAAATATTGCCAAATATATCCTTGGGGACAAAATCATACCCAGTTGAGAACCGTTGGTTTAATCTATCGTTTTTGTATTTATTTGGTTGACTGTGATGTTTTAAATATAATTAATTATATTTTGATAAGATATGTGTATGCATACATGCATCTACTAACCTATATAAGATATAAATAATTTGTGGAAATAAAGATTGATTTCTAAGCTGCCATCATATTATTTCAGACATGGCTGCGTAGATTGAAATGTCCTGTGGACATGGGTACAACCTAAGTAATAAAAATAATAAAAATGTACAACTTATCTGACATAAAATAGAAATGCCACAATCCTGAGCTAGCAAGACACCTAAGACAGTCGCTGAACTAAGTGAAAAGGTAAAATCTAGTTTAAATTTATAGCATTCCTTCGGTGTCCCTCTAGGAGTTTGGCACTTTGCCAGGGTTCCTTGTTAAAAATTTGTTAAACGTGTTTGGCATTAATGCAAACACAAAGTGGTCATTTGTTACAAATTCTATTGGAATGCATTCATTTAAGGCAATGAAGTAGTTACTAGAAAAGAAAAAAAAATGTTCATTAAGTACATTTTAAAAATACAATGATGTATGCAGTGTGTGACTGTGGCGCCCTGGCGACTATATAAATCGCTGACAGAAGAACCACACATCGTGTTTAGTTTGAAATTGGAATCTTTTAAACATAACTGATAGAACAAAAACCTGTTTTGTTTGTTGTCAAAATTGATGTTAGTCTTTCTTTTCTGAACCAGTTAAAATACCCAAAAGTTTGGCATACAATTTCTAACATCTCAAATCAGTGAAACATATAGGTTAAAATAATGCTTTGGGAATCTTTGGGGCTGCTGAGAATGACATTGGGAGATGGGGCTGATTCAACAAACAGAACACCATGCCCCAGAGAGGGGAAAGTGCCTGAATCATCCTGGAGAACCCTGTGGAGAACCCCACTCGAGGAGGTCCCATACTTCCGCGTCCTCATCTCTTGTCTCAGGTTATTAGGTTACCTGCAGAGGGAAAACCACCCGCTTTCATCACGGAGACAATGGAATCCTATGAGCAAACATCCTAAGCCTTGTGTATAGAGCGTCCATGTTCCTGTCCCACCCTGCACTGTTCATACAAAGGAATTATTGCTGAGTAATGGTGACTCCTTAGTTCCCTGACTGAAAGGTTCTGAAGCTCAGCTTTGGGAGAAAGGGGCTGTTTGACCTTCTATGACGTTGGGCTCTGCAACATAGCTTGCTATGGATGTTTAACGTGGACGATGTCATCTCAGGGCCCCTAAATGTTTGCTAAAAGCCAATCCTCAAGGTGAATAGAAAACTTGCATTTCACAGGAATATTCAGAAATTATTCACAGCTTTCTTCCTCTCTTCTCCACTCAGATATACTTATTGCCCTCAAAGTGTTCAGAGAGTAGAATCCTAGTGGTCCAAGAGACACAAGCCCAAAATCCCCATGACCCGCGAAACTCTCTTTAGGTTGGCCTCTTGCCATTTGAGTTTCATTTTATTCAGGCTGCCCTTGAAGATGATGAACCCAGGATCTCTGGGTCCCAAGCTCTTGAAATATTCAAAATATAGCATTCTACATGTGGCCTGGAGAAATTTGCCTTTCCCTCCATGAATGTCAAACAGGATCAGGAAGTCAAGCAAAAGGGAGAAAATAGTTACCTCCATAAGCAACATGATAGAAAAGTAAGAAACAAACCTGAGTATTACAGAGCACACCTTGGTTTTATACTATATGGTGGGCCCTCTGTTAGAAAAGAAATATACAAACAGTTGACTATTTCAAACTTGACAAAAGTATATGGTCACATGAATACATCACGTGGGGTCCTGTAAAAGGTCTGTGTACTTGAGGGGCCTGAAGTTTAAGCCCCATTAGCTTCATGACAAATGCTGTCTGCCTGTGACTGAAGTTGATTTTTGAGGTAGCATTTTCAAATTCAAATGAGAATAAAGTGAAATATTTTTTTCAATTTCTGTACTGGAAAGAATTCAGTGTTAGTATGATCTTGCCATAGCATACCAGAGAAACAGAGGCATCTCTGTAGTCTGGGTACTAAGAAAGCTGTCCTGTGTAAGAATGAGATGCCCCTCCTAGAAAAAGGAGCCGGCCAGGCATTTAGGAGAATTTGAAACACGAAGGAACAATTTGATATCTCAAGTCTGCTGACCAGAAGTGGCTCAGATGACAAGTGTTTACAACAGGATCTTCATAGAGCCAATAATGGCAATTAGTCCCCAGGATTCGAAGGCCCCTTCTCAGCCTCGCTGAGGTGGAATGCCATTTACTCTTGGGCCAGGGACTAATTAGGGGTCTCTTTTGAAGATCAAGGTTTTGCGATCCCTGCTTCTTAATAACATGGTTTGCCTGTTGGCCACCTGGGTCCAGGCGAGACCTCCCTTTTCCCCCCTCCCCAAACAGCAGGCACTGCCTTAGGCCAGGAGCAAGTGTGGGCAGGAAAGCACACATCCGGGTGGTTGAGCAATTTAACCCTTTCACTACCAAGGTCTTGCAACCCACCCAGTGCTTGATTTGGCTGCCCTGAAATGGAGACAGTTGGTCTAGTTTGTCAGGCAGGGCTGAAGGTCTGTGTGTAATGCAGAGAAACCACTGTTAAGGCACAAATGCTGTGCAGCATGCTTTCTTGTATGGGGACAGAGGCAGGAAGACTCCACTTTTCCAGATGAGTGGTGAATCAAGAGGCTCTTTGCCTTTGGTTCAGGTTGGGCCTTTTCCAGAACAAATCTTAGAAGTGACTAAGCTACAGAAGGCTGGAGGAAGAGGGGGATAGTCAAGTGTACCTTCTGGAGCCCTAATCTAATCTGTAATCAGACCCAAGAGGTTGAAGTGCCTGCATTTGTGGACTTCTTGTTAGAGGCCCCATGGTCTCCCTGTATGTGGCCAGACTGGTTGCTATGCTCTTTAAGACATGGTGGGGGAGAGGCCAAAACGGCAGGAAAAGTAAGCTGCAAAGAATTAAACTTGTAACAACTTGGGCAAAGTACAAACAGCCAGCAAGGTTGGTCCTTTGGCTGTTGACACACTCTGGCCTGGGTCGGTTGTGGTCACTAAACCCATTAGCGTTCTGATGTGGCAACAGCTAATGCAGCCAGTTCAATGTGTTTTTGTTTAATTTCTAAATGCTGGGTGCACGCTGGCAATGATGGCCGCTGAAGGCAGGCAACCCCACTGCCATAAACACAGTCATCATTGTCAGTGATCTGAAAATCATTTAAAAACTATTTATTTTTGGCAGATAGAGGCTGAATGGAGTTTTGCATTTGATTAACTGTACTTTAATTTCAACTTGCTTCAAACTTTTTTGTGTTTTCTAAGCAACCAACAAATCAGAGTTTCCTGCAACAAACAGAACTAGTCTTCTTGCGGGAGGAGGAGTCTCCTCTGGGAGGTGGAAAAAGGAAAGGAAAATGTATAAACACTGGGCCAGCAACTAGCGGAGAGAAGTCAGGCTTTTAAGAGATATTCAGGGTCTCTGAGCCCTGTAAGTCCTAGTTCACACCTACCTGCAAATAAAAGAATAAAGCTACCTCAGTTTGGTCTGTAGAGTTGGAAGTGAAATGGGTTCTTAAATGAGGCACAAAGGCAAATTCAGTTTGGATTTTCTATTGTCTTCAAACTATATTTTTTTTGAAAAGTATGAGAATCAATCCTTTTCCTTCCTTCCTTCCTTCCTCCTCCCTCCCTCCCTCCCTCCCTCCTCCCTCCCTCCCTCCCTCCCTCCCTCCCTTCCTTCCTTCCTTCCTTCCTTCCTTCCTTCCTTCCTTCCTTCCTTTCTTCTCTCCTTCTTTCCCTCCTTCTCTCCCTTCTTCCCTTTATCCCTCCTCTCCCTCCCACAATTTTTAAAGCATCTACCAGGAACTATGCTAAGGTTTGGAGACATGGTTGAATGAGACAGAAACTAGCTCTGACTTCATGAAATACACATCTAGTGACACATCATAGTCAACAAATAATTAAACTGCACATGTGATTAATGAATTAAAATTGTGGTAAATATCAAGGAGAAGAATGACTTGTCAACATTCACTGAGCACAGACACTTTCGTTTCATGACATCCAGTCCTTCACACTCTGGAGAGGTTGCCATTATTAACCCATTACACTGCTCCAGAAACAGGCACAGAAAGGTAAAGCTGCACACTCAAAGTCACACAGCTAGTATGTGGTGGGGCCATGGTGTGATTCCTGCATATTGAGGTGTCAAATCTCCAGCTTATGAGAACACACTGGGGCCCTGACCCGGAGTGGCAGGAGGGCTGGAAAGGCTTTCCAAGGAAGTAGCATCTCTGATGGCGTACATATACCTACTAGAAGAGGATCATTCCTCCTTCCTCTTTTCGTCTTGCACAGTGCTAATTGAAAAATATGAAAAATATGTCTGTGGATTTCTATGCATTCCTAGAGCTTTGTCCAGACTCTCTCCTCTCAAATGGATTTTTGGTCTGTGCTTTTTGTCTTTCATCATGAGCTCACCTGCAGCTTCCTTCAAAAGCCTCCACTTCAGAGTATCAAGGCATATGCATCCTCCTTCACCTCCAAGAGGTTGCATTATGGCCTTCCAGCTTTATGGTATTTGGGATGATTAATCACTTTTAAATATGAAAAAAATTAACATGTCTGAAGCATTCTTCTCCACTGTCAAATGTTTTGCTTTAACATAGATCCAGAATGTCTCCCTTTCCCAGTGATTCCAAAGCAATACATTTTCTGCTGAAAATTCAACTGCAGAAATCCCATCCAGAAGCCCCAAGCAATATATCTTAACATCTTAATTTCATTTAGGAGGAATGCAATGATTGATCATTTATCATTCTGAGATTGAGTGAACTATCTGGAGGATTCCAATCTATTGCTTCTATGCAACTGATGGGATATTCACATGTCTTCTGACTGCACGAGGGCTTTGGGGTGTAAGTTGTCTTTGAAGGAGTGGGATGCTAAAAAGATTATTGAGGGAGGGTCTGCCTTTACCAGCAAAGTATCACTCCAAGGCTTGACTTGCTCCCAATCAGAGCCTCCCCCAGTGATGGCCGGGATGCCTGCAACTCCCATCCCTCCCTCCCTGCACACAGAATCTTGCCTTCCTGCCCTTATCCTTTCATAGGTAACCTGGAAAGGCCTGCGGAAAACCCTCACATTCAACCTACTCACACTGATGGGACTTGACTTCTCATCCATGAGATTTCTAGTTAACCTAGAGCTGTTTTGTCAAAAAGAGATTTTTTACTGCAGTATAAACGAAATGACACTTTCCCAGGACATCTGGGCCAGGCCATTGGCATCTTAGCTGCCATTTCGGTTTCCACATAGGACATCATTATAATCTCTCCTTGTTGGGTAGGGTTGCTTGGTCAGTAGCAAAAGTGGCTGGAATGCTACAGAATAAGATTTTTGGAATGTCAACAGTACTGCTGATCTTGTGCTAGATGTGTGGTTAGGAGTAGGCAACAAAAATGTGGTCTTCAAGTCCAAGTATGTGTTCAATAATGGTAGATCCCAACTGAATACCTACTCTGTGTTTTACATGGTTATGTTTTAAGAAACACACACAAAACAAGATGCCTCCAAAATTGTGATCCATCTCTGCAAACATGCACATGCATAGAGTTTTCTCAGGAAGTCCACTAAGCAATGGACCACTTTAAAGGGACACGATGATGTCTTCTCCAAAGAATGAGAAGTTTGAGAGAAGCAGAGGTTATTGCTGAGGGAATCTAAGGCCAGGGACATTTGCACAGTGCTAAAAAGAAGACATGCTCTCTGGTTTGGATTTATACTTAAATTCCATGCTAAAGTCTGTATTTGTATGTCTGCACAAAGGACAAGGCCCTTGGTCTTCCACCTCCAGCTTCTGCTCAGGGACCTAAGTGAACTCAGTAATCTTCACTGTGAATGAGGGGTTCCCCGTACAACTGAGAGAAATGAACGATGGGCCCTTGAGTGGACCCGTTCTCCCATTTGCTAGAATGTTTCTGACTACCACAAATGTTTCCAACTTAGATGTGGAGGTACCCTGAAAGGGCCTTCCTTCACTGCTCTTCTCACTGGTCACTTGGAAGATTAAAGAAGAGAAAACACATTTTCATAATATATGAACTGACCATAAGTTTTCCTATTAAATCCCGAGGTCCTGGGCAGGTGGGGGCAAGTTTGACTCTTCCAAGGTCGGCCTGGCAACCAAGATTGAGGACTAGGACATGTCTTGGGGAAGAACTGGGCCAGAGATCCAGGAGTTGGAGCATGACAAAACGGACACCTGAGGTATGACATCAGGGGCACCTTGGAGCGGCTTCCAAAGCCCATTTCAGCAGGACTCCAAAGTCTTCTAGCAGTCCCCGTGTCACCCAGGATACACCAGAGGCCTTAGCTTTGCTGTGGAGGGCTTAGGATCCAGCCCCATTTGATGCTGCAAACCCCTGCAAAAGCACATGAAATTCCTGATTGGCAGTGCCAGTCCACAAATATGGATTCCTACTGCAGGATGAGACACATAGCTGGGTTCCCTTCAGGGCTCCTAAAACATGCAGTTCCCTCTGCCTGGAGTACTTTCCCCATCACCCTTTACCTGGCTGCCTCTGCTTCTTCTTAGATGTCAGCTAAAATGCTGCTTCTTCAGAGGGGCAGTCCCTAACTATTGTTCCCAGTGAAATCCCCTTGCCAAACATTCCCTTAGCATTCTCTCCTTCCTTTCCCCCCCATACTCTTGCTTTTGAACAAGCTGGCACCATGTGTTTGTGTTAGTATTTGGTTAATGTCTGATCACAGCCTCAGCTGTCTTCATGGGGATGGGCTGTGTACGTCTTGCTCACGGCAGTATTTCTTACACTCTTTTCACATGGTGGGTGCTCAACAAATCCATTGATGATAACAAACATTTATCAAATCCTTATTACATGCTAGGAATAGTCAGTCCTACATGCTTTATAGCAGTGACTTTCCACTTTGGCACTATTGGCATTTTGGACTGCATAATCCTTTGTTGTTGGGGCTGTGTTATGCTTTGTGGGAAGCATAGCAGCATCCCTAAGCTCTCCTCAACTAGACACCATTAGAACATCCCTCCCCCCCCAAGTTATGACAATCAAAAATGTCTCCAGACATTGGCAATGCCTCTCAGTGGGGGATCCCACCTCACATTCCCTGTTGAGAGCTACTGATAGGCATATATTAACACACTTAGTCTCCACAGTCATCCTGTGAACTGGACACGATTATTTTCCTTTGTTAGAGTTAAGAAATATGAGGCCCAGAGTGGCTAAGTAACTTGCCCAAAGTCACATCACTCGTAGAAGCAGAACCAGGTCAGAGGCAGCTGAGTTTCTCCATTGAAGAGGTGTTGGAATGAGAAAGGATTGCTCCAAGATCATATAGGTAAGAGGTGGCCGATGTGGGACTGGGACCTGCCCTTCTTCACCTTCACCCAGTAAGCTTTCTGGCCATGGCCCTGGGCTACATTTTCAGACTGTCCCAAACTAGTAGGGCCCTTCATTAGCGCTGGGCTGGGTTTCTGGAAGAACTCACAGATTGGAAGTGACTACATATCTTCTTTTCACTGACTGCTTCTCTTTCTCGGGGTCAGCAGTCAGTGCTGCTCAGACTCTCCAGGAGCGAGGCTATTAGGAACCAACAAGGTGAGGTCAAGGGCACCTGACTCCTAGGCATGGGGGAAACTGGCTGAAATGTGATAGGAAAGCTGGGACTCAAGACCCAGGTTCCTACATCTCACCATGGTGGAGAGCCAGCAGTTCAGCCAAGCTGGGTGGCAGTCCAAGTTCAGGCATCAGTAAACTTTCTGTACTTGCTCAGGTGACTCCATTCATGGATCCTCAGTCTCTCATGCAAGGATGGATGGGAAAAAGACACTGCCCACCTCAGAGGGTTACCATGAGACAAGGCCTAACAGGAGGTCTTCACATGTGAGCCACACATCGCTTCTTCCCCTTTCTAGTTTGGGTGACCTCAGGTAAGTCATTTAACTTCTCTGAGCCTTAGTTTTATTATTATTATTATTTTGAATCTACAAAGTGAAGATAATAATTTGAACCTCTCCAGGTGGTTGAGAAGATAAAATGAGCTCCGTTTATAAAGCCCCTAGACCTGTGTCTGACATGTAATAGGTGTTCAATTACCAGTAGTTCTTATTATCTCCCTCTCTATACTAGCCCGATCAGTGCAGAGAGCTGGGCATCAGGACCAGCTTGATCCAGAGTGTGGACAGTACTGGTGTGGGGTGTTCGAAGCCAAGGTTCTTCATGAGCTGGACCAGAGCCTGGTCATCTTTATGAAAGGAAGCATGCAGAGCAAAGAGGAAGCACATCCCAGGAGCCTAGAGGGCACAGAGGCAGAAGGAGCCCAAACTTTTCTCTCAACTGCAAATTCCGTGCGTCCGACCTGGGGCAGCTCCGGCAGCCAGCCACATTGGCAGTCTCAGCCTTTCTCTTTGGGCCCTTTCTGTTGGCACAGCCCACCCGCTTTACAAAGCTTCAGTAGGGGTTTTTCGTGGCTCCAGCTGTTAGATAAACTTTCAAGGATATTTCTGTGGCAGGTACAAACCTGGACAGGAAGCCTCAGGAAGAAATCCTAAATTAATTATATGTCAACATTTAAGCCACAAGAAGGAGCAGTTGTCATAAATTTTTGGGAGGTTAGAATCCGATTTTAGTTGTAAATGCGAGCAAGCTCACTGACTCACTTGTGAACGGGTGCCAGCAAAATGATATATTTTACATTCTTTCACAGCTTGTTTTGGCAAAACACAATGAAACAAAAAGGGGGGGATTACAGTTTTTATTCTTCAGTGGGCCAAAATGTTCAATCAAGCAAAAGAGCTACACCACACATGTGCCAAAGCAAAAGAAATTAGCTCAGTTTACCCACTTTTTCTGTGGCCACCCTCCTTTATCGAGAAAGGAAGTAGGGCTGAAAATTCAAAAGAAGGCCATGGGTACTACAGTCACTTTGAGCATGGCCCAAGGCTGGACATTCCTGACAACAAATTAAGACTGACTCAAGAACTGCCTTTCTGGTTTATCTTCAGCCCTGACCAAGCCCTGGCATAACAACAGTCTCTCTGCAATACTTCTCTGTGCATTGTTCCCTGGTTGAATGTGATGTTCGGTAGTCATTGGCAGAAAGGCAGAAAAGTCTCCTTCAATTTTCACAAAATTAGGAAGACAGCTGAGCTACTGTTATTAGTTTTGCTTTGTGTTTACTTTCTCGTTTTTTCATTCAGTCTGTTATTCAATTCAAGAAGCATTTATTTTGGCTGGCCATGAGCTAGGACTGGGGATTTAACCAGGGAATAAGATATAGACTTAGATCTTAAAGTGTTGCAGCCAAGTCAGGGCCATAGACAGTAGAGACAATTGTAATGCAATGTGATGTGTGACCTAAGGCCTTGGGGAGGCAAAAGAAGGAGCCTGGGGGTACCTGTTGGGGGGAAGAGGGGGTTAGCACAGACTCCTTGTAAGAGGTGCTTTCCAGGTTGAGAAAGTGAGGAATGATAAGTGGGAGGAAGAGGAGCTTTTTGACTGAAGAAGCAGAATACATAAAGGCCTGAAATAGAGCCAGACCCGAGGCCTGCTCAGAGAGCCGTAAGCCCTCAGCTGAATACAGATTGTGGAAGGGGAAATGGTAGTGACAGGGCAGTGAGGAAATCAAGGCCAGGCCATGCAGGACTTCGCGGCTCCACTGGGAGCGCTTCGCTGAGGGCAGTGGGACACCACTGAAGGGGATCCTGGCTGGATGTGTGATTTGAAAGGGTCCCTTTGGGGCAATGTGGAGGCTGGATGGAGGCAGCTGTGGAGGCCATGGAGAGGCGCATAACCTTTCCTTAAGGGACAAACAACCCTGCAGGTAGGTAGTGGTGTTGATATGCTGAAGTCCTTGCTCCCAGTACCGGTGAAAGTGACCTTATTTGGAAACAGACTCATTGCAGATGTCATCAAGTTAAGATGAGGTCATCCTGGATTAGGGTGGACCTTAATTCAATGGCTGGTGTCCTTGTAAGAAGAGGAAAATTTGGACACAGAGACACAGAGAACCCACACTGAGAGAATATCAGGTGACAATGGAGGCAGAGAGTGGAGTGATGTGTCTATGATTCAAGGAACACCCAGGATTACCAGCAACCTCTAGAAGGTAAGAAGAGGCAAGGGAGGAGCCTCCTCTAGAGCCCTCAAAGAGAGTATGGCCCTACTGAGCCCTTGATTTTGGACTTCTAGACTTCAGAACTGTGAGAGAATAAATTTCTGTTGTTTTAAGCCACAATTTATTCTGTTTTAAACAACAGAATAAATTTCTGTTGTTCGTTACAGCGGCCCTAGCAAACTAACACAGGAGTCATGGTGGACTGCTGTATGAACACTCCCAACAGGACCAAACTCCAAGCTGCTTGTTCACTGAGACTGACGTGATCCATTGCGGATAGAGTCATCTGAGGTCCAAGAAGCATCTCCGCTTGACTCTGGTTCCCTTTGACCTGGTTGAGCAGCCAGTGCTCAGTTGCCTGAAACAGGCCTCTCCCAAGGGTGGCCGTCCGTGAAAGAGTTAGCACCAAAAGTAAATATTTGTCCACAGGCAACAGTTGTGTTTGCACTATGAAAGCCCCCAACAGTTTTTTTTTTTCCCCCACAGATTTTAATCCGTGTGGTCTTCAAACCATGAAGTAACTTTGTCCTGAGGAAACCCCTTAAGATGAGCCAGGAGGGACAAAAGTCACAAACAGTAGGCTTTGGCAGGCAGTGGCTCAGGAAGTGTGAGGGGACTGGTCCCCGGGCCAGGGTCTTCAGGACGCTCTGCAGACAATCACCCTGCTTGTGCTGCTGGCGTGCTAGACTTTGCCATGTAGCTCAGCCGAGCCTCCAAGGCTCTCCCTCCGTGTTGCTCAGCTGTTCTCAGCTGGAGGTGCTAATGTCATCCGCTTCCCAGGGACCAGCCAACACAGCTGATGGGACTGAGGGCCAGTGGAAGCACACAAGTCCCCACACCTCCTGCAGAAGGAGTAGATGCCCTGCCAGCCTGGTTCTGCCTGAGTAGGGGTAGGGGTTCAGGAAGCATCTGCAGGGCCATTCAGAGCCTAGTATGGTGCCTGGTACTAGGAGGTTCTTAATAAATAAGTAAACGAATAGAGATCATGGGCTTTTAATCCAACTGAATTTGAACTCAATCCTGGCCTGGTTCACAGTTAGCTGTGCAATCTTGAACAAGGAATTGCACTTTTATGGAGAGACTAAAAATATAGAGGTGCTGAGATGATTAAACTAGATCACACACATAAGTGGTTAGTGGAGTCCTTGATAGAAATAAGGGTTCAATAGATTATTAGCCATCGCTATTATCATTGCTTTTCTTCATGTGATCATGTGCCAATGTAACAGAAGTGCTAAAATTGCCAGTTCTAGACTCTGAGGGAGGGGCTGAGAAAGAGAAGAGAGGGTGGAGAAATCCTCACAACATTCAGTTTGCAACCTCATTCTATTGCTTTGATCATTTTAGGCTGTTATGACAACTCTATGACGTAGGTCAAGAATTGTCATCTTCACTTCTGATAAGAAAATCTGAAGTTCACAGCAATTAAGTAACTCAGGCAAATGCTGCCTAGCAATAAGTGGCAGAACAAGATCTAAACTCAGAAGTTTTCCCATCACATCATGACAGAGCACAGAGACAGGCACTCAATGACTTTTCCTTGAGTGAATGAATGAGATATCCAATTTCAAAATGATCTTCTGGAATAAGTGGGGGAGAATAAGGGCTGGAAAAGATAAGATGGAAGCATCTGGAGACCTTCCTGGGTACTGCTTCCTATGTGGGTTTGAGCAAGTCACCTACCTTTCTCTGACCTCTGTCTCTAAATCTCTTGTAGTTCCCAAACCCTTGGAGTAGGTAATAAAGAGGAGCCAGAAGTTACTGACTAGCAGTCATTTAATTTCCTGAGCCTCAGTTACTCCATCTGTCCACTGGAGGCGATAACACCCCCATAGGCCTGCTCTAAGGCTCAAAGGTGATATGTATGTACATGAAAGGGCTCTGCTCTGCAAATAGCACTCATGTTAAAAAGAGTGAAGCAAAATATGATGGCAGATTGGAAAAGAGAATCGGAAGGAAGTGGCCCAAGATAAAAATGCATTAATATTAACCAACAGGTTCCTTCATAACAACAAAGCATTGAAACAATAATTTTAGAGAAACAAAACCCAGCCTAGGGAAAGTCTGCCAGAAGGAGCGGAAATGAAGGCACAACCAGTGGCCCTTGGCTTACCTATCTGGAAAACACAAGATAAAAAAGATTCTTTGTAAACCAATATTTGTAAAAGCCCCACTGGGCTTTTTGCCTGCTCAGACTGCCTATTATCTTGGCAAAGGATGAAAACAAGTGAATTCTTATTTAGAACAAGCATGAAGCAAATTCAGGTAAACGTTATCGTATCATCATGAGCTACCCTTTACTGAATACCTACTGTGTGCCCGGCACTGTGCCAGAAACTGTGCATAGATGCTATATTGGGTACATTTTTTTAGCACTCTTACAATAGTCAATTATACATATGTTCACAGGTTTATTTATATATTTTCATAGGTTTATTTGTTGAAAGATATTTCTTGCCTGCCCATTATGTGATAGATATGTACTGTTTGGTACAGATACAATGGTGAACAAGGTCTGGTCTCCTCCTGCAAATTAACGTTTCTCAGTGTCAGCACTTTTGACTTTTTGGGCTAGTACTTCTTTGTTTGATAACTCTTTGTTGTGAAGGAAATGTCCTGTGAATTGTAGGAGGTTTAGAGCATCCCTGGCCTCTACCCACACAGAAATCAGTGGCATCCTGGTTTGACAACCAAAAATGTCTCTAGACTTGGCCAAATGTCCTTGGTTTGGGGGGACTGCTTTCTGTGGAGGACCACTGCCTTAAAAAGATGAGGAGAGTGAATCTCAGAGAGGCAAAGTCTAAAGTTGCACAGCTAATAAGGGTGTCATAGTAAAGGTAGAAGAAGGCACTGATCTTTGACACTGATGTGACTTTGTTTCTGCGTGTTCAGATCTGGAGGTGAGAGTACCCAGGCCAGAGTCACTGTGATCTTGTCTTGTTTACTGTTAGTGCATGTCTACCCTTCAACTTTACCTTTGCATTCTTTGGCTTTTTCTTTCCCTATCTGTCAAATCACATCAGTCACAAACATTTAATTCTTGAAAGTTGGAGAAAACTCTAAGTAGCCCACATTCTGAACCCAAGATATCCTTGCATATTGCTCCAAACATAAGTTAGTTCTCCAATGAGCTCCTGGATGACCCTTTGGAGCACAGTTCACATTTTGACTAGTCAAACAGTAAGTCAGTGGGCATGTACAGAAAGTCTTAGGGGAAAGAGAATTGGGATTATTATATTCTCAAAATATACTGAAATTTTTAAACTTCAAAGTTGTATTTCAGTTCCAAGAGTAGCCTAACCTTTGCAAAGGTTACTCTGCAAATACATGCTAGTTAAGAATTCCCTGGGAGAATGTCTGCCAGGATCCTAAGCCTACATTCATATCTAATTTATAATCACCCTGGAAAAAACGGGTTCCTTTTACAAGGAGCTCACATTACCCCTGGTCTGGCATTGTGCAGAGATGTGACAGGTGCAATTTATGTGAAAAACCACTGCAATCAGCCTCACTTAAGAAGCAACCAGGGACTTATCTTCAGAGAGAAAAACTGCTGAGTCACATAGTCAACTGCTGCTCTCCAAAATGCTTCCAAGACCACTGGTTTCTACTGTTGACCAGATTCAGAAGACATGCAGAAGAAATACAGCCATCTATTGGGATCTAAGTTCCCTGGCCCAGGAGACTAAAGTTCTAGTTCCAACTTTACTGTTAGCTCATGCTGTGATCTGAAACAAGACTTTCCCTTTACTGAGCCTCAAGTTCCTCATCTGTAAAATTAGGTCATTGGAATACATGAGAACAAAAGTTCTGACTTGCTTTAACAGTCAATGATTTGTCCAGAAGTTTCCTCTTCTCCACGGTAGTTGTGGCCCATAGCCTGGGAATTCCTCAGGGGAAGGGACTATGGAGATGATGACACTGATAATGATATCCCATGGCAGACATTCCTTGAATGAATGACTCAATGGATGAGTATGGGAGTGGTTTTCCTGCAATTTAAGCACTGAGCTGCCTCTGCCATCCTATTTGATCCCAAACCAAGGATAACTTACTCTGGGACATAAGGGATTTACAGGTTTATGAAAACCATCGTGTGGGCCAGGGGTTGGCAAGATAGTAAAGGGTCAGAGAGTATATACTTTAGGCTTTGTGGGTCTTATGGTCTTTGTCACAACTACTCAATTCTGCAATTGTGGCATGAAAGCAGCCATAGACAGTAAGTAAATGAATGGGTGCGGCTGTGATCAATAAAACAAAAATAGGTGGCAGGCTGGATTTGGCCATGGGCTGTAGTCGGCTGGCCCCCAGTGGGTGGCCAAAGCATCTGACATGTGTCCTCTCCGTCTGGATCAGCCCATGGTGCTCCGGGACTGGACAGCAGCACACCCACTCCTTGAAAGATCTGCAATAATAGGAGCCCCATTTCTCCCTCCACTCGTCTTCGGTAGTCCAAGGCTACAAATATCTCCTTACAAGAACCCAGTTTTCAACTGAGGAGTAAAAATCTCCAAGATTACTGGCCCCAAAAGCCACAGCGTCTCCCTGCACTAGGCTGGGGCCTCAGGAGCAGGGAAATGAGATGGAAGGGATGGGAGGAAGTGGGGTACCCACGCATGGGAACTTGGCTTATCTTCCCTAGAAAGTCGAATCCAAGTGTTAAAAGGGTTATGAAGCCCAATTATTGCAGGCAGCAGTTCGGAGATGGGGGTGGGCTGTGCTCCCACCAGAACACCTTTCTGGCTCACACAGGAGCACAATTTGGATTCTAACAGGACTGTGAAGGAATAGTTTGATCGTCAGGTCATCACATGGGGCTCTGGAGCCCAACTGACCTTTTGAAGTCTGCTCAGGGAACCTCATTATGTTGCATTTCTGAGTCGATTCCTTCTCTGTTTTTTTCCAAGTCTCTTGTCCCTACATTCCTTTGACTAGATTTTTGTCTCGATAGAGAGTCACAGGTGAGGGGCCGAGAGGCATGGAGGGAACCAGGAGGAAAGACCTGATTATAAGTGAATAATCCACCCTGAGGGCCTTGGCCTGCTACTTCTTGGGCTGGGCTTGCTGGTCAGGATGTCTTTAAGGAGCAGTAATTCTCCAGAAGGCAAGACTCCCATTGCTTACCAGCACAATTTGGAATGAATTGATGCAACCCTCGAGTCACAAGCAGGAACCCTTGCCAAAGCAAGCACAGTATTTCTTATCTTGTAAAGCAGTCATTGGGAGTAGCTTCTAGAGAAAGGAAACCGATTCCTCCACATGATGAGCCACCCCTCCCTTGCCCCTTGAACATTAATGTGTTTGCTCAGTCCACTGTCTGCCCCTGATGCGCATTTGCATCCCTGCTGCCATTTTTCATAGTAATGACTTTCCACTTCCTGCTCACAGAATGTCAGAGCACAGAGATGTCCCCAAAGATTCTCGGTTCCCTTTAAAAAGATGATAAAGGGCGGCCTGGCGTATAACCACATGTACAAATCACCAATACTCGTGATCTGGTCAGGAAAGGAGGTGACTCTCCCCCTGATTTCAACCTGCTGACGGGAACTCTCAGCCAGGCCCACACTTCCAGCTCAGGATTGAAACTACTTCCCTGCCTGGCTGCCTTTCTTAGAAAGCTGGGCTTTTGCTGGGCTTTTTCTGGGCCACCAATGGTAACGATAGTACACAATATCCCTCTTCTCTCTTTCCTCTTCTCTATTTCCAAATATTTGAAAAATTGTGAGGCACCAAGCAGACCTGGGGGGCTCCTCTCACTGGTTTGAATGAGAGGCTTGGAAATTTCACAGTCATTAAACATGCTTGTAAAATAATTGGCAAATAAAACCCAGGGAACTGTCCTCCAAGCTTCAGCCTTTCCATGCAGATGGTCCAGCTCCGAGGCGGCTTCATCCCAAGACTCCAGGGCCACACAAGAGGATCACTGGAGCAACATCATCCCCTCCACAGGAGCCCTTGATCTCTTTTGCGGTTTAAAGACAGGAGGGCATTCCAAAGTAACTGTGACTTGCAGGAGCCCTCACATGAACGGAAGGGCCACAGAGCTAATGTCTAGCCTTCCTGGACCTGCGTCCTTGTCCCAGCTTTAGCGTCAACCAACACACGGGGAGACCTGGGTTAAATCACTCAGCTTGTCAGTGCTTTGATCAGGGCCCCTCCCACTGTCTGGGCCTCTCCCTCTGACCTAAGGACCAACACTAAATACTTACTTTCCCTTTATCATTACAAACATCACTCACAGTAGGGACTCCTATTATGTGCTAGACATGAGCTAATACTGGAGTACAAAACTCAGTAAGACTCGTCTCTGCTCTCAAACAAACAAGCAAACCTCCCCATCTAATATCTCAAGTGTGTGATAATAACGAAGAATCTTATTGAGCACAAACCAGGTGCTAAGTATAGTTTCTAAAGCTGCTTCTATATTGTAACTCGTCAATTCTCCCAAGCCCCTTTTAAATATGTACTCTTTTCATTCTAGTTTGAGACATACCACCAAAGACCTAATAGGTCACACAGTGTATCACACAGGTACTAAATGACGATGGAGCCAAGGTTAAGCTCGTCCTCACTGCAGGTCCCTCTCAAGCTGCAACCCCAACTCAAGGACATAAAGGTGGTGTGGGGTGCCTTCCTCACTTGTGCCATGATATTGGTGAATCGGTGTACTTTTTCGTTTACTTCAAAATATTTTAATAAAGCCTTCACAGGAGCCAGACTCAGTGTTACATGCTGAGACTATAGCAGCAGCTGAGAAAAACATGGTCCCTGCTCTCACAAGGCTCATTACAGAGCAGGAAGGATGCCCTCTCTACCCCTCGTCCCCCACACCTAAAACCCTTCTTCACTGCTAAAGACCCTTTCTCCCTAGAACCCCGAGACATGAGTCAGAAAAACGTCTTCCCAGCTGACAAGCCTGGCCAAACTGCAAAGACATGGGAGTCAAGGCTGGAAGGAGCTCAGGGTAAGGCCCCATTTTCCCAAACTATATTTCTCATCTAACAGGGGTATTTTCTTGGCCAGCAAAAAAAATGTGTGGGGACAGAGTGAAGTCTAGCAGGGGAGTCACAGACAAAGTGAAGTCTAGCAGGGGAGTCACAGATAGGAGACAGAGGTCTCCTGGGCCTGGAGGCTGAGTCCAAGTAGCAGGCTTCAGTGATTCTTGAGGCAGGGCAAGGGGCGGGGAGGAGCACGTGACGGGAGATTCTGACCAGGGCTCAGGACTCTTCATCTCCCTCTCCCCTCTACATCCTTAACGATATTGGCAATGTTCATATCCACCACCACTTGTTGAGTGCTCTGTGCCAGACATCGGGCTGAACACATGCTGAGTGTTTTGGCATTTAATCTTCAGTCACCCTATGTGGTGGGTGATCATATTTCCATCCCAACTCTGATCCCATTCTCTGTATGACTGTCGTCTCAGACAAAAGGAGGCAAAGGAACCGAAGAGTAGAAGATTGCGAAGAAGGGATGAGGAAATGAGAGGTGACAAGAAGTTGGTAGGATGAGGAGAGTGGTGGAGAACCAGTGGCGGTTTATGTTATTTGGGCTGGTGTGTGGATGTCAAGATTAAAGCTAACAAAACAGCAAAGTGTGTGCCCCTCCTAGGGGCGGGGGTGACTTGCTGAAGGTCTCGGGATACCCCTGTTTTCCCCATGAGTCACACACCCACAAGTCCTCTAGGACAGCTCTGCACTTCCCCTCTTCTATGTTTTGAGGTTCCTTATGCAATTTCCTATGAACTAAAGGTTCCATATTATATTGATGGTATAGAGAAAGTAAAGCCCTGAGCAGAGGCGGGTCACCCAGGGTGGTGCAGTGAGTTGATCAAGAAAGCGGCCTTTATGATCAGGTGTTGGGTTTGAATTCCCGGCTCTACCACTTAACTGTCCAGGTGCATTGGGCAAGTTAAATCATCTTGCAAAGCCATTTCTTTTGCTGTAAAAGGATACGAGGAACTCCTCACTGGATGGATGGAAGGATTTGCTGATAACACATACTGAAGAATTTACCACATAGCCTAGCACAAAGCAATAGCCCAATAAGCAGGAGCAAGTGCATTTGCAGTCTCATTCAAATTCTCACTCTTATTCTTGAAGTCAGGCTCCAATCTGAAGTTAGACCAATCAATGACATGAGTTCCCCAGTCGTTTCAGAACCAGGACCCAAATAGAACAGTAGGGTCCCCATGCTTTGTAGAGAAAACAGTTAGGCATCAGGGTTAGTGGAAGACATAAGGGCAGAGAGATGCGGTGCCCTCAATGAATCAGTGACTGGAGTCTAGCATCTGGAACAGCCTGGGGGACGTGTGGGTGGCCATAACTCGCCCTGGTGTAGCCAGAAGGTAGGATTACATTGTGTGTGACATCAGCATGTTATTTCAGTGCCTCAGAGCTTCATTTCCTAACCAGGTTCCCGAGTTGGGCTGACACAGGTTCCCCCTCATCTCGCCTGACTTGTTTTCTCACCAGGCCCCTCTACCAAATGACAGGGGAAATATCCCCTGGAATATTGGAAAGCAGAAAACTACAAAAAGAAATGGGTACCTTAAGCCAACTTGCTGGAATTCTACTACATGGACAGCCTTCCAAATTCAATGATGGCCAAGAGCGTGTGAGCGCGTGCAGGCCTGGGAATGGTAACTTTAGAAAAAGAAGCTGGGAGCAGGAAGAGAATGAAGTGAAAGCTACAACTGAGGGATGACACTGGAGCTCAAGTTTTTAAACCCAGGACACACGCTTCTGGGGAAACTGAGGGTCTGGTGACTGGTGTGAGCCACAGGCAGCAAATGACAGTGGAAAAGAAGACTAAAACAAGGCTCCTGCATGGGAATGAGGCTGTTTAAACCCTCTCCTTGCCCTGTGAGACCCGAGAAAGGGGGTGAGACCACTCCCCCATCCTACATCCTCTTCCATCCCTGTTATTAAAACAACACAAAACAATAGTTGAAAGACCCAAATTCCAACCCATTGTCCCCAGTGTGGCCAGAGTGAATTAACTAAAACATAAAAGCGATTAAGCCCCTCCCTTGGGTAAGACCCTTCCGTAGCTCCCCATTGTTCTCAGGAGAAAGGCACAAGGCCAATTCACCTCTTCCAGCTTCTTTCATCATCCCAGCTGCCTCTACTCTCTGATCTAGCTCTCTCCTGCCACTTGACTACTAAACTCACCTCTCAGATCTCAGGTTAGACAGCAGTTCTTCCACCAGGTAGTCTTCCCTGAGTCCCTGGTCTGAGTTAGATGTTTCTCGCCCTTATTCCCAAGGCCCCTACACCCATCCACCCATTCCTGGCACTTCCAACACATATCCGCCTGGCTTTGTCAGCTCCACTGTGAGCTCCATGGGGACAGGGACCCCATCTATACAGTTCACTGCTGCACCCTAGCACTGTGACCAGAGCATAGTATGAGCCCAATAAGTATTTGTTGCTCCACTAAGCTGACTTTGATGCAGGGCCTGGGATAAAGTCTTACAGAATCCAGATTTACCAGTCTCTGTCTAAGGAGTTGAAGTCATAAATTGACATATTGTGAAATATAAAAATTGAAACTTAAAGAATGTGAACTTCTTGCCTCCCGCAGAGGGGCCACACTAAACACAGGGGCATAGGCAATGGCTGGAGCCAGGGAGGGCCCTACTCTCTGACTCAGATATCAAGAGACCTTGCTGGAAGTGGGGGCGGGTCCTAGATTGCTGTTGGTAGCATGCTGATGGCCTCCCACCCCCCTCTGCCTAATGTCTCAACCCCACCGGAAGGGACTGTGAAACCTCAAGCTTTTGCCTTGAAATTAGAGGCATCTAAACCTGTAGCTTAAGAACTTTTGCCACATGTAATTATTGACCTGAGACATCAGTCACCTTCAAAAAGCCTATGCTGACAGAGCGCAAAAGAAAAGCGTCTAGAATATCAAAAGGTAAAGGGTCCAGATTAAAAAAGGAGATGCTAGGAGGGCTTTTCCCAAGTCATAGCCTTTAATTGACTCCAGTCTCTGCCCAGCACCTTGGCCTCCTTTGTCAGCATGCCGGGAGGTGGGGCGGCTCCACCGGCAGGAGTGACTCTGCAGACCAGTGGGCCAGCAGCCACATTTCCCTGAGAAATCTCCCCTTACGGCCTTGTCGCATGCCACGAGGAATCAACGTCTAGAATGACAAGTCTGCCGAAGGCACGGTCTTAGAAGTTAGGACAGGTTTGGGGTGTAGAAGTGGAGGATGGTTCCCCCTCTGAAGTGACAGACTCCAGAAAAGCCTTTGGAGTATCAAGTGGTGAAATAGCAGGCCTGAGACTTGACAAAGCCTGGCTGGCTGGCCGGTTGACTGGCGTTTTTAATTCCAAGGCCAGCTGAGCAAATTTCATAGTCAGCTCATTCCTTCAGGTCCCAGTTTACCAATCTGTGAAGTGGTTCTAAAAAGCTCTTAATGTCTCTGCCTTCCCGCTCCCATTTCAGAGCAGAGGTATATTTTTAAATAAAGCAAGGACCCTTCCCGCGAAAGCTGCATGTACAGTTTAGGTAGGCCTCTAGGTTCAGTACGAATGCAGCTTTGCACTATTTCAGATATAAAGAAATCGCAGGCTGCCTTGGAAGGAAATTCAAAAGGCAACCCAGAGTGGTTCCCGCTTATTTCTGCATGGAGAACACATGCAGCGGTGACACGTATTTCAACACTTTTTGTTGTTGTTATGTTTCATTAGCATCTTACTTTTCTGCAAAGAAGCCCAAAAATAAACCAATGGGCTTTTGAACTACAGATGAAGGCTGCGTCTATTTGTCTATCAGAACGCTGCTCTCCCCTTCCCAAATCGTGAACAAACCCCACCACCTTAGATTTCTCTCTCTGGTAGGCATGTGGGAGGCAGTAGGGAGGAGAAGCTCTGTATGATCAGCCTGTCAAAGCCTGAATTGATTTAGGATGAAAACTTGAAAACTGGTGCCAAAAGGAATGTCAAGCAGAGAAATCTAAATACAAATTAAAACCTGTTTAGAGGCTATAGATAGACTATCATCTCTTTCTCTTTGGGTTTCTGTCCCTAGCTTTTTCTTTTTTTCTGAATTTCCTATCAACCCGTGAGACTTTGCTGGGCAAAACCCAGCTCCCCTCTGGTTGCTGGGCTGTGCTTATTAAATGTGGATGAATGTCAATGTTACCCAGCTCATTAATAATTGATTTCCAGCCCTGTCTCTATTTGCAGAGCAGAAGCCACTTACAGAGTCTATTATTCCAACTCTGTGTGTGGGTCATGGGGCCAAAGAGGTTCCAAAGGGGTAACCTTTGTTGACAGCAATCACCATGGCAACTCCACACATCTCCAACCTCAACTCAGATGCTCAAGAAGGTGAGGAGTCCTTCCTTGCACCGAGGCCTGAGCTAAATGGCTACATGAACAACACTGCTGGCAAAAAGGGATTTTTCCGTTTTAATTTTGGTCTTCGTCAAACAGATTTAACTAACATTTTTGGAAACATTCATGGAAAAGGGTATATTCAGATTTAAAAAACAAAACTCTGTTTTTCTTTCTTTCTCCTCAGGGAAAAAAGAAAGATAAAGTAAATCCCCCTCTGGCTGCTTTTAGGTCATTTTAAGTCTATGAAACCTATATCATCCCAGAATAAGCGATTATTTCTTTTCCACCCGACCAAGGACTGCAAGCTTAAATGGGAAGAATTACTGTTTTGCTTCAAACATCTATTAATATTTTGTCCTACCAGCCATGCTTCCTCCATCTCACTACTCTTTCTTTGAAGATTTCCCCCAGTAAATTAATGTTTAACAATTAAATGAAGCCAGCAGAGAGTTTTGAAAGATCCACACAATTACTGATTGGGTGGGCATGCAAAGCCTTTAATTTAAGTGGGAAACATTTCCCAAATTATGGCCTGAGACCTCACAGCTAATTACATAACTTTCTGCATCTGAAAAAATATAAGCTGAGAAAACGCAAACAGAATCACACTGATAATGAGAGAGAACAACCTGGAAGTGGGTCCATCTATTATTTTAGAAAACAGAGCTACTAGTCATGTCAATGAAGGGTGCACAGAAGAAGCACAACGCAAGAACTCCACAGGGTTTGAGAGATCATCTGTCCCATGTTTGTCGAATTGAGGCAGAGCGCTTGATTTAAAAAGGCTTTGTGGCCAAATGTATTTGAGAGATAGTATATATATTTCATCTGTGCTTGGAGATTTTCCAAGGCATATTTTCATATTGAAGGCTCTGGATAAGTCCTGCAATGAAATAACTTAATTTTATTTAGTCCAGATTTGGCCAAATTTATGTGATTGTGTAAAAAAAAATACTTCTTTAAGTAATGTTTATTGAGATAAATTAAAGATACTTATTAAATAAATAATACTGCCTTAATACATCCATGGGGATTTTTTTTTTTTTTAATAAACACTTAATGGTTCTTTGGAACCTGTATTTCTCAGAATACACTTTTCGATATGCTGATGGCATCCCATACCTCATAAACAAAGATACTGAGTCTCAGGAAGAGAGTAAGATTTTCTCAAGGTCCCAAGGGCATCTTAGGAGGGTCTTAGAGGAAGAGAATGGTGGACCACTGCCTTCCTAGGTCAATGCCCTATAGATTAGATCTCACTGATGCCTCCCTGAGGGGTGAGCATTGAGACATAAATAGGCCGAATGAATGGTTTTCAAGTCCATGATCAGGAAAAGTCAATGTGCCCTTCCACGACATCTTTAAAAGATTGTGCGTTTTAAGTGAGAAGACAGAATGCACTTAGGGAATTGGGGTGATGTGTACTTGGGAGACTGGGGTGCCAGTCGTCAGAGGAGGTACTGACTGAGCACTCATGTGAATCACTTCACACCTTTCTCTTCTATTCTGGCTGATAATAGCTTGATGTGGCAGGAATGTTCCAGAATAAAATCTAAGGGACTAGGCTGGTGCTAGGTACAAAATATGGACACTGAGGTGGCTGAGGATGGGGCGGGGTAAGGGGTAACCTATTTTCACTTGGGAGAAGAAAATATAAGAGTTAATGACACCTTGGCCACTGACTTGCTGTTTGAGCTCAGGACATGCTTTCTTAACTGAGGTCTTAGAGTCTTCATTTGTAAAACGAGGGAGGTGGACCCCAGTGTCTTGAAGGTGCCTCCCAGCTTTAGCATTCTTTATCCTACTCTCCTGGGAGTAACACTCTAAACCACATTCACACAAAGACTGTACCATGAATAGCTGCTTTTAAAGTCAAAATCCTCTTCTCTGGGAAAGAATCCTCTTTGTTCCTTGAAAGAGCGAGGTCAGTTCAGACCAGCACCCCACAGAACAAATGCTTATGCAAAGCTTATGCTGTTTCTGGGAGGCACCTAGGGCTGTTCTGTAGGGTTGGCTATTCCTACTCCCCAGGGACTGTGAGTCCTTCAGATAACAGCTTCTCTTGTTATAGTCTGGCTCCCACTCCCTACGAAGAAAGCAATAAGTGCAGATGTGCAGAAGCCAACAAATACACACACACACACACACACACACACACACACACACACACACATATACATATATATCAAAACGATATATGTATAAAGTTTTCTTTGGAAGAGAATTTCAAAAACTCAGATAAGTTAGGTCCCAAGTTTGGGTTCAGCTCAGGTCTTCCTCCTGATCAAAAGTTTCCATTCCTGAAATGCTATCTGAGAGAAAACAACTTCATTCAGGACATCAAGCCGTGAAGTCATCAACTTTTGAAAAATATCAACCTCCCAGACCACCATCTGTTATGAAAGCTACATGCAATGTACAAGGTTGTTAGTTTTTTTGGCCAGAACTTCAAATTCCATGCTTCTAAAAATTAAGATGACAAACAACCGACTTTTACAAAGGCCGTAAGGCAGCCAAAAACAGTCCGGCTCCCCCTCAGGTCCCAGAAAAACCACAGCTTTGATGAGAGGTCAGACTGGCAAGTCACACCAGGTGCTTGCTGGGGTTGGTCCCTGCATCTTAGCTGACAAGAGCCTCAGTGGTGGGGATTTAGTCCTAGGGGACAAGTCATTGACTTTGCGGTCATTTCCATTCTTGGCTCTTGTCTGGCTTGTGCATCTGATTATCTCTGGTAAGGAATGTTCACAGGAGAGTTTAGTGATTCATCAAGAGGAGATTTCTCAATCTTTATGTTGCCTTCTCCAACACAAGAACTGGCCATTTCTCAGCACATACCACAGACAGAATGCAAAAATTGCGCTGCTAAGTGTCTACACAAAACGAGTTGTCTTGAAAGCCAGAAAGAGATTGTCATTTGAGTCCAGATAATAATCTAAGCAGGACTATTTTGCTCTGGTTTCTTTCATAGACATTGAAAATAGATAAGTGCTGATGTACCAAGTCAATATGATCTGAATAAATTCAGTCCAAAGCACACTAAGTCGAGTAGATAGACTTGAAATTTCAAGTTTTAAGGGTTTCCTCAATTTTTGTACCAGGTTACCCTTTGTTGAGCACCTACCATTTTCCAGGCATTGTGAAAAGCAATGACATGTACAATCTTTAATCTTCATAGCAATTCTGCATCTTTTCTTACTCTTAACTATAGGATACTATTAATCAATATTTTGAAACCCATGTTACAGTTTCAGAAATTGAGAGTCAGAGAAACCTAAGAATTTATCCAAGATCCTAGGTCTTGCATATGATGAGGCCAGGATTTGAATTCGAGTCAGCAAAGTTAGGCTCTTTTCCCTATATCCTTCAGAAAATGTCCATTCTGGTTCTTTTCAGTATAACTAGACAGTGGTCACCACTCTCTTTGCCCCTTCATCCCTAAAATCTAAGACTATGGAAGATCGTATCAAAAAGAAGACATTACCCAAGATGGCAAATATGTCTCATCTAGAGTGCTATTTGAGACGAGTTGACCCTGGCTACCTGGAGGACTCTCTTCATTTTGGCTCAATGAAAGGAGAACTAGGAAGAATCAATGATACCGGACGTAGAGAGGAGAGTAGTCGCATCTGTATCATATATTTTCTGACTCTTAACTATAGGATACTACCAGGATTAAAATTCCTCTCTCTCTCTCTTTCTCTCTTTCTCTTTCTCTCTCTCTCTCTATCTCTTTACATATGTATATATACATACATATATATATGTATGTATATAAAAATATATATCTACATACATATATATACACATACATATACATGTATATATATGCGCATATACATATACATATATCATGCACACACATACATACACATAGATGATAGATAGACAGACAAACAAATAGATATAGCCTTCCTATATAATCACATATAGTCACTCTTGGCTTCTGCCCCTTAGGGGAGGGGACCTTCTATAGGGGTCCCTCCTGGGCTTTGCCCACTGGGTTGGTCTCCTAGGTCCCAGATCTGCTCAGAGCTTCTATATCCCTGTTTTCTCTGCAAGCTCTTCTCCTGGTCTGCCTTCCTGACTTCCTGCACCTGCCGTGTTTAATCTGTCCTTCCATCTGTCCCTGAACTCCCTCAGACCTCAATCTCTGGGACGGATGCAGGAGCAAGGCTGAAAAACAACAGGGGCTGCTGAGGAGTTGTCTGGGAGGGGGACAACAGCGAAGGGCTGTCCACGCGTAAGCAGTCAAATATCTGAACTCAGAGGGAGAGCTGCAGTGAGACAGGGTTTATATCAGCTAGTAACATTGAGGGCCAGAGCTTAGACTAATAGGAAGAAATAAAAAATGGGAATGTTTCGGCTGGACATCAAGAAAAACATCCTGATGAAAAGAGAAGGCTCCCACATGGGGGCTGTTCTCATAAAGATGACTGAATGGCCAGGTCACTGCTGTGCTCCCCCCACTCGGCTCCAGCGTGGTTATAAACAAGGCCTCGCTGCCTCGGGCGGGTTGGAGGCTGGCCCCCCTCCAGTTTCCCTTCCCTTGGAGAAGACCACGGAGGTGGGGCATGTAGATGATGCAGTGTGCGGTCAATTTTAGTTGTAAGAATCAAGGAGGCACTTGGCCTAAATTGAGAAAACAGGAGTTTAGGAAAGGATTCTGCTGGTCCAGAGGATCTGGAGAAGTGTTGGGAACTCGGATACCGTGAAACTGTTCTCTCTTGCTTGTGCTGTCTCTGTGTGCCGTTCAGTTCTCTCTGCTGACCTTCTTCTTCTAGTGCCTCAGCCTTTCTGCATCCTCATAACTTAGCCTGCACATCATGCCTGCCCTGGCCTCTCTTGCCTCGCCAGCCTTGCAGCCTTACTTCTCATGGCGATTTCTCCTCAATTCAGATTCCTAAGAACAAGAACCTGAATGGCTCATTTCATCAGTTCCTGGAAGGCTACTTCACAGGTTACCATCTAGGCTATAAGGTTGGCTACTATTGGTCCAGGTGCCCAACCTTCATCCAGTCAGGATGACCTGGGCAGGGCTGTGCAGTGGGGTCTACACATGGCGGTCTACAAAGCACGAGCTATAGACAGGAAGGAGTTTCTTTAGAAAGTGATATGGACCTCTGGATACTACTAGACCTGCCAGGGACTCTCCCGCTCCCCTTTCTAGCACGTAACTCAGTCTTCCAAGCTCCATGTTTCAGCCTCCCCATTAGAGTTAGAGCCCCTCCTGAACTCCAAGGCCCTCCTGCTTGAGTTGGGCGAGTGCTCAGCAGATGGAAAAAGATGACCTTCCCACTCACACATCTGGCCCACTCACAATAAACTCAGTGACTGGCTACTGGTTTTATTGGGCCTCGACAACAGCCTTTTATCTGTGAAGGATGTGCCATTTGTTCCCCTCCCCCTTCCCCAATTCTACCATATCTACCCTTTGCTTCTGGCTGTGAAGAGGCCGATTTTTCCCCACCTATGGAGAGGGAATGAGGGGGATCCTTCTATGAATTATCCTCTTGGAGGTTACTGTTTTCCTGTCACTTATCAGCATCACTTAGGATAAATCTGAGTTCCAAAATGTTTGACAAATGCTGGCTCCTTGATTTATATTCCTTCTATGTGTTGAATATGTCAGTTTAAAGTCAAAGAACCTCTTCTGAGATCCTTCTCAGGGCTGGAGGAGTGTGTGTGTGTGGAAGGAGGCACCATACAATAATCACTACCATTCAACATAGCAAAGTATGAATCATCACAATGTGCCTATCCCCTCATGGGATCCTCAAGCAATCCTATGAGATAGGATTCATTATTATCTTATTAAAGTAGATGAAGAACATGTCTCAGAAGGTTTCACTACTTTACCCAAAGCCCGTAATTAGTGCCAGACCTGAGATCTGACATCCATGTTAGGTTTTACTAAAGGTACATACTTTTGTGGTTGTCGTTGTTATGTTACTGTCACATAACAAAGAATAGCTCCTGCTCTTCTAATCTGTTGTATTGTACCTTCATCTTTATTGTTGGTTATCATTTTTATGGCTACGTGAGTCCTTTCTCCAAAGAATCTCCCTTTCTCATCTAATCATTCACCAAGTCCTGCTGCTTCCACCTTCGGAATGTCTCTGAGAGAAAGCACCTATTTCTCATCCTCACTGCCACACCTCTTTCTTAGACCCCCATATGGTTTCCTTACAGGGCTGCCTGACTCCAGTCTTGGTACCCTCCCCATCCACACTCCCAACTCCAGATGGTGTGACTCTGCTGGGGACTAGAGGATGGAGTGGTGAAAAGCAGGGAGCCCCAAGGATATGCAGTGAACACTGATGTCCTACTGAGTTTCTGCAGAGTTGAGAAGGCTTGGGGCTTCTGTGCGTGGGATCAGGTGGGTGATTTATAGAATAAGTCAAGTTTGAGCACTAAGGAGCAGTTCATCCTTTCAGTGGGACTACCAAGGACGATCTTCTCCCACTGGAAATTTTCTCTTTGGGGCTCAAGAAATGCTCAATATCAGTAAATCTCTGCCATCCAGGAAGGAGTTTCTGTCTATGTCACATGGAGCACAAATAGTACAAAGAATGGGATGGAGAGGAAAGAGTCAAAGAAAGAACAAAGGGTGGCAAGTTTTGCTCATACTTTTTATGCTGAGAAATGGCCTGCTGGGCTGGGGTTCTCCTGCCACTCCTGCAAAAACACGTAGTCCAGAGTTCAGAACATGGCTGGACATCGGGGAGGCCCCGCAGTTCCTGGAGGAATCCACAGAGCATGGAAGTTAGAAAACCCCACTGGGGGAGCCCTGAGTCCCCTTCACTGTGTTTTCAGTGTCCTCCTTATGGTCTCTCAGCATTCACTGGCTCATAGCACACACAGCAGCCCTCAGTAAAGAAAGGTAGAGCAGGAAGTGAGGACCTAGAGGCCTGAAGCTGGGCAGCATCATCACGTATGTAGGCAAGTTAGGCTAGGAAAAGTTTCAGTTGGGTATGTGGGGGAGGGGGGGTCTAGACACCTGGCTCCATTGTTAATTAGTATAATGAAAACGAGAATAACAAAGGCAGCAGCTACCCAGGAGCCAGGTGGTGTGCAAGGCACTTTCCAGTTGTCTCCATTCCAGACACGGAGGCCTCATGGCTGCTCCTTCACAGACCAGGCTTGCTCCCCCTCAGGGCCTTTGCCCTCCCTGTGCCCTCTGCTAGAAGCACTCTTCCCTCACCCCTGTCAAGTATCTGCTCTAAATCACATTTCAATGAGACACCTCCTTGATCACCCTATTTAACCCTGTTCCTCACTCCCAACCCCCCACACCTTCTTCTCAAATGGATTTTCCTCCAAGTCACTTACATCATCTTCTGACACGCATCACTTCCTTATTCATCATATTTATTGTCTGTCTTCGCCACCAGAATCCAGGCCCCATGAGGGCAGGGATTGCAGTTAATTGTGTTCACTGCTCTACCTCCAAGGCCAACCACGAGCCTGGCACATAGAAGTTACTCAAAAAACATTTGTTGAATGTGTCTCATTTCACCATCACAATGACATGAATCAAAACCAGTTTTTGTGGTTATCCCCATTTCATAGATGAGGAAACCGAGGCTCAGTGAGGGTGGGCAGCCAGGTAAGTACAAACAGCCAGTGAGTTTTGAGAGAGGAAAACGTGTGTGTGCCCAGGTCTCTCCGATACCTGAGAGCAGCTTCCTCTCCATTCCCAACTCTGTCGCTTTTAGCGTATGTGGAAAACAAGGAGTTTGAGGCTCTCTTTCCTGAGGTCTGCAAGTCAGTTTAATTCCATAATCATTTCCTCACAGGAGGTGAACTAGCAGGTGGTTTGGCGCACTGTCTCTGGAATTGGAGTTTGAGTCCTGTTTTTTACACTCAGCAACGGAACCTTGGGATACTTCCCAATATCTCTGAACCTCTGTTTCCTCTGAAGCAAAATGGGAATGATAATAGTATATCTATCTAGGAGAGTAGGCAACATGGCTGAGATGCATGTAAAGGACTCTCTCAGTGTCTGGCACTAAGCGAATGCTAGCTATGTTGTCGTGGTCATTCTGTTGCTCCCTGGGACCCTTTCCTCACTCATCCAGCCCTGCTTCATCCAGGTCCCCCACCACTAAAACCAGGGGTGGGGAAGTACCCCTGGTTTGTATTATCCTCTACATCTGCCAGGTCCGGACGGTTCAGCCTCTGAGAGAGAGGCTGGGTAGGGCCCAGAGGGCCGTGTTTGCAGCCCCGCAAATGTTCCTGGAGCCTTGTTTTTTGTTCTGTTGCTGGGCCATTTGTTTTTATAGCTTATCGTTTCTGCAGGGGGGCTTTGAAAGGCTGCCATTGCTCCAATGGATGTTTCCGGTTTGCCTCCATCAAGCCACATTTAATGAAAACCAGTTTAAGGTCTTCTTTCTTATAAAATGTCTCATTGTTGCCCTGGCAGCTCCTCTTTGGAAATAATGAAGATGAACGCTCCCTCCGTGGGGCAGCACACAAACCCCTCAGTTACGGGACAGCCTTGCTCAGTTCCCAGGAAGTTTCAGAGACTAGAGGAGAAAAATAAGCCAGTGCAGCCTTTATCGGGAAGGAGGCCTCAGACTCCTGAATGCTGCAGACACAGAGCACGGAGCTTGGGTCCTCGTCCCCTCTCAAGGAACTGTCCACACCAAAGAATTTCTGCTATGGAAGGAGGTGTTCTCTAAGTCCCTCAACAAACGCTTGAGGACCAGAGACATGAGAGACTTAAGATCACATAGTAGCAATTGGTTAGTTGGAGCAGAACTGGGAACAGAAGCCGGTTCTCCTGGGTCCCCATACAGAGCTTTCTGTTCTGGAGGACTCCGTGAGACAAAGCCAGGGGACCTCCTTCAGGCTGCAGGCCTGGGCCAGGCTCGGGGATGCTTGATGGGGATCTGATGGGTCTGCAGTTATGTGCTGGGGAAGCAGCTTGTGGCCAATTTCACAAACAGCAGGCAGCCTCCTCTGAATATAAAACTCAGGATTTCAGATGCATGTGCTTGAACACCCAGGCACTCTGTGGTTGCCAGCTGCTGTGAACACCCATGGGTGAGATCTGGCCTTCTGCCACATGGGAAAGGTCCTACACAGCACAGTAATGCTCTGCTCCTGGAGATACAGCTATTTTTCTCTGTTCAGATTACCTGTGCGGTAATAAATCATTTGGAACAACTCTACCAATTGTTTTGTCAATTGTTGCAGGGGATAAAAGGGTTAAATATAGTTGATTGATTTGCGTTCTTTGCAAAAGTGACATGGACTTTTCTCCTCTAAACGTGTTACCCCTAATTTGCCTGTCACTCCATCTGCCACATTTGTTCTCACCTGAGCCCTTCTCTTCTGGGCAAGAAAACAAGAACCAAAAGGAAATGGCCACGTGGAGCCTTTCTTGTGGACTCAAAGGACATGTGTCAGTAAGGAGGTAGTGTGGGGCTGAGCGGGGAATGAAGGCAGCCAAACCCTCTATCCAGTCCAAAAGCTGTGTGTCCTTTGTTAGGCCACTCAGCCTCTCTGGAACTGGTTTCCCCATTTCTAAACAAGGAGGCTGGTTTAGATTAGGGGTCACAAATACACAGTGTTTACTTGGGCGCCAGGCAGGCTACCGTCCCATTATGGGAGTGGAAAGGACAATGGCCAGTTGGGAGAGTTCCTGCATCAACTAAAGGGGCAGCTAATGCTGTTTTTTTTTTTTTTTTTTTTTTTTCAGAAACAGAGATCCTCAGTGGCCTGACTATCCAATTTTCAAGAGAAGCTAAAAAAAAAACTAGATTTTTATATGAACCACCAAATTTTAAAATCTTGGCAAGAATATCAGATGTTTACGACACAGTGCATGCAGATAAAAAAAATCCATTCGTTGATCTCTATAGTAACCCCAGGTTTAAAACCGTACGATCTATATTTATTTGTTACAGAAAAGCTGAGTATGTGTAAAACAGAGTTGAATTTGGCTGCACAAGACAGGAGCTGGAGTCCCGGATTCACCACGGACTCAAAGAACTATTACCTCCTGTGTTTGGTCTCTTTGTCTACGAAACAGGAATGCGAGTCCTGGCCTGACGTTCCACCAGTGTGGTGTGAGGATTAAATGGGGTCTCTTTTGCAAAAGGACTTGATGAAGGGTAGGATGCCATGCCCTGGTTATTCTCATTATCGAAAAATTCTTCTCACCACTGGGGACCCTGAGGCTTAAACCTGGAACTAAGCGGTCACCTCGGAGGCTGCTCTCCCAAAGCAGAATGCCTGAGACAATATGGAAACCAGATGCGGAGCAAACACCGCCTTACCTTTTTTTTTTTCTCCAGTGCTTTTGTAACTTTTCAAAGTCATTCCACATTCATGAGCTCTGATATCACTAAACTCACAGCTGCCCTGCAAGGCTGTCAGGTCAGGTATTGTTACATTCCGGATGGGGAAACTGAGGCTCAGAGATAATGACTGGGCCAAGGTTCCAGAGAAAGTAAGTGGCATGAGATGGATGTCCTGTGAGCTGCTGCCTGCTGGCAATCCTTTCTGGGTGGTCATCTACTTTCAAATCACACACCTCTCTGAATACAGGCTTAATGCATATGGCCCTGCCCTCAGCAAGTGTTAAGACAGCTGAAAAACCTCGGCAAATACTATTTTTGGTGGCAGTAGTAACAAAGGCAAAAGCAGCAACTGCTTCTAGCTACTATCACTCTTTCCTAAAAATCAGCTGTAGGCTGTCCACTGGGCTCTCCCTGAAGTTCTACCAACACGCTAAGCCTTAAAGACTTACCAACCCACAACCATTTTTCCTGAAGGCAAATTAGACTGATTCCCTCTCTCTCTCTCTCTAAAATGCATGCATGTGCGTGTGCGCGCACACACACACACACACACACACACACACACACACACACAGATAAAAATAGAAAACTTTCTCTATGGCTTTTTACTGCCCAGTATGGTCTAGACCACACTCTTCACATGCTCTTCACCACGACTTCCAACCTGGTCCTACCTGGTCCCCCCACAGCTCTGGCCTCAGTGACCTCACTGGCCATATGCTGCCTCCCTCTCCCCAGGCCTTCCTGCAGCACGACTTGTCTCCTTCCTTCTCCCTTCAGGGCCTTTGCATCACCTGTTCTACCCCGGCTCAAGCATCACTGCCTCTAGGGGGCCCGTTCTTGGTCATGTTCCTTTGCTCTGAGGTCTCATAGAATCATGATCTTTTACTTCCAAGTCCTTACCCCAGCCTGTGATTATATGCTTAGGAATGTGATGATCTCATTTAGTTTCATCTCCTCCACTGAAATCTAAGCTGCTTGAGGACAGGGTCTCATCTCTATGTATTCAATGTCATAGCTCCAACATCAGGGTTTGGTGTACAGTATATATTTATCGAATCGGTGCATAAATAAATATGTGAACTAGGTTACACTCACTATCTCATATAATTCTCTCCAAGCTCCATGAAGGAGACACTATGAATTGTCCCTTGTTGTAGGTGGGGAGACTGCGAGACTGAGGTCAGTCACTCGCCCAAAGTCATACATCTAGGGAGATGAGGGCAGGATTCGGCCACAGATCTGCCTAATTTCCAAATTTTCAAACATACACTATTTAAGAAAATAATGCAGCAAACCTCCATATAGTCAGAGTCCCCCAGAGAAACAGAACCAACAAAGAGTGTGTGCGTGTGTGTGTGTGTGTGTGTGTGTGTGTGTGTGTGTGTCTAGATAGACAGAGGATAGATAGATATATTTTAAGGAATTTTCTTACATAATTGTGGAGGCTTGGAGAGTTTAAAATCTGATGGGAGAAGACAGCAGGCTAGAGACTTAGGAAAGAGTTGCAATTCAAGTTGAAAGGCAGTCTGCTGGCAGAATTCCTTGTTCAGTGGAGATCAATTTTTGTTTTATTAAGGCTTTCAACTGATTGAAGGAGGCCAACCCACATTATGGAAGGTAATCTGCTTTATTCAAAGTCCACTGATTTAAATGTTAATCTCATCAAAAGCAAACAAACAAACAAATCACCACCAACAACAAATGACAACAACAAGACACCTTCATAAAAACACCCAGAATAATATTTGAAAATACCTGGGCACCACAGCCCAGTCAAGTTGACACATAAAATTAAGTATCACGATCTCCTTATGCCCATCACTGAGATTCAATACCTATCAAGAAGTTGCTATATTTGCTTCAGGTCACCTTCTTTTGTATTTTTTCCTGTTGGTGAAGTGTTTTGACACATACCCCTCATCCTATATCTTTTTTACCCCAACCCACTTTCGAACTCAAGCCTACCCAACCACAAAGCATGGCCACGGTCCTCTGCACCTCCAAGTGGGCCCCTGTCATGGAGAAGCCTGGCCTCTCAAAATGTAGAGAGGATGCTTCCTGGTGCTCAGGGCCCAACCCCCACTGCCTGGAAGGGGAGGTCTGATTTGCAGCATAATTTCCATGGTCTTAGTGAACACTTCCCTCTACGCTCTAGCAAGTCTGCACATAAGTTGACCTTGGCCAGGGGTAGGGGTCCAAAGCTTGCCCCTTCCACTCCAGAAAATCATTCTCCGATTTTCCACAGCCGCGCATTGTTTTCATTTTCATGTTGCACGGGCCTGCTCCTCGTCTGTTTATTGCTTTCTCCTCCCTCTTCCTCCCCCTCATTCTCCTTCTCTGGCTTTGAGGAGTCTGGACTTCTGCACACTAGAGAAAGGGACCCATTTAATCTACTGTATTTACAAGCTTTGTAAACAAGGTACAGTGAGTGATTCATGGAAAAATGCGTTTTACGTGAAAAAGTTCATTATATGACTTTGTTCTATTAAAACCGCCTGGTGTAACTAACCCCACTCTGTGAATTTGTGGGGGAGGGGAAGAGAGAAAGAGAGAGAAAGGGAGAGAAAGAAAAAGAAGGGAACCTCCGACAATGTCCCGTTGGCATATATGTCCCACACTTCTACATAAAGATTCATATTTCTATTGGTTTAAAAGCACTTGGAGTTTTCCTCTAGGCAGGGGCTCATTTTATATTGCTTTCTAATAATCTCTTCCTTGAAAAAGATACATTTTTTTAATTGTATAAATGGATTTAGGAACTACAGCTACAAACTGACCAACTTAATGAATTTTTGTATTGAGTGGCTGAGTAATTTGTAATCGTTTGTCTACTTCAGTGTTATTTTGTTTAGCTTTTGTAACATAATAATTTTGTGTTGTACTGGCTGTGGGGCTTCAAGATTTTTCTGTTTTTCTTGTCATGATACTAACGGCAAGTTATTAAAATGCACCCAGCACTGTGCTGAGTGCCCTACGTTAATAATGTTGTTTAATCCACCCAAGGAGGACACAGAGGCTTTGCAGGGTTAAGTAACCGGCCCCACGTCACAGCCAGGAAATAACAGCATTGAAACTCAAACCTCACAGCCAAACATGTAAATTATTTTAAGTCTAATTTTCTAAGTTAAAAAAAAAAAAGAGGACAGGAAAGTAAAACATACTAATAGCAATGGATTGGTCTTTGTAAGAGGTAAGACAATGGGTGACTTTTAGATTTTTCTTTAAACTTTATTAAAATTTTCATATTTTCTGTAACAAATCATGGGATAGTACTTATATAACTGTTTTGTGGGGAAAATAATGTAATCCAGCCTTGGCTTATACAGGGAAGACTGAATGTCTTCCAAAAAGTGTCTGGATACATCTGAGAGAAAATAATATAAAATGTGCCTGATTCTTTGTATATTGAGATACAGTGCAATGTTCCAGGACACAGAGGACCTGGACTGTGCTGGCTGGCTGTCCAACTCTGCATCCGCGATTACATGGGTGAGCAATTCCCCTTCTCTGGGCCTCAGTCGTCTCATCTGTAAAATGTAACTGACAGATTAAAGTGCTTCTAAGGGCCCTTCTGGCTGTAAATTTCTTTGACCTCTTTAATTGCTTATGAAATAACCTAGAAGGCCTCTTTGTCACCAAATACTCAAAAACACTGCTTTATGGGAGTTCATGATATCCTTAATAAGTATAAAGGACTTTCGGGCATTTTCCATCCTTCCATTACGGCTTTCAAGATAGAGGTGCAGAGGAGGTACAGAGGGATTAGTGGCCGGGCTATAGCTGGCCTCTTAGGAATAGTGACAGAAGCCACAGGCCTGTTTTCAGAAGATACCAAGTGGATGACACCCTTTCCCGGGGTAGGAATATCTCAGGCTACTATGATTGGCCCTTTCTTCTCCTCCTTCCGCAGGGACAGCCTTGCATCTCCATCAAACGGCACGGTGGTGATTTTTCTCTGCTGCTTCCCAGGGAGATGGGTTTCCACACATGTGCCCCAATCTGTGGGCTGCCCTTGTTTTACACTAAGACTTAAGACTGAGTCCAGGGACATGGCCGGCCTCACCTAGGAGACCCTGGATTCTCAAAGCTGCAAATGTCTCTCCACCTGGACCCCAAAAGGGGTTGCAGCTGCTCTGCCTGCTAAGCTTTTAGCTCACACCCGCCCCTGAAAAGGAAGGAAAGGAGCCTTAGGCTGCCTGCAAGGTGGGGCCTGAAGCCGGCCCAGAGCCCTGGCTCCCAGACAAAAACTTCACCAGAGAGTCTGCAGATCCCATTCCCCACCACCATACCCAGCCACATTGGGGAAGTCGGTACCAGGCGCCACGGAAAAAAATCAAAATGCAGGCACAAATAATAGGAATAATCCTAATAATCTGAGACCTGCCGCCCTTGCTAACAGGACCATAAAAGGCATTTGTTTCTAATTAAACACCAAAACGCTAAACCTTTCAACTCTGCATCCACAACTACTGTAAATGTTTATGAAAAACGGGAAATTCTCCTTTAATTCGAACCATGCCAGAAATGCATTTTCATTGTCTCAACTGGTGGAGAAACCCTATCGCCTCCAGCTTGAGCACATCTGAGCTTTAAATTAAGAAAGGCTACAGGCCTGTGAGCAAAGCTAGGTCCTGGGCAAGACCTGTGTGAGGAAGCAGTGTCTCTTCACCACCGCCAGACTCTCAAATGAGTCCGGAGCAAAAGCCAGAGCATCTTTCAGAAAGAAAAATGGGTCCCAGAGGCGCTAACATTTTGAGAAGAGGGTCAGACACCTCAGAAGTGAATTAGGCTGCCCAGAGAAATGGCTATCAGACAGCCTGGGTCAACTTCATACCACTTGGGTGACCCTGGGCAAAGTCGTTCGACTCTATGGTTCTTCAAGGATCCTTGTGATAATTAAGTGAGAGGATGCCCTTAGCACAGCAGCGAGCAAACCTAGCGTGGTCCCTGTGCTCAGGAAGCTGATGAGCCAGGTAGAGAAGCAGCATTAATCAGATACTCACGCCCAGCTCTGCGGTATCCCCTGGTAGTTCCTGTACCTTTGTCACTAAATACCCTCAGAGCTGCTGAAATTGTTCCCCACTCACCGAGGAAGCCACAGGGAGGAAAGGTTTTAGCAGGAGAGATCAGCCCTTTCAAGATTTCCAACAGGAGAACCTGTGGAACGTCGAATGCTTCTCCCCCAAATCCTACTCCAGAGGTCACGGCACCCAAAAACTGTCACGCTGATAGCCACATGGGGCTACAGAAATTCCCAGTGGGAGGAATCTCTGCCTTCTTAATCAGAGGATTGGAGACAAACACTTCTTTTTGGCAGAGAAAGGCAGAGCAGGTAAGGAGCCTCAGGGACTCGCTTAATTGCATTTCTAACTCTTTATCCAGTCTTAAAAATTGGGGAATTTCCTCAGCAGATCTTTGGGGAGAAGGGTTAGGACCTAAAGTTTGGGGCTAAATCATCCTTTCCCTCGCTCTCCAGATTTTCCTGCTCTCACAATGTCAGCAGTTGCCTTCGAAGAGCAGGGAGCCCACCCTCCCAGAGCCCCACATGGGGTCAAATTACTGCCCTCCAGGTGAGTAGAAGTGCATGGGTTTTTACCCCATGGTATCCAGTTAACTTACCTCCAGGAACATAGCCCCAGTTCCCACCTTGCTTCTGTCCACATGGTCTACCCACAGCTCCAGCCACAGAGTGCACCCTGGCCCACAGTGACTCATTCAGATCCAATAAGGTATACTGAGAATTTTGCTAGACTACTGGAAGAGAGGTGCCTTCTCTTTGCCAATGGACCTGAAACTGAAAGGATGATGGCTGGTAGCCGACAGGCAGGAAAATAAGGTACAAGGTGGAAAGAAGTCAGGTCCCGACCATATCCTTTGAGCCTCTGAATCCCACCATGCCTGAAGGTGGCTCTCAACCTTCCAATTCCACAAACCAATACATCCCCTTGTTTGTTTTGTGATTTTAAGCTGGTTTTTCTTTCACTCACTACTGAGAGAGCTGAAAGGAGAAGAGGTGAATGTGTCATGGAGAAGAGGCAAAGCCTATTAGCAACATCTTGCACTTATTTACTGAAAGCCTACGATGTGCCTGGCACTGTGCTAGGTATACTACATTATTCTAGGATCTAAAAACACACGCAGACCTAGAGTTTACAATCTTTTAGGAGAGATGAGACGTGATCCTGAGTTATAGAAATATAAGGAAAAATGGATGTGTAGAGGTGGTGCTGTAGCACCACTTTGAAGAGAGCTGGAATCTGATATGCAGAATTTGGGGTGCAAAGTGACAGGTGGCACCCCTGGTGGAGAAGATGGTGTGAGCGAAGGTGAGGGAGGAATGTTCTGGAATGGCCGACGCCTACACCGACAGATGGCACCAGTGTAAACAATGGGAAAACGCTGTGGCATAGCCAGGGCCCTCCCTCCCTCTCGTGCCTTTGTCTCCATCCTGCAGCAACTCTGACAGAAGCTCTGCCACCTCAGGCTGCTGAGGGCAAAGGTTTCTACAACAGCTCTTAGCCTGCAAAGTAATCTAGCTTTTGCTTATTCTGGCCATTTCTACAGGGAATCCTTTATGCATTGAGTAGTTGCCACATGAGTTCCACTCTCTCTGAAAGTTAAACAGCTCACTCGGCACTCCCCAGAGGCTGCTTCCAGCATAAAGCTATGCAATGTGGCTGCTTCCAGCATAAAGCAAAGCCGGGAAATCCATTTGGAAGAAGTCTATGAGGAGCACTCCAGTCAACACCCTGCGTGGTCTGGCCCAAACACTTTCCACTCCAGTATTCCCTTTGCTTTCTGCACCTCCAGCCACAGGGCCTTTGCACGTGCTGCACCCGCTGCCTGGAACACCCTTTCTTTACCTAACCAACTCCAACGTATCCCTCAGATCATGACTCAATTACTACTTTATCATAAAAGCCTTCCTGAATCTCCGGAGCTCAACTCCTTCTAGCATCTGGGTTAAGGGTCAGGACTTCAGAGTCAGAATGACTGGGTTTAAATTCCAGCTCCAGTGCGGGCTATGCGTGTGACCTTTCCATGCCTCTGTTTTCTCATCTGTAATATCAGCATAATAATGGAGGGGTTCGATAATGGCAATAGCGTTAGCACATAAAAACACTAAATACACATGAACCATCATCATATGACTTTAGAGTACCACATCCTTCTGCCTCTGCCTCTTCTCAGACATAATTCGATGTATTCTTGTAATCCTTTGCTTGACATTTGCCTTTTCCAACTGGCCGAAAGCCCCATGAGGCAGGGGTAATGTCTGGTCTGCCCACTGTTATACCGCTAGCACCTGGTACACTGCCTGGCACATAGTAGGTGCTTAAAACATATTTCAGGAATGCAGGTATGAATGAAAGAGTCCACGTGGAAAAAGGTGAGATTCCAAATATTCTTATCATTTGCAGAAACCCTGATCTCAAGATGTCCCTCCAAGTAACTCAGGAGTGATGTCTTAAAGTTGCAAACATCTGTGGTTACAAAAGATGAAGAAAACAGGTTCCAGAAGATGCTCCAGCCACTGAATTCCCCTTTAGCAATTCATTTCCTCCTTAAAAAATGGATACAAGGCTCAGAATAAACGTGGCCAGCCAAACAGATGCAACACTCTGAAGTTAGCAGAAGTCCGTCTGATGTGCATCAAATGACTATAATTCCTTCGCTAGCAACCCTAACAGTTCCAGAGAACTTTCTGTGTTTGCGACCTTTGGCCCAGATTTTAAATAATATTATGCTTCACTCTGCAATGCTATTGTCTGCGAGTTTACATGTTTGGGGTATGTTTTTAATATGCGCCTCATATCATATAATGGGCCAAATTCTCCTCTGAGATCAACGCTGGATCTCTGAAGGATGGAATGTGTTACAGATAGAGGGGTAAACAGTGGTTTTCATGCCAGACTTTTGATCCATCCTTGTTCTGTGGTCTTCCAAAAAGGCAGCTCAGATATGAATGACCAAAAGTGGGCATGGTCTGCAGTGGAGACACGAGCATTCCCCTCTGCAAAAACTCCTTTAATTAGTCCTACGGCAAGGTTTGGAGAGGCAGATGCGAAGTGAACGCTGACAGAAATGGAGGCAGGAGAGCCAGATGCTGGAGCTTCACCTCTGGGTTGACCGCAGCGCACAGTTCTGCCTGGGTACTGGTTTCCCCGTGGTGGAGCTCTCTGACCCACTTTCCCCTCATCCCAAGTGCCTGAGCCAGCCCAGCAGCACTCACTTCACGCACCTCACGTTCTCTTATAGAAAACACAGAAATGCTTTCTTTCCCAGATTGGTCAGAGTTTTTCGACATCTTTCTTTCTTCCCTGAAAGAAATGGTTCTCCACCTCTGAGGTTCGGATTCCAGGCAGCATCCGTGGAGTGTAGTTCTGAGCCGCAACCTCCCCTTATAATGGCTTCTTACAAAGAAGAAAGTGCTGGGGGGACGAGGAGAAGTGCATGCATACCTAACGCCCACACCCCTACCCTGGGACCGAAGCCACAGCTCTGGACGCCTGTAAAATCCAGCCCCTCTTACCCTACCAACCTAAACTCCCACCTCTCAGGGAGCCCAACCACGGTGCCTCATTTTAGGTCTCAATATCTACCTATCTGGCAATTAAGTCATTGGAAATCAAGGCTAGAATCAAATTAGCTACATAAGGAAACACCGGTGTCCTTGAGAGACCCAGCTGGTGAAATGAGGCTGGAACTAAATTCCCTGATGGACGCGGCCTGAATACTGTGGTGGGCTCGGTTTTCAGGGTGCAACTTAGAATCCTCCAAAACTCCACCTAGGGAGGCCTCAGAGGACAACACCCTCAGTTCATCCATCAACGTCCTCCTTGCCTTTGGCCCCTCTCCACTGGAGATGGCGAACAAAGAGAGAACAAGAGAGATTAATTTCTTTTTAATCCTTCCTTTCCAGCAAGGGCCTGACCCCGGGCTTTTGCCTGTTTCAGCTCCATCCCGGGCAAGACCATATTTCATGCCGAATCATCAGTTTCTAGGAGAACAAGGCACCACTCCATAGGGTACGGATGGCCATCCTATCTCACAGGAGTCCATGGCGGCCGTTCAGACATGATCTCATACATCCCCACCCTCTGAAGCAAGATGGGGGCAGAAGCATTATCTCAGCTGGGCTGCTGAAGGAACATCAGCCCTCTGGAAACCTGCAGTACCAGGAGCACTATGTGCACGCCGACCCTCCTTAATTTCAGGCAAACCTTCAGCAGCCCTAGGTAAATTATTGCACGTGGCTGTGTTTCAATAAAACTTTATTTACAAGAACAGACGTGTTTGGCTCAAAGAACATAGTTTGCTGACCTATGGCCTCTGTTGTAGTCTAAAGTGTGACAAAGATAGAGTTCATGATCAAGTAATTATCTTAGAATGTCAGGCTGGATCAGGGTTTCTCAAACTCAGCACTACTGACAGTTGGGGCCCCTAACTATTGTGGGGGGACTGTCCTGTGCAATTTTATAACTACCTGACCTCCAGCCATTAGATGCTAATAGTGCCTGCCCTCTAAGTCATGACAATCAAAAATGTCTCCAGACATTGCTAAATATCTGCTGGGGAGCAAAATCATTCAGAAGTTGAAAAATACTGGTTCAGAGGGAACTTACAGAAACCCTGATATTTGAGTCGCAGCCCAGGGTTACTCAGCCTCAGTTTGCACACCCACAGGCAGAAGGAGACTTGACGTCTGACATTCTCACTTGAAACCACCGCTGCACCTGGAACGGGATTACTGAAAGGGGTGCCAGAGGCCCTACTTACTGAGCGCGCCCTTCCAGCCATGCTCTGTGCTGCACGCTTGCAGGTGTCATCACAACAGCTCTGCAGTGCGTACTGCTTCACCCCACCATCCGAGCAGAGCTAGGTGGGCCCAAGCTACACTCCCCGAGGTCCACGCTTAGCTGTCAGACTTTGAGCCCGTGTCCCCTCTTCCTGCAGCCTCAGACTCCTAGTCAGTGAAGTAAAAATGAGAAGAGTACTGCCTTTGAACGGTTACGGGAAAAGACCCCGCAGGGAAGCACATGCCAGGAAGTCTGAGTAACTCTGTTCCAGGGGTCCTCTGATGCAGAAGTTCATGTTATTGTACCTTCCTGTGAAATCTCTCACTTGAAAAAGGATGCTGCTTCAACTAAGTCAATCTTCCCCTTTGCGGAAGCAGAGATTTCTGTAAACAGGGGGTGGGAACTATAGTACATTACTGTGTGGATCATGAGGTCATGAGGAGTCCATTTCCCTCCCCCCTTGAATCTGTTTTGGTCTGTGACTGCTTTGACCAACAGAGTATGGCAGAAGTGATGCAATGGCTCAGCCTCCACAAGGACTAGCACCTTCTACCTTGGTTTCCTGGTGCCCTGAGCCACCATGTGAGGAATCTGACTGTCCAGATGGACAGCTCACAGGGAAGGCTCTGTGAGCATATGGAGAAGAGGCACCCAGCTGAGCTCAGCCTCTCACTGTCCCTACCAAGGTACCAAGCATGCAACTAAAGCCTTCTTCAACTCCCCAGGCCAGCCACTATCTGAATATCATCGAGTGTGACCTCAGGTCATACCACATGGAGCTGAACTGTCCAGCTGAGCCCTGAAAGAATTCCTGACCCACAAAATGGCGAGACATAAGAAAATGGTTGTTTAAGCCACTAAGTTTTGGGGTGGTTTGTTATGCAACAAGAGAGAATTGGAATAATTTTAGAGAGAATGAGAAAAATCTATCATTTGGTCAAAGTCTTACCAAGCTAGGTTAGAAATATGATCACAGGGGAGCCAAATGATCAGAAACCCATTGCTGTGGCAGAGTATTTAGATTGCTGTTTTGGCAGACTGTCGGCCCATCAAGCCCCTGACATCCCCTTTCTGAGTATGCTGAACCTTATTTCCCAGCAAGACCCAGGGCACCAAGGCATGGAGGGTGCTCTAGATCTCCTCCCCATAGCTTAGGCTACAAAAAATTAAAAAAAAGAATGACTCATCAACACATCAATGGTTAAAGTAAATATGGCTTCATCAGCTCAGGCAGAAGGTTTAGGTTATGTAAGTGTATCCCCAGTACAAAGTATGCCAAGCTATAGCTTCTTTTCTGAAAGAGAGAGGGAGAGGAAGGGAAGGAGAAGGAGAAAGAAGGAGGGAAAGGGGAAGGAGAAGTAGAAGAAAAAAAATACAACTTTGTGGAGAAATCAGACATCCTTGGATTTAGAAGCAGCTCTGTTTCCTTGGAAGGTGACAAGCTTTTGACCTTAGGCAAATTCCTTTACATCCCTGATTTTTCATCTTTCCTGATGTCCCTTACAGTTTTGCATGAACTCAGAGATTTTAACATATAATTTTTGGAAGTCCATGGAAGAGCCTCAGAGATTGGAAGTGTTTATGTGGGTTAGAGAGGGGTAAGAGGGAGGACTTAGCCAATTGAATCTGGATCCTTTGGCTTCGCTTCAACCAAAGGAATTTACTGGCATTTGGCAGAATATTTAATTTGAAAATAAAAGCTAAAAGCATTCCTGAATATCACTAGTCTTTATGATTTGTAAGGGTCCTTCTAGAACCATCATGCTGAAATTCTCTGTTCCTGATTTTGAGGGGCTGTGGGTGTGGCAGTGAGTGCACCTGTTTCTCCCACTGCACCTTTCAGAAAGGTAGGCATAGTGGGCCACTCTTTTTTTTTTTTCTTGCACAGTATCCACTTTCTTCTTCCAACAATAACACCCCAAATTTCCTTTGGGAAACCACCCATCTTCCATTCTTAGTCTGCACCCCATTTAAGTGGGAGGGTGTAACCAGACATAGTCAATCAAAATGTCGCATCCTCTTGGCCGCAGCACATTTTTCAGTGATGGATGGGCATAGGTCCCAAATGAGTCTAGTGGGTCTGCCCTAGACTTGCACTGTAACTAACAGAAAAGTAGCCATCTCTTCAGGGGGTTGTCATATGCCAGCCTGGAGCTGACAGTAGCCATTGTGCCATCTCAAGGTGAAAGCCAGCCTAAAAATGAATCCAATCCAGAGGAGAGCTGACCAGAGGTGAGAGATGGAGAGAAATAGTATCTTGATGACATCACTTGAGTTTCTGGATCTGGTTATACCTGAAGTCAAAAGGTCCCCAGACCTTCTAGTTATTTAAGCTGAAAAGTCCTCTCTCTCTCCCTTCTTTTTAAATTAAGCCAATTTTAGTTGGGTATTTGTCTCTTGAAACCAAGAGTCTAGACTAACAGAATAAGTACATAGAGCTTATGTCATATGAGAAATGTCCAAGTGTTCTGCATATCCTGCCTACAGAGAAAGCGGCCTCCCAGGTTGGTGGCCTGAAGAGTTTGTGCAACCCCAAAGAACACCAAACTCACCCAGGCTAGGTGCTCTCCCATCCTTTTGTTTTCCATTTCTTTTCCGGCTACACCTTCATTTATACAGTTCATCTTTCCCAGCCAAGACATCTCAAATGACATGCTATTGAAAGACATTTCTGTCCATGCTAATACCTGCATTTAATTTGTGTGTGTGTGTGTGTGTGTGTGTGTGTGTGTGTGTGTGTGTAAGAAAAAATAATCGTGATGTGATAGCAAATGAATGTTGGCAAATTACCAACTGACAGGCGTAAAATTTTATGAACATGCACATTCCAAAGGAATGTGGAAATAAGCCATCTACTATAGTCCAGTTTGGCAGAAATATTACAAAAATATAAGTTTGGCATATATTGTAATTCATTTAAAGATGCTTAAAAACCCATCCATCAACCTTGCACAGAAGGTCAAAGAAACATATGAATCCCAAATAAACAGTAACTGATGTACAAGGAAAAGGCCTGAATATCAGGCCTGGATACCAGAGAGAATGCACACGTGTGAAGATGACGGTGGTGAGTTTGGAAGGCTGAGCTGCTACAACCTTCATCAGTGTTTAAAAAAAATAAAAACCACTTCTTAGCAATAAGTAGGGTGGACTGCTTTCCTCTAAACGGCCATCTAAATCTGCGCCTCAGAGAGAATTTTGCTAATGGACCGGGGAGTTGCACTCTTAAGAGTCTTTATAGTTTTGATTTCAAGAACCATGTTTGTAAAAAGAGCAAGAAAAGTACAATAAATTGCCCTTGTATATCTGGCATCTGGACCCTCTCCGCCTTGTCATGTACTTGGAGATACACTCCTTCCGAGCCCAGAATGGACTCCTGACTGGAACCTGACCAACATATTATTGGATATCCCTTCAAGGATGGCAAGTACCCCATCTGCATCTTCCACAAGATCTGATAAGTGGAGAGAGAGAGAGAGAGAGAGAGAGAGAGAGAGAGAGAGAGAGAGAGGGGGAATGAGAGAGATATTTTCCTTCAGAATCCTGAGCAGAAAAAAAATCACTACTTCCCTTCAGCTTTCTGTATTAGAAGGGAATGAGGCCAACATGCTGATAGCAGCAGAGAAAATAAATGCAATACAAGTGGTATATACATATATGTATATACACACATATACATATGTACATAGATATATATGTGTGTGTATATACACACACGTATATGGCGAGAGAAGAGAGAGAGAGACAGAGAGAGAGAGAGAGACAAAGAGAGAGACAGAAACAGAGAGAGAGAGACAGAGACAGAGAGATATCTGAGATACAGCTGTGCCGGCAAACAGAATCCCTCTTGCCTGGACTTCTCAGTAACGTTAGCCAATAAATATTCTTTTCAGCTTCAGCCAGTTGGAGCTGGGCTTCTGCCACTTGGAACTGAACTAATTTTGACTGATACAGTTACCCACAATATTTGCAGCATGATCAAGACCATAAAAAAAGTTGGATACAGGAGGATGACACGGTTCTTACTTCAAAGGAACTCACAATCTAATTGTGTTCAGTTTGGTAATGGTTTGCTAAGCATCTATTCTGTTCCAAGGCCTGTGTGAGGTACTGGGTGATCCTAAGATGAATACGACACAAGCCTCCTCCTAAAGGAGCTCCCTGTTGAGCTAAGAGGTGGCTTTCTTTTTGGTGTTTTGAACACTGGAGAGATTTGTAGCTCTTTGAAACCAGGAAGGCACCATTCTGCTCTGAAAGTCTAAGAGAAGAGGAATAATTTGGGGCATATGGACTTGGAAGTCCGGATACAGTGTTTTAGTACAGTGAGAAATTATTAAAGAAAGACTCTTCCCTGATGTCTTCTAATACCTTAATTGTAGGTGGCCTATTTTTCCCCCACATTTTAACCGTTTGTGAAACTGGGGTGTATCTTATAAATTGCTTCAGTGCTTGAGATTCAGCTTTCCCAACTGTAATGTGGGAATAACAAAGTCCATGTTGCAGGACTCTTTTGACAGAGACACTGCTAGTTGTCTATTCTACTTTTTATTCACTTTTCTTCTTAGTTGCAGGGTCTTTGACTTTTAGGTAAGCATGAGGCTACCAGAATAATGACTGTATTTCCCAGCCTCTCTTGCAGCTGTGTATGACATTTGTCTGAATTCTGATTGATCAAATATAAGCAGAAGGGCTATATGCAATGCTAAAATGTGTCTATAGGGGGAGGAGGGCCCTCTTTAAATCCTTCTTCATTCCTGTTGCCTAGAATACAGCCATGAAGGCTGACGCTTGAGTAGCCATTTTGAATCCGAAGGCAAAAACCATGTCCTGGGACAGGGATCACCAAATGTTTTCCTTTCAGGGTCAAATAGTAAGTATTTTTGGCTTTGCAGACCATATGTTCTCTGTGGCAGCTACTCAACTCTGTTGTAGTGAGAAAGCAGGCATAGACAATACGTAAATAAATGAGCATGGCTGTGTTCCAATAACACTTTATTTACAAAAACAGGCGGTGGGCTGTGGGCCAATTTGCTAGGATGAAAGAGCAGCAAGTTAAAGAAACCAGGGTCTCTGATGACATCATGACACCCCTTACCTGGACATGGACTGCCTTTTACAGATTTGCTTTATATAAGAAAAAAATAAATTTCACGTTCATTTTAGAATTTCTGTCATTCTAAGCCAAACCTAATTCTGACTAAAATAGTTGTTTAAGGAATGAATAAATGGTGCACGTAAAATATCCAGAATAAACATTAAAAGACAAGTAGATATTGAATAAAATGGGTATTTCATAATAATAACCAGATAGCTATATTCGAAAAAGCTTTAACCCACCTCCCAGTTGAGGACTTTGTGGCTAACCGGTATCAAATCTGCTGGGAAGAAAAGGAAGGCGTGTGGGCCACAGGCAGAGTGTACCAATTAACCCTTTCTGCCCTCCAGTATGCACCCCTGCTCGGCACGGGGTCAGGGAAGCTGCTCTCCTCTCCTCTGTCGGGTTGGTCTTCCTTCCCAGCCAGCTGAGATGCTGCCATCAGGACGATAATAAACCACTCAGACAAGAAAAAGTGCTAAACTTGATTAAACATAATAAAAAAGATGTGACTGCCTAGGCCCGTGTAAACTCACTGGGTTAGAGAGCCCAAGCTTGGCCGTAAGTCACCCTCTGGCAACTGAAACCACATGAAGCACAGTGTTGAAAACTTGCTAAATCATTTGTCACTCAAAGGCTTTTAAAATAAAATACTTTCAGAAATAATCATTTGATTTTAGACTCTGAACCGCGGGGCCACACTGAGCTGGATGTAAATACTCTGTCTTCACAGGCACATTCAATAGCAACCGAAATCAGGGTCAGTCAAAAGACTTTTGCTGTCAAGTTTCAAATCCAAAAATACACTTCGAATTCCAAATTTCTTCTTCCTGATGGCTCAAATGAAATTATTACGTCTAGCGGAGAGGCAGAGGTCTGTAAGGCTGGGGAACAATGGCTGCTGAGTTTTCTGACTCTGGATTTAGATAGACTTGAGTTTCATTCTATGATATCCATTCACTGAACTTTCTAAAATGTATCAAGAGCGTCTGCTCTATCTTACCCTGTGGGTTCCTGGCTTCACCACTTACTGTTAGACTTTGTAACCTCTTGTTGCAAACATGTAACCTCTCATCTGCAAAATGGATGACATTTCCTTTCAGGGAACCAAGAGGGAAACTAGAGAAATCCTTCTCATAGTACTTGCCTATGAGTGGGGAAGGCAAGGAATATAAAAGTAACCAAACAAGATCCTTTCCAATGGTTATACAACTAGTTGTGGTTATGTGATGAAGAGTTCTCAATGATGGCGTGTGTGTGTGTGTGTGTGTGTGTGTGTGTGTGTGTAGGGGGGGGAGGATCAGGGGAAGACTGCTTAAACCATTGTGTGCAGATCAGAGAGAGAGAGCACACCAGGAAGTGGGATGGGCCTGTGCAAAGGTGCAAAGGCCCTGGGGCCAGGAAGGGCTAGATGTGTGTGAGGAAGAGACAAAAACCAATTAAGCAAAGGAAAAGTGATTATAAACACAGTTGGAGAGGTGGGCAAGTCCCCTATTACATGAGACCGGGAAGTCCTGGAAAGTCCTCTGGATTTTTTCCAAATGAAACAAGACCCCATTAGAAGGTTTTAAAAGACAGCTTAATTTGATTTTCATTTTAAAACCTGGTTCTTACAGAGACTACGACAGAAATAGGATGACAAGCTGGGCGGCTGCTGTGGTCCAGCTGAAAGGTGATGAACTGGGTGCTAAATGGTGAGATGGTGAGATATGGAATGTGATAGAGGCGGCATATCTAGTGCAGGAGGTGAAAGAAAAAGAAAGGGTAACGACAACCCCAAGGCTTTTCAGGAGGCGGACTAGATCTGGAATGAGGGTAAGAAGACACGGAGAGAGAGATTTCCCTGTAGGGATTGAAACAGGGGTCTGGAGGCCTGTTTTGGGCTGTAGAGTCATCACCCATGGATGGAAGATGAAGCCAGGGAGATGGATGAGGTCACTCTGGTGATTAGTGGATCAACAGACAGCAGCCTGGAAAATTTCCTTCCGGCCTTTTCCCTCACAACTGTTTTATCGCTATCTGGTGAATTTCACTCCTGGTGATGGCTTCCCTCTTTGGGCCATTCTAATCTGTTTCCTTTTAGAAGGTGGCTGTTTTCAGTGGTTTTTCATTTCTTTCTCTGGACTAATTTTATTGCTCATAGCCTTCTCTTCAGCTGCCTTGGCAGGGAGATACTGTATATTAAAATAGTTATTATTTTATTTTATAGCTCAGTCGAATCTCTATTCAGCTCATTACAAGTCTATGGAACCTACTAGCCAAGTACGTTTCATAACGGTGAGCTCTTATTGAGAGAGAAAGCTCATGTTCTCTAGGTATCTACCAGAAGGCTGCCCTCTTAATTGCGATGAATCACATGTGGAGGCCCAAGTTTGGGTCAGTGCTAGTTAAGCAATCATCCCGGTTCAACTTGGCAAGGCTTATAAAGCTGGACCTCACAGGGTCTAAGTTCAGAGTGGAAAGAACGTAGAAGAATGATGCAGCAACCAACGGTTAGCAGGCATCTCAGAATTAACATCTCCCAAACCTAGATCCCGATCAGTTCATCTCCTGTAATCTTCCCTGCTCTACGTGGAGGCAACTCCGCTTTTCCAGGTGCTCAGGCCAAAACTTTGGAGCCATCATTGACTTCTGTCTCTCATGCTACACATCGAATCTTTCACTAAACACTGTCATTTCTCTCTTCAAAACACATCAACAACCCAACCACTTCCCTTTACCTCTACTGTCACCTCTTGGTCCAAATCCTCACATGTCGTTTCTGGATTTTTTAAACAGCCTTCCTGCCCCTGCCTCACTTCTGTCTCTTCTCAGGTTGGGCAGAGGATTCCCACCAAAATGAAGTCAGATCACGACGAACACCTGCCCCAACCTGGCAATGGCTTCCCTTCTCACTCACAGAAAAAGCCAGAGTCCATACTGTGGCTTATCGGGCTTTACATGATCTGGCCTTGTTCCCTTGCCGACTTATCCCTGCTGCTCTCCCAATGCTCACCATACTCTTATCGAGTGTCCTGAATACACGTCAGACACATTCCCACCTCAGGGCCTTTGCATGTACTGCTCCCACCACCAGGAATGCTCTTTCCCTCACATATACGCAAGGCTTACTCTCGCACCTCCTTCAGACCTTCTCTCAAAGATGACATTCCTATCGGGGCCTTCCCAAGTATCTCTATTTAAAATTGCAACTCCCTGTACTTTCCATAGCCTCTTCTTCTGTGGCTCTATTCTTCTTCTTAACAATTTGAAACAGAAGCACTTATCATCGAGAAATATTCCACATTTTTTATCTTTTTCAAATGGTCTGTCTCTCTGAACTGCAGCAGGAGCTCACCGAGGACAGGGACTTTTGTTCATTGCTGCACATCCAGTGCTTCGTCCAGTGCCTGACACACAGTAGGTACTCAATAAACATTTGTTGAAGAACCAAATTAATTAAAAGACTCTCTTTAAAAATTCAATTCTTTTTATTGGATTGTTTTTTCCACCGGGAAGGGCACTGGTCACATATAAGTCAGGATGTATTAAGTTGTGCTTAATACATCAGTAATGAATAGAAATCTCAGTGATTTTACACAGCAAAGTTTATTCTTTGTTCATGCTATGCGTCTACTGTGGGCCATCAGGGGGTCCTGCTTGTGGAGGTTACTTGGGCTCCATTTTGGCACATATTCCCACAGTCAGAAAGGCAGGGAGGAGAAGGCAAGATGAATTACATAAGGCTCTAAAAGCCTCTGTCCAGAAGTGACACCACATTACCTCTCTTCTTATTTCATTAGTCAGAGCAAGACACAAGGTCAAGTCTGACTTCAGGAAGAGAAGAGGTGAAATCCTGCCTTGTGCCCAGAATAAGATTGGTAAAGGGCCCAAATGATTACCCTAGTCCAGAAGAACACAGTAAACCTCCCCCCTTCAGCTGTGTCTACTTCCCTCATTCCCTTTCTCTGTTCCTCCCACCTGATCACCCAAAGCTCCTCCAACACACCTTCCCTTTTTCTAAAGGAACACCCCTCTCCAGCCCTCACACACATAAAATTCCCCAGATTTTACACCACAGAAGCCAAGGGCTGGGGTTCAGCAGGGCCCGCTTCCACACACGGTGAGGCTGGTGGGGGTAACTCAGCTGGCAAAGCCAGATCTTTTCAGGAGGCTGGCTGAAGGGCAAGCCTGGAAAAGCTCACAAGTTATTAAGCTTTGTCCAGTAGCACGGGCACATGGCGTCCTGCCCACTAGCCAGAGCATAGTCCTGGCTGATTTCCACATGGCTGACAACAAAATCTTTAAGTGATCAGAGGAAGATTCAGCCTTTTGGCATTCTGTGCCTTAAAAAAAAAAAAAAAAAGTATATTTAGATTTATTTTCTAAAATGCATGGAACCTATGATGGCTAGCCAGATTGTTTGACCAGCAGAAATGCCCATTTCCCTGACTATTCCTTGTAATTGAGATGTTACTATGTAAATAATTGGTGAATACTTAAGTCTCCATTTATCATTTCAACAAATTTCTACTCAGTATCTGCTATGTGTCAGGTACATAGTGAACAGGACAAAGATCCCTGCCCTCAAGGAGATTAAATTCTATCAGGGGTGACAGACAGTGAACAAGATAAACGAATAGTTGCTACGCTGTTGGAAGGGGCTCAGTGATATGGGAAAAGCAGAGGCGATGTGGAGGAAGGGGGCTCTGGAATGCTATGGGACGGGGATCTATTGTTTCAGGCCTCAGCAAATATAATCCTGCGCAGGAAGGTGCTGTGGGAAGATTATGGTAAACTGTCAGGTCACCTGTGGCCCAGGCGAGCCGTTGGGAAAGCTAGTGTCCCAGGGACGCTGTGGGTGGCTCTCCTCACCCCCTCACCCAGGGACCACTTCTGCTTTTTATCCTCTTCTTTTCAGAGTGATGAAAATGGAATGGGTTCCCCATTCTCCTCACCTTTCATTCATCTCTCATTGGGACCATTCCAGAAACTTCTGAGTAATGTGATTGAGGGAGAGGAACTAAAAGTTACCTCTGGACCCACTTCAAGGAAATGCCACTGAAACCCCAGAATTCATCACACTTCAGTGAGCAGGTACCCTTGTCTCCAAGGAGCCGAGCAGGCAGCAACTGTCCAACCTATCTGATTAAACGAGTACACGAGAAGACCACATTTGGCGGCAACAAATGATTAAAAATCCCTCCATGATTATTGGGCCAAATCTGAAGAAGGCATCTGCACTCATTTTGATAACATGTTAAAGTTCAGTGGCTGAAAACTCTGCAGAACAAGTTCGGTGCCGGCAGTGGAAGGAGCAGGGAAGGAGCAGGCACTCACTCTGCCAATGGGGAGGAAAAAATTTTAACGAGGGCAAAAGATAAGAGCCAGACGTGTGGAAATATTTCTCTTTGAGGATATTCTTTGTACCAATTACTCTTCAAAGATATCACGTTAGCGTTTTTGGCACAACTTGACAATTAAATTAGACGAATGGTTTTCAATGTTTTTGCATCTGATGTGCCTGAAACTCTTCTTAACGCTAACATTTTCAGCCTGTCACACACATTTTTAAAACTTTGGCAAGTCGTATAAACACTGATTTCAATTAAGTGAAAAATTTAAAAAACATTTCACTATTCATCTTATTTTAAAAATGACATGACAAGTAATTAATTGGGCTTGATTATCATTTTGTGGTGCCCAAAGCTTAGGAATAGAAAGAAACACAGCCAATAAATTTCTCCTTAATGCCTTCCAAGATGGCTTCATTTCTTGTATTCACTGACTCTCCTTTCTTCCCAAAGATTAATGGTGCCTTGAATCACCCCCCCCCCTTCAATTTCTTGCTCCAACATGGTCCTTATCCTGGTGCTTTCAGTCCCAATTCCATTACGGACAGAAGGAGAATGCTGTGCTGGACACTGAGAGGAGCCTAATAACAGTGTGGTCAGAATATGAACCTCAGCCAGAGGAAAAGCAAATTCCAGGTCTTATCTCTAGGGTTATAGTTTCCCACTTGCTGATGTGACAATGTAACTTGACAAGATAATGATTTCCAGGCTGGTTCCAAATGGTCTGGGATTGGAAGGTGAGTGTGGATGGAGGGCCAGGTGGAGTTGCGGCAGCCAGATGACGCATGAATTGGAAGAGGTGGCTAATTCTGCAGGACATCTCTCCCAGGAGTTCAAAGAGTTCTGACGATGCTTTCTAACTCACCACTGACGAACCCAGAGAAGAACAGATGGTCTATGGTCAGATAAGCCATCAAGGCGGGAAGTGATAAGGAAGTTCAGGAAAACTCTGAAACTTTGGGGCTTCCCTTTTCTTCTCTGCACTTCCCTCACTTTCGGCCTTTCGCCTTGCACAAGTCATTTTTTCCCTTCCCTCTTTCGATATGCTCCAATTCTTAATAAGCTTTGTAAATTTTGACCGACATCAATAAAGAGAAGTGATGCTCCCTTCTCCATACCCATTCTCTGTGCAGAGGACTCTTTCAGGCCACCAATGATAATTATGAAAATTCCCGTAGAAGCCTGCTCTTTCCCTGTTTCATCTCCCAATGCAGTTTATAAGGATCAGTAATCTGATGTACTCTTCCTTGCTTGGGTGGGAAATTCCATGAGAACAGGGATCAGGTCTGTTTTATGCACCATGTACCCCATAGAGCTTAGCTGTAGTAAACATGTCCTTTTATTCTCATGTTTTGACTTTGGGGCCTTATGACACTAGAGGGACTATTCATCCTAGGGTTAGCCAATTCCTAGAGATAATAAAAGGCTTGCATACCTTTCACATGCAAACTAACCAATCAAAGCCCATATCTCCCAACTATCTCCTTTATGGGACACTCACAGGGTTCTTATACTCCAGGTCTGATCGCCCCAGGGCCAGATACCAGACAACTCTGGACAGCCTCTACCCCAGAGGTTGCCAAAATTATTCAGACTAGCCAGTCCTAAGCCTGTTTATCTAGCCTTTCCTTTCCTTTCCTGTAGAAACCACTATAAAGGCTCTTTGCCCCTCCCTCACCCACAGACTCCTTCCTCATCCTGACTGATCCTGGTGCTTCCCTGAGTGGCCCTGCGCGGCATAGTGTGCCTCCACTCCTTGGGAACTGTGAGTAGCAAAATTATCTTTTTTAATGACAGTTTTCTCCTGATCTGTTGGCCTAACCAGACCCGAATAATAATAAAACCTGGATTTTAAAACACTAGCACAGTGCCTGACATATAGTAGGTGCTCAATTAATACTTGCAGAGGACTAACTAAATGAACACATAGCTGCCTCTTCCAGTCCTTTTTCTAAACTTTAAAGTCCACAAAAATTCCTGTCTATTGTTTCTGGAGGCTTCCCACAAGACAGTGTCAACACCAGGCCACCCATCCTGGCTAAAATTTAGGTGGTCCCTCCCAACCCAGAGAGTGCTGTTTTTCCCACCATCTATGGGGTTTGTGTGGCCTAAGAAGGCAAGCTTGTTGCTGAAGGGAGATGGTGTTGGGACATTGGAGGGGCTTTTTCTGGCTGCCTGTCATTATGAGACATTCCAGCTAGCAAGGAGAACAAAGACAACAGCCAGGAAGCCTAGCCTTTTACGGCTTCGACCTGGCAGCACTTCAGGAACAGCCCAGAAAGTAACTGGGGGCCAGGCAGGCTTTGTCACTCACTTATGTGCACCTAGGCCACCAGTCTTCCAGCTAGAGAAATACTCGCCACTGCAAAAAGCATGGGGAATTGAAAGTGAGAATGTGGTTATTGAGGGGACATCATTCCTGGCAGTTAGCTTTCCTCACAGCCATCCCCCCAATCATCTCCCCCAAACATCTGTGTGGCATCAGAAAGAGAGAACTGAAGTAATTCCACGCTTAAATAACACCAGTGACTCCCTCCTTTTTTTTTTGACCCCTGGGGATATTTGAAATCTTCTACAGAATAATAGTTAATGTTATTCAAGCCACTACAATATGTCAGGTACCATTCTGACCACATTGTATGTTTGATAACCAAACCTCAAAATAATTCTGCAAAGGGGTATCACTATCCCCATTTTCAGATGGGAACATAGAGTTTAACTGGGATAAAGGGACTCGCTCAAAGTCACACAGTGAGGGGGACCAGGTTTAAACTACTGATATTTAGCTTTAAAGTCTGTCCACTAAGCAATAAGGCCTCCTTCAAACAGCCAAATTGTGTTGTGTTCAAAAGCCTTGGGTGGGTGATCTCTCAGGGTCTCAGTTTCCCTCTCTCTGCTATGAAGCAGTTGCCCAGATAATCCTGCTAAGGGGCTTTTTATGCTCTATTATTTTGACTCAACAAGTGATACTTCCTTGCACTGCAGATTTTCCTCTGGAAGCTGAAAAAACTGCTGGTTTTGAAGCCCCATTTACAATCTGTGTGACCTTGAGCAAGTTGCTTAACTTCTCTGAGACACAAAAAAGGGAACAGAATAGCCCTTGAGAATGTTTGACCCCCAAACTGCAATTCCTTTTCAAGTAACACCTGTACCACCTCTTTCCTTATCAGTATTCCTGTTTCAAAGTATATTTCTGGAATACTGTGGAATTACAGGACATGGCACATAGAGGTATAGGTGAGGAATGAGCTTTGATGTTGGATAGACTGAATCTTACATCTACTACTTACTAAGAAATATTTAGCTTTCTCTGTGCCTCAATTCTCTTATCTGCAAAATGGGCAGTGGTAATAGTCCTTGTTCTATAGTGATATCTGAGAATTGCCTCAGAAGATGCTTTTTGCCTGGAGCTGGGCAACAGCAAGCATTCTTCATAAATATTAGCCAATAATATAATCTTTATGATTGGACTTTATGATTTACTCTATTATTTACTTGCCTCCTACATCTAGAATGATGATGTGAAGGATGGTCAGGATGGTGTGTTCCATCTGGCAGTAAGCTGGAAGGCAGCACCAAGAGGCAATGTCACAGCTCGAAGGAAGCAGAGTATAAAAGGGAAAACTGGTAGCTGGACGCCTCACTGGGTGACATCTCACACAGTTTCTCACAATTGGTATTACTTCTTCAACCACTTGCACAGCTAAGGTCTGTGTGTCCCTTGGTCCTCTGCTTGGCCAGAGTCAGCCGCCTGGTCCTTCCTGAATCCATGTGTTCCTGCCTCCTCTTCAGGCCATATGCACATACTTCAAGCATGAACGAATCTGACATAGGCTATCGGTCTAAGTTAAGATCGATTCTGTCTACACACTTGTTTGGATTGAGGAGGAGTTGTGAATTTCCAAAGACCTAAATGCATTATTTTCTCACCTTTAAGTTCTTCTGAAATGAATATAGTTTATATTCAATGAATGTACTTGATGCAGTGTTTCTCCTCCCCATCAAAAAACTGTTAGCAAATGAGAGGGCATTTTAGAATTGAGGGAGTGTATTCATTTGTCACTGCACTTTGCACACAGATTAAATGCTGTCCTGCTAGGGTTGGTAGTAGTAGTCATTATTATTACTATTCTTAGCAGCTACTTTGTGTTGAGTTCTAACAAAGGCTCAGGACTTTGAATGTGCTATTTTTAATCCCTTAAGAGCTCTGAAGAACAGGTTCTGTTTTTCCCATTTGACCAATGAGGAAACTGTGGTCCACAAAGGTGAACTGACTTACCCAAGGCTTTATAGCTGTACAGCCAAAGGGCATGGATTTGAATCTAGGTCCACTTGGCTTCCAAATTCCTCCTGTTTCACCTACACCATTGGGTAGTTACTATTTTTCTCTCAAATCCCTCATGAAATCTTTGATAGGATCTTCCTTTGCCAAAGTTCCTTGAGGAAACATTGCAATAAAACAAACATTTATGTCCCAAGTAATCTGGCCAATGCATGAACCTAAATAAAAGGATGCAGAGAATAAATCAAGCCATGAGTGATGAGCCCTCTGCCACTAGACAATGTCTGAGAGGAGAAAGATGCTCCAGATGGGGTACCAAGGAAGATTCCTCTGGCCTTGGGTCTGTCACCCACCACAGTGACATGTGCTGAGTCACTGTGCTTCTCCGAGACTCCACTGGCTCTTATTCTGCATGTGTGCAATGAGAACAAAAGTCTCATACAGCCACTGAGGATTCAAAATGTTTTCAGGGTGGCCCTCATAGGAGAGCTCAACTGACGGCGGCTTTGTCACCATGACTATGAAGACTTGAGTTGATCACTGAGATAGTCCCTTCAAGCTTAAAAGTCCCAAAATTTCTCTTCAGAGAGCCAGGACTTAGATCAACTATCACTAGTCCCCATCATACACAGGTTACAATGAGCTCTATGTTTCCTTGGGGCCAGTTCTCAGGTCCTAGCTAATCCTTCCTGCCACAAAAGCACCCATGTGCCCAAGAAGAGAAACCACACATGAAAGGAGTGGTTACTCCGGGGTCCTTCTTTTGAACTACTGGCTCACAGGATGTCCATTTCCCTATCTGTCTTCTGGTCTGGGCAATCCAGGGTTATTTTGACTGATATAGTACAGTGGATCTTTTGGAGCCCTGTGGCCAGGCTGCCTAAGTTCACATCTCTGCTGCCTCATTCTGCCTAGCCTATGTGACCTCTCGAAAATTGTGTAATCTTTCAGTTACCCCATCTGCAAAAGGGAGATGACGAAAACAAAACCACCCAGCAAGGCTGCTATAAAAATTCTTTGAAGAGGATGTACATTAACTAAATAACATGCAGAAGTCGATCATTATTTTGATGCTTGCTGATCAGGATGCCAAGTCTGACTCCTGGCCCCACAGGCCTCCACCACCAGCCAACCATGATCCCTCCAGGCCGTGTTGGCTCAAGAGCTTCTCTAGCCCCAATAGGGGTTCAGTGCAAGGTGAGGAGAAGGAGCATGGGCATGATCAGAACATTACCAGACTAAGTTTTATCCTCCCAAGGTCCTCTCATTGAAACAATCTAGCTTTAGAGGAAAATCGGAATAGAAAGAGCAGCCAAGCTCTACTGGAACTGTGTGCTCAGTCCCGGGCTGTGCGTTAGACATATCCGATGGCATTAAATCCTTACCATAAACGCTCACACAAGTACTTATACTATGCCCATTTGACAGAGGAGCAGGCTGAGACTCAAACAGGCTATCTACTGATCTGCTTAAGGTCACACAGCTAATGAATTCAAGCCCAGGTCTATGGGAATCTAAAGACCCATACTCTTCACCTCTATACAATCTTACTACAAAATAAAAACATTTATGGAGTCCTACCATGCACCAGGAACTTCTGGTGGTTTATACATGTTAGCTTATTTAATACCCTAAATGAGTACATTCGATGTAGCATTTATCCTCATCAACAAAGAGCTGCTACTAAATGGAAGGCGCATTTTAGAATTAAGGAGATATGCTAATTTGTCCCTGAAACATTAGTATGTTTAAAACCCTTTGAGGGGTTTGTGTGTGTGTGTGTGTGTGTGTGTGTGTGTGTGATTATATATGTATATGTGCATGTGTGTGTATGTATATATATATTATATATGTATGTGTATATACACACACATACACACACACACATAATTTTACAGATGAGAAAACTAAGGCTCAGAGAGGTAAAGAGACATGCCCAAGAGCAATGATGCAATAAGACCTGTACCAGCTATGCTGGGCTCTAAGAATTTGCCCGTAGACATTTTGTATGTCTCCACCATGGGGCTTCTTCCAAAACTCCAGGGCAGAAGCAGGATCTGGGCTTACCCTCTCCAACTCTGAGCCCAGATGAGAGGTGAGAACCAGTTTCGGAGCGAGTCTAACACCTTGTAGGCTTTCCTGCGGACTGAGAGCCTTCTCAGTTACAGCTTCGGCAGATGGCCTCTCCCTGGTTCTTAGCTCTCACCTCCTGCACCATGTCAGAAAACTGCAGCTCCGAAATGGTGACAAATGTGAGTCACACAGCATCACCAAAGGCTCAGGAGAGAATCTCCTGGGGAGTAATGTCACACCCTCGGGGCCCCCTGGCCTTTCCTAAGCCCTCTTCAGTCCTAAGACCACAGCTCTGATCTCTCTCTCCAGAGGAGGGACTTGCCACACTTGGTTCTGGACAGGTTGGTGATAAAAGATCAAAAGGCAAGGGGAGGCTTCTGGCTTTCCAACAGCCTATTGTCTGCCCTCTACTCAGGGCTGCCTTCCAGCCTCAGAGGCCATAGAGCAGCCCCTCTCCACCCGGCCACCTTCTCTTTCACAACTGATTAAAAGAAAATCCCCTCCTGCTCTTAATTGCATGCTGTGTGTTCAGATTTCCTGAAGTTCATGAACTGCTGTGAAATTTAAGACAAGTCTGCATTCCTGGTGCATTGCTACTTTTTAATTCTAAATTCCACCCACCCAACCTCGGAAAAAAAGAAAAAAAGAAGTCAAGCTGAGTCAAAGAAAATCTATGCCAGTTGAAAAGAGAAGGCCAGCCCCAAATAATTCTACTAATAAAAGGGCAGTGAGAGATGGGGTGAAAATAATAAGGTTATATCTTCATAATGTTCCTTCATCTGTGATTCCCAAGGTACATAGGGAACGTTAGCTTTGGGGCAGGGTCTAAATTGAAGCACCTGCTCCCAGCGATTGCCTCCATTGCTCCGGGTGCTCCACAAACACTGGATCTCTGCAGTCTAGGGCTTTTGAGGTGGGTTAGTGGGAAGCATGAATCAGAATTTTATAGCAGCAGAAATAAGCGCCAAAAATCTGAAAGACTTCCTGTAGCCACCTGATGAGTCAGGCTGATCCTCAAACAGAGCCCAAGCACGTACTGCACTCCAGGTCTTGGAGAGGAACCCATTGGGTGGTGGCCCCAGGCCATTATGAGATGCTTTGCAGGAACAAAGACCATGTCCTTGAGCTTCGTGAGGTCTCCATAGCTCTGTGAAAGAGAACGAACACCCCTCCAAAGCCACTGAAGTAAAAGGAAAGAGAAGATTGGATAGGATGTCACAGCATGAGTTAGGGATCAAAAATTCTGCGCTTTCCTAAGGCAGGCATTTACTAAGGCCTTGTTATGTGTGGGGCAAGATGGGGACACAAAAGAGCCATGTCCCTGCACCCTTCCCCCTCAAAGGAGCTCACCATCACCTGGTGGGAGCACAGCTGGGTAAACAGCAGGTTCTAAACAAGGAAGTATGTGCTGAGTGCTATAGTGGGTATGCAGGCGGCCTGTCCACTTAGGGCTATCCTCGACTAAATCACCAGCTGCTTTCATCTGACTTCTGGGGTGGTCTACCAAGTGGTTTCCTGCAGTCCCTCTTGCCATCACACAACAGCCAAAGAGCTAAAAACATACACCATCACTCCCCTGTATCAAAGGCCTCGATGGCTTCTCTCAGCATGTTTACCAAAATTCAAACTCCTCGCAGTGGCATATAGGCTCTGCAGGTCTGCCCCTGCCTCTCTCCCAGATTTTTCCTCCTCCCATTCCCTTCCTAGATCATTATTCCCTAAACCGTGTCCTGGGGCCTCACACATGCTTTTCTCTGCTCCAGGAAAACTCCTGCCTCAACTGTTCCCACAGTTGGCATTCTCTAATCATTCAGATCTTGGGTTACCTGTCTCCTCCTCAGAAAGGTCTTCATTCACCTTCTTATATAAGTAGCCTGTGGAAGTCTTTCTCTATCATATGACCCTGTTTTATTTCCTTCAAGGCAATATTTATTCCTTATCTGAACTACTTGCCCTCCCTGACGTATTTGTTCACTAATATAGTACCAGTCTCCCTGTATTTGTTAGCTATTGTTGAATAACAAACCATTCCAAAACTCGGTGGCTTAAAATAGCAACCATTTATTATTTTTCATTAGTCTACAGGTCAACCGGATGATTCATCTGGTCTTGAGTGGACTGCGCATGTGTCTATAGGGGTTAGTCAGGTGGCTCTGCTGATCTTGCCTGGACATTCTCACATGGTTGGGGGTTGGCTGGCTGTGACCTGGTCTAGGTTGGCTGGAACAGCTCAGCTATCCTGTACATGGCCTCTTATCTACCGTAGACTAGTGTGGGCTTGTTTTATGTGGCTAGAGTTGAGAGAGAGGGAGTGAGAAAGAGAGAGACAGAGAGAGAGAGAGAAAGAGAGAGAGAGAGAGAGAGAGAATGTGTGCACACAGGAGTTCACAAGGCATCTTAAGGCTTAGGTTCAGAAATAGCATACTGTCATTTTCACTGCATTTTGAAGGCCGAAGAAACTCTCAAGACTAGTCCAGATTCAAGGAAAAGTGAAGCAGAATTCCACCTCCTTATAGGAGAAGCTGCCAAACCTCATCGCAGAGAGATAGAATCCTGAAGAATCAGGGACATTTTAATCATTAATCTACTACATTCTCCTTCTATATTGTAAGTTACATGTGAGGAAGGACTTCAATGAGCACTTGCCATGCACCATACATAGCTTTAACCATTCCCTTACATAGTATACACAACTCAAGATCTGTTAGGTGTGTTTGTCAATGTTGAAAAAATGGAGCAAACCCCTTTATAACACTGTATTCTGGGACAAGGTTGTGTTCCGGGTCAGACAAGTTATAACAGGCATCTGCTGTATGGAGTCATTCTATGCTGGGAGACATATTTGGCCCATGGGATATCAAAATCCACGTAATAACAGGTCATGTTATAATGAGGTTTCACTGCACATGCTTGCTCTCAATTTAGACAGCGGGCCCTGCCAGGTCTTCCTCCAGCTGCTGGCTTTAGACCTCTCTTTCCAGAAGGATAAGAACTACCTGTCAAAATGTAAAGCTCTAACCATGAAATATACCGCGCATGCTGTGGGAAAGCCCTCGGTTTACTTCCACAGGCCGCAGCTGGTGTGCATGGCTGAAATGATTCATTCCTCCACCCAGCAAAACAAGTCAGTTTACAGGGTCTCCCAAACAGAACACATCCTCAACCTTTCACATGCTTTGCATTCGGCTCATGATTTAATCTCCTCTGCATTGAAGAGCAGCAGAGTCAGCCGATTCAGTGCTAGAGAAGGAGGTTCCTTCCGGCATTACTCTCTCTTTCTCTCTCTTCCAAGGCAATATACTGTTACATTTCTAGGAAATCACAATGTCTTTTAAATCCTGCTTCAAGTATCTACACATTCCATACTAAGCTGCAATGCTTAATTTAATATCTCCACAGCAGTGCTAAGTTAAAGGTTTTAAACCATAGATTCCACAGCCTCTGGAACACAGGAAAAGTACTCAAAAGTTTAGATGTAATGGTTTGGGGGTGACTGTACATTTGAGATGATGCAAAAAGACCGAAAAGCAAGAAGGGTTTTTGCCACAGTTGTCAAAAGGGAATGTAAATGGTACTTCATAGCAACCTCGGGGGCATCTTTCTTCTCCAGCAAGCTTGAATCCTACGGGATTCCATTTTGAGAGAGGCTAAAGAATAAAGGCTATTGCTTGGCTGAAAACCTGAAGGTAAGACACCTATTTTAGCCACAAATAATAGCAATGGCTTTTTGTGTCAGGGAAATCTGAAAGAAAAGATAGAAGAAGGAGACCAAGAGAAGCCAAATTCATTTCCTTTGGAAATCACTGCATTGATCAGGGGTCCTCAGATTGTTACTTACTCCCAAGAGAGCCTTGAAATCATTTTTACAAATCAAAGGTGCTAATTGCTTTCTTAAGGGTGCTGGCTAGAATGGAACCCAAGAACATGGCAAGTGTAATGTTCTCATTTCTCTGGGCCTGAGCAGTGCTTGAGTTTTGGAAGAGAAGCTTCTAGGTCAGTGGTCCCCAACCTTTCTGGCACTAGAGACCAGTGCTCCTATGAGAATCTAATGCCTCATGATCTGAGGTGGAGCTGAGGCAGTGATGCTAGTGCTGGGGACTGGCTGCAAATAACAGGTGAAGCTTCACTTGCTCTCCCGCCGCTCACTTCTGTCTGTGGCCCGGGGGTTGGGGACCCCTGCCCTTGATTGACTACATACATATTCTGATCCCCAAGATGCTTGTCTTCCTCAAATCCATGCAGGAACATATCTGATCCATTAATTCATTAAATATAGGTTGAATACCCCTCATATGTATTGTTCTAGGCACAGTGAACAAAACAGCCTACAATGCTTGCCTATGTGGAGCTTCTAAATAAAACCAATAGTGAAAATCGATAATTGTATGTTAGATGATGATAAGTGTCAAATAAACTAGAGAAGAGTATGAGGTTTGTTTTTAAATAGGATGGTCTGATGAAGCCTCATTATGTACATGACATTTGAAAAGGCCTTGATGAGGTGCGTGAGCCACACAGCTATCTTGTGGAAAAGAATAAAGGCAGAGAGAACAGGCAGTGCAAAAACCCCATGGCAATGGGTACCTTGTTTGAAGAGCCCCTACAAGGCTAGTGGTGGAGGAGAGTGATGAGAGTGGGGGAAAGGTGACACATTGTATGGGGACTGTCTGGTACCAATTTTAAGGATGTGTTCCTCTAACTAGGAGGCCATGCTGGGTGATCTCCATTGGCCCTCAAAGGAGTCACCTTTAGGATGAGCAGCTTAGAGGGGAAACAAAGGTCCCGTGACTCTTTCCCTTTTCAAATACTTAAGCCCTAGTTCTCCCATTGCCACTTCCTTAAAGAGTAAAGTTAAATGGGAAAGAAAACAGTGTGTCTGACAATAGACATGCAATGATATCATTTAGTCCTGCCATGGGAAGAAAAAGTGAGATGTCTGGGCGGGTAATCCATCAAGGGAAGTTTATAGACTGTGTAACTTCTTTAAGACAGTAATTACAGTGATAGCTGATTAACCCTGGGCAGTTACCCAGAGGTGGGAACTTTAGTTGTGTAAGGAGAAGTCTGTGTGTGCAGGAAAGAATGGCAAAGTTTGGACAGAGAAGGAATTCAATGCTTGTGGCCAGCACTTTTTCTACATGAGAGTCAAGGTGAAAGCGAAAACAACAGGGTCCCTGATCAGAGATCCTTGCATTCCCACTTAATGGGTGGGCTTCAGAAGATGCCTATGGTCCTCCTGAAATGATGTACATCTCATACGCGCTGTGTGCTTCTTCCTGGAAAAAGGGTTCAGAGCTTCTCAGAAAATTTTATGACCTCCTTCAAAGTAAAGAACCATTGACCAAGCATAGAATAACTTCTGCTCTCATTTCTATTCCAGGATGGTAGTTAGCAGATGACCCCTTGATCAGGGAGAGCAAAACCAATATCTTCATATTACAAGACTCTTCATTCAGAGTAATGAGATGGATCATTTCTAATCTAATATATGAGAACTTTGAAATACACATGCATGATGTCCCCTCTCCACTGCCAAATCCAACTGTCCTGAGCATCATCCAGTTTTCTAATTGTACACAGGCTTTCACTCACCTCCTGGTTCTACTTAATGACGTTCTATTTATTTGGAACACTCTTCCCTGCTTTTCACTTAGCTACCTCTCACACATAACTCAGGTCTCAGCTAAAATGACATCCCCTGTGGGAGGCAATTACTAGACTAGGTTATGAACTCCTGCAGCTTGCTACATGTCCTCTATCACATCCCATCAGAGTTTATTGTGGGTCTGGTTTCATAGAAGCTTACCCCGCTGTAATGAAAGCTCTAGTGGGGAGGAAGTGGGGCTCTCTTCCTTGGCAGAGCACCCTGGATTGAGTTGGTACCCAATAGGTACTTTTAGATGGATGAATGATATTGGATATACTGATCAATTACTCTTCTCTCAGAAGCAAGTTCCTCTGGAAACCAATCTGCTATCCTCCTCAACCAGAGGCCAGGCTCCATGAAGTGGTCTACTATAACATACAGTTGCCTGTTTTCATGGACTGGGTAGTTATACCCAGAAGTTGGCTATCAATCTTTTGAGGTGGAATCTTCTCTTTGTAAAAAAAATATTGATCTACCTCAGGGACTGAATTATATTCAGTTGACTGACTGCCATTTGAAGTGAGTTCTTAAGCAAGACCACATCAGCCTTCATGACTCCACATGATAGTCTTTGGCAAGGCTCCAAGCTGAGCTTTTCCTTGCCTGTGGAATAAATGTTGAGCCTGACCCTGAGAGCATTTGTTAAAACAGAAAGGATAACATAGGTAGCCTGAGTTCAAGTTCAGACTTTATTACAAACCAGCTGAGAGGCCTTGGCAAGCCATCCAGCATCTCTGAGCCTCAGTTTCTCTGAACTTGATCAACACTGTATTACGTGGTAGTTAAGAGTATGAGGCTTCAGGGGCAAACTCTGAGTCTGAATGATAACTAATACTTGCCAGCCGAGTGGCCTTACACAGGTGACTAAATCATTGTGGGCTTCAGTTTTCTCATCTGACAAAATATGACTAAAGAAGGCTTATTGCAAAACTATTAACTGCTTAGCACAGAGATTGAACATAGTAAGTACCAACTAGTTATTGTACTCGTATCATTACTGTATTATCCTCATGGCTGTTGTTATGCTATGCAGACCAGAACATGAGTCAGGCAGATATTCCTAAAGCTGTTCAGTTACCCAGAATCTTTAGAGCCAAAGCAAAGTGTCACATTCTTACCCACCAAAAACTGGCCTTTAGTCTCTTTGCATTAGTGAATGGGAATCTAGAGAAGTCATATGTGATGTTAAATATCTGTTAGCTACTGGCTAGTTTCCAAAGCAGAAGCATTCATTCATTCATTCATTCATTCATTCATTCATTCAGGAAAGAAGGCAAGGATGCAGTAGGTGATATCAGCTTCCGTGACAATTTAGTGAGTAAAATTCTGTGTGAGCTACTATACTTGGTACGAGACTGACATCTAACAATATGGGTTGGTAGACGCTGGGGGACTTGCTCAGCAGAGATGAAGCTTATGATGGGAAAGTCCGAGCTCTTCTACACACACAAGGACTCACTGAGTTGCTTCTGCCATGTGGCCCTCAAAGGGCAGCAGAGGACCTAGTAGGAGTCCTCATTAGCAAATCCAACTACATCCTCACTCTCCAGTTCCTTATCCCAACACAGACACAGGAGTTAGGAGTCCAAGCTCCCAAGACTTCATGGGCTAGAATCTTGGCTCTTCCACATGTTAGTTAAGCAATTCAGAGTAAATCACTCAACCCTTAGGTTTTTTTTTTTTAATGTGAAAAAGAGTAATAAGCACTGTATCAATCTCAGAGAGTGATTGAAAGTATGAGAGGAGATAATGCAGGGAAAGTGTTTCTTTAATGTTGCCTGGCCCGTGGAAAGTACTCAGTAGACAGCCATTAGTATTATTATTGGCTATAATGGTAGCCTCAGAGGCCCCACAGGGTAGACTACTGGTTAAGAGCACACATTCGCTGAAGCCAGATGACCTGGGTCTGAAGCCTAGGCCTGCCACTTTCTACTGTGTTACCACTGAGGCAAGGTATTAAACCTCTCTCAGACTCAGCCTCCCCATCTGCAAAATGGGATCAATAACAGCACCCACTTCCTGGAGGTTTGATGAGGACTCAGTGAGTTAATAGGCACGAAGCCCTCAGAGCCCTGCTTGCTTTATATCAATGTGCACTAATGATAGCTGCTATTTCTATTAGCTACTTGTGCCTGGTGTTCTGGACTCGGTGCCCAGCTCTACCCTTGTCTTGCTAAGACTCAGAGGAAAGGCAATTCCTCTCATTTAGAGGTTTTAAAACCACACCTCTTCTACCTTCCCATTCACTCCATTTAACTCAGAGACCCTGAGGCAGAGTGTAGAAGCTGGAGACTCTCCACTCTCTCATTTGTAGGTCACTTAAATGGGCTATTTATGACCTTGCTCTTTACTGCTGAAAAGTTGCCAGGGTTCACATCTCTCTGCTAAGGCTTCCTTCTTTAGGAGCCCCCACAGAGGGTTTGGGCTAGAAGGACCTGTGAAGGCAGGACAACATAAGACAGAGAGTTGTACTTCCTCACTGAACTCGGAAGATTGACAGGGGAACTCCACACACAAATTGGAATCACCCATGCAGCACTCAGGCTGAAGATTGTGGTGTCCAAATGAATGGCTTGTCTCAAGCTGAACAGATCCTTGATTTTATCACAGAGTCAATGGACTACGAGAACCAGACTTGCCTGTAAGTGCCCAGGGAATTATAAATCCAAATACGGTCTTCTTTGCTGTTTCAGGAGCCTGATGTATGTCAGTTCATTGGTTGGGAGGAGCATAGGCAGAAACTGGGTTCTTTCGAGCTAGCTGCTGCTACTACTACTACTACTACTACTACTACTACTACAACTACTACTACTACTACTACTACTACTACTACTACTACTACTACTACTACTACTGTGGCCCCTGAAATTTGGTTATTTGAGTTCCCTCATTTACTGTAAAACTCAAGTGGTGCCATCTATTTAGTCCAAACTCTCTGGCTTGTTCTAAGATAAATGACACTCAGTATGGTCTTCACAGCTGTTTGTGCTGTCAACTGGGTAGCATTAAGCAGGATGGGATAACAGCCTTAGGACTAAATTTCTGAAAAAGGCCTCCATCTGGTTTCCAATTTCTCATGTGTCAGGGCCCAGGGTTTTTGCGCCAATAACTGTCCTGGGATGCTAAGTGGCCCTTTCAGTGGCTAGATTTACCACCAGGGAACCAAGGCTCCATTTATCCAAGTGCTCCTCCAAGAAGCAACTCAACAATTGTGCCCTCAGGTGGCTGCCAGGCACTTAATCTAATGAAGGGTTTAGTCATTAAAATATGAAGAAAATTTCCAATGTGCTCGCCCCCCACCCCCCAGCATAACTGCTGGGGTTCCAGACTTTTTAAATGAGATCTTAGTAATAAAGTGTTGCTGAAAAATAATAAGCAAAATTTCTACCCAAATTTCCTTGTTAGAGAAAATTCTTTGGGGGCCTTTACCCTGGAAGATAACAGAACCCTAAACCATATCAGTATGTTTAATTGTTATTCCCAGTCATCTGGGCCAAGGACAGGGCTACTGAGGGGCCTCTGTGGGTTTGAGGTTTTTGACCCTAGTCCTTTCTTTGTGGCCATGTGAACCACCTTCTCGATTATTAGGAACACAGAGTGACCTAGAAAAATCCACAGGTTTCATGGTAATGAAAGATCCACAAACAAACACAGCTGGTTTCAGCTTTGATGCTGATAAACAAAGCGAGGCAGAGCAGAACCACAGAACGAAAATCAAAAACCCAGGCTGAAAACAAGACAAAAAAATCCCTTACCCTCAGCCTGTAGTTGTGGGAAGGAAGGCCTGAGGAAGCTTTGGAAGAGCAGTGTTTGAGAGCACAGCTTCCTGGAGGGGAGTTGCCAGGAGTCAGGGAACCCCTGGGTTCTGTCCTGGGTCACGCAGAGGCCCCTGCTGCAGGCCTAATGTTCAAGGCACTGGTGCACCCGAGGTGACCATGAGCTAAAGAAGAAATAGTGATTGTGGGGGTAGAGGAAGGATCAAAATGAAACCAAGTGAGGGATTGCTATTTCCCAACAGAGAGAGGACTGGGGAGATGGAACCATATTCTGAAAGAGAAGAATAGCGTGCTTGTGGATGGGAAAGCAGATGCCCACACACTCTACTCAGATCAAGAGGAAGACCCTGGCATGCAAATGCCCCAAAGAGATCCTGGGAAGATATGTGTGAAACGGCTCTTGGACTATGGATATTTCCTGTATTTTCAATGCTAATTCCAAAGCATCCTAGGCTAGCACGAAAGAGGATTCTGGCCATGATGCTTAGAGAAATGCCATTCATAGATCCCATGTTACTCTGGGAAAAGACATTATAATTAAAGTATAAACGTATATTACTGGATTTAAAATGCAACTAAAAGCAACTTACCAATATATTTCTCCATTCTGCATTCACAAACACAGAAACACAGTCTGAGTTGGTGACCCAGTCAGTGATTTATTTAGCAATTATTGCATATTTTTTAATCAAATGGTTTTTAAACTATTTTTTAAAAATCTCCCAGGGCTTTGAACTTTGTGACATAAAATGAAGTTCCTTAGCTCCCTCCCCTTTCACTGTAGGAAAAAGAGAAACTCCTTGAAAGGGGGATTGTTATCCCTTTATTATCCTCTTTTATAAGACAATTTAATTTATTTAAAAATTTTACTGTGAAATGTTTTATACATGCAGAATAAAATTGAAAATAGGATTTATAACACATATACCCACCATCTATTGGAATCAATAAATCTTAACATTTTGCCATATTCTCTTTAAATCTTTTTTCTAGGAACAAAAAATACAGATAAAATTTAAGTCCCTACAGCCTTTATTTCCTTCTCCTCCCCAGCCTAATTCCAAAGCAAACACTAAACTGAAGTTGTCAAGTATTATTCCTATGCTTGTTTGTTACACATTTAAAATAGTCATTCTCTGTGTATTCGCTCATTAATAAATGTAGCATAAATCTACAGGTTTTGACATTTTAAATGTTATCATATCACATTTATCACTATTAAACTTGCTTAATTCATTCGATATTATGTTTTTGCAATTTATCCATGTTATTGCAGACAGTTCAAGTGCACTTTAGTGCTGCGAGGTATATACTATTGCATAAATATACTGGAATTTCTATTGAATTGGATTGTATCCAATTTTTGCGATTACAAAGCTTCAGGGACATTATTTGTACATGTCCTCTTGTATACAGATTCAAGCATTTCCCTAGGATATATACCTAGAGGTAGAACTGCTTTATCATAATGAGTGTCTAACTTCACCATGACTAGATTTTGCCTAATTACACTCCAAAGTGGCTCGAAAATCCACAGTAGCAGAGCCAGGGCAGTCCACTTTCCCCGTGGTGTACAGTGTCATTTACCTTGTCTGCCACGCTGGTGACAACACTATTCAGTGATTTCTATGTGCCAGGCCTTGGGCTAGGCTCTTCACACATGTTTTCCCATTAATTGTCCCATGTAATCCTAGCAGTGACAGTGTAAAATAGGTCTTATCAACCCCATTTCACAGACAGGAACCAGAGGCCTGGAGAAGGGAAGCCACTTACACAGGGTCAACATGACAAGAAGTGGTTGTTTGGTAATAGCAACCAGCTGTGTCTGGCTCCGGAGCTCTTAAAAAGTAAATAATATTGCCTTCAAAACTGCAAAAATATACTTTTTCATTGACCAGACTCATGATTTGAAGCCACAGAGACAATAAAGTTATCCATGTGACTAAAACATTGGTACGCATCCCTAGGCTGAACCCAGAGCTCCTGATTCCTTACTCTCAACTTGAAGCTGGTGTAAACATTGAGGTTATTTCTCTGATGGTTTTCTCCAAGAACCCAGCAGAAAGCTCCAAGTTGAATGGCATTAAGGGAAGACATCCTTGCTTCCGCAGCCTGGCTGGAATAGTGTTCACAGATTTCAGACCCTCATTTCAGGAACAGCATTTTAGCCAAGGCCTCCCCATCATTAATCAGGGTGCTATTGAGTACATCAGTTACGCACACCATTTGGAGCATTTTTCCAAGAAAGGGAACAACATCATAAAACCTCGGCAACTGAATCAGAACAAATGGATCCTAAAGATGACTTTCAAAGTAGGCCCCAGTAAGCCAACAGAATGTTAAAAAGACACATGAACCCCAGAAGTGAAAGCAGAGAGTGAGAGGGAAATTCCCTCGGCCTGATGAATCAATTCCAGAAAAACCCTTTCACCCGGGCCCCATTCATCAGCACTAGAGTCGGAAGATGGGAAATGTTGACTCTCACTCTTAGCATCTCTGAGTTATGGTTACCCACACTCTGAGTACGGTCAGAGAAAACTGATTCTGGGACAGAGACCCGGAAACCCTGACTCGGGAGGAGTGCATATCAAAAAGGTGGGGCCCCTCTCCCCGCAACCCCAGTGAGATCCTGAGATGGCTGACCTCCTGTGAGATTGCTGTGGGGCAGGAGCTAGGCCATAATGCTTCGGTTTTATTCACAAAAACACACTGTTGGGCCATGAGGGTCCCTTGGGTAGTTTCAAGTTCATCTTGGCTGTAGCAGTACTGCCCACTGGCCACACAGCCTTTCCAAAGTGCTGGAAGTTAGCGATGAACTGAACCCAGTGCTCATCTCACAGCTATGGCTTGGGGTATTGTGGAGGACTCTTTGGAGGTAATAGGATCTCAATACAGAGGAAGGGCAGGGAAAGACTTGAGCACAGACTTTGGGGTCAGCTGGATCTAAGTTGAATTCATTTATGAGCTCTGTGTCCTGAGCAAGCAACTTAACTGCTCTGAGACTCAGTTTCCTCAGTTTTACAGAGGGGAGGTCATATCACCAACCTCAGCAGGCTATTGAAATGATTAAAAATTGATTAGAGCACATAGCATGGTGCCTGTCTCACGGTTAAACCTACTGCTCACTAGTCTAGTAATTCTATACGAATTTTTTTTAAAGGCACCTTTTATAAGACATCTGGCAGAAATATGCAGTGAATGGTGCCCCCTGGAGTTGTGCAATGGACAACCTGCAAAACCATAAGCATTGGCCTTATACATGCTAAGTGTTCAAGAAACAGTAACTAATTTTTATTGATAAGAATAAAAACTACTATCACCCAAGGGCTCCATGAGGAGTCTTTCAGATGGCACTGAATTCCTGAAGGAGGTTGTAAAGGAGTTCCCAGGACTCCAAGAAGTGTGTAGAGCTCATGGACGAGGGATCTGAGAGGGGTGGTGTGGGGAGGGCAATGAAAGGTTGTTAGGCAACAGTCCCAGCAGGAGACAGGCAAACAGAGGATTCAGAATTCTCAGGTCAAGCCCAAGAGGCAAAGAGGCAAGCCTCATCAGTCAGGGGCAAGTTGAAGGTCTGACAACTAGGAGGTCATCCAGAGCTCAGCCTACCTCCCAGGACTGCACTAAGGAGCATATGGGGGCAATAATACATGCAAAAGAAAATGACCATGAACTGCACAGTGCACTGAAGGAGTTATTACTACCTTTCACTCACCCATTTCCACTCTATGAAACCCTTGTCCTCCCAACAGCCTTGGAGGTCTTACATTCTCAAAGCACCTATTTAAATATCTTTTTTACTAATTATAAAAACAAGACAATATATATTTTTTTAAAAGAAAACTTTCTCAAAACTGGGTCAAGAATACACATTGGCAATTCTTAGGACAAAAATGGTCAATGAACAAATGAAAATAAGCTGTATCTAAGTAAGAAGAGTAAAACGAAAACAGTGAGACAAGTTTCCACTCATCAGATTGGAAAGAAATTAAAACTGATGATAACCAAACTGGTAGTGTGATGGGGAAATGGGTGCTCTCCAATCCTATTGGTGGGTACATATGGTGCTTTCAAACATTGTAGAAACCAGTTTGAAAGTGTTCATTAGAATTTAAAGAGGATCTACCCTCTGACTCAGAGGTCATTCTTCTAGGAGTTGATGCCACGGAAGTAGAAGCACCAGAATATATAGCAAAACATAAATGTACCTTTGCTGCAGCCTTCTTGGTACCAATAACAAACAAACAAGAAAAGGAAACAAGCTATTTCTCATCAAAAGAGTGTAATCAAATAAATATGGTTTTTCCATACTATGAAATAGTATGCTGCATTAATCATAGGAGGGAGATCTATATATACTGACTTGAAAGGATGAACTTTATGTAATATGAAGTGAACCACAAGGACCTAGAAATGCAAACTGCAGGCCATTATCTTGTAAAAATTGTGTGTGTGTGTGTGTGTGTGTGTGTGTGTGTGTATGAACAAATATACATGTAAACAGGGATATGTATTTTAAACTCAGAGAAAAAAGGGGAAGGATACACATCAAACTGTCAACAGTGGTAGCATCTGGGGGTGTGAACAAACTGCCAAAAGAAGTGGGGTGAGGGGGTAGAAAACTGACTCCTATTTTATATTTCTATATAACTTTAAGGGAAAGAACTGTAGTTGATTTTCACTTGCGTTTTTAGCTTTTTTTTTTTTTTCCTAAACAAAGTTTTAAAAACATGTGCTCTTTATGGAGCAGTTTGGAAATACTGAGAAGTATTCTTATTTTACTTTTGTTTTTTCGTTTTTTCTCTTAGTTCAGATTGTACTACATCACACATGACCTCACATTTCCACATTTGTGGGACCCAGCACTGTAATCAGGAGGGGAGGCCTTGGAGGTAGACGGTCCAGTGGAGAGTTCTCAGACATCAGGGCTGGAAGGGAACCCAAAAGATAGTTTGAATGAATCAAAATCGAATTCGCGCCCTTTGTTTTTAGATACAGACACTGAGACCCAGGGCACAGGCAGGGCCTGGAGGATGTTGTTACTCAAGTGGGCTCGGAGCTATTTACAAAGAGAACGGTCACTCAAAATATACATGTGTGTGTGTGGTTCTGACTGAAGAAGTAGCTTACTGAAGCCCAAACTAAACATTCACAAAAGGATAAACAAGGCACAAGTCTTGACTCGGTCCTGTGGGTATTTCCAGCCAAGTTCATTGCCAATCACTAACCTTCTTTTTGCCAGACCCTCTGCCAACCACCTTATCTCCATTATCCTCATCCTTAGCACACCCTATGACATAGATTCAATTTATCTCATTTTACCAACCAAAAAACTGAGGCTCAGAAAAGGTAACCCAGTTGCATAAGGTCACACAAAATATAAGGAGCCTGTCTAATGCTCTGACACATGGGTTCTAAAGAAAAAACAAATTTCCTGTCTCAAAGGACTTTTCGTAAGAAATGCTTGTGGAAAACAGCAGTGCCCGAAAAGATGCCAGCCAAAAGTGGGCTTCATGAGGGACATCTCTTTAATCATGCCAGGCTGTCTGCCAATGAATGGCTGGTGAGGCTTCTTTGGGCTGTTCCAATGTGTGGGCAGGGCAGGAAGTTGGAGTTCTAAGTGACCCAGCAAAATTGGAAGGCTGGCTTGGCCAGATGCAGCCTTCCTTGAGCTGAGGGGGTAGCTCACTGATGAGTCCTGCTTAATCAAAGGCTGCCACCAGCGCAAAGAGAACAAAAGCCGCTCTTGCTGACTCAGTAGCTTGGGCCACTGTGGGCATGTCCCCAAGCACAGGCACAAGCTTTGCTCATTCCATTTTTCTCATCTGTTGAAAAGTACCTGATCTGTAAGCTTTTGTTTTTAAAATAAACACCCTCTTGAATTCCACACTTTCTCTCCCCTCTGCCCTTTCCTTCTGAAGAGATATTTTTCTTTTATTCTTTTGGGGTTTTGCTGACAATCGATTTCTCCATGCTAGTGGAGTCATGGGGAAAGGCAGAGAAAGATATTATTTAGGAGGGGAAGAAGGAGAGTATAGAAAAAGTGAGTGAGCAGGAAGTTCTGCTTTTTTATTTAGAACCTGTTTTCATCTCTCTCTGCCTTTCCAGGACCTTAACTTCTTGTCTTTAATGACAAAGTACCGAATACATTTTTAATATCAAGAACAAGAAATGACTAAATCACCTTGAATCAGTTTGTCGAAGAGATAGGAGCTACTTTATCTGTAAGACAAACCAATAGATACAGACATCTAGGTGACTAAATCCAAGCATTTCTGAAAAGTACTCATGCAGCTCTGCTAAAAGTATCTCCTCTTACCTACTCACCAGTGGTAGCTAACATTCTACTATTAGAGAGTTATTCCCTGGAATGCTATCATGCCTGCTAAAATGCACATCAGAATAATAGTCCCTCACATTTGCATAGGATGATGGGATGTTTGAAGATCTTTCATTATCTCTATCCATCAGATAAATCCTATGAGCACCTACAGTATACCTGGTACGAGAAGAAAGATATGGCATTCTGTGCTACAGAAGGGCAAAATAACAGGTTAAAAACTAGACTTGGGACTATGCTCCAGGTCCTTAACTCCTGATCTTGTGCTCCTTCTATTTAACTAACTGTCACACTAATGAAACATTATGCTCTTGCAATCTTCCTTACCTAGGTGAAAATCAGTCCAGTGGTTCATTTCTATGTGATAACCATCTGACAGCTGGGCTGAGTATGGGGAGAAGTGAGGGACCCATGGGGGAAGTGAGAACACTAAAGGGCCACCTGTGGGATTCCAGCAGGATCTGAGGGATAAAAACCAGGGCAAGAATAGTAAGGGAAGAGCCAGAAATACATACTTTCTCTCCTTCATAGAGGTCCTTGGCAAGTCTTCCAATTATCACTGATTGACTCCCTCTCCCATTTCAGACAGCATTTCTTGTTAGACTCACCCAAGATCCTTATGCCTCCAAACGACTCTCGCTCTCATCAGAGACTTCACCTACTGTTAACAGAAGGTCAAGGTCATTCAACATGAGCCTCACAGATTATACTTTTCCTCATCTAGTGATATATCCTCTATGCTAACTGAGGATGTGGCAGGTTATTTTATGGGCCAATGAACTCTTCCTCCTCCTCCCTCTCCTATTTCCTCCAGAACCAAATAACTGCTTGTTTTTGTGTCTTCATACTCAGCTTCCTCTGGCTCCCCCTTCTTACTCTACAAATAGGCCTTATTCTCTCCTATCTAAAAAAAAAGTCTTTCCACTGTGCACTCTCTCTCTTCAATGTCTGTGGTCTCCACCCCCTCAGCTCCTGGGTACTCTCCCATTCTTCTTCTTTCACCATCTCAGTGATTTTGTGTCAGACACCAACACTGAACTTTCATTGTCAAAAGTAGTGTTCTTGCCCAAACTTTCCTCATCCTTATCATTTCTCTTATATTAAAAAATACTGACCTTCCTCCTCTACCTAGAACTGTTGCCCTTCTTTGATTCTGGGACGCTATATTCAGATTCTGTCCCAATCTCACTATTGGCCCTCTTTTATTCCTGCACTGACTCCTCTGAGTTCCATACTCCTGTATCCAAATGACTACAGGAAGAGAAGCTGGCAAAGAGATGACAGGGAAATGTTCAAAGAAACAGAATAACTCCAAGATATCCAATGTCACAGAAGCCAAGGAATGAGCAAGCTTTAGGAAGGATATGGGTGTCAACAGGGTCAAATGATAGAAAGTAATACTTCTTAGCTTTTTCAAAGACAAATCCAGGCTGGAAAACACAGTTGCATGAATAAACTAGGCTTTTGTGGTTTGCCATCTATAATGCAATTTTATTAAGAAAGTATTTCCTAATGACTGAAAGTGCCCAAGTAGAAGCTGGGGGACTGTAGGTCGTGTAATAATAGATAATTCAGCCTTTTCTCAAATTGCTTGATTACCTCTCTCAGCCTTTTTCAAAGAACTCCTAACATCCAGTTATCCCTACTATCACCAGCAGCATCGACATCCTTATCATCAACACCATCATCTTCACCAACACCACCATCTTTATCATCATTGTCTCCACCACTACCCTCTTCTCCTTCTTCTTCATTGTCATCATCATCATTACCATTATCATCATTATCAAATGTCACTGAATGGTCCCCTACTATGTACCAGGTTCTATAATAATAAGTTCACATAAATCTTGCTTAATATTCATGTCAACTCTTAAGAAGTGGATTTATTATTTTAAGGATGAGAAAACCAGAATTCAGTATGTCTTAGAAGCAGAATTCAGTATGTTAGGATGTACTAGAAGCAGAATTCAAATTTTGATCTGCTTGACTCAGGGACTTTGCCTCTCCATGCTAGGCTGCCTCTCTTCAAATGCAAAAGTTGACAAACTTGTCAATGACATATTCGACAAGCTAATATAGATAGGGAAATTCCTTTTTAAAATAAGCAAGAAATCTTGTCATAAATTGCAAACTTGTTGATTCCAGGAAAGTTAACTTTCCCAACCCTGTTGTATTAAGACAAGTCTGTCTTTCAGCACACACATTTTCCAGCTTCTTAAATTGAGATGACTCTACATTTGTTCATGAAGAGTTCTGCAACTTCTGGAAAAGTGCTGAAAATATGTGCAATGATCAGAAGATAAAAGTCCTCTGTTTTCTTATTTTCTTAGAAGGACCCAACTGTTTTAAATGTTTTCTTTAATATACACAGAATGTTTATTAATCCAAAATCAAGATATCTGCTTCAATGTAGACCAAAGGATTGAGGTCAAAAAGACATAGATAAAACTTGCTTATCTTTAACAGGATAAATTGGAACTAAATAGTGGTTTAATAGCATCTTTCCAACATTTTGTCTCCTAATGGACTCTGCAGGATTATTTTATGTTGAAGTTTCCTGTCTAATACTAAAGTTCTTCAAAGACTCTATTCCCATCCCTTATCCTTTTGGGAATGACAGGGGGACTGGAGGGAGCAGAAAAAACTCCCTTGCAAATCCTTTTCTTAAAATCCTTGGCTGAACAAAGACTTTGCCATTTAAGAGCAGGTGACGGTAAGATCTCTCCCATAAGCAGCACATTAAGACTCTCTGCAGAAGTAAACAAGTCCGTTAGGATGAAAGCCGGACATTCCTCAAGGCTAGGATCTAATGAAAATGTCAGTGTTTAATACAGTTTAAAAACTGATAATTCAACAGTTTTACAGGAGCTATTTAACATTTATCATTAGTTACAAGAGCTTAAATGCAGACAAGGAGAAGGGCAACAGAAGAAACTGAGTGACTCCTTGCTTAGAAGCCACTATGTTACCCATGACCCATGAGGATTTTATGGTTTGTCAATTATCAGAACCTTCAGGCAACAGGGCACAGATCTTGGAAAAGGCAAGTGGGGAACCTACATGTCAAGATATAATCAGCATAGTAACTATGTTCTGCAATTTCATTTACACACTTGCCCATTAAAGACCCAACCACTGGGGAATCAGAACACTAGAGAAAGCCATTAAGCCAACCGAAGGTAACATACTAAGAGCCTCTGAGTATCTTCCAAAATCTGCTCTAGGTACTATCCAAACCATGAAGAGAAGAGAAATAGAATATGTAACTTCCAAACCAGTAGGAGGAAAAAAAAAAAAAAAAAAGCACGGTCCACTCAAACAGGGCAGTAAAGGAGAGAAAAGAAAGGGGAAAAAAACACACCCATGATAATACAACATGCAAAATAAGAAGAAAAAGTCAAGTCCAGATAGATTTGTTACACTATACATAAACAGCTTAAATTCACCCATCAAAAGACAGAGACACCAGATTAAAAACAAACAAACAAACAAAAAAAACACTTTAATGTTACTCATGATATAGACGAATGACACACAGAGGCTAAATGCAAGGATGGAAAAAGCATACACTCACACACATTAACCGCAAAAGGATGTTGCTATAGCAATATTATCAGACAAAATAAAATTCATAGGTAAATATATTAATAGGGATAAATGGGGATTTTAATTAACAAGAACAACCGAGCAAGATGCTATAACGTTAAAGAAATTTAATATAGTTAACAGTCTGGAGAAAGATAAAATAAAAATTGATAGAATTACTAAGAGAAGTGACCAAATCCATAATTATCATGGGTATTTGAATGCTTATCTCTCATAAACTGAGCAGTTAAACAGCTAAAACATTACTAGAGATATAGATTTCAGTTATATAATCTATAAGCTTCATCTAAAAAACAAAGATGCACTCAAACAGAGAAAATACATTCTCTTCAAGTACACATAGAATGTTTAAAAAAAAAAATTAAACATGTGTTTGGCCATTATAGGATCTCAGCAAATCACAAAAAGTGATATCACATGCTTGACATCTGAAGTTCTCCATTGAAAGAATGAAATTTTAGAAACTTACGCATTAATTAAGTCTATCCTACCAGTTCCATGTGCAGAAAGTTGATCTCATTTTCCAAGGCCCTTTTTGTTGTCACCTCCTCAGAGAAGAATTCTTCGATTACTTAGGTAGAATAGCTCATTTCATCCCCAGTCGCTCTTTATTATGTCGCTCTATTGTATTTTCTTCATGCAATTAACTGGTCTGTGAAATCACCTTATTTGTTCATTTGCTTGTTTGTTATCTCTCCCCACCGCCCACACCCCAAAATGGAATGCATTTGCAAACTCTCATTTTGGAATGGAGCCTGACACATAGTAGGCATTCAATAAACATTTGTTGGTGTCGGCCTGACTTAGTAGCCTGACGCGCTCAGAGCCCCTCATAGAGGTACAGATTTCTCCTTTAGAACAGATCACATTACATTAGGATTATTTGTGTGACAGTCTTAGTAAGAGATGGTCATCGTATCTGCATATGTAATAGATGTCAAAGAAATAGTTGTTGAATAACCTATGACCTCTACCATGTGCCAGAAGAAGTCTGAAACCTTGAAAATCTATGTGACCTGCTTAAAGCCATATCTTATTAATGAAAGGATCAGATTCCTGACTGTGAACCTCACTCTGATCCTTGCCAAGTGACTTCTGTATCCCATCCTATCATGTGTGGAAGCTGCACAAATGAGGACAGAGAAGACAACTTGGAAATAGCTTTTTTAACTATCTTAGTGTTTTTATTACTATTACATATATTAGCCTTTGCCAAATCTATTAAAATTGTCTCAAATAATCATTTCTCATAATAACTGCATGTCTGTACAAGGACTGCATTTTCCAATTAAAGAAACAAGAGACAGCTTAAAGTAATAGCTTATTGACTCAAAATCAGCATTGTGGCTATATTATCAGACCAATGGTTAAAGAAGGAGTAATAATTGCATGACTTTGGACAGTCACCTAGTGAGCCTAAGCCTCAGTTTCCATATCTATGAAATGGTCATAAGACCCGTACTTACTTCATTGGTTGCTATGAATACTAATTAGATTAATCCAACAAAGCTTAATATAGTATGTATGCCAATGACCTAGGTAAATGTTGCTAAGATTTCAGATCCTTATATAGCCAACACAATTACTTTGCATTAGTTAGCGAGTTTTGCTCAAGAAACCGTTTTTTGATCATGTGCCTTTTGGAGTGCTTCAGGAGATATAATACTGTTATAGAATGAGTCTTAAGGTTCCTTTGAATCTGATTAAATCCATTCCTTGTTAGAGCTGAGCTAGAAAAGTCTTGGCCAATGCCAGATGTATTTGGTGAATGGCTTTTTACTGAAGATTTCAGAAAGATGAGGCTGCTATAAGGGCAGCCAAGATGACAGCATCGATTAACAAAAGGGGCATATTGTCTGGCACATTCTTCTCTGACCTAACCCTCCTCCTGCCTCAGAAGGAACTATTCTAGAATGGAAACTTTCCACCATAAACATCTGCTTGCCAGATCTGTCCCAACACTATAGCCACTGGCGAGATTCATCAGGCACTAAGGGTTTTTCTTTGGATTGGGAGCTACTTGGTGAAGGTAAAACCAAACTTCAAATTTATCATGAAAGACAGGAGTAGAACACTTTTGATGGGGACTCTTTTAAAAGATCAAAAATTTTTGCATACCCCTTCTACTCAAGGAATATTATTTCTCTCATCTTTTGATTCAGAAAAACAGCTGATGACAAAAAGCTACTAGGAATTCAGTAATGTTTTTAAAGGGATTTTAAAAGTCACAATTATATCTATACATATATCAGAAATTGTCACATATATATTGTATTATGTGTGTGTGTGTTTGAGGCTTCCCAAGGGCCTTTACAACTCTACAGATAAACTGTATTTCACTGAGTTAAAATGTAAAATTTGTTTTCTTTGAAGCAGGGTTTTTAAACATCAGCATTATTAATATTTTAAGCAGGATAAATCTTTGCTGGGGAGGAGGACTTCCCTGTGCATTGTGCGATGTTTAGCACGGTCCCTGGCCTCTACCCATTAGATACAAACAAGCAGCACCCTCCCCACTCACACACAACCTGAGTTGTGATAATCAAAAATTTCTCTGGACATTGCCAAATGTCCCCCGGGGTGGGGGGGGGGAGGGGGAACTGTGCCCAACTGAAAATCACTGCTTTAAACTTTCTCTGCATTTAAACTCTCTCTAATGAAAGCTGTTTATTGAGGCAAGCTATGCTGTAGAAGAGAGGCGAATAGGGGGGAAACAATTCTCAGCTGGAACACTCATACTAAATAGGTATGAGATTTTGATCAGCTGGATGACAATAATGATTTTATCTAATTATTTATTTTGTACCTCAGTATCAATCTTGCAAGTGGGGTCTTGGGGATATAATGGCCCCTGGACTGGTAGGAGACCAGAGTTCTACTCCTACTTCTACCAGGAGCCGATTATGTGACCTCTGGCAAATCACATGGCTCTCTGGGCCTCAGTTTCCCTATCAGTCTAAAAGCTCATATGAGGCACTGAAGCAGAGGAGTATATAAAGGATAGAAAACAGAAGGAATTTCTACCATCTACCATTCACTAAAAATGGAATAATGGTCTCACAATTGGCATTAGAAGCAGCTATGAGCTCAGTCACTGATAGAAAATACTTTTAGTGAGATAAAGCATAAACTTGCAAAGTTATCCCAGAATGTAGAGATGTAATCTATGAGGGACAAGATGATGGATATGGGCATTAGATAGTGAAGAACCTGAGGATAACAGATGCATCAGAAGAAGAGGCTAAAAATATGAAAAGAAGCAATAAATTTATATAGATGGAAAACATATGTAGCAGGTTAAAAGGGCTTAGTGAACACCAGGAAAACTTAAGGAGACAAATACTAGATATAGTCTGGTCAAAATACTGACTTACCTACATAAAGAAAAAACAATTCATAAGCATCTAGTAAGAAAATAGCAGGCTTCCTATAAGAAGCACAAACTTGGCCTGCCTCAGAAGCCAGCAGATATAGAAGTACCTCTCTACTCTCAAGCATAAGACAAGGCAAGCATTTGTGTCTACCACCTTCCGCACCCAATTCTCACTTTTGTTCACATAACTGGGATTTTAAATTAAAGCATGTTTGCTTTTTACATTATATCCCTTTTCTTTTAAGAGCCACTTTTGGCACATGTGCTTTTCTCTGAATCCATGTTTATGACAGTGGTTTGTGATGTTCAAGACCAATTCAGGAAAAGGACTGGGGCCTATAAGTGTCAGTGGGAGCAGAATACTTGTGTAGAAAGCAGGTGAGCTGTGTACAAGCCACACTGCAGGCTCGGAAGCTCTGCATGTCGACCTGGCCTCAGAGCCTCACCCCAGAGCAACTGAGTCAGAATCCCTGAGGTGGGGCCTAGATGAGTGCCCACTTGGTTCTTATGAGAAGCTCAGGTTGGTTGGTGATCCAGTGACATTGAACCTATAAGCCTTGACACATGGCATCTAGATAGGTGACTGGTGCTGCTGGCCATGGCAAGCCCACCACAAGGCGCTCTTCAGCACGTCTCAATGAGGGTTGCATACCATGCTGACAGGGACCAGGGAGGTAATGTGAATGAGGGACATGAGCCTGCTATAAGTGAGGCAGACATCAGTGACCAATAAACTGGAGAGAGTGGGCTGGGACAAAGGGGATTACTGTGCGAATCACTGGGTATATGACCTTGTGCAGCTCAATCATCTGATCTCCCCCCAAATCTAGAAAGCTAGATTTAATGTGATATATGAAGGCTTTAGGGACCCTGTGTAGGCCAGCCAAACTGTCACTTGGGCAGAATTGACCTGTAGGCTCTGTTTTGGATCACCAGGTCAAATTTTTCAGATCTGAAGAAATAGTCCCTTTGCCTTAATAAAAGAAATCCTGTCTCCACAGAAACAAGTAGAAACTTAGATGCTCCAAATGACTATCTTCATTAATTTGTTAATTTAAAAGAAAAAACTGTCAGAATGCCCTGAAGCTCAACCACTTCCTATCATCTTGTGTTCACCCAGGCTTTGTGCAGACAGCCAGTGAGCTGTCCTTAGGCACTTAAAAATGTCAGAGTTTATGTCACAAGTTCTCTCCTATGGGAGAGCTCTGCCTCTCTGAGGAGAAGCAGATACACTGAGGGCCTGGTACCCTGGACTGTCACTCCTAAACGACAGGAGAGGGATGAACAGCTGGGGCTTCTGCCAAACTCAGCGGGACAAAAACACAAAGAGATTCAGAAGCCAGAGTTAGTCCTGCACTTCCTTTATAATAACCAGAATCAATGATGACTTACCATGTGCCAGGCATGGTGTTTTGGCTGCACAGTTAAACAGTAAGTCCACAAGAACTGTTTTTGGTTGGGTGGATGGAAAAATAAATGAATTAGACATTGCTTTTATTCACATTCCTGAAATCAAGCCTCAGCACAGCAAGGGCATTTGGATTTACAGAATCTCTTCTCTCATTTGTCAACTATGTCTGAGCACCACATCTATGCAAATCAGCATGCCAGGCATCAAAAAACAAAAACAAAAACAAAAACAAAACACAAAACAAAACAAAACAAAAACAGAACCCACGCTCAAACTGTGTTCTGGCTGAGATAGATAAAATGTATAGTGATGAGTCTGGGTCAAGAAGGCAGTAGCTGAAGGCGATTTCTCCCTCCCAGGAACTGCTGGCCACGCCCAGGAAGAGTCTCTGAAGGTGCTCAAATCTCTCCCTAAAAGCCATGTAAGAGTTCTCTAGAGAATAGTAAATGCCCCCCACAGGCAGTCAGCTCTCAGAGGCTGCCCCAAAAATAAGAACTGAGAGAGAGGGACCTGGAGAGTTGGAGAAATCACCAACAAAAGTAAGAGAAAGACATGCCAAGGTGCTGATGTCACACTTGGGCACGGTGCATCCGCTGTCAGTGGCAAGGAAACCTCAATCTCTGTGGTGAAAAGCCCTTCCCTTGGGGTTCGCTCTGCAGGGAGACTTTGGGTGTTTCACCCCAGACTTTCTGCTGTGGCAGCAGGCTCTATGAGCGGAGTCCCAGCTAGTATAGGAGGTGATGGCAGCTCCCCAGTGACACTCCCCACTATGCCACCACCCTAGACACATAACCATAATGAACAACTGATCATCCTTCAGTTTCAGTGTCTACAGAGAAGTCTTCCCTGTCAGCCCCAGAGGAAGCCTGCTTCCCTGTTCTCTGCTCTCCCAGCTCTTATATCCTTCAGAGCACCTTTCAAAGTGCGAAAATGCACCTTTATCCCTGCAATTATTTACTGAAATCTCTGACCTCTGTGGGCTGTGGGCTTCAGGAGGACAGGGACAGGGCATATCTGTCTTGTTTATACGCATATTCCAGCCACCTGGGGCAGACTAGCTTCTCCTTCCAGTGGGAAGAGCTTCTTGGGAAGTCAGGGAGCTTGGTGATGAGGAGATGTCCTGGTTTCCTAGAACTTTACAAGGCAAGATGAAGCTGAAAGGCTGCCAGGAGTGAGCGCCTCCCCACCGCCCACCCTCCTTGATGGCTCCTCCAAACTAACCTTTCTCTCCTCTGCTGAAGATTTCAAAGGAGAGGCTTCCTAAAAAGCAAATAATACCCCAAACCAGAGACGCTACTCTTATAAAATAATATTGCCTATTACTGTGGGTAGTCAAAACAAAACCAAGACAAAAAACAAAGGCAAAAAACACTGTCCCCGTTTTTAGCTCTTGTCCTAAACCTTTAAGAATCCCTTTGTCTCAAATTCAAGTTTCTTTGTCTAATAAATCGTATTTTAAAAACGTGTTTCCCCTTTCTTATTATGAAGAGAATCCTGAGAGACCATTTTTTCATATACAATAAAAATCTAAACAGCTGCTTTGTTCCCAAATCACATGGCACATTTAATAACCCAAAGATCAAAAGTGGCATTCACAGATAATTTTTTTATAGAGATAAAACCTAATTTTCACATGGTCACCATTTTTCCCAAAAGTATGTGAAGACAGTAGGAATCACGCATCAGCTCTATCAATGTTCTGGTGCCACACAGATGATTTCAGCTTCAGCGTCTCATACCTACAGCCATGTTTACTCAGTCACAGTGTGTGGCTGAGCACTGTGTCTGCCCGACCAACTCTCAGAGAGAGAAATCAGTACCAATACGTAACACTAAGATTAAACTAAACTATATATAATAGTTCCTTAATGATCTGGCAAGTCTTTTCAGGCAACTGCACTAAAAGATGAGGCCCCTAGCATTTATTATCACATTAATATACGATGGCATCAATATATGTAAGTATCAGTATCTCAATATATTAACCAATAGAGACACTGGCTCAGAAATATCGTACCGTATGAAAAGAATACTTCGGTGACCAAACCTATTATTTAACCTTTGCAATTCTCTCTTTTCTTTCTCCCTCTACATTTTTGCTGACACCACACTCAGCAGGCCTATCTGAAGATCAGAAAGGCCACTGTGGTGTGGCAGAGTGCTGGGGAAGTGGGGGAGAGAACAGCATCAGATGAGGCCGGACGGGTAGGCGGGGCGGATGGAGCATGCTGGGCCTTGTAAGCCTAGCCAAGCATTTATATGTATTCCAGTACAAAGAGAACTGCCTGGAGGGACCTGAGAAGTGAGCATAATTCACGTTTTATAAAGATCACTCTGCCTAACTGTCTGATGAATTTATGCCTTGTACCCATGACTGGATCACAAGCTTCCGGATGACAGGGCTATAGGTACATTACTATTAATACCCTCACATTATGCACTTGCAAAAGTTTTAAACCAATAGTTCTCAATGTTTTGTGTGCAGCAGAATCTCCAGGAAGCTCATTCACACCCAGCTTTCTAGACTCCACCTGCAGATCCGATTCAGTAGGCCTGGGTCAGCCTGAGAATCTGCATTTCTATCAAGGTCCCAGGTGATGCTGAGAAGCAGGTCGCTGGTCTAGGCAGGGCACATAGGGAGATAATATTTAAATCTGTTTGCTGAATAAATCAGTCAGTGGAGGGACATGAAAATGTTTTTTTTCAAACAAAACAATAGAAACATCAAATATCGGTTTGATCTAAAATGGCGATCATTTATTTTAATATTTCTTTGTCTTTTCTTTCTCTTTCCTTAAATTATTCTCTTTGCCATATTTTACAATGATAACAAGAGGACTAACCCCTACATGCAGAAGTACTCTGAAAGGAAATAGATTATTGTGATTAGACAAGATGAGACACTTTAGACACTGCATTGCCAAGTTTAATTATAAATCAAATGTCATTCAAAAAAATTTTTTTTCTGGCCAAAGTATGTGATTTGTGTAGGCAGTAATTACCTGCCTCAATCAAGAAAGGCTATGAGGTGGTGAGGCATCCACTGGTGCTATTCCAAAACTAAAAATTAAACTAAACTTTTCCTTAGAATTCAGGAATAAAGTCCACCATGGCCCATCCCTGTTTGGTTCAAAGCACATAGTGTTGGTGAACACATCTACTATAAGAAGAGGTTGTTCACACTCTCTTTCTTGACGGAACCCCCAAAGATTCCAATTTGGGTGCTTATATGCTAAAGCAGAAATGCAACTGAAGAATATAAAGTAAACAGAAACTCAGAACCAACAGAAGGAGAATATGCTTTCGACCTAGGGGAGCTAGCGCAGGCTACTGTGCAAGCAGCACCCGGGGACTCTCAGGGTTTACTGTACCCTCTGTGGTTTCCATATTCAAACATACTCCTGCCTAGAAATTGTTATTTTGGTCCAACCAACAATGGACGGTCCAAACTTAGGAACAGCTGGGGGGTTGGGGGATTCAGAAGGAAGCTCTCTTCCCTGAGGCCTACAAAGTTATAGGTCATGTTCTGCTTAGAGAAAAAGCTGACTAGATATACCCCAGAATTGTGTAGGGCTATAATTAAACATCGAGGGATGGCCCTAAATGAAATCTCATCTATTCAGTAGTTACTCAGGATCTGATGGTCTAAGAGATTGACCTGGGATGGGGGATTCAAAGTGTCAAAAGCCAGAGAATCAAAACTAGAAAGGCTATTGAAGACCACAGGCCTTGAAAAGCAGACAACAAATATAATAGTCATGAAATAAGAACCAATGAATGAACCATACTCTTTGTCCACATAGCAAGACACAAACAACACAAGGCCAGTGTGACAATTGTGGATAACAAATGTGGATAACAAATCTGGATTCTTGTTCTATGCTGGTTGGAAACATGGAACAGTCTGACTACAAATTAAATTTGTAAACAGCAATCCCTATACCCTGGCAAAAAACAAAGTACGTGTGAGCCCCCAAATCGAAGGTCATCAAGCAGAAGCTCTCTGAAACCCAGCTCCCCATGGCATTTGCAGTTACCCACCTCCAAAAGGGTAAAAGTAAACACTGGACCTGCTCTGGTGTTACACTGCCACCGGATCCTCCCGCTGTCTCCCTCCTCCTCTTCTTCTTTACAGACAGGTAAAGTTGGATCTCTTGAAGGAACTGGGGGCTCCCACTCTAGGCAAAGGTTGGACAGGTGATCAATGTACAGCATGAGATTTGACTGTGCCTCCGTGCCTCCAACAGAGCTGGATCATCTGGGGCAATGAAAATTATAAGCAACAAGAGAGCGGTATTAACAGCAAGGGTAGGGAAGCCCAGGCAGCACATACCACGATTCCCTAGGACACCCGGCAACCATTTCTTTCCTCATGCAGTCATTCCAAACACACTCATCAAGCACTGTTTCAGGTTCTGGGGATACAGTAGTGACAAATATAAATATAAGCCCTGCCCTCATGGAGCTTATGGGCCATTTAGAAGAATGAGACAAGCAATTAAAGAACAAAAAGGAAAGGAACAGAGAGGATGCCATGGAGAGCAAAGCAAGGGCAGCCAACCCAGAATGGTGGCTGATAATAAGGGAAGGCTTCCTGGAAGAAGTGACATTTAACACTGAACCCAGAGGACCCATTGGGTTAGCCAGACAAGACTGGCGTATGAACAAGATTCTGAGAATATGAAAGATTCTGAGATGAGAAAGCATGGCTGGTCTGAGGGGCTGAAAGCACTTTGTTCTCAGCCTTTCTCCAGCCTGTAATCCTTCACCCAACCAGAGCACCAGATCTGTTGTCTGCAGCTCTCATCACAAGGTGTTCCTTTAATCCCCACAATCCAGTCATATTTCTACCTCTTTAGGTAGCATCGCAAGAAAGGAAAGAACTTAGAAAATAGTTTGCTCTGGAAGAAGATAGGGGGAAAAAAGCAATAATGTGGAGTCGAACCTATACAGCAGAACTAATTGCAGTGATCTGCTTTCTGCACACCAGCATCACAGGTAAGTGACAATGACATGCTCATTCAGGATAGTTGAAACAAGATACTGGACTGCAATTTGGCATCACCAAAGTGGGAGCCCCGAGGCTTCTTCCGTTAGGTTTTCACTTTGCCTTTTCCTTTCCTCCAAGTCCCTGGGAAATCAGAGAGGGAGCACTTTGCTACTCTTAACACTTGGTAATTTTGGTGTCTAAAAGAACAGACATGAGACCTCCTGATTGCCTTATGCAGCTAAGGAAAACCAGATAGCTTATGAAGTCAATCTTCGCAGTCAGGAAAGCAAAACAAAACAAACAAATAAACAAAAAACTGTGAACAGCGCCATAGCTTGAGTGTTGCCCAGGGTTCTAGCTACCTGTGCATTATGAAAGAGGCCATTGTAGCAGATGGTTTAAGACATGGCAATAAGCACTTGATCATTTTGCCAAAATGCTGCCCAAAATCACTTTCGTTCACATTTTCATATTATCATAAAATTCAAGTCCTGCAAACAACATCCCTGATTGAACACAGAAAGAAACAAAGCACTTCCAACAAGCGGAGCAGGCAGCTATTTTAGAGACAAAGAAAAGATGTCTTTTTAACATATGACAACACGAATTTGTTTAGGTTTTCCCTCCACTAAGTAAGTAAGCAATTAGGTTTCTTCCAATAAAAATATTCTTGTGCATGTGCAAACACCAGAGGCAATCATATAATTACCCTGCCCAATCAGATTCAATTGCTGACAGTTGAGTTCCCACTGCTCATTAACTTCAGATCACAATGAGGTCTTTACGGAAGCCCTTTTCCTTCTCTTTACAAAGGTTCCTATGATGCTGTGAGCAATCCCAGCACTACCTCATGCAGGATAATCATCCCAAAATGGCCAGGGCCAAGGCCATCCTATTCTGACTTCCCTCTGAAAAAATAAAAATTCGAAGAAAGACTGGCTTAAACACCCTAGCTTCATTTGGGGATCTTGCTTCTAAATATAATAGTAACCTTTCACCCTCACACTTTAAGTGCTGTTATTATATAATTAAAACCAATTATGTCATTTAACATAGAGACTTTTTAAGATCCGTGTCAAGCCAATTACCTCAATCATTGACCTCAGAAGATTTCCCACACTGACCTGCAACAATGAGGACTGGGATAAATTTAGATACTGGCTTCTGAAGGCTGAGATGGACTAGGTAGGTGGGTTGTAGTTGGTCTAGATTCCTCTAGATTCTAGAAGCTGAACTGAATTCATTGGCATCTCAACAACTACTTGTACGCACAGTGCTTCCAATATCCAAAGATACCTGTTTGATTTTCATAACCACCCTAACAGGATTATTATTTCCATACTGCAGATCAGAAAAAGGAGACAGGGAGAGAATGATGGAGTTATCTCAAATTATGCAACTAGTTAACGGCAAAGCCAGGGCATTAAAGACAAAGCCAGGGCAAGGACCCGAGCCTTCCAGCACAGAATCCAAAGCCTCTTTCTAGCAGTAGTGTGTGTGTGTGCGCACACGTGCACATGTGTGTTTATCCTCATTCCAGAAGAATACACGTAACTCATTTCGAATAATAAGATAGTTCATTTTGATTCCTTTACCCCAATTTTTCTTTAAGGCGACACATCTGGCCCTCTTTCAGCACACACGTATCACAACAGGCTCCATTCCAGCTCAGGGGTGCGCTGCAGCCTAGGTCTCAGGGAATCAGCCTCTAGCATTCCCCCCAGCCACAGCACTGGCTCAGGCATGAGCACCTGAGACAATAGATGACAGGAAGAGACACTGTGACTTTGCTGAGATTCTTGGGAGAGTCTCACTTCCTCATTGGACTTGCGTGTGAGAGGAGGTAAGATCTGGTGGTTGAGCAGCCACCTTACTACCACCGAAAGAGCGAGAGAGAATGGAGCTAAGAGAGTAGAGAGAGAAACGGGTTCCAGGAAACTCCCTGAATCCCTTCATGCCGACAGTAGTGGCATTCAGAACATGGGGTAGTTGCATAGCACACTGGAGAAAATATGAAGAGCGCTACCACCTACAGCTTAATTACCCAGCTTGATTACAAGGGTGGAATTAATTGACCGTAGCTCTGAGCAGCAGTCCTGCCTCCCGCTCACAATATAGTTAAATGTCTCCTATTTTTGAGTTATTTAAAGAACATACCATTTTATGGGTAGGAGGAAGCACTTTAATCTGCAAAATGATTTTTATCACAAACTAAACATCCTTGTAACTTTTTGGTCCTCTGCTTTGGTCAAAGTTGTCTCTCCTTGGAGCTGAGACAGCTGTTGGAGCCGAGGAGGCCTGCCTCAACCCTGCACTTTGCCCTGCTCAGAGGTACCCTTGTGCTCTCCAATTCCTAGATCTGTATGGGATGTAAGAAATCAGGATATGTGCACTCATCAAAATGGAGGATTTTCCTCCCCCCCCCCTTTTTTTTCCTGCTAGACCATGAGGAAAAAGAAAGAACAAGAATTCATCTAATGCAGGATTTTCAACCTTGGCTCTATTGAAGTTTGGGGGTAGATAATTCTTGTTGCTGTGACTGCCTTATGCATTATAGGATGTGTAGTAGAGTCCTATGGCCTCTACCCACTAGATGCCAGTAGGGCCCTTCTCCCCAAGTTGGGACAACCAGAAATGTCTCTAGACATTGTCAAATGTCTATGTGTCATATACTAAACTTGACCAGCTAAGGGAAGGACAGCAAGGTGGGCCCTGTAAACTTGGAGATGGAGAGTAACCACATAGGATAGTCTGAACATAAACATTCCTAATTAAAAGTAGACATGGCGGAGAGTCACATTCTAGGCCTATGGCTTCCCTGACAAAGGTCAATCTTTACCTTAAGCGAGCCGGTCTATTGTCTTTTTGCATCTAAGATAACATACCCTTGGAATGTCAGAGTATTCTCATTTTCCAGACCACTCAGGGCACAACCTCCCACCAGAGCACTAGATCACAGAACACTTATTGTTATTTTGTTCCCAAATACCATCTCTATGTGCTGTAAATGTTAATTATTAACTATTCTGTACTCAGCAATGTAAAAGAAGTATGTGTCTCTGTTTACTTTTGATCTAGTCCCAAAGATTTCCCTGCTTTGCTTTATCCCAGCCCCTTAATATACCACCAATGGACTTCACAGAACCCCCTTATGTCTCTTCCTTTGATTCTAATGTATTAGTTGCAAAACTGCCATTCTCTATTCGCTTTCTTAATTCATTGAGATTTTGCTTCCTGGCAATTGTCATCGGTTTGGCTCAAGTAAACTCAAAAATTCTCTACAGGTTTGGACATTTCTCACATTGACATAGGGGTTGGGCCAAGATCACCTGTGGTTGAGAATCACTGCCGTAATAGAACATTTGAAGTATTTATTGGATTTGCCTCACAGTATCTTTGAAAATGTAATTTCTTCTAGCATTGTGGTGTCTTCCTTAAGTGTGAGAAGTGAGGGAACTATATATTCATTAGAACTTTACAAGAGCCATGTAAAATGCCATTGAGGAGAGCTGACTAAACAAGAACATCCAATATAGCAATATAGCCTTCTCTTGGGTCCTTGAAGCCACATAAGACTTGATGACCTACTAAGGACCAAGGTGGAATAAAAATGTATCAAATAGATATAATTTTACCTAATGACCAGAAAAGAGGAAAATGATATGGAGGAGGAAATTAAAAATGAAGAACAGGTATCTAGAGGGAGAGTTTCAGAGTAGGTATCTGACCTCTCATTTTCAAAGGAAAGACAACAAAACTTTAAGATTGCTGTTGGTTTCTCTGGATTCAGTGTCAGCCAAAAAGGTAGAAGAGGCTGAGGTCAAATAGAACTAATCCCTCCAGCAAAGGCCTAAAACTCACCCTGCAGAGAAAAAGACAAAAATAGTAAGGCCTCACTTATTTGGATATATGTGGGCAAAGACATTTAGTATAAGCAAAATTGAAGGATTTATAGAATATTTTTAAAGCAAAAGCATTTACTTTCAGTGGGCTGGCAGAGGTCCTTCCCTTCAGGTTGATTTGAATGAGAAGATAGAATTCATTTAATGAACATATGGACTGTTAATTAGAAATAGTATCAGCTAATTCGTTAGTTATGTCTTCACCCAAGCAGCTAGCTGAGGCCAGCCCAAGAATTCCACAACAGTGGGGTTTCCGCAAGGCTTTGCTTCAAGGCACAGACTTCTGCACACTTCAAAGTACTGGTTTCTGATCAAGTCTGTCAGAATAGTCAGCTTGGTTTGTGTGTGAAGACTGGCCTTTGTTAGGGTTTTATTGAAAAATGTTTGGATTCTAGGAAGTTCTAATGCCTGAGGAGTTAGTGAGGTGTATTAGGGGAGTTCAGCTTCTCAGAGTACACCACTGCTTCCTCAGTTCCCAGGCAGCGCCCCCACCTCCCGCTCCAGCTATCACCCCGTTCCTGCTGTCCCATTCTTCCCGCCTCTCATTCTTCAACTGCCCTCACTTATCTTCTACAACCAGTGAAATCTGACTACTAGGGTGTGACCATGTCTCAAGCGGAAAAAGAGCAAGAAGAAAGGAGTCTCCGAGGAGACCTGGCCCTCCTCCTATTGCTCTTTCGGGCTTATTATTTATTTTGTTTTGGTGAAGAGGTAATGTTTAACACAAACAATAATAGAAAAATAGAGGCACTAGTCTAAATGTTCTAGTAGAGGTCCATAAAGACTTGTGAGCTGTATAAAGAACTGTCCTTTGTAGAATTTAGTAATTAAATCTGAAGGAGCTAGTTCTCAACTCTTGATACATAAAGAATGAGTTTCTCAGGGTATACTCTTACTGTGGATAAGCATCCCACCCACCCCTCTCTATCGGTTACTCTTCTTGAGATAAAAGAGTAGCCCACTTTCCCAATTCTGGCTGGCACTAAAACCACAGAATGAGTTGTGTGTGTTTTGATGGAGGTGCCTCCAGACTGAGTCTACCTACTGGTATGTGAACATTTTGTTTGTACCAAAGACTTTAGTCAAGGTAGGAATGTGGGCCTGCTTGAGCAGTCATTTATCACTGTTTCCTAAAAAAAAAAAAAAAAAAAAAAAAAAAAAAAAATCAGGGCTGTACGTATACCTTAAGACAAGTGCTGCCCTCTCCATGTCCTTCTCAGCATGAAATGAGAAAGAGGCGGTCTCACTGGGGTGGCAGGTTACACAGGTCACCCTTATAGTCAGTGACTATATCTAAGAGCTGCAACTGCTTGCTTTAGCCATGGGTAAGCCTTACTCCTCAGATCTGGAAAAGCATTTTAACAGTGTGTAGAATCCAGGTTAAGGCAGGAGTTGGCAACTAGAGATAAACTTCAGTAAACTGAGAAATTTTATGTAAAACTTCGTGTAGGCACTTTTACACTTTATTCTAAACAGTAGATTTATGATTTTCATCATATTCTCAAATTAGTCTGAAACTCAGAATAAAACAAATTAAACAATAGTTGTTATAAAGCTATCCCTTAATTTTTAAAAATAGTTTTCTGAGCTATAATTTGCATCCCATCAATTTCATCTATTTTCAGGATAAGTCAAACAATTTTTAGTAAATTTATAGAGTTGTATACTCATCACCACAAACCAGTTTTAGAACATTTTCATCACCTCAAAAAGATCCTGTGCTTGTTTATAGTAAATTTCCCTTAATTTTTGCAACAAGAGTTCTAGGGTTGAAAAGGGGCTCTTTGCATGTCTGCAAAACTGACCCAATTTCACCACTCAAGAGTGCTACTAAAAAATTATTTTTTATCTAAAATTCAAATATAACTAGGTGTGCTCTATTTTTATTTGTGAAATCTGGCAACCCTAATCCACGGCGAATGGAAAATTAAGCAAGTAAATCCATGTTCATATCTAGAAATAAATATACTTCTCTGAAGCACTGTAAATAGACATGCATTATTTTATCAACTTTGAGCCATCTAGATTCAAAGATGGTTAGAACCTAGTGACAGTTAGAACACAGGCTGAGAACCCAAGCTGCAGAAACAACCTAAAGGATTCAGGACCCAACTACTGTTTTACAAGCAAGCCTGAGACCTCATAAGGTACCCATAAGGTTATATGCTACATTTGCTTTGAAAGGTTAAGAAAGCAGATGTAATTGTTAACCTTGGAACTCACAATCCAAACTAGAAATGTGACTTTAGGAGTACAAAATATAATATAAGGAAACCATGCTTAACCCTTTTGAGGGTCACAAACCCCTTGAAGAAAATCTGGTAAGAGTTATGGACCTTCTCCAGAGAGAATGCATGTATACCATTCACAATATTTGGCACAGAATTTTTGTTTTTTGTTTTTGTTTTTGGTGTGTGTGGGGGGAGGGGGCGGGTTCAAGGATCCTGTGACAAGGGACCTTTCAAGGGTCTATGAATGCCAAAAGAACCTGGACAAGTTGATGAAAACCATCCTGAAGTCTTATGCCTTGTTTTTCTTTTCTTCCCACTTGTGTGGGAAGGGAAGAAGTCAGGTCGATGGCAAAGGAATTGAGTAAGGCGAGGCCACTCTTAGACATCAGTGGTGAGAATTGCAGCTACTCACCTGAACTCTATGGGCTTGAGGTTCATTGCCTATAAAATAAACAGGTTGGCCTGACTCTGTTTTCAGAGGTTATGTTCTATGGATTTAGCTGAAAAATATCTGAAAAGGGCCTTTGTATTAAAAAAAAAAAAAAGGTTTCAAAACCACTGGACTGTATGGTCACCGAAATCGGCAAGGTTCTAAGTCATCTGATTATCTGATTCTGGATTCTACAGAATAGAGATCAGGAGATAGTTGGAGAAGATATGAGAATTCTTTTTCTTTGTGTCCCCAGGAAAAGGGCATTTGGCAGGGACAAGAGAGAACAACATCCCAGCCCTTACTCTCTTCAGTTCTGCAACAATCTTTCCTCCTTTGTGCTGTTCTCCTTTCCTTCACATGGAAAATTCCTCAGTTTTCTTTTGGTAAAATTAAAAATCGCTTTCCCAATTCTATGAACTTAATCAATTTTCTATTGGGTAATAAACATACTCAATGATCTATTATATCATAATATAATGTCATACCAACTATAATAGCACACATGGATAAAGGGCATGTGTGCCCAGCTCTGTGCTTTAGAAATAGTATCTTTGTGTGTGTGTGTGTGTGTGTGTGTGCCTTAGACCACCTACAAAGCAGGCCCTACAAAGCAGTATTATCGTCTCCATTTTTCAAAAGAGGAAACTGAGGGAAAAATGTTAAGTGATTTACACAAATCACTCAGGTAGCCAATAACAAAAAAAGGGATTTGAAATCCTAATGCCCACACTCACGCCCACTATATATTGAAGAGATTAATTATACAACCTATGACTTTAAAAAATATATTTTATTCATTTATTTTCTCTCAAAAACAAATAATCTACCACTTTAAGGAAGCTTATTATCATGCCCAGTGGTACGAACCATAAAACTATTCTGAATGTTTATTTCCTACTTATTGACATCAATGAAGCAGATCTGCCGGGTACGTATTTATCATCTCAAAGGAAAATATGTTATTTAGTTTGGGGGTTTAATCTATCCATCCTTGGTCCTTGAAATAGCACAAGAAATGTGTATACTTTGTTCTTATTTGTTGTCATAAGATACTAGTGGCATGCTGGGAAAAGCATGCTGGGAAGTAATGTCCCACACTTTGTGTTAAGGCTTTTCTTTTTTAAATAGAGCTTGTGTAAATCACAGGCAAAGTTGACAAATTTCACGGCTTAGTCATGGCTAACATATCAGATTTCATGGTTTGACAGAGATTAACAAGAAAATCATATTAGAGTTACAACTATTAGCAGATTCTTAGATATTTGATAAAGAAACACCGAGCTTTCCAAACTCCACTGCCCACTGCACACCAGTGTTGTCTTTCCTCCCAGGGATGCAGAGCTTTTGTGAATCCAGGGAGAGCAAATGGGATCCTTCAGCATCCTTCAGAGTCGAGCCAGTGCCTGATGGACTTCGGGGAAAGGTCTGGCATCCGCGGGATAAAGCAAGGTTTAGCGTTTATGACAATTCCTCAGAGTGTAGGGAGGAAAAAAAAAAAACACACCCTGTTTGTACATAACACGGGCATTAAGACTCTCACATCCCATGCACTTCTGAGAGGAATGAATTATCACAGTTGTTGAAACTAAGATATTTTACGTAAGAATTAAGTTCTCACATCTTTATGAGGAGGCAGTTCAGCAGGGGCCTTGTTAAAAGTAGTGGCATGCAAGCAGGCACTTCAAAAAGCCTGCTGACTGCCCAGCCATTTGGCCTGAGGGCTCTGCATATCCTCTTTCTGGTAGGAGCCCCACTTGCTTGTCAGTTTTGCATAACAGGCAGCCAATTTGTCAGCCATTTGCTTTAATTCTCTTTCCGAGTCTTCCTAACGATAAACTCCTAAACTCCATATACCTTCTGGTCTTCAATATCATATATCTGACTAGATGGAAATTCACTAGTGTCTCAGGCCGGTTTCCTTCCCAGGCGATCCTCCTGGGTCTTATAGGATGTCCTTAATCAGAACCACATTACTCGGCTAGAGGAAGTCCTTGCACAGACGCTGGCAAGACAGTATGGCAAATTAGTTTCAGAACATGGAAGGTCAGGTTGGGAATAAAAGCTGCAGTTATCTATTGTGTTTTCTTTAGCTGACAAAATTAAGACAGGGTGCCTAACTCTTAAGAAACAAAGACTTCGGTAAGTAGCAGCCATTTAGGAACGGGTTTCATTGACTGCTGAGCACAATGGTTGGTTGTAGAAACGGAAAGTCTTCAAGTTCTAGGTATTCTGGACATAAGCAAGGATTTTCTCATTTTATCCAGACAGATTTTTATATTTCAGTTGCACCATAGACTGGTAAAATAAAAATAGCTAAGGTATGATAAGCTTTTTCAAAAAAATATAATTGTCAACTATGTGTGTGTGTATATATATACATATATATACACATCTATGCATATATTGCACATGAGTATGTGTTAGATAAATGATATTTTAATAATATTAATACTAATAAAAGCTAGCATTTATGGTGTTCTTATGTGACAGGCACTGTGCTAAATGCTTTGCATGGATTATTTCATTTACTCTCTCTACAAATAAGCATGGTAGGGACTTGGTCTTTGTCCCTACTTTACAGATGAAAGAAACCCTTAGATTAGAAGGTATTTGTGCCACAAAGTTAGCCATAGAAAAAGGGGTACATGACTCCTGAGCTGCTGTTTTTAACCACTGTGGTATACTGAGTCCTGGAAATTCTCATCAGTTCCACTGAGATGAGTGCCCAAGCTATCTCTGAAAAAATAAAATACAAATTTCCTGGGATGGTGGTGGTCGGGGAGCCATATTACTTCACTAACACATGAGTGTGGAAGAGTTCTGTCTGCAAGGCTTGGTGGGTGGGGGAAGTGAGAAACGGGAGAAGTTGTTGCAGAAACCCAAGACCTACCTCCTTCGCAATTTTGCCCAGGACTAGCCTGCCTGGGGAGACTCAGAGAACCAGAAGGACCACGCGGCTTAGTGGAAATCTGTCCCCCATCCAATTTCAAACTGATAGCCTTCCTGTCTCATGAATGGAATTGCCCTAGAGATCTGAGGCAAGAAACATTTCCAGTGTGCCTCTACCTTAACTAACACCGTGGGGGCAGCTAACAATTACAAAAGGAATGAACTTTTTCATCAAACGCCCTTCCATAAAACCATTTCCCAGGAAATGTAACACAGCATGGAGCTAGCCGACTGCAATTTTCCACCAACAATGAGCATCGTGGGGCACAGGTACTATATTTAAACGATTTTCCTCCAGCTTTTTGGCAAGACTCTCTCTCAAGGAGAGTTAGAGTTGGGCTGAGGTCTTATTCCCCTCCAGCCAGCAGGATTGGAATGTTTAATACAGCCCTGTGTCTTCAACACCCATGTGTAAAACCCCAATAAACAAGCCGGCAAAGACCTGCAGGCCTAATTGCCTTTTAACTCCACCAAGATGATAAACTCCCAGGGCTAGGAAGGAAAGACTCCCAAGGATTTAACAAGTTTATCTGCCTGCCACTAGAACATTTTCTGTCTGCCTACACTTCAGTGAATTCGCCAATAAAAGGATAAAAGGGCCCCGAACTTCAGACCCCTCAATGGCCAAGAAACCCCGATTCGAAACGTATGCCCAGGAAAAATCAACCCATTAACTAAATTTCGTTTCACATGTTTGTGAGGTCTGGAGCAAAGAAAGTGGGGCCCCTTGCCTGTTTCTAACACCAGTCATTTCCCTTTTATTGACCAAGGCCTACAAATCTTCACCTATAATAAAGAAAACTGTCCTCACAAGGAAACCAAGAAAGGCAACTTATCCAGAAACCTCTAAAATTCGAGTCAGGCAACTGTATCGACCAGAGAGAGGCCATATGGGTCCTGGCGGGGGAGCAGAGAAGGGAGTGTGATCACTGACAGTGATGAGTGTCGTGTTCATTTCTGCAGAAAACACTTCTCTTTCCCTGAATTGACTTTTGAGTTTGGCAATTCAGTTACTTCTGTTGGTGTGCACCCCACCACCCAGAAGAACGATTCTGAGAACTATGTACCAACTGAAGTTAAACTGGAAAAGCAAAGTAAAAGAAACCTAAAAAATAAGACATGGGGGTAGTTCAGCAAGGTGGTGCCATTCAAGGCCTAAAAGTAGAGTGTATGGATATAATCTCGCTGGGAGGCCACTTCACAATGTTCATCAATACAAACGTGCAGCTCCCCTTGTGGGAACGTATTCTAAAGAAAGTATTGGACAAATGCATAAAGGGAAAGTATATGGAGCTACAGCATCCTAACAGGAAACATTTAAGAAGAACTAAATGCTCATCATGAAGGACTTTGGTTAAATAAGGCAAAACTTTATGATCTGCAGCTATAAAAATGATGCTGTACATATATGTCAATGAGCATGGGAAGATGTGCAACATACAATGTTAAGGTGAACAAGCAGTTATAAAAAGATTTATATTATGGTTTCATTTTTTTTTACAGAGGCTAGATATAGGAAAAAGACTAGGAAGACACATAATTTCACCAAAATGTTAGTATTTCTGGATGGTGGAATTCTTTTGTAAGAATTGTGAATTATTTGAAAATTTTAATAATGAAAATGTATTACCTTTATAATCAGTGAAAGCACACTAAAGCTAAAAAATAAAACATCTACCACCACCACCGCCGCCACTCTCTCGATCAACAGGAAAAGAATCACATCTGAAATAACTTATGGAAAGATTCAGCTTTCTTTTGTCAAGGAGACATGAGTAAAGAACATTAAAGGATTTGGTCTTGATTTATCAGCACATATAATTGTTGTTCAATTGTATTCTCCAATGAGATGAGAATAAATGGAAAAACTATAAATGGGCTCAAAATCCCAAAGGGTGTATTTCTCAGGTGGCCCATGCTTCTCTCTTCCCTTAAATCAGGGTACAAATGCTGAGAGCGCCTCTATTAAGCCAACCTGTTTCACTTAATAAAACAAGAGCAGCTCTAGAGCAGGATGCTTGCCAAATGAAAAATCTGAAGCACTATTTTTCTATTAAAATCTCGTCCATGTTTTTCCTATTGGAACCTGGAAACTGGACAAATTCTGAAGGAATCCAAAGGAATTTCTTTAGAAAAGAATTCTGTTAACACCAAAAGCTCCCCAAGCACCACACAAAGCAAATGCTAGATTGCATTATGCTGAAATGTAAAAGCAGAGGCTCAAACCCAAAACGACCTGAGAAAGCAGAATGTGTCCTTCGCACCAGGCTCAGTATGTATCAGGGCTTATGCGTTTGTACACTTATCCTGAATATTTCTACCTCTCCCTGCTTTATAATTTCATAATCAGTTCCAGATTTCCTATTTCTTCCACACTGTAATGCATGGAATTCTGGATTTGGGAGATGCAAGGTTTAAGGGTATGAAAGTACAGTGGAAAGTATGAGAAAACAAATGAGTGCACACCTCAGTACCTATTAGAAACTGTTGGAACATGGACACATGTTAGAACATGAACACATGTGTAACCATTAGAACATGGGCACATGTGTAAGAATTTCATGTGAAAAACAGACCCTTTGTTGGGACTCCTTACCAATGAATGGAGTTACAAGAAGCTAAAAGGGTTCGTATTTTCTGTAATCTATCAATGATAGGTAAGCCTGCCAAAGCACTATACGCTACTCTCAAAATTCAGAACTCTGCCCCTAGTAAATAGAGTAAATTGAAAGATCAGGTTAATCTAGGATAAACTTCATCTGTAGACTTCAAAGACAACTGGGCTCTCTGTGGGTTTCAATTGGAGGTTTCTTTGAAGGATTGTTCTCAAATTCATTAAAGAAATTTCACTGACTTCACAGACTTTGGCTTAAATAGATAACCTGAGCTCTTCATTGCCCTGCAAAATGACTGTTCACCTTTGAAGCTCTGCAAATTGGGATTAAGCTGGCTGTTTGCCTTTTACCCCCAAGATGATTCCACTCCATTGATCAGCGAGTCCCAGGGCAATCACCTGGTTGATCAATGATCCCAAATTTATCTCTACAATGTGTCTCTTTTTCAACATACATCTTTTCATGGGTTGGCTTTTTGATTTTTTTTGCTTTAGATGTAGTAGTATTGCTTGAGATTAATGCCGTCTCTCAATAAAAAACTTCAGAAAATATATCACATTTTAAAAACACAAGTTTAATTTTCATATAAATTGAAAAATAAGAGGAATTTTTAGATGTATAAATTCATTTGCATATTCTGCCTTGGATTTCACCTACTCGAATGTCACAGGGGCTGAGGCATCTCATCGGGCCCTGGGTTTCTCTTTGGAGCAGCATCGTACTTGCTTTTCACAATGACTCTGCACATTCCAAAGAGGGCTTGGCGTAAACACATACACTAGCCTTCAGGTTTCACCCTCCAACCCCACTGTCTGCTTCCTGCGCACCCCATAATCTAAAACATCTCCTCTTCACAGGTATATAGTCTTGGATTTGTCATGGTGAATGTGAGACTTTACAAGACCAATAAAATGACAACTGCACAGAGGGGACGGGGCGGGGGGCGGGGTGGGGTGGCGCTTTTACGGGCTCTGAAACACCACTGCCTTTAACTCCCAGGGATCAGGAACTTGAAAGCGCTCTGATTCACTTAGCTCTGTGTTTGTCATAAAGTTAAGGCTAATCAGATTTCCCCCAACTTGCAGCCCTATCTTAAATCCCCAAGCTTCTCCTATGCAAACTTAACTGATGGAAGATGTGATTATGCCTTCTCAGGTCATAAATTCTAGATATTTATAACATAACTGTTGTCATTTAGGTCAATTAAGGTGCTTTTACTGGCTCAGAACAACTACCTATGGGTTCTGTCCAATACTCTGACAGTGGTTTATGATCCTTAGGGTGATTTTATCTTATAGGGATATGAAAGATGGTTGTGTGTAAAAATAGTCAGGAGGCTCTTGAAGCATTTCCCCCATATTATGATCAACCATACCCATTTCTACTTTATCCTTGGAAGCTCAGACCCCTTCCTTATCCATAAAAAAATACTGTTTGACCCTAACATTTTCCTTTGAGTTGGTTTCTTTGATCACCTTTTCTCCTCCCAAAGACCTAAGAGGGGAGATAACACCTTCTGAGACACTCTATGATAAAATTCCTAAGTGGTGGGCTGGGAAAACACCCAGCTGGGAAGTGCCTGACTTTTCTACATGTGTAAGATGTTCCTGAAGACAAGTGGGTTTTATTTTTCACATGGGGCAAACTGCTCCCCATGAAAGGCAGAACAGAGGGGCAAGAAAGAAAGAATGGAATATATTTGGGGATTTCACATAGACATGTTTTAGCTTCTTTTCCCTTGAGGAATATCAGTTATTTACCACCATCTCCCTGCTGTTTCTTCTTTCAATAAGGTCTCTGGACACCCAGTATACTCCAAGCACTGTGCTAGGTAGGAATACAAAGATCAAGGAATTCCCGAGCTAGCTGGAGACAAAGAGGCACATTAATAGTTATAATAGAGAGTGTTAACCGGCCACAAGAGAGTCATACGCGGCAAATTCTGGAAGCATCAAGAAGTGCCATTTCCACTTTGGGAGGGGAGAAGGTGGTCAGGAAAGGTTCTTTGAGAAAAAGAATTCCTAGTATGAGGCTTAGAAAATGCAAGGAGACAGCTAGGTCAAATGGGGAAAAAGAGTATTGGCAGCAGGTTAAGTAGGAACAAAGACACGGATTTGAGATGGGAATAGAATGTGTGGGAACACCAAGCAAGTCGGTGTTCTGGAGCATCACACACCTGATGGGCAGTGGTGTGAGACGCTCCAGAAAAGAGCTGGGGCTGGAAAGGAAAGACAGGACAACATCCAGTAGTGATTTGTATTTATGTTCCATAAGCTGTTACCTTTCTTGTTCAAAGGAGACCTGGTTTAATGGTGTCCTTTTCAGAAAACCAACTGAATATAGTTAAGAACTAATGTTTTTTTTTTTTTTCTCACCCAAATCTATCTGCTCCATGCTTCCATCAACAGCTGGCATTATAAACCTCCCCCCTCCCCTGCCTCACCAAATCTAACTTGACAAACAAAAGCTCTTTGAAACTCCAGTCACATCGCCCTTGGTAGAGAATGCATTACTTTTGATTACCAAACCAACGATACTTGTAGAAGCCAGGTAAAACATGCAAAATCCTATTTGGTAAATATATACTAAGTGCTGACTTCATACAAGGCACTGTCCTGGGGATGAGCCAGAAATGTGGGGGAGGAGGCATGACCTCAGCATGTGGTATGATTTTGAGCTATACAATGACATACCCTGGATCTTAGAATTTAAAGGTCTTTTATCAATTTGATTTTTTTCTTGTATTTCTGATTATGGTAATTTGGTTGCATTTGTTTTCCTCCCTACTCCCTCGCCGCCGCCCCCCCCCCCCGGGGGAAAAAAAAAAAAACCCTAAAAAGAACAACATCTACTAGGCAAAAAGAGGGTGCTAGCGAGGAAAATATGCTATAGCAACAACACCTGAAAGTATGTAGTATGGAGAAATGCAAGCTACCAGCAATTTCCCCAAATTAGCTGCTTAAATGTATTATAGAGATCAAGGGCCAGAAAGTGACAGCGTTGACCCAAGCGGCATAAGTTTCTCAAAACAATCAAATTGCAATTAATTTTCAAGAGCGGAAGGTTTTGCTGCTGTAAAAAAAAGAAAAATTTAAATACTTGACTTTGCTTGTTCATTTATGTTCTACCATGTTCCAAAAAAGGGTTAAAGCATCTATTACCAGATAGAAGAGACTCTTATCACTAGAGAAAGGAGAAGTAAAGGCTTGAGTCACATCCAACAAGCGAAGGTCAAGTTAGCTCCCTTGAGGGATATCACTTATTGCCCAAGTGGGACTTGGGCAATGCTGATGACACTCAAAAAGCTCCTCTAAAATAGAATATTCTAATTTAACACATAATTCTCCAGCTGTCGGATGACAGAGGAGGAGCCGAGAACCCATTTCCAGAAAAAATCTGGGAACCATGAACTGTATCAGTTGCATAAAAATCTCAGATAAAGAATTTGTCCTTTTTCATTTGCTCACTATGCCCAGATGTGTATTTACATGTATTTTATCCATAAGGACAGTATAGGTCAGCATAGTGCAGTGTGGAGGCACTGGCTTTACTGTCTAGTTTGCATCTCAGCTTCAGCACTTGGGCAAGGCACCTAACTTTTCAGTTCCTCAGTTTCTTTACCTGAACATGTAACTAATAGTAGTCTTCACCTTAGAGGATTATTATGAAGATTATAAAAATTAATACATGCAAACAGTGCCTGGCACATATTATGTGCTCAATAAATGTCAGCTATAATGATTATTTTCTATTCCTCTGTCAAGTAAGAGAGAACAACAGAAGTAAAGACCATTTGCTCTGTCCTGAGAACTTATAGTTTAGCTGGAGACAAAACTGCCATAGAGGAAAACATTGTGATGGAAAAGAGGAACTTCTGGGGAAAATTAAGAGCCTCAGGAGGTCAGGATAGAGGGGGATAATGACATTTTCAAAAATTTAGAGGTGGCTGGATCCAATAGGTAGGATTTAGACAGAAAATAGGGCATTTCAGATAATGGCAAACAATACTCATGAAGACATGGAAAGAAGAATAAATACTATATATTTTTAGAAGAGGAAAAAGTATCTTATTTTTCTTGGAATGGTGGAAAATTCATTAAAACTGCCCAGGGGACCTATTTGTGAGGAAACAGGACAGGGTAGAGGTAGTTGAACTGAATGTGTCTGGAAACAGGAGAAACTGGCAATCTGTTATCGGGGAAAGGACTCAGAGAAAGTGGTGTTTCAGGAAGGTAAGCCTGGCTGAGGCACACAGTCCGTACCACACTGGTGCTGAGAGGACAGATAGAAAGTGGAGGATGGGAGAAGCAGTCTGTAAAACGAACTGGATGGCTTTGGTCAATGATTAGACATCTAGACATGAGGTCTAAATGCACAGGATCTGGAGTCCCATAGAACGGTTTGACACCCAGCTCTGCCACACAGCAGCCCTGAACTCAGGGCACTGACTCACAGTAAGTTAAGAGTACTTACTTCACATAAATGAAAAGCACTTAGCACAACTCTGGCTCATCCCAAAATGGTCAAAAAAAAAAAAAAAAAAAAAAAGGTAACCATTTCTTTGGCGTTGGTATAAAGAAGAAGAAAGAAAAAATGAGAGGCAAGAAAACAGAGGTTCTACACCTGGTCCCGAAGCCACTGACAGAGACTCAGGCCTCATCCTGGTTACCTCTTCAGAGACCTCATTAACTTTAAGATCAGTCATGTAATGCCTCATAGACAAACAGAGGTGTCAACATGAAGAGACTTGTTTATTTTATCTCCTTTATTACAAATCAAACTTAAACTCGTGTTCATCTCAACATGGAAACCAAGTCTTTCCAAAAATATCAGACCAAAGGAAAATGGTGATAATTTTGCTTCATTTAAAAGAAATAGCTTAAGATTTTTTAAAAAGGTAAGTACTTTGCACTTTATTTCATAAGAAGAGGGAGGAAAAATGATGACACATTGTACCAGTGATTACCTGCCCATTTTAAGCCCTGTCAGCAACACAAAGACTTAAACTGAAGCTAAATCCAGGGTGCATTATCCCTTTAAGCCCCTGTGTTAACTCAAGGGGACTGAAAGGTATGTCTGCATTTCTACAGGAGGTTCGTGGTAGGTTCAGAAAACTTTTAAAGAAGTGCCCTATTATCTTAGGTAGGTGTGTTCCAAAGAATCTAAACTGAATGTACTTTTGTTTTAGTTCCTGAAAAATGTTTCTCATCTACCTAGGTTTTCCAAAGTCCATCTTGCACAATGCCAATTGCAGAGGTGGGTTGTACTTGAGCTAATAGGCCTGGAATGAAAAGCTAAGGAAGTGGGTAACACAAGGGAATTCTTCATCAGCACACCCTTCTGACCCTGATGGCCCTGAGTATGCCAGCCCTCACTTCCCTGTTAAACTGTAAGGAATTTGGAAACAAAGTTTTGAGAAAAGCCACGAAATCAAAGAAGAACAGGCAAAATGACCTGCTGCTGATTAGTGCTGATAATCAGCTCTGGTGGTCACCAACATAAGCACTTCTGACCCATCAAGGAACCAGCAGGAGAGTAACTTCCTTAAGTCTGCTAACTCACGTTTAGTGAAGACTAGCCCCTCCATTCCATAGACTATCCTGAGCAATTATTTTTTTCATCCTTTACATATGCAACTAGTATGATGATATAAATGAACTTTTACTAGCCAGCCCCGCTTCCTTAATGAATACAGCCCAAGCCAGTGATTGTTTTGATTACAGAAGGAGATAAATGGCTTCTCAAGGTCCTTTGGATAATGTGGCGTTGGAAAAGTAACCTCTTACAGATACATGGTACAGAAGAATTGCTCCTGCTCACAAAAGATGTGAAACCCAAAGAGAAATACCTTTAGCTACCACAAAAGCTCCATAAGACTCACAATGTGTCATCTGTGCATAAGAGCACAGGATGCAGGGTCTCTTGTACCCGATGAGGTTCTAGTCAACACACAAGACCTGGTGACCCTTGGGCAAGTCAAATCTGAGTTTCAGTTCCTAGCCTTCAAAATAAAGCCACTGTCTACCTACCTCACCAGCCATCATACAGATCAAATGGACAAATGCATATAAAGCCTTTAGATTATACCTGGCATATGAGAATCATCCTAAAATATTAACTGTTGCTATTGATGTAATATCAAGAAAAGCACAACCTCTACCCCACGGACAGTGTTGTTATTCAGGTCTAGGAATAAATTATTTTCAATGGAGAAATCCTCCATAAATGAGACAGGAACACATCAAAATTTGGCTTCGGCTCTATAATAATGTTAGGTCAAGTGGTTCTCTAGAAATTTCTCTTTTTTTTGGTTTATTTAACAATCATCTTAAGTGTGGCAAATCAGATTGGCCACATTGGTGATCCAGTATTGTCACTTAAATACTTGGAAGCTGTAAATGTGTACACAAGAGTAGAGGGAGGGCAAGACCAAGGAGCTGTCTAGGGCCTTGGAGACTTTTTAGTTTAACTGCTTCGCAGTATAGACTCCAAGAAGGAAAGTGTCTTGCGTTAGAACACAGATCACAGGACGGACAGAAGGACTAAAATCCTCAATTTAGGACTCTCTGGCTACTGCCACTTTCAGTTCAAGAGATTAGCTGTTCCTTGGAGGTTCAGTAGTACTTGACTGTACAATCGTCTTGACTTGGTGACATTTTTTTAGCGGTGAGGAAAGTGGTGGGGTCAATATTTTAGCTACTGATTCAGTTCTTTCAACCATTACAAATACATTCAAGCTTGCATTCTATTTTATTTTAAGTCAATTTTAGAAAGGTTTGTCTCTTCAGAAAATTGTTCATTGTATCTGGTTTTTAAAATATATGGGCACAAAGCTATTCATAACATCTTTTATAACAAAAAAGTCCATATTGTATCCAGAGTGATGTCCCTCATTTTCTTTCTAACGAAGCATTTTCATATCTTCTACACTTTTTCTGCTTTGTTTAACCTAGGCTAAGGTTGGACTATGGGAGAGATGTCCAAGAGAAATTCCTGCCACTCTGGAAATCTTCCATTATCTGCTATGTACAATACAGATAGACTTGCACTTTCCAATACTGTAGCACTAGGCATCAGCCCAACATTGCTATTGAGCCCTTGAAATATGACTAATGTGAATGAGGAACTGAATTTAAAATCTAGTTTTATTTTTAATTACTTTAAATTTAAATAGCCACATGTGGCTAATGGTTACCATACTGGATCATTTCAAAGATTCAGTCTCCTTGTCAGCTTTTTTTTTATGGATCTTCTTTTTCTTGTTGGTGTTTTCTATTTTATTTACTTATGCATCTGACTTTTACAAAAAGTTTCCCTCTTTTTACTTTGTTCACTCTTACTATTTTTATGAAGACCAGTCATTAGTCAAGAAACAGACTCGCGCAGGCTTCTCTCAAGGCCTGAATTCCTTCCTTAGATTTAAGTCCCAAAGGCTTAGTAGGAAAGGTCCATGAAAAGGTGATTGAAGAGAGAAGATGAAAAGCTAAAGGCCTCCCAGATGAAAGCCAAGCCAGAAACCTGGCTGTTAAGAATATTTTTTCTCCTCCGAAAAATGAATTAGTTGAATCCAATGTGACACTGAAAGGAAAATCAAAATGCTTGAAGAGCAGGTTGTGGACTTGAACTCTCATGTAACTGAATTCCTCCTTGGGACTTGTGGCTCTGACATATGATACTTTGTAGAGGGGGTCCTGCCAGCCCTGTTGAAATCTGGACACCATAGGCCTTTTTTATATAGGGAATTTTTAATATAAGTGGAGTTGAGAACCAGGGACTTAGCTATCCAGGGATTTCTGTCATTTGGGACTACGAAAAAGGGATGGACGCAACAGGAAAAAGAAGTGGATGAAGTATTGCTGTAAAAGGACAAAAAGAAATCTCCTTCTCTCTGGAGGGAGTCATTCTCCAGGCTTGAAGATGAGAACCACCCTCCATAAAGCAAGAATTCATTACACTTTCAGTCCCCCAGGTCTTGCTGCGTTTTGAGCCAATATGCAATATATATTGTGAAGCTCTGTATCAGAAAGGATGCCAGGGAAGTAGGGTGATGGGGAGGCCGCAGCTCCCAGAGACAATCGGAAGCCACAGAGTGATGAACTCTGGAAAGATTAGGCTGCTTCTGCTTTGATGCCTGGGGTTGGGAGGAAGGGGAAGAGGCTTACTCCAAAGGGACACTAAAATGCCAGAAGGAAAGGAATAAACCTAAAACACATTGAAACTTATGGTGACTTGGAGAGTACTTCAAGTAAAGTTAGCCTACGATTTCGAGTTTTCCTGGTGATTTTACTAGTGTAATTCAAGGCTTCTTATAATAATCCTTGCCTCTTGCTACTTTGGGATTGTACTCTAAAAGACCAAAGAATCTTAAACATTTACATTATATAATTATACCCAGAAACCTACAGACTCAGGTATTAGCTGTTCCATGATAATTTATCTCATTAAACAACCAAATACAGTGCCAGGCACTATGCCAGGGGCTGGGCTCACACTGGAAAACCATATAGATAAATGTATTTCTCACGAATGGATATTCTACTGAAAACATGCAGACGTGTTCGCAAATAAATAATAACTCACATGGTGACAAGTGCTATCGAGAGTACAAAACAGGGGAATGTGACATGGAGTGCTTGAAGGGCAGGTGAAGAACTTCAGATGGTGTGGTCAGGCATTAATTGTTAAACTGAGGACTATGTGATTAGAAGGAGCTGTTCTTGCAAAAATGGAGGGAAATGGGTTCCAGGCACAGGAGATAGCAGACTCAGAGGTCTTGAGGTGAGAATAAGCTTGGCATGTTGGGGGACAGAAAGAAAGCCAGAGTTCCAGAAATGTGGTGAACCAGGGCACAGGGGTAGGAGAGGAGGTAGGAGAGAGATTCATATCTCTCAGACCAGAGGGGCTCTCAAGAGTCAGAGTAAGGGAACTGGTTTAATTAAGGGATCGTGAAATATGTGAGGCCACTCTTCCAAGGCATATTGTCAGCTAAGACAGTTTTTACACTTCCTCAGTGTCTCTCAAAGCAAAGTAGACCTTGATCTGGGCAAGTTTTCCTCAAAGAAGGGGCATATTACATTGGTGCTTTCACTCCATGAATTGGGCAAGAAATCAAGTTCTTCCAAGAACTCCCCATGTGTCTCTGACCATCAAAGACACTACTACAGGGGCTGAACAGAGCTCAGGGCCTCCCTGGTGGGCACACAGTCAGCTCGGATAGGCCTAAACCCCTTGGCAATCATCCCTGCTTCCGCCTCTGAGTTTTACACAAAGGTTGTTTTTTCCTCTGTCACTGGGAAAAGTACACAAAAATAGGTGTGCCGCATGAGAATTAAACGGAGTAAATATCCAGGCAGCTGGGCTGTGATCTAGATAACACTGGAGAATCTAAGAGTGGGAAGTCACGTAACATAAAAATAAGAAAGAAAGAAAGAATCATGGCAGTAATGATCGGTTGGAAAAAAAAAGAGATGGAAAGAATTTGGAAGGTAACAACTTCCAGATGGTCTTGGTGGTGAAGATAGCTATATATAGAGAAAGAGGGGCTAATTAGTTCCTGGGCCGAGGCCCCAGTTTCTGTTAAGTGAGTTATTGTCTCGTGGTGGTTTAGTTCAATACTAGGGGACACACACCACATCGTGAGTAAATTAAGTATTTGGGATTTTTTTTTTTTCCCCAAGCAATGGGAATTGCCCAACCTTAATACAATTAATTAAGACTCAATGAATGTTTAATTTAGTTCTGGTGCTTGTACCAAAGACACAATGGGCTCTTTGTTTTGGTCAAGGCTCCTAAATATTGGGAAAAGGGAGAGAGTCTGAAAGAGAGCAAGGGTTGTCAACAGCTTTTCCCTAAATGCTCAGATGCACAAGTTGGTTTCCAAATGTAACAGCCAGTTCAATGAAACCCAAGAGATTGCCTAGAAAGAGGCTGTGAAACTTCCAGGAGAAAAGGAAAAATATTGCCTCATGCCTCTGGGTTGGCACCAAAAGTTACAAGCTAGTCTTTCAAGCACCCTCTCCAAAATTGTAACTCTGCCAATGAAATGGACCATCTTTACAGTGCATGCTCAACTAAACTCTCACTTAGTTTCTTCCTATTTTTGAGTCAGGAGCTCTCAGCAGTAAAAACAAGATTTGAGAAAAAGTAAGAGGTAGAAGGAGTGGTTGGAATGATCCTTCCAGAATACTGTAACCAAATGGACCACTTTGGGTTTGACAGGTGGCTAGACTGCTGAATCCACACTATTGGCTCCTGAGAGAATTCCACAAAGAATGATAAAAATAACATTTAAACGTGCTTCTGTTTGCTGTGTATCTACTGTGCATTAGCTCTGTGTGTGGCGTTGCATGTTGATTATCTCATTCAATTTTGCAACAACATTGAGCGGTCAGCATTCTCATAATCCCCTATGGAACACATGTGGAAGCTGAAGCTTTGAGATATTAAGTCCTTTGCCCAAGGTCTCATAGTAATGGAGGAACTGGGATTGCAACCAAGGATGTTTCACCCTGGAGCCTGCACTAACTCTTGCTCATGCCTGATACTATGCTAAGTTACTCTCTAAATGAACTCCCATTGGGTGGATGAGCTAGAGTGACTGCCAAACAGCTGGCTCTCTCTCTGCACACCAGCAGAAGGTTCAACATTTAAACCAGAGAGCCAATGTGTGTTGTGCTTCCATTCACATACCAACTTGCAAAGCTGGCAATTAGTAAGAACTGCCAGTGGATCCACGCCAGGATGGCTTCCCATCCTGGTCAAAAAGGACCAGAGAACTAACTAGTTGAGGAAGAGAAGCATGTGAGGCTCAAGTCATTTTTTTTCCTGGAATCTGGTTCTGTTCACTCTTAATTCATTGCTGGAAGTCTGTCAGGCTCTGGGAGACAGAGTGAGATGGAAGTAAAGAGGCAAGGATTATTGTTCTAAATTCCTATCTCTCCATTCCTTTAAGTTTGGTTTCAGAGAAAGCCCAAGGGGTGGCACAAAGACATCTGGCTTGTCCATATACTGATTATCCCTCACCTTCACCCTAGCCTACAGGACTTCAGCAGCCTGAGGTGACTGCAGTCTTAACCTAGAACTTTAAGACTACTCAGAAGATGTAACTCATCTAAACTACCATTACATTACATAACTTAGAGTTGGTAGGGCTTTTGGAGATAATTTAGACCAATATCATCTTCCTTCTAATTACCGTCAACCTATAGTCAAGATCCTCAATACCATTCTGTGGAAAAAAGGAAAGAATAGAAGGAAGGAAATTGGTTAGCTAGCTCAGTTCTAAGAGGTTAAATGACTTATGAAGGGTCATCAGGTTAGCAGCAAAAAATAGGACAAGAACATAAGTATCCAAATTCCTAGTATGTGATCTTCCCATTATATCATCCAGTCACTATTTTTTCTGGAATATCCACAAGTCATCCATCTGTCCATGTATCAATCTAGTTAGAAGAATCCTGATTCTCTGGACTATTTGTAGGTATACTGTCGGTAGGCAATTGAAAGTGCCTACAAGTCAGTACTCTGTCCTCTCTCACTCTTGTTCTGTAAGAAGGCAAAATAATAGAACCTTCCTTATTAGGCTGCTGGGAAGATTAGAACTTGGTAAAAGAAAATGCTGAAGAAATGTGCATAATTCCTTCTGGGAGTTTCTTTTGGTCTTAAGTAAAATCTTCTCTATTTTATTCATCCATTCATCATTCATTTATCTACATGTACTTCCTATTTACCAGGCATTATCTTAACTCTCCAGAAATATTAACACACTCAATCCTCATAACAACCCTATGAGTTGGGTACTATTATCTCTCATTTTACAGACAAGGAAAACATGGAACAGAGAGGTTAAAGTCAGATAGATAGAAAGTAGCCAAGTTGGGATTCCCAAGAGAGCAACCTGGCCCCAGAGTCCATGCACTTGGCCACCATGATAAGCTGCCTGCCAACAGTTTGAAGGAGGTTCACTTCTTGTCCCCTGAAAACATGAACAGTCTTTTCATCACTATCCCTGCATGATTAATCCCTTATGCTTAAAAAAATGTGATCATCAAATTGGTCGCGTCAGAATGGCAAGGCATTGCTCTGAATGTACTTGGCAGAGGGATGACATGGCTCGCTGAAGCAAACAACAGCAGGCACTGGTGACTAGGTGTTCACCAGCTGCAGCTTCGGCAGCACCATCAGGTTGTGAGGGTGTGGTTTCCCATATACTGTGTAGCTAGCCGGGTTGGTCTGGAACCTTGATTTGATGCCAGGGAAAGTACAAGATGTCCAGATAACTCTGGTGGCATTTTTTTTTTTTTTTGCCTTGGAAGACTCAGTCACTGCCTCATGTGCCATCATCTGAATTCTGAATATGTTCTAATTCTTCATCATCAGAATCATATTTATAGTAATAATAAAAATAATAGTCTTTAATTTTTAGCACTAGAAGCCAGAAATGTCACATTACTTCATTTAACCTTGTAACAACTCCATGAGTTAGGTGTTGCTGTCCGCATTTTTAAATGGTATACAGAGAATTTCCTTTATTTCTCTATGCATCTACCCAGGCTTACGACATGCCAGGCCTGGGCCAGGCACTGGGGCTTTGAAGACAAGCAAAACCAAACTGCTCCTGCTCTCACAGAGGTTAATCAACTATATTCCACAAATAGTGGTAACGTGACAAAGGGTATGAGGAGTAGGAAGGAGGGGCCATGGGCTATGAGAGCACAGAGTGAGGGAGTGTGCCCAGGGGGCTCCAGGGAAAAGTTTCGTGGGGAAGCAGAAGGGGGTATCTGTTGGACTTAACTAGGCCGAGGGGTTGGGTGGGAGGATGGCATTGGATGGGATGATCCAAGCAATGGGAAGAGCATGCACACAGACTTGATGGTAAAAAGAATCATGAGAACTCCACGGGCTGGGCTCTTCCCTTCCCTGGCTGTGGTCAACTTGTGGGTCTTACAACACACACCTAGGTCGCTCTTTCCATCACGCTGTTTGGCCAGCCTTTTGTGTAGAACATAGCTCCATGACTGTCTCATGATAATAATTTTATCGATCATACACTGAAAAAAAAAGTATTGGGAATACATGAACCTTTTAGAATTACTTTATATTTTATAAGCCACAACAGATCTATATACATTTGGAAAACCAGTCAACTATACTGTATGATTTATTTATCAATTCAATGAGCAGACTAGCACACTTGGAGATTTTATAAAATAATTCCACATCCCTTGCCCACAGGTATTGAAAATATGGAACCATTGGCTGGCATATATGTCTCCCTCTGCTGGGGCGTGAACTCCTTAGGGGCTGCTCCTCACTCCAGCACCTAACGTATAACAGGTGTTTAATTTAACATGTGTTGATGGAGCAGATACATGCAAGGACAATCAGTGGTCTCTCATTCATTCGATGACTATTTACTGAGTGCCTACTATGTGCCGCACACTGGTCTAGAACCTGGAAATACAGCAGTCAAAACACAGGTGAAGTATCTGCTCTTTCAGAGCTTACATTCTACTGAGTCCAGGAAGAACTGACCTTTCGTGCAAAAGCAAAGCTAAACTATAAAGGATTTCACCCTTGATTATTTTTAATCGATACAAAAATGATTCAGATATACATCTTTCCAGTCCCCTTTCCTTTACCACAAAAATACCATCCCTGGGAGTCAAGGGTCTCAGATGAAAAGGCCACATGCTCTGCTCTCCGCCCACATGGCCTGTTAGAGGCTCCATTTGTGTTCCAAGGCCAGGGTGCCTGCCACTCCTAAGGAGCCCCTTCGGATGTGGTGAATTTGTCAGCACTTATCAAATGCAGCCAATATCTCTGATTTAGGTCAGCTTAGCGCAAAGGGGTCTGTTCCTTTCTTCCCAGGTATATGGTTTTTACGGGGATTCTGAATGGGTGGTTAGGAATTCAGGTTACGGAATGCTCCAGACATGAAGACAGTTTATAAGAATCTGCTCATGCCATAAGTAACAGGCAAAGGTTGAGGTAATTTATTTTCTTTAAACATTACATTTTATGTATCCATGCATTCTCCCAGGATATCCAATCCACAAACTGCCTTGAAGCTACTTGGGGTGTATCTGTACCATATATCCACGTTCCTACTATTTATTGGGACCAGCTTGCTCCATTTCTATGATCCTGTCTGAATTATACCTATTAAATATTGTCAGTCCCAGCTGTAACATAATCCTGGCTGAGATTCACGTGCAAGATGTAATCTTGACAAGCCACTTGGAATCTCTTCTAAAAAAAAAAAGTAAAAGCCAGCATTCTTCCAGAGGAATGAATCAGTCTGATAAAAATGTCTATGGGGAAGCCTAATCAGTTCACATGAGAACATGTCAGTAGAACCTCTACCTGGACTGTAAGATTAAACCATCTTCATAAATTGTCATTAGAGAGAAGCGTGGCCCATTCGACTAAGATGCTCTTCTCCTATTTCCAGTTAGAAACTCTGTTTAGCATTTCTCGGATGGCGACTCTGGCAAAACCATATCCAGAATGAACATCAAAAACAAAATCTCACTTTTGCTCACTAATAATGGTTCATTTTTAACCTGTGAAACCTCGATGGCAGCTCTTCTCTCTCAGCAGTTTGGGGAGTTCTGAAAGGTAAAACTTGTCTCATTTTATTCTTTCTTTCTTTTTTTTTTTCAAACATCCTGTTTTTGACCTCTTATCCTGATAATCACCCACTGATTATTGTAAAGGTATGCTAATATTTAGACAAATCCTCCAAGATCCCTCTTAGGTTGGAACAGGAAATGCTTTATGTTATTTTAATGTTTATCAACATCTGTCATGAAATCGTGTCATTATGAAAGAAAACATTTTCAGATGATTTTTTGATATCATCTAATGCAGGGGTCCCCAACCCCTGGGCCGTGGACCGGTACCAGTCTGTGGCCTGTTAGGAACCGGGTTGGACAGTAGGAGGTGAGCAGCAGGCAAGCAAAGCTTCAACTGTCTTTTCAGCCACTCTTTAGCAGTAGCATCATCACCTCAGCTCCACCTCAGATCACCAGGCATTAGATTCTCATAGGAGAAACAGTCCCTGGTGCCAAAAAGGTTGAGGACTACTGATCTAAAGCAATCAGTGTGTGAATTCAGGATGCCACACAATGACGAACCATCTCGACAGAGGCTTTGCCAAGTAAGTAGCAACTTGATTAACCCATCTGCAAAATAACAAAGATTTCCATCAGAGATTTTAAAAATAGGTTATTTTCAACATTTTTATGTTCTTCTCAACTCGCTGTAACCCATCATAATGGGGGAGAATAAGAATGAATGTGATTCTAGTCTTGGTTCTGCCACTTGCTAGCCAAATGACCTAAGGAAAGTAACTTTGCCTCCCTCTGCCTTCATTTCATCATCTGCAAAGTGGGATAACAACATCATTGACTCACACAGCTGTTACAAAGACTGAGCACAGCACCTGGGACATTGGGGGCCTAGCATGACGTATGGAGCACCTTAAATAATAGATAACTATTTGTTCAATGAAAGGATCAATAAATGAATCTATTCTTACCAAAACTGTAATATTCTAAATCAGGAGTGGGTAAACTTTTCCTGCAAAGGGCCAGAGAATAAATATTCTAGGTTTTGTGGGCCATATGGTCTCTGTCACAACTACTCAACTCTGTATTGTAGCACGAAATAAGCCTCAGACAATAAACGAATGGGCGTGGCTAGGTGCCAATAAAAGTCTATTTTCAAAGACAGGCAAGAGACTGGATCTGGACTGCAAGTCATAGTTTGCTGACCCATGTTCTAAAGGTCTAGCCTACTGATGACAAACTGGACTAACTCTCGAAATAAGTACTCAGTCATGATTTACAAGCCCCGTGTTAGGTCAAGTCATTCAAAGGGAAACTAGGAGGCAATGAGAAGTTGGTTCTTCTCAGCTTCACTCCAGACATTTGCTGTGCCCTGTCACACTATCCACCACCAGTGTCAAGACCCCTTGTGGTCTCGTGGGTGCGCTGGGGCTCTTCCAGCCATCTGCAGACTCACCATTCTGCAAAACAACCTGCTTCACCCAATTCCTCCTCAGGACCAAGCCTGTGGTGAGGCTCTGGCAAGTCAATGGCCCTTCTGAAATGCAGTCCTTCTTTTCCTACTCAAATCAATGACAGCCTTCTTCTGTCCAAAATCCTCGGAGATGGAGATGCGAACCCAGGGAAAGAAATGGAAATGCTATTCCTTCTCATACTCCTTTTAATCTTAGGAACATAGACTCATGGGATGGCAGATGGAAAGGCATGACCAAAGATGCCAAAAGGACAGTTTGGGGCTTTGTTTAGGTAACATTTCTATTTCTATGTGCCGAGTGCCTATTGTGTTCTGGTTACTGCAGAGAGTGCCCCTGCCCCCTACCTCCAGTACAGCGAGAGAAAGTAGAGCTCAGGAAGCATGGAAAAATTGCCCAAAGGCACAGCCCAGGAGTAAGGACTGGCACTCAAGCTGCTCTGACCCAGGACTGACTGGCTCAAAAGCTCAAGTTATGAAAAACCACTCTCTGTTCCTGGGTATAAATGGAAGTTTCTAATCCACTGAGTATTCACTAGAAGCAGGCTTTCAAAGTTAGTACAATTTGCATTTTGCTTACTTGTAGTCACTTGTTTTTGCCATTTCCCCAACTAGTTTACAAACTCCAAAGAAACTGATCCGTATACCTAGCATAGTCCCTGGCGCATTGTAGGTGTTAAGAAAGAATAAAACTGAGGATACTAGATAGTAGTAACTGTCTGTAGGCCAGACACTAAGCTAGGAATTTGACATGCATTATTTCAACAACCTCTCCCACTCCACAAATTAGTTACTGTTATCTTTCCCATTTTATTGATGATAAAACTAAGGTTCTGAAAGGTTAACCCTTCTGGCCCAAGATCAGAAAGCTAACAAATGGCAGAAGCGATAATTGAACCCGATTCTGTGAGTCTCTTAACCCAGATTCCTCTTACTCGATTCAACACGCCCCCCCCCCACACATACACACAATGATCCCCCTTGTCCCAACCCAGACAGTGAGCCGGTTGGCCCCGCGCCCTGTTCCTTCCACAACAAAAAGTCATCTTTTTTCTTTCTCCCTGGCCATGTATGTTTCTAGTGTTTGGAAATTTCCCTCGCCTATAAAATCAGGATAATTTTCCATTGTCAACACACATCCCAACCTCCTCCATGGGGTTTTTGTGAGAATTAACTCCATTTGCAGCCATTAATTAAGTTGTTAAAAGTACAAGTAACTTTTTTCCATTTTTACATGGCTTCCCAAATGGCTAATGCTGATTTCTTTCTTGGTGCAAGCACAAGGAGCTCATAACTTTTCAATGGATTATGAAAGTTATTCCCCCAGGGGCTCAGCAAGGCAGTCATCACTGGGCATAGCTTTAACATGACGACAGTGAATTCGGTCCTTCCTGTGCTAATGGTGGTTCTTAATAATATTATTGGAATTATTACTACCTTCAATTAAAAGGCTGGCCATGAATGACTTACTACTTCAGAGAGATTCCAAAAAAAAAACCACGTTAGAGTTTGCTGTCTTTTCGCCAAAGGGCACCATAAGAACAGGAACCCGAGTCCTTGCCCCTCCCCCAGGTAAATACATTAATTAATAAATATACAGCATTCAAATATTTTATGATTCTGGCGATTCTGGCTGGTTCCCAGGTTTTAAATTGCGTTCCTTAAAGGTGGATAGGGCCGGCTAATCACTACCGCTTTGTGTTGAAAACTAAAAGGAAATCAGAAAAACTTCAATTTTTTTCATTTTTATTCACCAAATGACAATTAGAATAGTATTAACAGTGCAGCTTCAGCCTTCAAGAAATGGCCCACCTCTTATCTTGCTGGACACGGGGCAGCACAGGGGTTGGTTTTAAAGACAATATGATGAATGGTGCCTGGTGAAAGCACTACTTGACACTAACTGAGGGTTGAGAACAACCTGAGGAAAGCTAGGTGAATTGCTCAGTGGATTCAGGGTCAGTGAGCTTATCTAACGCTGCAAATGAACTTAGAGTGGTAGGTAGTTCTCAATGAAAACAACTGGAACATGTTGGTCTGGTCTAAAGAGGGTTTTGGCTGTGCCCAGAGTCTGATGCTCAACAGCACAGGGAGACTAGGTCCCGGTGCTAAGACACTATCTTCATCTTCAGAAGTAGTGTTAGCATATTCCTAGGCCAAATGGATAGAAAGAAAGAATTATCTTAAGAGTATGGGGACTCAGGTGCAGAATTTCATCAGAGGGATCTCTGAGTCCAGGAAGGACAGTGAATTCTACCCAGGAGAGCAGGTACGCTGGGATATCCACAGAAGGAAGAAAAAACACAAGCTTGGAGCCAAAGAGGAAGAAGATGCTGGGACACAGTATTTGGTCCATAGTAAACACTTAAACATTTGTTAGACTAATGAACAAATAAATGAATGACTGGGGAAGACCTAACATCCTGCATGACCTAAAAGCTCTGTCAACTTAAATCAACATCAGCCAAGAAAGGTTATCTGTGCGCAGCACTTAGTCTGATTTTGACACATGTTCAAGTATATGTTCCCTTGCTTTTAACCCAACCAAACCCAAGCCAATTAATTGCATAAATTTATGGTACTGTTGTTCCTGTGCGGTGTATGTGGGTTTAATCTTTGTTTCTAATGAAATTATTTACTTAACCCTCCGGGGTGCTCATGAGTTTATCAAGGGCAGGAAGAGGTGGTTTCACACTTATTCCAGGTTAAGAGAGAAGAGGTGGTACATCACTCTGATGATGCTGCAGATCCACAGAGGGTTAGAGCACCAAGTAGAGCCATGTCAAACTGGGAGAAAGAAAATTTAGGAGGGCTGCCTGGGAAATCCGGCATTGCTTGATATTAAAAGTTGCCATGATTCACAGGTCCCCGACTGCATTTTACCTCCCCATGAGAAATCTGTGGCTGTGTTGGAGCAGCCAAGCCCTGGCCTTGATTCTTTGTTTGCCTCTTTTATGACTAACTTAGCCTTCCTGCTTCCTTTACAGCACAGTTCTTGTCTACTTGTCTTTGTCAAGGAATAAGATTCCAGGTTTTCCAACAAGGTTCCTGATTCTGCCCAAATTTCTGTCTGTTCTCAACACATATTATTTCCTTCTCTGCTATATCTTTCTAGAGATCCCACCTTACCCACAGCCCTGGAAAGCATAACCTTACAAACAGCTTGATTTGCCCTAACTTGCTAGGGTTGACTGTACCAAGTGAAGTCTCTTGTTTTAGGCAAATACATCTATAAGTCTGGTCAGTGACCCGCAGCTTGTGGCCTAGTCCTGAGGTGGACCAATGAGCTTGCTCCTCTAGGGATTGAGAAAGAGGGATTCCAAGTGACTGAGTCAGTCCATGAAAAGGTCGTGGGGACGCGCAGGCTATAGTAAGAGTATAATGAAGGCAGAGGAAGTTGAATGAGAGGGAAGAGAAGAACACAGGAGAAATAGAAGACAAGCATGCTGATTTTCCACTCTCCAGATCCAGTCCTGTGCGGCTCAGTTACACTTCCAGCCTCCAACTCTTTGACAGTCCCCTGCAGGTTTTCAACAAATCCCCGGCAGCAGATGTTCTTTTTGTTAGCTCATCCTTTAGTACAGTTTCTTTTTGTAGCAGTAACTGAATTTTTTCCTTCAGAGAATCACACTTTGCCCATTGTCAGACCCTGAGGAGGGAATATGACATAGGCTTAACTAATCAAAATATCCTATTTCTTAGCTACACAGTGATTGCTTTGGGAACATGGCAAACTGGTGCGATGAGTTTCATTTGGGGACTTTTGCTAGAACTATTGAGAAAGTGAGGCTTCCATGCTTCTGGGGTATCTATATTGTTATATAAATATCTGGGGATTCTAGTAGCTGTTTTTCTTTCTTGTAGTGAATCTTTTGGTAGAATTCTGCTAAAGAACAAAATATCTTGAGGGGAAAGCAAAAGACAGAGTCCTGATGATATTCTTGTATCCCCTGGATCCAGCCATACCTGATACCATTTCACCTAACTTTTCAGATATAAGAGCCAATATATTCTTCTTTCCTTTAAAAAGAGTTTGAGTTGATGCAAGAGTACTGACTACTACATGTTTCCTTTTGGACTCAGATACCCTGGACAGGTCACTATTCTTTGCAACACAGAAACTTTCCCTCTCAACCCTGTCCCCTTTTCCTCCCACTAGTTACTTTCTCAAGAAAAGGTGCAAAAAGAAGAGCCAAAATTTCTACCTTCAGCTACCTTGGTGCCTTTGTAAGCTCCGCATTCCACAACAAGCCACGTTTTCCACCTATCTTTCTATTTCATTAAGTTTCTCAGTTTGATTCAAGTAGTCTTGAGTGTTTTCTGAGAGCATAAGAGAATCATAAGGAATATTTTATGGTTAAGAATAAAAGTGCTTCCCATCACTTCCACCTAAATTCCATTGGCATGTTGGAGAAATGTAGTCTTTCCTGATACCCAGGAAAGAAAAGCGGCACTGCTGAGTAGATACTTTCTGATGCCCTAAAACACCACTGGCCCATAGTAGGCACTTGATATTTGTTGAATGAGTAAATGATGAAGAGTATGTAGAGTTGAGGTTTGTAGATGATTCACAGATGTTTTCTTTTACTCTCAGATAAAAAGGAAAACAAATGAAACCTGAAAAGCCATATTCTGCCACCACTCATGAGAAAGCACTTTCTCTCTTGTGAGGAGCCTCCTAAGTTCCATCCCTCTACACATACTTTCTGGCTCTCACACCTTTCTCGGAGCATAAGTTTAATTGATTGATTTTGTTTTCTACTCTGATATGTGCTCTCCACGTAATCATATTGTACCATTCCTATACCATCTCAAAGTGTGTCAAATATCCTAAAAGGCAGGGTGGGGAAGGGACAGGAGAGGAGGAGTGTGCTTGTTAAATTCACATTGCATTTGGATTTAGAAGTGTTTTATTCTCAGAGCCCAGCAGTTCAGTGATATATGAGAATCAATATTTTCTTTGACTAGAAAAAAAAATATTTACACTAAAAGTCACATACATACAGGTATATGTATGCCTCTATTTGCCTAAAGAAGAAATAATTATGAAGTCTTGTTAATGTTTAATTTACCTGGGTTTATATTTTCATGAACATTTATGGCATAGAAATTTACTCTTGAATATTTGAGAGGGAGTGGCTGCTAGCGTCAAGAAATTTTTTTTCAGTGCCGGTCTACCTATGCTCTTGGGTGGAGCTGTGTGAGTATGTCCCTCTCACGCTATTGTGGTTGGTCAGCAAGTGCACACATTATGCAAGAGGTTGTTTTTGTCACAAGTGCAAGGCAAATCTAAGTTTTTTGACTATCTCACTCCATCTATGGATGTCTTTTAGTTACAGATTAGGACTTTTAAGTCTTTTATTTTTAATAATAATGTATTTTTTCCTAAAGTGAACCTTATTTTTAAAGAATGTCTTCTTGTAAAGTTACATTTTAATTTCTCCTTAAATTTTTGTTAAGTCAACACAGAGAAAAGATCAATGTGTTTTATTTAAAAGAGCATTATAAAAGAGATATTAGAGAGTATTATCAAGGTAAAAAGTGGGGTGAGCAATTATAGACAGAATATAACTTTTTATAAAAGTAATAAAAAGCTGGTCTAACATTTCCCTGAATATTTCCTCAATATTAATATTTCCTTGGTGACTGAGAAAATTTTCCAAAATTTGATTTTGCTTTGAGGTAATTATTATAAGCATTAATTACAATTATGTGAATATAAAATTCTGGAAAATACGATGTTAGAAGAGAGTCTCTAATACCTTCTCTAGGGCATGATTCTGTTTTCAAAGTATGCGCAACTATATCACCAAGTTGAATTTTACCAGACTTAGAGGAATTCGAGCCCCTATTCCTTATTGCTACAATCTTGGTCAAATGACTCAGCCACTCTGTGCTTCAGTTTTTTCATCTATAAAATGAGGATAACAATAATTCCTACCTCATAGGGTTGTTGTGAAGATTAAGCAAGTTATTGCACATAAGATTCTTAACAGAGTACCTGGCACAGTGTCAACTTTATTGCTAAGATTATTTTCTCATTACTTTTCAACATATTACTGGATAAGTGTATCTTTATAGAAATTTGTGGTTCCTATTTGTAGTAAAATCAGACATCAGTCAGCATCTAATATTGAAGATAAAATATTTTGAAAAAAAGTATTACATTTTAAATAAAATCGAGACTAAATTATTAATGTAAAGCAATTTTCACTATAAATATCAAGTCTCTGGGTTTCAAGATATGTGAAAAAAGTCCTAGGGGCCAAATTCACTAATGCCCTCCAAACCTCGGGATACTGGGATGGGCTAAAAAGTGACTATGGACAAAATAATGACAAGGGGGCGTTTGTGGACAAGACAAAGTGTGTCAAAGAGATGCCAAAAGTGGGGTATGAGAGAAAGCATGTGCCCCGCCCCCTCAGGCTCAAGGCCCAGGGGATCTCAGTTAGAGCATCAGTGAGCTGCCAACAGGTTGAATGATCTTGGCGAGTCATTTAAGTTCCAGTACCTCCATTTTATCATCTATTAAATGAGAATAACACTTCCTTTTTCTTCAGTCTAAAATAAATGAAAGAGAATGTAGAACACTTCAAAAGTTAAAAGTTAGAATTAATCATTGTTCTACAACAAACATTCATTTCTTGTGTAATAAGAAAAAATTTTTTAAAAGTTACTTATTAAGAAAAAAAGTTAATGTAGTATGTGAAGACATAGAGTTGATCTAATGTTTTAGAAAAAGTGAGGTCTTAGGCCTTAGAAAAACCCAGGGTTTGAAATGCAAGACCAGATGCTTACTAGGACCTTGAGTGAGTTACATAACTTTTCCCAAGACTCAGTTTTTCTCTATGTTAAAATTAGGACATTATCACACATCTTATAGGATTACTGTCAACAACAAAAAATGCTAAAAATATATAAAGTACTCTGGCACTTAGTAGGTGCTTAAGTGTGTGAGGGGTGTGTGTGTTGTGTATGCATGTATGTACGGGTGTATGTGAGAAATAACATATGAATGGGAGACAGGTATAGATCAAAGGTTATTTATATTTATGATCTATGGATAGACATCAAGATGGTAGATGAACCCCTTGAAATTTATTTTGTGCATGTGCATTTTCTAAAAAGAAATGCTTCAGTTATCATGTTCTCCATGCAAAGAGTCCGTGACCTTGAAAAGATTAAGCACCACCAGTGTGGACAGGGAAGTAATTAGATTGATGTATATTTTGTTCCTATGTCGCCTGCTACACCTAATTCAAAGGGCATAAACAGTGGTTCTCTAGAGCAGCGGTCCCATTATATCTGGCACCAGGGGCCAGTGCTCCTGATGATCTGAGGCGGAGCTGAGGCAGTGATGCTAGCACTGGGGAGAGGCTGCAAATACAGATGAAGCTTCGCTGGCTCGCCTGCTGCTCATCTCCTGCTGCATAGCCTGGTTCCTAACCAGTTCACAGCTCATGGGCTGAGGATCCCTGATCTAGAGCAAGAACCCCCCCAATGCGAATATACTAGTTTCTCCTTATTGGAGGAAAAGGTGGACCTGGAAGAGTGTACCCCTTTGCGGCAAGCCAAAGTTTCATAGCACATAGTGGAAGAGAGATTTGGGACTTTACTTTTAAAAATGAGACAAACATTTTTGAAAATGTATTAATATTTACCTTATTTTTAATAACATTTAGATTATAATTTCAACAATGCACTAGTTCTTATAAAGAACAAAGAATAAAATAAGTGTTGATATATTTGGCCCATTTTTTTCTTAACCAGATCGTATGAATACATGATGTGACATCCTTCACTTTTATCAATGCAGTCATTAAGAGCATATTTGCAAAAACATTTGAGACTTTTATCATTTTCCCTAAGATCTGTCATAAGCTTCTGATGTCCAACCATTCCCTTCAAAGCCCCTGAGCTGCTATCATGCTTGTTGACTTTTCTCCTTTTAATTGATAAAAAGTTATCTTCATTTGTTAATAAATTTGCATGTGACACAAACTCAGTTTCTAATATTGACTTGATAAAATCTTCTATCTTTTGAAAAATGTCCTACTTTATTTTGTAAGTGATATATATTTTCACAGTATTTCGAGATGCTGGATAATCCAGAAAAGACAAATGCATAAAGAGTTGACTCAACATAACAGGAGGCCCTGATTTGATAGGTGATCAACCACCTGAGTGAATATTTTAATGTTATGACAACTTTGGCTTTCCTGCAACCTTTAAACCACCAGCCTGTGATAGTAAATTTTGGATAAGGGAAACCTCTATAAAATTGGTACGAACTGGTATTGGGTTGGTACTGAGACAAGATGGCCCTCTCAGGACATTTCCCCATAATTGTGTATAGTGGCCGGTGAAGGGAAAAGAATACATTTCAGGTATATGTATGTTAAAAACCTTTGAGGATCCATCCATGAATTCTAGTCTAGTGGAAAATGAGGCCCACATTCCAAACCAAATTCACAACTACCCTCCTTTATTTTAATACTAACTCATTTTTACATAGGGGAATGCCTATTCTGCAGTTCTGTAATAGTGAATTTTTGCTTATTGTATTTCTGGATAATAAGGTGTGTCTGTGTTTCTTTCTTGCATATCAGTTTGCAGAAAGTAATTGCCCTGCAATTCTTAATCCAACCCCTTCATGCATTCCTTTCTGCATTGTTCCAGTTTGTCATGTCTGAGCTGTCACCTGAGAGCTGATGTTCCTTTGCTAAAGTCCTTTCAAGAAGCATCTCTATCGTTCAAGATGTCTGGTGCAAAGATGGACTGTTTTGAATGAGCTAGCAAAACATATACAGACCATCTTTTCCAAAAGTGCTCTTATGTTACTTCCCAAAGAAAAATCAGTTTTTAAAATAAAATAGTGGAATTTAGACTCATGATTTATCTTTTCTGGGGGGTGGTGGAAGGAGGTAGGAAATCGTTATTTTATATATAAAACCTAAAGAATAATAATATTAATATTTGTCCTTTTTAACCAAAATCTCACTATGTGCCAGACAGCGTGCTAGGTGTTTTATATTCAAAATCTATTTTCATTTTTATATAAATAACCCTCCCTGTAAGTTTTGTTTCCCCCTGATAGAATGGAAATTCCATAAGGGCAGGGACTTTTTGTCTTTTTGTTTATTGCTGTATCCCTGGTGCCTAGAACAGTGCCTGGAATAGAGTAGGTACCCCATCAATATTTGTTGAATAATGAATGAATCCCCATTTTCAAATAGGGAAACCTAGGCACAGCAAGGCCAATTATAAGCAACTTGCCTAAGGTCACAGTGACAAGGTAATAAGTGACAAATGATATTTCAAATGAAATCTAATACGAAAACCTACAGTCTTTAAAGATATGCTCCCTTTCCCATCCAAGACACACACATACATGCACGCATTCACACACATTAACACACAGACACTCGCACACATACAGACACACACATAAAAAGAGGCTACCACAGCTCCTCTGCTTCCCCAGCTCAGCACTTGTCAATTGCTGAAGGACCCCCCCTCCCCCTAAATTGTCCTCCTCCAACAAAAGTTCTCCATGGGTTCTTCTGCTGGCAGTTTTCCCTAGTATTTGGTGATTTCCCTGCCCAGTTCTCATTCCCTGTGCTATAACCCCTGCCCCCCGAAGACTTGTTAATTATAATCACCACACGGTATACACCCGTCCAGGAGAGAGGCTGTTTGGCAGCAGCTGTGAAAGCTGAACTAAGTTATTTGGGGATTAATCCGCTGCTGAATGTAGTCTTACAAGTATGGCTTTGGGAGAAAAAAAAGATAAAAGGAGCTAATGCTGTTCGTATAAATGCGAACTTACATACAACACAGACACAGGCACACCCACAAGGACGTTGACTAAAAGTTAAAATATGATTATCGAAGGATAAGAAGGACTTACAACTGTAATGTAAAACATTAAGAAATACGTCCTGGCTTTCTGTGTTCTGCAGGGATACAAGTATGCTCTGAGCCAAGGAGAGGGGAAAAAAAGAGAGATAGCAAATTGAAATATCTTTAGGTAGACTTAAATATAGCTTCAGAGATTATAATTCAGATCAAGGCTAGAGCTTCATTTCAACATTCCTTTACTGCTAGTAACATAACAAAGGCCTGCAAATTGGGAGGTACGTCTGCTTGGGAAGGGATGCTTATCTGATCTCAGCCCATCTTTCTTCGTGTTTCAATCCTAGAACAGCTGCCCTCTGCTTGGTGAGTAACTCAACAGTGGCAACATAAAACTCAGCAGGCTGAAAGCCTGGCTGACTGAGATACAGCTGAGGCTCTCTCACCCTACGGTGTGCGTGGAGCAGACACGGCCTGCTGCTGGAATGTCACAGGCGGCTGTTGGCAGGCAGCTGCCATGCCCCTCAATAAGGGAGTGCCCACTCGTTCCCTGATGGAGGGGACAGCGGGACCATGAGAGATAATGAGGTCCTAAGAAGACAGTGGCTCAAAAGTGGAACTGATGCCTTCCTCATGGCCAGACACGCTTCCAGAGGCTGGGGGTGAAGTGGGGGTTATCCTTCCTTCATATGTTCATTAATCCACTTATTCATTCATTCATTCACCTTCTATTCATTCGAATATCAATAGAGCAAGCAGTCTAACAATGAAATGTATAGTCTTGGGGGTACACTTGAGTGGCACCTCCAGCCTCCCCATGAACCAGCTTTTTTTTTTTTTCAGAGTCAATCAATTTTAATGGAACCAAATATTATACAGTATATTTTATTTATAGTCATTAAAAAAAAAAAACCTTGCAACTTTTTTGGGAATTGTAGAAAGCAAGCAGTGGGAAGCACATCCTGTGGAGACTTCTGGGGAGTTACTCAGCTTTCCCACGCTTCAGTGTCCTCACCTGCATGGTAGATATAATAACAAGTCCATACCTGATGGGGCTGCTGCGAGGGGACTGGGAGTCAGTTCAGGCGAATCTCTCTATACACTGCCTGGCTCATGGTTAGTGTTCAATGAGTAGCAGACATTAGAATAATGATGACAGTCATGTGGAAGGCATTAGAGATTCATCATACGGGCTCTTACCTCCTAGGGTACTTTGCCTGGTTGCTGATGAGCAGAAAAGGCTTATACATAAGCAACAGGATATAATGTAAAAGTGAAAAAGTCCCTAGGGAAAGTTTCTTGGAAATAAGAGAGATCACGGGACCTGGAGTTTGTCTACAAAAGAGGATATCACTATCCCCCTGCCTGGGCGTCAGAGACATGGCTGCTGTGGTCCAGGCATCGGGCAGGGTAAGTGCCTTTTAAGGGGCTAAAATACACAAAGGGCTCTCAGCGGGCCTGAGGGAGAGAAGCTGTTTCTGTCCTCATGCTCCTTCAGAAGACAGCCTGTGTGGGTCCCTGGAGGGGAGCAGCAGGGAGGGGAATGAAAGTGGAGCAGGGAAGGGGACGCGTACTACTGAGACACTGAGCGACCTGCCACTCTGTGCCACTGATGAATAAGGCCAAGCAAGGACATGAATGAAGGCTCCCTTTTGACCTAAGTGCCTCAGAACCTCGGGCTTATCTCATAGACTAGTTCCCTGAGTGTCCTGAGGAGCACAAGTTCTATGATGTGTCCTCCGCAAGGCCACAATATATCCGTGACATGCATCAGACTATATTGTTCTCTCAGAGTCTGGTAATGCTCATTAGTACATTAAAGCATCTGAGAAGTTCTGCAATAAACAATCTGTTTGACTTAGTTTGGTTCAAAATTATTCAAAATAAGTTTTTAATACTGCCTATGTCCCAATTTTACCATTTCACACATAAAAGAATACAGATCCAGAACAAAGGAGAAATTTTCTCAAAGTTGCACAGTCAAGGCACAGCTGGACATGAATCCTAGCTCTGGTGAACCGCTCTCTGCCCTCCTTCTCATTTCCCCATGGAGCCAGCACACCCCTGGCATGTGCTGCTTCTCCTCGGAGTAGGTGGTGACAATACTGACACTTCTGTCAAGCAGAAGTCATTCAAGGTAACTGCCTTTTAACACACTACTGAAAACATACCACAAAAGCCCTCTCTGAAATGTCTGATGGGGAACAGATTGTAAATCTGCGTCTTTGGAAGATATACATGTGGGTAAGGAGACAGAGAAGGGAGGCAGGGGCGAAGCACAGGACTTGGCAGCCCAGCCCTTCCTTTGCCCAAGCTGGCCACACGTGCTGACTCTGCGCCTGTTTCCTCATGGTGAAACAAAAAAGACTGTGTTGTCTTTTAGTTCATGCCAGTTAATCTTCTTAAGAAGGGCTTGGTGGAATTCAAGTTGACTACCTGGCCTTCTGGGGTGTCCCAAATTCATCACTGCAAGTCTCATTCTCCCACTTTGGTGATATTTATGCTTCTCTGCCTCCTCACTCATACAGTATGGCATTCCGCTGCTCAATATCCTTCCGAGGCTCCCTAGTTCTCCTGGAAGGACATTTAGTCTACTTCCCCTAGACAAGCGGCTTTCTGTAAACTGGCTACTGGCCACCTCTCCAACTTCATCTCCCACTACCTTCCACCATCTCGCTTGATTACCACCACCCCAGTCTTTCTTCGTGTTGGCTCCTTCTCAGCCCAGGGGCCACATTCTCACGTCAGCCTTGTAGCCCATTTTATCTGAAGCAGCATCCTCACCCTTGGGCTTGCCCACCATATTACCTCATTTACTTCTTTGTACTGATCGCTATCTAGAATCACCTTATTTATTTATTCATAGAACTCCTTAATTTATGATTCCTCTCAAGAGAATGCAAAGTCCCTGAGGGCAGAGTATGTTTACTGCTCTGTATTTACTGCTTGTTTCCCTGCCACTAAGATTGGCAAAAAGAATGTGCTCAATAAATTTCAATTAACTATGTGAATGAATGAATGAATGAATGAATGAATGTTCTGCTAAGAAAAAGCCTGCTTACTCCTTCAAGATACAGGTCAAATACAGCCATCTTTGAATTACCTGTGCAGAACTAAAAAGTCACCCTCTTTATAGTCCTATAGCCCTTCGTGTCTGCCTCTCAGAGGATGTTGAAAGTGATTCTTCCCTCATTGCTTTGAAGGCAGGGACCTGTGTGTAGCATTCTGTAAGTCCTATGCCTTCACTGGGGGCTAGCTCTCTGCAAGTCCAATGCTTAGAGAATTCACGAATTGCTCTTCTAGAACCAAAATGTCTCTATAGTCACACAATCAGAGATTTGCTGCTTCTCCAGAAAAGATCACCCAAGGGAGTTTTAAAACTTACATTTAAACTGTTTATATCTTTATGTCCCTGTGCATCCCCCAAGGGAAAGATCATCTGGAAGCCATGTGGTCCAGTGAAAGAGTATTTATAGTGGGAATCCTGGGTTCTAGTCTCAGGTCTTACTGAGGGACCTTGAGATGGCCCTTTCACCTCCCTGCACTTTTGTTATCTATCATATGGAATGGATTAAAAAATATGAAATCTGAATACCCTCCTAGTCGTTAGTGGTTTTGACTTTGTGGCTCCGTCCTCCACAGTCTCCCTCTAACAGCTCATACATATAGTTTGATAAAAGGTATGTCCAATAAGTATAGCCCAACAAGTAATGGGCTAAGAAAATCTTATACCTAGAGAAACAGAAGATCATCCATTGCACTCTAGTTGATGTTTTAATTCAGACTCACTCTGCTATGCATGAGCCTGCACCAAGTGAAGTGATTTTCATATCTGTTAAAGATTTAGGACTTTTCACAGATTGCAAAAAAGTCGAAATCACTGCCGCTCCAAACTCTATTACATTACATTTTACCCAGCCTTACAGATTAGCTTCAAAGCTTGCTTGGTTAGCAAACATTTCTGCTGGCCTGGAAAAGCTCTTTAGTTCTTCCCAATCAATCCCTACCAGGACTGTAACACCACAGCTATGGGGAGCAGGATAAGCCATTTTCCACTCCTGTGAATGTTTCAGGGCTTGAAGCCTGCCTTCTTTCAGATTCTGTGGGCCTTTGCTAATTTGTATGACAGCTTCAAAGTAAATAGGACACATCTGCATGGGTTAAAAAAATAGCCACTCATTGTAAAGGGCAGCGTATTTTGTTTATTTATCATCTACAACTGGAAATCAGGTTCTGTTTCTGGTCTAGAACAGATGATAGTTTGCGACAACCTCCAAGGCATTTTGGAATATTTTTAGTTGACTATTGACTTTAAAAATTATTTTACACTCATTTTATTTTCCATGTTTCTTTCTCAATTACCTAGCTGGGAGAAGACAATGAGCACCTATAAAGGGGGATATTTTTAGTGTGTGTATCTCATCAGGCATACATACCTGACAGATGTAGGCTGTCTTGGTGATCACACTCCTCTTCCTACTCCAAACAACCCCTATTTGCTGGGCAAGTACTTAGTGCCAGGTAAGGGCTTCACAGGCTTTCTCTCCTCTAGTCTTCTAAATGACCCTAGGAAGTATGTGCATCATTTGCTTTGAGAATGAGGAACTGAGCCACAAGGAGAGTTAAGCACACTGACTAAGACTGTATACTGGAAAGCATCAAAATTGGTATCTGAACCCATAGCCTATATTCTTAATCATCCATAGTATCTTGCAGTAGTAGCCTCACAGTTGGGTACTGACTATGCTGCCAGTCAAAGAATGATACAAGCCTAAAATTAAATCTTGGTGGATGGGTAAAGGAATTCATTCAAGAAAAGTAACTCAGGTTTAGAAGTGACATTTTTAGTTTTACTCAGACAGCTAACTATTTCTCTTAAATATCACTGCTGGTTAAACACACACACACACACACATTTCATACATGTATATACGTATCCAAATCACTATTTCTGTAATCATCTTTTATGACTTCCTCCATTGTTGATTTTAATTATATTGAATTCGAGTGGTAAGATAATAAAAGATTACTTGTACTAGAAATAATGATAATAGCTATAAGCTGGAAACATTTTCATTTGTTAACCCTGGGCTGGCAATTTGGGAAGCAATCTGAGAAGTCACCTTGAAAATTTTAACAGTTTACTGAAATCTACTAAAAGAGAACCACCAAGCAATGATAAAGATTAGAGTGATGTGGAAAGATGTCCAAAATTCATGAGTGCGAAAGAGGAATAACTTAAATAGTACAAGCTCATGTCTTGTAAAAATGCGTATGTGCACTCATGCGTAAGTCTAGAAGAATCTCTGGAAAGATACAGGCGGTAGAATTGGGGATATTAAAGAGAGAACTTCTACTTTTCATTTTTTTTTATCTCTGGTCTGTCTTTTTATGAACCTTATTTTTACTTTAAAAAGCAATAAAGATGGCATTTAAAAGCACGCCCAGCCAGCTGACAGTGGCGGCCCAAGTAACCACTGGTGAGCTCTATGTGGTGATGCCTGACATTGAGGCCATATCTGCTTTCCTGGGTCATGTACCCGCTTGCTTTAGCTCCATCTTGGGATGCCAATTCTGTTTCAAGGTTGCAATGCTGGCTAAACAAGGAAAAACACACAGAGCATCTTTCTGTGTGATTTTTAGCCCTCTAGGTCTCCTTCCTCTTCCTCCTGTTTCTGGCTACTTATCCCCATGGCCTCACCCTCTGCAAGCAGCAAGAACAAGGTAGCTGGGAACTGTCAGCACTCCAGAAATGGTGTTGGACTTAGCCCTCTTGATGAGGAATGCTTGCTACAATCTAGCTGGTCCTGAGCTGAACAACTCTGCGAGCTGGATTCTCTGTTTGCCCCCAGCCCATCCAGCTGAGCCACCCAAACTACAAGTGGGTATGAAAAATTCGCATGCTTGGTTTTTCAGAAAGCACATTGCCTGGCCTATATGCAGGACACATGTAGGGTGCTGGGTGGCAGCACCTGTCAATTTAATGGCTTTTTCGTGTGAGCCTACTTCCCCTGAGCTTTGAGAATGTGGTTTTCAATCTGACTTTCATGTTTCAGGGCTGAAGTTTCAAGGACGCATCTGGACAAAATATGCTTTCCATATAGGCCAACAATTTATTTATTTATTGCTTATGACATTGTACTTGGCAGCTAAGGAGATATAAAACAATTTGAACCACTCTGCAGAAAACGGTTGCAGAGTTGCCACTGGAGACCCCTGTGGAAGATAATGGAGGAGAACAGAATCTCGCAGATCTTTCTATAATTGACAGGCAGATCCTCGAGAGGCAAGCGCGGTGAGCAGGCATTCCTGTCAGGAGCTCACATCTCTTTCCAGCCTTGACTCCTGCTTTGGCACAAGTAGGAAACCAGAGGCACGTGTTGGATGCCTCATCTGATGGGACAAACGAAGCCTTCGCCATCGACTCCTAACTGCTGGGGTAGATGAAACGTTTTGAAGGGTCTCTTGAATCCTTGCTAGTGCAGTGGATGGTGCTGACTGCTTCCTTCTGCCCCTCTCACACTGACACTGCTGGTGTCCTACTTGCCCCGAACTGATGACCCTGGCCTGCCTTTGTCCGAGGACTTCGCTGGCCCCCACAGCCCGCCCTGCACTGGCTGTGGCAGGGGAGGAGAGTGAGGGCTGATGCTCCTGAGGAGCTGCCCTTAGCCAGTGACTGACAGGATGGTGTATCGACATACCCCAAGCCCTCATCCTCGGGCAGGTGACTCTGAGGCACGTGTCTAACACTAGCTCCCCGTGGTCCCCTGCAGGACTGAGCTCCAGCCACCAGTCACCCACAGTGGTGACTTGAAAACACCCCTTTTACTGGCTGCCTTCCTATCCCTGTCCCACTCCACCACTGCCCTATTGCTGTTGCCTGAGATCTCATCCCAAATAGATTGCTGTACCGCATCCTTGCTGTGGGATCAGTTCCCGGGGGAACACAAACTCAGAATCCACCACACCCAAATTCTTTAGAGCTCATAAATTAAAGCCCTAAGATGGTTTTCTGTTACTTGGGCTAGTTGTTTGGCCTGCAGCATCTTTAAAAGAATTCAAATCAGTTGCGCTCATGTAAAAAATGAGAGATTTCACAAAGAAATCTAGATTCTTGGCTTTTCTTGAAAAATACATGGATGTGGCCATATTGGGTCTGCATTCCCTTATGGCATGTGGTGCTGGAGCTGATTTGTGATGCCCCTTTAGTCGGGCCCGATTCTCTAGTTTAATCCATCCCACCTGGTCCATTTCTTCTTTAACAATTTTAGTCTGGACCCTGTGGACAGAGGGACCCTGTGGACAGCCTACCTGTAAGGCCAGGTGTTCTCTTTCTCTGAGTCTCCCTGCCTCCCTGAGGGCCTATGTCACTATACCGGACATAGGCCTGGATCTTGTATAAAAAGTATGTGAGCCAGAGCATGCAATGATGTCAGCAATGAGAGAGCCAATGTGGACAACTGTCAGGTGCCTGCTGAACCTTTTCCATTCTTCTTTTTTCACTTTAGTCCTCATAGCCACTCTGAGGTAGAACCTGTTATTATTCTTGCATTTTACATGAGGAAACTGAGACTCAGAAGGTTGGAAAACTTGGCTACATAACTAGTTATTGTGAAGCTGGGGCTCAAGTTCAAGTTCGTTTAACTCCAAAGTGGATGTTCTTCCTTCTGTCTGTTTAGCGCCTCTTGCCCCCAGGGCATAGGTATATGCGTGGGATAATGTGCTTTAAATGGTTACAATGCCATTGCCATCATCTGCTCTGGCCTCCAGTCTGGGAAGTCCTGAACCCCACTTTGTCAGAGCAAAGAGGAAATCCATCTCTAAAAGGGAAGCTTCTGAAGCTGCCAGCTCCAGGACACCTTGTGATTATTTTTCACTGAAAACTCTAATTCATGTAGGGACCCAAAGGCTTGCCATCTTTTGATCAACCCAGTATCTCATAGGCAGACTCATAAGGGAAGCCAAATGAGGCTCTGAGTGCCAGTTTGTTCATTTATAATGAAAATAGGCCATCACTGAAGAAACTGTAATGTCTATGTATGGCAAACACAGTCCTCTCCTTACAGACATACCCTTTAGGGAAGTGGTGGTTTAAAATAGTTTAAAGAAAGAATAATAGAGATCGTAATGAAGAGGAGCATGGTATCCCCAGAACTGGGGTGTTGGCTTAAGCTGGCATTTAAAGACATCAGGTTAAGAGGTCCAGTGCACTACCCCACAGCAGAGATGATAGTGGAGATGAAGAGTAACTGTTGGGTTCCTCCTCATTCATCTTTCCGTAGGGATAGTCTAGCCATCAGGAAGCTCCATGAGTATCATTTTCATGCTGATAGTGCTAGGATGGGCATCCCCAAGATTCTCCTGTTTCTTTGCTCCTCTGCTTGGCTAACTCCTCTTCCGACACACCCATTCCTTCCTTGCTGTCAGTACATTCAGGCAGCTAGGTCTAGCCTGGTTGGCTGAGAACCATTCTGGATCTTTCGGACAACTTGGCAAATCTCTGCTCCGATCCATTCCATGTTGCTTTCATGTGTGTGCAATCTATTTCCTTTATTTCCAGGTACTAGGGTTTGGAGGAAGTAATGTCACCTGCTCTGCAGCACCCAGTGTGTTTCCTTTATGACTCTCTGACCAGAGCATAAGCACCCAAGTTGGAAAAAGGCAAGAAAGAAGGGTAGTGAGAATACAGACTTTGGAGACATAGTAGGCCACACCCACAGCCTACTTCTTCACTAATTATTATTATTATTTATTATTATTATTACTATTACTATTATTATTATTATTACATTGGATATATTTCTTAAACACTCTGGATCCAGGTTTCCCCCTCTGTATAATGCAAGTAATCAAAAGATCTGCTCAAAGGGCCAAATGAAATAATGTGTGTAAAGTGCTGTGGAGTATCTGATAATGGGCTTACTGAAAAAGACATTTATTACTTCTTAAACTAAATCATTTGGGACTAAGCTGACTTTGGGCACAGATGGATTCAGGGGTTCAAACGATGATCCCAAGGCTCCATCTCTGCCTGTCTCTTTGTCATTTAAGTTTGCTTTCCTCTTTTATTTCCTTCTCAGGTAGGCCTCTTATGCTGTGGCTCCTGGGACCCCAAATGTCATCATTCCAGCTTCCAATTCCACAAAACAAGCATTTCTTTTTCCAAACAGTACTAACCCAAAGTCTCATTAGTCTAGCTGGGTCATGTGCCCATCCTTGAACCAATTAACTGTGGCCCAAGGGATAGCTCTCTCTGAGTGATCAAGTATGAGAGAATTAGAGGATTCTAACTCACTGGCTTGAATCATGTGCCCATGGCTGACACAGTGCTAAGCAAACAGTTAACTGCCCCAGAACTGCAGAAACTGAAAGGAATTCCCCAGAGAAAATGTGGCTGCTGGTATCAAAAGAGAGAGACACATTTTACACAGAAATGTAGGTAGTAGCTGTATATCACTGTCAGGCATTGAATGAATTTCACACACTTGCTCACACACAAAAAAATCACCCTTCCTTGCTGAGGAGCTATAATAGTAAGAAAGAAACTGAACGACCATCACTGTGTAAGTGGATATGAGTAGTCTTGACCTGTCAGCCTGTGTCAGGGCTTAGCCAGGGGATCATAGCAGCCATGGGTGTTTAACCAAACAAATGTTACTAAGCTCCAGGCTCACCAGCTCTTTCCAGAGCCCAGTGCCAGCTAACTGGCAGCCCTGGTATGACATGTCAAGGCCAAGAGTCAAGGCACCTGTTAAGATGTCACAGCACCTTAGGATACATGGGGTGGGCAGATAATAGCTACACTGACTCTTCTTAAGGTCCATAGAGGAACCTTCATCTACCACCTTCAATAGGAAAGGCATTCTTCTCTGCAGAAAAAAAGAGCACGGGAAAGAAAGAACATTTGAAACTGTATATCATTTCCTGCTTTGTTAAGGGGTTGGGACTTTGTTTTCTTGAAAGCTTTTATTCTTCTGTCAGCATATTGAAAACAATCGAGAGGAGTCATCTGCTCTGAAAACCCCAAGACACCATCTACAAAGGCACTCTTGGCTGCCTTGTGCTGCAGAAGGAAGATATGCTTCCTGGCTGATCCCCTACTTCTCAGGCCTTCCACAAATTATGAATTTTAATCCTATCTCACCTCTGCAGACCACAACTCGAGCCTGTCAGCCAGAATGATATTCGGATGATGATTCAGCCAAGTCAGGCCTGGCTGTCATCCTAGACTCCCTTTTTTCCCTCCACCCACAACCAAATCCCTTTGACTCTCTATAGAATCCAGCTGCCTTTCTCCATTCCTAATTCTACCCTTCCATTATGCATACCACACTTCTCTAGCCTCCCAATAGTGTCCCTGTATCCACTCACTCTCTTCCATCCATTCTTGAATCTGCCACCAGAAAGATCCTTTGAAAGCACTCACATCTGATCATGTTCCTGTTCACTTTTTCTTTTGCTGCTTTCCAAGTTCAATTGTAAAAAAGTTCAATCTTCTTAAAATAGTAGAAAGCCTTTCTGACCTCAGTCCCTACGGGTATCTTCAGCCTAATCCTTTGCCATTCTGCTACTTGGACTCCCATGCTCTACATATATTTATGAACATATGTATGTTTCCAGATCAGACCTACACTATGATATTCCCTCAGTCTGGTAGAGTCTCTTCTACCCCGTATTTGTCTGGCTAACTCCTACTTTTCCTTTAGGCCCTAGTTTAGAGTTACTATATCTGGTTTCTGAATCTGAGTTTGATGTCTCCCCATGTTTTCATGGCATCCAGTACCTTCTCCATCACAGCATTTATCATCTCAGCCTGAAATTGCTTGTTTATCCATTCTTTCCTCTCTAGGAGATTCATGAACATGAAACTCATCTTGTTCACCACTATATCCTCAGTTTCCAGGGAAAACTCTGGCCAATGCAAAGCTCAGTTCATATTTGTTAAATGTTGAAATATGTGAATGAATAAATGCAAGAAGGACTTCATTGCATGCTCCTACTTGCCATTTTGCTGAATTTGAGGTCACACTTTCTCTATAGACAACTGAGATCGAATCAGCACATTGCCCTTCCCAAATAAAATGTCAGTTATGCACCACATTTGTTCTATTTGATACTCCTTTTGGCTCCCTATGTTTATGTTCAAGGTATAAAAATGTCTCCATCACAACTTTCACCCCTGGAATTGAGTGCCTGATGCAGGAAAGACAGTGCATTCTTTGACACAATCTAGAACAAGTAGGACCTCCAAGGATTTGAAGAGAAATATAAGAGTGTGCAATATGCTTTGGCTTCAAGAGCCTGGAGGTGGGGGAGAGGAGTCTCCTGTTTCCTTGACCATCCAACTTTGATTTTTTTTAACTCCTTGCTCAGCATCTGATGGTGTTGTATTCCAAGGGCACTGAAACAAGGTCAAGGGGCTTTATGTGACAAAAGACATTCTTATATGTGAATGTTTAGCATTTGCTTATGGAAACGTATTAGCCTCATATTTTATCGGGAGTGGTGGTGGTGGTACACTGTGAAATATAGTGTTAATGTGCACAGACTTGGGTGTGATGTCTCCTATAGACGGGCTTGAGTCCCAGCCCTGCCATTTATAAGCCAGGCGACCTCTGTCCACGTACCTAACTTCTCTGAGGCTTAGTCTCTCATTTATAATGTGTAGATCATAACAAAGGCAAAAATCTTTGTAGGGCTATTGTAAAGAATAAGGTAGGGAGTGCACATAAAGCACCTAGCACAGCACCTATCATGTGGGAAGCATTTAGGAAACATGAGCTCCTCTTCATGTTATAACATTAGACCCTACCCTGCTTCAGATGCTCGGAAGTAAGAAATGCAGCAGCCTGCCTGATGGATCCATTTCTGCTATGTCCAACACACAGATAATGGTTCAACCCCTGATTAGTTTTCTATCATTGTCATGGCAAATTACCACAAATTTAGCAGCTTAAAAAATACATTTATGATCTCTCTGCTCTGAGTCTCCCAAGACAAAAATCATTGGCATGGCTGCAATCTCTTCTGGACCTCTGGCGATGAATTTACTTCCAAACTCATTTGAGTCATTGGCAGTATTTAGTTCCATGAAGTTGTGGGACCTTCCCTGTTGACTGTCGACTAGGAATCATTTTCATCTTCTAGAGGCTACCTGCATTTTCTGGCTCATTACCTCTACCTCCATCTTCAAAGCTTCTCCTCACACTTAGAATCTCTCTTACCTCTCCTTCTGCCTCATCTCTCTTCTCTCATTCCTATTCTATCACATCTCTGACTCTTCTGCTTTCCTCTTCCACTCATTAGGACTCATGTCATTATATCGGGTCCACCTGCATAATCCAGGATACATTATCTATTTCAAGATCAGCTGATTAGTAACCCCAATTCCATCTGCAAAGTTCTTTCACCCAGTGCCTGAATTAGTGTTTGAATAACCAGGGGTGGGAGTCTTGAGGAGACCTCTTTGAAACTCTGCCCACCATACCATGTTAGGTGCACTTTAAAATCTGCAGCATAATTCATGTTAACACAGCACACTCACTAGATGTTTCGTTTTGACTATTTTGTGGAGTTGGTCTATTTGGACAGAAAAACATGAAAAAGTTGTTTTCAAAAAGAATGGCCCCTCTCCTATTCTGACAGACTAATGTTCTGTTCAATATGAAGGTGTTAATCCATTTATTAGTGAGACTCCCTTTTCTCTTTTCCACTTTTTATTCAATGAAGTCCATACCATTTTAAGGCATTTAAATATTGTCACTCTAAGGTTTTTATCTATGAGGCTTGACTTCAGCTTTCAAAATGTGAGCCAGCAGTATCCAAACATGGAAGGCTCTTGGGCAATCCTGAATTATTCAAACAGGACAGTGCGGGCTGAGAAACTTGAGACTCAGGTTAGAATGTGTTTGCCAATTGGCAACGTATCCTGTTCTCACCCGTTTAGCATATCTATTTGATGTAGAAATTAAAATGTTGGGTCTCGATTCTACAGAAATACTTAAACATATGCCCAAAGACATATACAAAAAAATTGTTTATTGAAGGCTTATTTGTCATAGCAGAAAATGGCACACAATCTAAATATCCACCAACTGTGAGTGGCAAATTCCATGGAAGACTCCTCTAGCTGTTAGAAAAGAATAAGGTAGATTCAAATATACTAAAATGGGAAGTTTACCAAGATATACTGTTAAGTGAAAAATTCAAATCATAAAAAGCATCCATATAATAAGATCCAGTTTGTGTTACAAATAAAACTTATAAATGTACATATATTTGTAATTAAATATGAAGGGCACATCTAATTAACTGGTGTATACTGCTTCTGGGAAGGGCTGAGAGCAGAGAGCAAGGGACATTCAGCGTTTAAGCTGTTTACTTCAGTAAATTTTTAAGCTTTTTACAGTGAGAATTAAATCATGAATTAACTGTAGGCAAAAAAAAAAAAAAAAAAAAAAGATAAAATATACCAGGTAGGATATACCACTGAAGTTAGGGAGCATGCAGGACTTCTAAAGATGGGGCTTGGGAAATAAGCTTATTTGAAAGCGTTTCAGAAATTAAAGCCTGACAATGTGCTACAGTGAATAACCTTTAACATTTCAGCTGAAAATCCCATGCTTATTCATTGCTGTAGTAGAACTAAGCATTAAATAGGCTGGGTGAGAGAGAGCTATTTGTCTTCTAATTTATGAATGAATGTTGCTTTTTATAGACCTGGCACTGAATAAATACTGGAAAAATAAAACAATTGGCACTATTTAATTTGGAAAAGTATGGTGTCTGCCTTTAATTCACTAAATCAAACATATTAAAATTGTGGTAGTCACATATACCAGATTCAACTCAATCTCAAGAATAAATGGATAGAAGGGAAATGGTTTCCATTATCTAATACAGGCAAGGAAGATTTGGAATATAGGCAATCCTGCTCTACTTTAAAATAGAATAACAACAACAAACCAAAGAAACCCCTGAAAAATGAGATTCTAAAAAACCGGATTTTAACCCTATGCAGCTCCCTAGGATAAAGCACTTACAAGGTGCATACCAGAGTAACCAGAGAAGGAGAAAGGGGCTCAGAGGAGTAGGAAGTTCTCCACAGCTCCAGTTCTTCCATCAGTAGAATTCAGGGGCTGAAATAAACGACTGCTAAGCTGCCTTCCAGCACCAACCTTCTGGCAATCTGTAAGTGGCTGCTCAGGTGGCTCAGTGGCCTTAAAGGAGCTGAAATCGGTTCTCTCAGCTTCAAAGGAACAGAGCCTTGGGTTTGCATGTCAAATGTCAGAGTAAACCTAAGCCCTGGCTCCCACCTCCTCTGCAGATCACCCATCAGGGGCTGAGATGCAAGAGGAGATTCATGGTGGCTCCTTCATTTAGAAGGGCAGGTTGGGAAGGGAGGCAGAATGTGGCAAAATGCCACCCCAAGGCCCTCGGTATAAAACTTTGCATAATTTTTCGCTCTTTAAGGCCCCCTTTCACTCTTACAGCCATAATTTCACTTTGCATTTACCAATATTAAATATGGGACTCAGCAAATGAATACATAAAGCAAACATGAGGACTCTAAGCCTGGGAATGCAAGGAACCCCATTTCTAGAGATATATGTATTGCTGCTCTTTTGGTTTGTTTCCGCCAATAACCAAGGAATATTTTGTAGAGTGACTGTCCTGTGAACCACGAGCTTGTTGTAAATCGTACCAGATGTGTATTCACTAACTTGGCTTTGTGAATTTTTCAAATTTTTGTTTTGCTGATATACACCCTTGCCACTCAAAGTGCGGTCTGCACACAAACAGCATTAACATCACCTGGGAGTAGAGTTGCCAGATAAAACCAGAAAATTCAAATTTAACTGGGTGTTCAGCTTTTTCTCTCTCTCTCTAAATCTAGCAACCCAACCTGGAAGCCTGTCAGAAATGCAGACACTCATGCTCCACCCAGACCTGAGGAATCAGAATCTGCATTTAATACGATTCTGGGTGGTTGTAAAATCCAACAGGCGCTAGTCTACTTGGCTCCTACGATTTTAACCTTTTACTTTGAGGTTCTTCTGGCAAATTTTGATCTCACATCTCCACCAAATGCAGATGAAAAGTGTAATCCGTCAACAACAATTTTGGTTTGTGTGTCTCCCTCATCAGAGAGTTTTGTAATGTATTCTCTTTGCAAATGAGAGCGTTTTTCAACCTGGGAACACATGGTCTCCCACTTTCAACCACTGATCAGCCAGCCAGAGCTGGTCCTGCGGGCTGAGTCCCCATCACTCTGGAAGAGATGCCAGGCTGTGTTAATTGCTTGCTGGGTGGTGGGGAGGAGGGGCGGGGTTACCATCTTGCCTTTGATCAGAAGGGAGAAGTAATGGTTTTACTTACATCCTGCTTTGTCTCTGCACAGGCCGAGAGCCCGAGGATCCATTTCAGTCTCTCTCTTTCTTCCCAGTATTCTGTTTCTGCCTACATACTGCAGCCCAGGGCATGGGGGCGGGGTGCGGGGGGGGGGGCGGGGGGAGGGCGCAAACGCTCTTTGTGGTACACCCACATGACAGGCTTCAAAATGGAAACAATATTTAAGTTAAACCTGGAAGATCAAGTTTGCTCAGATCTTGCAACACAGGGAGCTTTTGAAAACTTCAGCAGCAGGTCTGTGTTTGATGGGGAGAAGTGAGCAGGGATGGAGAAACAAGTCCCTGTTACCAGACACCAAATCCCCAAGCGAGAATCAACCCTACTCTTATTTCTTATAAATAATGAGGACAATAATAATGTACTTAGACAGAACCTCGAGAGTTTCAAGGTATCTTTACAGCCACACTCTTCTTCAGTCTGCAGAATAATTTTTTCAGATGGGGGTGAAGGTTGTACTACTTGTAATGATCACTATTATCCCCGTACAGCAGAGAAGGCACAACCGAGTAAACAAATTTTAAAACTCAAAAAAAAATTCAAGATGCTTCCCTCAAGTGGCACATTTCCTGACTCCTAAAACAGTGCTCTTTATTCTGCTCATGGAGGTTCATTTATCTGGTTGCCCCAAACTATTCAGACCTCAATAATCCCTCATGGGACTTCAGAGCTGGGAGAAACCTTTAAAAGATTCATAGAATCCTGTTATGGGTTCAATTGTGTCTTCTCAAATTTCATATGTTAAAGTCCTAATCCCCAGTCCCTCAGAATGTGACTTTATTTCAAAATAGGGTCATTGCAGAAGTAATTAGTTAAGATGAGGTCATACTGAAACCCTAATCCAACATGACTGACATCCTTATAAAAAGGAGAATTCTGGACACAGACCTACCCACTCCGGGAGAATGCCATGAGAAGATGAAGGCAGAGACTGGGGTGATAAATGCACAAGCCAAGAAATGCCACAAACTTCCATCAAACCAACAGAAGTTGGGGGAGAGGCATGGAACAAATTCACTGTCACAGGCCTCAGAAGGGATGAACTGTGCAGATGCATTGATTTCTAGATGCACAGCCTCTAGAATTGTGGGACAATCAATTTCTGTTGTTTAAGCTACCCAGTTGGTGGTACTTTGCTATGTCAGCCCTAACAAACTAATACAAATCTTAAAGAGGGAAGCACCATCTTAGGACTAACGCTGACACCAGGTACTGTGCAAAGCGCTTCATGTGTCTCATCTCATAGCCTTCTCACAACAAATCTGGGGGGTGGGGTGGGTAGGAGCTAAAAATGAGGAAGCTGAGGCTCACAGAGGCCAAGTTATTCAACTGAAATGACACGGCTAGCAGGTGGCCAAGCTGGATTGCCAGTGGGGCAGTCTGAGTCCAGCAACACCACAACCTCAGGTGGACTGGCCAGGACGACTGAGTAGCATCTACTGAGCTGTTTCTATAAGTATGCCAGGAGCTATTAGGAACTCACTACACCACCATGAGGTAGAAACTAACACCGTCTATATTCTGTAGAGGAGGACGTGGCGGCAGTGAGGTCAAATGACTGGCCCAAGGTCATACAGCCCATTCGTGGTAGAACCGAGGTGTAAACCAGATCTGTGAACCCCAACAGGAGCCAAGAGAGCTCAGATTTTCTGGATTTTCAGTGGCATATTTGTGTACATTTCCAGATCAGCATCTCCTCTCTCTCATGTCACTATGTAGGCAACATTTTTCTGCGTCTTTGCCCACCATGCACGTCCCTCTTTCCATATCCGAATGCAAGCATGAACATTTTCAGAAAGTTTATTTCCATTCCCTCCCTGTACCAGAAAGCTCTGCATCCTCCAAGTAGTGCAGAGTGTTCTTATTCTCACAATGAGATTAATTATAGTACCTACCTCACGGGTCTGTTTGAGGGGTGTAATAAGTTAGTACATGGCGAGACACAAACTAAAGTGCCTGGCACAGTGTAAGTACTCAGGATAATCATCCTTATTATTTCCAAAGCTGGAAGTTAGGTGCCTGACTGTGGGGCTTCAGTAGCTGCTGCTCCGTTGTACTATTCTATAATTTTAGCTGAGGTGGGTATTCTCAGATTTATGAATGGCTGACTTAGGCACTTACCATATGCACAAATGGCAAGGTGCAAGGTACAAGAAAACTCCTGTTTCAAAGTAAAATCAGGAAGAATAAATAACTTAGGCCATCCCTCTCTAAAACCTTTAAAAGTATTCAGAAATTCCTTTTGGAAACTTGTCAGAGGTCTCCATTTATCTGTGCAACTAGCATTTACATAGCTTTTACAATATGCTAGACACTGCATAATTTAGTGGATTTTAATCCTCAAAACAACCGCATGAGACAGGTACTGTCTTCCTTTGTTATTTTTAAACAATACTACTTCTGCTGAAGTACCAGAACCCAAGATCAATCAATGCCTTATTAAGTTGTCATCCAATATTGTTTTTCCATTTATAGTTATTATCTTTAGTAGATTTCCCAAACCTCTCCACGAGCAGAGAAAATTGAGTATTATGATGTAGGCTTTGTCAGTTAGCCTGGGCACCTAATACACTATTTAACATATAAAATATGTATTATATACTACATATAATCACTATTTGATTCCCCAATGCCGAGCCAGCTGACTAATGAATTCTTGTAACTTAACCCACTTGGGGAGAGACTTTGGTATGTGGTCTGAAGAACCCCTTGCTATATGGTGGCCACATAATATTAAGAAAGAGTGTTGCATGTGCTGGTGAATGACTGAATTGGCTCCAGCCTGGGCTCTCCACCTCCTCGCCGTGTGACCTCAGAAGAGTGATTTAGTCTCTTCTCTGTAAAATGGGATACCTATGACCTATATATTGGGGTACAAGAAGAGTAAATGGAGTTATATGAAGGAGGAGACATTTGATAATGGCCGTTCCGCATCTCCAAACAGATTCTGCTTACCATCATGACTTGGATTCCATGGCTACAAGGCTTATGAGAATCCACTGGGGTCTATAAATTGGCCACAACCCCACATTTAAATGCCATTGTGTCACTTTATCTTTTAGTTCCTTTGCATGTTACCCCTCTTTGCCTCTGACCCTGGTGTTCAGGCCACATCATACACCTCTCTATGTCAGCCAACTGAATTGCCCATGCTAATCTGTTTCGATACAGAATCAATGGTAATACGGATCATGTGATGTGAAGTCGCCCTGCGCTAAATTGCAGAGTCCTTGAATTCTTCCTATAACCTTATATTGTCAGATAATTAAGAATATAGTTTATGTGGGTAAAGTGACTCAAGGAGAGCAGGGACCTTTTCTGATTAGTTTCTGTTGAACTGTACATAGTAGGTACTCAATAAATATTTATTAAACTAATTGCTAACCAGGTGAGCATTATTTAAGTGCTACATAATGAAGTATGTGGCATTTTTCCTCCCAGTGTCGTCTTTCATTTCTTTTCAAATAATCTGAATAATTTGTAGGCAGGAGCACGAGAGCTTAGCTTTTAATCTTATCAACAAAGAACCTTCCAAAGAGGAGACATTCCTTTGGCCTTGGTTGTTGGCATTTCAGATGTAATTACATTTTTCACCCTAAAATTTCCCAACAAGATTAAGAGTCACACACAAAGTTTCCTTAACCCTCTACTCAGAAGTTTGCACAAGGAGTTCTGCCCACTTTCATGGGATTTCTGAAAGATGCCAGCTGCTGGCAACCATGAAACACGAAGCACAAAGGACTCATAATCTCCTGGAACATCCCTGCTTGCACAATTCTTTGCAAGCCTCTCTAAGAACACGTCAAAGCCTGCAAGCATGCACATGCTTTTATGTAGGGAAAAAAGATGCAACATTGCCTTTCTAAACAAGCTGTTTCTATTATTTCCTTTATCTATTCTGGATCAGACAAGATAAGATTTTACAAATAGCTAGGACGAAAAGGAAGCTTTTGCATTTTCTTTGTTATTTCACTTGCTTTATGGCCTCTACTGAGTTTATCCTGAGTTCACATCATGGTGATATTTCTGTAATGGTTGAAAACTTTTAAGCTCCTTTCTGTACCTAATTCCAATCAGCTATTAACTGTGCTAGTTTGTTGGCACTGTGTATCGAGGGTTTTTAAATTTGTGGGCAGATATTTTTTGTTGTGTAGACCGTTTTCTTGATCCTAGGAAAGTTATGTCCAATCCATTCCAGGGAGGAGGGTTTTGGTCCAAAGCATGAAGATCCCCGGAGAGACTGATTCCATTTGTTTCTTTCATGATGTGAGTTGATGCAAAGCAGTTACAGTGGTGAGATTGGTGCTCAGTGCCCAACCTGATTCAGGAGACAGCCACTGAATAAGCATTTAGATCTTTGTAACACATATTAGATAAATAATTACAGAAATACTGATGCTGTAAGAGTATAGGAGTAATCAGTGAAAAAGGTTATTAAAGGAGGGGATAGTGGGAAGAAAATAAGACAAGGGCCTGTATTTACCGAGTGCTTACTATGTACCAGCACTGGGCTAGTATTTCACATTACTACCTCATTTGATCTTTATAAGAGCTCTGTGAGGGACGAAAATGAATCACTATTCCCACCATTTTGCAGATGAGGACACTGAGACTCTGAGAGATAAATAATGTGCCCAAAGTCACATAGCTTCTAAGAGGCAAATCTGGGATGGAGAGCTCCCACCCCCATTCCATGAATTCTCACATGCAAGATGGACCTTTTATTCATGAAAAAGGAAAGAACAAGAGGAGGAAGATGAAGTAAAGGCATGAGGAGAAGGAAGTGGAGAAGTGGTCAATGGAGCAAAATCCTGAGATAGAGAGGAGGTAAATGGTGAAGCCCTTGCTGTCTTCATGATTCTTAGAAAAAAACAGGTCCATTTTCCCTTCCCCACGTGAGGGGGCTGAGTGAGGACCTTGAAGATCGAAGCAGAGATCCGAAAGGTTTATCTGGAGAATGCAATGTGAGTCAGTACAATCAAGAATCCCAGTGAGTGGCTTTGGAGTCAAACACACCTGGGTTCAAATCCCAGCTCTGACATTCTTGAGCTGTGTAACTTTGGACAAGGAACTTCCCCTCTCTGTGCCTGTTTCTTCATCTGGAAAACAGCAGAGTAGTAGTACCTCACACAGAGGGAGAGGTGAGGGTCGAACAGGACCATCAATGTGAAAGCACTCGGGATGAGGGTGGCAAATGATGGCCAACGGCTTCACATCCAGCTGCCACTGGCTTTTGTACTGCCTTCAAGCTAACAATAGTTTTTACCTTTTTAAACAGGTAAAAAATCAAAAGAATATTTTGCGACATGAAAATTATATGACATTCAAATTTCTTTGTCCATAAACATGATTTATACTGGAACATAGCCATGCCCATTCATTACTTTTCTGTCTTTTACAACACAATGACAGCTGAGCAGCTGTGACCAAGGCAGTATGTGGCACTCGCATGGTTTTGCACTGCTGCTCAGCATACCACAGATGGCAGTAGGGCAGTTAAAACTTGACAGCATTTTGAGTGCCATGTGTATCACCTTTCTGTGTGGACAGACATTGTCAAAGATGAGATACATAAAATAACACTCCAGATCAGTACTAACAGATAAACAGTTACAATAGATTTTGATGACAGAGAATAACTTTGAACCCTAATTAAGTAAAATGTTATTTCTCCAAAAAAAGAATCCTATTCTTCTCTTTAAAACAATGCACTCATTATATTTTGAACTTCGTCAATAAAAGAAGTTGTGAAAACTTGTTTTCTTTTTTGTTATATAAATACTTACATAATATTCTTGATTTTGCCTTTGGGGCCATGAAACCTAAAATATTTACTATCTGGCCATTACAGAAAAACTTTGCTGAGCCTTAATTAGGACAGTGGCCAGCATGCAGTAGAAACCCTGGGCGGGGGGAAGGAGATGCTGGCTTTCACTTTGACTGACATCGTACCTCCTGCACCATTTCCCTCATGAAGACAACTTGGTTAAATACTCCAATTCCTCTTTCTATGTCTTATTAGCTACTAGATATACATGTCAATCAAGTTCCAAAACATAGCTGCCCAACGTAAGAAGGGAAATAAAAGCTTAATGGTGGTGCTGGGCTAAACGTTTTGTCCTTTTTAGGCCCCCTCATCTTTTTTCGTTATAGGACGCTTTGGGCCTCTAGTTAACTACCCCCCAAAATAGTGGTAGCTCCACTTGCTAGGGAAAAAAGTCCATCTTGAAGACCAAAAAGAAGGCAAGTTGCAACAAAGCTCTCCCCAGATAAATTCTGTGTGCACTAACTCTATACGAGGGTCAAAAAAAGGGGGCGGGAGGGCGGGGGATGAGCAATAAGCACGGCCAACCCAGCCAACCCTCTCTTGCTCTCAAAGTGTAAAAACTAGCTCGAGGTCACTAGCCCACAAAAGCGCTGAGAAGACCTGCAATGAAGAAACCCATTTGATTCTGCTTAATCTAGTTTCTCTCAAACTTATTTGAACATAGAATGCTTTTATTGTAATTACAAAAAAATAACAGTGTCTCTTAATATCCAATACTATCAGTGCTCCGAGGAACATCTTTAGGGAATTATTACTATAGGGGAAAGAGCAGTTGACCAAGAATTAAATGTTTCAAGTTCGTGTCCTACTTCTCCCATGTCCTATCTCTACAGCCCTGGAAAAATCTCAACTGTCCGTACCTTACTTTTTTCACTGTGTAAAACAGTCATGGTGCTACCCGCCTGCCACCATCATAAAGCTGATGGGGAATCAAACGAAAATTTGAGAGAGACGCGGGATGTTTTCTCTAAACTGGTGAGGGAGCTCTTTGAGTGACACAGAGTGGGGGAAGTGGCAATGCCAGTGCTCAGAACTTCTAAGACATTTCCGATAATGAGTGGCCGAGGCATAGAACTGCTGGCCTGAAGGCTTCCCTTGCCCCCGGTGTTTGTTGGCAAAAGCAACGACTGGGCAAGGGGGAGATGGAGAGAGTTCATCCTCCCCTGTGCCTGGTCCCTCCCCAAGGTGAGAGGCACACAAAGGAGAGACACCCAATTATATAAAGCTCCCAGAAGGCCTCCAAGGGTGCGAGCCTCAAACCAGGTGTTGCAGTCACCCGTGAAGTGTGGAAACAGCTTAACAGTCTGGCCTCTGCAAACATGTTAGTGCGTTCATAATTTTTAAAAATAATAACACAGAAAAATTCATCTGGCGCGTCTCAGCTTGCACCCTGACACACAGTCACTGCCTTATCTGACATATCGGATTTCTCCGAGTCTCAAGCCTGTTGTGTAAGGGGGGACAGGAGTGCTTTTTGGCTCTGAACACTTCCTCATTCTCCCTCTCTGGTTTCCACATTCCGTGAGAGGGAAGGACAATTCTTTTCTGCCACCAATTGTACTGAATGGCCTGTGAGGCTGAACTGTATTTCGAATCTGCTGGTGAAGATGCTGTCAGCTGGGCAAGCCATTCCTGTGTCAGAAGAAAGCAGAAGTGCCTTTCATTTCCTAGCGTGTTACCTGCCTTCGGACAAATTTCCTCTAACATGATTTCATCATATTCCTAAGCTAGTGCCCTGGTGCCAGGGGATACAAGTACGAAATTAAATAAATAAAGAAATAAAACCGTAAATGCAACCAGCAACAGCAGCAAAAACCCCACATGAATAACCTATCAGAATCCAGTGCCACGGTCAATGGGACATCCCTTTCTAATCACGGAACATTTGTTTTGGTTTTTGTTTTCGTAGAGGGATTTATACGAAACCTCATCTCAAATAATGCAGTTACATCAGAGATCAAGGTACATTGAAGGAAGAATGGGTGCTGGGGATCAGCAGGTCTGCTAATTCCACCACACGCTGACTCAGGGAAGCCACAGGCATCCAGGTTTCCTTGTCGACACCTGAATGCGAAACAAAGAAGCTTCATACTGCTGCCAAGAACAAACACACTGGGCAGCATTGCCCCCAACCCTTCCCAGAGGGCTGTAGTGTGCTCACCCCGATAAGGCTCTCCAACTGTGCGATGCAGAGCAGAAGTCAAAATTGTACACAGATGGCAATTTGTCAGCGTGGAAAGACAATCATATGACATTGAGTAAATAACAACAATAATTGCTTCAGTTGCCTTTAACGGCTTAAGCCAACACATAACAGTGGTGGAGCCAGTATTTTAACTGGGTCTGTGCGATTCTAGAGCCTGGGTCCTTCCCAATCACTCAGCCCTAAAGACTATGCCAAGTTAGATTCTGTCCCCATCACATATATATTTACATGACCGTCTGTATAGGAAAATATGCTTTAAAATGCTACTTTCTCTGAATGAGGGTTGTAAGAAATATTCCTGCCTGATTCTTCATTAAACTTTCTAAGTTTTCTGCAGTAAACATAAAAATAAAAATAGATAGATGAAGCAGTGGCTGTAAGAAATTCAGGTTCCCCGGTGAAAGTGACCTTTGTGATTTTTATTTCAGAGCCTCATCCCATGTTTTCCTCTGGAGGACAAAGGTGCACTGTACAGTGGGGTCTTTAGCCACATATTGACATTCGCCTTTTTATTCTGGGTCTATCATGTTTCACTGAGAAATGATCTTCTCTCAAAGAGATTTTAACAGCCTTTTTTCTCTATCTTTCCAGAAGTTCTGTTTCCACCACTCTGCATAAGCACAGTGACTGTGGCACTAAAGAAATGCTTGGGGACGAGCAGAATTCTCAGCTGCGACTCCTGACACAGACCTAACAGAAGGAGCCTTAGGTATGACACTCGGTGGGATCCAGAATAAGCCAGGCTCACCCTCAGGCTGTGGAAAGCTCAGATGCTGAAAGAAACAACAGGCAAGGCTCCTTCTTATGCAAATGAAGCATCCCAGAGATTTTGTCACCATGAGAACAGCCCTGTGACCCAGTGTTCACAGGTGTAGAGGGGGGAAGCTTAGACCAGGGAATGGCAGGACATTAGTTCTCAGTTGTATGCTGTTAGTTTTAGCATTTACATTATTTTTTTTTTTCCTGAGAAACATAGCTAGAGGGAATGTACATTCCTATCTCAATGCCTCTAATAGACGAGTTCATGGGTAGGGTGTCTTGCGGCCACCCAGGCAAAGTGAGGTCTGGAGTACCAATCTCATGAGATCATCTGGTAGCCAAGTGGGCCAGCATTCTTCCTGCAAAGATCATATTACTGTAGGTAACTCATATATAGAAAAGGCCTGAGGATAGAGTTAAGATACATCTGGGCATAAGCAATGGCTCCCGGCCAACTGATGCTTCAGTGGTAGAAAGAAGCACAGCCATTCTGGTTGGTGGCAGCCATAAATACGTACTCTTATTTTGGATATTGTTGTCTGTTTTCCCTACTTTGTTGGGACTGTAGAGATAATTGGAAAGAGATGGGGCTGGAGTTCCGTTCTCTGAACTATCAAGAAAATTCTGGTTCAGCTTGTTAACACTACCCACCAATTGGATGGTTCCCCACAGCAGTCCTCTGAGGAGTGTCAAGTCTTGGTCTACAACTCTAAGAGGGAGTCCTATGAGCCTTCTTGAGACCACATTTACATATCTCAAGAAGAATCTTTTATGTTGTTTTTGAAAATGCCATTCTGGCCATGTGTTTGAGTGCTGACTCTTGTTGAAAGCTGTAGACCTACAGCGAGTAACATTAAATGGTATACTGACATCATTTAGTGGTTGTGTTTTTTAAAAAAACTCTTTTCATCTTCCTGGTAACTCGGGTGATCCTCTGGAAAAGAGAGTGCATAACATTGTGATGTCCAAAGTATCTGACACAATCTGTGGGCAGGACTGTAACGAAGGGTGATGCATGTCTCTCTGGCACCTGCTAACATCCAGAGAGCGCTAACTGCCATTGGCCCCTCTCCCTGCTCTCACACATAGCTGAATTTCCCAATGTCCACTCAGCTTCTTCTTCTTATTTTTTTTTTTGTGTTGCTTTTCATACCCCTCCCACCCATTGATATCTCTGTCTCAGATTAATTTTCACCAGATGTGAGTATCTGGACTTCTCCAAGATTTGTTACTTTCCCTCCATGCTCCTAACCTTCTTCAGGCCATTTGTGTGATTTTTCTGACTTCTTTAGTGTTTCCAACACCTCCCAAATTAGTGTCATCTGTGACTTCCTTCACATTCTCTTTTCTCGCCTTAACAGATCATTAATAAAGAGGTTAAGCAAGACCAGACCAGCACCACACTCTAGAGCAAATGACAAAGGGGTGGGAGAGGTCGGAGCGCTCCCTGCGCGCCAGCCTTGGCACAGGAAGGATGTAATGTAATGCAACAACACTCTGCTAGACACCTCCCACCGCCGGTCCATGTTCATTTATCACCACTATTTGTTTATGATTTCTCAGCCAGATCTCAGGTCCTGAGAATGCAGTCATATCCAAGCCAACATGCACTGCTTTGCCAGGTAATCCTTACTAGCTCCAGAAAAACCCACAAGAACTTATTTATTGCTCTCAATTCTGCTTAAAAGCTTCTACCCCAGCACCCAACCGAGTTCACCATAGTTGAGAGCAGAAAGAGTAGACGAGGACATTATTAATTATTATCCTTTTCTCTCTTCCAATTTATTAGCTCAAAATTGTTTGTTAAATATTCACTGGCTTTTCACATTACTCATTAGATTTTTCTTTCAGCTAAAAGAAACCCTCTGCTAGAAACATAGACTAATACATAGTCTCCAGCAATCAAACCATTCTTTGCTATTCCCAGGTGTCATTAAAATCAAAGGTAACCGAAGAGGGTGTGTTTTTAGGATAAACATGCTTTAAGATCTGTTAGAAAATGTGTAGCTGGTTTGTGTAGCTGTGGTTGTCATAATAGAGTTCCTTCTTTTGAATTTTCTTTCTTCTGTCTTTTCTTTTGCCCCTGAAAATTAACCCATCCCATAGTTACTAACTGCTTTCTTCAGTTGGCATATAGAGTCTGCTCTTCTGAGCTCAGTGGTAACAATAATAAATTATATTCTAATGAGAATTGAGCCCTCATCATGTGATAGGCATGGCTAGGCATCTTACATAACTACCTCATCTCCTCCCTCTAATCCTCACACCAGCCCTGAGAGGTGTGCACAACCTTCTCCAAATGAGAAAATGGAGAAGTAGAAAGGGAAAACCACTTACGCAAGGCCACCCAGCAAAACAGTGCAGGAGCTAGGATCCAAACCAAGGCCCATCTGAATCCAGAGACCACACTATGAGCCACTCTACCAGAATGTCATCCAGTCTCTCATAGATGAGCAGTTCTTCATCTTTTCTGAGTCATTGGCCCCTATAAATATCTGCTAAAGATCAGAGATACTCTCTCTTCTTGGGGCATGCACAAATACCCACATAAAGTCTGTTAACTATGTCAAGGGATTTGCAGACCCTTGGGGGTACATGGACACCAGCTTGAGAATTTGCATCCTACGAATCTTTGTACTACTCTAAATTCCGCCTGGGTGGAACTGCACTTTGTTCACTGCCTCGGTCCAGTATTAAGATGAAGAAATCTTTTGAACAAATTATTGATTGCAAGCACTTTGGGTAGTACATCCACACTGTAGCTCTGAACCATAGCTTTACAAGCTTGACTATAAGACATAAATATGCAGATACCTTCCAGAGGGGAAGAGATGCCAATCAATCAATCAATCGATCAATCAATAAAGTGTGTAAGTAAGTAAATAAATAAGGCAATGAGGGGAGTTATAGAACAAAAACATCTCACTTTGCCCAGGAATTAATTCTGCAATTGGAAGCAGGCAGGGCCTTTGTCATGGTGGTTCTGAAACATCTCATGGCTACTTCTGGTTACTTCTCATCTTAACTAACTCCTTAAAACAGATTATTGAAAGCCTCTTCTGAAGAAAATAACGGTTGACCTTTGAACAACACAGGTTTGAACTGCAGATGGAGAGGGCCAACTGCATCTATGCCATTTTATAAAAGAATCTTGAGCATTCTTGAATTTTGATAGGCACAGGGGGTTCTGGAACCAATCCCCTGTAGATACCAAGAGACAACTGTAGAGCAGTTTAAGTTTTGGGGGAGTCAAAAATTACACACAGATTTTCTAATGCGTGTGGTATTAGCTCTCCTAACCCCTGCATTGTCCAGGGATCAACTGGACGCTCAGAAAATGTATAGTCATTCATTATAAGCAACCAAAATCTCAGGAGATGCCCCTTAACTACAGAATTTTTGATGCCTAGGGAGAGTGGGGGACTGCAAACACCAATGGCACCTTTGCTCTTTCAACCTTGTACAACTTTTCAACCTTCTACAACTTCGGGAACTTGATTTTTCTATAGACCACTAGGCCCCATATGTCTTCCTAGTCTGTGACTGCTGATTTTACTTTGCAATCTTTGATATTCGAATTCTCTCATTTTCTTTCAGAGTCAGAGGAACCACACACCCTTGAAGTTAGACTTCAGCTATGTATTAAACTTGACAGGCTACATGTCACTGCAGTGAGAGGCCAGAGATATCCCTACTGATATACAGGCAAATGGAAAAGAGGGCAAGTCAAAAGTCCCCTCTCTTGGACATCTAGTCAAAACGGAATTCTGGATTTCTACTCAGCTCCCCACTCTCCAATGGCCTTCCCAGGCTTTGAATCTCACAATAGAAATCTGGAGGCATTTTCAACTTAGTTTCTTCTCTTAACACCCACCCCCACCCACCCACCCGCTGCCCCCACCCCAAGCCAAATTCTACTGGCTTCACTTGCTAGTCTCATCTCCCACTTATCCACTTGTCTGTATCTCTTGCACTTCCACTGATACCCTGAGTAAGCACCACTGATTCCCTCACAAATGATGGAGCCCTACGTCTGCTTTTCCTGCCATGACAATTCATCTACACAGCAGCCAAGGTTGTTTCTACAACATAAATCGAATCATGTCATGTCCCTGCTTAAAATCCGTGATTTTCTTTTTATTTTCTCGTTTTTCTTAAGCTAAAACCCAAACTCTCTATCTTGGCCTGAAATGCTCTACATGATCCGGGCCCCTTCCACTCTCCCATCCTCATTTACTGTCTTATACCTTATTTGGAATCATGGTCTTCAAGGTCCTTCAGCCCATAAAGCTCTTTCCTACCTCCGGCCCTCTGCACGCCTTCCTAGGACCACCTCCCAAACATATCTCCTGATTCTCCTTTCAAGGTTTAGCATAAAACTCACTTCCTTGGAGAGATGCTCACTGAACATCCTTTCAGAAATATGTTCCTTTTGTTAATCTTGATATCTTTTTCTCCGTCAAAGCAATGATCAAAATGTATAAGGTTTCCATTCATATTTTTAATTCTTTATGGCTTATTTTCCTCAACTAGATTGTAAGATACACAGAGTAGCAACCATGTCTATCTGACTCATCATTGTTTTCTAACCAATAATTTAACCATTTGATGAAAGAACAGGTGAGTAAATGAAAAATGATCAAATGAATGGATAAATCAACAAAAGAGAAGTCTTAGTAGTCAATGGCACATGGAGGAGATGCATCAGATCCTCAATCACAGGAGACACAGACTGAATTAAAATATCTACTTGGTATTCATTCCCATACAGGAGGTATAAATGAAAACCTCCACTTTTATAGAGAAACCAAGACTTCGGCTGAGAAGACTAAGAGCTCATGGCTCCTTCCACAACTTCTTTTTGAGCCACTGGATTTCTCTTGCCCCAGGATGAGCACAGGCCTCCTGTCTAGAGCCTGTTTGCTAAAGGAAGAGAAGGAAAGCATAAACTATCCAGCCACAATAAACTGCCTGTTTTGTCATTCTTCCTGAGGGGAGGCATGCCGGGGAGTTTCGCTGGCCTTTGAGCACTGCTTCTACTTGTGAAAAAGCCTTTGCTGGGGCTAAGAGTGCCAGCAAGGGATTTTTCACAAGTAGAAGCAGTGCTCAAAGGCACTTGTACTTTCTGTAACATTGTCCACGTGCTGGTAGCATAGAGCTACAATTTTTCATTTTGAACAGGTTGTATCTACAGGCATCACAGCCCCCTGCCAAAACTGGTTAATGTCCACAACTATATTTTTTATGGATCAGAACTGAAAAATTTGCATGTTTTTAACTAAAGACTTATTCCTTTCTGGTGGTTTAAGAAATAAAAATGATCTTCTGCTCTATGTCTTCTCAATTACGAGAGTTCACAGTAAAAGCTGGAACATTCAAATGTCAAGGCAGATACGGCAACGTGACTTGATTCGGTCCCTCACTGCCCCTCCTCATTAAATGTTCGCAAACCAAAGTGCCTCTTGGGGGTCCAAGGAAAGCACCTCCATTCAATGGGAATGAACAGTTATTTGCTGACACAAATGATTGCCACATCAAGTGGATTTTCCCCAAAGAAAATAATGGAGAATTAAGTAGCTGTTTATCTTGTATTTTGCAAACCAAGATAAAAAATGCAGTAAGGGCTCCAGGAGGACATTTTCACAATCAAAAGGGGGTGTGGGGGTGGGAGGAGCGGAGGATAGTATTGCAGGGATGCCCATGAGGGCAACAACATGCTAAAAATGCGATCCCATGAACTCTCACAAGACAACCATGACAATAAGGCAGGCCAAAGGAAAATTCTATCCTTAAGGTGAACACACAATGCAATATACATATGATGCATTATTGAGTTGTACATTTGAAACTTATATAATTTTATTAACCAATGTCACCCTGATACACTTAATAAAAAAATAAAAATGCTCAATATCACTAGCTATTAAAGAAAAGAAAAGAATGCAGGAGTGGAGATAAGCCAGTAGGGAGGGGAACAGAGAGAAGTTGGAGGCAGAGTATAGGGATATACTGTGAATCTAAGCAGTGCCAACTAGGTAATTTGCAAGGCCCAATGCAAAATAAAAATGCGGGCCTCCTTTTTCAAATATTATTAAGAATTCCACGACAGTAACAGCAGAGCATTAAATGCAGAGTGGAGCCCATCTACACTTGAGATTCTATGGACTACAAAGGTTACATGCTAGTAATGCTGGGCTGGGTGGGGTGTGAGGGCTGGGGATGGGAGGCTAGCTCTAAGGGCTGTCAAACTCTTTAGCAAGCAAACTTTTCTCAGTCCACTCTGCTTTCAGAATACAACATCTTTGAATGATCACGGTGAAGCAAATAAATCTTGTCTGGGCTAGTATCTAGAAGTGGCAAAAACAGGAGGAGCTGTCAGGGTTGTACATTAATTCTAATTTGTTGTCATTTTTGGAGCAATTTTTCCTAAATTATGATTCATTTCAGAACAAAAACAACAAATTCAAGCCAAGGCCTTCTGATGCTGTTATAATCATATTACTGATGCTTAGTAAAATAACTTCTTGTAATGTTTCTTTTATAAGGACAATAAATCAAAATATTCCAAACAGTTAATTTTTAATGTGCCACTATTATCCATCCTTAGGTATAAACTTAATGTCTCCTTAGGCCCCACAGTCTGTAATGTGTCTCAAAACATGCAATGTCTGTCCAACAATACAATGTTCCCCAGTAGCTCATCATTTAAGTCCCCAAAATACAGTTTTAAAAGCCTGAAGATATCTGAGCAAACATGTTTAAAGGAGTCATAAAGAAAGATAAGTAGTTTTCCTCCGAAGCCTATAAAATTTATTACAACATATTAAAGTGGGATTATATATTGACTAATTTTCAGAAGCCATTTGTTTTCCGGGGTATATGGTGTTTGGGGAAATTCATGAAGGAATAAAGGGGGTAGGGATTTAACGCCATTGTCTCCACTTGCCTTGAGCAAAGTAAGGTTTTCTATGGGGTTTCCCACCCATTCCCACCCTGAGGATGACAACAAGGTTCCCATCTCAGGAGATGGCAGGGTGAATGTCATGAATCTTGTGAAAGAGCAATAAAAATTTTTATTATTCAGGAGGAGGCACAAACACAGCCAGTGCCCTCACATTTATGATGACAGAAGAAGTAGTTCATAGAAAAGCCCCAAGTAGAATACACACTTCTCAAGACAACACCCAAATTCTTAGAACTTTCCATGCGCGTTGCGGGTAGGTTTCACACATTTGCTTTTTAACTTTATAAAACCTTTTCTTCTCATTTAGTGTCATTTGAGGTCAATTTATACTTTTATTAGCTTTTCTATGTGAGGAAACGTGATATTTCTCTTCAAGTTTTCCCTATAAAAGGAGAGAGTCTCTCAGATGGAACCTTAAGAATTTCCCTGGTTTCCCCATCTCCTCTTACTGACAAGCTTCCCTTTGGAGCCCCCTTGCATCTGAGTTAACTCCAGTGCTGTTTTGCCTCTACCCAGGAAATGGGGGAGAGAGGTGATGCTCTGACTGACCAGGAAGCACTTTCTAATGGCAGCAAATGGATCCAGGAAGTGTTACATCTTTACTACATGGAAAGATACTGTATCTGAAAATCAAGCCCCTGTGTCTTCCTGGCAGGACCAGAGAAAGCAACCTGATTCATTTTGTAGGTGGGACCTATAACAGGTTCAACCAAGCAATGAAACACACTAATGAAACTGTCACTGATCGGCAAAACATACTAGTTACTGTTTTAAGATTCATCCAAAGCATGACTGCCATGAAATATGAAGGTGAGACTTAAAGAAGGGCACACCTGTTAAGTTATACTAAAGAACTGCCTCTCTAATCACAGACCTGGTGATTCTCCAGCACTGTGAAATTTCATGTTTGTCTCAGAAAAAGAGCTGCACACTGTTTTTTGTTTTTGTTTTTTTTGACCATAAAAACATCACCATGGCACACACTCTACCCCAGTCCTTGTTCTGAACAAAATGACGTGTGCAGTGTCATCAAGTTCAATAGCATATTCCATGTAATCATAGGTCTATTCAACTCTAGAGAGTTTATGACTTAGTGTTAAACAGCCCGCAGTATCCTGGAGAGACATAATTCTCAGTAGCAAAAGTTGCTCGAGTTCAATGTTCCATTTATAACTGTGGCAATTACATGGACCACGATTCCATTACAAGGCAGATAGGACAGAAATAAAGAGTGGGTTCTTAATAGCTAAAATTCAACCTTTAAAAGAGTGGAACTCTCTAAAAAATGCAACACATGAAATTTTTTTTTATAATGCAAAGCTCCATAGAAGCACTATTATAAAAAAGCGACAGATATAATGCCACTAACGAGACCTGGCAATATTAATGTTTCTATTCTAATTCATTCAAAGAGGTACAGTTACCCAGTCACCATTACTATGCCTTGATCCTTGTGTCTTCTTCAGAACTGCCACAGAAGAGACAGTACGAGCCATTAAATGGGCTTCTTAGAGATGACAGTTTCAATTCCATGAAGATATATACTTTTATTTTCCTTATTCCTTGCCAAACATTTGACACAACCAGAAGGATGTGAGAATCACACCACACTGGCATATCTGGCAAAAGCAGGCAGTGGGCTGAAAACCACAGCTGGAGAATTGCGACAATTTCTGAGTCCACAATCATGCCTTTAAAAGTGTGTATAAATACTAGCAAGGGCATAGTTTACATCTTAAACAACACAGAAACATTTGAATTGTGCTCAACCCAGCCCCAACAAGGCAGAGCAATAATGTGGTTTCAGGGTGGCTGGTAGGGATAGGAAAGGGGCTCTTGGGAATGGTCACAGAACGGAGAAGCAAACACAGGACAAAGCCACGAACATCAGCGAACACGATTGATCACACACACAATACAACACTAGAATGCAATCTTTTAAAGAAAAATGATATAAAAGATGGTTTCTCACCCCTCAAAACAAAACTGGAACTTTGGTTTACAGGCCCGGCTATGCCCATATGCCCTCCTCGTCATCCTGCGGCCGGCCGGGGGTAGGGAGGTGCACAGAGAGGAGGGGAGCACCGGAATGAAAGAAGAGAAGGTTAGTTACACCGAGATGTACTGGAAAAGCACACTGATCTTCACTTTGTTTTTAAATCTTAAAGTGCAAGAAAAAAAATCCATAGTCATTTAAGTTCCACATCACCGACTTATCAAATACATAAATGAATTTTGTATCTATGGCAATCCCCACACAGGAACATTCCACCCACCCAGCTCTGACTCTGTGTCAAGATTGGATTAGAAGATTAAAATTAGTCTGCATTAACAGATGATTATTTTTTTGGAAAGCATGCAATCTGAATTGCAAATGCCTAAAGAGAAGATTAAACCTTTTAAGTAAGCAGAGAAGTAATTATAGTAATCAAATACTCTTAATTTCTCTTAAGCTTAAAGTATCAATAAAGGCTGACAAATACTTTTTTAAAAAAAGATCTACTTGGGTGGAATAAACTTTTGTAGCATGCAATAATTCACATTGGTTATTTCATAAAGGCTCAAACATGCTGTGATCTCTGATTTGTCAGGTTCTATTTTGCTCTCAGCATAAAAGAGGATGTGCATGCCATGGAATGGTTATACATTTGCATGGAATGATTATACATCTGCAATCAAATAAGTTTCAAAGTAACGAAAGTAAACTTTCAATTCAGTAGAATGCTTGTAGAAAGGAAATTTTGTTTAATTTAAAACTGTGTTCGACTGTGGATAAACTGAAACTTATTTGGTCTGAATTCTTGTTGTTGAAACGTTTCCAGAATGGCTCTGGCCACATTCCTCACTTAGTGAAGTGACAGATAGGCAGGGAGACTGAACCCTTGAAGACAGAAGTATATCTACCACCACGAGGTTCTATTCTGAACAAGAATTCTCACTGTTGACTGGCAAAGATGGAAACAAAGTTCAAAAGACTGAGAGGTTCATATCCTCATCTCACATACAATTTGAGAGCTGTGTCTTTTAAAACTCCTATGAAACCAGATTTTGCCATGATTTCTTTGCTTTAAAAACTGAGACTAGGGAAAAAAATAACTTGAAGCATTTTCTCACTATTTGGATCCTTATTGCTTAAGTTGTTGCATTACTAGGTTGAATAATAGAAAAATGCCAATACTTGACCATTTTTGATGTAGAAAAACATCAATTTTGAACAGTTCAATCTAATTTTGCCAACAGGCAAAGGTCAATTTCATCTACTCAAAGATTTAGATCTGTGGTCTTGAACTAAATTTTCGCATAATTTGTTTCTTTTGAATTTCTTTGTATTTTATTTTACATATTTAAAAATATTATTCTGAGAAGGGGTTCAGAGAGTTCACTAGACTGCCAAAGTGGTCTATGGACCACAAAGGGTCAAGAATCCCCAACTGATATGAGTTGATCAGATCTGCACACAGTCTGAATTGGACAGCTCTCTATGAATTTTCACCTGACAGTTTACATAGGAATATTCTAGTGGGGGGGGGGGGCGGGGAAGGTACAACTGATCCTATTAGCTGACCTTTTCATGTAAAATTTACCTGTGTGTATTTATCACTGCACAACCTAGTAATTGCTCCTGGCAATAAACTTTTCCCTACATACTTGAAGAAATATATATTTTCACATTCATTAAACTTTCTTTCAGTTCCTGCAGAAAAGAAAAGTAGATGTCCCTTTTTATGCTAATAAAGAAGGACATCACCAATGGGTTTCAAGGGGTGTACAATCCCTTGAAATCCAATGCAGAATGTTGTGGGTATGTGTGCAAGTACATTTCTCTGGATGGAGGCCCTAGCTTTCATCATAATGTTCTTGACCCCTAGAGTCACTGCTATAGGAAAACTCTAGACACAGAGAAATGCTATGATTTGCCAGTCACAAAACAAAAGACTTTCCCTAAAATGCAACTGACAGCCCCTGCTGCCCACTTCTAAATGGCTGTAAAATCACTTCCCAAGGAGACAGTTTATTTCATTTTGCATTTAAAACCCGATAGCACATATACATTCAGTTTGCTTCAAATCCATTCATACAAGGTTTCAAACTTTAAAAAAGAAGAAGGAAAGAAAGGAAAAAGCCATTGCCACAAAAATCTACCACTATTTTCTTAACAGTAAAATGTGGTCTAATGCAAATGACTTTTAGCAAATTAAATATATTAAAAAGTGGTAATTAATTATGATTGAAACAGACAGGAATTGTAGCTTGAAAATATACACTGCCAATATCACTACTGTGCTTCATCCACCATAGGAATAAAAAGGAGCTCCCAGATGTCGAGGGTTATTAAAAACCAGATGTTGAGATCGACATCTTGTATGCTGGTGAATAAAGTAAAGAAATATGACAGTCCAATATAAACTTTGCTAACATTTAACATGGCAGAAATGTGGATAAATTCCTTTAGTGAACTCAGAATAATATGCATTTTTAAAAAAGTTTTGTTTCTAAAATTTAAAGTTTTAAAAAGAAAATAGAAAGGGAAGTGGGGACTATTTCTGGTCTCTAATCTTCAAAGCTTAAACATGAATTGACCCTAATCACCAAGTGATCTGGGTCAGAGTGAGTGTCTGCTTGGGGAATAAAAAACAAAAATGCAGGAGCTAATCAGAGAGGGAGCTCCAAGTACTTCCAAACGTTCGCATCTGTTCTACTACTGCACTGTCTGAATCTCTGCATGAAGGTATTAATTTATTCAGCAACCTTACCATACAGAAATGTAAATTTGGGGACCAAAAAATAAGAAACAGGTATCACTTGATCCCTAACTTCATGCCAAGTTATTTAAAACTACTTAGAGCTTTAAAATGTATCCCGCAGTCCTGAAAGAGCCTCTGTTCTCTCCTCCCATTTCTGTTTCCAAAGCAACTTTGCAGTGTCTGCACTGGATGCTGCTTATTGTTTGCTCCTCTGTGCGTCCTCCGTGAGTGACGGCTATGCCAGGAGTTGCCAAAATATGTGGATGGGAATAAAGCCTCTAGTCCATCAGTCATGTGAGTGCCTTTGTCCAGAGCATTTGGGGATGGGAACATCCAAGGTGAGCTGAAGCTCAGAGTACAATGACCACAAAACAGAGAATTTTAAAGAGAGGGAAGGCTTAACTATCAAATAACCTCGGGATGTATCTATGGCTCCACAGATGATATGAAGCCTTGATGGCAATTCTGCAGTCCTAGATGCTGTGTCCTAATGGGATTCTCTAAATACTGAGATAAAACAAAATTCCTCACCAGATGGGCCACTAACCGGCAAAGGTCTGAGTTGTTGCTGACAAGACAGGAGACTTGCTATTGTGGGAGGCATTTATTAGCCCCAGCAAATTAGCTCTGGGAAGAATTCATTAATCTGACATGATAAACGGCCTAGTGTAAATCTTTCATTGGTCTCTATTTTGAAGTACTAGGCACAGACAGCAAGCAAGCAAGCCCTGGCCCATCACTGGACTATTTTTTTTTAAATAAATAAATAAAATAAATAAAAAAACACCTGCAATTCTCCTTAAGTTTACACCCAGCTTTTTTCTTAAAATCAGAGAACAAAAGAACTTTACTGTCATGCCTATCCTAGCTGGACATGAGAGTTAAATTATGGAAGTATAACCTTCAAATTAGCCTGCCTCTGTGAGAAATCACTTTTTCTTCCAGGAAGTCCATCCTTGCTTCCTTGTGGGAAGAGATGTACGGAGACTGTCCTGGTTATAACAGGGCCTGGTATGGACAGTCATCAGATCCACCCCTGCCCTTACTTTAGCTCATAGCTTCTCTGACACTGAAAACTTCAAGCCCTGGAACTCAGCAAACTTAGGCTCCACAAGTCACCAAAGCAGGAACACGGTGTGAGATTTACGATGTGCCCTGTACCCGGGCTGGATCAAAGCAACCACTCTTGACATATTCACCTGAAGGCTTGGCCAGAGGCGGGAAAGACAAAAGCATGTGTAAAGGAAAACAATGGGTGCGAGCCTGGAAAACAGGGATCCTGAGCCTCGACAAGGCACTAGTCAGTTTCTCTAAGGGTTATGTCTAAACCTTCGCTGTGAAGGTCTCACTGGTGTTTTTCACCTCTCCTGCCTCCTGGAATGTATACAGAACCTGGATAGATCTCTGTTCAGATGATGAGGTCAGGAATGGCTGTAAAACTCTTACATGACTTGTATTTGTTACAGACTATGGGGCCCATATTCAGATGAGTTTCTCCAAAAAAAAAAAAAAAAAAAACAGGGAAATTCTATCCAGTTTCAGATACACGGTTGGTGTTCTGTTTAAGTGTAAATATTAGTTTATTTCTGATCTGGACTAGAAATCAGCCAGCAGGTATAAGCATCTGCTCCCAGTTAGAGAGTATAACATCTTCCTTGTTTCTTCACTGCGTTCTCACCACAGCCTATGATGCAGGTGGCATCAGGCTCTTTGTGCAGATGTGGAAAGTAAAGCTGAGAGAGCAAGTTCAGGTAATTCACTGAAGGACACCTGGCCAGGAGTTTGGAGCCGGGGTCAAATTCCAACTTATTTGACCACAAAGGGATAACCTGCCAACATGTGAGCTGTTGGTTCTGTTTATCTCGGCTCTGAAATACTTAGGACTCTGCACTGCCTCTTTCCAACTTCCTCTTTCCAAGCTGTTGAAGAGCCCGTTTGTAATTGGGTGGTACAGTTTAGGTCGGGTCTCCCCAACTCTTGGAAGAGAGAGCAGCTCACATACAACAAACAGCATGTGTCCCTTATGTGTGCATGTCATCAGCATCCAAATAAATTTCAAAGTCTTTTAGGAGAAAAGGCAGCACCTTCAGTCCCTTCACACTGTGTCCCCACGTCTCAGATCTGGAAACTTAAATATTTCCAAATGTGTGAGTCTATGAGGCTTGGTTCTTGTTTTCTGAATGACTCGACTCCTCTGAGAGGGAATGCTGCCTGGGTTCCAGAGTTCTTTAAGACTGCCAAGATTGCGTTTACTTGTTTCTCCAGGGAATGGCTCCTTCCCCCTTGTCACTGCACCAGTACCTCCCTGGCTTATTTTTCACCAGTTGGTGAAAGCCGAATGAATGTCACCGGCTGAGGGGAAACATGATGAAAGACATCCATATTTTATAAGACACACTGGGGTGTTTTTCAAGGAGGAGGCAGAGAATAAGCCTGTGCAGCCTGGGTTGGTTATTCTCAGCACATTTACCACACAAAGATACCCTGAGGACTCAGCCATCTGAGTCTTCTTTGTCAAGCCACTCAAAACACAATAAAGGCTTGGGGAGCGTTCTTCTTCACTTCTAATGCAGCATCTTTAGGTGCTTTCTCAATTTTTGGACAGTCATTATAGGACATGTAGCAGAAACTAGTTTTCCATTTCCTCCAAGCAAAAATAATTCTGACAAACCAGTATTTGGTGCATGGCGCCAGCTCTCTCAGCTGAAAGATATAAGATACCCAGCTGAAGATGTAAATGCTGAAGGACCCTACATTGGCCAACAATATTGTTTTGGAGCCCAAAGTCAACATCTGCTAAAATCTGAGCCATTGCCAGATCGCTATAAAAAGGGTGGGGGGGGGGGTTGAGGTGGAGACAGGCTTTATTTTCACCCCTACATCCATCAGTCATTAATGCTTGGCTTTGTTAACACAGTGAAAATCATGTTTTTAACATAGATCTGGTTCTGCCATTTCTTGGCTAGTGGTCAACCAAATCTTCTAGCCTTTTGACCCTTCATGCTGTCAGTTGCCTCTAAAAGAAAATAGGATAATACCCTGACTCTGACACTTCCTAAGGTTGCCATGTGAATTAAACTGGAGAATGTAAATTTAACCATTTTGAAGATGGTACGATTGTATACAAACATAATTGTACACATCACACCTGTTGGTAGCATTTGATAGATTGTTACCTATTTTACATCAACCTATTTGATTTTGCACTAAGGCAAAGACAAAAGAGTACGTGCGAAAAGGACCTGATAGTGTGTAAAACCATCTTTAGACATTTGAGCATCTCTGGGCTGTCGGAATCTAGAGTTTATTCAGATCACTACTATTTAGATGCTGAAACAACTTCAGAATGCTATTGATCTGCAAGTAAAGTAGCTTTTAGAACTCATTGTGTGCTGTGTACATTAAAGAGGATCTTTCCAATCCTCTTTCCTCTGCTGTTCTGTTATCTCAGAGCGTGGCAAGTGCCTGGAGTGTGCAAGCCAAATGTGATCCTTGTTACATCAATTTAAGAAAAAAAGAGCGGCAATATGGTGTTTAGCAATAGAAAATGGACTTCACTGCTTCAAGACGTTTCAAGGTTGACCGCCTCCTTTCAATGGGGGAACCAAATGTGCTGCCTCATAGACAAATGTGACTGGATTAAAGTAGCAAGTTGAAAAGGAATCACCCCTCGGACGTTGCCAAGAAAAGTTACCTCTACGAGCTGGGGAGTGCAGGCTACGTCTGAAAACCCGTTGACTCAAAAGATACTGCAACAAATCTCTTAATGAAACTCTAGTACTGCAAACAAGGTTTAAAACAAAGCGTAATCGGTAAAGTTGGGGGCTGGCGGGTAATGTTCTCCAAAATAGAGTAAGACTGGAATTTTCAATAGGCTGGAATCTCCTGTAAGGAAAAATTCTTTTCTAACAGGAGGATCTTGATGCATTAACCGGCTCTGCTTTTCTCCTGTATGTGAAGACCCTACCTGGCAGTGTTTATCAAATCATGCCCTGTGCTTACATGTAAGGAATTGACATCATACCCAGATGAAAGAACTTTGGCAATAGCAATAACCTGCTCATCTGCAAAGCCAGCTTCCCAAAGGCTGTGTGTCACCCATACCTCCCGTCCTCTTCTGTGGCTTGTAATGGTTGGGTGAGCATGCAACTGCTCGTAGAGAAAGGAGCAGTTAAATACCTCCCATAACAACAGTTAGACATCTGTTCTCATTTCCTTCTTTACCTGTGGCCTCACAGAGAGCTGTGGTAGGGTCATTCCAGAGTTTTTGCTCTTAAACACAAGCAAACAAATAAACTGCAACCTTTCTTTCCCAATGGTGAAAAATCACATACACCTTCTGGCTCATGTTTTAGTAGCTTTGGGGGGATTTCTAGTAGTTTTTGAAGTATAAAGAAAAGAGTGATGTCTGAGTTATCTTTCTATTTCAAGTACTTAAAAAAATTGTTGAGTTTTAAGCAGTATATCTTCTAATCTACTTATGATAAAAGGAAGTAATGGCAAGAAAATAAAAGCAAAACAACTCGTAACAGTGTGTGGTGATGGATGTTAACTAAACTTATTCTGCTAATCATTTCACAATATATAGATACATTGAATCATTATGTTGCACATCTAAAACCAATACAATACAATGTTAAATGTCAATTTTACCTCAATATTTAAAAATTAATTAATTAAAATGGAAATTAATTAAAAAGGAAAAAAAAGAGGCAAAGTGGATCACAAGATTTATTCCAAAATGCATTCCAAAATTTCTTTGGCCCTGATTCTGGCATGACTGGCTCAAGACTGGGAACAGTTGAAATCTCTGAACCCTTCTCCCATCCAATAAACAGCCCAACAAGAGGCTTTTTCATAGGTTTTTGATTTGATGGTCTCATCCTTACATAAAGCCAAAACTCAAGGCTTCTTTCAAGAAGTTGGCCATGAAATTAGATTTGCAATGCAAAAACTCTGTCTGTGTCTTACTCTGGCAAACTTCAGCCATAGTAGGTTGGATGGGAATCTGATATTAAAAGCCTAACACATGTAATTTTTCTCATTAGGTTACTGTCATGTAGAACTAAAAATTTGTTTTTTCACTTGTCCTGTAACTATACTTTTGTAATAAGCCCTGACATATAGTAAGTTTTCTTTTATATAGGAAACATGAAAATGTATTTACACACACACATACATATGTATATGTAATGTCTATTCAAACATGCACTCTGGGGAAGTTAGGGAGAGAAATTTCTAGTTAAACATGATCTTGAGAAATTCTTCCATATGTGGAAAAGTCCTCAGTTCATCTGACATATAGCGATACATACATATATACACTCAGGAGACTATGTATACATTTATCCCACATTCATTTAACCTCAAAACATAAAATAAATTCTTTTTTCCTCCCTAAGCAAAAGCTAGGAATAACAACTCTATATACAGAATCCATCTTCTGGGGGCAACAGAGCAAGTTAAACCCCTCATCTGTTTGTTAGAATTCAAAAGGCTGCACTTTGGCTAATCTGTTGGTGAAAGTGCAAGGAAAGCAGGGCATCAATCACGAACCCCTGTCCAGCATTTCACAGAGAAGGGCCGAGGGTAAGAAGAGAATCCAAGGGCCTTGAGTTGGCTTTCTGAGAAGTAACATGGCTTGGGGATGAGCTGCTATGACTGCCTCATTTTCTTGGTGGTCAGTGAGATGCCACCAACTCTTTGACCAAACATAAAATGCGAGCCCCTGGGAGGAGGAGGAGGAGAAAAACAGAGAATTGGAATAAAAGTCACAGAACAGGAGAATGGAAATAGAAACAATGAAAGCTGAGGCAAATGGAGAGAGAACTGATAAGATAACATTTTAATTTTGAAAAAAAAAATCAAAATAGGATAAAGTTTACTATAATTTAATGGGAAAGGGAAAAGGACATTTGCGTAACAGGAGAATTTGATATTATAGCCATGTAACCATACTTAATATATGTGGTTGCAGAAATACGTCCATACTGACCAGAGAAGTGTACCACCAACGCACAGCGCTCAGAGATTCAGGTCCTCATCTTGGGCCTGTTGATTTTCAGAGATGTGACCAGATAATTAACAACCTCTCTGAGCTCCATTTTCTTTAGCTGGAGATCTTTTTCTTTACTATGGAGATACTTCCAGCTACCCTTCCTAGTTCTCAAAGGTGCTATGGGAACAACTCATTCAACAGACATTTATTGAGCACCTGTGTAGGCCAGACAGGTAGGAATGTGCTTTGCAATATGAAACAAAGAGCATGAATAACATACAAAATTTAACCAAATTTTTCCATTATCAATTTAGTGTTATGCCTCTATGCTCCTGGCCCTTAGCTCTTTAGAAGTAGTATTTCTATAAGTAAACTGTGAAATTTAACTTTTAAATGGGATACAATAATCTTCAAGGTAGTGAAAATTTCTTGAGCTTCCCAGCTCCTGAGGGAGAATTTTCATTCAAAAGAGGAAGAGACAGGAGAGGAGAGTTCTGGGTTTGGGAAGTGACCACATATTCTGGGGTGGGGTTTTCAGCCAAACAATGTTTAGATTTTTTGCCATTTAGGCCTGCCTCTATGAATTGGAATAAGAGTGACAGATACTTCAACAAATGGAAGTGCATTTTCCACACACACACACAAAAAAAGCAGTGAGATCCGGTACCTTAAAGGTGCACTGCCCGACCCGTAACCCAGGCACAGAAATGCAAGTCCTGAATAGCAAAGGATAGCCTGACCCGGGTGTGGCATTTTGAGCTGTTGGGAGTGTGAAGCTCACTCTGATACTGTGCTTTTCTTATCTATGGGGTTAGTTCATACTCAAGAGCCATTAGAAGGAGATTAATAAAATATGGCTTTTTTCTGAAACTATAAAAGTCATATAATGCCTAGAAAAAGGAATGTAAAAAATCTTGACATCACTGATAAGCTAAGGAAAGATGCTACTTAAAGAAAATAATAGATGATACTTATGATGACAAGGCATTTAGGAGAAGTTAGTTTCCACTTTGCTTTTCTAAAATCAGTCTTGGTAACTTCACTAAAAATAAAATGACTAACATGTCTCTGGCATGTTCCATTTATTCTTTGGTCTTTGTTTCTCAAAGCTCACTAACAGCTTGTGTCACAGAAAATATTTGTTGTCTGCCCTTGGGCTCACTTTTTGTTTGGAAAAATTTCCTAACGGCATTACTGGGAGTTGTCTGAGTGTTCTGTTTGGACATATTCAATGCTATGGCCATCTTGGAGGTCAGAGGCCTCCAACTATGAGCTGCTCCTTTCTAGGCTGCTGGACTTTCATGTCCTCCTAATTTCTGTCTTGTGTTCTCTAAATCCTCCCTTCCCTTCATCATACTCATTTTCAATCCCTGAGGGGCTGCATATTTATGATGATCCTGGCTCTCCTGGGTCCTCATCCTTTAATGACTCCCTTAGTTCATATCTATTGGGTTTTTGGTGGGATAACGCATTCTCTGATGTCATATCCTTTAAAGAGGTATCACAATAAATAAATAAAAAGAGCACTCTCATTTTTTGCTAGGCAAAAAGCACAGGGAAAACTGCTTCAAAACTCCACCTATGATTAAAATCACTGCTGGAAATTAGATCAGCCATGTTTTAAACTGGGTAGTCTCTTTCTTCACCTGATACTCTGAGAACAGTATTTCTCAGAGCACAGATGTTAGTAGAAAAGAAAAAAAAAAGATTCTATGATCAAATAAGTCTGGGAAATGCTGGATTAAATAGAATGAGAAAGCTTTCTTTCTTATACGTCTTTTTAGATCCTTTGATCTGCTAATTGCACCAAGACTCTCCAAGATTCAGTCATAATACGCAGCATTTTCCCAAAATTCTTTGCCCACTGAATCTTTGTTTCACGATTTTCCTCATGGGACTAATGTTCCACAAGTTACTTTGGGAAATGTTAGTCTAGTCTTATAACCCTTGAATTCAGTTTCTCCTAAAGAGAAAACAAAATCATAATAAAGGGGGGAGGGACTGGAAAGAAATGGAGAAAAAAAAATCTAATTCTGCAAACCTGGTAATACTTTACTTGAATTTCCTAAGAAAAATGAATTTCTCTGGAAACGTAGCAAAGTAACTGATTTTTTAAGTATTTTTTCGTGTCATGTTCTGTTCTCAATAAATCTTAAGAGGCAATATCAATGTAGCCTCTCTTCCAGAGGACATTGTTGGTCAACCTTCAGGGCCACAGGAAAGTCAGGGCTGGAAGCTTCATGGGAAGAGAATCAGGAATTGCTGAAAGAGACTGCTCTCTCCCCTTAAAGTCAGTTAACAGGGGTACATTATGGACATTTATTTCAAATTTCATCCAAATCCACCCATTATTTATACTCTAATATTGTTACATACTGATACAAAGCTATCATTTACTCCTAAGAAATAACTTCACTCCATACATATTAGTATATATGCTTATGCAATTATGTGTAGAGTTTATAAAAAATTGGGAAAGATTTCCTGGTCTTTCAAGACCATTACATTGTGGGACTTGGATTTATAACAGCTCACATGTTGACATATGAGTTGTTGATGATTATGAATCTCAGTCTCCAGTACAGGGGAGAACATCACTGTCCAGACCTGGGACACCTAGTTAAAAAGGGCAACCAGCCCAGGGGATCTCGCCATCTCTATCACTGGAGTCAGCCTACTCATACCAGGGTTCTGCGCTGAACTCTTCCTCTCTAATTGAAAGAGTACAGCACGGGAGCCTTATAGCTTTGTGACTCCAATTTAATACCACAAAATTATCCTGGCCAGGGGTATTTCACTTTCATAGTGAACCTATTGCAGAGTAAGTTTCTAAGTCATGATCCCCTAATTAAGTTATAATTACCTTTTATCTGTGGCATTTTGATTGATATGATCCAGGAAAAAAACTGGATGGGACATCAGATGACCTGAATTTTTGTCCTGAAGCAAATGCCCTGAAGACAGGAGTTCTGTCTTATCCATCATGCTCTTCCCCAAGTCCAGCACAGTGGCTGGCATGGAATATATGCTCCAAGTATTACTTGAATGAGCAAATAACCAGCAGCAGGACTCTAGTCGAGTTCACACCACTCCTCTTAGGGCCTGGATTTCTCATCTGTAAAAGAGAATGGGGCTGTCTGCCTCTACGTCCATGGGTTACTTAGAGTGGCCACTGAAATGAAGGATGTGAAAGCCATCACCATCTTCCTAACAGTAGCAATGAGAAAGGTGTATCAGAGGTCTTGATGACATATCTTAGCCAGACACTCCTCAGGGAATGCTAACTCTTCTGGAAAGGGCACCACCCTTGAGCCATGATTTCTGCCCTGTGACAACCTCTAGTGTCAATAGACAAACATAAGAGGGTCAACCACGGAGGCAAGTACTCTAGTTTGTAACTGAAGACCTCTGGAAAAGTAGCAGGAGACAAGCTTCTGTAAGAAATATCATTCACAAGGCAGATAAATTTGACCTGGTGCCCTGTTTCTAGCAGGACATATTGGCATATGTGTCTGTGATGAAACAAGCCTGTTTGTTATCTCAGCAGGTCCTTTTATGACCCACTCCCCCAATTTGGCTCCAACCCCTTATTTCTGCCCCTATAGTGCTTCTGATAGCCCCTTGGCACCAATAAAACCTCACACTCAACCCTCTGGAGAGAAGGTCAAGGAGCGAAGGTAAGGACCAAGAAAGAGAATGAAGATATTGGGTTAGCAAGAAGCCAGGTATATGGGGGCAAGTGAGTACAGGAGAAAGGGGGTGGTTGTAAGGGGTGAGAATTGAATAAATAAAACCAAATCAAACTAAAACTACAGGCATACAAGATAAAGATATAAAATCAATATCTCCTTCCACTTTGCTGATATCCAAATTGAGAACCGTTTTTGAGAGCTAATCCCATAAACTGGTGCCTTTCTGCACTTGGCTTCAGAAATTGAGATGTCCTGTGTGAACACTTTCTGCAGCATTGAAGTCTCCGAGGGCAAATGTTTCCAAGTACAAGGATAAGGCCAAGGTGGGGGTAGGGGCAAGGGACCTCCTGGTTGGAGCTACCTTACTGCACATATCCAGGGGGCCTTTCTTATATTGTGTACTATATTAATGGCTCCCCCAGAAGTTGTACTCCTGGTAAAACACCTTTAAGACTTGGAATCTTAATTTCTCCTTTGGGATACTAGTGATTTGAGGTGAAAAAGGAACAGAGTCATCTGAAAAAAAAACAAGGTTTAGGAGCATAATAAGCACCCCTTCCTCCAACAAATAATAAAACCTCTCTTCAAATGGATAATTCCAATAAGTTCTCCCCTCACTTATTCAGAAGTGTATAACAAAGGCATTCATTCACACATGTCCAGATGATTCTATTCCATTACCTATGCCTCCATCCCTCTTGAAATTTATTGTATAAGTTACATTAGGAAGGATCGTAAAAATGTCATAGTGTAATAAAGGAGGAAATACTTCTAATATTGACTATATTACCCTACTAGTTTGCATTTAATTATATAATTTCCGTGATATTCACTTTCAAGAGTTTTAATACTAAACACTGTAAATAGTTTTCGCATTTGGTGGGTGAATGCCAATATTATTGAAAATCATGAGAGATTTTTGTTTTTGTCAATCCATCTCTTCACCTGTTTTATTATTCAAGGGATAAGATAGGGTCCACAATAAATAAACTAGACCCTTTGACTTAACTGGCCAGAAGGCGAGCAAAACTGATTTATCCTCATGTTGTTTCACTCCACTGTTAATTTGCATAACTAAGGAATTTTCTAGGAATGTGCTGTGCAAACTCTAAGCTTCTCTGGTTGCCAAGCTCATGGAAATAAAGTGCTTTCTCTTAAAATTCTGAAAGAGACATCCCAGAGTAACCTACCATTAGATACAGAGCCAGCAATAGACTACATACATATCTGTGAAAGAAGGAAGGGAGGAAAGAAAATGCATAACATAAACAAGAACGGACAAAACCTTAAAGAGGAAGGAGAAAGGAAAACATTTAGATTGCCTGAGTGATGGAAATAAATACCAAAGCTATTAGTTTCAGTTCAAAGAACGTATCACTTTATGCTGTTTATTATTTCTTGAGGATTATTTATTTTATCTTAAAATATCCAAAGGGTAAAAGGGGTCCTGGAGGTAAGCGGCAATGAAACTGACCTGGTCGGGAGAGGGCCTGTGATTGGAATGCTGCGACCTCCCAGGAGATCGATGGTGGTGGTGATGGTGGTGGTGGTGGTAATGGTGGTGGTCCTCATCGTAGTTGTCTGCTATCAGCTTCATCCTGTTCTGGGTCTGTGCAGAACAAAAACCAGGGAGATTCAGGAGCTAGACCAGGCAAAGAGGGGCAGGGCACAGTTGTAGCACCTATAGGGCTCCTTTGTTCCTAATCCAGAAGTTTTCATATTTAGTCAAGTTGAAACTTAATAAGGAGTGCACCATGCCATATGCTTTGGTGAAAAAGGCTTTGCCACATCCTTGAAGCTACTATGTTCTTGGATCTACATTTGTAGATGTAAGCGGACTTCCCCCATGTGATTTAAAAGGGGGAAAGAACGGATATATCCTAAGGTGCTTTGTTTTACATTATCAAACAATCACAGAGATCCAGAGTAAGCTTGCAATCACGAACTGCCAACGATCACATCCTACACTCTAGAGCAAGCATGAGAAGTAAGCCCTGGATGAAAGATGGGAAAGGACTGGGTGGAGACACAGAACTATAGACAAACAATGGTCTTACAGGACAAGGCAGAGAAATACACTCAAAAGCTGCCAAATGCAAAAATACTAATGGAGATGGTTTGTTGCTACGATGACTTCTAGTGAAGGAGCACTCCATGGAGGTTTTAACTGATATAGTTCTTTGGTGAAATTGAGCAAAAGGAGCAAAGTCAATGGAGAAGAGCTGACCACTCTAATTCACTCCCCACAGTTTGTCACATGAGGCAACGAGGTGTCACAGTTAAAAGAAGTGTTTAGGGCCATAGAAGTGTTTTATTGTATTGTTTTATTATGCAGGGCAAGAACATATCAGTGATGAACTGAACTTATAAGATTAGAGGATCTAGAAAAATGTCTAAAGACCATAGAAAAAGGCAGATAAAAATATCCAGCCCAAAGAGCCAGGAAATGTAGAGACTACAAGTGTGGGTTTAGAGATGATAAGACTAGATTCAAATCCTGCTCTACCTCTTTTGTGGTTATGGGGTCTTTTACAGTTACCTATTTCTAAGACTCAATATCTTCGACTCTAAAATGGAAATAATAGTGCTTCCCTCTCTGGGGTCCCTGTGGGCAAGAGCTATGATAAACTCCAAGTGTCAGTTATGGACTCGGCACACAATGTCTTACAATAAAAGTCTACTGCTGTTATTATTATTAATATTGTTGTTGCTTACTGTAAGTCACCTTTCCTTCTTGATATATGTTGCTTCCTTTTTCTGCGATACCTCCGCCAGCCACCTTCCCTCAACTCTAACTTCTGTGTCTGAGCTTTTCTGGACCTCACCCTTGAGGCCAGGTGATGCATACCTCCTGCTTACCACCACTCTACAACCATGAATTTATCTGTTCAGTCTGTCAGTTCTGTTTCTTTCCTCTGCATCTCCCCCGAATTTAGCACAGGGCCTAGAAAATGTGGATACACTATGCATGTTGCTGCAATGAGTGACTGAAAGAATGAAGGGGCCATGATTTTGAGGGATGCTGCCATTCTAGAGGCAAGCTGCACATTTGTTTTCAGACAGGGAAGATCACTGAAAGTTGACATTTCATAAATTGCCATAACAATCTCGAGGTGGCTCAAGATGACTGTGAGCCATCAGCACTTTAAGACAGCTGGAAGTCAGAGGCTGGCAGGGACTAATCAGTTGGAATTTTATTATGTAATATAAATAATACTCTGATAATAATTCTGAACCCAACATAGTATATTTTTTGTAGTATTTTTAATGTAAAGTCTAACCTATCCTTAAAACTTTCCTAGGAGGAAGTATTACTATTTTATTTGCAGTGAGAATATCAAGGTATAGATTTCAGCCCTCAGAGCTTTTTTCTGGAGATTTTCTGAGTCTTCTATTTTTTAATCTCTAGGCTTTACTCTTTGCCATGCTGCTAGCAAAAATGGCAAACAACTGAACAGGTAGAAATAACTTCCCCATAAATGTTTCGGTTCTGTTAAGTTTTGGAAACACCTCACATCCCAATTCCACCTGCCAAAGGATGTCTCATGATTTACTCACTCTATGTTTTAAAATGTGTATAATATTTGAAAGGCTCCAAGTGGATGTAAAAAAAAAAGCATTATATAGACGAAAACAAAATTAGGGGGAAATATCCACCTAACAATTAAATTAAAAAGTCCCGGGCAACCTTTGGCAGCTGATAGCATCTCCATTCTTCACTCGTTCACTTAAAGTATCAGAAGACCCAATGGACAAGTTATGTCCTGTGAGAAACAGGTCAGTGGAGCTGTTGTGGACCAAGTACTGAAATTCCTCTTATTTGGCCTTCCATTGTGCAGAAGATTCTAAAACTCAGCATTCCCATAAAGTTCCAGTATTGCCGGGAGCCTGTACTTTTGAACTTGTGAACTAATAAACCTGGAATTGTGTCTTCTAATAGAATTCTGGGTGCCTAAAGGGAGCTGTGAGACCTGTTATGCTCAAGAAAAAAGGGACTCACCCAAGAATGAACGATGGAGCCTAAATGAACAAATAAGTGCTATTGTAAACATTATAATGTCCTTATCCTTTGGGGAAGCTCCTGTGATTTTATGAGATATTTTCTTGCCAGTGACAAGCCTAAAGTTTCCTACCTTTGAACTGTATCCCATAAAAGAATGTGCAAACTAAACAAGATGCTATATGCAGTCCTAAATGTGTCTGCTGAAATGAGGTGTTGGAGAGTAGGCATGTCATGGGATAAAGACTGTAAATGAATGATGTCATCTTTCCAATTTGGTGCTGAAATATAAATAAACCATGTTGTTCATGTGAATACCAGATCTGGGTGAAATGTACACAGAACAATTGTGAGCGGAAGAGGCTTCTTTTGATTAGTCTGGGCGGGAAGAAAAGAGTGTGAAATGGAGATGAAAAATGAGAGTTTGGCCTGATACTCTAGACTACTTTTATTTATCTTGCTTGTAACATATCCCCTAAACTGTGATGGATTTCTTACAGGCTGGTTGCTAATTTTCCCTTCTATAAAAATGTTTGACCAACCCCGTTTGCTTAATTGTAAAATTAAAATGAATCCTTAGAAATGTTTTTTTTTAAATGTACACTACCTATCCTCATCACTACCCAATTATATTTGTTTCCTAATATTGGTTTCTAAGAATGGTCTGGAAGGATAGAAAGCCATGAATAAAACTCCCTAGAAGTTGATGGAAAACAAAAATCGTAACAAGCATTGAAACAAGGATGCTATGTGTACAAATAACTTCAGACACGTTTGCCAGGTGATTTCATGTATGATGGTTCACATCCCTGAAGCCAATGTGTCTATCACAAAGCCTTAAAAAGCAAATGGACAGTCATAAGTGAATTCCCAGGAAAACTAATGTGGAGTTGGAGAGGGATAGCTTTCCACAGCACACTGCACTTGGGAACTCGTGGACTCATTAGCAACTCACTGAAGCTCATTTTTATTTCCTTGTCAGTGTCTACCAAATGGCTGACTTGACACTCTCGCCTTTGGCTAACCATGTTATATTCGTTTTACTATATTATGTCATGACTGCTGAGACAAATCTAATCAGATTTCATTTTCTACTTCCTTTTCCTTCCAGGCACCACCTTATTTCTCTAGGGCAATAGGCTCTTAACAGCTTTCCTGTTGTACTCCTACCTCCCATTGAACAAAATCTATAGCCAGAGTGACATCAGACTCCATCACCTCCTGGCTTCAAGTTCCTCAGAGGCTCCCCACCATCCTTAGGAAAAGATACCTTGCTCCTCCATACTTACAAGGCTTTGGGGAAGTAACTGCTGTTCACCTTCCAGTCTCACCTCTCATTCCTCCTTTCCCCAGCCCTGGGACATGCTGTCTCTATTCCTTTCATGCCCTCATCCTCTACCTTTACCTAAGTTTACCCATCAGTTCTCCTGGTCTTCGCTTCAACACCATCACTTCCAGAACTGCCTTCCCTAAGCCTGCCTCAGAGGGGATTAAGTGCTCTTCCACTGCCTTCTCCGGAATCCTGTACCCACACCAGACACCCTCCCATCACAGCACTTATGTGATAATTGTGCTTTCTTGGCTTTCTCTACCACTAGGTTGAAAATTTCTTGAGGTAAGCTCTATGTCTGAATTACCCTTGTACTCACCACCTACAAAGAGTGTGGTGTAGAAATAGCGAGTAAATGTGTGTCAAATAGATGTATGAATGCATGGAGGAATGAATGGAAAGGGTACAGCTTACTTTGGAATAGATGAAAGGGAAAATACACAATTAGCGTCTATGATGAGCCAGCTGAGTAAGTAACTCTTCATGTGATAGTTTAACTTTTCCTGTTGTATGTTTGTTTTTGGTGGTGGTTGTTCTTGGGAATGCGGAGAGCAAGATAAACGTATAGCTGTAGCTGTTGGAAAAGTCAGACTGGTCTTCTTCAAGAAATGCTCCGTTCTTTAGTAAAATGGATCCCATGAGATACTTCACTATATCCCGGAGTAATTACCTCATTAAGAATAAATGGTATTGGTGGTGTTAAGGGGTTCATTTCCTTACTATCCCTTAGCTTTTGGATGAGCAGCAGTTTTCAGAATACTTGTGTTAGCCAACCATGGGAAACTGAAACCTTCTCCATTAACTAAAATTCCTGATGAATACCATCTGTGAAAAGGTGCTATATATTCTATCTCTTTTGACATTTCTGAAGAGTTTATCCAAGGAGTTCTTGAAACGAAATGAAAATCTTTGATTGACTGGTAATAGACTCAATAGCTTAATGGTACTACATAGCTATAAAAGTATAATATTAAAACTGACTTTAAAAATATTTTAGCAAGGTGGCAATAACGAACTATGCTTTGATCAGTCATCTGGATCAAATTAACAATAAAACCTTCATGAATATGGTTTAAATAAGAAAAAATACAATAAGATTTGTTGCTATGGGATATGGAGATAATACCATACAATAGCAATTACACTTTATTCTATCAGATTTTCTTTTCTCCCTCTTTCCTGCCAGGAAAATCCAAATTAATCCAGAAGTTTTCTACTAGTCTTATTTCTGCCAAATCAGAGCCAGGTCAACAGTTTTTGTCTCTGAGTAAAAGATGGAGACACCAGACAATAAGTGGACAGGGAGGAGGGGAGGGGTTTCCTGGACATCCACCAGGTCCACATGGCACTGAATCATAATCAAGTGGGGTTTGGGTTCCACTTGGCTCACTCTTGGAGGACAAAATGAAGCAATAGGATAAAGAAGCCATTAGGGGAATATGCACCGGGGAACTTTAAGGAAGTAAGTAGGAAACAGTGATGGAAAGGCTTCGACTGTGGACACTGCAGAGGAATTCCTTAAACACTCACCAAACTTCTGCAACCACAAAGACAGGTACAGTTATGTGCCTGGCTAAACGTTTGACCAATATGCTTTCACTGAATCCTCAGTTCTGGGATAGCTATTCTTAGAGCCCTCTTTTACAGATGAGAAAACAAAGCCCATGATTGCTCAGCTAGTAAGATGAGGAGCAAGACTTAAAACCAGGTTTCTGATTCCAGAGTCCTACAGTAGTTTTATGAAGGATGAGGTCTCAGGACAGATGCAGTGGACAAAGCAAAGATAAATAAGATATGAGGAAGTAGAGGACTAACTATAACACAATAAAGGAAAGAAAACAGGAGAAGGGTTTGATTTACATAAATGCCCAGAGGCAGGAATTCCTTCTAGTCGATAAATCTCCATGGGTGAGAATCCCCTTGAGCTAAGATTTGAAAGTTGGTGTGATGTGGATATAAGGAAAAGTGGGTTGGGGAGATTCCATTAAATTCACTCTCTAATCACCTTGCAAGGAAAAGCAGATAAAAATGAGAAACTGGCCCCCAAGATGTGAGAGGGATGTGCATACGTGTGTAGCTTTCTTCATTCCTTTATTAGATGTGGAGAGAACAGAAAACATATTTAAGATAATAATTCACTTTCTTATTGCTCAGAAGAACTTATCAATTTGGGTCATTTTTGAATGAATTTAAGACAGACATAGCCATATGCTCATACATGTCAAACTGTGACATTTCTGGGAAAATGGGCCAGTCTCTCGATGGCTACGTTTTTTACAAATATCTATATAATCCACTGCTATTGCTTCAATCCTCCCTTGAAAACTGGTCTGATCTCCCTCAAGTCAGTCAGCTAATCAGTATTACAGCCAAACATAACAACGATGAAACTCTCCCCAACTTTGTTGAAGGTACCTCCCTCAGTCCTTATTTATAGACAGAAAATTAGTAGGTCACCGTGGAGGGTTTGGTTCCTATTCATACTTACTCATTAAGTACACTTATTTCATTTTAATTGTCATAGAGAATGTCACTGCCATTCCATATTCTCTTGTTCTACTCTGGAGGTCACCTGCAGCTTGAATTGTCAGATGTGCTATTGTCTTCCCACTTCAAACCCTTGCATCTCTCTGCCTGAGGCCTTCTTATGGCCAGAGGTGTAGGCTTGGCCAGGGAACTGGGCAGACCAGAAATGTTGGGGAGTTCATGCCCTCAGAACAACTCTCAATTTATGAGGGAGGGAACTGATGAATAAGTGACCAGTATCTTGGCACCGTGGTGTGACAACACTATGGTGTACTTCAGAATCTCTCAGTGGATCCTCAGCATGGTGCAGTCCTTGTTGACTATAACAGAAAGCTGCTCATAATGCACTTTTATCCATCTTTTCCCTTCCCTGTCCAACTTTTCCATTTTTTCATCATGTTTCTTGGTGTCACCTCTCAAATAAACCACTTGTACCAAATTACTGTCTTGGGGTCTGTTTTTGTGAGAATCTAACTAAAACCTTTGTTGAATAATTAACAAGTCTGTGTCTAACTTCTGCATAGGACTAAAATTCTTGTGACTACAGGCCTTTGATGCTTAGCTCTTGAGACTTCTCATCAACTAGAGAGCTAGCTCTCTCATCTTTCTTGGGGAAGTAATACAAGTCTGGAACTAATTCTTTTTCTGCCTGTTGAATATTCATTCTTAGACTCAGAATGAATCACTTTTCCATGAGCCTCGGTTCCTGTATCTATAAATGGGAGAGGTAGGAAAGAGAATGTCTTCAGCATGAACCAAGTTCCACATAGACAGATGCTAGTCTACTATTCTTTTTCCTTATTTGATATTTTGTGTAGTTTTTTTTCCCTATAAAATCAGGAGAGGGAAATTATTCTGGCAACCAACTTCCTGTTGCCACTTTAGGAAACTGAGGAACTCACAAAAGGTTAATAACGATTGTAGCCAGGAGCATCATCACTTCTGTTCTGTTACCAGCCATTGTAACCCATGAGGGGAGAATTATTTGCAGAGAAAGAGTTCTATGTATTGTGCTGATAATTTGGAGATTAAGATCTTTAATAGTGGCAGAAAGAAGACTGGCACTGTGAGATGAAGCAACCTGTAAACAATAACGATAATAGCCAAAGCTTACCCAGCCCTGGCTATATGCCAAGCATGGCACTCTGCTCCTGTCATCTCATTTAGTCAGTCACACTGACCCTGTGATGTAGGCTGGAGGGAGCCCATTTTTAAAATCTTTAATAGCTGCTATGAAAAAGGGCAGAAACTCATAAGAATCAAGAGTGACTCAACTATATATGACCTGACTATCACCTACTGGCAGAGGCTGTTATCATCCCCACTTTAGAGATGAAGAAATTGAGGCTTAGAAAAACTAAGAAAATTACCAATGATTACACGACTAGCATTTTGGGGGCTATCATTCTAAAGCTTTTTGTGGAACCACTATATCCTACTACTCGGATGCATAAGGACTGACCTCTTCATTAAAAAAAAAAAAGAAAATTAAGATTGATCTGGAAATGGGCCCTGTCTCTTCAGACATTGACCCCAATCAGAGCTGAGAAGAGAAGCAGCTCACTTTGATTTTAAAGTTGTCTGTGAAAAAGATGAAACTCAGACACATTATAAAACTGTGATCAAGCTGCAAGGGAGTTGACACTGGTGACCTATTCTAATATAAGCTCCAAAGTCATTATCCACCATCCACAAAAATTTTTAGTGCTCTAACCAACAAGACAGTTTCAAACCTAGGCTAACACATTAGCAACTACAGACAACCAAGGAATTTCTAACATCCTGAGCACCTCCTTTGGAGGTGGTAGGCTCTGGGGGAAGGGGAAAGCCCTAGAAGTTTCCACCACAAAGTTACTTAGTTAAGTGTAGGCCTGTTTAATTAAGTAGTGGGCAGCATATGCTATACTTAGCTTTTAAACACTTGTAAAGTCCTCTTCATTCATTTATCTTACTTGTCACTGACAAGCTCTTCAAGGATTGTAACAGTATGCAGAGCATGAAGAGCCTGGGTAAACAACACATATTTTATGTGCAGTCTAAACTATTTCAACTCAGAGAGTCAATAGAGGGTCTCTGAAAAAATCTCAGACTCTCCTAATAACTAAGGACGCTTTCTGGGCACAGTCTATTATAAGTTTCTTTAGAAAGTGAACGTCAAAATAAAATCCTAATTTTTTAACTAAAAAGGAAAAAAAGAAGAAGAAAGGGAAAAAGGGAGGTTTCCAAGAAGGGATAGGAAGAAGGGAAGGAATAAAGGAAGAAAGGGAGAAAAAGAAGAAAAGAAGGAAGAGAAGGAAGAAGGGAGAAGGGAAGAAAAAAAAGAAGAAAAGAAAAGAGGCATTCAGACTCTAAAACTGTGCTGAAAAGGGAGGTAAAGTTTTCATTCCTTCAATTCATACATTCAGCAAATATTTATTACTATTTGCTTAGGCAGAACTGGCATCACCAAATCATCTCCTAAACTAATAAATTAACAAAACAAAACTAAACAAAACAAAAACCACCTCAGGGCAGGGCCAAACAGAATTGGCCAATAGACTGGGAACTAACAGTGTGAGTGACTATTCTAAGGAGATCTTAAAGAGATTGAGTAACCTAGCAGCACCTCAGGAAGGGACAGAGTCTTACGCAGTAAGGGCCAAGAAGAGAAATGTCCCTCTATCTGATAAGCAAGATGATGTACAGGGCAGTAAACAGACTTTTAATAGTTATGGATTTACTTTAAAATGTATTTGAATAAATTGTACCAAGCATATCAAAGAATTCATAGAAATTATGCCATAGGGCATAGAAAACCTTCTAAAGGTGGTTCTTAATATGACTGAAGCTTGAGACACCCTCAGCAGAAGAGCGAAGCAACTAAGAGTGGACTGCATTGCTAACAGCAGAGACCAGAAATTCAGAGCAGCCCAGGGAGAACAAATGAGTCCCCTAGAACCATCAGAGGATAGAAGAACATTTTCCTACAGGGGCTTTTGACCTCAGCACAGAAATAGGAGCAAATAAAATCTGCGCCTGCTCCCAGTTCTGAAGGCGAGTGGAAGGGTATAAACCCAAGACTTCCTCTGCACCTCCTCCTTCAAAACAAAACAAATGACAACAAAAGGAGGAGAGAAGGGTGAGTGTGAGCAATGCAGAACATGTGGTGGGGCTGCTGGCCTGTGCTAAACATAGAGAACCCCAGGGAGTGTGGTGGTGAGACGATGAGGAGAGATTTAGCAGGGTGGAGGGGGCCTGGCAGCTGGGAGAGTGAGAGGGAGACAGAAGGAGAGACAGCTAGGGCCTTGGACAGAGAACAAACCCCTCTCCCCGGCTGGTTTCACACTTGGGTAAAACAACTGGAGAAAATGTAAACATGCTCATTAGTAGTTTTCCAATCAGTTGAAAAACAAATGGAAAGGGAGAAATGGCAGTGGCATGTCCCAAATACCAAATCTATGAAACACTCCCTCCAGCGTTGACCTTCTCGTTGGGTTGCTTGTTGTGCCATCTTCCCTCTGTCTGGACATCAGTGTCCTTACTAGCTTTATATGGGATACTCCAAACTTACCCTAACTAGGACCGACTTAGATCTCCATGGAAGGAGAGTTTGAGTCGCATATTCCACTCTGGATAGAAGGTCTCCATGGACCCTCCCACAGACACACAAACAAGACAGACATATCATTCGCAGTTTCCCTCACATGCTCCTCCAAGCTGATATTCCCCCAGCACACAGAAATGAAAACTCATTTATAACTACCACCTCTTTCCCTGTGAAAACTTACCCCTAAGGAATAGGCAAACTGGAACTTCTAGGTTTGTGGATCTGACAGAAATCTAGTTTGCAAAAGGATAAAATTATATTCTAATTTCTTTAGAACATAAATGCCCAGTGTGTTGAATCGCACTATTCTTTTTTCTTTCTAACAGATTCATCAAGTGGATACATATTGATCAATTTCTCTTGGTCACTTGTTTAAGGTAGAATATAAAAAGCTTGTCTTTCTAGGACCTTGTAGTTGAAATCACCTAATTATAAAATACCCAAATGTATTTAAAGTTGAATCTACACAAAAACAGATAATAAAGTACATAATTTATGTTTCTTCACAGCATTAGAAGGTGGATAACTAGCAAGTTGAGGTGATTTTCTCAAAGAAGCTAAAGAATTTCAGGAGATACCTCAAATCTCTTTCCTATAAATGAGGACTTGCCAGAAAAACCCAGATTCATGCAATGTTAGTGCTAGGCCACACCTTAAACCAATGAATCCAAGTTCAGTTTCATAGAAGGGGAGACTGAGGCTCCAAGAGATTGAAGATTAATCATAAACCCAGGAGAAAGCCTCAGAATACTTGACTGCTCGTCCCAGGCCCTTCCCCTACCCCGGTTGTCTTCCCATTTGATTTGCATGTGTAGACAAGTCCACCATGCCCATGACCAGTAATACCACAGGCCCACCTCATGTCTTTCATTTTGCATTCCAAAGTACTATGGTATTAATTTGCATTCTCATAGTCTGAACAGCATCAAACATCTAATCATTTTGGTCTCAATGCCTACAGATAGGTCAAGGAATTTTCCATTTTCTTTGTGATATGAGCCTTAGTTCTCTAGAAAATCTACTGACTTAGCTTTATGATTTCTTCTTTTTATAACATCTATAAGTTTTTTATTATATAAAGCATGCATGCTAGCTACGAACAATTAAATAGTACAAAAGACTTTATAAAAAGAAAAGTAATATTCTCTCTCCCCTTTTCCAATATCTACTTCTGCTGTCAAGGTTCTTTACCAGTCTTTCCAGAAAAATTTTATGCATAATGCAAGCACAGACACATGCACATGCCCTTTAAAAATAAAATGTCCAATATGTCTTGGCCATCCTTCCACGTCAAGATCTTATATAGATACCTAGTTTTTAATGGATACATATTATTCCTCTATGCATGCACTCTATTTATCAGTCCTATATTGACGTATTAAAACAGTAGGCAGAAACCTTTGTTTATTTTGTTCAAAGATATATTCCAAGTACATAAAACATTTCCTGGCACACAGTAAATGTTTGTTGAATGAATGAGTGCATGTATGGTGTACATTTGGGTCATTTCCAGTCTTTCATCATTCCAACAATGCTTCAAAGAATACTTTTCCAAAGGAATAGCTTTGCCTCTTCTCATGTGCATGTTCTCAACAAGGATGGATGCTTCAACATATAATAGTTATATCTATAATGTGCTAATAAAAGAGAGATTTGGTAGAGACATCTAGAATATACATACTTTAAACTTTGAAAGATATCACAAATTTCCCTTTGAAAATGTTGGTCAACTTCCAGGCTGCATCTCTTTCCTTATACTATGCCAAAACGAAGTCTATTCAAAGTCATTAATCTTGAAAAAATTGATATATGAAAACCGGCATCATATTTCCTAATAATAATTTGAGGTTGAGTATTTTTTCATTCATTTAGTGGTCATTTCTAAATCACTATAAAAGTCTCCTTTTATGTCCTCTTGAATACTTTGTTGTGTGTGAGGGGGAAGTTGGGGGACTTTTTTACTTATTCATTGTGAGAATAATAGTATGTATAAAGAAAATTAGTGGGAGCTGCTTTCAGGAAGAGAACTTAAGTAAAAGTGGGAAGAAATGTGCACAGACAGAATAGATTTGAGGATGTCATGAACCCCATCATTGGAACACATTAACATCTGAAATATTCACTTGAGCAGAAGAGAAAAGGAAGAAGCATGAGCTAGTTGGAGTACTGGGATGCAAATAGAGCCCGCCCCCTTCCTTTTGTGCCACAGCCTTAGCAGGTGGTGGTTAAAGATAAACCATTAGCAGGACTCCTAGTGTTACCAGTCAATATGATGCTTTACTTCTCTGCAAAAAGATTTCCCAGATTTTTTTCAAAGTCTGGGCCATTCATGGGAAAGTATTGGGCATGTAAACGCCACTCATCGTGCATGTGTTGGTGGAAAGAATCTAAGACAACTTTCTGTCCCACACAGGTAATGTATCCCTTGTGTAGCTTTCCTGGTTGATGCATTATCACTAGAGATGGGAAACTCAATACCATATGAGACAATGTATTAAATGGTTTACATGGGATGTGCCTCCTGACTGACATATTTTGAGCTTTTAGCTGCAATTGTAGCTCATTTGTCCTAATTCTGCCGTTTTAGAGGGTGCCCAGGTTTTCAAACATTTAAATGTTATGCCCATTACCACTAGCCTATTTAGCCTAATCATTCTTTTCTACTTGACTGGTTATTCTCCACTTCTCCTAGTCCCCACTCTGAACCCCATTACTTGTGGGCTCATTACACTGTGTCAGGGCTTCTCTTACACATAATTTCCTGAGCAAGGTCTGAATGCAAGTCTTTACATGTGTTCTTATCTGTAGTAAATACTATTTTAAAATAATTAATGTACTCCTACATTGCACTGATTTCTTAGCATCTGCTATGCAATGATGACTCCTACTAAAATTTATAATTGATTAAACTGATATCCTGGTGGCCAGTTTCCCTGCCATTTACACACACGCACACCAGAATTTTAATTCGAAGAATAAACTTCATTCTTTACCTTACTGAATAGTTGCTTTAGATTTATCCTAACTAAATTTGTGTCTATAGTTTCATCCTTCTGAGACATTTCTGAATTCTAATTATGATTTCTACTGTTTTAGCTAACCTTCCTAACTTTGAGGTATCACACTTTCAAAAAGTGTGCTTTCAAAGGCTGTATATGCAATTGACTCTTGAACAATACAGGTTTCTGCATGAGTCTATTTATATGCAGATTTTTTTCAACAAATATACAGGCATTTCTCCATATCTCCAGGTTTCACATCTATGTATTCAACTACAGATCATAAACCGTATTTTCTATTCATGGTTGGGAATCTCAAGATGTGAAGGCCAACTGTATGCATTGTTCTATACCATTTTATGTAAGGGAATTGAGCATGCTCAGGTTTTGGAATTTGTGGGGGATCCTAGAATCAATTCCCTGTGGATAATGAGGGATGACCATAGTTGAGTATTTGGGAAGTTAAAAGTTATACACAAATTTTTGACTGTCCTGGGTTTGGTGCCCCTAATCCCTGCATTATTCAAGGGTCAATTGTAATAGGTCTGTGTACATTTTTGAAGAATGAGAGCCTACTGCCTCCAGTAACCTCCCTGTAGAGGTCACAGGATCCCCTAATCAACCTGCCTAGCATGGAGTTGTTTAACGACTCTAAATCCATCTAGCTAAACCATCATTCAGTCCTTATTTCTCCAATTGGTAAAAAATAAAAAAATGAATAAAAAATATATGTATGTGAGTTTGTTGTGTCAAATGCCCAGCTGAAATCCTAGTACCCTATATCTATGTCATTCCCTTGACCTGCCTTTATATTAACTTTATCAAAAGACGAAGTGAGTTTAGCATTACTTAATCTTAGTGGAAAAATCAAGAATCTTAGTAATTGTTGATTATATTGCAACTTTATAAAAACATCTATCTGCCTTTTAGGCATTTAGAGCTAAGGTTCTAGAGGCAGATAAAATTCAGAAAAGCTAAGAAAATGGAAAGTTAATTTCTCTGTTCTTTAGGTGCTTTTATCCACTGTTGGCAAGTTATAAATTAGAATAAACTTTCTCATGGTTAACTTGGCACTAAGCGCTAAAATTCAAAATATGCAAACCTTGGGGTCCAAAAGTCATCTCTTGAAAAAAAAGCTGGACAGGTACACAGAGAAGAAAGAGATAAAAGGATATTCAATGGGATGTTGATCACAGTAGCAATTAATGAGAAGTAAATAAAATGTCCATCTGCATTTTGTACTAATTATTGAATATTTATTATTCATATAATGGAATCCTCAGAAAGCATTCAAGAGTGATGTATATTCATATTCATTAAAAGGAAACTTAGTTAAATGGAAAAAGCAAATGATAAAGCAACATGTTTATATAAAATAATATATAAATATCTACTTATAAATGTATATATGTACATATGTATGAATATGTATAGATACATAAATACATACATGAATAATTGGAAACATGAACACAAAATATTGAAGGCTATCGCTGAGTACTTAGATCTCAGAATTTACTTTCTATATTACTTGAATATTCAATAAATAACAGGAAATAATTGAAACAATAAAAATGATTTCTTGGCTCCACACAAAAATGCTGAGAGATATAAATTATTTCATTTCTCAAATGAGAAGAAAATGGTGTTGAAATCACTTGAGTTCAGGGGGAGAGACTCTGGAGTACTTAGGCTCCTGCTGTCTTGTATCTTCGTAAACTTCGACAGTCCAGGATTAAATGGAGCCCTGCCTTATTGGCCACAGCTTTCCTCCTTTCAGCTTGACCCTTTAAAATTCTGATTACTCTTAACAATCGGCATTACCAATCTCTCTCGTCTAGCAAGCTAACACAGTAACTTCCTCCAGGAGAAGCAGTTAACAAACCTGGCCCCTTTCAAACAATGAAGAATGCACGTACTTCACAACTGCAGTGAGAGCCATGGCTGTGGCGGTGTGATACAGCTGGATGACAAAGGAGAGGTTCCCAGTTCCATGTCAGGCTCCAAACCAGAACACTAGTACAAAATTCAAGTCCTCCCCCAGGAATCCCAGGCCTCAGCTGGATCAAGTCACTGCCCATCTGAGTTTTGCATCATGGTCAAAGACTGGAAGCATCTTTTGCCGGGTCTTTTCAAGTTGAGAGAGTTAATAGTATGACTTTTAGTTCAGGAAATATCTTGTAATAATACAGCATTTGCAGTAATGTACAGGCTAAAGTCATGCAAAAAGTATTTGTCTCATTCCCACACACTGAACTTGGTAATTATATAGGAGCTTGGACATTAAGGACCCAGACATCAAGGAGTGGGTTAAAAAACATAATTATGGCTCGGAAATAGCATATGCCTGGGGACATTTCAGGCCAGGTTCTACTCTACAAAATAAGAAAATAACACTCAAAATCAAATGGTAGCCCCTGCCTGCCTCTCTCTCTCTCTCTTCCCCCACCCTTCTTCTTTCCCTTCATCTTCCATTTTGGAAAATAACCCATTAAAAGAATAATATACCATAATGATTATTTAGCAACAGATGTGAGTTAGAAACTGGTAGCAAAATAAGCCCTTTCAGAACCTCTCAGGTCCTGAAGCTTTTTAAGACACTATTTGAAATTTGTGCTACAGAGGAAAGACTTCAAATTTCCATGTCTCATAGACTGTATAATTGAAGGAAGCTGTTATTTTATCCTTGGTGTGGCGGAGGTGGGCACAGTAATAAAAGAACCAAACCATTATTGACCAACTACTCTTAAGTATGCAGAAAACAAGAACATGCCCTGGGAGGTGTCTGAACTTCATCAAACCCAGGACAAATGACCTAGCAGTCCAAGCTCAGAAGCCATTTTGTCATCAATAAAAAAAATGCTAGTTCCAACTTGCTTCATGTTGATAGTTTCATATCATACTCTCCCTTAAGAATAAACAGTGGGGTTGCAGTCAGGATGACAGAGTAGATCAACGCTGTGCTCACCTCTTCCCACAACCACCTCGAAATTACAACTAAACTAGAGAACCACCATCATTGAGAACCCCCTAAAATCTAGGTAAACAGAAGTCCCATAACTAAAGATATGCAGAAGAAGCCACAGGGAGACTGGTTGGAGGGGTGAAGACATGAAATGGGCTGGTTCCACCCCCATGTGTGGTGATTAAAAATGGGAGGGATATCTCAGTTTTGGAGTTTCACACTGATAGTAATGGATCCCAGCCTCACATCAGGGGCTCACTACCAGGAAGAGAAGTCCCCACAACTTCTGGCTGCGAAAGACAGTGGAGATTGTGTCTCAGTGAGATGGAGGACTGCTGGGGTCTCAAGCACACCTTTTCAAGGGCCCATGCATGAACTCACTCATTCTGAAGTCCAGAGCGGGGGAAGCAGCTTGAAAGATGCCAAGGACATACAAAGGAAATGAATTGTCTGGCTTCAGGGTGAGGGCTGGAGGGGCAGCTTTCTCCCAGACAGAAGTGCTGGCAGAGCCATTGTTCCTTTGTTGAGCCCTCACTCCACCTTCCCCAGGCTGCAGACAGACCCAGGCAAGTGCCAAGACTAAGCTGCCGTCAACTCTAACTAATACCCTTCACCCTGTCCTGGCAATTCCCTGAAACCCTACCCCACCTGAACTGTGGGCCCACTGAGGCCACTTCCAGTGTCTTTTCCATACAAATGGGCTGTCCTGGCTCATGCTTAAGGCTTTCCTAAAATCTTCCAAAGGTTCACAAACCCCAAATGAGCAGCATCTGATCTCAGCATGCCCCATATCTCTTGCTAAGCTGCCCCCAGCCTAGCATAAGCAGCAGTCGATCTCAGTTCGGAGCTCAGCCTCTCCCACGTATCTCCAAACTCAGCACAAGTGGCAACCAACTGCACATCACTCTGTTGCTCATACCAAGGGTCCTGGGCAGGACACAGGCAACAGCTGACCTTGGCCTGCACCAGAGCTTACCTCAAGAGGCCCCAGAACCAACGCACCCAGTGGCCAGTTTCAGAACATACAAGAGCACCACCCAATCACCTCCATAAATGACATGCCCTAAAAGCAGATTCAGCAGGCACTAGAACCCGGCTAAAGCAAATCTTACTCTGTAGGGTTAGGCCCTGCACCACAGTCCCAGTCACAGCTAGTTCTGATAAGCAATCAAGGCTCAACTACAATAGGAGGGTAAACACAACCCAGATGAGGAACATACCTGAAGCACTCAGCTCAGGTAACCAAGGAGACTGTTGGCCACTGGGCCCCATAGGACACTTACTACATAAGACCATTCTACCAAGACTGAGAGACATAGAAGCTCTACCTCATACACAGAAACAAAACACAGGGAGGCAGCCAAAATAAGGACACAAAAAAAACATGTCCCAAGTGAAATATCAGAACAAAGTTCCAGAAAAAGATCTAAACAAAATTGGAACAAGCAATCTACCAGATGCAGAGTTCAAAACACTGGTTATAAGGATGCTCGGTGATCTCAGTGAGAACTTCAACAAAGAGACAAAAAACATGAAATAGAGATAGAAAACATAAAAAGAACCAGTCATAAGTAAAGAATACAATAACAGAAATGAAGACTACATTGCAGGGAATCAACAGTAGATTAGATGAAGCAGGGGGTCGATTCGGCAATCTGGAATATAAAGTAGCAGAAAACACCCAATTGGAACAGCAACAACAACAAAGAATCCAATAAATAAATAAATAGATAGATAGATAGATAGATAGATAAATAAGTAAGGAACTTTTAAGGGGTCTCTGGGACAACATCTTGCATACTAACAATACCAGAAAGAGAAGAGAGGGAACAAGGATGAAAACCTATTTGAAGAAATAATGATGGAAAACTTCCCCAACCTGGTAAAGGAAATAGACATATAAGCCCAGGAGGCACAGAGAGCTCCATCAAAAAGATAATCACAAAGAGACTTATATCAAAATACATCATAATTAACATGCTAAAGGTTGAAGACAAGGAAAGAATCTGTAAAGCAGCAAGAGAAAAGCAATCAGTTACTGACAAGAGAGTTCCCATAAGACTGTCAGCTGATTTCTCAACAGAAACTTTGCAGGCCAGAAGGGATTGGCAGGCAATATGCAAAGTGATGAAAAGCAAGGACCTACAACCAAGATTACTCTACCCGGCAAACCTATAATTTAAAATTGAAGGACAGATAAAGAGCTTCCCAGACATAAAAAGCTAAAAGAGTTCATTACTACCAAACCAGCATTATAAGAAATGTTAAAGGGACTTCTTTGAGAAGAAGAAAAAAAAAGATAAAAAAATATGAGTAATGAAATGGCAATAACAATTACTTTAAATGTAAATTTATTAAATGCTCCAATCAAAAACCACGGGGTAGCAGAATGGATAAGAAAACAGAGCCTTATATATGCTGTCTTCAAAAGATTCACTTTAGATCGAAAGTCATACACAGACTGAAAGTAAAGAGGTGGAAAAAGATATTTCATGAAAATGGAAACAAACAAAAAAGCTGAGCAGCAATACTTATACCAGACAAAATAGATTTTAAAACAAAGGCTATATAAGAGACAAAAAAAGACCCAGTAATCCCACTTTTGGGTATTTATCTGAAGAAACCGAAAACACTACTTTGAAGGGACATGCGCATCCATATGTTTACTACAGCATTATTTACAGTAGCTAAGATATGGAGGCATCCTGGGTATCCTTCAGTGGATGAATGGATCAAGAAGGGGTAGTGCAAATATACAATAGAGTATTATTACTTAGCTGTAATAGGAATGGAATCTTACCAACTTCAACAACATGAATGGACCTAGAGGGTATTGTGCTGAGTTGGATAAGTTAGACAGTAAACAACAAGTACTATATGATTTCACTTTTATGTGGAATCTAAAAAACAAAATAAATGAACAAACAAAACAGAAACAAACTCATAGATACAGAGAACATTTTGATGGTTGCCAGATGGGAGGGGGTGGAGGGATGAGTGAAAAAGGAGAAGGAATTAAGAAGTACAAATTGTTAGTTATGAAATAGTCACTGGGATGTAAAGTACAGCATAGGCGATATAGTCAATACTGTAATAACAACGTATGACATCAGACAGGTACTAGATTTATAAGGGTGATCACGTCATAAGTTATATAAATGTCTAATCACTATGTCTTACACCTGAAACTAATATAATATTGTATGCCAACTATAACTGAAAAATAAAAAATTATAAAATAAAAAAATATTAAAAAAAAATCGAAGACTATACAATGGTTCCCCATTGTCTTGTGCATGGGAGAGAAACAATTCAGTCACTCTGCAAAGCCAACTTCTCCCTTTCTTTTTAAACAATCTACCTCCTACCAGCTTCCTCCACAGAAACTCTTTCAAAGATGATCTGTCTGTAAGCCCATGTACACACAGATTCATCTCTACGCTGGTGCTTCCTTTGCCAGAAATGATCCCTCCATATAAAACCAGGTCCTATATCCTATATCACAGCTGGGCTCAAAATATACCCTGTTAAGATCATTTCCATAACTAAAAGTACTCTGGAGAGTAAAGAAAACTAGAAGTGGGGTCAGAAGGTCTGGGTCAAATGGTCAAAGTTAATCCCCTTTATAGCTGTTTAACTACCAGCAAGTTATTCAACCTCTCTGATTCTATGCGAAGGGGATCATCAGCAGGCTGCTGCATATCAAGGGAGGTGCTCTAGGTACCTGAGTTCAGTCTGTGGCTTCTGATTCTTTTTGATAGCTCTGGACTATGTGGAACGGTCTCAGATCGTCTATGTGCTCAACAGACTCTGTTGACCAGCTGTCTCTCTTACCCATTATCATTGCACGCCCTGTGCTCACAGGCTTATCTCCACTCTCCCACCCTCACTCCAGTTACACCGTCCTGTACCAGCCCCCAGTTATACCTCTTCTGGTCATAATTGCAGCCAAAAGTCATCCTAAATCATGCTATTTATTTTACATTAACCATACCTGAATTCACATATCTATCTAAATAGAGAGAGCAGGCATTTGAGAACACAAAGCTTCCTACCTTTGAGGGTTGCTCACCTTCTTTATTAGATCGATGCCTCCCAAATGCTGGTCTATCAAGCAGATCCATCAGCTTTTGGTGTCCCTCCCTTGAGATTCTTAATATGTAGGTCAAAAGTCTGGCCCTGGAATTGGTAGTTGGTGAAGGTGGGGAAGAAGCTCACCAGGCCATGTCAAAACAGCCAGGTTTAGGAACTGCTGCTGCAGTTAATATAACTATTTTGAAAATTAAGACACATGTAAATTGTTTTGGAGGATTCTGCCTTGAGACAGCCAGAAACATTACAGAGTAAAAGTTAATAATCTGTATCATTTTTATAACTCTTCCCTTTTATTTTCCACTCTAATTTGTTACTTCACTTCTCTATCTATGAATCTATGGGGCACAGCATTAAGCCTTTTGGAGTTCCAAGCTGGGAATCACTGTATACTTAGAAAAGGTCCAGTATTTCTCACTATCTTTTCCTAGCATGACACTGATGAAAAATAATCAGAAATGGATTATTTCTTCCTCCTTTTCAAGTTTTCTCACTTCTTCCTCAGGGATGCCTCTCTGAGGCACTGGGAAACCTTTCATGCCCATAAAGATCATGGTACTGTTGGGAATGAAAACTAGAAGGAGCATATTACCAACTCTGTATCTGAATAAGTGTGAGGTTTTTGTTTGGTCTGTTCTAGAAGCTCTTCCTTTGATTTACATTTCTGTAGTGTAAAAGATCTGAGAAACACCCTAACATCCTGGCAAACGGATCAGGAGAATATTGCTTTAACTGAAGGAGGCGGCCCCTGCTTTCCCAGGGCTTTCCCTTGCATTCCCTGAGTTTAAAGGGGGAAAAAAAATTAAAAACAAACAAATAAATGAATCAGCAAAAAAACATTCAAAGTTATACCCAAGACTTTAATTCAGATGGCTCGAGGTAGGGAAAATGTTCTCCTACAAATCAGTCAACGGATCGAGTGGAGGCAGCGTGGGGGTGGGGAGCGGGCGGAGATGTTGTGCTGTTCCCTTGATCCCTATCTGGATTCCCAGAGTTCCTCAGAACATTCCAAAAGTAATTTGGCTTTTGTGCATAGTACACAGGGACTAATGTTTTTCAACAGAATTTCATAAGGAGATGCAGGGATAATTTGGGGTCCTGCTCTCAGCAGAAGCTGCAAATTGGGTGTGGCTAAGAGGATAAAATTGGGCCCTTTTATGTGAGCACTCTTCTGGAAAACCACCCCAGAGATGAAAAATCGCCTGTCTTAATCTCAATCAGAAGTAATGTTAGATTTGCTCAAAGGATTCGTGCACATAAAAATCTATAAAACAGATCTGTTAAAACAAACCTGCAATTATGAACAGAACAAGAATCTTGCTTAAATAATTTTGCAGCTTTAATATTAGCTGATAAATAACCCCCTAACCTGATCAGACTTGTTAAACTTGACAAGATTTGATTCCCCTAAAGGTGATTACTGAGTATGCATGACTGACCACCAAACTATGTGAGATGCTGAAAAAAGAATAAAGAACAGGACAATTGCTTTGAATTCAAGCAATTGAAAATACTCAACAATGGTTTTCAACATAAAACTGTCTGGCAACAAAAAGGAAGGACCTATTATTAAATATACATTTTTGGACCAAATTCCAGAAGTGGAAGTAAAATGACAGGATGTGCCCAAGGTCATGTATATGTGGGTGACCTGGTAAAGGGATGTGGAATGCCTGACCTCTAGCCGACACCTAGCTCCTTCCACTTTGGAGAAAGGAGGACCAAGTTTGAGAAGGATGCTCAATCTTGTAAATTCTTATGGCTGTACCTGCATCTGCATCCTCAAAGACTCTTCCATGTTCAGTGGAGTTATTATTAAACTAAAGCATCACACATCACTCTAAAATTTTCCTTACAGAGAAATTCTAGCTTTCAACTTCCTCAATTCTCTTGGTCAGAACATTAATATTTGTTGGACAGCCTGTTTTTTTAAGTGGGAAGATATTTCAAAAATCAAATATTCTGGTTTGTTTCAAAGAATATGTTCTCAGCTAAAGTCTGATGCTTTCTTCCTGTGGGGGTGAACCACAGTTGGCCATGATTCACCAAAGTTTCCACCAGCAACAATAAAAAATTATGTCCCATTCTAAAGAAACGAAAACAAAATTATAGTAAAGTTATGCATTCCTTTACCATTCCCCAAAGACAATCTGGAAAACTGAGTCAACATGCCAAATTAAGCCCTACAAATTTATCCATATCTAATAAGGATTAGCAAATGTTACAACACTGAACATAGCTTTGACATAATTTATACTCCAACTTTTAAGGCGCTGGGTTCAGTGGACTCCCATTCCATCCCTGACATAGGAGGAGATGTAAAGCAGCACTTAGGTGTCCTCTGAGAGTTCCGATCATGTGTATGATAAGCTGGAGGGCTCTTCATGTGACAAAAAGGTTTCTTTATATAGAAACAGTACCCTCAGAACCAGAATATGGTAACTGAGCTTAAAGAACTAACTAACTAGGGTAGAAGCAGACGTTTCTCCTCTCAAACAAAAGATAAGTATCCTGGGAGCAGAAGACCCGGTGATGAAAACTGCTTTGCCTCTGGCCAAAGCTGGGTGTCCACTTGTAACTTGGAAAACTTTGGAAACAATTCTAAGACACATATTTGGAGTGAGGAAGATTAAGACTCCTGAACTTTGGGCCAGCAGCTCTGATTGGGTCTGCTCCGCTCCATTTCTCATCCTTACTTGCCAAAAGCACAGAGGCAGCTGGGACTTTTGCTCATAGTATCTGCTAATAAGATAAATCAGCAACACTTAAATATCTTTAGTTCATAAAAAATAGTCGCTTGGAAATGCTCTTCCCCCTCCAAAATATCAGTCTTTTGTTTCCCTGCCTCACCAAGGATTGCATCACTAGAAAACTCAGAGGCTCTCCCTGGAAGCCCAACCTCATCTCGAGAAGCCTCGGAACCTGGGCCCAGCAGACCCCCCAGGAACCTGGACAAGGAAGACTGGGGCTGGGAGGTCTAGACACTCTTTTCCTGGAAAGAAGATATCCGAACCCATAGTGAATTGGATTCTTTCAAGGCAATGTTTGTACCTTCTTCACTATTTATTTATTTTTCTGCAAGGATAAATCAGGGTCTAGCTCCCAGAGAAACAGAAGAGGGGAGCCTGTTTATGAACATTGCCACTCAAGTTCTTTCTTCTTTGGTCAGAGGAACGAATCATGTGCAGCAGGTCTGTGTCAATGGATTATCACCATAGACAGTTTTGGACTTCAAAGCACAGTGCTACACTATGGGGAAGAATAAGATAACCATGTCTTTGCATTTCAGAACTGAGACCAACATCCTGCACATTTGTGCAGTGTAGACGCTTCTTGATAATGCCTCTCTGTAAGTTAGGTAAGAAATAGCAAACCCATTTCATAAATAAGTTAGCCTGCTTATCATCATATACTAATAAGTAGAGATAAGTCAGGATTACTTAAGCCAAATGAGCAAACTTCAGAGCCTTCCTTCTTCCCTGTCATCTTTGAAATCTAGAATTCTCAAATATTCCCTGATGAGAAAGATGGCAACTTCATCGCATTGAGAAAATGAAGGAGCTAAGAGTGCTACCTTCACAGGCAGATTTACTGAGCATTTTGGCTTGACCACTCACCAGTTCTGTAACTTGGTTTCCCCATCTTCAAGGAGGAATAATAATGGTACTACTGTTTCAAGTTTTTGTGAGGATTGTAATAAACCAACGAAAGCGCAACACTGTGCCTAGAATGTCATTTTCTCAAGAAATTATAGCTATGTTAATATCCCACTGAACAATGCATCTCCCCGCCCCCCCCCCCCACTTTACTGTAGGCTCCATGAAAGCAAATATTGCCATTTGCATGTGCCTCCTCAAATTCCTTGGTGTAGATCAAGTATTCAATATACTATATATATGAATGTGCTGGAATAGTCTCCGACTATGAAAACTACAAGTAGCTTTGAGGTCTTTTAGTTCATTTCCTTCACTTTACAGCTGGGGAAATTGAGCCTGTGAGAGAAGCAAAATGAATCACCTAAGGTTTCTCAGTGTGCTGGGGTCAGAGCTGAACTAGAACTCTGATCCTCAGATCCATTTTCAGACCTGCACCTTCTGTTACCTGCCAGGGATTCCCTGGTGAGGCTGGGCTGCCTTGTTTTGTTTAAACATTTAACATCATACTTTCTAGATGGCTCCTTGAGTCAGACATCTCAGCACTGGGATCCTAAAACCAAGAAGACAATAAAAATTCTACCTGGACTTGTGACCTACACACCTGCTTCCTACCCTTGCACCTAAAGGAACTTTGACATGCTCAAAGTAGCCTGAAGCAGCAGGATTTCTGGTTGGCTTCTGAGCTGTGTATATAATTCTAGGAGTGCTGGGCCATGAGAGAGAGGAAATAAACCAGCCTCAAGATGATCAGTTAATGGGAGGTTTCTGAGCATAAGAACCACCCTAGATAGAAACCTTCTGAGTTGTCATTCTTGTTCAGTCGATTTTCATCATTTTCTAAAATGACAGCCTCTCTGTCCAGTCTGAACTTGCAACCGCTTTGCACAATTCCATTCACAGACTGTGTCAAAGATCAACTGAATAAAGATTTGCTGGCTGTGTCCAATAGGCATTTCCCAATGGCCTATCAGGACAGAGATAACAGAGTGGGGTTTTGGTCTTTGTGTGCTTATTTTTTAAAATAATCTCATCTAAACATCGGTGTTGTGGGGTTCTGGCTCCCCCACCTTGTCAATTCAGCAACTGCACTTGAGACCTGAAAAGAACAGACTCCAACTCTCCTGGCTACAGTTTGTCACCACCACCAAGGACTCTCCCTGCACAGTGCTCCACATGGCTCATCTCTCACCTTCCTGCAAGTCTTTGCTCGCAAGTCCCTTTCTCAGGGAGGTGTCTGGGGAACACCTTATTCAAAATCGCCTCCCAGACACCTCCCAGATCATCATCATTATTTTTCCCGATGGCACTTACTGTCATTTATCATGCCATATATTTTATGTCTCTGTTTCTCATTTGTCCCTCATAGAATACGAGCTCCCTTGGGGCAGGGATTTTTTTTGTGTTTCGCTCACTACAGTATCCATAGTGTCCAGAATGGCATATGGCACATAGTATATGCTCAATAAAAATTTGCTGAATGAATTGCCCACTTCTTCCCACGTCTACTCCCTGAAGAAGTTTTAAAAATCTCCCCCTGCCCCTTACTTTCTCAGCTTACGGATCATCTGCATTACCTATAGTAATATTCTGCCTCAAATCTAAGAGTGGCATGTTATCGGACTAAAGTTTTGACAAACAACACAAACAGATGACATTTATGTAAAAACTTAACAAATGTCAAGTACTTTGTAGGAAAGAACTATTTCTTAATTTTCCAAAATCCTTAAAACACTCATAACTCCAATATTTCAACTTTGGGCATTAATCCTAAGGAAAATAACAGAAAAAAACAAGATTTATGTACTGAGATGGTTATCAAGTATGATTATAAAAGTGAAAAACCAGAAATAAATTGAAATCACAGCATAGAAAAATGATTAAATTAATTATAGCAATGATGGAAATCATAAAACAAAGATATATTTTTGAAGATTTTTAAAGACATGAGAAAATGCATACAACATTGAAAATTTATAAGGCCTAAAAACCTTTATTATGTAATATGTCATGTTTCTATCCAAATATGTATGTAAACAATGGAATGTAGGTAATTATAAATCTTACTGACAGTTATTTCTGAGTGGTGGGATTATAAGTGATTTTAGTTTTTATTTACATTTTTCTAAGTTCCTACAATGAGCATATACTATTTTTATGATAAAACATTTCTTTAAATGCTTTTGACTATGGAAAAGTATCATTTATGTAGTAAAAGTGATTATAAAATTAAGTCCTTATTTTTAATATAGTTCGTTATTATGGGTTAAAAATTATTTTTAAACATTAAATATGAGAGATTTTGGAGCCTTTAATTCTGCTGTTAACATGTCACACGGAATGATAAAGGAAAGTGGCATCTTCCCAAAAAGAATATGGAGCTGAGTGAGAGTAAAGATAAACTACTGGATAATTGTCTTTCCATAATCATGAGAGAGGTGGGTGAAAAATCCTTTTCCTATTAAATTATTACTTGAAAAACCCCCAAAAGAGGAAATTCTGAAGCTAGGAAAGGGTACAGTTGGTTTGCAACAATGCTAAACAATGACAAAATCAGTAAGATTTAAACACAGTTATTCAAGGGGAAGTATGAAGAGAAAAGGCAGGGGGAAAAGGAATTTTCTTTCATTTTGATATTCAGCATCAGGAAGACACGAGGGCAGGAAGTCGAATCTTTTTTCAATTCATTCGAAATGATAAGGTGAGGACAGCCTGAAAGGTCTTTTAATTATACGATGAGAGGAAGGAAAGGAGGGAGAGGGAGAAGAGGACCAGAAGAAACTTGTTTTTATGTTAAATGATGAAGAAGAAATGGAAAACTAAAGGGGAAAAAGGCTTTTAAACAGATATCTTTAGAATGAAATATAAAGGCTACAAAAGGCAAGTGCCAGCATTTTATGCCAGAAAGCAGAAAATGCAGCACACTTGATCAAGCCCACAGCCCCTTCTTCCCATGGCAGTGGCTGATGCCTGGTGATGCAGGAAGAGATAAGTCGCTCTCCCCAGCCTGCAAACGTGACCTCAGGTCATGGTAGGAGCTGGCTGGGGCCCTGAGAAGGGGATGGGAATAGTGCTCAGGATCACAGAATAAAGCTTTCTTTTTATGCTACTTTTTAACTTCATTTCATGGGGGCTATAACCTAAACAAGGTATTATATCAGCTGGGGGCATCTGCTGAAAAGAGCATAGGAGAGCTTTGGAGTGAGACCCTTTACTAACTGTGGCATCTTTACCCAGTTCTGGACCTCAGTTTCCTCATCTCTGGCATGGGATTAATAACACCTGGTTTTCTGAGTTGGGACAATTGAGATAACGTATTTAAAATCCTTAGCCCAGTGTCAGATAGAAAGAGTTCAAAAATTATTAGTTCCTCCCATTCTAACGTATGAGTAGGAAAACTATCATGAAGAGCAAGAACACAGGATATATCACACTCGCACTTGTCTTCTTGAAGTAATGTCAGTCTAAGATCCCCTCCCCAATCTACTCAGTGCAACAGCTGGGTCCCTCTCTTCCCAAAGTACATTGGCTCCGGTGGCTGGCATCTTGGGAAATTCTCCCGTACATAATCTCTGTTTTGGTGGTGGATCCTAATGCTCTTAGAGGCAGTAATGAACAGGTTAAAGTTGAGGGGATTTTAAACATGTCTAATCCAATAAGAGGCTTGGTAAAACATGCGTTATCACTTAAAGAATAAATGTTTAAAAATAGAGCACAGATGTGAAATTTGAATAAAAAAAAGAGAGTGCGTGAGAGATCCTCTTGGCATTTGTATGCTAGTCTCTGTTTTGGTCACCTTCAGCTAAGTCTGTTATTCTGATGTGCTCTGCCAACTGCTAGATACTGTGGGGGTACTTCAAATTTCTGAAGCAAAGTTGGCAAATAGCTCTATAACTCTAACTATATCTCCTTTTTGGTATTTCTAAAAGCAGGGCAACACAATGGTAAAGTTGGTCTTTTCAAGTTTTCCTACTTAAAAAGATATACCTGAAAAGCAAAGAATATGTTTTTCTAAAACTAGCAATTCGTACGTACGCTAGGATTCTTGAAAACTTAAAAGTATCATGGTTGGATAAGCATTTGTTCCAAAAGACAGGCTACAGATTTCCAATCATAAACTTCACAGGATTCCTAACCCTGTGAAGCATTCCCTGACCACCCGCCCGCCACCAAAAGCAAAGATTTTTTTAACATTGGTAATAATGTTACCGACTTACCCTCAAATAGAAATATCCCCTGTTACCTGTCTTACTGGTGGTAGAAATGATAAAAACCCAAGGCTCAAGGACAAATTCAGTACCTTCTTCTATAGCCCACAGGCGCCCAACACAGCTCCACCAAAGGCACTCCATGAATGTTCAAGAAAGACAGCTAAAGTGGTCTTTAAAACATGGCTTCATTTAAAGACTCAGAAAGTAGTCCATCAGAGTCAGACTGGTGCTCTGGGAAGATGCACTTCTAAAGGTATTTGAGAAATATGAACTTGCAGAGGAAATATTTGGCCTTCACAATCTTTGAGTACTATTTTGTGCTGCAACTGGCAATCCAATTGGATTCCCTGAGTATTGGGGTTGGGGCACAAACAGTCGAGAGTAAGGAATTTCTCCAGGCTAAGAGAGCAGACAAGTGTCCTGACCAATTACCTTGGCACTAAGAGGAAGCTGTTTTCAGTAGCACAGAGCAGTTGAGGTTTTACTTCCATGAGAATGCCCTACCCTTGGCCTACTGTGGAGGAATGTGAGTATTTTTTTTTTCCAAAGGGGGTGCTCTGCAACATAGTGTAAATACACTTTGCATTGAAGTCAATGATAAATAGAGATGTGTAGCTAGATTCTGCCAGTGGGACATGAAAAGCTTAACCCAAAGTGAGTCTGCAGTAAAAACCAATGCATTTGCATTTCAGCAATTTGATCTGGGGCAAGTCTGCGATGCATTACAATGCTGGGATCAAATCAAGCTTTTCTGGAGCTCATCCAACCACAATATGAGGCTATGGGAACACTACTGCATGGAGTTCCTCCACTGCTGTTTAATTGTGCTCACCCCCTGAACCACAGAGTCATCTGCATACAATGCAATGGAAGCATAAATAGGAAACACAACCAGTTGTGGCCTCAAGTAGAGGTGGAAAGAAATGTCTTACAAACCATCCCATTCAGGTGCTTCTCACTTTTCCTGATAGCATGGTTCTACCTCTGCCAAGATCCAGTTTTGACTAGGATCCCATCCTTACAGCCTGCTCTCCTAAACACTTTACAGGGTTAGTTCTGCCCTGTCCCATTCTGGGCCACACCTGTTTGGATAATTCTTGGAGACAGTCCTATGACTGTCTGGAGAACATAAGAGAAGAAGAATTTCTACCCAAATACATTACACCATGTGGACCTGGCACAGACTCCAGAATGTTGACTTGGATGTAGGATTTTTCTTCTCTGCAAAGTCAGGGAAAAAACATAGAGAATTAGTGGACTAGTCTCTAGTCCTTAATACTTTCCTGCTGCCAATTGACCAGTGTGTTTCCTGGTAGCCAAAAGCAATGCCTAGAACTGGTAGGAAAGGGAAAAGAAAACCAAGCACAATTTATCTCTGATCACAAAAGTATTATAACTGGTTCTAAGAAATAAGCTGGTTCTAATTTTAACTAAACAATAGTGTCTGGCCCTCATTTTAAAAAGGCATTTTCATCATGGATATGCATATCACTATTTCAGCACACAAGGGAGCATTTGGGAATAAGGCTTAGTGGGTAAGATTTAGTTTAAATTATCTCCAAAAAATCTTTAGCAGGAGGAAAATTCAATGATTTCACAAGTAATTATTTTGATGTCAGTCCCTTCTTTAAGGGTGGAGAAAAACAGTTGGGGGAGGGAAGTTGGAGCCAAGACACAAAAGAAGGAAAAATGGTAAATTTTAATAATATTTTTAGAAATATTCTCCTTAGAGAAAGAACAAAACTTTAACTCATTCCCAATTGAGACCCTCTCCCAAAATTGCAAAAATCTGGAAGCCAGACTTTAAAAGAAGAGGTGGATTCTAAGTATCAGAGTTAGATGCTTGTGAAGAAATGGAAGTGAGAATAGAAAAGTTGGATAGTCTTATCTGTCTACTACCAAACTATGATTAATCCTTCAGGTTTTTTATGCAACAACAGAAATTTAATCTGTATTGCTCTCTTGCCTATATACTGTGCTCAGCCTAGAACCAACCCAAACATCAACACCTGAAACATATCATAAAGATTCTTTTGTTGTAAAGCATAGTTGGAATTTCTGAACTCATTTCATATCACTTTCCCTGGTTCCCCTGACAGATGTTTAACAGGAATTTAGGTATTTCTTGGCAAATTGATTTATGAGACACTCAATTTTTCAGAGATGAAATGGAAGTGCTCCCTTCATAACAACAAGTAATCTCTACCACATCCATAACTCAGTGACATTTTAGTCAAGAAGAGCTCCCCCAAGATTGGAGGGGCTTTGAATTAGAATACGATGAAGAAATTCAAAGGAAAGGTTCAAAACTGCCACCATTACAAATAATCTAAGTAAGAGAAAAGGCATTTCTGTAAAGTGTCTTGCAACATAGCAAGAAAGCAAAGGCACCATTTTATGGTCATCATTTGACAAACAGGTCCCACCTCTTCCACTAACTTCTTCAGGTTGGTAGTGTCTGCCTAGAATATCGGGGTAGGAAGAATTATGAGGCTGAATATTGTCTAAAGTCATGCTTGATCAATGATGTCTCTTTTTTAAACAAGGTGTTCTGTCAATTCACTCACTCATTTATATATTCAACAAATAACTGTTGAATGCCCAATCTGTGGTAGCAATTGTACTAGGCCTGGAGATAAATGGTCAGCAGAGAAAGTCATTAGACCACATTCTTAGTCCTCATGGAGCTCATAAAGGGGCATATAGTTAGAATTCAAATAATCGCAAAAAACAAATGCAAAATTGTATCTGTTACAGTGTAATTAAATGTTGTACCCATGCTACAGGAGTGCTACACTAGGGATTTGACCTGATTGAGAAAGTTCCAGAGGGCTTCCCTAAAAAAGTGGTATTGAACTGAGATTGAAAGGATGAGTGAGCATTACCTAGGCCAGGAAAAGAAGGAAATGCGTTCTGGGCAGAGGGAACCACATGTAAGAAGCAGAGAACGTACTGGTCTGAATTTGTCTTTATCCCACGAGCAAGGGAAGCAGTGGAAGATTTTTCAGAAGTGAGGGCTAGAAAGTGATGAGAGTGTAAGGTTTATCTTTAGAAAAGATCATGCTTCTACCCCTTGAGGTTTGAGAACTTTCGGCCTGTCCTGGAGGCTGGCTGCACTTTTCTAAGACACAGCCATCACCTTGAGCAGGGCAATAGCATGGTGGTGGTTGCAGCTGTCCACCTGCCTGCAAGGGGAGTGCAGGATTTTGGAGTCCAGTGATACATTGTTGAGAGTCTCAGAAAGTCAGAGACGGCATTTTGTCTAAGGGCTCTGTTCCTACTTGAAAATCTCAATAGCTTGACAAACAAATTCTGGCATTAGTTCTTCTTCATAGCTCCAATTAAAGTGGCAGTGTGTGCGTGCGTGCGTGCGTGTGTGTGTGTGTTTTGGTTTGTTTTGATTTTGTTTTTAAATGTAAGTGAAGCACTGAGATTCCTTGGAAGGTTAAGTCAAGGGATCTGGAGAGTGGGCTCAGCTGGGAAGCCTTAAACAGGGTGCTCTGAGTGGTACCCGAAGGAGTCATCCTTGTTCTGAGGCTGTGTAGCTGGATTATTCTGCTTCCTAACTGCAGAGAACTTCTGCTCCAGAATATACCACTCTTAGAAGATCCTGCACAAGAGTCCTACACAGCCTACCCCGACTCCATTACCACTCTGACAGCTCACTTTTTCACCTCCTTGTTCACTCCACTCTGGCCACACTGGCTTCCCTGCTATTCTAACACAGGTCAGAACGCTCCTCTTGCTTTAAGAGTTTTGCACTGGCTGTTCCCTCTGCCAGATAATTCTTCCCCTAGATATCTGTAGTGTTCACTCTCTCACCCTCTTCAAGTCTGCACAAATGTCTCCTTCCCAATTATGCCCCATCCTGTCTACCCTATTTTACAGTGTCACCAGCCCATTAGTTCATGGCACCTCTGTTCTTCCTTATATCAGTCTATATTTTTCTTTTTTACCACATAATTTACTGATTTATACTCATAGTTCATTGCCTTCCCTTTATCCCAATTAAAGAGTAAACTCAATGAAGAAGGGGTCTTTATCTATTTCGGTCACGGATGTATTCCGAAAATGCCTAGCATTCTATCACATAGAAGGCATTCAATGAATAGCTGCTGAGGTGAATTCCAGCATAGTACTTTGTCTCACCAAGCTACTCATCCCTTCTTACCCTCGTGTCCCTGGGCAGCTTGGGAGGCACAGGCTGATGCATTGGTACTTGGCTTCTCAGATGGTATCTGTGAAGAATGGAGGCGAATCTATGGCTCACAGTGTTGCTTTATGGAGATATAGTGTATAGCTCAGCTAAGAGCAAAAGTGTCAGCAGTCCTACAGCACTGAGGACCAACCCTGTACTGTCAGGTATGAATGGTAAGATGGTAGTTGAGTCATCTGGTCTCTCAGAGCCTTGGTTTGATAAACTCAAAAATAAGGATAATATGTCCTTAAAATATCTGTAAAATATCTGTGGGGGTAAATTCCCAGCACCTGGCAGAGAGCCTGGCACATAGTAGGTATGCAATACATTGGATAGTTGATTATAAGGAAAATGTGAGATAATGTTTATAAACTTATATATACATAAATTACTTGGCATAAAGCTTGGCATGTGGGAATCATGCATTCATTCACACAACAAATATTTATCGAGCACTTACTATGTGCTTGTCAAAATGTAATCACTATGCAGATTGTTTAATGAGCTACTCATATTCAGTCACTGGGAATGGCAGGGTCAGTGGAGAGAACTTCCATATGAAATGAAACAAGCTTAAAAGGCAGTCTTAAGAGGGTGATATCTCTCATGAGCCAGTCTGCCTCAGCACTCTTGCAAGAACATCAGACAGATGAATATCCAGACCCATGTCCTTCTCTTCCCACTGACCTGGGTGACGAAAACAGCTCTACTTTCCCAAGTCAGTCATGAGGGTGATGATAACTGAGGTCTAGGACCTGCCCTCCTAGAGGTGTCCTCTCTTATTGATGTCTATATGGGCTATATACACAAACCAAGCAAATTTAACAAGTGCTATGGGTCTGTTTGGTGCAGGCTGGGAGCTGGGGACTAGAGCTCCTGACAAGCCTGCTCACTGCTCCCCAAGTGCTTTGGTTTTAGGGGAGGGAGGACCAGAAAAGCTTAGGTGCTAACCTCTGTCTTCTCTTTCTCCCATAATTCAACAGTATTTTCTCAATAAGCTGTGACTCCCAGGTGTGTGGAAAACAGCAATGATGAAATCAAAATCAAACTCTGAGGGTCTCTGAGGACTGGATGTAGTGATAAAATCAATTAGCAGTGCTAGCAGTACTAGTAGCGGCAGCAGCAGCAATAGCACCTCACATATATACAGTACCTTTTAAGTGCTAGTCATACATAAAGCACTTTATATACATTACATCTCACAACAACCCTTTGAATTAGGTTATTAGTCCAATTTGTAGATGAGAAAACTGAAGTTTAGGGACATTGAGTATCGTGTCATGATCACTCGGTTAACAAGTGCTAGAAACAAGATTCACTCTAAGCAGTCCAACTCCAGGTGACATTTGCAAAATCCATTTATGGTTATGTGGCAATGTTCTCTTCAAGCATCATGACTGTCTAGCTGTGAAGTCTGAGCAAGGCACCCAACCTTTCTAGACCTCTAGTTCCTTCTCTATAAGAGCATCAACCCTTCAGTTGTGTTGGGAGTTGATGAGGTTATATATGTAAAGCCCTTAGACCCACACCTGGCACATGGTGAGAGCTGAAAAGTATTAGTAATTGCTGATGTAATCAAATAGTCTAAGTCTAAGAGTTCTAGGCAGAACCCAGTTTTTGTGAATGGCTGAATAACATTCTTAAATGGGTATTTTGGCATCTACTTCATGTTTACAAAGATAAGAGGGCCACACACTTTCTGCTTGTCACTCCAAATTTATTCTTGAACCTGGTGGGGCATGTGTGGATTCAGTGGGCTAAACAAAACCCAAGCTCTATTGCTTACAAGCTGTGTGTCTTGGGCTGGTTATTGCACACTCTGAGTCTCAGGTACGCTCCCTAGAAAAGGGAAGTTATCCTGCTACCCATACCACAGGACTGCTGTGAGGACTGGGGACACTGGGTACATATCCTGGCACAGTGTAAACACTCAATAAAACGGGGGTGCTTTTAAAAGCAAATAAATCATTATTCTTTGACTCATTACTTGCAAGAAGGATACATAAATTCTTGTGCTTTTTCCTGTTCTGTAGCAGGTCGGGTGTGGGGAAGGACTTCAATTCTAAATTACTGAGAAGCCCATCCTCCTCCTTTGCTGGCTCTTTTTCCACAACAGCCCTTTAGACCCTGCCTTAGTCCAGGTAGGAGCCTAATTCTACATGGCTGGGGTTTCCCAAATGTGCCCCATGATACCCAAAACCAAGCCTGTTGTGAATAATGAAGGCTTTGTGCAGTTTCCCAAGAGCATATTGAAGGGCTACACTCAATCCTTCCTGGAATCCAGGAGTGCATTTTCATGATACTGAGAAAGAAAAAAAAAAAAAAAGGCAGCCTTAAAAAAAATTCCTTATTGGGAAAAGTAAAGGATTATATGTGGAACAAAATATCTAAGAGACAGAAAGAAAAATATAATCGACTGTGTGCTTGACCATAAGGTCTCTGGCAGCCTAGGCTTTGCAGCATGCCAGGTCATTTCAGAAGAGCTGGTCCTGTAGGGTGGCCACCAAGTTTGGAACCTTTGGCAAATACATAATAAATGAAATTACATTACAAATCAAGATACAATGCTATCGGTCATGGTCCCAGACTTTTTGGCTACTGAGTCCTGGAAACCACCAAAAATGGTGAAGGTCAAGATAGGCTGTAGCTTTTATGCACCCCCACCCTCCGTGGCGGGGGCAAGTGTCTCCTTAGCAGCTGACTGACCTGAGACCTTTGGATCATGTATGCATCGTAGCTGGACCCGTGGTACTTGGCCGTAATATCTGGGCTGTAGCAAGCATCACAAGTGCATGGTATATTCGAGCTCAGGGGCTGTTTCCTAGGTCTATAAACCTGTGGGAGAAAGCTACAATGGTTAGGTGCAGGAGGGGAGTTTGCAGGGCGCACAGGGAAGGAATTAGGAGAAAGCAAAGAAGGAGGCTTGTCTTGATTTTCTGTGGCTGAATGGGTGGAAAACCCAGTATAGAAGATGCACAGCCCCAAAAAAAGAGGTCAGATGGAAGCAGCCCCCGACCCCTAGGGCCAGCGCTAGCAAGGCATGCTGCTCTGTGGAATGACCCCATTGTCTGGCAGTGACTGGGACCCTCCTTCTCTGCAGGAAAGGGCACCCAGGCATGGCAGTGGTCTCTCTCTTTCAGCAAGGCAACTCCAGGAGAAATGGACTCTGGTTCAGGGCCAAATGATGCCTTGTCCTTCCTTAGGAGGGAAAAGGTTGGCCCAGTTATGACAAGAGGGTGCTTATCCCTTTGGGCTTCCCTTCCGCTCACTTTGCACATTATGGTCAGCCCAGATAACCCTACCAGGCACAGATCCAGAACTAGGGGCTGAAATCAATGTGGACGTATTCCATATGATGCCATGTGACATTTAGAAAGTTTGAAAGCCACATGTGGTCCTAGCAAAGATATGGCAGCCACCTTGTAAGACCACAGACCACTGAGCTACAGTATCTGCTGAGTGGGTTTCATAATGAAGCTAGAATCTGTGAGAATATCTTTACCCATTGCTTCCCAAAGCCATCAAGTTATATATGGAGGAGAAATAATGTCTGAAGATTTCGGGGATGACTCTCAAATATGCTTCTGGTGCAATCATTTCCATTTGAGCCACTTCCAGAAAACCCTCCAGAAAGCTAAGAACTTTCTGCACAAATTAGGACCTTGTCCCTCCTTCATTTGCCCTCAGAAGAAATACAGAGGCCTAGCAAGGAGGAAAAATAGCACAACGGAATAAACAGGTGATAAAAAATATTTGACTAAATGATGGCCGGGAAGGTCTCCAAGCATAGTCTGGCAGTACCAGGGGTTGGGGAATGCTCCTTGGCTGAAAGGTCCTGGAGGAAATAGTTGAAGAACCAAAGTTAGAAGCATGGTGAGAAAGAAATCTAAAGAACTGGATGAGGGGAGTTTATTGAAAGGGACCAGAAAGTGAACAAGACAGAAGATAATGGATCTAATGGGAGAGAATGTGGCCAGAATTTAATTAGTAGTTTCTAGGATATACTCAGAAGTCATACAAAGTCCACTGGAAGGAAGAGAGTTATTTCTGGGGAGATGATGCTAATACAAAAGAAAAGAAAGGAAAACAGTGCTGGTTGCAAATCACACAAGCCCAGGCACATGCACATAAACACAGAAAAGCAGTAAAATGGTGTTCCAGTGACAACTAGGGCCATTTCACTCCTACCTGTTTTTAGCTGCTTGAGCCTGCAGGATGGACATGGGAAAATGAAGAGTAGCCAAACCCAGAGTAAGCACCCAAGGACCCGAACCCAGCAAAACACACCTTTCGTGCAGGAGGCCCCACCTGCTGCTTTAACTGATGCACTAGTCGATCTTTTTCCCTCTTGAGGGCCATGACTTCCTCCTGCGTCTTTTTCTTTTTGGAGGCAGACAATTCCAGCAAGGCAATGTTTGCATCTTTTTCACTGATTGCCGCAAGCAGTGCTTCCTGTCTGGTAAAATAAAGATTATTGTGATGATTTTTATAAAGTGAAAAAAAAAAATTGGCATTTATATGAGAAATGTGCCACAGAGTACTGTCTCCATAAGAAGAAATTATGGATACTGTTTAAGACAAACTACCTCCTTGACTCTCAGAATGGACAAAGTTGTTTGGATCAGAATCCCTAAGGTCCACACACTGTATTCTTTGAGACAGAAATCTTTCAATGGGTTTAGAGATACAGCTATATATATAAGAAATGGAGAGAGTCAAACTGAACATTCACTTCTAAAACACTTTCATCCATCCACTCACTCATTTATCCATCCAGCCATTCACCCAGCTGCATGTCCGTCCGTCTGTCCATGTGTCCATCCATCCATCCATCCATTTGCCAGGTAAGGTTCTATGTATTCCAAGATAACCCAACAAAATTGGATAGTAATTTCAATACCAAATAGTTTTTTTCCTGCAAAATTTCCTTTTGAAGGCAGGCAGAGATATTTACAAGGCTTCCCATTCCATTTTCAATGCTATTAGTGATGCTTGCTTGTTATTCAACCAAAAACTATTCCATCCTTAGTATTCCTTACTTCAGCAATTATAGCACCACCCACTAAGTAACCCAAGCCCCAAACTCAGAAGTCATCCATGATTCCTTTCCTTTCTTCTCCACTCAGAGCTAATCCAACAATTTCTGTAGGTTTTACTCCAAAATACATCCCTTATCTAAATTTATCCATGGCTAGGAAATGTCTCCCAACCACCGGCATCTACTCGAATAATTCACTCCCTGGTTTCCCTCGTACAGAGACCAAAGTAATCTTTAAAATCATTATAAATCTAGATTCCACCATCTTGCTGCATAAAAACCCCACTGCATCACTCATTAGACTTCAAATGCAGACCCTTTACTGATGTATGCAACTCGTTATACCAACTCTGAGGCATCTAGCTCCATCTCTCCCTCCTACATCTTGAGGCTCCAGCACATGTTGTTTCTGAATTCTTTTCTAGTCCTTAAAAATGTTACACTTGTTCTCACCTCATAAGCTTTGCCTTTGTCATTCCCTCTGACTGGAATGTCTTCGCCTCATGTAGCTCCTTATCCTTCAGGTTGCAGATCAAATGTATCCTCCTCAGAAAAGCCATCTCCAGCTGCTCTCTCTCCCTAGCAGTGTCTCTCCAGTTTGTACCCTGTATCCAAGCTACTGGCCAGTCACATTACACTGTTCCCCCACATCATCCCCATAGAACTCTTCACCATTTGAAAGGATCATAGATATTTATTAGTTTTCTAGACATGATACTCCATGAAACTGGAACTTCATTTGTCTTGTGCACCACCAAATCTCCAGCTTCTAGAAGAACATTGAGCATATAGAGGGTGTCAAAAATATTTTCTCAAGGAAAATATAAATTCACTATATACTTTTTAAAAACTTTTGAAGATACCACTATATATTCTTCCTGTAACTTAAAAAAAATTACAAAGCTTTGACTCCTGATTAATCTCTGATAATTGCCTACTCTGTAGAGTATTAAAATTGCCTCCTCTCATTTTAAAGTCCAATTTTCTGGCAACATCTGTTGTAAATTTTAACCTGGAATTTTCTGGGACCAGTATTAACTAGGAAATGGCTCTCCTGGTGTGTTTCATTTAGTCTTCTTTTCCACTGAGAGAAGTCGTGTCCCACCCATTTGTGTAACTTCAGCAATATTCTAGATAATTTAGAAGACCCTACAGTCTCAGGAAAACCATACTACTAGGTGCTTTCTTTGCACACAAGCCCCAGAACTAAAACCTGGTCATAATCCTGTTTTGTCTTTCTTTAATCCGCATTACCAGACCAGGCCCTCCCCAGATGTTTGGACAATACAGTCATTATTTGGATCTCAGATTTTCCCCCTTTCTCCTGCAGGGATTCGTAGGGACTTTTCTGGACTCCACTCTTGCCAGGCAGTAGAAGCTTTTGACTGAGGTTCAGTCAGATATGTGAGTGACAGAAATGTCAGGAAATATCTTCGCTTTCCAGAAGAAAACCAGTACAGGCTGGACTACCAACAGCAGCATTAACATCCAGATTCATAGAGCCTTTCTCTTTCTGGATAACATCTTGAGACAAGAGACATGCTTGCCATTAATAGCCAGTGCACATTTATACATAAGGCCAAGATGAAGAGACTACATGGACTTCAAATCAGGGAGAACCCAACTGCTATCTCTCTACTCCAACTTAGCTACAACACATACAAGGTCATTACAGTATTTTACCTCACTCTGCCCCAAAGTCAAAGTCGAAGTGAAATTTTTTAATAGAAACAAACTAAAAGATCATTATTAAGAAAATTGGGTATTGATGGGAAATTATACTGCATCCCTGTGATTCACTCTTTGTAGCTACATGCAACCATGTAAAATGCTGATGAAAAGTAATGTATAAAAACAGTTATATCTTTTGAGAGACATTTCTCTGTAAGTCTCATATTTTTGCACATTTGATAAGCAAATCATCTTTTCTCACAATTTTTCAAAGATGTTTGTACAGTGAAAAACCTTGGAGGACAGAGGTAGTAACTCCCTTAGATATGCTTACTACCCAATATAATAGTGTCCCCTTCTAGAGCAAAGAGCATGTTACTGCCTATCATAAAAGATTTCGGTTCCCTAAGCTCAGGGTTGTTCTCCTTTAATGCAACCCATTGCATGTATAGCTATTTTATCTGGCCCATCTACCTTGTCTCGATGGCACTTGAGGAAAAGAGAATTAATAAAATATGCTGATGCTGTTGTCCACACCTTTGGCAATAAAGTCCTTTGTCTCTAACTCAAAAGCCACTGGTCATCTGGCCTGCATCCATGAAATTGAGGCAGACTAACCTGTTAGCATGCCAATAGGGAAAATCTCAGGCCTTTCACAATTCTTGACATGCAAATGTATATTCAATAAGATCCCCCAAAATAAAATTATATTCTTAGTAATAACAGAAGCAGGAAGAAAATACACCAAAATGCTAATAGATCACTTCATGGTGGCAGAAATGACAGGCTAGTTTTTTTATTTCTGCTTATACCTCTCTGCATTATTCTTCCCTCCCACAAAGTGTCATAGGAATAAACACTAAAAAATTGAAAATGAAGCTTTTCAATTACCAAATAAACTGCAGCTATATGCTTTGAATACTTGGCACATGCGAAATTTGCTCATTTTCCTATCAAGGTATTTATATTATCTCTGTCCCTCTCACTCTTGATGCACAAGTAAGTGTGCCCTCACCTTCTCTAACATACACACACATTTGGTACAATCTACATCATCTCTCACTTGGACAACTACAATAATCTCCTAACTGGGCTTCCTATGTCCACATCTATATCCTTATGTTCCACGGCCCTTTTTAATACATTTTCCTCTTATAGGTCAAAATTCAGAATTACACGGTTTTGTTAAAAGTCATCATCAACCTAAAGAATGACCCTTCTATACTCCCCTTCCCTTAAAATTCTATAATTTAGTCTTTTCAGAATTTAACATGTATTTCCTCTGTAATACCAACAAAACCTAATAAATTAATTTCTAATTCTTGGCTTTCTGTTGATCAGAAAAAAACATATATCAATTCCTGATTCTGTACAGATTTTATCACTAAATACAGCCTCAAATCTATTTTTCTTAATTATTAAACCTCAAAATACATTTAAAATCATTTTTCATAATTGTATATATTTTGTTTTATTTTATTTTGTTTGCATTTGGCTAACAACTCTGTTTTATAAATATTGGCATAATACAAAGACAGAACTCAAAATAAAATTAGTATAACAAGGGTTATATATATTTCGAAACCCTCATTTAAATATTGGCCATAATTAATGATATTTTCTTCTAAAATACATTGATTGAAATTTACATTCAATAATTCCAGTCTATAATTCCAGACTATAACAAAAATATATAAAACTAGAAAAATATGAACATTTCATACATTAAGATACTTGGAAAGATGTTCTATATATATATATATGTTAAGGCTATACCTGGCCATTACCTATTTCTTGGGGATGTGAGGCAAAGCAAACTCAATTCTAGGTTAACAGAGCCATTATATTTATTTTTTTAACTAACTTTCTATAAAGCTGATATATTTTAGCTAATAATTGAAATCACTGAGAGCTCATTTCTGCATAGTTATAGGTTTTCATTATCCTTGCTTTTGAAGTCAAGTTTTTTTGTTTTTGTTTTTGTTTTTTTTGAGGGTGAGGGATACTGAACATAAGATTTTTCAAAGATTAACTTTGTCTGCCAGCCCTACATCAGATTCTGCACTTTGACAATTCCCATAAGCCCATTTGTTGATGCGTCTACTTAAAGTACCTAATGATAGATACCTTACTGAAAATACACAGAGGTCTGTTTTGAAAAAATGGCAAACACTGGAATAAATTAAGAAGCTTAATTAAATGTTCCTGCTTTTTTTCCGACAGGGAATTTTGACTCAGACGTTTCAACACTGAGGAAACTAAACTATTTGCAGTTGTGCTGCCTCCTTTACATCTACATCTTTTTTAGAAGGCTCGAGTGCAAAGAGTATACTAGTGATAAGACACTTGGATATAAACTGGAAACACAAAGCAAAATCCTCATAATATCCCCCATCAAATGAATCAACTTCTAGATTCATAGCCAGATTTACAATGCTTCAGAAATTGTTACTGTCTCATCAACCTGAAGAAAGTTTCTCTAAGTCTGAAATTACTTCCAGCACTTAATCTGTCCTTATTGCTTATTCATAGACAAAACAAAAAGAACATATATACTCATCTTTAGACAGTTAGTGGGGTTAAGTATATGCTAAAGGCTTGCAAAATTATCTTTAGAACACTGCAATGCTCTAGTATACAATTACTGAGGTGATCTGTCTATGCCCCAAAATGTAGCTTAAAATATGAAAAGGAAGTCCAAATATGCTAGAAAGGAAGATAAGATAATGCGAAGAGAAATAAATCTATAAGAGTCTGCTGAATGCCAAGCTAAGAAAGTGGACCATGGACAGCATTTTATCAAAGTGCAGCCTAAACAAACGTCAAGGGGAATAATTTCTTTAACAAATATGGGCAACAATGGAGTAAAATGGGGGAATTCTGTGCCCTTGCATGCATTTAGTCAAGGTTAACAATGGATAAAAATATGTGCAAGAACACATTTAATAACCCTAAACTGTCATTCAGTTTGTAGGAGGTAGTCGAGATACAGCTAATAAAACACCAAAAAAATGGTTTTAGCCACCCTGAAAAAGATCCTCAATAGAATAAAAAAAGAGAAGACTGCAGGGCGTCTCCCATCAAGATAAATGTCTTCTTTTGAGTGTTGCCTGTGGCTAAACTTCACAAAGAGAACTCCAGTATGGTCTGATGGTAATACTTTGCTACTTCACTTATCACAGTCAATTTAAAAGGGAGCTTTATAAACATTTCTATTTCACTCCCTGTCGCTGTCTTTCTATTAATGATGACTTGAACTCTGAGAGGGGGTTTAAAATTAATTTTAGGAGTTGTAAATGAGGCAGGCCAATTAGGAACAGTTATAAATTGGTTGGGGGGAGAAGCATTAACATATTTTTTTCTCCTGTGCTCTTGTTTTAGTTAGCTGACCCATCTTTAGGAACACATTCAATTACAAAAGCAGATGCTTAAAAAAATGCATTCCATTAAGAGATGTTTGGATAATGACATACAGGGGAGAACCTACGTTATGTATGGTGCTCAGCCCACAGTCATGTTCTAATCATACTGTGGGAAAAAAAATTCCGCTCAATCAACTTTTGCCAGTTAATTACTGTTTTCTTTCCCTCATGACCCTGAATCTTCAACTGTAAGTTCAGTAGGAGGTGACTTAAGACAGACGGTGACGAAAGATCCTGTTTAAAACAGCCTCTCTCTCACCCCTGGGGTGAGGGTAGGTGAACGTTCACTGTGATCAACCCTGGAGATAGACGCTTATTTGCCTAAATTTTAAGCTGTATTTTCAAATGGAATCTTGAGAACAAAAAACTTTTGATATCAATTAATATCAACACTAACCACCAGTAGAATGATGTGTTGTGTATGAGAAGGGCACACGCAGAAAGTAAAGTAGCTTGCATGCGGTAGCACCCACAGGTTGAGATATATTTGAACAACCATGAGTTTCAGCAAGGACAAAGAACAGACCAGATTTGTAAAGGCCGGGCTTTGGCAGCCCATACTCCTTAATGCGGTTTGGTCTCCATTGCCCACCTAAAACTGACCTCAAGAAATAGTTTACTCCAATTATAGAGAATTTTGTCTTTGAAACCTAACAGCACATGACTGGAATTTCCTAACACAGGGGCCACGGATTCTCGTGTAAGTTCTTTGCTCCATACACTAGCTTCTACTCCACTACTCACTCAGGGCATGACCCAGGGAGGCAGCTTACTCATCCTTGGGTTCCTCTACCTCTAAGTGCAACTGGACCAGGAAGCTCTAAAAGGCCAACCTTGCATACTTCAGGCCACTAAGATCGTAAATGCTAGCACCACTTGCCATTGTGGTACAAAGGGATGCTAGTGAGTGTGAAGCTTATATAGAAAAAGCCCAATGCCAGAGAAGGACAAAGCTACTGACCCATCCTAAAATGCTCTCTCTATTCAAATCCCTGTGGCGAATTGATAAAAAGGCATTGAAGGATGAGCGGGACCACTGTTCAGGTTCTGGCAGAGGTCATTTGTGAGGTATTACTGTTACTATGTGCCTGATCTACCAAAAAAAAGTAATTAATTAAAAAATAGAGAAATATAAGAAAATGTTTATTTATTTTGATTACTATAGCCTATTATCTTTGTTTAACATACCCACACAAGTAAAATTTCACTCTAGTCCTCAAGAAGAGAATGCCCTGACTTAGTGTCTTAGCTTTGGAATTGAATATACCTGGGTTTGAATATCAGCAATACCTTTTGTTTCTGTGACTGTGAACAAGTTACTTCAGATCTCTGAAACTGAGATTTCCTCTTAAATGGACTAAGAAAAAGAATAGTAACTCTCTCTCGGATTGGTGTGAGATTTAAATATGATAATACATGTAAAGATTTTGTTCAGTGCCTGATATAAATATACAAATGTCAGCAATTATTATTTCATAACATGGATGCCACCAAATGTAAAGATTCGAAAGTTTTCTATTATTTTCTATGGGGCTCCCCTTTGTAATAAACATTTCTATGTGTGCCAATGGGTCTCTTATTTTCAAGACAGACCATCAGAGAAGCCTATGAAACTGGTTTCTGTTAAGATGAACATTTGACTTTCATAAGCAGACATCTGTTTTGTGAATGAATTTAAAGGAAAAAACAGAGTTTGAATGTAGACAAGAGTCTGATCATCACAGAAGAATTGCATCCCGACCAGGCAGTTCTGACTGGATCAATAATTGTTTAATATCATTCTGTCCAAACTGATAGAAAAGGCCACAAAGAAGTGGGTAAGATGTGATTTCATGCAGTATGAAAAATGGCAACATGTTCTGAAAACTGACCTTTTAAAAGTCAAGGTCAAGTGCAAAATCTAACCAAAGTCAAATAATTTCAAAACAAAAATTCCTCCATTAAAGAAAAAACACTTTTTTAAAAAATTGGTAAATTTGGAAGGCAGGGAGGGCAAGTGAAATGAAGAGATTTCATGACCCACCAGCACACCCAGCTTTGGTATGTGATATTCAGTGATGCTCATTCATTCTCGTTATTCCTGTTCAGTGATAAGAAGGCATCTCCGTTGATCAGTTAACTCTGCTAGCATAGCTTTCTATGTAAAATACCTCAGCTAGGCTACCTGGAAGAGTTATTGATGATTGACAATAAGAAACCAAATACATCTGGGCTTCACTGTGGGTCAGAGCTTTGCCCAACATTTACCTAACTAAATCTGTCCATAGATGATCAGTTACTAAGAGACTTACCTCAATGAATTAAAATAAAATTTTTGTTGTAAATAAACGACTACCAGAAACTGTCACTGACTTCAAGGCTTAGCCCCCAGGGCATCTGATCAAATTATTTTTTTCTTATTGGTTGTATGTGTATGGATGCATGTGTGGATATATGTAAGTTTCCCCAAATATTGTATATTTTAATTTTCCCCCTACTATATAGTGAAGGCTACTAAGATTTGTTAATAAGCCTTTGCAGAGAGCAGCAGATTGACTTCCTGTATTTTAAATATTTATCTTCTTAATTTATAATTTTTGTGTTAAATCAAACCTCTCTTTGTTTATATGTACATGGAACAGAATATTCCCATAGGCTATATTATAATGAAAAACAAAACAGATTGTCAGGTCATTGCTGTAAAAGGGATACAAGCAGAAGGGGGCACATTCCAGAATTTTGTTAATGCAACATTTGAAAAAATAAATCAAATTAAGTTTCTGTGAAGCAGATCTTTGTAGAGAAAAGTATAAAAAATTGTTTGTTGAAAGTGGCTCCTCTGAGAGAGTTCCTATTCATGGGAAGGAAAAAGGCAGTTGTGCTTCTGCACTGGGGGAAGGAAATACAGAGTGGTTTGTCTATATGTTCTACGGGCGATAGCAGTGGCCAGGCAAAAAGCAGATTTCTAGGAGGGGCAGAAAGTCATGATACCCTATAGGGAGGAGGGCTAAACAGATTCTCATCAACTTGAAGCTATTTTTCCTTGCTGTGCCTGCCACAGAACTGAACAACAATTCAAGGTACCCTATAGAAGTCTTCGTCTGGGCTTTTAAAGCATCCCCAGTGATGCAAGTCCTTACATCAATGTTTTAGCTACTTTGAGAAGTCAGGATTTTAGGTCTGCCATCTCGTGGCCATTGCAATAAATACTGCCCTTTTCTATTTTTTTCCCCCAAAGTAGTTACACCTCTATAACCTACATTCTAAAAAGGTACAACAAAGGGTACTTACTAAAAAAATAAACTTTAGCAATAGGAGAGCTCCACAATGCAGAAGGAGCTAGGACATTTCACGTTCTAATCCCTTTTCTGCTCACATTTTTCATTTCTTGATGAAAGCCTCAATTCAAATTATCATTTATCAAATTATCAAATAATTATTCAGTACAGGGTTGGGATCTGCTAAGAAATTGGTTAAGAGGCGATAGGTATGTTTTAGGTGCCCTTTTTAAAAAGAGGTAACTTAATGGACACATAGCTATTTCTAAATGAATAAAAGACTGCATTTCTGGACCTATCATAGATTTGCTAAGAAGACAAGCCGAATAAAATGGATTGTAAATCCAAAGGGGCTTTATCCTTGAAAACCAAAAGCTATGTTTTTCTAGAAATAATTAAAGACCAAATGAAGAGGTTAGAAATACACACTTCAACACTGTGAGAAACTGAGCGAGAAAAATTTGTCACAGATCTATGTTAGGAAGAAGATACTAGAATGCCACCATGAAAATATATTGAGCCTATCTAATGCACAGTCACCAACCACTTATTGAATCTGTCAACTGCACATGGCCATTTTCTTGGCAAGGTTTCACAAATGTACTAGGAAAGGCAAGATCATATTTAATGACAATAAATTAATTCCAAAGCCCAAGTTACAAAACTATAGAAACATGCATATTTACGTACACCTAAAATAACAGCTTTACTGAACAACTGATTTGAAAGACATATAGCTGCAAAAATCAGCTGGTGAATACAGAAATAATAATAAAGTATATCTGTTAGTACCTGAAATTTCTAGATTCATGTGGGATACTACTGGCATGTTCCTTCTCAGAGGGTGAGGGAATGTGAAACCAGACGGCGGATGCAGAACGAAAGAGTCTGGTAAACTACCTGAAAACACTGCACATCTGGAAAGAATCGTGAGGGTGAACCAGCTCAAGACTCAATGGCACAGAAAACAGTCTCAGATTTACAGTATGGGTGGCCTGGTGGCATGGGTGGCATGGAAGTGAAATTTCTAATCTGGGAAGAGCAATCGCTAGAACATTTCTGATGTGAAATTATGAAGTCCGAATCAAAGAAACGGAGCTGAATGTGTTCCTCTGGATGGCTGTTTACTGGTCATTCAAGCAAGAGTAAACCAGCCAGATGATCAGAGCCCAGGTATTCAATTCCTTCAACACATATTTACTGAGTGCCCACTGTATACCAGGTGCCAGGGAGAAAAGGACAAACCAGACCGATTCAACCCGTTTCTGCAGAGCTTGTAACACAGCAGACTCCAGAGACTCTGCATGGTCAGTCATGAGTCAGGCTGACCCTGCAATGATGCTACAAAAAAAAAAAAAAAAAGAAAGAGAAAGAAAGAGAAAGAAAGAGAAAGAAAGGAAGAAAGGAAGAAAGGAAGAAAGAAAGAAAAGAAAAAGAAATGCCCTATTTCCATCAGGAACAAATACTAGATCACCAGTAATACCACGTAAAGAAGATATTCATGAATCCTGTTTATCAATCCTAAGGCTTGACATAAGAACCTGCATGGCCTTTCCCCTGACACATATCAAAGGATGATTGATTCACAAGTTCCCTCCCATCCTTTCCTCTTTATTTTGAACATCCAGTGCAATCCGGCTGCAATCCAGAAGCTCAAAAACCAACAAATAAACAGAAACACGAAACCTCATACCCATAGCTATTACACTGAATGATAAGAAATGAACTTTTCATGAATCGGCAACATTTGTAAAGTTCAGCTGAATAGTTTTCTGCCATAATAAAAGCAGCTTTATTGGTTTCTTTGCTTATTTATAATACATACATGCCCATAGATAATTTCAATTCTTTACCACTTCTACCCTCAAAGATTTAAAAGGTTGAGGTAAACTCCTCTCTAAAATATCCAACTTTTATCCCATATGCACTCAAGACTAATCACTAGATACAATTAACCTAGTCTATAGGAGAGAGCCTGCTACAAAATCTAAGAAGGAGAGGGCTAGAAGCCCCATAACAGGGGCCCCTAGACCTGGAAAACCACTTAGTAAGAAACTTTATGGTGACCAGACCCCAACCTGACACTGATTACCACTTCCCAAGATACTGACCTGTTGACTGATTGCTTTGAGATCAGATCATCTATCTCCCAGGACAGCATTTAGGCTGCCCAGCCCCACTGAGCAGCAATGGAGGAACTTCTTTTAGATTTGACCTTCAAGCCACAGGACATAAGGCAGAAATCAAAGAAGAATGGGGCTGCAGTACTCTTAAAAAGGCTTTCCCAAAGTCCTATTGATGAGAGGCCCAAGAGAAAAGCATCGCTGAGGATGGCAACACACTCATGGTGGCAGCCTAAAAGAGCAGTCTAATGTCAACAAGTGTCTTAATATCCACCCAAATCTGAAGAGAATTTACTATGCACAAAATACTGTGCTAGGTGCTATGAAATATTACAAATTTTTTTCTGGTAAAGAAAGCAAATGGATATGAAAACTTTAATCATAAAACAAAAGAAAAATAATAGTTGATTAATGACTACACTGTTAGAATGGAAGATGAATAATTATTAATAGTTATCACTTTGTTTGCTATATGCACATGTGAGACATAAGTAAAGCACATTGTTTTCTTTAGTCTTTTCAATTTTTCCAAGGAGAAAGTTATTATTATTCTCATGATGAAGTTGAATAAACTGAGGCTGTGAGATTTAACCAGATTGACCAAAATCACATTGCTTTTAACTGATAGAACTGGAATTTGAATCCAAGTCTGTGTGAATTGGTCATTTCACTAAAATACTTGGTTATAGGGGGAAAAAACCCATCAATTTGGTCTGGGATGATGGGTATAGGCTTCATAGAGGATTAGGGTGATGGCTGGGTGTGAAGGAGAACTGGACTGAAAGGGATCCAGAAGGAAAAGAGGGACTTCTGGATGAGGATAAGCATGTGAATAAAAGCTAAGAGGATTTGGTCACTTAAAATTATTTGTCACTTTCTTATTTATGCCTATTTCCAGCTGCATAACTTCCATGGATATTAAGAGTACTACTGAGGAAAACGTATGACCAAAAAGTAATTCCTAAGTGCCGCTCCAATGACTGGTACTAGCTTGTGCTGAAGTTTTCACATATGCGCAACACAGACATACAAGCACACACACACGCTGATTTATATACACAGGCACACACGAGGACATAGACAAATTTTGTGGGAGTAAGATTGCTAACACCCTTTCTAGGCAACCTCTCATTTTGAAATTAAGTAATGTCTTTCCTATTTTTTTGGTGTTAAAATACCCTTCTTTCAAATCATGGCGATAGCAGTTAACAGTTAAATCGCCTTATTTAATTTAATAGTTTAACTTGGTTATAAGCCTTTATGTTGTTTTCAAAAACATTTTTTTCATATTATTGGTCCATGACATTCAAAGTCTACAAAGCACTCATTTGATTGCCAAATATTATAATAATAGGGTGTTCTTGAAGAACATCTGAGGCTTATCTTTCCTTTAGAAAAGTGCTTGATGTTCCCCTAAATATTGCCATGGCTTCCAAGCAGGATGCCTTTTAATCGTGAGGTTGAAAACCACTCTTTGTTGCTAGGTTGCTGTTACTCTGATAGTGATTTCAGCTATTAAATCCTTGGATATTGGTGGAGAGTAATCTTTCATTTCACAAATAGGCCCTGTCAGGCATGAGGTATAGGTCCTTCTGGGGGCTTTCAGTGACCAGAGAAGGAAAGAAAAACTTAATTGGTCAACATGAATCCTTCGGAAAACCACATCTAAAGGTAACCAGAGGGTCCAGTGTGAAATATGACATACTCTGCCTCTCCTTCCTTTTTCCTTTTGTTGGATTTTTAATGAAATATTTAGATGAACAGAACCTATGAATGTCAGAATAATGAGTGCCTGGGAAGACTTGGGAACATGGTAGTTATTCCTTTAACAACCTGCTAGAGTAAATACAGATGAGACTTGCTCCAAGGGGAGCCTAAGATTTGAACTAGGATTTAAGGATAGAAGTCACAGGTAGGTATAAAGCTGATGACAATTCAATAACAGGAAGATCTCTAACTAAGTCACTGCTATCAAACAATAGCATGGACTGCCTCATTCCTGTCTCTTAAGGTATTGGTACAGATAACAGAAGACCATGTTGAGCAACTCCCAGTGAAAGAACTCCAACCAAGGATGAGTAGTGTGACTAAATGCATGTTTTAATTAGGTTTCTTTGGATTGCAAGCAACAGAAACTGATTCTGGCTAACTTAGCAAAGAGAAGAAGTATTAGAGAAATGCTTAGATAAGTCAAAGAAAAAAAAGAGCTAACAAATGAACTTTAGGAAGGTCAGTAAGAAAGTCACTCGAAGATCCTCATATCAGGAAATCACAAACCTTTCTTGGGAAGACGACCATATTTATGATAACTCTGCTACAACCTTCAGGCCTAATGGAAAAAGAATGTTTGACCTTCCTGGAAAAAAAGAGATTGGCTCAATCCAGGTCATTTGGCTATGGTTTAGGGTCCCTGTCACTGAGAATCCACACTAAATAATGTGCGCTCACACCTAAAGAAAAGGAGATAGCTGAGATTTGAGGGCCATCCTAACTGGCAATTACTCTAATCCTCTTATAGCCCAACAGGTCTGTTTCAGTGGTGCACTGGAACTGGCTTTTATTGGTTAGTGAGAGTCAAATACATGCATCTTTTTCCAACTTCAGGGTAGTCTATACCCTGGCCATGGTAAGAGTATTTAGACCATGGAAATTAGCAAATGCTACCAATCAGAGCTTTTTTTTTTTTTTTTCCTTTTCAAATTACCTGGTTTATCAGCACACCATTGGCCTAATTCAAGATTGAGTAGTCTTGCTAAGACTGCTATATAAGGGCATGCCATAGATCCCACAATAGTCAATACATAGCTAACAATCACTAGCACTTTTTCTGTGCCAAACACTATACCATCCTATAGTACTATAACACTATACTATACATCATACTAGAACATTATACTATTCTCTTTTAGGTATATTGACTCATTCAATCTGCACTATAATCTAATGAGATAGCTGCTATTACTTTTCTATTTGACAAGGAAATAGAAAAAGCAAGGGGCAAGTTAACTTGTCCAAGTTCACATAGCTAATAAATAGCAAAGTAGATATTTGAACCCAGTCAGTCTAAAATAAGTCCTCAAAATACCAACAGACAATGGGTAATTGTTGTCCTGAGTTGTGATACCCTTAATACAGAAAAAACAAACAAACAAACACAATGCAACCACTTGAGGACTCTGCTAAATTAAAAACAAAACAAAACAAAACAAACAAACAAACAAAACAGACAATGCACTAAGTGTGAACTCCGCTGAATTCCAGTAAAAGGATTACCCCTAAGTCAAAATGTTGGCATCAATGCAAGTAGCCGGGATAGTTCTATAATTAGTGTTTAGATGTTTATTCCTTCCATTACCTGAGATACTGGTAGACTGAATCCAAATCCAAAAGTTGCTACAAACCTGCAGAAAAGAGGGTGATTCAGAGTATATAGTGCTAGAATTCCCCAAGTGTGTGTCAATAGCATTTCTGGACTCAGTGGGGAGTGCATATAACATGAGTACTCCTGAATGGGTCATGATGCTACAACGCCAATGAGAAAGGAGACAGAAATCTGAACTTTCAACCTACCTCTCTCATTGGCCCTGCATGGATAACAGCAAGCTGGGGCCCAACAGAAAGATAGTTACTTGGTTTTAGATGTGTGCCTTGGCAAGTCACTTAACTTTATGCATCTTAGCTGTGGGACCTATAAAATAAAAATTATGCTACCTACCCCTAATAAGGTCACTGAGAGGTTTCAATAAGGTGACTCACAGAAAAGCACCTGGTAAACTGAAAAATCTCACACAAAAAGGTGAGTATTACTGTATCCCTACTCACACACATGGCTGCTAATGCCTTAATTGTGATGATGCAATGTGATTCATCTCAAACAATATCTGATATGAATCCACTACGAGCTAGGCATCCCTCCTCTCAATTAAGCCAAACTCATCAAGCCAGTGTCAAATCATCAGTCTACATGGCTGATGGGAGTTTCAGCTGGGACAAATGTAAGTTCATGAAGAGAAAATGGCTATCTGAAGGAGATACAAAACAGCTTTCCTTTTCCAATGATTCTTCAAGAGAAGGGGTCATAATCCATTGGCAGGAAAGACGATGGCTGTTTCTAAATAGACTTTAAAAATTATTAATTTTTTAAATCCAATGAAGATTCAATGAATATGTGTTGAGTGAATAAATGCAATTCCACAGGCTAGATTCAAATCCTAGTCAATTAACTCTGTGAATCTCAGTTTCTTCGTCCATAGGAGAAGAATAATATTCTTCACTCTCATGGGGATTACATGAGATAAAATATGTAAACCGTTTAACCCATTTAGTCAAGTACCTACAGTTATTACTATTATAAATATAAGCTATAGTTATATTTACTATTATTATTCACTTAGTTCATTAATTTACTATTATCAGCTACAAGATAAATATGTTCAAATCACCAATTGCCAAGGGAGTTATATGAGTATTCTCAGCTGCTAGAGACCATAAGAAAAAGCTATTTTTTAAAAGGAAGGTTGAGTAACAATAGTCTCAGTTTTTTGTATTTGTATCCAGAGATTTGATATTTTCCTAGTATTTGCCATGGTATCACAATTCCACTTCCATACACTTAAGCAAATGTAAATTGGAAGTGAATAGGAATTTTTCTGATAAGCGCAAAAAGAAGAATGGTATTATAAAACTGACAGTGTATTCCAAGACAACATTTCCACTCTAGACTTTGGCTTCCTTTTTTCAATCACTTAGCAAGACTCTTTTTGAATATACAAATCCAATATTTTAATGGCTCTTCAGAGCCAAAAAGCTTTCTGCAAAGGATTAAAGAAGTAGCAAATTGTCATTAAGAACATGAATTTAATTCGCTTGAAGAAAAAATAAAAACTGTGTGGCTGTGACAGTTTCCTGTTTTTATATAAAAAAATTTTAAAACCCCACAAAATTATAACAGGGAAAATATTAACGGACTGCTATGGTGAAATAAATGAAAGTCCCCTCAAGTTATCTGTAGTTTCTTTTTGAACTTCAAATAGACACAGGTGCTAAATGTCTTTCTTTGTCCTGTTAAAGAAGTCTGAAATTCTTAGGCTTTTCTACCCTAAACTCAACATGAGCTGTGACAATTCTTTGTGCAAATCAAATTATTTAACTTATATATGTGTATATAGTATCTATAACCCACACATTATAATAATATAGCTAAATAACTGCATTGTATTCTTAAGTGATAGCTGCATTCTTTAAGTCATTCCTTAGTTTAAAGAAAAGGGAAGGTGAAGGAGACACAGCAATTATTCTGGTATGAAAACAAAAATCTACCTCGACTTTAGTATTTTAAGAAAACTAATTACGAATAAAATGCTCAGCTAATAATTGGCTATTAATCTTTTTTTCAACTTATTTCCTCAAAGATCCACCTACACTTCATTTATTTATTTCTACATAAGGACAGCTCATAATTCGCTTATCCCAAATTTGAAATACTGGTTTGTCTGAAAATATGAAGCCAGAAGAAGCCCTGGTAATTGGTGCTTTTAGCTGCCCACTTAATCTTGCTTAAATTACCAGCATTCACAATGAAGAATGACTAAGAGGCACAGGTTGAGTAACCACCAGGATGGCAAATGTACGAGATGAGGTTAAGAAAGATTATTATCAAGAATCTGAATGTTATTCCAAATCATAGTAACCAACAAGTCACAAATTAAGAGCACTTGCTAACGAGAAGGAAGGTGACAGCCAACTGCAGTAGTTAAGATATTATTGCTTCTGTAAACGCTAAATTCAAGTATAAAGTAGACATGTAATCTTCAACTCCCCAAACACCCCAATTTGGCCACTAAAGATGCTGTTTTACATTTCCAAACATTTTCCCCTGTCACTACTTTTTATACTTCAGTTCTCAGGTTGTAAGTATTTGTTACTTGCAAAGCAGCCCCCTTTGAACACTGAATCATGGGAGGCATTTGTAACTAACTGCCAATGCCGCCTGCCAAACAAAAACTCCCTGCTGGTGACATGACCACCTAGTGACCTCTAAAAATGTTGTAACAATGTGAAAAATAGCTCCCTCTTGTAGGAAACAGCAATTTTTTAAATTAAACGTACATCGAGCGTTCGCTTATATACAGATAAATGGTGTTCAGAGTCACCTTCTCTGTTTCCAATTTCAATCTTTTGAAACCCAGCCCAAACCTAAATAAATAAACGTTGATACTAAGAAGAAACTAAGAGCTCAAGAGCCTTGTGATTTTGCAAACAGCTTTTTTCCATTTTCGAAAATCTAAACTCTGGGCCAGACACAGAACAGGTAATGAAAAGGAACAGGCTTGGCAGTCCCTCTGTGGTTCTAAGCTGAAAAATACGTCAGGCAGAAATAAGTGGCTATAATTTGGCAGGCTTAATGTCTTTAAAAGTTTGCAGCTTACTAAAGAAAAAAAAATTTTTAAACAGTTATAGCATTTACAAATTGAAACACAATCACTAAGCTAAAAAGCCACCTTGATATAATTTCATTATCCTCAGACTTTTTAACACATTTTTATCATCTTCAAGAGTTTTTGTGCCTGCATAATAGTAGGCACTGATAATTATTAAAACTGGGGGCAACAGGAACAGGAAGCTTTTTGATGCTAACATAATCCTAGGTGACTGTAATATTGGTAAATTTAGTTTAAGATGTTTAACATCAAAGTATTTGAGTCTAGTCTCATTCTAAAAGATGCAATGGAGCTTCCCATATGTTTCCAACGGGATACAAGAAATGGGAAATTGGACTTGACAGTAAGTATTTTTGAGGCTGTGGATCACTGTTCTTCCGGTTGCTTATCTTTCTAAAATTTCAAAATTAAAAGTCTCAAAGCGCCAGAGATATGACATGTCAAAGGCTTTTTGACTTTAATGTGTCTGTTGATCTTCCTGACATCTCTTTCTGATGAATGATTTCCAAACACTGACTGAAGCCACAAAAAAATCAAATCAACTTGAAAACAAAGTGGCACCAAGAACTGTTTGTTTCCAAACCATTAAAATCCCTAGAAGATTACTAGCTGTTTTAGAAATGGTAGTCAGTCCTTTTTTCTTCTTTGAATCTTAGCTAGCACCACACTCTCCTTCTCCCTAAATTTCCTCCCTCAAAGCAAATGTACCTATCTATATTTAACTATGCTTTAAAAAAAAATAGTAAGATACAAAAATGAAAGAAAAAAAAATACATACCTGAATCCATGCTAAAATATGCTTCTACTTTTTCAAATTTTAGCTTGAAACCCACTTTGTTAATATGTGGACATACAAAATTCAATATACCTTGGGTGAAGTGCTCCACACTGAACTAAAAACTTGAAACTAAAGTGAATCTTTGCAATCAGACAACAACATCAAATGATAATGTATAGCATGATGGATTATTGCCATTTCCAGCAGAGGAGGGCTTCTTATTTTGTGACATTTTCCTTAGCTCTAATTAGCAATTCTGTAATATGCAGATGTTCTAGAAGAACTTATCTTCTTTATGAGAGCACTGCAATATTACTGAACATAAAGAGAATTTGGATTTTTAAAGAAATCTGAGAGGTATCGGAGGACTTGCCTTCTAGACTGATCTCTCTATCCCAGGCTTTGTGGTGAGGCAGTTCATAAAGCAATATAAGTAGACTAGTGTTAAATCCAAACTCATGTGATAATTATAATTATGCATGTAAGATTAGTAAAATAAAATTGTAGCAGGTGGATCTATGTAAAATTTCTACTGTCTAGATATGTTCAACACACAAAAAAGACAATATCAAAAGATTCAAACTAATAATAAAGTGCCTTACTTTATCTATGAAATGGGTCTAAAAATTATCTCAGGATATATGTGAGAAGTCAATGAATACTGTATATAAAGGACTTAACACATTGCCTGGCATGTGGTACACATTCAGTAAATGAAAGTAGTAGTAGGAAGAATTATAAACCCATTTTGAACATTCTAATAATTTAGGCTACTGCCACTTACATAAACACCAGCTTCTTACCAAATAGCTTACAATTTAAGAAATGTAATCACCATTCTTAGTTAATATTAACTGTTTTTAATCAGTCTAATATCTTTAAAAGTCAACTTTATTTTAAGTTCAGGTAATGTTCCTCTTTTGTAAAAGACAAGTCTATCAAATCCAGATAAATATATATGTATACACACATTTATGTCAAGTTCTTATTTTCTGTATTCAAATAAAAAGAGAGACCATTTTCTCATCTGGAGAGAATTACATTTGACCACTATTAATGTGGATAAAATATTAACTCTTTTCCAATTTCTTGGGTATCCAAAATTTCCCAGCGAGTCCCTGAACTGTGCCAGGTGACTCCAATAATCTGCTATTCTTCCCCAAATGAACATGGATTGTTCTAAATTCATGAAGAGACAGAGCTCCATATGTTAAGTTTCATATTAAAAGCTTCCATGCAAAAAACCCCAAAAAACCAAAAAACCAAAAAAAAAAAAAACTATATCATACTAAAAAATTATGCACTTCTGAAAGATTAAGGGATTGGAATCTTGGCTGAGAGAGTCTAGGACTCAGAAATAGGTTAAACCAAATCATGAGAATTGGGTTCTCCATTTCTAAACTACGCTCACCACAACCACCCCACTCACACCCAGGAAGATTACAGAAACCTCTACCTCTTCTCATTTTGCGCTTTTCCTAGAAATCCATCTTTCTCAGAACCACTTCTTTGACTGGTATTATGATAGGTAAGGAGCTAACTAATGAGGAAGAGGAGGGCTTCCTGTCATCCTTTAGAGTCCCCCAATGGCACATGAGACCTTTAGGAATCCTGGGACTTTTAAGATCTCTGCCCTATTTTACAACTTTTTGAAATTTCCTTGTCTCCTAGGACATTGCTAGCCTGTATACTGAAGACTGGCATTCAGACAAGGTGGGTCATGTCTGTAGCCAAAAGAAATCCAGCCATTTAATCTAAGAAATTGTGGATATTGGATCTTTCCACTCTTATTATACATTAAAAGGCAAACAACTCCCTTGCAAAAAGCTCAAACTATGTAACATTTTCCAAGGTTACAGTGGGTTTATGTCAATGAAGGTAAATGGATCAAATGTATTCTTCAGTAAGGTCTCTACCAACAAATAAGGTTTAAGCATATTAAAAGAGAGTCCATTTTGGAAATTCAAAATACTTGGTTTGCCAAGGTGAGGGCTAACCACCGAATTCCACCAGATAAGGTGGTTTTATATTTTTCTTCTTAGATTATAGACTCTGACTAATTCTTGATATTTTTAGTTCTTTGCAGTGGAATTTCAATTTGGAATAAGATTTTAACTCCCTAACAATTAAGCCAAACCTCAAAAGCAACTGTTTTATGACATTTCAGGCTCCCCTAATTTACCTATCTGTGGAATTCCTCCTTTTATACCAATCCAACAGAACGTAAATTAAAGCAAATTATAAACAGTGTTCTAAAGGATATAGACAGTCCCAAAGTTGACGTACTGTTGCATCATTTCTGCTAGTCACTGTAAAAACTACAACCATGTTGTAATTTTAAGAAATAGATTTCTAAATTTTTCATGAAGATGAATACTTTTACAGTTCACTTAAATCATTCAGGGCTTACTCTATCTAGCTTGTCGACATTTGCACAGGAAGAAGGTTCGCCATTGTCTCCTCCCTCTCACGGGGAGTCAGGCCAGCTGGGACATTTTAAGTCTCTTTCATTAAAAAAAGAAGGTTAAGGTCAAAATAAGTATGATAAACATGGTAGTTTCTATTCTCAATACTGAAGGACGAAAGACTAAACAACAAAAAAAATGTAGCATTAAAATTCACTAAATGTATGATGAAAATTACTTTTTCTTCCCTTGCAACACAATTATGGAGGAAAAAAAAGTTTTGTAAAACAGCAGCTTATACCTTTAGTAAATTTAGTCTTTTAAATGAATCCAGTAGTTAATTTTACAGCTGCACATTCCTTAAATTTATATGTTTCCAATTATCTGAATGATTGACACTTTCAAGTTTTACAGTTGATTTTGAAGAGCAGTGCACTTAAACTTACATGAAGAATATTTTTCCACACACAAAAAAAGAGTAATAAATTGTGCTTTACTTTAACAAGTTCATCTTTGTACTTTTGAAGTTTCAGCATTTTGTTTGAAGGCTCTTTAAAAGTTAGTAAATTCCAACACTGTGACTTTTCATAACACAAACTTTATTATTGGGCTTAACTTTTTTACTGACAGATTGTCAGTATCCCTCCCTGACACGAGCCCCTACTAAACAGTAGTCTAGTGTCAAGGTTATCACATGAAAACAGACTGTAGGTTTTAGTCTCATCCTTTTCTAATGGTTGAAAAAGGCAAATTCACACTACCAACAGAGTAACATGTTGACATCAGAGAGCCTGTGATATCATAGGTAAATTAATGTGCCTCCCACTGCCCAAAGTCAAGGAGCAGACTGCATTCTTCAGAAACACATTCTGAAGCCAGACCTTTTATCTTCCAATCATCTTCTTCCTTCAAGGTAATAGTCTACTGTCTGTAGTGTAAGCAAATATTCCGGGTTGTAAAAAATTGACTAGGGGCACTTTGGAGACCCCAACCCAGTGTTTTTAATAGTAGTTCCACGGATCTGCTCTTTGATATTTCTGCATATAGCTGCAGAAATATTTACTTTATTTTTTCCCCTATTTTTCCTTTTTTTTAAAAAAATAAATAAAAAATATTTTACTCCTTACTTAGCTCAGAAACATTTGGCACAGACCTAGTAGCAAAAATTACCAAACCTACTTGCTATTCAATACATTATTAAAGTATTTTCACATATATGCTAGGAAGAAAAATGAGCAAATGATGATGCATAATTAACATATCACTTCACCATGAGAAGACTGGATCACAACAATAGATAGGGTTGAGAAGACTGTCCTAAGGATATCTCTATTAAATTCATGTTCATATGAAATCTGGATTCCTGCAGAGTGTCCCTACTGGTCTGTGTGCAGGTGCTTCACTGCATGAAACTGTGCCATGTACAAACAACTCTCAGATAAAGGAATCCAGAAATAATGCTACAATTACTTGACACATATAATAAGCATATGGCATCAGTTAACTGAGGAATGAAATACAGCAATAGTAGTGGATTGGGGGTGTCTTGAACTGTTTCTGGAATAGGAGAGCATGAAGAGTGTGATAGAAACCTGTGGGACAATAACAATGGTAAGTCACAGACTTCTCTTGAAAAATGTAGGTAGGCCCAGGATGGGCCAGGATATGCCAAATGAAGAGATAGGTGATGAAGTCTTAAGTACCAACAGGTGCCCATTGGGTGATTCCGAGATTCTGCCAACATTAAGGTAGATGTTTTGCGGATCAAATAGATAATGCATTGACACTGACAATGCAAATAAAAGAAGTTGTTGCTGCTACTATTATTGTCGTTCTTATTTCTGCTCTTCCTTTGTTATCATCATTATAATTATCACTATAGCTGAGGCGTCAGCAAACGTTTTCCTGTAAATGTCCAGATAGTAAATATTTTAGGCTTTACAGGTAGGATGGCCAGATTTGGCAAATGAAAATAAAAAATCCAGTTAAATTTGAATTTCAGAGAAACAGTAAATACTTTATTTAGTAGAAGTATCTCCTAAGTGATATTTGAGACACATTTATACTAAAAATGTACTCACCATTTATCTGATTTTTGAATTTAATTTAGGTTTCTTATTTTATCTGGCAATCTTATTTATAGGCCATGGGTTTTCTATTGCAACTTCTTGATTCTGCTGTTGTGGTATTAACACAGCCATAAAGGAATGGGCATGGCTGTGTTCTAATAATACTTTATTTACAAAAGCAGATAGGATGATGGTAGCAGTTGGCCTATGGGAAATAGTTTGCCAACCTACCCCACAGCCCAAAGTTAAGCTTACACTGAGTGAAATAACCAGATTTAATAAAAGGGTGGGCTATTCTAAACATGGTGAATAGAACTTTTTTTTTTGTTCTTGTACGAACAGTATAAGACTTTGCCACTGCCCAGATACAATTGCTAGGTCTTTCCATCTGCTACTTTGTGTAGGAAAATGTTTCTATCATTGTAATGCACCCAAGAATACAGCCATTGAAAACTAATGCTTGACACACATATATGTTCCAGCAGCCTAGCAACTAAAACAGATACACAAATGAGTAAGACCTTGTCTCTGACTTTAAGGGTCTCCCACCTAGATCATGAGAATATATTTTTTAAAAGCAATACTAAAGGTAATCAATACTGCAAGCTAGTTAGGTCAAGTAATCCATTGCCAAGGATGGTAGAAAAAAACTAAGGGACCTCAGCTGGTTTGAACTTAAAAAGACAATATCCAGTACCAGTCTTGGACAGTATCACGGACTTCAGTCATGACCAGTATTTGGTCAGAAGAAAGTAGTGGGAGGCAATCTACAGGTAGATGGAAAAACACTGGCAAATGCTAAGGGCATGTAAAAGGAACAATAAGAAGTTCAATGTGTCCAGGGAGTTAGGAAAAGGAGAGTCAGTGGAAGAATGAACTGTATTCTAGGGATGCTGATGAGACATTAAAGAGTTTAAACTAATTAGTAGGTGGGTATTAATTTTACAGAGGTGAAATGTGGCTCAGCTTAAGGAAGAGGAGTCTACCATTGATGGGATCCATCAAATTCTCCAAGAAGGGGGAGAATGGACATTTTAACAGAGACTGCATAGAGAATTCCTGCTCTGGGCAGGCAACTGCACTCACGATGAAGATATATGGGGTGTGTCTGGCATTAAACACGCCCAGATTCAGAGTTGGACTCTGCATCTTAACAACTGGGTGACCCTGGGCTTCAAGTTCTGCCACCTTTAAAGGAGGATGGTTTTATTGGCCTTGCAGAGTTGTTGTGAAATTTAGAAAGGATGGATACCCAGTACCAAGCATAACTGTCTGGCACATAAAAGGTATTCAGTATATAATATAGATTTTCTGCCTGTAAATTATGGACATTTTCAAACATACATAAAAGGAGTGGAGAAAAGTATAATAAACACCCACAAGTCTATCATCAAGACTTAACAGAAATGACATATTTTCTCATTTTTTATCTCTGAAATATTTTAAAGAAAGTTGGACATTAATATATTTTACCCCTAAATAAGTCAGTATGTGTTTTTAAAAAATAAGAACTTTTTCCTATATGACAATATCTAATAAAATAAAGAATCATATAGATATTTTAAGCCTCTCTCTTTTTGAAATGTTGGATTTTTGCAGGATACAATTCTATGAAAATTATTTTAGTGCATTGACTAACTTACAAATGCAGACCTATGCCTTTCAATCTTTTAGAGTCCCCCAAAGAAGTTCTCAAATACTAACATTCTCAGAAATCCTCTTCTGATTTCTTTATACTATTTAGTTCAGAGCAAGGTTTTGCAATTCTTACTTTTGAGTCCTGCAATGTTCTCCAAATTTAGAAAAAGTGTTTACCTCTCTGAAGACAGTTTTTACTGAAATTATGTCTCTCCAACGGCAGTTAACAGATTATGAAGCACAGTTGTAATTACTGGCACCATTTATAAGCAATTTTTTTTTCTTCTTAGGCAGTTTTCACTTCCAGGTGAACACAGAGCATTCCCCTCTTCTGCTTCCACAACTCCTTGTGAGAGAACTGACCTCTGCCACATCTGCTGTGATGCTTGCATTTTGTTTACTTGTTAATGGATTCTTCTCTCCTGGACTGTATACACAGGACCTGTGTTCAAAGTCTCCAACACCTAGCCCAGAACCTGGCAGGTGCTAAATCCACAGTAAGTGTTGGCTGAACGACTACATGAATGAATAAGATGCCTTACAGCTCTAGTCATGCTGTTATTTTGCTTGTCAAACTTCACTTTCTTAGACAGAGCAAAAGCAAAGTTCTGCTTAGGTTGTATAATCTAAAAGTAAAAATTAATGCATTCTAAACTAATAAGGTTTTCTGATAGTTTCCTAGGCACCACTAAGGCATTTTGGCAATCACTGAATGAACCCCCACTTGTATTTATTCACATATCTCCAGAGGATTCATCTGCAGACCAACTAACGCCTAATAAAATCTAGAGGCCTAAGAATAGAGATGTGGGGCTTCCCTTTCCCTGTCACTTAAATGAGGGGAGTATCTCTCCATTGTATGTAGCTGAATGTGACTATGAAGAGAACACAAGCCAAGTAGGCCCATTTTTGGTGGGGCTTTTCTTCTTTATGGAAACATGTAGGGTTAAAATACAGCTGCCAAATTCTAGCATCTTTCAACTCTGTGCCAAACTGTCAATTTCAAGAATGACTTATTAGAACAATTTCTAGGAGACGGGTTTTAGTCCAACTCAAGAGAGCATCTTAGAAGTTGTCAAAGTACTACTGGTTCTTCCAATAATCATAAAAGTAAGTCATAATCAAGTCTCCCTACAAGTCCAGAGAATGAATTCATCTCTTTCTTCCTTTCTTTCCTACGGAGAGAGAAGAAAGAGAGAGAGAGGGCGCGAGAGAGGCGAGAGGATGGAGGAAGGGAGGGAGGGAGGGAGGGAGGGAGGGAGGGAGGAGGGAGGGAGGGAGGGAGGGAGGGAGGGAGGGGAGGGAGGGAGGGAGAGGGAGGGAGGGAGAGAGAGAGAGAGAAAGAGAGAGAGAGAGGGAGGGGAGGGAGGGAGGGAGGGGAGGGAGGGAGGAGGGGAGGGAGGGAGGGAGGGAGGGAGGGAGTGAGGGAGGGAGGGCGGGAGGGTCGGGATGGGAGTCTGGTGGGAGGGTTTCTGTGGTGTGCGGTGGGTGGGTTGTTTGGATTGTGGTAGGGACTGTCTGTAGTTTCGTGAGTTTCTGTGTTTTCTTTCTTCTTTCTTTCTTTCTTTCTTTCTTCTTTCTTTCTTTCTTTCTTTCTGCCTTTCTGCCTTTTTCTTCCTTCCTTCCTTCCTTCCTTCCTTCCTTCCTTCCTTCCTTCCTTCCTTCCTTCCTTCTTTCTTTCTTTCTTTCTTTCTTTCTGCCTTTCTTTCTTTCTTGCCTTTCTCTCTCTCTCTCGCGCGCTCTCTCTCTCTCTCTCTCTTTCTTCTTTCTTTTTTTATTTGACTGAATGAGGCTGAAATGTCTAAGATAGAGAATTCAGACCAGGGCACATATGTGACCGTAGTATCCTCATAAATCAAATTATGCAAAACACATGCAATTATCCACATTACTGCTTGAATAAAAAAGACTTCCTCCCCACCCCAAGACACAAGAACGATCTGAAATCTACTTCTCTCAGCAGATTAATTTGCCCATCCATCTCTAGCCATTGGTACTTGTTCATTTTTAATCTAGAGATAAATGCAGCAATCAATCTTTCCCAGGGTCTAAGAGAGCTATTGTATTCTACTCGATGATGTAGCACATGCAACTATTGTTATGGCTTTCTGCCCTAATGACTCAAAATGAACATTTTTAGACAGTCTAAACTGGCAGAGGCATCCCCAACAGAGGGAATAGACATCAGTGAGCTGGTTGTTATTTGAGGTTTAGGGAGTAGCTGTCACTGGTGCTATTACATCATGCAGATAGTGTATCGATACAAAATACTGTAAAGGCTGCTTTAAAGAAGGGGCAGCAGACTAGATCAAAAGCTTCAGGAAATCTTGCCTGAGTCAGGAGAGGTGCTATCCCTTGTCTGCTCAGGTGAGTGGTTTTAGTGTATTTTGCTGAATAAAGTGATTAAGTGACCCCCCGTCTCTGTTTTATTTTTCATTAATCTCAGGGGAAAAATTCAGAGGATGAGTGTGAGAAGGCAATAGAATGAGTTCGCACCAGAGTAGACTCCAAATTATGGAAGGAATCTGCCAAGAGGCTTGGAATCCCACACAGGTTGTGCCCAGGTTCTGCAACCTAGAACATTAGGGAACTGTGGGAGTCTACTGGCAAATCCTACTGGGAGGACAGGCTGATTTCAAAGTCCAGTCTATGCACAGCAGCCTAAACCCCAGCAGACACTGTCACTGAGGGCGGGCAACAAGAAAACTATGGATTTGGAGATGGGCATCTCCTCTGCTTAAAGGGTATCTATTCCCCACAAGAAAAGGGAACAAAGACCCAAACAAAATAAAAGAGAAGTGGATGCAGTGTTTGGATGGATGGCTTTCACTTAATCAACAGCAACACGAGAGCTCTCTGTTTAGCCTTGAAAATTACCCACGGAGGCCAGGCAGGGTTGGCATTCCAAGTGGATGTGGAGGGAAGCAGACTGGAGCTCACCCCAGGAACAAAGAGGGGGAGAGCAGGGAGCAGAGCATGAGACATAGGCTGAGAACCCAAAAGGGAGAGTATTTTGAAAGACAGCACTTACCCTGTGGCCCCACCTCTCACGTCTGGCACAGACTGGGAGGGTTGATGATCCTCTTGGAGACCCTGGGCATTCTGGGATTTGGATATGTACAGGACTCTGAGACTATAAACTAGAACTCGCCTTCTCTGACAGCCCAACATTTGTGGAGAATGGGTTGCCAAATAGCACGCTATATTCTTCTTTTGCCTTTCCACATCCACTCCCTGGAACAGGGGTCCTGAACATGGGTCATCAGTCTGATCCCGCACATCATAGCCCAGTTTACCTTCCCCTTCCATCATGTTTTTCCTGTCACCTATATTCTCCAGGTCATATAAGCTTGGGGTTTAGAAGAGCTTAAGCTATTTCCTCATTCATTCAGGCATGAATATTTACTGAGCACCTACTATGTACCAGGACCTGTACTGGGCATCAGGAATAAAGTGGTGAACAAAACCAGGCAATGGTCCTGCTGCATTCATGGAGTTATGACTTAATGAGGGGCAATAGTAAGTGAGGACGTGCTAATTAAATAGTCATACAGATAAAATGTAAACTTTGGCGCTCTAGTGGCATAATCAATTAGCATGCAACATTTATAAAGTGTAAATTGCTCAGAGGGCTTTGGTTTTATGCCAAGGGTGCTAGCTTCCAAGTCACTAGCACCTTCTTCCATTGCTAACATATCTGCCAGCTCCAAAGTGGCTTGTTCCAGGGGCTGTCAAAGACCCTAGAGGCTTCAGCAAGGCAGCCTATTCAATATTCACTGGCTATCCTTGACTTCGGGCATAAGTGCAAGGGAAGCAAAACAGAAAACTCCCTGTGTGACAGATGCACAGCTCCACTCAAAGTCAACCCTCCTCTCTCAGCCCAGTTTTCCTTATGATGCTTTAACTCCCAGGAGAAAAGGTGGTCCTTCATGTGTTAGACCTCCAAGGAGCCTGCCTAATCAGACATACCCAGATAAATGATGATCATCTTAAACAAGGGATGGCAAACAGACCTGCTCTGATCTATGTATGTATGGGTGATGCCCATCAGTAGTACTAGGTTGATTGAAGATGGTTTTAAGGCTGAGCAAGAAATAACTGCTTTGAATGACTAGCAATGTTGGCTATAGACATGAAAATGAAATGTCCTCCCTATGACACTGAATCCATGAATACCCTTAACATTCTTTCGACAAATATCTGAGTGCCTACGATGTACCAAACATAGAAGAATAGCAAAAAAAAAAAAAAAAAAAAAAAAAAAGCTGATTTACAAATCAGAACACCAATTTTAGAATAAAGTATCATTTGGGTATCCATAAGCTAGCCTTTTCACACTGTTCATTAAGTCATTTATTCACTTTTCAACAACTAGTTAACTATCACCAATTCTTTAAAAGGCACTATGCTTGGTGCTGGGGACATAGCAGTGAACATAAAGGACTAGGTTCTACTTCCCTGAAATTTAAAGTCTGTAGGAGAGAAGAGCAATAATAACTAAACAAATAAACATAATTTCAGATAAAGACAACCTAAAATAAAATTATCGAGTTATAAGGGAAAAGGTAGACTTTGGCCAGGCTCTTTCTGTGAAGGAGACATTTGAACTGAGCTCTGAAGGAAAGAGGAGATGGGGTCATCCACAGGCAGATCAGAGGGAAGAGCATACCTGGCAATGAGAGCAAGTGTAAAAACTGTGAGGCAAGAATGAGCTGAGAAAAAGCAAGCCAATGGGATTGGAGCTTAGAAGTGAGAAGGAAATGAATACCATATGGATTGGGAAGGTAGGGAGTAGGCTGAGGCAGGCTGTGTGTCCTAGTAAGGGGTTTGGACTTTACTGTATTTTTAATGTTTTAATATTATTTAATGATGTAAATGCATTGACATGCATCTGAAGATGTAGTGCAGGAAACAGATGTGATCTAACTCTTACCCTAAGGCCATCCCTGTGGCTCCTGCATAGATAGATTATAGGGCTGGAGGAGAAGCAGGATCATGGTTTGCTCGTCTGTAAAATGGGGGTGTTGGACAACATAGGCTCCAAGGTCCCTTTGGCTCTGAAATTCTAACATCTGTGATGTACCGGACTGAGTTCTAGGGCCACAGTGAGCCTGTCTGCCTTTTTCACTGTTATCCTCTTTGGAGCCTTGCCCAGGGCCAGGCACATAGTGGTGGTAGGTAAATATATATTGGAGACCTGTATATATATATATATAACCTGTACTCTTGCCATTTTAGATGTCTGCCCTTCTAGATTTAGGAGGTCACCATCACTGCTAATGAGGTCAAGTCATTCAACATTTATTCAAAGGTGTGTTGGTGGCTGACAGTCAGCTCAGCCTGGGTTAGAATCTCTAGGGCACATGAAGCTATCCTCTAGTAGTTTATATCCTTAGGGATGACCTCCTTTCCCTCCCTGAGGATTCTATTTCTGAGCATATTTTAGGGGCAAAACCACAAAGTCTCTTCCTGGGGTGGGTGGAAGGTGGAAAAGGTGCATATATGGGAGCAGTAGGAACAAAAATCTGCAGGTAGACATAACAGGATGTTGTTAGACAATGTTGGATAGCCCAGCTTTCAGCTCATAGAGGATAAAAATTACAAATGATTAGTTGAATCAGGTGAAATAATCATTTTCAGATTAAAAATTAGCTGAATATCAGCAATTTCAAATTATAGACAGCCTGAGTGGCATCTTAAGGGGTTGGATATTTATCCCACAAGCCACAGAGAATATACTTGGTTCTAAGGAAATCTATATACATTCTGATACGGATTTTAGAAAAGAATAACTGACAATGGTTGAACAAAACTTTGGAAAACAAGTGAATGGAAGGAGGAGGATAAGGCAAAAGGTTCTCGTGGAAGACTTTAACATTCCCAATTATTTGCTCCCTACTTCCCTGTAAGAACAGTTATAATCCCTTCCCATTCCAAGGTGATTTGCAGGATCTTCCTGTAGGAAAAGTACACTTCACCACCCTCATTGTCGGGCCTGGCCATGTGATGTGTTTGGCCAGAAAGATGCAAGGGGAAGCGATGCATGCCAGTTCTAAGCAGATACTCTTAAGTCATTGTGTGCTTCCTCAAACTCTTTTCTTTCTGTCAAGCGAAAGGTATGTCCAAAAAAGAGACTGCTACTGCATCCTGCGTCCTCAAGTGAAGATGACATATCGAGCACAACCCGGATGACCCATGACTGACACAGAGTTGTGGAAGTCATAGAACAAAGCTGACTAATATAGTTTATAAGCTGACAGTCTGCAGGCTACACCTGACCCACAGGAACCTTTTGTTAGACTTGCATGAAATTTTAAAAGATTGTTTTAAAAAATCAGTTTCCATTATATGAAAATTCCAATGTGGTGCTTTTTGTAACAACCAGAAGAATTAGTAATATGAAGGCTGTGTTCCTTCATGACAGAAATCACCTGGAACTGAGTAGTCACTGCCCTCCTCAACGTTCTCCAGTACTTATCATTTCCCAGTGTCTCTCTAATTATGAATCACAAAGTTAGTTGCCATTTATCATGACTGGTAAACAGTTTTTGTGTTTTGTTTTTGTTTTTTTTGTAATACCCAGCCAATGTGGATTATTCAGATGACAAATTATTTATTTGCCTTAAAGGTGAAATGAAGAATAACATTAGCAACACCCATCCTTCTAGGTACTTCCCATATATTATCTTACAGAGTCTTCATGTCAACCCTATTGCTATTGCACGGATGAAGAAACTGAGGCTTGGAAAGGCTAATAGCTGCTCATTGTTAGATACTTAGTAGAAAGAAAGGCTAGGACTTGAATTCAGTTCTCTCTGACTCCAAATTCCATGTTCTGAACTTCTCTTATTATTTGCTCATGGTAGAGATATTAGAAGATAAAAATCAGTGAAAAGAATGACAGAAAAAATACAACCAACCAGAAAATTATGATGTTGTTTTTTTTAGTTTGTTATGTATGTACGCTTTTTTTTTTCATTTAACCACATTTCATAAAATTTAAATACGCTTTTGTGTTCTCAATAATTTCACTTGCTATGACATCCATATCCTGAGCTTTCCCATTGCATGGGGATGGCTGGCTGCAGAAATGGCTTCCCTCAGAGATGATTAGGAGCAAATTCTAAGAAAAGGAATCAATTAATTAAGGTTATTTAATTATCAACTCTTGCCACTGGATCCCAGTTAGGTGGTGTCTCTGAATACCAGACATTCCTCCCCAGACTTCTGCTTTTACCCACACCTGGATGTTGAGGCCCAGACCCTTCTAGGCTGGATGTTTGAGTTGGTACAGAGCATGAGTAATCTAATCAAAGTGGGCTTCCACTTAACCACTGTCCTCTCCCAGGAACTTTTGGGGGCAGCAACGTCTCTCATTCCCATTGAGCTTAGATGAGATTATTAACCCTTAACCCTGCACATCTGATGAGACTGTCTTCTGCAAGTCCCACCCTGCTCTACCACATGCCTGATGAGGCAGGTTCTCCACCTGCTATGGGAATTCACCTTTGAGCAGAGCACCTAGCATGTCAGTAGCTACTGGATTTTCCAGCAGTCTTAACTGTATCTAGCCTTTTGCTCTTCCCCAGTGGTAGACCTCACAAATAGCCACTCATTTTGAGTCTTAAGCAACCCAGGAGCAACTTGGAAAGGCTTTGGACTCCAAGGCCTTATGTATGTAGGTGGGGCTGTCATGCTTATTGGATTATGTAGGTGGGGGTGTCATGCTTATTGGATTAAAATAAAAATCCATGCCCAAAGGTTAGCACAGTGTTCCAGGTGTACTGTAGGAGTCAATACCTATCCTTAGAATTTTCATTTGTTTTTATTATTTAAAAGGCTATTTAAAGCTATTTCCCTTCCTTTCCCTCACCTATGCATTTTCACTCATCAGAACTGAGCCCAGCATACTGGAATTGTAAAATCTGCTAAGAAGGAGAGTCCCTTGACCTGAACCAGCTTCTGCTACAGTCACCCTCATTTTATTTTAGAGCAACTCTGGTGTTCCCATTGCTCATACCCACAAGCTTAGTGTCAACTTTAACACCCTCCCCTCTTATACTCAAATCTGATCCTTCCATATTTCCTATTGTCTCTACCCCAAAATAAATCCAGAAGTGAATCACCGCACACCACTCCACTGCCACCACCTGGTCTGGATCACTATTATCTCCTGCCTGTATTATTGAAATAGCCTCCTAATTGTTCCCTCTACTTCTACCCTTCCTCCTGCAGCCTTTGCTCAACACAATAGCCAGAGATCCTTTTGACATGTTACACTTGAGCAAGTCATTCGTCTACTCAAAAACCTCAAAAAAATGCTCCTCCTTACTTACTAAGAGTCAAGTAAAAGGCACACCAGCCCTATGTGACTTGGCTTCTAATTACTTACCTAACATCATTTCTACTCATCCTTCACCCACTTACTTTATTACTACCATGCAGGCCTCCTCTCATTCCGAGGCCTTTGTATATGCTGTTCTTTCTGCCTGGAATGTTTTTCCCCACAGATATGCATTTGTCAGCTGGCTCCCTTCCCCCTTCAACCTTTGTTCAAATCTCACTTCTACGAGGGCTATCCTTAACTAAAAATCCCTAACCTCGACATTTTGTATACAGTTTCCTACTTTATTTTTTTTTCTCCTTAGCACTTATCATTATCAAAATACCATATAAGTTCAACCTTAGAAAACTGCCAATTTTTAAACTTTTTGACCTATAAAAATGGCAATATTTTACAGGTCAATTTAATAGTTATCTTACTTATCTTGTTGATTATTTTTCTCCTCCTCTAGAACATCAGCTCCATGAGAGCAGGGATGTTGATTTTTGCTCACTATATTCCCAGAAAATAGAAGAGTGCTTGGCACAAATTGGGCCTCCCATCGACGGTCATTTAATGAACAAATAGTGTGGCTTGGTGCTTCAGTTTCAGTTAAAAATGAAAAAAAATCAAACTGATAACAGGTGTTCCTTGGAAAGGCAATTTTGGTAAAAAGTATCATAGGCTTTTTGAACATGCACTGGGAAAACTTCCTAAGTGTATTTTTTGGTTCACTAAACATTTGGGATATACTGAAAGGAACAGAGATTACAGAGGGAAAGGAGGCGGCTTTTGTATATATACTTATCCAATTTGAGATTCTTGTCATTTTATTCTCCTCTCCCCCAAATTTAGGCTGCTACCCCTGCTTGATGCCCAAAAGATTCTAACCAGAAGTCCCATAATCATAATCTTTTGAAAAAACATCCTGCTGGCTACCCCGCTTAAATTCAAAGCAGTAATTAAACCCACAGTCTTTTGAGACATGGAGCACCCTCTTTTAACACACACATTTAATATGCTACATTCAGTCTCAAACCAGGCTGGATGAAACATGGTCCTTACTTTAGGGAAAGTGGAGACATGGGACATAACCACAAGGTTCCCAGTAATCCAAGAACCACCTAGATGGGTTGGGAAGAAAGCTCATGCAGGGAGGCTTATGTCAACATTGGTTCTTCTAGTATATTAAGATGTATTCCACAATCCAAGCTCAGGGCAAAATGTGTATTTAGACACCTAAGAAGTGAGTGAAATTCTCTGAGCTGTGGCCTGAAGCAGGATGAAAAAACACTCAGGGACTCCCTGACTCAATGGTCTTCTGTCAATTTTATAATGCTATGGTTTCTCCTTTTCTTGGCTCTCCTGTTGGTTTTGGTTCTTCTAGGCCTGCTTCCCTAGGTGTCCACTGGTTTCTTGCATACTTGGTTCACAGATGGTGATGTTGGTCCTCACTCTGCAGGTTTGGTTTGCAAGGTCAGGACTTTAGAGGTGCTCATCTTCCCCAGACTCTGCCTTCAACTTGGGTGCCTGCCACCAGGTAAACAGAATGGTCTGGCCCAGCCAGGGGGAACATAATATGTTTTCCAGTCAATTTGCTTTATTTTCCATTAAAAGCAACAACAAAAAAGGCTTCCATCAAAATATCAATCCATTAATATTAACTAATTACTAATATTTATTTTAGCATGGTTAAGGGAAAGGCACGTTTTACAAGTTCAAGAGACATAAAACACACAACCAATTTGGTTCTTGCCTCATTAAATTTTAAATTGTTATAGGTCACTGCTTAACACCAACACTAATTCTAACTCCCTGTTCAAACTAGAGAACAATTTTAATTCAGTGGACATTTGAGGACAGTTGGCATTCTTGTGGGGGCCTTTACACAGCTGAAGCAGAAGCCAGTCTTATCTCAAAAGTCCCCACACATGTCCTTCTGCCTTTAATCTCGTTACTCAGCTTTCAATCTACCAAACTTCAGGGGAGACCCTCTCTGCCTTTAATTTAACATTCCCTCCCTCCTTTCCTCTTTCCTTTATCCAGCTGATGATAAAGGTTAGAGAAAGAGAGAAAAGATAATATGAATAAATGAGAGAGGATAAGACAAAGAAAGAAAATATAATGAGAATGCTTTCCCCAAGCTTGACTAGAAATATCTGATTAGAAAAATATGTTCCTTTCCTGACCTTCTGAAAATCACAGTAGCAGACAATTAGTTACAAGCCCCAATCAACATTTTTCTGCCAATCTTTGCCAGTTTATAGATAATTTGCTTTGTGTGAGGTAGAGGCAATTCCAAATGGCTCCCCCAGGGGAAGTCTGTGTGTCACTGTAATGCAGATAATCCATTTGCCTTACAGTTTTAAAGAAAAGAAGGACACACGAGCTTGTGCACCAAAAGGGAAAAAGGATTAGGAAGGCAGTTTGGTGGTGGTCCCCCAGCCCAATCTCACTGAGCTGGGACTAAGCCCTGTTCTACTCTGAGACAGGGCCAGAGGATTCTCTGGCCTAGAACCCTGCTCTGAGGACATACATATTAAATATCAACATAAAAAAACAATTTTTTTTCTTTTTTGGCTCTTAAAGCTTTTGTTTTTTAGCAACTGACCAAATGAGCTGAAATTACAAAGAAGGATACATGAGCCAAACTGGGTTTCCATTTATCCTCTTGTCCTAGACCCTGGAAAGTCAGAAACAGGCCTTGTCCCATGGAGAGAAGAGATGGCAAAAATTGAAGGAGAGTCAGGGTCGGGCCTCGTTTGTACTTGGATAGGAGACCATCTAGGAAAACCAGGCACTGTAGGCGTAAAAAAATTTTTTAAAATTTTTTAAAAATAAGGGGATTATAAGATGACAAGGTCCTTGCCATCTGTGAGGTCAACCAAGAGTTGCCTCGCCTAAAAAAAAAAAAAAAAAAAAAAATTCAACGAGAGGATGTCATGGAAAGGACTAAGGAAAAAGAACATAATGATGATGATTTAATTTCTCAGGGATAAAATATGACTTCAGGTGAAACAGGTCTGAGTGAGAGAGAAGGCAGACACCTTCTCAGGGATGGAGAAGGAAATGGCTAAGTGGACATAATGGTACTAAAGAAGACATGGTGCAGGAATTCACTAGAAAGATCAACTGGGGATTCTTGAAATTAGAGGAACCTAGGAGCAGAGGGGAAAGTTCTACACAAAGAAATGGCATGAGCCCCTGATGTGTATCCTGGAGGGACAGAAGGGGTCAGTTAAGAGGCAAGCTGTGAGCCAGCCGGACCTGGGTGTAAAACTGGCTCTGGAACATTCTAAAGAATATGAGCTGGAGCTAGTGACCTCAGATTTTTCACCTAGACTTCTCTAACCCATGGGTTCCTTGTTGTAAATGGTACCCATCCCATAGAGTTTCTGGGAGAAGAAAATGAGAAAGCACAAAGTATAGGCACAGTACCTGACACAGAGCAAACATACACAAGTATTAAGCATTAGCACTATAGCTAGAATTTTCATCAACATTAGTTTAGTATTAGTATTCATAGTAGCTTTTCTGTTTAATGTGATTCCATTTGGCTGGTGGGTCCTGAAGAAACACTGTGGACATCTATAACTTCTCAGCCTTATCTTTTCTTTTGTAAAGATTTACCTCTTGTTTACAGGGCCCAAGTGTCTTTTTTCTCTTTCCCCCTCTCACTCCAAAAAAACATTTGATTTCTCCCCAGGGACAAATGGCCCTGCCAGGCAGAAGCATCAGGAGCATGGGGCTTTAGTGTGGCATCTGTAGGCCCATGCATCACCAGCTGCTGGGGCAATACTATGTTGGAAGGTAGAAGTGCATCCATCTAGAGCAGGAAACAGCTGTAGTTGTTTTGGGGGAAAAAGAAACTTCCTGTGATGTGCTACTGGTAAGGATAGAGATGAGATCCTTAACCTACACCCAAGGACATACCCTTCAGGCCATCTCTGGATGGAAGTCAAGAAACAAAAGCAGGCCCCCAGAACAGCAGAAGGAAGGGGAAGCAAGGCTTTGTGTCTAATCTGAACTTATTTATGATAGGCCTCTAGCTCCACTGGAAATGTTGCTCATTACCCAGAGAGCCAAATTTCTGCAAGTTAATTTATAACTCAAAGACATAATGTTATGGAATAATCTAAACTTTGATTTATAGTAAATTTCCTACTAGCATGAATTTTTAAACATCAGGCTTAAGCTGATCCCCTTAACCAACAAATAATGCTCAGCAATTATATACTATCAGGCAAACATGTTGTAACATATACTTTTACCCTAATCCTGTATATAAATTTTACTTTTTACATTTGTGTGGTTACTTTCCACATGTGAATTTCAGAATACTGTGCCCATTTAGTATACTGTTTATCATAGTGAAAAGTGATATAACTGATTATATTCTATTGGAGGCAATTTTTAAAAATCAACTTTGTGAGATTTATTCATATTTTTTGAAAGAAACAAAACTTTCAGAGCATAGGAAATTTCCTTGTTGATGTTTTGCTGAAGTGATCCTTTCTCAATGAAATAATCCAAATATCCATAGAGAAAAATATATTTTAAAATTCATAGAAAGAGATTTTGTTACACTAGAACTCATGTGTACATATTCATATGCTTATGCATAACTAAATGAATACATGGGAGCATGTATATATGTACATGCATACAGGACTAGACAAGAGCAGGTGTTCCTTCAAACCTAGGAAGGCTTTAGATAGTAATAACTAGGAAAAAAATCTAGTTCTATGGACATGTGGTTTGGTAATTCTGGCTGTCTCTAAGACTCTACTTTTGGCATTTTTATTCTCCAGAGTGATGTGATAAGGAGCAAAAAAGGAGGATGATGAGGAGGATGAGAAGGAACAGTTGAGTGCTTACCGTATTTCATGTACCTAGCCAGTTATTTTATTTTCCAATTTTATTTCTAGAATCTTAGCATTGGAAGCACTTTCAAAAGACATGCAATCCAGACACTATAAAGAAAAAGGCTGAATTCATATAAGCATAAAAGTTCTATGGAACCACAATAACCAAAAACAAACAACAAAGACCTCACATAGCAAAGGTGTAAGATCAATGACAATTAAATAAGCATATTTCAGATAAAGAATCTGCATCCACAATATGACCAAGAAAAAGGTCCAATAGCCCAGTAAAAATACGGACTAAGGACATGAGTAGAGAAATCACTGAAAGACATGCAAATGACTAATCAATGAAAGGATCAGTGTTCACAAACACTAATAATTAGGAAAACAAAAAATAAAACAACAGCCTCCTTCTTGATAAGTCTAATCAGGAAGAAAAAAGTTGAAGGAGAATGCAAACAAATATTTACAAAATGGCTAAAAGGCAAGAGAATATAACATAAAGAAATTGAAATAAGGCAATGGACGTATAGGTAGATGAAATGGGTAATACTCTAGGAAAATAAAAGTAATAAAATTTATTGAGGGAAAAAAGATCATCTAAATGGACCAAAACCCTAAAAATAATGAAATAAATGGAAAATGTTGTCAAACAATTATCTCCAAAACTGGCCCTAGGTTTGGGTCACTGTTTTATCAGGAGACCACTTTCATACTTTCAAGAAAAGACCAATTTTTTTGAGTGCTTAAAGAGTCTTGGAAATATAGATTAATTCATGATTTTATTTTCAAAGTGGTGATAGCTTGGATACATAAAAAAAGAAACTATAGTCCAATTCCATTCATGAGTATGACATAAAAACTGCAAGTCATAATACTTGTAAAGAAAACCCAGCAGCACCTTAAAAGAAAAATATAATCATGATCAGGTAGCATATATTTAAGGAAAACAAGGATGGTTTAATCTTAGGAGTTCTATAACATAACTCATCATATTAATAAGTCAAGAAAGATAAATATACATATGTAATCATCCAAATCAATGTTCCTTAAACAGTGGTAGATCTTAGAATCATGGGTCTGATTTCTTTTTTTATTTTTCACTTACAGTTGGCATTATTATTTTATATTAGTTTTAAGTGTACAGCAAAGTACTTAGACATTTATATGACTCATGAAGTAATCTCCCTTGACAAGTCTAGTACCCACCTGGCACCATACATAGTTATTACAACATTAATGATTATATTCCTTATGATGTACTTTATATCCTTGTGACTATTTTGTAATTACCAGTTTGTACCTCTTGATCTCCTCACCTTTTTCATCAGCATGCCAACCACCCTCTCCTCTAGCAAACATCAGTTTATTCTCTGTATCTATGAGTCTGTTTCTGTTTTTGTTTGTTCATTTATTTTGTTCTTTAGATTCCATATATGAGTGAAGTCCCACATATTTGTCTTTCCTTGACTTATTTCACTTAGCAAAATACCCTCAATGGCCATCCCTTGTGAATGGTAAGAGTTCATTCTTTTTAATGTCTGAGTAATACTCCACTGTATATTTGTACCACCTCTTTTTTATCTGCAATGAACAAAGGAATGCATATATCTTTCTAAATTGGTGTTTTGGATTTCTTCAGATAAATACCCAGAAGTGGAATCACTGGGTCATCAGGTAGTTCCATTTTTAATTTTCTGACAAGCCTCCATTGTTTTCCATCGTGGCTGCACTGATTTGCAATCCCAGCAACAGTGCACGAGGGTTCCCTTTCTCCACTTCTTGCCAACACATGTTGACTTTTGATTTACTGTTGACAGCCATCCTGACAGGTATGAGGTGATATCTTATTGTGGTTTTAATTTCTATTTCTCAGATGATTAGTGATGTTGAGCATCTTTCCATATGTCTGTTGGCCATCAGTATGTCCTCTTTAAAGAAATGTCTATTCAAGTCTTTTGCCCATTTTTTAATTGGATTTTTTTTGGGGGTGGGGGGGAGTTGTATGAGTTCTTCACAAATTTTTAATATTAACCCCGTATCAGCTATATCACTAGCAAATATATTCTCCCAATCAGTAGATTCTTTTCATTTTGATGATGGTTTCCTATGCTGTGCAAAAACTTTTCAGTTTGACATAGTCTCATTTTTTAATTTTTCATTTGTTTCTCTTGCCCTTGGAAATATATCAAAGAAAATATTAGTAAGAGTAATGTCAGAGAGTTTACTGCCTATGTTTTCTTCTTGGAGTTTTATGGTTTGTGTTTTTAAATTGAAGTCTTTAATGCATTTGAGTTTATTCTTGTATATAAGGTAAGAAGGTGGTCTAGTTTCATTTTTGCATGTATCTGTCCAGTTTTTCCAATACCATTTATTGAATAGACTATCTTTATCCCATTGTAAAGTCTTACTTCCTTTGTCATAGACTAATTGACAACAATTTAGACATGGGTTGATTTCTGGGATCTCTATTCTGTTCCATTGATCTATATGGCTGTGTTTATTCCAGTATCGTGCTGTTTTGATTAGCCTTGTAGTATAGGGTGATATCAGGTGGTGTGATATCTACAACTTTGTTCTTCTTTCTCAAGATTACTGTGGCTATTCAGGGTCATTCATGGTTCCATACATATTTTAGGACTATTTGTTCTAGCTCTGTGAAAAATGTCATTGGTATTTTGATAATGATTGCATTAAATCTATGGATTGCTTTGAGTAGTATAGACATTTTAACGATGTTAATTCTTTCTATCCATGAACACGATATATGCTTCCATTTATTTGTATCTTCTTCAATTTCTTTCTTCAATGTCTAATAATTTTCCAAGAACAGGTCTTTTACCTCCTTGGTTAAATTTATTCCTAGATATTTTATTTTTTTGATGTGATTGTAAATGGGCTTGTTTTCTTAATTTCTCTTTCTGATAGTTCATTAGTAGTGTCTAAAAAAGCAACTGATTTCTGATTATTAATGTTGTATCCTGCTAACTTTACCGAATTCATTTATCAATTCCAATAGTTTTTTGGAGGAATCTTTAAGGTTCTCTAAATATAGTATTATGTCATCTCCAAATGATGCAGTTTTACTTCTACCTTTCCAATTTGATGCCTTTTATTTCTTTTTCTTGTATGACTTCTATGGCTAGGACTTCTAATACTATGTTGAATAAAAATGGTAAAAGTGGACATTTTTGTCTTGTTCCTGATCTTAAGGAAAATACTTTTAGCTTTTCACTGTTGAATATGCGTTTGTCATATATATCCTTTATTATGGCCAGATATGTTCCCTCTTTCCTGAAAGTTTTTATCAAAATGGATGCTGGATTTTATCAAATGCTTTTTCTGTATCTAATTGTATAATCATATGATTTTCATCCTTCATTTGGTTTATGTGGTATATCATTTTAATTGATTTGTGGATATTGTACCAACCTTACATTCAATAAATAAATCCCACTTGATCATAGTGTATCATCTTTTTAATGTATTCCTGAATTGAGTTTGCTAATACTTTGTTGAGATATTTTGCATCTATGTTCATCAGGGATATTAGCCTATAATTTTCTCTTTTTGTAATGTCTGTCTCTGGTTTTGGAATCAGGGTAATGCTAACCTGGTAAAAAGAGCTTGGGAGCTTTCCCTCTTCTTGAATTTTTTTTTGGAAGAGTTTGAGAAGGGTAGGTGTTAATTCTTCTTTGGTTGTTTGGTAAAATTCCCCTGTAAAGCCATTAATCCAGAACTTTTGTTTGTTGGGAGTTTTTTTTATTACTGATTCAATTTTGTTAGTAGTTACCAATCTGTTCAGAATTTCTGTTTCTTCTTTACTGAGTCTGGGAAGACTGTGTGTTTCTAGAAATTTACCTTTTTTTTCCATATTGTTCAAGTTGTTGACATATAATTTTTCCTAGTATTTTCTTATAATCCTTTGTATCTCTATGATGCCAGTTGTCACTTCACCTCTTTCATTTCTGATTTTATTTATTTGGGTTCTCTCTCTTTTTTTCTTGATAAGTCTGGTTAAAGGTTTATCAATTTTGTATATCTTTTCAAATAATCAACTTCATGGGTCTCAATTCTACCAGGAAAATTATACTGCTGTACATCTGGAGCAAGCCCTGGTCTTTGTATTTGTTAAATGCACTCTGGGAATTATTGTGTATCTTTTAAGAGCCACTGATTTAAAAAAAATGCTGAAGAGGTATCTGATAAAAATCAAACAGTTCCTGATATAAGATCATAGGAAACTAAGAATAGCAGTATATCTCTTTAATAAGAATAATCTCATCTGAATACTTACCAAACATAACATTGGTGAACTACTAGCAGCATTCCTATAAAAACCAGCATTCCCATTCAAGACAATGATATCCACTATAGATAGAAGTATTTAGTATTGTTCCAGATATTCTAACTGAGCAATAAGACAAAAAAAAAAAGTTTATTAAAACATAGCTTATGTGAAAGAGGAGCCCAATTATGATTACTTACAGGTCATATTGTTATGTATTCAGAATGTTCAAGAGCTAACTAAAAAGCTACTTGAACTATTAAAATACTTCAGGAAGGCTAGTGGCTTAAAAAAATCAATTATGAGTTTCAATTTGAACAATATCAAAATAGAAAAAAATTTACATCTTAGTTCATACAATAAGTGAATACCAATAACATGACAAAATGTAAAAGAATATCTCAATCATAATAACTATTTACTGAATGTGTAAAATGTGCCAGTTTTTGTGTGGAGATGAGTTGTTTTACATGCATTATTTCATTTCCTTCTCACAACATATCACTCTTAGTTGAGACGTGCTAATATTACGCTAATTTTATAACTGCACCTTTTCCCCAAGGTCACAAAGCTGGTAGCTGGCAAATTCTGGACCCGAATCCGGCCAAATCTGCAGCGCTTCTGACCATAAGCTTTATGACAAATATCTACCCTCAAAGGGTTTGGAGTATTTCATTCAGTAGTCCTGTGTTGTGTGTCAGTAAGTGATAAGCCAAAAAGAGCTTATTAGCTTAAAATATTTCCACATTACCATTTACTAAAACTTCTAAAATGGGGAATAGCAACAAAAAGCTTTGAAGGAAATCATTGGTAAAGTCCAGGGCCTCAGTTTGTGGTATGTCACTTAAATATATTTGGACACTCTGCCATGGCTGTTGTTTTGGGCTTTTGCCCAAGACTTTGTTTGAGACCTTGGACAATGAAGTTTGCCTTTGCTGAGCTGAGTATTCTTTGTCAATATTCAAAAACAATGCTGAGGCAGCCACAGGACAACACAGGAAGAGATGTCCAAGACTGTGACATTTTGTAGAGGACGTCCCATAGTCATCACTGTGTTTCAAGTTCAGATCTGCCTTTTGGACTTCTTCCAGAGTCTTTCACGTGAAACTGAAAGAAACACTTGAACTGTTGGCAGGAAAAGCGCTGGGGAAGGAGTGAGACCCTGCATCTCTAAAACCATAGGTCTTCCCTACACGCTCTGCTCTCCAGGGTAGGTACTTAGAAGACATTCTCAGACTTCTTCATATGATCCTAATGGAAGTCTGGGGAAGAACCATTTGTTTCAATTCATATAATTCATTCATGGAATTTTTAAAAAATCTTTTTGTCATGCCTCAGTTCCTTGCTTCCTTACCTTCCCTCAGAAAGTCTGAGGACAGAAATAGCCCTTATATACAAATCAAGGAAGAGGCTTACAACGAATAAAAAACCATATGGGAAATGTAGCCTGTAAGTACCTTTCTTCATTCTATGTTGCTTCCCTATAGAATGGGAATGGTCAAGCTGTAAAGAGAAAGGACCTGAGGAAACTCAGGCCCTCTCTCACTGCTCCTCTCCTTTCAGGGTCTTATATAGATATCCCTGGCCTATCAGGGAGGGATATCCCATACAGGTTCCCAGGGTAAAAACAAAACAAAACAAAACAAAAACCAAAAAACAAAAACAAACAAAAAAAACCCCCCAGCAAATTAAAATCTATCAGGGGAAATGGAATGGGGATTGGGGAGTACTGCATTACTGTTACCAATAGGATGCATCTCTACCAGGAAAGGCCTCCTAATAAGATGCCATTGAGGCTCTCCTGCTCCTATTCTCTATAAGATCCTCCCCAACCTCCGTACCACAATCATCTTTTCAAAATGCAAATCAGAGTAAGCCATCTTCCTCCTTGAAAACATCCACTGACATTTCAAATAATGTTCATCATCCCAATCATTTTTTATCACTATAAATAAGAGGTATCAAATAAGTATTTGACAAATAAATAAACAGTTTTACCATCACAGTGAATATTTACTCTATGTCTCCTTCATGCTTGGTACTCTATCTGCTACTTCAATGGGAAAATACTGAAGGAATCTTTAAGGCATACTTCTTACTTCCAGGGCTTACAATCCAGTTGTTGAAGCAACTATTCATTAAGCACTTACTGTGTGCAAGGAGTTTGATAGCAAAATACAAGCAAGGCTCCATTTTACTGTTAATTTCTATCTTCCCAAATAGTTCACAAGCTCTCTTTTAGGCATCCAATCTTTCCACAGCTATTCCTGTGCTGTTTTATATACAGTGGGTACTCAATAAACATAACGAACAGACTAACATTGTGTATGTTAGCTTGACAGGATGTTTGTTGCCAAGATAGGTAAAGTAGCACATAGTTATGTCATTATGACAACAATATCAACAATAATAAATACTACCGTTTACTAAGCACTAGATTAACTGCTTTCTTCATGTTTTCTCATTTAATCGGCACTCCACCCCTACAGGGGTGAAGGCTGTTTTATTCACATTTTACTAAGGAGCAAAGTGAAGTTCAACAAATAGTAAGTGGCAAAGCCAGAATTCATACCTCAGTGGTTTGGCTTCCCTGACATCTCTTTATCTTTCACCCTGACCACTAGGTTACCACATTTCATATCCTTAAAAACAAAGATTTTCTAAAAATTAATTTCATGTGGTTAAAATATTATCTTAAACTAGGATGTTTTCATTCTATAGAGAAAAAGTACTGGTTATAGCACATAAAATTAATTTTGAACAGACAAAAATGGACCACAGCCTTTTAGGAGTATTTTTTGCATAGGTTATGTAAGAAGCAAAATCCTTTGTCTTCTAGACGCATGTGCATTTTTTGTTTTAAAGAACTCAGATTTGTCTCCCCCTCTTTCTGATTTTCCTTTTATCTTCACCGAGAAATGGAATTTATGTTGAGAGGAAACTGTGATTTCGTTTTACAGGAAACTTAAAATTTACAGATAGGCCACAGAAGTTCATCATTTTCATCTTTTCTGAAAAAACAAAGAGTTTCAAGAGATTTTCTACAGAGCTTGTCAAGTTTCTTCATTTTGGGTAACAATTTATGGAACTGTGTAAAAAAGGCTGCCTGATGAGGTCATAAGGCCTAAACCAGTCTTATCAACAACAAGACTCTGTGGGACTTTGAAACACTTCATAGGAACTCATAAATTATGCCTGTAGGTAAAAAGCCTCCCATGGTCTGTTCATTGTTTCAAGTTCTCCTCCTAACATGGGTGATCTGGAGAGCCTTCTTTACCCTTTTTACATTTTGTCTCTCCTGTTCCCTTTTCCTCTTATGTTTTTCTAGGTTTTGTGGATTCTACTCAAATAAAGGAAGTCCACACAAATCATAATAATGTAGGTTAAATTTTCCTTGATTTTTAAATTGTACTTCAATAATTATCCCCATGAAGCCAAGGAGGAAACATCCATTTGTCTTTTGGTATTTCTCAAGAGTTAGTCCTTTATATGTGGCTGGGAGAAAGTTACTGCCAAAACTAGTTTCCATTAGTGCCAATAAAGGATAGAGTTGCTCCATTAGGCTTTTATTATATATTACTTAGCACTTAATACATGTGGATAATTCTGGACGAGGACAAAAATTCTATGACAAAAAGCATCACAAGGGAGGGAATCATACTATAATGCTATGAGTGGTTCAGAAAGGGTAAAGGTTGCTTTCAGCTTCAGGAAAGACTTCTTGGAAAAGGTGTCATTTGAGCTGCATCTTGAAGAAATGGTAGGATTGTAATACAGGAATAGGAAAAAAAAGAAAAAGAAAGAAAGAAAGAAAAGGAGGATTGACCTAAACAGAATTACTGAAAGAACAACCTGTAGGTGGAATCATTCAGGGTACACATGGAGAACCTTAAGGTGAGTCTTGATCAGAAGACTTTCTATTTCTGCTTAGGATTTCAGTGTTTAGAATATAGAGCAGGGCTTCATAAATTAACCAGCACCATCCTCTGCTTTCTCACCAAATCTAATTTCAAATTATTCTTAAAAAGAGATGCCATTGAACTTGTAAAGTTACAAGGTTTCTGTCACCACTTTTTCTCAGTTTCTTCTTTCAAAAACTTCCACTCCTTGCTGTAATTTTGAGCCCATGTCTTCTCTCCTCCACAGACAATAACTGTTTTCCATGGTCTTTATATCAAATGCCTTTCCTCCCTTCCCAACTCTCTAATGCCCTACATTCCTCAACCTCAGCTCTCCCCTACACTGTAGACCTCACATGGCACTGAAGATTGTTCTACCTTGTGCCAATTTAAAGGTAGTGAGAGATGCCTTCTAATACCTGTGCAGTCCACATCTCATTAATGCTGCCTAGAAATGACCTTGACTTTTAACAATGTCTCTGCTTTGGGTTGGCTCCCTTGACTGGGTCTGTACAAAGCCAGCTCTGTACCACCTTGCTCACAGAGTTTGTTTTTCTCCTGCCCCACTGAGTTCAGTCTTATTGTTTCTGATCACTTCTCTAACATATCAAGGACACAAGGAATTCTAATCCTTTCCTCTGAGGTGCCAGCTACTTCTGAGTAGGTTGCTTTCCAACTCAGTGGTTACAGGGACTTTGAAATCAGCCATGTGTTTAAAATATTGAACAAAGAGTTAGATTTTGAAATGTGCATTTATTCTTTCACTTATTTTCTTAATTCATGAATTGACTACCACTTATGGATTCTGCCTGTACATCTGTTTTAAATGTGAGAATTTTAAAAAAATTCCTTCATCATTTGAGTTAAACTCTCCATAGTATGTCACACACAGCTTGCAATATGCCAACATGCAGTAGAACAATTATCTTTTCTTTTGCAAATCTGTTCGAAAATGAGCCAAGTCCAGTCTTCCTGTGGAATATGTGTGAATGGTAATAGGGCAGAGGGGTAGGGATTTATTTAGAGAAAGCCAGAATTCGGTTTGGCCATATATTTTGGAAGGGATTACAGAGCCAAGGGTGCCAAGGCACATGCCAATTGAGTTTATTCCAGAGGGACAAGAGAGCCTGATCTCTGGCTCTCCATGTTAGAGTCATGCCTCACAATCAATTTCATGTATGTGATTGTGAGTGCAGGTGTTTTGATGACGCTCTCCTGTTGCCATTGCTGATTATATATAACCATATCCATAATTTGTAATGCTTACTATAAGCCGGGCACTGTGTCAAGTATTTTATATAAATGCTTTATTTAGCCTTTCCAATAAGCCAAGACAGTTATATTGGATAAGAACATTATTATCTCCATTTTGCAGATGAATAAACTGAGGCTTAGGAAGGTAAAAGTCACATGAACCAAAATCTGTCCACTCTGAAGTTTGAACTCCTGACCAATACCTGCACTGCTCTTCTAAATGTATGTAACTAAGTCATAGTCCTAGGGGATGTTGGCAGCAGGCTTTGGCTGTGGCTAGAATAAAGGGTGAGTTGAGTGAACCCTCACCAGTGACAATGGTAGTATCTCCCTCAAGACTGTAAATAATGAAAAATCACCTTGGCCTATATCTTAAAAGAAATATCTACTCAGCTAATGCCCCAACCCTTAGAAATGCCACTCCCAGGGGGAAATATAATGCTTCGAGTCCCTGTGCTAGAAAACATATGGAGCCATGGGGTCAGAGAACCAGGTTTTCATATCAGCACTCCTAACTACTATCTGTATGACCTTTGGCAATATAGTTAGTGTCCCTGAACATCAGTTTCCTCATTTGTAAAATGGGGATATGTATAGTATATGTCTATATGTTAGATAAAAAGTCCAGTACCTGAGTGCTAAAAAATGACTTCTGTTTTTATTGTTGTTAGTCATGCTCAGCTATCAGATATAGGGCTTGATTTGGCATCTTAATTATTTCTTATATGGCAGAATATTTTACTATCGACTTTTCATATATTTTACCTCAGACAAGATCTTTTAGTTACTAACATTTCATTTTGTTTCAAATGGAAAATAGGAACAAGGGGAATAAGCAGCATTCATCTCTCTAGCAGATCTACAAAGATCCCAAACAGATCTCTATTAATCACTAAAGTTCACTTGAGAAAATTTACCACCCCACATCTGACAATACTACCCCTACAGGCTCAAAAGCATCTTAAGGCCAAATATTCAAGAAGAGATCAGAGCTCATGCCCAAAGAAGTCTCAAGGTAGTTTCTGAAACAGAGACTTCCTAATTCTTTGACCTTTTAGTACCTATAAAAAGAAATCCATATCTGGAATACATGTCTCCATCCTTAAGAGATTTCTGTTGTAGACCCAGTCCCTAGTCCCTAGTATTATTGACTAACAAGCCACGAACACAACCATTCTTGTAATCCTTTCATTATATGAACACACAAAATAAGCCAGTGCTTCCAGAACTCTCTACATTAGACTTACTACAAGAAGAGAGAGGAGAGGATTCTTAATTAATCCCTCACATACCCAGTTAAATCCATTTACCTCAAATACTATTTAGGTCAAGTCTTACCACCTCCCTTCTCTCGTTTGAAAGACAAGGAGAATGTGGCAGGGGTTGGGTCAGCTCTAATTGGGATAAAGAAGAGCCATGTGTCTGCTTTCACTGATGGTCCAGAATCTCTCCTAATAATCTCAGAGTTCCTTAAACACTGGGCAACAGAAGCCACTCCTCACCAAGTATCTTGAGTCCTGGCCATGTGCTGGGAAATCTGTTTGTTTTTTTACCCTCAGCATGTTCATTTAGTCCTACAATGTGAGAACTGAAGGCAATTCAAAACAACAACAAACACAACACAAAAATAACTTGATCCTTTTGTCTTGTGGATTTTTGTTCTAGAAATTATTTTTCTTAAGAAGTCAACCTCCTTCAATTTTCATCTGGAGACACTGAGTCTATCCTATAATTAGGATGATATACAAGCATGGCCTAGGAGAGGGTCCATTTGGGCATCTTATCAATTCTGCAGCTGGGTAGTTGGCTGAAAGCCTTGAACATACCCTAACTGTTCACTGGGCCTTGGTTTCTCAGATGTACATACACTGAAGCAGATGGCCATTCAGGTTAGCTCTGCTCAGTTCTGAGGTTTAGAGGTTCCATTTTCATTTTTGCTTTGTTTTCAAAGAAATTCATTTATTGAAGAATGACACGCATATAGAAAATTTCACATATTATAAATATGCAGTTCCATGCATTTCATGAAGTGATCATACATGTGTAACCAGTGCCCATTTCAAGAAAGAGAATATAATCAGCACCTAAAGCCTTCTTGTCAGCTCTCTCAGTCACTCCTCACCAGGAATAACCATTGTTAGGAGTTCTAACACCATAGTTTGCCTATTTGGAATTTATGGAATCATATGTTCTTTTTTTTTTCTTTTGTGCCTGGTTTCTTTCATCAAAAATGTCAGTGAGCTTCATCTTTATTGTGGAGGTGTGTCATAATAGTTCATTGTCATTGCTCTAGAGTATCCTACTACATGAATAATACTACTAGCCTAAAGTTTATTATTTGTGGTTACTATTAAATGTCCCTAATTTTGTCTTGTAACTCACAACCCTCTGTGACTGTCCTTCAAAAAAGAAGCAGAAAAACAGAAGAACCCCCCTGGAACAGCCTAAGAGAGATTTTGTTCACTGAATCTCGGGGTCTTGGATGCCGTGTTCCTTAAAGTCCTCAGGGGCCTATCCCCAAAGAAGCTGAAAGCAAAGTGTCAATAGCATCAGACTTATTTAGGCAACATCTTTTAGTACTTGCTTCTATTCCATGAGATTTATACAGATAAAAACCCAGTCCACATAGGAGTTTCCAAGCTAAAAAGACAACACTGATACACAGAGAGATTACAGACACAGACAAGAACCCCAATATACAATCTAGTTTAAAGAAAACACATTCAGTATAAATAAAATAAAATAATTTATGTGGAAGAAGAAGAATGAAGGCATTTTGTGGGGTTATATCAGGTAAAATTGCTATCGTCTTTCCAAACAATTATTCTGAGAACTCACAAGAAACACTGAAAGAAAGAGGCAAAGGGTTGTTGTAATTTGGGAATCATAAACTAGCTAGAATTTAAAAAAAAAAAACAAAAACGGAGCCAAGTTTTTGAAAAAGGAAACACAAATCTTCCTATTTCAGTAAATGATCAAACATAGAGGGTAATGCTCCTACTGGTGATGCTAAAAGGCAAGAGAAATTCCAGAGCCATCATCCACATCCCTTGACAAGGGCAGGAGACCTTTTGGTGTCAATATGATTTGGTTTGGCAGCCAACACTGACACTGTTGGGACATGTCAGACTGAAGAGAGGCTGTTCTATTGTCCAGATTTAAGGCAATGACTTAACCTCTCAAGCCTGGATTATTGCAACATAATCTTAACTAGGCTTCTATTCTCCAACTGTGACTCTTTCCTTTCATTCTCTAAACTGAAGTCTGAAGAATTGTCCCCAAACAGAAACCTAATCATGATATGCTTCCATTTAAAATCCTTCCATGATTTTCTATGGACTACAGGGTAAAGTCCAAATTCTCCATTGTGGTTTTCAGTGCTCTTGGGATCTCACCTCTGCCTAGCTTGCCTTGCTCATCTCTCTTCACACTCCAGTCATATGAACTTACAGTTCCCTCCACCTAGAATGCTTTCTCCCAAGCTTTTGCGGGACTAATTCTGCTCATCTCAACAGATCTTAGAGAAATATTAGTTTCTCATAAAAAGCTTCTTTGATGTCTCCTCAATGCCCTGTAGCCTCCCACAAAATACTAATCACAGACTGCTGCCCAGTTCCCTGCTGAAGCATCCCTAGCCAGTGCTTCACCCACCCTCCCTCTGTATTTATAAAGACAGAATTTGCCAACAGATCCTCCTGTGGACATCTGTAACTTCACCTGAGGGCTTCTTCTTGGCCTGCCCTGAACACACAGGCCAGGAGCACCAAAAGTTAATGCTCCTGAGAGCATTCCTCAGCTAATTGTGTCATGAAAATGGAGGGTGAATACTTCATATTTCTCCCCCTCCAGACAGCTACTTGTACTCAAATCTGAAGGCCTGATTCTGGATAAACTGAACTAGCCCATTGCCCGGGAGACTCTGAGCTCAGTAAAAGTAGGAACTGAAGTCTCTCATTTATCAGTGGACATCACCAGTGCCTACCACATGCCTGGTACATAGTAAATTAATGTTTTTAAATAAAAGGAATGTGATACTCAATGAATACTTATTTATTGTTGTTTTTCCATTTAAAGGCAATATGAAGTCTAGAAAAGAGCACCAGCTCTGGAGTCAAAAGATCTGGGTTCAATTTTTTTAAAAATGAAAACCTTCACTTTTTTAATTAAAAATTATTAGGGAAATCCTTCACTTTTGATTGGTATGACCTCAGGCAGGATGGGGATGTTGATTAAGACTCTCGACCTTCAGTATCCCCTTCTGTCCTACAGGGTCTTTATAAGACTCAGGAGAGCTGTGTAAAAGAGTAGGGAATTTTACGAATGTAAATAGTCTCATTTTAGATATTCATGTAATTCTTTGTGACTGAATAGGAGGAAAGAGATATCCTAGACACCACAAGCATTTGTGGTGGGAAGAGAAGGTTGATGAAAACAGGGGCTGGGCTAATTTCATTTGTAGAGTCTTTAGAAATGGACATCTTTTTTTAATATAAAGATCATTTAAATTAAAAAGAAAAGAATCAAAATAAAATAGGCTTTAAAATGCCTAGAAATAATTGCCGAATATAAATAGGCATAAAAGATATGTTTATATCTCTTTCATATATATGATAGTAAACCATAAATGAACCATATTAAATATGAATTCGGTATGTTTTTTACTTTTTTTCCTTCTTCAACAGCTTCAAAATCCCAAAAAACAAACATATGCATGCTGAGAAATATTTGAGAATTTTTCAGATCAAGATAAAATCAAGCGTCATCTTCATATAGGAAGCTTCATAATACTGCTTTTATTTTTAGAGACATGCCAAAAACTATATTAACCCACAAAAACCACAATTTTGAATATAGGACTTCATAAAAGAATAAGAATGAAAAATTAGAATAAGGTCTAAAACAGTGAAATTCTTCGTTGTGGCCATTACTGAACATCAATATGAAATTAACTCAACATCTTTTTAAATCTTTTTAATAAAGACCAGTTTAAAAAAAAAAGCACACAAAATTTAGAAGTAAGGGAAATGTAAACTCATTTTCCTTTCCTTCATTTAAAGCCTTTGTGTTCTGGGATCAAGGGGTAAGCAGGGAAAACTCTGATCTATCATCATACTGATTAGTACTCCATAAGAATGAAAAGTATGTGAAAATTTTTACCCCAAAGTTCTCAAAGTTAGTGCTTCCAGAGCTGGGCTTTCTCTCTAGACCCTCACCCACGACTGTGTATCTTATGTATCCATGCACATGGAGGACATAAAATACATGTCAAACAAAATAAAGCAAGTTATTAAGTACAACAAAACACTAAATCTTGGTGGAAGTCAACAGATAAACAGACTATAACAGTAGAATAGTCTAAATACACAATGCATAATTCATGGCTAACCCAAGGCTGGGTTTGTGCAATATTTCACCAGTCTCCCCTTGCAGTCCTTGAGGTTAAGACTGGGCAAATTGCGCTGCCTTTGCTAACTCAGCAAAACTCTAAACAATCAAAGAAGAAACTCTCATCTTTTCCAATACAGGGAGTAGGTAAGAAAGGACGGGATGGAGAAGATGTAATTTAGCTCTCGATGCCAGACATTTGAAAAGTTGCTGTGTATGAGGCTACCCACTATCTTATTAATAGATATTTTTTTGTTGTTAACGAATGTCTATAACTTCTTCAGGCTATTGTACTCCTAAAATGAAGAAAGCTGACCAACCTCCTTCCCCACACTCCATTGCCCACCCCTCTGCTTGGTTCACAGTAGGCATCCAATAAATACTCCTTGAAGGAGTTTCCTTTTGATTTCCATTTGTTGTCTACTTGATGCAGTAATGAAGTACACAAATCAATATATAATGCCCAATAGCAATAATAATGAAAACCTGAATAAAATTCTACATTTACATGCAAATTGGCATCTTAGAAAATTTCTTACATTTATCATTTCTAAAAATAAAAGATGAGCTAAGATGAGCGTACATGACTTTCTTAAAACTAACAAGGCAAAACGATGTCTTTGGTGGCACTCTAATATACACAGAAGAGGCTCTGTACTGCTAAGAACCAACATATCTTCCAGAAACTAGAAAGATAAATGGGTTGTGGGATACAGTGTAGAATGCAGTGTCATTTTTGGCAAATAAGAAATTAGAGAGGGAAGACAAATGTCAAGTCATCACCAGCAAAAGTATGTGCTTATTGATACATGGGAGAACCATCCTGATGGTGCTACAAGTCAGAGAACTGGGCAGTAAATGATCTATGCAAATAGCAGTATTGGTGCTGTAATAACGGGATGAAATTTAATTCCTTCAAGGAACTCTGTAAATATTTATAATAATAAAATTTAAAAGAATGTTGTAAACACAAAAAGGTGAGAACTGGTTGAGCTTTCTAAGCTAATGGATTCGACCAATTGTTAACATCTTCTTCTGAGTATTTGCTGATCAAAAATCCAGATGAACATTCCAATTACACAAAGTCTGTGACTTACACTATCTGCGGGGCTGTTTTGCCTCAGAGAGCTGACCTACATCCTTCCCCACACTCCATCACCTGGGCCTATGCTCAGTTCACAGTAGGCATTCACAAAGCAAAATAAGTAAATAAATAAATAGATAGATAGATAGATAGATAGATAGATAGATAGATAAAATGCTGGGCCTGCTATGACATATTGACTATATAAATACGATGATAAAATAATATTGTTAAAAAGTTTTAAATTAGAAACAGGTAGAAAAACCTCGATGAAGTAGAATTCACAATGAATTTACTCAAAGGGATAACAGTATCCTTCTGATGAATAACCATGCAATCTAGCATCTCTGTCTACACTTAACCAAATTATTGAAAACCTTACTACATCGTTAATGAATAAAGAGAAAGGTAGACCCACAGAAATACTTGAGTACCAGCTTAAAACTTTCAAAATATTTAGAAAATGATGGTGAGTGGAATTTTTTTTTAACATATGATACACCCAAGTAAAAATACCCAGGGGAACACCTAGATATAGAAAAAGTGTGATATCTTTACAACAGACACACAAACTTTTTGTAGACCTTTAAAATACGTATTGAAATCAAAACCACACACACCTTTTACAATATGAAAATAAAAACCAGTACTCTCACAGAATGTGCCTTCTCTAAGTTGTACTTAGTATAAAAGCGCCAACTTTTATTGGGGGTTGTTACGGGAGACAGCTCTATGAAAACCACATCTGCATTTGTTTGAAAGGGCTATTGAGGGCATTATCCATTATGTGGTTCAATATTTTTATAAAAAATCATGCATTGAAACTCTGTTTAATATTTGGTACCAGGAAAATATCTATCTCCAGTAACTAGTTTGTTTCTTCCTTTCTAATAACAAAAATGGTAGAATTTATCCTGTTTCCCTTTTTGCCCTGGCTGCCAGGTAGTTCAGGGCCAAACTTGATGATCAATCATAGTAATTATAATGAACTTTGTGGTTAGCAGAGTTATTTCTGCCAACTTTTCAAAGTTTTTCTTTCAATTCTTATTTTTATTAATCATGATGTGTATGTAAATTTGTAGATATTTATTGTAACAATTCCTTTTTGAAAAATGATGGATTATTGTTACCGTAAAAAAGATCCAGAAAGATGACAAAATATGCTTTTACTTGGTACAAATAGTTTTCATACAAGTATGTGAGCACACATACCTTATCTTTCTCTTTGGGAATAACCACTTTTATACATGTTAAGTGTGAGTCAATGTTATATACCCAGACAAATCTGATTCTGTTTATGGATTATTTCTTTGATGAAATAATATATCCTTATTTATAGTTGATGCCTTTCAGAAAATTAACACCATAATTCTGCAAAACTTTGTTAAATTTGCAGTTTTCATGAAGTCCTTAAAAGTTGGCTCTGATGGTTTGGCTGAACTTGCAGAATCACTGCAGAAAATTCATTTATGTTACATTTACCAAATATTTGAAATGGACCATCATGTCATTTTCCCTTTGCTTCAATGTTTTTTTCTTAAGTAATACATATGAAATTAATGGCTGATTTGCTTCAAATGGTCTATTCTGCCCTGAGCCTGTTCTAGTAGCCAGCTTACATTTAAACATATTTTAGTCATATAGATTTTCCGCTAATAAGCAAAACACTGCTTTCCAAAATTGTAAGAAAAGTACATTAACTTTCTTTCAAAATGTTGTTTAAGAAAATGTTCTACATTGAATTCCCAAGCTTGGGACAAACCGGAAAGATCCCATGAGTTTTTAAACCATATTCATTTCCCTGAGCATGGGGGCTCTGCTTCCTGGATGGTACAGTACATTTGGTCCTCTTGTCAGTTAGAATTTAGGAAGTCATTTCTCTTTAATGGTTGCCAGACCTCCTGGATAAGCTGGGGTACTTTGCTTTGCCTGGGATCTCCACTGAGAATGGAGCCTACTTACTTTCCCCTTTACCATCATAAGAACACTGGGATCCCACTGGTAAAAACTGTTTTGACCCCTGAATTATAAAGCTGCACCTTAACAGTGGGATTGTTTGCAATTAAGTAACTGATCCTTTTCCTATTTAACTTGAGTCAGTTCATTTGATACTAACACCATGCTTCTGTAACCTCACCTCTCCACCCCCTACCTCTCACTCCCTTGACAGGTCTCCAAGAATAGCTGGGTGGCTTTGTTCTTCAACTCTGCACACAACCAAAAAACCAAGAGGCCACAGAGGGACTTGATATCACACAGGGCCTGAAATCAGACAGACTCACCTCAGATTGAATCTGGGGCCTGCTACTTGCCAGCTATACAACTTTGGGTAAATTACTTAATTCTGTGGAACATAAGACTCTTCATCTTTAATAGTATTTGCTTCATAGGGTTGCTTCATTTATTCAGAAAATAATCATCCAGAGTAGCAACTATTTGCCAGGAACTGTGTTAGGCACTAGGTATATAGTCAGAATATACATGGATCCTGCCCTCAGGGAAATTTCTTTCAGTCTATTTGGGGAGTTAGATACTAAACAAACAAATGAGAAATAGTTAAAGAAATTTTATAAGTGCTCAAAATGAAATGAGAGAACTCTTTGGCAAGTAACAATGAGAAATGAGGGGAAATGGCTTTTTAGAGGGAAATCAAGGTGGGTCTCTTAAGTGGGAAGCATTTAGATTATAATCTTAAGGCTATAATGGAGAAATCAGACACAGGACATGTGGAAGGGCATTCTAGGAAGAGGAACAGAATACACAAAGACCCTATGCAGGTAAAGCCTGGCTTTTTTGAGAAAGAAAGTGTGTCTTCGGTGGACTGTGTGAGCAGGGATAACCTCCAGAATGAAGTTAGCAAATATCAATGGAGATTCAGCATGCCACAAAAGAAAACCACACACACACACACACACACACACACACACACACACACTCCAGAGTTTAGAATAGATCAGATCAGTTATCAGCAAACTATAGCTCATGGGCCCACTGCCTGTTTTGGTAGTAAAAAGGTTTATTAAAACACAACCACATTTGTGTACTGTTTATGGCTACTTTCACACAACAGCAGTTTAGTAGCAGCAACAGGCATGATAGTCTAAAATATTTACTAACTAGCCCCTTAAGTAAAAGTTTGGCAACTCTTAAACAGAGTAAACCTCAATAAATGTTTAAATACAACAACAAAAAGGTAAGCTAATACTGTTAGATTGCAACTATATGACATTCTGGAAAAAGCAAAACTACAGAGAAAGTAAAAATATCAGTGGTTACTAGCAGTTAGAGGGAGGTAGAAATGAATAAACTAAGCACAGAGGATTTATAGGGCAGTGAAACTATTCTGCATGATATTACAATGGTGGATACATGTCATTAAAATTCATCCAAACCCAAAGTGTGTACAACGCCAACAGTAAACCCTAATGTTAACTGTGGACTCGGTGATAATGATGAGCCAATGTAGGTTCCAATTGTAACAAATGTATGATTTGGGTGAGGGATGTTGACAGTAGGGGAAGCTCTGAATGTGTGAGGGCAAGGAGTATATAGGGATCCTCTGCACCACCCACTCAATTTTGCTGTGAACCTAAAACCATTCTCAAAAATAAAGTCTATTTTTTTTAAAGTAATATAATCTTTAGCAGCAGTGCTTAATTGCAACCAAAAAAAGAGGAGTTTGGAGTAAGGTAGGGACTTGAGGTAATTTTCTCCATAAATCAGGCCCCAAACCTACTTTTTTTCTTAGATTCCATATAAAATACAGCAACTTAAACTGAAGTCTCCTCTGAATTTCAAGATACCTGAGTTCTTACCAAAAAGTGAATAAATATAATTTTTAGGTTAAAAAAAGGTAAATCATCTTCTATATCAAAGGGAATTAGTAATGGGTTTAACTTAAAAATCTTTGAGAGATGGGTTAAATTGAAAATCCTGGACAATTTATAATGCAGGAATATTATAAAATTAAAATGTACAAATTTATAATACTTAAAAGATTTTTCAGAAATTATTTCTATTAATACTGTGTCTACACTGAACATATGAAATAAGAAACTTCTGCTTCCAGCATCACAGCTGACCAGATGCTATAAAGGGCCCTTTCAAAACATAATTTTTATTGCATTGTTGGGCTCATGGGAATGAAGGAAAACCTCTAAAGGACTAAAATAAACAAACTCCAGGACTGAGCTGAAACAAGAATGGTGGCTGAAAGCCCACATAAATAGCAGAAGTCACTCTGAGAGCAAATACCGAGGTCATTCGTACAACTGAGATATTAAGCCAGTGGAAAGTTTAAGGAGCTTAATGTGGAATCCCTGATTAAAGCAGGATTCTCGAAAAAACAAAAAAAGTAGTCTTAGGTGGGTAGTAGCCCATTGTTCCCATAAGAAGCAAAATAAATAAATAAATAAATAAATAAATAAATAAATAAATAAATAAATGGGGTTCCCATTAAGACATGCCAAATATAAATCCTCGAAGATTATCAAGCATTTAAGGAAACCGATCATCAAAGAGGGAAACACAAAATAAACAAAATAAATGTAGATTTACATGTACATCACTCAATGGGGTCAGATATTGTAATTATTAACTACAGCCTACAAAATAGCCATTAACACAATCCTTAGAGATAAATGAAATTAAATAAAAATGAGCATGCAACAAGAACCTATCAAAGATTTGAAAAATCTAAATTAAACTTTGGAGAATAAAAAATATAATTGTAATCTAAAAAACTGAATAAATGTGTTTAGTAACAGATTAGAGAGCATTGAAGAGAGAATGAGTGAACTGGAAGATATAAATGGAGAAATTACCAAGAATGCAGCTCAGAGAGACTAAGAGAGGAAAAATAAGAATTAGGTGTTAAGTGATATGGTGGACAGAAAGAGAAAGTCTAACATGTATGTCATCAGAGTCCTATAAAGAGAAACTAGATACACAGAGGGAAGGTAATGCATAAAGAGATAACTGCTGAGAATTACACCGAATTGGTGAGATATGAATTCATGTATACAGGAATCAGCATAAATAAAATAAAATTCACACTTATCTATTGTAGTAAGACTACAGATTAAGAGAGGAAAAGTCCTTAAAACAATCAGAGAAAAAAGCGAGTCACTTATAATTAGCTAGACAGCAGACTCTTTCATAGCTACTGTGAAAGCCAGAGTTAGTGGAATAATACCTTGCTGAGAGAAAATAACTATCAACCTAAAACTGGATGATTCAAAAATGAGGGTAAATAAAGAACTTTTCAAAGAAACAAAATTTCGCTAAATAAAGCGTTTATCACCAAGCATTTATCACCAATATGTCTACACTAAAAAACTTGTAAAAACATTAAGGATTATAAATCAGAAGGAAAGTATGAGATGTAAGAAGAAGTAGAAAACAAAGGGCATTATATTTAAAAAACAATTTTATATTCCAGTTTTTTAGAACCGCCTAAAATAATAGCTAATATGTTGATCAAAAAAAGCTTAATTAAAATAGTGGACAAGAAAACATATGGAGGAGAGTAATGAACATAGCTAATACGTTTTATCATCTTTATTTTTCTAGAAGAGGAAGTACACTGGCAACACTGGCAGGGACAGAGGCCATGCACAGCTCAGTCACATAGTCCTCTCATCAAGGTCGATCCAACTACCACCACAGCCAAGTATCGAACCTGCCCACAGCAAAGGCTGATTCTGAGCCCTGGGTATTAGCTACCTAGAGACAGACCAATCACTTTGGAGTTCTCTGACTTTGAAGAGGTCAGTGTGTTGACTGCAAACTGATAGAAACTTCCCTTCTCCTCTTTAGTATTTCTACCAGAATCACAATTCTTGGACATACAAAATGCCTTATCTATCACATGTTATCTTATACAATATCACCTCCAACCATGGGACACATTTTCAAACAAAGGAAGTATATCAATGGGCCCAATAACTAGAAATGCTAGTCTAATACTGGTTAGGGGAAAATACTCAAAGAGGTTGGGATACTGTTGGGAAAGTAGTATATATTTTAAATCATAGGCTAATATATGATGTCATCTCCCCCATAGTAATATACATAGATCAGGAACCTGAGAGGAGAAGGTGGGAGTGGCCTCTCTCATTAAAATACCAATAACTCACTAGAAGAACCATCTCCACTCTTCTCCTCTTGCTTTCTTCCCCATGGGCTGTTAATGCACACGGGTCATATCAATGTTCTCTGCGCCCTCAAGCTTCCAGTAGAATTAGGCTAATTGCAAGAGATGGATGTAGGAAGGAGAGTGAAGTAAGTGCATTTAATTTTGGGTTCTCTCCCTGTGAGTTCACTTCAGACTGGTTGTGTCCCTTAACAGAAAGTTATGATCACCCACAAAGCAGCTCTATATGATGCTCTCTTCTTCTAGATCCTGAGAACCTATCCTATCTTTGTCCATTTGGGCTTAGAAACAGTGATATCTCTGCTGCCATAACCTTGGGTTCCTGTATAAACCTTAATGGTTCTCCTACACCATACCTGTACATTTGGAATTAATCCCATTATGAATAAATGCTTTCTAAATTACCTTAATTTGAAATATATGTTTCTCTTGGGCTTTGATTGACTTACTCATTGTGATTCTGTGTTACATAACACAATGACTTAAGACACTCATAAACCCAGAGACCTGGGTAATTCACTGTGGAAACAAAACTGGCTAACTCTACGGCAGCATCTGACAGGGTAAAAATTGTTATAAGACCATTTTCTGGGTAACCAATAAGGATGTTCAAGATGGACATGAAAGTTCAGGTGTACTCTACTTCTGGTTTTAACTATTGAGCAATTACTATGAAAAGCCCAAAGAGAAAAAAATTAACACAATTTAGCATTAACTTCTCTCAAGACCGATTTTCTTAGAGCGAGTTGAAAGACTTTATAATTAAATAACCAAATGACCAGGTACCAGATACTTGAATATTTCTTAAACTCTGAGTGTGAATGAGCATCACCTGCAGTCAGGATTGTAACTCGGATATAATTTGGCAGAGTTCAGGGCAAAATTAAAATGTGGTCCTATTGCCAAGAAATTATTAAGAATTCCAAGATAGTGATAGCAGAACCATTAAACCAAGCACAAGGCTCTTCTAAATGCAGTCTTGTGTGACTGCACAAGTCACATGGCTATGGAGCCAGCCCTGGTTGGAGAGCTTGTTACTACAGATTGCTACACCCAACTTCTATAGTTTCAGATTCAGTAGGTCTGGGGTAAGGCTCAATAATATGTATTGCTAAAAAGTTCCTGAGTGATGCTGGTCCTATCGGTTCAGGGGTCACACTCTAAGAACCACTATCCTAGGGAATATAAAAGGGAAAAAAAAATCTGGATGAAATTAACATATAACCAATATGTGCAGAACCCAAACTGAGTCTAAATGAATTTTGCATTAGCTATCACAGTACAGATCTATAATTTATAAAAAGGCATAATTTATTCATGTTTAAATATATAGATATAAAATAATATCACAAATAATATTATCTGCCTGCAAATTTAAATATTCCTTTTCTCAACAAATTCTCGACAAAGTATCAATCATTTGCTAAGATACTATGCTTGCTCATGCATTATTTATGAATAGGTCATAAATCATGAGGATGTTATTTAGAATAGTGATCTCATGGGTGGTAGAGGCAAAAATCAGAGTTGGGATGAGTGAGCTCCCCTAGCAGAGAAATTAGAATATGGGAAAGCTATATTATTTTTATAAGTATATACCTATTATATGCTCATTGATATGTTTTGATTAATTAATACATGATATGGAAAAAGCATCATAGCTCAATAATTTTTAAAAGATAATATCTCATTTCAAATAAGGTTGAGATATTTTCATGATGACCTATAAAAGCTTATTAATAATTACACGTTTCAATCCTACGTTGAAATACCCAGCCTATAAACATACAAACACAACCTTTAAAATTGTCAAATATTCCACTTGGAAAAACCAAGTTATGAGTTGGGAAAATCATCAGTGAGTCTCTTCCTGGATATACAATATGGCTGGCTGTTGACTATTCATCAAAATGATCTCAAAGGATGAAAAGTTTGCTCATGTGGAATGTAGGTATTCTTGACCTCTGAACTCCATTGTTCTGAAGCCAGGGAAAAATATGAGAACTCTGGTGATACTAAACAAATCTGATAAGGTCATGTCTGGCTTCAAAGAAATATCAGCAACTGACTGCATAATAGTCTGCAATTTCCAGTACATTCTTCTCTTTTGGCCTCTAGTGTTGATAATTAACTGCCTAGTATTCTAAGTTAAACCCATTGCATTTTCTACTGTAATTTTAGAAACATAAATAATTATTATAAAAAATTTTCTAAGGACATTGGGAAAATAAAGTGACTCCTCCCCGCCGCCCCCCAATCTTACCATCCTCACTGAAAAGTGAAGAAGCTTAAAATACAAGTACCACATTACAGGAGTTTATTGGAAGTAACATTAATAAAGAATGTTAAAAAAAGAAAACAACTTTTGTTAGACTTTTAAAACACTATAATAAACAAGGGAAACTCTAGTTGCCAGTGAAAGATCTCCAAATCAAAAGTATTTTCAACAGATGAATATTTACTATGAGATCCTGGTAATGTTTTTGTGAGGGTATCATTTTTTTTCAAGCATAGTTCAAAGAATATGTTGTATCTGGTCCCCTGTTGATTTATATCAGTTTAACTGCCAATATTTCTTAATTCACAATGAAATTGCACAGAGCTCAATTTATAAATATTTATCTATACAGTTAACAACTGTGAACTATAGTGGTGTGTCAAACTGTAAACATAGCCATAGAATATTAGTTCATTTTGAGAACAGATGTTGTGCCATCTCCACGATGGGGGTGATTGCAGGAGACAGTAATGATTTAGTCTCCTTCTTTCCAGCAACTTTTAAAACACACAAGTAAATCTAAGGAAAGCAAAAGTTGAACTTTAGTGCCTACTCTCCATTTCCCACACAGTGGCAGACATTATTAAATCATCTTAGAACTCTTCAGTACTCAGACCCGCCATGGTACAGTTCTCATCACAGCACTCTGGCAATCACTATCAATTGACTGTACGTAATATAAAATCAAACTATTTTATTTATGTTTAATTTTGGGATCCTGAAGAGGTTCTCAAATATTTTTATGTGAATCATATTTTCAAATATTAGAAAGTTTAACACTCTTGAAGAGATGAAAATATTGAAAACAATTATAAATAAGTTTGACAACAATAGTTATATAATCTGTCACTGCCTTATGGTGTCCAGTAAAACAGCCACAACTATCTAGTTATTCACTTTGCATCCGGGTTACCTTTTGAGGGTAATTGTTTATAGCTTTATTCTACTCCTATAGTAAAGATCTCTGTATCCATTAAATGTGCCATGTTCCTTTAGGCCCTCTTGGTAGTCTGCTTAGGAAAACAGACTCTACTATCAAGACAATAGGGTATGACACTATCAGTTTGTCTTTAGAAAGAATACTTTGGCCAATTAGTAGTCACCCAATCCTAGAAGCAGAGAGAATGATTAGAAGTTTATTAGGTTTTCCAGGTGAACACAACTAATTGTTTAATTGCCTTATCTCCTTCAATCATCTCAGCATACCATGAGAAAACTGAGGCTCAGTGAGGTTAGCTCCTTGACTTACGACTCACAGTGAAGAAGTGACAGAGATACAACTCCAACCAGGAATCACAGCTGACTTCAAAGCCGGAGTGCTTAGCCTCTCTGCCACTCTGCCATCTGGTGACTGACAGAATTCGGTAGCCTTCTAAAGCAGGAATGAATCTTAAAAATCAACAGCAACAACTGGCAAAATGAAGGAGCTGCTATCATTCTTTACTGCTTCAGTCGGAGTCTGTTTTATTGAGGGCAGGTAATCCACTTCATTTGGGCCAGGTATCTATCTGAAAGCATCCGTTCCTTCTGCTTCCTCCAGGAGCGCTTCTACTTGAAATGTGATAACTTGTTGGAAATAAAGTGGATGATAGAGCTTTACAAATGTTAAAAGTCACAGCGCCATACAATGAGAATTAGAATGGAGATTACTTACATTTAGCCCCAAACCTTTACACAGGAGCAATATTTTTATTCTTACGTTACAGGTGAGGCAATTCAGGAAAGAAAAGAACTCTACAAATCTTAATTAAGTGCCTACATGTCAATGCTGTTCTAGACAGGTGACATACATAAGCTCATTTAATCTTTACAGCAGATATCAAGTATACACCTATCCCTAGATTTACGCAGATTGTTTCACGTCTCTTTTTATTTTTTTATGTGGAAGAAAACTATGTTAAAAGAGTCCACCAGTACAAAAAATACTAAAGAAATAGGCCAATATAAGTCAGGAAAATATTTATTTCACATTTTCACTAAAAATGCTAATGAAAATTCAGAAAAAAATATATAAATTTTATTTGCGTTGGTGTCTATACTATAAAGCAATCAACCTCTTTTTAATTGGCAAAAAGTCACTATCTTCATCATTTGAAATATTTGGAAGTACTACTTCAGGCTCATTATTTATGTTTATGTTTTCGGATGGTCTTTTTCCAACTCCATCTTTTGCTGAGTTTTCATAAATTCTTTGATATTCACTACAACATTTTTAAAAATCAGTTTGAAATTTAAGGCTCGTTGCATGTTTGGATCAATATCTAGAATTGCAGTTTCTAGTTTTGTGGCCAATTGAAGAGCTTTGTAAATATTTTATGTAGTGAATGAAACTGGTTCAAGGCCAATGCCATATTCATCGGCAAGATGGGCTTCAGCTTTAAGTGAATTAATTCATTATCAGTTGATTCCTGATCAACCAGTAATTCGTTAATATCATCTACATTCAAATTGTCAGAGCCTTCTTCTTGAAATTTGTTTAATAAGTTAATAATGGCAGTTAATCCCTCTCCAGTTGGTGGAACCATATTCCCTGATACAACCACTTATGGCCAGATAGCTTTTCAGCAAGCATTTAAAGTTGATGGTTTTATAGCACTCAAAACTAAAGCAATATTCCTGATACAACTTAAAATTGTGTATTTATTCCAGACTTTTGTAGTTGTGATTCATTATCTTCAAGTTTATTAAAAATATCATTAAAACTCCATTTAATATAATTAATATTAGAGGCAGAAATAATGCCTCGATCTAAAGGTTGGATTAAGGAAGTTGTATTTGGTAGCAAATATATAACTTTTATATTTGGATGTTCCAAATTGTGTGGATGACCAGGTACATTACCTAAAAGTAAAAGTATTTTAAAAAGAAGACATTTTTTCCTTCATATAATTTTCAGCTTCTACAGCAAAATATTTGTAAAACCAATCCCGAAAAACATCAGTAGTCACCTATGCCTTTTTATAAGTCATCCAATGAATGGGACACATGAAGGATGATGAGTGTTTACTTAGGCTAAGAGCAGTAGATTAAATGAGATAACAAATGTGAAACTCTTGTTATAGTCCCTTGTGTGATGTAAGCATTCCATAATGGAAATTATTCTAAATGTCCTAATAAGGTCCACTATGTTTATAATGTTATAATGAATTCTATATGTTGTTTTTTCAGTAGGGATCACTTTAATATGGAAACTGCTAACTGTTTACCAAACTGTGTTCCCTCCTTCCTAGGTACTTGGCTGCCTGCAAGGACATTTCATAGCCTCCTTTATAGCTAGAAATGAGACTAAGTTCTTGCTAATACAAGGTGAGGATAAGTGATGTGTAGATTTCTTAGTGTTTGCTTTAGGTCAAAGAACCCTATTTCTCAATGACTTATTTTTGTTCTTTTCTGACTGCTAAAAAGGGATATGGCCCAGACCTAACTAGGGCAGTGTAGGAAAAATGTTTCTTTAAAGGGTCAGTTAGTAAATATGTCCAGCTTTGTGGGCCATTTGATCTCTGTCACAATTATTTGACTCCTCTGTTATAACACAAAAGCATCTACAATATGTGATCAGTGAGTATAGTTGTCTTCCAATAAAACTTTATTTATGAAAAGAAGCAGAAGACTAAATTTGGCCTTGAGACCTTAGTTTGCTGACTCCTGTGCTAGAGAATGAAGGAGCAATAAGATGGAAGAAACCTGGATTCATGACAGATGGCATGCAACAGGACTTCACTATCAACCTGAACCCCTCTCACCTTAGAACTGTTATAAGAGAGATAAACATATATATTCTTTAAGCTCAACAGCATAGCCTCACCCTAACTAACACATAGGTCTCTCGGGATTCTTTGGGTTTATTTAGACTGTCCTAGAAACCCACTAACTATGTACATATAATAGTATCTTCTGATGAAATGACCTCTAAACACTTTGGAAGTAAGGCTGTCATTAGGCTAAAGGTAACTCATGCTTTAGCAATAAGGTATCCAGAGTTAGACTCTCAGCACTCATTCCCCATCCAGCTGAGGGAAGCACCATCATTTAAAACTTCATGGTTTACGGAAAACTTAAGTAATTATCTAGTTCAGGCTGCTGAGTACCTGTTGGTGTCTTCTTGGAAACCCCCCTCTAAGTAAATGTCTGGTGTCTTCGATCATAGTAAAGAGAGCATGAAAAAGCAACGAAATAGCAAACAAACTTTAGGTGCTTGTGGTTTGCAGTCCATGCTGCTGGAAGATGTTCAGTAACTTTATATGAGGCTAAATTTCTTGTGGGCCTCTAGACCAAGCTCATTGGTGGTATTCATTATTTCTGGCTTGTTCTACAGCTGTTTTTGCTGGGGAAGTGGGAAGGTGAAAGTGTCCTAGGAAGACTCCTTTTCAAAAGATGTTGAAATAAAATTATCATAACCCTTTTTATATTCATAATCCATTTACATATGCAACCACATTTTACGCAACCCAGCTTCAACAGAAATTAACCATTGCCAATTCTAAATAATTTCTAAACCATGACATAACAGAGTTAAACCAGCCTGAGGCATGGAAGTAATTTAAAAAGTATCCAGTTTAGTCTAATTTTCCCATTTCACTGGTGAGAATACTGAGATCCAGGGAGGTTAACCTCTAAAGGTCACAAAATTAAGTTATAAATAATACACTTGTGTCAGTTAGGGTGAAAAACTGTGGATTTTGATATTTGTTTGTTTGAAATTGGGGAGGAAAATACAACTCTACTGCCCATTTCCCTATGGAAAGGATCCATGGATTGAATCATAAACTCCTATGAAACTTGGAAGTTATTTATGGAATTATGATTGATTCTTAAATTTATTCAGTTTTCTAGAGAAAAATGGTATGAGTAATTGAGACATTTATACATTCCTTTCAAATAATGTCAGCTGCATCCCTAAATAAAGCCTTTTTTTTCTACTGAATTTTATGGCTTTTAGAAATAAGCTAGGAAAGGTGGACTGCTAGTTATGTCTAAACTGAGATACTAACGGGGTGTCATGAGCAAAATTCACTTTTCTTTTCTCAATTTCCCTGTATCTTTGCATACGTTTATCTCTGTTTTCCAAAGCATCTCACATCATGTCCTAAATGTAGAAAGATAAACATTCCAACATAGCTCCACACAGCAGGGCTCCTCCTTGGACCAGGCTGTCATTCATCATGGAGTTGTATGTCTTTTAGGGAGAAGTTATTCCCTATATTCCAGGGTGGCACAGATACTCAAGGAATCTCCAAAATTCAATAAGCCATCACTTCTTGGAAAAGACAGAACTAGGACATAAAAATATTTAGAAAATAGGTACCATGATGTTGATTTACACTTAAGCCGTATATTTTACAGTATTTCATGCAAATATGTATAAAAGTTCAATTCGCCAGCCTGGTATTCAGAAAGATACAGTTGACTGTGAAGTTCTGGGATCACAATCCAATATCTGGGAGCTCACACCAGGACCATTTGTCTATCAACACAAGCAAAGTGTAAGTCCCCACTGAGCTTTCCTACAAGTCGGCTAGGATCCATGCCTCAAATCACAGGAGTTTTATGGTAAGGAAGTAGCTGGAACAACTGCTGGACAAATTTTTGATCCTTGAAACTGTAGGGGAAATGTACCTCCAAACCTTTTCAACACATTTTCAGATACGCCAAATACTATCGAGGGCATCTCAGGTAGAAAACAGTTCTACTAGTTCTGAAGCCTAGTGTCAGAGGGACTCAGAAGGTTTCTACAGAAAGAGCAAAGATGTTTTTCTGAATAATCCATGGTGACAAGATTTTAAGGAGACAAATCCATCTCCTCACAATATATGTGTATCTCACTTGCATGTTTGCAAATCATCAGGCAACTACTATACATTTCAAAAAATCTGTCTTAATAGTCTTCTGTTCATACGTGCTTTTTTTATAGTCTGACATGTGCACACATTTTTGCTTTCTTCTTTTTTGTCTGGTTATACACACAATTCATATCCTAGAAAAAAGAAACTTAAAAGGAAAAAGAGAAACAACAAACTATGATTTCATCAACTAAATAATTTTCAGACACTTGTAAATATCCCTACGAGTAATTCTTTGTGTTTCTCTCATGTGATTTGTTCCCCTCCCCTCTCTTCTACAAACACAACATACAGACATATACATTTTAAAGTGAATACACAGTATACATATTACCCCAACTTTTTTCACTCAGTGATATATGTAGAATATCTTTTAATGAAATAAATGCATATCTGCATGGTCTCTTTTAATGGCTATATGATATTTTACTATGAGTGTGTATAAACATATAAGTATGTGTACGACACACCATTATTTATTTAATCAACCTCTACTGTTAGACCATTGGAATGTCTCCTTTCTGTTTCTATCATAAATGATTCTTTAATAGATGTGGACATCCATATACCTAGATCCCCATGTATCTGTCCAATTGTTTCCATAGGCTAAATCCCTAAAAGAAAGTCACACAATAGAATATACATTTTCACTCTTTAGAAGCCTACAACTCCTGCACTGAGTATTGTTCATAGCTATTCAATACAATTCTGTGACATAGAAATGTTCTATAGCTGCTCTATCTGATACATGAGGTTACTGAATATTTGAAATGTGACAAGGGCAACTGAAGAACTACTTTTAATTTTCTTTAATATTAATTTAAATAACCACATGTGGCTAGTGGTTCCCAGATTGACAGCACAGATGCTAGATCAATTTAATATTACTTGAACTTTTTAGATTGTATTTGCCATATCGATCATATCTCTTCTTAATGAATCCTGTACACAATCTTGACATTAAAGACATTTTCTTTCATAGAGCTTTTATGTTCAATTCCTTCATAACATCTTCTGAGAAAAGAATGCAGGCATTAGTTTTTTCCTATTTCATACATGATACAAACTGGAGTTGTGGGAGGTAAAATGATTCACCCACAGTAAGTAAGAGAGGAACATGGGGCCAGAATTCATGTTTTATGCTCTTCTTCTTTGCTTCTAGAATGGTTTGTGTTACCTGAACGTCACATAAATGGAGTTCTATTAAAACCAAAAGCTCGGCTTCTTGCCTCACAGTCTTTGCCTGAGCTGCTCCCATTGCCTGGGACACTAGTCTAGCTCCTTCCCCTTTGTCTATCTACCTAACTTCATATTCCAGAAATCAACTTAGATGTCACCACACTTCCTCCAGGTCCCCTTCCCTACATGTAACCCCCAAAGCCTACATCATGTGCCTCATTCATCAGCTACTAGAGCATTCTTTTCTCACCACAAATACTACTTTCCCTCTTGCATCATAATTGCTGGTTCTTTACCTGAAACCTAAAGCTCTGCAAAGGCAGGGGCCGCCTTACTGTTGTTCAAGATCTTCGGTAACTAGCAAAGTGCTTCCCCACATGTAGTGGGCTTCAATAAACACTTGCTGGATCAGTGAGTAAAAGCATAATAGAAGAAGGAAACCCAAATAATCCACTAATATGATACTCAAAAGAATTAAAAATCAATAACATACAAATAATTCCATCAAACAAATATTGAGTCTCTATGATGTATCAAATACTGTGGAGTACAGATTGTGATGGTTCAATAGAAGATAAACGAGACACAACCACTGCTAATATCTAATGAAAAAGGCAATCGACAAGACATCCAATTATAAGTGGTGGTCAGTGTGATGAAGTAGATCAACAAGGCAGTCAGAAAAATGTAGTAGGAAATATCTACTTGGAAGTGGTGAAGGGAGGATACTCTGCATAGGAAATGACATATGCAAATCCTAGGAAAGAATGTGGAACAATCTAGGAACTGAAATAGGGTCAGTGTGACTGTAGCCTAATGAGCAAGGAGGGCGGTAAGTGGAGGCAAGGTTGGGGAAGTGGGCAGAGGCAGAACATGCAGGACCACACTAAAGAGTTTTTGGCCACTTCCCCCTGAAATCTTATCTACCCAGCTCTCCCTCACATTATCACCTTGCATGTACCCCTGCAGTTTCCGACAATGAGCTCAGAATAGACTCTTTCATTCTGGATGGCCAGGGTAAGGACTGGCCACTTTGAATATTCCCTATCATATGCAACATTTCCATCATCAGGCCATTTCTGTAAAGTCTTATCTTTGAAAATACGGCCACCTGTTAGGAGGTGAAATCTTAAGACTTTATGCTGTTTCTTCTATCACTAGAGGTGTATAGAAATACCAATAACTCAGCTCTGAGGATCCCCCAAGTCCACTTCATAGGCAACCCACCCTAACATGTTTGAACCATGTTCCTATGAGTAGTGCCATTACATGATTATGTATTGATTAATTTAGAAAAATAAAATCATTCAATAGATCTCAATCTAGATCTTACATTTTCATCCAGTGGGATGTATTTTAAATCTACCCATGTTGCTATATAATGTGTTGACTCTATTGCTTATTGTCACAGTCTATCATATGTGGCCATTGACGGCATTTTACAAAGTGATAGGACCCCATATTGCTAATAATTATCCATTTCACTAACAATGCTGCTTATTAATAAACATCCTCACTCAGGCCTCTGGTAGTTTCGTGGGGGGATTTTTCCTGAATTTGCACCAAGTGAGGTTGCTGTATTACAGACAAAGAAACCAAAAGATCTTAGTTGTAGGGTGCTCTCCTGTGCATTGCAGGATATTTAGTAGTGACTCTTTATCTACTAGATGTGAATAGCATTACTCCTGCCCCCATGTGTAATAACCAAATATGTCTCCAAACATTATCAAATGGCCCTTGTTGGCCAAAATAGATCCCAGTTGAAAGCCCTGAAATAAGTACACAGATAATTTGATTCAGTGCTGCCATAGATTGTTCTCCGAACGGTTACACCCATTTAAACTCCCATCAGCTGCGCAGGAGACTTCACACATCTCTGCCAACTCTCACCTTTCAAATTTTGGCCAATCTAATGAGTATGTAGTGATATCTCACTGTTGTTTAATTTGTATTTCTCTAAATACTTGCAAGTTTGAGCCCCTTTGAATAGACTTCATCGTTTGTATTTCTTCTTCTGAGAACTGCCTGTTCATAACCTTTATCTTTTTTCTGCTGAGTTACCTATTGCTTGGTGATCTGCAGATGTTCCCTATATATATATCCTAGATATTAGTTCCTTTTCGGTTTTTGATATTGTAAGTATCTTCTTTCAGTCCATCATCTATTTGTAAACTCTGCCCATGATGTCCTTCCTTGGATAAAAATCCTTGATTGTTATGAAATATAATTATTTAATTTTTTCATGACATGGTTTGCATTTTTTTAGATTTTGATTAAGATGACTTTCCCTATTCTTAGGTCTCAAATAATTGTTATAAATTATCTCCTGTTAGCTTTAATGTTTTGTCTTTCACGTATGGGATTTTAATATAGCTGAAAAGCATTTTTGTATATAGAGCCAAGTAAGAAACTAGCTGTTTTTTTTTTTTTCATATAGGTATCCTATTTTCCCAACTATTATAAAATGGCTAGCTGTCTTCTCTCCACTGCTTTGTGGTGCCACCTTCATGAAATATCAAAGTCCAAATACCTACAGGCTTCTTTATCTCTCTGAATTCTGTTTTCTTTACTCATAAAGTGGAAATGAAACTGATACCTTCTGGAGTTGTGGTGAGAATTTAAAGGAATGCAACACTTGTAAAACATAAGGTCCAGAGCCCAGCACAAAGGATTCCCTCCAGACAATGCAGTGCTTGTTATCATCCCTGGTGGGCATCTTTGCTTTAGGAGCTCGCCATTTATTTGGCCTCATGAAATCAACACAGGAAGCAAAGACAAGGGTGGGATAGTATGCTGTGCCCTCTGTGTGAAGACAGACTGCAAGAGACAGATTCATGAAGCTGGAATGATTAGAGGGGGCAACGTGGGCCAATGGGCGAGACCAAAAGAGAGGGCTCTAGCTTACATCTTGTCATAGGCATATCATATTATCTAACTTTTCTAGTCTCAGGGCTCAATCTCCTTTCTCTCTCATCAACCCTCCTTTATTCTCTTCCCTTTACCTCTTTTTTCCCTCACCCAGACTCCCATGGACATTGTAAATTTGATTCAGGATGTTCCTGTTACTAATGACTTAGTAAACTGTATTTCCTCTGTACCTCCTCTCTGCATACCACCTAGGCTATGTATTTTGATATTTGCTTTATCTACATCTTCAGATATGCATCCCTAGTGGTCAAAATCCTGTCATTCCCCTTCTTAAAACTTACTGAGCAATATTAACCCTCTGTCTCCATAGGCTACTTCAACTATGGGGACAGAAAGTGACTCTTTGCCACCTAGTCTTCTGACCAAGGGTTATAGCTATCGATATGGTGCATTTTAAGAAAATGAAAACCATACTCTTTGTTATAAATGCATGAGATGTCTTTATCATCAGGGGATACTGCTCCAGTTTGTCTTGGTTTTAGGCCTCATCTTTCTAACTGTATATTATAGGAAATGCCTTTCGAAATGATAAAATCCTATGTTTTTTTCCTTGCCTACTTCTTCTAAACCTCTTATGTATATTAGGAAACAGATCCAGAGAGGACAAAAAACAATTGTAAGGCTAATAGAAATAAGAATGAGAACAAGAATAATAATAATGAGGAGGAAGAGGAAAATTGCAAAAATTTGTGAGTCGGTACACATGCCAGACACAAAGCAAGTATTTGTAAAATTATTTAATATCATTCGAAAAACCTTTAGCTGACAAAGTATTAGTATCGAGAATACATGAAGATCTCCTATAAATCAATAAGGAAAAACAAACATCCTGATAGAAAAAATGAGCAAAGGCTATGAACAGGTACTTCACAGAAATGGAAAGGTACAATGAAGAGATATTCAACCTCAAATCAGGAAAACAAGAAACCATGTCATATTATTTCAACTGGCAAAATTAAGAAGTTCTATCATACCACATGTTGGCTGCTATATGAGATTCCGCAGGATCTCATGCACAGTTATGGGGAGTATTAAATGGAGCACTGACCTGAAGACAACTGTCTTCTCATTTAAGTTCTTATAACAGTCCAATGGGGGTACTTTATTTACCCTCACTTAACTGATTAGAAAACTAAGGTATAGAGGGACCTTCCAGTTTCTCACTTAAATTCTTATTACAGTCTAATGGGGGTACTTTATTTACTCTCATTTAACTGATTATAAAACTAAGGTATAGACAAAATAAGTACCTTACCAAGGCCCTGTGGCAAGCAAGTGTCAGAATTTGCACTGAGGTAGTTTAACTCCAGAGCTACAATCTTCCAAATCACTATGCCACAACCTTCTTAGGCTATATTGGTTATCTGCACTGCCTGCTACAGTTTCTCCTAGACACATGTAGCTATTTAAATTTAAATTTAAAATTCAGTTTCACAGTTGCACTAGCCATTTCAAGTGCTCAATAGCCACAGAGAGCTAGTTTGCATGAACTAATCATCATGAGTTCCGGCTTAGATAGTTGCAGAACCAGGAACATAGTTCAAGTTGACTCATCCCTTGGTTTTGTGCACTTTCCACTACTCTACGGTGCTTCCCAAACATAAGTTCCTGATGTTGATGCCTCTTGCAGAATCTCAACAGCTCAAGAAGGTTCTTTGATACAGCTTTGCACTGAGCTGAAAGGGCATTGGGGCACCTAGAACTGTCTGACCAGGTGGCCAGCTCTCAATGCTAGCCTTTTGCTTTGCACTGACCATTTTCCTTAACAAATGAGAAACTAAAACTTATGGAACACAGAAACATTCAGCATGTGTAAATAGTTACATAAGAGAAAATAAAAACTTGCTACAACACCTTCAAAGAACTGGCCTTATTATAAATGCCAAATTTTTATCATTCCTTCAAAATTATTTCCCCTATTAAATTTGAATCCCTCCATCAAAGCCACATTTGCTCGTTTAGTCAACCGCTGTCCTAGCCTTAGGCAGCACACACTTTTCCACTTCTTCTCATGTAACCCTCTTGGCTACTGTGAATGCTACAAAACCCACTTCAAAGCATGTAAGAGGCGGGGACAGGATCCACAAGACCAAGTAAAGATTCCAGTGATGGGATAAGATATGAGTTTTTGAGAGTAAGATGAAAGTGTTTTATGAACATCTTTGCAAATACATCAGCACGAGCAAATTGTAGATAAAAACAGAATTAAACCAAAATAAAAGTGTTATCTCTGGCATCCCAATCAAATGCCCTTGCCAGGAACCTGATTATTCAAGTGTCCTAAAATTCAGGAAGATATAAGTTAGAAAAATGCCCATTGATATGCATAATCAAATCCTCAAGATCATTTCATGTTAATTTTTTCCTTTTGATTTCTCTTAACAACCCTGGAATATACCCCAAACTAGTAATAGTATGCACATCTTGCAGGTGAGAAAACCATGACAATTCAAACTTGCAAATTGCCAGAGACATAGGCTCAAATAAAGATTTCCTGCTACCAACTCTGAAGAGCTATGCTGCATTTTACTTTATTTTTGTGTTTTAAAGCACGAATCAGATTCTCTTCTCTTCCCTTTCAATTTAAACCTACAGTAGCCAGGCTCATGTAAAGAAGCCTTTGAAATCTATAGCTAGGGCATGAAATAACTAAGAAAATAGAAAAATTGGCTGATGTGGTCAATTTTTCTATTAAAGTAGTTACAAAGCAGATGGCAAGTTGTAAGATATATAGAGGCTGGTAAATATGAGTTACTTACAAGCCTACATGAAGCTAGATGAATGTATATAGCTCTACTCACTTTTCTCCATGTTCCACATGAGAGCATTTTTCCTGGCCTTCCTCTCCCCATCAAACTCACAAATACAGTATATGCTAGAACTCAATGGACATCATTTAAAATAGATGTGCTATTTGTCAAGAGGGCCACTCTGCCCTTTGCCCCTTTCTCCGATCAAGTCCTTCTTATCCTTTAGGTCCAGAAGCCTTCCTTAACTCCTCAGTGTTCTTGACTCTTTCAATAGGAGCTACCCATCCCATCTCATTGGGAAGGTCCATTCAGTTCTAATCTCCTGTTTAGTCTGTCTTTGGCACTAGATTACAAACTCCTGGAAGCAAATTCTTCAAATACCAGAACTGGGTCTAACATAGAATACTCACCAGCAATGTCTGTTGAACAACTATTTGTCTAAATATTGTTTGTTTGCTCTGTGTCATGTCTCTACAACATGAACAAATAATCTAACAAATAGTCCAAGCTCCAATCGGGGTTCAAATATGATAGAGATGTTCACTTGAATATTTGTTTAGATAACTGCTTTCTTGGTGGGATATAGTAGGCACAATTTTGGCTCCCACAAACTTTGTTCCCTGGTGTCACACCATGAATATGTTATATTATCTGGTAAAAAGACAAGCTGACCATAAAATAGACTATCCTAAATATTGTGGTAGACTCAGTGTAAACATTTAGGTCCTTTAAAGCAGAAAAGAAAGTCAGAAAAGTCAGAGAGATGTGGCAGAGGAGGAAGTCAGAGAGATTTAAAATATAAGACTTGACCTGCCATTGCTGGCTTGAAGTTTACAACTTGACTTGCCATTGTTGGCCATGAGAAAAGCATGCAAAGGAATTTAACACTGCCAAAACTGAATGAGCTTGGAGGAGAAGGCTGAGCCCCAGGTAGGAACTGAAGCCCCAACTGATACCTTGATTTTAGCCTGGTGAGAAACTGAATAGAGAATCCAACAATACATGGCAGAATTCTAACCTATAAAAACCGTAAGATAATAAAGGTGTGATGTTTTAAGCTATGTTTGTGGCACTTTGTTATGGTAACAATAGAAAATTAATACAGGGATTTTCTCCAGAAGAAGCACAGTTTGACTCAGTTTTCAACTGGAGAGATGATCAATCACCATGGTCTTTCTCCATACCATCATGCATATCTTTAGGAAATACGGAAGTGAGCCAATGAAGGGAAGCAAGTCAATACAAAATGCATTACCTGAGCCGGTTTCCACTGTGGGGAATGGAGACTCGGTCCCACTGTGGACCTTTGGGAAACCTATAGAACTTGCCTGTTGTCCTCTCTGAGGGTAGAAAGCCAGGGCGGGTACAGGTCCACCTACTCTCACTTGTCAATGAGGGGGCCTGCTTCCAGCGACATTGACTCTTTAGCTCTTTCTGTATTTCCTTCATTGCAGTCTCCCCTTTAGGAGAGGAAAGCAATCTGATATAAATTAATTCCTTGGAAGGTATTAGAGACTATGCATTTAAAAGATGACTTACAGAGAATGGGAAATGTTTAACCTTCTCAACTGTAATCTTCAAATGGAGGAATTTAGTATAGTACTGATGGGAGAGGCTTTCCTAGTCTCTCTACTACATCTTCCTACTATCTCATTCATCTTTCTCCCTACTCTCTACTACATTTGCTGGCAAGGCTTGTCCCACCTGAGCCCTTCCGCAAGTGAGCCTTTATCAGCAACGCAGCTTTGTACAGGTGTGAGCCCTATCAAGTCTGCTTGCTCTACATGGTCTTTCTCCATACCATCATGCATATCTTTAGCTACTTTTGGCTCCTCAAATGAAAGCCACTTTATAAATACAAACAATGATTCTTGTTCACCAGTAATGATGATAATAAATCCAAAGAAGAGGAGTAAAATCTAGTATCTGGGGACATTCTGGGAATGTGGAGGACCCACAGAGGAACTGTTTTTTCAGCAGGGGTATGAGTCATCTCTGGTCAGATACAGTCTCACTTCCCACATACTTCCATTATTTCAAGACAATTCAAATCTGCTTTTTCCTCAGACAAAAGGCCATGCCTACAAAACAAGGAACTTTTTACAGCAAGAATAAATTGGATTGTTCTACAGAACATATTGTATCTGAAAATGGTACCTTGAGCAAGCACAATAGCCCTAGAAAAGATGTCTGTTAAGTTGTCATGGGCAAGCAGAGGTGGCCAAGTAAAAAGTCCTTATATAAACAGTGAAAAAGACTTGAAAATGCTTTCTAGTATCTAGCATGCGTGGCAGTGTAGAGAAATTCCTGGATGAGAAACTGCTTCTCAGATATGGCAGGATTCCTCAGAATATTTATATCAGGGTTAAAGTCTCATATATCACTTGGCACCAAATACTTCAAGTCCTACTTCTCAAAAATAAGGTTTGTAGGACAGGTTTCCACAGTTTCCACCCATGCACAATATGTTTGTGCTATTTTTTAGACTCTGGGCTAGGCATCATTCAGTTAATACTCATAATCATCTTCTGCTATTATTGTCCACACGTTATAGATGAGTAAAGTAAGGCTCCAAGAGATTAGGTCACCTGCCTTACTAAGGTCACAAAGAGCTAAGATTTGAACCCAGGTCTGATTTGCTACTCCGGTCCCTGCTTCAAACATTTCCCAGCTTTTAGTGTTTCACACTCAAACGTGCACAATGCTGGGTACCAAATGGCTCAGTCTTTTTGGCAGTAAGGCGAGCAGCCCTCTGTATCATGCCAGCCCTGATCTGTGCCAGAGAATCCACAAATGGACACTCCTGAGTGCTTACCCAAGGAATGGACAGTCCTCAGCTTATCAAATCTAACCTCACCCCTTTCATTCAAGAAAGCACTTCAGTTTGTGAATAAGAGACTTTTGTTGTTATAAGAATAACTTTGAGTCCACTCTCATATATTTAGAAAAAAGTCAACTATTCCTTAACCTTGGGTCAACTATTCCTTGGGTTTGGAAGCCAAAAGAACTTTTGAGTTCATCTACTTGATTCCATCAATTACTAGCCAAATAGCTTGTGGAGCAAAGCAATGAAGTTCTCTGAGGCTCAGTTTCTTCATCTGTCAAGCGAATCACTCACTGTATGGTATCTGCTCATGGGCCGTTGTGAGGATCAAATGAAATCATGCACATAAACAGCTTTGCACTCAGCCTGGAACATAACCAGCCCTCAGGAAATGTTAGTCTCATCATCATTGTTATCATCTTACTATTTTTCAGTTGTTATTAGTGACAAACCTCCAGATGATGAGGACATGGCAACTCCAGCTAAGTCACAAGAACTGCCTTCGAGTTTTCTAAGTGAATAAAACCCCAGACTTGCCCTCTCCTTGTTGACTTTTTGAGCCAGCCATCTGATTGCTTCTCACCACCCTTCACAGGGCACCATACTTCTGTAGGATCATAAGTAAGATTTAAAATATGCATGATGGGACTGTGGAGTAGAATTCTTCTTTTCTTTTGGCAAAACTGCCATGGCCTTCCAGAGCTGCTCTTGAAGGAGACCGTACGCTGTATGCTTCAATTAATTACAGTGACATTAATGAAATGCACGCTCTGTGTGCCAAGTTCCATATTTATTGCTGGAGACTCAAAGCTGAAGCAACTTGGTATCTTGCAGGAAAGAAAGCATGGTGAAGTGCCTTTCATCTTACCAGCATAGGGCTGGACAATGAAAGAGTAAATAAACCCTAAAAATCAGAGTTAAAAACAGTGCCATCAACTTTTATGCCCAGATGAATGCTATCAACATAAGTTTCTTTCTGGATTAAATATTGACCAATTGTCAAATATTATTACACTGTAACTTTCCTATAAAACGCACAGTACAACAGTTTAATAATCTTTCTTCTTTCAAAGAAAAAGACAGAAACACGGAAGCTGATCTTTGGCTCAGATGGATCCAGGAGGAAACCTTGGCTGGCTACTGTACTTAGTAGCCAGTCTACTTAGCAGGTGACCTAGTCATCTAGGTCTCGTTCTCCTCATCTGCAAGATGGAGACATCAAGATCACCAGCCTCAGAGGGCTGCTATGTGTGTTAAGTATAACAAGGCAGCTAAAACAGCACAGCACCTGGTGTTCAAAAATTATTAAAATACTTTTTCTTATTAAAGTGCCTCAAAACTCATTACACAGATTCACTGGCAAAAAGTCAGCAAAGAAACTACTAATAGATTTAGAAAATAATAGGTTTACATTTTCTAATGTAAAATATTTCAAAGTTAATGCACATAACTTGTCTCTGCAAGTCCATAAGTGTCCCTGTGTCCACTCGGGCACATGTGGAGGGATCGGTTTTTGCAGAGACCCAAGTATACTTTGAGTTGGCATTCGTGCCAGCTAATGTGGGTCACCCCAAGGAAATTCCGCTTTCTGCATTAGTTTTTAATGGTCCTCCTCTCCTGGGCATTTGAGGCTATGGTCTGAAGTAAATGCATTCAAATAAACATATTTTGGTGCCAGAACTGCCATGGGCACATACTTTTCTTTCGATAGTCCTGGGAAGTGGTTTGTTAAACTATTGTTCTCAATTAAAAACTCATGTGTTTGTTCAGTTCAATATGGGTCGCTGCTTTGAGTGAAAGATCCCCTTGACATGGCAAAACCTCTACTTGTGACAAGCCAGTGCCAAGTATGTCTTAACCAGATGCAGACCCAGGTTTGATGCAGCCACTGAATTCCATGTAAAATCAGATAATGATGGTTTTCCCCCTCTCTGCTGAGCAAATATTCTCAGCTTTTAATCAAGTCTATATATGAAAAACCTCTATATAAATAACTCCATGCAGTACACAATGGTTTTAAAACTATGGTTCATCTCAACTTTCCTGACCTCTGCCTGTTTAATCTGAGAAGGACCTGTGCAATACCAACTAAAAATAAAGGGGACTACAATATTTATTTTGGCAGATACCATATAGATATAATAGAGGGACATGTGGTGAATGGAAATTCTCTACCACACACAGAGAGAACAGAAAGGCAAGGTTCTGGAGCTCATTTTTGTTTTCCCACTTGTGGGATAGCATCTATTGGATAATGATGATATTAGGACTGCAAAGACACGTGCCGATCTGGAACACTGCACCAGATTCCACGGCTGCGCATGCACATAGAGCTTCTTCTCTGCCCCCTTTGAACACTGAAGGGGTCCAACTGCAAACCTGGAAAACATGAGCCTTTTCAGAGGGCCTGGAGTCTCAGCTTGGACTTCATTTCCTTTCTTAGGGACATATTTGGGTGTCTCCAGTTAATTATTTGCAGGTGCATTTCTGCTGCATTCAATGGACTGAGTTCCCAATTAGGCTCTTGCAGGTGTAATTAGCAATTTCCATCTCACATTGAGGGGACAAGTGGATAATTGTGCCCATGAGGTGGTGATGGTTCCTGACCAGGTTGAGCAGAACACTCCATTGCTGACCACTGTCTGATTATCTAGCTCCATGAAATGGTATGCTAGGCACTGAAGATAAGTGTAGGGTGTGAAAATTGGGTTAGAAGTGGTTCACTGCATGGTGGATGGGGTGAGGAGTTCTCTGGTCCTTCACGTCCATAAAGAGTGTGGAGCTACAGTATCAAGGAACAAGGACCAGAGGTGGGTTCTCTGAGGCATAAAGAATTTAAAGCTCTAGGCTGATGATATTGTGTAATTTTTTTTAAAAAGCAAGAGAATTACAGAATTAACTTTTTGTAGAAAAAGAAAAGCAATTCAAGTCTCTATTAACTTTGCAATGAACTTTACACTTAAAATGTTTTCACATAAACCATCTCATGTGAATTCACATACTTAAAGTTACAATATTCAAAATTTTAATAATAACACTTACTGAGTGCTTACAGTGTCAGAAGTTATGGATTTACTCTGCAAGACATAAGATCATTTATTCATTCATTTGTTTAATCCATTTATCCATTTAACAACTCAAGGAACATTTAGTGAGTGTTGTGGTCCAGCGACTCTTCTAGGCACCTAGGTAAGAAAGAGGGAGAGAGCCTTCTTGGCAGAAATGTCAGATAAACGGTTTATAATCTAGAAGTTTCCCTGGCTGCCTGCCTAATGAGGGGAAGAGAAAATTGGAGAGAGCAAGAAAGGAGGAAACAGAATGAACAAAGCTCTTGTTACTAGAGAGAATGAAGCAAAGAGAGAAAAGGAATCCTTGTAAATTACTTTGTCTTCTGAAAATGAATCCTCCTATGAGGGAGGGGGAAAGTCACATTAACCAACCAGTGGGATTATACTGAGGAATGTTGAAGAGAAACCCTGTCCCACCTCCAGATGCTTATTTCTCATTTAATTACAAGAGCAGGTGTTCAATGAGACTGCCAAAAATATTCCCCACATTGAAATCTGAACAGTAAAGTGGACCCAGGCTCCCTGGCCTCTGTGGCCTAGGAAGAGGCTAATTCTAAGTGTTTGAGTTGTGGGCAGTCAATCTAATATGTGGCAATGAGCTTGAAGAATCTCTAAATGTGATGGGGGCGAGTGATGCTGAGCCAAATTCCACCGACCCATTCCCTTGCTGATTGACCAACTGTATTCCGTCATCTTTACTGAAGCACATTTTAACAGCATAATTACATATTAACCTATTGCTAGGATGACTGTCTCAGACTGAAACAGAAGATTGGCAGTAATGTTTCCAAAAGAATGAATAAAACTCGAGAGCGCCCCAGAACTAAAAGAAATCTAACCATTGTTTCTTGATGAGGCCGATGGTCATAGTGAGAGCTGACCCCATGTACATACTGTGTTTCTTCAGGGACCATCATTCAATCCTCATGATGAAATTATGAACAGCTTTGAATCTACAAACCTAATAATAACTAATATGTATTGAAAGCTTCCATGTGCCCTGCATTGTGCAAAGAATTTTAAGGAAACTATCTGATGATGGCGAATATTTCACTATCCTTTGAAGTCGATACTATCAGCTGGGGCTTAGAGAAGTATAGCATCTTGCCCAAAATCACACAGCTAGCAAGGACAGGACAGAGAGAAATATGTGCACTAGGATGCTTTCACTTTGCCACCAGCGTGCACATGTAAGTGGTTTGAAAACACTCTTTCCTTTGATGTTTTTTAGGGTCTTACTTAAAACTTCAAACATTTTCTTTTTCTAAGAGGGTGTTAAGGATATTTCCACTGTGAAAGTCCACTTTGCTTCACTGGTTTCATTAAAAAGCTGGACATTTATTCTATTGGCTTCCTATAAAGCTAAGCAAGAGTTCATTTTAGCCATCCTTTCTAAAATGCCCTGAGATTTGAACTTGGCATAGTATAGTCCTCAGGAGATTTTGAACTTGGCATGGTACTAGTTATTCAAAATAATTTCTTTTAAGATCCTTACTTATTCCTTGAAGAATTTAAAATCAACTAACATGTGGGGCCCGTTTCTAAAATCTATGCCATTACAACATAATCTTCAAGTTATTCCATTAGGACTAAGATCTATTACATCCTTTTAGTTAAATTAACCTGTCTTACTATGAACTACATGGCAATGAAAGTAGGGGCTGAGAGCCTTTCTCAGTGATCCAGTTTGTTTTTCCCATCCTCACTGCTGGCTCTATCACCAGCCAGACTGCTCTTGATTTGCAGGAATTGTTAATAGCCATCGTGCTGTCCAGAATCTGCATGGCTAACCCCTTCTGCCACTCCTTCATTCACTAATCAGATAATGGCTTTGCCAGTATCGTCTTGGCTAAACTCATGAGGTCAGCTACTGTGTAGTTCCTTTCATTTCCATTTTAAAAGACATGAAGGAATCACTTGGCCTCTTTGTGTTAAGTTAGCAGACCAAAACTGGGCTCACTTTAATGAGACATTTTATGCCCATTGTAATTGGGCTGGCCTCATAAAAAAGCTGGTCATGGGCAGTCACCCATCTGAGTGATCTGAAATGACCCCAAACAGTTCACCTGCCTCAGGGGCCTTACATTCTCTTCGTTCAAGCTGGACCGCATGCAATACTCTTTGAAAATGCCAATATCCTCTAAGAAGTAGCAAAGGCAGCCTTTGTATTGGACAGCTCTTGTCTTTGTTGGCCTAGTATCCTTCACATTGGCAAAAGACCTTCATCATGCACTGTTGTCCTGGTGAACATCTCAAACATAGGTCCTACTCCTTCCTGCCCCACCGTGGGCATTATACACAGTCTGGGCCCACAGTGCATACCCCTCCTTTTACTCCTCCTCACTCCCATAGCAAATGACTGGTTCAGAGGTTTATCTGAAATTCAATGGGGCCCAACAAGAGGTGAAGGGAATTTAAGGCTGTTAGTATCCACTGCATGGAAAAAACCCACCCCTAATAGAAGAGAAGAAGATAGTGGAGGTCCACACAGAGGGACAGGGCCCTGAAGACTGTATTTGAATACTGCATCTCTCCAGCTTTTCTCAGTTATGAGGTCCAACTAATACCCTTTCAGGCTTAAGCGTCTTTGCTCTGAGTTTCTGTCAACCAAGTTTCTGTCAACTTCATAACTACTTTGTAATTGATTTTATTTAAAAAGGTCCAAGTGAATGAGTCAAATAAGACAAATGTTGACATGACAATCAGCACATGTCAGGTCTATATATAGCCTCCCATAGGCCAGGCTGACAGATTCTGGCCTTGAGGATCACCAATAGGTCCATAGAGAAGTAGCGGGAAGACTATTCTTAGAGTGATACAGAGAGGGAAGAGTGGGACATGGAATAAAAATAAATTCTTTTGGTACAACCACTTCAGAAAGTTGCTTTGAAATATCTACTACAGCAGAAAATATACATGTCTATGACACAGCAATTCTACTCCCCAGGAAAAATATGCAAATATGCTCACACAGGAAACATATTACACATAGCAGCACTATTTGTTATTGTCTCAAACTGGAAAAAGTCTAAATGAATTGTGATATAGTCATGTGAATATTATACAATAAAAATGAATAAACTAATAAACTGAATACAACATGAATGAATCTCATAAGCATGCTGAGTCGAAGAAACAGACATGAAGCAGTACATACTACATGATCCCATTTATGTAGAGTTCAATAGGTAAAACTAAACGGTGGGTTAAAAACTCTGGGTAGGGTTTTCCCTTGGGAGTGTAGTGATTGGAAGAATGTAAAAGGCTACAGCTGCTGCAAGGATAATCCTGTATTTCATGATCTGGATGCTGGTTTCATGGGTAAGTTAAGTTTGTGTGAAATTCCTCAAGCTGTACACTTAGAGTTGGTGTTCTTTTTTTATGTATGTTAGCCTTAAATTAAAAATTGGGAAAAAAACTCCCCTTACTTCACAGTGTTTCAGCTAATGGACTATTAAAACAATTCCTCCATGTTGGGTTTTTGACAAAGTAAATGGTTACTACTCTTGGCTGCCTAAGTTCTACCAACCTTACTCTCATCTTCCTGCCTTTCCTCATTTCCATCAACCATGTACTGAATGCCTTAAGTGTGATAGGTTCAAGCTATATGAACTAGAAGCTGTCCTTCATTCTTCAGATAATTCTTCCCTTTTTCTTTGCTGGTGCTTAACCTTTCACCTTCTACCAAAGGAAGAGCTTTAACAGGTCTAGAGAAGGGAGCTGATAATCGGGTCTACTGGAATCAAGATCCATAGAGGTGTAGTCCAAATACAAAAAATGAGGCAAAAAGTATGGCAGACACTATTTACTAAACTCATTTTACCTTCTTTCTGACACGTAGCAAGACTGCATTTTCCATACTCCATTGCACTTAGGGAGCCATGTGACTGACTTCTAATTAATAAAGTATGAGTGAAAACAATGAGAAAATATTAGTTTGCTAGGGCTGCCATAACAAAATACCACAGACTAGGTGCTTTAAATAACAAATTTATTTTTCTGCAGTTCTGGAGGCTAGAAGTCCAAGTTTAAGATGTTCGCAGGTTTGATTTCTTGCTCTGTCTTCACATGGTCTTTTCTCTGTGCAAATGCACCCCTAATTTCTCTTTGTGCATCCAAACTTCTCATAAAGACACCAGTTATATTAGACTAGGGTCCAGCCTAAGGACCTCGTTTTAACTTAATAACCTCCTTAGAGGCCCTATCTCCATATATGGCCATATTCTGAGGTACTGGCAGTTAGAGATTTAACATGAATTGGTGTGGGGCGGGGGATAGGGGGATTGTACACAATTCAGTCCATAACACTATTCACGATTCTCTAGGCTCTCTCCCCTTCTACCATCTGGCTGTCAATATCCAAGTGATATTAGAAGCCATAAGGTGAATATGGTCAAGCCTCCACCATACTTGGTCTCAAAGTGATTTTGTGGGAGAAGAAACCATGTTAACTTGACCTTGCTTGAACTGTTTACCTTAGTAAAAAATAAATTCCTATATGAGCAGGACACGAACTCCTACATATTTGAACATTTACACAATTTTTGATCTATGTGTTAAAGCATTAGCTGGCTCCAACTAATATAAAAGTCAATGCAATTTTTTTTGACATTTTGCCAAAAATCAGCTAGGGTTAGAATGATTATTTACGTTGAGGGTTCTGAGGGTTCCCACAGTACTCTGTCATTTCTAATATTATCACATGGTTTACATTAGTCTTTCTCAATGTGTTGTAAAAGTGTAGTATCCTGGGCCTCAACCCACACCTGTTAATCAAAATCTTAGTGCATTTGGGAACTCTGCATTTTTAATAAGCCTATGTGTCACTCAGATGCATACTAAAATTTAAGAAGCACTGGCTTATCTGGTGGACTCTTTCTAATTTTGAATGAATATTTAATGGGTATAGCAAAGCTGCTCTTGTCTAAATGTGGTTAGCTATTGAGATAAAATTTTTAGATTTTCTCTATGAAATTATCAAACATGTTCATTATTATTTCTCCTCTGTTCTAAGTAAAACAAATAATTCTTTCTTCCTTTTAATCATCACTACTTTATGATGATTAACTGCTGCATTGAGGTCACAGCTGGAACTATCATTTGTTTATCATTATGACTTATCTTAGTAACTTTCAATTGAAATTACATTTATTATTAATAACAAACTTCACCCAAAGAGTTCTTCCTTGTGTCCTCATTTCAAGCGATGAGGAAGGTTGCTTAGTTCTCAATGTCATAATTTCAGGTCCATGCTGAATCAGAAAAAAAATGAGGCACCCTGAAATATGCCCTTACTCCATTTCATATATGTGAGTCTTAGTTTGGCATTTCTCAAAGCATGACAATGGCTCTTTAGGATTTTAATAGTTGTAAACAAATAAAATAGCTCCACTGTCAGTTATTGAGAAATACAATGTAAAAATTTATCAGATTTCTTTACGTAATGATTATATTCTGAACCTCCACATTTTTTTATGTTAGGAACATATGTATACATAATGGTTCTTTCAGTCCTGTGATAAATTAGGACATTTCTCAAAAGATATTTTAAAGGGAGGAGCTCTCCTATGGAACACTAATTGTCTTGTGGTGATATTACAAAGTTCTAAAGTTATTGTAAAATGATGGAAAATGAAAAACTGTTATATTTGCTAGTGTTAGTATCATTAACTATTGTGTTTAGTGTTTTCGTTGGAAGGAACCTCAGTAACCATCTTTGTGGATGGCAAACACTGGGCATATGTGCCTTCATTTTTCCCTCCTGTGCCATGGCAATCATTGATAATCAATCAGAAACTATTCTGGTGCGCTTAGCCAGTATGGGCCTCAAAATTACTATAAACATACTGCTCCAGGAACCATTACAGAACAGTCATTACTTAATAAATTTCACTTGTTGTTTGCTCTATTAATATCCCCATTATACAAAAGGCTGAAACTGACTTCTCAGAGTGTCTTAAACCATGTCAAGTTAATAAGTTCAAGATTCCTGATTTCTGTTTTCTATCTCCTATGTTTATTTCATAGGAAGTTTTTATTAAACTTATATATCTATTAGCAATGTATGTATTTTCCTACTTTATCTCTAACTACTTAGATAGTTCCAAAAAGATTTAAAATAGCTTTCAAATTTCTATTTGAAATAGTAAGGCATATTCTGGACTGGGAAGAGCTCCAACTCTTATGCCCGATTTTCCTTGGCGCCACTGGCTATCATGGAAGACCTGGTTGTAGTGAGAGGTCATAGAGAAAAGCACAGCCTGTTTCATTTTAACAACAGCCTCACTTTACTTGTTACTGACAATGCCCTCTTTTACATTAGCTATGACCCTAGATGACTGCCTTAACAAAAGGAAGTAACACGGTCTAATTGTTCTGGATTCCTCTGTAACAATTCCCTCTTGAGTAAGGAGCATTCTTGGCCTTATTCCAATATATTTATTTATTCCCTCAGTGTGTTAAAAAAAAAGGGAAAGATAAAGTGACATGGTCATAATTAACCCCTACCTTGCTTCTACAAATATTATATCTGATTACTCATAAATGCTACTCCACATGTATGTAAAGATAGTGACTGAATCATCACTACACAAATTTAATCAGTCAATTTGTCATGGAAAAATCTTTGGCATAAAATAAAGTTGTTGTTTTAATATGCCCATTCCTATATAATGAGCAGAAACCCTCCCTGAATATACAATTCTACCCCTGCTATGGTACATGGGTTCCTATGAATCTACATCTCTTCATCCCCCCACTGACAAAACCTGGGCGTAAGCCTGTGAGAAATGCCAAGAATCAATGGGAACTATATGACTCATGGACCAGAAATAAGAACTCTCACCAGTAGAAAGTTCCAGAATCCATGATAAATGCAAAGCTCTGCATGAAAGATTGTCATTTGTGACGTTTACAAACCTTTTTCACTGAGAAGAAATGGTGGAAGCCATACAACATGGACTGTGTTCAGTACATCCATCACTTTGGCCAACCCGATTGAAACCATCTGGAAAATTGTCAGCCATTTTAAACACTCAGCTTGAATTACAGTTGTGCTACCAACTATGACTATTTAGAAAAATCACTCAAACACTAAGAGGCACGAAAGAATAAATTCTAAACTTAACTTTTAAAGAACTTGGTGGGAAACTGCACAATGGCAGGCAACATTTAACCCTTTAAATGATGCCCTGAAATTTTTATTGTGAGCCAAGATGGAACAGACCACTATAGCTTATCTCTCTCACGGATTAAAACTAAACACTCTGGACAAAAATATAAAAGCAACTTCCTGAAGACCCTAAAAAGTGATGTACCAACAGCAGTCCACACAATCTGAACTCCAAAAGACATCTTATTTTTCTATCCATAGCACTGGGGAGTCTTCTGAGATTCAAAAAGTACAGGAGAAATCCCCATTTTTCCCCTTTTTTTCATTTACAGTTTTGTTCCAAGGTGGATCCTAAGTGCAGAGCTGTGCTGCAACAGCTGGGGCAATGAGTAGTTAAACCTCCAAGAGAAATGTCATCTTTCTAACTAGAAGACTGAGAAAGTGGGCTCTGTAAGTTGCAGAATTCGGAAGAAATCGTGGAGAGGAAAGAGCTAAAGAAGAAAATCTCTTAATTCTGTGTATGAATCTGAAAAACTACCAGGTCATCCCTAGGCTGTGCATGTGTGACACAGAATTAAAGGCTTTGATAATTAAACTGACATGGGAACCAATACTCACAGAAGGAAAACAGAACTTGCACAGTGTGAACTTAATTAGGCTGACTGCCTGCTAAGCAAGAAAAACCACAAAAAACAAAAACAAACAAACAAGCAAAAGACAACAAAATATTCTCTAGAGGATTTCAGCAGTACACAAAGTTTAAGCTACATAAAATTCAAAATGTTCAGGATTCTTGCCATGAAAAAAAAAAAGGAACAAGAAAATGTAACTAATTTGCAAAGAAAGGTAATGAATGGATGCCCATACCAACATGATCCAGATTATCAAACAAAAACTTTGAAGTAACTATTATAACTATGCTCCATCAGATAAAAGTTAATACACTTGAATAGGAAAATAGAAATTCTCAGCAGGGATAGGAAGCATAAAAATACAATATCGGAAATTAAATACTACTGGATGTCTCGATGGCAGAATGAAAATAACCAAGGTAAGAGTTAGGAAACTGAAGATAAATCAATAGGAATCATTTGGTCCAGAGAAAAGGGAGGGAAAAATGTAACAAAACATAAACTGAGCCTCAGGACCTGTGGAACAATATCAAAATGTCTTTGTTTGTGTCACTGGAGTACCAGAAAAAAGGAATGAGGCAAGTGCTAAGAAATTTTTTTTTAAATGGCTGAAACTTCTGAAATTTGGCAAAATACATAAATTTATAATTTTGAAAAGCAGAGCAAACCTCAATCAAGATAAATTCAAAGAAAACCACCCACAGTACATCTAAACCAAACCACTAAAAACCAAAGATTAAAAAAAAAAGTTTTTTGAATAGAGCTAGAGAAAAATGACATGTTACAGGGAAAAGAACAATGAATGGAATAACTGTATCACTCATCAGAAATCATGAAGACTAGAAGACAGAAAAACAAGTTCCTTTAAAGTCCCGACAAAAAATAACCTGTCTATACATAGCCCGTAAAAATATACTTCAGGAATGAAGAGAGAATTCATTCTCTGATAAAGACAAATTCAGAGAATTTATCAACAGTAGATCTGCTCTAAAACTGATGGAAAAAAAAATAAAGTTTTTCAGAATGAAGGAAAACGAACACTGTAGAAAATACAGAAATTCAGAAAAGAAGGAAGTTCAACTGCAATGAGGAAGAACTAGAAAATATAGTAGACTATATTTTATCCTCTTAGGAACTTTGAAATATGAAATATGTAATTGTTAAATGTGAAAAATATAATGTTGTCTGGTGGGGTTTTCAATGTATTATGTAGCAAATGTGAAAAAGTAACATATAAGTGGAAGATGAAGAGAACAAGATGGTTGTGAGGTTTCTCCATTTTATCCGATGTGGTAAAATATTAACTCTAAGTAAAATGTGAACAGTTAGGTATATATATTGTAATCTCTAAAGCAGGGAATATTAAAAATACTCAGATAATCTAAAAGAAGCCTTAAAGGATAAACAAGAAGAAAAAAAATTAGGAAAGGCAGAAAGAAAATAATAAAATGGAAAACCTAAATCAAATCATATCAATGATTATAATAAACAGTCCAAATATATAATTTTAAAGAGAAACTGTCATATTGGATTCAAAAAGATCTATGAGAAACCTACCACTTTAAATATAAAGACAACATACATTAAAAGCAATAATAGAAAAGATATACCACGCAAAAACCAAAGAAAAGAAAGCTACAGTGTCTATATTCATATCAATTTCCAGACATACATACATATATATATACATACACACACTATACACACACACACACACTATACACACACACACACACACACATACGTACATACATACATACATACATATATATTTTTTTCCAGGAATAAAAAGGTATCTGTTAATAAAAGAAGACCATTACATAATAAGAGGTTATGACAATATAAAACATCTATGCACTTAATAATAGAGCTTCAAAATATATCCAGTAAAATCTGATAGACTTGAAAGAACAGATGATTTTACTTGGACTTAACATCCTTCTCACAGTATTCAACGGAATACGTAGACAGAAATCAGTAATTGTATAGAAGATTTGTATAACACTATTAACCAATTTGGCTTAATTGGTTAATGGCATTTATAGAACATTCCATTCAACAATAGCATAATAAAAAGTATTTTCAGGTACAAATGGCACAGTCCCTCAAATAGACCATGTCCTGTGCCACAGAATAGGTATTAAGAAATTTAAAAAATAAAGATAATAAAAATTATTTTTTCTGAATGCTACCATGTTTTCTTGGGTGGGTGTGTTGGGACCCGGCCTATACAGTCACATTGGATCTAAGTTCAAAATATGGCAACTTTGAAAGATATTAGTAGGCTACTAAAGTCAACAAAAAACATCCAGAAAATTACCAAGTTTATGAAAATGGTAGAAGCAGCAAAATATACCCTAGCTGAGAGGGAGCTGAAATCAGCTCATGTGTATGGAACAGGATCATTGGCTCTGTATGAAAAAGCTGACATTAAGTGTTCAAAGACAAGACAAAACATCTCCTGATTGAGGTGTCCTCAAACAGAGGAGTTTGTGGCACTATTCACTCCTCTGTCGCTAAACAGATAAAAAGTCAGGTGGTTACACTCACAGCGGCTGGGAAAGAAGTTAAGATTGTTGGAGCTGGTGATAAAATTAGGGGTATACTTCACAGGACTCATTCTGACCAGTTTCTGGTGACATTCAAAGAAATGGGAAGAAAATCTACTTTTGGAGACAGGTCAATCATTGTCCTGGAATTATTCAATTCTGGATGTGAATTTGATGAGGGCTCTATCATCTTGAATTGATTCAGGTCTGTCATCTCCTACAAGACAGAAGAAAAGTCCACCTTTTCCCTTAATACCATTGCGAGTTCTGAGACTATGAGTATTGACGATGATATTGATGCTGACATACTACAGAATGACCAAGAGTACAATCTGGCCAACATTATCTACTATTCACTAAAGGAATCAACCATGAGTGAGCAAAACACAAGGATGATGGCCATGGATAATGCTAGCAAGAATGCTTCTGTAATGATTGACAAATTGACATTAACTTTCAATTGCACTCACCAAGCTATCATCGCAAAAGAGTTAAAATTATCTCTAGTGCTGCAGCTCTAAATTAATGAAAATCAAGTTTCATTCTCAGATAAGAGAAGGAAAATTCAGCCACTTGATTTTGTTTTTAGCTTATTGTTGTCCTGGCCAGAAGAAATTATTGGTCCATTGTTGAAATTACTAAAGACAGAGAGATATTTGTAAATTACCTTACAACTCAAAATTAAAATTAAAAAATAATTAAAATTAAATTTTTTATGAGCACAATGGAGTAAAACAATGTATCTGTAACAAAAGGATATCTGAAAAAATCAACACATTTTTGGAAACTAACACACTTCTATATAACACACAGGTTAAAGAGGAAGTCACATGAGAAATTACAAAATATTTTTAATTAAATAAAAATGAGACTTCAAAAAAATAAAAATATGTGGGATGCAGATAATGCAGGGATTAGAGAGAACTTTATAGCACTAAATACTTTACTAGAAAGCAAGGTAAAAAAATTTTCAAATAAATGAACTTGAAACTATTAAAAAAGTACAAAAAGAAGTCAATGAAACCAAAGTTTGTTCTTTAAAAGAGCACTACAATAGATAACCCTAAAACATTAATATTTCCTAAAAGGAAATATTACCTATGATTTTATGTCCACAAATCTAACAATATTGATAAAATGGAGCAATTTCTTGAAAGAAACAAACTACCAAAGCTCATTCAAAAATAAATAACCTAAGTCATATATCAAATATATCCTGCCAGTCATGAGGTAGCTTAAAATGAAAACTATAAACCCCACAGATCCAAGAAGTGAGATAAACACTAACCATAAGGAACATGAAGAAGACTAAAGCAAAACACATCATAATCAAACTACTTAAAATCAGTGAAAAAGAGAAATCTTAAAAATAGCCAGAAGGAAACCAAGAAACATTACATACAGTGAAACAAAAATAAAGATGGCAGCAAATTTCTTCTCATCAGAAACTACAAATTAGACCATATTTTAGTGGAGCAACATCTTTAAAGTACTAATGAAAAAAATCAGTCAACCTAGAATTCTATATGCAGAAAAAGTACCTTCAAAAACAAAGGTGAAATAAAGACTTCTTCAAGTAAACAAAAGCTTAAAAAATTTAGCAGCATCAGATTTGATCAAGAGAGAATGTTAAAGTCTTTGAAGACAAGGAATATTATACATAACGATTATTTCAATCTACAAAAAGAAATAAAGAGCACCAGAAATGTTAACTACATGAGTAAATATAAAGATTCTTTTATTGTTTAAACCTTTCTAAAAGATAAACTACCATTAGAAACAAATATAATAAAAATGTATTGTGCGGTTATAACAAAAATAGAAATAACATGAATTTCAGCAAAAGCACAAAAACCAGGAGGAAAAAATGGAAATATAATATTTTAATGTTCTATAGTTCTTATACATGAAATGGTATAATGTTATTTGAAGGTAGACTGATAAGTTAGATATATATTATAAATATTAAAGCAATTACCAAAATAACAGAATAAAGAGGTATAGTGAATAATATGACAAAGAAGGTAAAAATGAATCAGTTAAAAAATCTTTTATTAATTTCAAAGAAGGCAGTCAAAAGAAGGATCAGAGAAAAGATGGGGTGAAGAGAAAACAAACAGCAAGATGATATATTGAAATCTGACTGTGACAAAGAATCACATTAAGTATATTTGGTTTAAATACTCCAATTAAAAGACAATGATTTTCATACTGGTTAAAAAAGCAAGAATCAAATATATGCTACCTACAAAGAAATCTACTGTAAATATAAAGACACCATTAGGAAAAAAGTAAAAAGTTGGGAAAAGATACATTATACTAATACTAAAAGATATATAATACTAATAAAAAGAAAATTGAAGTGGCTATGTTAATACTGAAGTCAGTTTAAAGACAAAGAATATTAGGGATGGAGAAGATCATTTCATAATGATAAAGGGGTCACTGAATTAGGACATAACAATCTTATTGTTTATGTTCCTATTAACAGAGCTTCAAAATAAATGAAGCAAAAAGTGATCGATCTGCAGGAAGAAACAGACAAATCCACAATTACAGCTGAAATGTCAACATCCTTCTCTCAATGATTGATAGAACAAACAGTAAGGACACCGAAGATGAACAATGTTAATAACTTTAACTGACATTTTTAAAATACTCCACCCAACAATAACAGAACACAGGTTATTTTCAAGTGCACATGAAATATTTACTAAGATAGTGCATATTCTGAGCCACAAAACAAGTCTCAATAAATCTAAAGGGTTATATTAGTATAAATTATGTTCTCTGATTAAAATGAGGTTAAATTAGAAATCAGTGACATAAAAATATCTTTCAAAATCCCCAAATACATGAAAACTAAGACATTCTTAATAAACCAGAGCCAAAAGAAAAAAAAATCAAAGGGAAAATTAGAAAGCATTTGAACTGAATGAAAATAGAAATACAATAAATCAAATTTGTGATTCAGGTGAAACAGAGGTAAATTTATACACAAATGTCTACATTAGAAAATAGGAAAGGTCTCAAAACAATGACCTCAGCTTCTACCATAAGAAATTATACAAAGGAAGACTTAATTAAATTCAAAGTAATCAGAAGAAAGGAAATAACAAAGATCATAGTGAATAGCAATATAACATAAAACAAACACACTAGAGAAAAGTTAATTCTTTGAGGTCTATAAAATTGATAAACCTCTTGCAAGAGTGATAAGAAAAAAAAATAGACAGAAAGAAACAAATTAGTAATGATATAAGTGATATCACCACAGATTGCACTGATATCAAAAGGACAGGAAAATATTATGAACACTATAATGCCCCAATTTTAAGAGAATAAATAAAAATGGACAACTTAGTTCAAAGACACAAATGACCAAAGTTTGCTCATGAAGAAATAGACAACCCTATGTATATTAAAAGAAGCAAATGTATATTTAAATGTTTTCCCACAAATACCCTATGCCCAATGATTTTACTGGAGAATTCTATCAAACATCTAAGGAAGAAATAATATCAATTGTTTACAAACTTCAAGAAAACCTAATATAAGTAAATACTTCCCAACTCATCCTATGAGGCCAGAATTACTCTCCAATCAAAACCAGGCAAATAAATTACAAAACAAAACAAAACAAAAAAACAAAACAAAAAAAACAAAAACAAAAAACCAACCAACCAACCAAACGAAACCATAGACCAACAGCCCTCAAATATATAAGCATAAAAATTATCTTAAAATATTTCACAAATTGAATTCAACAATATATACATCATCATAATCAAATGAGGTTTATTCCAGAAATAGTTTTTATTTCCTTATTTTAAATTTTAAATTAAACAAACTTGAAGTCCATCAATATTTTTAACTATATTAATCAAATAAAAAAAATGATATGATCACTTCAGCAGAGCCTTAAAGTGTCCAAATCATGAAAAAGACAAATATGTCTACATTTACCACTTTTATTTAACTTCGTACTGTAGATTTTAGTCAGTATAATAAGAGAAAAAAAGATACTGATATTCAACAAGTGCAAAGGCAATTCAGTGGAGAAAGGGTAGTCTTTTCAACAAATGGTCCTGGAACAATTTTACATATGTTAAAAACAAAAACAAAACACTCCTTTGATCCATACACACTCCATATACAAAATTGACCCAAAATATATAATAGACCTAATTGTGAAACCGTAAACTATAAAATGTCCAGGAGAAAACTTAGGAGAAAAATCCATGTGTCCTTGAATTAAGCAAAAATTTCTTAGACATACCACAGTTAATAAAAATAAATAAATTGATATAGTAACTTTTTAAAAATTAAGAATATCTTTAAAAGACACCATTAAGAGAATAAAATGACAATATCCACACACTAGAAGAAAATATTTGTAAATCACACATGCGATGAACAGTCAAATACAGAATATAAAAAGAACTCTCAAAAAACAAAAAGCAAAACCCCAATACAACATGGACAAAATATCAGAACAAACACGTCACCGAAGTATCTATAGAGGTGGCAGATGAACACATGAAAAGATGCTCAACTTCATTAGTCATTAGTGAAAGAGAAATTAAAACCACAATTAGATATTATTGCACATCAATTAGAATAGCAGAATTAAAAATACTGACCATACTAAGTATTCATGAGAATTTGGAGGAACTGGAATTCTCATATACTGATAGAGAGAAAGTAAATTGGTATAATTATTTTAGAAAAAGGTAGCACTTTCTTAAAAAGTGAAACATATTCTACTATATGACCCAGCCATTCCACTGTTAGGTATTTACTCAAGAGAAAAGGAAATAATTCTGGTTACGAAGACATGTACAAGAATAAACATAGTAACTTTATTTATAATAGCCCCAAACTGGAAACAACCCAAATGTCAAACAACAGGTAAATGAATAAATAATAGGCCAAGATTACTGGCATACTAGTCAGCAATAAAAAGGTATGACCTATTGGTTTATGTAACATGAGTGAGTGACAATAAGCAAGTCATACAAGAATACATATGTACCAAATGGAGGAACTGTGGAAAGGAAAGAAGAATGGATTACAAAGAAGCATGAGGAAATTTGGAAAAATAATGGATATATCCATTATCTTGACTGTTTTACATGTGTATCTACATGTTAAAATTTACCAAGATTTACATACTAAATATATGCAGTTTATTATAAGTCAATCATATGTAAATAAAGCTGTTAAAATTTGAACTGATAAATTCTTAATAAAAAAAAACTGGCAGCAATCAAAACAATAAGCATCTATATTTTCCTGGAAATTTACTATGTTCCAGGTGCTACACCAAATGCTTTCTATATATTATATCACCTAATTCTTTAGAAAAACCTAAGGCAGGTACTACTAAAGGGGGTCTGAGATACAGAGAGGATATATAATTTGCCTAGGGTCACATAATTAGAAGAGTAGAGCTGGGATTTATTCCAGAGTCAATGATCTTAGTGACAATATGACTCAGAGAAGGCCTCACAGAAGTGATTCTAGATTTATCTGACTTCAGAGTCCAGGCTCTTCATTGCTTCATTATACTGCATTCCTTGTTGGAAACAACCTGAGAGAGACATGAATAGTTACCCTAGACTGACTAAACCTAGGCTAATTAAATGTGTGTTTTCTAGCCTCTGTAGCCACCATAGACAGAACCCACATTCATCATTCCTCAGTGTTCATATAACCCACAACTGTTGCAGGTTGACTAACTCCAGAGCTGGATGACTTCTGACTCTCTGAAAGAGATGCTCAATATCTGCCTGCCAGAAAATTACACCCTGTAAGACAACCATGGGCGACTCAGAGGTGTTGAAGGACTGCAGATGAGCTGAGACAAGCTTACAAAGGAATGTGGGTGTCCTATTCCGGGGACACACAATGAAAGGTTAGCTCTCCTTGTCTCTGAAGACAATGCATTCCAAGCTCACAGCCCTCTTGAAGAGTGGAGGGGCTCTGCTATTCAGCTGTCCACCACCCCTGTTATCTCAAGGTTAACTAATTATTTTCCTTTATAATTCACTGGAGACTGATAACTATTATTTCCCTGCCTAACACATACTTACAAATGCACTGGTTAAATATAGGTTGCTAGGAACTGGGATGAATATTTTTTTAGCTCAACTTTACCAGGGGTATTTGGACTTAGGATTTTAGAACAAGCCTAATTATCCCAGAGAAATTAACTTGTAAACTGAATAAAATGAAGAAAATTTTCTTTCTTTTTTTTTTTTCAGATTAAGATCTGGGAAAGGACAGGTAGGATCACAGGGTATGCTATCCTTTTTCCTGGTTAATAGAGAACTTCCAGAGAGGAGGAAGTTGAGTTTTAAGAGATGAGTTCTATGCAGAAAAGGAAAATGAGTAAGAATGACAAAGAGTGAGAGAGAGATGAAGGAGAGGTCAGAGTTTATGAATAAAAATATCTGACATATTTATAAAGGCTCTAAACCCATATAGAATGGCTGGTTGTTCTCCACTATCCATTCGCTCCTTCTACAGTCATGGAATTTTAGCTGGCCTGCTGGTCTCAGCTAAGGACTACATTTTCCAGCCTCCCTACCACTTGGTGTGGCCTTGAGACAAATCTGTGACCAAGGGATGAGTGTGGCAGTGATGTACATGGCATCCAGACTATACCCTTAAAAGAAAGGAATATGTTGTTCCCTGTCTCTTTTTCCTCTTCTGGTGGTTAGAACGAAGACTGGATAGAGAGAGCTGGAGCAGTCATCCTGAACCAGGAGACAGAAACTGTCATGGCTGAGGATGACAGAACAGTTTAATAGAAGGAGTCTGGGTTCTTTTCACTGTCAAACCAATAAGACAATCCTACGTGACCTATACAGATTGATATAAGGAAGAAATAAAATTCTCTCCTTTGCAAGCCACTGAATTTTGTGATCATTTTGACATAGCACCCTAATCTGAATCCTGATACATGAGATCATACAAGATTAATAATTAGGATAATGATATCAAATTATATCGATAGGCTGGATGATTTTACTGTGTTGCAACAAACTTCTGGAACCACATTCTCCGAACACTAGGTAGAATAAGTTCAAGAAGAGAGCAAATGTATGATTTATTTTCATAAACTTAGAATCTAGAAAGTGTAGTAAAGTTGTTACGCCAGCTCAGGTCTCCCTTATAGCTTCTTTTTGAAGGCTTGGAATATTGCACTTTAAATATGAGATATGTAGGGGGAGAACTTTGTGATGTTAAAAAGCAAAGTTCTCCATTTCCTTAACCCCACTGTAAAAATGTGTGGCCCCAGTGCTTTTTGTCAGACCTGTTGGCTCCTTCCTTTGTAAAGACTCTGGTTGTTACCTTAAAATCACACTGGATCGTATTAGTTCTCTCCTCTCAATTTCCTTTCCTTAAAACTTGGAGCCTCATCATATCACAATGAAGCGTTGTAAAAATATATGGTAACAAATGTTTTCCTCTGGGCTTGGTAAATTGGAATGGGGCAAGGATTGTGCATTTACACCCAATTTACTGCAGACCATATTACCTATAGACTAACTTGTGAGTTCTCAGATAAAAGCAAATAATGGAAACCATGCCAAAGTAAATGAACATTTTCAATGCCTTTCAAATATTAAATAATGATATAGTCCCTAGAAATATAAAAATGCATAGCAGCATAGTCCACATTCATGCAAAATGCAGTATATACTCTCTATTGCCGTTTTGGAAAGACTGAACATATGATATATACAGAATTTCTATTCCTGACTATAAAAGCAACAGAAATGTGTAAAAATATTCACAATTAGTAGAATGTCACAGCAGCACTATCATAGTAGTCCCCAAATGGAAATAGCCCAAACGCCTATGAAAAATAGGATAGATAAAAATAAATACAGTATACTCAATTAGAATGAGAATGAATTGACTGCAAGTACACACAACCATGTGGGTGTATCTCAAAACAAATCCAGGAAGAATACAATGCTTTTCTTTATAACTCCAATAACATACATTTCATAACCAGACAAAATTAATCTATAGTGTTAGAAATCAGAATAGTTACTCTGGGGAGAGTCTGACTGAGAAGGGGTATGAAAGACTTCTAGAGGGAATAGATGTTCCATTTTTTCAACTGAGTGCTGGTTACATGGGTGTGTCAACTTTGTGAATATTTGCCAAGCTGAAATCATGCATGCTGTCTAACAATTTTAAAAAGGCTTTTAAAGGAAAACATGAATCCAAAATATCAGATTTGTTATAATATCAAAAGCAAAGTATGAAAAGACTGTCATCTAAAACACTGACACTAAATAATACTATGAACATATCTATAAGAACGGATGTTACATCAAAGGATTAAAAAAACATTATAAAGAATCAGCAAAAATGGAAAAGCAGAAAGGACTGCTTTTTTAGGAAAATCTGCTACTAATGTTTGGGTTTAATGATAACAATATATAACTTTGACATCAATTGTTTTACTTGTAAGTATCAATTTTCACTCTTATACCTCACCATTTGAATTATTTAGAATCCATCTTTTGCAATGGAGATAAAAAGATGATCACATTATACTTTTTAAAAATCTAGATTATCCATGGACAACTAGAGTCCATTGGGCTTATAATGCCCAGCACAATAGATGCAAAAAGTTTATTGTGTGTTATCTCTCTAGTCTAAAGGTTTAACTCAGTCTCTAGGAGCCCAACTTAATTTTTCAGTACAGCAGCCACCTGCACTAAAAAGGCAGCCTCTGAATTGGTAATGACTTCTTGTATGAATTCAAGTTCTCCCATCCCATATCTAGCTGTCTATCTATTTCAGTATTAATTTTGGTCTTGGGTTATGTTGACATGATGTACTTTGTCAGGAGAAGGGATTTCAGAGAGATGGCAGGCTTCCATTTCCAAGACAAAGGGCATAATGACATCTTCACCTGCCTTGTCATAGGAAACCTAGCAGAAAGCTTGCGCAGTCTATGGGGTGAACGGCATAGCAACTAACTAAGCAAGTGCCAGACCCACTGATTCAGACACCTATCTGCCTTTTGTGGAGATAACAGAAGCTCTTTATAGGCATGAGCTAAAAACCAGAAACCATAAATAAACTATTGGGAGATGTAAAAAAAAAAAAAATGAATATCTAAACGACAAATGCACACACACAGACACACAACTAGAGAGAGTGTACTGGAAAAAGACACACAATATATTTCAAGAAAATAATAAAATTTTCCTGAGTTTTGTGCACAACCCACAAACTTGAGGATCACTGGAATTCTATTTAGTTTATTTCATGCTTGCATTATGTAAGGCATGTAAATAAACTGGATTCCAGAGTTTCGGTGTTAGATGCTTGTTCCTTATCTCTCCAGTCTAAAGGTTTAACAAATAGCTTTTATGATATTGTTTTTTATTTATTTTTTCTTTCCCTGCCCACCTAAGTTTTAAAAATTCTAGATAAGATATCTGCTCTCATTGAAGTGAATCACAGTAAAACGGCCTTTAAAAAAATGTGTGCATTAGATCTCACAGATATCATACTGGTGTGATCATGGAAGTCTGTCCTAATTAAAGAGAGGACATCAGAAAGAGTTCAGGGTATCAGGCCTTTGCAGAGAACATAGTACCTTTACTGGCAATCAGCTTAACCTACTCATTTATTACAAAGCAGTGTTTAGTCTTCACTTAGAAATAAGTAATGTAGCAGAATGTGCTTTAAATAATTACAGAATAACATAAAGAGCTTGATAAAAAGATTTCTGTTTTACTCATGCCAAAGTCATAGAGTTTTCACTGTAATACAACTCCTTCATTTTACAGGTGAGAAAAAATATGATCCAGGGAGATAATCAGAACTAGTAAATGTCACAAAACTACTCAGTAACAGAACAGGAATGATAACAAGGTCTTGCAGCTCCAGCTCTAACCTCATGACTTCTGTGCAGCAGCCCAATCCTATTACTAGATGATCTGCACAGAAATGTAGACAGTTCTAAAAGAACCTATTCTAAAAAGAATTAGTGAAGGTACAGGCATATGAATGCTTTTGAATCCTCTCACTCTTATAACTGAAGTCGCTCCTTATAACTGAAGTCACTCCGTGAAGACAGGAACTCACTCTGCATTTGCTTGTATTACACAATACTTCATGTTTCACTAAATTAGTAAGAAATTGATGACAGCATAGAAATTTATTTCAAAACTGCTCAATAAAATATGTGCTGAATTCCTCTTCAAGATTTTTTTTCTCCATAAGCGACTAGTAAATTCATTAACACTTGAAAAGATTTCTCAAACTTGGCATTTTTGACATTTAGTGCCAGATAATTCTTTGTTGTGGGGGCTGCGCTTGGCACTGTAGGATGTTCAGTAGCATCTCTGGTCTCTGCCCTGTAGATGCCAGTATCACACCCTCTTGCTCCCACCCACCCCCTCAGTTGTGACGAACAAAAATAATGTCTCCAGTTATTGCCAAATGTTGCTTGGGGAGGCCCAATAGTCCTTGGTTAAGAACAACTGACCTATAGAGAAGGCATACCTCCACATCATTCATGGGACATGAAAGCTTGAGCAATCAACCAGCTGCACATTAATAGATACACACAGAAAGTACTCAGGCAATACAAACTGGCTTGATATACTCTAATCTACTTATCACCTTTGAAGACATTATGCTGAATGAAATAAGCCCATTACACAAGGGCAAATACTGTACGTGGTACCTAGAGAAGTCGAATTCATAGAAACGGAAAGTAGAATGGTGGTTGCCAGGGGCAAGGTGCATAGAAAATGAGTTATTATTTGATGGTTACAGAGTTTCACCTTAGGAAGATGAAAAATTTCTTAAGATGGATAGTGGTGATGGATACAAAACAATGTAAATACACTTAATGTCATAGAACTGTATAGTAAAAAATAGTTAAAATGGTAAATCTTAGGTTATGTATGTTTTACTATAATTTAAAAAATGGTTAAATTTTTTAAGTCATTACAAGGCCTCATTCCACAAAGCAAAAGCACCTAGATACAATTTAAAACTCTAATACAAAAAAAAAAAAGAAAGAAAAAACTTATCTTTTGATGTTTTTTTTTTTGATGTTTTTTTTTTTTTTATTTTGTTTTGAAAATAAATTCCATAGCTAAGGAAACCAAAGATTAAGAAAATCTCCCTCTTAATTCATGGCCAAGCTTTCATGGCCAGAAGCAGGAGCAGTAAGCAGGACTCCAGTGCCTGCTGCAGAGCAGCACACATGCACAAGCGTGCACACGCACACGCATACACACACATACCAGGCTGCAGGCCCTCAGGGAGGCCCCCTGATTTAAGAGTCTTCTCTGTGTGAAACATAGCAAGTCCAGATCCCCTAAGGACTCGGCCTGCGGGCCACATCAGCCCAGAGCCCTTCCAATTGCCAGGATGCTCTTGACAAAAGGCCGTCTGGCACTGAGCGGCGGGGCCATTATTTTCATTTAAACCATACATGTCATGTCCTGTTTGTGAGAAACACGTTAAACTACTCAGAAACAGATTCACAATGGGCTCCATCGTGGGATTCACATTCCTATGAGCTGGCGTACTGTAAACTACAGGGAAAGGCTGGTGGGGTGGTGGGATGGCTTGTCCGCCCTTGTTTTAAACTCAACTGACAATGGGAGGCTTCTCCCCATTGTTTGACGTGGGTCTTAAAATTTTGTTCAAGTGCCCAAAGCATAATGATCTACATTATCCATGAGAGCCCCAAACTTTGAATTCCTTTAAAGGATTCTCTCTTAACAATTTTTATTTTCATAAAAAAAAAAAAAAAAAGAAAAAAGAAAAAAAGAAAAGAAAAGTAAGAATTCAGCCAAGGAAATATCCAAGAAGAAGATGACTGTGCCATTTCTACCTGCATTTCAAAAGATGATCCATCACAACTGAAAGGCATCTTGGAGACATAAACCACCCCCAATAAAACCAGAATCTGATGTCCTGAGCCACTTTACCATAAGAGCATCTTAGATGAAAATGCACCCACCTGTAACACATATAATGAAAAAATCCTCATTCGCTGATGAAAGAAATAACTACTAAACATGGAGAAAATAATTTAGTCATGTTAATTTTAATGTACCCTGATGCTCACTTATTCACCAAATATATGGTATTTATATATAAACCTTCAAGAAAACTACCTTCTAAAATATTAAAACTTGAACCCAAATCTAGGCCTTTAGCCAAGTCAAATAAAAAACAGTGTGATAACTATGTCTGCTTTTGTGCTGTGACATTTCTTTAGGAGGGTAAAGATTTATTATTTAAACTGTATATATCATATCCTGTGAAGTTTTTTAAAAATTGAACTATTTCTTCCAAATGCTTAAAGGCAGATTAAAACTGAATCAAACAGAATCAAAGTCCTATAGAACACACAAAGAATATTTTTAAAGGAACTATATAATTAATTAATATAAAAGTGGAGCTAGCAGAATTCCTAAAAAACAAAATATCTGCCAGGATTCACTGGAGATGTGAAAGCAAATGACAGAATGCCTTATTTCCCTTCCCCTGGGACTGGTATTTTCCTCATTGAAGTATACAAAAGTTCTTCAGTAATTTAAATTTTACTTTAGTTTTATGTAAAAAGATGTCCCTGGCTCCTTAAATGCAACCAGTGAATAATAATATACTCAGCCATCACACCCCAGGCTGCAACATCCTGTTCTTTCTTCTCTAGCATGTCTGTCAAAGAAGAGATGGCCATCATACCCCTGAGAAAGATGAAGATCGTGCTCTTCTTGGCACTACTAAAAAAGAACTTTATCTTTGTCTTTATTTCAAATGCAAGAGGATGTCTTTCACAGGCAGAACTGATTCTCCTGATATCAGTAATCAGCATCAAAACTAAATTAGGGCCTGTGGTTGGTTAAGACATCCCGGTTTTGTAACTTTGGACCTCAGCCTGGCAGCAGGCTTGGTTGAGTCTACCAACACTCTTGTGACACTGAGTAACAGCTCTCTTGTTTGAATGATCCATCCTGCCATATTCCACCCAAAGAACAGCCTAAAAGAGAGAAAGACCAAAGGACACACTCTAGGGCTCATCCAATACAGAACACCATTCATTCTTCACTAGCTAATTCATTCAACTGGCACTGTCAGAGCTTACATTCTAAAGTGGGGACTACGAACAATGAACAAATAAAATACTTAGAGACAGATATGCATGTGTGCGCGCGCACACACACACACACACACACACACAGTGGTGGTGAGTTTTCCAAAGTAAAATATCTATGCCCTAGAGAAATGAAAATATATATCCGCATAAAAACTTGTATGCAAATATTTATAGCAGCATTATTCATAACAGTCAAAGAGTGGAAACAATCCAAATGTTCATCAACTGATGAATGGACAAACAAAATGTGGTATATCTACTCAATAGAATATTATTTGGCAATAAAAGGAAATGAACTAGTAATATATATTATAACATGGATGAACCTTGAAAACACTGTGCTACATGAAAGAACACATACTGATCTCATTTATGGAATACCCAGAATAGTAAAATCCACAGAGACAGAGAGTAGATTAGTGGTTACCAGGGACCGAGGAAAAGAGGTAATAGAGAGTGACAGCTTAATAAGTATGGGGTTTAGGAGGGTGGCAAAAATGTTCTAGAATTAGTGCTGATGGTTGCACAACACTGTGAATATACAAAAAATCCCTTAACTGAACACTTTAACTGGTAAAATAATGAATTTTGTGTTATGTGAATTTTATTTAAATTTTCAAAATAACTTTTAAAATAAGAATAAAAGATCAAGGCAAGAGGACAGAGAATAGCAAGGAAAGTTTTATTTTACCTAATGTGATCAGAAAAGCCCTCTCACACAAGTTGTCACTGCAGCGGAAACCAAATGTAATAAGGTTAAAACCAAATAGCTATCTGGGGCTTTGTTCTCTACTATTCTTTTCTCAATGTCTCACTCAATCAATCGATCTCTATCATCATCATCATTGTCATCATCATCATCATCGCATCATCATCTTTTTATGGTGGCAAAAAATATATATAACACAAAATTTGTTATTTTAACCATTTTTTTAAATTTATAATATTGTGTAACCCCCATCACCATCTATTCCAAAACTTCTTCATTTCCTTAAACAGAAAACTGCTATCATTCTTTCAATGATACAATTAGGTCATTAATACGGAAAACAAAATGAAACAAGAAAATATGACCGATAATTTTAAGAGAAAAGGTGAGTAGAAAGTGTACTTAAATCACTGTTTTATTCTCTCTTGTTCAATAAGATGTTGACAATGCCAATGGCAATAATTGTGTTATACAGGATAACTCAGCCTTTGGGAGAAAGTAGGGGAAAGGGGAGAAAGGGATGTCTAGCAAGATTAGCTTAGCCTTTAGTGGAAAAAGTTCTTCCCTTATCATGAAACATTTGATTTTCAAATATGTGTTGACTTATGGGAAGAGTGTGAAATGGCCAGGTGCCTCCCCGCATCCTCGCACTCTACAGAATGGACAGCTATCCAACCAAATCCAGGTCTAAAAAAATCTCAACTTCTGCTCCCTGAATAATACAAAACTTAAAAAAATCCTGGCATCGAACCTTAATAATTCATAGAAAGAGCAGTGCTTTTTTTTTTTACTTTAACTTGTAATGTATGCCTGTATGCATATTCACACACGATAACTAAATCTCTATTTTAAAAAGGAAACATACATTACTTAAAGACAAAGAAATGTAAAGATGGATAAAATTTTATTAGTTTGAACTAATAAGAGATGGTTTCTATTACACACAGAATTCTCAGCTTTATTTTCTCATAATGTCATTCTTATTCTTGCTATAATCTGGTTTATACGTTACACGTCTTTGGTTCATTTAAGAAGGACTTTAAATTTATAATGCTGGCAAAAGAAATAGACTTACACACTTTAAAATATTAGCCCTTATTCAACATACTTAAGCATACTTAAAACACTACTGATTATAAGCTGCCATGAGGCCAATGTGTGATGAAAATAACTCTCTGAGAAAAAATATTGAAAGGAGGTTCCGATGCATATTGTAAAAGCACTCAGTGAAACTGAAAATAGGTATTATGTCCCTGGTGAAAAGCATCCCAGCTCTAGCAGTAGGTGTATCCTATCAAAGTATTCCAATTCACAAAACAAAAAGGAACTTTTTGATTCATAACACAGTCTCTATATTATGCAGCAAGACAAAAATACTCTGTGCTACCACTAGGCTGAAAATACTGAAAATGCAGGTTCTAGGTGGTCTCTTTTAAATTGATAACATCATATATAGCTGATAGAGAGTACAGAGTTTCGGCCACCACTCTGAGATTCAGAACCTGGAGGCTGGATCCTGTTTTCCTGGTACGCAGCACCTACATTTTCAATCTATCCACTTGCCAAGGTCCAAAACTGCTAAGCTCCCACCGCCCTTCCATTCCCTCTGCCAAGGCCCCACTCCCCTCCTGGTACCACATCTCTAATTCTCAAAGAACTGGCCTATTCCTCTTGCAGTTCCATGTACCTTCAGTGTCTTACCATGCTGCACACAGAAACTCTATTAGTTGGACGTGGCCATGTACTTTAAACACTGACCACTCTCCACCAACATTGGGCTCCTCACACTCTCTCTTCTGAGTGTCCTTATATCAGATGGAGAGACTTGCACCTCTTTGGGGGCATGCTTCTGGGGCTGCTGGAGGGAGGCTGTGGGTTCACTGTGCTTAGCTCCATGGAGTCGCTTTGCCCATGAAATCATTTCTTTTTATTTTTTTCCCTCTTCTTCTTCCCCTGCACCCCACACCCTCTCCCACCTTCTCAGAGTAACTCTAAACTGTTTTAGAACACCTTCATTCCTGCAGGGCTTCAAACAGCAGTGCAGCAAAGTCTGGAAGTGTGGTGGCTGCTAGAGCTGTCTTCACTGCTGTCCGTGCCACTGGGGCAGGGGTGTAGAATGACCTTAAGTCTCCAGGCTCCCTACCACGCCAGCCCAGCCAGGCTGCTCCTAATGAATAACAAATGGGCCTTCCTGATGCATTTGCTCAGGACAAGCTGCCATTACAAGCCGTTTTGTTTTTTTAGTGTTGTGGTAATGTATCATCTTGCTTGGCTGGATGTCATCTTTGAGAAGGTCACCAAAGGTATGTGTGCCCTTCCCCTAGACTCCCCTCCCACCCGCCTACACCCCCGTTACCACCCCTCCTTTAAAGGAAGTTATAGCAAATGTGGATAAAATACTCAACACCTTTGTTTGGATGTAGGGAACCAGAAAATCTAGGACTCTACTCATGGGTATGATTATCATCTATAAATGCTCCCTGTTTTGTAAGATAAGTTCTGCAAAAGGTCTTTAGTACAGATAGTGGACAAGTCACAGGGGCTACAGTGGATGGCACTATGCTTTCAAAATTGATTTGTGGATGAGAGTTGGGGGAAGGCCCTTTATCCTAAAACTAAAAAATCATATCTTGATTCACAAAGTAGAAAAAGTTTCTTTCCAAGCCTCCTACTATTCATCTTCATTTCACAGATATTTAAAGCATGTATTATGTTGCTATGGACAATTAGCCTTTTATCCAATTTTACTTGAGAATTTAACTCTCCCACCTGAAGGTTTTAATTATACCCTCAGCCCCATACTTAGGCCTCGGTTCCTGCAGCTGGAAATCTGCCCCAGTGATGTTATAACCTTGTTAATGTAACAAAAGAGGAGTTTACTTAAAACTGGACTGACTATGGACTTGAGCCAAATTTACTTGAAAGAGGAAAGAGTCTGTCAAAAATCCTATAGTAAACACGGCAAAGCAGTTCTTTCATAGCCTTCCCTTAATTCATAGCGACAAGCAATTTACATGTAAGTGGATTCATATGCTCTACCAAGAGGCCGCCTCTCTCCAAACTGGGGTGGTGTGTGCTCACCCCACCCCCACTGCGACCCGCCTCCCCTTTTCCTTTTCTTTCCTCCCTTTTAGTTTTTTTTTCTTTCTTAGTATGTGGAGTAGGCCATTCTCCTTAGTGAAAAAGCATAAATCCACAATGTTTTAATCACCCCAAAGCATAATTAGGGCCCTCTAAACATTTACCAAGCCAGTCGCTCCAAATAAAGGCAGCTGAAATTTCTGAAAGCCACTCTTAGACCTGACTGTTGTCCTGTCAAATACACACTTTATACTCTGTTGAAGCCTGCTTATAAAGAGCAAAAAACTACCCTGCTAACGAGGTAAGAGTTGTGAGCCTTAAGTGGGAGTTGTTGATCAAACACCAGAGTCCACGTTTTTCTCTTTGTCAAAATTATGAGGTGCTTCTTACCTTCTACTGTTAATTAAATTACCTTTTTTAGTCTACACACTAACAAAAAATATGTATTAGACTAAACAAGTTATGACAACAAGGGAGAGCCTTCTGAGAAAACATGAAAGAAAACATCACTCCTAATATCACTGTATACAGGGGGTGGGGGTGGGGGTAAAGACAGCAAGTAATTTCAGCCTGCAAAAGGAAAAACCCCTAACATTTTAGAAGCAAAAAAACCCAAAAAACAAAAAAACCCCAAAAAAACAAAAACAAAAAAACAACAACAACCAAAAAAACAAAACAAAAACCCAAAATTAATTCCTCCTATGTAGAAAGACAGGTAGGAGTTTGCTTCAGTTACATTATTTTCAACTATGCTCTTTGACAAAATCCATCCATAGCAAACAACTGGCCAGCACTCAAGTTTCTTTCATGCACATTGAAAGTTTAATTAGTTCTAACTAGATCAAAAGTTGTTCCCCCCCCCCCTTTTGGCATGTATCTGTATCATTTCTGTGCTATTTGGAAGCTGCTAGACATCAAAGGTAGATCCATCATTCTTGGGAAACCTCTGTTCCTTGGAGGCAATTCTGATCTACCTCTTCTTCCATGCTACCGGATCTCAAGGCAGCCAGGGGCCATGCTGGTGGGGGTAAGTTGTACTCAAAGAAGGATGCACATAGTTCCTTCTCACTCCTCCTGAACAGCACCCAGCACCAAATGGCCTGACTGTTCCTGAGAATGCCCTTAGACAACCCCAAACAAACCATTACCATGTGGAATCATGGCAAATCCCCCAAAACAAGGAACCTGTGAAAGATATTCTAAGATTGAGAGAGTCCAGAACTTAGCATCATTTTAGTCCTTTAACAGTCCATGATATGAAGACCTATTTCAATCACGCCAAAGTTATCTTAACTTTTTGTCTTTTTTTTTTTTTTTGGACTTTTTTTTTCTATTTATTCTGTCTTTGGTTCCAGGCTTTAAACTGGATTAGTGAATCACTAAGCAAATTTACTACCCACTGAGAGCCTTCTACTTACAGGAGAGCTCAAAGGCTATGAAGGCACAGGCAGAAGGAAAGGGTTAGCATCCAAGCCTGCCTCCCCATTTGCCATGTACCTTAGTTTACTTAGCCTCTCTCAGGCTCAGTTTCTGTCTCTGTAATCTGGGAAGAATATCTCTATCAGGTTGTTACAAGGAGTAAGATATAACGCACTGAATCCTGTGCCTGTGTTCTATAGGCTTAACATTTCCTAAAGGACACTCTAAGTGTTAGACCCTACTCTAAGCAAAGGAATCACTTCTTCTAGAGGAAGTATTATAGTATGGCCTGTTTTAGCTTCTTAACTACAAAGGTAAAGTTGTTTGAAGATCCTTTTTTTATTATATATTATGTGCCAAGAACTAAAGTAGAAGCTATTTTATAGACTATATTTTCCTTTGTCAGAGTGGCAAGCTCTATAGGCTACACATTCTGTGGCTTCCTCGCCTACTGAGTCCATGGCATGCATCTGGGAGGTTATGTGACCCACTTCAGGCAAATGATATAGGCAAAAGTCCATGGAGGATGTCCTTTCCCAGAGTTGAAGTTATTTGTCATTGAACCCTTCCATCTGCTGGAACACAGATGTGATGGTTAGAGCTGCAGTAGCAATTTTGCAAAATAAAGACAAAAGCTGATCATGATAAAGAATAAAATAGGATGGCAATAGTAAAATATCATATACTTTCTGAACTATCTAACTCCAGATTTATTGTTATATGAGAAAACATATTATTGAATTTGGGGTCTTCTGTTGGGGCAGGCAAGTACATCCCTAGCTGATACCTACTCCAATTTCTCTTTCACCTAGAAGATGTGGCTACAGGGAAAAGAAAACTTCTGGACACCCTGCAGGTTTGCCTGGGCCCATTTAAGAAAGGATTAGATGGCAACTTGAGATGCAGAACATCTGCTGCCCAAACTCGTCACGCTTCTTCTTCCAGCAGCCCCACCACATGCTTCAGGATCACAAAACACAATTACTAAATCGTGGTTTTATCACTGTCTGTGATATTTTGGCTTCCCTTGGGTTCCAAAATATTATGTTTAAAAATCTCCATACTTGCCCTTGGTTGTGTTCCAAAAAAAAAAAAAAAAAAAAAAAAAGACATTACTGGTGAGCACGTAACTTCCTAAGAAGCACTGACGAGTACATCTTGAAGTGAACACATTAATGTGTGTCCTTTAAACCTTCCACTTCCCATTTTCCCATTAGGACCTTCTTAATTTAGCACCCCAGGATTCCACTTAAATTACCTTCTTAGTTGGGATTAGGGGAGCAAAAGGAGACCACAGGGCCCTGACCCTGACAGTTCAAATTGTCAGCGCCAAGAGACTAACACACTTTTCTCCCCACTAATACCACACTGCATGGCATGGTCTCAATTTCAGAGAAACCTGAATACTTATATACTTAGTCAATCCCCAAGTGATTCAGATAAACTCAGTGCTGAATAAGTGAGGCATTTATGTATCTTGAATATCTCTACTTGCTTGATGCCAGGACCTCAGTATTTTGATAAAGTGACGACAGGAAGAATACAGAGAACAAAAAGTAAAAGCAAAGAAAATACTATAAGTACATGGAAAAACTAAGAGCCACTAGAATTTATTTTGTATGTTAGACACTGAATATATGTCCATACTACATTTTTCAAAACGTGTATTTTAGAGACCAGATTGATTTTTCCTTCCTTTTTTGAGGAAACTGAAGCAGATTTGGACTCAGAAGTTTCAGGGGGCAATTTCTAAAAGCTACTTTGAATTGTCTTCCTCTTAAATTTACTGAAAATGTATACTAAAAAACACTTTAAAAGTGCTTTCTGTCTGTAGCAGCACTGTCAAATGGAAATATAAAACGAGCTTAATTTTCTAGTAGCCGCATTAAAAATGTAAGATGAAGAGAGATATGAAAAAATGACATAGATGATAGAGGCTTTGTTCATCCCTCTTGCAACCAAATCAAAGTTGTGACAGAAATATGGAGCAAAGAGCAAGCAAAGTCACCTACAATCTACATGAACAGAAACACTAAAACTAGGGAGAGAAATAATCAACCCGCAACAGCAGAAAGTAGGAGGGAGTGAAAACATGAAGCTGCCCAGCCCTCAGTGGCTGAATGGGGCAGATATCATTAAACTGGATAAAAGAGGTTGATCCACCCAGAGGATTCGCTGCAACTCTGCTTCCCCCAACTTGCGGCTCCACAGAAGCCACATTCAGTTGTGTCCTCTGTGAGTCTGGTGCTCCTTGCTGAGCCATACCGAGATTCACATAGTAGCCGCTGGCCTCAGTTTCTGGAGGAAACTATAAGCACAGCATCTGTAGATTGCTTGCTGACTCTTAATAGATGGCCCTAGAGGGACACAGGCTGGGGCTAAATTTGGCCTGCAGCTGAACCCATCTCAGGAGTATGCTTCTGGACACATACTACACAAAGCCACACTAATAAGATCGAGAGATTAGGAGCTTTGCTTAGTACATAGAAACAGACAAAGAAAGGTCATCCTTGGGAAGACAAAGAAGCAGAATCACATGAGAGAAAGAACCGAGATCCAGGAAAAATGGAGTCAAGCAACCTAACAGATGCAGAGTTCAAAACACTGGTTATAGAGATGTTCAATGAACTTAGGGGAAATGTAGATTACTTCAGTGAGAACTTTAACAAAGAGAAAAAAACATTAAAATGGAAATGGAATTATAAAAGGGAACCAGTCATAAATGAAGAACATATTAGAGTGGATAAGGAAGAGGATCGAACCACTGATATAGAGGATGGGGAACCCAAGTACATTTGACCAGAATGGCAAGAAAAAAGAAGCCAAGACTATAATAATAATTTAAGTAGCTATTTAATGTAAAAATATCTGTGTCATAGGGGTACCGGGCGGGGGGGGGGGGGGGCGGGAACAATGTTGAAGAGCTATTTGAAGAAATAATGATGGAAAACTTCCCTAACTTGGTGAAGGAAATAGACATAAAACCACCGGAAGCTCAGAGATTCCCCAAAACCAGGAATCCAAAGAGACTCACACCAAGACACATCATAATTAAAAAGCCGAAGCAACAAGAGAAAAGAAGTTAGATACCTACAACGGAGCACCCGTAAGACTGGCAGCTGATTGCTCAAAAGAAACTATGCCAGGCAGAAGGGCTTAGCACAAAATATTCAACATCATGAAAACCCAGGATCTACAGTCAAGAATACTTTATCCAACAAAGCTATCATTTAGAGTTGAAGGACAGATAAAGAGCTTCCCGGGCAAAAATAAGCTAAAGGAATTTATCAACACCAAGCCAGCATTACAGGATATGTTGGAGGGACTTCCATAAGGAAACAAACAAACAAACAAAAAACCATGTATCAAAACATGAATAAAGAATAGTAATAACTACATTCCTATCAACTAATACCTCAAATGGAAAAGAATTAGTGCTCTAACCATAAGATAGAGTGGCTGAATGGATAAGAATACAAGACTCCTCTATATGCTGCCTACAAGAGACTCACTTCAGATTAAAAGACACACACAGACTAAAAGGAAGAGGATGGAAAAAGATATCGCTTTGATGGACATAGAGGGCATTGCTCTGAATGAAGTAAGTCAGATAAAGACGAATACTGCATGATTTCACGTACATGTGGAATCTAAAGAACAAAATAAACAACAAAAATGAAAATAAATTCATAGATACAGAGAATATTTTGAGGGCTACTAGATAGGGGGGTTGGAAGATATGGTGAAAAGGGGCAAAGGGATTAAGAGGTACAAATGGATAGTTACAAAATAGACATGGAGATATAAAGTGTAGCATAAGGAAAATAGTTAATAATGTTTTAGTAAATATATAAGGGGGAAGAGGAGTACTATATTTAGTGGGGTGATCACTTTGTGAGTTACTTAGATCTCTAAGTATTATGCTGTACAACTGAAACTAATTTATTACTGTATGCCAACTATAAGTGAAAAAGTACTCATTGAATTGTACAGTGTAAATACAAGCAACTAATTGTCTATATACTTCATTAAAGCTGGAAAAAAAGGTATAACTAAACAAGCTAAATTAATATTTTATTTAACCCGATATATCCAAAATATTGTTTGGACATATAATCAATATAAAAATTATTTTTTCACACTCAGTTTTTATATATTTTTTATACTAAGAAAATCTACATTCTTTTTTTTTTCATACTACGTTTTTGAAATCAGGTGTGTTTTATACTCATAGCTCACCTCAATTTATACTAGCCCCATTTCAAATGCTCAATAACCACATAAGGTTCATGGCTACTATACTGAAAAGCACTGGTCTATAGTACCTACTGTGTACATGAGCGCACGCGCACACACACAGTCAATAGCACAAAGCTGTCAGAATAATATGTATCTTTTTCTGACTTCTCCTATCCATCCCACACACTTAGTGAAGGGGTAAAGTAATAAATCAGCATCAGGCATTTATAGCTTAATCTAGATAAAATTGTTTATATTCAACTAGTTTTGACCTACAAAAATGGTAATTTCATGTGGTTCAATGTAATATTTTTAAACCTAAAGTTTTCATGAGAGGAGTAATAGTGAGATCCAGAACTTAGGCCCACAGTAGGCTTCCAAAAAAGGCACTGACATGAGCACTTACTGATTCCAAAAGTATGAGCCACTATATTTCAGGTACAAGTGTAGCAATTCATTAATTGCTAAAGTGTTGGTGCCTCTTTTATATGCTAATACACAGTTTCTACAAGCCTGGCTGAAAGATAATATTTGATCGAAAAAGCAAAGCTCTGGCCAATGACAGTTGTTCCAGGCCACCACGTGCATGCAGCTCAAGGTCTAGAGTTACAGTGCCTCAAAGCATATCATTTAGAGGGCTCAGAAGTTCCTCAAACTAAGTCTTTGCAAACTATCACCTCCAAAACTGCCATTAACACCATCATCATCATTGTTATCACCATCATCAGTGCCATTATTGTCTTTACCATTACGATCACCACCACTATGACCATCATCTTTGGGTCATCACAACTACCATCACTATGATAATCATCACTGCTGTCATCATCACCACCACTATCATCATCACTACGAACACCATTATCATCATCATCATCATCATCATCATCATCATCATCATCTTACTACCTATTTAATAAGTTCTTACTTAGTCCCTTTACCCATTCCCCTAGGATATTTTCACTCCTTCATCCATGGAAGTCCTAGTCAATCTTTAAATTTGAATACTTAAAACATTACCCCTCAAAGTTCCCCCCATCTCATAAACCAAATGAACAGCTCTTCACTTCTGTGGGACCACTGAAAAAATCCTTTGTACATGTCTAGGTTTTGACATAACAATGTACGTATACAATCTTCTCTCCCTACTTTCAGCTCAGCTCCGAACACTGGGTCAGGCACCTGCTATAGGATTCAAAATAAACATTAATCAGTTGAATTCAAATAAATAGGTTTCATTTCAAGCGCATTCACTGGATGGTACATTCGTTGGATACTGAGCTGAAAAAAAATGATTTTGAGGTTGTGATCATTTCTAATCAATATTATTTATTCTGACTTGAAACACATTGTAAATAAAAATGAATGTGGACCATAACTTGCATATTTTTGAATATTTCATAGCACTGTGTAGAGCCCCCACTTTTAATAGCTTTATGGAGATATATTTAACATATCACATAATCTCCTTGAAAAATTCCATTTAAAGTATACAGCTAAATGGGTTTTTGTATGTTCAGCTGTAAAACCATCACAACTGAATTTTAGAAAATTTTCATTACCCCTCAACAGGACCCATACCCAGCCACCAACCCCCTCAGTCTTTCCCCTAGCCTTTAGCAACCACTAAACTATTTTGTCTCTGTTTATTTGCCTGTTTGCACATAAAACTAGAACCTACAATATATGGTCTTTAGTGTGACTGGCTTCTTTTATTTAACATGATGTTTTCACGGTTTTCCATGTTTTATTATCTATTAGCAACTAGTTCATTTCTTTTTAATGTGAAATAACATTCTATCTATGTATAGATTTTATTTTATGTATCCATTCATCATCAATTCATCCATTTAGGTTGTTTCCACTTTGGGCTATTATTTATAATGTAGTTGTGAATGTTAATGTACAAATTTTTGTGTGGATATATATTTTCATTTCTTCTAGGTATGTACTTAAGAGCAGAATTGCTGTGTCTTATGGAAACTGTTTCACATTTTTAGGAACAACCAAATTGTTTTCCAAAGTAGTTGTACCACTATATATTACATCAACAATATATGAGGTTTCCAATGTCTCCACATCCTCATCTTATTATTGTTTGTCTTTTTTTATCATAGTCATCCTAGTGGGTGTGATGTGGTATCTCATTCTGGTTTTAATTTATATTCCCCTAAAGCCTACTGATGTCGAGCATCTTTTCATATACTTACTAACTATTTGTATATCTTCTATGGAGAAATGTCTATCCAAGTCTTCTGCCTCTTTTTAATAGGGTTATTTATATTTTTATTGTTGAGTTGTAAGAGTTTTTTATATATTCTGGATACCAGTACTTTATCAGATATAATTACAAATATTTTCTCCAATTTTGTAGATTGTCTTTTCTAGATGGTGTCCTTTGAAGCGTAAGAGTTTATAATTTTGATGAAGTCCAACTTACCTATTTTTCTTTAGTTGTTTGTGCTTTTGGTTTCAAAACTTAAAAGGTTTTGTCCAAGGTCACAAAAATATAACACCTGAAAATGTTATGTATTTGAAAGCATTTTTATAATTACAAAGTCCAATACAAATATAACTTACTACTCTTACCTTAAATAATAACACAATGAATCAACCTTATCCAGTCCATTATATTATTAAAATATCTAGCACTCAGAATTTCTGATCGTGTAACACACAATTTTCTACACTCATTTGGCCCTGTCGTGATAACATATCTTTTCCTCTTCTCTCCTGCCTTACTGACCATGTGTCAGCACATATTAAAGATAAATTTCTACATATTAAAGATAGTTCCTTAATCTTTAGAAGTAACCTCTACACCTCTGAGGTTCAACAGGAAGCATATGAGCAGAGTGTGCAGGCAGTGCACAAACACAGTACACACAGTTGAGCCCCGCATCTCTAATAGGCAGGCTTTGCCCTGCAGGTGGAGCAAGCTGGTCATAATGTAACCTATGTCTAAGATACAGGAACATCTGTTGGATTTCTGTAATCACTTTATTGGCTGGGTTTAAGAACTGTGGAGCCTGTAGTTGATCATTTCTCGCCTGGGTACCACTGAGGCCCAAGAGAATGATACTAAGAGAGTTTCAGGAGAAAAGGGCATAATTCAGTTAACATACAAATAAAGGGGAGGGGGCAAAGCAAACCCTAGCAACAGAAGTCAGCTCCTTTTCTCTCCCAAATAATTTTGGAGAGCTCTTGTTCTGCAGATTTCAGCATTAGAGCCTGAGGCTCTCCTTGTCCTCCACTGGCTGCTGCTCAATAAAAACACCATCTCATTCCATCATTTTGATCATTATTACTTCCTTAGTCAATAAAACTTAAAGAAATCATGTTTCCAAAGATGATAAGGGGTAGAGGCCCATCTTGGCTGAGGTCAGCCTTGGCAGGAGTCAACACTTTTTTTTCCTAAGATTTTATATTATTTCTGTAAAATTGTTGCATTATGTCAAAAATTAAAATAATAAAACATTAGGTTATACAATGGAAAGTGTTCAAGATTACTGACACAGATTTTCATGCATGCACTTTTAGTTGCATTCAAACTCCAAGCTGGAGTTTTAAATATTATCCAAGCTCACTATCTCCTTGAAAAATTCCAGACCAATTCTAGGAGCTTCTTTCATTGTGTATCTTATTTTTTAAAAATCCTTTCTTATTATAAACATATAAATTATTTCTAATACCATCATGAAGGAAATGTAATGCTAAAAATTTCATATCCAATTGCAATTGGCCGTGTGAATGTAAACAGCGTTATTGTACATTGTGGAGATAGCATGTCTTAGCCACATGTTAAAAAGAATAAGAATGGAAGGAAAACGGATTTCTAGCCCTACTTGGAGGGAAATTACTTGTTTTAAGAAAAAGATAAGGTTAGGAGAAAAAAATGTGGTAGAAAGTAAGGTATTATTGCATAATTATGGGGGTGACATTTTTAAACCCCTCTCCCAGATAAATGGCCACTTATAATAGAACCTTTGGCTTTTAGCAGGATCTAATTTGTTCAACCATGGAATTCTTTCATTGGTCATTTAAATATTGTATTTGATTGTGAGTCCTATATGAAACACGCCTTTTCCCCTTCTGTACCTGGCTCATTTTTCTCACCTTTTAGGTCTCATATGAGCTATCTCTTCTTCCTAGAACTTCCCTCAAACGCCATGCTTCCTTCCATTCTGGATTAGATTTCTTAATATCCCCAGGACCTCCCTTATCAAAGATCTTACTTCATCTTCTTCATTTGTGCATGAGCTCCACTAGGCAGAAACCATGTCACCAGGGCCGGACTCAGTGCCCTGCCCATAAAAATGCCCAGTGACTATTTGTGAGATGTGCAAAAATGAATGCATGGAATAGCCAAAGGAGATGGCTTCGAATAGTGAAAGTCCTCTAAACCTGTTGCAAGAAGTAAAGAAAGAAGTGGGTACTTTCAAATGAAGATGAAAAGAGTTTGCAGTGTAGAGGTACTAGGGAGAAGACAGGAGAAGTCTTAAATACTCGAGGGTCATAAAGGACTAAATGTTTAAGTGTCCTCAAAATGTAAAAGAATCAAAGAACAAGATGGTGAAATGATAAAGTTATTATTGTATAACAAAAGACAAACAGTTTAAATAAGGTTCTCCAAAAAAAAGAAGTAAGTTCCCTCAGAATGCTGATGAGTAGATTTATTAAGATTAATTTACTTAATCCTCATAGGAACCCCACAGGGAAGGTAATGTCATTTATTTATATACTTGGTCAAGGTCTTATTGCAAGTAGAATAAGTGGTAAAGCTGAGATTCAAACCTGAAACATCTGACCCCTCAAAGTCCAGATACTTGACCTTGAGCTAAAGCACTCATCACCCTCAGTGCCAGGCAGAGGCTAAAGGACCCTTCCCCAGAGATGCTGCCAAGGAATTAGGTAGCACAACCAAGTGAGAGGATAGGCTAGATGATACAAAACACTAAGTTTCCATGATGACACTTAATTGTCACCACTTAGTCTTGCTTGGCTCAAGGCCAACTGTCAACTGAAATATGATGGACATAAAGTCTATTTTGGTGTGGAACTCTAGCCTTCAAATTTACCCACCCTTCTGGGATACTTTTTCTCCCCATATTCTATTGCAGTAAGGGCTAGAAGGCTGCCAAAGATCCTGGCCCACCTATTACACCTTCTTGAATCATTCCTCTCTAGAACAACCAGATTTGAAAGCCAATCCCAAGACAAAAATCTGGCTCAACTCAACCAACTCCTATGGTTACCTAGTTGAGGGAGAGAAGGGCAAAAAGGATATCTGGATATGGAAATCATCCCACTCCTCCCTCAAATTACTGAGGTTGGCTATACAATGGACAATCAAATAATCAAAACATCAAGACTAGAGTGAGCTCTGAGAAAACCAAGACTCTGTATGAACCATGAATAGATCAGCATCTAGTGCAACTAGAGGTCCCTAGTTATTGCCCAATAAATGATGGTTGAATTAACTAATGAACAAATGCTCTAGAGCAACCCTGCATAATTTACTTTTGCTTTCCCAATGAAATGGCAGTTTCTGAGGGCAAGCAGATGTGCTAATTAACAAAAATCATGCAAGAAGCTAAGTGGATATGTTCAAGCTTCAACAGAGATTCAGGAGTCTAATCTCATTACAAGGAGAACTTAATTTGTTTTATTCTATGAAGTAAGCTACCATTAATCAAGATCCAAAAACCCTTAGGTGTAGAAGATGTGACCAATCACTAGTTCCTGTTCACACTTTAAAGTTGTTTGCTTTATTTCTTCAGAATCCTAGAGAGTTGTCATTCAATCAAGAAGTTGAAAAGAGGTCTGATGAAGAAAAGACCTTCCCTTCCAGTTATGGGTAGAAATGTCAATGATCACTAAGAAATAATAAAAACTCTACCCAAGATGTAATTATGTCAGTCCTGGGAACATTGAGTGTTAAGTGTAAGCAAGGGAGAATACAGCTGAAAAACAATTAAGAAATGTATCGAATGGTGTTAATCCTTCTGATTTCCCTGTATAATACCATTAAATGCTCCATTTTGCTGTTTTATAGCTACATTTAAAAATTAATTAAAATATAAGCCTCTCCCAGGGAGTTTCAACTTTATGGGGAAAGGCCTTCATTAGAATTCTCCTTCACCTTAAAGTGTTTATAATTTGGTGTCAAAAATGTTTATCTGAAAAAAGAATGTTTATATTGAAATACTTATGGATGGAATGATATAATGTCTGAGATTTACTTCAAAATAACCCAGGGATAGGAATAGGGAAGTGTGGGATAAAAAGGAAAAGGGGTTGGTAATGGATTGAATAATCCTGAAGTTGGGTAAAGGGTATATGGGGGTTCATTTTATTTTTGTATATAACTGACATATTAAAAAAAGGTTTAACTATAATTTATCCAAGCCCATTGGGCTATCAATTAAGAAAGAGATGATTCTCATATTAATACTCCTTTCTGTTCCATTGAGGCATTCCCTCCTTTCAAAGGAAGAGAAACCACCACCTACCGTTATCAGACTTATAGCCATATCTCATTTAGGGACTTGTGTGTGATTTGTGTGTTTTTCTCCAGATACTTGCTTGGATCCCACAATAAAGAGCAGACTTCTCAAGGTACTTTATAAAAAATATATGACCTAGTAGGAAATTTTCAATTGATCAAAATTCTTTAAAATTCTCTTCTCCTCTAAATGTAAGTATTTGATAAATTCACCTTTTCAAAAAGAGAAGGTTATTTGACTTTAATATATTCTTCATTGAAAGGCTTTCCAAACAAATTAAAGTCTACACAGAAAAGGTTTGGAGCTGTTTGTGAAATAGTTGCTCCAGAAGCATAAGATGTAGGCAATGCTCAAACACAACAACAGATTACAGAAAGTTCTGTTGAAATAAGTTGTATAGAATTTAAGAATCTATATTCCCAAAGAAAAGAATATGATTTGAAGGCCAGATGTCTAGACTACCCCACTAGAGACTAATACATGGATAACATTATTGAATATGAAAGAGGCTTCTTCTAAGCTTTCTAAATCAACCTGGTCTGGGGCTACCTTCTTCCAGACTAGAGGAGGCCTATATGCTAAGCCTGGACCAGTGTTAAAACTCCACTAGTGCCACAAACACACTAGCTCAAGATTCAAGATATTCCAGAAAGAACTGTTCTGCCCGTCCAAGGTGAGAAATTATAAATGCATACAAGCTAGGACTAGATCAGCTCTTTTCAATCAGGGGTGATTTTGCCTTCTAGGGGACTACTGGCAATATCTGGAGACATTTTTGATTGTCACAACCAGAAGAGGGGATTGTTACTGGCATCTAGTACGTAAAGGCCAGGGATACTACCAAACACAAGACAGTCCCTAAAACAAAGAATTACCCATCTCAGTGTCAGTAGGGTTGCTGTTGTGAACCCCTGGACTATAGCAAGTGGCCAAAACATTCTTCCTCACAGCCCCCATGCATAGAGAAATGAAAGTGCTCATGAGAGCAAAACATAGGGCTGGCAGGAAGAAGGAAAAGGAAGGGGCACCAATCTCCACCACTCCTATGGCCAACTCATGACCTATAAATTCAGCTTCCTACAGGTCTCTTGAAGTCTTCCACTTCTTTCCATCTTCACTGCCAAAATCTCAAGACAAGTTCCCTCTATCTGGAAGACTGCAGTAGCTTCCTAACTAGTATGCCCATATCCAAATGTATCCTCTGCACAAAGCCAGAGGCAGTATAGTGTAGTGGTCAAGCATTTGGCCAGACTACATGACAATCCTGAGAGATTTGAATCTCACTTTGTTATGTGACCTTGGTCTAGTTATTTAACCTCTCTTTACCTTTGTTTCCTCGAATGTAAAATGGGAATGATAACAATACTTATCTTAGAGAGTTGTGAAGATTCAATAAGTTGATATTTACAAAGCACTTCAAAAGTTTCTGGCACATGGTAAATACATTGTAATTGCTTTTTATTATTTTCAAATCATAATTCCATCATGTCATTCCCCTCAATGGGTTCCTGTCTTCTTAGGATAAAGATCAACAATCTGACCATGGGCCCCGATATCCTGGATGGTCTGGCCTCTGCTATCCCTCTGGTTTTAACCAATCCTGCTTTTCCCCTTTGGTCTCTGTGGTCCAGCTACACAGGCCTCCTGTTAGCTAATGGAAGGTAGGTCATTCCCTTTTGCCACAGGACTCTCTCCTCTCGAAATAGTCTCTCCCACCTGACCCCACTCACCAGCCCCACCTCTTCACCTAATGAACTTTCACTTACCCGACACATTATGGCTCATAGCCACATCCTTAGGGAACCCTTCTACTACCTTCAGAATGATCTCATTGCTCCATGAACCTTCCTCTTGTGTACACTTATCCCAGCTGTAATTCTGCATTCACGTTTCTAATCCTTTGATTGGATATCAGATTGTTCACTCATTCTCTCAATAAATAGCATTGTCCAGAATGATTTGTTTTGTGAATGAGCCAATGATTGTACAAATAATTGAATCAACGAGGAGAGCTTAGCTTGCACCTGTCTAGAATGCTGCATTATAGCATTTGCTGCTCAAAGTTGCAATGCCTTTGGCTTTATGTAGACCCCAAATGCTCTGAGCTTGGCTGAAAGGAGGCTGCCCATGGCCTGGAGGCAGCTAACTTGTACCCTAGCTGGGGCCCATGAAAATGCTCTCTTTCCTTCCACCTCAAGAACCTCTTCCTTGCTCAGTCAAACCAACTTGCCCTGAAGAATAAGGGAGAGATTTTTTTACCTTGTATGTAGCAGGACTAGGGGTCTGTTTTCACTAATACTAACACTGATGCTGACTCTGGGAACATCAGCCCCACATCTTTAGGTCAGAGCTGCCGCAGTCATTCATGTTGAAGGGTCATTTGGAAGCCAATTGTTTTCAGAAAACCACAGAATGGCAGTTTTGTTTTAGTGTTTTGACTTTAGTATCAAGCAATCTGCTTCTTCTTCCAAAATTACTTAATATGGGAAATGTAAACATTTCCTAACAATGCTTTCTCAAATCATCCTATTAAATTTCACAAATGTGACCACAGCACCATGGCTTTCTCCACTATATTGGTCTGGGTCCAGCAGGAAACAGAATCTACCATAGTTGGATCCAATAAAACCTTACATGAAGGGACTACAGAAGGAGAGGTGATCAGAGTTAGTGAAAGAAATAATACATGTTGAGGCACTCAGAAACTGGCAAAGGCATTGCTATTGCACCTCAGGCTGAAGGGACAAAAAGAAACATGAGTTAATCCCAGTACCAGCCGAATGGATGGGGCACTGCTGCAAGGGAGCTAGTCATGTAGAGAAGTCCCTTCTGCCAGAAACATGGCTTCAAAGCAAGAAAGGAACAAGGAAGAAATTCTCTAGCCTTTTTCTTATTTAATCCTCCCACCTCCTGTAGTGCCTCCTTTGGCCCTGGACCCAACCAGGAGTCAGCCAGTGAGGTAACCCCAGAAATGCATCCCATGAGGGAGAGGGACAGCTTCCTAGGGAGCTGTCCCTCCTCCCAAAGAATGACAGAGGAGAGGAGAGAGCAAAGAATAAGCACTAGGCTTACCCAATCCCATACTGCCATGAAGCCTTAGCTGACAGGCATCTTAAAAATGCATTATAGGGAAAGTTTTCCAAGAAAACTTCTACAGATAGAGCCAGGAGGAGAAAGAAGCTCCAAGATTAGGGCTCAGGAAGTGACTACACAAACACTAATTTCAAAACAGAACAGAAAGACAGCAATTTAACTTTTATCATTACTGCGTGCTGGCATTAGCTGCAGTGCACTCTGCAAAGCTCTTCAAGTAAGCGAAGCATCAGGTGTGAGTAATAACAGATTCTCAAAGTTGGCCACAGTCTCCTGCAGGTTCAAATTAAGACCCCAGGGATATTGGCTTAACCCAAAGATCAAGTCAAACACTGCTTTTCAATTTTCACAATCGGTTGGTTCCCAAATTCCATGACTAGAAAACAAAAGACTGTGGCCACACTTGACTGGCAGCTTGGCTCCAGAGCACAGTTCTCAATTGCATTCTTCCTGGGGTATTGAGTGGTCTCCCCTTCAACACCTCATTCTCCAGGCAAGATTGCCAGAGCCAGCCCCTTCTCTGCCCCCAAACATGTGCATGTGTGTGTGCGCGCGCGCACACACAGACACACACACACACCCCCCTTCCAAGTGCTTGATCTGCCTCCTGCCTAATAGTCAAAATTAGAATCTGGTAAGACAACTTTATGTCGTGAAAATCCAGAAAATATTTTGAACCTCAACACTTTGTAGGGCACCAGGGTAGGGGTAGGAAAGGGAGGGGAAAGGAAGAAGAATATAGAAAGGCAAGGGAGAGTAAAAGACAGAGGAAGAGAGGAAGAAGAGGAGATTAGATGGAAGAGAAAACGGTGAGAGTGGATAAGGTAGAGGGAAAGGAGAAAACGAAGCTAGCAAGAGGCAAAGTATAATTTTCATCAATATTCATTCATTCCTTCAATAAACTTTTATTAAATTCTTCCCAAGGACCAAGAACTAACCTCTATGCTATGCCTCAGCCTATTACCCTACAAGTCTTAACTGACTTGGATCCTTTTGTAATGTTCCCTTCCAATGGGGATGCAGACCTTGACATTTACCCTCTATATCATAGGTGTTGAGGCATCCCCTAATAATATCTGGATATATTTTATCTACTCAAATAAGATACTACAGGGAGACAGAGAAACCACCCTATTCCCCAGGCAGGGATTTGTCCCAAGTCCTGCCCTTCACAGTCTGGCAGGAGGCTGGCATCTGGGCAACAGTCTGTTTCCCATTGATGCCCTTGGCCCCTGTTCTGGCATACATTCTCCCATCTTTGCAGTGTCCTCATTTTTCTTCTATCTTTGCAGCTTTAAACAACTAATGCAAGAAGTGGTTCCCTAAGAAAAGACCTAGCTACTAAGTGGAATGTGGTGAAGGAAGGAACAAATGGAAGGCAGAGACAAAGGTAGACAGAGTAAAAGGGGCATCAATTTATAGGGCTGACCAGAGGAATGGCCAATTGAGGACTGGCCAATTTCATACCCTTAATTTATAGCTGGGCAAACTGAGGACCAGAGAGAGCCACAGGCTAAAGGATGATGAAATATTGGAGCTGTAGAGGACTGTGTGGTCTATTACGCAGTAGGCATTTAACGGATCAAGTCTTTTGTATTTTAGCCAGAATTTATATCTTTGAGGGAACACAGTATCCTGGGGATTTGGATCTGAGACCTGGGTCAGTTCCACAGGAGCTACATGATGATATGGTCTATAGTCTCAAGAAAGCAAGCCATCTACACAAAATGGAAAGTCCCCAAGCCATCATGCCTTCTGGGGCAAAATCATGATCCTGTATGTGAAAATGTATCATATATGAATCCTCTCTGAAAATAAGTCAAGTTAAATTATAGATGAGACCCAACAAAGTTTTATTTTCTTCTCTAGTTTAAAAAACACATCTTAACAAAGGGAAGCTAATTATGTGTTTCTCAACTCTGGCACTATTGGTATTTGGGGCTGCATATTTTTTTTTGAAAAGGCTATCTTATGCATTGTAGGATGTTTAGTAGCATCATTAGCCTCTACCTCTGAATGCCAGTGGCATCTCCCCTCCAGTTGTAACAACCAAAATGTCTCCAGATGTCCCCTAGGGGGCAAACCGCCCCCACCCTCTCCACACACACACACTCCAAGGAGAACCACTGCTTTAGAGAATCATAGACTATTAGGATGGTTATCTAGGTCTCAGAGCCCTATTCACAGTTGGAAATACCAGGTCAGGCTAGTCTCAGCTCATTCAACACTAACTGGGAGATTCGGGCTATGAGCTCTAATCCTGAAAGCCCTGCTCACTGTACCAGAGATTTCTTGTTTCAAGACCTGATGTATGACTCTGGCTATTGCTCCAGTCTTTGCCTCCTGGGGCAAAACCTGACAGTAGCCCCCACAGCGTTATATCAAGTACTTAACAAAATTCCTCAAAAGGATGTTACTCTTGGATTAGAAAAAAGGACCACAACTGCCCCCTTTGCTTTGCCATGCTTTAGAAAGTTAGAAGGCCTTACATTTTCCTTACTTTTTTTATTTTTTATTTTTTATTTTTTTTTTAGTGGTTGACCTTTACTAGCCCCCATGGAGCTGCTGTGAGTATGGAGATAACATGAAGTATGGTACTTGGAATTATTTAAGCTCTATGATTCACAAGCATTTAGATTATTTAACTACTAATTATGATTATTTAAGCTGAAAGATTATACTGCTCTAGCTCAGAAAATGTTTGTATTTCCATTAAAAACCACCAGGCCAAGGGCCCTTTTGACTGACATTTTTCACTATTAAAACTATACATACAGTACATGTTTTTGGCCAGAAGACAGTGTGTTCCTTATTTTGTTTTAAGATAAGGAAGCTAACTTCAAAGGCCTCCTCCAGCTAGCTCTCTTCATGCCCCCTCCCTACCTACCATCACACCAGCCTGCTGTCCTGCTCCCCAGTGGCAAGTTGGAAGAACCACCTATCTGCTTGCTGCCTTCAACTATTTAATACATAGTGGTTCTGCCATTCCCAGACTTGAAATTCTTACGATGACATCCTGAGTTCTTTACAATGGTTAAGATGATGGACTATCATGTCAAAGAGACTTGTATTTGAGTTTCAGTTTCTGTATCTATACAGTGTGGATAACACCACTCTCCATCTCATAGGAGGTGGCAGCAATGTGTGGACAACGTACTTAGGCCCTGCCTGACATGTAATAAGCATTTAGTAAATGTTCGCTGGTAATTAACATTACCAGTGAATAGTATGCACTGAATAGTACATATGCCTGGGCTAGCTTAATTCAGAGATAGTACATTCCTTACAGCAGGGAGCGAAAGCTCTTGATTCTACCTGACATGGAATTTAACCACTGATTCCCTATAATGATTTGTGAGACATGTCTCTGCTTAGCTCATTTATTTACATCTAAAGTTTATGAAAAATAAATGCAATGTATAAAAATACAGGGAAATTCTATTGTGGTCCTATTAGAGAGGGCGGTGTACTAAACCAAGCAGTTATTTTTGGCTTTTGGAAATAGTTTCTGATTTCAATTAGTGTTTCTCAAGGGAAGAAAAAAGATTCCAACATTGCCTAAGTGTTATCCATGTTTTAGGTCATTTATTTAGTGGAATTATGGATAGAATTCCACGTTGGAAAGGATTGTGGAGATCACCTTGCCACCTTCTCTGTAGATATAGGAATTCCCTCTATGGCATCCAGAGAGGTGATTTTCTCCTTCATAGGACTTGCTGATAAACTTTAGGAGCCACCTCAAAAGGCTACAGAGTTCCTGCTGCTATAATCTTCTGCAGCAGTGTAAGTCAAGTCCACTTTTTTGCTTACATGCTACCCCTTTAATAGTTGAAAGAAGGATCTGATTCTCTGCCTTCTATAGGCCTAATGCCCCTCACCCATCAGCTATCCCAACCATGATGAGATTTTTCCTCAACCTGTTCACTCACCACATGACTTGCCCAGAGTTGTCTAACCCTGGTATGCAGAGATGAACTCAATATATAAGGGATATACATGTATACGAGTAAATGTCTGTTAAAAATACTATCTCTAAAGGTGTAGATGCAAAGATTTTTAAATACTCAGTGAGATAACATATCAGTTGGCACATTTTTTCATACTTTGTTTATTTCAACAAAGACTGCTAATTGTTCCCAATACCCCTTCACCCCTTCTCTTCTGTAGTACTGGGTTCCCTGAATGTTAACTGGACATAGAGCTACCCAGCTAAAAGGTGTAGCTAAATATGATCATGTGACTTAAATGATGGTCAATGAGCCCCTTTTCCTGCTCTAGTTCATGCAATGACTTAGCTCCAGGAATAAAGAGATTTATGTCCTTTCTCTTCACTTAGAACAGAGCTTACTTAGATCAGTGACTAAGGCACAGAACAGTCTTTGCATGTAGTAGATGCTCAACAACCATGTACTAAATGAACTGTTAATTGACTCAGATGGCAACGAATGGTATGTGCAATTTAAAGGACAAAGAGGTTCTTTTCTCACTTCTCCTTTCTGCTGGCTGGAATGTACATAGGATGGAGGAAGCTGAGGTAAAAATCTTGCATCATGAAGTGGAAGCCATACACTGAGAACAGCAAAGCCTCAAGAGAAGAGTGTAGGTTCCTCATACTATGCAGCTACTTGTATGAGCTTCTGGAATGTGGAATTTTCTGTTTTTGCATTTGAAGCTAATTAGACCATTCCACTATTTTAAAGTTAATTTCTTTGTAGTAAAGTTTTATTTACCTATCATAAGCTTGTGTACAGTCTTTCTCTCCTACTAAAGGCTCTAAACCACCAACCTTAGTGTTACAAGAGAAAGAGAAAGCATGAGTGGTAGGCAACGATTCATTCATGTGACTGTCTGTAGCTCAAGCCAGAGTCGATGCTGAATGAGCAGTTGTTCATGATATTTATTCTCTCTCTTTCTGCTACCTCTTATCAATCATTGCAGGTAACTTAGAAAGCTGCAAAAAGCTTTATCACTATTCTAGCTGATTCAATTTACCTTTAGCGCTGAGTAGGTGGTAAATAGTGACAGACCAAGACATTCTAGGACACATTACCGAAGTAATATTTGTTAAATTGGACATGTCATACTTTTTCTAAACAAACCATTGGTTAGAGAAAAACTTCATTATAGCCCCCATAAAAATTGTTGAAAGAGTAAGGCCAACTGAAATTTGAAGATAGAATCAGTGCTAACTGTAATGGGTTTACTTTACTTCTTACATATTAATGTAACATCACTATATATACATAAACATATATATGGTCTTTTACCACTTAAAAATAACTTTCTCATAAATGTATAATTCCATTCAATCCCCATTAACATCTCTGTAAGATGGTATAACCCCGTAACAACTGGGTTTATCAATTTTAAGTAACAGTTGCCTTCAAAACTCCTCTCCCAGGCTCCATTTATCCTGCCCAAATTGCCAGGCACTTAGGATTCCTCTCTAAAGAAATGTGATTTGTCTTTTCTCATGTTGGCATGAAGTAAAGAATAAATTGATTATATCATTTTCCGCACCCTGCCTCTCCTTTGAAGGGTACTTACCTAATGAGTGGGTCTCTCAAAAAGAAGCCTAGATCAAAGAGAGCAGCAGGATAATGCTTTGGAATAAGCTGCTGCCTTACCTCACTATAACTTCTTAAAATAGCTCAGTGTATACAAAGGCTTTCAAGGCTATCTGGAGAAGATGTCTAAAATGTAACAATTCCCAGTAAATTAAGATGGATCTCACATCATCAGGTGAGTTAAAAGTGTAGAGGTCCCCTTAAAATTTTTATACAACATAAACACACGAAATCACCACAAAAAGTCTAAATTCGCACTTTAAATTATATAACTATTAACCAGCTCTCAAAACCTTTATTCATTCAGTATTTAATACTAAATGGAACATATCAGTTAGCATGCCTGTTTGCCTATTAAATTACTATGCAAGTTTAAATTGTCTGAGCAAATGCACACAGATTTTAAGTACAGTATCTCATGGCCTTCAGTTCCTTTTAGCCACAGATATCAAATTTACCTGCGACAAATTAAATAATTGAGCTTTGGTTACTGGAATGTAAGCCTATTAACCAGCATTAATAAAGCCAAACATATAGAATGATGTTCTTAATATTATTTTATAAAATCCCTTTTAAGTAGGAGTAAATGTAACAAAAATGAACCATTATGAAATATTTTAGCAAGAGGTTTTAGATATTTTTTAAGTTAAAGAATAATCTTATACACAAGGTTAAATGAATATTATGTTCTTCTATGAAAATATATGGTAGGGAAATATTAGTTCCTTTCAGTATAGGAATAATGACTAGCAGTTATCAAATAGCAACCGATAAAGACAGAGCTGAAGAAAGGGCTGTTGAGGGGAAGAAGGCTACATAAAATATATAATCCCTCTTTTGTCCTTAGTTCCTAAAAGGTTTCTTAGAATACAGGATAGTACATTGCATTTTCCATGTCCCTCTTTACCCCAAATAAACATGAGGGTCCTAACCTTTGGAAATAGCTTTCTAAGTGGGCATCCAAACTTTTGTTAAACAAGAAATTACTTTATTCATCTATTTATTTGTTTACTTATTTATTTGTTCATTTTCTTCATTTGTGCTACTAAAATGCAAATTTGATCAGGTGGGAGATTTTTCTGTTTGTTTACCTAGATCACTACTTGGCACATGGTAGAAGTTTGATGGATATTTATGAGTTTTTTAACTAATTCATCCCTTTATTTCTCACTTATTTAATGCCTACCGCATGACAGATTCTATATATCCAATATTAAAAGTAATTCCACATTAAATAAAATATAACCGACTCATGAGAAATATTTAAATAAGAGAAATGAACCAGTATTTTCTCGCTCTAAGTTCGGTCTAAATTTAAACTAAGAGGATAATTCCCTGATCTACCAAAGAAGAATGGCAGGGGAAAATGTAGACTAGTATGCCACAAAACAAAACTATGCTTAAAAGTGAAACAGCTAGGTTGTAGGTGTAGCTATCAAAAGGCAGCAAAAAGAGATCTTTATAATGATAAAACAGTGTTGTATCTTGACTTTCATAGTGGTTACACAGATCTATACATGTTGAAATAGCATATAACTAAATGTACACACACACACACACACACACACAAATGAGTGAATGTAAAAACCAGAAAAATCATAATAAAGATGATGAATTGTACAAATATCAATTCCTGGTATAAAATATGTTATAAATATGTATTATGCTACCGTTGAGGGAAACGAGTGAAGTGTACAAGAGACCTCTCTCTACACTTGCATGTAAGTGCATATCACAATCTATAATTATTTAAAAATAGTTAACAAAATCAAACAGCAGGATGCTTATCAAAACATTCTTTACATTAGCAAAACAGTGGCATTAAGATAAATGTCTAATAAAGAAATGAACCTATATGACAATACGCTAATTAAAAATAACATAATTCTATGTTTGTGACATGGAGGGTATTTACCATTTAGGAAACAAAAGAAGCAACATTTGCAAAATATAAAAAATATGATCCAATTTTGTTAAAAAATGAAGTGCATTTGTAAAGGTATACACTAAAATGCCATCAGTGCTTTTCTCTGCATGGTAGGACCATAGGTGATTTGTTTTAACTAATTTTCCTTCTTCATGTTTCTTTTTTCTCTGAAAAAAAAATAAACATTATTCAAACGAATATCTAAAAGGTTTTCTGTCCTCTGGATGGGTTCAGTTAAATTCTGTGTAGCTCTGGACATAAACCAAGACAAGTGGGTAGTTTACATGGAAAACCATTTCAGTTCCATGTAAGAATGAATGAGCTACCTGCAAGAGTTAGGGAACATGAACCACCACCTTATGAACCTATGCCTACCAAAGTAAATGGTGTTCACCAGGGCCTGGTGAATTCCTTATTAGTAATTATGTGGATGGGAGTCTGGCTTATGCAGGCTGGGAGGTTGCACCAAGCTGCTTTCCAATTCTAAAACTCTGCCATTTGATTATTCAAGTAATTTAACAGACATCACCTCTCATTTTGAAAGCCCCTTTTACAATCCAAATCACTTTTACACATGCTGATTTATATCAATTTCAGTTCAGTATTTTTTAGAATTTCCTATAACAATTCTATAGAGTCAATAGGGCAAGTATTATCACTTCCATGGCACTGAAAATAAAACGAAGGCAGCCAGAGAGTGATCTGTTAAGGGTGAGTTACGAGATCATAGATCTCCTAACTCTGGACTCATGGCTCCACCTGTCTTTCCTCTAACAACACTAAACCTCTCCTTTCACACCTGGAATTGGAAACTGAGTAGATTTGCCCTAAAATTGCTTGCATGATGCCTCCTAGTTAAAAGAAAACCAACAATGCTTGTCACACTTACATTGGCACACTTATGTTTACTGGGCTGTCAAGTAACCAATATATCAACTCAGTTTAAAAACTCAAGAGGCTGATGGATCTAGTTGGGGTTCTCAGTCAATATAATTACCCTGTACCTGTGTCCCCATAATCTTGGGAAGAAGGCCATAAGTGGGGCTTCTGGGCCAGTTAAATAGTGAATGGGGTCCATATTGGGCTTAATGAAATGGGGCTTTGTTACTTTCACCAAAGGAATTAACAGAGGAATTTTGTATTTATTTTGCAGTGGTAGAAGATTAAGCACTTCAGCAATAATGTGGCAATTCACCAAAAGAGGTTGTAGTTAGGTGCTATCTGAAATCATAAAATTAAGTAGGAAAACATGCTCACAGAAAAGGTTTATATGTCTTAGAAAGAGAAATTCAAATTTTAGATAAATGATACTCTTCACAAAGTATACTAAACCATGACATATTTGCATTGGCTGATTGTGCTATTTATACACATATATCATTCTCTATGTGCCAAGCACTCCTTTAAGTGCCTTTCCTCAGAATTACCCCAGGAAAGTCCTTATAGGAGGAAACAGGAGGGTCAGTGATGGGATGGTCATTTTCCTCAAGTTATCCAGCCACCAGAGAGAAGCAACGGGATTTCAGGTCTGATGACTACTAAATCAGTATGCTTCACCATTACTTGTTCTCTCAAAATGTTGAAAGAATATGCTCTTTTTAGAAATAAGAAAGAATGAAAGTTTCCTTAAAATAGCATAATACATCACTCCAGGAGATAAAATGTTAACTTTGGAACAGTTGGAGAGCAATGAGAGAAATTAGGCTGAACTTGATACATAATAACATACAAGAAGGCAGAAGTAAATGGAAAAGAATAAAGGCTGATGACATCAATGTACTGGTATTGTTAAAAAATTATTAATCAAGGTGATAATGTCACAGATGCTTGAAATACTTTGCTTTTCAGCTACACAAAATCTAATCTTAACATCCAATCTATTCATTCATTCAACAAACAATTCCTGAGTACCTACCATATGCCAAACACTGTTCAAGACAATATGATTACTGCATTGACCCAAATAACAAAAGTTCTGGGTTTGGTGGTATTCATCACATAAGCTCCATGAGAAAATGAGGTAGTAGAAAAGGAACGTGAGGTAGATTTTGGTTTTAATCTCATCCTGATGGCCTTAAGCAAATTACTTGAAATTTCTCTGAGTTCCCTCACCTCTAAACTGAGGATAATAATATCTGTTTATATTATACCATCTTTCATTAGGAAAAATGTGAGTTTATATAGAGAGTTTATATGAAAAAAATTACTATTCTTGGTCTTAGAGAAACTGAGGTAGTTGATGAGAAATAAAAATTTTGTTCTCATTATTAAATCTTTCAAAATATTTCATTCCATATTTTCCATGATCTAAGCTTTCTGGGTTTAATGTTAACCATGTGTAAGACTTGTAAGGTCACGATAAGGTCATTCTTCCATACCTCGCCACCAATTTCAAAGTCCATGTTACAGGGTTAAGATGCCATAATTACGTGTGTTTCCCTTTATTGTGCAAGGAAGTGGATTTAAATTATATCTTAGTGATTATTTCATTTTTAAACTTATATAGAAAGATGCTACTTCTTGTCTACTTATTCAGAAACAGATCAATAACAACTGATTATTTCTAAAATCTTTGAGTAATTTTCTTTGCTGTGTTCTTCCATGATGATATTATTTCATTGTAAGAACAAAATAATATGTAGGTGGAGATGAGTGTGTCCTAGGCCCACAGGAATGACCACTGCCCAGCATGTAGCCACACTTTATTGATTAAATCAAAGAGAAGTGATTGGTTCCAGTCCACCCCTTACCTACCCTTCTCCAGGAAGGGGTAGGGGGTGTAAGAGGATTTCCAAGCCTGTTTTTATGAGCCTAGCAAATCAGAGTCTTGCTTTCTAAACAAAGAGGTGCCAATCTTGAGACTCTATGAAAGTCAAAACAAGCCAGGCATTGTACACAAGTGAAAAGAATATAATTAGCAACGTTATAGTCACAATTAGGAAATACCTGCTCAGAAAAGTTTCCACTTAACTATAAACAGTACTCAAATTACCATTGTGCTTAACCAGGCCTCTGTCTCTTGGTCTGCTCAGACCTTTGTGGCAGACCTATGAATAACAGCGCCATCCACAAAATACAGACATACAAAATCTAATGCGAGATAATTTTTTTGAATAAAAGATGTAAAAAATGTGCAAATTGGAACATGGAAGCTATAACATAAAAATTAAGAAGGATTATCCTAGAAATGACTAGTCAAGCTAAATTGCTCTTTCTCCCAGCTCTTTCTTCATCTTCCCCAGCCTTCTTTTTTTGCATCGTGAAAGAAAAACTAGAAAAGAGTAACTAGGAAAGGAAAAATGGGTACTCACTTCATTTCTAGGATCTCCTCTAGCTGTTTCCTCCTTTCTATTCGGAGGTTGGCCAAGTGTGCTTCTTTTTCAGCCAGGGATTGCTGTGTGGAGGTGAGGCGTGCCTTGGTGGTATCCAGTTCCTGTCTGGTCTTCTCCAGTGCATTCATCAGTTCTTCTATCTAAAAGGCATATAGAATGTGATGTGTTATTTCTCCTTCATTTAAGCACAAGGCATTCCTTGTTAGAATGTATTCTTACAATAGACATGAAGAAATCATAGCTATCCTTGAACTGGGCACTGTACCTTAGAGTCCATTCTTTTTTGTCCCTGGTTAAAAACAATTGTTTCAAACACAAGAAATGTCCAATTTCTCCAAGATTCCTATTCAACTGGGCTGTCCAATAACCTTTAAATTATTTAATATATTTATTATGAGTAAAAGGTGAGTGACATGACCAAATTTCAACCTGTGTTTGGAAAAAATCTAAGATGCTGTTTCACCATTGATGGAAGGCAACACTCAAAATACATTTTGCCCAGTACAATATACTTTTGTGTGTAGGCCCCAGAGTATTCTGACAGGAAGTTAATCTACGTGTTTCAGATTTATTCATGTTTTAACCTATCACAGCCGTGTTTGGCAAAAGTGATTTGATGTCCAAGGGATCTCAGAAGCCCCCATTCACCTCACCTCCCTGCCTCACATTCAGGAAGCAAAGTTTGGGCAAAGGTAAACAGAATCCCAGCCACAAAAGGTTCAAGTTTGGTTTTTCCCTGAAGTTTGAGAGGGTTCTAAACTTGAAATAAATGACATGTAACTTTTATAGGGTGCTAATACACCAAAGAAAAAAGCCAGACTATCAAATATCCAGGGTTTTCAGCCAGGTCCCCCCAAAATTGGACCAGGAAGTCCCAAGGCAAGGCCTTATCCTCCTCGAAACATTGAGGACTTTTAAAAACCGAAACACAACAAAGAAGGCTGGTATTTATAGTTCTGTTCCAGAGACTTCTGTAGAGAAAGCTGAAAGAATGTCTTCCCTTGCAAAGATGCAGGCTGCATCTACCCTCCTGATTTAAAATCATGGAAGTTCCAGGAAGTTTCTGGATTCCAGAGTTGACGTTTGGGTTTCTTAGCAACCCCTTCCAGCTGAACTTGGCAGAATGGGATCATCCATCACTAAAGTCAACAGAACACACTTCAGAATGTGTCAGTGACATGTTAAGTTCCAATTCATAAAGACTTTCTACACAATTTCTGTAGCTTTACATGAAATTTATTCAGAATAAGCCTTATAGTTCACATCCAAGGTAAATTACAGGCTTTTAAAATTCAGAAAACCCTCCATTTTTCCCTAATAGAAAGAAGGAACTTGATGACCATGTAATATAACACAAAGCCCAAAACAAAAACAGTTTCAAAAGCAAGGAATATAAAGGTAAACCTATGAAAGTCATAGAACCACACCTGTTTAATTAATTAGAAAATAAATAGCATTATTCTTTAACTTATATTTAAAATACAATCATTAACTTTTTAGTTTCTCATATAAGTTCATAGAACACCATGAATGACTAGAAAATATTATACAAAGCAATACTTGGTGAGGCTGAGGCAGTTTTCACTTTTCCTCCTTTTCTTCCTATTTTCAATACATTCAATAAAAGTGTAAAAAAATCAGAAGGGGTCCAGATAGTGGCATAGGAAGTTCCTGAACTCACCTCTTCCCACAAACACATTGACTCTATACCTACAGACAGAGCAATTCCACCTGAAGAACTGAGGGGTAACTAAACAACTGCATAACAAATGAAAGAGAGACCACATAGAAATAGGTAGGAGAGATGGAGACACGGTACTGTGGAAAATCCACTCCCAACACAGTAAAAAGTCAGTGATTTAAAGACTAAACATGAAGGAACTCAATTTACTAACTCTAGAGCATCTGAAAAATGGGGTGGAGGAACTGTAGGAACACTCTCTGGGGTTGGAGGCACTGGCGAGTACTATTTGTTTTATTTCCTCACCACATTGATTGCACAGGCAGGAAGTTAATCAAGGAGCTCTAGCTGTTTGCCAGGGCTGTCTCAGTCCATCCCAGGTCCCAAGATCCAGGTCCAAACCAGCTCCACAGCTTGTCCTGGGACTCTCTGTGGCTTGCATGCACTCCAGCAATAGCTCCTTGACCCAGCCCATGACTCATGCTGGCTTCAGCTACAGATTCTGGCCAATGAGGTTTACTCTCAGGACACCCCGCAGCCTGCTCCAACTATAACTGACAATGCCAAGGCAGTCCAAGTGTGGCTTTCCCTGGAATATATTATGGCTCACAGATGCTCCAGTTCTAGCTTCAGGTCCCAGTGTAGCTTTCCCCCAGGGACTTCCATTGGCCTGAAACTGCTTCAGCTACAGTTTCAACCCAGGCACAGCTTGGGACTCCTCATGGCCCACTCTAGCTACAGTTATAGCCAACCTGCCCAAGTGGCCCCAGCATGACTTGCCCCAATGGCCTGAGTCAGCACCAGTTCCAGCTCCAACCAGTCTGTAAAACAACACCTGGTACACTCAAGTTTACAAAGGGGAGCTCCTATGCAAGGTTACTCATTCAAAATTGAGGTTCCTAGTTCACCTAAGTCATAGACAAAAGCACAGAGAGATAGTCAAAATGAGGAGACATAGAAATATTTTCCTAATAAAAGAGCAGAAAATCTCAGAAAAAGAGCTAAATGAAACAGAGAGAAACAATCTACCAGATGAAGAATTCAAAACACTGTTTATAAGATGCTCAACAAACTGAGGAGAAGAATAGATGAACATAGTGAGAACTTCAAGAAAAAGACAGAAAATATAAAAAATAACCTATCAGACCCAAAGAATACAATAACTAAAATGAAAAACACATTAGAAAGAATCAACAGAAGAAGAGAAGATTCAGAAGGCCAAACAATGATCTGGAAGACAAGATAGTGGAAATCACAGAATTGGAACAACAAAAAGGAAAGAAAATAAAAGAAAGAAAGAAAAAGAAATGTAGATAGTTTAAGGGAATTATGAGACATCATCAAGCATACCAACATTTGCATCATATTGGTTACAGCAGGAAAAGAGACAGAGAAAAGGACAGAAAAACTATTTGAAGAAATAATGATGGAAAACTTCCCTAACCTGGTGAAGGAAATAGTCATTCAAGTCCAAGAAGCAAAGAGAGTCCCAAACAAGATAAACCCAAAGAGGTCCACACCAAGACACATCATAATTAAAGTGCCAAAATTTAGCAGTAAAAAATCTTAAAGCAGCGAGAGAAAAGCAGTTTGCTACATATAAGGGAAAACCCTTAAGATTATCAGCTGATTTTTCAGCAGGAACTTTGGAGGACAGAGAATGGCATATTATTTTCAAAGTGATGAAAGACAAAAATCCTACAACCAAGAACTCTATACCCAGAAAGGCTATCTCATAATTGAGCAAGAAACAGTTTTGAGACAAGCAAAGGATAAAGGACTACATCAACACTAAACTGGCACTAAAAGAAATGTTAAAGAAACTTCTTTAACTAAAAAATAAAAGCTGAAACTAAAAATAAGAAAAAAAATCTCATTGATAAAGGCATATATTTAGTAAAAGTAGTGGATCAACTAATTATAAAGCTAGTATAAAGGTTAAAACACAAAAGAAGTAAGATCATGTGTAACTAAAGTAATAAAAGGTACACACACAAACGCATGTTGTAAAATATGATATAAAAAAACATAAATGTGGAGAGCGAGTAAAAAAATGTAGTACTTTTAGAATGTGTTTGATCTTAAGTGATCATTAACTTAAAGTATACTGCATAAACATAGCTTGTTATAGATGAACCTCATGGTAACCACAAATTAAAAACCTATAATAGATACAAAAAAATAAAAAGAAAGAAACTCAAACAAACTATTAAGAGTCATCAATGAAAAAGAGAAGAGAGCAAAAGAAGAAACAGAAAACTACAAGAACAACCAGAAAACAATTAATTAAATTAAAATAACTACATATCTATCAATAATTACTTTAAGTGTAAATGGACTAAATGTTCCAAATAATAAACATACAGTGGCTGGATGGAGTTAAAAAAAAAAACCAAGACCATGTATATGCTGCCTCCAAGAGACTCTCTTCAGATTGAAAGACACACAAAGACTGAAAGTAAAGATTGGAAAAAGATGTCTCATGAAAATGGAAAGGAAAAGAAAGCTGGGGAAGCAATACTTATAGCAGCCAAAACACTTTAAAACAAAGACTAGAGAAAAACAAAGAAGGTCATTACATCATGACAAAGGGATAAATCCATAAAACGATAAAATATAATACTTGTAAACTTTTATGCACCAAAGAGCACTTAAATACATAAAGAAATATTAACAGACTTAAGAAAGAGATTGAGTGTAATACAATAATAGTAGAGGACTTCACACACCACTTACATTAATGGATAAATCAACCAGATAGAAAATCAACAAGGAAACAATGGCCTTAAATAATATATACCAGATAGATTTAATAGACATTTAAGAATATGCCTCACAAAAATAGCAGAATACATTTTATTTTCATGTATACATTTTCCAGGATAGACCAGAGGAGACCACAAAACAAGTCTTGACAAATTTAAAAGGACTGAAATTATTTAATCTCTTCCAATTACAATAGTATGGAACTAGAAATCAATTACAAGAAGAAAACTGGAAAAAATATAAACCCAAGTTAAACAACATGCCCCAATCAATGGGTTAACAGAGAAATAAAGCAGAAAATAAAAAAAAATTTTCCTTAAGAAAACAAGAATAAAATGATTCAAAATCTATGGGACACAACAAAAGCAGTTCTGAATGAAAAATTCATAGCACTACAGGCCTACCTCAAGAAACAAAACGAATCTCAAATAAACATTCTAACATTACAACACATGGAATAAGAAAAAGAACAGATAAATCCCAATGTAAGTAGAAGAAAAAAACAATAAATAAAAACAAAAAACAAAAACAGTAAATATCATAGCTGATATAAATAAAGATTATATATATGTGTGTGTATATATACATATATACATATACATATACATATATATACATATATACACATATATAATCAATGAAACTAAAAGCTGGTTCTTTAAAAAGATAAACAAAACTGATAAAACTTTAGCTAGGTTTATCAAGAAAAAAAAGAGGGCTCAAATAAATAAAATTAGGAATGAAGAGGAAAGTTTCAACTGACACCAAAGAAATACAAAGGCTTATAAGGTAGTACAATAAAAAATTATATACCAATAAACTGGAAAACCTAGAAGAAATGAATAAATTTCTAGAAACATATAATCTTCTAATAATCATGAAGAAACTGAAAATCTGAACAGACTATTTACTAGTAACAAAATTGAATTAATAATCAAAAAAGTCCCAATAAACAAAAGTCCAGGACCAGATAGCTTCACAAGTGAATTCTACTAAACACTCACTGAAGAATTAACACCTGTACTTTTCAAACTATTCCAAAAAACTGAAGAGGAGGGAAAGCTTCCATACTCATTTGATGAAGTCAGCATTATCCTATTACAAAACCTGATAAAGACACTATAAAAAAAAAATTACAGGTCAATTTCTCTGATGAGCATACATATGAAAATTCTCAATAAAATATTAGCAAACCAAATCTGGCAACACATTAAAAATATCATATGCCATGATCAAATGGGATTTGTTCCAGGGATGCAAAAGTGGTTTAACATCTGCAAATCAATTGTGATACATCACAAAAAGAAAAAAAAAAAAGGAAGAAAAAATCACATGATAATCTCAAAAGATGCAGAAAAAGCATTTGATAAAATTCAATATCCATTTACAATAAAAAACAACAAAGTGGAAATAGAGGGAATATGCCTCAACATAATAAGGTCCATATATGATAAACCTACAATTAGCATCGTAGTCAATGGCAAAAGGTAATAGCTGTTCTCCAAGATCAGTAATAAGACAAAACATTATTATTCAACATAGTACTGGAAGTCCTAATTACAACAATCTGAAAAAAAAAAGTTATTCAAATTGGAAAGGAAGAAGTAAAACTGTCACTATTTTCAAATGACATAATACTATATAAAGAAAACTCTAGGCTTTCAGAAACACAGCAGAGTGAGAGACATCTTCAGATCTCTCCCCTCGAAATCACAAAAAGCTAAACATCTAAAACTCAACAAAAAGCTCCCAAATTGCACACAAGCACGTCTGAGCGCAGGATCTACACATAAGAGCTACCACAGGTCAGAACACTGGGTGTTGGGCAGTGGACTGGTAGAAATAAAGAAGCTGCCACTCGCAGCCACCAGAAGTACCTGTAGGAGGAGGGGGAGGGGAAAAGGTGCGGCAAGTTCTGTGACTCTGCCTTGGAGAGCTGTAAGTTCCAAGCAGCCGGCCGGAGGGCCCAGTCATCGGGGCAGAAAACAGAGAGGCAGAATGGCAGAAAAACAACAGTTGATTTTATCAGCCCGGTTGCAAAACCAAGGCTGAGCTGCAGCCCCCATCCCTCAACCAGAGGGCCCCTCACCCCATACCCTCTGAGACTGAACACCGCGAGCCCCAGGGAAATCTGAGCAAATGCTACTGAAACTGTCACTAACACTGAGAGAGACTGAAACTTAAGTTACCAAGCATGATTAAATATGTACAAGAAAATAAAAGGCATTTTTAAGGTTTTATGTAAAGCAGGGATCCAAGAGGCTTAGATGCCACCTAATGAAAACCTAAAGAAAAGCCCCTTCTTTAGCAGCAGGCTAAAGAAAGACCTTATATAACAAATCTTCATTCTGAAAAAAAAAAAAAAAGCAGAATATATTTCCATTAATTCACAGGTGGAAAAATAGTCCATTAAACACCATGAACAACCAAGGTGACAAGTCATCTCAGAAAGGAAGAGAAAAACCTCCAGAAAACAAACATACAGACATAGAAATATGCAACTTACATGACAAAGAATTCAGGATGGTACTTCTGAAAAAAAAAACTCAGTGAATTCTGAAATGAGCCATATCAACAATTTCTGTAACTAAAAAATCACCCAATGAGCAGAGCAAGGAGACCGAAACCCTCAAACAGAACAGACTAGATCTGGAGATTAAAACATACAAACAACAACAACAACAAAAACACTGCAAGAGTTGAAAAATGAAATAGCAAGTGTGGGAAATAGAGTTTGCCAAATGGAGGAAAGGATCAAGGATCAGTGATATCGAAGACAGAAATCTAGAAATAAATCAGAAGGAAGAAGAGAGAAACTGAAGACTGAAAAATAATGGAAGAGAAATTCAAGAACTCGCAAATACCATTAGGAGAGGAAACATAAGAATAATAGCCATTATCAAGGCGAGGAAAAGGAGCAGGGACTAGAAAGCATTTTCAGACAAATAGTTGACAAGAATTTCCCTAATCTACGGAATAAGCTGAAACTTGGAATTCAAGAAAACAACAGAACACCCAATTATCTCAACCCAAAAAGGCCTTCACCAAGACACACTGTACTAAAATTATCAAGAATCAATGACAAAGACAGCATTCTCAGGGCAGCCAGGGAGAAGAAAACAGTAACTTATAAAAGAAAACCCATTAGATGATCCTTGGACTTTTCAGTGCAAACCTTACAAGCCAGAAAGGAATGGATCAAATATTTAAATTACTAAGTGAAAGGAACTACGAGCCAAGAATAATGTATCTAGCTAAGCTCTCCTTTAGATATGAAGGAGAAATAAAGACCTTTCCAGATATACAAAAATTCAGGGAATTCTCCACTACAAAGCCTGCACTATGGGAAATATTGGAAGGGGTCAGCTCACTTAAAACAATATGACAAAAACAAACAAACAAACAAAACAACAACAACAACAAAACCATAATCAGGAGTAAAGTAACTATCAGGCAAATAGAAGTAGAGAAGTGCAATCCTTAGTGAGAACAGGGCATTATAAACTTAAATAATAAGATCAACTGGACATAAGTGACATCTACAGAGCCTTCCATCCCAAAATGCTTATACATTCTTCTCTAGTGCACATGCAAAATTCTCAAGAATCCACCACATACAGGGACACAGAGATAGCCTCAACAAATATAAGAGGGCTGAAATCATACCAATCATATTCTGTAAACATAATATTTTGAAACTACAGATCAAGTGCAAAAAGAAAGTAGGAAGAATCACAAATACATGTAGATTAAACAATATGCTACTGAAGAATAACTGGGTCAGAAAAGAAATAGAAAGATTAAGAGATACATAGAAACAAATGATAATGATAGCACAACATACCAAAACTTTTGGGACATGGCAAAAGTGGTCATAAGAGGAGAGTTCATATCATTACAGGCCTATCTCCAAAAATAAGAATTAGACCAAGTAAACAACTTAATGCTTCATCTTAAAAAGCTAGAAAAGGAAGAATGAATGAAGCCTAAAGTCAGCAGAAGGAAAGAAATTATCAAAATTAGAGCAGAATAAATGACATTGAAAACAATTTAAAAAGTAGAAAAAATACATGCAACAAAGAGCTGGTTCTTTGAGAAGGTTAATGAAATTGACAAACTCCTGGCTAGACTCACTAAAGAAAAAAAGAACACAAATAAATGAAATTAGGAATGAAAAAAAAATGGAAATTACAACTGACATCACAGAAATACAAAGAATCATACAAGAATGGTATGAAAACGTATGTAACCCCAACTTTAAAAGCCTAGAAGAAATGGATCAGTACTTAGGAAAATACTATCTTCCTAGACTGAATCAAGAAGAACTGGAAAAGTTAAATAGACCGATCAGCAATATGGAAATTGAAACAATCATCAAAAACCAAGAGAAAGGTAAAAGTCCAGGACCAGATGGCTTTACCAATGAATTCTACCAAACATTCAAAGAAGATTTAGTATCTATTCTCCTCAAACTCTTCCAAAAAATCAGAGGAGGCAATACTTCCCAACTCATTTTATGAGGCTAATATTACTCTGATACCAAAATCTGGTAAAGATAACACACAAAAAAGAAAACTGCAGACCAATATCTCTTATGAACACAGATGTAAAAATCTTAAATAAGATATTAGCTAACCAAATACAGCTACATATTAAAAAGATTATATACCACAATCAAGTGAGCTTCATCCCAAAAGCACAGTGATTGTTCGACATATGCAAATCGATGGATGTGATACACCACATAAACGAATTTAAAAATAAGAATCATGATCATATCAATAGATGCAGAAAAAGCCTTTAATAAGATACAGCATCCATTTATGATCAAAACACTTAAAATTGGTATAGATGGAAAATACCTTAACATAATAAAGGCCATATATAACAAACCCTCAGCCTACATTATACTTAATGGTGAAAAATGAAAAACCTTCTCTCTAAAATTAGGAACAAGGCAAAGCTGTCCACTATTGCCACTGTTATTGAATATAACATTGGAAGTCCTTGTGAGTGCAATCAGACAGATATAAAGAAAGATACAAAAGGCATCCAAATAGGAAACAAAGAACTCAAACTGTCACTATTTGCGGATGACATGATTCTCTACACAAAAAATCCTAAAGACTCCACAAGAACACTACTAGAAACAATAAGCAAATACAGTAAAGTCTCTGGATACAAAATCAATGTTCAAAAATCCACAGTGTTCCTATACTCTAATTATGAAGTGTCAGGAAAAAAAGTAGGAAAAACCATTTATTTTGCAATTGCATCGAAAAGAGGAAAATACCTAGGAATAAATTTAATGAAACACGTGAAGGGCCCACATAATGAAAACTACAAGACCCTGTGAAAAGAATTCTAAGATACAAAGAAATGTAAAAATATTCCATGTTCTTGGATTGAAAGAATCAACATAGTTAAAATGCCCATATTCTCTAAAGCATTATACAGATTTAAGCAATCTCCATCAGAATCCCATTAGCATTTTTTAAAGAAATGGAACAAAATATCATCAGATTTGTATGGAAGCACAAAATACCTCAAATTGCCAAAGCCATCCTGAGAAAAAAGAATGAGGCTGGAGGCATCACTCCGCCTGACTTCAAATTATACTACAAAGTGACAGTAATCAAAACGGCATGAAGTTGGCAGCAAAACAGACACATGGACCAGTGGAACAGAATTGAGAGTCCAGAAGTAAACCCATATTTATATGGGCAAATAATTTTTGACAAAAAAGCCAAAAACATACAGTGGAGAAAGGAAAGCCCCCTCAATAAATGGTGCTGAGAAAACTGGAAAGCCATCTGCAAAAGAATGAAACTAGACTATTGTCTATCACCACACACCACAATTCACTCAAAATGGATTAAGGACCTAAATATAAGACCTGAAACAATAAAATGCATAAAAGAAAACATAGGAACTAAACTCAAGGACCTTGGACTTAAAGAGGATTTTGTGAATTTGACCTCAAAGGCAAGAGAAGTAAAGCCGACAATAAATGAATGGTACTACATCAAACTAAAAAGCTTCTGCTCAGCAAAAGAAATTGTCAACAAGGTAAAGAGACAACCATCTGAATGGGAAAATATATTTGCAAGCAACGCTTCTGATAAGGGCCTAAAATCCAAAATATACAAAGAACTCATACGACTCAATAACAACAAAAAAGCAAATGACTCACTCAAAAAATGGGCAGAGGACCTGAATAGACATTTCTACCTAGAGGACATATAACTGGCCAACAAATATATGAAAAGATGCTAAACATCACTAGCTATTAGGGGAATGCAAATCAAAACCACAGTGAGATATCATCTCACACCTGTTAGAATAGCTATAATCAACAGGACAAGTAATAACGAATGCTGGAGACGATGTGGAGAAAAAGGAACCCTCACACACTGCTGGTGGGACAGCAAATTGGTACAGCCACTATGGAAAACAATATGGAGGTGCCTCAAAAAACTAAGAATTGATCTACCATATCATCCATCAGTCTCTCTACCGGATATTTACTCCAAAGACTTGAAAATCCACATCTGCAAAGATATTTGCACACCAATGTTCATAGCAGCACTATTCACAGTGGCTAGGACATGGAAACAACCAAAGTATCTTACAATAGATGCTTGGCTAAAGAAGCTGTGGTACATATATACAATGGAATATTACTCAGCCATAAGAAGAGATGAAATGCTGCCATTTGCAACAACATTGATGGACCTTAAAATAATTATACTAAGTAAAATAAACTAGGCAGAAAAAGTTGAAAATCACATGATATCACTTATATGTGGGCTATAAACCTAAAAGCAACAAATTAACAGGACAAACAACAGAGACTCATGGACATGGACTATAGACTAGTGGTTACCAGAAGGTAGGGGATGAAGGAAGAGGAGGGTAAAAAGGGTCAAATATAGGGGAGTAGAAGGAGGGCGACATGGGTAAAGGGAATCAAATATTGGTAGCTGAAGGAAACTGGACTTTGGGTGGTCAACACACAATAGAATATACAGATGTCAAATTATAATGTACACCTGAAAATTATATAATTGTATTAATCAATATTATCCCAATAAACTTAATTAAAAAACATTTTAGAAATTAAAAAATTAAAAATTAAAATAAATAATAATAAAAAAGAAAACTATTAGAACTAATAACTTATTCAGTAAAGTTACAGGACACAAAATTAATATTCAGAAATCGATTGCATTTCTATACGCAATTAATGAGCTTTCGGAAAGAAATTACGAAAACTATCCCATTTACAATGACATCAAAAAAATAAATAAAATACTTAGGAATAAATTTAACCAATGAGACCTGCAGTCTGAAAACTATAAGACATTGATGAAAGAAACTGAAGAATACAAAAATAATTGGAAGGATATATCATGCTCCTGGATTAGAAGAATTAATATTGTTAAAATGTTCGTAATACTTGGAGCAATCTACAGAACTATAACAAATAATCCTAAAATTTGTAGGGAACCACAAAAGACCTGAAATCACCAAAACGAAATTGAGAAAGAAAAAAGTTGGCGGTATCACTCTCCCTGATTTCAAACCATACTACAAAGCCACAGTAATCAAAGCAGTATAGTACTTGCACAAAAACAAACATATAGATGGAACAGAACAGAGCCCAAAAATAAACTCACATTTTTATAGCCAATTAATCTATGGCAGAAAAAAGGCAATAATATATAATGGGACAAAGATAGTCTCTTCAATAAATGCTGTTGAGAAAGGAAGACAGATACATGCAAAAAAAAAAAAAGAAGAAAAAGAAGAAGAAGAGGAGGAGGAGAAGAAGAAGGAGGAAGAAGGGAGGAGGAAGAAGGGAGGAAGAAGGGAAGAGGAGGAGGAGGAGGAGGAGGAGGAGGAGGAGAAGAAGAAGAAGAAGAAGAAGAAGAACAACAACAACAACAACAACAACAACAACAAAACCAACTAGATCACTCTTTGATACAAAAAAGAAAAATAAACCCCAAATGAATTAAAGACTTAAATATAAAACCTGAAACCATTCAACCAATAGGAGAAAAAGAGTAAACTCTTTGACGTTAGTCTCGGCAATATTTTTCTGAATATGTCTTCTTGGGCAAAAACAACAAAGGCAAAAATAAACAAATGGGAATATATAAAATAAAAAGCTTTTGCACAGCAAAGGAAACCATCGACAAAAAGTAAAAGTGCTAAACAGAATGGGAGAAGATATTTGTAAATGATATCTGGTAAAGGGTTAATATCAAAAATATACTAAGAACTCATACAACTCAACATAAAAAAACAACAACAACCAAGCAATCCAATTTTTAATTGTGCACATGACCTGAACAGACATTCCTCCAAAGAAGACATAAAAAGATGTTCAACATCACTAGTCAACAAGGAAATACAAATCAAACCACAATAAGATATTATCACCTCACATCAGTCAGAATGGCTATTATCAAATAGACTATTACTTGGCCATAAAAAAGAATGCAATCAACATGGATGGACCTAGAGAGTATTATATTAAGCAAAATAAGTCAAACAGAGAAATACTAAAAAAACACATGATTTTACTATGTGGAATCTAAAAGAAAAAAAATGAACAAACAAAACAGAAATAAACTGAGAGATACAGAAAATAAACTGATAGTTACCAGAGAGAAAAGAGGGTGGGGGATTGGAAGAAAAGGAGAAGGGATTAAGAGGTACAAACATCTATTTATAAAATAAATCATGGGAATATAACATATAAGGAATATAGTCAATAATATTATAAGTATGTATGGTGACAGATGGTTTCTAGATGTATTGTGGTGATCACTTTGTAAGGTATATACATATTTTGTCACTATGCTGTATTTATGAAACTAATATATATTATATGTCAACTGTAATGAAAGAAGAAAGAGAGAGGAAAGAAAGGAGACAGAGAAGAGGAAGAAAGAGGGACAGAGAAAGAAAGAAAGAAAAGAAAGAAAGAAAAAGAATAAAAGAAAGAAAAATATCATAATTATGGCTATTTCAAGTGCTGCCTCAGATACAGTCTGCCTGATCCTCCGTATAGAATGGTCTGTGTCTTCATGACCCTACTTCCATTCATAAATTGTTCTTTATCCCAATCAACATACTATTGATCCCAGAAAGTGGCCAGGATTCGCTCCTGTTGAATCTCTCTCTCTCTTTCATTAATTGAAGCTGACCCGTCTGCAATCTATAGACACAGAGCTACTCGACTGGGTTTCCAAGTTCACCTACCACCTACCTGACTGCTTAGGGTAGGCACCAGTTAGTTTTATATTAATCTAACTTTAAAAATTACACCTTAGAGTAATGAATTGCAGCCTGCCCTGGTCATTTCAGCAATAAGCACATGGAAGAAGCTTGGCACCTGAGAGATGTAATTCAGAGTTTTTACTGATGGAGATGCCAGTGCCTTCCAATATCAATAACTTCTACTATGAGGTGAGGCTGCTATTCTCAACACCTAGAAAGTAGAAAATAGCTTGAGGTGAAAATAGTATGCATGAAACTTCTATTCTCAACACCTTAGAAATAGCTCCCCAGGCCAAGGCCTCCCACTTCTAATTCACATGCCCCTGGCCAATGAGTATTGCACACTGAAGACCACCTGGAGCACTGGACTCAGGTGTATCATTCTTATCCTACCATGACCACTGTTTCTAACTTTGTGCAAACAATCACTTGACTCTTGAAGTCTGTTTCCTAGATAATGCCCATGGCACCTCCTGTGTTAAATGTTACAATAGAGTTCTGCAAATGTTTTCTTTGCTACAAAAGTATGAGCATTAAAAAGCAAGAAATGTTTACCTGATGTGGTAGTCATTTGGACAGTTCACAATATTCTATTTTTTCTCCTATGGGCACATGATAAGAACACATGTTCCCTCTTCCTTTAAGTTGGGTTCAGCTTTGGCCAATAAAATCATTGTCCTTTCTAGGTAGAAGCATTTAAATGTCAATGCTCAAACCCAACCTTCCCTATTCCTGGCTATGGTAAATGTAGAGACATGTTTCAGATGATATCTCCTTTAGCTTGAGTCCCTGAGTGATTACAGTGAAGCCCAAGGCCAACTCGTATTACACAAAGTATAACCCTTTGCTGTGCTACATCATGAGATGAAGAGCTGTCTGTTACCCCCGGCGTGACCTGGCCTGTCTTGACTGATGAACTGTACAACTTCTTATCAAGTGTTCTATACCTGCCTCCATCTCCCCACTACCTGCACAGGTCCCCACTCAAGAAGAAATTGCTTTTTACTCTTACTATCTCATGGAAACTCTATTCTTGCAGGCCACTGGTACCTTCCTTCCTGCCAAGTATCTTTTCTTAATCTTTTCTTTGCATGACTAAAGACTCTCCCAACTTCTTCTCCTCCTTTGAAGTGACATTTACTTGGTTATGTATATGTAGTTTGTATCTTAAAAACCAACAGATTAGAATCATGGTTCCATCACTTACTATGTGACTGACACAAGTTTCTTCGTCTTTTTCAGCTTCTGTTTCTTTATTTGGAAACAGGAACCATGTTGCTTACTCTGGTAGATGTTTGTGGGCATTAACTGAGATGATGTAGCCTATACAGGCTTATTATTATTATTCTGACATTAATAAAATAAGTTTTTTTCCGATAACAAGAATAAAGTTTACTCATTATACAGAATTAAAAGATACAGATAAGAAAATTTAATTTTTCTTTTTAAGATTAAATAATAACATTCTTTTTAGTTAAGATCATCCCAAATCCCACTACTTGGATGTAAACACTACAAACATTTTGTTGTAATTTCTATCCCGCCCCCGTATGTGTGTGTGTATCTGTGTGTGTATAATTGAGATGCTATCTATAATTTTGTAAACAGTTTTCAATAAATGTCTCATGAAAAATTTCCCCTTGTCATTAGTCTCATGAAAACACAGTTTTACTGAGTGAATGGGGCTGTATATGTGCCCCTTCCCCACTTTTTCTAAAAACCAACACTTCCCTTGGGTTCCCTGAAACTCTCTTTAGAATGAGAACCTAGTTCCCCTGTTTCTTTTGCAAAATTTTCATCTTCTGGCAGTCCATAACTGGGTCCTTACTCTTATGACTGTCCTAGGAACATTTTCCTCATCTGTGTAGACCCTCAGAAGGAGGACTGAGGTCTGCCTCAAAAGCTCTCACCTCTGTGGAGACGCCTCTCCAACCTTTACCTTCACTTTCTTTTACCCACTTGACTTCTTCCATGTATATTTAGCCATCTGTTGATAACTTCCATTTGAAAGTCCTAATATTACTTTAAATTCAGGATGACCAAAAGCCAACTCATGATCCACAAACATCTGCCTAAACCAAATCCTTATTACCAACCTACACCCTTCCAATCTGCCACTCCTTAACACAGGAGTCCCCAACCCCTGGACCGTGGAACAGTACTGGTCTGTGGCCTGTTAGGGACCAGTCCGCACAGCAGGAGTTGAGTGAGCGGGAGAGCCAGCAAAGCTTCATCTGTATTTGTAGCCACTCCCCAGCACCAGCCTCAGCTCCACCTCAGATCATCAGGCATTATTAGATTCTCATAGAGGACAGGTCCCTGGTGCCAAAATGGTTGGGGACCGCTGCTTTAACACATCCACCATTTTGGTCCAATATTCTGACCTTTTCTCAGTCTTTCATGTTTAAGAACTCAGAGCCACATTTGTCTCTTCTCTCTTCTACCTTTCCTCTTTTATTTTCCATTTATCAGCAAACCCTATCACTCTTTTTGGAACACTTCTTGGATCCATCATTCCTTTCTATCATTACTTTTGATACCGCAAGGTTGGGTCCCTTCCCCTCCCACATTTATGATAGATTTGAAAGTGTGTGTGTGTGTGCGCGCGCGCGCGCACGTGCGCGTGCATGTGTGTTCCTACCCTTTGTCTCTCCCTCTACCCTAAGTGAGCACATCGCTTTGTCTGATCAGCTTCTCCCCCACCAGAGTGTATCTCTCAGCCAGGTCTGTTCCTAAATTTTAGTAAATAGAATTAGCAAATGGGTAGCAAAGTCAACCTGTGAAACTGAGTATCAAGGTATAGAACTTTGAAGTGCAGGCTCCAATGATCTATATAATAGAAAGTAAGAGAAGAAAGAGGAAGAATGAGCCTTGAGATTGGGGATAAGAGAGGTTTTATTTTGTTCTAAGGGCAGAATAAGAGAATTAAGAAGACAAATAAAAGAGGGAAGAGAAATAGAGAAGGGAAAAAGTTGGTAGGGGTTATTCCTGGGGCCCCTTCAGTGTTTTCCAAAGACACAAATGAAGGTTAGAATTCCTTTTTTATTTTTTTTCCAGTCATTTTAACTGTGTGTCTTCTTCAAACTGAGCCCCATGAGTTGGGATTAAAAGATCTCCCATAAGACTTGTCATAACTTGTCTCTCTACTGCCAGGAAAAAAATACCACTGGCCTGGCTCCAATATTTCAAGGGGCTCCCAATTACCCACACTAGTCATTTTCCAACTGTGTTCCCTAGAGCACCAGGGGTTTCACAAAATCATCCAGGAGCTGTTAAAAAGGTCAGTGGAGCTGGACAAGGAGGGTGAATCAGCAGAGACCTGTGTTCAACATCCCACACTCTAAGAAGGTTGTTCTTCTTTTATTTGTTCTGTATATAGCATTTCACTTGGGATTTAAATTGATATTTTAAAACATTTAAATGTTTTAAAATACGAAGAATGGTTAAATACATGGATTATGAAGCAAGACTGTACTAATAACACCTGCTTTACCATTTTGCAAGTATTAAATGAAGGTAAAGCTCTTAGTGAGGGACTGGCAAATAGGAAAACACTTAGTACATTCTTAATAGAAGAAGTAGCACAGCATAGTGGTTACAAACAAAATTCAGGACCAAGCCTACCACTTACTAGCAATATCATTCTGAGTGAGTTATAAAAACTTTCCAAGCCTCAAGTTCCTCACTTGTGAAGTGCAGGTAAAAACAAAACTTAGCTCAAATAGTTTTTGTGAAGTTTCAGTGGGTTAACATATGTGATGCCCTAAGAACAATGTCTAGTAATTGATGCCACAGAACTGTCGTGCTTTTATTAAACCAGTGCTTCGTAAGTTATCAATAAGTAATGCTTATTACTGAATTCAAGACTGCATGCTTGCTGTTACCTACCCTCAAACAACCACACACACACACGCACACGCACACGCACACACACGCACGCACACACACATGCAGCACATCCCTGGACTTCCCTATGCTGATACCTCCAATCACCAAAACTGCCCATCCTTCAAAGCTCCGTCACAGAGCCCTGGCCTCTTCCATAGGTACAGTGATTAAAAGCTAGAGCTCTGAAAGTGGGCAGACCTGGATCAAGTTTTGGCTCTACCAAGAGAATCTCTGTGACATGAGGCCAACTTTAACCCAATGCTTCCTAAACTTTGTTGCTTGAGAGTGGGAGTTAGGCATCAATATTTTATTAAAGGTACAGATGATTCCAAAGTGATTCCAAAGTTCAGCCAGGTCTGGGAACTCTGGACATTATTGCTCTCTCTAAAAGCCTGTAGGTCTTTCTCTCTAAAATGGGGAGGAAACAGAAGCTATAGCACAGGACTGGCATGAGCGTAAAGGGAGATAATACATATCAAGCATCCAGCCCTCTCTGCAGGACACCTTGGAAGAGTCTAGTGCTGTATATAGTATGAGTTTCTAACCACACTACCTCCACTTGGCACAAGTGCCTTCAGTTCTTACTGTCTGCACCCAGTTTCCTACCACCAAATCAAACACCACTTCGTTTCTGCACAACTATATCATGTGTATGCTTAATTGCTACAACTATATTATAAGCCCTTGGAGAGCAAGGACCATGGTTCTGTCCTCTATGGAAGCCCCTTCAGCACTTGACACAGCACCAGTGTCTACACTCAATAAATACCTGCAGAATGGCAGGAAGGGGGACACAAATCATGATTCTGAAACACCTTCCTTTGACCTCCTCAGTGCAATGATAGATAAAGTATAAGTCCGAAAATGATTCTCTCCTACCCCATAAATCAATAGACTGCTTGCCATCCTCATCTAAAATTCTCCAAGTTCTTGCTCTGTTTGCCTCAAATACCTTCTCTTTTCTATGGATCTGAGGGGGCTCAGTTACTCTGCTCCTGAATGGATAGAGACTCTATGCCCACTGCTACTCCAGCAGTCGGCAAGAGTACTGAGGAACTTAGTAGTTTCAGAATGGCACAATAAAAATGTCCCAGGCTTTCAGAAGCAAGCAGATTTTAGTCCTGCTCTGCATTCCACACCCTTGTCCCCAAAACCTGGGAGATGTCCACTCCTTACTTCCTTTATTCTACTACCTCACTGGGCATTTCCTATGTGTCAGGCATTCTGCTAGACACTAGTGATAGACTTGTCATCAAGAGATGTCTGGTTTGGCAGCCAAGCTTACATTAAACAATTATTTAATCACAATTGTGATTTAAAAAATTATTACTGAGTGATTAGTAAGAGTAAAACAGGAGCCGATCTGGCCCTAGGTCTTAATGGCCTGCCTCTCTAAAGCAGGCATGTGGGAGTGGTCTGCTGAGGGTTAAAAATAAATAAATAAAAATACATTAAATTAAAATTTTTTTTTAATTTTTAAAAAAGAGTACTGGTGACCCAGGTTGGGGGTGCCCTGTAGTCCTGTTCATTAGGGAACTTCTGCTTAGAGAATCACAATGATTATGAGCCAATAAACACTTTTGAGAAGTCCAGCAGGAAAGCAGCCCATTTTGTCTTGATTTAATACTGCATTTGCTTCTTTTAGAAGCACATCTATTGGTAATTCACTAGACAATAACATTTCCTGGGGTGGTGGGGAGTTTTAGAAAGCTTGTTTAATTACTAAAATGCCATCCTCGATAAAAACCGAATTCAGAATAACCTCAAAAGTCTTTTATAATACTTAAGATCTTCCATTTAAAATAATTTCCTAAAAAGTCCCCAGATATGGCAAGACTGGTATTCTAATGCTATATCTATAGAGCTAAGATTAGATTTTAAAATATATTGGCTTGGTGTTACATATCTAGGAGATAATAATAAAAGGTTCCTTCAAGCTACATGTCTATTTGGCCTCACCAATTTTTTTTTTTAAAAAAGGCAAACCTTTAAATAATTGTGTATCATTTCTGATTTTATTAGTCATTCTATGTGGTAGATCGTAAAAATTCTCTAATAAAATGGTTAGGTTACCAGAGCTATTCAGTTGTATTTGAATAATGCATAACTCTGTACACTTTAAAAATAATGAAGCCATCAAATGAATTTCTAAAGAGTCTAGAGCTTACACCCAGCTCTGGAGAAACTGTCGGAACTTTTAAAGTGAACAGTGGAGCCTTAAAACGATAAAATTAAAAACCCGTTTAAGACCTTAAATCATTAACATGTGTTGACTTAAACTTACACATACGTTTGTGTTGTTTAACTAAATATTTGAAAACCAGCTTCTCTCTCAGTTATCTGCCAAGAGCCACACTCAGGGTTCTACATGTCTCTTCCTGACACACGGCAACATCCAGTGGTTTTCAAGAGGCTTGCTTGGGAAGAGCTGATCTTCAAATATTTTGATTAAAAAGCCTTTCTTTTTTTTAACTTAAATTATATGTCAGTATTAAGTTAGTATCTATTTTGTGTTAATAATTTGGAATTTTTAAACAGCTTTTAAAAAATACATGGGCTCTTCTGCCTTAGACTTCACTATCCTGGTTTTTTCTGTTTTCATTCCATCCTGAGTGCAAGAAGATGGTAGTTTTCAGTTTGCGCCAGAACACATAGCCAATGAAATCCCTGTGTCCCAGGTTATAGCTAAATCGGAATGTGAATTGGTCCTGTGGGAATAGCTGGGACTTGGCCCCCTTCTGCTCTGGGCACAGAGAAGGTCATCCTGAGGTCAGAAGGTGAAGGTAAATGCTGAAACCCTCACTTTTCAACAGAAACAGCTTCTCAGACAGTTATGCTGTGGGCTGAAGGATCTGTGAAAACAAGGACTACTAATCTTATTTTTCCAATTACGCTTATCTGATTTTTCTATCTCCACCTTCTTCCTACCTCTCCACATCCCACTGCTGCCTTAGAGTGACATCTTTTGGAAAAGGTTGAAATTGAAGATCCCCAGACTGCTTTTTGCCTGGACTTGACCACACTCAAGATTGTTTGGGATTTGTCTGACATTTAAGTACCTAAGAGCTTTACTTCAATGTGTCAACTCTGATCCTTCAACTGTGAACAAATACTCACCCACATCAACTGTTTGAACTCAAGCTCTTAGATTTTTGACTATATTTGAAATTCTCCTTTCCCCCCTTCTCTTCCTGGGCTCATTAACAAAACCTCATACCATGATAAAATATGGAGAAGAAATGTGTAAAAAATACACATCTGACTTAACAAATTCAGTTAAATCAAGCAGTGTTGGGCGTACCAGTGAACAACAGTGTCATCAGAATGTCCTTGACTACTCTTCATTCCACATCGGACTGAGCTCTGTGGAACCTCCCTAAGAAAAAGGCCATGTAGGATGTGCTGCTGTGTATGTTTGGTGTAAGTATCTCTTGAGCAACTGGGAGGTATTCTTTATTTATGTGTGTACAGTTCTGTAGCATGACAAAAAGCTGGTATCTTTTCTAACAGAATCTCAAACATTCTTAGGGAGTGGTATAGGTATAGGTAATAGTTAAGACTGTGGACTCCGAAGCCAGAGGGCTTAGGTCCCAATCAGAATCCAGCATGTGTTGGCTGTAAGACCCCGGAAAATAGCTTGCATTCTAAACACATCAGTTTCTTTCTCTGTAAAATGTGAGTAGTAACTGTACTGCCTAAGATCCTTGTGAAGAATACTTAAGTTACAATAGTTACATGCTTAGAACACAGTAAACACCATAGTAATGTGCAATCATTATCGACAGCGATGTTAGTTTAAACTCTGGCATTTAGTTTTCAGCCTATTCAAGGGTGAATTAGCAGGACAAAGGGTTGAGTTTTCATTTTCTTACAGTTTCAGAATAACACATAATAGTTTTCATCTTCAATGGAATTGTGAAATTTTTACTATGAAATCTACCTATTACAAACTAAATTAATAAAATGCAAAATATGTATTCATATTTTAGTCTTACTTAGCTAAATTCCAAGCACGATCATGTAGGAACTCATGAAGATATTTAGAGCTATCTTGTCCAAAAGAACTTCCTACAATAATGACAAGGCTCTAATCTGAGCTGTTCAATACACATGCCACTAATTACATGTGGCTACAGAGCACTGACAATGTTATTGGTGCATCTAAGGAATTAAAAATGTGATTTAACAATCTTAATAAGCTAAAATTTAAATTTAAATAGCCTCATGTCTACTGGCTACTGCATCGGAAAGAGCCAGAGCACCTTTTTACAACTTTATTGACCAATGGTGATGTTTAGAAGTTATTCCAATTTTTTGTGGGAAGTTTTACCTTTTTTTGAACATATGAGATAAACTTTTAAGTTCCTTAAATTCACTATAACTCATGAATTACCATTTAGCCTACTAATTCCTCTTTAGGAATTAATTCTATGAACATTATAAGGGATGTGCTAGAGGAATTTAGTCTACAGTTATAAAAAAACTTGTTCATTACAGTGCTGTTTATAAAAACCAGAAAAAAAAAATCGGGTATGTGTGTATGTACGTGTGTGTGTGTGTGTGTGTGTGTGTGTGCGTGTGTGTGTGTGCAGCAGTGTTGCAAAAAAATTGGATAATTAATCATGGGCATCCAATTGTTGACGTGTTGGTCAGATATTAAACACTAAGCAGGAAGATTTAATGTTAAGAAAAGATGTTCATGAAATCTTAAGTGAGAAAAGCAGTTAGTAGATAGTGAATACAATGCAATCCTAGCTATCTTTTTAAATGTATATTCTTAAAAAAAGAGACTAGAAGGAAATGCATAAAAATATTTATGGTTAGTTTATTTATAGGCTTAGACATTCAGGTAATCTATTACATTCTTCTTGGTACTTACTGCTGCAAATATGAATTATTAATGTAAAAAAAGATTCATTTTTAAAAATTATAATAAAGGAAGGTCTGCATGAGGAGTACTTCTCTCATGAAAAATTAGTTGCTGGTTAACCATAGCTTCTAAAAGAGAGTAATAAAACGGAACTCCAGAGCAGGGCAGGACCCTCTGGTGGCAGTTATGGTGGCAGCTGCCCTTAACAAAATGACCTCAAGACAGGATACATTTCCAGGCATGGCTGTTTTGCCCGACAGTCACTTAGATTTATGCTGATTATAATCTGGGTTCACCAGGGAGTGCCTGAGTGTTAGTGACTCCAAAGCTGTCAACAGTCATTCCTGCCACCTCTACCATGCCCCACAATGCACTGGAATGTTGCTCACTTCACCTTGTTCTCTACTAAAGTTCCTATGGCTTTTAGAAGTCCAATAGGGCTGTTTGTTTGTTATTTGTTTTGTGCTTGTTCAGCATCTTCAGATTTTGTTGTTATTTTGTTTCTGCAGCATTCTAAATAAGTTGTCAGACCCTAGAAAATCAAACCATTTGTCTGTGCCAATTGGCCACCTCTATTAGTAAAGTCTATTCATTCCTATTCAACAAATCAGGGCAATGTTATCAAATAGATCCACTTTTTTGCAATGCAAAGATCAATTTTTAGGCAATTCCAAGGAGCAATGACAGAAGGAGGGCTCTTTTACTGTGAATTTTCCTAATGGATTGGAAAGCCTCACTCCAAATTCTTTCCTGATCCCCTCAGGATCCTTGTATCACAGTTCTATCTACCTTAAGTAATAAGTAGTAGCCTCCCTGTGTGTCACCTTAGTCCTTGAACATATGGAGTCCAATGCATCTTTCTGTTTTCCCACTGAGCCCAGCGTCTTCTCAAACACACAGTAGATGGTCAACATAATAGTGGGAGAGTTTGCAAGAGGGAGAAAAGAGAAGGAACTATACTGTAGAAAAGTAATCATTACCTCTGATTTAAATAGTATGGTTTCCTCTATCTTATTTTATCCTCACATATTCCAAAAGAAACATGGCATTTATTGATGGATAACTCAAACTCAGAAAGTGTGAGAAATTTACTCAAGAACTGAAGATGGCTTACCCTTTAAAAGAATGTGAGTCTGAGTGCTGGGTACAAATATAATGAGACACTTGTTGGAAGGGACTGAGAATTGAGAGAATCTGGCAGGAAACTATGAACCATAAGTTCTTCAACAGCAAGGAAAGACCTTGGCTTATTATCCTGGTGTTTGCGATCCTAAACACCATATCTAGCATACAACCAGCACCCACAGGATGAATATAATTAGTGAATGGACCTTGGATCCTATTTGATTCACTGGGGTAGAGTATTCACTATGTGCTTTGACTCTAGCAATGTTCCAAACCATCTTAGTTGACTTTTATATTGGTTTTCTATTACTATGCAACAAATTACCACAAACTTGGCAGCTCATAGTTTTGTAGATCAGAAGACTAGACAGGAAGCACAATGTGACTAGTTTCTCTACTCACATTCTCACTAGGTTGAAATCAAGACACTGGCAGGCTTATTTCTCACCTGGAGCTCAGGGTCCTCTTCTAAGCTTATGTGGTTCAAGTAGAATTGCAGATGTAGGTCTGAGGTCTCTGTTTCCTTGTCATACTACTAGCTCCTAGAGACCATCTGCATTCCTTGTCACACGATCCTCTCAAATCTTTAAAGCCGGCAATGAAAAATATCCCTTGCATCAAATCTTTCCCATGCTTTGACTCTTTCTTCAGGAACAGTCCAGTTCCTTTTAAGGGCTCACTAACTAGATCAGGTCCACCAAAGATAATCTACCTTTCTTAAAGCCAACTATGCCATATAACATACCTAATCATATACTATCACATCCACAGTTCTGAGGATTATGAGATCATGTTTCATAATCACATGAGTGATATCCTATTAGATCCACACCCCCAGGGATTATACAGGGCATATATCCATTGAGACAGAATCTTGAGGATCATCTTATAATTCTGTCAAACGTAGCTTTTTATACATTAACGATCACATAAAGCAAAATGAACATAATGACAAAATACTTTCCACTGTTTAGTTCCCTTTTCTTTTAAAGATATAAAATTGCATTTCCAAATATGTATGTCAAATATAGAGGAACTTACTTATCTTTATAAAGAACATTTACAAAAAAAAAAAAAAAAATTCTACAGCTACCAATGGTGAAAGACTAAATGCTTTCCCTTGAAGATCAGGAGCAAGGAAAGGATATCTGTTCTCACCTCTCTTATTCAGCATCATGCCTGGAGTTCCAGCCACCACAACAAGTTAAGGAAAATAAATAAAAGCCATAAAAATTGGAAAGAAAATAATAAAACTGCTCCTACTTACAAATGTCATAATTATCTATGTAAAAAATCTTAAGGAATCTAAAAAATAAAAAATAAAAAAAACCCAGAAGTAATAAACATGTTCAACAAGGTAGCAAGATACAAGATCAATGCACAAAAATCAATTGAATTTAATATGTTAACAATTAACATGTAAATATCAAAATTAAAAACAAAATATCACTTACAATCACTCCAAAAAATGAAATATTCAAGTATAAACTTAAAACAGGTACATGATCTATATGTTGAAATTTACAAAATTCTGTTAAAAAATCAAAATAAATGGAGACATATGGAGTGTTTAAAGATTAGAAGACTAAACACAGTAAAGATGTCAATTTGCCCCAGATTGATCTATAAGTTTAATATAATTTCTAACTAAATTCCAGCAAGTTTTTTGGTAGATATAGATAAGCTAATTCTAAAATTTACATGGGAACAAATACGCACTATAATAACTAAAACAATCCTGGCAAAGAAGGATAAAGTGGGAGGAATCACTCTAGTCCATATTTTGGCCTGCTGATTAGTTACAGTAACCAAGATAGTACAATATTGGCAGAGGGTAGACACTTAGATAAGTGAATATGCTAAAGGGATGTTTTACAAAGGAGTAAAAGCAATTCAATGGAGCAAAGATAGCCTTTTCAATAAATGGTACAGAAACAACTGAATACCATGGGGAGTGGAGGAATCTGACCCAAATCTTATGCCTTGTACAAAAACTAACTCAAAATAGGTCATGAACTTAAATAGAAAACATTAAATGATAAAACTTTTAGGAAAAAAATCAGAAAAAAATCTTTCGGGGCCAGGCAATTAGTTCTTAGAATTGACACCAAAATTATAATTTAAAAATAAAGATTGGGAAACAAGACCTCATCAAAATTTAAAATATTCGTTCTGTGAAAGACTTTGTTAAGATGATAAAAAGACAAGCAACAGACTGGGAAAAAATATTTACAAACCACATATATGACAAAGAACTAGTATGAGAATATATAAACTACTTCTAAAATAAAACAGTAGAATTTTCAATACAATTAAAAATTATACAAAAGGCAAGAGTACACATTTTTCTGAAGAGAACATACAGATGGCAAATGACCACACACACACAAAAAAATGTTCAGCATCATTAGCCATTAAAGAACTGAAAATTACAACCACAGTCAAATGTCACTATACACCTTTTGAATGGCTAAAATAAAAAGTAGTGCCAATACCAAATGCTGGTGAAGATGCAGAAAAACTGGATCCTCATACATTTCTGATAGGAATGTAAAATGGTACAACCACTCTGGAATACAATTTGGCAACATCTTATAAAACTTAGCATGCAACTACCATGTAACCCAGCAAGCAATTACACACTTTTTATCATTTATCTCAGAGAATTAAAAATTTATGTTCACATAAAAACCTACATATGAATGTTCACAACAGCTTTATTAGAAAGTCAAATTTGGAAATAACCTAGATGGCCTTCAACAGGTAAATGGGTAAGCAAACTGTGGTACATCCATACCATGAGAGACTTCTTAGCAATAAAAAGGAACAAAGTACTGATACACACGACTTGGAGGAATCGCCAGTGAATTATGCTAATTGAAAAAGCCAATCCCTAAAGGTCATATCCCATATGATGTCATTTATATAATGTTCTTAAAATGACAAAATTACAGAAATGAAGAACAGATTAGTGGTTGCCAGGGTTAAAGGATAGGAATGGATGCAGTTAAAAAAGGGCTACATGAGGGATCCTTTTGGCAAGGAGACTATTCTGTATCTTGACTATATCAATGTTAATACCCTGGTTATGTTATTTTACTATAATTTTTCAAGATGTTACTATTGGGGGTAACTGAGTAAAGGGTACACAAGATCCCTATTATTTTTTTAAACCGAAGCTACATTTTTTAAATGTGAAGCTCTAACTATCTAAAAATAAAGGTTTAATTTTTTTTTAAGTATATGCCACATACATTAGGCATCCACTTCCACAGGGAAAAGAAAAGCCAATGCAAACATTAGGGGAGAAGAAGTAAGATGTTCACACAAAGTTAATGAAACCATTCCCATTCTCCCGAGGAAGAATCCTTTTCAAAATGTCATAGCTAGAAAGATTTCAGCAGAGAATTTTCATGTTGTAAATGCCTTCCATTCCCAAGAACAACTACATACCTAGGTAATACCTCAGCATTCAAACCAACGTCTTAACACCTACTGAATCAAGATGTGACATTGACTTCTTTAAGAGTAAAGTGATAAAAATGTCATAATTGGGGTCCCCTTTTTATAAAACAAACCATCACACACACACACTAAAACATTTATAAGTGCCATGTTCAACAACAGCTACCAGTGCATCATAAGCTAACCCATAAAGCCCACCAGTAGGTACTGGTTTCCCTATAATTATAATCCAGGTAAGAAAGTAAAAAAAAAAAAAAAAATCACAATAGAGCTTCCTTATCCTCAAACTAAATACATCTTCCAGACTGTTGGTTTGGTTAGATCCTCAGTGAGTAGAAAGGAAAAACCAGACATGAAATGCCAGAACATAATCTTCTGCTTCAATTTCTCCTTTATTTAAAACATTTTATAGGGGCTTTACATTGACCCTGTGGCTTCAGGAGAAGGAAATCCTTCCAAATACATCCCTAGGGCATAGCATCCCCCATAGTAACTTGGCTCTCTCCTCTCAGAGAGATTACTGCCGCATTGAAAAAAAAAAAAAAAAAACAATTCTTAATTGTTTAACTTTGGAAAAATCACTTCATAAAGAGAAGACTCGGAACAAATATGCCCACCCAGTCAGTTCTTCCCACATGCAAAACAACTGGTAATGAGTATGAGATGCCTCATAAGCAAGGCTGACAGACCGAACCTAGCCACACTTTCAAGCTGAAGAGAGGGTTTATCCTTCCATTTCCAAATGGAATAAGTATCACCCAATCATCCAGCAGATCTGATAAATTCTTCCTCTCTTTCAATCTTAAGTCATCCACGTGCTGCTCAGCATTCTCTTTGTACTCCAGGGAACAAGACTTTACTTTCTGGCCATCTAGCTGAACTAACGAGAGTGAGGTTATGACACTGGGCTCCCAGGACCAGTTATTCTGCTTCTCACCTGGCTCTTCACCAGAGATTGTCCCTCAACTCCTGCTAGGAGCTGTGTATTGGTCCCTAAAGGAGATTGGAGGAGAGTGGGTGGATGGTAAGGGTCAAATCCAGCCCCATCCTATAAAAAACCAACCAAAGTACACATTCTGCCAAGCATAATTTTCATGCTTAAAAGCAACAACTTTTGTTTTTCCTTCGACTACCCTGACACATAGGAGCATTCGTTATTAATCAGCATAGACAAAAACTATTCAGATCTTAATATATGACACTTTGCTCCTTCAGAACTCCACATTGTGATGAAAAGTTTTCTGTCAGATGGTATAATTTATACCACATATTAAATGCCAGGCTTCACCAAATACTTGTACCATGATTTGGAAGTACATATCTATCCCCCACCCCTAAAGGACTTTTTCTACAATTATGCCTTTGAACTCTTTTGAAAGTAAGTAATTTTTTATCCCCTGGTAGCTGTTTTCAGATCCAAATATATATACCATTTTCATTACCAATATGAGATTATAGTCTAGTCTGGTCCCAAATAAAATGAATCAAACAACCCTAATATTAAAATAGCCTCAAAACAAACATAAGTAAAAACATGGAATTCCTTGCTTGAATCCCAAACATTCACTTAAGCATCTGATTTCTTCAGTTGGGACTTTTTCTCCCTTTTGTGACTTCTCAGGTATTTAAATTACTTTGTTTAACAACATTTCTCATTATTTCTCTCTTTTTTTTAAAAAAGAATATTTTATAACTACTACAAGCAAATCATAATATCCAGTCTTCAAGAGGATATTTAAAATAACTAATAACTATAAATATATGGAAATGAATACCCCGTTTTGATGGGTCACACTCAGTAACCTTAGAGGCGCCTCTATCTGGGCAATCATTCCTTTTGGACGAAAAACAATTAGGCTGTGTAATGTGCTGAATCCCTTCAGATAAACCGTGTGCAAACAGCCGGGCCACTCTCGCACTGGCTTTAAGGCCGGGGCTGTCAGGCCCACTTCTCTGCTTAATGTCAGTAGCACTATGTATAAAAGGTGACTCCAGTGTGTACAAATGTTGATCTTTAGAGAAGTCATGCCTAGACTCACACACACATCCACTCTTTCGTCCACTAGGTCAATGGCAGGAACAGAGGGTGACCCCGAAAGGGGCTTGCCAAGAGCAGAGTCTTACTTGTCAGGTTACATTGCCCCCAGGGCCTTCCCTGCTTGAGATTAATTCATAATCCTGTTTTGTGTTTAAAAATTTCAGGTTCTAAAAGGTTTGCCTTTGAGACAGTTTCAGAGGTGACAGAGAAATGTTCTAATATACGGTAACAGATTAAGTGCCAATGCAAGTAAGCACTGAAAAGAAAGGAACTGTGTAGAGTAGGTGGCACAAAATGTTTGCCCTTGTCCAAAATCATTTCTTTAATGTTCAAAAATAGATACTAAAAACATATTTTAATGGCTGGAGAAACTATAGGTTAAACAAAAAAACAAAGTTGAAACCATCTATGATTTTTTTGCTTGCTACACAAGCTACGAGAAACAAAGATGCCCCCTGATCGAAAACACAGCTGAGATCCTGAAGAAATACAATATTCGCTGATGTGACTTCCAAGCTAAATTTCATCTGAATACCAAACAGTAAGAAAGCTCTCATCTCAGTTCTGAACAATCCTATTTTTATTACATCAAAATTGTTTCTTCCCTTGCCAATCTCCTTCTACCTCTTTTTGTACAAAGTTAATGTCCAGAAAGCTTCCTTTTACAACTCTAGCAGACCTGACCAAAAAAAGCAGGAATTCCCAATGCTGTATAAACCATCAGTAACATGTTCTCATCTGGATGATTCTCAAAAGTATAACTCACTCCACCTTATAGTGAAGAAAGAGAATGTCTGAGGGGAACACAGTTCTGAATGAGATGGCTAGGTGAACTCCTTGACAGAGTGGCCATGTAAAATCTCTGTCTACTCTGAGGTGTAGACACAGATAGCTGGCCTAGTGGCATCTTCTGCTTGGACCCTGAGAGAAGGAAAAACATGACAGTCAATTTTACAAGTTCTGTTCAATTTGTGACTCAATCTGGGTTTACAGTAATTCCTGCTAAGATTTAACTTACAATATTTAGCAACATGGCTGACCTTTTCCAAGGCATAGGTAAGCGTGTAAAGAGCATTTTCTTCCCAGGTACAACCCATCTAATCCAACAAAAGCAGTTCCAGTTACCAAACATGAAAATAAGGAGACTAATCATCAACCTTGTTGCTCAGTTTAGAGTTGCACATGTTTTGTGTGTGTGTTTGTGTGCGTGCACGCATCCCTCCTGCCCCCTCCCACCAGTGCCCTCAGCACATGCTCCTACTCTCAGTGATATCCGAGGATGAACTACTGTTTCATTTTTTGTACATTGGGTGGAGGAAGGCAAAACCCTACAATTGTGTAGACTAAGGAATTTTCACAACTATGAGCACCGACTTCCAAAATCAAAATATAGTTTTAAAAGAGGTAGTATGGTTCCTACTGTCTTGCAAATAAAACCCCAACCCCTTCCTATAGCCAACAAGAGCCCCATATTACCCAGCCTCTGCCTGCCTCCTAAACCACACTGAATGCCCTTCCCTGGGCCTTATAGAATCGGTTCTTTTGCCTTTACCATGCCTTGTTTTTCAGCTACCTTTCTAAATTCTTCAAACAAGCATCCTCTCACCTGTCAGGCCTCAGCAGAAATGCCACACACTCCAAAAGGCCTTTTTGAATCCCCTTAAAGTAGCTGCCTGCCTCCCACCTGTCTCTGGTATTCATCTCAGCTCCAAGTTTGTTTCCCTCATGTTACATATCACAATTTTAAATTATTTAACAACTTCTTTGTATCTATCTTCCCATTTCTCTCACTAAGCAATTTGCTCCATATCTAATTTATTCACCCAGTTATCTGTAATTCCAAGATGCAGCACATGTTCGCACGATATTGCCTACTTTTCAAAGAGCATTCAAGCACAGGTGGCACAGACCTGCCTCTGTTTGCGAAAGGAAGAGTGAACACTTTCTCATAGGGGATTTATTTTTGCAAGCAAAGAGACTGTGATCATTCAGCCTAGTAAAGATCCTAAATTTGCAAGTAATTCTGTGTTTGGAGAAAGGTCAGTGAAAGGAAATCAATGTATGCACAGGATGTCTTGGCTCATTTCTGTTCCTGCAGACAGAATGATCGGCTGAGTCCAATGACATGGCAGCCAAACCACTGACATGAGACTTCTGTGCTATCAAGAGTGATATCCCAGAAAGGACCCCACATGGATAAGAACTCTTGCCTCCCCAACTGCAACTCAATGGTAAGGTTTTTGAGAAAAAAGACCTTGCCTTGACCCAATACCTAGCACAGAGTGGTCACTCAGAAAGTGTCTAGAGAAGAACCACTGGCTGAAGCAACTCTCATGTTATCTGTATGGCTGTGGAGAAACAAACAAGGGAGCTTTGCTTGCTGGATTTATTAATAAGCTTTAATGTGAGAAAAGTGTTTCCAAACATGAGTGAGCTTGTTGTGGGTGAAGAAAAAGTGCAAGATGCAGAATAAAGAAAGATCTAGTTTCAAATCCTGACTGCTTGCTGCTATACGTCCTTGGCCAATGTAGACAACCTCATTGATTTCTCAACTGGATATGGAGATTCCACACCTTGCATATAGGGCAGGTGTGGGGATTACATGAGGTTGCAAGGTAACCTGCAGATAGATGTCCAGCACAGCATCAGGCAGGTAGTGAGTGCTCAAGATACTATCATAACCCTATTATCATTATCACATAATTCTTTAACTAAGAGAAATGGATCATAGTTCTGTGTCTCTGATGTAGTATGTATTCTGGAAGCATTAAATGTAAAAAAGTTAAAGAATTACAGTCCTGCCTATCCCCTAGCATTCACTGTGATAAGAAAGTATACAACAGGAGGAAATATAGGCATAGAGGTTAGTAGATGATGGCTTTAATTCCTTCTCTGTCACTTGACCTTGAGTAAGCCACTTACACTCTCTGGGCTTTTGCATTTGTACACTAAAGATAATAACACACTTCACACAGGGTAGTAGTGGTGCCTGGAAACACTCGGCCCTATGCCCTGCCCTTAGTAAGCACCTGATAGATGATATAAGTATTATTCACTAAAACCAACCATAAGCAGGACAGAATTCCATCTCTGCTACAGAAGAGGCATAAGTCTAGTATTAGAGGCATACACAAAGAGGACATGATTCATTTAGAAAAGCAAGACAAGGGGAGGGAAAGCTTCTAGGAAGTGATAGCATTTAAACAATGTCTTAAAGTAGGGGTCATAAACCCAAACACTGGTGGGATGAAGCAATTATCATCAAGGAGTGATGCTGGCCAGGCAAGGAAAATACTCCTTACCTGCCACTAATTTCTACTAGACCCAAATGCAGGTTCCACATGGCCAGATTCTCTTACCACAAGAAAAACTATTTGACTCTTCATGTAAAATCTGACTTTCTGGGGGGAAAAAAAATTGATGCCTCAGTTGAAAAGAAAAAAACTTACCTGAATTTACAAAATACATTTGTGGGCCACACTTGTATCACTGGCTATCAGTTTTGGCCTTCTATTTTAAAGAACAGGTAGAATTTTGTCAAGCAGGGATAGTGGTGAGAACATTCTTGGCTAGGAAACCGTATGGGCTAATAAAGCAGCGGGGGTAAGAAAGGCCAGAAAAATATTCTGAAAAGAGAACAGTCCTCCAGAGAACTGAAAGGGAGAAGATGAGAAACAGAAGTGTCAGGAAACAACAAGCAGTTGAAGCAGGTTTTCAAGGACAGTTTACAGGCTGGGTTGACAAGGTAAGTCTGGGAATGGTGACATGGAAAAGGAAGGACTTTGAAATGCCACAACAACAAGCCTACCAGATCACTTTCTTCCCCTCTTTAAGTCTCAGTTTTCCTTTTGTAAAGTGAGGTCCTGAATTAGATGAGTTCTAAGCACCTGCCAGCCCTTTCTGCACCATTCAGGGGCACCATTGCAATTTCCTCACGTAAGGACGCCACATTAACTTTAGTGCTCTAGGCTATGTGGGGTATGACTCGAGCTCACCATCAGGAGGGAAAGGAGCCAGGGTCTACCGCAAGGATCATAGAGGGAAAGCTGACCTGAGCAATGCAAAGGGATCTAGAGGCCTTAAGCATAGACCAGATTCCCAAATGAAGCAGCAGGTCAATTAATAACACAATCACCTTCACTGAATACCTGCTTTGGGCCAGATTACGGTCTATTTACTGGACTAGGGATTATTTCATCAAATGAAGTAAAACTATTTCATCTCTCCCTCCTTCTCTCAAACCTATTATTCAGGACAAGGCATAGAATGGTTAAATGGGCCCCAAGTCACATAACCAGAAGTTGCAGGACCAGCAATCAGGCCAAGCAATCAATCTGATCCAGTACCCTCAATCCCAGACACTCTAACAAACTGCCTCCGTTATAGTATCTTTCAAATTTGTTATTTAGTTCTGTGTTCCTTCCACAAGGGTGCCAAAATTATATGGCAGGAAACCTCACTGGGAACATTTCTTGGTTATGGGTGCAAGAAAAGCTATGGACCAGGGTTTCCTCTCCTGTTCCAGAGGGTGGCCCAGGATTTGAGTCCTGGGGAGTTTTGTACTCCTCTTGGCAAAGAGGAGAGGTAAAAGGCTTTTGTTTTCAAAACCTACATTCTTGATCCAAGGAGTCAAATTGTCAGAATGAGTTTGAATGAGTGGAGAATGGTTGGATTTAAGAGATTTGGATTCTACCTGGGTGGCCGAAGGGGTTGTGAATTTCACAGATGGCAGGAAGCTGCATGTCAGTCCAAGCAACTCCCCAGAGAGTGAGGAGACAAGGAGCCAGGGACCCAGTGCTAAGGGCAAGGGTTCAGGCAGCCATGGGAAGGAGTGCGTTAGCAACTATGCTTGGCATGAACTCCAAGTATCCCAGCGGCAGCCACCTGAATCAAAGACCGGAGACCCTGCCTCAAGTACTCTGAGTGCATAATCTTTGGGGTTCTTAAAAGAACCCTGAGAAAGAGAGAGGGATCTGCATTATGTCCGAGGTTTGTTGCCTCAAGTACTCTGAGTGCATAAACTTTGGGGTTCTTAAAAGAACCCTGAGAAAGAGAGAGGGATCTGCATTATGTCCGAGGTTTGTTTTTCTGCCAAATATGGCTGATGCGGAGGGGAGTATGACTTAGAAAAAAAAAATTCTAGTTTTGCACCAAATGTTACAGAGTTAATTTATCCAATTATAATTATTTACATGGAAAAAATATTTATATTGAGAAGGCTTCATATGTTTGAGGAATTCTGTCCTTCTGATTAAAGCCTTCTCCCTCATATGTACATGTACACTATGTATTCTAATTGTTTTCTCTTTAAATTCTCTATTTTTATGTTGAATCAATGGCTGGTTTATAAGTTAAATATAAAATTCTGTTTTTTAAAAAGTTAATGTATATGTCTATATGTAGACACAAGTACTTGTTTTTAATCCCTGCTTGAGATGAGAGACAAGCCAAATATTCTAAGGGTTTTCCTAAGCTCTAATAATAATACATACTAATTAACTAATAAGTATTAATACTAATTAACAACTATATGGCATTTACTCTGCCAAGCATTGATCTGAGTGTGAATAATTATTTACAATCTCATTTATTTCTTACAATACTCTTTTGAGTTACCATTCTCATTTTATAAATGGGGAAATTGAGGCACAGAGAGGTTACGTAATTTTCCCACAGTCACACAGTTAATAAGTGGCAGAACTAAGATTTGAACCCAAGGTGTCAGGCTCCAGAGTCTTTGATGACAACTAGAGTACTTTACTTTCTGACATCTGTTGTGGGAAATGAAGGTAGGATAATTAGCATGTTTCAGGCTCTCTATAAATTCCATTCATTAATTCAACAAAATTTATTGTGGCACTATGCCAGTTATGAGGGATTCAGTTAGTCCCTGCACTCATGGTATTCACAGTCTAGCAAGGAACTTGCTCTTAATTCCTCCTTCCCTCCATCCTCCCTCCCTCCATTTCTCACTCTCTCTGTCCCAAGGAAATTACCTATATGACCAGACTTCATTTCACAACTTCATCCAAAAGTTCACATGCATATACCTTGGTGATGTAGCTACGTCTAAAACACAATGGGTATAGAGAAAGCTACATTTACAAATTTAGAAAGTTAAATCACAAATATTGATTTCACAACCCAAAGATGGCAGGATATGATCCATTTAAAAATAAACCTGAATTGTTAAGACATGTAAGCATGTAAATCTAGAAGGCTGGAAAAATAACATTTGCCACTAATAAGAGATTTTTTTTGTATGTTCATAGTTCACGAGTTGAGTGTGGTTCATAAACATCCTGGGGTTGGAGGCCTGTCTCAATGTAATATTCTTGTAAGGAAAAGAGCATTGACTTCATCGCAAGGCAGGCCCTGTTAATGGCAGACCAAGACTGGAATGTGCAGATAATTATCTTTAAGGCCGGTCAACGGCTATATGTCTCCTATAATATCACCTTTAAGATCAAGCCAAGACATTCCAGTCTGAATCAAGGTTTATTTATGAAAGGATTTAACACTTTTAGATCCCATATTGCTTGGAGGATCACCAATTTCCATTCCTAAATATCCAATTTCTTCAATTTCACAGAGCATGAATGACATTTCAGGTTCCCATATGCGGAGGGAAAAATTTTAAGACACTAAAATTCCTTTTCTTCAATGAAGTGAATTTCTTTACTAACACCTCCACAAAATAAAATCACCACTAGGGACTGAAAGTAAAAAATACCATAAGTCATAATGCCACATTTATGTAGATACGACCAAATTTTCAGGTAATTCTAGCTGAATGGGCTCCCTTGTTCCCCTCAAACTTGAAAGGTCAAAGGAGCAATTTGATTGTGGGTACTCTATATAGGCCAGACAGGGAAAAGAATGGTCCTTCTACCAAAAGAACACTGGATTTAAAGACACACAGATATCCAAAGAAAGCAACAGAGTCCAAATGGACCCCTGTATGTTGGCGTGATCTATTGAAAGGAACAAGTTAATCTGGAAGGCTGTATAAGGTTCTTCATTGGTAGTGTTAGGAACTGAGCATATATCCTTTTTGAAGAACTGGCATAAACTGGCTTAAACTAGACCAGGGTTAGCACAGTATGTGGTATGTAGTGAAAAGTGATAGTACCCACTGGGGAGGAGATAAGCAATCTCCGAGGAAATATCCCACAGCCCAATATTTCAGCCCTGAAAAATTATTTGATAACTGCCTACGCTGATAAAAAAGATAATGATGACCATTAAGACCACTAACAGACATAAATAGACATGGGAAACATAGCATTAGTCATTTGTTGACTAAAAATAATTTAGAAATTAAGCAAGAAAGAAATGAAAAAGCATTTATGTTGAAGAACAATGCCTTATGTTTATTATGACCTACTAATAGGTATTAATAATTACCTTTTAATTAAAAATTAATATAATACTAATATTACCTGTTAATAAATACTTATTAATGAGTATTAATATGTATGTATTTGTTATCATGTTGTGGGTTTTCAAAAACAAAACAATGGCTCCCTCCTTTTTCTAGGACTATCTCTTAACAGAGATTCAAAAGAATCTTCATTGAGTCAGGACTTTTCAACTCCCTTCCCTCACCCTGAAACTAATAAAACAATCGCCTTTTCCTGTTACCACCAATAATTGTTTGTTCTTGTTGTTGCTTTAAAGAAGATACAAGCCACTGAGCCTGGGAGGAGAGGAGCAAAGAGATTGGATATTTGTCTTAAGTGTCCAAAAGTAATATATTCAAAAGACATGTTTAGTTAATATTTTGTTCTGAAGTTCATTAACTGTATCATAGAGAGAAAATGTAGCATGAAAAAGAAATCTTGAGATACATGCAAAAATTATTCAACAACTGAGAGTCCTTTTCATGAACTAATTTTTTTTACCAAACAGCATTGGGCTACCCCACTGTCTTAAGTCTCATCTCTCTAATGTTAAACCTACCTAATCTGGGGTGGACAGGAAGCAGGGGATAAGTCTCTTTTCTTTATATATTAAATTATTCTTAACAATCTTTATTGACTATGAGTAGAATAAAGGATCAGAGAACTTGGAGGCCATGAACTAGTTTACTTTAGAGGTCCCTTTTAACATTTGAGAATATTGCCACCCTTTCAATGTAGAGCGGAACCCATCTTTACCCAAATCTTCTTTCTGCTGATACATACAGAGAAAGCTCTTACCACTTCTAGAAAGCCATCACCCTATAGCTTTTACTCTCCCTACACATAAGGTTTGAGAAGCTCATGAATTTCTCTGGTGCAAGTGACTTGTTGGATAAGCCTTAAGGGGAAATTATTTATCTATTTATTGCAGCATTTATTACGCTAAGGGGAAATTATTTATCCATTTATTGCAGCATTTGCTAATGAGCAGATATATAAACATGTAAAACTAGACTCACAATGGAAGCCGCTACTTGTTAATTTTGAGGACCCTTTTGAAGTTTGTCCCGCAAAACTAGACACCCACTATTGGAAGGTAAAAGAACAGGAACCAGAAACATGCTTCCTTCTTGAATATGCTTCCAAGTGTTAACTGTAATCGCAGCCTTCTATTTGGGTACCCAATTCGTTTTTGGAAATGCATATAAAAATCAAACAACTAAGACGGAACTAAGATTGTTAAAATATATAATCACAACTTGTCTTTCAGATCCAGTCTTTTATGAAACATATACAGTTGTGTCACATTTGGTACACACTCTTTTATCATGTCCGTAGTTGAAGAACTCACATCCAAAGTATTCCTGATTAAGTCTGAGCATGGGGCATTTGTCGGGACATTAGTAATTTCCATATTTGTCTTAACTATAAGAATATAAACTCTATGCTCTTTACCATTATTTTTAGCATTTTTTTCAAATAAAAAAAGAGATTAAGAAGCTCATATAATTACACAATCATTACAATATCAACAAAGATTGTGATGCTGTTGTTGGCTTACAAAAGACATTCTTATAGAAAAGAAAGGATTGTTTTATCTGATTTAAAAAGAAAATGTCAAAAAATAAAAAACATATTAATTTATAACCTGTGTTGGTTTTAGGAAATAAATTGCTGTGTTTTTAATATTTTAGGCCTTTAATGAAATTCTGTCACTTGGCAACTGTAATTCTGATTGTGAGAAGAATAAGTTTAATTAGTTTGGATTCCTAAGAGACACATAATATGTTAGCCAACAGGGATGTGCTATAAGATCCCGTGTAATCTTACTAATGTCAGTACATCTACTTTTAAGCAGTGTCTTTCCTGTCTCCTGATTGGCCGAGGGGTAGGAACCAAGCTAACCACTCTCACTAGAAATACGTAGGAAAAAAAAAAACACTGTGTATATAGAAATACAATAGGCTCTAATGGAATTATTCGGAAGAACTAATTTTTAATTTATTGGGCTTGTCCAGAGGCTTGGGTTTACTTCTTTATTCGTCGCTGAATTGCAGATAGTGAGATTGCTAAATACTAAGTTCCCAAAAAGTTAGCAGTTACAGATTATTTCAAAAATTATTTGACTATTTAAAAAATCATGACATTTTTAGATTGTAGGATGAAAATGAAATATCACTGAAATTCCTCCTAGTAGTTCATGCCTTCCAAATAGGACATACATATCCGTAGTTTTTATGAACACCCCAACCCACACACAGCTGCTACTGACCCAGAGCATGAACTTCACCTTAAGGTCAAGCCAGGTGATTCTGAAAGGTGTGCTAAATCCTCCAAGCACTGTTACCTCTTTACATTCACTGTGGCAACAGTATGATGAGCATTTCAGTCCCAGTGGCATGGAAGAATGAGTGTACTTCACAAAGCACCCAATTTATTCCCTATAAAATGCTTTGCATGGCAGTTGACTTTGGGCTCTTTTTATACAAAAATCCAGGTTTGGGGAAGATTTACTCTAGGGTTTTCAAATGTTTATGGCCTTGTTGACAGATTTTAAACTGGTACTTGTAACAGGTGATTTTTTACACCACTAGGAATCCAGAATGTGATTCCAGAACATTGAATAAAAATTGTCTCTAAGACTCCACTTGAATAGGATAGGATTCTCTTTGAAGAAAACAAAAGTAAATGGGATCAAGATGGAGTATAAAAGTTTATCTCTTTAAAAAATGCCAAGCAAATATGGCAAATTTTATTTATATATTTAGAAAAATTTATTTAGTGTGGGTGTTGAGTAAATGAGTTTTCATTTAATATTCTCTATATTTTCTAGCATGTTTGAAATATTTCATAATTGGTTTTGAAGTGGAATAAACTAATAAATATTTAATCAATAATAAGCAATTGTTTAAATGAGACATGTTAGATACACACAAACACAAACACACACACACAGTGAAAAGGGTGTTCACTAACTGTCCAAAAAATCAACAGGCATTGGGTTGAGCCTCACTAAGGATACCATCTTTTCCTAAAAGTAACAGCTTCCACATTTCACACATAATATTATGTAGGATTGAATCCATATATACTCAGCATAATTCTATCTTGATGAAAACGAGCACGAACATGGGTTCTACTTTAACCCTTTGGTGTCTCTCTGTTTCTAATTTCAAAGTAATTTTATAGTAAAATTACATTCAAAATAAAAGGGCAGGTGCTTCTGTAAAATTGGTCGGGAAGAGAGTTTAGTAATAATAATAATAACGACAATAATAGCACTGACATTTATTCAGTGCTCAGTATTTGCTGGCCTCTTTTTCAAGTTTCCATCTTATATATTAAGTCATTTAATCTTCTTAACAGTTTCATGAGGAAGACATTGCTATTACTTTAATTGGACCAATGAAGAACAGAAGTGCAGGGAGGCAAGTGACTTGCCCATGTTCACATAGCCGGAAAATGATGAAGTCGGGCTTCAAACCCTGTAGCCTATCTGATGGCAGAGGCTAAGCTTTAACTACTAAGTTCTTTTGGGAATGCAGAAACCTCTAAGCACACCCTAAACTGCTCTCACAATTCGCCACTTGTATACTAAAGTTAAAAGCAACTGTGAATATGTTTGTGTGACTCTGCAATAAATTATTAACTATATGGTTCATATTTGCTTCAACTCATGGGATTATAGGCTTCAGTTGAATCAATGTAAACCTTAATTGCTCACCAACATGAATTTAAAGTTTTGCTTACTCTTATAAATAAAAATATATAAATAAAATTATATCCATAATATTTATGACCCTTTAATTCTTATAAACACTATCATCCTTAAAATGGTATTAGTATTTGGAGAGAGGGGAGCAAGGTCAAATTTAGCTCTGAGAAATGCCTTTTGATTCTCCCTGGAAACTATATTCATTTCTCTAAAGGCTATATTCCTACATGTATCAGTCACACAGAATCATATAAAAGCAAAATTTGGGGACTGCTTCTCACCTAGAAATTCTCAACATGGCAGGCCAAAATCCACTACCATCGCAAACCAAATAATCAAAACTGAATATGATTTAAAAAGAGAGAGCGATGTTATTATCAAATGATTAAAATGCAAAGGAAGATCACTAAAACCCAAGGCGAAAAATATGTAAATGATTTTATTTTACCTTTAGCCATAAAAATGAAAAAGAATTAGCATATCACTTTTCTACTTGCTTTTGTTAAATAACAGAAAAAATATGCATGCAATCAATATAAGGAGCAAACTAATCCTTATAAATGGAAAACAATGTTTGTTAGGAATTATATGCAATAGGAAACAAGTCTATGGAAGGATATCCAAAAAACGAATTCACTGTTCTTTCAGATTATTGCTAATATACTATTTTCTCTAATTCAAGCAAAGGTTTATTAAGTAAGATCAGACATACATGTTTCTCTATCCCCTTGATAAATTTTAACAATTGTATAGTATCAATCCAGAGGTACTGTCTCATCCTACACATTAACTAATACAAAGATCATTTATTCGGAACCCTTCCCAAACATACCTCCTGTAGTCATTTATTCTTTAAATTCAATAAGTGGACTAGAATTTTCTGTCAACTGTCCCAGAATGTTTCTGATTCATATAGTTCAAATCTGTGGCTTTAAGTACATTAAAATTTAAATGATTTCTATTACTGGAGGAAAGTAAATTCAATGTTCCCAAAGTGATGTTTCTAACAGAATCAACTCAAACTCAGCTTCACTAAAATATAGCCGGCAGGGGCAGAAACACCATAAACATAGTAATTATGGTAAGGTAATCAAAGGCCTCTACATTGAGAAGAAAAAATGTCCTAAAAATGTCACTTGTGGGTTTGAGGGTTTGCAGCCTGAAAGGGACCAATTTTAAACAGAAGCCAAGAGGAAGCAGCACGCTTTGGATCTCTTTCTGTCTTTCCTCACCTTTCTCTCACTATTGGGAAGAAGACACAAGTTGAAAAAAATCAAGCAGCTCTTCTCCCCTCTCCCCACTCTTTCTCTGTCTTCATGTCTACAGTGGATTCAAAACATCCCCATTGTACTTAGAATTTCTTTTCCATCATATTTCCCTGACTTGTAATTATAATCACAGGGAGCTCCTATAGGTCTGTCTTCAAGACCTTTCAGGCCCTACACAGGGAAATTCATGGTTGAAAACAACTGTTTCATTCTCTTTAAAGAAACCAGCAGTGTGAACAAACTATAAAAGTTAACTCAATTTAAACAGATATTTTTCCAAGAAGATATACAACAGGCACATGGAAAGATATGCTCAACCTCACTAGCCAGTAGGAACATGCAAATCGAAACTACAATGAGATTCCACTTCCCATGGATTGACTGGAATGGCTATGTCGAAAAGTGTTGGTGAGAATGTGGAGAACTTGGAGCCCTTATTATTGCTGGTGAGAATGTACAGTGGTGAAGCCACTGTGGAAAATATGTTGGTTCTTCAAAAAATTGATCATAGAATTACCATATTGATATGGACCATCACTTGCAAAATTCTTAATCTTTTTTAATAAACCTAGTTAAGCATTTTCTTTCTTCCTTTCTTTGGAGAAAGGCCCTCTCCCTCAAACTTAGATAATTACCTTGAAATTGGTGACTCAGGTCCTCTGGCTCCTGATAAGGATCACTGAAGCTCAGTACTCTCCTTGGCCCATTATAAAACAGTAATGGCTTTAGGCCAAAACAGGGTTCTTGGAGTCCTAGAAAGAGGGGACCTTTTACCCAAAGTGTTTTTTATTTTCTTTTAGGAAATATATTAACCAAGCCTGATTTCCTTTACCCGTTTGATGGGCAAATCAGTAATAGAAATGTAACTAGATATGATTCAAGTAATAAGTCTGTATCTTTTTCCTTGTTTAGGGACAGAGGCGGCACTTCAGCAAGATACCCAAGACCTCGTTCTGACTGAGACAGAGAGGGAAAGAGCTCCATGAAACCTCAATTGGCAGGAATTATGACTCTCCTCAGCAGGAAGCAGATATAGAAGAAGAGATGTCTCATGCCTCAACATCCATGCTAATAAGAACGAGGTTCATGGCTCTCAGGAAAAGGGTGAAGTAGGAAACTTAGATAGTGAGTTTCAGGTCTGCCTGCAAAGACACTGTGGTCATCCTATTCTAGAAAGGGTCTGCCCTAGTCTTCCCACAATTAAGCAAGCCAGAAGGCATCTTTGGGCTAAAAGTAACTCACACAAGGAAACAGGTGAGCAGAAAAATGGGTACTAGTTTCATCTAGTCACTCGCGCTTGCACAATGAAAACGCCAACCTTCAATTCACCTGAGCCTCATTATACCATCACCATAATATGATGCATATGCCCAGAAGTTCATTAATATCATTATAACAGACTGAATTCTGGGAACAAACATGCGCATAAAGCAAATGACGAGGCACTGAGTCCTGTCATTCTTAGTTGTCAATCAAGAAAGCCCACTCCTCCATGAAAAAGTAACCACTCACAGCAAAGAGGGATAGAAACCCCAAAGTCTTTGTTACTATGCCCTTGAACCCACGAGCCTTTGAGCCATGCTTCTCTTGCTCAGGCCCGCATCCACATCTGGAAGTGTATGCTTCAAATAAAGCTATTCTTTTCTGCTATATTTAGGTGTCTTGCTCAATTCTTTGTTAGAGACATCAGAACCTGCACAATATGCCGAGAGGGGAACCCCACTCTCTGGTATCAATATGATCCACAAATCCCTCTTCCAGGTAGGTATATGCTCAAAAGAGTTGAAAGCAGACTCAAAAAGTGTACATGACAACATTATTCACAATATCCAAAGGTAGAAACAGCCCAAATGTCCATTGACCACTAAATAAGTAAACAAAATGTGGTATACACATGCAACGGAATATTATTCATACTTAAAAAGGAAGGAAATTCTGACATATACTAAAACATGGATGAACCCTGAAGACATTAGGCTAACTGAAATAAGCCAGACACAAAAAGACAAATATTGTATGATTCCACTTATGTGAGGTGCTTAGAGTCGTCAAAATCATAGATACAGAAAGTAGAATGGTAGTTACCACGGGCTGGGGGAAGGAGGAAATGAAGAGTTATTGTTTACTGGCTACAGAGTTTCGGTTCAGGAGATGAAAAAGTTCTAGAGATTGATGGCGGTGATGGCTACACATCATTGTGAATATACTTAATCCCACAGAACTGCACACTTAAAAATGGTTAAAATAGCAAATTGCATGTAGTGTGTATTTTATCACAATAAAAAAGTTGGCTCAAAGGATATAATGATAAATACAGAACGGTTTTCAGTCAACTTGCCTTTATAAATGAATAAGCTGCCATTCTGTAACTCCTTACTAATCTATACACACGATGGTTCTGGGTTAGAGAGGCTCTCCATTTAATGATCATCAGATCAGAAGCTATGTTGTAGTAGACTGAACCACAGTCATTCATACCTTTAAACTTTCTATTGCTTTAGGAAGAAGGCACTAGCTTAAGACAAATGGATCACCTTTCTCTTTCGCACAGGTCCTGACAAACATCACTAATCATTCACAGCACAGCTTTGTGCTGAGGCCCCTAGGACTTCATAATCCTTCCCAATATAGGGTTCAGGCAGCCACCGATTAATCAGAGCTGTCTGTCAAAATGAAATCTGTTTGCCATCGTGGTCTAGGTGGCAGCCTAGTTATTTTTACCCAAACTAAAATCTTAGACATTAAATCTAATTACAATTATGCCAAAGATACCAGATTATAGATATAAAAGGACAGTTTTGTCCCAATCTCTGTCCAAGCCTTTTCACTGTCCTGGATTCTAACACTCAGGGCCAGGGTACAAAAAAGCACCTTAGATAACATAATTCAAATGGCCAGAGAGACAGAGATTCTTGTAGCGTAATAATAAAAAGATGTGCCAGTATAATCAAATCTCTCATTATGAAGAGATTGTCTTCTAAAGCAAGGATTGGCAAACTTTTTCTATAAAGAACCAGAGAATACATATTTCAGACTTTGTTTGACCATGCAGTCACAGTCTCTGTTGCAACTATTCAACTCTGACTTATAAAAGCAACTATAGACAATATAGAAATGAATGAGGGTGGCTGTGTCCCAATAAAACTATTTACAAAAACAGGTGGTAAGTAAGATTTGGCCTATGGGCCTCTTTCCCACTTCCTTTTAGATACCTTCAGAAATTAAAGCCATATCTATCCCCACTTGACCACTGCTCCTCCTCCCATATATGAAGGATAACTGGCACAGAAAGCAGATTACCAAATAAGAGGTGGAGAAGGGCAAAGAAAGGGGATCCAAGAAGATTGATATCTTGGCCGGGGGTAGGGTCAGGAGGTACATGTAGAATTGAGAACTAAAGCTGAAGGGTGAATCACAGAGGAGCCACTCCCCAATTTCCATCCATCCACAAAAGCTAGATGCATTGAAAGATGATATTTGAATCCATCCAAAGTGAAGCCTGTCTGGATGTGCTCTTAGATTCTGTGTATGAGTGTGATATGACTAGGGGCCAGTTTAGTTACGGGCTATACTCTCTTGTGAAGGGTAGTACAAAAAGTGATGAACTTAGATTTCACTGAAGAATGGTACAAAGCTGATGCAAAACTAAGACATGGTTATTTCATCCTCTGTCACTTCTAAAAAGTTCTTCTCAACAATTAGATACAGCAGGGTAAATATGAAGCAGATCAGAGCCAGGGTAGCTCAGTCCTGGGCCAGCTGCTACAGCTCACTGACCTTGTACAAGACAGTTATTATCTATCCGTGTCTTATATTTAGAGTTGGAATCCAAATGCTGGTTCCACACAAGAATAAGAACATACATTCCAGGTGATCGGCCTTCAGACTGAAAGATACCATCTAATAAAGGGAAGGAAAATCCCTCATTATAACAAATATTTGCTCGTCTGATTTCAATGCAAGGTGAGACTAAAAGGAATAAAGGTATCTGGCAGGGAGAGATAGAAATGCAAAAGAGACAGGGAGAAAAATTGTAACTTGAGAGTGAATTATAAAATTACAAAAATCAACACCTAAGCCGGTCCATAGGAATAACATATAGCTTTCTGGAGAAGTTGACACATAAGCTGGGAGATGTGAAAATAAGCAGGAGTTAGCTGGGGAAGGTCAGTGGGAGTAGGGACACTCTAAACATGAAGAGCCACAGGGACTAAGGCCCAGGGAAGAAAAAGAGCAGAGTGCATGTAAGGAGTGGGTCTGTTCAGTGTTACCAGACTCTCAAGTTGGAGGTAGGTTCTGGTATAAAATGAGGCTGAGGGTTAGGCCAGGGCAAGACAATACAGGGCCTTAAATGTCCCAATAAAGAGCACAGAGTTTATCCTGCATGATGGCGGAGATGTTGAAGATATTGGGTAGGACAGGGACGAGAAAATGCAGAGTTAATTAGAACAGAATCGGATTGGAAACTGAGGGGCCAGTCAGGAAGCCATTGCATAATCCCAGCAAGATCAGCGCAAAGCAAAAGACAGAAGGGATGGAGAAGAGGGTGCACATTCAAGAAATATTTCAGGCTCAAGTAGGCAGGACCTGATAAGCAATTAGATATGAGCATAGGGGGATGTAAGGGATAGGATGAAACTAAGGATGACTCTCAGATATTTAGCCCGGACAGCTGGGAAAATGGCTGAGCTATGTTCCATGTGAATCCAGAGCACCCCACATGCCAATATTATCTTTCCAAATACAGAGAGAATCACTCTCTCAGAAAACAGGCAATCTGGAAAAAGTTTAAGATGGTAAAATGTAAAGATAAAACCAAGTTTGGAAATATGCTGGTAACAGGTACTGGAAATCATAATTGTACATGTATAAATAAAAGGCCAGAAGAGATGAATAGCTATATGATGCTACTATTAAAGCAGGTTTCACTGTACAATGTAGTATTTCTACAATGTTTCAAAGTCTTCCCTGTGAAATACACAAAGCTATAAAATGTATATCACATGTATGTCTGGGTGTTTTACAACCACACCATACCTCAGATGAACACTTTCTGCCCTGTAGTATTTCATTAAGCAGAAGATTTTTAAACAATAGAGGAAATTTTTAGTAAGTATATATTTCAAGTTACCTACACAGAAAAAAGTATTGAGTGGGTGGGCATCCATTTACTGTTTAGGTTTAATACTATTTTTATTCCTATAACTTTTAAAATATTCTCAAGTTGTCTTAAATACTGTGCACATCATTAAACAGATGTCAAATTATTACAGAAAAAAATGACATAGAATTGCGGACACTTAGAACACTAAAAGTCTTGAATAACTAAATTCAAAAAGGCATGTGGGGTAAGAAAAAATAAAAATGAGCAGTGAAATGTTCAAGGGGCTTAACGAAATCTGTTCCCTGAGGGTAACTCAAGGTCTATAAGCTATGTCTAAATTCAAACCAAGAACCAAGATTCTTGGCTTCTACTTTCCAACACTTGGCCTAATGGAACATTTTATAAAAAACCAGAAGAGAAAACACCCTACAAACTGGAGAACACACAAGGATCTTATGTATTTTATCAAGGATTGAAGTAAATTACTCTCACAAACAGACTACTGATCTTCCAGTTTTACGCTATGACATGTACCTGTGTATTCCATTGACTGGAGAACAACTGAACACAAGTAAGATTCAGGTTTGAATCCTGGCTCTATCACTTAACCACATTCCTTTGAATAAGGTATGCTCCTTTACTCCCTCACCTTCCCTCTCTGCATCTGCAAACTGAAGAGGTTAGAGAAGATCATCACGGGCCTTTCCAGACGGGTCCTCCAGCTAGGAGGCCTGTGGTGAGTCTTCCCACCTACTTTGCCTCCACAGCATTCAACAAGCTTATCGTTAACTTCCTGCTCAATGTTGATCTTGTTCCTGAAAGGCAGCGCTATCAAAATGAGGGCCTTGTAATCTTGTTGATTTCTGTATAATCCAATGCTTAGTACAGTGCCTGGCACTGAGAAGCTCAGTAAATATTTTCAAGTAACTAATGGCCCCCAGGGAAGTTCCCGATCCTTTTCTTTTTCTTTCTTTTTTCTTTTTAATGTGCTTATAATGGCATATCGCATATAAAAAAATTTTGTGTAATTACTAACAATGCCAGAATTAAAATCTAGATCACACAATACAATCCCAGGGAATGGAGGGCAATTCAGTTACAAGTTGGATCCTCACCCATCCTTCATTTGCTGTTGGATGTTTTGGAAACTTGCCTCATCAGAAGCTTTCCCAGTTAACTGTCTGAAGGGCCATGTTCCTAAACTATTCTCCAGAGCTTTCTGATTCTTCTAAAGGGAGTTCCACCATTCCTCTGTTCTTAGGTGGAGAATCAACCTCTGGTTCCCTCCCTATCTCCTTATCCAGGGTCCCTCTTCCTTAGCTGGCAGAGAGGGAGGCTTCCACTCCTAACTTTCTCTTATTACAGCTGAGGTCTGTATCCATGGGATCCTCATGAACGCGACTAATCAGGGATCAAAAATATTCAAAAAGAAAAAAATGTTACAATGCTACCAACATGTACTTTGTAGTTAAACCTATGATGGTTGCATCTGTACTGAACACTTACAGATTTTGTCATTATTCCCTAAACAATACAGTATAACAACTATTTATAAGTTATTATATTGTATTAGGTGTTATAAATAATCTAGAGATGATTTACAGTATCTAGGAGAATGTGTATAGGTGATATGCAAATACTATGCCTTTTTTTTTTTTATAAGGGACGTGAGCACTCTTGAATTTTGGCATCCCTGAGGCATCCTGGAACCAATATCCCACAGGTACCTGATACCTAGGGGGTACTTATTTCTATCTATTGACTGTTGCTTTTTCTCCCCTGAGCCTCAGGTCCTGGGGAAATGGTTGTGGCTCCTTCCAAGGAGGAACTCCAGACTAGTGTAAACAAACAGCTTACCCTAAAATTCCCTGCTCAGAGCTGGGGCCCTGCCAGTGCACAGTCTCCAAGTCTCCAAGGCAGGACTTCCTCGTATTGCAGAACAAACTCTCCTAGAAAGGGGCTCTGAGCCAGCCGCACCCCTCCCAGCTACCTCCCCCTCTTTCCTCAATTTCTCCTAGAATCTTCCTCTTGCCACTAATCTAGGTTGAATTCAAGTTTTGTATACTTTTTTCTGTTGACTTTTGGTATTCCCTATAGGGCCACTTTTATTTCATTCTGGTTTCTTCAATGTGAAAGTTTTAAAGTTTGCTTTCAAATAGACAAACAAAAAAGTAGACAAAGCTAATATATAATTTATATAGATATACAACAGGGTAAGAAAAATTATAAAGGAAAGTAAGGCAGAGATGACAACAGAAGTCAGGTAAGTAGTTTTTTTGTGTGGGGAGTTGGAAAATGTGAGCTGTTTTGAGCAGGATCTCTTGAAGGACTTCTAAGGTAACTAGAAAATTCTAGGTCCTTTCATGAGTGATAGAGTCAAAGATATTATAAATTCATTAACTATGTATGTGTTTTAGCTATTATCTGTATTTGTATTATACTTATGAAAATTTTTGCTTTTTTTAAGCTCAGATCCTCTTTGACTCTACAATTTAGTGAAGGAATAATAATCGACGAGATTGCTATAAATAGAGAAACATACAATCTCTTCCTATGTTTCTGCAAGTCCTCATCACTGCAATAAATATTTCATATCCAACTTCCATTTGCTTTTCTCCATTCATGAATCAGAGCAGATCAGTTGAAGGCAGAAAGCACGTCTAAGGAAAGTAGGCCTGGGAGAACTTTGGATGATGGACAACCTGGGGGATAGAAGACTTGAGTAGTCACTGAAAATATAATACACTTTTCCTTTTATGTTTGTTAAAGTACTCTTAAGAATTACCGTGTACCGAGAATTACAATAATGATGTTATTATTATGAAATCTATTGTCACCGTGTCCCTGTGACTAGGTATTTAATGGACTTTACCAACTTTAATATTTACAACAACTCTAGGAGACAGATATTATTTTTCTTGATAATTCTACATCATGGTGTGTATTGTTATTCCTCTGACAAGCCAATCCTACGCTCACCTGTGGCCCTTTGCACACTGTTCTCTCTACCTGAAATGCTTTCCCCAACTCTTTGTATGGCTGGTTCCTGCTCCTTCTTTAGGTCTTACCTTAAATGACACATACTCCTCATTTCACAATTAGTCTTCTTCCCAGTTCTGTTACCTGTTAAAATATATTCCCAACACATTCAGCACTCAGAAAAGCAATGGTCCAATTCCTTATTTCTGTCTCACATCTGTGGTAAAATCTTCCGAAAGTAACAGATCATACTGATGACTACATGATGACTACGATATCCTAGAATTCTTTCAATAAATATCCAGCTGGAATGAGGCAATCTATCTTTAGATACACACACCTTTTGACAAGAAACCATGAAAAAGCAAGCAATTAATACATAGGTCTAGCCAGCAAAAATGTTCTTATAAATTATTATTAAGAATAGAGAAATGAATGGTGTTGAATCACAATCACCTATCTTCAGGGTAGGAAGGGAAAAATCCCTGCCCAACCCTATGCAAAGACAAAGCCAAGGAAAAGAATCTCCATTCCTTAATTTCTAAGGCCAGCCATGCAAAACAGCTATACATGAGTTTAGTTAGGTCAAGTTTTCATTGTCAACTATAAACAACAATAAAGATGGCACACGAAATCCTTCAGACTTTAGAAGAAAGAATAATAATAGCCATATGCACTTAGTCTAAGAGGGAAGTATACATGGTGCTTCTAAATTTTATTTCATAGCTAAAATTTAGGCTTAGTTTGGTTTTTCTGCTGTCTTCACAGCTTATATATGCAGAACATTATAAATACTCTTCAGTGATCCTGCCTCCCTCTTAGGCTCCACGACATCAATCAAATTAACCAAGTAGCCTTTAGAAGAGTGCTCTGTAGCCCCAACCAACTCCAGGCAAACTGCTTGGCCACAGGAGCCTTGCCATTTCCTTCTCGGTCTCCTCCCTCTTATGGCCTCCAGTGTGGAGATGGTGTCCAGTCTCTCAGTTTATAGGAACCTCTAGCCCACCTCCTGTGCATGGGTAGGCAAAGCCATATTTACCTTCACCAGACAAGGTGAAGCCAGACACCAAGTGCACACAAAGAAGAAAAGTCTTTCTGTGTCAAATATCTGTCTGTGTGACGTCAGTGGCTTTTTAAAGGCTACCACTTTGGTGCCAACAACTTCAAATTCTTTGGGTGTTTAATTTAGAGGCAGAAAATATAGTCATCTATATTGTCATCTAATACTAGCAAGCAGAATTAAAGAATCCATGATGTTTCAAGGCAAGAAAATAAAACAATTTGGGAATGGACATACATATGTGTGTATACATGTACATATACCATATTGTGCATGTATGACCAAACGACGAGAGTATGTCTTATTGCCAAACATTAAGAAAAGCTCTAAAAATTAACAATGCTGGGAAAAAGTATACGAAGACATAAATCTTAGATTCCTCCCCCCCCCCACCCCCAGTCAATGCTAAACTCCAGAACAGGCATGTAAATCTTTAATACAGAATAACCCCTAAAACTGAGAGTTTAACGGATAACCTAAAATTAACAATGGCACAAGCATATCAGAAAATGAATGATATTCAGTATTTTATCAATACTGCTAACTACAGTATTGATAAAAATGGCAAAATAATTGTATGTTATTTTCTGAACACATCCTATGCACAAAAAAACTGTGGTAATGACTACGTTGAAATGTCATTGATTCACACAAACCTATGAGGTAGATAGTCTTCTTATCCCCACTTTAAAGATGTGAAAACTGAGGCACAACAAGATTAAGAAATCTTAACATCACATAGCTATAAATGAGTTAAAGAGGTAATGGATTCCAGGTAAGTGAAATTCTAGATTAAAAAATGAAAAGTGACAGCCCTTGACATGCAGCCTCCCCTATGAAATGGGAAATGGGAAGGGGAAAAAAACCAAATCTACATAAAAAAAGAAAATTAGAAAAACTCAGAGAATTTTCTGGATAATTTAGGCCACCAAAGAGTAAATGTCATTTGCAATGTCGACATAATTTTGGCAACATAAAGATTACATGTGTTTGTAAATGACTGTGAGTCTTTCATGGCAGTCATCTGAAAAGTTAGTGTATTATTTATATGATGCCTAAAAACTAGCTTGCTTCATTTCAAAATAGAATACTGTGATCTGAAAGAAAAAAAATGAAGTTACAAAACATGCCAGAACATTTCCATCTCCATTCACATCACCCCTATTCTAAACAGTCACCTGGTAGGCTAATACTGATTCCAAAGAGGCAATCTTTTCTGCAACACATTCTGGGAAGCCCGCCTTTGGAACTATCTCCAGAGTTTAGCACCTTTTTGTGACAAAGTATCATGCCAGCAGCATAATTTTATAGCTACGTGTCTTCTTGAACCAAGTCTTGGAAATAAGGCTGCTGATAAAAATAGGAAACTAGTTTTAGGAAAGAATGTGATTACAAAACAACAAGGTGTTTTGTGTTGCTTTTTAAGGACTAGAGAGGTGCCAGAAAGCTTTTGAGTAACAGCTGCCACCACACTGGGAAATGTACGCGAGTTCCACTGGGTGACGGATAAGAAGGGAAACACTCGTTTGGAAACATGAGTGTCAAAAACTAGACTGCTCAAGATGCTGGCAGTGATGTAGTCATGCTCACAACAGGCATGGTGCTCCCTACACGGCACCCAGCACGCAGCAGATGCCCATTGCACAGTTGTGAACGACTCAATGACTCTACCCATCTGCCAATTAAACAAAGAAATCCTTTGCTAATGAGAAAATTCTTTGCTCATACAGCAGTTATCAGGTCAAAGACCTAAAAACACAAAAGTATATCTTTACTAGAGAACAGAAATATGAAGAAAAACCTGCTCTGAGGGTCTGCCGCTCATTTTGCCACCTTTCTCCAGATGTTTCCAGTCTGCAGACTATGTTTCCTGAATGTGTGCATACGGGGTGCCTGCTGAACATAGCAGTAGCTCTGAGGGCCGGGTGGGAATTAAGTTTCCTCTGGCCCCCTCACTATGCTGCCCCTCCCTGCTCTCCTCACAGCCACTCCAAGCTGCTTCTAATGGGGACAGTGCCCCCTGCAGCTTATATAAAGAAGGAAAAACAACCAGGACAGATCCCAAGAGATGCACGTATTTAAGTACCAACAAGAATGCCTCTTGCAGGAAAATCTGTTAAAACAAGCCTTCTGAGAAAATCTACATGGTGCTTCCACTATTTATGGTTCGTCTACAGGATTATTCAGCCATTCATTTGTTACCACATTTACTAATAATTAATAAATTAATATTAGCATCATATTAACTATTGGTAGTGAAATGATAGAGCTGAGTAAGACGCAGGTCCTCATTTCCAAGGAGGTCGCCATCAAGAGTCAGTCAGAACACACACATCCCTGCTCTCTCCCTACCCTCAACAGGCACTGCAGACCAGGGTCAGCACACTCTTCTCTTTCCTCCAGGACACAGCTTCCCTGTCTTTCTCTACTCTGGGCCAGGCTGCTGCTCCCAATCTACAGAAATGCTATGGGAGCTAATTTTCCATTCTGTTTACTTATAATCATTCATATTTAGCTATTCAAAAATATTTATTGAATGCATACCAGGGGCTGGGCCAATCCTGTCCTGCATACAAAAGAGAGCCCTACATTATACTGAATGAGATAGAGAAAGTCTCATGTGCTCATGGGAAAGACAGCTAGGAAACAAGTACAGAGATAACTGTGCATTATTTTTTAGGCTGTGATATGCATAATGAAGAAACACAAAGTAAGATATGAACATAAAATGACAAGAATAACTAATTAGAGCATTCAGAGAAAGCTTCTCTGGGGAATAATATTTGACCAAATACATGCCAGAAGTGAAGGAGTAAGTAACATACATATCTGGTAAAATAACATTCTTGTCAAGGAAAGACCCCCCCTATGCCCATAAAAGAAAGACCCAAGTGCAGCATAGGCTTGAAGGGTGATGTGTCAGAGCAGTCAGTGAGGGGGCAGAGGGAGGAAAGGAAGTCCCAAAGAAAACCAGGGCCAATCACACAGTGCACTGCAAGGCTATGGTAAGGTATGTGGGGAACCTTCACAAGTATTTAATAACATGACATCATCAACACTCTCATCAGCACCATCACAGCACTAGCCAACATTTACCTGCTATTTTCTAAATGACCACGGCACTAGGAGGGAGCTACTATCATCACCTAACATTCAGAAACTTAACCTGTTGCATATCACACAGCTAATAAGATGATGGAGTAGGTAAACGTTGTGCTTGCCTCCTCTCACGGCCACAACAAAATTACAAATAAACTACAGAACATCCATCATTGGAAGTTGCCTGAAACCTAGCTGAACGGAAGTCCTACAACTGGGGAGTCCGACACAGAAGAGGCAACCTTGAGACTGGTAGGAGGGTAGGCGATAAGAAACAGGCTAGTCCCACACCTGCGTGTGGCAGTTGAGAATTGAGAGAAATATCTCAGCTGTGAAGGTCCCCCCTATGCCCATAAAAGCAAGGGGCCCGGCCACACACTGGACTCCCTAGCCCAGGGTTCCAGTGCCAGGAATAAAAGCTCCCACAACTTCTGGTTGTGAAAACCAGCAGAGATTGTGGCTGAGTGAGATGAAGGGCCACTGGAATTGCAGACATTCCTCTTAAGGGGTCCGCACGTAGACTTACTCTCTAACTGACTCACTTGCTCTGAGCTTCATCACTGGGGCAGCAGCTTGAAAGGTACCAGGTACATATGGAGAGGAAATGAGTCATCTACCTTCAGGGTGAGGGCTGAAAGAGCAGCTTTCTCCCAAACAGAAATGCTGGCAGTGGGCATTGTTCCTTTGGTGGGCTCTCCCCCACCTGGCTTGCAGAAGGAAGCAAATGCCATATTTGAATCTCCATTAGCCTGGCCAACACTGGTTGCCCCACCCTGGCGATTCCCTGATTCACCTCTGTCAACATTCAGGACCTACCCGCCTCCCGCCCAAGCCACTTCCAGTGGTCCATACAAATGTCTTGGTTCATGTCATGGACTTTCCTAAAATCTCTCAAAGGTTCACAATACCTAAACAAGCAGCATCAAGTGTCAGCACGCCCCATATCTCTTGCTGAGCCTGATACTAGTGGCAGCAGCCAGCCTCAGTTCGCGACGTGGCCTCTCAAGGTATGCCCAAGCCCAGTGTGGGTGGTAGTCATCTACGGATTGTTTGGTGGCCCATACCAGGTGGCCCTGGACAGGGCACAGGATGCAGCTGAAATTGGCCTCCCAGGAGGGCCCAGTCTGCACACCTGTGGCCAGCTATGGTCAGAGCCAGAGCACCACCCAAGCCACATCCAAGGACAACAAATCTAAAAAGCAGACTGGGTAGGCATCAGAGCCCTACTAAAGTAAATCCTGCTCCATAGGATCAGCCCCTGCATAACAGCTCCTCTACTATATTCACAGCCAGTCCTCACAACCAATCAGCCCAAGGGTCAGCCCCTCCCACTGACATGCAAACAGCAACCAAGGCTCAACTACAACAGGAGGGCATACACAACTCATACAAAGGATTCAACCTGGAGCACCTGGCTCAGGTAACCAGAGAGATTGTGCCACTGTGCCCTAGAGGACACCTACTACGTAAGGCCACCCTACTAAGATTGGGAGATATAGCAGCCCTACTTAATACATAAAAACAAACAAAGGGAGGTAGCCAAAATGAGGAATCAAACCACACAGAGGTAAAGACAACTAGACTGGGAAGACTGTACCAGACGATGAAAAAGCCCCTCTGGGGAGGGGAGTCACTGACTCTCAGTGATGGGGTGCTGCTTGGGGTGAGTTCGAGTGAGATGGTATAATTCAATACAAAAGTGGCAAAAAAGTAATGTGATTTTAGATGTAACTAAATTGACAAAATAAACATCATAATTAGACACTTTGACTATTTCAGCTATACCCCAATAAGTATATATATTCAAACTGAAAAACTTTTTTTATTTCTCTTTGAGAAATAAGAAGTGGCTCTATAATCAGAGAAGCTTATATTTGGGTATATACAATGATATTTCTTGACTCATAAGTGAATAAAGTACTCATCAGAACCAGGGAAGGAGCCAAACTTTCAGCCTGGAAACATTTGCGAGAAACCTCAACAAAGTTGCAGGATCTTTTTTGGGTGGAAAACCTCAGGCTGGCTGCCTTTGCTTAAAATGTTCATCTTCTGAACTTGTACTATTGCCTAGTCCAACCTACAAAAACAAATCCCTTGGGGCTGTATTCCCCCATCTCCCAGCTTGTTTTATAGTATGATTATGTCTTCATGATTTTGTCTGTCCATTAGACAGGGTGAAGGAGAAGAAAGAACTTAGACTAGGAAACCCCAGAGGTTAGTACAGAGCTTAATATAAGTGCCTATGGAATGAATAAAAGTAGGAACAAAACTTCAGTTCAAAAGCATTTAAAATATAGAGATATGACCTTATTTTTATATGAGGAGAAAACATCATGGAATTAAAAACATTATAAAACACAGAATCTGTTAAAACTGAGAAGAAGGTCTTCCCACCACCTGTAATATCTCTCCCAGACTTCACAGTCCCTAAAAATGCAATTCTAACTACTACCTTGGTCTCAAACATGGGACTCTAATGTACATGTGGTAATTCCTGTAAAGTGAAACTTTACCCAGGTTAACCAAGCCATGTCTAGTATGGTCTTAATCGTCCATTTAGAGTAAGGGGGAAACAACCTTGTAGGAGGAGTAAAAGGGTAAAGCCATCATTAAGCCAGGTTAAAAGAGGTACAGTTCATTCAGAAATTACGGGCCCATTTATGATCAGACTCGGGCATCCAGGAGACATGCATTCAAGGTTTTATCGTTTAACTGTTAACATTTTCAAATTTGTGTTTTCTAATTTTTCATAAAGAGCCTTTCACAGCCAAAAAAGTACAACCAAAACAAAAACAAGCCTACTGGTAATGACACAGGGACACTCTGTGCTTCATTTGCAACCTGTATAATTGATTTTGACAGCATAACAGGAAACTAAAGCACTATATTCCACACTACCAATGAACTGTTTTAGCAGGAAAAGGGCAAACTGCATCCAAGTGAGAATTAACAATGGATACATTAAAAAATTAGATTTTATATTTTAAGACTGGAATAATTTCCACATCTTCCTCTAAAACATTCTTCATTCAATTTGGATTTGGGGACAGCATAGCATAATGTAAACTTATAATCATGAGTCAACGCAGATCTCAAAGTCAAGAGTGATAAAAGAAAATATTACTATGCCTGTCAGAAACATTTTTCAAGATTGCTTCACATTAATTTTTTTTTAACGAGGTGCAATTTTTAAAAAGTATATCAGAAGTAGAATTATTTTGGCCATCATTCCAACAGAACTGTTTTTTTAATCAAGTGGCGCAAAACCACTGCAAGATGCCCAGGTAAATTCTGATACAGCAAAGATAATATTATGCTTAATAAAAAGTACTACTGCAGAGTTTGTTCAACTTCAAATTGCAATCAAAGAGCCAACAGCATATCTCAGTTATCGACACTGATTGTTTAGATTGGCATTTACCCAAGTTCCACAAAATATTAATTTTTTGCAATATTAACAGGTGTTCCAAGGAGGAAAAAAACTTCTTTTGTCAAATGATTTGGAAAAATTTTGGATTAAAGAACATTAAACAGTTCTCTTGACTGCAGGACTTCTCAGAGTTTTTAATATGCTAATATGCATGGTTCTTCTCTAAGAGAAGAATAGGGTATGTATTGTTTTCCAGAGGCATTTGACAAATGGAACTTTTTTTTCTGACAGTATTTGACAGAACTTCACTTTGAGAAACATGCTTTAGGAATATTAACCTAGATCATATCAACCCGGTTTTTGTCAAATTAGTCTCTTTTCCATTTTCCCACAGCTTACTATGACCCACACAGTGGAGGGAAAAAATATCCCCTATTGACATAGTGGCTTATTAAAACAATAGTCCACTTCACAAATACATTTAAAAGCCACATAGTTCCTGCCTTTGTGAATTAAGTCTGTAACTCACATGGCTCAATTTTGAGGAAGTACTGCATTGTATATCTTAGGTCCAGACCATCACATTTCTAATCTTTATCTTATACCAAAAAAGGTAACAATTGGTAGACGTACTATTTTAACTGACTACTCTAAGGAAAGAAAATATAATGTTTTAGTGAACACTACGAAAGTCTCAAAACGGTAGACCTTGCACTTCAAACCAAGAACAGAAAGAGTTCTTGGAACAAATGATATTTAAAGCCAGATAATATTACAGGGCTGGTACTGAATTAGACCAATTTCCCCCCATTTTCCTGGATTCTCAGCTAGAGGACATTCCTGTCATTAACTTGAATGCTTTATCTGGGCAGCTAGCTGCCTTCTCTGATGCTTCTTTTAAATTATCACATGTATGCATCCTTCACTTAGTCCCAGGACCCTAGGAACTCCGAGTTAAAATAGGCCTTACCCAATACAAGTCTACCAATTTGTAGCTGAAAGAACAGGCTCAGAGAGAAAAAAAATATTACTCACCCAAAATCACACAGCTAATTAATGACTGAGTCTAGAATAGAACTCAGATCCCCAACTCCCTTGGTACTCTCAGGCCTCATCCACTCAGGTATGTGTAGCTCTACTGCAGACTTGTGATTCAGAAAGCCTTCTGGAAGTTTTTGCTCTGGCTCACTGGAGACATATCTTTTCGTTACCGCTTTCAAAATGTAATACACATTCTGGTTTATTTACATAAGCTGCTGCAAATCAGATGTGTGGGAAGGACATCTCTAATCAGAAGAATAAACCTTGGGATATTTGAGGGTAAAGAATCTTGACCTCAGGACTCTTGCCTACCCATCTTCATATTTCTTTTCAATATAAGTGGCTGCTAAGAAACCAGACCTGCTTGGCCAAGTTGCTTTGTGTGCACGTTGACTTGTTTAATCTTCCCAACAAATTAATGAAGTTGCTACCATCTTTGAATCCCAGCAGAGGGCACAGTGCCTACCACACACAAGTGCTCAAAAAACATCAGTAAGACTATTTGCTGAACTGAAGGCAGAGGCTTATATGCCTTTAAGAAACATTTCAGTCTAACCTGGTAGTTAAAAGACACTTATCCAATACTCTATTAAAATCATGGGAAGTCTCCTTACTCAAGTTTATGCCACCTAATTTTTCCATCTGTTTTTGCAGTAACCTGATTATCATCTTTACTGTTGCTATACTGTGGACAATCTAAAGCATATAAAGAAACAGTTCTGCACAGGAGAGTGATGCCCCACTTATGACTGAGTCCTGAAAAGAATGCCAGCTCTTTCTCTTGTTTAACATCACCAAGTTTCATCTTCTCACCTGTAAAATGGTTTCACAGATGGTAGCAACTTCATTAATTTGTTGGGAAGATTAAACAAGTCAATGTGTACACAAAGCAACTTGGCCAAGCAGGTTTGGTTTATTCGCAGCCACTTATATTGAAAAGAAATATGAAGATGGGTAGGCAAGAGTCCTGAGATCAGCTCTGTGTGTCTGCTGTGGGTGTCACAGTGGAGAGAGCAACATATGTATCAGATACTAGCTATAGATACAGTGATACACTGCCCAGATCATCAGGACTAAGACACTCTTTCCAGGGATGAGCCTTCCTTAAAAGCTGCACTGCCCAAGGTATGCCCTCCCCAGAGGTTTTCCACATCCACTGACATGTTGATGGGGGATTAGAGATACCTGGCCCTCTCATCTTATTTGGGGTCAACTCCTTCCAAATGTCCAGCCCAACTCCAGAGCAACTGATGGGAACTGCTCAGGTCTTTGTTGCAACTCATTACAGTTCAACTTCTCCCATGCTCAATCCTGCTTCTCTCTCTTTCTGAGAGCACTCCCAATAACCCTCCTGCATGTTAACAGACTCTAAATTTCCCAAGGAACTCAACTAAAGTCATTATCCTTGTTCATTGCACAATGAAAAGTAGCAGCTATTATTCTTATTGTTGAAATGTCTAAGCAATCCATATTTGTTTTCCATGACAAGAGACTTCCTGAGTCTCTTTATGGGTGACATCCCTTTATGGATGATGAAAAGTGGGAAAGATATAAATAACTTAAACCAATTTTTATTTATCGTCTAAAGAGTCCCAAACTCCACAGTCTATTCTCACAGCAATTTTCTCCACCACCAATTTGCCACTTCCTTAGTTACTCTAATTTTCAAGACATAAAAGAGACATGGGAGATGAGAGATTATGTTTATAAAAATATGCATAAAGCTCAACTTATTGTGAGGGGTAATTTTATGTCATCTTAGTGAGCCAATCTAACATCCAGTGCTGAGGGATCACAGGCTCAACCTTTGGGCTTGAATGTTAAAGGTTCAAATCTTACTGAAGGCAGACATATCTTATGGAACCAGTGAGCTGTACAAATGGCACTGGAGAAGGATGCAAAAGGCCTGGGATCTGATCTCCCCTGTGTTAATAACTCTCTCTGAAATCTTGGGCAAGTTATTTGCCTTTGCTAGGTCCAACTTTCTTCATTAGCAAAGTAAGAGACTTATATTAAATAAAGTCTAAGGTCTTTTCTAGTAAGACAAACTTATGATTGCTTAACCTTGCAGGGCTTTTCCAGGCAACATAAATAAGTAAAATGCAGTGGGAAAGTGAATTAGAGAGAAGAAATTAAAAGTGCCGTAAATTCAAACTACCAGCTTCCCAAATGTGTATTACAGGAGAGACTATTAAGTGACTAGGAACAGATTTTATAGTTGTATTTTCCTTTCACAAGATTTCCATCTAAATCATTGCCCATGTCACTGATTGTCGTTTCCTTAATCTGGAGTGTCTGAATAACAGCTTAGCAATGCTTTGGACAAGCCATAAGTCAAAGTTAACATTTTAAAAAATTAACCATGCCCAGGTCTGCACCTTGGGCAGCAATGTGCTGAAATACCAGCATCTATTAGAAAGAAGTTATTGATGTCAGGGTGACATGCACTGTGATTTGCAGGTGGCCCCCTGACTAACCTCTGGTAGCCATATCTCAGGGTAAACCTGCCATAATTACCCTGGCCAGAAAGAGCTAGTTTAACTGGACAGGCTCTTTTGATGCATGTTGAACATGACTGTCCCCTAGGAATTACTGAGTCTCACGTGTGAGTTATTATGTAAATTCTACCTTTGAAAAAATCATAAGGTGTGCTGTCAGAATTTTTTTCCTTCAAAGTGCGGGTTCTTCAGTAATGCCTTTATCATATCCACTTTGAAAACTATACTATACATGCTATGGCGTCAAGTAGAATAAAAAACACATGAATGGTGCCAAGCATACACCTTAAAGACCACAATTCTCAGTGGCTTTTAAAGCATGACTTCTGGTTCTGACTCTTTTGCCTGGGAAAGCATTTTCTTTAGTGTCCAAAAGTTGAGACTTAGTCTGACCTTCCCAGGAAAAACTCAGGCGTTGGTGCCTACTCAAAGCAATCATGAGATCCATGATTGCATATAAGTCACTGAATAACTGAGGCTCAGTTTTCTTATCTATAAAATGATGATATACAAACTTGCCCTACTCAATCCTTAAGGTCACCTCCTGAAAGTATTCAGTGAAGCACATAGGGCTCTGGCTGAGATGTATGACTGTTGTTATTATTGACTAAACTGTTCATCAGCAGTGATTTTAATAAATATATAAAAATGATCTCTCCAGTTTATAGCTAAAACCTCTCTCAAAATAAGCCCAGAGGTCAGAGTTAAAGGTAAACAAAGGAAAAGCAGACTCTACAAAGCAAGCCTTCCTCTCTCCCTAGAGCATCCCCTCCCTTTACACACCTACGTCTGCTTCTAATTCTCACAGAGATCACAGTAGGGACACATGTTGCCTTTTCCTTATCAATTACCCGTCAGAGTTCAAAAGGCATAAAATGAGATAACATTTAAAATAGTCTTAGTAATCCATCCTAATTACAGAAAAAATACTCATTAAAAATATTCAAACACATCAGATACAAATATATAAAACTGAAGGTATAAAAAAATTTTTTTTTCAGGAAAAGAGTAAAAAAAAAAGTCTTAGTAACCTCTCTCAAAATGAATGAGATTACTATATCAGTTTAGCAAGATTTCTTTTTTCAGTGCCCATCCCCTCAAGCTTTGCCATTCCAGGGCATTTACGATTCTACTTCCATAATAATAATGATTTCATTTGACAAATATGTTGCATTTCATTCTTCGGGATCTTCAGCCTTTGACAAACAAACATTCACTTTGCTGAGGACTGCCATAGAGCCACTAATGGAGTGAAACCTGAAAACCCTTCAGGAAAGAATAATGAACCCTACTCTGTCTCTAGGGGGTAATTTAGTAGGTAGATTAGGCAACACTTGATTAAGGTAAACCTTTCTTCTCCATAGAAATATATTGTGTTTGTACAGAGGGGCTGTATGAAGTGGAGGATTAGGTCACAAATCCTCAGGAAAAAGCAGAAGACGTTTTTCAGAAGAAATATGCAAGTTACTGTACATTTGGAAAAACAAGTAATACTTTATTGGGAGGAAAGAAGAAAAACTCCACATACGGCAGTTTTATTTACACAATTTTACTAGGCTTCTTGGAACATTTCTAACAAATGGTTAGTTCCCAAATACATTGCAAGGATGCCTTGTCATCCCTGACAGTCTATATGAGTCACTACAAAGAGTAACGACTTCAACTTAAGTCTACTAGAAACTGATTGTCAAATAAGATATTTTGAGACTGCCTATAGAGACCTGCTACAACGAAAATAATTTTGGCTCATGGGGGATTATAGTGTGAAAGAAAAACAAATGTCAAAATAATTTCCCAAGGATAGAAAGCACTTCTGTATTAACCCTCAGTCCTACTCACCAATATTTTCTGTCCTCCACAGACTTGCAAATACTTGAGTAGTCATCATCTGAAACCATGAACAGAGTCTGGAAATGCTGGATGCCTCTCCGTCCCACTTCAACACCACCATGCAATTTATCCATAAATTAATGGAACATCCTAATCTCTACCCATCAAGGTAGAAAATCACAAAATAAACAAATAAACATCTCACTGTGTTAAATAAAATCATACTAAATTCTAATAAAAATTTGAACAAATGTGAATTTTTCTTTTAAACTTGTGTTAAGATGACTTTTTTCATCTTTCCATATGTTGAACAAGATGGCTGAAATGGAGACTCCTTAAATCACTCTACACTATGCCTACCGAACAGTCATGAATAACTAGGAACTAAATAAACGGACTTTGACAATGATGAATCTCTTAACTCTGCTGGTCAGGTTTCTTCTAATGGCAGTACTTAGAAGTGTACCATAACATATGAGCATAGATCATGGTTAAAGTAACAATTTTAAGCTTAGGGAATTGAAAGAGAAATTTACTTAACTCAGTGACTTGGAGAGATGAACATACAGATATTAAGGCTTTAAAACACACGTGTCCCTCTGAGAAAAAACAACTTAATGTAGCTTGAGAACTTCATAGTGAACTATATGTTTTGCTGAAAGCTACACATTTCTGAGGTTTATGTTATTTGTTACACTTCTTCTGTTAGCTGATGTCAACTCTAATTGGAGGAGCAAAGTAAAAAGTTCCCTTGGAAAAAAGATATGGGTGTCCACAGTTGCACAAATTGAAAAATAAAATTGTCTTTTTAGCTTTAAAAAATTTTTTTAATGCTACTAAGAGGACAAGAATAAATAGGAACATTCATTTGCTTTTTAACTGATCACACTTGGGTTTAACCACTAGCAGTGAAGAAACTTTACAGTTCCCTGGGAACCAATAATTTGGAAACGGAAGCATACAAGAACAGACTTTAGTTTTCAGGCAATAAATTGAAGAGAATTCTGCAGACATACAACAGAAAAGGAGCATAAAATACTGGCTTTTGCATTTCTTAGAATGTTAGTTCATTAACTTGATAAGCTATACAGGGAAAAATGCAGCCAAAATCTACAAAGATGTCCATCGGGATTTCAAAATGGCATATTTACTCAGCAAGAAATGCCTAGAGGCTGAAGGGGAAAAATGAATCTCATTCTGGTAATGACGATTTAGTGTGAATCTCCGGAAAGACACCTTGCTGAAAAATCTCCACGTGGCCTCTAATGGGACACACGGAAGCCCATAGCCCTAAGGCCAGACATAAATATCATACGTCATAATCTGTGTCTTAGAGAACAGTTCTACAGAATCACACAAGAAAATCACAATCTTTCACATCTACCTTTCACACAGAATTCAATATAAATGGTTTTAGTTTTTCCTCCTTATTGCCCAAAATGTTCTTTTAATGCTTTATTGGAAATTTTGATTTACTGGCTTGTGATCTCTATTTATATTATTCACCAGTAGAAAACAGTTGCAAAAAATTGTTGCATGATACTTTCAATGGTCACTGCCTTCTATGATTAAAAATGCATTATCAGTTTCTTTGTGAGAAAGCTCTGATAACTGAACCCTACACAGATCAGGTACTTTACTAGGCTCTTCTATAAACTTCATCTTATTTAACCCACTCAGGAAAGTAGAAATTGTAATCCCCATTTACGGAGGAAAAAAGTGAGAATCAAAGAGGTTCCCTACTTTGCTCAAGTAATTAGTCCTAATAAGCTAATAACAATAAGGGCCAGTGTTTGCACACTGGACCATTCAACTCCCTGGCTCTTTATCTTTCCCTTCCTGCTCTCCTAACCAATTTTCAAAAAAGAAAAAAAATATTTAAGAAGTTAAATCAAGGACACTTTCTGTAGATTGCGGGTATGTCCTCTGAGAAACAAAAATTCAAGATATTCAAATTATTTTCAGACCAAATAAAAAAAACTCAGAACAAATACTAAGCTGCCATCTCTCTCCAGCAGGTTAAACTAAGCTAGCTAGAGTGCATTCTTGTGTCTTTATAGCATGTGAACCCAGTAGGATCAGATTATTAGGCTGTCCAATAGAGGCTATAAGCCAATCATCAATTCATCTGCACATGTGCTTCACTGGACCCACAGAGTGTTTTAAAGAATTGAACCAACTCCCTAAAATCTATAGATTTCACATAAAAATTCACATTTTATGGCAATTAGCATGTCCCTCAACCCTGGGCCCACATTATGGCAACATGCAACCAAAGTTTAGTGGTCCCTACTTCTTTTGATGAGGTAGGGATTCCCTGCAGACCACACCACTCTTTATTATATCCATACATTCAAGCCACTGCAGCCGTAATTTTTCATTATGTTTATGTTGTTGTTTTTCTTATACTGGAGAACTATTCCTCCAAACCTTGTCTTTTTTTGACAGATTGAATAATTGGTTTCTTTTCTTCACACCTTCTTGGATCTGCCCCTTTATAATGTTCTCTTCATGGGTGGAGTGTACTTCCTCACACCTTGACTATTAGCTCAGCCAGCTGCTTTGCTCTGACCAACGAAGTGGAGTGGAAAATCATAGTTTAAGACGAAGCCTTATGAGGTTTTGCATGTTTTGTTTACTTTCTTATGCCTCTGCTACTACCATCAGAAAAGTCTCCTCTGGGTCACTGATGCCCCCTCAGCCTGAGTCTCAGAACAAATACATGGGAAAAGACCTGCCCCAGCCACCCACAAACCCGCAGTAAGAGGCACACTCACCCATCCAAGTCCACTCTGGAGCAGCTGAACCATGAAGTAAACCTGAAAATCTATAAAAATAACTACTGATGCTTTAAAGTCACTCAGTTTGGTGGTGATTTGCTACAACATTATTATGGAAATTGCTAATTGATGCATCTCTACTAAAAATAAAAAATAAAAAACAGGCTGAAAGAACTAGACACATAATTTTTCTTACATGCAAACTTACTTCTTATTTACATAAACAGCTAAACCCTGAAGGTATTTGAGTTTGTAATTCCTTCCATAAAACTATAAACTTAAGTACTAAAGGAGGTCAGGTTTGTGCAGTGTTTTTTAGCATGACAATATATCTAGGTTTACTGAAATGGTCCAGTTTTTGCCTATTGTTGTTAATGACCTGGTTTGGACAATAAATAACATGGTCACTTTATCTACTTTCAAATTTGTCTCCAATTTTCATACGACTGCTTAAATCTCTTTGATCTCTCTTTGGAACATGATCCAAAAGCGATGATTGTTGTAGGTAATACTCTAACCAAGAGTTTTCTGGATGTAATACCTATTTGGTTCTTTAAAATCATGAAGTCAGGGTGCCCAACCATTACAAAATACTGGTGTAGAAAAATAATAAAACAGGTTTTTAGGTGCCAATTGTACAACCACCAGCTAGCTAATCAATGAATCAACCAACCAACCAACCAACCAAACCAGATCTCAGTTGACTGACACTTTAAGGGCTTAACAGGCTAACTTATGAATAGGAAGCATATAAAACAACAGCAGTATTAAAAGTCAAGTGTCCCCAGGAAAGAAAGTTCTCCTTTCAGAAGGCAATAATTACTGCATCTGAGAACATTTGCTTAACAATCCAGGAAAGTGGGAGTTTCGCTCTCTATTAACCTTAACCAGAGACATTTTCATCAAAATTAATCGTGATTACTTTTTATTGCATTTCAAATGCTATTCTTTATTTGGGGTGGTCAGGAATGCAACTAAGCAATTCCAGACCACGCTATCTTTATGAATAGGTCTATAAGGTAGTTACCAAGACCCCTTATGAAAATATTGCTATGCAAGAGTTCATGGGTCAAAACAAGCCATTAATTTCCATAACTGGATGTGTCCTTAGAAAAGAAAAAATATTATATATAGAAAAGACAGAAACTTTGACGCTCAACGTATATCAGAGTAGAACTGTATAAATACCCACACATATCGCCCACAACAATTTTTTAAATGTTTCTTTTACCCTTTCCCTGTTATTATAATAATAGCTAATTAGTAGCACTTATTTTGATCATAGCTGGTGCCAAGTATAATTCTAAATTTTTTATATGTATCGAGTCCATAATCCTCATAACTCTGGAGCAGATGTAATTATAATTCCCATTTTATAGATGAAGAAACTAAGCATAGGAAAGTTAAGTAACCTGCCCAAGGACATTCAGCTAGTAAATTCTGAAGCTTGGAATAAATCCTAGGAATGCTCCAGAGTCAGTTAAAGAAATATAACAACACTTACCCCACCGATCAATTTGTTATATTTAGTGCCCTGACTGTACCTTGCTCTACGAAATCTCTGTACCTTTGCTGACAGTTCTCCTGACTGGAGGAGGGCCTGTCCTAATATTCTATCCCATCATTTCAAACTCATTCAACTTCAATTCCACTTATTCTATGAAGACTCTCTGCCACTCCATAGTTTTCTTGCCTTCCTCTCTTAATTCTCCAGAACTCTCCGCATATTCATAATTTGCCCCACATGACACTGTTGTGGGAAAAAACAGAGGTAGTTTTACCTGCCTAGCAACTGCTTCTGACAACAGAACTCCTCTCTTTCCTGTGGCTTTGGGTGAGGCTAGCCTCTTTCTTGGAGGTTCCAGGTGATCACATAACCTGATCCTGGCCTGGCCAATTCATGCGATCTATTAGCCTTCAAATCTTTTCTAGAAATACTAGAAAAGTATTTTTCTCCTTCCTCTGGGGCAATTGTATTTATACAATGTAGGTTGGCTGCTTGTGGCCACTGTTGACATTGCTATGGACAGCCTTCCTGAGAAGCAAGGCAAAGCAAAACATACCTGTGAGCAGGATGGAGACAGATTCTGATGACATCGTTTAAATATCTAAATGTAGTCAGGTCTGAAGTCCATCTTTAGGTTGATTTTCAGTTAATTGAACCAACAAATGCCCTTTTCTGCTTAGTTCAGATTGAGTTGTGTTCTCGCCACTTGCAACTAAGAGTCCCAATAATCCATAGAATTAAATAGATGCTCTAAAGTATGTAGCACAGTACTAGTATACTGAAAAGTTTAATAAATGGTATCTACTACTGTTATTGTTTCTCTACATTAGTTTCTTGAAAGCAGAAGGCCTAGAGTTAGGTCTATCATAATCCCATATTAGGATGTCACTTTATAACTGTTGTGAGACTAGTTTTGCCATATGCAAAATCACCAACATTTTTGTAAAGAATGTATGACTGGTAAGGAATAAAATATTCTGCAAATTCAGGTTATTATTATGTCACTCTTTAGGTTCCAATCTAACGTCTCACGATTGATGAAGAAACTAAGGCCTAAAACTCTAGGATACGATTTGCCGAGAACACTGGGGAAGCTATAAATTTAAATAAGCTATCAGCCACACTAAGGTGGTCCCTGAAACAAGGGACCTGATACTGATTTGCTACCCAAATCAAGAATTAAGGCAAAAAGGCTTGACTAACAACATTAAGGCACCACAAAGACACAGAGAAAAAAGAAACTACTATTTACTAAGTAATCTCCACGTGCCATGTCTGTGCAAAGCATTTCCTTGTATTTCCTACTCTGGAATAATTATTTACTTCTCTTTTGTTAAATTAAAAAGATAAACTATGACTACATATTGAAATTATCTAACTTCTTCTATCTCCAAGGAGGAAACCTAATATACAACTGGAGAAAGACACTAATTAATAAGCAAAATTTTACATGAACTCCAGCCAACTTGAACTTGAACTATTCTGTTTAAAGGCACACTGGAATAAATAAAGGAACTTCAAAGCAAACTCCCTGTTTTAGTCTGAATGTTTTATTGAGCACATGGGGAGAGCTCCTTTGCCAAAAATAGAAATGGTTAATGAGGAAAAACTGGTGTTTTCAGTTGGTCTGTTGGTTTCTGAGAGCCATCCATTCAGAGATAACTATATTCCACAGAAAAGACAGAATAATGGTGTGTCTCAGAGCCTCAGAGCTTTGAAATAAAACAAGACCAGTTTTGTAACCTATCTGAGATCAACTTAATGCATCCTTTTCCAAATACTGTCTGTAATAATACGCATACATTCCCCTTCTGCTAACACCAAAACGACTTAAATATAATTCTAAGAGAAAGACATTTCCATGGTTTAAGCTTCTTGGTAGCTATATAAATGCAGCCCTTACCTTTTAAGGTGAGGTACAGGAACCAAGAGACTCTGTGAAGCTTTAGCAGGCTCCACCCTAATCAGCTTTTCTTGGATACCATTTTGAAAATGATGCTCCACACTAGGAAAGACCTAGTTCCCTGGGAGTATACTGTTAGTGCTGGACTCAGAGCAAGACAAGGACCATTTCTGTGCAGTTTCTCACAGTATGGGTACATTTCAGAGAACATCAACCTCCAATTACTTAGGGATTAGGAGGAGAAGGCTGGGCTCACCTGCAAGTGCTGTGAGTTGTCAGCCATGCTATCTTCTCGCCTGCGGACTTCTTCCAGTAACTGGGCATTCTTCTTCTTTTCCAACTGTTGATTGTGCTTGAGGTTGGCCACCTTCTTATTCTGATCTTTCATATGCCTGAGAAAAGTCAGCACAGCTTCGTTAAATTCAACCACTAGAAGATCATGTTATGACAACAGAAGTGCTAAGTATAGAACATATTAATATGGATCCAGGAGAAGTTGGGACCTCAGAATATTCCTTCCATTCAATCACAAATACACATTGAGCACCCACTTACTGCCAGGCAGCCGGATGGTGCTGGAGCTGCAGTGGTGAATGAAACAGGTACAGTCTTCACTCTCTGTGTGGAGCTTAGAGTCCAGTAGGGGAGATAAACAAGTACCAAGGAATCACAACTTTGGTTTCCTCATGTTGAAGGAAATAAATAGCATGCTGTGAGAGATTATGATGAGCACTGCATGTGTGGATAGGCACTGCATGTGTGGATAGGCAGTGGAGTGTGGGAGATGACTTTAGTCATTGTGGCCAGAGAAACCTCCATAAGAAAGCAAGATTCTGGGTGAGACTCAAAGAACCAGCAAAGAAAACAACCAGGAAAAGATCTCCATGGGTCGAGAGAACAGCAAATATAATTCCCAAGGCAGGAAAGAACCTGGCTACTTCTAGGAACTGGAAGGCTGACATGAGGCTACCTACACAGCGAGGGGCAGGGTGGGAGGGGGTGTGGGATAGGAGATGGAACCACAAAAGCAGGCAGAACACAGAGTACACAGGGACCTGTGGTCTGTGATGGGACATTTATTTTCTTCTAAGTGGTTGCTGTTCTAATTATTATTATTCTTTTGGATCATGTTCATATTCTGAGATCATAATCCATTAGTTTGATTTTAAAATAACAATTACAAGGCTCCAATCAAATACAATGTCATCACTTAGTTCAAACAGAATAATACTTTGGCTAATCATCATGTTAAATAAAGCCCCAGTACTTACAATAAGAGTTCTTAATGAATCAATAGGATGTTGAAGTGAAAAATCATAAAGTGATCAAGTGAGTAAAAGGCTAAGGATAAAGGACAGGTTAAAAAAAAAAAGCAGGGGAAGGGGGAAGTTACAGGCTTATTGTGGACTATTTCTCTAGGAGCGTTTAGCAAAACATTCCACAGATTTAGACAACCATGTCCACGGCAGCTGTTATAAATCTAATCCAACATGTGAGGAGGCAGGAGGGCAGTACAGAGGACTCGGGAGCAGTGATTCCAAAAGCAGAAGGCCGTGGAGTAGAATTATTTTAGGTCCTTTCTAATCCCTTTGCCCCTTCTCCCAGCATTGCTAAGCCAGCCACGGTTACTGAGCCCTGACTCCCAAAACAGGCATATTGAGAATCACTGCTTTTGTGGAAGTATAAACAAAATGGCAACTAGGTGATAAACAGTAAATATATTAAAATGAAACAACTAATAATCGAATGGAAGCCATTCTCAACAGAAACTCTGATTTCTAGTCTTTATTATATTATATACTCCTCTACTCCCTCCCACACCAAGAAAGAGAAGTTAAAGAGAATTGTTTATTAGGCTGAAAAATCTTTTATTAGGGACCCTGCTAATAAAAATATTCTGAATATTTTGGCCCTATAAGTATTTATGGAACTAAGTGAAGCAGTGATTCAAATATTCCTGATGACATTTATTAAGAGAATATAAGGTAAGATAGAATAACCATCTCTTTAGTATTTGGATTGGATAATTTTGGTCTGATATTTCTCTGCTTTTACCAGATACAGTAACATACACATATGAAACTACAAATAAAGTCTATGTGCTAACTAATTTTAGAAGAGAATCTTTTAGTTACTGAAAAGAAGTTAACAATGACCTATTGCTTCCTAATTGAACAAGATAGTCTTTTCAAAGTTTGTACTAACCCAGGACAAGCACACTTTCCAGTTCCTTAGAATATGAGGGCAGTTCTTAGTAACAGAATGTGATGGAGAGGTATTACTAGTGAGATTGTTTAGTTAGAGGACTTTTTTCTAAAGAAATACTTTTTATTACTTTTAAGAACACCCTTAAATACGATTAATTGATAAATGTTTTTTCCCCCAAGTACCAGTGATAAATAAAATAAATTATTATTGCAAACATCATTTGCACAGTTAAAGAATTCCACAAAGTTCATTAAATAGACCTCACTTCCTGGGATACTGCAGTGTTTTTTCAATCCAAAAAGAAAGGAAAAAAAACTACAAATCCATGCATCCTTTAAAGCATTCCTGAATTCAAAATGAGTAGTTAAGAAAAATGAGAAACCAAAGTTCAGACACCGTGATCAGGCCTATCTCCAGCATTCTCCAACCCTTCCTTCAAATACTGCCTTACTTAAATATCAGCAACTGGAAAAGAAAAGTTGGGTTTTAAATGGCTGTCATTAGGATATGGGCCAATGAGACTGAGGCAGAGCAAGGCAATGATCATCTTGTCTTTGTACAAAACAATATCGAGAGATACACACAAAATATATGGTCTTCAAATATATTTCTAGCAGTGGAACTCTTCTATAAAAGCTTACTTGAAAGATAAAAAGAGAAAGAAGAATTTCTCTGCTAGAGGTAAGAGAGAGGTGAGGAGCAGAGTGGGATGAGAACAGAGAACCACCTCACCCACTGGACAATCCCTCTCTCAGGTGCTCCTCAGGGAAGCCCTAAGGCTACCTGAACAGGTTGAAACAGCAGTCTATAGGTTAGGTAGGAGGAGAGAGAGGGAGGCAGGTAGAGAAGTCATGAAATTTAAAAATATTAAATCTTTTGGAGAAGAAAAAATGCCCCCATAGAAGCTTACTAGACACTTGTTGAAGGAATGGCCACAGTGATTTTTGTTAGTAATAACTGCAGCATTTCCAAGAATCAAATCTGTAAGTGACCTATCAGTCCCCACATCTTTCTCAACTTGCAGAAGTAACCCCACACTGCATAAATCATGCTAAACTTAGTACAGCTCACAACTGTCTCTTAAACTCAAGAAGGTAGAGCTCCTCGGGGTACATACAGACTGCAAAGCCCTCTGACAATACCGTCTGAGAAGAAAGTATCTTTGATATCAGCTTCCCAAACTCCCACCCACCAACCAACATGTTTGGGAGGAAAAAAAGTTTCTTCGAGGTAATTTTTTCCTCCAGGGAAACACCATGAAAAATTATATCCAAGATATGCTTTAAAAAAAAAAAAAAAGTAATCATGGGGGCGGGGGAGGCATAGTTTGAGTACAGTGATATGGTCAGTTTTTAACATTCATCTTAAATCGACCCATCGCAGTAAACAAGCCAAGTCATTTTTCAAATTCAGCCATCCTTAAGAAATTTGGGTTAACTAAAAAATTCCAGCAGATACCAAGATCGGCAATGATTACCATATTGAGAATAAATGTCAGAGAGGAGAGAAGCCTGCTATTTTCACTTGAACAGTCCACCAAAATAAAATTAGAAAGTGTTATCTAATTTGCTGGTGAGAGCTCATCAGTGTTGAGGCCTCTGGAATTACAAAGCCAGAAGTACAAACAGGTTATTCATACGCTTCCCCAAGGGTATGTGTATATTTGTATATAAAAGAGAAAATTATAACTTCTCTTCCTTTAAATCTCAGCATAAACAAAATGTCATTTTTACCTATCTGCTCTCAAAAACTTTTAAAGATGGATAATATCCATTTTAAGTGAGGATGCAGGAATCCAGCTTTCTCATATGTGTCAGGAGGAGTAGAACTGACAAAATCATTTTGGAAACCCATTTGGCAGTGTCCACCAAAGCGTATATACTTGTGTAATCCATTTCTAGGACAGTAACATACAAAAACACTTACACATGTGCACAAACATATATGTACAAAATTTTCATTACAACACTGTAAAAGTGAAAACTTGAAACTGCCTAGTTATCCAGCAGAAGGAAACTGGCTGAAGAAATCAAGTACATGCACACTAGGGAACCCAAAACTAGCTAAGAAGATTAAGGCAAAACTGAAGTATGGATATGAGAAAACCTTCAAGACATATTGTTAATCAAAAAAGAAAGCAGGTAGCAGAATAAAACATGTAGTCCAATCTTATTTATCTTAAAATATTAAAGCCAGTTTGGATGGACATATACAAGTATGCATGGAAATGGAAACCCTACACCAGTCTGTAAATAATAGTTACCTCTGAAGAAGCAAATGAGATTGGGAAAGAAGGGGGATTTTTTCACATTACTCTGTGTGTGTGTGTGTGTGTGTGTGTGTGTGTGTATGTGTGTGTGTGTATGTGTGTGTGTGTGTTGAGGTATAAATACAAATAAGAAAACACACAGATATTAAGTGTACGAGTCAATGATTTTTTACAAATCAAAATACAGAGCATTGCCAGCACCTAGCCTTGGGTCTCTTCCTCCTGCCCAGAAGTTATCGCTATTCTAACTTTTATTTACATGGATTTCTTTTTGACCGTTCTTGAACTTTATATACATGGAATCATATAGCACATGTTCTTTTGTGTCTGACTTCTATGACTTAACATAAGGTTTTTGAGATTTATCCATATCGTTTCATATAATAACTTCCATCTTATTGCTGAGTAGCATTCCATTACATGAATATACTACAGTTTGATTAGCTATTCCCTTTTTAAGTGGATATTTGGGGTGTTTCCAATTTTTGCTGTTAACAATAAGGTTGCAATAAACATTCTTGAACATTTTTTATGGCTATGTTTTCATATCTCTTGGATAAATAACTAGATATAGGTTTAACTATCAGTATAAATTGGTACGACCTCCCACCCACCTCCTATGGAAGACAATTTCCGGGTTACATGAATCTTCTAGGAGCAGCTGCAATGCAGGGGCTAGTATTATAAAGTCTGGAGGCAGGTTAGCTGGGCTCCCATCGGAAGTCTACCACTTTCTAGCAATGTGACCATGAGCAAGCTTGTTAGCCTCTGTGTGCCTCAGCTTCTTTACATATAAAATGGGAATCACTGTGTCTAACTCATAGAGTTATGTAGAGTGGATGAGTTAGCACAGGTAAAATGCTTAGAACAGACTCCAGCACATTCCCTCTCTGTTTCACTTTAGTTTACAATATGAATGTAATCATGTATTGTGTGATATTGTGAACACATATTTAGTGTCTTGCTTCCCACACAGGAATAGCAGGTATTCCAAATACCTAAAACAATAGACTTTGGAATGCATTATAAACCCTTTTTGTCATACATCTAACACCCACTTGTACTTTTCTTAGTAATAAGATGAGTTACATTCCTGGCAAGTTATCCTAATGGAAGCATTGCAGGAAGGTCACAACAAGCATAAGTAAATGAGCCGGGATCCTAAAGCAACTGCACAAGGAGATGGGCCACACACACACAATGTAAGCTGACAATAAGCACTGCACATAGGATTTCCAATAATAAAAGCTTTTACTTTTAACCACTGAGATGATCCAATTTTTTTTAAAAACTTGTAAATACCATGCAGTATTCAACATAACTATAAATTTTACAAAGCTACCATAAATATTCTGAAGATATTTTTAAAGCACGTACAAATGTGTTAAATGTCATGAGCAGGATATTCCTTCCTGGAAGAGAAAGTATCTGGCCAGTTGTGGCTACTTGAATCCAGCAAAAGAGTAACAAGTAGGGCCAAAGTCTTACGACTTAGCTCCAGAATAAACCAGATTCCTTGGACTTCACATTTTGTGGTAGCCTCTCAAGAGCAGTCTGCCTGTTTGGCCACTAGCTTTGATGACTGCCTAAGTCCTTGCGAAAATCCTAGAGCAGAATGCTTACTTATCTCCCCATACTTTCCATCCTGGCTTTCCTCCTCAATGAATTCCTCCTCCCCTCCTTACCTATGGTCCTTGCTCCTTTCACTCCCTGGAGATAATACCTTCCTATCTCCTATCTCTACTACTCCCAACTCCTTTGTGGTATTTGGGACTACACAAGAACCAAGAGACAAGGCCACCCTCAGTTGAACACACAATGACAACACACATACCTCAAAAAGACACCATTTATCATTTACCAGGCCAGCAGGACATCCCAGAACCCGCTAACATAGCTAAAGAAAGGTGTTAAAGGGGTGGGAGTGTTCAGATTTGAAAACTTCAGAAAGGGAGCATCCAGGAGGTAAAGAGAGTCTTAGCCTTCCACCCTGTAGTATCAGGTTCCACCAGCAAAAGTTTCCTTGGAGGAGATAACTATCAGGATATTCCTCATTTTGCTTAATGATGTGGTTGAATCATTTCAGATCAAGGGAGTCAAGAGGTAGGATGGTAAGATGCCCAAAACCAAGGACTTTGTTGCTAAATTGGCTGTATTCTCATTGCAGAGGCATCCCTTACAAAGTGTGTGACCCTGGGCAAGTTATCTCACTGGGGAGTGAGGGGGCAGGGGTATGGCATTAAATGATTTAATAAACCCAAGGTTCTTAAAACAGTACTTGGCCCACAGTAACTGCTTTAAACATGTTAGTTTGATCCCCCTGCCCCAACCCTCTTCTAGAGTACATATCAAGTCTCCCCTCCCACCTTCATTGACCTCCCCACCCAAGCTAGGAAAATGTAGGGAGCAAGTTACACAGCAGAAGGTGGTCACAATTAATAAGAGAAAGGTTTGGTTTTCTTGTAGATATTACACTCTGGGGAGGGTTATTAAGGGCTGACTTCCTTCAAATGCCCTCCCTCATTTTGGCCCTGAGAACCTCCTCCTCTTAAATATTATTAGTGTGCCACCACAAATATGAATAGAACCCAATGACTGAAAGCCTAAGTTAAAGAGAGTAAATGGTGGAGGAGCATTAAGGAAGATCCCAGAGATAGAAAGCAGAGAGAACCAGGCCCTCTCTGATGCTGCCTCCCCCTACTCCAGATGCACTTGGTAGGACTTGCACACACCCACAGGAAACTCAAAGGAAAAGGGCAAGGGCAAGGCCTGTTTTTCACTCTCCTCAGGACTCAATGATCAATCATAGGCATCTAATAACAAGGTACTCTTCCTAGTAAGCAGACTGTAAGGGTCCTCTGACTAACAGGCTTGGCCCCTTTTTCTATTTACCAAATGAATTTCTTATTGCTTGGCCTCCCATGTAGGTGTGGTGACTCAGACAGCACAGGCTGCTCATATAGATATGAGAATGGTAGTCCTGGAATGATTGTTTTTATTAATGTCAAGCAATAAATGCATTGTGATGGTCTACAGCCCTCTCACAATAGACTGGATTATGTGTTCAGGCTCCCCAGTCCATGTGGTCACAGTTGACAGCAAATTCCCCACCAGAAGGGCCCAAAGCAAAATTCCCCTGCCTTTTCTACCCACCCAGTAAGTATCCTCTACTTCATTACATCATGGCTCCACATATACCATGGTGCTTCCATGCCCTGCTAAGGCTCAGATATGCAGACAGGGAAACAGAGAATGGGCAAATTGCTTCTCTCCATTGCTTCTCTCCATCACCCCTGCTGCCATAAGTGCTCAATTCACCATCATTCCCTGCCTGGACCATGATGCTCTTCTCTCTTCACTTGTCTCCCTGCTTCCATTTTTGTTCCCATTGTAATTCATTCTCCAGTCAGCAGCAAGAGTGAGAGTTTTGAAACACGTCGGATCATGCAGTTGTTGGCTTATGATCCTCCAATGGTTTCCCATATCTCAAAGAAAAAAATCACATGCCTGCAGACCTCACCAGCCTCATCCCACACCATTCTCACCTTTACACCCAGACTCCAGAATTCAATCTTCTTTCAGTTTCTAGTGCACACCAGCTCCTTCCTATATAGGCATATGCTGTTCTCTTTGTCTGTGACATCCTCTCCTTTCCTCTCCACAGTTGCCACTTCTCCATGGCTGACTTTCACCTTTCAGGTCTCAGCTCAAATATCACCCCTTCAGAGGGGTCTTTTATGAGCACCAAATCTAAAAATGCCCCCTTCGTCTCATGAAAATTTGTATGACATTACTAGATGCACTTCTTTCACTGGATTGAATTTAATTATGAAACCTGCCACTGTTTAGTCAAAGAATTAAACGGTGCCCTTGTTTTTGCTAGATGTTTTACGTGAACTCATAAAATTATTTAAAATTATTAGGAACTTATATGCAGGGATTTACATGAATTAAGATTGTCCTCACATGTGTCCTCATATTTGTTTTCATATTTGTATATAGAAGAACCCAATCGCATATAACGAATATCAGTTTATTGTCAATGGAATGATACCTAGCCAAAGTAAACAGAAATATAATTAAACTGTACTGATGAATACAACTGAATACAACTGGGAATTATTATGGTACTAACACAATAACAACCTAGAGTGCTCACTCCCTTAAAGGTCAATTAAACTAAAACTCTAAAAGGCTTCATTAAAAAGAAATGACCTGGTATCTCTTTCCTAATTTAATTTATATTCAATATATAGTTTAAGAAAGCTACATGATTCACAGCAGACTGATGGCTTGTTTTCATTTATGCTGCTGAGAAAAGCTTTCTAAACTCTAAAAACAGGGATCAGCAAACTTTTTCTGTAAAGCGACACATTGTATATATCTTAGGCTGTGGGGGCCATATGGCCTCCGTAAAAAGTACTCTACTTAGCATCAACTTTGTTATTATAGCATTAAAGCTGTCAAGCAATTTGTACACAAAGAGGCATGGCTGTGTTCCAATAAAACTTTATTTATAAGAACAGATAGAAGGGCTGAATTTGGCCCATGGGCCAGAGTTAGCCGAACTTGGGTCTAGACATGTTCTAGTATTGTCATATAGTAATGCTAATCATAGCAGCCAATGCTCACATCACATGATGTCCTCTGGTATATTATAGTTAATAATCTGTTAGTTCACTTAATCCTAATAACCCTATTAGGCAGGTCCTTTGATTATTCCTTTTACAGAAGAGAAAACTGCCCAAAGTTATAGAGCAAGTAAGTGGCAGAGGTAGGCTCCAAAGGCCACCACCATCCCCTTAACCTCTGTGCAGTGCCAGCCAACTGTGGAGAATGTTGCAGAGCTCCTTCACACCACTGTCCCACCTTTTCTTCTCCCAAGCAGCCCAGAAAGCTCTAGGAAGTAGAAACACATTCTCAGGGTACAATTCTTATTCTGTATTCTAGCCACTATAAGGCATACCACTCCAAACCTCACAAGATGGCCTAAGCAGCAACTTGGAAGAGCTTTGGAATGGAAGATGGGAGCTTAACAACTTCAGACTTCGTGGTGGCAGCAACAGTTACCTAAATGAAGGCTCAGCTGCACCGCAGAACAGAAAACCAACAAGGATGCCATGCAAATTTCCCTATTAATTTCCATTCTCTGAACCCATTAACTTTAGTGTGACCACTTTTTAAACAAGTTTTTAGGTTTTATGGATGAATCTACCACCACAAATAGAAATGTTTAATGTATTTCATATACTGAAACTTCAATGCATCATAATGAGTTTGGTTCTCCTTCCTATACAAACAGATTTAATCAAAGATAATGAGTTTTGAAATGATACAATAAGTGAAGATAAAACTAGAAGTTCAACATAAAAGGGAAAGAAAGAGGTAAATAAAGGGTCAAGGACAATAACAGATAATAGGTAACAGATCATAGGACAAAACTTCTGGGACCACTTATGGGACCAAACCCAACACAGAGCCAAGACATTAAGATTCAAGCTCTTACCCGGTTCCTACTTCATATCTTCTCCATGTGCATCATCTACTTCTTTCCAAATCAAAAAATTTTAAAAAAGGAATCTGAACACTTAAAAAAAACACATTCATATAATTGCCACTATTCCATGGAGTATCGTATTATTCTAAAAGCCTATGACTCCACTATTAGACATAGGCATATTAGGGCCAATTTGGTAGGGTGTCAGTTGTATTTACAGTTTGGGGTAATATAAAAACATATGGAAACTGTGAAAATTGACCCCTGGGGGGTTAATGTTGGAGGAAACCAACATTCCACAGTCTGGCCAGAGGTTGGGGGCTATTTGCCCAGACAATATACAGCCAAAGCAACCTCTGAGCACAGGGGCACTTCATGTATGCAAGACATATTTTTATTGTATCCAATCTGGAATTGGACTGCAGCAGCCCAGACATAAAATAAAGCAGAAACATAAGAAGATAAAAATATTACATGCTGACCAATTTAGCATACAGAAAAAAAATGTCAGAGTTTATATTATTTTTTTACCAGAAATCAATGTTAAAATATTACTAAATTTTTGGATGTCATATTATGTATCAGGCACTGCACTAAGCACTGTAAAAATATAATCACAATTAAAGAAAACAACATCCTTACATAGAGAGTATTTTTAGCCCCAGTGATCTGCCCAAAGACATACAGTTAAGAAGTAGGGGTCCAAAATTTGAACCATCGTTTCCATGATGCCAAAGCTCATGGTTTTATCTCTTATGCTACGTAAAAATAATAAAATATTATTGTGCATTACAATGAGATCTTTGCCATAAAAGTGAATGAAGCATTCTAGCCAAGCCTGGATATTCCTTTCTAAGAGTTATAATCTTTTTTCTCTAAGAGGGAGGCAAAGCACTAACCACAATAAGTGAGTTATACTCATTTAGGATCTGGTCCATCTAAGCTGTGGCTAATCGGGCCATCCCAAAGACAGAATAACACTGAATCAGTTTTCTCTTACTGTATAATAAATTACCACGAATTTAGCAGCCTAAAACAATACTCACTTATTATCTCACAGTTTCTGTGAGTCAGAAGTTCAGGCTCAGCTTAGCTGGTCCCTCTGTTCCTGGTCTTACCAGGTGGAAATCAAGATGTTAGAGGACTGCATTTCTCATCTGTAAACTTAACAGGGTAAGAATGTGCTTCCAGGCTCATTCAGGTTGTTAGAATTCCTTTCTTTGCAGCTCTATGAATGAGGTTCCCAGCTTTTTACTGACCAATGGCTGGAGTTGAAGGCTGACTTCGGTTCCTAGAGGCTGCTCATAGTTCCTTGCTATGTGGCCCTCTCCATGGACAGTTCACAACATGGCTGTTTGATTCTTCAAAGCCAGCAGGAGAATCTTTCTCTCTAATCTGCTAAAATGGAGTCTTATATAATGTACATCGTGTTACCTTTGCCATGTTCTATTAGCTAATACAAGTCACAGGTCCTGCCCATGCTCAAGCGGAGGGGATTATACAAGGGTATGAAAACCAAGGTGCAGAGTTCATGGGAGCCATGTTAGAGTTCTGTCTACCATATATACTACCTAATAGAACTTCCTGTGATATGGAAATGTATATTATTTAATCTTAATTAATTTAAATTTAAATAGTCACATGTGGTTAGTGGCTACCATATTGAACAGCACAGCTGTGGACCTTAACCAATATCCAAATTACATGTTAATTATTTATACAACTTTTAAACCTTTATTTTATTTTGTTCGCGTTAATCTTTCAAAATATTTCAGTCTTTTTACTGTCATTTTCAAACATTTCTTAGGGACTATTTACCTTGGTATCTACCTAACAGACTTCATTTTTTCATTTTCCAAACTTCTTCCAAACCATTTTCGCCAATGCAACCTAAGGCATCTGGAAAGCCTAACTTATGGCCAATGAGGGGTTATGGAAATTTATGCATCCTTACACTTTGCCAAGTATTTATCCCTATGACAGCACACTGCAAAAATAAGTGCCTGTTCTTTCCACTCTTTTCATAACTCAAACCTCTTCTGCTAATCTAATGTCAATGAGTAAAACAGAATCAGTGTAGGTGGTAGATAAAACAAAAATCAATGAAGGTTAACAAAATTGCCGTTATTAGCAAAGAGTGCATAAAACACTTCCCCCCAATTATATGAGAAGACAGAACAAACCACTTCCCCCATGCAATTGCCTCAACACAAATAACCACTTCCAAAAATCTAGCACTGTAATACCACCTGTTTCTGTTTCACTTGATGACTTTCTTAACTCAGTTGTTTACTGTGTTCTGGCAGCACTAGCTCTGGGGGATGTTAATGACTATTACCAAAACAAAAACAAAAATAAAAACAAAACAAAACAAAAAGAAGAGTTAGGCTCAAATAAGTCTTGAAAGCACAGGAAAAAAAATGTGAATAGGTTTCTTATACTGCAGGAATTTTCAAAGCATTTACTATTGTAAAGTGCACTGTGAATCTCTCAAAAGGGATATGGTAAGATGTATTTATTGGACAAACCCTTTCCTCTGCCCCCAGAAGCATCCCACTGAATTACTGCTCTGAGATAGAAACTCTAAGGAATAATAGTATTTGTTAATCAGAGTTTCCCAAACTTAAGTCATTAGGGTATCTATCACCTCAATGTTTTTTGTTATACAATGCACTACCTGTGCTACTTTATATTTTTCTTTAAATATTTTTATTTTACATACTTTTTAGCCTTAAATTCTCTCTAAGCAAGAATTAGTGAAAGCATATGTTTGATTTGCACATTACAGATGTTCTAGTACAAAAAGGTATAGATAATAAAATACATAAATGTTTATCTGTACCACCTAAAGGCATCCTAATTTTTAAACACATTATTAATAAAAACAAAGATCCCCAGGTACCACTAAAGCCAGGGATAGAAATGATAGAGACAGCATTTAAAAACAAGAGCTGAGTTCCCAGAACCTTCCATATAGGACTGAGGAAATTATTGCTCTGTGCAGTTCGGTGACTCGCACAGTCACTTGGCTGGTATGTCTAAGACCTTCAGCGTGGCTGGGAATTACAGTTATCTGTGGTTGCCACTGAGCTAGTCCAATTCAAGTTACTTAAAACGTTTACTTTCATTCCATTTACTTTCATTCCATACTAGAGTAAGTCACCCTCTCAGGTATAGTTCAGCAACTTTGTTATTCCCAAGGAGGTGGAGACTATTTGACCTTCACTTCCCCTTGAGAAATTTCAGCCCTGACCAACCAGGGGATTCTGCTTCATAGCAGAACAAATGCCTTTCCTTTGCTTTTCAAAAGCAACACAAATGGGCCATTCAGGCTGAGTCTGGAGAACCCTGAATCAGCTTTAGTAGCTTTAGGCTAAACACAGGTGGGACAGAGTTTAAATGCTGTGACTTAGAGCCTGATTGCATGGTTTCAGAACTCAGATAAACCATTTTTTCACTGAAGGACCTGGGACAGGTGAATTAATTTTTTGAATAATAGTTTTCTGATCGGTAAAACAGGATTTGAACAGTAAAATACTACTACTCAGAGAAAATTGAGATAATGCATGAAACGTGCCTGGTATATAGTAAAGGATCTATAAATGCCGCCTTACAATAATTTTAATGATAAGAAAATGAAAAACGATAATAGTGGCTTCTGTCTCATGCATCTGGGCTGGCTTACTGTGGGGGGACAGAAACCCACCTTTACTCAGTACACCTGTGCACTGGACAAAGCTGTTGGTAAAAAGGCTCCCATCCCCGTAACCCCAAGCCTCAGGACTCACAAAGCACCATGAAGATAGCACCTATCTAAAGTCTTGGGCTATCTCAGCTCCACAGTTAAAAGCTTAGACCTCAGGAGGCAGTGTAACAGGGTAATTCGGTGCTTATGTAGGTTGTATCTGGGGCTCACATACGACTCTACCTTTACTGGTTGTGCAGCCTCAAGTCTGGGGTCTGATCTAAGTTGTTTTAAAAGCAACGAAGACATAACTTTGGGCATTTCTTATTCACCTGAGTTTGTGGAGCAGGATTTAGCTTTGCTATATAAGTTGTGACAACTCTCAGCCACTTACCAGCCATAAGATATATTTGGGGCAGCTCTTATTCCAACCTACCCTTCCTGTGAATCTAAGCACTTCTATTCTGTCAATTGCTCCTACAGAAGGATCTTCTACTTGATAATGGTTACTCAAACCAAAACAATCACAGAATACTGAGTCAATACGTAGAGCTCCTTCTGCTTTAGGAAGATTCTAAAAAACACAGTGACCTCTCAGACTTCCTCCAGAGCCCACCTGCAGATTTCTGATCCCAGGAAGACCCAACTTCTCTCTCATGCTTCCCTCTTCCTGACCTAGTCTACTTCCTCAAAGACACAATCTTCCTCCACACTAGACTCATGATAGGATCTTTACTTGGAGAAATGTAGGAAAATCCTGAGCATCTACAGTTTTTCATGCCCTTTCTAGTTTCTACTGGATGGTAATGCTTCTGGAGCTCCCAGGGACAGAGTGGTCCAACTTTAAGGAATGTTGTCTTATCTAAATTCCACAGAGAAGCCATGAAAATGCAGGTTCATATGCATGCATGCTATAGGGGGTAGCATTTTATCAGCATCTCTCTAGACTAGGCAATCCACATGTTAAATCCTCATGACCACTTCATGATGTAGGTGTTGTTATCCCCATTATAGACTAGAAAAATGAGGATGAGCAGGTAAGTGACTTGCTTATAGGGCTCTTCCATTTAGAAGGAGGCAGAACTGAGTTCCATCCCAATCTGTTAGACTCCAAAACTCATGTTATTTACTAACCTATCATTGATATTCTTAGATTTACCTCACTTCCTCATTTCTTATCAGAGTTAATTAGAATAATCCTTCCACTAAAACAAAACAAAACAAAACAAAAAAAACTTACACCATTAGTTGGCTGTAAGGTTGTTTTTCTAAAGCTATGTCACCACCACTCCCCATGAGCAGTTCCAAGCATCTTCTCTTATTCTCATTACAAAAAACTCAGCAGATACTCTGTTTCTTACATCAGGAGATACACACACACACATGAATACACATACATATATACATATTAGTTCACACACACAAACTACTTATATTTATTTCACACAAACATAAATATACATGTATATATTCATCTCTCTCTCTCTCTCTCTCTCTCTCTCTCTCTCTCTCTCTCACACACACACACACACACACACACACACACACACACACACACACCCCTAAGCAGTGCCTGTAAGGGCCATCCCTCCTTTAGACAAAGGTTCTATCCATTGTATAAAAGAAACACCACAGGAGACTGAAACTTACCTGAAACTCTGTGAAGACAGATGGACAGACAAGAGAAGCCTGCTCTTATATCCTTCATAAAATATCTAAGGCAACCATTTCCCCAGTAAATGGCTGATGTCTGAGAAAAGACTTAAGTTTTATAAAATTCCTACAGGATAATGACGAATGACTCTATTAAATATAGCTGTAGCGTAACTTAGCAATAAGAAATAATTTAAGTCACATTGTACAGACAGATCTTTCCACATCATTAGGTAATAAGTGATTAAATATTTTTTTTTTACTTCTACAAGAAAAACGCCATCATTATTAATTAAATAACTAAGAAAATATTTAAGATTCAAGATAAAGCAGAATAAAAGGAATTCATTTGCAAAAAGTGGGTGTTTTGCTCTGCTAACAGTATCTCAGCCCCATATTTTTTATTATATGCAGTGATTCTTATTACTTTTAAGCCCATTTGCTAGTATAAGCCCTAAAGTCTTCCTTGTTGTACCTTATAAAATCAGAATTCTTCTTCATTCAAAGAAAAGATCAGAAACAAGAAAGATTTTCCCCTTTCCCAATGGAAGAGGAAAGAGGAAGTCCAGCTATGAGGAAAGAAACATTCTGCTAAAAAATGTGTCAAATTAATACTAAAATTTTGAACTCAGATCCTATGTTGTTTGTATTTTTAATTAATTGATTTTCTTTCCATTTGATCTATTTTTTTAAAAAATATTACATTTAATATGGATCTTCTATAAAACCAGGCTATTTGTTTATATCCTGAATGTAGATGTGAAACAATAAGGAACTGTGGCTTCCCTGGCTGTAGGCATATAATTTCTATATTGTTGTTTGGTGGAAATTGATTAAAGGAAAAATCCTGGCAACACCTGAATACATGATGATTAAAAAATCAGAAGTTTCTCATTGACTGAATTGTTGGGAAGGGACTATTTTATAATACAGATTTACAAATTTCTATGAACTGGAAACATTTCCTGGGCAATTAATCAAGGGGAACTTTTATGTAAAAATACATCTCGATTGAGCTATTCACAAATGATCCCACAAGCTGCAATGACTAATTATAAGTCTCAGAGCAGGGCAGTTTGCTGAAATGCTTTTCTTCAGCCCATTAAAAATACCATGACAACATACAAATTCAGCAAGAAGAATAAACTACAGGAAGTTACAATTATAGGAAGAAATTATTCAAAGTATGTGACCTTTGCACAAAAAGGATGCACGTTTATTTGATACTACAGACTCTCCTCTTTTGCCCCTTTGACGGGCCTGTGTAATTCTCACTAACATTAATGAGAGATATGTGCTAAAAATGAATAGCTGCTAACTCCGGCCATCTGTACATTCCCGGTACAAATAAAATTGAATGTCATCACTACCCTATTGGATTTCTCGGTAATGCTCTTTGCTGATAAGAACTTTGAAAAAAAATGCCAATAGCTTTTTTTCTTTTTCTTAGTTATACAAAGCATGCCCATTCCCCCTGCTACATAAAGGAGTCTATTCTACTCTGAATCCAGGCAGCCACTGAGAGGTAGGGTGAGATAAATCCCTGCTTATCAAGATAACTGTTTCCCCACTCGGTATAAATGGAGACAAAGTATACCCAGACTCGAATGATTAAAATGGCCAAATTCTTAGCAGGTTAACTCATTACTTTTCATCTTTCTCTTGCCAGCCCTGAAAGCTAAGTAGCTGTCTTAACAGCCTGCAGCAATCATTTCCAAACAACTCTTTTGCCCTACGGCTATACTAAAATGAAGTTAATTCATTTTTCCTTTATAAATTACTAGCTGTCAAGAATTTGAGAAGGTCCCAGGCTTTAATGGAGACCTCTGGAAAGAGAGACTATGTGCTGGAGAACCCAAAGAGGTATGCTGGGGAGCCAGAAAAGCTGGAAGATTGGAAAGCCACTGGTTAGGGTTTGAAAAATATATAAATAAATAAATATATATATGGAGAGACTCATGTGACTATTTCCAACCACAGCTAAGTATCTCCTCAGTTAGAACTGGGAACATACAGACAGCATCACAGGGCCATTAAGTTATAACTTCACTTCCGAGCACAATCTAGTTGATCCTACCAAGCCAAACCTTTTCAATGGCCCCTTTATCTACCCTTCTTGGAGAGTGTGTGTTAATTCTCACTTCTAATAACTCAAGGGTCTAATAATCAGGTGGATCCCTTCTTCCTCTCAAGCCGCATAGAAGGCTGTGTTGCTTGGGATCCTCTCTTAGATTTGATCATTAGATCTAGTTTTATGAGACATATGATGACAGAACTGCTAAGGATATTTATTAGCTTGGCTAACAACTAAAGGTAATCACAGCTCTCTGGGGAGGCTTTGTAAATTTCATTTTATGGCACTATAAAATGAGGCCATACCCTGAGCATTTAAATGGCAAATTATTTGGTTGGAAGTGACTCAAATTTTGAAGTTCAGTCATATCAATAGACAAAAGCTAGCTAAGCGAATATTCAAGGTAAAGTCCATTTCAAAGGTAGCCAAGACATCATCAAAAGAGAGTTATCATGTATTTAATATAACTGTGTGTGTTTGTAGGAGTATGTTTGGGGTCATGATTACATTTGAAAAGTTCCTAATATTTGGTAAACTGTTCTTAATCCCACTTCATGGCACCCTCAAAAAAGCAGTGCCAATGTAAAACTGTCAACTGGTAATGTGTTTGTAAGCAACATATTTAATTATAAATATGATAGTACAAATGCACTTATTTTCCCTGAGAGCATAAAGCTATCACCCTTCCAACTTACTGTTAAAATGTCAACTAATGTGTATTGAACAAGATTTTAAAAAATAGAATATAATACATACGAGTGTAAAATTACTAGTACACAAGAGAATATAAGAAATCATACACTTAATAAGGGTCTAGTATCCAGAATATATAAATAATTCTTATAACTCAACAATAAAAAAAATTAAAAAATAGAAAAGGCTCTAAATAGAAATTTCTCCAGAGGAGATATACAGATAGCCAACAATTACATGGAAAGATATTAAACATCACTTGTCATTAAAGAAATGCAAATCAAGAGCACAAAGATACTACTTCATACTATTAGGATGGCTATTCTTCTAACAAAGATTTATGAAGCACTAATCATATGCCAGTTACTGAAAACACAAAAATGAAAAGAAAATTTTCTTTATCATTAAATAGTTCAGTAGAAGGAAGAAGCATGTAGCTGAAAAATCAAAAAATGCTTTTTACAACAATATTAACTAAGATCTGCCTGAACATAAGGTGAAACTACTGTCCTTTGAGAGGAATCAGAGGGTGACATGTGAATTAAGGATAGGTAGGAGTTTTCCATGAAAAGAGGAGGGAGGGGCATAATATATGGGAAGAGTATGCTTAAATGAAGAGGGATGGAAAGGTCTAGAGAGTGTAGGGAATGAGAAAATTGGTGACACAAACATTGGGTGGAAAATGAAGAAGTTTAAGTAAGGGCTTTGTGTGTGTACAGGACTTTAAGATAAGACTTGAAAGGCTCTTGCAGCCAGAATGAACAGAACATCATAAGCCATGCATAGAGTTTGATATTTTGCCCAGAGTATGAGGAGGCAAGAAGGGCTTTAGGACACAGGGTGGTGCCTCACTGATTTTATCTTGAGCGGAGGATGAAGGCAGACTGTGACTCTCTGGAGGCTACTGCAATAGACCAAATGAACCATGGTGACAATAGCAACTAGAATGGGGGAAATAAAATGAGAAAAATAAAATTTGGTGGAATAAACACAGTGAAGCTAAGGGCCACTGGGAGGTTTCTATCTTAGAAACCCAGGTAGATATTTACCAGTTCCAAGACCAAATGCTAAGTACACAGAGTAGTGGAAGGATGAGTAAAGAAAAGGATGATGAACCCAACTTAAACTGCACTGGAAATCAAAGTAGACAATTTCCCTAAACACAATCTTGTCCCCCCTTGCCTTCAGAATCAAAAATAATAATAATAGTTTTTATTATGGGATGTAGGAAAGCATGCACATGTGCTTGCGTCCATGTGTCCCTTTCTCGTGAGATAACCTGCACGGGTTCAAATTCAGATTGACCTTGAGAAGGTTACCCGCTAAGCCACAGTTTGTTTATCTGCCCATTGCAAATTAATACTACCTTCCTTGCAGAGTTGTTGTGAGGATTAAAGAAAATATTGCATATTTTTTTTAGTGTTTTGTATAGAACCTGGACCACAGAAAGTGCTTAGTGAATGGCAGCAAAGTTTTCAAAGAAAGGCACTTAGAATTACCTTTCCTCAAAATTATGTTAATACAGGGTCTTTTGAAAGGTCCTCTGTGCTTTTAAACTTTACAAAACTTAACCGATAGTATGATTTAAAAAAAAAAAACCTACAAATAACACTTAAAATGTAGAGAAGTTGAGAAAAGCTATGTTATTCACTCTACCCTAAATATCTTATTTTTATAAGACTCGACAAAAGTAAAAAAATATGTGAGAGATGAGAAGGTACACCAAACTGACAAACAGCAAATAGCACCCTCCCCAGCAGCTATGAGAACTGAGAAGCCAACACAGATCTTTTCTATCAGGCATACAAATTAAGTCATTAAAGAAGCTTAAAAGTTTAAAGTTTAAAAGTTAAAAAAAAAAAAAAAAAAAAAAAAAAACCTCTGTAGGAGGAAGACCCTGCATTTTGATGGCATGATATCTACCTTTTGACCTAACATAATGATGAGAAAGAAATGATTCCACAGTATGATTACTGCCTGGACAAGGGCACAAGTACATAGGTTTGAATTCTCAGCCTTTGTTATGTGCTGCCAACCCTCCCACTTGTCTCAGACAAGATCAAGGGACATGCAGATATTGTGCTGAAGAGAAGACCATCTTTCTATCAGAGAGCTGTTTGGGGCTGTTTTCTTTTTTTCTTTCTTTTTTTTTTTTTTTTTTTTTTTTTTAAGACAAATCATTATATATCACAACAAAGACCTTCCTTTCTTTTCAACTTTTATGCTGCTAGAATTCTCGGATGACAATGTGTGGGGCCATGAAGAACTGTCTCAAGAATGATTCCTGGAAGAAATAGAAAAACTCTCCTAGAAATACATCTTTTCTCTTGGCTGCTTCCCCAGAATTCCCCATTGGGAACTGTGTCAAGAGGCAGGAGGATGGATGGCCTGAGGTCTTCCCCCATCTTTGTCACTAATGTTTCTTGAAGCATGTCCAGCCAGAGCTGATGACTGAGCCTACAAAGCCACTGCTGCCCACTCAAACTCTCTTTGAAAAAAGGTATTCCATATTTCTATTCAAGAGAGGGTGAAGATTCATACCAGCAGTTCAAAAAAGGCTGCTGTAACTTCCAACACAAATAGGTTCTCAACTTCCATTGTAAGAGGTTTTCACCAACACTTGGAATCCTCTGTATTGAAGAAATAGCTTTCCATCCCCAAAGAAGCACACTAAAGAGTGGTCCCTATGGTATCAGGAGTGCTTGGACCATGCCAACCTATCCTAGAACAAAAATTCTTGCTATGGAATAGGATACAGTGGTTGGTTCTGGGTTCTGGAATCAAAACAGCTTGGTTTGAATCCTGTCCGTTAACTAATAGTTATGTAATAGTGGGCAAGTTACTTACCTTCTCCGAGCCTTGCCGTCCTCATCTCACAAATGGGACTAATAATAGCAACTACCTCTTGGAATTGTTATAAAGGAAATCTGAGATAAACCTTGAAGAATGTTATAGCACCATGCCTAGCACCAAACAAGTACTCATCTAAGTCTTTTCTTATGTCTGCTGCTATAACAACAATAGTAACAACTACAGAGTGCTTGAGCAAACTATCTGCCACCACACTTCTATTTTCTTCCTGCTATTATATCAGGTAGATTTTGTTTGTTTACTTTTTATATTTTCCTGTCTTGCTGACTCTTCTTAAAGCATGGTTTTAGTTTCCAGAAAAAAACTAAAGGATATGTATACAGGCTGCTGATTTTTGTGTTTTGTCTGCTTGTTTTATTAATTATTCTTGCATCTCTTAAATCTGTTCCCTCCTCTTTGGCTCTAGTGCCACTACCTTATTTAAGCACCATTCCTTCTAGGTTGGGCTACCGCCTACCCCTCCAGCACAGAAATGGTATAGAGTCAATCCTTCTAGAGGATATTTCTTACTATGCTCTTCCCAGGCTCAAAAAATTCAAAACCTTTAGCTAAGCGCTCAGAACTTTCCCTGTCTTGGAAAACCTTTATTACTCATTCTTCTCCTTACTTCAGAGCTTGAACTAGAGAACTCTGCCTTCTCTTCTGAGCATGCTGTGTACCTTCTCAACTCTGTTGCCTTTGCTCATATTTCCCATCTAGTTCTACATTTGATAAAATCTTTTCCAGAGGACATACTAATGAATTCATGGAAACTGCCCCAACCCCTACCTCCTCTGAATGTCCATGACATTCATATAGAGTTTGTCACACTTTGCCATGGGTGATGCCTCTTCATCCATTTCCAGATTTCCATTCCAATCTGCCTACTAAACAGGATTACCTAGCTATCCCGAAACATCTGAAACACAGCCTGAAGAAAACTTCTCCATTCTTTGCTCCTGCCATATTTTCCACACAGCTTCCTATATCTTGCAACAGTTAGGCAGGGATCTCAATTACTGAACCCAGGGAAAGCTTTGAAATTAGGCTTCCCAAGAAGAAAAAAAAATTATATTTCTGCTGGGTCTCACAAAGAAAAGTATGGGAAAGTCATCCAGGGTAACAAGGTGACTCTAGACACAGGGTTGTTTTATTGTCTTAAATAGCAAGAGCTGGCTAATCTTCCACCACTTCTGCCCTACTGACTTGGGTCCCCTCTATGTGAGCCTCAATGGCTCACATTCCATTCTGCATGTTTTTTCCATAACTTGTAGCTACTTGTAATTTCTACCTCCTCATAACTTCAGTTCTTTAGAACTCGTGTCATTAATTCATTCTATAAATATTAAGTGTCTACTATTTTACAGGCACTGGGTCCTTTCCAGATGGAAGTCACACTCTAGACTGAAAGACAGACGTTGAACAAGACTTAAGATGGTGCTTCATGTTCTAGTGGGAAGTGACAAGAATTTATAAGAGACAAACCTAACCTGGGCCAGGCTAGCTCTGGTGAAAGGCAAATGAAAGAAGTGACATTTAAACTTCATTTGACCTGGAAAAAAATAATGTGATATCAATACTTCATACCTTACAATAAGATAAATTCCAGATGGTTCAAAGACTAAATGCAAAAAACTGAACCATAAAAATACCAAAAGAAATTACAGGACAATTGTTCTTATACTGTCCTAGTCTGGAAATGGTTTTTAACTATGACGCAAAATTCAGAAGACATAAAAGACTGAATATGTTTGCCTGTATAAAAATAATTTTTAAAAATTTCTGTTTAACAAAAACCATGATTAGTAAAATAAAAAAAAAAAAAGACAAACTGGCAGGTGAGAGTATTTCAAACTCAAATAAAAGACAAATAGATAATTTTCCTAATATATAAAGAGTTTCTACAAATAAAGAGACCAACAAAATATAACTAATTATATGCATACTTAAAGATGCCAATCTTCATCTGTAATTAGACAAAAGCAAATGAAAACTACACTTAAACACCATTATTCCTTTCAAGATTAAAAAAAAGCTTGAAAGCCACACTGCATTGACAGTTAATATGCAAAGAAGTACTCTTACATACTGCTGATAAGACTATAAATGGTTTACTCTCTGTGGAAGGCAACTGGTAAAATCTAGCAACATCAGAAATTTATTGTCCTAGCAATTCTATATTTAGGAATTCATCCTAAATATTCATATACATGTGAAATTAAGTCTATTCAAAGTTATTAACTATAGCAGGAAAAGACTTGAAACAACCTAAAAGTCCTTCAGGGAACTTTTATTCTATGCAGTGGACTGCCTACTGTAAAATGCAATAGTATACAAAAATAAAAAGGAATGGAAAGCTTTTATGTATGGATATGGAAGAATCTCAAAGGTTTTTTATTTTAATAAAAAAGAAAATCAAGATGCAGAACAGTGTGTACTACATTATACGACTTGCATAAATATCATACTATAAATTCTACTGAGTTGCTTCAGCACGTAGTACAGAGCAGACACACAATTACTATTTGGTGAAAGTAAATAAATTAATGAATAAAAGAAATAAACGGATAAAAATACACACTTGTGTATTTGACCTATCCTCTAAACTCAATATTGGGATATTTTATGCATGAATACAAAAGGGCTGTGGCTGACTTCTGAATATCTAGTTCCAGAAAAATCTAAAATATATCCTTATATAAGACAAACATGTATTGAATAAATTAGTTTACAAATAAATATATGTTTGTGTGTGTGTGTATGTATGTGTGTGTGTGTATGTATGTATGTATGTATGTATATATATATATATATATATATATCTGCCTACTAAAGAGATATATATATATCTTTTCAGTAAGCATACGATGAATTTTCTAGGTTCACTTATTCATATCCCTCAAGAAAAAAACATTCAGAAGGATAATGTTGTTTCCCTCAAAATCTCTTCATGGCTTAGAGGAAAAAATTCTAAAGCCTTTATTCTAGCAACTGAGTTTCCTACAATTGGAAAGCAAAGAAGACTGCCTTAACAAGATCATCTCCTATTTGTCTTTTGTATGAACTCATTACTTTTCTCAACTGTTACTCTTGGCACGAAAACTCATCACAAACATAACCATCACCACTTAATGAACATCTTCTATGTGTCAGACTGTGTGCTCCATGCTCAACATGCAACCTGATCACAAGCTCGTGAGGAATGAACTATAACACAATTGTCTCCGTTTTACAAACACAGGGTTAGATTTAAAGACATGTGGTCACGTGTCTAACATGCCGCATCGATGATGTTGTTTTTTAAGATCAATTTCATTTAATGTTCTTATGTGTAATGTTCTGACAACTGATAGCAGTTTCAATAACCTGGATTACAAGTGAAATATTAATATAAAGTAATCATATGTCTAGGATAGATGACACATGTGAAATCTAAGAGCAGTGCTTCTTTATCTGCTCAGGAATCCCTAAAATACCCCTGCTTTGCATATTTAGGTGGCAGAAGAGCACCTACACTCACCAAAGTGATAGGACACCTATGTGCCAATAGCCCAATGAGTGTTTCTCACCAAGGCCCACTCATCACAGGTTATCAGAAGATTCCCGGCTATTCATTATTATAACCAACTCATTTTCTCCACGGTAATTATCTGTGAGCAACATATCGGGCTGTCCTTGGAACCATCAAACTGACATATGATTAAATAACAGAGGGCTCTGAAGTTAAATTTAAAACCACTCTCTTACACTTCAATTCACACATCACATCGAGATCTGTCCAGTCATGGGAATATTCCAGTAGATCAACACCAAAGGTCAGTGAGAGACTATCCTGTTACTTTACATTCTTATCAAAGAAAGGTGGTGCTTATGTACTCAAAAGTTTTTAAAGATATTTTTTTAGGACCTGAAGTAAAATTTTGTAAAGCAATTCTCTGTATGAAATTCTAATCCCACCCCACGGATGTTCACCACTGTGTCTTCACAATTACGTGTGGGATCTCACAAGAAATAATGTATTTCTTCAACACATTGAGAATCACACACTTTTCAACTTTAATTGAAAAAGTTACTGTAAAGCATAAGTTATTGTACACTCTATATACCAATAAGAATAGTGCTTATAGTAACAATGTCAGTGATTAGGAAAAAAAAAAAACTGGAAGAGAAGGTCAATGGGCAAGCTAGAGTTAAAACATAAGTCTTACTGCTCTTGGACTGAGAAGGGCGCAAGAGAGGTTCTTCAAGGGGAATTTGTTTCCATTCCCCACCCAACCGACTCCACAGTTTCTAGAATTAAAGTTTTTCTACAAAAATAATTCTACACAACTCACTTTATTTTTGCAGGAGCTGTAAATTAGCAAAAACGACGTTTTTCCATCCCCAGTAGACTAGTTGCACCCAAAGCAAAATCATCCATTTTCTGCCTTTTTATTCTATTTTTTACCCATATAGTAGTCATTGAATTTAGAGTAAAATAAAGAAGAGTGGCAAATATTAAAATCATCAGAATTCTTTACAAAGAAAATCTCTAAAGCCTTTGTTAAATATATCAACAACATAGCATTTTCTTCAGAGAAACATACACAGTATCCACTCATTTTTAAACAGGTCCCCAAAATGTAGGCTTCGCAAAACGATGACATTATGCAGTGTGAACATTCCACACACCTTTACCCAATACAGAAGAAAGTCCCAGTCACTAGCTGGATAGGTTTTCCTACAACCTGAGCTGGTATTGTGGATAATGAAGTGATAGAATTCACATTTCATAAGAAAAGCCATATAAAGGAAATAAGATATTATTTTTCTAGAAAGTGATTTATAATAATACTGAGAAACTATTTTTTTTAAAATTCCTTCCCCTTCTCAACATTTACAGAAAAGGCTAACATATCTTGAGAGATTTACTATTTGCTGATATTCATCCATATGGTAGTACCAACCAAAACCCAGGAGTAAGGGAGAGATAGAAAGGAGGAAAATGGTTTTGAAAAACTACAAATGAATGATTAATTATACCAACTTGATGCCTTTTATTCTGGAACCAGGACTTATTAGGCCTACCTGAAACTCTCTCTCATTTTGTTGTTATTCTTTTATCGCTGTCATTGTTTTAACAGATTTGCAAGTTGAGAATGGTTTTATTCATCTTCAAGAAACGTCAGAAACTTACTACACTCCAAAACATTCAGCTACAATGCAAATTGTATTCTTTCTATCTTCATAATCATTCTAGAGGGTACAGATAGAGCGCCAGAGCAGCAACTCAAGTAAAAGCTAAAAAAGTAAAAATAATACAGAGCATAAAGCCCTAGTTCTACAAATTGGAGCTGCCTCAGCAAAACATTAGCCATGGCAAGTTCCACCAAGGCCAGGTCAGAAAGGTGCAAGAACCAATCCCTGGCTACACCTCAAAGGTTCAAAACCATTTCTAAATATAGAACCCACTTTATGTTTGCAGAAGCTGTAAATCAGGGAAAACAACTTTTTTCCATCCCCAATAAAATATTTGCACCCAAAGCAAAATCAACTGATTTCTGGCTTTTTACCAGTTCTGCATGGGCATAAAATTTTCTGACACTTCACCAGAAATGTCAGCATTAGTATAAGGCAGCTTTAGAGAGGGAAATGATTGTCTGACCTATGGATAACCCCTTCAACCCCAACAGGAAGAGAAGTTTTAAAAAACACCTGAAACCCAGTTTTTCCAGTTATTAGTACAAATGGGATGAACTATTTTTCTTAGTGGCCAAATCCTTCCTTATAGGAAATGTTGGTCTTTGAATTCAGTGAGGGGAGGGGCTATGTCTATTTTACTGCTATAACCCGACATCCAACACCGACCCTTGCATGGAGAAGGGATTTCAATGAATAGCCAAGAAAGGAGGGGAGAAGAAAGAGGGAAGGAAGGAGACAGAGAAGAAAGATTGAAGGAGGAAACAAAGGAGGAAAGGATAGAAATAAGGGAAGCAGGAAGGGAGAGAGAGGAAAGGAAGAAGAGGAAGGAGGGAGGGAGGGAGAAAATGGGATAACTTCAGAAGGAAATCTTTTCCCTTCTTTTATTGGTGTTTTTACTTTTCTTGAACTTTCAAGCATTCATCTTGATAGAAAACCAATCATATCTTTTCTTAAGGCTTCCTGTTGAAGCTGAATATGATATTCAGTGAAGTCAACTCTGCCTCCAGGAAGAGCCCACCAGCAAATCTATGTGGGGATCGAGGAAAGGGTGGGAGGTAGCACCTTTCTTCAACGGTCATTTATTTAACAACATTCAGGAGTATGACTGCTACCTCCAGTATGTGGCAGAACACTGCATCAAGCTAGAGACCTATCCAATGCGCAGAGGTCCGCTGTTTACTAGGAGACACGGTGTACTAATTAATTGTCCTAATTTGAGATATGACAGAACCAGGAAAAGGGATCAGATAAAGCTCTGAGGATATCGAGGAGTAGGAAAACTGCTTTGCCTGAGAGGATTCAGGGAAGGCTGGGTGGAAGCAGTGACACCTTAACTGGCCCTAGAGTGGCAGGATTTGCACACAAGAAACCAGACCAGCTCAGACGGGGGTGGGGGGGGGGGTGGGGGATGAGTCTCACAGTGTTTCCTCAAAATTCTTCACAGAATATATTCTATGAACACCATATTTGGGAAACTGTGGACTGAACACAACTGCACAGGTTTCCCTACTGCAGGCCTTCTCGGAAACTACTATGCAACCAGAGCTGAAGTGGCAAAAGAATCAATCTGTAAATCAGAAAAAATTGGCTTTTTGGGGAAAAACCCAACACCTTCACTTACCTAAAAGTTCACTTAACTTTTAGGAACTCCAGTTTCCTCTTCTCATACAGTTGTTATAAGAAATAAATGCTACATAAAAATTGATTAATTCAGCACTGGTACTTAATACTCATTGTTATTACTGCTGCTGATACTTCTGCTATTTCTATTAGTAGTAGCATCGACGTGCACCATGAATATAGAGGAAGAAGGAAGAAGGAAGAAGGAAAGAAGAGGAAGAAGAGGAAGGAAGAAGAAGGAAGAAGAAGGAAGAAGAAGGAAGAAGAAGGAAGAAGAAGGAAGAAGAAGGAAGAAGAAGGAAGAAGAAGGAAGAAGAAGAAGAAGAAGGTAATATGCGGCATTTCTAAAACAGTTTGGTCCATTTTTCATCAGCTTTTTTTGGAAATGCCAAGCCGGCATGTAGTGCTTAGCCTAGCACCCAGTAGGTGCTCACTCTGTATTTGTATAGGTAATGGGGACGAGAACAGACCATACAAAAAGCAAATTGCAGGGCTGCAAGGGGATGCTCTGGGCAAAATGTTTTTCATTACATCTTTGGGCAACAGGTCTCTGAGGTCCAGGAGGACTGACTTCATCTTTTGCTAGAAGAAGGAGGGATGGAGAGCACAGTGCTCACCTTTGGGGGAACATCACAAAGAGTTTATTTTGGTAGAAGTGCTTGTAGTGACTCTAACAATGAGCTCATGCCTGCTGCCAGGTGCCAGCCATTAGCTCGAGCCTGCCTGCCAGGGAAATATACCAGGCTCATCACCAATACCCCTCCATCAAACTTGTACAGAGAATATCCCAGAATACATGTTCCCAAGACAACTCCTTCCTCTATAAGATGAGCTACTGAGGAACAAACAAGAAAGCAGCTGATCCAGGATCCAAAGCAAATTGGAGGATGAGAGAGCCCAGGAGAGGCCTGGGCCTTCTTGTTTTACTTGGTTGATTCTCTGACAGGATTTCAAACTGATTCCCAAAGGATACTTTTTCTCATTTTTTTGTCAATTGCTATATACATTTATCTAGATAACCTCAGTTGTTATAAGTCACACACTGATCTCACAAACAGTTCTTATAAATGAGCAAATTTCACATAAACTCTCCCCCTGAGTGCAATTCAGGGACCCTGTTTAAACCTATCCAGTTTCCTATTGGTTTGCATATAAAGAGATTCTTGACAGAAGTGGAGTTTTCTGGAGTGAGAACCTAAACAGGTTTAGAATATGATATTTGCATTTACCAAACGCAATACTTAACATCTGTCCACCTGAATTTAAGCACAAGAGTCTGCGGAGAATTTGAAAAGGAAATGAGGCCATTTTTTAAAAAAGTAGTTGGAAGAATTTCCCATGGAGTCCACAACACATAAAAAAGGCCTAAGTGTTAGTGAAGTTTTTAAACTTCAGATTGAATAGTAGGAAAGTGGCAGGCAGATGAAAACCTTCTATGGTAAGAAAGACCAAACATTATTTTTTAAAATGTGTGATAAATGTACATATACACATATATAGGTATATGTATGTGTGCACATACAAATATCTGTATCTCAATTGTGAACCATATAAAGAAAATACATGGGCTAGAGATCCTATATTCCATCCAATTGTTACATTTCATTTTATTTTAACTGGTAAACCCAGAAGTGGTTGGGAAAAAAGCATAGTTAACTCTGGAAACTTGTCAAAGCTCAAGAAAGCTTCCATGACTCTAAAGACTTTTTTTGTTTCCAGAATAGCAGGACTGCCCAATTCCTCCCACACTAAAAATATAACTAGAGAGTGTGTACAGGATTATATACTTTTCTCCATCATGTTCATTTGAGACGGCAGGTTAAATGATATGGAAATGATCTGAATCTTGATTTGACCACTACCAACAATCAATCACCCAGCTATACTCGGCCTGTACATTTTATCAACTCATTCAAACTCGGTCCCTTACCTCCAGCATCTCCCAGCCCTAACCCTGCATCCTGTCTTGAGAGTCAGAGTTTGTGTTCATTTACCATAAAATAGGAAAAAGCAAAATACTGCACAATAGAGTTCCTGGCACATAAAAGACACAGCAGAGTGCCTATGGATAACATCTGAAGGCCCAGGTTGGGAGCCTGAGGTGTTAGAGCAAAACAGGTTCCCAGTCAAGGGCTTTAATTTCAACAGGTGCAAATTAGAAGTAGCAAAGGGAAGGCAAAAAGAGAAAGAAAACAAAAACAGCCAAGTAAGTATAAAAGCTCAAAGCTTCATGAGCAGATCCAAAACTTGAAGAAAGGTTTGGATGCCACGTGGCCAAGTCCTTCCTCTCCCAAATTATGATGTCTGTTTCTATACACAGAGGCACCAGAAAGTGAATAGTCATTAGGTTTTTGGTGAGAGTAGTTTTAAAGGGCCATGCTTTTAATTTCTGTTTAAGTCTCTCTTTAGAGAACCAGCTTCCCTCCACGTGACGAACTTTAAGGCAGTTACCGTGAGACACCCCACGTAGTATGTGAGAATAGCAGAAAAGGGGTTTTATTTTCAAGGACTAAGAGATATGGGGGTTGGGAATGGGTGGTGGGACAAGACTGGTGAGTGTGCAGGAAGCCTCATTTTAAAATTATTTGGGGCTGGTGTAAATTACTTGGGTCTGGTGGTTTAGGTGATAAATGGTGAATACAACAAAGATGTACAAACCCTGAATAAAGAGGAGAAAATAATATAGCTTGCCTCTCAAAAGAGCAACTATATTGGCTTCCAATTTAATTTGAGTCTTTTTTTAAGTCTGGATACCCCAAATCATATAATGATTATCTTTTAGTAAACTCATTGAATGATAAAGAAATCACTAGCTCAACATATTATTGAAAAGAGAATTAAAGGAGAACCCATTATTGACCTGGGTCTTCTGTTTTAGAGGAATCAAAACTGGGATGCATTTTCTAACAAAATGTCCATTATTAGGGTGTGCGTTGTCAATACCAAGTCTACTTTTACATTTGATTACACATGCTATGCCCTAAGTAATTAAAGTATGTCTTATGGCTAATAAAAGTGAATTAAAAAGTTAAAAACCAAAACAATGACAGGAAATAACATGTGTGTACAATATGTTACTAAAACATGATAATGTTCAAAAGTGACTTTACAAAAAGTATTATAAATCTTTCAAAACACAGTGATTTATTAAGCGAAAAGTCTAAATGGTTTGCACTATTAAATTTAGCTTTTAAATTGCTGTGTCATGGGCAAATCTTTTGTTCTCCAAGTTAAATTTCATATCCTGTGTTTTGTTTTCCCACTGTTCCATGTTTTATCATCATGCGGTCAAATTTGGAAATTTCCCAATGATTTCTCTTACTGATTTTATAATCCAGGAATAGAATGTATCAAATAATCCAACAGTGATTTATTTCCATCTTCTTCTTTGCTTTTTCCTGCCTATATAGTCTTCTCATAAAATAAACCTTCCCCAAGCATAGAATGAAATTAAAAAGAAAAAAAAATGTGATGGCCAGAGGAAAACCATTTCAGAAATGTGTTTGTTAAACAAGTGCAAGCAATAAATTGAGCTTAAGAGGGAAAGGCAGAAGAAAAACTGAAAGTACTGACCTGAGAGTCAAGCTGATTGGAGCAAGGGTGAAAGCAGCAATTTGGAGACAAGCAGAAAGAAAAAGGGATAGCAAAAGAGAATAAAAGGAAGGAAACGCATTAGTTTTAAACATATAGCCACCGATGTTATATTAGCAGGTTTCATAACCAAATGAAAGATAGTAAAGCAACTTTTATCTGATATTACCCCAAAAAGTCCTGGGCACACACCATAAAGCTATTATATTAAGTATTACACATAAGACACCTGGTATCTGCTCTCCTACACAGAATCACAAGCATTGATGTGAACCAGAGGTGGGCTCTGGCAACTCAGTGGCAGAATGAGCCCTTTCCTGGAGGTATAGTTATAAAGTTCCTATCTGTGTGCATTTAAAATTTTATTATTTAATAAACTGAAATGGAAATTACTAAGGTATTACAGCTGGTGGTAAGCACTGATGTCAGAAAGATTTTATTTGAACCAGTAAGTTGGATGGTTATATCCTATGAGATATTTTCCCCTCATCCTTAAAAACCAAAAAGAGCTAAGCAATTTGGCTCTCTGTTCAAAGATTTTCATTTTAGATGTGCACAGAGTACTGCACCTTGCAATAATCAAAGACACAATGAGGAGGGCTTCCGGTGAGGTGCCACCTGCCTAATAGCCTCCCAAGAAAGCACAGAGTAACTTCCAAAGCTGAGAGTAATTTTTTTGGTTGTCAAAATGAGAATCATACTTCATCACTGAAAATATCCAGATGTTTGATAACTTATTTGTACATAAACATTTAACATGCCCTTCTAATCAGTCAAAATGATAAAGTCTCTAATGTCAAGCAAAAATTAAAGGAAAAAAAAAATCATTGTCCCCTTCAGGCCACAACATGAGTACACAGTAGACATTCATTTTGTTAGCCTATAAAATGCCATTTGCAAAAATCAGATAAGCAAATACTTTCCCAGGTAGCTATCTACTCAGTGAGATCCCATCATTCTATACTGTTAAAAAGTAGTTGTAAGCATTTCACACGGAAAGAAAAAACAGAACAAATCCTCAGGAGAAAGTTTAAGCAAGGATATTTCTAACAAAAACAGCATTGACTATAATGATAAAAATCAAAGAAAAATTTCAAGATTAAACACATAGTGAAAGCATTTATCCAATAATGCCTCATAACTGAAATCCCTCTGCAGAGTTTTTCCGGATCATGGATATACAGCTGATCAAAAATAAGAGTTAGGCCAGGCCATGGTCATTGCCGGAACTCAGTGATGCTGACCCCAGCTGCTGTTTCAAATCCTTCTGGATCAGAGGTATAGCAATCTGAGGTTCAAGGGCACGCTTTAGGGAATCCTAAACTAAATTAGCAAGCAAACATTTAATGTTTAGTGGCCTTTTCCAAAGGTTCCTAGTTTTCACCAAATTCTGAAAGAATCTATGATTACTATGTCCTTCCCCAAAAGGGTGCTAAGGATGGTATAAAACAATGTTACTTGTTTTATAGAAACTCCTTCAAATATATTAACAAACATAAGTGAAAATAATTTAGCAAGAAAGTTTATATCAAAACAAAGTATCAAGTTTCTTCCATGTAACATAAAGCTTCTAAAACATAATATCATAATTTTTAAAAATAAAACTTAAGTTTACATTTTGTGAAAGACTTTTGAAAGGCATCAAAGAAATGATGTCAGCACATTATTAAACAAATTCAGAAGGAAAAATAATAGCCTGATTCTCAAGGCGCTTTTAGGCCTCTAAAATGATTTCTCAAAGTCCAAATGTCTGGTGGCATTAGTTCATATCTAGATAATGAAGTGCTACTTTGTTTTCTATTCTACCATTATGTCTTAGGAGTTGAACCCCAAGGGAGCCACCCTCTTCTCCATAGTGGGGAAGGAGATGATTGAAGGCTTGATTTTAGCATTCTCTGTCCTTTAGACAAATACCAACAACCCCCCTAACATATTTAAGATAATTACGCAGAAAGTCACCTGACTGATTCGTTCCCATGGATGAGATGCCAGAAATCTAGTGGCAGTAGGACTTGTTTGACAGACTCTGTTAACCTCTCTCTTTCTCTTAAAGCACTGAAGGATAATTCTGAAACTCTAAATAAAACTCAGAGACCTCAATGGGCACTGATATAGAAAGGCCACATATTTCATATAGAAATACCTACTATCTTGTGTAGCATGAGTAATATCTAGCATTAATGATTTAATAAAGATATCGGCTTGATTTGGACCAATTCTCAGGGGCTTGTTCAAGGCCCCCTACCCACCTGTGTTAAACTCCTCCAGAGTAGCCTGAAGTCCAAGGCAGAAGCTGAACCATCAGCATCAAGCACAAGACTTTACAGGCAGAACTACTCATGAGGACCACACTGGAGCAATATGCAAAATCTTTAATGATAGGTAAATGCAACAAACACGAATTGCCCTCTGAAAGAGAAGTAGGCCAGTGTCAGTGTCGTTTGCATTATTCCTAACCCCATACCTTGTGTTGCACATGACTGAAGTTCTGGAATATTTTAGAATACTTGCTGCTTTTAAAAAGAGGTCTTTTCACTCTGGTGGTCATATTACAGAACAGAGACCACAAATTTATTTCAAGTTCAATTTTTTGGTTTTCAAAATCACAAACTTAATTGCAAACACTTCTCCATGACTCCAAAATGGAGATGTATGTCACACTGCTAAGAAATCTTTAGTTCCCAACATTATGAGGTATGAATTTTGTAGTTTAAGCCAGCAAATGGAGATAGTGCTCCATTTGAAAAGGGCTGCCTGACAACTTGAAGATGTTTTGGTCAGAATATACATGTAGTTCAGCAGATAATGCTTCAGAAAGGCAGGCCAAGGCTGTGCTCTCCTTTTCCCAAGAAACTTCCCCTCTTGATCTCCACCGCCAACTCCTTAGGGGCCTGGGCTGGGGCTGGGGCTCAGACATTTCCCAGACTGTGTTTTGCTGCTAGACCCAAGACACAGGCAGGCAGATAACTGGGACAGAGTCAAGTCCCACCACACGTTTTATGAATTACAGTGCCTGGGAGGCATCAGCTTTAAGGAGAGGCAAAAGCAAAGATAAAGAAAATGTGCAGAAAGTACATAAAGATAAATGCCTGTAAAATCACTGTTGTTTTAATGCATTCCATATTGAGGAAATAAAAATGTGAATATTCTTGATGATTTAATGGCAGTAGTGTCCAGCTAAAATTTGTTTGTCCAACTACATAATTATGCTATTTTATGCAAATATTTATAATGGCTGATCCTGATTTTCAATTACAGTTCTGACTAGCTCACTTAATGCAGAAAAATGCCTTCCAAATGTGGGGCATGTCACTTTCCCTCATGAAAGCTAATAAAAGTGAGGCAGATCTCCTGTGTCATGGAAGCAATGCCTCTCTGCTGGCTGAATGACTATTTGGTGCTACTGGACAAACTTCTGTCTTCTGGCTCATTATTGGATGAGACTGCTCTTAGTTGCTTATGTGTCAGACCTGAGTTCAAATCCAACTCTAATTCTCATAAACTTTGCACTCTTGGGGAAGTTACTTAACCTATATGTCATAGTTTTTGCATCTATAAAATGGGGTGTGTTGTGAGTAAGATTAAATGGTATATAGTATTGTAGGTCAAGTGCTTAGCATAGTATCTGATACACTGTGAGCATAAAATACACATAACCTATTAGTATTATTCTAATTACTATTATTAATATCATCACTGTTATTATCTAAGGCATCTGTCTCAATGGTGTACTGCTTCTCGGAGTAGTGAACTAGGAGTAAGGAAACCTAAATTACAGTTTTGTTTCTTTCTGACCACAGGACTAATCCAGAAGGTCATTTGACTTTTCAGGGTCTCAGTTTTCTCACCAATAAAAGAGCCATGATCATAACTTCCCTGTGATGTTGTACTAGCTTTGGTCCTAAAATATAGTTGCAAAATAGCCATTTACATACATCCAAAATTAACAGTGTTTTTAAGAACCAGCAGACTGGCAGAAAATTCCCACACTTTAAAATTTAAAAAAGCCCTTAACAAATTTTAACTTGTACACTTATCTCAGAAAAAACTTCTTAATGTAATTGCTAAAAATGCTCAATTAAAAAGAAACATATTATCATCTAACTAATCCTAAGATTTTTAAATTAAATATTGATTGATTTAGAGTTAGAATATATTAAATACTTGAAACAATATTTGAAAATGTTGAAATTTTAAGAACCAATCTATCCATTTAATACAGAGCCTATCCACTTAAGACTGAGAATTTATTTGTTTCAGCATATCAACTGTTCATACTGATATAACTGTCCCGTCTTACACCAAGAATTGGTACCTACAAAGTGTGATACATTTTAATAGGTTCTTGGAAATTCACTTCTAACAAGATTCGAAGTCACACAGCTGGTGTGAAGCAGAGGCAAAATATGAAACTAAGTCTTTCTGTTTCGAAAGCCCATTATCTTTCCACAAGACCATACAGAGCTATTCTGCATGTCTTGAAGTTCTTTAAGGTCTCACAAGTGTCTCGATCAGAGCTGGCAAACATTCACTGATTTATTCAAAATTTGTTGATCTCTTCCATATGGACTGAATCTAGGAAAGACAAATTCTGCCTCATTACTAAACCAATAAGAAATCTTTAAAGGTTATGAATTACATAAAATTATTCAGAAATTCTTTCCTTCTATGAAATGAAGGAAAAAGAATTGATAGAAAGCTTATCTTTTAGAGTTCATACTATGCATAAATACAATATGGATATAACTTATCTAAAAATCTTAAGTACTCTGGAAGCCTGATATAACACTCTTTGTTTTTGGACAGATTTGCTGTCAGGTAGGCCTGCATGAGAACTTATTCAAACATATTTATTTACCAAATGACATAGGTCCTCTTAAAAGATAAATCCCAAGATGAATTTGTTGTGCTGTGCCAAAAGACACTGGAAGGATATGAGTTCTTTTCCCCTATCTTGAATAAATTCCCAAATACTTCATAGTCTTCCACATTCTTGCTTGAGTCTTCAATGGGGAAAAAAACTGAGTTTTCAGGTAGTCAAAGCCTTAATTTCTTACACACTTTGCTGGCACAAATGCTATAGAGCAGGGACACCAACCAAGAAAGTTGACCATTATTTCTTTAAACACCAAAGAAGTACTTAAGCCATCAAAAGTTAAGCCAATTGCCTTCTGAGTATCCCAAATAAACACATCATCCCTAATAGGCCATATTCCTCATCTGTAACTTGTTCCCAATTGAAATATGAATGTGCATTCCAAATCCACCATGACCTAAGATGGGCAACTAAGCAATCAAAGTTTGCTCACTACTGACAATTCACAACATGATTGCAAATTTACCTCTCGAGTTCCGCAATCTTCTTGTCCTTGTCATTCTTTTCATTCTCCACCTCCTTGAGGATCTCCAACAACCGGTCAACTTCCGCTTGGGCCTTGCCACACTCATCACGGTAGTAAGATGCCTCTTTATCAAGCTGTTTTATTCGGTCTGCAAACTCAGGGTTCATCCTGGAGTCATCTTCAATATTATGAGCCTTCAATATTATATTTTTAAAGAATGTAGTTAAGACAACAGTTTAGAACAAGAGACAGTGCAGCCACCAATGGCCCAGAAATTAACTCTGGAGAAAAAAATAATAACCATCAAGAATTATGGGTATACTGTCAGTTAAAAGGCAAAACAGAAAAATGACACATTTCAGCTACCTTGGAACAATGTCAATTTTAAATTATAATTCGATTTCACAGGAGATTTTCTTTTATTGTCGATATTTTGTTTTATTAGATGTTGCTACTTTTTTTTCCCCCACCAAAAGTCAGGGATGGGTGGGGATAGAGACTGTGATATCTGTTCCTGGTCATTAGGCAAGCAGAACTAAGATAGATAATTCAACTCCACTGTTAAGGAAGTGATTCATACCAATGGCTTCCTTTTCCACTAAAAACAAACCAAGATAAAACAATATTAAAGTATTTTTCCAAGAACCAGCAAGGGCATGTGAAAACCCTGGTAACATATAAGAGACTGGTTGATTGATCATTGTACACTTCATTCCACTGAGAAATTTCAGCAGAAGATGTAGTTTGAAGGAAAGACTTGGAAATGAGGAAGGGCTTTCCAGCTAACAGTTATACCCATAAAATCTTGTTCTATTGATTAAATTTAACCTGAACCAGGAAGATGAGCTAATTCATGAACAAGCATACAGACGAGTATCTGCAAACACATGCATAGGTGGGTGGCAGCTTTACACACAAGAACAGACACAGGCAACAACACAGTAACAACACTACTGAATAATTTGCAGCCAAAGTATTTCTGGTTTTGTGTGTGTGAGACTGTTATGGCTTTTTTTTTCCCAAAATAAACTTTTGGCTGAAATATTCCCAGACAGATGGAAATAACACTGCACTGCAATGTTTTGCCTACCCCTTGTTTCCCATTATTCCTAATTGACTTCTTCAAAGAGCAGGCAGGGAAAAAACAAGTAGTTTAACAACAGTGCACATTGAACATAGAAAGTTCAGAGAAGTCATATATGTATGTATCTCCAACATCCGTGTGTGAAATAATAAAATGTTAACAATTTATTAGGACTAAAGTTGTTCTACTGTCTTGCTATGTAGAGCAAATGCTCATTGTGTTTTTATACACTTTTTTTTTTTTTTAATTTCAGGAAAAAAACAAGGCAAGCAAGTTACAGCTGCTGTAGGGTCAAAATGAATCATGCATGGTTAGAAAAATTACTACTAAAACTACTGTTAAAAGGTTGACAGTCTGCAATGATTTAGTAGAAAAAAATCAAAAATTAGTATAAATAAAAATGTCTTATTTATGACAAAATAATAATTTTGAGAATTATATTTTTGCATGTAACATATTATTTAAGCATGAGGATAGAAGGGGAATAATTTGCTTTCATGTTCTTTAATCTAAGATTTCCTTATTCAAGAGGTAAATTCAACCACACAAAAAATTTGGAAAAACTATAACAATTCAACATAGTATCAAATACTAGCTTACCCCCTTTTATCAACATTTCTTAGAAAACATTTTTTATTTATTTATTAGTAAGTACATTGAGTTTCATTATAATAGATTACTAAGAGGTTTCAATACAGTTTAAAAAAATCCAAAAAATATACTGAGTTAATATGCCTTTAGGAGTTTATTCATCTAATAATTTTATTTTAAAGTGAAGAAATGAATATATAAATTTGTTAATCTCTCCTTTAAAAATGCAGAGTAGATATTCTATTTTAAAAGAATATACTCCTATAACTACTTCTAATTGTGATAATGAAAATCAGCTCATTACCCTAATAACAAAAAAGCATTTAAAATATAGTTTTTAAATTGCTAAAAAAAATCATGTTAATTCTCTTCCATTTGTATACTATCTTACCATTATTTTCCAACAGCTCAAAACCTTTCATGATATTTTTCTCAAACTACACAATGACATTAAGATCTTTAAAAAATTATTAATGAATTGAGTAATGAGCAGCTAGAAATACTCAAAATGAATAAATAAATATGATTTAACTGTTTACTTCTGACAAGTTAAAATTCCTTTCTTGGCTCAGATGTAAAGATTCACAAAGAGCTAGCAGTTAGCCACCGTTGTTTATTTTGGTTGTTTTTATTCTTAAGATTATTATTATCCTGATTTTTAATAAGTGGATATACGATTACTAGTTGCAAGACCTAGTTTCTAAATTGGGCCCTTTGTCTTATGATAGGCAAACAAATTAGCCTCTTTCAGGACAGTGAAAACTATAAAATGGCAAACATGGGGAAGGTATTATTTACTTGCATTTTTATTAAAAATATTATTTTGTGATGTGTATCCTATCAATGAGGCTTGTTATACAGCTAACTTAATTGGTTTATGTAATTTTCATAAACAGGATACTACATATGCCTTGGAGAAGCCTCCCTGCAAGGTCTAGAGAAAGCTGTTGGCAATAGGTTTATGAGCACATTCCTTATTTTAGCTCCTTGAAGAAAAGAAAATAATTCAACGCCAACTTTCAACATGGGGTGATATTGATAGGTTGGTAGTCTTGTTAACCCAAAAAGTGAGTGTGGTTAAAGGACTTATGGGATGTTTAGTGGTACAGAGCCTAGGAAAAAAAAACATGTCTGAATCTAGGCCCTTGTTGACCTCATGCAATGTTAAATTAGATCATGTTATAAAAATAAATACCACAGACAAGTTTACAGTTGGCCTGGTGTCTGTTAGATAATACCTGTAGGTGCTAATGATTCTTCCTTTTAAAAGGAATCGATAACCTCAAGAATATCTTTGAGTTAAATATATCTATCTCTATATCAATACTGATTTCTGGGCAAAAGAATTTATGTCAGACCACCTTCAATATTGTTGCTAGAATTCTTGGAAGAGTTATTAAATAAAGGTGTAAACAGATAACATTTAAAAAATTCTTTAAGTCAATAGAAAGCTATATGGAAGAGCCATCTAGAGATAGGAGAGTAACAGCTGCTTTCGGTTCATCACCAGGGTCTATGAGAAGACTCAAGGGAAGAGCTTCATATGACTGAAAGCTGGCAAATCCCCATTCCAACCTGAGTGTTAAACACAAAAGTCTCTGGAGAATTTATAAAAGATATTGCAGGTAACCAGCTCCATTCAGCCTAAATCACAACATTTCAGAGGGTGGGCTGAAATTGTGAACCAGTACAGCATGAGCGTGTTATGCTGTGATCTACAGACATGGGGATGACACTACACTAAAGAAATACAGGAGGAAATTGAGCTTATAAAACCAGTTTCCTTCAAAGTTATAAGGCTAGAGCCCTCTTCTAAAAATGGAGTGGAGAAAGTCGTTTATTTGCATTTAAATAATACTCTTGCCTTTTCAAATTATGACATAGATTTTTTAATCTAGACTGGCAGCTCCTGATGAGGATCAAAAGTAGATAACAGATTTGAGCCTCATGTACTTTAGACACCACTGCAGAAAAGAATAACATACTTGAATAAAGCATTACCTGAACAAATTCTTACCATGGCATTCTGACCTATTCAAGGTTCAGACTGAAAATGCACAGTACTTATTTCCCCTTATAGACCTGTTGATTTGAAATTAGCTTCCCCAAAAGATCAGGAAATGATGGTCCATTCCATTCTTATAAGGTATACCAATTTTGTTCATTAATCGGGAATCTAGTTCTTGAAAATGTAGATTGGTGTAAATTTTCCTTTAATGGTTTCACAACTTATTTATCATAAATATAGCCAAGAACAATGTCATTTTCAAAGATATTCACCAGTCATTAAAACCAAAAAAATACCAATGAGCATTCTTATCTGACTGAAGAGATTTACTTTTGCTGATTAAATAAGTCATTTGTAAAGGAAATCCAGATACTAGTTCTGCCTCAAAATATTTCTGCTAATTTTTAGAGCAACTCTCAATCATCTTAGAGAGACACAGAAAATTGGAGAAAGAACATTTCAGAATTGTCTATACAACATATTAGATCAGTAATTTTTGAGGGTCCCTCAATTATGTTTCTTGCATTTCCACGTGTAAGAAAATTTTCCTGCAAATTGGAATAACCAAAATAAAGTTTGGAGGCCCACTGACGGGGGCAAGCCTTAGTATTTTGTTGTGAACTGATTTTGAGAGCCTGAATCAAACACAAAGGAGAAATCTGGTCATGACTTAGTACATAATAATACCTAGAGGTCATTTTAATAAAAAAAATTAGACTTCAGGAGAAAAGGTAAATTTCAGATTAACACTATATCTAAATCAAAGTTAAGAGCAAAATGTGGCTAAAGCCAAACCACGGATTGGTAATATCAATATGACAAATAACAAGTTTATTATGTGAAGGTTGGTCATTGATTATTTTCAAAAAAATGGTAGGTAGTTCATCATTCCAAGTGCCTAGAAAGAAAAGCATTAACTTGATCCAGACACCTGCTGTGAAACTAGGTGGGGAATTTTCAATTACAATATATAACATTCCCTCTTTGAAATGGGCCCTAACAATTTTAATAAAAAATCATTTCTCTCAAACAAATGATTGGTCATGACCATAAAGTGCAAGCAGAACACTAACAAAACTGATGACTTTTCTACCATGCTGCTTATGGGTTTTAGCAATAATTTGCTAAATTTATGCACTGTAAAATATTCTCAATTGCAGCACCTTAGGGGTTTAGTATCTGTTAACTGTGCTTTAACATTCCTTTCATATCTTAACAGCAGAACGGGATATATAAACTACTTTAAACATTATATTTGATTTCGTTCCTCTAAAAGAAATTCCAATCATCACATAATTCTGTTATGAATAAAATATTACTTTTTTAAATAAAGTTTTTAAGGAGATTATAGAACTCTGACATATAAAATTTAAATTTTGTTTTAAATTCAATTCATTAATAGCATATATAATAGCTGAGGCTAAATAATACATTTGGAATCTAATAATGATGAATCTTTGAATTTTAGTCTAGTTCTACAGAAAAGAATTCTTTCACAATTATAGTTAACCACATCCAGAATATTCACAATTTGCATATAACTATTCCTAAAAGAAACTTCTTGTCATAGATAAAACAAATAGAATATTTATAAATAAACATAAACAAGTGTTCAAAATAATTTTCTTCTGTCACATAGACAAAATAAAAAGAATCAACTGTACGTATAACATCTTTTAAGACCTTTCAAACAAACAAGAACATTATTAATGTAATACCTTTTAACTATGGAATCTCTTAAAATTAACAATGTAGAGAACTGAGGTAATGGGAGACTTGTTTGTGTGTAGGAACATCAGAGGTGTGTCACGGGTGCCCTGGCCAGGAGCAAGGTTGCCCCAGTGCCTCCAAATCAGTCATATGCCTTGTAGCAATGAGGGTATTATACAAAGCACTAAATTTAGGATTTATTAAAAATTTATAAGAGAACTCTGGATGCCATCTCTGGGCACAATAAACTCTAGGGCTATAGGAAAGGAAGTATCCGAGACTGATGAAAAAAAATCGTATTATTTATCTGGAACTGAGAACTAAGGGAAGGAAAGAACTCAGCTGAATATAACCTGCACAGTGTTTATAATGACAAGACAGAACTCCTCCAGGAGTAGAGACTGGTAGTTAAGCTGCAGAAAGGTTATTATTAAAAGAAATAATGATACAAAGGCAAAATTTAAGACTCCTAAGAAATGGCATTAGGGTATCAACTAAATGGAGTGACTAAAGTAAAAGTAAAAGGTTTTTAAAAGGTTTATTGTTACTGTAAGAAAAAATTACTACCAGGAGGAGTTAAAACTTATTTACTCTGATTTAATTTAGGTGATGGATATAAGACTGACTATAAAATTATCTTATTTAACAAAAACAACTAAATTATAATTCACCAAATTTTGTAGGTTGCCATATTTAAAATAAACCTATGAGAATAAAATAAATTCTAGAAGTAACAATAACTGGTTAGATAATAAAAGGAGAAATAGAGCATTCACAACAGTAACCTAAAAATTATACATATATATACGCACACACACACACATACACAAACACATACATAAAAAGGTTTAGGACTATCCTTAAAAAGAAATATCATAAGCCTGTAATAGAAAAATATCAAAACCTTACTGTAGATCACTAAAATTAACAACAGTCATACCAAGTTCATGAGTGGGCAGAAATAATATTGGAAAGATATCAATCGTTGTAAAGTTATTTTATAAATTGAATACTATTCGAATTAAAATCATCAACAATTACTCTTTTTAACTGAGAAGGTGATCCCTCGAGTTAACTTAGAATGATAAAAAATTAAAAGCTAAGAAATTTAAAACAAAACAAGACAAAATGAAAAGCTGAAAGGATTAGAGTAGATTTTGTTTTGCTAGATTTAAAATATTTATAATTTTTAACAATATTATAAAGACACAATAATTATAATTCTGGTTCAGCAAGCAATGAAAACTGACAAAAATGAACAGGAGCTCAGAAACTTAAGACATTTGTCCACATGAGAACTTACTATACAATAAAATAGTATCAAGATCAGTGGATAAAGAAAAAATTTTTTAATAAAGGACATTGGGGTAATTAGTTGACATTTAGAAAAATATAAAGTTGGAAACTTATTACTCAACATGAATCAAAATAAAGATAAGTAAAGTGGTTAGATTGATATGAAAAGTAATAATAAACCTTTTTAAATATAGGTAAGTGTCTACTCTTGAAATCAGAAAGGACCTCTAAGTATAAAGGCAATGAGGAAATCCTAAAGGGATACACAGGTCAAGAATCTAAACTTAGTTCTCTATATAAAAAAACTTAATTAAATAAAACTTTGCCATAAATTTGACAAACATTTTATACAAAGTATAGAATAAAACATACAAAGCAATGAACAAAAGAGTAAACTCAAAAACAAATGCTTAAATAATTTAAAGGAACAATTTACAGAAGAAAAATACAAACAGCTAATAAATTTGTTAAAAACCTCAACCACACTAGTAATTAAAGAAAAGAAAGTAAAAATGAGAAAAAACAATCTACTTGAATTTGTCAAAGTTATGTAAAATGACGGCTATTGGTGTTGGACAAAGTGTGGTAGAAAAGGCTACCTTTATTCAGTGCTAAAAGAAATATTCCTTGGTAGAACGTCTCTAATATGCAAATAGCAGAAACTACTGGGAGCATTTTTAAATCCTAGCCAGGAATTTATTCTATGAAAAAAATAGAAATGTGGGAAAATTAATATGGAAAGATGTTTTTAAGAACATTATTTATACTGGCAAACATACACACAGTCACATACACACACACACACACACACACACACGCACGCACAGAAAGAAAAAAGAAATGACCAATATGGAGATTAAGTAAACAGAGTGGAATAGCCATTAAAATAGTGTTTTGGAAGAATAGCTACTAAATATATTTTAAAAATCTGATGATTAGTTATTTTCAAAAATAGGATATAAAACTGAATAAACACTCTTGACACATGTGGTAAAATGAGAGTACTAGATTAAAAAAAGAAAGACAAAAAAGATGCAAGGATAGAGGGAAGGCGAAAGGGAAGGAAGAAAGAAGGAAAGAAGGAGGGAGTAAGAGAGGGAAGGGGGAGAAAGAAAAAAAAGGGAAGAGAGGAGAAAAGAGAACAATAAAAATCAAAAGATGTCTGGGTAGGGAGCAACCCAAATGTTCCTAGTGATTATCTCTGTGCAGTGAGATGCCTTATTATCTTTATTTTCTCCTACGTTCTTCCATTTGCAAATTCTCCACTGTTACCATATATTATTTTTATAACTGGAAAAGCACAGTCATTTTTTAAAAAGACCATTAAAGATAGAAAATTCATCATGCTGCAGCCCTATCAGTCCAAAAAAAAAAAAAAAAAAAAAAAAGGACCCTGAGAATATCTGCAGAGAGTTAAAATAATGAGAGTTTGGCTATATTCCCAGGGTGCCAAAACAATGGTTAGCTTAATTCACTTGGGGAGAAAAGTCAGTCAATGACTTTTGAATTAATTAGTCACTTACAGAACTGAAGAGTTTGCTTTTGCATCCTGGGAGGTGAGAGGGGGCGAGGTAGGTGAAATGAAGGCAAAGTCGAATAAGTGCCATGTCATCAGTATTTCTGGAAACAGTCTAAAAATTAACAGAGCTATTTCTTTGACCCAACCTATCCTGACAGGGATGGCGATCTCCTATCATGATCCTGTTAAATCTGTTGCTACAGGACAAAGCCCTCCCCATGTGTCCTGCACATATCCCAAAGATGATATACTTAGGTTTTCTCCCTGTCCTTAACTAGTAAGCATAAAACAATTTCAGTGGGATTACTTTATACCTGTTTAAAATGATTGAAAGAAAACTGTAACTTTTTCCAGGATCAATTTTCAACTTTGAAGATATTCCACTTTTCACCTCTCCAACGTCTTGAGCCTGCTTATCAACAGTTCCATTCATATGTTGAGGAAAGGAAATTTAGATTATTTTTGCTACTCTGCTAAAAATCATATTTGGGGAAAGAGGTTAATAAAGATGCTCAACAGAGCTTGAAGAATTCAGTTTGTAAAAATAAAATTTGTTTTAAAGAGTGAAGGGTGGAGTCTGAATCTAATTAAATACATTCAAGCATCTTGTGCATCACATTGTATATATTCTAAAGCAGTGCCTTAACAAATGTTGTTGGCTCAATTATTTCCTTTATCCATGCTATTCTTTTTCCTCATGGATAGGAATTTATAAATAGGAAGTAATTTGAATGCATAATGGCACAGAACACATTTGACAAATGACAAATTCCGGTCACCTTTACATAATATTTCTCCTAGTAAGCCATTTGAGTTGATGGAACAAAACAGCCCTTCTTTTATAAGTTGAAATAAACAAAATAAATTGCTTCATATAAATGCACACCTGTCATTAGGATACAAAACCTAGTGATGACACCTTGACCGTTTTATACATATTTTTATAAGTTGCCTGGTCTTTTTTTTGTACCATTAAGCTGTAATCAGAATTGTTACTATCTGTTATTAGGAAGCTATATTTTAGTTTGTCCTCAGCCAAATGACATGTTTAAATTCTTGTAAAGCCCACAATAATGTCAGGAATTTACCAATCTCAAAGAGTATACCCTTATTTTTAAATCTAAACCTAATTTAACTTCTATCACTTAAATATAACATACATTGAATTTTCTATTTTACAACTCCCTTTTGACATAGGTAAGTCTGCATTTAAAGGGTATAAGAAAGAATTCCATGCGCCTAGATCTGTAGCTGACCTCTGCTTTTCTAGAGCTTTAGTCTGGAAATTAAGAAGGAGGTAATATCAGAGCTAGCAATAATTTCCTTGAGTTCTTATTTTTTAAATTTCACATTTAAAAGAAATGGCTGTGGCCTCTGCACAGGTCATTCCTTCTGACAGAATGGAAATAGGAAGAGACTCATAAATATTTTTGAAACCTCCCCAGTATGGTACGCCATGACATGTGATCAATGGATCCTCATGCTTTGATATGTTACAGCGGAAACTTTTAGAAATGACTTACTGGGTTGTACATCTGATTGAACAACTGCTCAGCTTGCTACATGGCAAAGTTGGGGAGGCATTGAAGCACAGACAAGGAAAGAGGAAAGATCCAGAAAAACAGCATTAGCTCAACAATCCAGTGCACTTGCACAGACGAACTGGTCGTTAAAAAAGAAGAAATTTCAGTTTCTAAACATTCCACAATGAAAGTGAGAGGCTCTAGGGAAATAGAAATGTTGACTTTGGCTCCTAGAAAAGAATAGTTGGAATAAGAAATTTAAGGTTTGTGTTACTTTCTCTTTCTCAAGTTAAATAACCCATGAAATAAAGAAAGCTGTCCACTTTTGATGATACATGAAGTGCTGGCCTCTAGCAATGAATCAGAAGAAGTACTTTTGGCCAAGCTTACAATTTATTACCTGAACTTCAAAGATGGTAATAATAAAAGATTAATTAAATCTTATCATTGAATTTATAGCTCTTTTTTAATATTAACACAAGCCTGAATTTTCTATTCAGTCTAACTTTAGAAAAACATAGATCAGCAAACAGCAGGTTAGCAATAGCAAAGTATCAGTGAGCAAGACATTACAGGATTAACAATAAATGGGAGAAGTACAACTTTAAGTCAGCAGGAAGAACAAAGGGAACCAAAACACAGTATTATCCATTGCCCATTGCCAGTTTCTACTCTTAGTTCATTAATTAATAAAAAATTTAGTTTTTTATTTATGTCCCAAGTGCTTAAGAATCTGTAAAGTTCTCCTGTCTATTTGTGTAGAAGATTTAAATTTTTGTTCATTTAAATTACTAAATATTATTTTAAATAGCACTGTCAAGTTATATTTCTTAAATATCTGCATCATCAATTTGGGGCTAAACGTCAAGTGGTAGAAGGTTAAATATTGTAGGAAATTTTACTTTGCTTTAAGCTAAGATCTGTGCCTTTGAAGAGCCTAAATTTTTTGTTTCTTCAGCTTTAATGAAGTAAATGCTAACTTTACCATGGTTAAAAATAAACCCCCTCCTCAAAGACTAATTGGAAAATTACCAAATAGCACAAATCATAACATTTTAAATTACTGTTATTTTTCAATTGATTTCTAGTTATATAAGGTAAAGTTATTTCTACATATCAAATACCAAATACTCTTCTGAAAGACAAAATGATCCATACATCACAAATCAGGTTCTTCTCAACCCCTAGATGTCTTATTTAAGATTAATGAATGAACTAATTTATAAAGCACCCTCATAACTAGTAGCTATATATTATTTGCTTAGTACTATTTTATCAGCCTATCAGTAAAGATTTTCTCACATGCGAACATTTAATTGCATCGCTTTTAAGAGGTGGGATGGAATGTGTAAGAAATAGTTCCTTTCCTGCCATAACCATTTTTCATCACAAAGTATTTGGAAGTGTTCTTAAATTAACACAGTACAGTAAAGGGTTAAAAGCAAAGATGTCTGTGAATCTTTTCCTCAAACTTTTATATTAAAATTCACCTTACCAATTTCAAGCATTGTTTATAAGACAAAAAACACGTTTAAATCACCATTTGGATTCCATTGTTATTGGCAGACAAGGTTTCTGTTTAGCTAAACACATCTACATTGTGTAGATTTTATGACAAAAATACCTGGACGCTCACAAATTGAGCAAAATTCCATTGGGAATTCATGGTTTATTTATGACATAATAAAACTATTATGTTTTCAGCTTTCGTTTAGTAACCCTTTATATTTTATTCACAAGTCACATACCCTTTTATTTAAAAGGAGGCCCAGACACTCCTTAAGCGTTTATAGCTGCTTATTTTTCCATGAGTAAATGATGTGTTTATATGTATATTCACATACTGTTGGCTTATATTTTCAAATATTTCATGTAGATCTCAATTCTTTTTAAGGTGATGGGTACTTGAGGTTTTACGGAACTATTTATTAGTAGAAATTAAAGACTACTAGAAAAAGTATTTTAAACTTTTGAATTTAGTTGATGCTAAGGAGCCAAAAATAACAAAATAGCATCTGTATGTTAGGTATGAAAATATTTAAATTATAATTACCTTATTAAATTTCACTGTACTATGCGTTTAGGAGATAGTATAAGCAAGAGTCATTTATATACTTAGCAATAAGTTATCGTTTCATAAATTAAATAGGTCCTTTATAGCAAGACAACCATATTTGTTATTTTAATCCTAGCAATGTATTGGAATATTAAAATGCTGTCAGTAATAATGCTAAAATGTTTACACAATTTGGTCTGTGAATTTCAGTATATGGTGTTTACCTGTGAGTTAAAGCTAACCATATGCTCTAAGTGTTCTTGGGTAAACCATAGCTATGTTGAAAGAAACTAAATTGAATTGCATAGATATTGATTTGTTAAACTAGGCAAGTCATATACATGGAAAATATAAGCATCAATATGTGAACTTCTTCCTTTTAATTACTAGAGGATTTAAAATTCCATAGATGGCTTACACTAAAAGGGAGGGTGTCTAGTATGTATCTGCAGAAATAATACACAGAGTGCTTTCATCTCCACAATGGCTCCTCAGAGTTGATGAAAGGAACCCTTCAGGCCCAGGTCTATTGGAGATCCTCCTTCCTCAGGACTCAGCACATTACAATGCAGCTAAGATAATACAAAGGACCACCACAGAGAGCCAATGAAGTTCTCTCTTTTCACAGTTATCATAGAGTCTGACTTAAGATAATAAAACTGTTCATTAAATAAAGAGTATGTGTCATGAGTTTGTTTCTTGAAATATGTGTGAATGTATAACATGGTGCAGAATACATATGTCTCAAGAATGTATATTGTACATCCATCCAGTGCAGAAATGGCCAAATCAGTCTCCATTTAAACAAGTTCAAATGGGCAATTTAAATTTAGTCTTGTATTTATTAAGATTTTACTTAACTAGATCTTACTTGGAAAAAAGTGAGATGTTGAGTGGATTAGGAAATAGATTTTGCTATATAGAGATTTTCTTGCAAAGGGATTTAATCTGTATATTTATCTTGTTCTGTATTGGTAAGGAGACTTTTTTAGTGTAAAATTTTTTAAGACAATTTCCTAAAATTCCATGGTAAAATAAACACAGTATAATCACATTTCAGTTATATATTGCATCATACAAAATAATATATTAAATTTTAAGATATCCGGAATAATTTCTCCAGATACATGATGCTTTCACAACCCTATCAGCTATGTCATATATTTTTATAACTTTAGCAACTAAATCCCTATTCCAATGTGCTATGAATTCTACACAGTCAAGTTTTATTAAATGCTTTGTTTCATTTTTTAGATTTTTATCATCTCCTTTGAATAAGTTTATAAGTTGTCAAAGGGAAACAAAATGTTTAAACTCATAATGCTATGAGTTTTATGTGAACAATGAATGCAGACATACCAAACAACACAGGGAAAAAGTCAAAGGAACGATGCATGACTGGAAATGTAGTCCACAAAAATATCCAGTTCAGAGAAAACACGTTAATTATGCAATGTAAAGATCCTGTATTCTTTTCTAAAGCCTTCTACATAAAACAAGCTTTCTTACATATTAAAGCCATTTTTGGTCAAATATAAATAGTCATCCCACAGATATTCTTGGGACTTGACTATTTTGGTGAACTTCTAGAAATTTAATGTTGTCAGGTAAACTTCGCAAAGTTTCAATAGAAAAACTGACCTATTTCTGAAAGCAGCACAAGTTTATCAATGTATAATGGGGCCCCTGGAGTCTTTGGTTTGTTGCAAATATTTCCATTTACCTCTTTTGGTAGTTGAGATTTGCCCAGAAACTAATGGCTGGGTTTTATAATATTTTTCACTTCCACTACTCTTTTCATGTATTTTTCAAGGTTTTTTCAGATAGGAAACCTAAGATAATTCTTCGGATTCACATATTTGATGCAGACTTCTTAGAAATAAAGTTAAGAGTGTTTAATTAATTCTTTTGTCAGTAGACAGCAAAAGATAACGGGTTTGTTTCTTCTGAAAAATGTTTCTTCCTTTCCCATTTTATAAATTCATTGTAAAATAAGCATGTTTTTTCTTAGGCTTCACTTACCTTTTTTAACTGTGCTTCCAATTTGCTACATTCTTCTTTCTTTTGTTCGATGGCTATTTCTAGAGATTTTAATTTAGAGTCCCTTTTCAGCCCTGCTGAGGCTAATGAAGATGCATGTTCCTTGAGGTCAATTAAACTAGACTGAAAGGAAAAAAGTACTAGTAAGTAAAACACTGTAATTTCTACTAGCAATGTCTTCAATTTGAATACATTAATTCTACACATAGCAATAAAGTGTGCATTAGACAGAAAAGGTAAATATAGTCTTACTAAGGTAACAATAGTTGGCTCTGGCCAGGAAATTAAAGTTGGCCAGCTTACAGAACCGAGCTGGATCTAATTGCAATAGAATCAAATGTAACTAAATGGTGTGGTCAGTAAATGCATGTTTCATGTCTCAAAGTCATGCTAATGATGTAAGTAAGTCCCGAGGTGGTCTTTACATGTCAGGGTAAAACAGACACCCTGAACCTTCCATTTACATTTATTGCTGTCAGGTCATGCAGACTCTAAGACAAATATGAAGGAAAATACTGACTTTAATGCTTTCCCACCCTCCCTCCCAGAACAAATCCTATTAAGTTTTTATCAAATTTCATTTCTTTAACAGAAAAATGTTCAATGGTTTTTCAAACATCTTCTGTATCATCAAAGATAAAATGATTTAAAAATTTAGAGTAGACTTTATGTTCTAGTCCTTTGTAAATCCAGATTCAGCACATATAATGATTCTCCCCAACTCAGACATGGGGTTACCAAAATTGTTCCATTCATCGATCATACCCAGAAATTAAGAGCTTCCCTGTATAGTTCAAAAACCAAAGAAATAAATACTTGCATATATCATGAAACATAATTTTGCTAGCTACGAGAACAATGTCCATCACCAAACATGAAATGGCTAGCAACATCTAACTGTGTGACTAAAATGTTTAGGTTTCATTCAAAATCAGTCATTGTGTATTTATTTCCTTTATATCCATTTGTAGCACCAAGGACGACACTGAACAAACAACGCTCTCTCAGTAAATGATGTTGCCTAATGCTTTACATCTGGACTGTTTCACGGGCCCTGGAATAACCCTGTTGATGAAGATACTACCACCACCACCCAGCTCCTAATAACCCTCTGGGGGACAGGTTAGCCATTCTCATTTTTCAGGTCATAAAACGGAAGCCCTTAAGAACTGAGTATCTTCTCCAATGTTCCCAAATTAAAAAGGGAGATTACAGGTCTCAAACCCAGGCCTCCAACTCAAATATCAATACTCTTTATCATATCGGTCCCACAGAAATAATAAAAGACTTTATTATTTAGGTGTTTTGTCATGGTGAAGATTACTAACACCCATCTAAATTATAATCTCCTTGCTGACAATTACATGTTGTTTTCTTTACAACTTTTAAATTGCTGGATGTAATAGCTTTATGTGTTAACTTGGCTAGGCTACAGTCCCCAGTTATTAAATCAAACGCTAATCTGAGTGTTGCTGTGACAGTATTTTGTAGATGTGATTAACATTTATAATCAGCTGACTTTACATAAAGGATACTATTCTTCATAATCTGGGTGGGCCTAATCCTATCAATTGAAAGTCCTTAAGAGTAAAACTGAGGTTGCCCTAAGAAAGAAGAGAGTCCACCTGTGGACTGCAGCATCACCTACAGTGTGAGAGTTTCTACCCTGCCTTTCTTAATGGCCTGCTCTATGAATTTTGGACTTGCCTAGCCAGCCCCCCTAACTATGTAAGCCAATTCCTTGCAATAAATGTCTTAATATGGTTAAATTTCTTAATACCGTTCTGTTTTTCTGGTAGAAGCTTAACTGACACGCTCAGCCCAGTGGCAGGCACATTATTATACAGGAACAATAAATGTTTGCTGAAATGCCTATCTGAAATTCATACAATGTAAGTATTATTTACAAAATTATTTCCATTTAAAGCTTATTCTCCACCATATCACCAAGATCTCTTTTCAATTAGAAGTGTGTGTGTGTGTGTGTGTGTGTGTGTGTGTAAGTTGTAAACCCATGAATAACACTTGAAATTGGTGAAGAATGCTACAAATGAGGTCAAAGCTTCCGTGCCTTCTGTCACATGTCAACTATAGTAATTACAGATCCTCTAAGTTGAATTTAGCAGTGAAATAGTAATAAGAAGATTTACATTCTTTATTTTCATATCAAAGAATTAATCTCTCTAAAAACTTAAAATTAAACTTAAATTTTAGGGAGTATAAATTTTTCTTGAGTCTCCTCAAAACTCCTATTATTTATCAAGTCTTCCCTTCTTTGATTCCTGATTTAGATAGTACTTTGATTTACATTGAATTATCAAAACCCAATGGTTGAGCTAATACTTTGGAGCTGGGAAACATGCAAATATGTAGTGATACAGCCTAGCAGGGTGAAAGAACCTGTAATAGCCCTAAGGAGATGAACATTTCCTACAGACAAAATAAAATGAAGAAACCAATGGTGAACAATGGCACATACATCAGAGTTTTGAAGATTTGCTGCTTCTCAAATCTCTTCACCAAAGTACCCTTAAGTAAACTAACGGGGTTAGAGGTATCCCTCGGAGTATGGGGATATAGCCCAAAGCATCCTCTCCATATCCCCCAAGCAAGAAATTTCTTTAAAATATATTGTTTTACTATAAAAATGTGAAATTTGTCTTCTGTTTCCATGTTTGCATTAGCATTAAAATATTGTTTTAAATTATTTACCATAATGTGAAAATGATGTCCTAGAAGAGTAGCCACATTGAATCTATATCTTTATGTCCAGCATAGTACCATATCTCTTAACCTGGGGGTATCAAGTGATCTATTTGAGAAGTACAGATGAATGTAAAGCACCCAGCACAAGCATTAGCACATAAAGGCTTTCAGTAAAGTGGAGCTGTTATTATTATTATCATCAATGCTGTTATCTCAAATGAAGGCTCATGGGACAATGAAAAAAAAAACATAGAATCCTCTAAGCTCCACAAATATGGTAAAACATCAAAAGGAATTTCAAGGAGCTACATTGTACACAGTTAGTAGAGTAGAGAAGATATGCAGAGCATCACCCATGAAAGAAGTTATAGTAATACTTTCTCCTTTGAATTCAGAAAGCTTTATGAAGGGAAGGTAACAATGTTCTGCAAGGCCTCATACAGTCCCTCAAACTCAGTCTCTAGTGTCTTGAGGCTACAATGAATATGGTTTTATGAGGTCTATCAACATGTTTCATTTGTTTTTCCAAGACTCACCTCTTTTTCAGTCAGTTCAGCTTGTAAAGCATTGACCTTCTCTTTCAGGTCTTTGTTCTCTTTTCGGAAAGATTCTATCTCTTCTAGTCTTTCTCGATCATCTCTCTCCCGTTGTTCTTTCAAACGCTCAATTATTCTTTCCTGTGAGGCAATTGTCAGAAAAGAAGAGTTGAGAACCCATCAGTATATGTGCCACGGCATGCTACAAAAAGAAATGAGGCAGTAAATGTAAAAAATTCTCTACAGAATCAACACACTCAACATATTCAAAATTAGATTTGTGAAGAGAGTGTAACAGACCAATACAGCTTTTAACTTGTTAATAAAAGTTAGCAACATAGGGTTGCAAGGGACCTTAATGTTCAAGTTCTGAGACTGTTACTGGTCCGTCCATGGTGATACCTAAAAAATTTCAAGAGCAATTCCCAAAGAGCGAGGTTCAGTCACCAAAACTCTAGGCTTGCCAAAGCCTTGTATAGGCAAGGGAAAGAAGCAGAAACAACTCTCGGCTCCACCCTCTTTGCCTAGCTTTCTTTGGTTTCTGAAGAGTCATCTAGGACTAGAAAGGGAACTGTAGTGAGGCCTAGGCCCTCCAGGATTTAGAATTAATTCAGAGCGAGAACTTGAAACAAAATAAAGAATAAGCTCATTGCAAAAGTGATTTTCTGTTTCTGGAGATGTTTATTTACTTCCAGACTTTTTGGAGATGTATCTGGAGATGTTTATTTACTTCCAAACTTTTTCGATGACTTCTTGGCAATCAGTAGAAACACCAAAACACTGTTTAAATTTGAGCAAAGTTCACATAGCAGCTTTCCTTTATTGAGAGCTTACTATGTGTTACGCACTGTGATGTGCCCTACATATCTAGTTCTCATCAGAGCTTTGAGGTCAGAACCACTGGGAACAGTGTAGAGGTGAGGAAATTCAGGCTCAGAGAGGATAGCTGACTCATCCAAGGTCACCTAGATAAAAAACAGAAGGCCCACCCTAGCCTTCAGGGCTCTCAGTTTTAGCTAAGCTCATGAGACCACACTGCCACAAATATATTCCTGGAGCATTCAAGGAGATTTGAGGACTTGTCTGCTCTTGACTTTCATACTGAAGTTAAAACATTACTCTGATAAACATGTTTCCAAAATAGTGGAATCTTCCTGATATCAAAATAAGAAAAACCTTCTGTTTTTAAGAAAAATTTTATTTGAAAAAAGTTTGAGTTAGATTTCAAAAATTTGTTACAAATTACCCAAAACATATATCTGAACTTCCTTTTTGGATGGCCATGTTAAAAAATATGGATGTAACAATGATGCTTAAGTATTTTGATATTATATTTCATATTTTAATAAGTACATAGTATGAGACAATGCCTGATACATAAGATAACTGTAAAATAGTGTTGAATACACAGGGAAGTTAGTTTGAGTACTTAGTTTGGGACTTAAAATCCCCAGGAAAGCAACTGTTCTACCCCAATGACAATAATTTATGTATGTAATGCTTTCAAGGGGGAAAAATTACCATTATTGTTTTGTAATTATTTAAAAATACTTTAAAATGAAGTTTATTATTACAACAGTGGGGGTGAAAACCAAACAAATTAATGTAGGAAGGAGGCAAGAGAATTAAAACGTTAATCAAGCTACATTCAAAGACTATAATATGCTGATCAGTCCTGCAGCCAGGCCAGGAGAACACCTTCAGCACAAAGGAAGATTTCTGCTGGATTACTAACAACCCATTCTCCACACTTGTGCAGGGAAAACAGGAACCAAGAGTCATTCCCTATGGCTAAAACGATGGGGAACCTAAGGAATCAATGCTAGGAACTGCAAGGTGGCCTTTCGCTCTGCATATTCTTACCTTTTCGCACTACATACTTTTTCCCTTCCTCACTATATGTCCATATCAAAGGAAATGGGAACTAAATAATGACATATAAACTGAATTCCCTGAACACTAAGTGTCCCTCTCAGTGCCTTTACTCTGTCTCTCTCTCTCTCTCACTGTCCCTCTCACTCTCTGTCTCTGAGAGGAGACCACACTCTGTGGAGTGTTATCCGTTTTCTAATAAACTTTCCTTTTGACTCTAACTTTGGAGTGTATGTTGAATTCTTTCTACGCTCTCCACCAAAGGACCCTCTTCTTCTCTCTGGGCAGGGCTTAGTCTCTCTCACCGGCCTCCCGCCCCCGGCCCCCCACTCAGGGAAATATGCCCTGTCCTGCATCAAAATGAGTCTATTAATTAATTGCCTATAGTTGTTTCTTCTTGATTCCAGTTACAGTCCTATTTTATTTTGTCTGTGACACTGGCGAGTGGATAATTTTGTGATCTACAAAAGAAGGAAACAGCCTCGATGAATAGTAAGTCTCTCAAGGGTTTTTAATAATTTCAGCAACTGAACCCTCACTGCCTTTTGCCTACACTTATTTGAAAAGCCTCACAACTGGTCATCCGGCTACCAGGCCCTCTCTGCCTCATCACTTCTACCACATGGCTGTTGGAGTGACATTTTTAAAGCCTCAAACTGACCATGTCACCTATTTGGAAACTTTCCCAGGAATCACTCTGGTGGGATCATGTAGCATTTATTCCCACTCAGCACCCTTCACACGGTTTACTGCATGCCCATCCTCTCAGCCTAGCTTTTCAAAGAGCAGCACTCAAATCCAAAGGGCTAGGCAGACTGTCTGGCATACAACAGGCAATTAAAAAGGCTGATGGAAGGAATAAGAACTCAAATTAGGGATCATCTTGTCTTCAAAGGAAGGGAAATAAAATTAAGTATGTGTGTTAACATCCAGAAGGTGTCAGAGTCACTTGGAAAGTAGGTCGATTTGCTCTAACCACTTGTACTATTGACTGGGCATCGATGACAAAAAAAATCAGCAAGCAGTATAATGTTTTTAAGTGTTATTGATGATTCAATACTCCAAAATATTTCTCCGTCAATCACAAAACTAATTTAACTGTCAGCCGCACAGGGCCAGATGTCAAAAACATGTGTTAAAAAGCCCTAATATGCCATGATCTACTTGATTAACAGCTAACTTGCAGAAATTCCAACAATGTGTTCTTGTTTTAGTCTTATTTGCATTGGCAAGTGTTCCTTGTGCACTCATCTGGCTCTGCACAGGTCTAATCTATTTGTGCTTTATCACTGGGTGGGAACTGAATTGCAGTGGCCTCTAGCTCTGCTATCTGGCTTTCTCAACTGCTTATCTGCTATGTGGCTACAGCAAGGCTTGGGAGACCAGCTTCATAAATACCATGGGTTCTGTCTCTTGAGCTTCTGTGTGTCAATCCTAGAACTAAGTCATACTCAATCTTGCTAAGCAGTATTATTTTTTGCATACTCTGGATATTTGAATAAATTCTTGAAAATCAGAAGGAATAACATTCCCTGGGATATAATATTTCAAGTAGAATGGTAAATAGTGCCTAATGGGTTCTATTCATTGACCAAAAGACAGCAAATAATTAAGTGTTGTTGAGAATTCATGATATTTAATAATCATTTTATTTTTTGCACTGTCTTATTCCAAAGGATCTATTCAATTATATGTCAATAAAAATAGAATTTTTAAGAGAAAGGCCATTAAGGAGATGGTGATGTCAAATGCACAATGAAAAGAAGGTTTGAGTTTTAGTCCTATTCCATCATCTGTGAGCTGAGAGGCCTTTGGATAATCCAAGATAGACAACAAAGTCCCAACCAAGGGCCAACTTAGACAGAGTACAAGTAACTTTCTGAAATGCTGGGTTGAGAAGTTAGCTTGTGCCACGACTGATTAATGATGCTGCCCAGGGCTCAGAAATGGAGAATTGTGCTGCACATGTCCCAGATTTTCATTTCTGAGCAAGTCATTTCTCTTCACTGAGCCCTTCTTCCATCTTTAAAATAAAAGAGCATAAATTTAGTGTTTCTTGAAGTGTGGTCTTCTGACCACTTGCATCAAAATCACTGGGCATGCTTGTTAAAAATCATAAGGTCATTGGCCCCACATGACTGATTCAGAATCACTAGAAAATGGAACCTAGGAAACTATATTTTAGGAAGCTCCTTAAATAAGATTTTTTGGATGCATAGAGAAATTTGATACCCACTGAAATAAATACTTAAGTCTACTATTCTTTGTCCCATGGTAGAGAATTTTGCCATTTCCTACCTGATGTTTTGTCTGTGTGTGCTTCTCAAACACACTAGCATTGTGATGATGGCACCTTTGGAAAACTCCCTCTAAATAAATTGTTCTATTTACTTTTATTCTTTATTACTGTGGGAGGAAAAATAAATTAGATGCAGATAGGGTCTGGAAACTAACAGCTCACAGGTCAAAGCTGGCCCACAGAGCTATCTTGTTTGGCTTAAGCATCATAATTTTTAAAAATATAAACTTCAATGTTCTGAGATAAGTCAAGGATTCTTCAGCTCACCATAGTTGCCAACAGTCTCTACTACATCTCAACAAGCCCAATTCTCTCATTTGTGTTCCCTGCCAGGCCCTTTGAGGAAGCATCTAATTTCTCTACTCTTCATCTATGGCCCAATTCAGATTTCGTGTGCCTGAGACTGCAGATCAGCAAATGGAACAATTACCGTAGAAGTAGTTCAAAAAGAGAATGGAACTTAGAGGTTAGCTAATTTAAATGTGCATTTTGAAAATAAGGTACTGAAAGACACTGACGGAACAGGCTTCCCCACTTGATGCAATTATCAAGTAGTGGAGACAGTTTGAGGGAGCCAGACTCCCACAGGCCTCGGCTCTCCTCCCCAGTCATCTCCTCAGTCTCAAAGGAAGTGCTTAAATAAAGGGAGTAGTTTCAGATTTGGGAATTCTTTGGGACTTAAACTAGAATAAATCAAATCTTAATATGGCCAGGGAAAAGAAGTGATAAAATCCTGCCAAGAATCTTCGACATGGAAAATTATATGACATATGTTTACTTCTGGAAATTTGGAGGAAAAAATGAAGATACAAATAAGCTGACATCCTACCACACAAAAACTGCAAAAGGGAAACATATTCATTACATATTCATTAAAGTTTTTAAACCAACAATCCCCTCGTTCAAATTTTTTTTTAAAAAAAAAATAACTGCACAGAGCATAGGTAATATATTTTTAAAAACTGAAAAAAGAATATTTTTCCCTGAAAAATCAACATATTTACTTTTACAAGTCTTCAAATAAAATCTTATAATTTAATCCTAAAGTTAGAATCTTGTAAGTCTGAATAGGAACATAAAGACTAGCCATAGAATATGACTTTTACCTCTTATATTTTTAGTGTAGATCTGTGGTTCTCAGACTAGAGTGTATACTAAAATGACCTGGGGAGCTTGCTAAAGTACAGATTCCCAGGCCCTGATCAAGATTCTGATTCAACGGATGTAGATGAGCCCTAATAATTTAGACTTTCAACAAGCACCTTCTGGTCACTCTGAAGTAAAAGTCAAAGAAGACTTTCTTAAGATACACTGGTTTGGGGAATCTGGAGGCCATTTCATCCAATTCCCCTATTCTGCAAATAGGAAATCTAATGCCCTGAGAGAGTTACTTAACCTCTGAAGTCACATGTATTTTACTGATTATTTATTGTCTGTCTCTCCTTCACCCTCATTAAAATCTAGAGCCAGAATTTTTACTCATTCTCTTCTCCGCTGCATCTCTAGTGCTCACAGCAATAACAGCTGTCATACATGGGGGCTCACTCAATCAACAGTCACTGAGTGTTCCCTCATGTAGGTATTGTCCTAACATACATAAATAACACACAAATATGGGTGTTTTGTTTGGGCGTGGAGTCTGGCAGAGATCAATTAATCACACAAAAATAGATAAAAGCACAATTAAGATTGTGACATAAGCTCCAGGAATTTCATAGTATTCATGAGAACATAATAGAGGATTTTACTTAGGAGGCTTCTCTGAGGAAATGATTGATAAAAAAAATAATCATAACAACACCTATAACTTATTTACCAATTGTTCTAAACACTTTCCATGTATTAATGCATGTTCTCTAACTACAGTCCACTGAGGTAGGAACTATTATTATCCCTTTACAAATGAAGAAACTGAGGAAGTGAAAGATTAAGTAACTTATCCAAAGCAGCAACGTCAGCCTAGGACTTGAACCCAGGCAGTCGGGCTCCAATGTCCACATTCTTAACTACTGTGAAGGAAGGAGGAAAGGGGTGAGTGTGGGGGAGAATAGGAGGGAGAAAGAGAATAGTGGGGTGGGGGAAAGGAAGAGGAGTAAGGCAGGCAGAGAGGCTGTTGGGCAGATAAGAGCCAGATCAGATAAAAGGATAGACCCAATGGGCCAAGTTAAGGATTCCACTTTTTATCATCCTAAGAACAACAAACAAGTGAAGGTTTTTAAGCAGGGCCTAGGGTGAAGTGATCAGGTTTGCATTTCCAAAAGACACTCTTTTCAGTGTGCAAGTCTACTGAACAGGGCTAGCATGGGAATGGGTCCAGCTGGGACTGGGGGGTAGTGTGAGTGCATGTAGAAAAGCAGGCCCATATAAATGTATTTGGATCATCTCCTCCCAACCATGTTTCCCTAAATCCTGATACCTTGCTTTATAGTCTAAACTTACCTTCTCTGACAAAGCCTCCTCAAGCGTCGCCAGGGCAGTATCTGTATTACTGGAATCTGTCTGCAGGGACTTCACTCTGTCTTTCAGATTCGTCAGTTGCTTGTCTTTATCCCTCAGTTGTTCTTGCAAATTTTCAATCTGAAAATAAAGATCACCATATTTAATGCATGTTTTATTACATATCCAAGGCCAAGACTCCTGAAGTGGACTTGTTAAAAAAAAAAGATTATGAGATTATGGAATTGTCAGTATTACAAGGTTACACTTTGACTTAGAAACAATGCTGTTTTGATGAGGGCTTCTTTCTTACATGTATTTAAATGGTGATATAGAAGAGCAGTATATCTCCCTCCATAAAAAATGCAAGCCCTTCAGACATGTAAACTCTGTTATTTCTATTTCTATCCCTTTCACCAGCCCTTTAAGTCTAAATCCATAGACCTCATTGTAGTACAACGAATCCGAGAAACACATATGCAAGATTTATTCACTCAGTGAACAGAATGGGTACCCATTCTGCACTAAGACCATATCAGTGTTTGGCAGAACCTATGTAGTCATTCACTCACTCCTTCATTCCATATTAAATTTTGTGATATGCCAAATGTTGTCAAGTGGTTGTTTCAAAGTAACCACATGAAAAGCCAAGTAGGTTATCACCAGTAGACTGTTAATGGGAAGAACTTGTGATATAAATCAAATGTAACAAGTACTAAACACTCCATTTGGCAACTAAGTCATGTGTTGGCAACCTACCAGCCACTTTTATCCACTATCTGCAGCCTGAAATATACACACCAAAAAGCCGATTATAACGCCTGCCCAGAAGCAGCAGCCAGGAACTTCTAGTAGGCATTGCGTACATTATCATTCATGTTTTTATTCTCTGCTTTCAAACCACGTATTTCTTATCTAAGGATTAAAAGAAAGCTTCACTGTACAAACAATTTATTCATATTAACGGTTTTAAAATGACAAGGAAAAATAGCAGTACAACTCCAAGATAAGTCCATTCAAAATATTTGTATTCTGCACCCAGGCTTTCTCAGGAAATCATTCCAAATGCATGTTTCACAGTGTGTGACTCAAACAAATTTTTGGACTACTCGATTCATTTAGAATGAATCTGGAATGGCACTACAAATAATGATTGTAGTAGCAGCAATAATGAGAGGGAGGAGTGGGTGACAGCAGAGGTAACAGGAGCAGAGGCATCAAAGGAGCTCTGAATACAAAGACAATAAAGCTGCAGACCCTCAATGTGCAGGATGCAGGACTTGGCTAATTCTTCCAATGGTTACAATGGAGGTGGGTGAACAATGATACACTTTTTATCCTTCCATTCCTCCTTCCTTTTTTTTTTTTTTTTTTTGCCAATGTATCTTTTTAATAACACATATTTTCTGCCTTGAGACACATCCTGGAAATAGTTTATAGGTCAAATAATTGACCTTCTTCATCAAAACTCAGTGTGTTCCTACACAGTTACCACTGTGACAATTCACTATCTTTCCATGGAGAACACAAGAACTCAAAAGGCATAATAAACTGCAGTCAAAACAAAACCTTCCTCCATTCCAGACAAGTGTTCATAGAGTTACACAACACCATAAGCAAATATATGAGTGAGCAAGAATATGGATGGTTATATGCCAGAATGATACTTATATAGAAGAAGCAAGCAACTGAGATGACTAACTCTTCATACAGATTGTGGTATTGTTTTGAGTACACCCACACAGGCAGATACACTTGTGTATACATATGTGTAAATCCATGGTGGTTCTAAGCAAACTGATTAGATACACCTTGACAACCTGCAAGTCAGTTCCCTAGACAGGGAAGAGGGAACTTTCTCTCAGGGCATCAACCCTGGGGCAATGTTAGGCACAGATTTTAAGGAACTTTGGGCACTAGAAATCAAGGCTAAAGAAGACTTACTATAAGCCTGTGTAAGAAACCTAGGGCCTCCCCACAAATAACCAAGAAGACTAAGGAGGTTAATGGTTAGAGGACCTACAAGTAGGTAGGTACTTAGAGCTGAAGAAATGTGGGCTGGTGAGGCCTGGGGACATAACAAGTGACATATCTATTTATCCTACATCTAAGAACCCAGCAGAAAACCTGATGTATCGCAGGCAAGACTAACATTTGGAATTGAAGACACATTTATAAAGCAAGCCACATTTTAAAGCATCCTTGCTTTAAAAAAATGTTACAAAGATCTTCAAGAATGATTCTTAATAAAGAAACACAGGTACAGAACAGTATGGGGAATACAGTTTCTTGTGTAAATAAAAAAAGAAATCTATAAGTAGATACATACACATAGATACTGAAATCTTAAAATTTCTGGAAAAGAAACAAGAATTTTTTTACAGTGTTTAACTTTGGGAGAAAGGATCTAGGGTGCAGAAGGTAGAGGGAAGCTTCTGTTTTTTCATTTGTACACATTTCTGTAGTTTTCAGCTTGAATTTTCTAACCATGTGGGTTTTATTAATTTTTAATATCCAACAGGATAATCTGACTAGTGAAATTATGGATCATTTTTAGTTTATATTTATATATAAAAATAATAAATATTAAATACATAAGTAAATAGTAATTAAATATCATAAATTCCTACTTAAAAATAAATTGTCCAAGTTACTAACAATTACAGATTATTAGTAGATTTAAACCAATATGCAAATATTTCAAATCATGTTTGCATACAAGTGCCACTAAATGGAAATAGCAGAATATAAAGGGGAACAAAAGTGGAATGTAAAATATAATTTTGTTAAAAAAATTCTTACTTTGAACGAAAACGTACAAAAAAGAACTCACTAAAATATTTTTTGGCAATGATGTGACTAATGATTTTACTTTTCTTCTTTATACTTTCCTGCATCTGCCAACTTGTTTTCCTTGAACATAATAAACAGAAGGCTACAGAACCAGAGTCAATGAAAATAGCCTAGAATGTTGCCCCAAGTTTTAATGCAAATGCTGGCATAGATACTGTTGCCCCAGCTGCTGAATACCAGAAAGTGAGGCTTACAGCACAAACCGAGCTATAGCTGACCATTGGATCTCCACTAGCCCTGCAGTTGTGCAGCCCTGACTTTGTAGTCACTGCAGCAGAGAGAGTCCCTCACATTCCCAACATCCAAACAACTCTGGGGCAAATATATCTAATGAGCAAAACTAAGGTAAGGTACACAGCCCAAATGCAAAAGAAACTGAGAAACCAAGTGTTGATATTTTCACCTTCCACCATGAGAGGTTCTTCATGAGCTCAGAAGAAAATTCAGAGTATATAGCCAAGAAAAAAAAAAATCCATATCCACAACACCTAGGGAGAGCCCTGGTGTTAGCTTTTGAACCAGCAAACTACAATATCTTGGAACAATTAGTATGTTGAGATGTTTCTGAACTCATCTGTCACATGTGGCCAAAACCATAGAGTGATCATAAAAAGTAGAACCACATATTGCTACACAATAATTTGCTTAAGAAACACAAATTTATAAGCCTGCTAATCTCTCAACATGTCAGAAATACCTTTTCCTTTTTTATTGTGGAAAAATAGACATAACATAAAATTTGCCATCTTAACCATTTTCAAATAGATTTTAGTAGTATTAAATATAGTTGTGCATCCATCTCCTTGTGTCTGCATTTAGTTCCATGCAATTGTATCACATGTGTAGAATCAAGTAACCATCACCAAAGTCAAGATACAGAACAATTCCATCACTTCAAAGATCCTTGTGCTGTGTTTTTATAACTGTGCCCACTTATCTCCTGCCTCTTATCCTGGTCCCTTACCCCTGGCAAACAAGAATCTATTCTTCATTTCTTTAATTTTGTCATTCGACAAATGTTACAGAAATATAATCATATAATATATAGCCCTTGGAATTGGCTTTTATTCACTCGTGATTCTCTGGAGATCCATCTGAGTTATGTTTATTAATAATTTGTTCCTTTTCATTGCTAAGTAGTATTCCAGGATATAAATACCATGATATAAATATCAGCTTAACCATTTAACTATTGAAGAATATCAGGTTTCCAGTTTTTAGCTATTACATGTAGGCTACTATAAATACTCATGCACAAGTTTTTCTATGAACATAAGTCTTCATTTCTCTGGGATAAGTGCTACCAGAGTATAGTTACCAGGTCATACAGGATTTGAGCAATTTTAGTTGTATGAGAAACTGCCAAACTGTTTTCCAGAGTGGCTGTACCATTTTACATTCCCACCTACAATGTATAAATGATCAGGTTTCCCTACATTTCCACCAACTTTGTGTTGTCACTATTTTTTTTTAGTAATTCTGATAGAGTTGTAGTGACATCTCATTGTGGTTTTATTTTGTACTTCCTTATTGGCTAATCATTTCAAGCATCTGTTAATATGCTTATTTGCCAACTGTGCGTCCTCATCAGTAAATGTTCATATCTTTTGCCCATTTTCTAATTGGATTCTTTTGTTTTTGTTTTTACTATCAACTTTTGCCAGTTCTTTATATATTTCAGATACTTTGTCATATATATGACTTAAAATTATTTTCTGTATTATTTTATAGTCTGTCTTCTCATGCTTCAGAAAGGATCTTTCACAGCAAAGAAAGTCCAATTTATCATCTTTTCCTTCTATAGATCACGCATTTGATGTCGATTTTATGAACTCATTATTAAGCCCTAGATACTGAACATTTATCCTATAGTTTTTCTAAGAAATTTATAGTTATCTATTTTACATTTAAGTTAATCTACTTTAAGTTAATTTGTATAAGGTGTAAGGCTTAGGCCAATGTTCATTTTTGTTGTCTATGGATGTCCAATTGACTCAGTACTTTATCAAAAAGGTTATCTTTCCTTCATTGACGTATTTTTGAACCTTTGTAAAATATCAGGCATAATTGTGTGAGTGTATTTCTGTATTCTCTATTTTGTTCAATTGACCTGTTTCTGTCTCTCTAATAATATCACACTGTCTTGATTATAGTACATATATAGCAAGGGTTAATATGAGTAGAATGATATTTTTCACTTTATTCTTTCTTTACTCTCCCCCACCCCCTATACCACCACAAGTCTGTTTTAGTCTAGGGCTAGAGCTTGTGCCTTTTCATAAAAATTTTATAATAAGCTTGTCTAAGTCAAAAAAAAAATTCTGACGAAATTTTGATAGAAATTTCATTAAACCTAGTCAGTTTTTAGAAAATTGACATCTTTACTCTGTTGAGTCTTCCAAATCATGAATACAGTACATTTTGCAATTTGTTTAGATCTTTTCTGGTTTCTCTCCTTAACATTTGATAAATTTCAACACAAAAATTCTGCACATTTTGGTAAATTCATATCTAAATAATTCATTTTCTTTTGCATTATTATAAATGGTATTGTTTTTCATTTTAGCCTCTACATATGTATTATTAGTATATAAAAACATAATTAATTTTTGTGGGTTGAGCTTGTATCCTGAGACTTTACTGAAATAACATTAGTTGTAAGAGGTTTTTTTCTTTTCCTTTTTAATGATACTTGGGCGTTTTCTATGTAGGCAATCATATCATCTGCAATGAAGGAGAGAACTTTGGAGTACTATGTTACATAAAATTAATCAGAGTAGACATCCTTGCCATTGTCTTGAATTTAGGGAAAAGATATTTAGTCTTAACGATGAAAGGCTATGTGTTTTTATAGGTATCTTATCAAAATGAGGTGGTTCCCCTCTATTCTTAACTTGCTACAAGTTTTATCATGACTGGGTGTCAATTTTGTAAAATGCTTTTTCTATGTTAATTAATATGGTCAAATATTTTTTCTTTAGTCTGTTCATATGGTAGATAACAATGATTAATTTTTGAATGCTGAACCAGCCTTGCATACCTGGGATAAATCCCACTTGGTCATAGTATATTACTCTTTTTATAAATGTTTTGCATTTCATATTCTGATATTTATTGAAGGGTTTTATATCCAGGTTCTTAGGAGATAGTGGTCAAAGTTTCTGGAGGTTATATGGTATTTTTTTTTCATATTTTGCTTTTATCTTTTTTTTTCATTGTCTTTTTTGTTTTGAGTATTAAGGTAAGAGAATCCTCATGAATTAGTTGAAAAATATTCCTTCTTCCTGTTTCAGTATAAGATTGAGTAAAATTAGTGTTAATTTTCTAACTATTTGGTAATATTCTCCAGTAAAGCTATTTGGGCCTAGATAGTTCTTTTTCATAAACTTTAAAATTAAAAATTCAATTCACTTGATAGTTACAAAATTATTCAGGTTATTTATTTCATCTTGGTTGAATTTTAATAGTCTGTGGTTTTTGAGAAACTCATTTCTACTAAGCTAACAAATTTATTAATATAAAGTTGTAATATTTTCCTGTCAACTTTTTAATACTACAGAATCATAAGAATACCTTATTTAATTTCTGATATTAGTGTTTTATATCTTTTTTTATCCTTGTCAGTGTGGCTGGACGTTTATCAATTTTACTGATTTTTTTCAAAAAAGCAGCTTTTAATTATATTATGTAATTAAAGTAAATGTGTTCTTTTGTTTTCCATTTTATTGATTTCTACTCTTCTTATTTCCTTCTTTATACTGCCTCTGATTTTACTTCGTTCTTTTTTGGTTTATGGAGGTAAGAACTTTTTAAATTTTTTTATTGTTTAATTACAGTTGACATACAATATTATATTAGTTTCAGATGTACAATGTAGTGATTAGACATGTATATAACTTATGAAGTGATTACCCTGATAAACCTGGTACCCCTTTGACACCATAGTTACTACAATAGTATTGACTATGTTCCTTATGATAAACCATACATCCCCATGAATTGTTTGTAACTAACAAATTGTACTTCTTAATCCCTTCTCCTTTTTCATCTATCCTGCCAAGTCCCCTCTCATCCAGCAGTTATCAAAATGGTCTCTGTATCTGTGAGTTTGTTTCAGTTTGTTCATTTTGTTTTTTACATTACATATATAAGCAAAACCATATAGTACTTGTCTTACTTTGACTTATTACATATACCACAATACCTTCTAAGTCCATCCATGTTGTTTCAGATGGCAAGATTTTGTTCTTTTTTATTCCACTGTATATATGTACAATTTCTCCTTTATCCATTCATCTATTGGTGGACACTTAAGTTTCCATATCTTGGCTATTATAAATAATGCTGCAATGAACATATGGATGCATGTCTTTTCAAATTAGCGTTTTTGGATTCTTTGGATAAATGCCCAGAAATGGGATTACTGGGTCCTTCTTTGTCTTAAAGTTTAGTTTGTCTGATATAAATGTTACCCCAGCTTTTTCTGTTCATTTCCATTTTCATTAAATATCTTTTTCTATCCCTTTAATTTAATCTGTGTGTATCTTTTGGTCAGAAGTGAGTTTCTTGTAGGCAGCATATGTAAGGGTCTTCTTTTTTTAATCCATTTAGTCACCCTATCTTTTGAATGAAGCATTCAATCCATTTGCATTTAAAGTAATGTTGATGGACATGTAGTTATTGTCATTTTATTATTCACATTTCTATCTTTTCTTCTTCTTTTTAAAGAAGTCTTTCTACCATTTCTTGTAATACTGGTTTGGTGGTAATGAACTTCTTTAGTTTTTTCTTGTCTGGGAAGCTCTTTATATGTCTTTTAATTCTAAATGATAACTTTGCTGAGTAATCTTAGTTGTAGGGCCTTTGAATATTTCATGCCAATCTCTTCTGGCCTGCAAAGTTTCTGTTGAGAAATCAGCTGACAGTCTTATGGAGTTCCCTTATAGGTAACTTGCTTTTCTCTTGCTGTTTTTAAGAGTCTTTGTCTTTAACCTTTGGCATTTTAATTATGATGTGTCTGCTGTGGGCCTCCTTAGCTTTATCTTGTTTGGGATACTCTGTGCTTCCTGAGCTTGTATGTCTATTTCCTTCATCAGGTTAGGAAAGTTTTCTGTCATTATTTCTTCAAATAGGTTTTCAACTCCTTGCTCTCTCTTTACTCCTTCTGATATTCTTATGATATAAATGTTGGTATGCTACATGTTGTCTCAGAGGCCCCTTAAAATAGTTTATCATTTTTTGAAATTCTTTTTTCTTTTTGCTGTCCTGATTGGGTGTTTTCTGCTACTTATCTTCCAAATCACTGATTCAGTTCTCTGCTTCATCTAATCTACTGTTGATTCCCTCTAATGTATTCATTTTGGTTATTATATTCTTCATTTCTGATTGGTTCTTTGTTTGTTTGTTTCCTATTTCCATTTTTATGTGTCCTATCTCTTTATTGAAGTTATCACTGAGGTCAGTAAACATCCTTACAAACAGTATTTTGGACTCTGCAGGTGGCTTTCCAGTTTTTCCAGCACCATTTATTGACGAGGCTTTCCGTTCTCCATTGTATGTTTTGGCTTTCTTGTCAAAAATTATTTGTCCATATAAATTTAGTTCTGGACTCTATATTCTGTTCCACTGGTCTGTGTGTCTGTTTTGTTGCCAATATCATGCTGTTTTGATTATTGTCACTATGCAGTATAATTTGAAGTTGGGCAGAGTGATGCCTCCAGCCTCGTTCTTTTTTCTCAGGATGGCTTTGGCAATTTGAGGTCTTTTGTGCTTCCATACAAATCTCATGATTTTTTGTTGCATTTCTTTAGAAAATGCCAATGAGATTTTGATGGGTATTGCATTAAATATGTATAATGCTTTAGGTAATAAAGTCATTTTAACTACGTTGATTCTTCCAATCCAAGAACACGGAATATCTTTCCATTTTTTTTTTGTATCTTCTTTACTTTCTTTTAATAGAATCTTGTAGTTTTCATTATATTGTTCCTTCACATGTTTCATTAAATTTATTCCTAGGTATTTTATTCTTTTTGTTGCAATTGCAAAAGGAATTATTTTTTCCACTTCTTTTGCTGACACTTCATTAGTAGAGTATAGGAACATTGAGGATTTTTGAATGTTGATTTTGTATCCAGAAACTTTACTATATTTGCTAATTGATTCTAGTAGTGTTCTTGTAAAGTCTTTAGGATTTTCTATATAGAAAATCATGTCATCCTCAAATAGAGACAGTCTGACTTCTTCGTTTCCTATATGGATGACTTTTACATCTTTCTCTTCTTTGATTGCACTTGCTAAGACCTACAATGTTACATTGAATAGCAGTGGTGATAGTGAACAGCCTTGCCTTGTTCTTGATCTTAGAAGGAAGGTTTTTCATTTTTCAGCATTAAGTACAATGTTGGCTAAAGGTTTGTCATATATGGCCTTTATTATGTTAAGGTACTTTCCATCTATACCAATTTTGTTAAGTGTTTTGATCATAAATGGATGCTGTATCTTGTCAAAGGCTTTTTCTGCATTTATTGTTATGATCATATGATCTTATTTTTTAATTTGTTTATGTGATATATCACATTAATCAATGTGCATATGTTGAACCATCCCTGTGCCCCTGGGATGAAGTCACTTGATTGTGGTGTATAACTTTTTTAATATGCTGCTGTATTCAGTTCACTAATATCTTATTTAGAATTTTTGCATCTGTGTTCATGAGAGATATTGGTCTGTAGTTTTCTTTATTGTGTGTTATCCTTACCAGATTTTGGTATCAGAGCAATATTGGCCTCTTAAAATGAGTTGGGAAGTATTGCCTCCTCTTTGCTTTTTTGGAAGAGTTTGAGGAGCATAGGTATTAAATCTTCTTTGAATGTTTGGTAGAATTCACTGGTGAACCATCTGGTCCTGGACTTTTACTTTTTGGAGGGTTTTTGATGACTGTTTCAATTTCCATACTGCTGATCAGTTTATTTAGATTTTCCAGATCTTCTTGATTCAGTCTAGGAAGGCTGTATATTTCTAAGTACTGGTCCATTTTTTCTAGGTTATTAAATTTGGTGTTATATACTTTTTCATTGTATTTCTGTGATGCCAGTCATAATTTCCCCTCTTTTATCCCTGATTTTGTATATTTGTGCCCTTTCTCTTTTGTTTTTATTGAGTCTAGGCAAGGGTTTGTCAATTTTACTAACCTTCTCAAAGCGCCAGCTCTTCGTTGCATTTATTTTTTCTATTGATTTTTTTGTTTGTTTGTTTTCAATTTATTTCTACTCTAATTTTGAATTCTTTCCTTCTGCTGACTTTAGGCTTCATTTGTTCTTCCTTTTCTAGTTTTTTTAAGATGAAGCATTGGGTTGTTTATTTGGGCTCATTCTTGTTTTTGGAGATAGGCCTGTAATGACTGCTTTTGACCACTTTTGCCATGTCCCAAAAGTTTTGATATGTTGTACCATCATTATCATTCATTTCTATGTATCTCTTTCTATGTATCTCTCTCTTTATTTCTGCCATAAACAAGTTATTCTTCAGTAACATGTTGTTTAATCTCTATGTATTTGTGGTTCTTCCAGATTTTTTTTTTTTTTTTTTGTTGTTGTTGTTGTTGGTCTCTAGTTTCATAGCATTATGATCAGAGAATATGGTTGGTATGATTTCAATCCTCTTATATTTGTTGAGGCTTTCTCTGTGCCCCAGTATATGGTAGATAATTGAGAATGTTGCATGTGCACTAGAGAGGAATGTATAAGCAGCTGTTTTGGGATGGAAGGCTCTGTATATGTCAATTATGTCTAGTTGGTCTAAAGTGTAATATCTGTATTTTAATTGGTATATTTTATATTGGTATATTGTGTTAGGGCCTAAGTCTGCTATTTTATTATTTTTCTTCTGTTTATTTCCCCTTTTGCTCATTCCTTCATTTCTCTATTCTTGCTCTTCCGAAGGTTACTTAAAATGTTTTGCATTCCATCTTCATTTACTTATACTATTTTTTGAGTATATAGTTTGCATATTTTCTTCACAATTGCCGTATGTAGTACAATTCACATATACAGCATGTCACAACCTACTGATATAATATTTTACCAGTACAAATGGATTTCTGAAATTACACTTCCTTTAATGTCCTTTTACCTTCCTCACTTTTTAAATACAGTTGTTTTATTTTCTCTACATACACTGAGTACAACATATACATTTATGATTTTTGCTCAGGACATCAATTATGATTTTTAGAACTTATAAGGAGAAGGATGAAATATTATATTTACCCCTGTTTTTTCCATTGTTCTTCCTTCTTTTCTGTAATCATTATCCTTCTTATGTTATCACTTCCTTTTAGTTTAGAGAACTTCTTACAGTCATTCCTTAAGGGTGAATGTCCTTGTAACAAATACTCTTGATTTCCCTCTGTCTGAATATGTTTATATTCAGGGATAGCAATTTGTGGCTTACAGGTGTTTGTTTGTTTGTTTGTTTGTTTGTTTTCTGCACTTGATAAATGTGCCAAATCTTTCTGACCTCCATGGTTTCAGATGAGAAATCCACTGTCATTTGAATTGGTAGTCATTCTCCTATAAATATTGAATAGTTTCTTTCTGGTTGCTTTCAGATTTTTATCTGTCTTGAATTTTTAGAGGTTCAATTATGATATGTCTTGGCATAGATTTCTTTGGGTTTATCCTAGTTGGTATTCACGTATCTTTTTGAATCTGTAGATTTATGTCGTTTGCCAATTTGGGACATTTATAGCTATCACTTCTTCAGATACTTTTTTAGCCCTGTATTTTTTATCTCCTCCTTCTGGAATTCTGATGATATGTTAGATATTTTGCAATTATTCCACAGCTCCCTAAGCTCTATTCACTTATTTTCCAGTCTATTTTCCCTCTGTTGTTCAAATTAAGTCCTTTTGATCTGTCATCGGTTCAATTAATTTATCTTCTGTCATTTGTGCTCAACTATTGAATTCTTCCAGTGAGGTTCTAATGTTTTCTCAAGGTAATTTGTAATTACTCATATCATTTTATGATAATTCTTTAAAATTTGTTAGATAACAAATGTATGATTCATCTTTGTGTAGGCATTAGTTGTCTCTTCTAATTCAAATTGTGTTTCTTCCGGTTCTTGGTATGATGAGTATTTTCAGCTGTATCCTGGACATTTTATGTTAGAAGATTTGTTTTGTTTGCTTTCCTATTTATATCTATACCTATTTTAGCACGCAGATGCCCTGTTGCAGTTCCATATGTGGGTTCTGACTGACCTCCCTGGCTTGCTGACATTGCTGCTAGGTGCAGAACGGCTAGCTGTTCCAGGAACCTTGAGTCTTAGAATAGGTTGGCCAGCCCTGACTCTCCTGATGAAACTGCTGTGGGCAGCCTGGGCTCACACCTGCTGGAGAGTGTGTAATGAGGGATGGGTTTGTTCACTGCGGTTCTGCTAGCAATGCTATCATGAGCAGACTTGGCTACTGCTAAGTACCAGCTGGGCTTTTCTTTTCCCAGTCCTTTGGCAGGAGAGAACAAGCATTCCTTTCTTCTCTTCCTCCCTTCCTTTATCCCTTCTTCCGTCCTTCTTTCTCTCCTTCCTTGTTTCTCTCCTTTTTGCCCTCTATTTGTGTTGGCAGTTCAGAGTTGCAAAGTTCTCCAGCCCCCAATCAGGGATATATGGGAGATAAGAAGAAAACCCAGAAAACTCACCAAAGTGTTTTCCTTCAATTCCTGAGGCCCCTAGCCAGTCCTCCTCCTTCTTTCCCACCTTCCCAAGTTCTTTTATGATAGTCTATCAAATTAATTCCGGAAAATATGAATTAAATTATATTTAGAGAGAAGGAACAAGGACAAAGAAAGCCTATTCTATCTTGTCTCATAATTGGAAGATTGCTTAATCTGCTCCTCAAAATCCCAACATGATTTAAAATGAAAAGAAGCAAAGTAACTTTTCAAAGTGACACAGAAAACTAGTAGTGAATGAAGGATTCACAATCATACTGTCTGACTCTAGAGGCCCCAGCCCTGCCCTTGACCTCGCTGCAGCTACCCAAACCCATGAGCCTGAGTGGGAATTCCCAGCCCCTTCCTGTACCAGTACACCTAGGGATTTATTCCCACCAGATGACAGAGGGAAGAGAACTAGAGTCCAGCTTGATTGTTGAATAATTTCCAAACATGACTCCCCCATTTGAGATTCACTCCCAAGTGGCACGAAGCTACATGGCAAACAAATTCAAACAAACTCAAGCAAACTAAGTGTTGGTAAATATTTTCTCCACTAAAATGCAGAACATGAAATAAAGACAAAGATTTGCATGACACCACTAAGATCTACATTCCCTATCACAAGGCTGGCACACAGTAAGCCCTCACTAAATATTCCTTGATGATAAAAATAAAATAACCTTTTTAAATAATACACGAGCCTTGGCTCAAATTACATTCCACCAGTGTTCCAGAGAACCAACAACCACATCATGACACCCTGTGGAATATAAGGGATACTGCACTCTGCAAGTTCTACCAAAACCCAAATTCAAATGGACAGGCAGAAAGCAGGAAAGAAAACAGGTCCCCAATGTGCATAATCAATATTTAAAATCTAGAATGGTCTTTTATCATCAACAGTCTGACCCCCATGGATAAGCACTCTAAAATAAAAGTGTCTGCTTCCCAAGCTTGGTGCTTATCTGAATTCCAGAACATTTATGTGATTTCCTTTCTTTTAAAACTAATTTTAAAATGTGATCCAAACCCTAACCAAGACAGCATGTTCCCAAATAGTAGGGAATTTTGTGTAATTTTTCCTTTAGACATAAAATGAACAGGCAGCAAATTTAAAACATTCCCAAATTGTTATAAAACGGAACATCCTGAAAATGTCCAATCATAAAATGACAAGGTCCAAGGGAGCTTCTAGAATTCTCATGATGTAAAAATATTAATAAACGATTGTTGTAGACAAGATCTTCATGGTTTGTTAACCATGGATAAACCTATAGACAGGATGGCAGTGTGGTTAAGAGGTCTGGAGCCTCCGTAACAGGAAAAACTCCTGATATCATGCAAACTCATTCCTACTGAATGTCATGACAGTCAGAAAGATACTTTTACTTTTATTCTCCACATAAAAAACTGAAAAACCATCAAATTTAGAATGTAAAACATTATAAGTTTTTTCATATTTTGAACTCCCCAAAATAAAAGAAAAAGCAAAGTAGATACAAGGGAATCACGATGTGCAGAAAACATACATTTGTGCACACACTGATAAGGAAATAATTAAGAATTTTTTATGACAATAATTTTATCTGAAATTCATAGCTATTTACATTACATATCTTTTGTATTGTTTCAACTATACATACGCCTTTCATTTTTATAGACTTATTTATTTATTCAAATAGTATCTGACATCAGAAAAAATGGTTTGCTTATTAGAACACATAGAACATTATAGGAAGGAGGAAATAAAAGGAAAATAATAAAATAGAAAAATCTTATAAATCTTTAAAAACTCATGAAAATCATATATGGATTATCCTAAGAAAGATACAACTATCTGCAGATTTTTGTTTGTGCATTTTCTTTTTAATATTTATATATTCATTTTCTACTCCCTAACTCTATTCTAAACTTGGAGCTTAGTTAGCAAGATACTATTTAGTTAGCAAGATACTACCTGCCTTTCATGCTTGCTTTGTTATTTAATTCCTAGGCTGCAATTTGATTGCAACTAACTTTAAATTTTAAGTGTATCAACTAATCTTTGACTATTTAAATAATGTATATTTTAGTAATTAAAATTACCATTAAGATCACTAAAAAGAAATCATTAAACGCTTTGGGATAAAAGCCTTTTCTTGTCCACACACTGTCAATAAACAAAGTGCTAATCATGTCACTTTTTTTGGCCACTGTCTCAGGAATGCTTCTTAAGTACTCAAAGGATTAAATTAAATCTCACCTGCAGACAGGCTTTACAATTCCGCCAAAAACCTAGTTCTCAAAGGAAAATTACTTTCATTATCTTAAGTTAAAACCAAAGATTCTGTCCTCTGGAATTTGCAGGAAAATAGCAGCATCAAAGAAAATACTTTACTTTAAGAGAGTTTACTCTTCAAGACCCTGTCTAAAAGAATTATTTAAAAGAGAATTCGTTTGGGAAAACATTTTCTCAAGGTCATTCTAAGACAGCCATAAAACTGCGCCATTTAAATTACTTCAAGTTGATATCTTTTCACAATTTTGACTGTCTTCTTGAGGTTTTAAGAGTTTTTTTTTTAAATTATTTTATAGTCCCTGTTTTGAATTCTAAATTTGGCTTATGCTCTTTTGCTTTTCTAAGAGATTATGTAATTTTATGAACTAAACATTCAAAACCCATGGAGGGAATAAAAATAAAAGATGTATTTCTCTTGAGTTCAAAAATGAACTAACAGAAGAAACTGGATTTGAGATTAAAAGTATGTATATATTTCGGAAAAAAATGTCAACACTCTGGTACTCAAGAAACTATTTTCCAACTTAAAGTATGCTATCTATGCTCTTTAACTTAATTTAAGAAATACTTAATAGGATAAAATACTCACATTGCAGAAAATTTCCTAAGAAGAGATAGCATTTCAAAAAAGTTCTCCCACCATGCTATTATAAGAGCCACTGAGGGGAGGATTAGGACGTGGTTCATTTTTGGACTGTTGCATCTACTTCCCAAATAAACAAATCTTGGCTCTTTCTCCCCAGATCAAATACAAATCCAGAGGAAGGGCAGAGAGATGAACTACTAGACTGAAAAATAGAAACATTATGTCAAAGCACCCTCCATCATTATTTGCAGACAATTTATTTTGTTATTGGTTATTATCCTCATGCTAAATGTTCTGTCTCCTATAGCAAATGTTCCATTTCAAAAATATAGTAACATGTGCTGGAAATAGAAACCACCAAAGCAATAGTTCTGGTGGCTATAGGATGGATTTGTGGTAGATTAGAAAAATGCACATTATAAATGAAGCTCAATATGTATGAATTTCACTATCAATATAATCTGTAAAATAACAACAAAAATAAAATTCTGAATAACAGAATTCGTTTTCAGTTTGAATAAAAGCTCTGTGAAATGGAGATTAAAGTACATTTCACCATCATCAAGCTATATCTAAAAGACAGATCTGTTGCATGTAAGTATTAAAAGCATTATATTTTCATTTTAAAAACAACAAGAAGTATAAACAAAGAGTAACATTTTCTTATTTAGGTACATGAACATAACCTTTTGGACGATCATTCTGTAAATTTAGTATTTTTTCCTTAGATTTTAACATTTGAATCTTTAAACAATGTGCTTTATCTTTACTTACCAATACTTGCCCCAGCCTAAATCTTTCAAAGCCCACTGTTGAATGGCTCTGATAGGACCTCAAAGATGCATCCTTACTGTGCCCCAACTCCTCTTCACTTCAGATGGGTCTCTTTAGGGACATATCTTACATGCCATTCTGACTAAAGTCACTGAACATCACAAATGTCATACAGTAATTCTGAGCATCTTTAACATTTCCCTCAAATATTTTGGAAACAGCATGAAAGGATTTCTGGATATAAAGAGTTTTTATGCAGTTAAGGCCAAATCCTTTCTCAAAAATTTTTGTACACAATGAGTTATGTTCTTCACTGGAACAAAGGAGTTGGTGGACAAAAAAGCCTACAATAATGTAATTCAGCAACCTCTGAGAGACACTCACATCCAAATGATTTACACAACTAAATATTCTCTCATAACTAATGTTGTTTTTCAAAGGTCTGAAAATTTAAAAAGCATCCCCAGAATACAGATCCAGGCTGAGGCTGAGTCAGGTGGTTCCTCTTTCCTTGCACCTCCCTTCTCAAGAAGAGCATACACATCAGTGGTATTTGCATTTGACAGGAGCATCTTCTACCAAAAAGCCAGGGCCTTCGAAGATCCAATCTCCCTGAAAAGCTCTGTAAGTGGGAAGTCACCAGTTACTTATGACAAATCCTATCCATAGCCTATCTTTACATTGAGCCAACTCATTGAAATTTGAAAATATAAATAACAGAGTCTAAGATACAATGAAAGTAACAACATCTGGCAAATCCCTGCAGATAAAGCTTCAAGATAAATGAAATAGATTCTATATATTCTCTACCTCCAAGTTCCTGTTAAAAGAACTAAAGGGGATCTTAAATGTATTCGAAGAAAAAAAGCATGAAAAGATTATGAATAACAAGACCGCAAGCCTGTGATTTAAATACGAAGGGCTGAACAGATGAGCTGAAATAGTTAAGTAGGACTTTCATTTTCCTCTTTTCAAAGTTTAACATTGTTCATTCCTTCCAGCAGTAACTGTCTGCATTTAAGAAGTCTGATTACAACAAATGCAGAATTTATAAAATAAAATAATGACACAGGCCCCAGATTCATTCAGCTAATGAAAAGGAGTCTGTCTTTTGCAAAGTGTCACAAATTCAATCTCATCTGCTAACTTGAGACTGAAAAAAACATAAACCCACTTTTTTCCCAATTAAATTCTTTAAGCTTTCCTGGGAGACCAGTCTTATTCTGAAACGGTATATTTAAAGAAGCAGTCTGCTTTTGTTTATGCACTTTTGTTTCCTATTAAGATCTAGAATGTGTTTTGTTCTTTTATTGTCCAAGGAAGCTTATCCACGTGTAATTTTTGAATCTCACGGATTGTTATTTCGAGATGATCATCAACAACTTCTATCCTTTGTTAATGAATCTGGGTCCCCTGATACCACTGGATGATGTTCTTAATCAGAAGACAGGGTTGGGGTAAGGGATTCAAATTCAGGTCTATCCAAAAGTGTCACACTGTAGATTACTGCAAAATTCTCCATAAAAGAATATTAAAGTGAAAGGGGCTGCTGCAAGGGATCTTTCTAGAGAAAAATGAATGAGGTCATGACTAGATAATTTCACCAATAATTTAATGTGTAATGTGGCCAATTGTGAACCAAATGCAGCACTTAAAAGACACAGCAAATATGAATAAGCCCTTAGAATAAAATGAAGGGGAAAAATGGGAAATATTTGAAATATTTCACCCTGGGAAAGGTACATGGAGTTGTTGGTAGGACCATTTAAAGGAATCTTACATACTTTCAAGTGCTTTTAAAAATAAGAAAAGATACCCATAACTTCTAAAAAGTAAAAGCAATTTGCCCTCATGCTTAAATTTCCACAGGCTCTCCCCTAAGGCTTCTTCTTTTCCATGATTCAGTAATTGCTGGCAAAGGGGCCACTTGCACCTCAAAATAAGGGGCAAGTACCTAATTATTTCTGTACAGGCCCATCTGCAGACTGAATCAGTTGCAGATGTAGAATTGTACCCACAAAAAAGAAGCAGCTTCTATAACATAGGGCCCTAGATGCAGTGGAACACCAAAAGAGACAACACAATAACCCAGCAATTTAAGGGGTGTAGGCCTATTTAGTTCCCCAAATGGGTTGCCTTGGTGATTTTCTTTAAAACAAATGAACAAAAACAGCCCAAAAAACAGAATTTAAGTATATTCAATTGATTATCAGATAAGCAAGTCCAATTTGTCCTTTATAATTATTACCTTGGTCTAAATATTAACACTTAAGTTCTTTTATTGTTTTGCTAACTCTAACTCAATCTTCCTGTTTTATTTATTTATTTTAATTAGTTTCAAGTATACAGTACATTGGTTAGACATTTACATAGTTTCTAAAATGATCCTCCTAATTGCTCTTTCTCTCCTCTGCTTTTCCACCTAGCCAATATATTAATGCTAACTGCATTCCCTCTGCCATGCTCCCCATCCCTGTGACCAACTATCAACTACTAATTTATTCTTCTTCAACCCTTCACCCCATTCTCCCAGTTCCCAATCCCCCTCTGTCCATCACCAAATTGTCCACTATATTTGTAAATCTGTTTTTGATTAATATGTTCTGTTTGTTCCTTAGATTCTGCATATAAGTGAAATCATATGGTATTTTTCTTTCTTTGACTTATTTCATTCAGCATAATAACCTCGAGGTCCATCCATGTCATTGTGAATGTTAGAATTTCATTATTTTTAATGGCTGAGTAATATTCCATTGTATATATGAACCATTCTTCTTTATCCAAACATCTGTTGATGGGCATTTAGGCTGCTTCCATATCTTGGCTATTGCAAATTGTGCTGCTATGAATACTGGGGTGCATATATCTTTATGAATTACTGTTTTGGTTTCCCTTGTATAAATACCCAGAAGTGCAACTGCTGAGTCAAAATGTATATCCATTTTTAGTTTTTTGAGAAACCTGCATACTGTTTTCCATAGTGGCTGTACCATTTTGCACTCCTACCTTTTGTCTGCATCCTCACCAACACCTGTTGTTCTTTGATTTACTGATGATAGCCATTCTGGCAGGTATGAGGTGATATCTCATTGTGGTTTTAATTTGCATTTCTCTAATGGTTAGCAACTTTGAACATCTTTTCATATGTCTATTACCCATCTGTATTTCCTCTTTGGAGAAGTATCTGTTCTGGTCTTCTGCCCATTTTTTAACTGGATTGTTTTTTTGTTGCTGAGTTGTATGAGTTCTTTATATATTTTGGATATTAATCTTTTATTAGATATGTCGTTAGTGAATATCTTCTTCCAATCAGCCAGTTCTCTTTTTGTTTTGTTGATGGTTTCCTTTGCTATACAAAAACTTTTTAGTTTGATGTAGTCCCATTTGTTTATTTTTTCTTTTGTTTCTCTTGCCCAGGGAGATATATCTGAAAAGAAATTACTGTTAGTAATATCAGAGAGTTTACTGTTTATGTTTTCTTCTAGAATTTTTATGGGTTCATGTCTTACATTTAAGTCTTTAATCCATTTTGAGTCTATTTGCATATATGGTGAAAGAAAGTGGTCCAGTTTCTTTCTTTCCTTCCTTCCTTCCTTCCTTCCTTCCTTCCTTCCTTCCTTCCTTCCTTCCTTCTTTCCTTTTCTTCCTTTTCTTCCCTTTCTTCCATTTCTTCCCTTTCTTCCCTTTCCTTCTTTCCTTCCTTCCTTCCTTCTCTCTCTCTCTCTCTCTCTCTCTCTCTCTCTTTCTTTCTTTGCATGTATCTGTCCAATTTTCCCAACACCATTTATTGAAGAGAGGGTCTTTACCCCATTGTATATTCTTACCTCCTTTGTCACACACTAAATGAGTATATAGGTGTGGATTTATTTCTGGGCTCTCTATTCTGTTTCATTGATTAATGTATCTGTTTTTATTCAGTACCATGCTGCTTTGATAACTGTAGCCTTGTAGTATAATTTGATATCAGGAAGTGTGATACCTCCAACTTTGTTCTTCTTTCTCAAGATTGCTGTGGCTTTTCAGGATCTTTTTTTGGTTCCATATAAATTTTAGGACGATTTGTTCTAGTTCTCTGAAGAATACCATTGGTATTTTGATAGGGTTTACAATGAATCTACATATTGTTTTGGGTAGTATGGCCATTGTAATGATGTTGAGTCTTCCTACCCATGAGCACAGCATATGCTTCCATTTATTTGTATCTTCTCCGATTTATTTTTTCAATGACATAATTTTCTGAGAACAGGTCTTTTACTTCCTTGATTAATTTGATTCCCAAGTATTTTACAGTTTTTGATGCAATTTTAAATGAGATTGTTTTATTAATTTCTCTTTCTGAAAGTTAATCACTGAACTTCCATATAAAAATGCCTCTGACTTCTGAATATGCTATAACCTGCTACTTTACTGAATTTGTTGATCAGTTCTAACAGTTCTTTGGGTTCTATATATATAGTAACATGTCATCAGCAAATAACAAGAGTTTAACTTCTTTTCCAATTCGGATGCCTTTCATTTCTCTTCCTTGTCTTATTGCTGTGGCTAAGACATCCAACACAATGTTGAAGAGGAGTGATGAAAGTGGGTATCCTTGTCTTATTCCCGATCTTAAGGAAAATGCTGTTAGCCTTTCTCCATTGAGTATGATGTTAGCTATAGGTTTGTCGTGTATGGCCTTTATTATGTTGAGGTATGTTCCTTATTGACATTTTGCTAAGAGTTTTTATAATAAATGGATGCTAGATTTTGTTGAATATTTTTTCTACATCTTTTAATATGATCATATGGTTTTTTAAAAATCTTTTAAGTAGTTAATGTGGTGGACCACATTACTTGATTTGCAGATATTGCACCAATCTTGCATCCCAGGAATAAATCTAACTTGATCATGGTGTATGATATCTTTAATATATTGCTGAATTCAATTTGCTAATATTTTTTGAGGATTTTTGCATCAATGTTCGTAAGAGATATCAGCCTATAGTTTCCTTTTTTTGTAATGTCTTTGGTTTTAGAATCAAGGTAATGGTGGCCTCATAAAAGGAGTTAGGGAGCCTTCCCTCTTCTTGAATTTTTTAAAATACTTTGAGAAGAATAGGTGTTAATTCTTCTTTGGATGTTTGGTAAAATTTGCCTATGAAGCCATCTGCTCCAGGACTTTTATTTTCTTATGATCTTTTGTATTTCTGTGGAGTTCCTAGCTACTTCTCCTCTTTCATTTCTGCTTTTATTTGAGTCCTCTCTCTTTTTACTTAATGAGTCTGGCTAAGGGTCTGTCAATTTTCTTTATTCTTTCAAAGAACAAGCTCTTGGTTTAATTAATCTTTTGTATTGTTTTTCTTGACTATTTCATTTATTTCTGCTCTGATCTTTATTATTTCCTTCCTTGTATTCACTTTGGGCTGTTTGCTGTTCTTTTTCTAGTTCTTTTAAGTATAAGATAGGAGTGTTTATTAGGACTGCTTTTGCTGTGTCCTATAGATTTTGAGTCATTGTGCTTTCTCATTGATTTATTAGGATGTTATTTAGTCTCCATATATATAATAATCCAGTCATTGTTTAGTAGGATGTTATTTAGTCTCCATATATTTTCCAGTTTTTATCCTTGTAATTGATTTCGAGTTTCATATCATTGTGATTAGAGAAGATGGTTGATATGATTTCAATCTCCTTAAATTTATTGAGACTTGTTTTGTGTCCTAATATGTGGTCTATCCTAGAAAATGTTCCACGTGTCCTGGAGAATAATGTATATTTTGCTACTTTGGGGTTAAATGCTCTAAAAATATCTATTAAATTCATCTAGTCTAATGTGTCTTTTAGGCCCATTGTTTACTTGTTGAATCTTTGCCGGGAAGATCTATCCATTGGTATCAATGGGGTGTTAAAGTCTCCTACTATGAGTGTATGACTATTGATCTCTCCTTTTATGTCAGTCAATAATTGCTTTATATGTAGGTGCTCCTATGTTTGGTACGTATATGTTTACTAGTGTTATGTCCTCTTGATTTTGCGATCCCTTTATCATTATATAATCTCCTTTGTTTTAAAGTCTACTGTATCAGATATAAGTATCACAACCCTGGCTTTTTTTTTTTTTTTAATTTTCATTTGCATGAATTATCTTTGTCCATCCCCTGACTTTCAGTTCTTCAGTGTCATTTGATCTGAAGTGGGTCTCTTGTAGAAAGCATATGCCTGGGTCTTGTTTTCTTATCCATTTGGCTACCCTATGTCTTTTGATTGGAGCATTTAATCCTTCTATATTTAAAGTGATCACCGATAGGTACATAGTTACTGACATTTTATTATTCATATTTGTTACTTCTATTTCTTTGTTTTTTTGGTTTTTTTTTTTTTTTACCCCTTCTCTTTTAACAGAAGTTCCTTTAACATTTCTTGTAATACTGGTTTGTTGGTGATGAATTCCTTAAGCTTTTTCCTATCTATTAAGTTCTTTAGCTCACCTTCCATTTTAATCGAAAGCCTTGCTGGCTGGAGTATTTGTGGTTGTAGATTCTTGTTTTTCATAACTTTGAATATTTCTTGCCAGTCCCTTCTAGTCTGCAAAGTTTCCACTGAAAAATCAGCAGACATTTTTATGAGAATACTCTTGTAAGTAACTAGCTGCCTTTCTTTTGATGCTTTTAAGATTTTCTCTTTGTTTTTGACCTTTGGCATTTTAATTATGATGTGTCTTAGTGTGGTCTGCTTGAATTCCTCTTGTTTGGGGCTCTTTGTGCTTCCTGAACTTGTATGTCTACTTCCTTTACCAGGTTAGGAAAGTTTTCTGTCATTATTTCTTCAAATAGATTCTCAGTCCCTTGCTCTCTCTCTTTCCCTTCAGGTATTCCTATGATCTGGATATTGTTACACTTCATGTTGTCCCAAAGGTCTCTTAAACTGTTCTGATTTTTTTAAAATTCTTCTTTCTTTTTGTTGTTCTGATTGATTGTATTCTGCTACCTTGTCTCCCAAGTCACTGGTTTGATATTCTGCTTCGTCCAATCTACTATTGAATCCTTCTAGTGTATTCTTCATTTTATTGTATTCTTCATTTCTGTTTGATTCTTTGTTATGGTTTCTATATCCTTTTTTATGCTTACTATTTCTCTGTTGATGTTTTCATTATTCTCATCCATTCTCCCCAAAAGTTCATTAAGTATCCTTATAACCATTACTTTGAACTCTGTCTCTGGTAGGTTGTTTGCCTCCATTTCATTCAGCTTATTTTCTGGAGTTGTCTCCTGTTGTTTCGTTTGTGGCATGCTTCTTTGTTTTCTCGTTTTATTAGCCTCTCTGTGTTCATTTCCATGTGTCAGGAATATTTGTTTCATCTCTCAGCTTTGGCCAGATGGCCTAATGTGGAAGGTGTCTTGTGTGGCCCAGTTGCACACTCTCCCTGATCTCCTATGCCAGGAGCCCTGGACATAACCTTTGTGTGGGTTGTGTGTGATCTGTTGTCACCAAGCCTTTATTGTTGTTAGTAGATCAGTGGATGGAATTAATGCTTAGGCTAATTGTGGGAACTGGCTGCACCCACAGGGTAAGAGTTGCTATATGAGGGCTGACCCCTCTGAGTGGGATTTTCCCTAGGAGGCTTGTGTACTTGTTGCAACCACCCTTTGTGTGTACCCCTAATGGGACTTGTTAGGATTTGCTCTGTTGTGGTCTGGTGCCAGCCTCCGGATGTGTTGGTTTTGTGGCCCATTGGGAGGGGCTTCCCGTAGACCAAGGTCAGGCACTGCTTTTGATTGCTCAGGTCTACCTGGTGGGAACTACAAAGTTATCCATAGATGGTTGTTGCCTATGCTGGATCTATAGGTAAGTGGAAGAGACAATGTTGTAGGCAGCAGTTGGTTATCTCTGTCCCTGACCTAGGGCAGTTGAGCAGAGGGGCCAGTACTCCTCCAGGTTTGACGCTGTCAGTTGCCCCTAAGTCTCTGAAACTGGAAGAGCCTCTGGGTGATATGTGTGTAGGGTGGTGCAGGGACCCCAGGAGTCTCCTGGATCTATTGAGTAAATTTCCCCCTGCCACTGCAGTGTCAGTTTACACGCTAACGCTTTTTCTGTGGCTCCCATAGAAGTTTCCAATAATAGCAAGGTCAGCTGCTTGCTCACCTTGGGCCTGAATGCACCACTCCAGGGCAGGAGCAGCTTCCTATCAACATGCAGTGGGCACTCTGTGTATTGGATGGGGCAGGAACTCAGGGAGTCAAGGGCCATCAGGCTAGTACAGACCCCTGCAATCTCCTCAAAAGATATTGCAGCTTGTACAGGCAGCAGTGGTCTGTTCACAACCATTTTCCCTGAAAAGCACTCACTGCGCTAGTCAAAGTCTGTTGCCTGTGCAGACTGCACAACCCTGGAGCCAAGGAGAGCCCGGGAGGCTGCCTGTCAATAGGCTGCAGGTGCTTTGTGGCTTGGGCAAAGCAGGATCTCAGGGAGACAAGGGTCATCAGGCCAATACAGCCTCAGTGTTGCTGGAACTTCTGTGCCTGGGCATTCCTGCTGTAGTCACAGATCACAGTGAACCAACTGACGTCTGGGGCAGTCCCAAAGACCCCTGCGCTCCCCTGACGCACTATCGCAACGCTTACAGGCAGCAGAGGTCTGCTTGCTACTGATTTCCGTGCAGTGTCCACCCTGTGCTAGCCAAAGTTTGTTGTCGGTATGGATTGGAAGATGGGGACGGGGAGGGGAGAGCTGTGGTAGTTCACTGTCAAAGAGACAATGGCAGTCAAATCAATACAGCCTCAATCTTGCTGCAACTTTGGTAACCATTCGCAGGTTCCTACAGAAGTCCCAGATTACAGCAAGACCACTCACTCTCTGAGACTGGCCCACAGATCCCCGAGATCTGCCCAAGTTTATATTGGCAGCAATGATCTGCCTGACCCTACCTCAGAAATGCGGCTCACTGCTCTGGCCACTTACTGGGAACGCTTGGCCCTGAATCAGCACAGGGCATGGCAGCCACCCAGGAACAAAGACCTCTGAGGATCTTCAGGTTGGGTGGGGTGGGATGATCTTCTCAGGCCAGTGCTTCCTAATGCCTGTGGGAGGGGTCTGCACAGTTGAGTTGGCAGGATCTGTAGACTGCCTGGTAGGGGGGCTGGACTAAGGCACAATGGTGGCTGCCCTTCTAGCCCTCGTTCTGGCTCCAGGAAATGCAGTCTTTCTCAGTATGAATCCTTTGTGAGCCTCTGACCCACCACCAGTGTCCCGGGTGAGTTTCCGCAGGTCAGAAAGCCTGCATGTGTGTCCTTCAAAGGCGCGCCTAGGGTTTCAGTCTCCTTCTGTCTCACCTAGATGGCCAGAGTGCCCTCTGGTTTTTACAGTCAGAGTTATTGGAATCTCCTCTTCCCCAGGCTGGGGAGCCCCCAAATGAGACCAGGAGCCTCCTCTCCAGGAGAGCCTCTGCAGCTTCATTCTCCCTCCCAGTGACCCTCCACCACCTGTGGGTGCGGGTCCAGCTCGATTCACAACTTTCCCTCTCCTACTGGCTTCGATGTGGCTCCTCTTTATGATCAGATGTAGGTGTTACAATCAGCTGGACTTCAGGTGATTCTCCATGTTGATTATTTTATAATTTTGTTGTAATTTCAATGCAGACCTGGGAGGAGACAAACTCTTCTTTTACCAAGTCTACCATCTTCCTTCCCAATCTTGATCTTCTTTTAATTGAGTAAAGAAGGAACAAGCAGGAATCATATATCCAGAGGGAGGACTCCCATACCAGGTACCATGTTTGTTGACTGAATCATCATGACAATCCAATGATTTTGTGACAATGATCCTTATTTTACAGACAAGGAAACTAGCTCATTTCTGTTAGATTGAAAAGTAGGACATGAACCCAGTTCTGTTAGATTCTAAATACTGTGCTTCCTTATTTAAACAATAGTCACCTAGCCACTACTTTAACATTTCTTTCTTAATATTTAATGTGGGTTGGATACAACATAATCAAGAATAGCTCTTCAATAAGCATTTAATCCAGACTGGTCTGACTACATACATTTAACATGTCCCTTTGCCCCTGTCTGGTAGCTACAGTCTTGGTAAGATCAAACATGTACAAGACAGTGCACAGTAAATTGTTCATTAATAAGACAATCAAGGTATCTTGTTTCCTGATAAATATACTGATTTTATACCTATATATATATAAATGAAATCAGTATTGAGCTAATGCTAGATACCTTTGCAGATGTAGTGAAAAAGCTGAACAAGCCTCTGGCCCCCATGGAACTTATGTATATTAGAGGACAAAGTTAACAAATAAGTCAGCAAATGCTCATAAAATATAGTAACTTCAGCCAGTGATTAAGTACAAAATCAAAGAAGAAAATAGATCAGGGAATTGAGAGTGATAGGAGCTGGAACAGAGTCATGTCAGATGGGATGCTCGAGAAGACTTCTTGAAGGAGGTGACAACTGAGTAGAGACATGGATACTATGAAGAACCAACTGGTAAGGCCCTGAGGTATAAAAGAGGTAAGAGAGTTCAGAACAGCAAGAAGACTTCATAAAAACAGGCCAACCGATAGCATCACATCACCTGGTAACAAAGCACTTAATCTCCAAAGAGATGTGGTTAATATCTCTGCAAAAGCAGAGGCAGTCGCCTATTCTTTTGTTATTTTTTCATTCATTCATTTAACAGATCATTGTTGAGTGTCTACTACATGAGAGCTATCTAATTAGATGATTTAGAGTTATGTTCCCTACCATAGGACTCCTAACTCAGGGGTCAATTTGCCTGCAGCATATTGGAACAGAGAGCACAGAGACAGAAGAAAAGCAAAACCTGATGCCTGGATACCCAAACAGAATTTTTCCCTGAAATCCAGAGCTCTAAAATGAACTCAGTATCAGACTGAGCAACCCACCAAGGTCAAACTGATCAAGCAGTATTTGGTCTGAAACACTCTGAGTGGGATGCAGGAATACATTCTTGAACCTCAGAGAAGCTGGGATTCTATTTTTAGGGGCTCTCCAAGGTTTCAATCAAGGTTGAGAGAGGGAAAAAGAACCTACAGCAATAAAACATTTGATGATGCAGAAAACTGAGAGACTCCCTATACTCTGGAGTCATATCATGTATGACAACATATGCAGGCCTGAAAGAAACTGGAATTCCCCAATTAGCTGAGCAACATAAAGCAATTCTTTTGAAGGTACCAAGCTTCAGAGCTCTAATCCCTGAAATGATAATAATGCTTTCCCAGTCATATTCATTTGTTTGACTGATATTCATTGAGTATTGGGCACCCACCAAGTACTGAGACACAGCAGTGAAAAACAAGGGTCCTGTCTTTAAAGAACTCCAAGTCTAAGGGGAGAAGACCCAGAAATAAACAAGGAATTACAATATGGTATGATATCATGAACAAGAAGATTGAGCTAATATGGCCCCTAGGAAAGAGTATCTACCTCATTCTATAGGGTCAAGGAAGAGATACTGTAGGAAGTGACAACTAAGCTGATGCCTGAGGGACAAATAGGAGTTGCGAGGCGGATAATGAGGTGTGAGGAGAGGAGAATGTTCCAGTCCGAAGGAGGAAAACATGCAAAACATCAGAGGCAAGAAAGAACAATTTGTTCTGATACCTAGAAGTAGTTTCAAATGGCTGGAAGAGAGAGTGAAAGGGGGCAGTGGTACAGCTAAGACCCAGATTATAAAGGGTGTTGGGAGAATGCAAAACTTTCTTGCAGGCAAAGGAAGCCTTTAAAGTCTGGAGCATGAGGATGGCATGACTCAACTCATGTTTAAAAAAGGTGGTGCTGGCTGCTATGGGTGACTATACGGGAGGGGCAGAGTGAAAGAAGGAAGGGCAGGTAACCCCCACACCCATACAGGCAAGATTATTGTACAGGGATATACTTGACAGTGACTGGACAACTTCAACAGGTGAATGGACAAACAATTGCAGTTTATCCACACAATACAGTCCTACTTGGCAATAAAACAGAACAGACTACTGATACCCACAACCTCATGAATGAACCTCAAATGCATTTTGTCATGAAAGAAGCCAGAGCCAAAGACTACATGTGTCTGAGACCACTTATATAATATTCTGCAAAAGGCAAAAATAGGACAAAACAACAGACCTGTGGTTGTCAGAGGCTAAGGCTCACTGCAAAGGGGTGTGAGAGAATTTTGCAGGATGATAAAACTATTGTATATCTTGAGCGCGGGGTGATCACATTACTGTATGCATTTTTTTTTTTTTTACTTTAAAAAATTTTAAGAATATTTTTTAAAGAATTTTTAGGTTCACAGCAAAATTAAAAGGAAGGTATAGAGATTTCCCATATACCATCTGCCCCCACACATGCATAGCCTTCCCCATTATCAACACCACTACTCACCAGAGTGGTACATTTAAATATACATTGACACATCATAATCACCTAAAGTCCATACTTAACAGTTCACTCTTGGTGTTGTACATTCTATGGGTTTAGACAAATGTGTAATGACATAAATCCACCATTTTAGTCCCATACAGAATGTTTTCCCTGCCCTAAAAATCCTCTACCCACCCCAACACAACCCTTGGCAACCACTGATCTTTTTACTGTCTCCATATTTTTATTGTATGCATTTTTTTAAAAGCACAGTTGTGTACCAAAGAGGATGCATTTTATTGTATATAAGTCATATCTCATATTTGTAAAGTGACTGGACTGGTAAAAATAATTTTTTTTAATTGGTCTAAGGGTTTACCACTAAGACTCAAGAGAGAGACATAGCCTATGACCTTCAGAAGCTATTCTTATACCAATTTCACAGTCTGGAACACTCTCTAGTTGGGTTGAGATTTGCAGGGAACTTGAGTAGACTGTTGTTGGATTGTTGAGGCTCCCTTGTCAGCTTCACAAGCAAAAAGAGGTGGGAAAGTGTTGGGGTCAAGTATGAGATCTCTGCATGCATATAAGACTTTCCGCCAAACTTGTCCTACTTAACTTCCCAACCTCCTCTCAATCCAGCCCCTTGACTCCACTCATACTGAAGTCCTTGAAACGCTAAGCTCCCCAAACTCCACCCTCTGACTTGGCAAATACTTTGTCTTCTTTCCTCCTTCCCCTGAAATGCCACAGATCTCCCAGAGACCTTCTTGTCCCTGACAAGGGAGTGTAGCCCTTCCCCCATTCAACTTCTGCCCTCCATGCTCTCAGCACCTGCACTTCATGATACGCCCTGCAACTATAGTCGGGTTATCAATTCCATAATCATAATTGTAGCTTGACTTTTGTTTATTGACTATCATTTTCCACTGAGGTTCCAAGAGGGCAGGGACTACACTTCTCTCATCCCTTGTTATTTTCTCAGTCCCTAGCATACAGTAGGCCCTCAATACAAATGTGTTAAATGAATTTCAATAAGTTATTCATTAAAAGTATTAGGTCTGCTCCTGGACAGATACTTCTCCAAAGAGGAAATACAGATGGGTAATAGACATGAAAAAATGTTCAAAGTTGCTAACCATCGGAGAAATACAAATTAAAACCACAATGAGATATCACCTGACACCTGTCAGAATGGCTATCATCAATAAATCAGAAAACAAGTGTTGGCAAGAATGCGGACAAAAGGGAATCCTCATACATTGTTGGAGAGATTGCAAATTGGTACAGCCACTATGAAAAACAGTATGGAGGTTTCTCAAAAATTAAAAATGGATATACCTTTTGACCCAGCAATTGCACTTCTGGTTATTTATCCAAAGAAAACCAAAACAGTAATTCATGAAGATCTATATATACCAGTATTCATAGCAGCACAATTTACAATAGCCAAGATATGGGAGCAACCTAAATACTTCAACAGATGATTGGATAAAGAAATTATGGTCCATGTATACAATGGAATATTACTCAGCCATTAAAAAAAATGAAATCCTATCATTAGCAATGATATGGATAGACCTAGAGGTTATTATGCTGAGTGAAATAAGTCAGACAGAGAAAGATAAATACCACATAATTTTACTTATATGCGGAATCTAAGAAACAAAAAGAATAAACTAATTGAAAATAGACTCACAAATATAGTGGACGATTTGGTGACGGACAGAGAGGAGGAGGTTAGGGGGCAGGGAGAATGAGGTGAAAAGTTAAAGAAGTACAAATTAGTAGTTGATAGTTGGTCATGGGGATGGGGAGCGCAGTAGAGGGAATGCAGTTAGCATTAATATGATGGCTAGGTGGAGGACCAGAGGAGGGAGGGAGCAACTGGGGGAATTGTTTTATGAACTATATAGATGTCTAACCAATGTACTGTATACTTAAACCTAACTTACATAAATTTTTTAAAAATACAGACAAAAAAATATGAGGTCTGCAGAAGATGCTCTGGAACATCTTCGTGATTCTTCCAAATTAGTAGTTATTTGGGAAAGCAGTAAGAAACTTATAAGTGAGAAACTTTTATAAGGCTTTCACAGAGAGAAGAAAGCCCCTTCCTCCTTCATTTCCCTGATGCATGCAGTTGAAGCACTCAAGATAAAACACATGCAGCCAGGACCTATATAGGGTTCAGAATGAGATGCTTCCGTAGGCGTTACATTTAATGAGACTTTGATCTGCTTGTTCTGGAATAAATACAGTTCGTAATTTGTAGATTCAATTAGAGACCTAGGAATAATTTTCCAAAGCCCTCTTGGAACTCAGATAAGTGCTAGAATGAAAACATTTACCAACAGATTAAGGTGGTTTCAGCATTTCCATTATAAACCTCTATTTTCAGGGAATTAGATGATAAGCCAGCAGCAAAATTTAATTCTAAACTGAAACTTGCCCAATAATGATGGACTGTCTTCATAGATATTTGAGGGAGAGAGGAGAAGGAAGGAGGCAGAGAGGGAAAAACAGACAGACTGACAAACCGACAGTTCGACCTACCAACCATTGGCCATTTGTAAGTTAATGAATTGCCAGAAAAGAGAAACTGAAAAGCACTTTTCAGTGTTTCTTTAAGTCATCCTTGTAGAAAGAAAATATCATTGTTTTCAACATTAATCTTGAGAATCATTGATCAGAGATGAACCATTGCACAAACACAGGAAATGTTTTCATGGGAAAGTTGACTCAGGCAAAATAGGATAACTTCCATCAACATAGTCCACTGGGTAGCCATTAAAAAAAAAAACAAAAAACCACAAATTTAACCTGCTAACATTTATTTGTCAGCGTTAGTGTCCCAGGATATAGGAAACAGCAACTCCTGCAGTTCTTTAGAGACAATAAATTGAGCATAAACTGTGCTCTCTTAGGTCCCTTACAAGGCCAGACAAAAAACTAGCCTGAGAAATGTCAGCAGTACATACACTGTTCATTTTGCTTAAAAGAAAGTATAAATAACAGTCACACAATTCTAGTAACGTGCCCTTGGGCTAGACTGTAAAATCCCAGCACATCTCCAGCCAAGTTCAAAGGCAGCACCATCATGCATGCCCTATAGATAGTTTACAATCATTATATACTTGTTTGCTCTGTGCAAAGCTACAGGTTGCTTTCAGCAAGAAAAAGAAAAGGAACTTGAAATGATGCGGCCTCATGGATTCTGTTCTGGATTCTGTTCTCAATCCACTTCAGGCTTTAAATTAGAGACATTAAATAGAGAGCCATGGGAAAAGGCAGTACAGTAAAGTGCGAAGTCAGCAAACTCTGGACTACAATCTAGTTTCCAGCCCACCACCTGTTTCTGTAAACAAACTCTACTGAAACCCAACCATGTCCATTTGTGCACATAATGTCTATACTTGATTTAGTCCTACAAATGGCAGAATTGAGTAGTTGCAATAGAGGTCATCTGGCCCTTTAAGAAGATATTTGATGACCTCTGGTGCAGTTGTTATGAGATTAGATCTCTGTATGACCTTAGGTAAGCTAATCTCATTGAGCCTCGGGTTCATCAACTATAAAATAGGATATAAAAATACTAATACCTATCCCATAGGGTAATTATGTGGCTATAGGAGTCAATGCATCTGTAAAAAGCTGGGGGAAATAGAATTTTAAGAGCTGGCACCTGGAATAAAATTGTCCCTGTTTAGGGAAATATAAAATATTACATAATCTTTTTCATGTGGGAAAGATGAGGGGCTGGAGGTGTGGTCTCTAGGGAGGCAGAGGAGTATATAGTGATTTAAGTCCATTATATTCAGGTGTGGTAGGGTGAAGGTGTGAAGGAAAGTAGGCAGGTGGACTTGGTTGAGAAGTGGGCAAGAGAGAGGGCTGAGCAACTTGGCAAGCTGCTGAAATGAGCAGACAAAGGTAACCAATGAGGAACTCCACATGATGAGACAGCACAAGACTTGTGAAGAATCAGGGAATCCTGATGCTCCATTTTCTCAAGCTGCACTATTGTGACCTGCTTTCCCACCTCAAAGCTCCAGGAAAGGCTACTCATTCCCACCCCAACATGCCTTGTGTGAGTGGTAAGTGTGGAAATTAAGGGAATAGGGCTGTGTTCACGACTGAATAAATAGAACAATGAGATCTACTGAGAGAAGGAGGTGTAGAAAAGCTCAACAGTACAACAGGGATGGAAATTCACAACTAAAGGGCATCCTGAAAACAGGAGGCTCTGAGGGATAATAAGGACCCCTGGGGAGGGATGGACTTCTTATTGGATGTGGAACAGGAAAAACAAGCTGTAGTACTTACTCATCTCAAAGGACAGGGTGACCTCAGCTGGTATCTAAGCTATACACATCAGGAACACTGCATAGCCAATTCATGAAATGTTTTCCTGATCTTTCATGTACTTGCCATTATTAATTGTTGTTGTTGTTGTTGTTATTTGCTGGGAATCAGAAAACGTGATTCCCATTGCTTTTCTATCTCATGATCTCAATACAGCCATTTAAATACTTCTGGACCTCAGCTTCCTCATCTATAAAAATGGGAATCATAATAGCTGCCCTGATGACCCCATAGGATTATTGAAAGAATCAAATGGGACATATCCTCTATGAAAATTGTAAAGCCCCATCCCAATGTAATGTGGCATCATTAAAAAGCAGTTGACTTTTTGGTGAAATATTAACCTTAAAACCAAAACTTCAAAGATTTTGAAGCAGTTTACATTTTTCCCCTCTAATTCCAGGCAATAAAACTGGTAACCTCCTCAAAGCTGCAGTAAGAGATAAGGAAAAGGCAGACAGGCCAGTTGCAGCCCATAGTCCTCTCTCTGATAGACTAAGATCATTTCTTCAAAAGTGTGCCTTTGAACCATCTGTGAACTGCTCCTTCAAGTTCCTACTGAGTTAAACTTTGCTAACAGCTATCAATTGTATGGCAATTATTATATCCATTTGGTTTTTAGGATTAAGACCATACTCTTTTGGGAAAACAGATGAGAATAATATAAAGCATTCTTTTAATTAAATTGTGTACAATAGCTGCATCCTGACCTAGGGCTATACACAGGGCCATTTCTTTGGGAGATGTCAGGTAGTGCTTAAGGAAAAATAGCAGGACTATGCCCACACATGGTCCCAAGTGATGAATCTGCTTTGAATTGAAATAAGGAAAAGCAAACATCACTAAACAGAGGGAAGCTAGTTCAAGAGTTTCAAAATAAAAATTCTGGAGAAACTTCATTTCAAACCACTATAGCCAATTTTATTTTGGGATAACATATGAGTGAAGTCTAGTCGTGAAACACAATGACTGCACAGTATTACTGAATAAATGCCATTTGTATATATGATAGCATATGTATACATGATGGGCTATTATGTATTAAATGTTTATTATGTTCCATGTGCTCTGCTATGTACTTTGAACATCCATCATCCCACTTCACTTTCATAACAATCCTATGGAAAAGACATTCTGTGTTCCTATTTTATTGATGAGGAAACTGAAGCTTAAAGGGATAAAATAAATTGACTAAGTTTACACAGTTAGTAGATCACTGGCTCAAGATACTATATTTTGATAAAAACACAGCCACCTCTTTTAAAACACTGGCTAAAATCAAATGGTTTTGCAATACCCAAACAAGTTGGAAAAAATGGTGCGGTAACATAATCAAAAATTTGTTTTCAAAATGCTTCCATTTTTATTATGTCATTCAAAATTGCCCTCAGACTCAGTGTATGTACTCTTATATCAAAAAGCAATTAAGATCTGACATTGGTTAAATGTTGGTCTTCAGAGGTTCACAGCCTTCGTGGGAGTGCGATATAATTCAATATTCCAAAACAGGGGCTCTGAAAGACAATGCCAGTATTGGTTTGCAGCATTCATTACCTCAGGCGAGACACAGCCCCTCTGTGTATAAGTTATCAAAGCCCCACTAAACTTAAACTAAAATGGTGAACTGCACAATCTGGGCCCCTTGAATCAACATCTGCTCAACAGTTTGGCTCTTTCCACCAGCTAGCAAAAGGAATGTGATACAGCCTTCCTGCTATAAAGCCTGGGTAGGTCGAGAGAACAACCCGAGCTGATGCATCCTAGATGGGATGGCAGTGTTCCCTAATGGAGAGGACAGACTTGGGAGGAAAGACAGGCATCAATTGCCTTCAAGTTTCAGAGATTTTTCTCTCCCAACAGAATAGCAAATGAAGCAAGTCATTTTCCTCCCTTCCAAGGAATGATATCACTTTTTTCAGACAATAAAATTCATGGAAAGTGAAATGGTATGATTATCTTTAGCACTAGTAAATTTTATTATAATCCATGGCCAAATATATTTATGTCTGGTTCCGATATACGATCTTAGCATCTATTGTTCAGAGGAAATGTGACTTAAAAGTTATTAGTCAAATCTGCCCCAAAGAGATCAAGCAGTGCTTTTTCTACTAGGATGTCCTGTATAAGAGGTGAGATGAACAGACTACAGAGGTCATAGAGGATGGCCAACAAATCAGCCACTCTCTGAAGGCTCATCAGCCCCATCATTAGCACAACTCAGTTGCAGACTCTCTTGTTTTCAGCAATTCACTCCATCTCTACCTCTTGGCTCACCACTCTGAGTCTCTCTTCTCTCTACCTACATTTGTCCTTCTGTGTTGAGTTGCCATGTTGTGGTTGTGCTGTCTGCCTACATTTCAACAATAGCAATAAAGGTGGATCCAGATTTTGTAGAGCCTGAATCAGGGAAAAATAGGGGAGGCTGTTTTAAAAGTTATAGAAATGTCTTAATTTTGCAAAATTTACAAAAACATATAAACACAAGAATACACTGCCAGGGCTTTGGAAGAGACCTGCCCAAGGGAGGGGCATAAATTTGAGCATTCTTAACATCCCAGTAAATTCAATTTTAGTAAGTAATAACTGAACAATGTCCAGAAAACCCTCAGATTATCTTGCCTTGTTAAGCCAACATCTTGACCATTTGCCATGTAACAAGCCTTCCTTTGCCTGGAGACAAATACTTTTGAAAACCTGTTTTAAGAGGACAGCACAGGTTTGATCTGTTCCATTCCTTAGAGATAACTTACATCAGTCCCCAATGCAGGAGGAAAGAAAGACATAAAATGTCATAGGGTTTTTATAGCTTCCTCAATGTCGTAAGGTTGTTTACATGCTTGCTACAACTTTATGATGTTTCTCTTGGAAAATAAGAGAAACCTACTTCTCAATGGCCCAAACAAGAAAGGAATAGTTACAACTCAGGGGCCCCAGTATCAATGTCTCAGATAGAAGAGAAAGATGCAAATCAACACAATTCACCAGGTTATGTTCTTGAAACTAACCTGGAATAAATGTTTCTAATCTAAGACATGTAAGAGAGTTGGGGTCTCCAAGCACTGCTTGGACAAAGGAAGAAAGTTACACACAAAAAAAACTCATGCATTAATCTTCAAGAGCTGAGATATCAATGTTGTTAATAACTGGTCATCCATATCATCTGAGAAGGAAACAAAAGGACTATATGGAAAGCACTTTCTCACGGTCTTTTAGAGCTCTCAATCCTGCACTCAACTGCTTTATGAAAAGAATCAATATAGTAAGAGTTTGGCAAGAATAAAAGTGTCTATCCTGATCATTTGCTAAGGAATGCTTCTAAAAGAGATTCATTGGGAGCCAGGCACTGTGCTGGGCCCTTGTTACTCGTTCTCTCATGAATTGTCACAACTTCTCTATGAAGTGAGTACTGTAATCATGTTTATTACAGAAACTGGGGAAACTGAGACAGAGAAGCCTAACAACTGATCTAAGCCACAGAGTAAGAAAAACAAGAAACTAAAATTTAATCTCAGGTGTTTTTTGCTTCCAATTGCCCCAGTAAAAATCTTTTTTTTTCTCACCTTCCTCTCTTTCCTCCACACATACATATACATCATAAACAATGGCTAATACATCTTAATACTTTTTTATTTTTTTAAACTTTTCTATTTTAATTTCAATGTTGATAAAACATTCATAACATAACATAAAGTCCATCATCTTAACCATTTTTAAGTGAACAGTTCCATGTCATTAAGTACATTCATATTGTTGTGTGATCATCACCACTATCAATGCCCAGAACACTTTTCGTCTTGCAAAACTAAAATTCTGTTCTTACATAACAATAACTCCCCATCTTCACACTCTGATTTTTTTTTTTTTTAATTTATCAGCATCATACCCCACACTGCTTAAGCCCTTCTTAGTTTTACTTTGGGCCTGTGCAATCTTCAGAACTGATGGATTCTTCTCAATTTCAAAGCCTATGGCAAGACCCAGCTGATTGGGTAGGGTTCTGACTTAGCTGTGTGATTCTTCAATGTTGGTAAGATGTGCCAAAACTGCGGCACCACAGTAACTTCCCAGAACCTTGTTTTCTTCCACTAAATTGGATTAAGTATAGAACAAGCCTAACTAACATGATGGTATCATGAGGATTAAATGAGATACTCATTCAATATGTTCTACAAATATTTATTCAGCTCCTCTTACATGGCAAAGGCTGTTCTGTGCACTTGGGCCACATCGGTACACATAACAGACAACAATTCTTGCCGTTGTGGAACTTAGATTCCAGCAAAAGGAGGCAAAAGACAGACAACTATAATCGATAGGTAAATGATAGAGTGTACTGAAAGGTGAAATATTATAGAAAAAAGAACCAGTAGAGCCAGGAACGAAGGACAAAAACTACTGGGGTGGGGCAAGCAGGCTGCGCTATTGCATGATAGACATAGTCAGTGATCAGGGTGAGCTTCATTGAGAAGTTGACAGTAGAAGAAAGACTTGGAGTTGATGAGGAAGTTACCCTCATAATATGTAAAGTACTAACACAACACTTGACACAGAGGAACTGCTCAGAAAATACTAGCTGCTATTATGAAAAATAATAATTACAATGATGATAACAATCATAAATACCCTCTTAATCTTGCTCCCAAGGACTAAACAATAAAATTAGAAATTTCTTTTCTTTGCATTATGTTCGCACTAAATTTTTCTCTAAATTATTGATTCCTAGTTATCAGGTATCCTCATAGTGATATAATCAATATGATATTTAGAAAAGCTCTTATAAAACAAATAATTAATTCAGAATACAAGTTTCTGTAGTAAGATATCCTGAACTTGATAATTAGCTATCCTTCAGTTATAATTCCCAGTACTCAAACATTCTCTCAAGTAGTGACTACCTGGAAACCCATGCTGAACCCATGGCTCCCCTTCATATTGAAAGAGACACACACCCTGAGGAGGCAGATGTACAGATCTGTGACTCCTCTCGATAGTTGTTGTGGCCAGTGGACCTATTTCAAGGGCTGGGTCTTGGGAAAGTTGTAAAGTTGGAAAATTTTCACCTTCAAATTCACGGCCTTCCTATTGCTTACCATATCATAGTCCAGGTAACGGATCTAGTGCCTTCCCCACCAATTCAGCCACCACCCTAATCACCTCTTTGGACAAACAGAACTCCTCAGTCCTCTCACTTGGTTTGATGGTCAGTTTTATATGGCAACTTGGCTGAGTCACAATGCCCAGATATTTGGTCGAACATTATTCTGAATGTTCCTGTGAAGGTGCTTTTGGATGACATTTACATTTAAATCAGCGATGTTTCAGTAAAGCAGATTGTCCTTCATAATGTGCATGGACCTCATCCAAACAGTTAAAGGTCTGATTAGAACAAATGGCTGATCTCCCCTACGCAAGAGAGAAGACTGCCTTCAGACTTCATCTGTAACATCATCTGTAACTTCCTTCAGCTCTCAAGGCCTCAGATTCCCCATCTGAAAAATGAGATGTCTTCAGGCTCAGAGATTTTCATTGTAATTCCCATCTTTGTCAGAAGTCCTCTCTGAACAATTTAGGAGAGCTTGATTTATTATATATATTTAAGTCTTTTATCCCAAATCATATCCTATTGTGTTATACCACAATTCTCTTCTTTTAGTCTTGTAGGAAAAAAAAAAAACTGTGCTTCCATAAAAATATTGTTTAGATCATGCTTTTTCAGGTTATCTGAGTCTAGTCTTTCATTGTCTTTGGGCTAAACTGTAGATATTGCTATGAGTTTTCTATAAACATACAAATTCTGACCTATCCAAATTGACCTCCCTCCACACTTGGTGAAAAAATTTTTCTTCCATTTGCACATGCATTTTAATATTTCTAATCTATAAAAGTTTCTGTTCTATGAGTTCTCAATCAAATTCTAACATCTGCCTGGTTTCTTCATTCATTAACAAGTAAAATCTTTAACACATGTTCATTTTATACCTCTATCGGAGTCATGATTTTACCATTTTTTGACAATTTTGAGTGGGCTCTGTTTCCTTTGCTACACCAGGAACATCTTAAATACTTTTAGGATATTTGCTAAATAAATGAACAAACTAACAAGTGAACAAACTTTCTCCATAGACACATAGGGATTCTATCAGCATAGATAGTGGTAAGAGTAAAAATCAATCAGACTTCTTCAGTTTATTAATCTATTGATGCTACTTACCAGCTGCATTACTTACAGTAATTCCCTATACCTTACTTTTCCCATCTGAAAAATGGAGAGGAAAAAGCCCCTCAGAAGTCAATAGGATTAAAAGATACAATCCATGAAAAGTGCTTAGCATTATACATGGAAGCTTTATAAGTATTCAATAAACTATATCTTATTTTCATCATTTTTAAACAGGTTGACCATTTGGATAATTATACATATTCTGTCCTTATTTAAGCCTCCCCCAAAGTACCCCATTCCCAACAGGTGCTTCATAAAGACTAATGACAGTGGTGGTGACCACAGCAGTACCAAAACCTCCTGGCCTGCCAAGCTTAATAAAGTATGTTATCCATTCTTCCAGACCACTGCAGGAGATGTTACAGCCTGACCTTCTATTGATCCCAACATCATCCCAATGGACCTTGTTCCATTGTAATTTATTACAAGAGCCAAATTGAATCCATATGACAGTACTCAGAGCCAATTCTCATTGAGGTTCTCCCCATCCCCCACTCCACCCCCACAGCCCCCATAGATTTGTAGAGACACTGAATTAGATGATTTACTCAATTCCAGATATTACAGCTATTGAATTCCTTTCTTTAATCTTGCACGTCCACCTAGAAAACAATAAAGATGGCCTGGCATGATTTGTTCTGTACTCTCGTAAATTTATTATTAATGTGAAGTCAGTAACCTTCACTTGCCTGTTCAATTCTTCCCAGCCATGGTCTTTATCTTGAGGAATTCAAGTTGCTTGTTGCTACTGACATCTCCTATATTCCTCAAGCCTTTATTCTCAGAAAGAAGCAAGTCCAGAAAGATAGCTCTCTGGCTACAGGCATTACTGCACATAAATAACAACAGGACTGAGCAGATTCTACATGCAAGTTTGCCAAAAGATGTCTGAGCAAATTAGCGCCTCCCATGCACCATGTAAGGCAATTTCAACAGCTAAAATTGACATTCTTGATTTTTCCTTCGACACAGGGTTGGTGTCTCAGGCCCTTTCCCTGTCACAACTCATTGCTTTTGTAAGCATTTTAGACATTATTTTGTAGCTTCTTATTCTCTCCATCGGGTAAACTAATCTGCACTGACACTCCAGTTGGGAGACTTACCTAACTGAACTGGTTTGTCAACTATCATAACACTTAGCACAGTCTCTGCTTGGTTCCCATATCCTTGATCATAGAGACTGTACAAAAGGAGGAAAGGGACTTTAAGGGATGAATTAGTCAAAGAAAAAAAAAAACATTTAGCTTAAAATTTTAAGTAAAGGTAATGTAGCACTGATGTGAAAAGTATATATAAACCACACAGAAATGTACAACAAATGTTTTAACTATAATGGGAAATGAAATACCAAACCAAAGACACAATTACAGTTCCTTAAGAACTCTTTCTGAGAATTTGGATTTGAACATGGCAAAAAAAAAAAAAAAAAGTGTTTCCTTATGACAACTGGCATGTTTGTCAGGGATTTTAGTTTAGGTTATTATAAACAGAGCAAATATGTCAAGTACCTTGGATGCTTAACTAAGTCTGCATCTGAGACATTCAGTCACCTGATATAAAAATATTTTAAAAAGAAGTTTAAAGTAAGGCAGAAGATGAGCTGATATGCACGCGGATATAAATATGCATTACTGTGACCAATTTAAATTAGCGAATAAATGTCTCATATTATTTATAGACGTTCTTTTCACATTATAAACATGAATTTTACTTAAGTTTAAATATTTACTTTGTTCACTGCATTATGTAATAAAATGGATAAGTATTCCATATAAGAGATTCCATTTTTAAAACTCTAATTTGCTTTTTAAGAAAGAAAAGGCTATTTTATTTCATTTTTTAAAAAAGAGATATATAATATGGTACTCACATGCAAACTATTTCTAAATAAAGTAGAACTGTGCATTTAGAAATAAAAGATAAACAGGATAAATAAACAATAAAAGGACTCTAATTCAGGCTTCAGGGCAAAACTACACACCTCTGAACTCTTCAGAACCTGGTGTGAGCTTTTCTGTGTGGATCCAGTGTTCATCGGACCTTCCTTACATGTTTAAAAGGCTGTGCTGATTAATATATATCTGTTCCAGCAGCAAAAGCAACATTTATGATGCCTGCTGGCTACTCTCCAAACCAATGCTTACTATGAATGCTAGAAAATGGAGGTGGATTTATACAAACCCACTTTTATTACAAAATAATAATAATAATAATAATAATAATAAATAACAATAACTAGAAATAATAAGAAGAAAAAGTCCTTTCTTCTCATTCTAAACACAAAAATGTCCTGGTTTATTTTCCTCCTAAAAACAATTTAATGTCATCACTTTAACACCACACACACGCACACACACACACACCTCTCCTTGCCCCTTCAGGGACTTTTCCACTAGTCCCTCACCAGAATGGTTTACCCTAACTGACTTACAAAGTGACTTCGCTAGCTTAGCAAAGTTACTGGATTTGAGTCTCAATTCTGACTTGTACATTTGATTTCTGGCTCTAAGACCCCTAACCTTCTCAACAGGCTGAGTTAGACTAGGCTGTTTCTCAAGTCTTTTTCAGCGCTAACATTTTACACTGTAACAATTCTGGCTTTAGGACAACTTCAGATATATATATATATATATATATATATATATATATATATATATATATATATATAAACAACCATGTGGTTATGATATGGAACATTTCATATAATAGGAGTTATCTTTAAAAGTATTATCTTTAAAATGAGCTATTGATAAAGGCTATAACATGGATAAATTTAAATGCATTACACTAAGTGAAAGAAGCCAGACACAGAAGGCTATATATATATTGTGATTCCATTTCTATGACATTCTGGAAAAGCCAAAACTATAGGGATGGCAAACAAATAGGTGGTTGCCAGAAATTGGAGGCTGGGGAGAAGAACCGACTACACAAGAGGCAGCACGAGGAAAGTTTTTGTGGTGTTAGAACTGTAATGTATAATGATTGTAGAGGTAGCAACACAACTCTAAGCTTTTGTCAAAACCTACAAAACTATACAACACAAAGAGAGAATTTCACTGTGAATTTTAAAATTAATGTTAAATTCTCTATATAAAGTAATTCCATTTTCTTTCCAAGGTCTTTGAGTCAATGTGTCTAGCATTCAAAAACTGATTTTTAATATAAAATAACAATTTTCTATGCATGAACAGTATTGGGCACTTCATTCATTCGACAAATACTTGTTGAACACCTGCTGTGCTGAGAGGGTATGAAACTGAAAGTGAGATGTAAGCTTATCCTCATTCTAAAGATAGGGAAAATGAGACAGAAAAAAATGCAAGTAACTTGCCTAAGGTTAAAAGCCCATAATCTGAGATTCAAAGCCAGGCCTGTCACAGTCCCTACTCTTAAACGAATTATACTGACGTGTGCATATATGTACATATATGTGTGTTTCCATACACTTTTTGAAACAAAAATAGTGTTAGACTTTGGTGGTAAGAGTGTGAGAAAACAAGTTTTCTCTGATCATTTTCTGTACATATATATTATAAAGTTTATTTAAATTAGAAAATCATATGATTATCTTTCTGTCATTAAACATTCTTCTATAATTTATTGGCTAAATTTCCACATAGGACTATACCATCATTTATTTAATCACTCCTCTACTTTATAACATTTTCACTGATCAGTCAAAAAAAAAAAAAAAAAGTAAATATCCATGCTATAAACAAGGCTGTGGCTAAATCTATGCCAACAACCTTATTTTTTTTTTAGGATGAATTCCTTGATGAAGAATCGGCAGATGAACCAGCTTTGGTGGAGAGCACCATTTGTCTTCCACTCACCTACCTGACATTTGATATCTCGTATCTATCTCTTTCAAGGAATGCCCCCACACAAGGTCTAATGAAGTCTTGTTTACACAGAATGACAGCAAAGAATCCTTGCATCTATTCTTACTTTCCCGCCTGTTCTTGTCTATGCCTCTAGCTGTTAACAAGTTCACAAACATTCATAATTTGGAGAGAGCCTTGGTATACGTATGCTACCCTTCATGTGGTTTTATAACTTCGTATTTCAATACTAAAGAAGGAAATATCTCCACTGCTAGTCAGTCAGGGCTATTCATTGGAGCATATTCTGTTTGCTTAGCTTTGCTTCATTCAGATTTTATTCACAAAAAAAAGCTATAGAATGCAACAGAAATTTGGAAAGATCTCACCCTTGGGAACAAATTACTTATTTCCCATTACATTAGGAGGAATGTCTGAGGCAAATAGTAAATACAGCCCTAAAAGAAGTACACCTTGTTCAACTCTATCAAATATTTAGAGTATATTAAAAAAATCTCAAACTTGTCATGAAGGATGTTATATGTTAGAATTGCTTCTAGGCTATAAATAACTTGTGATCTAGAGCAGAGCTCAGCAAACTATAGCCCATGGGCCCAATCTGGCCCACCGCTTGTTTTCGTAAATAAAGTTTTACTGGAAGACACCTTGAATCTCATCAGAACTTTAGACAGATTTGTTTATTCACTAATTTCAATTTCAATTTTCCAGCTAACACTTAATAAGCACCTACAAGGTGCCAACCAGTGCTTGGTACTAGGGATAAAAAGATAAGTAAGATGTAGTCACTTTCTTTGCTGAGCTCAGGATTTAAAGGGGAAGCAGACACAAACACATAATATCACATTTTAATAAAATTTAGTTACGCAACCTGAAATAGTAAAATCTGAAAAGTGTAATAAAGGCTCACTCCTATGCACACATTTTTGAAATAATGCAAATCCCATAAAAGTATAAAAATTCATCAAAACTTTCATGTTTTCTAAACTAAGTAGTCAAAGGCAATGGAAACTCCTTTCCTCACGATTTCAAGCAATACCACTTTAGTGAGCCGACACCTTCTTGTCAGTATCCTGTGAACTCCAATATCATATATTTGCCTCTGGATTTCTATGAAAGGTTTATTACTACTGAATAGTTATTTTAATATGCACTTGTATAAGTTTTCTATGGCTGTGTAAGAAATACCACCAATTTACTGACTTAAAACAACATCCATCTTTCAGCTCACAGTTTTATGGGTCAGAAGTCCAGCACGGCATGGCTGGGGTTTCTGTTGAGGGTATCAAAAGGATGAAATCAGAGAGTCTGCCAGATTATTTGTCTGGAGTCTCTAAAGAAATATGCACTTCTAAGATTATTCTTGTCATTGGCAAAATTAAGTTTCTCGTGTTCCTTAGGACTGAGGTTCTTGAGCCATGCAGGCCATCGGCAGGAACCAATTTCAGCCCCAGGAGCTGCCCAAATTCCTTGCCATGTGGTCTCCTCCATCTTTAAGTTAACAATAGAGAATTTCTCACATAGCAAATCCCCTTCATACTTCAATCTCTGACTTTCCTGTCTCTGACCTTAGGATCCAGATTTAAAGGGCTCGTGTGATTAGGTCAGCCAGCCCACATAATCTCTCTTAAAGTTAGCTGTGCCCTAGGACATAATGTAATCATGGATGTTAAACCCATCATATTCACAGTACTAGGCATTACTCAGGGAATGTACAACAGGGAGGCAGGAAATCTTGGAGGCCATAGCATTTTTGTTAGAATTGTAAATTACTTTTATAAACTATAATTATGTTATCCAAAGGCTGATTACATATTGGTGCTATTGCTGGTTCTCAAAAATCAGCAATCTAAAAAGGAGGTAAATGTGATAAAATGCTATGATGAAAGTCTCTAACCACCATATACTCTAGACCATTAATTTAGAATTCAGCTCCTCTGAAAATAGTTTATTTAAAGCAATTGTATCTTTTAGTTTGCAAAGAGTATAGTATAATCAGGTAAGGGTAATGGGGGGAGGTGAGGCAATGAGACTGCAATATCAGAACAGTATTAAGGTGCTCCTTAGCTACAATAATTGTGTGGTAATATGCCCCAAGAACACATCACCCCTAGTTTCCATTTATTCCTATGGGAAACTTAGACCCATATTATAAAAGTTCTGAATTATGGACTTCTCTGTACAATATAATATGATAAATGCTAATATATATATGTGTAAACTCTTCACAGCAAAGTAGAATCTATTGCCAAACACAGGGTAAGTAAAAGGGACAGAATATTTTCCTTCCCACATAAATAAGGTTGATTTAAATCAAATGGCCTGGGGAGTATGTGGGAAGAAAAACAGAATCATCTCCAGACTGAAATATGTAAAGGCTCAACCACTTCTAATCCCGTATCGCAAAACAGTAACAACTAGCAGCTGAGATTGACATATGTGTCAAGATGCCTACACCCATTAGGGTAGCAGCCATCATCAGGGCACTCTGGCCATTTTTATTTTAAATCTTGAAGGGATTTTGCAGGTAATTATAAACAAACTTTTTTTTAAAAAAATCCATCATGCCAAAATTGAGTATGGAATATAAGGTCTTAACCCTGAAGCAAACATTTATTTATTTAAAAGAGAATTTGTCTCCCCTGGCTTAGAATCAGCTCTGTCACTGAATAAGAATCAGTTCTCAGCATGCTCTGGCCCTGAAACGCATTTTGAAATAACACAGATAATCACTATTGCCACTTGTAAGACATAAGGGACTGGAAGAGAATATTTATAATGTAGAAATCAAAATGATGCTGAAATCTTAGTTATAAAATACATTTTATTACTAGAAGACATAAAGAATAGAAAAACTTCTAACGAAATTGTTTTCTAAACAAGGTGGGGAAGTGTGGTGCATCCATATTAAATCATTTCTAATTCCACCAAATGCACTGTGCTGAAGCCAAACCTTTGCAAATGCTACCCTGACAACTTAGACTGGACACCATTTCCTAGTCCCTGATATTTTGATGTAGTCATCAACTTCGCTAAAGTCCTTCTTGACCATCCCACTCCCCACAATAAGTGAGATGACCCTCCTATGAGTACCGTATACCTGGTTGGCATAGCACATATCACACACTGCCCTGTCATTGCCTGTTTTAGTGGTATTTTCCATGAAGATGAGCTCCTGAAGGGCAGAAACTATTCCCTATTCAGTAGCCTATGTATCCCCTAGTGCCTGCAGAGCAATCAGATCATTTCAGATGCTTAATATGGATTGTTGGATGACTGGATAGTAGGAAGAAAGGAAGGCATGTTGACCAGAACAGGGTAATGGTGCTCAAGGCCTCAGATGTCATAGAGGCATGGAGAGAAGAAAGGGAGAAAGTATAATCAGAACCTAGGTCCCATCACTAATTAGATCTGTGATTCTACAAAAGTCATTTCATCTCTCAGGACCTCTGAGTCCTGAGTGGAAAAATGAAGATTGGACTGAGGGTCCATCAAGTCTCTTCTAGGTATACTGTTTTCTCACATCTCTCTATCTTGAAGATTGTCAGTGCTTCACCAGTATACTTATTTTAACATGTCTTTTAAAGTCAAGTAATATTGGGTTATGTTTAATAGAGCGAATGGATTGAAATATGCAGCTAACTGAGGATAGTGCCTGCAGATGGTAAATGAATGAATGAACAGGCTTCCCTAAATCTCTTTAATTGCTCCATCAAAACGTGAATTTTTTAGCTTTGGTTCTTTTGATAATAAAAAGTCATTTTATCAAGGTCATCTCTAAAAGAAGGACAACTTTAAATTCCTTAGAAGAAAATAAACATATACAAAGGAAGATGGTAAATTCACAGCTTCACAAAGAAGCTCAAGTTTACCAAGGGAGACACAACTTCTACTCAAGAGACATGGTGTGGCCTTCTAAATATCACTTCACTGGGGCAAAATGGACTTCTTACCAACAGAATCAATTGGTATAATCACCAAGCTGTTTTTTCCCTAGGCTATCACTTACATTGGGCAAATAATTCCATCCAAGAATAGCAGCCACAGGTTTAGTCATTATTTGTTCCGTAGAACTTAATTAGCACTAGAACCCCTGGCATCAGCTTTATGTCATGATAAAGATATGGTATATTAAATGATGTCGGAGCAAATATCCTTATCCTTCTGCTTAGATCCAATGAGATATTGCTAACCAGAATACATACAAAGAATTTATTATATAGTAAGTTAGCTTTTTATTTTATTTTCTAGACTAAGAAGACAATATTCAAAAGAAATCTAGCAAATTACAAACACTAATCTAGACAATACTTTTTTAGTTGCCAATTTTTAAGCAACATATTAGTTAAATCTACATTCAGTCCATATAGAACAAATGTTACCATACCCTAAATGACTAAAATATATGAAATAAAATATATGAAAAAAATATATTAATTGTGAATATGGAATCAGATCTAAGGCTTTTAAAACAAAGTGCTTTTTGGTAGGGGGATCAGGAAAAAATTAGTCTGAAAGGTCACTTTTCCAAATGACTAGAATGTTGGCATTTAGCCAAAGAAATTTAAAACTGAGTGATATCAGCTGGGTCTCTAATTCAGCTGCCTTATTTATATGTTCCCTATACTACAGCTGACCAGCATCACTTCTAAATGAGTTGATACAATCAGTGTGATCAGATCAGTTTTAATAATTCTAATAACTGTAATAGTTCAAGAGTGCTATATATTTACCCTCTGTGTTTATAAGTATGGATTATGTGAAAATTATAAAATAGAAAGTAATAATAATAGTTCAAACATCATACACAGTCAAACACACATCCACATGCACAAGATGTTCACCTCTGTAAATTATCTATAATGACACCAGAGAAAAAGTATAGCAAAAAATGTTAATCATATCAGTTGAGATACTATCCAGAGGGGAGAAAAATGTCTGTTACACTAATAGTAGTTTTTAAAAATACTATCTAAAGGCAGGGAGTAGAAAGAGCCAAGATGAATAAGATGGTCCCTACATGGCGAAAAAGGACTCCCATAGACAAGGGTTAGGTCTGATAATTACTTGCTTTGGGGGTGGGGGACAGAAGGATATCTTTTGCATTGTAGAATATTTAGCAGCACCCCTGGACTCTACTCATCAAATGCTTGTAGCAATCCCCCAGCTGTGTGATCAAAACTATCTCTATACATTGCCAAATGTTCCTGGGGAGGAGGTGGTAGGTTGTAAAGTGTCCCTTGAGTGAAAATCACTGCCTTAAACCCATGACCACCTTGTTACAGCGCCAATCCCTAGATGCCATTTCAGTTCCTGGCTTGAGATGCAGAGTGAGCTCGTCTACACCACGGTCAAACCTCAAGTGACCAGCTCACTGACTAGGTGAGGAGTTGCCCAAATCATGAGTTCATCTGCAACTAGTCCAGGAAAACGGCCTTAGATTTTTCAAATAATTTTTTGAGGTCAAAGTCCTTTAAACCAACAACCAAAACAAAGTGAAATGACTATGAGAACAAAAATGGTGCAATCCTTTGAAAATGATACAGCAAAACAATCTAATAGCTTAGAAAGATACATATAGAATATAGGAGGAAAATAAACAGAAACTGAAGGTTATCGTGATCTTTCTTTTCTCCAAATGTGGATGAACATGTATTTTTTAAAATCCAGACCCGACATTGTATTTTATTAATTTAACTGGTTTCCTATTTTTTATATTTAGTAACTGCATCTCTGCCAGCTCAGTATTAAAAATAAGCATCCTTTTAAACCAACATCAGGTAAATTGCTCAAATTATACTTTAGCTAATCTCTAAAAGTTAATGAACCCACTTGTCTCGTGAGGGAGACAGGATTATAAAGTAGAAAAACACCAGAATAGTATGGTGGTTAATAACATATCCATCACTTCCCTTCTGTGTGACTCTGGGCAAGTTAATCTCTAAATCAGTCTCCTGTTTCAAAAATAGGAATTATGATAGTACCTATATACTATTAGGTTTATTAATAGGACTCAGGGTCTGGTATAAGTAAGGGCTCAATCATTAGGTGACACTTTTGTTGTAAATAATATTCTGCAATTTCACTGATTCACTCTCATAAAACACTAGGCCTCTAGCAATCCTTTAAGTTAGAAATGAGAACTAGAGGAGGAAGCATTCTCTTTGCAGAACAAGACAGTATTCTTGATAAATGCTACACTTTCTTTTTATCAAAAAGGAAACTGAAGGAAGAGTGGCTTAGTTCCCTTATTCAAGCCTTCATCCCTTTTTACCTTCCCAGTGTAATGGAACTGAGGCTGGAGGTGTTAGATGTGGGTTGAACACCAGTCATTTCCTCATCTCTGTTTAATTATTCATGGGATGTTTCCCTTTTGCAGCTTACACAGAACATACGGTCCTGAGAACAAGAAATGGACATGACATTTCACAGGGGCAAATGACTCTTCTCATAACTAACAATATTCTTGGGCCAAGAATGGATCTCAAAGTGATTTCTCTTCTCATTCATTCAGAATTTGCTGATATAAGTTATTTACCCAATGTATATTGATTGAAGACCATGACCTGCCAAGAATTTTGCAAGGAGCTGAAGGTATATTGACAATCATGGTTGGGCCATTCAAGAAACTTAGCCAGGAGGGAAGCCAAGACTTGCTAAAGTGATGCGTAATTTCAGACTGAGCCAAGAAGTGATTCTCTAAGAGTGTAAAACCTCTCTCAGCCTGCAGTGTTAACAAAGACTTCCCTGAGTAACACAAGAACTGAGCGGAAAGCTCAGGTGGAAAGCTTGGAACCACATTTCCCAGATTCCTTTTAGAAATAATCTGGTTAGATTTTGCTAGTGAGAGGCACTTGTGTGATATTTGGAGCTCTGTCTCAGGACGTTGAATCTTAACCAACAGTATGATGTAAGGGCAAAGAAAGGACAGTTAGAGGGCAGTCATCAGCAGAGAAGACACCTGAGCAGATACTCCTGGTGATGAGATCACGGCATTATCTGCCATCTCATGGTCTCCTTGAGCTGTCCTGGTTCTTAGAGATCGAGAATATCATTCCTAATTTGGTTCTACTAGCCAGATACTGGGGCTCTGGTTATCCTTGCAATAAATTCCATTTTGCTTAAGGTAGCCAGAATTAGCTTCTGCAGTTTGCATACATCAAGTTGTTAGCTTTTGGTTACATGCCACATTGCTTTCCACTGCACCTATATTTAGGATTATGCACTTATCTCTCTCCTGGAGAATGTCTTTTTTCTCTTTGAACCTCTAGGAACTGTAGTAGTGACTGACTGACACATGGGAAGAAACACTTAATAAATGCAAAATGAATACGATTATGTACATGTTCAAAAAAATAAGAAGGTTTGCCAATAATAAATACAAAAATTCAACTAAATGTTTAAACACTGAAAAAGAGCTCAATTAAGTCAAAAAGTCCTCCATACCTTATGTCAATTTTACACTAATGTGGAAATCTCTATGTTCTGTAATCATCTTCTTGGATATTACTTTTTAAAATAAACTTCAAGAAGAAACCCAGTATGCTAATAATCATGCTCCTGTAGCATCCTTACTTTTGAGCTTATCATCATTCAGAATTTTTCCCACCATACTTCCAAATGGGTAGAATAAAGCTACTGAAGTGGACAGGTCCATAATACCACTTCCAGAAGCCAAATCTACTCACCACTCCCTGCCCTTTTCAATGCACAGGGCAATCCATAAATCCAATAGGTAGCTCATGAACTTGGCTTTCAGAGAAATCACCATCTGTTTTTCTACCCCTAATAAATAAAGTACCTTTGCTCTATAAATTCACATTGCTTGTGGAACTGAAACATAGAATGAAAATGGAGATAGAATTTTTGTCCAATTTAATGGCTTTTTAAAAAATATCTTGGGTAGTAAATTTAGGCTGTAAGAATCTATGGGCTACATAACAGCCTAAATTTTATTTGGTTAAAATAATACAACCATGTCCTAAAATCCTGGGCATTATACACTTTCCAAATGTATAATGTCATCAAGGTTTTATGACATTTCCTACAAAAACTCCATAGTCAGGTAGCACTTCATCAATTGCATTTTGAATTCAGATATGGGAACAGAATGCTATGGCTACAGCATAAAAATTGTGCTGCTCCTCTAACTTCAGATCATAGCCACAAGGGGATATAGTGCACTGAGCCATTTTCAGGCATGCATATTTTTGTCCCCTACTAAAATTACTCCATATCTTGGAATTATGGAGTAGAGCCAAAAATACGATGGTAGCACCACAAATCCATTCTTGATGACTTCTGTTTTCCTACAAAAGCCTGATCAATAATACTCTGCCACCTGAGATTCTCTGTTTATTTAACTTTACTTCCTTCCTCGAGTAACAAAATACTTAAAGCATCATGTCCATGCTTGCTGCTCTGACATGTGACCTGTCCAAATGGCTTATGAAGTACATAAGACTTCTGAGATATTCTGAGGTCCCTGAAGGTCTCCCCAACTGACAGATACGAGGTGCAAGCTTAGCTTCGCCAGGTTAAACATCACTATGAAAGGAGCATACCCAATTCTACTGGCATCAAAATACAGTGCTGATTGCCAAAGAGTCTATGAGAAAGAAATATTAAGTGATACTCCACTTCTAACATTGACATGAGTTTATTATTCTTCCATGCCAACATACCCTAATCTGAAGCTTACGCCTGCCCTGAAACAGTCAATTATGCTGAATGTGGTCAAAACTTGAAGGAGCCTTTGGTCCCAAAGACAATGTTTCATTGGGCCATTAGCTTCTATACTATTTCAGGATTTTGAGTTGATTTCTGAATTGTGTGCATTACTTTAGAGATTGTTTCTCTTTCACATTATAGGTATAATAGAACTCTTGCCCCTTCACTATGTTGCCAGTGGTTTTATTTCCTCCCCAAAATTATTAGTAAACACTCAGTGAAAAAAACTCAAAATGGAAAAGCCTCTCCAAATACACATTAAATATTTCCAAATTCATTACCTACATGGTTTAAATAAATGGAATTGTGATCATGTTGCCCAAAGAAGCCATAATATAACCGACTTTGTTCTAGAATTTCCAAACTGGTTCTCAAACTTTTGAGAATGGCTATTGAGAAAGTTAATATTTTACAAAATAGTCACATCCGCAAAAGTGGCCATTTGTCACTTCTTCATTGAAAGTGCCTTCCCAAAATCTTTACTGAGAAAATTGTTGCTATTTGTTTCTCAAGAATGAGCATGCTTAGTCTCACCTCCTGGTAAAACAAACAATTGTGATCTTCCTAGATTCACTGTCACACATGGTGCCATCATCACAAAACTTGAGGTCCAAAAGAATATGAGACTTATTCTCTTAGTTTGCAATAACCATTTTACTCTATTTTCCAAAAGACAAAAAAAAAAAAAAAAGAAAAAAGAAAAAACATATCTAGATTGTATAACTTCAGGCAAGCCTACCATACGCCTCAGTATCCTCTAGTGTCCTGGGGTTAACCATTGTACCTGCCTCACGAGGCTATGGTCAAGCATAAGTAAACAGTGCATGTGATGAACATAGCATAGTATTCAGCATACACTGTTCAATATAAGTAAATTCAATAAATTTCAGCTTTTATCATCATTCTTCGAAGGTATATTAAATGAAAAGAACTTCTGAATCCTCAGCACATGTTCTAAGAACTGTTTCTGTTTTTCCCATCTACCCTAGAAAGCCCCTTTAATTCAAGGATCTTCAGTAGTCTCTTCCCAGCTCTCTTCTAATTATCTGTATCAATTAACTGAGCTTCAAAGGGGGTATCCAATGACCAAGGCCTTGTCATAAAGATCTTGACAGAAATGAATTCATAATATGATCCATCAGATCACCAATATCCTGAGAGTGAGGATGGAAGCCACCAAAAGCAAGGATGGAAGCCACTGGAGATGAGGACTACTTTACGGGGATACGCCTTGTGTAGCTACACAGGGTTCCACACTCATAAGGACCCCATACTTGGTTTAATGCTCTGCTGTTACCATCATCCTAAATTTCGCAATAAAGTTTAAAAAAGGAGCCCCACATTTTCGTTTTGCACTGAGCCCCACGAGTTATGTAGCTGGTTGTTGTGATTGGAGAGTTTTGATGAGAGAGTGATATAAATTGTTTTATGTTTTTAAAAGATTGCTCTAGCTTCTGTCTTATAAACAGGCTCCAGGAAACATAAGGACAGAAGCAGGAAAAACAGCTAAGATGCTATTGATATAAACAAGGTGAGAGATGATGACGGCAAATGACACCAAGAGAAGTGGCCAGTTAGATTCCATTTGCCTGTAGCTGTAGCGTGGGAGCCTAGCAAGAGGCCAGTCTATGGCGGTTTCCTTGCCAGCCAGCTCCTGCTTCTCATCACTGGTTCCCAACCAGTTTCCATGCTGACTTGCTGTTAATCTGAAAACCGTATGTATCTACGATACATTTTCTTTTTCCTAAAAGAGCAGGTGTTGGTTTCTTTTCTTGCCTACCCTTTTCCTAGAATCACGCATGGAACCCTATGGTTCCACCAGAACTGGACACAGTAGCGAATGGGAATTCTCAGAAAGAAAAAAGGCCCTAACCAGGTCGGACATCCGTGTTAGCTTACTGTAGTAGGGGCTTATTATGTATTCTCTCATTGATTCCAATTAAGTAATGGATGTAAGTAAATATTATCTCCACCTCCGCCCCTCCTAAAATCTGTATGTGTTTAACAGGATAGACCCTACTGAAGTTTATGTAAATACAAAATGCATCCAAAATACCTTTACAACCCACAAAATACTTTGCTCAATTCTCTATAAGGAAAAAGAGAAGATTAACTTTTGGGGTTTTTTATTATTGTATACTTTTATCAAAATTTGTACAATTATCTCTATGTTTAAGCTGGCAAATGAAAAAATATCATCACTATTTAGTTTTCAGGTAATCAAATACAAAAAAAAAAAAGTTTATACTTCCTTCTTCTTTCAACAGGCTCAAACATTTCTCTGAAATGACAAAGCATGGATGATACCAATTCCCAACCTGAGGGCTTAAGTCAGCCACTCACCTTTTTCTGAAGAACATTGATTTTTCTTTCCTTTACTTCTAACATATCCTTCATGTCTCGAATCTCTCCGGCCAATGTTCCCTTTTCTTCTGTGAGGTCCTGAAGCTGTTTTGTTTTTTTATTGAGAAAAGATTCTTTTTCTTCCAGTCGTAATCTAAGCGCATCTACCTGAAATCGGGAAAAAGAAAAGAAGTGGTGGTTTTACACAGAAGTCATCAGTTACCCTCAGTCATGCCCCAAGGAAGGGTGGGGCAGCAGTATGCTTCCTGAGCTCAGCGTGATCAAACCTTTGCTCAGGGGCACCTCGATGCCATGCACTTTAACAGCCTATATGTACCTTAAAGTCTTATTGTGTGTGTATCTGAACAGTGATACACTTTTTTACTATAGGTTTATATGAAATAACACAATATAAAATATAATAAAAAATTACAAAATGTATGTCTTCATGTTGTGAAATAAGCTAGGAAACAAAGCACAGTAATTCTCTGTCTTTGAGAGCCTAGGAAGGATACAAGGCTGCTTGATCTGCAGCATCCTCCAGGAATAGGACAACATGCCACAGACATCTGGAAGAACAAGATTGACATGTAGAGAAACACTTCTAAATTAGAAAAATACATGTTGCTAAGAGGAAGTAAACGCTGTTGGAGGAAGAAAATGTTGTGGAAATGACACTCATTTGCCAGCTTTATGCAAGACTGCTTTCCAAATAGTGACGATAAAAAAAGGCAAAGCATACAAAAAAATTCCTATTTCTACCTTAGCTCAAAAACTAGATTATTACAATCCTGTTTTTCAAATATAAGTAATAAAATGAAGAAACATAAGGTTTATTTTTTAAATGTAATATTCCAAAGATCATATGTAAACTAATATACATGGGTGATGTGGGGCATGGGGGTGATGGAAGACTAATCTTCGCCCTCCATACCAGGAAAGAATTTGGTAAGATAGGAGCTACCTCATCAATCAGGGAGTAGTGATACAAGAATGCTATTTTGAGATATCAAAATAATCAGGTAAAAAGAATTAAAATAGATTGTCTTGGGGAAGAAGAAATGAAACAAGGGTAAGTAGGGGGCTGCTGCATCTTTACAAATTTTTTTTCTTTACACTAACAGCAATTAAATTTGGATAAAAAGGAAAAAAAGAAAAAAGTAAAAAAAAAATAAAAGGATGCAGGAATACTATAACAAGTCAAAATAAATTTTGATATCTGAATACTATGGGACACAGAGTCAAAATGCTCAACTTAGAAAAATGGAAGGACATTAGGTTTGAGGCTGGGTTCTGTTTCTATCTAGCTGTGAGGATCAAGACAAATAAAGACTTCCCCACCCCATCCCCAGCCTCCCAACCTCAGTTTCTTCATTTGTAAAACAAAGAGGTTGGAACAGATAGTATCTAAGTGCCTGCCATTTTATGATCTACCTAAGGCAGAAATCAATCTTAAGTAGAATACATCAGGGAAGGATGAGGATATTAAAGATAAAAATGTTACCAGGGTACAATCTTCTTTTCTTATACCTTTCCAAGAAAAGGGTGTCAAAGTTGTGTTTCTAAAGGTCAAAGTTGACAGGTAGGCAGGTGAGTAGAGAGTTTCTCCAGTTTCTGACCCAGAGAGGAGGGTAAAGCTGGAAAGTCTCAAAAAGGGACAAGGGCGACCACAAGTGCTTGAAGCCCACTTGGCAGAACAACCCTGACTGCATTATAAGACAGGGTGAACATTCTGTGACGGCAGAGGGTGAGAACCGCAAATTCTTCCAACCTTTGAGGTCTCTTCTCACGCAATGACCATAGAGATCTAAGGGCTGGGAAGGTGAAGGGGATGCTCATGTCCTGGGGATTTTCCTTTTCCTAAATGAGAATTCATGACAATTGCACTAAAGTTTAAACATCCAAGATTCTCAAGTGGCTTATCTTTGTTTAAAGTTATCTTCACCTACCAACTTGGAATGAAACCAATACTTGCCTTTGAATTTTCATCACATCCGGTGGAAAAAAAAAATGATTTTTAGTTTATACATAACGAATGGCATTTGGTGGGTTCCTTGGAAATTGGGAGGACATGCTGAGCACTCCAGATTATAGCAGTGACTATAAGTGATTATAGCAGTGACTACATTCCTTTGTAGAGATTTGCACTTAAGGCTGTCCAGGACTCAGTATGAACTTGAAAAGAAACCACGATCCCACTAGCCCTGCACTCTAGCTATCAAAGATGGATGGTCTATATCTGGACTAAAGGAAATTCTTAAAATCCAAAAGTGCGAGATAAATACATTACAATATGGAAAGTAATGAGCGGTGTTGAAGACTGCTTAGAAAAAAAGACTCTGTACTAATGAATACTACACTTAACAATTATAGTGCCTTCTCACCATGCATGATCTATCAGTGCCCTGCTGCATCTTCCTGAACCCAGAAGAGACAAAAGAAACAACTCTAGCTGTAAGAATATTTCTCCAGGAATAAAACAGAGAACAAGAATAGTCGTGATCAACATACTACTCATAATACCCAAACTCTATAAGGCAAGAGGAATTCTGTGCCATATGAGGTCTCTTGCTTGGGAGTTTATTTTCCATGCACCCAAAAGCATGTACTTAGCTTCAAAGGAATTTGAATTGTGCCCTTCAATCACCTTCACTCTATCTTTACAGCTTTGCACAGTCTCCTACAATCAAGAAACAAAACTTAAGGGCCTTTTTTTAAGACAAAACTTTGACCTGAACTGCATCCAATTCTCAACCAATATTAGCCCAGTTTGCAGGGAGCAAGTATAACATCATTTCTAGAGTCAAATTTAAACTTCCAGATGGTACAAAACCACAAGGAGGCACACAGATCTTCTGATGCACAAAAGTTTAAATAGAGGGAAGATCAGGCAAGAAAGGATATAGTCTATTAAAAATTAGAATATGCAGTTTCAAATTGGGTATCAATGAGTAGTATTAAAGTTCCCCTCACTAATATTTGGACTTCACTCAACAGTGTACATCATTTAAAAAAGAATCAGAAAAGCCTTGAAGTTTAGATTATATTCCAACATCAGGTAGAGACATAAAAGCTAAAATGTTTGGGACTATGAAATACTTTTCTTTGCCTCTTCACTCAACACCAAATAATTTTAAGGGCCCTTGACTCTCTCTTAAACTTTGGCAGTTGACTCAATAATAAAACTTGGCAAAGCAAAAAGCACCATCATTTCCCAGGAAAAAAAAGAAAAGAAAATTAGAACTGTATGATATAGCCAGTGCACAAAGACTCATAGGTTGAATTTTCAATTTTCACATATGACTTAACCGCATGGGAACTAGTCATCTAAGGTTAAAAGTAGGACAATCTTTTCATTTTAGGAGAATTACTAATTTCCTTCTGATCTAGTTCTGGGTGTGTGTGTGTGTGTGTGTGTGTGTGTGTATGTGTGTGTGTGTGTGTGTTTAAGAGAATATAACATATGAAAATTTAACCTTTTATCTGGCAGTATAAAACATGAAACATTTGTTATCACTTCAGTTCCAGGTAATAAGTTGAAAGAAAAGGACCATGGCAATGAAATTGGCAAAAATTGCCAAAATCAGAGTTAAACATTATTAATCTTTATGTCAGCACCCAGGAATTATAACCAGTTCCAATGGTGAGGTATGTTTGTAGAAGTTCTCTACATAAGCCTCCTGACCTCTCTGCCATATTTTACATGGGCCTTCAGAAACAGTTTCAATGTTGTGACAAAACACTAAGTGCTACTCGATGTGCCATAAATAATTTTTTTTAAATCAAACGGTTCATTTCAATTTTAAAATGACTACAGCAACACTTGAAAAAAACACACACTTGAGAGAGAAAAAGGGGCCACTTGAAATTTTTCACAGATTAAATACTACTTACTTGACAACACTTCAGGAATTGAATAAACATGCTATCACAAAGAAAACTTTAGAAGAAAATGAAACTAGAACACTCACAAAAGCTCCCAATACAGTTTTATTTCACATTCAAAGTTTTGTTTGTTTATTCTTCCTAATAGTAGACTTGGGTTAAGGGTAAATTTGAATTTGATTCAACTTGCAATCATTCAAATGGAGAAGATAGTTTCAGGGTTGGAAGTATGCAAAATGTACACAGCCTCCAAGGACACAAACATTAAATCTAAAACCTAAAACTTGATGTGGTAGTAACCACTACTTCTCATTCACAACCAATTTTCCTTTCCTTCCTGAACACAGAGAAGATCTCCCTTCCCAACCTCCTTGTAGGAAGATGGAACCATTTCTTTTATTCATGAAACATAAACATAAACAAAGTGATATATATCACTACCTGCCCACTCACTCTTCCCCTTCCTCAGAGATCTTGGAAGCTACACTTTCCAGATGGTACAGCTACAAGATGGCAGAACCTCCATAAATCTGGACCCTCGAGAGACCACAAGAAGGAGAAACATCCACCACTTATCTGCCTACCAATTCCCAGCCCCCAAGGGGTTGGACTAACAATGATGTGTTAAATTACTCAAAAATGATTATAACAATTTCCCCTGTTTTTGCTAAGAAATAAGCACTTTAAAACTAGAAAGGTTTGTTTGTCTTAGAGATAACCATGAACCTAAAAGGCATAGGGCCATTGTACCTCCCTCTACTCCTTCTATGTGCAAGATCTCAAAATCTACTTTCCTCTATCATTTCACCTCGAATCCAAAGAAGGGGGAAATGACAGAGAGCCAAGGACAGAGCTAAAATGAAGAGGTAGCAGAACTCTAGGGAATGGAAACAGAAGTTAAAGATCAAGGCATTGGGGAAAAGAAAGAAAGAGGGTGAAGAGTAAGAGTCTTCTTAAACTCATTGCTTAAACTTCAGTTTGTATAGATAAGTAGCTCAAGCGGACAACTCTATCTTGCAAAAGTCTCTGCATTACAAATACGTGTGTTTAAGCAACTCGTGGCAATGGCCGTGACCTTATCCACAGCCCTTCCAAATGTTGGGAACAAAACTAAGGTGTTAAGCAAAATGAGGGCAATAACAGTACCTCCTTCATCAAGTTATTTTGAATAAAATAACTTAAATTAAATAACATGCAGTGCCATTAGCACAGTGCTTGGCACCCAGAAACACTCAATAAATTTTTGCTATTGTTATTATATTTTATTATTCTGCTTTCCACAGCCTCTAACTCAGTGATTTATATATTGTAGGAATGTAATAAAGGTTGCTAATCAACAGACCTCAGGAAAAGTGGAGAGCTGGCAAATAAGGTTTTGTGCTCTCACATGTACCAGGGTATTATACTGTCTGCCATTTACTTTAAAATATTTCAGCATACCCTGTATGATATGTGTGTCTATGTAGAGGGATGTCTGGATGGGTAGGTTGATGGGTGTATGTCCCAACCGGGAATAATTAGCCTGTGAAAAACTTTAATTAAAAGCTGACATGCCAGAGTCAGCTTTCAAAGGTGTCTCGATATTCTTTATATGTGATGAACACCTGAAATTTGGTCAATTAACATAATTGATGTGATGAGTGAATTTTTCTCGGTGAAGTGACGGTGTTTCAGATGTGTGGACTGGCTAGATATGTTGCACAGGCACTCCCACGCTTCCAGGAACAAGATTTAAGATGGTGTGTCCAATGGAAATATGATGCAAGCCATATCTATAATTTTAAATTCTCTAATAGTTGTGTAAAAAAGGTTTTTTTTAAAGGTGAAATATATTTAATTTAAACCACTGTATTCAAAATATTAACATATAATGAATATGCAAAAATTGATAACATTTTACATTCTTTTATTGTATTGTCTTCAAAATCTAGCATTTATTTTACACTTTCAGCCTATTTCAATTAGAACTAGCCCCATTTCTGGTGCTCAATAGCCACATGTGGCTGATGGCTATCATGCTGGACAGTGCAGGTCCATGACTAGTAAGCCCAAAAGTTTGAATCCTTAGATTCCTATCTACCCTGCATATAGATGCTTCAGGGAGGATTCTGGCCCAACAGCAAACAAGGTTGTCTGAGCCCTGACACAGGAAATATCACACTGACCTACTGTGAACGTTCTGTAACCTCAAAAAAACCAGAGAGCTGGAAATCCAAGGGACAGAGTTGTAAAATTGCGATGTACTACGTGAGGCACAGTCAGAAGTCCTACAGCTTTCCCTGCTCTAACCATCAGAGGCTACTGATCTCTACCAAAGAGAACCACGTAAGTGTCAATGACCTAACTGGCTTTGTGATTCGGTTAGCATAATCTTTCTGGAGTCTTGCTGAAAGATTTCAGAATAATCATTGTCTTTGAAAAGTTATTTCATACCAATCTCTAATTATAGCAAAAGTTACCATTCAGAAAAAAATGTCCTATAGCTATACCATCAAAAACTACATGCTACATGGATGAGAGTATGTCCATCTCTTACCCAATGTTTGGGTTAAGTCCTTCTGTTCTTTGACATCTAGAGCTATTTTTATTTCAGATTTCCCTTCTCTGTGGGTAACTATCTCCAGTACCTAGATTTTTTCATTCATTCAACAAACATGAAGAATTGATTTTGTGTCAGGCATTATTGTAGGTTAGAAACAGTCTTTTAATAAGACTATATGATTTATTGTACTGTACATTTGTGAAGTTGTGTCAGGCATTATTCTAGGTTAGAAACAGCCTTTTAACAAGACTCTATGATTTATTGTGCCATAAATTTGTGAAGTTGGGGGTGGGTAGAGCAAATATGCATTATGTCAATATCATTAGAAAGCCAGATTTTTACGATAAGAAGTAATACAAATATAAAATCTAAGAATTGATGTAGAATCCTTGTAAAAAAATGAACAAAAGGCTAATTTGTGGTTATCTGTGCTTATTAGTGAAAACTCATATGTGTTTGTATGCATACAAAATAATAAAATTCATGATTTAACTAATATGTATTATCTATTATAAATCAAACCTATGCCAACACCTTGGTATTCAGTAAAATGGTCTATTTAACTGATGGCTACTCTTTACTGTATGATCTTAGAATACTAAATGTCTTCATTGATCTTTAAATAAGTTGTGCTTTATACCCATTCTGCTGTGTGCAAGATAATTTTAGATTTCAACAAATTTGGATCTTAAAAAAAAGCCCTGTAATACTAATAAGTATGAACACATGATGTACTTTCTCTTTTAAAAATTTATTTTCTAGCTTTGCCCATTAAAAAAGTTTAGAAAAAAAAAAAAGTGACCACTAGCAATGAGCACCCACACCAAGCACCCCGATTGTGGTTTGTAAAAACAATTTCTCACTAAAATTAATCCATTTTATTGAAGGAATGACTGATTTTAGGTCTGCGGAAAGAAACGTAGGAATACAGAATACCTCACTGAACCACAAAGCAAGGAAATATTAATGACCAATAGAGTCTTTTTATTGGCCAAGAATAGAACAAGTTGATGCTCTTCTATGAATAGACACCAGGGGGCAAGAATAGAGAATGGGGACAGGTAGTGAGCTACTGCAATCAACCAGAGAGTGGCAGCCACAACAAGAATGAAGGTGGTGGAGAGGGAGAATGTGGCAGTGTTTGAGACATATTTAGAGATATAGTCAGGAAGCGGCTGGCAAAACTGAGAGTTTCTATGTATAGGAGTAAAAGGAAGGAAGGAACTAAAGATAACTCCTGGGTTACTGGCTGGAGCAACTCTGTAGACAGTGGAATTATTCTCTGTGCTGGAAAAGACTAGGGGGAGAATCGGACTTGATGGTAGGAGATCAAGAGTTCCGAATTAGGTATATGTAATCTGAGATGCTAAAAAAAATCCTTAGGGTAAATGGCTGCATGATCTGGAAGCTCCTAAGACAACAAAATCTGGACTAGAGTCTAACAAATGTGTGGATGAGCAGTCCTGTAATTATATCAACATTTCTCCAGAAGACTAATTAGGACATCTTCTGCACATTTATAGATTTACTCCCACTTAGATGCAGCTGTCTAAGATCAAGTTAACAAAAATATGTAAGGAGGGGACATCTATATAGTTGAATATCAAGAGAAATCCCTTTCCTAAAAGGGTCCCTGGTTTTCAGTCTTTAGTTATAAGGTCTCTCCCTCGGTCAGTCATGAGTAACAAGAGATTTGATTATTTCAATTATACTTTTAAGCTCTTCAAGGCAGCTAGTTAATGTCAATGATGTATTTACCCTTCTGTTAATCACTGAAGTCAGTAGAGTGAAACTGAGGCAGGACGGCGGGGAGGGGGAAATTATATGATCCCACTTCTGACCAGAGGGAAAGCCTATATCTTCCACTTCTGACCAGAGGGAAAGCCTATATTTTTAAAGATATTTAGATGGCACAAAGAGAAATAATAATGGCTGTATCATAAACTGCTTCATAATTTACAATATACCTTTCTCTTAAATTATAAGTCTGTTCTCATACAATTTTAATTCAAAAATAAAATTCAGGGATATTTAGTATTGCATAACCACATGCTGTGTTTATAAAAGTTAAGTTACAATCACCAGCTTGTTAATAACACAATTGAGATTTCCAGGTTGTAAAGACGCATTTTGTCTTACCTACCTGTCAAAAAATTATACCAAGTCCCACATGCCACCTACTTGAAGAAAACAATGTTAGGTTAAGAGTACTTCGTATCACCTACATGGAAGAATTCATATCATATGTGGGTTAACAATCCAGCCAACTTTATAAAGCCTGTTTTCATACTTTAGTTTTTGGCTACTTCTTACACTAAAATTAGGTGGTTTTAAGTGACTAGTCCAAAGTTCAAAATTTAATGTTCAGTTCAGTTCCAGCAAATTTCTGAAAACACATGGGAATTGTAACTCATGTGTTAATACTTAAAGTTTTTGTTAATAAAACTTCCAACACTAACCTTACCTCATTGAACTTACCTCACTGGTTTTTATGCTTACTATAAAACTATAGCTGTCATAATATTTTTGAATTACTACAAAAGGAAGTAAGCCATTCCAAAATCAATTATTTTGCAACATGATGATAGTTATAAATTCAAAATACTTAAAACCAATTTGCGAAGCTATCAATCTTAGTACCTCCTAACATTTGAAAAGCCCATCTTCAAAACATTTACTATTACCAAAAACCAAGTTTAAGAAAACACCATGTATCATTCATATTGCATATTCCCTTCAAGTAAGCCCATTAAATTTATACATGAAAAACTCATTTCAACATAAAATTTTAAAATTTTGGTCCTACTTCGATATGCCATGAACTTTCTAAACTCTTACTTAAAGCCAAAAAAATTAAATCACTGATAATTTAGTTCCAAGATAAAGTAATAATTTTGTGATCTCAAGGTCAGTGCTTTTCAATAAATCCAAATAAGTAACCTCCATCCAGGTATGTTTGACATATTTGTAAATGACTAACAAATTAGGAACTGCAGTCAGTTTATTTAACAGAGAATTAAACCTATATTTTAAAGTCAAGTCTCTCAAACCAGAACCCATACTCCTGGAGGATGGGGTCCTGTGTTCAAGGATCCATGAGTCTGCTACAAGAATTGTTTTATGTTCTGTTTTCTTTTCGATGATTATCTCTAAATTAAAATAAACTTATTCTGGATCATGTAAATAACTCCTTATAACCAAAGACTGTTATAAAATTTCAATCTGCCTTGTGTTTGCACTTAAGATTCTTTTGAGATGAAATGAAGAAAGCACAGAAGGCTTTACTTCTCTGATATATTCCCTCCAAATCTTGGCCATGATGGAACATTAGTGGCCATGATATATTCCCTCCATGAAAACGAGAGATTCAACAGCATTACAGAAACCACAGTCAGTGAAGAAACTAGGTTATCACACAGCACAGCACTGTGCAGACCTCCTGAACTAGCATCTGATCGTAGCAGTTGGCACCATATTCAACTCAAGTATAAATTTACATCCAACAAACACAATCCTTTTCCATAAAAAGTTAATATCATTAATTTAAATTTTATAGGCTTTGACGTTATATTTATTTAGTGTGCAATTTTTATTTGGTTTCATAGTTCTGTAAGAGCTATAAGCATGCCTAGTCATATCTTTGTACCTAATTAAGTAACATACGTAATAATTATTACATAAAGCAATACTGGGTGTCTACAATGTTCTTTTTATTTTTTTAAAAAAGGAATTTCTTTCCAAGCGTGAGACACACCGCTCTAAAGTAAATAGTATTTGTTCTTTGAAATCCTTTTGAGTATTATACAAAAATTATAAGGGAGAGTGAAGGTATGTTCCATGATCAAATCAACTTGGGCAATGCAGCTAGCTCTCCTGATTTATGGTAGACATTAGCATACTAAAGTTTCTGAAGTCCCATGGCAAAGATCTTTCTTAATTTGGCTTAATTCACCTTTTCTCAGATCTATTTAGCCACTGAATCCATATTTTTCTAAGAACGTGTAATAATATCCTTCAGAAATTGTTAGGAAAAATGGTTCTCAAGTATCTTTTAGCCATCAAATGTTTAAGGCATAGCACGAATACGAAATGTTTGAGTATAGTGAAATGCAGGCACACCACTGGATTAGATTCAGAAGGCCTTGCTTGGTCAGAGTAGACTAAATACATTCAAGATGTACTCTGTGGCTAGCAGTAGGTGATGCCCCAGGGTATATCTTATGTATTCCTCAGGGCCACCTGTGAGGTAGTTATTGTTTACAAGTAAAAACATTAAACTCTGAGGGCTTATAAGTTTAATGTGGTAGACTGTGTTAAAGCCCCAAATATGGTTCAAGATATATTCCATCAGCCTACATCCCAGGTTCATTTCTGGCTCTGTATGCACCTGAGGATAGGACCTTCGGGGAAGTCACTTGCTTCTTAGGGACTTAGCTATCTCCTCTATAAACTAACAAAATTTTGCTCAATAGCCTCTAAGGTCATCATCTACCCCAAACTTTCATGATGTCAAGAGGTGAGTGATTCAAATACTAAAACATATTTTAAAGCTTCAGTAATTAAAATATTTTCATATTAATGCAAGAAGAAAAAGATAGAAAAAATCAAAAATAGATTCACATATTTATGGAAATCTAGTATATGATAAAAGTGGCATTTAGAGTCATAGAGTAAATATGAATTATTCATTTAATAAAGGCTGAAAACTGACTACACATTCAGAAAAATAATAATAAAGGCAAAACCTTACCTAATTCCTTATGACGAAAATAAATTCCTGGTAAAGAGTAAGATGTAAAAAAAAAATTAAACCATAAAAATTAAAACACAAAATATGGGACCTTTCTTTTTATTTTTGAAATATAGGAGTTTTTCTTAAGCAAGAGAAAAAGCTTAGATATCATAAAGGAAAAGATAGACAAATAAGATTAAGTACAAATTAAATACCTTCATGAAAATCAAGAGCAAATTGTAGAAATTTGGGGAGAAAGCCAAATATAAAATGCAATGTATGTTCCAGTATGTATAATATGTTTCTAATTGGGAACATTTCCCTGTGTGTACATAGAACATTTCTGGAAAGATAAATAAGAAAATTAATAAGAGTTTATGAAATGCCTACTACATGTTCAGTTGATAAGTGATAAAAACAAGGATTAAATTAACACATTAGTGAATTCCACCTGTAAGCTAACTAAAGCATCAACACTGACTGCCATGGGGAGCTCAGTGTAAGATAAAGCCAGTCAGACCCAGAGCTCCCAGAAAATCAATCGACTTCCTGCATTTCCAATTGATTCCCCCTCAGGACAGAAATGTTGCAGATATAGGAGTAAGCAAAGACAGTTTGTCCTGGAAGAATTATTTATGGTGGTTCATATATAGCTGCTAGTATTAATATCTAGTATATTAATATTTTGTTGGAAGGCAGGAAAGAATGACTATAAGTAGGCGCTCTTGAGCTAAACTTTTCAACTTTAAATCTTAACCTTCCATCATTTACTCACCATGACTTAGAAAAGACACAATCTCTCAAAATTTTAGTTCCCCCTCCATAAAATGAGGATAATAACAGTACCAATACCACAAAGATTAATTAAATCATGACTTGCAAGTTGCTTTTACAGAAATGCACTAAGAAATAAAGTAAAGCAATCAATGAAGAGTAGCTGCTTTTTAATAGTGAGTAGTGATATAATTCATGATTATCATTATAAATTATATATTCCATAATCCACGTGTGATTGGTAAATTCAGTCATTAGAATTCTATATATTAGTATTTTAGCAGCTACCATAAAAAAATAATTGCAATGATGGTAACAGAATCCAACACCGAGAAGTTTCATGTGGACCATCAGCATTCTGTTACTTGTTAACAGAGTGATTTCCTTACTTTCTATTCCACAAGGCCCAGAGCCACATAGTTTATAGGTGGCAAAGCAGAGACTTAAGCACATGTCTGTCAAACTCCAAAGGGCCTGCTCTGAATATCAAGCTCAAAAAGAGAAAAGCTGGTAGTATTTGAGCATCATGAATGACAACCATGGCAGTGAAGAGGAATGTGGTATGAAACAAACAAAATAGGTAAAGCTGCTAAAATTACAATAGGTATTTTACCCTTTCTGATATGCTGGTGTTGTTAGGTACGTTTTATAGGTGAATATATCAAGGCTCTGAGGAGTCTCCAGGTTAATGTGGCAGAACTGTGATTTATATATATAACATATTTATCATATACTTATATATTATATATAATATATACTTGTATATTATATTTATAATTGTCTTATATGTTAAGCTATATATAATTAAATATTAAATTTCATATAGTGTATTGTATAATATATACTAGAATATGACATATTTATATATTAATAACATATTTAATACACAATTACATGTTGTCTGTTATCATATTTACATATTACATAGATACAGTTGACCCTTGAACAATACAGATTTGAACTATGCAGGTCCACTTATATGCAGATTTTTTTCAATAAATACTATAAATGTATTTTCTCTTCCTTATGATTTTCTTAATAACATTTTTTTCTCTAGCTTACTTTATTGTAAGAATACATAGAGTATAGAATACATGTAACACAAAAAATATGCATTAAATCGACTGTTAATCACTAAGGCTTCCAGTCAACAGTACGCTATTAGTAGTTAAGTTTTGGGGGCGTCAAAAGTTACATGCAGATTTTCAACTTCATGAGGGGTTGGTATTCAAGAGTCAACCATATATAATATATAGCAGTAAATATTAACTCTATTCTCCACCCATGTCTAAAATTCCCTGAACAAAATGTCTTTAACAATAAAATCCTGAAAAATGCTGCCTACAGGTATACGGCATTCTCTACATATTCTTATACTGTGATGTTTCAACTTTGGCCAAATATTTACTACTGAAATAGCTTTCACAGATTTGCTTTTCAAAATAATGTAAACACTTCTAACCTAAGATATTCAGAAATGTCTTTTACACACACAAACAGCTGAAGGAAAGGAAGGTTTACTACTGAAGTTACACTGTAGCACCCACTAGGGTTTGTGTTGAACTTGGGAACACACTTTTGCTTTTAAGCCAAGTTGAAGCTTCACATCACTGACGTTTAGGAAGAGCATAAATGATTCTGAAATGGGTGGTAACACCAAACCCTAGGCAAATTTACCTTGGCCAAAGCAAGCAACTGTTTTCTCTGTTAGGACTTGTTACAGAGTCTTCTAACTTGGAAGCATTTTGTTACTGAGCAACAAACATGGAGCTGGAAATAAACTGAGATCCAGGAGAGAAAACCAGTTAAGTCAGAAGCAAGAGCTACTATGAAGTTTAAAAATTAAAGTCATGCTTTACACATTCTTTGGTCATTTTTTTTTTCTTAAAGGTAAACAAACAGCCAGCCCTTTCTGGTTCACCATCATTGCTCCTAAAAATATTCACTGTGATCACAGCACTATTATGGCAGAGAACAATTTGGTATGAAAAATCTGTTTCATCCTGTAAATTTTCTCTGTGCGTGCGTGTGTGTTTGTGTGTGTGTGTGTGTGTGTGTGTGTGTGTGTGTGTGTGTGTTGACTTACTGTGTGAGTAATGAGTCAATAATATCCTAATATATTATTCTTACAGCAGTGGCTTCTTTGTTTAGAGTCTTAACAATTTTACAAGGGAAATCACAAGTGAGCTACTCGAAGGGTAACAACTGGTGACTGGGGGTTCTCACCATTTTCACATCTGGGATAGAATATTAGTAAAAACCATAGCCCCACCTTTCACAATTATCAGTTTTACAGAAAGGGGGACAATGTGCTGACAGCCTCCTATCTAGCTGAAACATAAGAAATAACCCGAAATGAGAGAAGTAATCTAAAAGGAAGTACTGTCTGAGCCAGAGGGGAAAAATATGTCTAGAAACTACAGCCTTCTGATGATGGAGAAACCAAATGTACCAAGTGAGCTTGCCACTCTAGTGCATTTCAAATACAAGCAAGTTTATACAGAAGACAAAAGGAGTAAGGATGGTGGCAGGGCAAACATTGCCAGACTCCTTTATATCCATGTAGAAAGCAGAATTTGAGTCTTTTAGAAGTTGCCATATTAACCAGAGTTGTCTCAATTTCTTCTACAGATTTAGAAGTGGAACATGGAAAAGGGAATTTCTTCCCTCCTGAGTTTCTTCTCACCAGACATTTTGGATCCTACGCGGAAGTACATGTAGGACAAGAAACATGCATAAACACCACCACTCTATCTCCAAAGCATTCCTTAAGAGGAGCGAATACAAATTTTACTGATTATAATAATATGTTTATGTCCTCTTTCCATTAAGTTTAAATTCTTTGACCTTTTATGGAACTCTTTTAATGAGACTCTCTGTTTATGCCTCTCATAAAGTCTACTCTGTTTATCATCTCAGGGATTCTGTCTGTTTATCATGCCCACTCTAATAAATTGTAGAGAGCTTTACAGAGCCTGGTATTAAAAAAAAAATCCTAAGGTCACATCTAGACTTGGTGAGACTACTGGCAGGATGATGAGCTGATGTGTGCTAGGCACACAAGATTGGGGAATAATGGTATGCCTACACAGGCTCTCTGAATCTAGAACACTCAGCTCTGGATATTCATCTTTACATGTATAGCTGTCTCCCTGACCTTGCACTAGGCTTTTCTTAAGTATCTTCTGATCTTAAAAAACCTAATTAGTGAGTTGAATGGTGGCTCCTAAAAAAGATATGTCCATGTTCCAGAACCTGTGACTGTAACCTTATTTGAGAAAAAAAGGGGTGGGAGGGGGAGGGAATTCTACAGGAAAAATTAGGGATCTTGAGGTAAGGCCATCCTGGATGATCTGGTTGGGCCCTAACTAAATTTAATGATAAAGGTTCTCATGAGAGGCACACAGAGCAAAGAAACAGACAGAAAAGACCATGTGAAGATAGAGGCAGAGACAGGAGTTATACAGACCAAGTCAAGCCTACCAGAAGCTGGAAGAGACAAGAGAGGATTCTCCCCTAGGTCTTCTGGAGGGACTGCAGCCTTGCCAACCCCTTGATTTTGGATAACTTACCTCTAGAACTGTCAGACAATAAAATTTTGTTGTTTCAAGTCATGAGATATGTGGTAATTTATTATGGCATCCATAGAAAACAAATACAGTACCATCTTTCATTCCACTCACTCGCCAACAACAACTAATGTTCGCTGTTTTTTATGGGCATCTAAAAATAAATTAAATACTATCTCTTCCTTCCAGAGGTCCATGGTTTACACAGTGTCACATAAACTGACAACTATGAGAGAGAAGCACAGAACTCTCCCAAGCAAGTGCTAAAAGTGTCCTCAGGGGATGTAACATCTGACCTAAGTCTGGGAGAATAAGTTCACAGGGTAGGAGGGGGGTGCACAGAATGTTCATGGAGTGGACAAGCAGGAAACAGAAAGTCACCAGAAAAAGTGAGATACCAGATCCTATAAACTATGTACACCATGTTAATGAGCCTGGCATTTTTTTTTCTGTGGGAAAGAAAGGGAATCTATAGAAAATGCCTTTCCTGATCAAGTAAAAGATATGTGAGGGTTTCTTTTCCTATCCTGGTCATGTACTCAAGAATTCAAAGTTCTAAACTCCTTCCCAATATAAATACAGCCTTTCTGTTCTTTGTCCTGGATCTTGCCATTCCACCTCATTACTATTTCCTTCCTCCCAAAATTCTTTGTTGTGTGTAATCCTAGCATTTCCAAAACTTTTTCCAAAGAAGACCAGTTCTACAAGTAGTCTTATTGGGCAAAAGGGGTCTGGGAGTTGGGTGGGAGTTGGGAGTTAGTAAAATAAATTTGAGAAATACTCTTCTAGGAATTTGCAAAATACTCTGAGAAGTCCACTTTAACTTTGGATAATCAGTATTTTTCAAGTTTATTTAACTCTAATGCTCTTCTTCATAATATCTCATTAATAACCTAAGGAACATACTGTGGAAAATGTTACACTAGAATAAATTTCTTTTTCAAATGTAAGTTTAATATTATATTCTAGATTCAGTAGGCTGTCAGTATATATTAATAGCTAAGCTCATAGTCTGAACATTTTTCCTTTTCCTACCCACAACCCAACACCTTTATCAGAAAACATGAGTCTGAACAAATGCCCTCTGGACCACTCAGCAAGCATGGACTAAGTACCCAAGTACAGGGCACAATAGTAGGCAGTGAAAACATAACGTTTAAAAGATGGTGTCCTTGCCTTCAGAAGCTTTCATGGCCATACATTATGTAGTATGATTTAATTCTACACTGGACAAAATTGCTACTAATGGTGAGTTAGAGAAGCCCACTAGAAGATTTTTCATTTTGATGGCTAGCAATTCTGTATTATTTATGGAAAGGTATTTTTTAAATACCTTTAAAAAATTACCTTTTTCAAATGTCAAATTCTGCCATACTCATAAGATTCACAATGTACTTGGGGGGAAAAAAAAGGTATTTAATGAAATATCATCCCTCAGAAGATCAGGGCTATGGTATGCTTCTATGCCATTCCTTTTTAGTTCTTCACTAGTTACTTTTATTAACATTATTAAATTGCAATATATTTATGGTTGTACCACAGTACAGTAAAAGCTATAAAAATAAACTCTTGGTTATTTCATGACTACACATGCTATAACAATTATAAGGAAGATGGAATTACAAGGGAAAAAATTCATTCTCTTACCTCTGACGACTGTCCTCAACACAGAAATTTTGGGGTAAATCAAATTAAGAAGAAAAAAAAATTCCTCCTCTGTTTTTCTCTTCTTGGTACAATTATGAATGCAAAGTTATATTCCAGGTAAAGAAGAATGCAATTCTTATCTTTCTAATCTCTGTAAAGATTATGAAAATAAAGATTCATTGAAATGCTGGCTCTGAAAAGCAGCCATATTGTGACATGACTGGAGATGAGTGGGCAGGACCTGATTCTTTGAGTTGTGGGCATGTGGGGCTCCTGCTCGCACCTCCATAACTTTTTTTGCACCTTAGGAAAATAGACAGCACAAGAACTGCTCTTTGTCACCAGTGAAGATAAGAGCACTTACAAGGTAGACAACAACATTATAATTTTAAAAAGAACTCAAAGTTCTGTTTTCCTTCAAAGAGATCACATTATTCATATTCATACCTTCATTATTCCTATAAGTTTTTAAAAGGGTTTCATTCTAGTCCCTCTTTAAGACAACAACATTGTCATAATAACAAAACCTACTGCTATTTATTGAATGCCTTAAGTACTACATGCCAGCCTCAGGGTGTGATGATAAGGTAGAGAAACTATTTCCTCCTGTTTTCAGAGAAGGGAAGTGAGCATTGGGAAAATGAAGAACTCTGCCCATGAGCCCCCAATCCACTAAAAGTCAGAACAGAGTTTCATCTGCCCATCAGAATAGCTCGGACTCTAGGAGACCTGGAGAACATAGGTAATAGACAAACAAGATCCAACAATTTAGCTTTTCTGCCTCTCAAATCAGGATCTGGTGAAGCCATTATGGTTTTAGTGTCCCAATAATGTAGGGGAGGAAGTCATTCATTAGAGAAAAAAAAATGTACTAGGTTGGAAATATTCCACCTAGCAAGAGGAAATTGGGTTGCTCAGCCTCAGAGAAAAGACTTGCTGAGTTGAAGAAAGTAGGCTATACGTGTCCACACCAAGAAGCATCACAGCTTCCCTTCATCCTCTGCAACCCACGTTGGTGTTGGGAGCATAAAGATAAATATTGATTGGGCTTCTTTTCAGAATTAAACTTTAAATCCAGTAAAACAGGGCACTTTTAATAACAACTGTTACCAGATCCTTGTCACCTGGATGTTCTTACACTCATATTTTATTCAAATGCTCATTGGTTAACATTTCCCTCTCTTAACTTCACTTACAAAGCGGACTAAACCCTGGAGTCACAACTTAAATGTCAAGGAGGTCAAGCCAGTGACACTAAAGAATAACTGGCTAAGTGGCGATTGGGCAACCTGCAGAGCACATGTTATCCCAAGCGGCACGCAGCCACTGCCTCAGATCCCACTCAAGGTTGTTGGAGGAAACCACGCAGTGCTACAGAGCTTTACCTTACTCAAGAGAAACTAGAAATCTACATTATTATGTGACACGTTGTGATTTTTTTCATTCCTAGAGGCTTTTAAAAAAAATCCTTTAAGAAAAAAATAAAACTCAAAGAACTGGGTGAGCTCAGAAAACAAATCTATAGACAGGATTCACCTTGTGGATTCACCAGCTTGTAAGAGTTCTGCTAAACATAACAGAGTTAAGGAATGAGAAGTAAGTTAAGATCATTTAATTTAAAAGAACAGCAGAGATAGCTTGTTAAGTTTTCTGTTTTCCTAAGAGAAGGTTTACTTTGAATTTACAAGACAGAAGAAATATGCAATTCTGTATCCCTTCTACTGATATTTTGATATTCTAAAATTAAAAGGTTGGAGTGGGGAACTTAAGTTGAATTTCTTCCAGTGGATCCACTGATACTGCTAAGTAGTTGATATTTGAGGGAATGAGAAAGAACTTTAACTGAAAACTTGTCAAAAAAAAATATATGCATTATTCCCCAATTGGTACATTAACACTACTTTTAAATATTTATTTTACACCTTTTTTTGGTCAATATTAAACAAGTTTCAAGCTCTATACTGAGTTCTGAGGAAACGATGGTGAATGAGATAGTCCTGTTTTTTTTCACTGGGCTGGTAATCTAGCAAGAAAGGCAAACAGTTAGTATATTTGTTGACGGAAGGAAATCTAACTTTGGGTGAACACACAATGCAATATGTATGTATGTATGTATGTGTGTATATATATTGGACATTTAGTTTATCCTCCCCAACCCACTAACTAGTGGGGCTCAGAGGAGAAAGACCAGATTAGTACTAAGCAAAATAATGATACTCTGTGTTCCCTTCACATCCGATATGTGGTGAGTTATGTTTGTGCAACCTGGCTGCACACATACATATATATACACACATACATACATACATACATACGTGTGGACACGTATTCTTTATATATATATATATAAAGAAAGTATATATATATATGTGGCATAGTGCTGAATTATACACTTAAAACTTATTTTATTTTATTGATGTCATCTCAATTTTTAATAAAAAATTTGAGATGAACTGTAAAATATACAGTAGATTTTTAAGACAGCATACACATAAAATGAATGTAAAGTCTTAGAGGGCATTTGTTCATATTGATTATACATTAAACTGATATTTTATATATAGAGTAAAATAAAATATATTAATTTCACTGTTTAAAAAAAAAGAGGCAATTAAACAAGCAATCCCAATAAAGCCTGGCCACCTGTTATAATAGGGAAGATGGAGAGTGGTATGGGAACACCTAAATCAGTCTAGGATGAATTAGGGAGAACTGCCTGAAAGAGGAGATATTGAAGCTGAGACTGAAAGGATAGTGGTCAGTAAAAAGGAGATAATCTTTCGAGATAAGAAAAAAATTCAAATCTGGAGGCAAGAGGCAGTGCTCCAAAGGGAGCCTACAAAGAGCTTGATGTGCCTGCAGAGTTTAATTGACAGGGCTGGGTGAGAGGCAATGGGGAGATGAGAAAGATGAACTGAGCCGTGTTGTAGATTCTGGGTCTTATCCTGATGGAGATGGGAAGTGGCATGATCAGATACACTCTTGAAAAGGAGCACTCAGAAAGATGTACTGGAGCAAAAAGTGTTACTGTGTACACAGACACAACCTTCCCTCCTTCTTCTGAGAGGGATGAATTCTCACTTTCTGGGTCAGTGTTTGAGCTTCCCTTTGTTGTACAAAATCCAAGCAATGAACTAAGTTAGTGGTTCTCAATGAGGTCCATCTTGTCTCCCAGGGACATCTGACAATATCTGAAGACATTTTAGATGGTCACAATTGGGGTACAAGGGGGTACAACTGACATCTAGCAGGCAGGTTCCAGAGAAGCCCCCCAAAACAAATAATTATCCAGAACAAAATGTCAATAGTTCTAAGGTTGAGAAACAATAGAATAAGCTAAGAAAAAAACTAAAAGCCAATAGGTATATATGTTTGAAAGGGGCAGGAGAGGTGAGGGGGAGAAATTCAGAAAAGTTGCACCACCTTGGGATCAAGGAGTTTGCAGAGATTTAAAAGAGGTAATATACACACAGAGACACACACACAGACACACACACACACTCACACACACACACACCAAATAACTGAGTGCTATAGAAGAAACCTGAGATTATAGGAAAGAATGATTAAAAGGAAGCTTTTCTGTACTACTAGCCTGGTATTGACTCCCTGTAGGAAACCAATAATATTTTTCAGATGAATGGATTAATGAATATACAAAGAGATGAATGAATGCATTGGATCTTCTTTAATAAGTCACAAGTAAAGAATTGAGAATCGAGACCATCTTTGTCATTATGATTTCCATATGACTGTAGATGCCTATGCCAACATCTTAGTTTTCGTTCCAGGAAATCGTTGCTCAGAAAAGAAAGGCTGTAAACCAATAAATTTACTATTAGCTGCAGGAAATTCGCATTGATCATTTTATTGAATAATCTATTCATTTGGTTAAACCATTCACTTATTAATCATAGTTATTCATCATGACTTCCTTCAAGACCCTCATTTTGCTGTGTCCACAAACACTAAATTATTATATCAAAACTTTGGACAATTCCAACTAGCTCTGCCTTAACGACTCATCTTAAACTACTTGAACACAAACCTCAAAGCCCTATAAATATTCCACTTCTAATTTCCCCTTCTGAAAAACTGTGAAGGCTTAATCAAGGTGATATGCTTCCTCACTGAAATAAATTGTAATAAATTTAGCTGATGATATTTTGGGGAGTTCAAGAGAATGGAACTACTTTTTAAATTAAATTTATTGGGGTGACATTGGTTAATAAAATTATATAGGTTTCAAGAGTACATTCCAATAATAATGTCATATGTATATTGCATTGTGTGTTCACCACCCAAAGTTAGATTTCCCTTCATCACTATATATTTAACCTCTTTTACCCTTACCTGCTTCCCCACTCCCCTCTTTTCCCCTGGTAACCAGTTAAACTGTAGTCCGTGTCCATGACTCTCTGTTTGCTTGTCTTGTTTGTTTGTTGCTTTCAGTATTATATCCCACATGTGAGTGAAATCATATGGTTCTCAACTTTTTTCAGTCTGACTTATTTCGCTTAGCATGATAATCTAAAGATCCATTCATGTTGTTTCAAATGGCAGTATTTCATCTTTTCTAATGGCTGAGTAATATTATTGCATATATGTACCACATCTTCTTTATCCAAACATCTATCAAAGGGCATTTTGTTTGTTTGCATGTCTTGGCCACTGCGAATAATGCCGCAATGAACATCCCGGTGAATGTATCTTTACGGATAAATGTTTTCAAAATTTTGGGGGGTAGATAGATACCTAGAAGAGGGATTGCTGAGTCATACGATAATTCTATTCTTAATTTTTTGAGGAACTTCCATACTGTTTTCCATAGTGGCTGTACCAATTTATATTCCCACCAGCAGTGTGTGAAGGTTCGTTTCCCCCCACAACCTCTCCAATACTTGTTATTACTTGTCTTGTTGATAATAGCCATTCTAACAAGTTGTAGGTGATATCTCATCATGGTTTTGATTTGCATTTCCCTAGTAGCTAGTAAAAGCAATATACAGATTTAATACAATTCTCATCAAAATCCCAATTTTATTTTTTAAAGAAATAGAACAAAAAATTATCAGATTTGTATGGAATCACAAAAGACCCCATATAGCCAGAGCAATCCTGAGGAAAAAAAACAAAGCCAGAGGTATCACACTGCCTGACTTCAGATTATACTACAAAACAGCATGGTATTGGCATAAAAACAGACACACAGACCAATAGAACAGAATTAAAAGCACAGAAATAAGCCTACATATACGTGGGCAAACTGACTTTTTATAAAGGAGCCAAAAATGTACAATGGGAAAAAGAAAGCCTCTTCAATAAATGATGCTGGGAAAATTGTAAAGTTACATGCAAAAGAATGAAACTAGACTGCTATCTTCCACCATACACCAAAATTCATTCAAAATAAATCAAAGACCTAAATATAAGACCTGAAACAATAAATTGCATAGAAGAAAACATAGTTACTAAACACATGGACCTTGGTTTTAGAGAGGATTTTATGAATTTGGCCTCAAAGGCAAGGGAAGTAAAAGCAAAAATAAATGAATGGGACTGTATTACTCTAAAAAGTTTCTGCACAGCAAAAGAAACCAACAACAAAACAGAGGCAATCAACTGAATGGGAGAAGATATTTGCAAATAACAACTGTAATAAGGAGGGGCTAATATCCAAAACATTATAAAGAATTCATACGACTCAACAATAAAAAAACAAACAATGAACAAACATTTCTCTCAAGACATACAAATGGCCAAGATATGAAAAGATGCTCAGCTTCACTAGAATAGAACTACTTTTTAATCACTTTGGTTATTGGGCTATGAGTCTTTGATTATGACAGGACTGAGACACGTGAGATTCTAGATTTTTTTTTAAAGTTATATTTTAGGACATGTTTGGGATTTTGAACCAAAGCTAAAGTACTCAGGTGCACCATATCTTAAAACACCCCCACAGAACTTCATTTGCTTATTTAAAAATATTTATAGGGTACCTACTGTGTTCTACTATGTTTTCTAAACCTTAGAAATATCAGTGAACGAAACGGCCTTCAGTTTAACAAGAGGAGGGAAGATGAGAGGAGAAAGACAACACATAGTAAACATAGTAAATAATTAAAATTATAGAATCCTTGAAAATTATACAGAGTAGGGCAAGGGGAATCCTGCAGTTGGAGGGGGCTGCAATTTTAAACAAAGAGGCCAGTAAAAGCCTCACTGAGAAGGTAAAGAAGGTGAAAAATGCAATGTGACAAGCCAGAGGAAAAGCATTCCCTGTAAAGGAAACCAGTACAAAAACCAAAGGTGGGCATATAACTGGCACGATGGAACACCAGCGAAGAGGCCAGTGTGGTTGGAGTGGAGTAAGCAAGTTGGGGAGAAGGGCTAGGAGGCAAAGTCAGGAGGCAATGGAATGAGGGTTGGGGTGAAGAGAGATCACCTCAGCCTTGATGTCACTGTGAGGACTTTGGGTGAAATGAGGAGTCCCTGGAGTGTTTTGAGCAGAGGAGAGATAGGACTAGACTTACCATGTTAACAGGCTCACCGTGGGGAGGTAGTGGGAGAAGCAGGGAAACTAGTTAGACAAGAGATGATAGCAGCTGCAATCCTTAGTGAAGATGAGAAACAGCGGCCCAATATCAGGAAGTGGCAAGTTGGTTAAAAGATACACTAGCGGAAGAGCACTTAAGACCTAAGCAAAGCAGGCATTTAAACATGACTCCCAGACTGTTGGATTCATGGTATAAAGGAATCAGCGTCATTCAGACACAATCAGTCCTTGTTCTTAAAATACAATCTCAAATTCAAGAGAAATGGAGAAATGATCAAAAGTTGGCCTATGATTTTATAAAGACTGTACAATTCAGGACTGGGTGTTTCTGGTAAAGAATAAAACTCACAAGGCATGAGTTCACTGACTAAGAAAAGTTTTCAAAATCACTGTATGAAATTCCAGACTATAATCTCTATGGGCATACAGTTTCTTAAGAAAGTGTGGCCCCTTTTGCACTAGGGATGGATAAGACCCTTGAGAAGGGCCTGTTCTCTATATAGAAGTTTCCTCAGGAGGAATCACAATGAACACAGCCAAGTTCAGCTTGGCAGTAAGTCCAGATGCACAGGGAAATTGCATTGGGCCCTGTGGAAAGAAGAGAAAAGACAGTTGTTCACTCCTAATCAGAATAATCCAATAATATAGTAGATCTCTCTTTTGTGGAGGTCTGTGACTGTAGAGAAGGGGCCAAAATTATTAATGTTTTACATGGACCAAATTCAAATGTGTTTTTTCTTTGCTTTCTCTCCCATTGTTACAGCACTGAAAGAGGAGTAATCCTTTAGTCTGTGTTGTTTCTGAGGCCTTCCTGAAAAATAGAGGGAACATAAAAACAGCCATAGAGATTAGGTCCATGTTTTTTAAAAATGCTGAAAGGACAAAAAGAGAGAGAGAAAGAAAACTACTAAAGTCAGAGAGTAATAAGTAGAGTGTAACAGTAGCCCTGGATATTCTTTCAAAATAGAAGTGTTGCTGGTGTTTATAAACTACAGAGCCTGTAATATTCTTTAGGCTATATTATAAGAAAAGATTATTTTTTAATTACTTTGGTTGCTGGAAGTATTTCGTTGACTGTAACCTAATAGACACAGTGATTGGATCAAAGATAATCAGGTGATTAAACCCAGCCAATTATAGTCCTTCTTAGAACCATCCAAAGTACCTAATAGGGAAGCCTATTTTATTCTGTTAAAGTTGCATAGATGGAAGGATGTGAATCTGGGTCTTCTTATGGACCCAACTACGTTTCTACAGAATATAGCCAAAAAGGGAACAAAGGGCCAAGAATTTGAAGGGAAAAATGAAAGAAATGCAATGATAATGTTTGAGTCCTCTAGATCCAGCTATGCGTGAAGTCAATCCAATCCTGAAATTCTCCACTGTACAAATCACTGAATCCTACTTTTTTGCTTAAACTAATTTGAAACGGGTTTCAACTACTTGCTAGCACAAGATTGCTGACTAATACAAACCACAGTCCATTAAATTTCTTAACCCTTCTTTAAAATGAACCTTAAATCCTCAAGTTTAATTCAGTAATCTCTGACTCAGAGGTTAAATTCTTAAGGTCAGCATGAGATTCCAGGTTCATTCTCCCTGGAATCTTGGTAGTCCTTATGTCCAACTCTGTACACTCTCAGTTCATGAAAGGCAACAACAGAGTACAATAGAAAGAAGCCTAGATAAGGACAAAGGGGCTTTGAGTTCCAGTCCCAGTTTTCCCAGGATGCTCACCTGCTAATTTGGTCTAGGCAATTCACATAACCTATGCTTGCTTCAGTTTCCTCACTGGAATAACTGAGGGGATCTCAAAGACCCTGTCCTCTCTCCTCTGATACCTGCTTTCACTGTAAAAATATGCAGGCAGCCACAGGGCTAAAGTACTAGGAGACTACTCACTATCACTGGCCACCCTTCTGATTTTTTAACTACACCAAAAAAAATGTATCTAAATAAAATATTGTTGAGGAAAATTAAATACTTACTGAAAAATTATCCAAACTTCTCATTCTAACAAAGTAGGGAGAAATGTGGGATATGATCCCACCCAAAGAGGAAAATCTAAATTGATAGAAAGTTATTTCTTCTAAAATGGGAACTGGTGAATATTGTCAAACCTTCAAGAAACAAATAATTTCCATATTAAATAAACTACTCAAGAACATAGGGGAAAACATTAATTCATACTACCATGAAAAATAATTCTGATCTTAAAAGCAATCTAAGTATATATGTATCAAACCTTCCTTATTAGTATAGATAGACAAAAGCCCTAAATAAAACCAGCATATAAAATTTAAAAATCACAACATAAAAAATAGGCTTTCACCTGGGATCCTTCAGCTTAAGAACTTTTGTTAATTGAAACACCATATCAAAAAGCAAACTAGAAAAAGCCAATGAGCACGTCAATTGATATTAAAACATTTTTTAAAATGCAACTATAATTCCCGTAACATTTTTAAAGGGAAATAGAAGCTCTCTCAACCTTAAAAATAATTATCTCCCTAGCAAAGAAACGTAGTGTCATTACTGGAGAAACTCTTTAGACATTCCTATGGAAAACAGAAACAAAAATGATTTAGTATCGTTTTGAAGTTTGACTGCTACATAAGAATCCATAAAAAAAGTTTTCCAAAAAAATAGCAACAACAAAGATAAAAATATTATTTGTACTAACGGTATAATGTGAAAATTGAAATGATTAATAATGTTTTAAAATAAAAGTAAACACAAATATATACACACATATACTTCATATAAATATATATTTCATATATATATAACATCACAAAAGATAAAACACAATTTTCCCCAAGTTAATTTGCAGATTAAGTGCACCCCATAGATAATTATTTTTAGAAACGAAGAAAAGAAAATGGTTCTAGAAATAAACTGGGGAAAAATCAGGTAAGTACATCAAATATAATTCAGAAAAAAAGCAATTTTGGATTGAGGGGAAGTTTACCTTTCTATCTAGTACACAGAGTAGGGAATCCTGATGCAAGGTATGACATGAATATTTTATTGTCCTGACTGACAGAACAGACAGCCCTTAAATAGAGCCAATTACATGTATGAAATAAGATAAAGACTGAATAAAAAACAATAAAGACCATGAAATAAATTGCATTAGGATAAATTAGTCAAATAGAAAGATTTAACTTAGATTTACACCTTGCAACATATGCTAAAATAGATTCTGGATAGATTCTGGATAGCAAGTTTTTTTTCAAATAAAGTCTAACTGGTTATATAAATTCTACTCATGCACCTAATGGAATATGATGTATAGGTCAGCTATCTCTTTTGGAGAAAATGAGTCTTTAGGTATATCGCTAACTGAAAAACATGAAGTTACACAACTATGAACATGGGACACTTCCAACCTCAATATTTAAATTATTTTGACCTTGCATATGCACCAAACATTGAAAAAGAACAAATAAACTATAAACAAGCATATCTAAAACTGGTAGCAATAACAACACATACCAAGGCATTGACAATACACTGAAATTAAAACAGAATACTTCTCTGATATCTGGAAGAACCAAAATTGTTGATGGACTCAACTACATTTATAGCCAAAAACTTAATAAAAACCTACAAAACCAAATTAAAAAGGCCAATAATAAAATGGGGTAAATATTTGCACCAACTAAGATATAGAGTTAATATTTCAAATGTATAATTAATACTAAGTAAAAAACCCACCATGTAAGTAAATCACATAGTAAATACAGTATGGAAATATATTTAACTTACTTAATAATCAAAGTAGTAACAAAGCATAATAATGTTATGCTAAACATTTTAACATTAAAACACCCAGTGCTAGCAAGATTGTAGGGAATTTGCTATCCATCTTTTACTGAGACATTGTACTTGGTACATGAATATACTTTAAAAAGCAATTTATAAGTGTGTATAAAATGTCATAAATATAGTTATGCTCTTTGATCTAGAAATCCAAATGTTCATAAACATTCATACTGAAATATTGTCTATAAAATTTTAGAAACAACTACAATGACCAAAAGTAGGGTATGGCTGGGGAAATCACAGCAGTTAATATAATTAAGAATAAAAATCAGGAGGCTTATAATCAATCACATAGGCACACATTTAATGACATTATTTTAACTTAAAAAACACAAAATCCTAAATTATAGGTGTATTATAAAAGCAATTATGTCAAAAGTAATGTGAACATAGGGTAATAAATATAATAAGGAAATATGAAAACAATTTTTAAAATTCTGTCAGTATTAAAATTGTGATTGATTTAAACATTAATAATGTCATTAGAGCGCATGAATAATACATTAAAAGTGGGAGGAATAAGAATTTTTGAAAAGTGGCCTGTAGGCAGTGTTGAAACAGGTAAGCATTTTTCAAAAATTTCCCCAGAATGATGACACATCAAATGCAGGCTATTGATTCTGCAAATCTGAATGGATAATCAGAGACTTATCCAGAATGAAAAGCTGCTGAAAAACCTTGAACTCATTAATGTCACATCTACCAATGTCACTTCTGGAGTCCAGGACACACATCTACTTTTATAAGAGTCCCCAACTGTTCATGTGGAATACCACTGCCTCTTTTGATTATTGAACTGATCACTCTCCACCAGATGCTTTCACAGGGTGGGGGACCGCAGCCTGACAATGACTCAAGAACTCCAATTTTCTCTCCAATTGAGGGCACCAGGACTTTATATCTTCATTTATAGACCCAAGAGCATAACCCTTCACATTCTTTAAAGTAGAAGCAAAATCAGCCAGGTAACGGTAGTCATGTGCCATTCTCGCACACACAGCTTCCAGATTGTCCAACAAAGAAATGTTGCTACTCCCTTTGAAAAATATATTTAAAGGGAAAATTTGTTTTTCAAGCATGAATTGCAAACCAGGGCTTATGCTGAAGGGGCATGCCCCTGGCGTATCCATGAAGCTCTGTACTATGAACTGCACTCCTGCACTTCAGTCTGCAGTCTGCAAGAGATTCACTTTCTATTATCCAAGACCAGGAGGTGGTTTTGACAAAAACAAGAAGCCCCGCAACCAACTCGCTCTCTTTCTCTCTCTTTTTCTCTTTCTCACATCAACTCCAAGAATGTGCATTCTGCTTTTGGTGTTAATAATGTCCAAAATACCAAAGTGCAAAATCTGCTAAATAAGGGAAAATCATAAAAACAGCTTCTGGTTCAGAAAGAGATCTGGAGTGCCTTATGGAGCAGACCACTCTCAGCAGTACCCACACAAGAAGACATTTAAGAAGGCAGCCATATTCATTATTAAACTATCTAAGCCTGGGAGAAAACTAAGATGATGGCCTGAAATTCATTCATAGGATTTCAAGACAAAGCCGGTTTTACCTAACTTCACAACAGCCAGTTTCCACTGAACCATGTCACAGCTCCACAAGAAAGGCCAAATGGCTCATTATGTGCAAAGTTCCAAGGACTGTTTTTTAATGTTTAGCAGCAGTTTGCTTGGCTCAGCCATTGCAACAAATACTGCTGAACTGTTTAACTTATGAGAGACATTTAAAAGCTAAAATGCCCAAATTCTAAATATGTAATTCATAAAACAGCATATTTTCTTTAATTCATTTTCTCAAAGTTTACAATATCTGTACTAATTCTCTGTAACTAGATATGTTCTGGATACATTCTCAGAGAATCTGTGCAGAATAAAAATTTGAAACATCTTAAAACTAACTGAAAACATCTTTCTAGTATGCTGCAAGGCAAATGCTTTTTAGATGTTTTGCATTTTTATGCTAAACAGTGCAGCTGCGATTGATAAAAAGTAATCAAGCTAATTTAAGTCAATCAACTCCAGGAGGTTCTCATCACTTGGATAAAAATGCTCTCTCACTCCTTAGAAAATAAATAAAGACTCAACAGAGTGAAATGTATTTTCTTGACTCTGCTTTCATGCCATTCCTAAGGCAGCATATAGCCAAGAAATCATGTTAAGCAATTTCTGTCACTAGCTTAAAGCATAATGCAAACTTTTAAGTCATGTTTAATTAAGTAATCCTGGGCAATAACATATTAGTAGAGAGTAATAAGCCTTGACTAAGAGAATAATACATACACACACACACACACACACACACACACACACACACACACACATAAAAGATACAAAATTGCTGTTAGAGAGGCTATCAACTTCTCTTTAGTCTCCAAGAGAGTATCATGTTAAACAATTTAGTTCTGGCTGGTTGTCATTATTAAAAGATGATCCTGGAGTTTTAAAATCACAATTTAAAATATGTAAGTTCTGGATAAACTGAAAAGCAGAGTTCATGAATTTAGCTAGCTTCATACATTATGAGAAAACCGGTAGGAATGGTTATAAAGTACTTTACCATGATAAAGATAATACGTGTTTAATATTTAGCGGTAGGAATGGTTATAAAGCACTTTACCATGATAAAGATAATACGTGTTTAATATTTAGGGCGGGGAGGGGAGGAGAGTGTCTAAATTTACCATTTCCACTAGCAGGTCAACACTCTGACTGCAAATTCTAAAATGCCTGCAAATGTGACCTAACAAATAAACCTAAACAGTATTTGATACAGGCCCATCATCAGAGATATTAGCTACCTGGGAGTTCTATAGGAATATGTTTCCTTAAATTCCTAAAGGATACCATTTTCTTACATTATCAAGGACATAAATATATTAATCATGCCTTCTTATTTTCTGTATTATGAATCTTTGACATGTGTGGCCTTGCTGACCCTAGAGAAACTGCCCCTCTCAGGGGTAGCCAGTTCCTTTGAGTAAAGGACTCATCTGCAAGCACCCCTTTCATATGCAAACCAACTAAACCAGAGCCCACACTCCCGCCACCTCCTCCATCAGACTCTTACACTCAGGACCACTATTCTCATGCCCTAATCACCCCAGGCCAAATATCAGACAACTAGCAGCAATGACCCCTATGCCCTGAGAGCCTCCTGAAATTATTCAAACTACTGAATCCTAAACCTGCTTACCCAGCCTCATCTGTTCCTTCCCATGGAAACCATAGTAAAGGTTCTTTCCCAAGTTTTCCCCTCACTCCCTCAGTTTCCTGACCAATTCTGGTGTTTCCTTGTGTGGCCTCCCATGGCATGGCATGTTCACTCCTCTTGGGAACTGTAACAAGCTATCTTTTCAATGGCAATCTTCTCCTGATCTGTTGACCTCACCAGACCTCAGTAAAAAATAAAATCTCCATTTTAAAACAGTAGGAAAGCCTTGTTTTATTCCATTTTACCTTCATCGAGCATGTATGGCTCAGGAACCTGGCTTCAGGAACATTTATGATCAGGGGCCTGATTTCTGCCATGGAATTATAAGTTGTAAGGACAGACTAACTCTGGCATTGAACCTGGGAGGGACAAACTTGTCCTGCCAGTAATGCGAAGTCAAAGCATTAATGCCTTGAGAGCAGAATAGCAAGCCTTTATATCTTCCTGCAGGAAAAGGGGATCACTTTGTAGCCTCCAGAAATGGCAGGCATCCACAGAAGGAACAGTCACACATTCATTGGGACAACACCACATACTCATAGTCATGTATTACAGAAATATTTTATTCATTATTCAGAAAGTCAGACTCTCCACATCTTCCCACTTGCCCTCCCCTCTCCAGCCACACAACACCATGAAGAATTCCCTAAATACACCCTTTACTCTCTTGTCTCTGTATCTTTGCTCACACTGTCCCTCAGTCTGGAATGTCATTCCCTCTCCTGACCATTTTGGCCCATTTGGATTCTATTATCCTTCAAGTTCCAGTTTGCCTCCCCAATGGAGGCTTCCCACATGCCCCCCCACCCACCCCCAAGCCTGCCCCAAGCCTGAAGAAATTGATGCCCCCTTCCACAACACCTCTTTCATGTTTACTTATTTGGTCCTTCTTAGGGGCCATGTTTATCTCTACTATAGATAACATCTATTAATAGTTAAGACTTCACTGAGTGTTCCGTATGTGACCAGCACTGTGATCAATATTTTACCTGCACCCTATCACTGAATGCTTGTGCTAATCCTCTGAAGCAGATATTTCTATCACCCCAGTTTTACAGTTGAGAAAACTAAGGTTCTGAAAAGTTAGGTAAATTGCCCAAGATCACAACATTAGTCCAATGATAGAGCCTGAATTAGAATCTGGATCCTTCGGACACAAAACTTGTGCTCTTAATAGGTGGTGTTGCCTCTTTAGGGGCAACATATTGCCTACGAGGGTAAGACTGCCTCAAGCATTTGCAAATGCCCCACTATGCCTAGCTCGGTGCTCACTCACAATAGATAGTGGCTGCTTAAACTGAATTAATAATTCTGGTTATGTTTGAGAATTATAAATTGTAATTATTAATCCATTGTGCCTTGTTGCTTATTTGGTAATTGGCCATTGCCTGGATTCTCCATGTCAATGTGAATTTGATATAATCCTCAGAAGGGAACCATTTTTATCCATTCTATATAAGCAGCTGCAAAGACAAAGACAAATGTTCTAATGGACATCTTTGTCCTTTATGGGTGTCCTCAACAACCATGAGATGAATGAGTACAAAGCTTGGCCCCTTCTGCACTTTATACCCACTTCACCCCCACTCCTTAGTCCAGTGACCTTAGGCCAGCCTGAGTTTCTGCATCTGTGAATCAGGATAATAAGACGGCCACCTAGCAGGGGTGCTGTAAAAATGGCATGATGTATGTGACATGAAGCCTGCTATATATGAAGTGTTTAGTAAGATGTTCAAAAAGAAGGAAGAAGAAGAGAAATCAAAGTTGTAGCTCACTAAACACAGAGGAAGAACCACACTAAATGACTGCCTACTCTGTGCAAGGGGCTAGGACTAGTCTACACTGTATTGTCATAAGCATCCAATGAGCAGTCCAAATGTTCAACACAAACTGGGGGAAGGAGAGGTTACTATGGCAATGAGAACCAGCTTCTCTAAGATACAAAGGCTTAGAGGTGAGCAGATTTTAAACAGTAGGAAAGAAAAGGTTAGACTACTATAGGAAGAAAATGCAGCAGAGATGCTGTCCCAGGAAAAAAGAATGTGCTAGTTCCACCATAGGGGTGACTAAAAAGCAGTCCTTTTAACCATTCTACCTAATTCACATAGGTCATGGTGTGGCATAGTGATAAAGAGTAGTCGAAGGGTTTTGGTGTTAGATATGCTGGAATTAGAATCCCAGTTCTATCACTTCAGAGTTTCAGACCCAGAGCAAGTTATTCACCTCAGTTTCCTTGTCTATAAAATAGGATGGTTTTATAAAGTCCTATTACTTATATGAGCACCATGCTTGGGCACAGAGTAAATACTCAGCCCACCAGTAGTTTGTTACTAATATGAGCAGAGCCTAAGAATGGGGATATTTCTACTTCAGAGGATTATTGTAAGTGTTCAAGGAGATGACACACAAAACTCCCATCACTGTATTCACGATAAGTGAGCCATAAATGTGAAATATTATTATAGTAGTGGCAGCAATAGTAAGCTCAGTAATTAGAGCAGAGATTTCTGAGAACAAAAAGGATGTAATATTAGGGGTAATAATAAATAGCAGCAGCATATTACATGCCAAGCACCAAGCTATATCTTTTGCATGCACTAATTTGTTTCTTTACACAGCCCCACACATAGGTAATATAATTTCCAGTTTTTCACTGAGGAGGCTCCTACCAATACTATTAAGCAGGGATTGGTAAATATTTTGGTAAAGAACCAGGTAGTAAATATTTTTGGCTTTGCAGGCTGTATAATCTCTTTCACAACTAATTGATTCTACCATTGTAATGGAATAGCAGCCATAGACAACAAATAAATGACTGGTCATGGCTGTGTTCCAATAAAAATTTATTTACAAAAGCAGGCAGCAGCAGGATCTGGCCTGCAGGTTATAGTTTGTTGACCTCTACTTTAATCCAATGAGGTTTTAATATTATTATAACAGCATAACCTAGATCATACTATTTGATATAATACTACATTTGACAAAGGGAATCCTGTTAAAGAACTACAGAAAAACAACAGCACTTTCGTGTTTCTCTATAAGAATGTTTGTTAAAATAGGACCATGTAAAACTGACCTAGGTTCAGATCATTATTTTATCAGGTTGAACAGTATCGCTGTGATTTCATTGCCTTGGGTAGAAAGCATATACTGGACTTTTGGCCAAAATTGCAATTCCATGCTTTTCTCACCAGGTTTACTCCAACTCATCTTTCAGATCTCAGATCAAGCATCTCTTCCTTCAGAAAGCCCAGCCTAGAACCACCTTCAGTTTTGGCAAAGCATTTAACCTTCTTTTCTCATTATAACTAAATTGCTAGGATTATCTGATTAATATCTTTCTCTTCTACTCGATGGTCAACTCTTGGAATGCTAGAGCTGTGTCTGGTTTTGTTCACTGTGGAATCCTCAATACCTAACCCAGTATCTAGTACATAGTTGGTACTCAATAAATATTTGTTGTACCTTAAAGCAATTAAGACAGATCATTAGTAGTCACATTTTATGGTAACTCACAGAGTTGCAAGGACCCATCAAGGTAACAAAATTATTATGCAATGGAGCTATAATTCAACCCAGATTTTGCTGATACACAAACCTTGATCTTAAGCAGCAAATGCCTCTGCCTCCTAGAACTATAGGGATACCATTCGTGGGAAATAAAAGTGCCAAAGAAAAGACCACATTAGCCGAAAGGTAGGGAATTATCGAGGGAGCTGAGCAATTACCTTCAAAATAAGAAAGCTCAATTTTTTTCTTTGGTTTACTAGGAGATTCCAAGTGATATCTAACAGATGTCTTTTGGATATCTTTTGTTTGGCTGCACATTATTGCAAAATAATTTTTTAATTAGTAGCCAGCATTAAAAAACAGAATTCCCCCAAAAAGTATAGACTTCCTGTTTCTCCCTAAAGTCAGAAATCTGGCAACATTGGACCTCTAGTTCCAAGGGCAAGAATCAGCCTTAGGTTGAGCATCTGCTCTCCAATTACAACAGTCTCTACTCAGCTGCCTTGTGTGAGTTATGAAACCTTCCTGGACCTGTCGCACTGATATAGGAACCCCTAGGTTATATGGAGACTCAGTAGAGGCAATTTAGGAGAAGCAGGTTATAAACTGAGTAGAAAGACAGGAGAACTTGATTGTTTAGTTTCCTTTGCAAAGGATACTGAAAGGAAAAAAGGAAAGACTGGAGAGAGGGAAGGAGGAAGCAAGGGAGAAAGAGAAACCTGTAATGTTGAAACTGGAAGCCAAACAGAAATACTGAGGCAGCAGAAAGTTTTCACCTTGGTCATAATTTTATAAATGTCTAAATAAAGAACAGGGGCTGGAAGAGAAAATGGTTCCTGGAACACATAGCATTGATGGAGGGAACATCCACAGTGGTTCCTGTCAGGATGATCTGATATAGTATCATATGCTGCAAGGGGTTCTGAATACCTGAAGATTTACTTGTGTACAAAAAAACTTATCAACCATTTCACCAAAACCTTCCACACCTGAGAGCTTGTTTAAGAGCAGGGATCAGCAAACTACTCTGTAAAAAATATGTCTACCACTTTGCTTGCTCAGATCTCTGATGACCTTGGGAATTAATTTTAGAAACTTAAGGTCATTTAGAGTCAATGTTGGCCAGTGAATTTGATATTAATCATGATACTTTATATACCATATAGAAGGAAGGTCAGTTCAGTTCAATTCTTTGTAGTAAAAGTACTGATAAATCCAAAAAGGAAAACAAACAAAAATGACTCAGAATCATATAGCTCAAAGAGCACTGAAGACAGGCCAGTCCAAGGTTAAAATCCTGCACTACCGCATTTAGCTATATGTCTTTGGGATATTTACTTCCCTAGGCCTCAGTTTTCTCACCTGTAAAATGGGTTAGCACCATCTGTTTTTACAGAATTGCTATAACAGTTTAAAAACAAGGTTTGTAAAGTTGGTAGCAAATACAAGTTGCTCTTTTCTAGCCCTCCCATTTCCTTGAAACAGTCATAAAAAAGTTAACCATTTGCATTAAGTCTTAATGTCTTTACTTTTGAGAGTTACTAGCAAAGTCTATAGTATAACAATTAAAACACTCATTGATTTTCAGTAAGTACAATGGCTTTCTCTAAAACAAAGATGTATTACATTAAAGATATCCATGCTTTCCGTGAACCTATCTACAGAAAGCATACAAATTATAAATGCCTTTATGAGTTAAGTTACTTTAGAGTTTTCTATTAATTTTCAAAAACAGAACTTTCAAAAGTCAAACATCCAGGCATTCAGGGCAGTTAAATATTTTTCCTTCTCAAGAAATAGTACTTTTTAAGGCTGAACTTTGAAGATATTGTTTATCCTTTGCATGTTTAATAAAAACTCTTATATTTAATTCAGAGATTCTCATTAAAAGATTAGAAGAATTATTATTTTTAGAAGAATATTTAGAATATTATTTTAGCAAAGTTAACATTTTCATTTACTAGGTGTAATATAAACAGGGTAGTTTACTTTGAGTTTTTCTAGAGACTGCAACATTCAAGGCTCACCCTGCCTAGCAGTTCTAATTCCTCCCTGGAGTAACAGAAAACAAGGAAAATTGCTGCCACATGTGCCTGACTTGCAATCCGCACAAGCTCCATGGACTCTGCCTGCAGCTCAGCACAACCCCAGGGCTGAGATACACTACACAGCTGCCAAATGACAAAGGACTTCACCAAGACTACTTTTGTTTTGCCCAAATGGGTGAAAGGTCATGTAGTAACATAGCCCAGCTCTTAAAATAAAGTCTGTAATAGCAGAAACATTGCGACAACCTAACTGTTCATCTACAGGAGGATGTCTGTCTAAAGCATGGTGAGCGGAGCAATGGGCAGCTGTTGACAGTAAAGCACATCTGTGTGTACTGACATAAAAGGATCTTTAAGAAAGAGTGAGAAAAGGAAGTTTTCCATATTCAATATGACCTCATTTATGTTTGGAAAATCCCCACAATAATATGTGTACATTTGGTAAGTATGTAACTACATAGAAGATAAGAAAGGACACAACCCCAAAAGAGTGGTTACCCCTAGCGAAGGACACAATTTCAGTGCATTCAGAAAGACAGAAGAGGAATTTATTCTCCATTTTAAAATAATTTTTAAGTTTTCTTTTAAATTAACAATACATCACTTAATAAGTTATATAAATGTCTAATCACTGTGTTGTATACCTGAAACTAATATCGTATGTCAACTATAATTGAAAAAATGAAAAAAAAATTAATTAACAATATAAATATATTTTTGCATTACTTTATAATTTAAAAATAAATAAAAATCCATTTTAACTATGTCACTGCACATATAAAAGTTTTGTAAAATAAGAAATTTCATCAGAATTAGGTAGTACCACCCTCATAGGGTCGATATGAGAATTATTTATCACAAATGGGCCGGCACCTGGTAAATGTTTAATAAACATGATAGGCTACTACTGTGTCAGTTAATGATATGTAAGATTTCCTGTTGGCAAAATGTGTCAAACTACGTTAAAACTATTAGTAACTTCATTCTACTGATTTTTCCAATTCAAGTACTTAAGGAAAAAGTACTTCAATTACGTTAAACATCACCATGAAGGATCAGCTTGCAAAAAAAATAAGAACTGTGAGCTTTATAAATATTCCTAACTTGAATTACAAATTTTAGCTTGTAGATAGAACAATGCCCAAAATTAGTTTTGTGCGATAATTTTTCTCTGAAAGACTTACATTACAGCAAAGTATTATAAAAATGAAAATAAGTGCAACACTACGTTCACTTTCCCATAGTGATCAGTCAATGTGACACTTTCTGGGATCTGAAACATTCCCTAAAATGCAAAGATTCTTTGATATATACCCACACCCACAGTTGCTAAAGAAAGTAAACTAAGCAACACTAGACACTGCAGAAGTGGGAAAATATATAAGACAAGATGGCTCCATCCTCAAGTTACTTGCAGTCAAGTTAGAGAACAATTCTAGAAACTCAATGTTATGTACTGTGCTGAGAGACAGCAGAAAGTGATCAATTTTGTAATTGTGAGCAGAAATAGGTGTCTACCAGGACCTAAAGATATGTGGAGAAATGAAGACAAGAAATATGTTCAAAGTAAAGAAAGAATTAAAAATGAGCTTGCCAGGAAGTAATCTACACAAGATCTACATCTGAACAAAAGAAATATTTTCAAATCACCCATGTCTTAATTCTTTCTCCAATCTCATGTAAATTAATGAGCATTCGTTTCTTTTTTACATTTGCAAACCCACTTCCAGTACATTCAGATATCTTGAAAAAGATCTTAACTCTATTGTATTTCATCCAACATGTGGTATTACTTTGAAATTCACTTTCTAGAGAAAGACTAGAGTAAACTGGCTTATTTCTGGACAGGGATTTAGATAAACTCAATTTACAAAACAAACATTGACGTACTCTAACAAGTCCACATGAATATGCTTCACCTTTTGTAGTATTTAAGAGGCTTCAAAAAAATTAGCATGGCGAAAGAATAAAAATAATAAGTTTTAATACTTGTACTTCATTTTTTACATCTCTTTCTAAAATATTTAGCATAAAACATTTAGGACTCCCTGAGTCAGACTTATGTTTTATTAATCAGAAAACATCTAAATTATAAGGTTAATAGAAGAATCCGAGCAGGCAAAATGAAGTTTTCTAAATTTCTATACTGAGAGAAAAACAGAAATTAGATCCTCCTACAACTGATACCAGTGTGGATAAAAGAAATGATGTCAGGCAAAAATCATGTAGCCATGGTCTGTGCCTGGCAGCCAAAGCCATTTCCAGGCAAGTTATCGAAGATCGACCCTGCCTAAATGGAGTGAGTCATCAGCAGGTCCCTGACATCAGCCAGCTGCAAAGTCTTACAGTGACTGGCTAGATTGAAAAAAGATTTCCAAAAGCTCCAACATAAAAAGTCCAATGATTCAGCTTCCCTATCAAACTCCCTAGTGTTTTCTTCTAGGTCATTTATATCCAAATTACCTCCGTCATAAAAACAAAGGTTTAGAAAAACTACAAAAAGTTAAAACAGGACTTTTCCTTTGGAAAATGTACTTGTGATTCGATAAAAAGTCTGAAATCATCTTCAGGGTCACTGTCAAGTTAGAATAATTTAGCAGCCACAGCACATGTATAAATGAGGACATAAATTTCCAAAGTAGGTGAGAGGCATCCTGTGGCATATCCATGTCACTGGGAACGAAATTCAAAGAGCCTATGCAGGCCACTGACTCATTTATCTTTATTTTGTTTTTAATGTTTTCTTGTGTAAATATCAAATACCTATAAAAGTACAGAAAATATATAATGAATCACCATGTACCCATTTCTCACTTCAACAAGTATCTGCTCATAGCTACTTGTTTCTTCCAACCATCCTCCAATCTCTTAATTATTTTAAATCAAATTCCAGATATTATATCACTTCATCTATATTTTAGTGTTTTTAAAATGACTCTTTTTAAATAAAAAAATCCATCATCGCTTAGAAAAATTTACCAATGATTCGTTACTATCATTGACTCAACCTTAAAATTTCTCCAGTTGGCTCACAATTTTACCATTTTGCTTATATGAACCAGGATCCAAATAAGGTTCATATGCTATGATTGGTTAATATATCTTTTAAGCTCTTTAATCTTCAGTTTCCCTTTTCTTGAAAACTTTTGTTGATTAAAAATAAACAAATAAAAACACAGTCATCTGTCCTATGGTGGGGAGCTTGCTTGGTGTATCCCTTTGCAGTTGTTTGCCAATTTCCTCTTTGTCATCTGTATTTCCAGTAAGATTCAGATTTGATTTTTCTGGCAAGACTGCTTCATTGGCAATAGAACATATGTCTATCAAGAGGCATGTAATATTTGATGTGACATCCATTAAAGCTCAATCCCCAGATCCATTAAATCATTAGAAGTTGCAAAATAGTGATGGTCTATCATACATTCTTTCTTCGTTTGTTAGCTAGAATATTTCTATAAAGAGATTCTTCTCTTGGTCAACTCTGACTACCATGAAATACCATTTATATAAAAAGAGTTACAATGAGTGCTCGTTTCTTCTCTTCTGTTTACCATTTTAAAAAAATATGTTGGTTCTCTAGAATTTACAAAATAGGTCTTGGGGTTTTTTAGTTATCACTCTGAACTCATGTACTTAAGCATATTTTATGTGCTACTGATATTTAAATTCTTTGTCCGGTGGGCACATTTTTTTTATTTGCTTCTGAGTCTTTTTGATATGCCCCATCAGCCTTTGATAGCTTCCCTGCTTTCTGGCAGGACAAGATGGTCTAGGCAGGGTGTGTGTGTGTGTGTATGTTTAAATATTTGTATTCCCAAAATCTCTTAGGTAAACAGTAGCATACCTATACATTTTCACTACCTTTTTTTTTTTTTCACTTAACAATATATCCTAGAGGTCATTCTATATCAGTACATAGAAATATTCTTCATCTTTTACACAGCTACATACTAGTCTATTTTATGCATCACAGTGATTTATTCAACAAGTTCCCTTCTGGTAAACATCTTTGTTTCCAGTCTTTACTATCATAGATAGTGTTAAATTGAACAGTTTTGTATATCTTATATTTTTGCCAGTGTATCCTTGGGATCTATTCCTAGAATAGAAATTGAGATTGTTAAATCAAAGGTAAACATGTATAACTTGCTAGATGTTTCCCCTCTGAAAGCAGATATACCATTTTTTATTCCAATCAGCAATATTATGAGAGGGCTAGTTTTCCCCACAGTCTTACCAATAAATAGAAAACATTTCAAGTCTTTGTATTTTTGCCAGTCTAATAAGTGAAAAATTTTTTTTCGATATAGTTTTAATATGCATTTCTCTTACCATGTGTCAGGTTGAGCATCACAAACTAAGCACCTTTACATTTATTTTTCTGAATACAATCTGTATATCAGGCCCATTATTCTACAGAGCTGTTGGCCCTTTGGTTAAAAACTGTATGTATTGGGGATATGAACCTTTTATTTGCAGCATAACGTATAAGCATATCACCCTAGTTATTAGTTTTTTACTCTATTATGATTTTTGCCATGCAAAAATTCTTTATTTTATGGCATTGAATTTATCAGTCTTATACATTATTGCTACCAGATGTTGATTCATGGCTAGGAAAGTTTTCCCCATACCTAACTGATAGAGGAGTTAATCCATTTTTTTCCTAATAGCAGTATTAACACATAACCTAAGACTAGATATTTCCATACCTATCATGATGTGATATCTCATCTAATTCTCTCACTACATCTCCAATGACACAGGAGAGCAACAACAGATCCAACAAGAATGTCAACTCTAATTGAAAAATAGTAAAAATTTAAATAGATCAATCAATTAATCAAAGAACAGATCCAACAAATATTTTGGAGTTCCTATACTGTGCTAGGCACTGCCCTCAGAGCTCATATACCCAAGAGAAAAAGCCAATGGATCATTTTCTTTAAGAAGCTTATATTGTGATGTTTTCTTTCTACAAAAATATTAGGTTAATAAAGGGTTAAAATAAATACTCAAGTGCAGCAAATTAATGAAAACCCAGCTAGGCCACAATGTCCCTGAGAAATGAGATTATATTTTTGTGTTCTATACAACCTGTATTAGAGATTTCATCCAAAAAAGTGACCCTTGAAAATTTAAAGATCTGTAAATGAAAAGAGCTCCAAGCATTAGAACAAGTTCTCTCAGGTACTTTCATAGGTTTACTCAGAGGCCTATTATACAGCCAAGGTCTTTATGGGGTTGTCTTTCAAGTAACCAACAGTCCACTAGATTGAATCTTCCATGAATCAATTCTAGTGGATACTCAAAGACGAAAAAGAGCTACAAACAATTCTTAAACTTCTTTCAATAATCATATTATTGATAATGTTGGCAACATTTATCTCTTGTTAACTTTTGTATTCCTGGCACCTAGCACCATGCCTAACACAGCAGTTACTTTATAAATAATCTACTGGACATCTAAAAAAAAAAGGTTACAAAAATGATACTGTATACTTAATTCTCATATCTTAGTGTTCTGTCTCTCTCTCTCTTACACATACACACATGCACACACACACGTACACACAAACAGAAGTGCAAATGTGATTAAATTATTTCAAATTAAATTTTTAATATTCATGTACATCTTTCTGCAAATGTATTCTTGGTTTTGGATGGGAATGAGGTTGAAGAGTTGACAAATGCTAAGGTTTAGATCTCTGGCAATCCCAAGCAGCTATCCTGGTCATGCATTTCCCTTCTTCCTACACTGCTCCCAGAATAACTGTCAAAGGTGGTCATTGCTAAGAAGAGAGCTAACCCTTCTGATACCCAGTTTTGCTAGCACTAGGCTAAAGTCTCACACTCAGTAAATGAGAAATTTGATCTTCTCTTTTCCTTCACATTTGACCAGATAGTAGTGACACAACTTAACGATCTGTCCAGTTTCAAATTAACAACTGCTAAGTAGCACTTTAGAGGCCAAACATAATTCTATTATAATCATAAGGAAATATAAAATCACCTACATTTGTAAATAAAATAATAAAAAATAATGCAAGAAAATAAATTTCATACACTTCAATATTGAAACACTTGCAATAAAAACAACTCCTAGGATTAAAATGATCTTTATCAACACAACTTATTACCTCGAGATGCATTTTTAATGAGGGAAAATATATGCCTATATGGAATAAATAACGGTATTTAATTTTAAAAAACAATAAAGTTCAATGAAAATGGGTAAAAGATTCTTGCAGAAGCCCTACGGTTTAACTTCACTCTTTAGATTTTGGTTTGGTGTGTAAATATACACATAAAGAAACCCAACCACAGCAAATGTTAGCCTTTTTCCAAAGGAATTGGAGACAAGTGTTACAAATGTGGATCCAATGTCAGGAGAACATAATCACAATGTAAACTGGTTATTTCCAAATGGTGCCCCCCAGAAGGGAAAAAAATGAATGGAAGTACTTAATAAATTCTGTTTTCCATAAAATTCATACCAAAAAAAAAAAAAAAAGGAAAGAAAGAATGTGAGCTTGGAGGTCAGTGAGAGTTTTGTTGGCTTTCCCTCCTTCTAAATTCTGTCATCTCCTTTTTAAAGTGGTGATCCAGTTTCCCACAGATAGGGCAGAAATACATTCTTTTCTTCCTGCAAATCATTCACTAGTAACCCTTACCAGTAGACATGTACTTTCTCACAGACAATGGCTAATATGATATTGTCACTAACAGTTGCAGCTTAATACACTATAAACAATGCCTTTTTCAAGCTAAAGTAAAATCAAACAAAAGTACTAATGATCTATTTCCTTTCCTTCAAAGAATATAAAGGGCTCTGACTCCATCTTTATACCCCAAAACAATGGATGCAGATTATGACAGGATTTAATGTGTAAATTAAAATGATTCAGTTATCTTAATTACATTTTAGCCACACAAGTTAAATAACATCACAAAGAAGAGCTTAAAAAAGAGGGAGGGGGCAAATTCTTCTGTTTCACTAGAAAAATAAGTTGCTCAAAATAAGTTAACAATGGCTAAGAATTAGAAAGTTTTTGATTAAAAAGGGATTTTTATTGGAACACTTATAATGAGATCTGAGCTGCAGTAACAATATAAAATTGAAAGCAGAGTTACATACAAAATGAGTACTGTAAAATATCATTATTTTAGTACAATGGAAAATAAGGTGTTTGTGGTTTTACTCTATAAATTCTGTGTTGTCTGCTCATATGTATTCCTTCTTGGCCGTCTTCTGAATAGCCATTCTGATTTCCAGTCCTTCAGCACTAGCATTTATTTGTGGTAAGAAGGAAAGGCAACCCACTCAACTTTTTTCCTCCGTTTTATTGGCTTTTCAGGACTAATTCATGTCCACGTATCATGTCGGTGTTCAGTTACAAGGCAGACAATGAATTTTCCTAATCCATTTAGTGTGCTGACAGAGCTATGTTCACAATTTATAGAATTTCCTTTTAGACATCTAACTGTTTCACAGTTCATTAAGATTCTAACTGAACACCTGTGTTTATGAAGTCAAAATCAATTTTATACTAAAAAGGTGTTAAGTAAGGCATTCTCTGAAGGCCTGAACAACAACAACAACAACAACAACAACAACAACAACAACAACAACAACAAAAGTATTAGACTCTTGACCTATGGAAAAAAGTAATGTCTGTAGCTACCTGCATCATCATTTAGTAGGCAAAAACTGCCATGGAACTGCAGGCAACAAGTATACCACATTTTTATTCCTCCACAAGTCTTCATCTTTTACCTTAAGAAAGCAAGAGGATAGGGCTGCCTTTCAAAGTTCACCAAGATATCTAAATCTACAAAACAGCTAAAAATTTCAGAAAGTAAAATGTGGCCCCTTTAAACAATGTCTTCACTAGCTAGATAGAAGAACATTTTCAGTACTCTGGGACCCACAAAGCCTGACCCTGGCTCATTTTTATGTGACCCCAAATTTTTCACATCATTAATAAAGAGAGAATCAAAACAAAGCCCACAGACATTAGAGGAGGGGAAAGTGTGTAGTTTGGCATTGCCATCATACATACCCTCAAAATGAAAAGGAAAAAAAATAAAATGCACATAGCAGAGGTGGTGACCCCTATAACGACTGTGGTTCCCAACATTTTTTTTTCTACTGGTAATAAACCATTTTGCAGACCTCCCAATTGTGGCCACCATGATAGTTACAGCTTTTCAGGTTTATGTCTTTTTCTTGCAGTTAAGAGTGTTATCAATAAAAATTTCAAATGATGCCTTTCCCAGTAAAATAAAAACATTTAAAAATGTGAAGCCAATGACTGGATTAGAATGGAAAAATACAAGTGACACTAGGATTTTGTTTTGTATATTTTTTTCACCAAGTCCCTTAATTCGTTAATTTTAAAGAAATTTTTTGCAGCTCTTCAAAATGAGACAATGCACCCTGGTACAGCACTAGATAATTTGATAGTCTTAAAAGTTGGTTTTGTCATATGCAATAAACATTTTAAAAAGCACCTCATTTTTAAATGTGATTATGAAGGGCATTAAACAAAAGTCTGTCTCAGAAAGGACATTTCATATATTACTCTTTTTCCTCCACTTTATTGAAGTATAATAGACAAGTAGTTGTTCATATTTACATTGTACAATTCAATGACTTTTTCTTCAATTATAGTTGGCATACAATAATATATTCATTTCCATTGTACAGCATAGTGATTAGAGATCTATATAACTCACGAAGTGGTCACTCCACTAAATCAGGTATCCTTTTTCCCCCTTACATATTTTTCACAACATTGTTGCCTATTTTCACATATTATTCTTGAATTGCTAAGGTGATTAAAGAGGACTATGGCAGGAGGTAAAACTGAAAACTGAAATTATTGTTTAAAAGTAAAGCAGCACTCCTTGTAAATCCACCTTACATATTATGTCAAATATTGTTTCCATCCATTTAAAAAACTTTCTTGTCAAAACATATGAATTCAGGAGAAAGTTTCTTAAGTATCTGGAATAGTTTGCAAAGCCCTGTGTGAATGCATCTAGTCCCATAGTCCTGAGAGGCCACGAAGCATTCCTGACTCCTTGTCATGGTGACCTTTATACCCAAGAGTCCTAGCCTCACCTGGGGCCGAGGGCTCATCTTAATGAGAATAAATCAAAAAACAAGGACCCATAAAACTTGTTATTTTCTCCATGTACTAACAACATTTTCATTGTCAAAAGTTTGTTTTTTATGATTCATCTTGAAAACTGACAACCCAAGTCTGCTTTCTGGTTGTGTTATCACACTGAATCATCTATGACTCAGAGACCAAAAATTGCTGCCATGGGCTCAGAAAACCTCCTCCTCCACCAGCACCTTGTACAACCTCTCTGAAAAAATGATCATCGCCACTTCTGTTTAAAAAATGCATTTAACTTTTCACATTACAAATGTAGAATACGTGCACCATAGATAATTTCAAGATCACCTGAGTCTCCAACACAGAGAAAGCATAGTAAAACACTGTTTCCCTTCTTTTACTTTTTTAAAACTGTGCATGCATGTATGAATATATGTGTATATATAATCATAAACATCTTTAAAGAAATAAAAACTAAATATTATACAACGAATTCTTCTTAATAAAGTAGGATTCTAGATTTCTGCAAAATGTTACCCTCTCTAGAGAATAGGCAATACTCTCCAATATTATAGTCTCAGTGCTGCTGTTATTATAACCATAGTTACTATGAGGATTTAGGTCCCATAGTTACTCATTCTTATGCTCTTTGTAGCCAGTACAGGGCTATATCTAGTAAGTATCCTTGAAACTTCCCCTCACCCCATGAACTCAACTTTTAAGACAGAATTATAAAACTTGCTATAGACTTTTCCATAAAGATTAAATGTGATACTGTATGTTAGCTCCTTGACACAAAGGAAGCCCTTGATGCACTGGGACTTGTGGAAAGCACTAGACTTCTGGTTAAGAGTTCAGAGTTTGGGAACTCAGGCCTTATCACTCACCACAACCTCAAGCAAGTTACATATCCTCTCTGAACCTCCATTTTTTTCATCTTAAAAAAGAGGTCATAGTACCAACTTCACAAGCTATAATTCAAGTTTAAAATATAAAGTATTACATTGAAAACTCTTAGCTACAGTACAGTACAGTGGAACTCAGTAGGCCAGCCACAAGATACTCACTAGACATTTGGGCAATAAAATTAAATTAAAAAGTGCAAGACCAATGGTTCCTGAGATTATGAGTCCCACCTTATCCACCACCTTGCACATCATAGATGCTCAATAAAATATTATCCAATAATATACCTCACTCATTCAGACAAGCCGAGAGAAGAGTCTGTCTGAAGAACAGTCAACTGAAGTATCTAAGTAGATAAGGTAACTCCTGAAATAATCAACCCAGCAGAGTATCTGTAACCCCCTAAATAGCATTCCCTCTTTCAAAAAGAGTCAACCTGCTTGAGTGTGGACAAAAATCTTAACATTATCAGAGTAATCACCTTAGTAATATTAGCTTTCCATTATAAGAGATATAAATGGAAATTTCATACAGTTTGCATACCTTAGTTTTCAAAGGAGCTAAACATTTCTTCTTATCTTCTTTCCTTCCTTTACTTATGTTTTTAAACAACAAAAGGAAGATGACATACAATTAAGATTTTGCGTGTAATTATTAGTAACCAGTGATAATGAAATTGCTGAGTGTTTATGGTGTTATTAATCAGTTCTGTATCATATATTCACGTGCCCAATAGAATTTTGGCTGGATGAGAGCAGAAACTATATCAGGCACACAGTAATCATTCAGAAAATATGTGTTGAATGAAAAAAAAATGCATGAAATCTATAGAGCAGGAATCTTTATTGTGAAACTTTTGGAAATGCTTCAGGGCATCTGTAAACTGCATGAAACTATTTACATTATTACATGTAAATATGAGTGTGTATGTGCTGAAGTAAATTTTTCTGGGAACAAGCCTATAAATTGCAAGATATTTTCTTCTATACTGATTACATTAAAAATGTTATGGACCTTTGTTATGGAACTGCCACTAACCAAACCAACAAGTGTTGCCCCTGGCCTTCATGAACACGAAACTCTACATTCTTTGTTAATTAAAAGTTTTTACCCTTAGACAAGTTTACCCTGACCCATTTGAAATAGAAATGAGTATAACAGCAAGCAATATATATATCTGTCATATAATACATCTTCCAGAAAACATGCAAAAGAGTTGTCACGTCTGGCCGTTTCAAAACCATACTGTACTGGCAGAAAGTGTACTTTCCAGAAAATAGAAAGATTTCTCTTAATTTTAGGATAGGACAAAATAAACTGTACTTTCACAGTATCTTCATTTCTCTGTATCATTCTGAGACTAAATGACTCGATTGAAATATAAAAGTTTGAGCTCAGTAGATGTAGACAACCAAAAATTCAAAGGAGACCCACAAAGGTAGAACACACAGAATGGATGACAAGAAGTGAGGCAGAGTATTCCCCAAACATCCTTGATATACAATAGAAATAATAATAACAGCAATGATAATAATCAACAGAATTTATGGCTAAAACCCTTTACGAAAGTTAAAGAACTTTTCACACAGATTCATCAGGTTGGCACAATGACTGCCATTTTATTGATCAAGACATGGAGGCTCAGAGAAATTCAACTCTTATTCATGTCACAGTTATTCAATAGGGAGGCTGAAGTACCTCTACACATCTTCCTCTTCTAAATGCTGTGTTCTTCTTCATTTTACTTCAGACCATAAAATAATAGCTAGGCCTATCTTCTTCCTAATTTCTTGATATTTTGTAATTATTTGTTGAAGTCCAGAAAAATCAAGGTGCTGAACAGAGCCAATTTATTATCTCTACTGCCACATAATTAATGTGTTGGTGGATGGGGAAAAGCTGGCACATAAAAAACATCAAGGGACGTAACAAAATAAAAAACTTGGCCTTGGGGTCCTTTGAAGCTATTTTAAAAAGTAAAAACTTATGTTAAGATCTATGTGGTGTATCCCTCTGAGTATAATTATTATTCCATTGATTTATTGCACACATGTCAAAGAGCAGCTGGGCATCTGTACAAGTTAAAACAAACCAAGCCAAGCCACATAGCCACAAACCTAGACAACTTGCCTCCCGCCCCTTGTCCCACTCTTCATCTTACCACCTCCCAAATGCAAAGTCTTTGGTAGCAAAAGTCTTCCTAACACAGATGAACTGTAAAGCAGGGACATCTGTCATCTATACCATATTCTAAAAGAGAAGCCAAAGCCAGTTGATGGCACAGTTTTTCCAGAGAAACCAGCAAGGTTCTTCCATTTCTGCTTTGAAAGCCCTCTTCTGCTTTGGCAAAATCTATCAGGACTGGCTCAGTAATCAAATTGGAAGGAGTTATCACATTTAACCACCTTTATGGATGAGCACCACATCTTTCATATAAATTTAAACTCAAGTCTTTTGTCATGGGGCATAATGAAACATAATATATCTCACCTACTGAATATTCATTCACCCACTAAGATAGAAAGACTCTTATTTCCCTCTGTTTCTCTAAGAAGTGGGAAAATCACTTCAATGTATTTTATCCTGTTGCCAAAATTTTTTTTGCCTATGATTAGAGCAAATTTTAACCTAAACTGCTTCCTCTAAGACATGGACATCATTGGGTAACTTCTTTCTCTATTTTCATTCACAAAGATCTTAAGAGAAGAAAAAGGCAAAAGAAAATTCTTCGGATGTTTCCAGCTGATAAAATTATTAATTTCACACTCCCAACTTCAAAGCAGAAGACTAGAAAATCACCTCACTTTCTCTGCACATGGAGAATAATTTTTTTTTCTACTTCAAAGCACCACCTCTTTATTAGATCACTTTAATTATTGAACATGACATAGAAGCTAACCACATAATGTCATCACTATCTTTTTCATGAAACATACATAGGTCTAATTTGGAATTCATTAATTCAAGAGAGGTAAAACACAGAGGAGAGAATAAGAAAAGGGAAATAGGCTGGGGAACACAGTACTCATTAGTGCAAGGTAGTGAGAGAAAGGAAATGAGGCCTTTCCAAGTTGACTTTTCTCATTCCTTCATTTAGAGAGGATCCATCAAGAAGCCTGACTGCCTGTTTGGGCAAAACCTCAATAGACTACCTTGCTTCCTAAATTTCCTCCTGCCCCCTACACAGCAGCACAATCACACTAACTTTATTAGTAATGCTGGCATGACTGCCATCTTAAGACAACTGTGAATATAATTAGTTGCTTTGTGAATAACGAATGTGGAAAAAAATCTGTGCTCTAGACCAAGGGTCAACAAACTATCTGGCCCACTTCAGAGTAAGACTGTTAGAGAGAGATAAAGCCAGACACATTCCAATTCCCACTCAACCCTTTTCCAACAAAATCACAATGCCATGAGTGAGCAAATTTTTTCTGTAATGACCTAAGAGTAAATATTACCAGTTTTGTGGGCCACACAGTCTCCATTGCTACAAATTCTGCTGTTATATCAGGAAAGCAGCCAAAGACAACTGTAATAAATGAATATAGCTGTGTTCTAATAAAACTTTATTTACAAAAACAAGCAGAGGGCAGGATTTGTCCCACAAGTCAGAGTATTCAACCCCTGTTGTAGACAAGTGCCAAATGGAAATGTTCTACAGTTGTGCTATCCAATACAGCAATCATTAGCCACATGTGACTATTAAATACTTAATATGTGGCTAGTGTGACTAAGGAACTACTTTTTAAATTTTACTGAATTTTAATTAATTTAAATTTGAATAAATGCATGTGGCTAGTGGCTATAGTATTACATAGCACAGTTTTAGTCACTATTTTCTGCTACCTTCTAAAGGAGATTCAAGCTACCTTCATTTATGGCACAATTTAAATTTTGCCTTAAAAAATATTCATGCTTCCACATTCACAATGGAACTGTACATGATTGAAATTTATATTTCTTAAATGTGAATATCTAAATCATTGAGGCCAAAAAATGATTGTTTTGGTTTGAATCAAATAGCTGCCTATTAGCCAATGTCAAGTGTATAGGGGCTGAGTTGGGTCCACACCAAGACTCATTCAATCTGGAATCTGTTTCTTTTCTCCTGTGGACACTGTCTAGCACCTTGGCTGAGGGTACAAACTTATTTATTGATTGGCCCCATTAACTCCTAAGGAAAATCCAAATCTCCCCACAGACCCAAAAATATATACATGCAAAGACATGGCTCAAAAAGCACAAAGGGAACATGCATCTCAATTAGACTGCTTTCTCCTAAAGTGATCTATATAACATACTACCTCAACAAAAAAAATCAGAGATTCACCACATTCTTTACTATTGCCCACATGTAATAATTTTTCTGTCAACTATTTTATTAATGCAATAACTAGCTTGTGTTTTGTATTCTTTAGCAGCCCCCAAAATTTAATCCAATGAGAAGAAGCAAAGAAATAAAACAGTAACATATATTTGTTTTTCTTCTAAGTATGAATAAGAAATAACAAACCAATATTTCTTTTTAAAAACTCACAGAATACCAACTTTCTTCAATGGGCAAAAGAATCTTAAAAACTGAGGATTCTCCTCAGCATGTAAGAAACCTTTGGAACCGTGGGTGCCTGCAGGTAGAACTATACAGATACACAGCAAAGGAGGGTACATGAATGACATTCTGACTTTTTACATGATTTTTGATAAAACTAAAACTATTCAAGACCCGATTATTTATCTGTGCTTCCCACATCCAAAAAGCTCTGAATAATGAAAAAAAAAATTCCCAAGTGTGAAGCAAACTCCTTTAGTAGCACAACCTGACACAAACTGACAAGAGGTTAATTATATAGTCTGTATCTTACATTAGTGTGAATTTTTTTTTTCTACATAATATCCATGTGTGTTTGCTTTTTGGTTATTGCTGCAACCCCATTGGGAGTGTTATACAATCCATATACATGCAAAAATCCCCAAATATATGATACCCAAAATACATCTGGCCCCAAGGGTTTGGATAAGGTACCTTCTAAAGGAAGCGATTCAGGTAGGACATTTTCTATCAATTCAACATCTGCTGCACAGAATCCTGAGACAGTTCCTTACCTCAGTCTGAAGGATGGCAGCCCTCTGTTCTTTGGCAGTAAGCGACTCTTTAAGCACTTCAATGTGTTGCTTGCAATCTGAATTTTGATTGCTAAGGGTTTCAAGCTTTGTTTGTAAGGCAAGAAGTTCTGACTCCTTCTTTGAAAGTTCCTGTTTCAGCTGATCAATCTGTAAAACAGCAAAACTGTAAGAAATCAGAAGCTGCAGCTCCTACTCTCTACATTTGGGAACTACTGATTTATCTTAATTTTCAACAGCCGATGATCGTTATTCCAACAAGGCAAGCTATGAGTTTGCTTTAAAAAATGGCCTTGGGAGTCATACAGTCTTTGGTTTCTGGGGAGGTTCTGTAGAAGTGGCCTACCGTATAGAAAACAGATTGCCTTCCAACTTCCACCCCACTGAAAACAAAGGTTCACAGTGGAATAAACACTTCCTGGTCAAACCTACTATTCATCCATGAAATCAAAACGTCTATTCACCATGGTCCTCAGAAGATCCAATAGAGAACGAATAAAGATAGTTAACCCATGACATAACCTGGACCTTCTATGCTAATCCACAGGGCATCATTTAACTAAAGAGAATACTCACCCCCTCAAAAAGTAAGCATTGGAGGTTTTGTTTTGACTTATATTAAATACTAAGAAAATATAAAATAATATAAATATATATAAAGTATTTTTTAAAATACAAGAAATAGCCATCACCCAATTCACCAAAAGAGATCATTAGAATTACCTATTCCAACCCTTTTTTTCCTTTCCCCCTTCAGAAATAATTATCACTCTAAATTTTGTGCTGGTCATTTTCTTGCTCATCTTTAGTCTTACCATATAGTTTTACATCTGTAAATAATGTATATTTAGTTTTGCATCTGTAAATAATATACTATTTAGTTCTCAGTACTATTTAGGTTTGTATTTGTGTTATGTTTTTTTTTAGCAGTCTGCTTTTTTCAACATAATCTTTGTCTTGAATATTATATCATATTATTATATGTACAATTTATTTTCATTGAAGAACAGTATTCCATTGTTAAGACTTCACTGCAATTTATTTGTCCATTCTGCTGTTGATAGACATTTGAATTTGTTTCCAGGTTTTTTTGATATTACAGAAAGTACTATTCTGAACATTCTTATACACATCACCTGGTACACATAGCAAAAATAATCTAGGAGTTAAATTGCTGGACCACATAGTATGCACATATTCAACTTCACTAGATAAGACAAAAGTATTTTCCAAAGCAGTTATAGTAATGTTCATAGTGTTAAGCACTGTGCAAGTGTGCTAACCACTCTACATTTTGCCAATATCTTATATCACTAGCCATTTACATTTCTGCCAGTCTGACAAGAGTTGTGGCAGATGATCTTCAAAGTTATCTGTCATCAGTTTCTTCCTACCTGTACACACATGCTGCTCCTCATAACTAAAGTCTATTTACCCTCCTCTTGAATCTGGGCTGGACTGTGACTTGCTTCTACAAGCTGAATGCAGCAAAAGTGTCAAGTATTCCTGTTCTGACCCCAGCATGTAGAAGGAATGTCAATTTCAGCTTCCTGTTGGAAGCCAGCCAACATATTAGAAATCAAGTTATCCTCCAACCACTGTGCTGTGAGAAAGCCTATGTGGCTGGTATAGCCACATAGAGGCCAAGACAGAGAGAGGTGCCTGGTAAAAATGGTAGCTCCTTCTTTTTGTTCCTGGTCTTAAGGGGAAGAATTGCAGTGTTTTATCATTAAGCTAGATATTTGCTTTAGCTTTTTATAGGTACTCTTAGGTTTCAGAAATTTCCCTTTTATTACAACTTTGGCGACAGTCTTTTTTAATCATTATAGAATGTTTAATATTATCAAACATTGTTCTATATCACGATTTATCATATTTTTCACTGTTATTGTAATGAATTACAAAATAGACTTAAAATATTAACCTCTTACATTAAAACGAAAAACTTCACTTAGTCATAATGTATGATATTTTTTATATTTTAATGGATTCAACTTGCTAATATTTTGTCAGGATCTTTTATCTATGTTTATGGGTAAGGTTGGTATATAATTTTCCTATCTTGTGCTGTCTCGGTCAGGTTTTAGTCTTCTAAGTAGGAAGTGTTCCTTTTTACAATGTGTTCTGAAATTATTTGTATTAAATTGAAATTTTTCCCATCAAGGTTCATTAGACCTAACTAGCAAAATTATCTGGGGCTGGTATTTTCTCTTTCCAAAGACCATTACTTACTCCATCCATCTTTATTGATTATAGGAATATTTGTGTTTCTAATTATTAAAGCCAATTTTAAAGATTTTCCCCCCTGGGAATTTTTAATTTCATCTAAATTTTCACCTTTATCGGCAAGAAATTTTCATAAAACCATTTAGTTTTTGTATCTATGTCATCCATGAATATATATTCTTTTTCATTCCTAATATTCTTTATTTTTACTCCTTTTTTCTTGATGAATCTCAGCAGAGAGGCATGTCATGTCAACTGGCTCTTCAAAGAGCCAATTTTGGCTGTGCCGATCATTGAACATTTTTATTTTTTATTTCATTAGTTTCCGCTCTTACTTTTAAATTATTTCATTCCTCCTACATTTTTGCATTTATGTTTTCATTTCCTAACTTATAAAATTAGATGCCTATCTCACTAATTTTCAGCCTTTTTTCTTTCCATATGTAATAAGCCTGAAGACTCTACATTTCCCTGTCAGTATTTTAGCTCAGTCCCACTAGTTTGATATGTAGTATTGATATTATTGTTCAGTCCTAAATATTTTCTAATCTCCATTATTTATTCTTTAACCCATGAATAATTTAGAAGTATGCTTCTTAATCTCCAAATACATGCATGTTTCCTAGTTATCTTTGTGGTTTTATTTCTTCCTTGCTTTGTGAATAGGGAATATGGCATGTTTGATACTAATCATTGGAAATTTGGTGTATCTTGTTTTATGATACAGTATATGGTCAGTTATCATAAATGCACTTTGTATACTGTGTGCTTGAAAAATGTATCCAATTATTGTTTGATGTAATATTCTATATATGTGCATGGCATTTGATAACACTTTTAATTGAGTAGTTTAAGTCTTCCTTATTTTGATCTTTTAATCTGCTTCATCTTCATGTTAATTATTTAAGGATAGGTTAAAAATATTCACTCTAATGGTGAAATAATGAATTCTTCCATGTAGTTCTGCCAATTTTTTAGCTCTAAAAATGGTTTCTTTGTCTTAAAGTCTACAACAGCTTCCTTATGGTTCATATTTGACTAGCATGTCTTTTTAATTTCTAATTTATCTTTATGTTGCAGATATCTCTTATAAATAGCATATACCCATATTCTTTTATCCTGTCTGATAAATTTAAATGGAGCATTTATTATCATTACAGATACATGTGATTTTATTTCAACCATCATAACTTGTGCTTTCTATATGTACTACCATTTCTTTTCTTTCTTGCCTTGTTTTGAATGACCTTTTTCTTATTCTATTTTTCACCTTTATAATTTCGAAGTTGCACTTTTATTTATATTTATTTCATTTGTTTATGGTATTTATTTCTAATCTTTAGATTATCCTAGGAATTAAACACATTTATATTTTTAACTTATTTAGGTCTAAATTCAATTTATATGTTTATCTTCTTTCTGAATAATATAAGGATCCTGAGATAATTTAAATCCAGTCACCACTCTCTTCACCTATACATTACTGTTGTCATGTACTTTAGTTCTTTCTTCTGTTGTTTTCAACTTATCATTATTATTTTACAGTTCATTTTACAGTTCATTGTCGATATATTTGGTATTCATCCTTGCTTCTCAGATATTCCATAAGGAATCTCCTTATGCCTGAAAAGTTATCATTTAAAGTTTCCTTTAGTGGAGTTTATTAATGAAAACTCAATTTTTGCCTAAAAATTTCATTCTTTTTTTTCCTTGAATATTGCTAAGTATTAAATGTAATTTTCTAAGGTAAGAGATACTTCCTCTCAGCACATTAAGGATTTTGTTCCACTATCTTCTGACCAACATAAGCTAATAAGAAGTTAAACTATCATTGCGATTTTACTCCGTTAACGGCAGTGGTCCTTTTTTCATTAGCTGAATTTTTAATCGCTTTATTGGAATATAATTTACATGCCATGTAATTCACCTAAAGAGTACAGTGATGGTTTTTAGTATATTCACAGATTATGCAATCACCACCACAATAAAATTTTAGAACATTTTTATCATCTCAAAATAGAACCTTGTAGCCAGTAGAAATGACTCTCCATTCCCCATCTTCTACTCTGAACCCAAGGCAACCAATAATCTACTTTTTGTCTCTATAGACAGGCCTATTCTGGGCATTTTATATAAATGGAATCATACAATATAGGTACTTTGTGACTGGTTTCTTTCACATTACACAGTGTTTCAAGGTTCATTCATGCTATAGCAGGTATCAGTACTTCATTCCCTTTTATCATTGAATGATATGTCAACATATGACTATATCGCATTTTGTCTATCTAAGTGAGATCACCACCTTCAGAAGTGTTTAGGTTTTACAATTTATTAGAAAGGTTTGGTAGTGGCTGGCCAGAAGATAGTCTTGAGAACGATTCTGAGAATGCTTAAAAGTAAGTTCACTGGGAGAGAATCATGATTGATTATTAACGTGCTCCCAGTATATGCGAGCAGGTGGCAACATTGCTCAGATACACGCAATCCATGAACCACATTATTATTGTTATAATTTAATGATTTGTTAGTCTATTTTTATCTGGAACAAGAAGTACTCTCAATCTTTCTTTCTCTCTCACCTTCCGTCCCTGACTCCCCTCCTCCCTCCCTCCCTCATACAATAGAATATAAATAAAAAGATGAAAACTCAGGATTAGACTTATCTAAAATTATTTTTGAAAATTAAATCTGTTGTGATCAGTACTTTTCTCGAGGGGGTAGGGGGGATGGTATGGCCCCAAATCACATGTTGTTGTTCCTGACAGCATAGTATATAGTTGATTCCACATATGAAACTGATTCATCTGAAAATAAAGCTTAAAAATTTTCAACTCTACATGACTAAGCAAAGATGATGTTTATCGTGAAAAAACTGATTTGTGCTAATTTCTACAAATATCAGAGTAGAAATCTAGTGTGAGAGTTGGGTATTGAAAAAGGAATTTGAATTACATTAACTTGATCAATGGATTGGTATTTAATAGCAAGGAATAAGACGGCAGGTTCTCATACGCCTACTTTATTCAATAAAAATAGATTGATAAAGATAAAACTATTTCAGTCTATAAATATTAAATAGGCAGTTGCTTTAAATAGCTTTCAGACTATCACTGCCATGAGGTAAATTTTAAATAAATATTTTATGCAGACAATAACAGAAAAAGGCTTTTCTAAGGGGAATATTGTTACTGGGTAAAAAATCATACTCTTCCATAAAAATATGCCTTTGGCTTCTTTTATAGCCATAAACTCAATAAAAATGGAAAGTGATGCAATCGAACATACATGAGAACTGAAGCTGGGGGAAGGTCTGTCTCCATGATGGCAAGAAGAAAGCCAATCGGAATTACATCACATGCTTTATATGAAGTCCATGTGGACATCAGACACACTTCATCTCGTCTGAAAGTTCTTCCACCACTTAAGTCTGTGACACAACCAACACCCTAAAAAAACTACTCTGCCAAGTAAAACAGCTTCTTTTTCACTGCAGATACAACCCTCATGTCTAGAAAATGGTATGCTTATTATCATGCAATTTGGGTTAGGAGGATTGCAATCCATAGGAGGTTAATAAGAAAACGTGTTACAAATTAAAATAAAGGGAGCAATCTCAGACAGCGGAGTGGTGTCTTTGGCAAACTACGAAAACACACCGAGTGGCTAATATAGAAGTACTTGGATCAGCAGATGAAAAATGTATTAGACCAAGAACAAAGCCTCGTACAGAACAGGAGATGCTATCTTTCTTTCCCTATCAGAAAAACAATTATTTATGTTACATTCCATTCTTGAAGGCTTAACAATACTCCTGAAGGTAAGTCATGCTTTCATGGCCTCTTAGTTTGCTCTCCAAGTCTGATTCCTCTAAGCCTTCTGAGTTGGGGTAGAAAATGGAGTTTCAAACCAGAAGTATTGCACAGCTCAGGAGGTCTCCCAGAGTCTCAGGTCTCAGGGGCGATGTGCATATGCCAAAGGGCTTGTAAGATGCAGGAATTTCTACCCTGGCAGACTACGTCTAGTATTTCTGCCTTAGCACAAGCTGAGATTCTGAGCTCTGCTTTTACACTTTTGTAATTCACCTTCCAGCTTCTAAAAATGTGACATCATGGGTTTTTTATGATATCGTATTTATAAAAGCAATTTAGGTATTCACTGCTACTTAATTTAATTACAGAGCTTTCAAGAGGCCCTACCAGTCCCAGCCATCTGCTCAGTATCAAAATGGAAGTGCATGCCCTTTCACATGGCTATTAAGAATACTTCCTTTCCCTCCAACCTACTCGCTTAATTCATCTAAATAATTAATGCAAGCAGCATTTCCTGTTCATACCACAAGTCACTGTTAAATTTTCACTGGAAATTTTTAAATCATCTATTTCGAGATACTTCTGCATCTAAAAATGAGTTCGTATATAAAAATTATTATTAGCTGCCTTTATTACCTACTAGGAGCAAATCGTTACATATTGAGACTGAAATGAATTTGACATCATGCCCTATTAATGAAGAGGAATCAAATGCTGAGTCAATTTTATCACCAATGGATCATGAAAATAATTTTTAGCTAAATATTTTAAAAATATAAGCAAATGAAAACATAAATATGTGAACAATTTTAGGGATTTTTTTCATGATCAGGGTTAAATTTTTTATCTTATCTTTTTTTATTTTAAAAATAGGAAACTTCCAAATAATCATGATAAAACACACTTTGGACCTCTGTTAAATATTCAGATTAAAGAGCACCTTCAAGTCTAGTCTTTGTAAAAAATGGTCATTTTGAGAGTGCCCCTCTAAAGAACACTAGTATAAGAAAAGCTACCTGGATCATTCTTAAAAGCTTTCTACATGTTCATTACAAACAGCAACAAGAACTAACAATATTTAGATACAATTTCAGGCTTGGTTTCCAAAGAATTCAACTCCCCTCCTTATGCAGCATTTCATCAGAATTTCTGAAATGTTCTACCATGACTCTTTGAGTCTTTTGAAACCATTAAAACAAGTTTGTAGAGTCAACTGTTCCAGCCTCAAAGCTAGCATTTTCTGCTAGTTCGTATCCAAAGTCACTTTCTGATTTCCATTTCTATCACTGCCTGCATAAACCTCATGAGTTTAACAATTACTTATCCATTTCTCGAGTAAGTTTCGTAAACCTCATGAGTTTAACAATTACTTATCAATTTCTCAAGTAAGTTTCAGAGCCTCTAGGTTTTTGCAATTTAAATCAAATGTTTCTTTTCTTTTTTTGGAAAATGTGCCATTTCACATAGACTTGAGTTCTTCATAATCCCTTATCTGTGTGGAGTTGGGAGTGGGACTGTTATCTTTACTCATCCTTTTAGATTTGCGCTGGCATTGATCAAAGTTTGCATTCTTCACCAGACTTGTTATTGTTGTTTTGCCAATCTGACTATTTAGACAAAAAACACTAATTCTAAACCTAAACAACCTGCATTGCTCCAGCCAGAAGGGAACTCTCATCAACACTTCAGGGTAGTTTTTGAGCATATTTCCTACTTTCCTAAGTGGTATGAGGGAGCCGGAAATACTTTGAACATGCACTACTTTTAATCCCCCTCAGTAGCTAGCTCAGTGCCATGTGCTAGAAACAATTAGTAAGTCTATGCGGACTGCAATATTCAAACTCCACCAATGACTGCTCTGTCTATACAACTCTGCATAAATGACAGAATTCAAGAGACCCCAATGGTGATATTAAACAATTCTGTCAATGTGTGTAATCAACTATTGCAAAAATTAACTCCTCAGATATCTGTGATTTTGACAAGCAATATATTAACATAAACCTTGTAGAAAAAATATTCAAATGGGCCACAATGGACCATGAAATATGCTAGTGATCCAATTTTAGAGGCTATTGATCCATGCTCTAAAATTTAACAAGTTTCATGTTAAATGTTTTACCCGGCTGGAATCAGTTTGCACAGCCTAAGGGATCCCACAAAGCACAAAACACAAGCACTCGCGGCTGAATGTTCAGCAATAGCTTTGTCTTGATAGATCTGTTCGGCCATTCCTAGGCTTAAATACGAAATCAAGCTTCCCTCTCAAAGTAGGGGAAAAATAAGTAACTGAAGTAATGGTATGAAGTATGAGCAATAAATAATATGGTTCAATCCAATAAGAACACATTTTCAATGGACACAGTATTAAAAAACTAACTCTTACGAGCACTTTTTAGCTAATTTTTATCAGTCTATACCGGATATCTGAATGACATAAGAACTCATTTTTAGAAATCTATTTTTCCCCATTAGTCTAATTAAACATTCTTATTATAGTTGGTTATACTTCTTCAATAATAATGGGCATAACTATTAGCTGTGTGAAAATAAACAAAAACCTCAAAAAATGGAGCGGCGAGGCTAGAAAACTCTAAGGTGCATGTCGCTCAACTGACCTCAACATGAAGACGCAAACCTCGCATCTCCCACAGGAAGTGATAACACTTTACTACCACAGCAGGGAGAAGAGCATTCCTCCTCACACAGTAACAGCTCAACCAATGGGAGGCTGTCATAACTCAGCCAATGAAAAGTCACTGTACTTCTGAACTTCCAGTTTCCTCCAATGGACGCTTCCTTTACAAGAGCACCCCTCCCTCCCCAAATTGGTAAAATTCTCACTTTCTTTGTCTGTACAGTCCATACTTCTGCGGGGTATAACTTTAGACTCCACCTCCTGAATTGTAATTCTTTGTTGCTTCTGAATAAATCCATTTTGCTGAAGGAATAGCTGTGTATTTGTTAAAGGTCAACGGCTATGTTTTTGAGCTAGGCACTTTAACTATATTATTTAATTTAATCTTTGGCGTCACTCTCTCTGATTAGTGGTGTTGTCCCTATTTTATAGAAGAGGAAAGTGTGGTTGAGTGACTTAAGTCACTCCCCAAGGTCATGCAGCTAGCAAGGTCAGGCTAGAGCTTTGCCAGGGTCTGCTTTAGTCTTCAGCCTTTACATTGTACTCAGTTAAGACTCTCCTCAAACATTCTTCTGACCAGACCACTTGGAACCCTTCAGAGTAACTAGCCATTAAAAGTTAAAACTAAGTCAAGGATTGATGGTCTCTCAGACAACCGTGAGCCAACAAAGGTCATGACTTAACTTGCTGAAGACCATATAAATATTTTATTTACCTGGACAGAGTCCATGGCAAGGGGTGAAGTTTACAAATTCATGGCAGTTTCATTTGTAGAAGAGGCTCGAACTATCTCCCACCATTCAATGAAAGAGTAGGGAGGAAAAGTTAACCCAAAACAATAATTTCCCCCAAACTTCATGAGTTCACTCATATCTGTGCCTCTGGTCTTCATTTCCAGAGAGATTTGATCATTGTCTGCAGGCCACCCTACTCCTGTGCTTGCTGTACCTCAGCTCAACTCTCTGAGAAAGAAGGACTGTAAAAATGAAACCAGAAGGCAAGGCTGAGCAGCAAAACTCATTCTGCATTTTGTGGCAGTCCCTGAAAAATAGGTATTAGAGTCAGATCCACTGGATATTTTCCTTCTCATATCTCCACTCCTTGTTCCAAAATTTTAGTCATAATCTCAACAACAGCTTACAAATGGAAAATTGGCAGAAGTAAGCACAGTTGCCCCCCCCCACAGGAAAAAAAACGATGTACACATAGGTACACACACATAAATATATGGAGAAGTAGATGTTAGATATTATTTCCCCATAATTCGCAGATTTTCTGCAATGAGTATGCATTTATTTCACAATAGATAAAAATCATAACCATCATTTTTTCTCCCTACTCCCACTGCTTTCTCACAGAACTCTGTATTATTTGCAATTCTGCTGCATATAATAAGGCAAGAAACAAGAGTAAAACCTAGAACTAGAATGAGAATATTTAAGAGCAAGTGGTAGAAAAAAAATTTTTTTTAATTGATGTGGTTATAATTTACAAAAGCAAAATGGTTTAAAGAGAGGAATAAATAAAAGCACCTCAAAGTCTCAAAAGATCTGTTTGGGCTATTCATAAATTTAATAATTATGCATGTGTAAAAACAATAGATGTTCAGGTGCATGGTCCATTTGCAGCCCAGTTTAATTTTGAAATAAGCCAAATTCTTTAAAACTGGCAATAGTAAAATAAATTAATGGAAAGATTTACTAAAATAATATCTTATATTCTATAGCAACATATAACAATAATAATCACTGTCAACAACGATGCCTAGCATTTACTGGATTAAGTGGTGTAAATGCATAATCTCTTGGAACTGCCAAAGAACCCAATGATATAGGTACTATTCTTTTTCTTATCCTTATTTCATAAATGAAAAAACTGAAGCTTAGAGAGGTTGAATAATGTGTGCAAGTAGCAGCATTGGGACTCAAAATCACATCTGTCTTAAAACACTATGCTAAAACCAAAATGTCTTCACACCATTGAGATCAGTGAAATTGGCTTCTAAGATCAACACCTTTTGAGAAAAATCGCCTTCTAGGGATGGACGAAAATTTTGGCAAATATAGAAACCTTAAAAATATAGCAAACTTATAAGAACTCATGAAATTGGGAAGATAAAGGACTATTAAAAATAAATGTTAATTCCCAAGACAGAGCATGATCAAAGAAACTCATTAGAAAATCCTGAACCTTTAGTAAGTAGAAATTCTACCAAAGGTTTTCCTTGATTTCCTTTGGAACCTATGCTTCTGAACTAAAAATCTTTGCATTCTTCTTTATTGTCCATATATTTCATGATATCACATAAATCCTCCTTCTGGTGATGCCTCTTCTGGCCCTACCATCGAAGAGGTTGATTATGGTAGTTATTTAGGAAAAGTACATATGGAAACCGTAACTTTCCAGTCATACTTAGAGTATAAAAGCTTATAACTCTGGACCATACCTTGGTTTTCATGAACTTGGAATGACTTTTGTAAACCTCTATTTGTTTGATTTCTTCTTCACGGTCTTCAGTGTTCAGTACACCATTGGCTTTTAACATCTGGATCTCATCCTCAAGATCCCTTATGTTTCGCTCCAATGAGGCAATTTTTGTGTCCTATTGGGAAAAAGAATAAAGAAAAAGAGAAAAAGAAAAGAAGGAGAGAGAATGGAGAAAAAGAAAAAATATTCAGTATCATCGAAACAGAATTTCAGAAATTAATTTTGGTAGTGACATATTAACTATGGTGTAGACATAGCCCTGAATTCAGAACAATTTTTTTTCACTTCTGAGGCTCATTTGTGAGATTCTTTTTTAAGCTCCCAATAATGATTGTGTCTCAATACAACAGTGTTCCCTAGATATGTTTGTCTAATATCTGGAAATCAATTTATCAAAGCAACAGTGAAAAAAGTGATCTAAATTGTTAAACCTTAAAAATGATTTAAGTGGACAAATTTATGATTTAGGACATAGTTTACCAGTGTATATTCTTGGGTCTACTTGTAAACACAAAAACGGTTTGCTCATGTGTATATTATGTGGCTCGTTTTATAAGGCATGCTTGGAATTTGACTGTAAGAGGAAAGGAAATTAAAATCTACTAATGAGAAAAAGGATTCTCATCTAATATGTAGACGGAAGTGAAATTAAGTAACTGAAACTTGACTTAGGATGACTGATACACTAAATATTAAAAATTTATAGCAACTGGAAATAATATATCACAATGTCATGATTTATTTGGCAAGCAGTCAGCTCCCTGCATGGCAAAAAAAAAAAAAAAAAAAAAATTCTACTTTGCAGGGCATTTCTAACCTATTGATTTACAGGGTCAAAAAACTAGAACATGGAATTAATTGAGGAAAAAACAACCATAGAGATTGTTTAAAAAAAAAAAAAGGAAATAAGAGACTCTACATACAAGATAGAGCATAATAAGAAATGACGCATTAGAAAGGAGAGAAGAAAGAGCTCTTATACGGTAAAAAACCACTCCCCCAACTTGAGTATTAGATTCAAATCAGTCTTTGGAATAAAACATGTGGAAAGTTTTCTCACTATCAGCATCCACCTGCCATTTTATTGTACAAAATCAAGGAGCTTATATTATTTAAAACTGAAGTTAATTCAAAATGAGCTACTAACTCATTTTTTTAACAATTTATCTTTTTAATCTAAAAAATTAAGAGTTCTAAAAGTAAAGACATTTAATAGGCTATTCAATTTATAATTAACTTAGTTTAAAAACCTAGCAACAAATCTGTCTGTCCTGACTTTGTGGCTATTTCCTATTTTACTTTTTTATAATATATACCCAAAGATATGTCTCATGTGGTAATATTACAATTATCATTAACACTGTCATCTTTCATTAAAAGGAAAACAAGGAGCAGCAAAAGCTACTTATCGAGCTCCACTACGTGGCAAGATCCAAGTGCTCTAATTACTGGAGACACTTTGACTAATTCTCAGAAAAACTCCACGATGATGAAATAAAAGAGATCCTGAAGTCTGCAACACTATTAAGGAATGTTACATTCTGTAGTATTCCATTTTCCTTTAAAAATAATACTTACTGCACTTTTTCCAGTTATAAAAATAATACACTTTAAACTCATAAAAAAATGGGAAAAATCCCCTCTAATTAAGGTTTTATGTATAGCCTGATGGTCTTTTTCTATTTCAGATACAATTTCTAAAAATTTTGTATACTTCCAGTTTGAATGGAGGGGAGTGCTATGGACTAGATGTTTGTGTGCCTCCAAAATTCATATGTTAAAGCCTTAACCCTTATGATGGTATTTGAAAATGAGGCCTTTAAGAGGTAATCAAGGTTACACAGGGTCTTTAGAATGGGGCCCTTATAATGGGATTAATACCCTCATAGACACAAGAAAGTCTGTTTTTTTCTCATTCCTTGCCTCTCCTCCACTCCCTCTCTCCCTGTCTGTCTCTCTCCCTGTCTGTCTGTCTGTCTCTCTCTCTGTCTCTGTCTCTGTCTCTCTCTCTCTGTCTCTCTCTCTCTCTCTGTCTCAGACACACACACACACACACACACACACACACACACAGGCCATCTGCCAGCCAGAAAGAGAGCTCTCACCTGAACCCTATTATGCTGGTACCCTGATCTTAAACTTTCAGCCTAGAACTTTGAGAAAATAAATTTGTTTTTCAAGCCACCAGGATGTGGTAATTTTGTTATGGCATCCCAAACTGACGAATATAGGGAGTTGTCCTTAGTGACTCATTTGAGTTCTGAGCTATAAGAACTCTGTAGATAAAAAGAACAGCAATAATGAAAAGGCTATGGAAAAGAACTTTTAAAAGCTAAGAGCTTTCTTAAATGAGAGTCATTTTAAATCAGTATTTTTCTAACTATAAAATTGAGACATGCTCATTATTTTTTTAAAAAAACTTGAAAAGCTATATAGATAATTATGATTGTCCACAATACCATCATCCAGAGATACCCATTAACTTTTTTATCTGTACCTATGGAAGCTTTGCGATTATATTTTTACTTTAACAAAAATATATAGATATATATATCTGCATCATATTGATATTTATCTTTATATATATATTTTTTTTTTCGTTAAAGTAAAAATATAATCGTAGGCTTCCATAGGTACAGATAAAAAAGTTAATGGGTATCTCTGGATGATGACACACATTTATATATATATATATATATATAGATAGATAGATAGATAGATAGATAGATATAGATAGATAGATAAATATCAATATGATGCAGATTTCTTCTCTTTATTGAGATATAACTTGGCTATTAATGAGATTTACAAATATCTAAGTAGAATATTTATAAGAGTTTACTGTAAGTTAAGTATGATTTTCCTATATAAAATCTCTTGGAATTTTAGACCCAAGTCTAAAGTAACCATATTTTTAAGTACATATGTATATATGGACAGATGGATGTTTAGACATATATTACATGTACAAATGTGTGTGTGTACTGCAATACACTTTGTAGTCCTCACATCTTATACCCTACTTATATCTTATACCTAGAGGAGAAGAAACCCTTAACTTTCCCCTCAGTCAACTCTGGATTCTTTAGTTACCAATGACTTCAACTCCCAACTTCTAAATGAGTTATAAAGAGCTTTTCATTGAACCTTTAAAAAAAAATCACATACTGCTGAAAAAAGGTTAGAACAGAGTTGACCCACAGTTTCTTAACATAGTAAATCCTCTTGACCTATAAACATCTTGGCTACACATTTTGAAAATAATATTTTTAACTTTTACTAATTTTCTTAAATTAACCAACACCTTTCCTTATCTTCACAATTTTTTTTTCATTTAGCATATGTGTCCCACAATAGAAGGAAGAGGAGGAGGAAAGAAAAGAAAAAATAAAAGAGAAAAGTAGGTATTGTGAAAGTCACTTTAATAAGGGTCTATTTTTTTCTGTCTTATTAATACCTCTATTCTTACATAAGAAGTCAATTAAAAGAGCAACAGAACTCATATCTTAAATCATGAACATATAGAAAAGGAAATAAGAGGATTTCATTAACATCTAGAGAAGAGAACATATACAAAATATATAGGTATATTAGATAGATTGTGTATTGATTGTGCCCAAGAAGATATTCAAAATGTTGAACCAGGGAATGATATGAGGAGATTTAAGCATGAAAAAAAAAAAAAAAAGGCAAAAAAAATGGCTGTCATGGTCACAGCTTGTCAACTGCCACAGTCTGAGGAATTTAGGGAGAATTTTTTTCATTTTTAAAAAATCTCTCAAACTAGATAAATGACTAAAAACTTACTTATATTTTTGGAGGACTATGGAAGGAAACTACCTCACAAGTCTCAATGATATAGTTCAATGTGGTTTGTGGATGTTGACTTTCAGAATAGATACTGAATGCATATGTTCAATAATTCTATTCTGATCTAGAACAGGGAGAAAAAATTTAAATAAAGATATATGCTGAAACATCCTGAAAGGTAAAGTTTTCTCAGAAGGTAGAACAATATTTTGCTCCCAATTATCACAGATTTCTTCATTTGAACATCTTTATTTTTATAAATGATATTTTAAAATAACTTATGTAGTGATTTTTAAATATTCATCTTGATTATGTTTCACAAATAAGCAAATTGTGGGCCTTCCTTAGAGATGGGGAAAGTGAAATACCACACAGAACAGCTTTTCCCAAAGTCCACAAAATCTAAATGCTCTATGAAAAGGAGATTTCAGGAGCAAATAAGTTTAAGAAATGCTTATTACAAATTTCCAATGCACAATTAACATTAATGGCTCTGGGAAGTCCTGCAGCAAAGTATTTTAATTTTATTTTTCCCAGTATTATTCTTCTAGAAGTCAATTCTTAGAAGGAAAAATTGGACTTTAATGATCACATTAAGCTCAGGGTTTTTTTTTTACAAAAGTGAAGAGTCAAAACAATAATTTGGATTTCTTAATGGAAAACTTGCCATGATTGCATCCAATTTAAAACAATTGGGGGCTTAAATATCCAAATCACCTTTTTAGCTCCTGCCACTCAAAAGTGCTTTACTGAGAGTCTGCTCTAAGCACAGAGCTGTGAAAGAACACTTAGACTCCCATGTTTCTGAAACTCACTATTTCATGTCTCAGGTGACATTTTCAAACAGTCTTGAGATAGGACAACCATAAAATTGTTTTGCTTTTACAGTATAATTTGGTTGAAGACTGTAAGAATGTATGGGGGAAAATGTTTCAAGAGGGGGAAAAAACAGCAGAAATGTGTTTGCTTCATTCTCCATTATTTGGAAAAAAACATCTGAATTAAATGTCTCTTTCAAAACATTTCTTTCCACATATTCATAAAATAATATTTTAAACATTTTTTACATAAATTTCAGACCATAACTCCTACTTAAAGATGCATACCCAAGACTATTTTACATCTATCATCTAAAAGATGCAAAATAGGTATTTGATGGGAAACTAGTAAATCGACTACTGCAAATGAACTCTTAGTAGCCAACTACCCAATATACTCACCCTGCTGATTCTTTTTTTATCTTTTTTTTTTTTTTTTTTTTTTACACCTACAGAGCCTGGTCTTCCTAGGTGGTCTCCCATCCAAGTACTACACAGGCATGACCCTGCTTAGCCTCCAAGATCAGACAGGCTCAGGTTTGTTCAGGGTAACATGGCCATAAACACCCTGCTGATTCTTAAAACAGCCATGAATATTAGCACTACCCCATGAATGCAGGAACTATAGCAATGAGGATTAAGTCAGGTGGGAAGAGTGACATAAGTTTCCTTTAGTTCTACTTTATCTTTATTCCAAAAGTATTCTCTGGATTATGCTAGGACATATCTGACATAGCTGACAGTAAACTTAGACACAGAGAGTTCCCTCTTTCATTCAGTAAATATGTATTAAACGTCGACTGGGTACCAGTCACTTTGCCAGGTGTTTGAGATACCAGGTAGATCTCAACGAGTTTCATGGCCGTCCTTCTCTCTCTAACATGGAGTACGGTCCAGATCCTTGTTACTCAAAGTATTTTCCACAGACTAGCACCACTGATATTACCTGAGAGATTTTTAGAAATGTAGAATTTCAGGCTCCAACCCAGAACTACTAAATAAGAATCTGCATTTTCACAAGGTCCTCAGGTGAACTGGGTGTTCTAAATGATTGCAAGTATCCAGTATATTCAAGGAACAAGATTGACCAATGCAGAAGAGACTAGAACAACTTTACTGCCCAAGTATATTTATAAAAATATGAACATACTCTCAAGAGCTACCCAACTTGGCATAAGTGTATAGCAACCCTGGGAATAAAGTTTCTGGAGCATCTTTGTCAGTTTGGATGTGATTATTACCCTTTTTATGTTTGTCAAACATTATGGTCCCCTTAAATAGCAAGAAAGAGATTTCAATTCCTCTCTAGGAACTGTGAACACTGAAATGGTGAGTGGGTGGAACATCAAAAAAGCAATATCATTTAGTCACAAACGGTAACAATTATGTTATTGCTGAGTGTCACAATGTGCTTTCCTTTCAAATACAGTAAGAATTACTTGTTTCATTTTAATATCAGGCCAAGAAAGAAAACACAAGCACTTTTTACAAAGCATGAAACTCACTGTGATCACATATCAGTATGGACGTTGATCAACAAACTACGGGCCAATCTGGTCTAAAGAAGAAGACGTGACCTAATGTTCAGGAAACATCCCTACATAATTATATTACACTTTATTTAGAATAAAATTCTAGACTATTATTACTGGATACCACAGAGGCTCTTGAAGCCTTAACTTTTAAAAATCATCTAGCTATAGTTGCATACATAACTGAGCAACCCTTGGTCTTAGGCTATCTGAGTAATGCTCTGCCTTTGGAAGGATTTACTATGTGGGATTAACCGCGGTATATGAATCCAAGTTAAGCACACCAGAAAAAAAAAAAAAAAAGTCAACTTGGGCCTAAGCCACATTAGGAGGAAAAACAAAAAACCAAAAATCAAAAACTCGTCTTCTTGGTCCTTATCGAACTATAAAAAGACGATGACCTAAATTAGAAGGTGATGGGGACATGCTGTTTTTTGGTAGTGGTGCTTCTATGTTTGTCTGTTTGTTCAGATGGTATCTAATTCTTGTAGCAAAATGTATAAGCACAGAATCAGGCTGAACTAGTTCACATTAAAAGTAATTAGGGTGCTTTGATGTTTCTTTTCATGGTCTCATTTTCCTACTTCTGACTCATTCTTCATGAAACCCATGCCCTGGAATCATCCTTCCTGTCGTGCTGCCTCTGTGCACATTACTAATGACCCACAGACAGAAGATGAGTCTCTAGAGGTTCTGGCTGGATACTATGTGACCTTTGAGGTTTTGGTCTCCCTGTACAAATTTCTTGTTGTTAATGAACTCAAGTCTAACAAAAAGAGCTAGAGATAAAACAATCCAGCTGACCCTTAGAGAGTCACAAACCTGAATGCAAATCCTGGTTCAGGCTTTACATATTTGGGCAAGATACTATACCTCTCTACAACAGGCCCATGCTCAAGAGCATGTTAAGAAAATTACAAGCGATATATAATGATTGCAAAGTACCTATTATGGAACCTCTCCCTGAAGAATAAAGGTCTGCCATTATTATCATAAGTCTATTTGCCAGTTCTCCGAAGTCCACATGTAGAAGACAGTAGCTTCTATTTTTAGTCTGTCCTATTTAACTTGGTGAGCATGTTCTTAACCTTGCTAATCTTATAACCTGAGATTGTTATGAGAATTAAATGTGTGACATGTAAACCTTCCAGGATAACAGTTAACACACAGTAGATGTTCTATAAAAATTACTTTCCTTCCTGTTTCTTGTAGTAGCATATATCTATTACTTTTTTGTGAATCTGCTCAGTTTCTTTTCCTTTTGAGAACTACATCTCCCCAACTCCCTGTGTTGTTAATAGAGTTTTGATGTGTGACTCTGCCCTCTGGCAGGTTCCATGGATCTTCTGGATATAATGGTTGATTCAGGAATGAACTTACGACACAATCAGGTCAGTAAGAGTTCTTTACAGAAACTGATATAAGTAATAGGGGCCTTTCCTTTTTTGAGTGTATGTCTTTCCTTTTCTAAGATTAGGAATAATAAAGAAAATGCAGGCCTGTGGCTAGTTGTGGCCTTCTTTGATTCCATGTATTAAGAGTCTGCAAAAAAGATTGGACCCTTATAATATCATTTGAATAGCTAGATACATCTATATCTGAATCACCTACTTCCAGAATACAATAGCAGAGTTTCAGTCATTTGTAGCCCAAAGACTATAATACACAAGTGATAGTATGAAAGGTAAAACCAAAATACAATCAGATATACTATTCTATAAATCTAAAGAGAGAGAACTCAAAAACAGGTAATACCACCATAGCAGAGGCAAGAAATCTCCAGAAAGCACAGGAGCCTATGATGGGTTTTAGAGATGAATAAGAATAAGATGATAATAGATAAGATGACATTCTTTCCAGCCAGAATTAATAATACACACGAAGTTAAGAGAACTCAGCATGGTATCCAACACATAATATTTAATAATATGAGTTGAAAGAATAAGAGAACGAGTATGGAGTATGTGTCAAGGAGGAGTAAGAAGACAAGGCTAATTAAAAAGTATAGATCACTTTTAGTTGCAGAGGAGTTGGAAATGAAAGAAAAGGGAGGCTGAATGATAATGGCTCTTCAGAATCAAGTTTGAACTTTGTACTTAGGTCTGACTGAGAGCCATTTATAACTGGCAAAAAAAAAAAAGGGGCGGGGGGAGAGAGATAAGATGGCCTTTGGGAAGTTAATAATATAAACAGAAGCCAAAACAGAAGTTGAGACAACAGAGCTGATGGATCGTCAGTCTAGTGGTAAAGGAATTCTCAGATATGGTTGAACATCAAGGATGAAAAAACAATGGAAGAATCACCAAAAGAAAGAAGGGTGAAAAATAATGGAAATCATGAAGTCACAGAAAATAAGAAAGTAAAATTTCAAGTAGGAAGAGAAGTCAAAGAAAGGTCTGGAGAGACTAAAGACTGAGAAAAAAATTAGGACATCATTAGTGACATGAAGGCAGTTTCAGTGGAGTTATCATAATTGGAAATTGAACCCCAATGTTTTAAATACCACAGAGTGAGGTGACTGCTGAGTCTTTCAAGAATCAGTACAGCACAGGACAAGAACCAACCCAAACAGACACCACCTGGAACACTGGAACCAGATCTAAGAAGTCCCCACAGGGCCAGTAGCCAAATTTGGGGATCCCAGTAGAAATACTGTAGTGGTATGTGGGGCGGAACCTGGGGTTTGGGGTAATCACAGAAGTACTACAATTTTTTAACAACCAGTGGAGAAGTACCTGTGCCCCTCGGCCAAATAACCACCCTATTCTTTACTTAACATTGAGAGCTTTCCACATCCCCAAAGCATAGAAGGGGACACCAGCTAATCCAAAATAATTTCCATGTGCCTGTGATACACATTAATACAGAGGCTCCCCAGTGCCAGTCTGTGGACTAGGTATATTAGAATCATCTATGGAGTGAGTAAAAGCTATTGATGACTTGGCCTCACCCAAAAATATTCCATCTCAGAAGGTGAGTAGGATGACACAAAAATATGTACTTGTAAGTTCCTCAGGGGGGGAGCACATCAATTTTTTTTATACGTATGTTGTTTTCCCTGTTTATGTTTAAAATATAAATATAGTTGCATTATCTGAATACACATAAAGGAATAGCATGGGACAGAAACAAACAATATTTCTCCATTCCAGTATTAAAAATGCAGTTAACGACAAAAGCTAATGTGTATTGATTACTTCTGCAAGCACTATGCTAGAAAAAAATGTCATTTAATCTTTACCCTAACTCTATGAACTACCCATTTTAAAATCTGGAAATCTACAGAAGATAAATAACTTGCCTAATATTTTCCCTTTGTTGAAATAACTCTCTAGGCCCAAGATGGAGCTCCATCTGCCCAGGGTATTATGTCAGCAAACTAAAATTGGCATGTCCCTGTAAATGCTCCACTTGACCAGAAATGTGCTATGTATCCAGTCAGCCAATCCCCAGGTACCAAGCCAACTCTGGGCTCTATACTTATTTCCCCAAACAAGGTTGAGTATGTGCCCCCAGCCAGTAAGATATCTTCTATTTTTTTCATCCTCGTTCATTATTCTTTATCCTATAAAAGCTTCCTGCCTTTAACCCCATTTTGCAGTTCCCCAAATGGAAACCATCTGCTCCATAAAGTGTTAAATAAAATTTGTTTATATCACCTAAATTGTCTTTTTAAATCATTTTTTAACACCTTTAATAATCTGGAATAGTTCCCTCCACAAAGCCTTCTCTCGAATAGGGGAGAGGAGGTCACATACTGGGACCTTGCTGTCCCCAAGCCAACCTCAGGAGAGACTGACTTCAGAGAAGGTGGGAACTTAGAAGCTGGGATATCTTGATCCTTTCTTCCACATAGTACTTTTAGCCTTTAAAGGTCACAGAGCAAAGTTGAAAGAAAATAGTGAAAAGGTTGGGGAGAAAGAAAGAGGAGGAAGAAATTTCAGAAACTGCTTCCAAATTAGAGAGCAGTCCTCAGTGTGTGCATCCATGCCCTCCCCTAGGTTGGCACCGACATCATCCTTTACGAATATTTGAATACAAAGAGGGTTTGCATTCCCAGAGGGTCAGGAAAATACTACTTTGCGATTTAAAGGACTCATGAAAAGATGGATATCCGACCACTCTATTCTCTTCCAATTCTCTTTAGGAAAAGATTAGGTGACAAAGCTCACCCTTCTGGCCTTCTAGCAACCTGAACTTGCTCTTCTCATTCCTTTTAACCCACCACCCCAACACTCCCAACAGCCCTGGTTTGGGGCCTCATTCTTAGGATTTCTAAAGCATACCGCAAATCTTTCTACGTTCAACCAGTTTGTCTCATGGAAAAAGCAACAGGCAGAGGAGGAATTCAGGCCACCCCAAGTCACCAGTGCGGCCTGATGGATGTGGAAACTGGACCATGCCTTAGGGATGAGACATGTGACAGCCAGCCCACTGTCATTACTGAAACTTGAAAGGGTAAGTTCACATGAGGCCTGTGGTTGACTTCTCAGCCCTGCTGGTGGGGGCGCACGCCAATAAGGAAATTGCAATCCCTAAATAAACAATAGGCTGGGAACCTGAGCACCAACAAGGGAGAGGGCAGAGGCTGCTGGCCTGAGCAGGGTTGGCCGAGATGAAGCAAACAGCAAAGATTTGTCGTGTCAATTCAGACACCCCTGGCAGGCCCTTTGAGAATCCAAATTGCCAGTCACAAAACCTCCAGACTTGGTAGAATTTTGAAAGCAGGACACTTAGTTCAATCCCTTCATTTGCCAAATGAAAATAGTGAGAGTCAGAGGGGACAAGTGACTTGCCAAAGGCCCAACAACCAGAAAGCTTAGTCCCCCAGGTCATTTATTATACCACAGACCTACTGGGAGTTGCTATTTTTTTCCCACTGGTCGGTCTCTCCTTTCAAAGATGCTTTCAAAGTCTTTCCACAAGCAAGCTATGTATGTATTCAGAGCTAAGACTCTGCCTGAAGTGAGCTTGTTAAATTCCTTCTCTCTGGCGGTCTCTGCTCAAATGTACCACCTCTTTTTTACAGGTAAAACTCAATTTCCAGACTGAAAAGGATAGGATGAAGAAGTGAAGGAATCCTTGAGCATCAGCTTTGTGCCAGGATCTTCCCATGCCTTAATCGATTCTGATCCCCACCACAACCCTATGCAGGCTGCTACTGTGGTCCCATTTCACAGATGGGAAAGCTGGGGCTCAGAGAAGCAGTAAGCAGCAGACCCAATTCTCAGTTTTCATAATGTAACTTTCTTCCCTTTAGAGCTTTATCAGTTTAGTAAAAAAGAAAATAAGAATCGAAAAAAAAATTGTATACTTTCAAGCTTTTTGAAAGATGATCTTTCTTTTAAAAAAACTTGTCGTTTTTCCTAAATAATAATTCCTGATCATTCCTATGTAATAAATGCATATTATTGAAAATATAAAAATGGGGGAGCCCCTTTGTAATTTCCCCATCCATAATTAGTCTCAACGCTTGGTACATTTTTTCCCATTCATAAATAGAACCTCTTTACCGATTAAAAATATTAAGTCTCTAATGACTAGAAATCTTAGATATATATCTCTTAGTTAATAATTTTATAGTTCTCTTATTGTTTAATTTTTAAGTAATCAAACTTATTGATTCTTTTGTAATATCTTCATTTTTTAATAGCTTTATTGATGTATAACACACATACCATAAAATTCACCCTTTTAAAGTGTGCAATTCAGTGGTTAGAGTAACCATCACTAGTAATTCCAGAATATTTTCATCGCCCAAAACCCCTATATCCATTAGCAGTCACTCTTTTTTCTCTCCTCCCCCTAGCTCCTGGCAACCACTAATCTACTTTACATATCAATGGATATGCCTATATTTCATATAAATGGATTATGTAATATGTGGCCTTTAGCAACTGGCTTCTTTCACTTAGCATAATGTTTTCAAGGCTCATCCATGTTGTAGCGTTTATCAGTACTTCATTTCTTTTTATTGCCAAGTAATATTTCGTTTTATGTCTATGCCATACTTTATTTATTCACACAAGATAACGGACATTTGGGTTGTTTCAGCTTTTTGGTTATTGTTAATAATGATGTTATGAGTATTTGTGTGCAGGATTTTGTATGCACATATGTTTTCAATTAAGTTGGTTATACACCTAGGAATAAAATTGCTGGGTCATATGGTAACTCTATGTTTAACATTTTGAGGAATAGTCAAATAGTTTTCCAAAATGAACTGAACCAAGTTACATTCCCACCATCAATATATGAGGTTTGTTTCCACATCTTCCCCAACGCTTGTCTTTTTTATTTCAGCCACGTTAGTGGGGGATAAATTGTATCTAACTGTGGTTTTGATTTGCATTTCCCAAATGACAAATCATGTTGGACATATTGTCATGTCTTTATTGGCCATTTGTATGTTTTCTTTGGAGAAATATCTATTCAAATACTTTGCCCAATTTTTAATAGGATTATTTGTCTTTTTATGTTGAGTTGTTCTTCCTTTATTTTATTTTTATTTTTTTAAGTGGGAAAGTAGATTCTATTTTTTTCTTCCGATTTTTTAAAATTCTTTAATGTCACCACATATTTGACCCCTTTGATCCCATCTAGTCTATTGTCCATGTCTATGAGCCTCTGTTTGTTGGTCTTGTTCATTTATTGCTTTTGGGTTTATTTTTAAATTAACTTTTAAATTAAAGTATACTATATATAAGAAAGTACCCAAATCATAGGTTTTCAGCATGATGAATTATGACAAAGTGAATGCACCTGAGCACATGCAAAACAGATCATGAAATAGAATGTTACTTGTACTCTACAAGCTTCCCTCATGGCCCCTCCACACCCTCCCTCCTCCTCCAGACTAACCACTATTCAGACATCTCACAGCACTGATTACTTTTGCCTGTTTTTGGAACACATATAAACAGAATCATACTGTATGTGCTCTTTTGTATCTGGTTGCTTTCAACACTGTTTTGGGGGTATTCAATTATGTTATTACATAACACAATTACGTAACATAATAGCTTGGTCCTTCTCATTGCCATATAGCATTTCATTGTTTATTTATCCACTCCACTGTTAATAGCTAGCTCATTTGTTTCAAGCTTTTGGTTATTCCACATTTAATCATGTTTTGTATCTTCTATTTAAATTATATCTTATGCAACCATTGTTAGTTTTGCTCCTAAATATTTTGGGTTTTTTAATACAATTGTAAATAACATCGTTTTCTAATTTTTGTTTTATAATTATTACTGGTATGTAAAAAAAAATTTACAACAAAATACTGACCAGCTATCTGGCTAAGTTCATTTCTTAATCTAACAGTTAATATATGGATTCACTGAGACTTTTTGCACACACAATTATTGTGACTGTGAATAAAAGTGGTTTTATTTCTTCCTTTCTAATTCTTACACCTAGGATGTCTAGAACATTGTTGAACAGAAGTGACAGTAATTGGCATTCTTGTCTTGTTCCTTAGATCACAGGGAATGCTTTCAACGCTTAATCATGATATTTGCTGTAGCTTTTTTGTAGCTATCTCTTATTAGATTAAGACTATTCTCTCCTTGTAATCTGAGTTGCTAAAAGGTTTTTTGGGGAAGAAGGGCATGTTGCATTCACCAAGTGCTTTCTCTGCATTTATAGAAATTATATTAATTTTTCTCCTTTATCCTGTTAATGTGGTAAATAACATTGATTTGATATCCAAATGTTAGTTCTTGCACTCCTGGAATAAGCACAACTTGTTCAAGTGATTTAATTGTCATTGCATTCAGTTCACTAGGATGTTTTGCATCAGGGTTTCAGAGAGGTTGCTTGTAATCCTCCTTCCCTGTAATGGCTTTGTTGGGTATTGATGTCGAGGTTACATGGTCTTCATAAAATAAGATGGGAAGGGTTCTCGCTTTCTTTTTATTCTCTAGAATAGTTTCTGTGTGATTGACAAAACCTTTTTCTTCACATGTTTAGCAAATTCATTAAAGAAGCCATCTGGGCGTGCAGTTGTTTGTTTTTTTTTAAATAATATTTTATTTTTTCAATTACAGTGACATATAATGTTATATTGGTTTCAGGTGTACAACACAGTGATTAGGCATCTATATAACTTTTGAAGTGATCATTCCAATAAATTTAGCACCCATTTGACACCATACATAGTTATTATAATATTAGTGATAGTACTTATGCTATACTTTACATCCCCATGACTATTCTGTAACTATCAAATTGTAATTTTTTAAAAAATATATTGGGGTAACATTGGTTAATACAATAATTTTCAGGTGTACATTATCACTTGACATCTGTATATTCTATTGTGTGTTTACCATCTAAAGTCCAGTTTCCTTCAGCTACCATATATATGATCTCCTTTACCCACTTAACCCTCCCCTTATTCCCTCTATATTTGACTCTCTTTACCCCATATACCTCCCGCTCCTCCCCCAAGCTCTAACCTCTGGTAACCACTAGTCCATTGTCCATGTCCATGTGTCTCTGTTTGTTTATCCTATTTATTTGTTGCGTTTAGGTTTATATCCTACATATAAGTGATATCATCTGATTTTCTACTTTTTCATTCTGGTTTATTTCACTTAGCATGATTATCTCGAGGTCCATCCATGTTGTTGCAAATGGCAGTATTTCATCTCTTCTTGTGGCTAATAATCCATTGTATATATGTACCACAGCTTCTTTAGCCAATCATCTATCATAGGACACTTCAGTTTCTTCCATGTCCTGGCCACCGTGAATAATGCTGCTATGAACATCAGTGTGCAAATATCTTTTCAAGTCTTTAGGGTAAACACCCAGTAGAGGGATTGCTGGATCATAGAAAAGATCAATTCTTAGTTTTTTTAGGAACCTCCATATAGTTTTCTATAGTGGCTATACCAATTTCCAGTTCCACCAGCAGTGTATGAGGGTTCCTTTTCCGCTGCATCTTCTCCAACATTTGTTATTACTTGTCCTGTTGATTATAGCTATTCTAACAGGTGCGAGATGTTGAGCATCTTTTCACGTATTTCTTGGCCATTTGTATGTCCTTTAGGGAGAAGTGTCTGTTCAGGTTCTCTGTACGTTTTTTGATGAATCGTTTGTTTTTTTTATTGTTATTGAATCCCATGAGTTCTTTGTATATTTTGGATATTAGGCCCTTATTGGAGGCATTGCTAGTAAATGTATTTTCCCATTCTGATGATTGTCTCTTCACCTTGTGAGTGGTCTCTTTTGCTGAGCAGAAGCTTTTTAATTTGATGTACTCCCATTCATTTATTTTTGCTTTTACTTCTCTTGTCTTGGAGGTGAACTTCATAAAAATCCTCCTTAAGTCCAAGGTCCTTGAGTTCAGTTCTTATGTTTTCTTCTACGCATTTTATTGTTTCAGGTCTTATATTCAAGTCCTTAACCCATTTTGAGTTAATTTTGGTGTGTGGTGGTAGAAAACAGTCTAGTTTCATTATTTTGTAGGTGGCCTTCCAATTTTCCTAGCACCATTTATTGAAGAGGCTTTTCTTTCTCCACTGTTATGTTTTTGACTTTTTCGTTGAAAATTATTTGCCCATATACATATAGGTTTATTTCTGAACTCTCGATTCTATTCCATTGGTCCATGTGTCCGTTTTGCTGCCAATATCATGCTGGTTTCATTACAGTTGCTTTGTAGTATAATTTGTAGTATAATTTCATTACAGTTGCTTTGTAGTATAATTTGATGCCTCAAGCCTCGTTCTTTTTTCTCAGGATGGCTTTGGCAATTCAGGGTTTTGTGTGCTTACATACAAATCTCATGATTTTTTGTTCCATTTCTTTAGAAAATGCTGATGGGATTTTGATGGGGATTACATTAAATCTGTATAATGCTTTAGGTAATAAAGTTATTTTAACTATACTGATTCTTCCAATCCGGAATATGGAAAATCCTTCGATTTCTTTGTATCTTATTCAATTTCTTTTAATAGGGTCTTGTAGTTTTCATTATATAGATCCTTCACATGTTTCATTAAATTAATTCCTAGGTATTTTATTCTTTTTGTTGCAATTGCAAAATGAATTGTTTTTTATACTTCTTTTTCTGACACCTCACTATTAGAGTATAGGAACGCTATGGATTTTTGAACATTGATTTTTGTATCCAGAGACTTTATTGTATCTGCTTATTGTTTCCAGTAGTGTTCTTGTGGAGTCTTTAGGGTTTTCTATATAGAGAATCATGTCATCTGCAAATAGTGACGGTTTGATTTCTTTGTTTCCCATTTAAATGCCTTTTATATCTTTCTCTTGTCTGGTTACACTCGCTAGGACCTCCACGGTTATATTGAATGACAGTGGTAATAGTGGACAGCCTTGACTTGTTCCTGATCTTAGAAGGAAGGTTTTTAGTTTCTCACCATTAAGTATAATGTTGGCTGAGGATTTGTCATATATGGCCTTTATTATGTTAAGGTACTTTCCTTCTATATTGATTTTGTTAAGTGTTTTGATCATAAATGGATGTTGTATCTTGTCAAAGGTGTTATTTATCTGCATCTATTGAGATAATCATATGATCTCATTTTTTAATTTGTTTATTTGGTGTATCACATTAATCGATTTGCATATGTTGAATCATCCCTTTACCCCTGGGAGGAAGTCCACTTGACTGTGGTGTATAATCTTTTTAATATATGCTGTATTCATTTCGCTAGTATCTTATTTAGGATTTTTATATCTGTGTTCATGAGAGATATTGGTCTGTAGTTTTCTTTTTTTGTTATCTTTACCAGGTTTTAGTATCAGAGTAATATTGGTCTCATAAAATGAGTTGGGAAGTACTGCCTCCTCTTCGATTTTTTGAAAGAGTTTGAGAAAAATTGGTATTAAATCTTCTTTGAATGTTTGGTAGAATTTACCGGTGAAGCCATCTGGCCCTGGACTTTTTACTTTTTGGTGGTAAGTTTTTGATGATTGTTTCAATTGTCATACTGCTAATCAGTCTATTTAGATTTTCCAGATCTTCTTGATTCAGTCTAGGAAGATTGTATTTTTCTAAGTACTAGTCCATTTCTTCTAGGTTATTAAATTTGGTGTTATATACACTTTTTCATAGTACTCTTCACATGATCCTTTGTATTTCTGCGATGCCAGTCATAATTTCTCCTCTTTTATCCCTGATTTTGTTTATTTGTGTCCTTTCTCTTTTGTCTTTAGTGAGTTTAGCCAGGGGTTTGTCAATTTTATTAACCTTTTCAAAGGTTAATAAAGTTCTTGGTTGCATTTATTTTTTCTATTGTTTTTGTTTTGTTTTCCATTTCATTTATTTCTGCTCTAATTTTGATTATTTCTTTCTGTGGACTTTAGGCCCCATTTGTTCTTCTTTTTCTAGTTTTTTAAGATGAAACATTAGGTTGTTTTTTTGGGCTCATTCTTGTTCTTGGCAGTAGGCCTGTAATGATAAGAACTTTCCTCTTATGACTACTTTTGCCTGTCTCAAAAGTTTTGATATGTTGTACTATCATTATCATTCATTTATATGTATCTCTTGACCTTGCTTTTAATTTCTTCTCTGACCCAGTTATTCTTCAGTAGCATGTTGTTTAATCTCCATGTGTTTGTGGTTCTTTCTGCTTTCTGTTTGCAGTTGATCTCTAGTTTCAAAGCTTTATGATCAGAGAATACGGATGGTATGATTTCAGCCCTCTTATATTTGTTGAGGCTACCTCTGTGTCCCAGTATGTGGTCAATTCTTGAGAATGTTCCCTGTGCACTAGAGAAGAATGTGTAAGCAGCCGTTTGGGGATGGAAGGCTCTGTATATGTCAATTATGTCCGGTTGGTCTAATGTGTGTTAAAGGATGTTATTTCCTTATTGATTTTCTGTTTGAATGATCTGTCCATATCTGACAGTGGGGTATTTAGGTCCCCTACTATGTTAGTGTTTTGGTCTGTTTCTCCCTTTAGTTCTGTTAGTAATTGCTTTACATATTTTGGGGCTCCCCTATTGGGAGCATAGATATTAATAAATGTTAACTCTTCTTGGTGCATGATTCTCTTTATCATTATGAAGTGTCCCTCATTATCTCTTTTTTTATCTTTTTGATTTTGAAGTCTATTTCATCTGATACTAGTACTGCTACTCCTGCTTTTCTCTGAATGCCATTTGTTTAAAATATCATTTTCCACCCTTTCACTTTGAGTCTGCATGTCTTTGGATCTGAGATGTGTTTCCTTGAGACAGCATATGGTTGAGTTTTGTTTTTTGATCCAATCTGCAACTCTGTGCCTTTTTATTGGTGATTTCAGTCCATTTACATTTACGGTGATTATTGAAATGTGAGGTCTTCTTATAGCCATTTTATCTTTTGCTTTCTGTCAGCTTGGTGTTTCCATTGCTTCCTTTTCCTTCTGTTTTCTTTATTTTGTTTGGATTTTATGGGTTTTCCCTCTGATTCTTCTTGTTCTATGTTATATACTTGAGTTCTGAATCTTTGGTGTGTAGTTACCATTATGAATATGAAAAGGATAGTTATATACATCAGTCATCTATTTTCTTCTGCGTGCCTTATCTGGATTCCCCTTTGTGAATTTGGATCTTTGAATCCTCCTCTTTTCCATCATTGTTATCTTAATTTGTCCCTATGTATGCTGAATGCTCATTACCCATTGCTATAAGAATTCTCATTATTATTTAAGCGTATAATCTTAGTAAGGATTGCATTCCTCTGTTTCTATTTGTCTGATAGTCATTTTACTCCTAATTATTAATTTTTTTTTTTTTTGGTCATTTTGTTTTAGGTGAGCTAATCCCTTTCAGTATGGCTGGGTAATATTCCACTGTATATAAGTACTACCTCTTCTTTATCCATTTATCCACTGATGAACACCCATATCTTATTTCTCCACATCTTGGCTACTGTAAATAATGCTGCAATAAACATATGGATTCATACATCCCTTCAAAGTAGTGTTTAAGGTTTCTTCAGAGAAATACCACAAATTAGGATTACTGGGTCCTTTGTCTCTTACTGAAGGCTTTGTTTTGTTGTTTTTTTGTTGTTTTGTTCTGGTTTGGTTTGGGGGTTGTTTTCACTTTATTTTTTTATTTATTAAATTTATTGGGGTAACATTGGTTAATAAAATCATACAGGTTTCAAGTATAACTCAATAATGCATCATCTGTATACTGCATAGTGTGTTCACCACCCAAAGTTAAATTACCTTCCGTCACCATATATTTTACCCCCTTTACCTTTATCTATCTCCCCCTATCCCCACCTTCCCTCTGGTGAAAATTATACTTGTCCATGTCCATGAGTCTCTGTCGTGTTCATTTGTGGCTTTCAGTTTTATATCCCACATGTGAGTGACATTACATGGTTCTCAAGTTTTTCTATTTCCCTTAGCATAATTTCAAGATCTACCCATATTGTCACAAATGGCAGTATTTCATCTAATGGATAAGTAATATTCTATTGTGTATACACACACACACACACATATGTTTATATACATATATATGTATGTATACATATCACATCTTCTTAATCCATCTATCAAAGGTCACTGGTTGTTTCCCTGTCTTGGCCACTATGTACAGTTTTTGTTTGTTTCTTTGGTTTGCTTTTGAATTTTCAGGGTTTTTGTGCTGGTGGTGGTGCTAATGATTATAAGATTTTAAATTACAGAATCAGTTTTTTAATATATACAACTACTCTTCACATGTAGTTTTGACAAGTTGTGTTTCTATTTCTTCACATGTAGTTTTGACAAGTTGTGTTTTAATTAATTTATCTAAGATTTCACCGTTATTAACATAATACTGTTAATAAAATCCTCCCACATTTTTAATGTCAATAAGATTGAGGGCAGTGACCCCTTTCATTCCTGACATTGGTTATTTGTCCTGTCCCTATTTTTCTTGATGATTCTAATCAGGATTTACTATTTTAATCTCTTAAAAGAATTGGCACTTAGTTTTGTCGTTCCCCTCTAGATATATGTTTAGTTTTTATTTAATTAATTTTGGCTTTTATCTTTATTATTTCTTTCCTCTGACTCTCTTATGGTTTCATTTGATCTTCCATTGCTTTTTAATCTTAAATGTTTTCTCTCAATCAAACTGAATTATTTGCTCTCCCCCAGACACTCCTCATACTTTCCATCCTCCTTGCTTTGCTCATATGGTTCCCTGTGTTAATAAACCATCCCTCTTTCCTTTATCAAAATCATGCCAATCTTTCGAAACCCTCCTCAAGGGCTACCTCCTCCAAGAAGCATTCCCTGATGCTCTCTCATTTGATATCCTCTGAGCCCCTGCAGCCCATTTAGCCATTCTTAGGTCATTATTTTGATCCTGGTTTATGTACATCTTTCCATTATCTCCTTAAAGATTGAGCACTTAGTTTTTCTTAAAGGTCCACCATGGTGCTGTGCACAAAATAGATGCTCAATAAACACTGGTGTTTGTGATTTGACTTCAGGAGTAAATTCACACAAAATAAATCTGTTTATTGCAAAAATTATTGACTGGCAACTCAAACATTTAGAATTAAACATGTCATAAGACGGGTTTGTGCAAAAAAGAAAAGAATCTCATTTTTAAAAAATCTTTCTGGTTTCTAAATGACAACTATATATCATCCAGAGCTAACATTTAACTTGACATTTTGCTTTTTCTGGCTATCATTTAAAACCCACATTTTTCCCCTTATTTAAGGAAAATAGTTAAATGGGACAACGTTATTTTTTTAAATTGAAAGATGAGAAGATGAAGAAATTTCTCTAGAAAAAAAGCTAAAGGATATGGTATCATAAATGAATAATGCACATCAAAAACACAGAGCTTTGCAAGTTTGAATGAGTTTTGCTCCATGCTATTATAAAGACTTTAGGGCAAGACTAAAAAGTCAGGGGGGAAAAACAGCAAAAGTTGGCTGTAGGGTACATATTTGGAGCTCTATATTTGGAGGGCTGATGACACATACACGTAAAAAGAATGAATCTTGCCTTAGAGCACAAAATACAACACCACGCCTTTTCAAAAATACCAAATAGACCTCTCCACTTCTCATGACCTACCTCAACCTGTTCTATGATGCAAACCTCAGTACATAATTTCCAAAGTAAGCACTGAAAGGAAAACCAGTTGAATCTATGGGCCATCTTTAGCAAAAGCAGACTCTGGAGGATTAGAGAGTGTAAACACTTTGAAGGAGAAATCTGTGTTCAAATTTCAGCTGCCAACTGACGAGCTGTAGGATCTTGAGAAGGTCGCTTATTCTCTCTCAACCATGGCTTTCTCACCTGCGAAATGGGGCTAATTATGCCTATTACAGGTTTTTATGTCAAGTGCCCTGTGTCTCACTCCCCATGTGTGGTTAGTGGTGTTCAAGCTGTGGGCTGTCACTGGTGGTGCAGGTGGTATCATTGTTGTTATTGTGGTTATTCTTTTTAATAGCCACAAAAGCAGCCAGGGTATATTTTAAGGCCTAAAAGCCATCATAATGGCTTGACTAGAAAAAAATAGGCTTGAAACAAATTTCTATGTATATATCATCCTGGAAGAAGAAATAATTCTAAGTAGAGTACGGTGTCTAGACTCATCCAAGTGAGAGTTCAAAAGATGGATAAAATAAACCAAGAGCCAAATTAAACATTTCAGCCATTTCATGATGTCCTTGATTAGATTTTAGGACTCAAATTAAGTTTCTACTAAGAACTAGGATTCATTCAATGGCCTAGGTTTGGATTCAAAATCTCCCCTGCCTTATCAATGTTCCAGCATACCCTTCCATGCTTGTTAGAACTGAACTGGCTAAATTTGACCAAACACCAAGATATCTTTTAAGGGAAACAACCCAAATGCAAGTCAGCTCAATCACATGAAGAAGAGTAGTCACCTGCCTGAGCCCAAAGACAAGAACTGGTTCTCAGTTTTAATAGCAAAAACCAATCTCACCACTAGAGGTTAGCGCTTGAACGCAAAGTCATACTCTTTCATCAATAGCACAACTATAAGTAAGCAATTTAGTCAAGCTCAATCTTGAATCACTTACTACTCAGTTTCCATAGAAAAGTCTGATGGGGACAATGTTATTCAAGAACCACTCATGACGCACAAGGATCCTGGCTGGTCATGTGTCTAGAAAGCTAAACACCCACAATCCTCACTTCGGTTGCCACAGAGATTTTTGTCATATGGTGGCATTATTCCCCTAGCTTCTTAATCCACTCTAGTTAACAAGTTCACCAGATCAGGTATATTTTCTGCAACTTTTACTAAAAACTGACATCACTCATATATGTCCAATTTAATAAACTTTATTAATCGAGTTTTTTTTCCTGAAAAATGAGTGCCATTTAATTCATCAAGCAGTCTACAGCCATGCTACACTGAACGAGTCTGATCCCATCTGATCTTGGAAGCTAAGCAGGGTTGGGCCTGGTTAGTACTTGGATGGGAGACTACCTAGGAAGACCAGGTGCTGTAAAAAATAATAATAATAATAATAAAATGACAAGGTCCTTGCAATCTGTGAGATCAACCAAGGGTTGTCTTGCCAAAATAATAATAATAATAATAGAAAATAAAAAAATAAAAAATAATTCATTAAGCAAATGAAAAATAGGGAACTCCATGCATTTTTCTTTTCAGCCTGAACTGATAGGTTTGGTGTGAAGTTTTATGCTTTATTTCAGTAATTATCATAATTCTAGAGTTGGCTGGTCTTTTCAAATTTTTTATAACACAACTTGCTTCCTGTTCCTTCCTTCTGTGATTGTTGGAGCTACTGCAGCCATCTTGCTCAGACAGGCAGAAAGAGGTCGTCTCAAAATAGAGCTCACACAAAGGAAGTCAAAATAAAAGATGAAATGAGAGAAAATGGGATTTTCTGAGCCCCTAGATCAAGCTGTGCTTGAAGCAATACTCTTGTTTATTTTTCCACTTACATGAGCCAATACATTTCTTTCGGCTTAAGCCATTTTGAATTAGATTTTCATTCATTTAGAAGTTCTGAATAACAAAAACAAATTGAGATTATCTGACAAGTACTGTTATTACTGTAATTCATTTTCCTTAAAAAAAAAAAAAACTAGATACAGCTTTACAAATGAACCCACAAAAGTGCAAGTTTTGTACATTATGTTTATGCCGTGTCAAATTTATAATAAAAGCAGATTATAAACACATTCTTTCAAAGGAATTAACATTAAAGGAAAAAAAGGGGGAGAAGCCTTTTAACTGCCATGTTTATTGACAGTTCTCCGTAAGAGCAAAAAAGAGGAGGTTAGTAAAGAATTTTCAGACGCAAAAGCAAAAAAAGGAGGAACACTGCAACATTTACAAGAAAACTAATTTTTCTGAGAAACATATGCAATGGTCTAAGTGCAAACCTGGAACATACCTGCCAGATCAAATTGGAATCAAAATTAAAACTCGGAGCTTCCTGCAAGAAGATAAATTTGCTTCCTTTCGTTTTCATTCAGGAGTCTTTAGCTCCCCTGGCTCAACTGGATGGCAATAGATGTGATGGCTGCCAGAATATTGTCCCCCACTTTGATGTGGGCAAATTGTCCCCCTCAACACCAGTCCCACAGAGATATATTTTCACAACTCTAAAAGTCCAGAGGGGTACATAGTCACCAGAACTTACGAGATTGTGGTTCTAAAAGTGCTTAAATTTGGGCAAGATTTCACAGATTTTCAAAAACAAACACCTTTCTCACGTGATGCGAAGTATATATGTGGAGAAGATGAGGGGTCAGAAGTTAATCCTCAGATTCACTAAGAAGCAGGGGACAAGGAGGGATAAATTCTAAGCCCTTAATTCATGTCACTTCCCTATAACTACAGATACAATTTAGTGTAGGAAAGCTCCTTTTAACTTTAGATTTTGCCAAGGCACTAAATGACACTGATGTTTACTCAAAGGTGTTTAAGTTAAAACACAACAGTGTCTCAAATTCTACCCACTAGGCTTAAGCGTCAGTTCTATTTGGTAGTCAACCCTAAGGCTTATAAAATATTGGCTTCCAATATTCCCTTCGATTTTGTAGGGATGTAATGTACAAAATCAAATGAGATCACAGTCTCTGTCGCAAGCTATACACATGGCTGAGAAGATGACCCTCAATCAGCTGCCTCTATAACTTAATTTATGCGTGTTTAGTATAGATGCTAATAGGGCCCAGATTTCTCCACTGACAAAGCAGAAGGCAGTGCTTTGTAAATTAGCAGACATCCAAAAAACAACAGGAAAACTCCAGGCTCAGTTCTCTAACAAATAAATTGATCATCATTTGTCCTAAAAATGTGTTCTACAAATCAGCATCATTGGTGTTCAGAAAAGAAAAGCTTCAGACTCAATTTATTCATAATACGTAGACGTGAATTTGCCCTAAAAATCATGTTTTTCTGCCTTCGCATGTAGATAGCCTAAAAAAGCATGTTTATTATGTTTTTCTAACAAAATATATGATGCTAAAAATGGTAAGTCAGAGTCGAACAGATTTTCTTCTTATAAAAGTCACAAAAAGTACTAATTGTCTTTGTATAGCAACCTTTACCAAAATGCCCACTGCACTAGGAGAGATGTCATTCCTGGTTTCTCCAAATTTTTTTGAAACACGCTCTTTCTTTTAAAAACAAGTAATAATTTGGAAATAGATTTTATATATATCCTTTTTTCCATTATTAATTAATTGTACTAGATACTGGGATGTAGATGTGAGGGTGGGTGGAAAGAGGATTGACTCTTTACAAAAACTAAACTATAATATAATATAATATAATATAATATAATATAATATAATATAATATAATATAATATAAAATAAAAAAATTAAATTAAATTAAATTAAATATTTAAAATAAAATTTTTGTCTTTGTTTTTCTTTTTTTTTTCTCCTCTCCCATTTTTTTTTTTTTTTTAAAGCCTTAACCAAATTCCAAGTTTGGTTCTAATGTAAAGCAAAGATGAAATCTCAGTTGTAAACCACTCCCCCTCAAGTGTAGAATACGTTTCTTTTCAAAATAAGTTAATATTACATAAACTCAAAGCAAATTTGATGAGCCAAAATTAGCAATTATTTTTTAATCTTACTGGTGTTTGGTCTCTTTGACAATATTTTTCAAGCCAATTTGCTACAAATGCATAATGAATACCTTGACTCATGTAACCTCATTAGGGAGACATACAGTTTTAAAACAAATATTCTACATTATTTCCACAAAAATCTGCTTGGATAAAGACACTGTCGTTGACTAGAAAAAAAAAATTCCAAGTCAGAATTATACATGCCAAGAACTCGATAGTTCATATTAATTTGTTTTTCCCCAGAACATTGGAATTTTTTGGCAGACCATTTAAAATCGTTTGCTGTAAGACAGAAAATCATTATCCTACCTGAAAGCTTCAGAATTCTATTATAGGCTAATAGTGACCAACAAACTCTTGAGTATTAAACTCAAGTGTGGAATTACCAAATTGCAAACATCATCATTATGAATTTTTCTTCATGGAACAATTTAAATCAAGAATTATTTATCCTTAAGATACTCTACAATTTGCTTCCTTCTTGGAAAAGCTCGAAGTAACAAGACTTGAAATTTCTAGATTCTGACAAAGCAATTGGGTCTCAGTTAGATCTGTTTCTTAATCATTATTCTCTAAATGCCCTAACCCATCCAGGTGGTCTGTGGTTCTTTTAAATAGCATATCTCTATGCTACCACAACTAAACAGAATACCTGGAGAGTATTTTTTAAATTATCATTACTTCCAGACTTCATTAGAAAAGAATACTGGAGTCACGAGAAAGTATTATTCTTTGAAAAGTAAATTTTGTTGATCGCATCATTTTAATTATTTAATGACTCCATTGCATATAAACACCTCTTTGCCAAATCTTAGTTTCTCAAGGTGTCTTTTCAGTATAATAAGAGGGGAGGAAAAAGAAAATATTTCCAGCTTTAGAAATTTACTTTTAAAGCACAAAAAAAAAACCTCCATTAAGGTTGAAAGCACTGGGCATGCTCTGGTAATGAACCCAGCTCAATTTAGCCAAGGGATACTTGAGCCCTTTATTCTTTTGCTCAGAAAAGGCATCCTAATTAAAGGGCCAATAAATTAAATGTACTGGGGAAGGCAAAAAGATCCAGGGAAAAGCACTCACCAGGGTGCATAGAGAAAAGACAACGTTCATTTCACATGTTTATGTTAGGCACCATCAAGTTAGAACAAACTCCGGAGGCACAGCTGTTTTTGACAAATGCGAACAGCCCCTACCTTCATTTCAATGACAGTCTGGAGAGCCTTCGTCTTGGCTGGCTCCGGCTGAAGTTGGCTTCTTCGGTGCAATTCCTGGGGAGGAACACGATAGAAATAAGCCTGACGGTTCATCCTCCCGTTACACCATGACCTTTACACAGGTGCCACACAGCCCACAGGGTCCAGGTTCGCTATGCACAGACATAAATAAGCCACAGGTGCCTCTTCTCCCAACCTCTTTAGCATCCCTCCTGCCTACAGCCTGAGTTCCGGTGAGAAGCTCCTGGCACATGCGCTATTTCTGAAACTTCCATCAATAATTAATGTCAACTGTGACAAAGCCAGCAAGTAATCATAGTCCAAATACTGTTCAACACTGGGGCTGTTGCCCAGCCATCAAATCATAATTTACTAAATTACATTACTCTGTACTCCCAATACAAACACAGCAAGAGAACGGAGGAAAGAAAATGACTAACGTGGTTGCAAATCTGCTGCACGCATGACATTTTGCTACTGAGGTAGGTTTGAAATGAGCAATTTAAAACCTTTTCAGTACAACTGTGTCACTTTTCAGAGTGACTTGATCTGATGAAACCTTGTGAATCTCTTGCTTCAGTCCTTGTTCAAAATCACATCTGTATGTGATATGTTTATGCACTTGTGATGCCAAGAAATTAAAATTGGCATTAATATCAACAGTGTTAGAGGGGAGACAAAAATGGTTAAAGCCAGATGTAGACCCAAGAACTTCTGAATTGTGATGAATATTTCTTTAGATAAAAAGCAAACAATTACAACTTTAAGCTTGAAAGCTCACTTTTAGCATCCTGCTCTCAAAACAACGGTTCTGTTAAGACTTCAAAAGATTCTCTTGGCAGAAGAGAATAGATAAACAAGGTTTTTTCAGTGCATGTAATGAATTTCTTAAAAATAATTATCTATAGTTTTATAAAAGTTGCGAATGACAAGAGTAAACAAAAGTCCTCACATATGTCCACACTACTGATACAAGTCACCTATAAAGTAATTCCATTAAGACTTATTTAACTTGTAAGTCACCTATGGAGTAATTCCATAAGATTTATTTGCTTCCAGAAAAATCATTTAAATTCAACATGAATAGTTTCAGGCCTTTACTGAACCACTGAACGACAAATATTAAAAAAATATATAAAAATAAAAAGCTTTGTACATTGGAGAAGAGGATCAACATAATTTCTAGCTTTTTCCAAGAATGGGCATTAAAATTAACTCTACCTCCACTACTACCATCTACAACTACTGCCATTTCATAAAGATATAACATATCCATGTGAAAACTGTCAGAAGAACAGACTCCCACAATAAAAGATAGTCCTTCCCAGGATGAGAAAACAGGTGACCTTTCACCCACATCCTATTACATTGTTCTTATTTGCCAACAGCCCAAGAAGACCTGGTCATGAACCATAATGCACACGTCCAGGGACCAGAACTGGAGAATCATAATTATAGCTCTAGACGGTAGCAGTATGGGGTGGAGAAGTTGTAAGAAGCATATTTTTTTCAAAGTCATCTCTGGCACAAATCAGTAAACCTGTGCAAAACTACTTCTCAATCTCCAGTTTATGAAGAATTAGAATTAGTACTTCTTAATTCTTCAAAATGGCCTCACATCAGTTAGGACATTTTTTCCTCTAATATATCCCAGAAAGAGATAGAGTCAAGTATTACTGAATCCATCAGTAATTTTATGTTTAGAGAAACAGAAAGAGATTTTGTACTATTTTGGAGTCCCTGGACTGCAATAATCTGGCAACATGTCATTTTTAGCCTCCATGGTGATGGCAGAGATTTACTGAAGAAATGAACCAAAAAGCAGCTGTCTTTTCTTGCAGATCCACAATGTCTGGAACTACTTGTCACTTCTAAGCCTTGACACTATCATCTGAAGAGTATGACCTGTACAGTGAGTCCTGTGGACTGCTAGTAAACATTTAACAACCAGCACCCACCATAGCCAACTTTTAGCTACCTAACTAGTATCACTGAATGCAGAGTTGGGAAAAGAGGCACAATAATAACCCACTGTATAGTATTTTCACAATACAGACAAAATAGATATAATAACCTCAAGAGCAGAGATGATAGTAAAATATCACAAAAATAAGAAAATTGTGAGTTTTTAATACAAGTTCTTTATTTGTGAGTTTATATATTTAATTTGTAACATTAGTTGTTAGAATAAAATTTCAATATCTGGCTTTCATGGGCTAGTACAATTCAATCCAGTTCTGCCATACCACTGGATGACTCACATAAGTACTTCAAACTTCCATAAAAATCTACTTAGCTCTCAACATTACTTCCAAGGTAGTTACAGATCACTGGACCAATAAAATCTCATAGATGAGAAAATGGAAGTCACTTGCCAGAGTTGTTCCACAGTAAGTGGTAAAAGTACGTTTCACAGGTCACCAATTCTGATATGCTGTGGCAACAAAAGCATCTTTACGAAAAAAGATAGAAATAAAATTCATGGTAATTTCATACCATAGCCAATCTTGGTTCCAAAATAAAAATCATAAGATAATTTAAAAATAGAGGTTAAGCTTATATGAAACAAACAGACAAAAAAGCAGCAACAAAGCAACATAATGAAAATAAAAACCATAGAGTAAAGGCATGCACTGTTATAATTTCTTGCAAGCATGAAAACATTTTTAAGGGCAAATATGCAATAGCAAAGCTAAATTTGTAGCAACAGTTTTGCAAAAATGGAAACAGAGTTCTCTTTACTATAATTATGCAAGTTCTATTATAATAAACTAGCTCAAAATCCAGATTGGGCCTTTACCCTCTGTGTCACTTCATAAAAAATAAAATAAAATAACATCTCCAATTACCTATGAATTGTAATGTTCCTATCTTAACTAGACTATTTTTCAATCAATCTTGACTTCACAGTTTCTGAAGATCACCTAAAATGTCAGGTGAATAAAGATTATAATCTACATGTAGACTTCGCAGACCATCTGAAAGTCCAACCTCAGACATTTTATCCATCTCTGAGATTTAGAAACCTTAAAATGTTCACTCTGACTGTGGCAGAGGACTACATGCCCAATGAGGATTGAGGCTCCTCTTCCTGAGGAATACTCACAACCACCATTCTTATATTGAGATGGGCCATGTGACTTATTTCTGACCAATGGAATATGGATAGAATTGAAAAACTCAGCTTCCAGAAAAAATATCCTACCCTGTCTTTAACTCTCCCTACTTTCCTGTAGGCTGGATAGAAGACCCAAGAAGATAGCAGAATGCCATCTGAAAGGGCTGCTGCGCGCCCACAGTGGATTGTGGTATACACAAAACTGTAAGTTAGCTTCTGTGTTTACAAGGCTTTATCTGTAGAGGTCTCAGCTCTCTCTGCTCTCTCTGCCTATTTCTCTTACAAAGAGAAATAATGCTTAAGTAGCCCTCTATTGTGTGTTGCTTTTGAATTGCAAATTGATTTTAATGTGAGTACTTGCCAACTTTTTCTAAACAGACAGTAAGATGAGTTGGTTGCTGGATGCTCTGATTATCCGGAACCATCTGAAAGATGTACCCACTATGCGGTGGTCTTAAACAATAGGTGCAGGTAAGGGAGATGAACAAGATTTAACTTACTCTGATAGTTTTTAAATGACAGTATTAAATCATCAAGTGCGGTGGTATTTATGCTTCTCTGGGTCACTGATCTCTATAACAATCACCTGGAAGGTGTGGATCCTCTCTAGTAATGGGCACAAAATCACACACGAATGGCATTTACCATTTCGGCTGGGTTACAGGGCCTGGTCCAGCACCGTGAAGTCTATCTTCGAACCAGACTACAGGCTAAAAACCACTTATTGAGAGGAAAGTGCATTGTTCTAAGAATCAGGAATCAGGACCCCACAACCCCAAACTGAGACTTTGCCACACCCTTTCCCCTCTCTGATCCATAGAATAAGGAGCTTTATGACTGACTTTCAACTGGCCATTCCAGTTCTCAGAACAGCTAGATTTTTAATAGGCAGCTGACTCAAATGCTGATTTCTGGCTGATATTTTTAGTCGGTTTTAAAAGCAAAGTAAAAATAAAAGGAGAAAACTGGAAGCATCACAAAATTTAATATCTCACTATGACACTGATCCCCAATTTATATATTTTCCTACAATTTCATGACTAGATTGGCCTTCGCTGATCTAAAACTGCCAGTTCCTCTAGGTAATCAACATGGAAATATATCAAGAACCCAGAATTTTGAGCATGAAATCTCAAGTGGTTCATCAAGATAACATTTCTTGGTAGTTAATGAGAATCTACAGTTTAGTGAGTCAACCTGGATGGACATAGCTTCCAAGATGAGCCTGGCAGAATGATGTTTGCACGTACCATACGCCTTCTTCAGCAGGAAAAAAAAAAAGTCAAAAATTAACTTTCTTTCCAAAGGTAATTTACCATATTTACCTAGTCTTTCCCCCTTATTTTTCTGGTCATCTACTACTATATAACAAACCATCCCAAATTTAATGGTGTCAAACCACCACCATTTTATTATGCTTATGAATCCTGGGGTGGGAATTCATAAAGGATAGAGTAGGATGTCAGGAGACTGAAACAGCTAGGGCTGGTAGATCCACCTTCCAAGATGGTTTCTTCACTCATATGTCTATTGCGTTGGCTGGAAAGTCAACCTGAGCAGCTAAATATGGCCCTCCACGTGCCTTGGGCTTTCTTGCAGGATGGCAGCCTCAGGGCAATCCAACCTCTCACATTTAGGTATACAGACTCCGAGTGCAAGGACTCTAGTAAATAAGCCAAAGACTACATGGTCTTATTACCTAACCTCAGAAGTCCCATACAATCACTTCTGCAATGTTCTGTTGGTTGAAGCAGTCATAAGCCTGCTTAGATTGCAGAAAAGAGTACCAAACAATATGAAGCTATATTTTTAAATTGCCACTCCTGAGGAACAAAACTAACTGGAGAAACTGACAGGTAAGTAACAATGTAATGTCAAACACTAACTCACATCAGTTTTAAGATGGGCAGACTTATATATTCAAATAATAATTTGACGCAAGGGGTATAGCTAATACAACAATGAACCAAAAATTGACAATGAACCAAAAATTAACAAATATGCCAGCCCTTGTGGGGTTTTTTTAATTTCAAATTCAAATTGTATAAAGGCAAAATAATTTAAAAAGGAGACTAAACCAGTTTGTCATAGGTGCTATAAAAAAAAAAAAACATAAGTCAGGAAGGTGGAGGACATATTGGGGATGAGGGGAAGATAGACTGAAATTTTAAATAGTGTGATCAGGGCGAGCTTTATGGAAAGGTGACATTTGAGCAAAGATCTAAAGGAAATGAGGGAAACAGTTGTGCAGATATTCCAGGCAGAGAGAATAGCAAATGCTTAAGTGCCTGGCTAGAGTTGCATAAGAGATGAGGAAGCAGCAGGTCAGAGAAGTGCAGGGGTGGAGGATGATAGAAGGAGGAGTCTTACATTTGGAGCCCATTGTAAGGACACTGCATTGGTTTTACTCTGAGAAAAGTGGGAAGCCACCAGAAGATTCTGAGCAAAAACAAACCATGATATGATATACTTTCTTAAATGATTACTCCAGCTGCTGGACTAAAGTGTGCTTTGGGGTTGGGATTGGGCAGGAGGAAGGGAGGAATGGCAGAACCATAGGGACTTGTAAGGGGCAATTGGAATAATCCCAGCAAGGGAAGACAGAACCTTGGACCAGGATGACTGAATGGAGGCAATGAGAAAGAACTGAGTTTGGATATGTTTTAAAAGTGAGGCTGACTTGACTTCCTGATAGATTGCCTAAGGACGACTAAAGAGAAAAGTAAAGGATAGCTTCAAGGCTTCTGGACTGAACAATAGGAAGAATGGAGGTGGAAGACGAATATAGGGAAGACTGGGGAGGAGAAGTGGGAGTTATAAAAACCAAGAGTTTGGTTTTGCATGTGTTAAATTTGTGATGCTATTAGACATTTGAGTGGAGATGTTGAGTAGGAGGCTGAATAGATGAGTCTCATTTGAGGGGAGAAGAGCTACAATTACAAATTTGAGATCAGTGAATAGATAGCACTTAAAGCAGTGAACCTCATAAAGAGGAAAGAAGTCAGAACACTGAACTCAGGTCAAACCTACACTAAGGGGTTTAAGAAGTAAGGAAGAGGTAGTTAAGAAGACTGAAAAGGAAGAGCCAGTGAGGTAGGAAGAGAACCAGGAGTGTGGCATTCTGGAAATCAAGTGAAAATAATGAGTCCAAGATACAAGATGCATTTCTGCAGAGAGGTTAATAGGATGGGGCCAGAGGATTGACCACAGGACTTAGCCATATCCAGGTCATTAGTAACTTTGAATAAAGCAATTTTGGTAGATAACCATGAATGAAAGTTTAACTGGAACAGTGCTGTGAGAGAATGAAAGGAGAGAAGTGCCTCAGGCTATTATAGTTCCACAGATTTAACTGATCATTCCTTTTATCAAAACTCCTTAAGATTTGCAGACCCATTTTCACATCATTATCACCATAGCCAAAAACTGGAAGCAACTGAAATGTCTATCAACAGATGAATGAATAAACAAAAGTGGTGTATAAATACAATGGAATATTATCCAGCCTCAAAAAGGAAGGAAATTTGAACACCTGCTACAATATGAATGAACCTTCAGGGCATTATGCTTAGCAAAATAAAGCAGTCATGAAAAGACACATAGTGTATGATCTCACTTATATAGAATGAGGTATATAGAATAAATTCATAGAAACAATAAGTAGATGGTGATTGCCAGGGACTGAGAGTAGGGGAAAATGGGGAGTTGTTTAATTGGTACAGAGTTTTGGTTTTGCAAGATGAAAAAGTTCCAAATTGGTTACACAACAAGGTGAATATACTTAACACTATTGAACTGTACATTTAAAAATGGTTAAGATGGTAAATTTTTACATTGTGTGTATTTTAACACAACTTAAAATTTTTTAAAAAACAATAAATATAACAAAGTGTTGAAGTCCCACAACTTGCCCTATCTCCATTATTTTGAGGAGAACCATCATTTTAAAGTTGCTGTCTATCTTTCTCATGCATGTTTTTGTGCTCTTATTACATATGTATATCCTCATAAATAGTATAAATCTAACAGAAGAGTTTACTATTGTTTTAATGTACATAAATCCCAGCTGTCCATATGTACAAAGCTTTTGCATTTCAGTTTTTACCTCAACAATATTTATGTTCTTAAAATTTATCTGTGTAAATAAGTGTTTCCTACTCTTTTTTCCATTACAAACCATGCTACAATAAACCTCCTAGTACATGGAAAAAATAATTCTGTTTTAGATATCTTTATGCTCTTAAATGAACAAGAATTCTAATCTTTCTGAACATCCCATTTCTTCTACTTGGAATAATTCTCCACCCTTTTATTCTCTTTTGTCTACAGAAGTCGGAAACTATAGCTCACAGACCAAATCTAGACCATCATCCATTTTGGTAAAGTTTTATTGAAACAATACTTGCCTATTCATTTACATATTATCTGTAGCTGCTTTCATGCTACAATGACAGAGTTGAATAGTTGTGACAGAGATTACATGACCTCACAAAGCTGGAAATATTTACTATCTCACCTTTTGTAGAAAAAGCTTGTCAACCCCTGGTCTAGAATATCTTCAATACTCATTCTAGAAAACACACACACACACACACACACAAATTCCTCATATGATAGTTTAAAATATGTTCACAAATTCTCTGACATTCCTTTTACAAGGCGAAGCCTAAATATCTTCTCCTGGACTATAGCCTAGCCTTAGTAACTTAATTCAAACAAACAAAATATGGTAGAAGTAACATGTGTGACTTCTGAGATTTGGTCATAAAAGACATTATGGCTTCCTTCTTGACCACATTCTTCTGGAGTAAGCTAGCTGCAACATCGTGAGGACACTCAAGCTGCTCTATGAAGAGGCCCGAGTGGCATGAAACTGAGTCCTCCTGCCAACAGCAATGTGAATGAGTTATCATAGAAGTGGATTTTCCAGCCCCAGTCAAGCCTTCAGATGCCCCCAGCCCTGCCCAGCAGCTTGACTGTAGTCTCATGAGAGACTCAGCCAAAACCAGCCAGATAAGTGGATAGAGTAGGAATGGCATGCCATTTCTTACCCACAAAATCCATGAAATAATAAGTTTATTGTTTTAAGCCATTAAGTATTTGTGGTAATTTATTATGAAGCAATGGATTACAAATATGTCACAGAAATGTCCTTTGCTGACTCTCCAGAGTACTCTATATGCTACATCATCTCATACACTCTCATAGCATCGTGTACTTCTCCCTTGTATCATTAGATGATATCATATAACGATTTATAAAATTAATGGATTCACGTCCATGCCCACCACTGGGTGGTAAACTTCCTGAGCACAGGGACTTTGTATGTCCATTATATTCTCGGTAACTAGCATAGTGCCTGCTAAGAGTAAGTGCTCAATAAATATTGACTAACTGAATGAAACAGTACAAATGACATTGTACTTATAGGCCTGGAAGTTCTATACCTTTTGACCCACAGAAGCCTAATGTGAAGGAGAATAATAGCAAAAAGTTACTTATAGCTTGCTATGTACTAAGCACCTTTCTAAGCATTTTATTAATTTATTTAATCTTCACATTAACCTCTTTAAGTAGGCAGTATTATCATCACCATGTTTCACTCAAAGAAATGAAAGCATAGAGAAGTTAGTAACTTGCCCAGTCTTCTGAAGAGTACTGCTGAGATTTATCCCAGGTGGCTTGGTTCCAAAGTCTCTGCTCTCAACCACCATGAGATACTGCCCATTTTCCCTGATTGGTTTTGATTTGACATTTGAGGTTGACATCAGTATCTCCCTTAGCTTCTTTCATTGAAGTAACCTTCCTATTTTTCCTTTGATTCAGTCTTTCATTTTTCATTCTTTCCTTGAATGCTTGAAAATTTTAAAAAACTCATCTCAATAAACGTTGTCTGATACAGATATCCATATTAAATATTAAAACTTAAATGGCAAAAATAAGAGGTCACCTCAAACCAGTAGGAGGGACAGAGATCTGAAATGGCCTGGTCCCACAACCACACATGGTGATCAAGGATCAAGAGGGTTATCTGTGAGGAGTGAGGTGTCCTGGCCTCACACTGGGCTCCCCAGCCCAGGGTTCCAGTGCTGGGAAGAGAAGTCCCTACAACCTTTGGCTGTGAAAACCAGCAGAGGTTGCAGCTCAGTAAAATGGAGGGCTGCGAGAGTCACAGACCTCCTTCTTACAGAGCCCATGCCCGGACTTACTCACAGGTGGATTCACTTTGCTCTAAGCTCCAGTGCTTGGGAAGCTGCTCGAGGAGCTCAAGGGACACACGGAGAGACACTGAGTTATTGAGCTTCAGAGCAAGGGCTGGAGGGGCAGCTTTCTCCAGAATAGAAGTGCTGGTAGTATCTATCGTTTCTTTGTTGATCCCTCTCCTCTCCCAGCTTGTGGATGCACCATCAACCTGACTAACACAGGTTCCTCTGCCCAGATGATTCCCTGGGACTCTACCTCTCTCAAATTGTGGGTGCACCCAATCCGCTTCCAGTAGTTTATTCCATACAAATGGCCTGCCTTGGCTCTTGCTGCAGACTTTCCTAAAATTTCTCAGAGACTCACAAAACCCAAAGCAGGAGCATGTGGCCTTGGCATGCCCTGTATCTCTTACTGAGCAGTTCCAACCTCCACATTAGTGGCATCAAGCCTGGGTTTCATGTCTTGGCCTCTTGAGGCACCTATAAACCCAGCATGAGTGGTAGCCATCTGTGGATTACTTGGTGACTCTCACCAGGTGGCCCCAGAGGTGCACAAGCTGAACTTGGCCTGCAGCTGAACCCCTCCCAGGACTGTGCCACTGGGCCCCACAGGACTCCAAGAACATAAAGCCACTCTACTTAGACCAGGAAACTTAGGAGCTATACATAATACATAGAAATAGACATAGGGAGGCAGCCAAAATGAAAAGACAAAGAAGCATGTCCCATATGAAAGAACAGAACAAAGCTCCAGAAAAAGAACTCAACACAATGGAGACAAGCAATCTACCGGATGCATAGTTCAAAACACTGATTATAAGGATGCACAAAGGAATTTGGGGAAGAACTCAGTGAGAACTTTAACAAAGAGGTAGGAAGCATAAAAATGGAGATGGAAAACATAAAAGAAAACCAGTCAGAAATGAAGAATATGATATCTGAGATGAAGAGTACATTAGAGAGCATCAAAAGAGTGGATGAAATGGAGGATCAAATCACCGATATAGAGGCTTGGGTAGCAAAGGGCACTCAATCAGAACAGGAACAAGAAAAAAAGAATCCCCCCCCCCCACAAAAAAATAAAATGAAGATAGTTTAAGGGGCCTCTGGAACATCGAGCGTAACAACATTCACATCATAGGGGTACCGGAAGGAAAAGAAAGAGAGCAAGAAATTGAAAACCTATTTGAAGAAATAGTAACAGAAAGCTTCCCTAACCTGGTGAAGGAAATAGACATACAACCCTAGGAAATTCAGAGTCCCAAACAAGATAAACCCAAACAGGCCCACACCAAGACATCATAATTAAATGCCAATGGTTAAATAAAAAGAGAATCTTAAAAGCAGCAAGAGAAAAGCAGTTAGTTACCTACAAGGGAGCTCCCATAAGACTGTCAGTTGATTTCTCAACAGAAGCTTTACATGTCAGAAGGGCTTGGCACAAAATATTCAAAGTAATGAAAAGCTGGGACCTACAACCAAAATTACTCTACCCAGCAAAGCTATCATTTAGAATCAAAGGACAGATAAAGACCTTCTCAGATAAGAAAAAGCTAAAGGAGTTCATCGCCACCAAGCCAGTGTTACAGGAAATGTTAGAGGGGCTTAAGAAGAAGAAAATAATATGTATCAAAACTATGAATAAAGAATGGCAATAACTACATATCTATAAACAATTATTTCAAGTGAAAAAGAATTAAAGATGTCAATCAAAAGATAGGGTGGCTGAATGGATAAGAAAATAAGACCCTTATATAGGCTGCCTACAAGAGACTCACTTCAAATTAAAAGACACACAGAGATGGAAAGTAGAGGTATGGAAAAAGAGATATCATGATGGACCTAGAGGGTATTGTACTGAGTAGATAGAGTAAGTCAGATAGAGAAAGACAAATGCCATATGATTTCATGTACATGTGGAATCTAAAGAACAAAATAAACAACAACAACAAAACAAAAACAACTCATAGATACTGAAAACATTTGGAGGGTTACCAGATGGGAGGGAGATTGGGGGATTGGTGGAAAAGGGGAAAGGAATTAAGAAGTAGAAATTTGAAGTTACAAAATAGTCATGGAGATATAAAGTATACCATAAGGAATATACTCAATAATATTGTAATAACTATGTATGGTGTCAGAAGGATACTAGATTTATTGTGGTGACCAGTTTGTGAGTTATATAGATGTCTAATCACTGTGTTGTACACCTGATATTGTGCCAACTGTAATTGAAAAATAAAATATATTATTAAAAAAAAACTTAAATGGCAAACACAGGCACAAAATGGAGAAAAAAACAATAACTTTCAAATATTAATATCCTTCTCAATCTTTGACAGATCAGCATTCAAAATAATAACTGAAAAGATTTAAATGATATAATTATTAAGGCTGAATTAATAGACAATCATACTGAACTACGGATCCTATAAACCTTCATTTCAAGACTCCGTGGAATATTTAAGCAGATTGATCACATACCAGACCACCAAGAAAAACCTCAAATGGATTCCAAAAGGCAGAAGTGATATAGGCCAAATTCTTTGCCCACACATAATAAAATAAATTAATAACAAAAGTTAAAAATGAAACCTCCCTGTTTGTAAAATAAAGCTCACAGAGTCTTAAAAATTCATCTTCTACAGTTAAACAGATCCTGTCCTCTCCACCTACTAGGTGTGTGACCTTGGGCAAGTTCCTGAATTTTCTCTGTTCCTCAAATGGTGAAATTGAAATAAGCATGTAAAGGACTTGGCTGAGCTGGCATATAGTGTACTCTCAATAATTGAAACTTATCTTTCCTATTGTTATTGCTCCTGAATAGTTATTAGTGTTCCCGAGAGTATATTAAAGAATACAGCTTAGCAGAATGGCTTTCCTGTCCACTTGTTCTGTGGTCTGATATTGGCTACCATTAAGACATTGACACAGAGTCTGACTAAATTCAATTCAAGAAATATTTGCTGAAATCCTATGATGTGCCAGATAAAACACACAGAATTCATGCCTTCATGAAACTTATATTCTATCGCAGGCATTCTCAGTGGAGATGACACTATGCCTAGAGGGTTCAGGAGGAGAGGGGCAACGAGTTGTTCAGTGTTGTTAGAGTAGAGAGAGTGATGAAGAGAATGCTGGGAGATAAGGCCCGAGGGATAAAGGCTGGGGAAGGGACAGATATTATAAGGCCGAATAAGTCCTCATACAGATCTTGGTCTTACACGGAAGTCTTCAAATTCTAGAGAGATGGGAAAGCAGTTTCCATGAAAACATATAAATATGATATGAATTTATATTTTTAGTCTTCACAAAAAAAAATGGACAATTGGGAACCTAAGGACATAACATCTACGAACATAACATCTGCACATACACATTTCCCTTTAGTTTGTTTTAATGTATAATTTATTCCTTTTGCTAAATCTGCATTAAAGATTGTTTGATAGATTTGTCTTTATCCTTTAGATGTTACAATCCGAGGAACCACAGAAATCAATAGAATGAGATGCCAGCTTCCCAATATTTGGCCAGTAGTATTATCAGTGTCCTAAGAGAAACAATGAAGGTTAGTTATTTAATTTGATAATTATTGAGCACCTAATACATGTTTGACAAATCAGAGATAACAAAAATAAATGAAACGCCATGTCTCAAGAAACTTAATTGTTTAGTGGAGTACCTAACTGGTATAGGAGACCACAATAATAGCAGCATCCACCACTTATGGAATGCTTACGATATGCCTTGGGCTTTCTATCTATCCCCTGGTTGGCTCTGTATAACATCCCTTGTAGAAGGAGTTACCATCCCCATGGGAAAGTTGTAGACATTCAGACTCAGTAATATGCCCAAGATGACACAGTGAGACTTGAGAGGGTGACCAAGGTGTCTGACACCTAAACTTACATACTTAATTACTAACACTCAGTTTATACTACTATTGGTAGTCCCTTCATACTTTGCAAACATCTAGAGTTTTAATGGGTAACTAAATCTGACTTGGTTTATTTCTCAGTTCCATGACAGGACCCCACCAGTTCTGAACAATATGTTACAGGAGAGAATGAGCGGCAAGCACCCAGGGCTGATGGAAAGCTTCATGGATGAGTACATGTGACTAGTTAATCTTTGACCATCTTTGGACTTCCCTGTTAGATTCCTCTATTTATGAGCTGAAATACCTCTCCCTGAGCCTTATGCATAACGGCCTTTGTTCTACTCATTAGGAACACAAAAACAAAAAAAGATCCATCTTTCCCATGATGATAGCTTCCTGCTCCAAAGTCTTTTTTACTAAGCAGTCATTATTCTATCTACATTCTCTGTTGGGTGCTCTCAATAGCACCCTGGATATTCACCTCAACCTATGCCATTGATCTTACCTGATCTTAGAAGCTAAGCAAACTTGGCCTGGTTAGTAATTGGATGGGAGATCACATAAGAAAACTGGATGCTATAGGTTTTACTGTGGAACCAAGAACCACTGGAAATTATTCTCAGGCCTTAAAACCTAGTAGAGTTTGCCCAACTGGATTTCAAAACTGCACTGGACTTGTGACTCCATTTCACCTTTCATTTCTCCCCTATTTGAACTGGAATGTCTCTACCTGTTATATTACACCTGTCCTATCATTGTCGGTTGGGAGGAGATAACTTGTTTCTTTAGTTTCACAGGTCTACTGATAAAAAGAAATTGCCCCCAGGAGTTGTACTTAATAGATTATACCCAGAGTTTCACACATACGTAAGTTAGATGACTTAAATGATGGGACTTTTGAACTGACAATATTCGGGGCTTTGAGCTGACGTCATAATGGAATGAGACTTTTGGATACCTTTGAATGGAGTGAGTGCATTTTTATTTGGAAGTGATGTAATCCTTTGGGGGCTAGAGGGAGGACTGTAGTCAGCAAAGTAATGCCCCCTACCGAAGATATCTACTCCTATTTCCAAAACACAAGAATACATTACATTACATAGCAAAAGGGACTTCACAGATGCAGTTAAGGTCATAGATGGAAGATAGGAAGATTATCCTGGATAACCTGAGTGGGCCCAATTTAATCGCATGGGCTCTTAGCTCAGAACTTTCTGACTGGAGGCAGGAGAGAGCTGCAGCACATGATGAAGTCGGAGAGATCCTAAGCATGAGAAGAATTCAATGTGCCATTACTGATTCTGAGATGTAGGCATCATGTGCAAGGAGCAGAGGAGGCCTCTAGGGGCAATAGGTGGTCCACTGTGAATAGCCAACAAGGAAATTGGGACCTCAGTTCTACAAGTACAAGAAATTAGATATGTCAAACAACCTAACTGACCTTGGAAGCAGATTGATTTCAAGAATCTCTAGAAAGTAACAAAACCCTAACACACCTTGATTTTGGCCCCACGAGACTCAAAGCAAAGGCACTGATTGAGCCGTGCTCTACTAGGACTTCTGACCTGTGAGCTAAAAAAAAAAAAATCTGTGTTGTTTTAACCTACTAAATGTGTGATAATTTGTTATGACTGTAATAGAAAACTTTCACAGGGTAGTTACTCTTTCACTAACCTTTGGACTATGCTATTAGACAATTCTTTCTATATTGAAGTGAAATACATGTCCCTGAAGCTTCTATGCACTGATCTTTGCTCTACTCATTCAAGGGCAAAAGCACAAATCAGGTTCCTCTCTCACAATGACAACTTTCTGGTCCAAAATATTTCTTACTAGAGTCCTATTCTAGCTACTGTTTCTTATATGGCACTGTATCAGCTACTCTCAGCAGTATTCAGGTCAGTTACCTTAGTAAACTTCTATGTTTTGGGTCAGATTCTGAGACAGGGACTTTTATGCAGGTGATTTATTAAGGTAGGGCTCATAAGAAAACCCGTAATGGGGGAAGAAAATCACATAGAGAAGGAAGTAAAGCAAGGATGTTGTTGTATAGGAAATCTAGCCTGAGCCTGAGCCTGTAGGGAGCTCTAGGAAGTAAACTGTGCTACAGAATCTGTCTCACTTGAGTCTAGGGGGCCAGGCTTCTGTATCCTTGCTCTAGTCAGTCAGGGATGGCCTGGCACTTTGGGGCAGGAGGAAGCTTGCAACTCTAGTTACCCAAAAGCATACCTCTAGTAAAGATTATTAGTATGAGTCACTGACAATAGCACCCACAGCCAGAGGAAGATGAGCTTGCCTTCCCAGTAACAAGATGTGCCAGGAGGTAGAAGCCAGACAAAATTAGCATCTGCTATAGCTCATGATTCAAGGGTTATACACAGAGCTCCAGGTTTGCTCTGAGCCATCGTGGAATGAATAGGGTTGGATTCAATTTCTCTTATTCTAGGTTCAGTGGCTTTAAAACTTTTATTTCAGCAGTATGTTTTATTTACAAGCAAAATTCTACATCTCTCACACACACTCACACACACACTTGATAACATTAATGAGTATCTACTATGTTTCAGACAGTGTGATAGGTCCTTTAGATAGGGAAGAAATACGACAGATTGGTCTCTGCCATCATGAGGCTTACTGTCTGGTAGAAAAGGTAATTAAAAATATATAAAGAAACAAGTTAAAAATTGCAGATGATAAATGCTGCACAAACAACAGCAATAAATGGATGCTGAATGCTGAGATGGAGATAATGGGGGAGGGGCTATATGATCCATATAAGGTCTGCCTGCTAAACACATGGTCGAATATCTAATTCTCTAGTTCCAAACTATAATATCAATTAAGGTACTTTATTTTTTCCTATCATTCCCCCAAACTTTATTTTTTATTAAAATATTAATTTCAGGTGTACAACATAGTGATTTGACACTTATATTTTACAATGTGATCACCACAATAAGTCTAGTAACCATCTGTCACCATACAAAGTTATTATGATAATATTGACTATTTCCCCTATGCTATACATTACACTACACACACACACACACACACACACACACACACACACACACACACAACGGGAAGGTATGTACCTCTTATTCTCCTTCATATAGGGAGGAAATTTTCACCATCCCTCTCCTTCCCCTCTGGCAACCATCAGTTTGTTCTCTATTTCTATGAGTCTGTTCCTGTTTTGTTTTATTTGTTCATGTGCTTTGTTTTGATTCCACATATAAGTTAAATCATAGAGTATTTGTCTTTCTCTGCCTGACTTATTTCACTTAGCCCCTTAACTCTAATCTAAGGAAGGCCTCCCAAAGCCTGAATAATGAGCAGGAACTGGCCATGCAAATGCTTGTAGGAAAAGTAGCCCAGGTAGAGGAAACAAAAAAAAAAAATATCTATACTATGATTGATGGAAGGAGAGGAAAGCCCTGGAGACCAATTACTCAGTTCATAGCAGGTACCGAGGTACCTCCTGGGAATTCTAGAGTCCTCAGAACACCATTCGAGAATCATCATTCTGGTGATCATAATTCTAGTTACTGTTTCTAAAACTGGTGTAAAAAAAGCCACTGCCTTTCCCTCCAGTTGCCCTCAGGGGCCACCCAGCCATCATTCCACGTTCCTGGATCTTTACACACTTTTCCTCACAAAACCTTTCTCTCTGGAATCCTTAGAGAAGGTGTAGAAAAAGGGGAGCCTGGCAGCTTCACAGCTTCAGCAAGACAGCCCATTTTAGAGATGCCAGCAGGGGATGGCATATGAATCAACAACATGTTCCCTGCTCACCCCCACAGTCCAGATGGCTGCACATCACAGGAGCAGAGGGCAGCTCCTACGCAGACAACTTCCCTGGCTGGAGACATGTGCCATGCCATACTTTAGACCAGGGAGGAACACACTGTGGATGTGGTGGTGACATTTTTACAGACAAGGGCACAGTCTTTCTTTTGCTTTCTTTCACCATCTGTAGTAAAACCTTAAAGCGTAAAATACTGAGGGCTCATAGAATTGGTAAGTACCAGAGGAATCAGGTGGTGCAGCTTCTCGCTTGCAGCATGAACCCTTTCATATTCCTGATGTGGGTCACTGAGCTGATGCTTGAATGATTTCAGATCTGGATGGTCACACCTCCATGAAGCAACTTTGAGAGCTGGAAAAATTCTCTCCTTACATATGTTAACTGAAAATCTTCTCCCTCTAACTCTCCTCTATTTGGTCTGGTTTTTCATAACACAGAACCTAATAATAATAATTGAAGCCTTGCCATATCTCAAACATTGTGCTAAGTACTTGGCATGAAATATCTCATCTAACCCTCACCCCAAACTTGGAAGGAAAACACAAACCTTATCTGTACTCGTCAGGAAGAAACGTATACCCCAGGCCCCAGTTTAGCAGCAAGAGTAGTGGGACCTGAAGCCAGGCATTAGACCTGGAGGAGCTACACTGCAAACTGTCTGAGGACAGCTCAGTCTCTATGTAGCCCCCCAGTACATGGCACACTCTCTAGCACATGGCTGAGACAAGGGCACCCAACATCAATTGCCAAGTGCCTTCTCTGTCCCTGAGCCAGGTTAGGTCCTCTTCATGGGCTCTCTCACACACCCTCATTCGCACAACTCCTTGAGGTCCTATGATTATCATCATTTTACACATGAGGGGACTAAGGCTCAGCAAGAAGAAATGGCTAACCTAAGTGCTCAAATGAGGGAGGGAGAAATAGACAGATGAATGAACGGACAGAAGAAAAAAATTGGCAGCACGGTCTCAAACCTAAGGCAGAAGCCATTTCCTGAAAAGAAGCTTCACATCACCTTCCAATCTCATCCCTCGACCATAACTGCCCCAATGTCACCCCATTATAGTCGGGCTCATCTAGTCACACTCCGCCAGCATAGACCCAAGGCCATCCCTTCTGTTGCACTCTCATCATTCACTAGAGTATTTCAAAGCCCCAGTTGAAACCCCACCTGCTACAAGGGGCTACATACAGAAACACACACACACACACACACACACACACACACACACACACACACACTCTTCCTTCTTGTCCTACACTATGCTTTGCTTTTATTTCCATTAGAACGCTGATAACAATGCCCAACACTTCAGAGTTGCTTCTACCTATCAGGTGCTATGCTAAACTATATATGCTCTATGTCCTTCAATCTTCATAATTCTCTCCATTTTATAGACAAGGAAATTGAGGAACTAAGTGGCCTAAGATAAAACAATTCAGATTGAATCCCTAGCCTGTGTGCTCAGCCATTATATCCCAGCTCTTTCAATATTCTTTGTGCATGTGTGTGTGTACATCTTCCACAGGACCCTAGGAGGGTGGGCAGGATGTGGCATCCCAATACCTAGCATGCTCTTCAGTGCCTACCCATTGTTGACACTCACCACCACTTGCTGAGTCTCACTGACTTCCTTAAATTCCATCTGTGTTTAAATGAGGTTAATATTTATAAAAGGATGTCTCATATGGTACACAGCAAATAATATGCACAAATAAATAAACTCCGTGTGATGCTGTACATAATCTCACTTATATTCTATCCACTTATTTCTACTCAGTGTTGTTTCAAGATATATTTAAGGCAATGTTTAACCCTTATTCCAATGCTCTACGGGCACATTATCATCTCCATTTAACAACTGAGAAAACAGTATCAGAATTCACGAACCTTTTTTCAAGTCAACAGGCTAGTGAACAGCGGAAACCATTTGAACTCAGGCCTCCCTGAATCTGGCAACCATGCATTTCTGTTACATGGGGTTCGGTCTTGGGACCATGCAGGAGTAGAAATCACTTCAAGGTGGACTTGATACTATGTTACCTGAATCAGATGAATTCTCTTCAATGAAAAGTGCAATGGAGTCTGAACTTGGGATGAAGCTGAGCCTAAAGAAGGTGACCCATTGACCTCAGCAGTGGCCCAGTGAGAAATAGGAGAGCTATGGCGACTGGGATATAGGCAGACCTTAAACCTAGACCTCGAGAAACACACTCATTGACACTGAATGTCAGATAGTTTTCCAAAAGGTCTCCCCAGTAAACAGTAAAGCCAAGGCCAGCAGCCACCTCTCATGAGAAGGGGCTCGAATTGCAGGAGCACCCTTTGAGCTGTTTCTGCTTGTAAAACTATCTACCTCATTTTGATTCTTCTGTGTTTAATTGTTTACTTAGTTTACAAAACTGATACATGATGAATTGGAAGTCTGTATTAATAATGTTGGGGAAGAAAATCACTCATGTAGGGAAATGTTCACAAAAGGCATTTACAAAACAGCACATACTTTTGTTTTAATTAAAAAAAACTATACACTATATGGAAAAAAAATGACTGAAAGAATATGTGTCAAATGCTACCAGAGATTAGCTACAGGCAAGATCATAAATAATTTTCATGTTCCTTTCTTGTGAATCTACACTTTCTAAATTGCCTAAAGGAAACATGCATTAATCATAAGAATTTATACATACTGGCCTTTTCTTTAATTGCTAATGCACGAGCTCATTTTAATTGAAACAAGAACCCAATGATGAACTATTATTAACTGCACCTTGTAGCTTAGGAAACTAATGCTCAGAGAGGTTAAGTCACTTGCCCAAGGTCTCAGCACCTTGTGATGGTGCAGTCACAATTTAAATCCAGGAGCCAAAACCCAGAGCCCAATCTCTGGGGCTCAGAAGGACAGCATAAGCAAAGGCATGGCAGTAAAATAGCTGGGTCAAGGACAATTCCACACTTATGGTTTTATTTGATCTTCATAATTTTCTTGTGAATTAGGTAAGGCCACCACCTTTATTGCCACTATGCAAACTGATACACTGAGACTCAGGGAGCTTACTTAGCTTGAGAAGATCACCCACAAAGGTGGTATCAGGTCTGGTCAAATTATTCATTGCCTAGTGTCTATATCTTCTACCAGTTGCATAAGGTCCCTAAAGGGAAATAAGGCATGTGTTTTGGTCACTGCTGTATTCTAGCACATAGCAAGTACTGAATAAACCATAGGCACTCAAAAAGATTTGCTTAAAGAGTGAAAGAATAAATTTCAGAAAATAGCAGGTAGTAGGTAAATGGTGTTCATCCTCCCTTCAAAAAAAGTATGTTTCTCCAGAACCTACAAGTGTTACCTCATGTGGAAATATAGTCCTTGTATATGTAATTAAGAGTTTTAAGATTATTTCATCCTAGATTATCTGCTGGGGCCTAAATCCAATGTAAAGTGTCCTTGTAAGAGAAAGATAGGAGCTCTGAGAGAGAGACAAACAGACAAACAGAGATGGAGAGACAGAGACGAGATACGGATACACAGTGACAGAGAGACAGAGAGACAGAGACAGACAGAATGGGGGAAGACACACACACACACACACAGGAGAAGGCGATGTGGAGATACAGACAGAGATTGGAAGCAGTGTGACCGCAAGCCTACCTGGAGCCACCAGAAGCTGAAAGAAGCAAGAAACAAATTCTCTTCTAAGGCCTCCGGAGGAAATATAGTCCAGCTGACCCCTTCATTTCAGACTTCTGCCTCTCGAACAGACAGAGAATAAATTTCTGTTGTTTTAAGCCCCTAGGTTTGTAATAATTGGTTACAACAGTCCAAAGAAATACATAGCAACACCGGTATGTACTGCACTTCACAACTTATACAGTTTCATTACCTGACCTTCACAAAAGCCCCAAGGGAAAGCAAGGTCATTTGACCCATTTTTTGGATCAGCACAATGAACAGCAAGTAGTTGGACTTACCCTGACACAGGGATAAATGTAGGGGTGCAGTGGAGATAAAGGGGCAGCCAATTCTCATGAGCCTTAAGTGCTGGACTGAGTCACATCAAGAATCACAAAATCAGAACTATGCTCAGTGAAAATGAATCAGGCAGCAACCTGAAGGCTGGGCTATTCATGGAAGGCAGCTTATTGAGAGCTCTTTCAATAGCTGAGGAAATGCCGGCCTGCAAATATGGGAGGCTATGAGCATAGAGAAGAGAGGGACGACCAGGCCACACTGACATGTCCAAAAAAATAACAACAGCTGCTGTTTACTGAACCCCTACTCTAGGCCAGGCCCCGTGCCAACTGCTGACAGACATTACCGTATTTCCAATCATCATTATTTCCGTTTTAAAATGTGAAATCTGGAGATTAAGGAGCTCACCTGAGGCCACCCAGCTTGGAGCAGAGAAGGCAGACCTTAGACTGATACCTGACTTAGGTGCCTGCATGTCCCACTACAAGGCGTGGCTACAGAGATGATAGTTGGTAAACAGCCTTGGGTGGAGGAGGCATACATTTTTTTAAAATGCTGATCATAAGAGCCTGGTGGGTGGTATTTTCTTTTGTTTTTTCAAACAGTGCTTAGAAAAAAAAGTGAAATTTACCTGTAATCCCACTATTAGAGATAACTGCTGTGAACAATCTGGCATAAACATGCTTTCTAGATCTTTTCTCCATGAACATATGTGTGCGTGCATGCGTGCGTGTGTGTGTGTGTGTGTGTGTGTGTGTGCGCATGTTCTCTTTAATTAAAATAGGATAATACTATACATGCTGTGGAGAAGTCTGTTGTGTGTCCTTAACATTAAATCCTTACAACCTGGTCCTCTATATGAACTTGGCCAGCAGTACGATGGAGCAGTAAGAGTGGTCCAACCCATGAGGAGGGGAATTTTATCGCTGGTATTGTTCAGAAACACCACAACATTGTGAATAAAAACAAACCAATTTTTAATTAGCTTATTGTTTCTAAATCCACAGACAATCCACATTGTTATCAACTGTACCTGGAGAGGGCCACGTCTACTGTCCCACCCCTTTTGGCAAGCCACTGCACTAGAGAAATGGTGACTTGGGTGAGTGGGGGCAGGTGATGGGGGTGGTTCTCAGACATGGGAGTGGCTCACCAACTGGGCCACACAATGGAAGGTACACACCATACTCTTGTTAGACAAGTAAGAAAACTGTCCCACTTCCTCCTAACGGAGATCCTGAGAAAATATATGAGGCAATACCTTCACCACATTCTTTGTGATCTTGAAATAAAAAGTACTAGAAAAGACAAATTTTAAGTATATTAAAAATACAGCCCATTTTCAGTGGAGTCCAGGCAGCCACATCCATAGTCAGGCAGTTCCCCTCTAAACTCACTGTTGAGTATCAGAACAGATGACTTTCTTTCTTTTCTTTTTTTCTTTTTAACATATCAAAGACCAAGACTTCTTGAGATGAGTTATTGAGATGATATAAGGGAAATTGAATAAACTGCTCTAAAAACAATCAAGCTGTCCACAAAGACACGATTGGAGTTTAGCTTCTAAAAACTATAATGGTATAATTTTCCTGTTGGCCATTCCCTTGAAATAATAATTGAACTGGCAAGTCCATTCCTCATAAACACTTTCATCATCTTTGGCTTGACGAGGCCTAGCTGCTGAGCCACAGATAAAAATTTCTTCAAGATAGTAAATCATGAGCCATATGTTAGAAATTACCCTTGCTCCCCTACAAATGGGACTATATCCCCCTTTGTCCTTTCCAAAACAGTGGAAGGGATTTTTGGCAGCCAGACTCATATTAGAATCCCTGGGAATAACACTGCTAATCCCCAACATGACACTTCGAAGACTTCAGAGTCATATTTCACAACAGTATTTTCAGTGTCTATAGAGACCATGTTTATAAACGCAGACTCAAAACATAAAAAAGATAACTGCAAACTGAGCTCCAACCACCTCAGGTGTTGGCTACATCTGCGCCTGAGATAGGCATCGTCATGAGAGATAGGAAAATGTCATGATGGAAAGCCCAGGCTCTGCAGACCAACATCCTGGATTCAGATCCTGGCTCCACTAATTTCTAGCTCTGTGACCTTGAGCAAATAACTTAACCTCTCTGTGTCTCGGTTTCAGTTTTGGTAAATGGGAATGATAATAGTACTTGCTTCACAAGGTTATTAGAATGCAATGTAATAATAGGAAAGCTTCTAAGCTTTTTGACTGCCATCTTCTGAAATATACTTTAGAATAGGCCTCCGACTACAGTAAACGACTTAAGTGACAAATTGACTGAAGGTTTCAGTGGCTATGCTTGGAAGTAGAATATTCACTTTTGTCTATATTCTATTGGCGAGAACTTTGTCACGAGCCAAAAATGTAAGAGCATCTATGAAATGCAGTCCAATCGTGTATCCATGAAGAACAGAGTAACGAGGTACTTACTGGTGGCAAGGGCAGTCTGTATAATATGGGTTTAATGGAAATAAGTTTCATGAAACAATTCCTCTAAATAAACATGATAAAAAGAAACTCTGATACTTCTACTTTATCATATTCCATTCTAGTGGATTTTCACAATCCACTAATCCTTTTCACTTCACCATTTGCTGAACAAGCGTTAGTTGCTGTTACTAACAATAGTGGAGGAAGCGACAGTGAGCAAAAGGACAAATTAGAAACTTTCACATTTTTCACAAAATTCTTGGCATTTGGATTCACAAAACTACAATAAAGGCATGCTTGGGTTCTGACTTTGGTTATTAGGAGTCTGAAACATGTATCTAGAAACAATGACCAATTTCTAGAGTCTAGTCTGCCTTTGAAACACATACCCAATTAAAAACATACATTGTAGAAACTAATAAACACGTACACACAGAAGCGCACATGTGCATAAAAATAAAAAATGATCACTAAAAAGAGATCAGAGAAGACATAAAGAAGACAGAGGCATGACAAGAAAAAGGAATATTTAACCTCTTTTAATACCCAACAGCAAGCATAGAGCCCAGTGTGCAAGTGATACATCAGGTCTTGCTCTTCATATCTCTGGCCTATAAATTCCTCATGACTTGTTCATAAATTAGTACAGTGTTCTTCCCTGGCATTCTCAATGTGCTAAGGCTTTTGAACTTCCTCTCAATAGTCATGGGAAGGCTATGTACAGATTCGGGAAGGACAGGACATGATTGATATGCCTTTCAGATAGATACCTTGGGATATACTGGAACTGACCTGACCTGAAGCAGGAAGACTGGTGAGGAGGCTGCTGCAGTAATAGGTCAGAGAAGACAATGGCCTGAGCTAAGGCAGAGTGGCACATAGAGGAAGAGACTTGAGTTTGAGGATTCATAGAGGTTCAAACTCATAGCTTTTGGTGACAGACTTGGAAATAAGAAAAATCCCCCAAGGAGGATACACAGGTTTCAGATTTGAACAACTGAGTAGATTAAAGTGCCATTTATTGAGATGAGGAACACAGAAAGGGAAACAAAGAATTCGATTAATTCAATTTGTACAAGTTACAGTTGCACCTGAGACTAAGTCAAAAGATATCCAGTTGGCACTAGCATTGGAAGTGTGGACTAGAGATGAGGTAAGACTGCTGTGGAGACCCACATTTGGAAATTATCAGCAAATGAGTCATGGTTAAAGTCAGGGGTTCACCCTGGGACTGGATATAGACTATAAAGATAATACAACCCATCTTTCCACTCCCAGGGTAACCAGCCTACTGTACAAGCAGAAGGGGGGAGGGGTGCTGGGGGAAATGGAAATGAGCTTAAGTGCACACTGGACAGAAGAGGCAATAGCATAAAACCCAAGTGACTTTGGACTGTGACTTATTTCTTTATTCATTCAACAGGTATTTACTGAACATCTACTATATAACAGGCACTATGCCGGGGACTGAAGAAACCATGATAAACAACAGAGACATGGTACCCACCTGTGATCTATTGGGCAAGGCAGCTGAAAACATGGAAGTAAAAGAAGATAAAATAGGGAATGCTATGAAGGAAACAGGATGCTCAGACAGAATATCAGTGAAGGGGAAGGACCTACTAAGATTCTAAGTTCAGAGAAGCCTTCTCTTACTAGGTGGATTTAAATGGAGACAATGAAGGGGAAGCAGAAAGAATTGGGCAAAGGACAGATACTGGATATTTGAATAGCTGACAGATCAATGTTTCAGAGCTTAGAAAGCAAGGAAGCATGGTAAGTAAAGGTCAGATCATGGAAAAGAAGTTTGGATTTCACTCTAAACATGAGAGGCATGCGATGAAAGTGTTTTAAGTAGGAGAATAACATGATATGATGTATACTTTTAAAAACATCACTCTTGTTGTCACGTAGAGAATGGATGAAGGAGGACCGTGGACACAGGGCCATCAGATATGAAGCAAACAATGATGGTGGTCCAAACCACAAGATTAGTCAGGGACACGGAGAGGAGTGAAATGGCTTTGAAATATAATTGGAGGTATACTCATCATGACCTGGTTATAGATAGGATGTAGTGGGTGAGAGGAACAATTAAGGATGATTCCTAAATTTTCAGCTTGAGCAACTGAGTGGATTTGAGCATCCAGCTATCAAGGTTATTATGAGGGATGAAGAACACAACATGTGTACATCACTCAGCACCAAGGCCAGCACATTAGGTGGGCAGCTATAAAAGGGCCTTCCTCATCATTACTACTCTTCCCCAATAACACTCCCACTGAAAGCAGTTTTAAGGGTTGCTCTGTCCTCATTTCCTCCTCTCCTCCATCACATAAAATCCTGGACTGTTCTCTGAACTTCTTTCCCACACATTCTGCCTACTCAAACCCTCATCAGGGAGGGGGAAAAAAAAAAGGCCTGAAAAATACTTAGTATCATTGAGCTAACGAAAAATATCTTCCCTCCCAGCTCTAACTTTTCTCCCAGCTCTAACAAGTAACTCAACATTAGTCAGTTCCTCCCACCAGGGCCACCCTCACCTAGCCCTGAACCCAAAAGCTTTCCTACCCTCATGTCTATAACTCTAAATGGCTCTTGGCCGAAGGTGTGAGACTAGAAATTCCCCCAAACAAAATTCATATCCCAGAGCCCATATCCCTTGAGGAGAATATCCTGTAGATATAAAAGAGAAATTGCAAAGACCTCAAGCATTATACACAAGAAGGAAGCAGTTCACTGGTGTGCTGGAACAAGCTTGCACCAACTTGAGAGAACCTACTGTGCATCTCTTCCCAATACAGTTCAAAGACATCGCATTGGTAGCTTATAACCACTCACGGTAGGAGTAATTACACCACAGAAATCTGCAAGTGCTGCAAATCAGGGGTTTTTCTCCCTTCTAAGAGCCAGTTGTTAAACATTTACCAGCACACCACTGGAAGCAGCTTTTATTTTGAAGGTGCCATATAATGGGTACTTACTGTGTACCAGGCACTGTGCTAAGTACATTCTTCATGTTTTCTCTGTTCAGCAACCCTGAGACAGGAAGCTAAACTTGTCAGCACTCCCATCACATATCTTGCTGCCTCACTCCTTGTCTAAACAAACCTCAGTCCTCCTGTCTAGTTTTCCCTTCTCTCCACACCCACCCTCATTACCATCTTTCTAACATCCAGCTCAACTCTCCTTATGAAATCTTTGCTAGATCCCTCAAGAATTAAATTCAGCAAGCTATCTACCATATACCAAGCAAACAGAATTATCACTCCTTCTGTGTCTTTTCTGGCCATATACAGACTTCTTTCGTGGAAGTTTATTACTTGAAAGCCTATAATTATTTATTATTTGATCTATATGAAAACACTCATATTTATTTATTTTTCCTTACAAAACAAAATAGTGCTTTTGTCAGTTTGCTCTTCTTGAGAAAATTGTATGTAAACCAAAATTTTACTCCAGGCATATGAAAAAGCAGCATGGCTCAAGCCATTTTTCCTGAAATTTCTTTTCCTCTTTAAGGAAATAGGAGTAGAATTAGTAACAGGAAACTTGAAGCAATTCTAGGCATCTCGTTAAAACACAAGCCTAGCAAAGTATCCATTCCCAACACTCCATAATCCTCTGTCTACACATGTGCAGCCCAGCCACCAAAGGAGGATTGATCAAAGCCATTTGCTTCAGTGGGTATAACAAGCTACACCCTCAGCAGAAACCCATATTGTTAAGTGACTTCTTTTAAAAAACCACTAAAACAGTATCTAATCATTGTGTGTGTGTGTGTGTGCGCGTGCGCACGCGTGAATAAAAGGCTAAAAATATGCTCTTATTCATAATAAATTAGTTCTCATAGAACAATTTCTTCTTTACGATACTAAGAGCACAAAGTCTTAATATGTTTCTACAGAATTCCTTCTTGTTCTGGAAGTCTGTTCTCTGGACCACTTTCAGAAAGGATGCTTTATTAACATGTTTGGCTTCATGAGAAGCAAATGTTGCCATTAACTCAGAGTCAAATTGCAAAAACATAACTTCTTCCAATGCCTGGATCAAAATAGTCATCAGAACGTTGGTTTGGCCAGCTTTGTATTCCACTATTAGGCAGATACCACAGGCCATCTGAGTGGAGCAGAGGATTTTTGCTTTCTGGCAACATCTAAAGTCTGCAGTCACTTTCCCAAATAGCCACTCCTAAGGACGAATGTCTTCAGGTGAAAACCCCATTGGTACTTTGAAAGTGTCACATTACCTTATCCATGAATTACAGTGCATTTTAGGGGGGCGTAAAAATGACTCATATTGAGGGGAAAAAAATCAGTTTCTCTGCATTATCCAAAACATATTATACACCCTTATAAATAGCAGTAAGATAAAATTACAAAACCTGATTATGGTTTTGTGTCCGTATAAAGCCCCTAAAATGTCCTAATTGAGGAACTCATATGCACCTGCATGACAATCTAGAACAAAGGACAGTTGACAACCATAATAGAAAATTCTGAGTGTCTGCAAACTCAAGCTCTTAAGAGGCAACCAAGCTTACACTATTAATTGCTTTAAAAAAAATAAAATGCATTCCACAACCACTGACATTGAAATCAAGCAAGTCTAAGGTCCAAAGAATCTTGAGCCTTCAAGTTAAGACTATTCTTAGACAAAGACAAGTTGGTATTGCAACTGGGCCCATATTTCCTGAAAGACAGTGTAAAGTTTCTTCATGTAGGTGAAACCTCAACTTTTTGGGGAAAACAATTCTGCCCATTACCAGCTAATCAAAGTCCATCAAAGATGGGATTATCCAGCATCTCTTTCTTGACTTAACGATCATTAAGTACCTGAGAAGACAGTGGCCTAACAGCCTCTGACCTTAAAATATCCCTAAGAACTATCTGTGGAAGCTGGAGGAGGCCAGATTTTTCTGGTAACTTTCATAGTTCTTAACCTCTGGATTAAAATAAGTACAATGAAGTCTTACCTATCCTAATTAGGACAAAAGGGAAAATTATTTCTTACTTGAGGAAAACCCCATTATCAAGTTATGGTACACTCTCCAATCATATCATTTTCTAGTATTTTCTTTGCATCAAGCCCTTGTTTTAATGAGTAATACTTTAATAAATAAAGTATCAAATGAAAATGTTCCAGATATGATAAAGAGGTATACTTGTCCTATCGATATTGTGCTTGTGACAGATCAGCGATTGAGCACCCCTGAATCATCTCAATTACTTCTTGACTAATCTCCTAAAAGTATAGAAACAGAAAACACAAAGGACAAACGGAAACTTTGAGAACTGGAGTTGTACTACTTATTTACAAGCTTGGAAAGTGCTAAGTAAAGGCCATCATCTCACAATAAGCTCACAGACTAACCCAAAGAACAACCTTGTATAGATGATCTACCCGGTAGGAGATATTTTTGTATTGCCTTGGGAAAACACTCACAATACAACTTTGAGTGTATTAATCAAATTGCTCTAAGTTCCATGAGGATAGGAGTGTTTGCATTGCTCATACCAGTGTACCCCATCTCTCAACATGGAGCCTGGAACAGAGGAGGCATTCAAAATATATTTGTTGACTGGATGCATGATTTAATTTTACTTTTGCTCTGCTAACTCTATTTAAGGTCTCATTTTTATTAAGAGACACACGAAACTTTGAAATTAGTTCTCATGAAGTTTTAATGTGACATATACATTTAATTAAATGCATTTTTAGAATTGATAAATCTTTCTGTCACATCAATAAAGACATGACATTGTCCCTATTTCTCTGAACAAAACAGACCCACTCCTTAGTATCTGCCATCGATGCATCAACATCTCCTTCATCAAAGAAATTAGCGGGGAATATGGTAACCAGTTTTTGTCTGCCCTCAGATTTTATTTTTCAAGCCACAGACAGCAAACTACTTGATTCAAGCAAGCAAGAGTCTGTGTTCCATAACTGTATATAACTACACTTAAGATTGCTACAGAAATTTGCCTCATTAACCCCATGTCCAAATTGTTGTCCCCAAGTCCAGAGTGCTCTCTTAGAAAAGGAGAGTACCTTTTCATAACTTGAGTTACTGGAGTATATTGCATTCTGAGCAGGACCCCAATTATTCCAGCATCTGATTAATGTCTCTCCAAATTCTTGTCCAGTAACAAGACCCTATGTAACTCAGCTAACCACCTAACAACCCACATCATCAAGCTCCATTATCTTTTATGATGTTGATTCTTAGTATCCAAGGGCTGTGGTTCAGACAGACTATTTAAAGGCATTAAAAGAACAACAGCCTTGCCAGCTGTGGGCATGGCCACAAAAACTACCATCAGGTCATAAGGCCAGATGCATCAGATGCCAGGAACAAGACTAAGGCAGAGGGAACAACCACTTAAGAAAATAAATCCATTTGTGTTCTCAAAGGAGAGCACTGGGTAATAAATCCCTTGGTATGGAGAATTGATAACTGTTAATAAAGATGGTGGTACCCAGAGTTCTTTGCATAACTCTATTCAGTTGATCTTTTAAATGTTACCTCCTTTCTTGCCATATTTTATCTTGGACAAGGTTTAAAATTTTTAAATCTTTGACAAATTTTATCTCCTTTTTTCCAATTGTAAGGTTCGACTCCACAAAAATCATGTGTGGGATTTCTTATAGCAACTACTATTCATTGCTGTTCTGTCCAGTTTACCTGTGACAATAAGTTCATTCAGGAATAGGTATCACTGATGAGTTTATCACTTCAATCTTGAAGCAACAATTTCTGTTTTACAAATGGGGAACAGTGTCAAGGAATGCTAAATAACTTTCTCAAAATCACACAGCCAGAAAAAAGGAGATTCAGGGTTAGAATCCAAGTCTCTCTGATACCAGGATTCAGTTCTGAACCATGACACTACACTCCATCCAAAGCTTTTGAATCTTAGAGTTTACACCAGATACTTCAACCATTAGTTTGCAATTTTCTAAGTATGAAGACACCTTTCTAAAGACAAAACCATAATTCATTAAGTAAATATATGAAGAAGAGCTTATCACAGAGTCTGATGCATATTAAACACCTAAGAAATATTAGATGTGTTATTATCATCAGCATTGATATGAAGAACCTCAGGATAGTAACTGTAATTTTAGGATGCACTGAAGCTACTGCTGTTAATGGATTAACTAATTTCATATCCATTATAACAGCATCTACATTCATTTTTTAAAAGTACTACAATATATATACACACATATCTATGATATGATTTTCTGAGTATAAAAAATATTTGCAGCACATATGTATATTCAGGCCTTCTAACACATACATACATGCCCATGTGTGTGCATACACACACACAAACACACCAGATATGGAACTCCTCTTGTAGTCCCAACTTTTTTACTGAATTGTATACCCGAATCCTCTAGCAGTCTTCTTTCTCCCACTCATGAACAGAAAGTATTCTATACCTCCAAAGACACCCCAAATGGATTTTCATATCATGCATAGCTTTACTTAATTTCATCACTTTTAACATATCTAAATTTTTGCCTGGGCTGAGATTTATTTAGATGGAACACAACTAGATAACTCAGCCTATACCTGAAATACAATAATTTGTCCTAGATACCAATAATAACTCAATTAAATAATCAGAAAAAACTGGATGGAGATAAGCAAAATGAAAGGCACCCTCAAGGAGAGAAGTAAAGCATTTAGATTATGAGAAACAGGATATAAGAGAATTATCATCAGTTGCTGTTCTTGTTACCAAAAAAGCTCAAGATGTTTGGTGTAGGCATTTCTATGACAATAAAATACCTATTTCATAGGGATTCAAAACAAGGATATATATTTAACAATATTTTTTCCTGATTATAAAAGTTATTTTTGAAAATAAAAAGTACAAGTAAATTATATCTATTTAGTAGAAAACTACAGTAATTATAATTACAAGAGTAGGCAACAAAATAAAATAATGTTTAATAAAGAAAGAAGTTGATTTTAAAATTCTGTTTACCTTCTGACAATTATGTAAACATATGAATATTTATTTAAAAATCAAACCAAGATAAAACAAAAAAAGAAAATAGAAAAAATACAGTGTAGTTTAGGGGAAAAAAGTAATCATTATGCCCCTATACATACAGACCTATTAATATTCTTCTGTATATCAACTCAGTCTATGATCTATGTATTTATTTTTTAATCGATTAATTTTATTTTTTATTTTATTTTTTTAATATTGTATTTTTATTTCTACCTCCCCTTCACCCCTCCCCTCTGGCAACTACTAGTTCATTATCTATGTTCAGTTTCTGTTTGTTCTGTTCATTTGTTGCTTTTAGGCTTATATCCCACATATAAGTGATATCATGTGATTTTCAATTTTTGTTTGTTTGTTTGTTTGTTTGGCTTATTTTGCTTAGTATGCTTATTTCAAAGTCCATCCATGTTGTCACAAATGGCAACATTTTATCTCTTCTTATGGCTGAGTAATATTTCATTGTATATATGTACCACAGCTTCTTTAGCCAGTTATCTATCGTAGGACACTTCGGTTGCTTCCATGTCCTGGCCACTGTGAATAATGCTGCTATGAACATCGGTATGAAAATACCTTTCCAGATATGAGTTTTCAAGTCTTTGGGGCAAATACCCAGTAGAGGGATTGCTGGATCATATGGTAGATCAATTCTTAGTTTTCTGAGGAAACTCCATACTGTTTTCCATAGTGGTTGTAACAATTTGCAGTCCTACCAGCAGTGCATGAGGATTCCTATTTCTCCACATTCTCCCTAGCATTTGTTATTACTAGCCCTGTCAATTATAGCCATTCTAACAGGTATGAGATGGTATCTCATAGTGGTTTTGATTTCTATTTCCCTAATAACTAGTGATGTTGAGCATCTTTTCATATATTTGTTGGCCATTTGTAGTCCTCTGTGGAGAAGTGTCTATTCAGGTCTTTGCCCATTTTTTGATTGGATTGTTTGTTTTTTTGTTGTTGTTATTGAGTCATATGAGTTCTTCGTACATTTTGTATATTAGGCCCTTATTGAGGTGTTACTTGCAAAAATATTCTCCCATTTGGATGCTTTTCTCTTTACTTTATTGACAATTTCTTTTGCTGAGCAGAAGCATTTTAGTTTGATGTAGTCTCATTTATTTATTTTTGCTTTTACTTCTCTTGTCTTTGAGGTAAAATTCATAAAATCCTCTCTAAGTCCTAGGTCCTTGAGTTTAGTTCCTATATTTTCTTCTATGCAATTTATTGTTTCGGGTCTTATATTCAGGTCATAATCCATTTGGAGTTAATTTTGGTGTGTGGTGATAAACAATAGTCTAGTTTCATTTTTTTACAGGTGGCCTTCCAGTTTTCTCAGCACCATTTATTGAAGAGGCTTTCCTTTCTCCACTGTTTGTTTTGGCTTTTTTGTCAAAAATTATTTACCCATATAAATATGGGTTTACTTCTGGAATCTCGATTCTGTTCCACTGGTCCATGCATCTGTTTTTCTGCCAGTACCATGCCATTTTGATTACTATTGATTTGCGGTCTAATTTGAAGTTGGGGAGAGTGATGCCTCCAGCCTCATTCTCTTTTCTCAGGGTGGCTTTGGCAATTCGGGGTCTTTTGTGCTTCTAAAAAATCTGATGATATTTTATTCTATTTCTTTAAAAATGCAGATAGAATTTTGATGGGGATTGCATTAAATCTGTATAATGCTTTAGGTAATAAGGTCATTTTAACTATGTTGATTCTTCCAATCCAAGAACACAGAATATCTTCCCATTTCTTTGTATCTTCTTCAATTTCTTTTAATAGTTTTCATTATATAGTTCCTTCACATGTTTCATTAAATTAATTCCTAGTTATTTTATTCTTTTCGTTCCAATTGCAAAAGGAATTATTTTTCCACTTCTTTTTCTGACACTTCATTATCAGAATATGGAAACTTTATGGATTTTTGAACATTGATTTTGTATCCAGATGCTTTTCTATATTTGCTTATTGTTTCTAGTAGTGTTCTTGTGGAGTCTTTAGGGTTTTCTATATAGAGAATCATATCATCTGCAAAGAGAGACAGTTTGAGCTCTTCGTTTCCCATTCGAATGCCTTTTATCTCTTTCCCTTGTCCGATTGCACTCACTAGGACCTCCAATGTTATACTGAATAACAGTGGTGATAGTGGACAGCCTTGCCTTGTTTCTGATCTTAGAAGGAAGGTTTTTAGTTTCTCACCATTAAGTATAATGTTAGCTGAGGGTTTGTCATACATGACCTTATTATGTTACTGATTTTAAGTGTTTTGATCATAAATGGATGCTATATCTTGTCAAAGGCTTTTTCTACTTCTATTGATATGACCATGATTCTTACTTTTTAATTTGCTTATGTGGTGTAACACATTAATTGATTTCCATATGTTCAACCATACCTGTGGCCCTGGGATGAAGCCCACTTGATTTTGGTGTATAATCTTTTAAATATGTTGCTGTATTTGATTTGCTAGTATCTTATTTAGGATTTTTGCATCTGTGTTCATGAGAGATATTTGTCTGCAGTTTTCTTTTTCTGTTATCTTTACCAGGTTTTGGTATCAGGGTAATATTGGCCCCATAAAATGAGTTGGGAAGTATTGCCTCCTCTTCTATTTTTTGGAAGAGTTTAAGGAGAATAGGTATTAAATCTTCTTTGAATGTTTTGTAGAATTCACTGGTGAAGCCATCTGGCCCTGGACTTTTTACTTTTTGGTAGGTGTTTGATGATTGTTTCAATTTCCATTCTGCTGATCAGTCTATTCAGATTTTCTAGTTGTTGATTCGGTCTAGGAAGATCATATTTTTCTATGTACTAGTCCATTCCTTCTGGGTTATTAAATTTGGTGTTATATATACTTTTCCTTGTATTCTTATATGACCCTTTGTATATCTTCAGTATCTGTCATAATTTCCTGTCTTTCATCCCTGATTTTGTTTATTTGTATCCTTTCTCTTTTTTCTTTAGTGAGTCTAGCCAGGGATTTGTCAATTTTATTAACCTTTTCAAAGAACCAGCTCTTGGTTGCATTTATTTTTTCTATTGTTTTTCTTTTGTTTTGTTTTCAATTTCATTTATTTCTGGTCTAATTTTGATTATTTCTTTCTGCTGACTTTAGGCCTCATTTGTTCTTCCTTTTCTAGTTTTTTTAAGATGAAGCATTAGGTTGTTTATTCGGACTCGTTCTTGTTCTTAGAGATAGGCCTGTAATGATGTGAACTTTCCTCTTATGACTGCTTTTGACATGTCCCAAAAGTTTTGATATGTTGTACTATCATTATCATTCGTTTCTATGTATCTATTGATCTGTTTTTTATTTCTTCTCTGACCCAGTTATTCTTCAGTAGCATGTTGTTTAATCTCCATGTATTTGTGGTCCTTCTGCTTTCTTTTTGTAGTTGATCTCTAGTTTCAAATCATTATGATCAGAGAATATGGTTAGTATGGTTTCAACCCTCTTATATTTGTTGAGGCTACCTCTGTGTCCCAGTATGTGGTCAATTCTTGAGAATGTTTATGTGCACTAGAGAAGAATGTATAAGCAGCCATTTTGGGATGGAAGGCTCTGTATATGTCAACTATGTCTAGTTCGTCTAATGTGTCATTTAAGGATGTTATTTCCTTATTGATCTTCTGTTTAGATGATCTGTCCATATCTGACATTGGGGTATTTAGGTCCCCTACTATAATAGTGTTTTGGTCTGTTTCTCCCTTTAGTTCTCTTAGTACTGCTTTACATATTTCAGGGCTCCCTGATTGAAAGCATAGATAGTAATAAGTGTTATGTCTTCTTGGTGCATGATTCCCTTTATCATTATGAAGTGTCCCTCATTAACTTTCTTTACCTTTTTTATTTTGAAATCTATTTCGTCCGATATTAGTACTGCTATTCCCACTTTTCTCTAAATGCCATTTGCTTGAAATATCATTTTCCACCCTTTCACTTTGAATCTATATTTGTCTTTGGATCTGAGATGTGTCTCCTTGAGGCAGCATATGGTTGGATTTTTTTTTTTTTTTTTTTTGATCCAATCTGCAATCCTGTGCCTTTTTATTGGTAAGTTCAGTCCATTTACACTTAGGGTAATTATTGAAATATAAGGTCTTCTTATAGCCATTTTATATTTAGCTTTTTGGTAGCTTGTTGTTTTCATTACTTCCTTTTCCTTGTGTTTCTGTTTTCTTCATTTTGGTTGGCTTTTGTGAGTGTTCTCTCTGGTTCTTCTTGTTTTATGTTATATACTTCAGTTCTGAATCTTTGGCATGTGATTACTATTGCAAATATGAAAAAGATATATACATACACACACACACACAGTCATCCACATTCTTCTGTGTGTGCCTTATCTCCATTCCCCTTTGTGAATTTGGATCTTTGAATCCTTCTCTTTTCCATCATTGTTATTTCAATTTGTCCCTATGTATGCTGAATGCTCACTACTATCTTGGTATAGCAATTCTCTTCTTATTATTGAAGCTTATAATGCCCTGTTCTTAGTAAGGATTGTATTCCTCTGCTTCTATTTGCCTGATAGTCACTTTACTCCTGATTATGTTTTTTGTTGTTGTTATGTTGATTTAGGTGAGCCGACCCCTTTAAGTATTTCTTGTAGTTCAGGTCTCATAGAGGAGAATTCCCTTGATTTTTGTATGTCTGGAAATGTCTTTATTTATCCTTCATATCTAAAGGAGAGCTTAGCTGGATACATTATTCTAGGCTGGTAGTCCCTTTCATTTAATAGTTTGAATACTTGATTCCATTTCTTTCTGCCTTGTAAGGTTTGTGCTGAGAATTCTGATGATAATCTAATGGGTTTTCCTTTATAGGTTACTGTCTTATTTTCCCTGGCTGCCCTGAAAATTCTGTCTTTGTCATTGATTCTTGATAACTTTAATACAATATGTCTTGGTGAAGGTCTTTTTGGGTTGAGATAGTTGAGTGTTCTGTTGACTTCTTGAACTCTAAACTCCAGCTCATTCCTTGGATTGGGGAAATTCTCATCAACTATGTCTGAAAATGCTTTCTAGTACCTGCTCCTTCTCCTCGCCTTTGGTAATGCCCTTCATTCTTATGTTTCCTCTCCTCATGGTGTCAGCTAGTTTTTGTATTTCTCTTTCATTATTTTTCATTCTTTGGTTTCTCTCTTCTTCCTTCTGATTTATTTCTAGATTTCTGTCTTCTTTATCACTTATTCTTTCCTCACTTGGTCAACTCTATTTCCCAAGCTTTCTATTACATTTTTCAACTCTTGCAGTGTGTTCTTTATCTCCGGAAGGTCTATTCTATTCTTTTTGAGGGTTTCAATCTCTTTGTTAAAGAATTCAATCTGTTCATCTAGTTGCTTTTTCAATTCCTGAAATTGTTGATATGATGTGTTTTGTATCTTATTGAGTTATTTCGGAAGTATCACCCTGAATTCTCTGTCATTTAAGCTGCATATTTCTATGTCTGTAAGCTCATTTTCTAGAGATTTTTCTCTTTCTTTCTGACATGCCTTGGTGCCTTGGTAGTTCATGGTGTTTAACGCACTATTCCTTCACCTGGGCATTAATGGAAGTGTGTTCTGCTTTTTTTCCCAGGAATTAGATTTATTATATGTGGCCCCTAGCCTGTTGCAAAGAAGGTGTTTTGGTTTTTTGTTTGTTTGTTTTTTGGTTTTTGTTTGCTTGTTTGTTTTTTGGTTTCCAGTAGGTGGCATCTAAGCCTCTTGGATCTCTGTTTTATATAAAGTCTTAATAATGTCTCTTTTCCCTTATAGATATTTAATCACACTCACTACCCTCAGTCTCAGTTCCCACAGTGTTAGCAACAGTCTAGGTAGCATTTGCTCAGATTATCCTGGGGCTCCGCAGTGATTGGTCTCAGAGGGTATGGAGATAGGTGCCCTCTGTGTTGAGGAATGGGGGCTGTGGATCAACCTCAGTTTTGCGACCATGGCCGATGAAAATCAACTGTTGTTTCTCTGCCGACCCTGCTTTTCTGCCATCCCCTTTTCTCTGCCTTTTTTCCTGATGACTGGGCACTACTGCCAGTCATGTGGAACTCACAGCACTCCCTGACAGGGTTGTTCAGGGAAGTCGCCGTGCCTTCTTCCCTCCACCTCCTCCTGCAGGGAGCTCCAGCTGCAAGAGGCAGCTTCTTTGTTTCTCCCAGTCCACCTCCCACACCCTGGGTTTGACCTGTGCAAGCTCCTATGCGCAGATGCCATCCTCAGACATACTAGTGTACACTTTGAGTGTTTTTTGTTGAGTTTTAGATGTTCAGCTTGTTGTTGTTTCAAGGGGAGAGATTTAGGGACATCTCACCCTCTGCCATGTTTAATCTAATCTCTGTATTTATTTTTCAAATTTTTTATAGAACTACTTATATTTCTGTAGTTATTCTTAAAATAAAACTGGATCGTATACTAATATTACACCCTGCCTTTTTCATTTAACATTATGTCCTAAGATATCTTCCATTAACTATTGTTCAAAAAATTTACATATAATGGCATTAGAATATTCTATCTCATAGGCTTCGAAGATCTTAAAGATCATGAGTACCTTTTATTTACATTTAGAAATTTGAATGTAGGATTGGAAGAAGGTAAATTTTCTCAAGGGAAAAAAATTCTTAAAAATTATTGTATGGGGTTCAGTTACTTAGTAAATAGCAAAAAGAAAAAAGAAAAAGGATACATCATATCCTAGGCACCATAAGATTAGGGACATATTTCTCTGGCCCACACCATGATATCTTCACGACCTAAAAGAGTTTCTGGCACCATAAGCATATATTTCAAGCAAGGAGGAAAAAACAGGTGGCTAGATATTTGAGTTTGAAGGCTAGAGAGATGTACACTTAGAGTTTCTAGAAAACTCAATTCCTCAGGCACTGTGAGCCACCACTACATTTCATGGAGATGAAGAAATAAAGGGCTTAGAAACCTAACTATATTTCACTGCTTCATAGATAGCATTTTTACTAAGTGTAAACTCTTCCATTTTGCAGCATGAAAACTAGATGGCAACACAGAAAGCCAATTTTGGTAATTTGATCCCCAAAATACATAAGGGTTTATCAGATCCAGACAATGTGGGAATAAATCAACGCATTTTCAAGCAGATTTTCCAATCACTCTCCTCTGGGATGTCAGTTTGAGCAGAGTAGAATTTCCATGATTCGGCCTGTCAAATCATAAAGATGCCACAAATGGATCATTAGTTGTTGCCAGCAATACTAAGTTCATTCTTTCTGACTGCAAGATGGCAATTCCCAAATTCATAAAGAGATTCTGAACAAATATTTTAAAATAAGATTTTGTCCACAATTTAAACAAAGTTAATTCTAGCAAGTTCTGTTTCAGTCAGCAGGTCAGGAATTCAGGACACCTGCTCATTTTACCTATACTTGTCTTAAATCATAGTTTTAAAGCCCTGCTTTACCATATTTCATCATGTCACAGACATAACATTAAACACAGTAAGAAGATGTTAAAAATTCCCAATGTTCAGAGCATATAACAAGAAAGAGCAACACCTGATGAAGGGAAAAATTGTGCTGTTCTTCACACTTAAAATCTTTCTTGTCCTTAGGCTGTGGCCAGGAGCAGATAACTTTTCAGAAATTTACTCAGTGGAAAAAAAAAAACAAAACGCTTTTGTGCCTCATTAGAAACAGCAAATGTTAGTAGTTTCTAAGCTCTCCAGCAAGAAAGAAAGTATAAGATATATGAAAGTATAGCCTGGATAGTGGTATGGAATGGGGGGTTGCTCTACAGATAATGGGCACATTTGTTAGATAAAACAAAGAACTTGGAAGCTGAAAAGATATTGGGGTTCTCCTGCAAAACTCTAGTTGCCAGGAGAACCAGAGGCAGAAGAGGTATGCTAGAAAAAACTGTAGGGTGCCCACAATCACAGTCCCCTTAGCAACTCAGGCTCAGAATATGAGAAGCATGTCAGAAAATGAGCCCCAGAGTTCATCCTCATATTCCATCCATTTTCCATAGATCAGTCGTGGGGTCAAATTTGATCACTCCTTTCCCCTGCCTAAACTTTTCAAAGGCTCCCCACTACCCAACAGTCAAATTCAAGCACTTTAGGTAACATTCAAGGTCTTTTGTTATCCTGCCCAGCCTCCTTTCACGCCACTCTTCCCTCTCACATTAGCCTTAGAGCTCAACTGATTTCAGCTCCTGGAGAACACCATTCATACTCTTCCCTGTCCCCAGTTTCACCCTTGCTCTTCATCCCTCCTATGCACTTTTCCTCTCTTCTGGACTGCTTCCAGTCTCTATTCAGGTCTCCAAGATGCCTTGCTTGACCTCCCAGACTAGGCTGTGGTTACCCTGGTTTCATCCGTCACTCACAAAACTTCCTTTGAGATGTCTTTTAGATGCTAAGTTTCATTAGGACGTAAAACACTTCTGTCAATTCACCGTTCTATTTCCAATCCTTAGCAGAGTGTACAGTACATAACTAGTAATCAGTAAATATTTGTTAAAAGGGTGAACAAATAAACTATGTTGTTCCTCTTTCAAAGGGACTCAGAAGGAAGACTATTTGGTCTTGCCTGGCGAAGATAGCCCCAAAGTCCTCTCACAGAGAGAGACATATGAGTGTTTGGAGGCCCAATTCCATCTTTCCTACTGACTCTCACTGTAAGTGAATGGTGTCAATAACCCTATGTGTTATCCTTCTCATTTTTAACTTATAAACAAGCACCAGTTCCAGGCTTCAGAGTTCTTAAGCAAGTTGATCATAAAAGATACAACAGAAATTTCCCTAAAATCATGGCATTAGGGCACTGCTCTGTGGAGTTGAGGGGGTGCATATTTCCCTTCTTACTTCACTTCTGACAACATACTGCAACATAAAACATATACTTTAAACACAAACGAATCCCAAGCACAAACTTTAAAAGTGCTCTTACAATCAGCAGACATTTTCCCAATATTACCAGTGGGACATACATAAACACATACTGTAGTAAATCAAATTGCAAGTAAAGTTCCTGATTTTATTTCTTTTTCCTGATAAACTGACAATAGTGTTCTTTTGTACAACAGTGATTTACCCGGGGGGCTGATAAATTAGACATCTAAGAAAACCTGGCAAGGGAAGCTAGTCAGTTGCCATGGAGATGTGCATTTGTGGTGTTTTCTTTAATAAAAGTTATTATCCACAGGAAAAATAATTTGTAGACCTTATCTAATTGAAAAGAAGGAAACATGCCAAAACTGGCACATTTTAATATTTATAACTTAAAATATGTTTTTAAGTCTCAAGAATGCATATATAATAGGGTTAAACTGTTTTTATGTCATTTAATTACTCTATGATGGCACATTCTTGAAGGAACCTTTATAGGTGTGTTTCATACTAAATATTACATTTTATGCTCTAAAATGAATAATGCATCCACACTATAGGTGTAGGCTTTTACTTTGTGCTTCAGTTACATTATCAGGCATTCCTTAGGAAATTCCACAACTGAAGATTCAAAATTGAATTAAGCTAAGTAAACCGTTTAGTCCAGAAATCTCCATTAGATGAAGAAATCTTGGGTAAACCTCTGTGCTTTTTCAGTAGATGCTATTTTTTTATATCTCATCTTTCAGACTTGCATGTTATAAAAACTATAACATCAACATGAAACTTATTGTACCAACTGGTCATACTTGCTATTCAATTAATATTTAAAAGAGCACACCTTGTACCCAAATTTGAGCATCTATAATACAAGAAGTTTATATACTGATGCTTTAATCTTCATAGCAATCCTACCTCCATTTTACAGAAGATAAAACTAAGAAACCAAAAGCTTAACCCATGCATTCTCAACATAGATCATATCACCACCAAGGAGGCAAAAATTGATTCTGATGTGATAATAAAACCTTCAATACTGCAATGGTTAGTGGTCCTCCAAAGCCCAACTCTACTCCTAAAAAATCTTATTGTCTTATACCTAATTTCTTTCATTAAGGAAACTTGAAATTAAATTAAATTTTTCTTCGTAGGCGGGGCAACAATAAAAAAAAAAAAAAGGTTGAGAAACACTGGCCTAACCCCTAGTAAGTGATGGACCCATTTAATTAAGTGATATTTAAGGAATATCTATGGGCTGGGCACTGCGCAGGGGCTATGTGTACAGTGATGAACAAAATAGACATGCACCCTGAGGTTCCCAAAGCTTACAGCCCTAAGGGGATACATTTATACCAGATAGCCACACAGGTAAATATATATACCATTCCAAACCAGAGAGTGCTCTGTTAGAAAAATAGTGTTCTGTGAACATGATTAAAATGTCAGAAACTGCCTCTTTACAGAAGTGACTTTAGGCTGATACTTAAAGGGCAAGACAGTTCAAGTGGAGCAAAGAACAGCAAGAAACAGAATTGGGCTTAGAGAACCAGCCAGAAAGACCATAATGCCTTGAAAACAAGGAGGTAAGAGAGTTTGTGCTTCCTGAATTGAGACTTAAATAGCTCAATGGTCAAACAGTGTGGACTGCAGGTTCAAATCACAGCTTTACTGCTGGTAATCTTGAGCAATTTATTTCATCATTTTGTGCCTCCATTTTGGCAATAAAAAATAAAAAACAATTCTACCCAGCAAAGCTATCATTTAGAATCGAAGAGCTCATAGGAGATTCCCAGATAAGAAAAAATAAGGAGCTCATCACCACCAAACCAGAATTACAAAAAATATTAAAGGGACTTCTTTAAGAGGAAATAAAAAAGATAAAAAATATGAACAATGAAATGGCAGTAGCTACATATCTATCAACAATTACTTTAAATGTAAGTGGATTAAACGTTCCAATCAAAAGACATAGGGTGGAATGAATTTGAAAATGTTCCTTCCTCTTCAGTTTTTTGGAATAGTTTGAGAAGGACAGATACTAATTCTTCTTTAAATGTTTGGTAGAATTCACCTGTGAAGCTGTCTAGTCTTGGGCTTTTGTTTATTGGGAGTTTTTTATTGCTGCCATCAATCAATGAATGGATAAAAAAGATGTGAGACACATGCACATACACATATACAGTGGAATATTATGCAGCAATAAAAAAATGGAATCTTGCCATCTGCAACAACATGGATGGACCTAGAGGATATTTTACTGAGTGGGATAGTCACAGAAAGAAAAATGCCATATGATTTCATATATATGTGGAATCTAAAGAAGAAAATAAACAAACAAACAACACAGAAACAAATTCATAGATACAGAGAATGTTTTGATGATCGCCAGATGGAAGGGGGTTGGAAGGGTGGGTGAAAAAAGGAAAGGGATCAAGAAGTACATCATAGGGATGTAAAGTACAGCATAGGGAATATAGTCAATAATGTTGTAATAACTACATATGGGTCAGATGGGTACTAGATTTATCAGGGTGATCACTTTGTAAGTTAGACAAATGTCTAATCACTATGTTGTACACCTGAAACTAATATAACATTTTTTTAAGAAAAAAGAAGGATAACATTCTTCACACATAGCTGTTATGAGGATTAAAATGGAATTATGGAAAGTTCCTGACATATGGTAAAAGCATAAAAAATTGGTTGTCTATTATGATTGTTTATTATTATTATTATAAATAGACTAATAAACAAACAAAAGAAGACTCCTCAGGCACAAAGAACAATTTGCAGGTGCTAGTAATGGCTTGCTATTTACCATCTACGATACCTTAAACTGTGATTATGAAACCTGCTGTAGATAAGAAAAGATGCAGATACACACAGGGACTTCCTAATCATGGTCATTTCTATAATTCAGCACTCTACCAAGGTTTTGCTACATTATGCTCTTCTGCATTTCCCAACACATTTTACAACATATTAATATCATGAAATGCTCTATGAAAAACAGGTTGAATGGACACAGGGTTTTGGAAACACTGCCTACAAAGCAGGTCAACTGGGGTTTGGGTTGCAAGCCAGAAATTGGCTGACTGAAGAGGAAATATATTGAAAGGTTACAGGGCAGCTTACAGGATCACTGGGAAGGATGAAGAACCAGGCTGAGATGCCTCACAGCCAGGATCACAACCCAAAGCACCAACACTACATCTCGCATGGCTATCTCAACCACCACTGCTGCACACAGACTACTGCACATTGCCACTGCATTGCCCCCTAGAGCCTGATGCTTCAAACTTCACCACTGACACAGAAAGTGTCACTAGCTCCCATTCGAATCCCAGAACTAAGGTATCTGATTGGCCAAGTCAAGGTCACTTGCTGAAGGAATAGCTGCATGGGAACTTGGAAAGTAAGCGTTTAGTATTTTCCACTTCTTTATAGGACTAAAGTTCTGCTTCCTGCCAAGACCCCTAAGGTAGAGAATTATCTCCACCTAATATAGAAAGAATGTTATAATACTGAAAGCAAGAAATGAAGATGAATGTTTACTATATCAATGTGCTCTAAATGTTTATCAGGACTCAATAAAAACAATTGAGCATGCACTCTTAATATATGTATTTACAAATTAAGTATATGTAATTTTCTAATATGTAATATTCTAATGGAAGTGTTATGTGGAAGTCACACAAACAAATATCGGTTAGAGGCACACAGTGGGGGAAAGGAACTTCAAATTCCATAATTTAATTTGGCAATTTGTTAGCTGTTACTAAGATGCTTTTTTTCTCTAATTTTTATCAGACTAACATTAGGTACTGACTAAGCATTAGCATGTAAGTGTCAATAACACCCACTTCTGCCAAACTGGAAAGTGAATTTAAACAATGTTGTTCTGCTGGTTATAGAGAACAAAGGATGTCATTTCAGAGTCCAACAAAAAAGTTACCAGCTTATTTAAAAAACAATGATGACTCTTATTTATTGAGGACCTACTGTGCCCAATGCCCTGTAGAATAGTAACTGCTTTACATGGAGTTCTGCTCGGGGCTTTGCAACCTCCTACAGAAAAGAAAACCAAGGACCATACAGGTACAGTCTTGCCCAAAGCCCCACTCAATTGCAAGGCATGCTACCTACCTACATGGAAATATTCTGCCATTTTTGCACAAAATATAAGACGTATGTCAAAATCTGCATAGTGAAAATCTCTGGCATCTTCTGATTAAAAAAAAATAAAAATTGAGGATACAAGAAGTTATGATGAATCATGAAGAAAGCTGAGAAAATTCACTCGCTCCTGCAAGGAGAGCTACCTTTACTGTCATTTATTGTCAAGAGCACATTAAAATGTTTTCAGTAATCAAAGACAATGTTACTAATAACCCATCATGGGACTCCAGAACCTAAAAGTTATTCAGGGTCCTGAGCCCAAATAAAAATTCTCTGTGCTAAGAACGGCAGATAATACAAAAGGTATCCTGGTTTATTGGAAAAACATAGCAGGTTATGGTCTTGGGATATATCCTGTTTTCATATATGTGAGAAATGTCCACAATGTATGGTTTGAACCCTGGAACATGAGTTCTCTTAGAACCAATCATACTACATTCCTCTTAGTATCCTATACAAATAATTTCTCTCTCTTTTTCTAACTCTTTGCAGATGATGCCACTCTGCATGGAGCACCATGGACACAAATACACCACCACCACCACCATCTGATCCCTCCACCATGCATTGGCTAGCTGCCTTCAGTTCTAGGCTGCAACATCACTGGTTTGGGAAGGCCTTGCCTGACCATTTAAAATAACCTTAGGAGCTTTCTCATAACACTCCCTTATATATTCTGTCTTTCCCCCTTCTGAATCATCACAACACTTTCAACTATGTATCCAGTTTTTAGCTCTCCTAGAATAGAAAATCGGAGGACAAGGCACCACACTGATCTTTGACAATGAATTCTCTACACCTCCTCCATAGTAAAGGTGGACGGAAGGACGGACAGATGGATGAATGACTAAATAGCTGCTACAGCTAAATGCAAAATGCATCACAATCATAATTTATATGGTTCAAATAACCACACAAAAGCCTCCTGGTCATGACATGTCTAGTGGGGGAAAAAAAAGACCTATATAAAGACTCATTCAAGCCTGACAGAGCTTCAGGCAATGCCCAAACCTTTCCTCTGCCTTGGGAACAATCACTTCCCAGAAAAACTTGGCTTCTGATTGAAGTCATCATACTTCTCCTCTCCCTCATATCTTCCCAATGAGCAGCCATCTCCCTGCTGGATGGCTTTTGCCATGCCAGGAATGAAGACACACACTATGCCACCACAAACTAAGCTCAGAAAGAAGAATTTAATCAGTTCCCTCCCAAACACAAGGCACCAGTCTATATCTGTTAACAAATGGGGCTCTGTGGAATCTGGACTGTCCTCACCTCTTCATTTTTCCTTGAATTTTTCAAAGGAATCTTTGTGCCTAAAATGAACATTTTGGACACCAGAAACAGAGCACTCAGGTAGGTCAATATGAATAATCCCATTCTAGGAGATTCTTTTGCTAGAAGGGCAAGGCTTGTCAGCATTGTGTTAGAACCTCTAAGAACCACTGTCCCCATTTCACACAACACCAACTGAATTATGCCTCTTAGATGGAAAAATATTTTCCCAAAAACCAAGATGGCACACAAATTAAAAGCAACATATGCTAAGAAATGGCAACCATGTTTGTCAAACAGAGAGGGGACAAATTAATAGAGGGAGGATAAACACAAGGGTTGCTGAAAAAAAAAAGTAGCTGAAAAATGACAACCAATAGTTGACTTAGCAGGATAACCACACTATTTCTGCTGACACCTTAACCCTGCAATTTATGTAAATCTCCCCTTTTTTCAATTCACTGCTTCTTGGCACCTGCACCTTAGTTACTGAAGGTCTCTTTGGAATCTCCATAGTAACTAATCATGTCCCAGCCCTGGTGGTCAACCAGAGGGTGGACATTTTTTACCAAAGAGTCCTTATTCCTTGTGTGACCATTTCTATGTTAAAATTTATTTGCAGGATTTCCTCTCCACCAAATACATTTTAAAAAATATTCTATAAAACGTCATCTCTGACAGTTAAAAGCTGCAAAAGATATGTTAATTCACCCATATCTTTCTGTGTTTTAGTTTTAGATAGCTTTACATCAATAATATGTAAAGAGATATCTATAGTAATTTAGAATATGAAGAACAGAAAGTAATACATAGATTTAAAGTTTTTGTATGTTCACTACACGTCAATTAGATTTACTAAGTAACATATACATTTGCACACAAAGAGTTGCATATAATCATATTTCTAGATTCAGATCAGCAAAAATGCTGAGCTTCAGCATAGCCAAGGCTGGCAAGAGTGTAGAAAAACAAGCCCTCTCAAATGTTATCAATGAGTGTCTAAATGACGCAACTAATTTATAATGTGGCAAAATGTTAATTGACTGGCTCACCAATCCTACTGCTTAGAATTTACCCAATGAATTTACTTAAAGATCTTAGCATTTATGTAAAAGAATGTCATAGATAGCACTATTTATGATAAAAAAAAAAAACACTTAGAAGTCCAAATCCAGAATAAAGCAATGAAAAGAAAGATTAAAAGAATCAGAAATTCTTAAAGCTACAGCTTGGGTGGGGATGAGGGGTTTTTGATGGTGATAGGAATAGAGACAGTATGGTAAGAGGAATAAAATGCAGGTGAGGAGTGTACTTGTTTATTACTATGAGGAAGTATTGCTACAGTCTATTTATCTTTCTCATGGCATTTGAGAAGTTAAACTATAGAACTTAGAACTACTTTGAAATTCTTGTGGTTGCTAGACAGACACACCATGCAAAGACTGGACCATGTAGGTCCAGGCTCTCTAAACACACACACGCACACACACACACACACACACACACACACACAACACAAAGGTTTTAAAAGCACATATACTCAAGTTTATAATAACCTTTCTACTTCCCAAACACGGATATATTCTACATATAAACAATGTGGAAAGCCCTTACACATCACTGTTTTCTACCTTCTACCCCCTGAGACCCAGATACAAATAAAAATTAGAGAGGCTTTGTGCACCCACTAGGAGGCAGGCACCTGCTAAGGGCTTTACATGGCCACCAATGCAATTACCAGGAGGTCACCCAGAGAATTAACTCTCTACTTAGTATGTTATCCTATCGTCACTTCATTTTTTGGCCTCTGGTGGGATAAAAATCTGTTCTCTGGTCCTTTTACTTTTCTCTGTCTTTCCCTTGTTTATCCTGTTACTCTCCCCTAGGGCAACCCTTTTTCATGCAAACCAACATATTTCACATTTTTTCACCCTCATTTTAGCCTTCCATCCTCTACCTGGCTTCTTTAGTAAAATCTCTCTCTTAAGATTTGGTCCCCTCTCTCTGCATGCCTCCTCTTTTTCCCCATTTGTTAACTGCTCCAAGAGGAAGCCTGAAACTGTACTTCAGACAAGGTTACTCTGAGACCATGATATACAGAAACAAAACAAGTCCATATCATAATTTTGCCTAAGCACAGACAATAATAGTCACTGTGCCATCAACAAAATACCAAAAATCCCCTTCGAAGCTGGGAAAACATGACACAGTGTGAGACGTCCTCAGATCTCTCCCCTTGAAACAATAAGCTGAACATCTAAAACTGAACAAAAAGGCACCCAAACTGCACACCAGCATGTCTGAGTATGGGATCTGCGCATAAGAGCCACCACAGATCAAAACCCCGGGTGTCAGGCGGTGGACTAAGACAAATAAAGATGCTGCTTCTCCCAGCTGCTGAAGCTCCTTGCAGGAGGAGGGGGAGGGGTGAAGGTCTGGCAACTTCCCTGATCAGCGCTGTCTGTAAGTACTGGAACTTTTCAATGTAGCCAGCAACAGGGCTCAGTCATCAAGGCAGAAAGCAGAGAAGTGAGACAGGACCACAGAAAAACAACAGTTCATTTCTATCATTTCTACCGGCCCTGATTGCAAAACTGAGGCTGAGCCTCAGCCCTGAACCACTAACCCAGAGGGCCCATCCTCCATACCCTCTGAGACCAATCACCACAGGGCCCTAGAGGAATCTGAGCAAACACTACCTAAACTGTTGCTAACACTGGCAGGGACTGAAACTGAGAATAGAAGTGTGATTAAAATCTACAAGAAAATAAAAGACATTAGGCTTTATATAAAGCAGGGATCCAAGAGACTTAGACACCACCTACTTGAAACCAAAAGAAAAGGGACTTCTTTGCAGCAGGCTAAAGAGAGACCTTTATATAATAAATCTTTCTGGAAAAACAACAGAATACATTTCCATTAATGCCCAGGAAGAGAAATAGTCCATTAAACACCATGAGCAACCAAGGTGAAAAGGCGTCTCAGAAAGAAAGAAAAAAATCTCCAGAAAATGAGCTTACAGACATAGAAATATACAACTTAAGTGACAGAGAATTCAGGATGGTACTTCTGAAAACCCTGGTAAGTTCTGAAACAAGTAATATCAGTAATTTCAGAAACTGCAAAAACAGCTCTAGATGAGCAGAGCAAGGAAAATAAAACCCTCAAAAAGAACCAAATAGAACTTCTGAAGATTAAAAAAAAAACACGAACTGTAAGAGTTGAAAAATGAAATAGCAAGGAATGAATAATATATCCAGCAAAGCTCTCAATTAGATATGAAGGATAAATAAAGACATTTCGACATACAAAAATCAAGGGAATTCTCCTCTATGAGACCTGCACTACAAGAAATACTTAAAGGGGTTGGCTCACCTAAATCGACATAACAACAACAAAAAACATAATCAGGAGTAAAGTGACTATCAGGCAAATAGAAGCAGAGGAGTGCAACCCTTATTAAGAACAGGGCATTATAAGCTTAAATAATAAGAAGAGAATTGCTATAGCAAGATAGTAATGAACATTCAGCACACATAGGGACAAATTAGACAACAATGACTGAAAATGGGAGGATTCAAAGATCCAAATTCGCAAAGGGGAATGGAGATAAGGCACACACAGAAGAAGATGGACAAGTGTGTGTGTGTGTGTGTGTGTGTGTGTGTGTAACTATCCTTTACATGTTCATAATGGTAACCATGCACAGAAGATTCAGAACTGAAGTATATAATATAAAACAAAAAGGATCAGAGGAAACACCCACAAAAGCCAACCAAAATTTAGAAATATAAAATAAACAGAAATACAAAGACAAGGAAACAATGAAAACACTGAGCTATCAGAAAGCAAAAGATAAAATGGCTGTAACAAGATATATATTTCAATAATCACCCAAAATGTAAATGGACTTAACTAATCAATAAAAAGGCACAGAGTTGCAGACTGGATCAAAAAACAAAACCCAACCATATGCTGCCTCAAGGTGACACATCTCAGATCCAAAGACAAATACAGACTCAAAGTGAAAGGGTGGAAAATGATATTTCAAGAAATGGCATTCAGAGAAAAGCAGGAGTAGTGGTACTAATATTGGACGAAATAGACTTCGAAATAAAAAAGATAAAGAAAAATAATGAGGGACACTTCATAAAGATAAAGGGAATCATGCACCAAGAATACATAACACTTATTAATATCTATGCTCCCAATCAAGGAGCCCTGAAATACATAAGAGATTACTAAGAGAACTAAAGGGAAAATCAGACCTAATATCCAATATGTACAAAGAACTCATATGACTCGATAACAACAAAAAAATAAACAATCCAATCAAAAAATGGGCAAAGGACCTGAACAGACACTTCTCCATAGAGGACATACAAATAGTCAACAAATATATGAAAAGATGCTCAACATCGCTAGTTATTAGGGAAATACAAATCAAAACAAAACTGAGATACCATCTCACACCTGTTAGAATAGCTATAATCAACAGGACAAGTAATAACAAATGTTGGAGAGGATGTGGAGGAAAAGGAACCCTCATGCACTGCTGGTGGGACTGCAAATTGGTACGGCCACTATGGAAAGTAGTATAGAGGTTCCTCAGAAAACTAAGAATTGATCTACCATATGATCCAGCAATCCCCCTACTGGATATTTACCCCAAAGACTTGAAAACTCATATCCGAAAACATATTTTCACACCGATGTTCATAGCAGCATTATTCACAGTGGCCAGGACATGGAATCAACCGAAGTGTCCTACAATAGATGACTGGCTAAAGAAGCTGTGGTACATATATACAATGAAATATTACTCAACCATAAGAAGAGATGAAATACTGCCATTTGTGACAACATGGATGGATCTTGAAATAATCATACTAAGTGAAAAAAGCCAGATAAAAAAAAAATTGGAAATTACATGATATCACTTTTTTGTGGGATATAAACCTATAAGCAACAAATGAACAGGACAGAGGCTCATGGGCATGAACGATGGACTCGTGGTTACCAGAGAGTAGGGGTTGGGGGAGGAGGAAGGGAGGTAGATGAGGTAAAGGGGGTCAAATATTGGGGGTAGGGGGAGGGTGACGTGGGTAAAGAGAATCAAATATATGGTAGCTCAAGGAAAATGGACTTTGGGTGGTAAATACAATAGAATACATAGATGTCAAATTATAATGTACACCCGACAATTATATAATTGTATTAACCAATGTTACCCCCAATAAACTTAATAAAAAAGAAAAACCTTCTCTTGACAAAAATGAGTTACTGCTGCTTATTTACCAACGATAATTTTCTTTGCTCTTGTCTGCCCTCCCTATAGAAAAGATTCATTTATGCAATCACAGAATCTCACCCACTTTCTCACAGATTCCAACCTAGAGCAAAACCCCCTTCCCTGAATCAGTCAATCCAAGCTCAAATCATCAACACCCTCTTACTGAGACACTCTAACTTTCCCCACAGTGCATGTTTTCCCTCACTGCAACAAGTAATAAATCCAACATGTTCAACAAGTGTGTTCTTGGTGGTCACTGGATATATAGCACTGAAAATAACATCAAGGGAAAAGAAGCTCTACGTTCTAAAGGAAAATGGGATTTCATCCTATTAATGCTTTTAACCCATTAACAGCCAGGCAGACAGCCACTCACCCCCAAATCTGCCAGAACTTCACCTTCTCAGATACAGCAATCTGCCTCCCCAAGCACTAGCATTGTATGCCTTATGCAATTATATCATCTTTCTGTTATTGAACTACTATTGCAACTGAAATTCTTCCTACTATTTTTCAACAACAATGTATAATATTTCAGCAATATTAATAGTTAAAAGGCCTAGGATCTTAATCAAGAGATATAATTTGTACTTTGCTCCAAAATACAAATTATCTACCCACAAAAGTTTTCTGGACTTGTATCTCACTCATGACTGTTCCTATAAGCAATTAAATCTCACATGGTAAGTTAGAGAAAATACTTCCTGTCCACATGCAAGAAGACTGTTTCTATTTGTTTTATTTTAAGTCAATCCTTTGCAAACTCCCTGGGTCGGGAATTGTGTTTTGTTTGCCATCATCTCACCAGTGCCTAGTACCATGTTTAAAACAAAAAAGAGGCTCAAAATATTTGCTAACATGAAATTTAAGTGCATGGAAGTGGTTACTTAAAAAAAAAAAAAAACAGGAAAAAGATGTGAAAAAAGCCTTAAGTTTATGGAGATGAGAAGACAGCCTGAAGCATTCTGGGAATGTGAAGAAGATCTCCATCCCACTCTTAGGCCACTCTCCCAGCCGTGATCAGGGAGCAGGAGTATAGGAACTGCCCCATCTAGAAGTCCTAAGCTCACAAGCTCTCTTATCCATCCCAACTCCTAACATCCTCTTTGGTAACCTCCACTTTATTGTGGAGGACTCATCCAAACTCCCTGCGCTTTTGTCTTTGATCTCCTCATCTCTAATTAATCATTTTGTTTGCTCTATTGCAATACATCTGTGACTACTCTCAAGATCTTGTCACTACCAAATACTAACTCCTGTTTAAGATCTTTATGCTAGCCTCCTGCCCTTTAACCTCGCCTTCCACCCTCCATCTTCCTTGCTCAACTACCTCCAGCTCATCCTGATCTCGAACCCATGGATCTGACCATTTAATCATCAGCCCTCCCTGGCCATTTCCCCACTTGCCCTACCTAGATTCCAAATCATTTAGCACACGCACTCCTTTGCAAACACCCTCACATCCTTCGCTCCTCTCTTCCCACAGAATTTACCCCCATTATTAATTTTATATACATACACAGTGTGTTGTGCTACAAGATGTGTTTTCATAAAACCAATTAGTTTAGATGACCAGTGAATGAATTCAGTATAATGTGGAAGTTGTGCTGGCTCATAAGCCATGTTTCTGAGGCAATAGGAAGTAAGAATACAGCTGTAGATTTACATTCTCTAAGAGGAAAGAAAGGAAATAGCCCTCAGTTTGACTAAAGCCTTTTCAGCTATTTTTTTTTTAAACTTCCCACATTTGGGCTCCCTCCCCAGAGTCATACCTCAGTCTTATCTGGCTCTCAGGTTGTAACAAATTGTGCCCCTTCCTATACCCTCCTTAATAGAACCCCACTCAGCTCTATTTCCATGTGTACTGTCTCAGCACCCAAAAACTAGCCTTTCCATCCATCTCTTTTTTGTGCTTTGTTATTATTTTCTGAGACACCAACAACAGGAAGAGTTGGTGAGGAGGTGGCTCAATTAGAACACTCATATAATGTTGGTGGAAGTGTAAACCAGTACAAGCACATGTAAAACTATTTGGCAATATCTACTTAACTACTTTGTGACCCAGAAATTCTACCCAACTGAAATGTGTAATGATGTCCACCAAAAGAGATATATAAGAATGTTCATAGCAGCTTTACTTATAATAAACAGAAGCTGAAAACAACGTAAATGTCATGAACAGCAGATGGAGTAAACGAGTACATTTATGCAATATAATATTACACAATAATAAATTATAACAAACCATTAATATACATACCAACATGGAAGAATTTTATAGACATTATGAGAGAAGAATCCAAAGAAAGAATAAATACAATATAAGTCCATTTATATGAACTTCAAGGCCTGGCTGAGTCATGTTCATCTCAAGGGGACATAACTAATAGGGAGGGGCACAAGGTGTCTGCTGGGGACAGGAAATGTCCTATTCTAGATTTGAGTTCAGATTATATAAGGGTAAACATTTTTTCTTTTTTTTACTTGTGGCAAAATAAACATGACCTAATATTTACCATCCTGATGATTTTAAGTGTACAGTTCAGTGGCATTAAATATATTCACTTGTGCAACCATCACCACTGTTCATCTCCAGAACTTTTTTTTTCATTTTCCCAAATTGAAATTCTGTATTCACAAACCATAACTCCCCATACTCTCACAGCCCCAGCTCATTCTACTTTCTGTCTCTGAGAATTGAACTACTCTAGATATCTCATACAAGCATAATTGTATATTTGTTCTTTTGTGTTGGCTTATTTCATTTTGCATAATGTCTTCAAGGTTCATCCATAGAGTAGGTTGTGTCGTATCTCCCTTATTTTTTTAAGGCTGAATAATATTCCATTTCATGTATACACCATATTTGTGATCCATTCATCTTCTGAAGGATACTTGCATTGTTTCCACTTTTTGACTATTGTGAATAATACTGCTAGGAACATGCTATAGAAATATCTGTTTGAGTCTCTGCCATCTTTAAACTCTCTTGGGTATACATAAAAATGTGTACAAACATTTTTAAAAATTCATCAAATTGTATGTTTAAGATGTGTACACTTTACTGATTTCTGTAGTATACATTAATAAAAGTATTTTAAAAAACTAAACAATAACAAAAGCTATATCCCCAAAACAGTCCCCAGGTATTCTTAGATGATGGCTTGAGCTGTCTAAGTATTTTTGGGGGGGATGGAGGAGACTATCAATTATTATTTTTGTTAGTGCTTTGGTTACAAATGTGCATAGGTATTGAACAGCCTGTACCAATCCTATTTTTCCCATAAGCTCTAATACTTTTAATGCATGATTTTATATAATACAATTTTCAGCACTGCATGTGTTTTGTTATAATACTTAACAATATATGTAACATTTATTTAGCATATATTTGGCATTGTTAATGTTTAGTGAGGATATAGTAGTGAATAAAACAGATCAATAAAAGTCCCTGACTTTCAAGAGCTTACATACTAGTAGATATATTTTTAATGGGATGAATAGTAGAGATACTCGTGTGCAGAGTTCCTCCACTGCAATATAAATTCCATGAGGGCCAGGTCTGTGCACTGTCCATCACCAAACACACTGTTTTACACACAGAAGGCACCTCTACCATTCTTAGAACCTTGGAAGGCACTTTGGCTAAGCTTCAGATTTTATAAATAAATAAAGATATTTCAGAGAAATGACAATAGCAGCTTAAGTCACACAGTTAGTAGGTAGAAAGCTGAAGAGACTTTGCATATCATGATTCCCCTCTAGGACCTTTACCAGTACAGAGCAAACTATAAGAACTAAGAATACTTACATATAAAGTCTGAAGAAGAACCAAAAACAATAATAACAAGCTAAAACAATCAAGGAATATGTGGTAATCTTTGTTAATTTTTTGAGAATGTTCCTACTCTTATCATAATGCTTATTAATATCTTGGGCAGAACAGATGAGATATCTCTGATGATAAATAGAAAATGAGAATAAGTTTTTATCATTTTTATTTTATTTTTTAATTAAATTTATTGGGGTAACATTGGTTAATACAATTATATAATTTTCTGGTGTACACTATAATTTGACATCTGTATATTCTATTGTGTTTAGCACACAATATTCTATTCTGTTCTTTTTAAGGGTTTCAATCTCCTTGCTCTGCTCATCTAGCTGTTTCTTCAATTCCTGAAATTATTAATATGACTTGTTTCATAATTCACTGAATTTTTTCAGAAGTACCATCCTGAATTCTCTGCCATTTAAGTCACATATTTCTATGTCTGTAAGCTCATTTTCTGGAGATTATTCTCTTTCTTTCTGAGATGCTTTTCACCTTGGTTGTTCATGGTGTTTAATAAACTATTTCTCTTGGTTGTTCATGGTGTTTAATAAACTATTTCTCTGCCTGGGCATTAATGGAAATGTATTCTGCTTTTTTCCCAGAAAGATTATATAAAGGTCTCTCTTTAGCCCTTTGCAAAGAAGGTGCTTTTCTTTAGGTTTTCATTAGGTGGCATCTAAGCCTCTTGGATCCCTGCTCTATATAAAGCCTTAAAAATGCCGTTTTATTTTCTTATAGATATTTAATCTTGCTCACTACTCTCAGTCTCATTCTCTTTCAGTTTTAGCAACAGTTTCAGCAGTGTTTGCTCAGATTCCCCTGGGGCTCCAATGTTCGGTCAGAGGGTATGCGGGGAGGGGCCCTCTGGTTTGGGGGATGAGGACTGTAGCTAGCCTCAGTTTTGCAACCATGGCCGGTAAAAATCAACTGTTGTTTTCCTGCCATTCTGCTTCTCTGCTTTCTTCCCTGATGACTGGGCCCTGTCACCAGCCGTGGGGAGCTCACAGCTTTCCCAGGTAGGGCTGTTCAGAGAACTTGCCACACCTTCTCCTCTCCTCCTCCTCCTGCAGGGAGCTCTGAAGGCTGTGAGAGGCAGCTTCTTTATTTCTCGCAGTCCACTGCCCAACATTTGAGGTTCTGACTTGTGAAAGATCTAACGCACAGATCCCATGCTCAGACATGCTCGTTTGCTGTTTGGGTGTTTTTTGTTGAGTTTATATGTTCAGCTTATTGTTGTTTCAAGGAGAGAGGTCTGGGGACATCTCTCCCTCTGCCATGTTTCCAAAATGATAAAACCATTTTTAAATAGTGGTTATTACTCTACTGAGACTTTGGTTTTTTATTTGGTTTTTAAAATTTTTTTATTTTTCAATTATAGTTGGCATACAATATTATATCAGTTTCGAGTATATAACATAGTGGTTAAAGAGTTATATAACTTACAAAGTGATCACCCCAGTAAATCTAGTACCCATCTGACATCGTACATTGTTATTACAATATTATTGATTATATTACTTATGCTATACTTTATATCTTCATGACTATGTTGTAACTATCGATTTGTACTTCTTAATCTCTTCCCCCTTTTTCACCCATTCCCCATCCCCTTCCCACCTGGTAACCCTCAAAATATTCTCTAACTATAAGTTTGTTTCTGCTTTAAGTAAAATAATACATCAAATCCACCATTTGAAAAAATAATAAAGACAATTTCAAAGCCAGGAGTGTTGAACAAGGCAAGGAAGCATCCATATGTCACTTAGGTAAAGTGGTTTTAAAATCATCCAAATTATTATAGAGTAATAAGGTATTCTCTTGAGATCCTTGAATTCATAGTCACTAGGCAGGAAAAAGAAAGACCTTTATAAATTATGTATGACAGAATTATGTATGTCAGAAAATATTATCTTCTTTATAGAACTAAATACAATTAACAGTTGTGTTTTCTAGTCATTTTACTGTAAAGTAGGAAGAAAAGGCAAACTAAAGATTATGTCATAAAATTCAAAGTACCAACAGCATTCAAATGTGTTTTGTCACTCATTCCAGCATCTCCAAGACATGTACTACCTCTTACATAGATTATTGCAATAGTTTTTAGGCATATTTCAATGAAGTGATAATAACAAAATTAAATCAAGACAAAACAATGTGTGTCAGATAAGAGCAGAGCGGTATGACATGTGCTTTGCTTATCTTCTCTTAATACAACAACACTCAGAGGTAGAAACTATTATTACTTCTATTTCACAGTTGTAGAAACCAAGGCTGATGCTTGGAATTCATACCAAGAGAGTTTGATTCCAGCGTCCATGCCTTTAAGCGTAATACTATATATATATATACACATCTCGGCTTCTCCACTGAATTCAAATTAAGCTCTCTAAAGCATGGTGCACCAATACTTTGAATGACTCTTTCTGTGTTAAAAAAAATTCTTTTACTGAGCATTCAAAGCTTTTCCAGCCCTAACCCCAACTTATCTTTTAAGAACTTTCCCTCATACTTCAATAATTGAATTGAGCGTTCTTTCCTCAATATACAACAGACTTCCCATGCCCTTCACCTGCATGCACATTCTTCACTTAGGAATGCTCCACCAACTCATCTCTTCCAGTCAAAACCAACCCATTAGCACCTAGCTCAGAAGTCACCACCTACGTATGTATGTAGCATTCCCACAAACAAATGTGCTTGTGGTATAGTATCTCGATTGGCTGCCTTGTATCTGAACATTCCAATCAGAACTACACGACATTCCATGACAAAAGTGTCAATGCATTATAAAGTAGTTGATTATCAGGGGTTATAGTTATGACACATTTATCTGTATTAAACATATTTCTCTATCTTTTGCGAGACACAGAGAAACAGTTCAGGCCTGACAGGCTGAATTTTAGCAGTCAGTCATCACTATTAGCTGTCCTCTTCAAGAACTGTATCACTCAAATTGTCAACAGTGACTTCGATAACAGGCACATGGCCTAGTTACTGAGCATCAGACCATTTTCCTCATAGAATGCTTAAATAAGAAAATCGACTAAATAAATAATCTCTCAGTTGTCTTTAAAAATATCTTTTGGCCACACAAAATAAACATTACACAATTTACAGTAGGAAAAAAATCTTTATAAAATATAAGATCTAGACATATTTCTTAATTGTAAACCTAAACAACCCAAAATAAACAAAAATCTCCTCTGACCTAGATACATGAGATTAAAAATTGGTTTGGATAGTCTCCCAAACCAATCAGAGCCTCTCTCAGAGGGCTTTCTCTTAACAATCTAGAATTTTCCTCCTTTTTAATCTTTCAGAAATCATCCTCCCATGCTCCAATGGCCTCCATTTCAGAAGAGTCATGTGCAATTATTGCTTCTATCAATTCTTTTAACTTTACCCTTGTGTAACAAGTCCCAGTCCCAGTGGGGCACAAGTAGAGATAATGTGCTTAACCAGCAACCCAAAGAGAAAACAGAAAGGGAAATGACCAGGGGCACAATATGACTCTGCTATCTTTACCACACATCATAAGGACCCCTACTTAACAGTAGAGAGTGGTGCTTGCAACCAATATCTGGGGAACTTGAGAGCATGTGGGACAGATATTTCAAAATAAAAATAGTGAGGAGGCATTTAGGTATAAAATATACCCTACAGAGTAAAGCTGTAGTTTATTGAAGAGATTGAAAGAGGGGAAAGAAACAAGCATATCCTGGCAACCCTGCCACCTGATGACGAGAGAAAATTTTCCTAAGACACATCAAAATGGGGTGATCTCTCACAATTATAAATGTTGCTTCTCTGAAATGCAGTGTTTATAGGCCTTACTTTGGCACAAGTCTTGAGTTTTACACCTGGCTTATCAGCTATTTGGCCTTAGGAAACTTACTTACTCTCCTTGACCTGGGGATCAAAAGAACACTTAGAAAGCAGACTGCACAGTGTCTGCCCCATGGCAAATGCCAATAAATTATACTGTTGCTATTATCATTTGATTTTTATTATTCAAAGGCATGAAAACAAAGACCTGTCTGTCTAAAACGGCACTGCAATACAACATTTTGTAATGATGGAAAAGTTCTATAGCTGTGCTGTCCATTATGGTAGTTACTAGCCACATGTGGTTATTGAGCACAAGAAATATGGCTAGTCCAATGAAGGCATTGGATTTTTAATTTTACTTAACTTTAATTAATTTAAATGTAAATAGGCATATGTGGCTAGTGGTTACTGTATTGGATATCATGAGTTTAAAATAACTAAAATACCACTTTCTTTTGAAGGAACAATGACCTATCCCAAAGGTTCTAAAATCCCAGATGGTAGACCAGTGCCCATCTGCTGTCAAGTATTCATTAGTCCACAGTAAGACAAACAAAAGTACCCAATGCTATGAATTTTTCATAAAGCTAACTCAATACCATTTAAAAGATTATTATTGCTCCTTCTGAGATTGAATGTTCACTCTAAATTTTTATGAAATGCAGTCATTCATTCAACAAATGTGCATTGTAAATCTTCTCTCTATGCCAGGCGTTAGTCTGTGGATATGAAATAAATAAAACATTTTCCTGCTTCATGAAGCTTATGTTCTAGTGGAAGGAGAAATACAATGAATGCACACAAACACATACATACGCACACAACTAAAAAATAATAATGAAGCAGGATAAGTTAATAGAAAGTAGGGCAGAAGGAGGGAAAGTGTCAGAGAAGTCCTTTCCCATACTGTGGCATTTGAGCAAATGTCTGAAGGAGGTGAAGGAGCTAGACATGCACTGAAGGAAGAGCACTCTCGGCATAACACATAGCAAGTACAAAGGCCCTGAAATAAAAACAAACTTGGCATATCCAAGAGAGAGTAGTGTGGCTAAAGCAAGTGAGTTACAGAAAATAAGGTTAGAACATGTATCAGATCACATAGGGCCTGATAGGCCACTATAAAAACTTTTTTTTAATAAAATTATATTTTCAGAATAATTTTAGATTTGTAGAATAGTTACAAAAAAGCTCCAAGAGAAGTCTCAGCTAGTTTCCTCAAATGTTAAACATCTTACACAACTGTGGCACACTTCTCAAAAATAAGAAAATAGCATCAGTATTAATTAAACTCCACACTTCATTCAAATTTCACCAGTTTTCCCGTTAATGTCTTTTTTTGTTCCAGAATCCAATCCAGAATGCCACATTGCATTAAGATATGTCTTCTTACTCTCCTCTAGTGTGTGACAGTTTCTCAGTCCTTACTTGTCATGCCCTCTCAGTTTTAAAGAGTACTGACCACGTATTTTGTAGATTGTCTCCTCAATATGGGTTTCTCAGATGTTTTCCTCATGTTTAGCCTAGGGTTATGGGTTTTGAGAAGAATACCACAGAAGCCAAGTACCCTTGTCATCACATTTTATCAGGTGATGATATGATACCCATATGATTTATTACTAGTAAAGGATTCTGGCTTTTATTCTGAAAGAGATGGGCGCCATGGGAGTGACATGGGCTCACTTTTAAAAGGATCATTCTAAAGCTGTGTGGAGAACAGGTTATAGGAGGCAAGAAGCATGAAAAACAATCAGGAAATTACTGAAAGATTCAGATGAGAGATGATCATGGTGGTTTAGTATAGGATGGCAGCAGTAGAGGTGGTAAAAAGGGGCTGAATTCCAAACATGTGCTGTAAGTAGAACCAACAAGATTTGTCCATGAATTGGATGTGAATTGTGACAGAAAGAGTCTAAAAGATAACAGTAAGATTTTATCCAAAGCATCAGATGGGAAACTGAAAAAAGACTAAGGAAATGGGGGTATTAAGAATCTAGGTTGGACTCATTGCATTTGCAATGTCTATTAGACATGTAAGCAGAGAGGTGGAATAGCGATTGAACAGATGATTCTAGAATTCAAAGGTGAGATTGAGGTCAAAGATATAAATTTGAGAATCATCAATAAGCAGATGGTATATAAAGCCATAAAATGGATGAGATCACCCATATACTGAGTGTTGAGAAGAGAAAAAGTCTAAGATTGAAAATGATGAAGGCAGATGATGATAGCTATGATTTTTTTTTCAATTTCCTAAGTTAGGAAAATTAAAAGCTGGTGACCTGATAGCAAGGTTTCCTGGTATACAAATAAATAAACATGCATATATTTACTTATATTACCATATTTTTTTTAACTCCAAAATCCTGAGAACCATAAATCTAAATAACATCTCCGGCTCCCTTTGCTATCTTTAGTAGTTTTTCTGGAAGGCATTCTCTTCTTGGACTAGAAGTTTTATACTTTGGGGAAGAGAAGAGGAGGTATGACTTTTAAGGGCTTTAAGAACATAGACGCTCTAACTGTAAGAAAGGCCCAGAGAGCAGTATTGGTGCTGTCTCATGGCCCAGTGACACTGGTGAGGTGGTACTCAGTGGTGGTTAAGAAAGAGACTTTAGAAGGGGGGATGGATGTGCCTCAGCTCAGTCACTTATTAGCTACTGGCTCATGAATGAGCAGCTTCCTTCCTTGAGCCACTGTTTGCTCCTCAGCACAACAGAGTTCTTCTAATGCACTGAAGCCCTAAGCACAGTGTTATGCCCAAAATTTTTGACCACCTGAAATTTAGGTGCAATGTTGTTCAAGAAAGAACAAAAATGAATCTCCCTACAAGCAAATCTCTTTTAATTAGAGACGGAAGTATGAAAGAACTAATTGTCACGAAGAACCATTTATAATAATTTGTTCAAATGCCTGTACCTCTACCAGCTGCCTTTCTAATAAAGAATAAAAACTTTTCAGATATAGCATTGAGGCTTATAATTCTCAGATTCAAAGTAAATAAATGAATGAATAAAATCTCAGGATGATGACCTTCTTAGAATATGCTCATAAATGGAAGTAAAGAAAAAAACCAAGGTTTATTCTAGGTCTTACATATTAAGTACATGCAGAAGGCAGGGCAATTTAAAATACTTTTCCCCTATCTTTCTAAGCAGTGGTTATTAAGCTTTAGTGTGAATTCAAATCACCGGGACAACTTATTAAAATGTAGACTGCTGTGCCCAACATCCGAATTTCTGAATCGGTAGGTTTGGGGTGGACCCTGGAACTTTGGATTTTGAACAGGTTCTCAAATTATGCTGGTGCTGCCTGTCCAAGGACCACACTTTGATAACCACTGCTCTAAAAAATGCCCATTATGTCAGAGCCATAGCTGAGAAGATTTCAGTGGACACTAATCTCTTTTATTTATTTCCAGCAGGATAATGATTGATGGCCAGACTGCAAGACTTTACCATCTGATTTGCAAATTCAGCCCTAGGTATTTACTATGTGAATCATTTTCCAACCATCCAGAACTTCCAGGAATTCATGGATACAAAACCACACACTTTGGAAAGCCTTCTCTAAAAGGAAAGCTTAAGAGAAGCCCAGAAGACATGAAGTAAAGACAGAAAAATAAATTCAACAATTACTTCATAGCAACATTGTCAAACTTTGACATAACCAAACGCCATATGAAATATACTAGAAATAGACTACATGGTAAAACCTAAGTAATTCAGAAAAAAAGGCAGCCTAGCCAAACTGTGGAAAATTTTTGAAACATAAATAAATCTTAGTACTTCTTTTTAAAACTATACAACTGAGAGCTAATAAGAAAAAGGAGAGAAATTCAGTTAAAATTGCTCTACATTATAAAACACATATAAAAGTTCATAATTATGCCACCTATTCAGCAAGATTTACATTCCTAGTTCAAAGAAGTAAGTATTTATTGAAAGCATACTCTGGGCAATGCCCTGTTGGGATGAAATGTATCCTTTCCCAATTAATCAAGGATAATCACCCCATCTCAAGATCCTTAATTTAATCACATCTGTAAGATCTTTTGCCATATATGGTAATATAATCACAAATTTCAGAGATTAAGATGTTCATATCCTTGGGGGCCCATTATTCTGCCTACAATTGGTTTTTACTTATTTATTTTTTTAAAACTTTATAAGCTTTAATTTCCACTAACCTTATTTCCATTTTGTTTAAGAATCTGTGAAATAACAGCTTAAGACCACTCAGTGGTTGCTCCTACGCATTCAGTGGGCTGAGCAGGGGGGGCTGCAGACCAGTCTTCAGTGGCGGGCTGAGCGCTCCAGTCTTCAGTAAGAAACTGCTGAATAGGCACAGAGGGCACCTGTATGCCTGCAGACCAGTCTGAAACTTCAGGTTGAGCAGCAGTGAACTCAAGAGCTGCAGCAGTCCATTCACCCCAAAATTCCTCTTTGGTCACACCCTTTTCGGCAGCAGCCTACTCTTCCTTTTCAGTCTCTTCGGGTTCTCTGTAGAAGTAGAGATCATCCATGACCTCCCATGAGTGTTCATAGGAAATGGTATCACACATGTGCAGAACTTCCCAGGCCAGCATCCAATCAGACCGACTGAGTGAGCTCCCTTGTTGTTGCAAGGGGTGGCACTGTCCACATAGCGCAGAGGAAGAGCCTGTTTTACACAGAGCAATGGTAGACAGGTTAACATAAGGTGTCTCTGTGAGAAGCTGGTGGTTGGCTCTGGGATTGGTAACCACCAGAAGTCTCGGCTCCTAGAAGGAGCAATGCGGCCAGCAATAGGAGTGGCTCCAGTGGCAGGGGCAAACTTCAGCACAGCTCGCTGGCCAGTGTTCCTGGATGATAGATATCACAATGACATCACTGGGTTTTCAATGGTAACAATGGCATGAGTTGCCAACAGAAGCATCTCTCAGGTTCTCTTCAAATTTATGATGTAGATGCTATCACTTTCCTTTTGTAGATGTACTGCTCCATTTGGAAGTTTGGGTTGGTGCCACCTAAGTGGGTTCCTGCTGCAAGGAATTTGAGGACATCCTCCTCCTTCATTTGCAGGACATCCAAGGCTGGACACTGTGAAAGTTTCCCTTTAAGTTACATGGGAACCGAGAACAATGCCCTATGGCCCCCTCTCTGGGTAGCGCGGAAAGGCTAATATTGGTTTTTAATGTACTTCTTTCCTTACAGCAATACTAACAACAAACAGTATTAGGAATGAGAATCTATCACAGTTTTCTATCTTAAAGTATCACTATGAAAACTCATTTTTGACAAGGCAAAAAGTAGCAACATGAAAATAAACACAATTTACTCTTTTCTGGAATAATTTCTCATGTACCAGACATCTCAGATGATTTTCTCAATTCAAAGCAATTGCCTTAATAGCCAAATGTGGAATGTAGTAAAACTGCATATACAACTGAAGAGAATATCTTTTTTCTTTCATTGAGCTTTGTTTTATAAGTTCATCTGGATAATTGGAGAGTAAAAAATTTAATTCTGTTAAAATTCATAGGCTTTATACCAATATCCCAAAAATGCAATTCCATGAGCTAGACTAACAGTAATGGCATAGGTTTTGATCCACAGTTCATAACAATTTTTGGACCATGAACACTGGAATTTCTAGGATAGTCAGATGGTGTGGGGTAATATGACAGAATGGTTTCAGTTGGGATATAGACACCATGACAAGTAGCAGCAGCAGCATTTTTTCCTATAATCTTGAAACAACCGACTCTCCCTTGTTTCTTTTAGAGTTCACAGTGGAATAACTGCTTTCACAAAGAGCCTCCCCTGTCCAGAATCCTTTGGCCTATGTCACCTCTCCCCTTCTTGGGAATCAGGTGTACTCAAGGCCACATACTACGTTCTTCTAAAATCTGGTCTGTTTCATTAAACCCACCACCATATACTGAATTATATCCAATAGGGTTTGTATCATCCAGGCAACCACTTATCCATGCAGAAAAGCAGGTTGGGTTTCATCCCAAACCAAATTCTGTCTTTTACTTCTTAGGTTTAGTTTTTTTTCTCCCTCTTTTAATTTATTTTTACCTTATGCATCCAATAATCACTGAACAAATATTACTGAATACCTACTCAATACCAAGCTGAGCATTGAGTTGTAATAGTAAACAAAACAGGTACAGCCCCTGTCTATATGAAGCTTACGTTCTACTGAGGAGACAAAATTAACAAATAATTACACCAATAATTGTAACAGTGATACTTGCCATGAGAAGTCACAGAAGTCACAAAATGGCTGCACAAGGGTAAAATCTGACGAAGAATTCTAAATTTTTAAAAATTGCCCTTTTTTAAATAAGGGAATTATTTAATTTCAATAAAATAGTTAAACAAGAAAAATATTTTAATAACAATAGAAATTGACTAAAATTGAGTAACAGCTCTCTCTTTTGGATAGGGCACATGGTTTCTAATTCCACGGTCCTCAGCACTCCCTTCTGTCTCCCTAACAGTGAGCTCAAATTCAACCATCTGTCATATTTATGCTGCTGTTTTTCTTATAAACTTTTCTTAGAAACCAATACAGTAGCCACTAGCCACATGTGACTATTTAAGTTTTAATTAATTAATTAATTAATTAATTAAAAATTAAATAATAGCTAAAAGTTTAGGGCCTTAATTGTACTAGACACATGAAGTGTTCAGCAGCTACCATAATGGACCAGGCAGATATAAGACACTTCCATCATCACAGAAGATTTTGCTATCGACAATCCATTTTATTCTTTACATCACACACTTGGCTCCCATACACATACCAGTTTGCAATTCCTGCTATAGGATGATATGAAATTGTTTAAAGAGGAGAACCAAACTGGATCTGGGAATTCAAGGCAGGCTCCCCTGTGGAAGTAACCATGAACCTAGGATCTGAAAGATATGCCAACATTAGCTGATTCAAGGTAACTGAAGGAAAAGTGATCTAGGCAGAGAAAACAATATATGAGAGAATATAAAGTAGGAATACATGCTTATAGAAATCTTTCCTGGTTATCTTAGCTCACTTAATATCTCCTTACGAAAATACATCCTTGTTTAGCATATATCCAAGCAATAGAGGCCTACATTTAAATTCAGAGCTTCAGATAATACTTTTTTTTTCAAGTATTACTTGAAAAACCATCTCCATACCCAGAAAATCAACTTTTCTTCCTCTACAATTCAGGATGATAGTTTCCAATCCTCACATTATCAAGGCCTTAAATGTGAAGGCCATCTGCTGAGCAGACCGTTTCCCTGGGAACAGCAAATGCTCTTGAGTGGATTCCACTGTAATATTTTTTTCCTTTCTAAAGGACAGTGACTTCTCTGTGCAGAAAGGCATTCTCGATTTTTTTAGAACTTGCATCTTCTGTGAAAATGATGTGCTTTGGGAGTTGTTTTAGATCCCATGCTGCTGAAAGCCAAGGTTTTGCTAACAGCTTCTCAAGTGCTGGGGCCCATTTATTATTTGATACATTTTTTTTGGACCCTCAGTGGTAAGAATATGGAAGCAGTTCTTCCCACTGAAGAGGCATTGCTTTTCTGGGTCCATGCAACCAAATGATAACTAGTTCTATGCAACTAAATGACAGCTATTTCTAAAGTTTCATCAGTTCTATTGGGAATAAAGAGGAAAACATAACTAAGCACTGCCCTAAAAAGCTCACAGCCCAGGGGTAAAGCCAATCATGTAAATAATTATAATCCCTCCAATCAATACAAAAATAGACATAAATTACAGGTGTTAAATGAACAACCAACACACATATTGGTAAAAACACCGAAGCAAGTCAACATACGAAGCCTACAAAAGAAACATCTCATACAGTTCTTCCACTGACCTCTCACAGGATGGACATCCAGGGACGGTCTTTGAGGCAAAAATAAATCCAACTTTTCACTTTCCAGCCTAAGCCCTTCTGCCCACCCTCCTCTCCCAGATCCTTGAGACCAACAAGATTTAAGATTTTATTCCCATCAACAGACTTCCAAACCCACAAAAATATCTGCCTGTACCTAACACTACATTTTATACTTCATTAACCTGGTACATTTCCAGAGTCAGTGGGGACCTCCATCACACCACCAGATGACGGCATCACCCTTCCTGGACGCCACATGTGTTTATTGAAAGAAGAAATATAAAATCCTCCACACACGAGCCCTTCTAGTTGGCCTGTCTGATACTTGCTTATACTTTCATCTTTACTGTGAAGCAACTGTGTTAAAAAATTTATTTTTCAGGTGCCACCACAGATAAATTGGCCTTTTGATCAGGGAGAAAGCATACGTGAAATTAAGAAAGGACACGTTTTCCTTTCTCTGGGAAGGTTTTAGGGATGTCAGTCACTGTAAAAATCTTTTCTTGGGAATGCTGTCCACATCTGCAAACTGTTCCTGTAAGGTTTATGCAGAAATCTATTTACGAATATAACTTTGCTCCATGATAAGCAATCTCCCTGAGAAATGCCAACCCTGGCCTCCTCAACTGAACTATAAAGTCACGTTGCTTTCCTTTTTTTCCCTATGGCAAGACAGAAGGAAATAATTCACACACCTGAATTCCCTATGAAACAGAAAATGTCTCGCAGGAGAGTATTTTGATAGCTTTTCTTTCAAAGTCATGTGTATGTTAGTTTTAAGGGTTCCTTATCCAGCAGAGAAAGAACCCTTAAGATAGGATCATGATAATGTGAATAATACCTTATTTAAATTAGTTCTGCATTTTCATTTCTTTCCTTTTCTTGAACTTTATCAGAAGCAAGTATAAATTATAACGTAGAAGGGACAAATCTGTAGTTTCTGAAGAAAATATCATCGTGTCTGTACCACTAGTTAGCTATATAATGTTGTCCAAGCCCCTCGACCTCTTAGACCTAGACAAGAGGGGCCTTTGTCCTGGGTCATTCGCTTCAGAGGGCCTCGTACATGACAAATCTCAAAATGCAATTTATTTCTTTTCAAACATATGAAGAAGTTTTGTTTTTATTTGGTAACTGCCTGAGCCAATGGGAAGGATTTGTTAACTAAACTTGGCCCCCAGATCAGAGGATGCTGGGCTGAGAGCCCATGAGAAAATGAACCATAGCCTCTGCCCCTGGAAACCAAGGACAAAATGGGTGTCTAGGTATGCCAGATTCCCCAGATAACTCTGCTCCTTCCCCTTCCCCTTGTTCAGAGGCTACGGTCTGAGAGGCACTTAGAACCCTCTGGAAGGCCTGAGTCATACAAGTATGCCCTGGAAGTAACAGAACCTGACCAACCCATCCCTTCGGGGAACTTGGGCATGTCATCTCCATTTTGGATTTGATGGGTTCAGGGGTCTCTGGCCTAGGTCCAGCTGTTACCTTGCCCTGTACCAGCAAATCCATGCTGCCACACAGGTTCATAGGTCACAGGACTGGCCCTGAAGAGACCGAGGCTCAAAGTTTCCAGGCACTGGGTTACAGGCCCCAGAAGAGAAAGGAGGCATAGCTTGATTAGACAAGGAGACATAGCTTGATTATCTTTGGCATATTTAGATATCTGGTCTGTGGGTCTCCATTAGCACTTGCTCTGGCCCCATGGTAGTGGCAGTCTTTTTCTGGTTCCTTGTCTAAAAATAAGAGGACTCAACTAAATTACAGTTTGGACCTACTCTAAAAAGTCATTATACTTTCCTCTTAAGTATCTTAAGGTAAAGGGAGATAAAAACTGCAATTCAAGATGTCAGAAAAAAAAAATAAAATTTATTTTTCCAGAGTTATTCCAAGAAGAAATCTTTGAATGAATTGCAGCTCTGGCTTACCCTTTCCTACCTCTCAGGTTGCATGCCCTATAAAAAGAATGTCATTAAGAAAAACTATGGTTTGAAATGCTTAGGGATATACACACGCACAAAATACCACAAATACCACACTGTAAAATTCTCCATGTGGTATAAGAATCACAGTTTATCACTCTCTAATGATCAATTGGCAATTAATATTTAACCACCTTCTCGCACTGAAGACCTTTTCTAAAATACACATGAGGAAAAAACTGTAGTGATTATTTCAAAACTCAGCATTCAAATGATAACTTTAAAGAGACTAAATAAACAAAAGCTATGCCAAAAGGAGCCAAAAAGTACAAAAAAAAAAAAAAAGGAGTATTTACTTTATTACTTAGGAGTATTAACTTAAAAACATCTAGAGATGTCAATTGTGAAATACTAATCTGAACTTTAAATTTTTCTGATTTTTTTAATACTAATTACAAAGACAGATGTGCTTACTACTTATGCTGCTCAAACCATAAGCACACTATAAGAAACAGCTTTCCCCTTCTGATCAGAAACATAAATAATGTTTCTATATTATGTCGTATTCCCATATATCAATGGAGCTGGTTGAAATGTATCTCTGGCTACCGTAAATCATAAGTACAGTTAAGCAGAACCTCCTCCTCAAATGTAGAAAACAAGCACATAGCAATGAAATCTAGAATTATACACAATTTGAGTGTTTCTTCATAGTTCATTTTAATTGATTTATATAGACAGGAAAGAGAGGGAACATTAAACCTTTTATAAACCTTCCCAAGCTTTCCTAATTAGGCCAGTACTGCATAAAGAACTTCATAGTTTTAGAAAATCTTAGAGCAATGAAATTAAAATGAGATAAATTGAAGGGAAACACACATATTCCGACACCTGTTCTCAAATTCTGTGCTTCTAACAAAAGGAAAGTTATAGGTAATAGACACAGAGGGTTACAACCAGGTTCCTCACTGGGCCACAAAATGGTATTTCTGAAATTTCTGTCCATATTTACCTTTAGGAAGAAAATCTGTGAAACAAGCCAAAATCATCAAAGAGCTAGAAAAAGCTGTGCTTGACATGAGAAATTTATTTAACAGAACATTAACTGAGACATGTAAAGCAATCAATCTCTGTCAGGACTTAAGGTATTAGTTTTTTTAAAAAAAAAAAAAAAAAGCATTTGAATCTTTATTTAAAACGTTCTCAGAATCTGTATATCTGGTAGGTTGCTAAGTAAATACAAATGTAAAAACTAAAATATCTAAAGTAAATGACTCTATTCTAAAAAATATTTAAGGCAGTGCTAAAACATCAACCATATTTCTTCTGAATCTAAGCCACCATTGATTGTAAGGCACATCTTAATTGATATCTGCAGAGAAAGAAAAATCTTGTAACACCATTAACTATGAAATGTATCTTGATTCCGGAGATGTTAAAATGTGTAAAATAAGTCATTATAATATGCAAAACAGATCCATCTATGATACCTGAAATGGTTAGAATGAATATTTGTATATAATGGCCATTTAGCGAATACTTATAGAATAAATGAAAAAAATGAATGACTTTACAACTTTTTTGGTAGAAAATGTTTGCCAAGCCATGCACTAGAGCATAAGTTCCTAGAGGACAGAGGCCATATTATAAGTTGCTCTAACTCTTCCAGTAGCATCCAGCACCAAACAAAAAACAGTAAATGTATGTTTATTTACAGATTTTAGTAATCTAAAGCACTACACCTCTAAATCAAGCTGAAATGTCTTCTGACACACATACCTTTTCACATTTGTCTTTATCCGGGCTAATTTCCATTTCTAGAGAAAGCTCTTTATCCTCCATTTTATCTTTCTTTTTACAAGATAAGATTTGTATATGAATGAGTTCTAAATCATACTAGCTGTATGACTAATGCAGAGACTAATTCCAATTATCTCCCTGATTAAGTTCATTGAATAAACACTCTGAAGACCTTCGATTGTCTTTCATACAACAAACAGTATATAAGGAAGAGGTGAAGAGGAGCTACAGAGTAGAATTAGACACAGCCCCCACCCCAAGGAGCTAGGTGTCCACTTAGACTTAATCTCTTTAGATTCATTTCAAAGGAAACACATAGCAAATAGCATGATAGTAAACAGAACCTCAAGTTGATGACAAGGGGAAGATCCACTGAGTTATTCAATCAAGTCTCTTAGGTACTGACTGTGTGCAAAGGCCCTAGGACAGATGGAAGAACGTACAGTCACAGCTCCATATCTTGAGGTGGCTGTATACAATACAGGGAACAAGAGTATTGCTGTCACTAGTTCTAACAAAAGGCAAATTAAAGAAGAACATAGTCCTTTGGGTCTCTGAAAAGAAAGGGATTAATTTTGATAGGCCTGGGGATTCAAGAAGATAAAAAGAAAGGTCTTGTGAAGAATGTTTTGAGGTGGGTTTTACAATAGACATGAATTTGAGGTAGATTTTAAAAGAGAAAAAGAAAATCTTTCCGGGTGAGAGAGGAATAAAGGCACAAAGACAGGGAAGCACAGTGCCTGGTGTAGCTGTACATGCTCTACTTGGGGAACTCTTATTATACAATTGCATCAAAAAACTATTATTATATGATTACATCAATCATAAAGTTGACTTCATACTGTTATCACTCTGGTATAAGGGTAGCAAAGCATAGGTGAGGAATATGGTAGGGATCAAGGTTCAGCACATAGGTTGGGATCTAATTTTTAAGAGCCTGAGATGCCGGGCCAAAGGGGTTGGATTCTATTCTAAAAAATGTTTTTTATTTTAAAATATTTATATGATAAATTAAATATGTGTATATATAATATAAGTTCTGCTCTCATTTCAGGGCACTGGAGATCATTCTAACACTAGTCTTCAAAACCAATTGTTTTTATAGCAAAGTGCAGAGCAAAATATGAATTCTACTCACTACGAAAAGTCCTACTACTCATTATCTAATGTTTAAACTTGATAATATTGAGTAATAGAGAAGAGACCCAGTGTATGTTAGTACAGCAGCCAGTGCACTGCTAGCTGTGGATTAGAGGTTATTCCTAAACTTAATACTCTACACAATTTGCCAGATCTGTATTCGTGTGCATATTAATGAATACATACATTCAGTTTTATTTAAAAAGCAACAAAAGTTCCTCCACTACCTAAATGCTTCTTTATAAGTAGCTTCAGAAGTGGCAAGAAGAACATGGCTTTCAATAATTTAATTCCCAAATAGCAGTCCCATGGCCTTCTCAGGCATATTCCATCAACTCTTAGGTCCTAGGTGGGCTAGCTCCTAAAAGCAAACTTCCTTTGCCTTTCCTGAGTGATACCTCTTCCTTAGTCATCACAGTAAGTCTATTCTCCAGATTCTTAAGTGAAATCCTTATCATGACTTGCCTTCCATGATATACTAAAACAATTTAATATTTAAACTTTTCTTGGCTGATTTATTTTCATTTACATGTACTTAGTATGCTCTAAGCCAGGGCTTCTCAATCCTGACTCATTGACATTGGAGACCAAATAACTCCCTGTTGTCAGGGCTGTCCTGTGCATTGTGTAATGTTTGGCAGCATCCCTGGCCTCTACCCACTAAATGCCAGTAGCACCCCCAGACACACCATATTGTGACAACCAAAATTGTCCCCAGTCATTGTCAAATGTCCCCCAGGAGGCAGAATCATACCTTGTTAATAACAACTGGCCTAAACTTATTAGTTCCATTTTACGTTAGTAGTAAAAGTTAACACACATTTAGATTTACAATCACATTTACAACTTAACTCCTTTAATCCTCACAACACCCCACTTTAAAGATGAAGAGACGCTCAGAGAAGATAAGTGTCTTGTCTAAGACCACACTACTACTAAGTGATAGAGCCATCTACTGAACCTGAATCTACTGATGTCAGACCCTTAGCTCTTAACTACTGCACCATTTTGCCTTTCTGGGAATGCACAAAATTGACAGCAGTGGACCAGGTACAGTCTCTCTGTATCTCCCCTATTCTGTGACCCAGCACACATTTAAGGACATATCATTTTTACAACAGGAGATCTTAAATCTTTCCAGGAGTAAAATTTAAACATTTAACAACTGACGTGGCTCGAACATGAACCAATCTCAAGGACACGGGTCACGAACAACCCATATGGGTATGACTGGCCATCTCATGCCCTCAGACTTAATGTGAGATCTGTGTTTTCCTCAAGTGAAATTTCGTTCTGCCCAAGCGGGTACTGCCTTGGTCAAATGCACACATTTATAGAACACTTGCAAACTACAGACCAAAAACGAACATGGGTACCAAAAAGAGTAAGAGATGAGATCCTTGTTTTTAAGAAATCTAAAATTTTATGAATGAAGCAAAGCATCCTGCTATAAAATGACTTAGGAATACTTACGGCACATCCCACAACAATAACTAATTTCAACTAAAAGTAAGGAGAAACCAAGTTGACTGCATCAAAAGTTAGAATTATAGAATATTTTTTTCAGAAACAATTCTTATTTTTATTTATTTTTTTTAAAAAGCTACCAAACTGAAACCGTCTTTTTTTTTTTTTAAAGACCTACAGCACCTGGTATTCCTAGGTGGTCTCCCATCCAAGTACTAAACAGGTTCCACCTTGCTTAGCTTCCGAGATCAGAAGAGATTGGACATGTTCAGGGTAGCATGGCCATAGACCCAGAAACAATTTTAAAAGCAAGTAATCAATCAGGTTAATGAAATGTTGTGGATTAACAGTACTTAACAAGTTTATTTAATATATATTAAAATGATCTAAAATTCAACTATCGATTTGTTTATAATGAACACAGTTTCCTATTTGGGCAAAAGCTACTCGTGCTCTTTAACAGAATAAACATTGTCTTATGCTCCAGTATAATCTATCAATTTGCATAGTAAATCCTTTGTGAAGGCAAACTTTTGCCCAAATTTTAAATCAGTGAGTTATAGATTAATTAAACTTTTACTTGAGAAATAATTGACCTCACTACTCTTCATGCTGATCAAGAATAAAGTGGGGCGGGAGTGAAGGGTCTCGGCCAGCTTTTGCTGCACAGTAGAATAGCCTGGGTTTCATTTCCAGTGATTCTGATTTCATTAATCTGGGATGAGACTTGCGTGTCTAAATTTTTAAGCTCTTTGGATTTTTCTAATGAGCCCCAGGGCTGAGAACTGGGTTAAAAAGATAAAAGTGCATGACGGGTATCAACAATCCCTGGCCACACCCCAGTGGAGATTACAGACTCTTGCACCCCCAAATCAATCAGCCCTTCTATCAGCAGGTTACTTCCTCTCCCTATCTTTGGCTTCTTCATCTGTAAAATGTAGCTGTTCAGTGGGGTAAATGAGAAAACACATGTAAACAGCTTAGCATACTAACAGTCCTATTTTAGTAATTATTATAGCATATTTTAGTAATTATTATAGGCTTTCCAGAAGAGGTGACTGTTGAGACTTAGTCTTAATGGCAAAAATAAACATATGTGCTTCTGTCTAATAATTTTTTATTCCCATCAATTAATTTATTTAAAAGGAGGGAGGGCATTCACAAAATTCAGTGATATGCTGTGTGGACTTCCTGTTTAGAATTATTTACATGCAAGTTAAAGATCAAGCTTTGCATTTGCCCATCCAGCATCCAGAATCCAACTGATATGTTACTCTGCCACTTGAATCTTTGAGGTCCTGATCTATTTCCAACAGACCTCCCATCCCTTCCAATAATTACACAAACATTTGCAGCAGTCCCGACTGCTAAGGCAATGATGGGTTTTCATCTACACGCTTCCTTGTAATAACTAATCCTGCAAACACAATAAAGTAAGTTCCAGGTGGAGCTGATTTTTTTTACAGTATTAGCTAGACACCCCTAAAATAATTTATAATGGAAATTCTGAGATGTCCTTCACATTGGAGGATATTTGTCCCAGACCCAATGACAGAACATGTGTTCACAGGTATACACAACTGTATGTATGCAATACACATACACAGAAAAGGGTTCCTTTCACTTAACTCAAATTTATTCAAAACAGTTTTATGTTATTTATTTTCATGAGTTTTTAGACAAGATCTTTTTTAGCACATTACAGAGGCCTGGAGGGGCTTTCTGCATAAAAGACAAAGCCAAGCACTGTTAATGCAAAGTATAGTAACTCAGTGTTTTGAGAAACACAGCCAAACATATTTGAATATGAGGCCATTGGGCCAAGAAACCTTGGTGTCTAGAGCTGAGAGCAAAATTGGCAGTTGAGATCTCATTATTAGAATATTTCTTGCTACATTGTGGCCACTTGGCCTAGCCTGTCTCAATCTTACAAAGATTCATGTGCATGTTCCAGAAAACATTTAGGATAGACTCTTTCATATCATTCATGTGGTGGTAAAACATAAGTCATGAGAGGCCAGATATGCAGTCTTTGCTGGGCCACTGTGTAACATAACTTAACGTTAACCCTTCTTACACTCAGTTTGTTCATCTGAACATGCCATAGAAAGAGCATCTATCCCCATCAAATTGCTGTGAAAAACAAGTGAGCTATATATGTAAAATGCTTGGCACAGTGCCTGTAACAATAAGTGTTCAATACATCTTAACTATGGTTATTATTATCTGTTTTATCTGATAGTTCCAGTATAGAGCACACTCATGAACTCTGCATCAACTTTGTCAAATAGACATTCTAATGAAAAAAGAATGCAACATGATAATTGTTTTACACTCTACCATGCTAAAAGTCTAAGGCCCCAAGATAAATTAAAAAACTAGGGTCCATGCCATGCTGAACATTATGGAGGAAAAATCTAAAAGGAAACAAAGGAAAACAATTAAAGCAAGAGATAGCAAGAGATCTGATAGTCATGCTAAGAAAATCACAATTCAGACAACTTACCTTTAAGAAGTATGACAATTTTAATGTCCTTGGGGTGCTATCTGGAGTTCAGAAAGAATCTTTTACTGGAATAAGATTTAAGAGGCCTTACAAAGATTTTACCTTCAAAAGGTAGCACTGAAAGAACGAGATGAGACTCTAGTCACAGAGTTTGGTTTCTCACTTCCACCAACCCACACACATTCACACGTATTTCAGGTAATTCAGGAAGCTGTTCAGGAAGCCTCCTCATTATATTTTTAAAAGCTCGCTTTCCATCATTAAAAAGGCACACATTTCTAATAGGTAAACATCCTTCAGTTGAACAAACTCGAAGCATGACTATTCCTAAGTAAAGTTGCCTTCATTTTCCAAAACTCTTGGGCACACTTAAACCAACGTGTGAAATTCCATGAACTCCAGGCAAGGGGTGGGGTTAGGGGGGTGCTAAAGTGCTTAAGCTTACAACAGTGAGACCCAGTGAAAGACAGATTAACTGACTAACCTACAGACCAGCAAAATTTTAATGTGTAATAGCAAATTATTTTTAATAAAGAGCCAATCAAAAATTTACTAGAATATGAAGGAGACTTTAAGAGACCACTTTATACAGCCTGCCTGGCGAGTAAGACCTTCTGAAAGTGCATTTCCACCTAAATGTAATGTTTCAGTGATCCCTAACAAAATTATATCCACATAATGGCTGAAGACACTTCTTACCCATCATACAAACTACAGAAGTTTCCCAAGTGCCACCGGGTTCTCGGAAAGCCTCACAGTTCAACATTTCAAGTTGATTAACAGAACAACCCAAACGTCCAATTAAATTTTGTCTGGCTAAAGTCTGATGTAAAACATGAAAAAATTAGACATGTTGGTATTGTTCAAATAGTGTTTTTTTTTTAAGTTAGCTCTAGTGAGAAAAATTAATATACCATTTCAATCTTGGCTGATATTTATCCCTACAGTTGACACAACTGTTTTATTTTAAATGGCTTATAAAATGTGACCAGAATGGCCTTAAAATCAATTTAATAACTAATCTGCACTCTCTGGTGCATGGGAAAAACAATGTCCAAAAATATCTGAAGAGAAACCATCAAAAACAAGTAAATCTCATTCAAGGGTGCCATCTAGTGGGAAAAGGTGGCTGGAATGTTGCTAAGCGACACTTGCATGGCATACTTAAAACCCTAGAATCTTGGAGTTCGGAAAAAACTTAGTTCAGTGTTCCCCAAAATACGTTCCTTGCTAACAGGGTTCTGTCATCAGATACAGTTAAGACAAGCTGGGTGAAACACAGTGGAAAATATGTCTTTACTACAGAATATTTCACAGCCTAGAATATGCTCACACATGTTGCAAACCTCCAGAGGGGGATGTGGCATTTCTCACGTCAGGGCCACTCTTTATTTATGGGTGCGTGCCTCTGAACTCCTCACGGAGCACTAGAGTTTCTCAAAACAATGTTTAGGAAATGCTGATCTAATCCAACTCCTGCTTCCACATTTACCAATGAGGTCTCCAGCAATTTAAGTAACTTGTTCTGCTTCCCAATACAGCCTGTAGCCCTTCGAGCCCCAGCAGGTCTGTCTTTGTAACCTGAGGAGTGAGTGGAAGTGACCTGAGGAAGGTCCACTACAGGGGATTTTCCTTTGTCTCTCTTCTCTAGCATTAAAATTATATTTTGGAAGGTCTGGGGGCTTCATTTTTAGTGCCCATTAAGCTAGAAAGACATCTTCTTGCATTTAGAATATTGATTAAAAACTTAAAATAATACTTCTCTTTCAAGTTCTGATGGTTATTATTCTTGTAATCTGGCTACAAATTGATCTTAATGTTACATGATAACATGGGTGGTTGTTCATCTATATAAATTTTATTTTAAAGTTATATTTTTGCAGAAGCGCAATTTAAGTGTATGTAAAAGTTATTTCTGATGCCTCCCTTACATGTTCCCTTTGAGTGTATACCTAAAGGACAACTGCAATACCAAATAGTTATTATGCAGATAAAAAAATCAAAGGATTATGGCTAAAATAGTAAGTTTAAAGAAAAGCAGGTCTTCATACTTCCCCTACCTCCCCCAACTACAGCAAATATTATATCAGATAATAACAATGGAATTTCAAAAGCAATTTCTAAGGCTATTACTACAAATTATCCTGAAAAACTAAAATATATTTTCATTTGGTTGTGTTTAGGGGCACCCTGAGGAACCTATGAAGCACTAACCACATAGTTCCTTCCAAAGAACTTTGTTCAGGTGGTACTGGCTAAGTGATTCCAGGCTCCACATCTTCTAGGGACAGCCAGATCCACAGCCAAGTCTATTGACACCTGTTTCAGTGTTTGTCACTACTGTACCTTCTAAGTTGGTTACACTAAGAACAAATTTCATGTTCACAAACTCTGGCAGCAGAGCCAACACCCTTCTCTCAAGACTGAAAAATGGGACAGTAATGACTTAAATGAAGATTAAAGAAAAAAGATAAGTAATAAAGTAACTCGTTTGGTACTTTTTAATTACTTTTGATGGCTATATTATTCTGTCACTGCTAGTTTCATATGTGGAATTTTTAAGTTTTATCTTATTTAAATAAATTTTCCCTTATTTAAAAAAACCTTAAGTTTTCTCTTGTTAAAAAAGAGGGGTGTGAATTACTTTCACTATCTTTGGGCACAAAAACTTTTTCTATAGTAAGAATTCTCTCCAAAGGTTAGATTCCAGAAGTAGAATTACAGAATCAAAGGTTAAGACTCATTTCTATTGATGAACTTTTTCCAAATGTGGTTGTCCCAATTTACACCAAATATAAGACTTATCTCTCAATTATAAATGGGAAGCTCAAGAGATAATGCAGGTGTGCACACCACTCTCAGTGTAGTCCAGGTCAAACTCACAGAGCAATTGGAAGGCTCTGGAAATGTGAAGACTAATGTAAAGAACCCATTCCCATATGCAAGATGCAAATTCTAAAGATTCCTAAAACTCTAAAACCATAAGTTTTCAAAGGATTTGTACTTCCATTGAGTGAAAAAAAAAAAAAAGCTTTTAATTAGGATCCCCAATTTCAAAGTACTAACAAGAGATTTAACACCTACATATAGGATTAGTATTTAAATTAGATTAACAGAGATCCAAGTACAAAGTGGTAATCAGACAAAAGTACCATCAGCTAGGTTGGATGAGTTGAGAGAGTTTAAAATTGGTACCTTGGCCAAGTTAGCTAATTTCTCTGAGCCTCAGTTTCCTCACTAAAATGTGAGATAATAATGGTATCTGCCTTAAAATATTAAATAATTGTACATAGCTCTCAAATTAAGTAAAATATGTATAATGAACCTGTTTTCTAATATCTGTTAAATATTGAAAAAGTGTAGTTTAATCACTAATGTGAAAAAAATTAAAAGCATATTTTAACTGATTCTGGTTAAAAATTACCATACCAATTAAGAGATGTATAAAATATAACTTTATATTTGGTGTACAACTATATAATGTTTTATCTCTATAACTGAATATCAATGTAGCCTACAAATTCCTAATCCCAACCCCTAGTGGAGAATAAAGGTACAGATGACTTAACCTTAGCAATTAAAACTAACTCAGAAACCACTGGTAACACATCGGTCTTTTAAGTTTCTCTTCTTTCCCCTTCTTCTCAAGTACCTCTATCTACCTGACACTGGGAAAGCAGTCTTTGGGCATACTTGTTATCTACAGGTAGTGTCAGAGTAGCTGGTGCCACCTGGATTTGGGTGTTGACCTCGGCATTGACAGATGATAGTAGCCCCTGCCATAAACTCCAAGGTTCACACACTCTGAGGTCTTCTTGTGCCCGTCCCTGGTCTCTTCAGTCTTCCAACCCTCTCAGCATCTCCCACAGCTCCCCTTGAGGGCTCAGGACCTCTCAGCTGCTTTTCCTGTACCACACTGGAGCTTGGGTCCTATGCGGCTGTCCTCGGCTACTACCACTTCTTCACTTAAGAGGCCAGTTGAATGTGCATCCTCTAGTCTCCCCCAGTTAACCTGGGAAGCAATCTCAGTTCCCCCACTGCTCTAGATCCTTCTGAATTATCTTGGGAGATTTCTATATTGGAGGAGACCATATCTAATTCTCCCTTCCTTCACGTGAAATGGAGCAGGTACAGGGGGTTTCTACCCAGTCACCACTTGTTTTCCAACTCCAACTACATCACCTTTGAAAAAGTGGGTGAATATGCTTAAATACTTAATAGTTGTATGCCTTTGAAAAGTGCTTAATTAACCAGTTTCCATATCTGTAAAATAGGGATAATTATCTATCACAAAGGACACTATACGGATTAAATGAGATGATACACATAAAACCTCTGGAACTAAGCAAATGTAACCCACCTCTACCCCTTATAGATTTTTCCTTCTAGATGACCTACTGGTCACTGCATTCGTATGTACAAAGTGTACTTGTTTCAACAATAAATTCCATTCTCCCTGATCTAACACTCTGAAAATTCATTGCAAACATGTGCCCCAAGTTTCTGCCCACATAAACTGGCAAAACCTTGCAATTCTTTTGGCATATACTTACTATAACTTCATGCATCATCATTTAAGATCTTCAATAGGCATAGCAAGCTTGATAACCACCTGAAGTTTAGCTGACTTAAATTAAATCAAATAGCTTCATCCTTAACAGCCCAATCCCAAGGTTCTATTTCCTACTCTGAGTATTTCTTGCAACTCATTTAGATTTTCGCTCTAAGTTTCAAAAATCAAAACATTTTAGGAAATCAGCTAACTAAGAGACCATTTTCCAAGACATCATGTTCAAGGAAAAATTAATGTGGCGATGATTTAAGAACTAGAATCAAAACAGATGATTCGGCATTTTACTTTTCAGCCATTGCCTTATGAGTATAGACTTCACCCCATCATCAACTCTTGTCATATCTTCCTTTTTAAATCTGATTGCATCACATAAAGAAGCTTAGCATCTTTGACTACAAAAATGGAAAATGAGCTACAAGAGACTTAAAATAATTTCCAGCAAGTCAGTAATTACAGAGGTCCATCTTACCTTCCAAATTCCCATCAAGATTTTTTTTTAATTGGAGACATCGTGTTAAGGTAACAACCACTTCAGCTCACACTGAAGATACATAATTAGACATCCTCAGAGAAGCCCTCTCTGTTCTGAATGCCTTCTTATACTTTTAGATCAGCAGCTCTGAGTAATTTTCAGAAGACAATCCTTTCTTTCCTTATATTAAGCCAGATATAGAAGCTTAACGGGCGGAAAGGGCAGCCAAACCACTATGGATAAACAGGACCAGGGGCCCAGATGCCTTGTCCAGCTAGGTATCACTCCATGGCAAGCCTCACAGAACCCTAGGATCCTTCAGTGCCACTTTAAAAGCCACTGCATCAGATGATCTAAACCAGAGGTCAGCAAATGTTTTCTGAAAAGAGCCAGATAACATGCATTTTCAGCTTTGTGGGACATATGGTCTCTGTTGTAACTACTCAACTTTGCTGTTGCAACATGAAAGCAGCCAGAGACAATATGTCACCAAATGGGTATGCCAGTCCTCCAATAAACTTTATCTAATAAAACAAGTGACCACCTAGATTTGGCCCATGGGCTGTAGTTTGCTGACCCTGAATTAACTAGTGACATACCTTTTTACTATCTCTTAGTTCACATAATACTCAAGTGGGACAAAAAATATATCAAAGAAAGTGCCAGACATTCTACTTTGTACATCTTGAACTCTGATTTACTTTTATTTTACCCACAATATTCACCAACATCATTAAAATATGAAAACTGCATTTCATTCATTTACCAGAGGGCTGTTTAGGACCTTAAAACTATGTTTTATTCTATAAATCATGATCATCTGAAATGTAATCTTTCACACACAGTGAATTTTAATTCTTAGAAGATGCATATTTACTCCAATTCTACAGATCGATTCCCCTCCTTTCAAAAAATTATATTTCATAAGTTTCACATAAAATTAGGTTTTGCCCTTCCTCTCTCATGTGTAAATAGCTGATACTGTGAAAAACAGGGCAGAGTCAAAGAGTTTCATTATAAGAAGCATTAAACCAGAGTAGCCTGGGATACAACAGGTATAGGGGAAGAAATTTGAGTTTTGGAGTATTTTTATATAAATATACTAGATACTGTTTATGATATTATATTTGTATATTTATATTATGCACTTATGATATGTGATATGAGGTATGATAGGATATGATGATATGAAATGAAATGATATGTGATACTGAACACCATTCTAACAATCAGCAGAACTCCTGCCCTACGGAGTAATGGAAGCAGGTGTGCCAGAAGCTATATTTGTTCCGTGTGGTCATGGAACAGCAAGCCAGGCCTGACTGAAGTGAGGATGGAAACTGATCCAAGCTAGGCCCTCTCTCAGGTTCCAAATGGATCTATACAAGAGCTTTGTGTTAGCTGATTTTACCCCATAGACTGAGATGCAGCACAGGTGAACTACTACTCAGAGAAGCTAGAACATTCTGGCAGTTCTGGGATTCCTATCTCCAGCCCTTCCTCAAGGTCAGCAGTATCCAGCACGTGGATTCCACAAGCTGCCCTTTCAGTAAAGACTCCTTTTCTAATTGCACGAACTCGGGCTTCTTGCATCCAGAGTCTTAATATCCACATACACTTCCCTGCTCCAATTCTCATTCCCTTTTCCCAGCCATATCTCCTATTCTTCTCCAGAAAGCAAGCAAATTTGTTCCATCACTCTGTTCCATCTACAACTGGAGAAAGCAAGCTCTATAAGAATGTTGTGGGGAACCCTCTGGAAACTACTCCACTCCCATAAGTTTTGGGACTCTCTGCCACTGCCAAACACTTTCTTATGGGAAGCAGATGAGAATAACATACTTTCCATAAAAGTTTAGTGAATAGTCTACCAAATAAGGTAAAAGAAGATTGAATGAGATATCACTAAGGGTCCTTACTTTCTACACCAAATGAAACAATTAAAAAACTGGAAAACATCACCCCCATACCTCACCCACAGAATGGCAACCTACGATAGCTCCCAGGACCTTGGCTATAACCTCAGGCAGCCCTCTGCCATGGCTCTGTAGCTGTGTGAGCCAGGCCAGCTCTGGAGCCAAGCACTGCTCACACATTTGAAGCAACCTTCCTCTAGGCAGACAAAGGTGGCAGACCCAGAGTTTGGCTCTGGTCCTCAGTCTGCATTATTAAACACTATGCTCTACCTCTTCCCCCTCTGATCTCTTCACCTGCCTCCACCCCTGTCCAGTCCACTTCACACCCTACTCCAGATCAATCTTCCTTAGGGACAGCTTTATTACGATCACTTCCTTGCTCAAATCCAGCAGCAGCATCCTGTTCCCAGGACTACTGCAGAATGCCAATATGATTATGTCCCATCCTTTCATAAAACCCTTCAGTGGTTTCCTAAAGCTTTAGGAAGAAGTCTTGACTGTTCACCATGGTCTACCATATATCACGAAACATCTCTCCAATGCTCCTCTTCGGCCTCACGAAACCCTCTCTCCATGTTGTCCACTCTGGTATAGGTATTCTAGACCTGTGCTGGCCAATATGGTGCCACTAGCAAGGTGCGGCTAATTATTGTAGTCCCTTGGTTACAAAGCCCACATTTCAAGTGCTCAGAGTCCCATGTAACTATGGCTAGTATATTGGACAGCACAGCTCTACACTTTCCTTGGTTCTTACTATGGTCCCCACTCTCTACCATCTCCAGCCTTTAAGAAACCACATGAAGTGGTTTCTTAAAGGCTGGAGATGGTAGAGAGCCGTGTCCCCACCCTTCCCTTTCCTACCTTCTCCTTGAATTCCTTTGGATCCTTCAAGTCTCAGCTTACATACCACTGATCCTGGGAAAGCCTTCTTTGCCCCTAGGTTAAGCTAGTCTGTTAACCACTCCAAGGCATATTCGATGATTAAAATAATTTAACTATAGACAATCTGTTGTTTCCCATCAGCATTATCTTATGAACAGGTTTATCTACAGTGCTTGGTAGGCAGTTGATAAAGGCTCTTTTTAATCTGCCCCCCTTCAAAAGCCACTTCATACTGGGTTTCCCAGCACTTAGTGAAAATTGTTTGTTCTTTGCATCTTTCATAGACTATGTTTGACATCACTACTCTTCTAGTGTGTGTCTCTGCCTCTTGCCCCTGATGTATGACTGAAAGGGCAGGGGCCACATCATCCCAGCACCTAGCACCATGTCTGGCACACATCGTGCACTCAGTGAATGTGAGGTGGTGGGGAGCTATTGAATCTCAGACAGAATCTCAGACTGAGCCATCAACAAGTGACCATTTGCTGAACTGGCATGATTAATAAGGATGATGGCAGGATAGGAACTTCAAAAGAAAATTATCCAAATAACAACAAATTAAATAGGCTGTTAGGAAACCTGAAGAAGTTCTCCAGCATATTTTGGCAAAATGACCCTTTTTAAAAAATGCTAATACAAAGGACAAACATTGAGTGGCAGATATTATTACATCATGCTAGCTGTCAATTTTATCAGAAACATTTTGCCCAAATGAAATTTGAATTTCATATTTTATTCTTCCTAAAAATTAGTGCATAGTTACATTCTTGTCCACATTTTGTTAAAAGTAAGGTTTGAAAACTTATTTCATACCATTTAATTTCATTTGCACGATGAACATCCCATCTAAACTTACTAACTTTACTCTCATTATTTATACAAATTTTGGTCATCAGTTTTGGTCCCAATTTGATCCCAATATGAATACCCTCACTTAAGTGGGGATATAGTTTAATTGTCCATAACAAATTAACATTCCAAAAATTGTCATTTCATTGGTCTCGCATTTGTGCTACAGTAGATGTCTCTCAGTCACACGCTAATTTCCCTAAAACCGAATTGCCCTCTTACTACCCATATGGAGACTGACCAGAGAAGGCATTTCAGAACAAGAAGATACACAGTAACAAAAGAAATACAACAATACTAACCCATTTCCATTTATTTTATACTTTTTCAGGTGGAAGAGCCTTTGACCTTTCACTCTCAAGATTATGTAATTTACAAGACAATAATTTGAGTTCAAAGTGATTTTTATTTTTAGTCTATTCAAACAGCTTTTGATTTTCTCATTGACTCACAAATGCAATATAAGAGATTTACAATACACACACACACACACACACACATACATATATACATTCTAGCCCCCTGCACACTCATAGAAAGTAAAATTTTGAGAAATTTTAAGTAACAAGAATAATACATAATTTTTTGTTTGTAATGCACAAACTTCTAATTGGTCATATTATATTACCTAACTAGTATAAGTGACTTGACTTTCCCACTTAATTCAATGCAAGTTTAATTATTTTTAAATTTCAATCGAACATTGAAAGATCAAATCGGATAAGCTGGAAATTTGGCAAACTTTACTCTCACAGTCTAATAAAACAGGCTGAGGGAAACATATTGCTTTCAAAGTTCTAATTTTTCATCGGCCTTCTCCTTGACCTTTCCACACTATACTCACCTGACATCTTCATGGCAGTAAGGAATGTGAACTTTAACCTACTGTATGGCTTCTCCAAATCTGGTTATTTAATGTGATGCCATTCCTACTTTCTAGTTACACCTGGCTGGGATGACATTAAAGATGTAAACAAGAAGCTAAATTATAAAAGGTTTTAAAAATTTCAGAATCCACCATTAGAGAAAAAACAAATGTCATAAATACTAGTACTTTGGCTACCATTATAAACATGTAAGTTCCAAACAGCTTGAATAAAATTCTGTTACACGTTCAGATGTAAGAAGGGGTATCTGAAAGAATTGAGAATTCTCAGGCTAAAAAGAAGTGAAGCCAAGTTAACATTCTGAAGCATGAGATCCTTCCTGGTCCTGATTTCAAATTCTTCACAAGCTTTATTTCACCAGTATCAAAACCCAAAGGAGCTATCTCAACACAATGGCACCACAATTAGCTAGAAGTCCTATCTTAGATGATCCAAGTTCTACACATTAAGACATACTCAATTTACTTTTAAGTGAGTCTCCTCAGACTCTAGCTACTTTATATAATTCTAATAAACTTAGTAATCTGATTCCCAGTCTGGGACGATTTGGAGTAAAAGGCTGAAATGTGAAAGAAGTGCTAGAGACATCAATATTGTCAACAGTGATGGGTGATCTCTAACAGCACAGGAGAAATCAGAGGGGAAAAAAGTAGACATTAGAAGGAAATAATCTGAGACCACTTAGGAGAAAAGCAACTAACCCTATATTCCCAACACCATCTAAAGGCACCCACCCCATTCACTGAAAAGAATAATAGACACTACTAATCTTGACCAGAGCTCTGAAGAAAAGACTCCAATCTGCTCAGGACACAATCTGTATAAGAAAGACAGGAAGTATTCAAAAAGCTGTAATCTTTAAAGGTTTGCCTCAAAGTGGTTAATCATTTTTGAAAGTGTTGACATGTAGAGAGCAAGGTTCTGGTCACTTGGGGAATTGTCTTATAAGGAAAGCTCCTTTCTCCCACACCATCGATTGATGAAGCACTGAATATGGACACTCAACATTGGAAGCCATTTCAAGGGTGGCATTCCAAAGTCAGCTGTAACAACAAACAGCAGATGTCCTAAAGAGGCACAGATATCTCCTCCCCACACCCAAACTGTTTGAGGGGGAAAAAATAAACCAAAAAAATGTGTGACCAGATAAGTAAATTATCAATGACTTGAAAAAAAATTCCAAGTTCCCAACGAGAGCACAAGAGCACTTAAAAAAAAAAAATTTAAGACAAATCATTTTCATTTTACAAAAAAAGGAATCAAATAAATTTTCCTTGTACAACTGCCAGGCCCCACAGCCAGATCTTCCAACAGGAGATGATCAAACCTAAAGAATTTCCTCAAGAGAGCAGACATTTCCAAGTAGCAAATTTCCATTTTAAAATAAGCACATTTATTGCTATTTTCTCCAGTATAACAATGTAGATAGTTATTAAATATTAAATTCTAGTTTCTAAATTCTATAATGGAGGAAAAACTGTCTATATTCAGGGTGGGGTCGTATAAGGATATGAACTCCCTACCTCCCCACCCACCCCCCCCCCCCCGCCGTTCCCCCATCCCACTCCCTAGCACCAGATTACTAAAATCCAGCAACTTAGAGCAAAACAGGACGGAAACATCTGGCTGAAATGCAACCATTGTGGCCAAACCAAGATGTAGTAAGTATGTTCCCACCATCATGGCAGGCTATTTATGCATTTATTTATAACTTCTTCTTTGCCTCCTTCTAGAAAGACCCTGAGGATCTTGCCTAATGAGCTGCTAAAAGATCAACCCTGTATTTCCTTCACACATTTTCTTCACATCCTGAAAAAGCCTAATGAAAAACCCATACACTCACCCAATTGTCCAGAATACACATAACAACAGCAAGGAGGATGAAACAATCCAGTGGTTCCTATCTTATCCTTACTTTGTCACTACTACAGCATGTAGCAGTAGGGTGACCAACTCCTCCCCATTTGCCCAGCACTTTTCCATGTTTTAAACTGAAAGTGCTATGTCCTGGGACACCCCTTCTGCCAGGTAACTGGTCATCCTACACAGAAACAGTGACATTGACACATCCCTGTGGACAACGCCCAGAGATGTGGTTATGCACAACCCCATGGAAACATAACCAGAGTGGAAATCTGGTAGTCACACTTGGGTTCAAATCCCATTCCCTCCACTTCCCAGCAGTGTGAATTTAACCTCTCAAAGCCTCAGTTTCTACATCTATAAGATAAAGATAACAACAGAACCTTCCTCAGGAAACAATATAAGAATTAAGTGAGATCATGAACCCAAACTAAGCTTTCTTTTATACAAGCTATCTAATTTTGCATTTATTATTTCTATCATCATAATTATAATCATATAACTTAGTTTTAATACATTATTTTCAAATTTCATGACATTAATTACTATTAAGAACAATTTTCCCCCTACACCTTACAAGTTATGCTTATTATTGAGAACCCTAGCACTAACAACAATAAAAATGACAACACCACATACCAAAAAAAAAAAAAAAAACAGGTGAGACCCTTCTTCGCCCAACCAGTCAAAATGACCAATCTGAGCACAATCAAACCCAAGAAAAATAACCCCAGAAATTTACCACTTGAAGGGAAAAGTAGCCTTCCCTGCCCAGTTTTCCCTGTCAGTAATTGCATGCTCTCTTTCCTGCTCTGCCCATTCAGAAGAGCCCTTTGTTATCTGCATCACCAATGCTGTTGCACCTAAACAGGCTGAGTTGAAACAGACATTTTCCCCTCCTCGGTGACCATTCAGTTGCAGTTCCATGTAAAACTGCAGACTATCTCTAGGAAGAAATGGAGGTAAAGTAGAATAATTACAAGAACATCGGCCCAAGTGATAACACATAACAAAGTTGTAGCCTCACATGACCAACACTAAGTTATGTGAACAGCCTTCCAGTCCATGAAGCCAAGTCCTGAAGAGAATGTACATGAGATGTAGTCTCATGTATAAAAGGAGTATTACTGTCCCCATCCTTCCAGCACAACCACCATGTTACCCACCTTTCTTCACTACATCAGTTGACCTTCACCCAGTCCAAGCCAATGAGATTCCTCTGTATATCCTGACTACTATTTGCTAGATTTAATGTTAGTAAACCTCTTAAACTTCTTAAATAATTTCTCCTTCACTTGAGAAGGACAGCAACATACACACAACCATTAGCAATATCTTCAAGATGAAAGTGATATTCAAGAACACCCCTTCTATGGAGGATTTTTTTTTCATGTTCATAAAATGCGGAAATTTAAAAAACCGTACCTTTCTTATGGCTCTCACCAACATACTGACATCAGGGATAATGATTTGTATTGTTTTGCATACCAGAGTAGATGCTCCCAAAGAAGGCCAGATGACAGGGATATAACTAGTCACATGATGTTCTTGTGCAAATTAGAAGAGGAAGTCCCTTTCTCAAGACACTTAACCTCCATCTGCCTGAAAACTGTTGCTACATAGTGATTTTGTTAGAACAAGGAGCTGTGTTGTCACCTTCTGACAAACTGTCAGTATATATATACAAATCTATGATGTCCACAGTAAACATGGCAACCCCAGAAGTGTGCAGTACCCAATCTACACAATTGTACATTGGTTTTGGACAAGGTCCCTTCATCTTCATAGCATCACAGAACTTCAGGTAGACTACTTGTAATTTGCCTTAAAATTGTAAGCACAAGTCAGATTCATATATTGCTTGTATGGATATGTGATTGTATGTGTGTCTACCTATATTACATATTCTTTTTAAAATAAATTTTGCAAAAAAAAAGGAGAAAATTGTCTATGTCATGTCAGATTACTGGCCCAAAGCCATGAGAATAGCTATTCTTGATAGATCAGGCTGAGAAATTTAAAAATATGATCTTTATACAAAGGCAATGTCATAGTGGGAGAAACAGAAAAGGGTGGAATTCCGAAGTCCTGAAACAATCAGTTTATTGCAGGGCAAAAATATTTATCCTTAATTTTCATAACCAAAAATTTTACTAATGGTCATAAAAATAATTGCCCCAGTTCAAAACTTACTTGCTATAGCACAGGAATAGTTAACTAATTTGAGCTTCGTTTTCCTTAAATAGTTTTACACTTAGCTGCCATCGACTTCACCTTACCCACCTTTAGATTCTGGCCTCTAAATGAGACATTAAGAGTTCACAAGGCCCAGGGTAATGAGTTTTCCAGAAAGGGTATTCCAGTTTCCCAAGCAATGGGAAGGCCAGACCACAAGAGCCACAGCTCAAAGAAAGTAGATAATTCAAAAATAAGATTTCGTAAACAAGCAGGTTTTTTATGGCTCTCTCTACTTGCAGAGCACTGACTCAGACACGTTGATTTTCCTCGACCTCTTATATCATCACTACAAGTAACTGTGAGTGTGGCAGGGCCAAGTAAAACAGTTTTCTAAAGAGAGGGAAGCAAACCAGCCAGTTGAAATTCTAATAAGCAGCCTTTTCACTGCTTTAGCTGCATTTTCCCCCTTGTTAATCTCACAACACAGAAGGTTTTCTTAGTTCTATTTTACAGAGGGAGAAGCTGAGTCTCAGAGAGGTCAGACAATTTGCCCAAGGTCACATAGCTATTAATGGTAAGCTATGTCTGGCTCCCAAGCCACTGACCTAGGCAGAGATTTAGGACAGCACTTCTTAAACCTTCATGTGTCTATAGTTTCCTGCAGATCTTGTTACAGTGCAGACTCTGATTCCAGAAGCCAGGGGCAGAGCCTGAGATGTTTCATTTGTAACAAGCTCCCAGAAGATACAGATGACCTGCTTATCTCTGGAGCACACTTTGAGTAGCAAGGCTTTTGACCAGTGATTCTCAAATAGGGACAGTTTTCCACCAAGGACATCTGGCAATAGCTGGAGACATTCTTGATTATTACAATTAGGGGTGGTGATGCCACTGGACTTTTTATGTGGGGGTAAGTGATGTTGCTAAACAATCCTACAACTCACAGGACGGCCCCCCAAACCCAAGCAAAAAATTTTCCAGCCCAGAATGTCAACAGTGAGAAGTTAAGAAACCCTACCTTACAGGTCCCAGGTTCATTTAAACTTCTTTCAAAGCTGATATAATTTTGCAAACTTGCACTGGAGTCAAAGGTAGCTCTATTCTCCTTAAAACCCAATAGAAAATTTGATGCCATGCAACCGATAACTCGAGTAAGATAAAGTTTCATTTCCTCACAAATATTCCACCATTATACTGAAGAAAATCAAATCAGTTGATTACAAGAAGGGTTTGACAAACTGCGCATAGTTTCTATAAGGTCTTTGTTTCTTTACACTGGAGGTCACAATTGAAAAGGCAAAGGATGAGATTATTTTTAGATGCAAATTTTATAATTTCCTGTTCTGGCAGCTCTAATATTTACCCTGTTGACAAGGATCACATAAAACCATCTTTTCTTATTCAGCATTAGCTATTGCTCCCTACCACCACCAATATCATGCTAGGATACTGCAGTGCTTCACACCCAGCATCTGCTCAATTCCTAAAATTCAGTAAAGAAACCAGTCATTCATCTGAATCTTTAATGTTCATAGTACCAAAAAACTAGTTCAATCTGAATATTTTTCACTGAAATAACCATGCTGTATTATAGCATTACGAGAATCTTCAAATGTCACATTGTTTGAGTATAGCATATACTTTAAGAAGACTACATTTGAATATAATTTGAGTAGTAAATTAACGTTGGGTTACAATTAGATAGCTTTGAGGGGGTGGTCTAAAAAACAAACAAACAAACAAAAAAACATCATATATACTAATGTATCAGATTCCCGAGCTATACATGTCCTTCTGCACGTCCTACCTTATCTACCAATGAACTTCTCATCCCTAGGAACCCAGCCCAAAGGTCCCACCTTTATAAAGCTCCCAAGACAAGGCCTCTGTCATCTCAGTGTTCCCTCAAAATATGGAATTTAAAACTCTCCAAAAAATTACTAAGTGACTGAATTAATTAATTAACAAATGAACTCTGTTGTCCTTGACCACTCAGCTTTCTGGGGTCTCCTTCCTCTCTGGATATTTCCTTCCCAGTTTTTTCACTGCCTCCCTTCTTCCTTCTTTGTCCTAAACATAGATATGACCCAGCTCTATCTTTGGGCCATCTTCCCTTTGGGGAGCTCTAAACCTTACCTCTTACAAATGGTTCCAAAATCTACATCTCTAGTCAGTTTTCTGCCCAGATATGCAAACCTATATTTTCAGATGTCAAATTCATCTTCCCCTCCCCAAACCCTGCCTCCCTCATACTGTCATAGGCAATTATCAAACTGAAAACTCCAGCTTCGTTCTAATATTTCTACCCTTTTCATCTTCTACATTCTTAACTGCCATACAGTTAAGAATGGGCTGGTTCCTTTTTCCAGGCATCTCCTTGTGTTCCTTTCCCAGTCTATTCCTAGTCATTGCTTTAATTCTACCTCATGAATAGTCCCCTAGACTTTCAAAACTAGCTCCTAATTGGTGGGAGCTGGATTAAGTAGACAAGCATGGGAGCTAGCTGCGGAGAGAGTATGGGTTGTAACTGTCCCATTAGAAGCCCTCGTGACCCTGAATGCTGCACTAGGCCCCACAACCAGCTCTCCCCCACATACAAAGGAGGTAGTGTGACCTAATGGTTAGGAACACGAGCCCTGAGGCCACCCTAACTGTGACTCCCTATAAGGCTTTGGGCAGGGCAATCCACGTCCCTGTGAACCCAGTTTCTTCATTTGTAACAAGGGGAGATTAATCAACTTCATAACATGCTGAAGAAATTATAGAGTGAAACTGGGATGGCGGAGAGGTCGACGTTGAGTTTGCATAGCTCAGCACAAACACTTGTGCCCAAATAAGTGACCTGCAAAATGCCACAAGGTGAGGTTTGGTTATGAAGAGAGAAATCAGTAGTTATAAAGGGAACATGGACTTGCTTTACAAGAAAACCAACTGATGTAAAGGTAACTGTTGTTCATCCTTCCTCACTTTTTTTCAAAGAAACATGAATAACATTTGCTGAGCCAAGCCTTATGTAAAGTGCTTTGCATAGGTCAATTCATTTGAAACCAAAGAATAAATTCATGCAGGTGGATGAAAAGGTTTTGTAGGAGGCAAAGAAAACTGCTAATTAAAATTATATTGGTCCAGAAGTCTCCTATAAATTTCATTAGCATTCTTAAGTCTCTTTCAAAAACTCAGAACTGCTGTTTGGAGCATAACAACAAAGACAATTAACCCCATTAAACAATGCAGATGAAAACACCAGGGGAAGATAATGAATGAGGTTAAAAATAAAAGAGAAAAGAATCAACATATTAGAAAAAAAGAATAAGATTTTAAATTAAGCCATAATAGAAAGCAGATGAGAAATCTGAATAGAAAAGGAAAGATTTAAAGAAAACAAATCAGAGAAAAGGAAAGGAACTGGGTGGGGAAAAATGACTAGAAGTTGTTTTGACTTTGTACAGAACAGTAGATGACACCACGGTTCTCATTTCTGGGGGCAAGTCCCCTGTGTGGTCTTAGGCAAGGAACTTAGTTGCCCTCATTAGGTAATGAGACAATGTCAGCACCTACAGCTCACACAGTTGCTCCTAAGAGTAACTGAGGACAGCACTCAGCTCCGTGCCCCTACCAAAGAGCCTTTCATTTAAATGGAAGTGGCGGGGACGATGATGATTTATGCTATTAACAGCACCCTGCCAGGACCTCCCAAGATGAGATTCCATGAACCTTTCTCTACTCATGTGCTAACCCTTAGACCCTGCCACAAGATTTCTTGAGTGGCTGCTGTGATTTCAGGAAATATAGCCATTTTAGATCATTCTCCTTGAGTCCTCTAGGCAGGAAGTAGCACGCTTGTGTCTGTATGGCAACAAAACAAGGGGCCAGCATGTAGAGACAACCTCAGCCTAGAAGAAGTAGGGAAAGATAATGAGTTATTCAAAAAGACTTCACATCCTCTGGAGGACCTATGTCATCATACGTCCGGAGTTCCCATTCAGCATAAGCATCCTCAAGTCTCCACTAAAATCCCTCCATCACTCTACAGCTGTTCAAGAGGCATCCGAAGGATTCCCACTAACGTTAGTACGAGGCAGGTTTTTTAGGTGTATCAAGTTTCCAGTATGAAACTGGCAAGGATCCAGTCACTGTGCAACTTTTTGTCTTTTAAAGCAACTAAAGTTTGAGTCCTTACAATGGTCTGAATTTTGGCATGCATCATAAAAGCAGTGCAACAGAGACCTCTGGGAGGAACACCACCAGGTATCATGAAGGTACAGTGGAATATCTACACAAAGTGTTACTTATACTGTCCAAGGCACAATCAAGTTTTGGCTCTACCTATATGGACTCTGCCAGAATGACAAAAATTTCCTCCGCCTTTTAAAAGAAAATCACCTTGAAATGCATTTCTATTTGTTTGTTGATGGAAAAAGCAAAGCTTTAAAGATCATTTGTCTAAACTGGGATTAATTTTCAACATGCTAAAAAGTGCCTATAGGTGGTGAGAGAACTCTTGATTCCAGGTTCAAATGATTAAATTGAAAGAGGAATGGGGTTTTTTTTTAGCAACTATTTAGAGAAATATGTTTAAACCTGCCAAGAAATATAAAAAGAAAGTGGCACTAATAGACCCAAACAAAGTTAAGGTTAGAGTGGCAGCTAAGCTCCGTAAATAGGTTTCTGACTGGGGGAGGGGCTGTGTGTTTATGAAGCAGTTCCTGGAGATAGGACCACTGGCCCCAGCGTGCGGCACATGAAGAACGCTGAACCTCTGCCGTGCATCTGTGGATTCTCTGCAAGAAGAGAGCTTCCCGCTATTAATAACTTTCAAAAACATGCACTAACTAATTCATGCTGGTAGTCCAAATCCTCCCATCAAACTTCATTAGGTGATCAGCCTGAGTTCAAAGGTATACGCAGGATAAAGAGAAAAACTCAAGTCTAGAGAAAATTTGGAGGAGGGGTAAGAATAGTGAACAAAACCCTACAGTATGAACTTAAAAGTTTTGCAGTCAGGAAAAGAGGGTAAAACTAGAGAACTTGGTTAAGTGAATCGAAAAATGAAGATTTCAGTTGCATAAAATGCCAAGTCTGAGTTCAGATTTTTTAGTATGATATGCATAAATACTTGCTGCTATTTATACAGACAAATATTTGCCTTTACTTGAGATTTAGTGGGACTCTGCCTGAGGCAAGATTTTTTAATAGTAATAATAAAAATATTTAATAGTACTTAGAGCAAAGCATGTGTGGTCATGATGTTTTAAAGGAGAGAAAGAAAAGGTAATTTTGAACATCTGTACCACATTTCCACATGATAAAACCACCTCACTCCAAAATTATTCTGAAGTTTGGCGGTGCCGGAGGTGGGGCACAGTATAGCAGTTCACGTAAAGAAATGTTTATTTAAAAAACAGAAAAGGAGACTCAAAGGCCATTTGGGGAAAGCAGGGATGACAACCTTTATTGTAAAATAAAACTGCCAATTAATAGTGAAAGTCCGGTAGTCAAAAAGTGAGGTTTATGTGTCTTCTTGGATCCACAATTATTACTCTATAAATACTCCTGAGAATCAAAAGTCTTTTATTCTCACAAAATCTCAACTTTCCCAAGTGGTATCTCAGATCAAAACACCACTCCCAACCCCTTTCTTAGATATCTTTTCCAGGGCCTTCCTCAGCCCTACATTTTCTGAGAGGAGAGAAGTAAGGGAGGGTAGTGGAAGGCAGCTTCTCTTGCAATCTCTCCCCCACCCCCACTTCTCTCTCTCACACACACACACACACCCCACACCTCTGTTTTCTTTTAAATCTCAAACCCCCACCTCTCCTCAGCACATCTGTTTCCTAGCTCAATCCCCTGTAGTCAGTTTTTGGGTCAAGAAGTATCATGATATGGGCTTCCCTTCCTCAATAAAACAGAGTTTCGAGCAACTAGGGCTGGGAATCACTGTTTTTGCCATAGCCACAACAAGGATGTGTCAATCATTCTACCCCAGCAGTTCACAACCTGGGTGACTTCATCCCCCATGGGATATTTTGAAATGTCTGAAGACATTTTTGGTTGTCACAAGTGGGGAAAGGAAAAAAAGTACTTCTTGCTTCTAGTGCATGAAGGCCTAGGATGATACTGAACATCCTACAAGGCAGAGGACAACTCCCACAACAAAGAATTATATCGCCCCAAATGTCAACAGTTCCGAGACTGACAAGAGCACCAGAAGAGATCTGACCACTTTAGGGGATGAAGAAAGGGCAGAGGGTGGTGGGAGGACTTTCTCAGTTGTCAGGCCTTGGAGTTGCTTGATTAAGAACACTTTCCACAGGAAAGCCTCACAATCCTATGGCACACCAACAATTACTACAGGTAAATACCTTTTAACATGATTTGTATGTACGGTATATAAACATGGAAAGTTTCTTTTTCTGGCCATTTTCTTCAAAGCAGCTGCAGATTTTTAAAGCACTAAATGTGTAGGCTTAAAAAGAAACAAACATGGGTACTAAAAAAAATAAAAATAAAATAAAATAAAATAAAATAAAAGAGAAAGAAGAGGAGGAAGAGTCGGAAGTCTGTTTTTAATTGTCAAGAATTCTTAAATCTTTTGGAGTTTTAATGGTAATCTCCATTTCTCTGGTACAATATAGGTTAGTGAATACTACACACATAGTCCCTTTTTAATCCACATAGGTTACTTTCCTCATACCTATTACCCCTGAAAGAGCTGCAGACTTTTGTAATAACTGGCAATATTCAATGTACTGTGACCCCGGAGATTAAAATCATGGGTCTAAACACTGTAAAATAAAAATGGGCAGAAATGGCAAAAATATATATATTGTCTCTTCTTTTAAAAAAATTCAAAAGCTATATGGCAAAGTAGTAAGATCTGATACTCTAAATATAACTAACTGTACATAGGTTTTTTATCAAACATCTGGATTCAAAAAACTATTTTCTTATTATCTAAATCATGAGTCACCGCTCTTTTTCTTAAAGGGCCAAGCAGTAAATATTTTAGGCTTTGAAGGCCACAAGGCAAAATAGAAGATATTATATCAGTACTTATATAACCATTTCAAATGTAACCATTTAAAAAGGTAAAAACTACTCTTAGCTCCCAAGGCATTAGGGAAAAAAAGACAGATGGTAGGCCACATTTGGCCCACAGGCTATAATTTGCCAACTCTTGATCTAAATGAGTAGTAAGCCTTTATAATTTTAACTCTTAAGTCTCATTCATTTTCTTTCTTTTTCCTTTTTCCACAAACTACTCATATATAATTATATTTTTCCTTTAGTAAGGAGGGTTGAATTCGTTCTTTATATCCAACTGCTTTAAATGCAACAATATTATATACGAATGCCTTAACCATAATCCACTCTTAGAAATCACCAAGCAACCATTCACATTGCCTTATTTAACACACTACCCAAAACATTTAAGATCCCTTCAACCTATATGCCATACTGGAAACACAAACAAAGCTGCCTCTTTCACATCCAAGCCATGGTGGGTAGAAAAGTAGATTTTGCTTTACCAAATTTTGGACAATTAGAAGAGCAATCAAATGAAAAGAGTAATGAAAAACCTGTTAGTAGGTTTTAAACACAATTTCAATGTCTCACAATTTACATAGAAAGAAACTGAAAATACCCAGCAAAAACTAGATAAAACATAAACTCAGCATTTCTTTGAGGTAATGAAGTAAGATAAAGGAAAAAAAATAGAAAAAGAAGGCTAACTTTGACCAGAAGAAATAGGGAAAGTCCACTCTAATGCTGCCCATTTTTCCTTGTACTCTGCTCACAAAGATGCATTTATTCCCAGGAATTTATGGAGGGCCAAATGTGCCGTGTCATTCTTTGCACTTTAAGCAAGGACTTTCATTTTCACAAGCCACAGATGGGCTGAGGAGACCTGGCCGATGCTGCCTTCTACACGGCACTGTTTAACATTTTCACTGCATGTTGACCTCATATATTTACAGTCCTCAATTCAATATGCCCTGATAAGATGTGGCAAGAAAAAAGTCACCTGAGCTGTTTGTATTTTTTTCCTTTTTGGCACTTACAGAGAAAATATCCCTGAGCAAGAAGTCAGAAGACCATAATTCTGATCCCTGGTTTAAATCCAGTGTGACTCCTAGAGCAATGACCACATGCTCTGAATACTTGTATCAGACACATCACCACTCTGGGCCTCGGCTTCCTCATCTGAAAGGCAGGAAACCACCTCTCATCCTAGAGTACTGTTGGAAGTATTAAATGGCACTTCCAGGAAAATGACTATCCAGACTAACGTTACTGAGAGCTCAGTATACGTTACATGTCCTCACTGTTTAATTTCTCGGAGCCTCAGTTTCCTCATAGGGTTACTGGAAGCATTAGAGGAAATCATTCAAATGGCATGTGTTCTATAAAATACAAAGCCTCCTTCACATATAAGGTATTAATTAATGTTCCCACCCAAGAAGCAGGAGCTTAGTATAACCGAATCATCTCAACTTCCCATTGCTGCAACTTACAAAACACACTGAAGTATCCACAATACAGTTGTTTACCGGAATGTCTGACTACTGAGATTTTTTTTGTGGTGCACTGTTTTACCAAATGATGATGACAATAAATTAGGTCAGTTACCAAAAGAATATTTTTCAAAGAGCAGCCACACCCAAGGTGTGACTGAAGGACAGGGTGATAAGGACAATAATTGGACTCTCCCAGCATGACCCCTGACATTCTTTCCATCCCTGGTGCCTCCCTCATACCCCTCTTCCCTGTCACTTTCTTTTCCCAGTCAGTTCCAAAATACTGTGAGCCTAATGGCTCCCTGTTACTATAAAAAGGAACCAATTACACTCATTAAAATCAATATGGGGTAAAACCTGAACCTTTTCAACTTAGCACTGAGTGTTCAAACTTTAAAAAACATTAAAATTTAAAAATAAGGGGCAATGCTCCTCATGCCGCACTCTGCTCTGCTTGCCTCACACGCCGCTGGCGCCTGCCACAGCCGCCATCCAGCAGCAGGTAGGAAAATGGTGCTAGAGAACAGCAAAGGCTTTGACAAGTACCTGAAGGAAACAGGAGCAGGAATGACTCTGCGGAAAATAGGTGCCATGGCTAACTCAGATTGTGTCGTCACTACTGATGGCAAAAAACTCACCATAAAAACTGAGAGCACGTTGAAAACAACATAGTTTTCACGTAACCTGAGAGAAAAGTTTCAAGAAACTGCAGCTGATGGCAGAAAAACTCAGATTTGTCTGAAACTTTATAAATGATGCATTGGTTCAATGTTAAGAATGGGATGGAAAGGAAAGCACAGTAACAAGAAAATTGGAAGATGAGAAATTAGTGGTGGAATGTGTCATTAACAATGTTGCCTGTACTTAGTAAAAAGTCCATCATCCTTCTGGACGAGAATTAGTTATAAGGATAAACAAGTTCAGTTCAATGAGCAAATTTCCATACTGCATTTTTTTTTCATTATTGTGTTCGATTCTCTTCTACCACAAACATTTTACATGCAACCATTTCCGAGTGTTTAATTAGGACCATCTCTTTGGTTAGTAAATAAATGTGTTTATGCTTAAAAAAAAATAAAATTAAATAAAATAAAGATCAGGCAAATGATGCTAAATAAAAATGAATACATTTCTTATGTCCTCAGAAGGTGAGTAAAAATTATGAAATCCTGCTTTTGGATGCATTGTTAACCAGAGTCCAGAGAGAATGCTTTTCTGTTACGATGCTTCATTGGCATCCATCCTGCACAAAGTGCTTGGACAAAATGAAACTCAGAATAAACAAAATCTAAATCAAGTTGGCATCCGTCAATGCAAATTCCATGTAATCTTAAAAAGATATATCATATTCAAAATTAAATGCTTACTCAGAAAAGAGGCGTGAAGGAGAAGTATACAATTCCTAGGGTCTCCTCTTAATAATAAGAATAAATGATAAGGCAGCCTTTAGAAGGAACCCACAAACCGAGGGCTTGGTGATCACAAATGATCAGGTATGTGTGTGAAAACAACAACAAAAGAAAAGTCACCAACAGCCAGAAGTGCCTTATGCACTTGGGCAAAACTTAATAATCATTTCCTCAGTCATATTCTCAGCCTGGTTGGACAGCTCCACCAGTATTTTATCAAACTCAACATATCCAAAGTCTTTCCTCAATCCCAGTACCTCCTGCTGATGGCTTCCCTGCCCACTGTCCCCCACATCCACGCCCACAGCAATCGTCTGCTTGTTGCAGCTCCCAGCACAGAGTTGCTGACTATCAAGGTTCTACATGCAGGTAGAGATGACGTTTTCCTTCAACTTCTATGGCCACCACTGAGATTCAGATTCTTGGTCACCTGTACAATCACGGTATCCTTCTAACTTATCTTTATGCCTTTAGTCCCTTCCTGTACAATCTACTACTAATTATCACTAACAATCTTTTCCAATCATGCCATTCTCCAGGGCAAATTCCTTCACAGGCTGCCCAGCGCCTACACAATTAAGGCCAATCCCTTCTGTCACATGCTCAGAGCCCTCTGTGACCTGACCTCAAACCATCCAGTTTTATTTACTTTTCATCCTGACAGGTGAAGTTTCAGCTGCCCCAAACTCACTGTGCCCCAAACCCACCATAGTTCCCACCTCTACGTCTTGGCTCAGTCATCTCTTTTCCAATCATACTTGTCCATCACCCCTGTGTGTTGAAATTCTTCCTGACTTTGAGACAAGCTCAGTCCTCAGTTCCCCTTCCTCTAAGCTGCACAGAATCTAAGTGCCATTTGTGGTCCTCTGGGTGCACCACCCCAAAAAACAGTGGTGTGCAGTGGTATCAAGTATATTCTCTAGAGCCCAACCTCTCCCATTGTTGTGATCTTGGTCCTAGCATTTGCTGTGAGTGACTGAGAACAATTACTTATCTCTTTGTGCTTCAGTCTCCTAATCTCTGTATGAGGATGATAACAGCAATATTTACTTATACAGTAACTGAGCACAGAATAAGCCTCAATAGCTGTGAGTTGTTTCTCTTATTGACCATCTGAATCGCTGAACAAGACCACAAATTTACCAAGGGTACTCACACAGCATCCTGCACATGGACATTCAACATGTGTCTAACAATGTCCAACATACTTTGAAAAAAATGAAAGAAAACTTCCAGTTAAGGTTATCCTCAAAGTTACTGCTCCACTCCCAACATAGAGCAATAGTAAGCATAAAAGAACATGGCAATTATATAATCATCATGAACTTTTCCAACACTGGTGAAAAAAACCACATAGCATTTCTCAAGGTATTTTTTAACTATTTTTTCATTCCTTCAAATACTTATTGAGCACATGCAAGAGACCTAGGAATATTGATGGAATGTACTGATCAGGTAAGAAACATAATTAAAATAGGGTGAAATTGTTAGGTTCTATAATATATTTATAAAAAAACAACTCTTAAAAAGGAAGTATGTAAACTGCTTATGTGGTCACTAGTGTTTAGGAATATTTTCTGTGATAAAATTTGTTGGTAGAAAAAGAATTGAATCTGTAGAGTCAGAATTAGAAATGCCTGCATCAGCACAATCATGGCTCAACCAGCAAAACTGGAGACAAGCATGTGTTTAAAGAGAAAGAAGCTACATGTTTTTGGAGGAGGGACTAAGGTGGAGTTTAGAAGTGGAGGTTTGAGCCATCTGTAAAAGGTTTATAAGCTCAAAAACTTGCCTTAGTGATCTCCCACTGGCCTGACAACCTGGATAAATAAATGAGAAGACTAAGAATTCATGTCCTCTTCCTCCCTGCTTCCCATTCCCCCACCCCTCACACACAGCATGGAAGGAAGCCCAAACCCAGGCTCCTGGAGGCTTTATTTGTCCCAGGTTAATAGCAATTTTGGCCTCTGATGACTTGAGTCCTCTTCTGCCCTTGCTACCAAAGAAAGGCAAGCTGCCCAAAGAGAGCAGCATACCAGATCAACAGGCATGGCAGCAGAACATCTTACAGTGCAGTGAGTCCGAAGACTCCTGACTCTCTTCTAAGGACCAGTCAAGACTACATTAAGGAGAGCGAATACAGGAGGATCCTCATACATAAATCCATTTTTTATTTAAAGAGATCAGAAGTATTTTGGGTACTTGATTACCAAAACCTTTGCATGGAACAATATGTTCTTTGCAGGAAAAAACTAGAGAATGAGGTAAACTATTACTGCATCAAACAATGTCTTATCAAATTAACCTGTATCTGAAAGCATCAGACAACACTAGTGAGTAATGCTGCATTTTAGCCAGCACTTCAGCTCCCATTAGCACATCAGTTGTAGTTCCTGGGCAATCGTTTTGGTCTTCCAAATAAGTTGAGATCATAATCTTTCTGATGTTGTTTCCTGCCAGGCAAAGAAGTAGTTTCACCCTCAGCTTTTTCCAGACCACAGAAAGACAAGACACCAAAGCAACCCAACCCTCCCCATGTGCAACTCCTGCCAACTCGAAATCTCCTGAAACAATAGGCTAAACAAGGCCAGTATTCCATGAGATAGGGTTTATATGAAGTGGGGTTTATAAAAATGGGGTTCGTTTTTGCCTATAAATGAATCATAAAACCACTAGCACTCCATTCTGCAGCATTACACCACCTAGCCCCAACAGGGTTGAACTGTGCAAAATGAAAAAGAAATCAAGAACACACTGACCTTAAAACTTCAAGTACATTCTAAATCCTGTTTTAGATTAATTTAAATTAACAGAGGCCAGGCAACTTCCTTATTCAAACTGGGTTATTTTTACTGATGTAATACCAAAAGCAGTCAGCTACATTTTAAAACATACACACACACACACACACACACACACACACACACACACACACACACACACCTGACCGAAGAACATTCTAAAACTCAGTAGAGAATATGGAAATAGCTTACAAAAAATTTTGCCTTCTACAATAACTAATGGAGAAAATTACCCAGTTATTTGACCATGGGAAACAACTATTTGTATATTACTACATATTTTTCAGGTCACAAATTAAAAGCACAATTTTTATGTTCCAGAATAGCATTTTTCCAAAGGGTTTTACAAAGGACCCCAGCACAACAAAAGAAAAGCAAGTAAAATACGTTTGAGAAGTCTGCCTTTCCTGGTCCCCATCTCGGAAATGACTGATATATATTTGCACGCTCAAGAGTCTGAGGGGTCCTGCAGTAACTCTAAAGAATCCAGCATTTTCTCATGTTCATTTGATCCTACAGCCCTTTTTCCTTTATAACACATATCAACACCCCACAAAATGGCTGTTCTGTGGAGCATACTTTGGGAAAGATTCTTCTAGAAAAGGGATACAATGAAAAGGTCTAATAACTGAGACTCTAGAGTCACCCTGATTTGAATACCAGCGTCACCACTTGTTAGTGGTGAAACTTCAGGCAACTTCTTTACGTCATTTGTCCCTCAATTACCCAAGGTAAAATGGGCAAAATAATACCATTAGGTGTGGGTCTTTGCATATACGGGAACAGTCCTCAGAGAGCCTCACATGACAGGTTCCTTTTAGTCATTCAGATCTGAGCTCAGAATGCCACCCCCTCAAAGAGGACTTTCCTGACCACCCAATATAAAGTTGGCCCCATCCAAGTCGCCAGTTCTTCATCCTCTTCTTTACTTCATGATACTTCTGTTTAACTATTAAATTATTGTCTGTTTCACCCCAGTAACATACAAGCACCAAGATGTCAAATGTTATCAGTTATCATCGCTCTATTCTAAAACAGATCCTCAATAAATATTCATTCAATGGATGGATGAACAGATGAATAAATGAAGTGTCTGTGAGAATTAAATCAACCTAAAGCATTCTTTATAATGCCTGACACATAAGAAGCAATCCAGATGCTGTTACAAAAACTTTTGATGAATGATTAAGTGGTTAATACACTCATAACTCTTATACTATAATTCTTACACTCATAATTCTTGCCTCTTTTTGCTGTATTGTATGTAAACATTTTATGGCATTTATTTAGAGGTGTGTAGGTAAATGAGCTTTCAGGGATAGGGCAGGGCAACAGGGGAGTGTGAGTCGGCCCTGAAAGTAGTATTTTGCTGATGTCCATGGTGTAAATACTCCCATCAATTTCAAGCTACCAAAGGTTTAAAAGCAGGTTCACAAAATTCCTAAAACTATAACAAATGACTCTCACAAGCCACTACAATCCTTCTCTTGGGAAAGGTTCTTTAAGACCTCGAAGTCTTATTTGTTGAGTTCAAGTTTAAATGACATTTTTACATAAAGACATCTTTCCCAAATTCTCCCTTCTTGATAAGCCAAGATAAGGGCTATCCACTGACCTCGGTCTGATGCTCAAGGAGAATAGTTGGATGTGCAGGGCTGCATTTTCTGTACTACTCTCTGTGGGCTCTGAAGCTTATGTTTAAGGCTCTACACATGATCTATATCCATACCATACCAGTGTGGGGACCAACTAATCTCATAAAACACAAGTTAAATTATATTTAGATTCATTTAAATAGAGGCATCCATAAAACAGAACCAAGGCACCATCTATTAAGAGCCACCAATGAGCAGAATCTAATAACAGAAGAAGAGTAATTCTACTCTGACCACAAGATCCCAACATAGAGTGAAGGTCAATGCTGCAGATGGAGGTCTCTCTGGCATTACAGCCTTGCTATACGTGCAACATGACCCACTGTTACCCAAAATAAAGAATCCGCTTTTTTCAACTACAGCAATCTACTAACCAGAGTTTTGAGATAACAACCAATATTTCAAACTCCACAGTCACTCTACATTCAAGTGATAACATGTCAGTAATTATTTCTTCTCTTCTGTAAACTAAATGGAAAGTCTATTGAATAAAGCAGAAAGAGATTAGTTTCTGCTTCACTGTATTGGCTATCTATTTCTGTGTAACAAATTATCCCAAATTTCAGTAGCTTAAAACAACACACATGTATTATCTCAAAGTTTCTGTGTATCAAGACACTAGGCATAACTTAGCTCATTCTCTGTTTCACAGTCCCTCACAAAGCTATAATCAAGGTGTCAGCTCAGGGTCTGTCATCTCATCTGAAGGTTTGAATGGGGAAGGATCCACTTCTGAGCTAAGCGGTTGCTGGCAGTTTTCACTTCTGTGTGAGTGAGGGTCTCACTTCTTCCCTGGGTGTTGTCTGGAAGAGGACCTCATTTCCTTACCACATGGACCTCTCCCACATGGCAGATTGCTTCATCAAAGCATGCAATTGGAGAAGGCAATAGAATTTTCTAATGAAATGGAAGTATTGACTTATATAACATAATCATAAGAGTGTCAATGGCATCCCATTACCTTTACTATATTCTATTGTTTAGAAGTAAATGGTTCAGCTTATACTCAAGGGAAAGGGATTCTACAAGGGCATGAATTCTAAGAGACAGAGATCATTGAGGTCATATTAGAATACAGATGGGAAGATCAAGCCCAACAAAAAAAAACCTCTTTAAGCATCTCAATATGAAATCTAGCTATGTAGTTTCCCAATCATGTTGCTCAGGTCGCATGAAAACAAAACAAGGGAGAGTGAGCATGGAGGCACGAAGTCTGAAGACACAAAATTGTGTTCAAACATTCTGGGCAAATACAATCTACATGATAGAAAACTCCTGGAAGCATCTGCATTAGTAAGTCCTAATATGGAAGCAATTCTCCTGAACAACAAAACAAGTGATTCACAAGAAGGGCTGCCCATCGAAGCAAGTATATTATGTGAAGATATCTAATTTGGTCTGAAAGCAAATATCTTTTGGAATTTTTATGTACCACTGTAGCATATTTTGAAGATATACTTACGTTTTATTGCTTCTTATTTTTTGTGAGATCTGTGTCTCCCACAGCATTTTGCCTACATGGTACTTTTGAGATCCACATCCACCACAGTGGCAAGAAACTACTGTAAAAATTTCAAACATTGGTTGTCACCCATATTTTTTTCTAATCTCTATCCAACCACATATTCTCAGATATATGAGAATCCCAACATTCAATGGTGATGGCAGCCCAGAGAGGCCTCTGAAGGACTTCAAATGATTTAATCCACTAGGTACAAAACACATACTCAGAAACCCCGGAACACTCTGTCCTAGATCAATCTAAATGTAGACAAGGATTATCTTAAACCTAAATGTTCAAAACTGGTCCACATATTTTACCATTCTTTCCAGAAACACCCATATTCATTACTTTCTGCAAACTCCACCCCCAATTCAGCTATAAAAAAAAAATTTAAGTTCATTGTTTTACTAATCACCTATTCATTTTGCTCCTTTAGAGATATGATTTTTGATAAGCACCTAAAACTTAAACAGTACTATATTTAAAAGGTCCAGAAACAATGACCATCTGTGGGAAAGCAATCGTAAACCATCTTAGAATTGACATGTGCTGCACACGCTTGGATCCCGAATACGTGTTAAATAATAATGGAACATATGTGTAGTGAGGCAAGAAAAAAAAAACTGAATGCAAAATTACAGTTCAAAGGTGATAAGCAGACAGGAAATTTAAAAAAACAGACGATAAAGGGAATTTCATTAAGGCCGTAAGGATCTTCCAATCTGTGAAACTAACTTGATAACATATTTTAACTGGTAAAATATGGATTCCAGGCAATAGACTGAATGTCCTTACCTCTCTAAGATGGATGTTTTCCTTCTCTTTCTGGTCTAAAATCACTTCTAAGTGGCTGACTTGAGACTCAGCCTCTGCCATCCGTCGTGTCCGTTCATTGTCATCCTCAAGACTTTTAGACGGCAAGCCTTTACTTTGCAACATCTCAAGAAGCTTTTTAATTGACTCATCTCGAGCATTGAGAGTCTGTTTCTGTGTTTCAATTCTCAGCTCCATTTCCTCCAAGGTTTTCCTCAATAGGAACAGCTCCTTAGCCTGTCTGTCATGCTCAGCTTGCAGCCGCCGGAAGTTCTCCTCAGTCAGCTCAATGGTGAAATGCTCAGCTCCTCGGTTGCCACTCTCTTGCTGTAGGAGGTGGTTGAGGTCTCTCTGGGTTCGTAGCTCATCCTGAAGGGCCTGGATTGTCAACTGCAGGTGCTATGATGAGAAAGACAGAGCAGGAGAGGAGAAGGAAGGAGAAAAGTTAATGGAAACGTCAAGTGCTATTTGCTGCTACCACACTATGAAGATGGAATGTTAATCATGCCCACAGGGCCAGCCATCAAGTCCTCCAGGATGACTTCAGAAGCATGGGACAGCACATGGAGGGGGGAAAGTTAATTCAGTGATGCTTTCTGAATGTCTTAGGAGAAAAGAAATGTACACATACACAGAAACAGTACATTAGTGTCAGTCACAAGAGAAATTATATGTCTACAGAGTTTTAATTTAGGAAGAGGAAAGGGTTAGAGGAAAACTTTCACAAACACACCTTCTTTATGCCCACAATGCTCCAGACTCAGTATTCCTTGTTTCCTAAGGTGTTCTTTATTCTAATATCCATTATTTTCCATGATAAATGCATGTCCATTTAAAAACGAAAATAATAGTATCCACTACAACTTGACACAAACAAGGACTTTATTTTTACAAATAAAGCTGTGAATAGGTTTAGTAAACAGGATTACTGCATCTGCAAGCAAAAGGGACAAATGCAGACAGAGACAGACATAGTCGAAACACATGGGGAAGTGAGGCTGTGCAGAAAAAAAAAAACAAACAAGCTGCAGAGAGTGGACAAACCTTGGTTCTTCTGGCATCCAGTAACTGAACAGCATGGGAAATGAAAAAAAAAAAAATGAAGCAAAAAATCAACACAAATAAAAGTCCAGTGCAAGCAAACAATATTTAACAAAAAGAACTTAGCCAACACAAAGTACCTCCACAGAGAAAAAAAGAAAAAGAAAAATAATTTCTTATTACCGCAAATACCCATAAGCTACACAGAATCTACATCCCTGAAGCTGGATAAATGTATTTTTTTTTTTAATGTAAGGTTTATTCTACCTTTTGTTTTCCTACATCTCGGTGGCTCAGAAAGTCTTGGGTATATCACCAAGAAGAAAGGCACAATACTCCAGAAGCACGCAAATATTATTCTAGGTGACCATTTAACCAAAATCACAGTGAAAGCACTAGAGAAACAAATTAGAAAACATTCATCACGACAACCTCCGAATTGGAAACAAATTAGAAGACAAGCTCAACAAAAAATAGCTCTAAACAATCAGTACACAATACAAGTGAAATCTCTAGTAAAGCCAAAGCACTTTCTCTAACGGTCAAAAATTAAGAAAAACGATGCACAGTTTTCAATTCCCCCCTTCCCAGACTATTCTATTCCTTCAGATTGAATCACCACCCCTTCTAAACTGTGGAAGCACACTTTTTTGAGGCAGTCACCCAAAGCCCACTAGATCAATAATAAAGAGCATTCATTTCAGCTTGTTATGTATATCAGCAAACTACAAGGTTGTATTCTAGAGCCAGCTCTTTGGAATCTCCATCATTGCCATGGTCTCAACTGCCCAAAGCCTCAATCAGTCCTTCTGTGGCTTCCATTCCATGGTACATTTGGAGAGAGAAGCCCTTCCAATGCCCACCTACATCAGGATAGGACATAACCAGGTGATCCAACTTCGTGCCTGGTTCCCAGTCAAACTGCTGTCAACTTAGCACTTGTGGCACAGGTGGAACAGATGGCAAAGCAGCTAATTCCCGTCAAGGAAAAAGTGAGCTGATGGTTGAATGAGTATTCAGAAAGCTTTTTATTCTCCACCCTGATTCTGGGATCATTCTCCAGTTGTCCTCAAGGAATCAAAGCTCAAAAGGCAAACTTCCTTCTCCACAGCCTGCCACTGAGGACACCACAAAGAAAAGCAAAGCAAGTGTGACAACTGGGATTCAGGTTACTCTTTACAGTCACTCTGCTGGCAATACAAAGAGAATGCATCATATTGATCATGCATGATACCTAGGCTTTAACCCAGTTCTTTTTGACATACCCACCCCCACAACACACACACACACACACACACACACACACACACACACACACACACACACACACTTAATTGCATACTTTGAATTCTGCCCTGGATAGTAAAGACTAGCCCTATTTCCAAACCGCAGAAGGAAGAAAGTTTAAAATCATCGGTCTGTCCTTTAAACATAGGTAAACAAAATTGGAGCTAAAAAGATTAGTCTGACCAATTGATTTCAAGTCTCAGACAATAAATGAGGCCATAATGACTTCTCTTTCTGGTATTACAGCAGGCTCCATTTTTTGGTAGGCCCTCCCAGTACACAACAGCTAGGGAAAAGCATCTACATCTTTCAAAACATTGTTTTACTTACCAAAAATAAGCAATCTCTGAGAGAGAGAGAGAGAGAGAGAGAGAGAGAGAGAGAGAGAGAGAGAGAGAGAGAGAGAGAGAGAGAGAGTGAGCTTCTCAAGGAAAGGTACTGAGCCAAAATTGGATTGTGCCCCAAATCTAGTACATAATAGGTATTCAATAAATAGTGAGTGAAATGTGGACAGAAAGATGAAAGAACCAAAAGGGAAATTGTCTCCCCAGACAGTTGGTACAGAGGGAAAACAGGTTTCCATTCCTCTTTGCTTTGCTGCAGTTAGGATGAGGGAGGGAGAATGGTGGGGAAGGGGAATGTATCCTTAACTTCAGATTACTCTGTCCTGTTCTCTCCTCCAAACTCAAAATACCGCATGTCTACCAAGTCAGTCGCCTGACAATACTGCTCCGAAGCTGCCAGTACTATGTCCACTTCACAAGTGGATGAATTGGGCTGGCTTAAAAGGATTTGACTGCAATCACATCGTTAGCAAATATGGGCTAGTATCTATAACTGAGGTTTCCTCCAACCAATTATAAAGTCTCCCTGCTCTAAAAATACTGCATAACTTCATTTTGCACAACTCTTAAAAGCTCCTATAGTCGCTTAATTTTGAAAAAAAAAAAAAAGGAAAACAATGAAAATATAAGACTAAGCCATACTTGAGTTTATATGAGAAAGGGGGGGAAATATACTTTGCCTTAGCCAATGTTTGGGAGAGTGACTTCCAATAGCTACTGGAGTCAGAATCTAATCCAGATTTCAGAATGTCTAAAACACAAAAAAGGTAAATAGAATGAAAATATAATTGTGTGTGTATAATGCATGGAACACAATTCTTTAAATAGGGACTAGCCAGATGGTTAGAATCTACTGTGCCTTATCCCCAAACGTGGAAAATATGAGTTTCTGGCAGATTTGAAAAAATTTGTGACCTCAAGCTCTTTTCCACACTATGGGGAAAAAACAAAAAAATGATAAAGTTTTGTACTATAAAGCAGTTTAGGGTTTCATTGCTATGAAAACTGTCTCTGAGCTATATAAAAATATGAATTGGCTTATACCCAAAAGTCTTGAACTTTTTTTTTAATAAATCCATGCGCCTTCTCAAGCAAGGGCTTAACATAACTCGTTCAAAGAAAACAGAATCTTTTTGCAGACAACTTGGCCTGTTCTACTTCTTCTATGACTTTATTTTCCTATTTATCATTTTCCAGTTTGTCTCTAATCAAATTTTAAGGGCAGGTTCTCTGATCCCTTTTTCCATAATCCTGTGTGCAGGATGTACAGCACTACTCATGGCTCCAAACCTTCACGTGTGTGAAAAGACAAACAGCAGACGTTGGCTAAAAACATGTGGCCCTCGTGTGCTGTGGAAGAGCTGCTCTGCTGAGAAAAGTATAAAAAGGTAATATTTAAATGTATGGTCTTAGGCTTCTCCTTTAGGAGAGAACAAATACACACAGATAAAGAAGGAATATTGATAGGTGATTTTTAAAAGCACCAAAGCACCGGGACCCTGGGTTTCTCATGCAGACAAGCTGTCAGGGATAACTGTGGAACCCGCTTTGGTTGATAATATGTGACATTTTGCCAAGATTCATAACACCAAGAAGAATATACATGGGAAAGCCCTCTTGGCAGCTGCTTTCACAAGCAAAGAGTTGTTCTGGTTTTCATTATAGACCAATACCGTAAGGTGGCACAGTATTGGAATATTGCAGTGAGCTGAGAGTTAAGGACTTAAGTTCTAATTCCAGCTTTGCTACTAACCAATTATATGATCTGGGAAAATAACCAAACTTGTCTGGGCTTCCAGGAACAGTGGTGAAGAGCTGGATTTTGAATACTGGATCTACCTATGACAATCTATGTCACCTTGGACAAATTACTTAAGTACTCTGAGCATCAAATTATTCATTCATAAACAGGAAATTATCATTGTAACTAACTTAGAGCATTCACGCAAAGACCACATGAGATACTCATTGAGTAGGTGAACAAGCTCCCATACAGCACAAAACATAGGGCCTAGCACATAAATGTCCACTATTATTAGTATTGTTGAGACAGTGGTGGTGGCTAGAGGTCCAGATTAAAATTTCTCTCCCATTTGAGCATGGAAAAGAAATAAGCATAATGAACATAAATTTTTGATCATCAAATAAATGCAATGGTGGGAAACTAAATGCTAAGGGCTTTGGTATTTTTTAAATAAGGGGAAACAGGAAACAGTTGTTTCAAGGCCAATTCAAAATGAATAAAATTGATTTCCTATTAACTGGTCTATAAATAACTCTACAAGGGGCTCTCGGGAATACCAACTGTTTCTGTTTGGAAGGTCAGAGTTCTTTCCCTATTATAAGCCAATATATATAAACAACTAAAGGATAGTGGCATCCCCTGCTGTCGACACTGAGCTAGTACGTGTCAAAAAAAGAAAAAAAAAAAGGTAATATCGATATTTTTTAAATGTGTTTAAAGAAGCAATCCAAAACATGTAATTGTAAAACTGACGGCTAAAATTAGAACTTTTCCATTATTAATAGTCACAGCCACAAGCAGTTGTTAGAAAACAGCTCCTATATTTGAATTGCTTAGCAAATCTTTAAATGACATTTAAAAATATTTATTACAATCTCTTTCCGTCTCTCTTCTCTCCCTAACATGTGCATTTAACAGAACTGCCAATCATCTAAGTATTTTTAAAACAGGTAAGAGGTTTCACCTAAATTAATATTATTTCAAATGGCTAGGTGGCAGGCATTTAACTACTAATTATTCCCTTCTCTGAGATACATGGTTTCCTTAGCCAAATTCTAATTCCTGCCATTCAAAGTTTTCACAGGAGAGTTTTTCTCCTAAGTACTCTCTTATTTTCCTCTGTTTTTGAGTCACTCCTCTCCTGAGAAGTGGGGATAACTGACCTCATATACCACCGTGTGGTCATTTGGCCAGCAGCATAGCATCACCTGGGATCATGTAAGAAAGGTGAAATCTCAGACCTCAGAATCAGAACCTTCATTTTAACAAGACCACCAACTGTGGAAACATAAAGTTTGAGAAGCACTTGCTAGACTTCAGAAAAAAAGTTGCACTACAAATTCAATGTAATCCCTTCAAACTATAAGTGGCTTTTTAAAATTTTTTTTTTAGGTGAGGCAACCCTTGGTTGACCTCACAAATTGCAAGGAACTTGTCAGCTTACAATCCCTTCTTTTTTATTTTTCACACCTACAGCACCTGGTCTTCCTAGGTGGTCTCCCTTCCAAGTACTAACCAGGTCCAACTTGCTTAGCTTCTAAGATCAGACAGGATCAAGCTTGTTCAGCATGGCATGGCCATAGACATAAATGGCATTTTTCATAGAGCTAGAACAAATAATTCTAAAATTTATGTAAAACCACAAAAGATTCCAAATATCTAAAGCAATCTCACAGAAAAGGAACAAAGTTGGAAGTATCTCGCTCTCTGATATCAAACTATACTACAAAGCTGTAGTAATCAAAACATCATGGTACTGGCACAAAAACAGACACAGAGATCAATAGAACAGAATACAGAGCCCAGAAATAAAGCCACACTTATATGGTTAATTAATCTACAACAAAGGAGGAAAGAATATACAATGGGGAAAAGAGAGTTTCTTCAAAAAGCAGTGTTGGCAAAACTAAACAGATACATGAAAATAATTACCCCTTTTCATACCATATACATAAATAAACTTAAAATGAATTAAAATTTTAAATGTAAAGCCTGAAATCATAAATCTCCTAGAAGAAAAAAACAGGCAATAAACTCTTTGATAGCAGTCTTGGCAATATTTTTTTGGATATGTCTCCTCAGGCAAAGACAATAAAAGCAAAAATAAACAGAACTACATTAAACTAAATATCTGTAAATGATATATCTGATAAAGGGTAAATATCCAAAATATATAAAGAACTCATACCACTCGATGTCAAAAAAAAAAATACAATTTAAAAAATGGACAGATCTAAATAGGTATTTCTCCAAGGAACACATACAGATAGCTAATAGACACATGAAAAAATATTCAACACCACTAATCATCAAACCAAATGCAAACCAAATCTACCATGAGATATTACCTCATGCCTGTCAGAATGGCTACTATCAAAAGGATGACAAATAACAAGTATTGGCAAAGATGCGGAGAAAAAGGAACCCAAGTACACTGTTAATGGGATTGTAACCTAGTGCAGCCACTGTGTAAAACAGTATGGAGACTCCTCAAAAAATTCAAAATAGACCTACAATACAACCAAGCAATTCCACTTCTGGGTATTTATCCAAAGAAGAAAAAAACACTAAGTCAAAAAGGTATATGCACTCCTATGTTCATTACGACATTGTTTATAATAGCCAAGATATGGAAGAAACCTAGGTGAATAAAGAAGATATGACATATATTATATATATATATATGCAAAATAGAATATTAGAATATTATTAAGCATGAAATTTTAGTATTACTAAGCCATAAAAAAAATGAAATTTTGCCATTAGTGACACGATGGACATAGAAAGAATATTATGTTAAGTGAAATAAGTTGGACAGAGAAAGACAAATACTATATGATTTCACTTATACATGAAATCTAAAAAACAAAACAAACAAACAAAATGAAACAGAAATAAACTTATAGATACAAAGAATAAACTGATGGTTGCCAGAAGGGAGAAGAGTGGAGAGATGGGCAGAAAAGGGGAAGAGGATTAAGAAGGACAACCAGTTATGAAATAAGTCATGGGGATATATGTACAATGACAGATGGTTACTAAACTTATTGTGGTGATTACTTTGTAAAGTATATAAATGTTTAATCAGTATATTGTACATGTGAAACTAACATTATACCGTATGTCAACTATAATTTCAAATAATCTTTTTTAAAGCTTCAGCCTTACTGCTGATTTAAGAAACAATTATTTGGTAATGGAAAGGTGGGAAAGAAAAGCATCATTAAAATAATACTGCATATAGTCCTAAGGAGCACACTGAAAAGTCAGCTCATGTGATTAATAAAATCTGAGTACACTATGAGTACACTATGAGAAGTAACCCTCAATAAAAGATATTACTCAATAAAGTAGACAGAAAGGGTCATTCATTCATTCATTCAACCATTATTGGATTATGTGCTATTTGACAGATATGTATACTAAGTTACCTCTCCAGCCAAAAAAGAAATCCCAACAGGTTAAATATAAATAGATAAATTTTACTAATAAATAAAATATGTGATACTATATTGTAAATAATATTATAAATTATATATTATCATATATGCTATTTATTTTTAAAGGATACATAATATTTAAATTTTAATTTCATATTGTTATTTAATGTTATCATTATCTAAAAGACAGTCTGAGGGAACCTTTAAAAAGTCATCTGCAAAGTCCATACTAGGCTTTATGTTCAACTGCTTTATTCTTTTCTAAATACCATTTCTGTATGCATGTCTATGCTCTCGGTGGAACTGTGAGTGACTGAGGAAACCGTGAGGAGTCTGAGATGAGTCTCCTTTTACAAATTATAACTTGAACAGTGTATAGGGGAAATGTGAATATACTGGTTCCTAAGGAGTCTGATCACTCAAGCTGTCTAAGATTTTCCATTTCATGAATGAACTGGAACCAAAGGCTGTACTTTTATTTCTTTTTCTGGTGAAAGAATGGATACTGACTGCTGTAACCACACAATGCTTATGGTCTTAATATTTTATTATATATTTTTAATTTGATGAGAAAATAGATTTTATTTATTTAAAATATTTTAATGGTATATATTTTTAATATTTTATACATATTTATATTTTTAATATTTCATATATATTAGAGGCTAAATGAATATATTATAACCCACAAACAAAAATATGGCCAACCTACCACAGAAAAGGAAAGCAATACAAATAAACAAGGAAAATAACTAGAAAAAAATGCATTGAAATGATAATAGCTGGGGGAAAGGGAGATAGAGAATGACTACTAAAGGGTATAGGGCTTTGGGGAAAATAGTTAGAATGTTTTGATGAAAATATTTTGACAGCAGATAGTCATCATGATTATACAACTCTGAATATACTAAAAATTACTGAATTGTACTTTTTTAAGGGTAAAGTTTATGGCACATGAGTTATATCTTGAAGCTATTAAAAATGATGGGAGGCAGGAGAATTATAGATGCCTTCCTATTTCCCATTTTTATTCATCAAATATTTTTTCCAAAAATAATTTTGAATGCCTACTGCTAATTCTGAATCTCTATGTCCCCCTGAATTCATATATTGAAATCTAATCCTCAATGTGATGATATTTGGAGGTTGGGCCTTTGGGAGATGATTAGATCATGAGAGTGGAGACTTCATGAATGGGATTGGTACCCTTATAAAAGAGGCCTCAGAGAGCTCCCTTGACCCTTCTACCATATGAAGACATAGTGAGAAAATAGCTGTCTGTGAATTAGAAAGTAGAGCCTCACTAGACACCAAATCTGCCAGCACCTTGATTTTGGACTCCCCAGACTCCAGAACTGTGAGAAATAAATGTTTGTTGTTTATAAGCCACGCAGGCTATTGTAGTTTTGTTATAACCACTTGAATGGACTAAGACACTTGCCATATGCTTATCACTGCTAGGTTAGTTAAGATTCTTTGAGTTGCAAGCAACAGAAATCGACTCAGCCTGTCTTAAGCCAAAGGTGGCAAAGTATGGAAAAATATCACGGTATCTCCCTGAATCAAAATAGCAATTGTGAAAACAAAACCCAAGGAAAGAAGAAAGCTGGACACAATAGAGAACTCTCAAAGCTTATGATTTGGTTTCAACTACTCCTTGCTTTAAACTATAAATGCCCAGACAGATGATAAAATTGTCCTGGCATGGGCCAGGTGTTCACAATGAATCAATCAGTTGTGGCAGCTGATTCTGCCCATCTGGAACTACTCCAAGGAGGAAATTTGTTTAAAGGCAGGCAGAGACCCCAAGAAGAATCTACTACAATTGCTGTTATAATTAAAGATTTTTTAAAAATCAAAATATGACTTTACCGTGAGTCTGCTTTCTTTTTCCATGTAAGATAACATATCTTTGAAACAACACAGTAATCCCCTTTTTCAGACTCCTCAGGTCATAGCCTCCCGCCAGAGCAGAGACCACTGAATCCCTCATTGTTATCTTGTTGCCCATCTGCCATCTCTATCTATGTGCTGTAGATGTTAACTATCCTGTACCCACCAACATAAAAGAAGTGTCACTCTGTTTTACTTTTTATTCCAATCACAGAGATTTCCCTACTTTGCTTTCTCCTGCCTCCCTAATCTACCACCAATGGATTTTATGTAACCCTTCTTATGTCTCCTCCTTTGGTTCTAATGTATAAAATAAGCTGTAAAACTGCCATTCTCTGGAGTATTTTGTCAATTTATTGAGATTTTGCTTCCCAGTAATTGTCAGTTTGGCTCAAATAAACTCTAAAACTTAAAATCAAAATATGAATAATAGTGCTATGGTTATATTTATTCAAGGGAAGAAATCTCTAAAAGGCACTATATATAAAACTCAGGTGATCTTCATGGTAGGGACATAACCATGCCAATTCAAGCTTCTGACATCCTGCAACAGACATGATGAGTCTTTAAAACTTAAAGAGAATTATAGACTTTCAGGAGGAAATAAAAGAATGATTAATTAGAGAATGAAAGTCCTAAAGATTTGATTGAGAATAATATCTCCGATTAGAACACTGTCTTTCATGTCAGACAGCCTTGCGTCAAGCTCCAGCTTGGTCACTCACTAGCTGCAGGGTTCCACAGAAGTAGGTGGGATGTGTGACTCTAGCAGGTTGCTTCTGTACTCTAGATCTCAGTTTCCAGTTTTTAAAACCTCTAATAATACAAACATCTCACGAAACCATAACAAGGTTAAATAGATAACATATCAGATACTAAGCAAGTCCCACTCCAGCCCACAGGATGCCACTGTTTTTAAAAGCCACTGTTATTATTAATATACAAACCTTCCCAAAATGCAATAAAAAGATATGAAAGTAGAATGGGGGGGGGGGATGTGAAATTAAGTTTGGCTGTGTCATATACAAATAAAATCTTTAACCCACAAGAACTTTTTGTCTTGGCCACTTCATCTGCTAACCTTTCAATAGCAAATAAAACACTTTGAAAGAACAACCTTGGGTTTTGCTACAATCCGATATATGCATTTCAAAGAGACAGCACTAAAGTGTTGTCTGTAAGTCTCTGTCTGTTTGTCACGTTTGTTTGTTGCTTTCAGTTTTATATCCCACATATAAGTGAAGTCATATTGTTCTCAACTTTTTCTGATTTATCTCGCTTAGCATGATAACCTCAAGATCCATCCACATTGTCGCAAATGGCAGTATTTCATCTTATCTTATGGCTGGGTAATATTCTATTGCATATATGTACCACATCTTCTTTAACCAGTCATCTATTGTAGGACATTGCAGTTGTTTCCATGTCTTGGCCACCATGAATAATGCTGCTATGAACATTGGAATGCAAATATCTTTATAAATAAATGTTTTCAAATTTTTAGGGTAAATACCCAGAAGAGGGATTCCTGGGTCATATGGTAATTCTATTCTTAATTTTTCGAGGAACCTCCGTACTGTTTTCCACAGTGGCTGTGCCAATTTACATTCCCACCAGCAGTGTGTAAAGGTTCGTTTTCCCTGGGAGGAGACAGATAAGGGTAAAAGGGGTCACCATATATGGTGACGAAAAGGAAACTTAACTTTGGGTAGTGAACACACAATGCAATATACATATGACATATTATTAAATTGTATACTTGAAACCTATATGATTTTATTAACCAATTTCACCCCAATAAATTTAATAATAAATAGACAACAAGTATTTAACAACAAAAATATTAGTGATGAAAGGGATCAGAAGAATAATCATCTTTGCTTCTTTCACAAGGGGATAAACTGAGGCCCAAAGATGGGGACCACTCCTCACCTGAGGTCACAACAGAGATGACAGCCCTGCTAATTTTAAAGCCCAGGCACCAAACTTCCAGGGCACTATCCTGTCCCAGTCTTTCCCTTCAAGCCCCATGCACCAGTCTTATTTGGTCACTGAACTGCAGAAGGATAACATTACCACATAATTAGTGTCAGGGCATGTGTAGCAGCTGCCACAAGCCAAATTTCTACACTAGAGTCAAACATCTTTGGCCCATAAGCATCCTTTCCACTACATAACACCAATGCTGCAGCTGCCATAACCACACTCCACATGCCAGTGGATTCAAGACTTCAGGAGCTGGAAAAGATGCTTAATTCCAACCAGTATGAAATAACTAACTCTTCTCTCAAGGACTTCTTAAAGAATATCTTTAAGGAATTTTGAAAGATTTAGCATTTTTCACCTGAGAGCTTAAAAGACTTTGTAAAGGGTTTAGAGAAATTTCCCCCACCGACCCCCGCCCCCAAAATAGATATAGATATAGATATATCGATAGATAGATAGCTAGATAGATAGATTGATTGATTCAAGAATAAAGAGGCCACTCAGGAACCTGGCAAAGATAATGATAAGTCACAGGAGATCCATGCTATTGTAGGGGAAGCCAAAGCAAAATACAGAAATAAGGAACAATTCTTTTGCAGATACTATCACTGAAAGAATATGTTCTATTGCTGAGAAATAAGGTCCCTCAATACCAATCTTGAATAATCTCATTTTGAGGTTATTTTTATTTTATCTGGATAATTTTGTGCATATTATTAATAACAAAAGTTTTCCTGAACAAAGACTCAGAAACTCATGTATGCATCCATGAGTATATACATACATTTCACATGCTTAAAGATTCTTTTTCAAACTCTAAACCAGTGAAAGAAAATAGAATTTTCTCCAAAAGTACAGTAAAAAAGTATTTTTAAACAAGGACTTGAAAAGTGCTTTTTTCATCCCTGGGTATTTATTTTGTTTTATAATTCATTTGAGACTTTTAAAGTCAGGGAAGGAGGAAAAATGGCTTTCAATTTTGAGTCTGGAACACAGCTAACCTATCAAGTCCAAATGATATGTAAAGAAAGTATCTGTCTAACAGTGTAGACACTGCTGGTACCTGGAACAAAAGCATTATTGAATGGAAGAAGAATTTAAACTGAAGGAAGTCCAAATGTAATACCTCACTAACTCCAGGTCCTACTGCTGTTTTTCTTAATAAGATGAACTATTAGTCCTGGGTTTCATAAATTTCAACAACCAGGGTCCTTAGCAAGTTACAGGGAGGCCAACGGCCCACCTTAATCTATTCACCTATTTAAAATGCATGATTATCTCTCTCATGATCATTGGGGTCCCTGGCTGTGGCCTAGGAGAAGTTTGCTGTATAAAACCAATGGATACGAGGGCCTGAAAATAAGGTGAATTTTTTTGTCCCATCTCTGAAGTTTTCATTTCTTTAATTTAAAAATGCAAAGGAAGATAAGAGTGAAAAGAATTGTAAGTTTTATGGTTTTAAAAAGATGGAAAAATAAACAGTTTACAGTTTATGGTATCTACAAAAAATACTCCTCTCCTCACTTACTTCTTTAACAAAGCTTTTAAATTATCTTTTAAAAGGGCAAAGAAAACTCTGTTATTATAGGAGTTACTGAAATCCAGTGTGGGAGACTAGTTAAGAGCCTGTCTATAATTGTTCCACCATAGTTTATGTCTATACTGTTTAATCTCTGCAAAGTTATTTGCCCTCAATTTTTCACTGTAAAATGAGGATGATACAGCTGTAGTGATGAGCAAATTTACATATATGCACATATGTAAATTTATATGTGTATATTTTATACATACGCGCACACACACACAACTTAGTTTGGTCTACAAATTCAATAAATAATTCCTCTTAAGGTTATAATTAGTATTAATAGTAAAAATCACCATTATGCTGGAAAATATCTCCAAAGGTTATTTAACAACTTAATGAATTCCAGGCTGGATAACATTTACTTACTTCTTCTGATAGCTGGCTTTGGGGGTGGGGGGAGGGAAAGAAGTTTTTTCAAGGATGCGACACAATCTCCCATCAAGCCCCCTATCTAACAATCATTATGCTACAAAAAATTCTTCTTCATTTGAATACACTCAGAGAGTCACAGAGTATAAGCTAGTCATTCATTTCTGCCACAACCACTCCCAGGCAACATTCACTAAACTCACTTTTACTGAGCATTTATTCAGTGTGTTAAGAATTATCCTAAGGCACTGAGAATACAGGGACACATTTTCCTTGGCCCTGAGAAGCTCTTAACCAAGAGAAAGTGACACACGTGGAAATCAATAATCACAAGAGGAAGGAATGTGAGCATAAGGGAGTGTGTACAAAGTGCTGAGGCAGTGCAGAAGCATCAATCTGGTCTGAGCACAAAGAACAACTCCACAGAGAATGTGACCTTTGAGTGGGGCCTAAAGCAAAGAAACATTTCCCAGATGCAAAAAGAGAAGGTGTTCCAGGAAGAATAAACAGGTATGGGCAAAGAGGTACAAGTGTGAAGAAATCATGGCATGTTGGGTAGGAAAATCTTGGTAGCCAAATTGGAGCATCAAAGTGGCAGGAGGCAGCTACAAAGGTGGTAGGTAATTCTCATCAGTAAAGGACCCAAATGCCATAGAAAAGATATGAACTTCATAAAGTAGAGAGTAATATAAGTGAAGTTTTTAGTATTGCATATCGCTGGGCTATCAATGTATTCTCAAAGGTCTGTGAGTTTTACAAAAATTCGAAATGTCTTTGTTTTAATTTTAAAGATAAAAAATAAAATTATTTGGAAAATAAGACATAACTTTTCATATATTTTATTCATTTCTTTGAAATATATCTATTGAATATCTACTATGTGCCAGGCACAATACTAAGGCATTGGGGATATAACAATGAATAAAAGAGACAGAGTACCTGAGCTTGTGGAACTTATTCTAATAAGGGGAGACAATCAATAAAGAAATAAAAATACACCATCTTAGAAAACAATGCTACACAAAAAAATAAAACATGAACGGTAAGAGGGTGTTAATTTTATAAAGGGTGGACAGGTAGTCTCAGTCATACTTTCCCATTAACATGGCATTTAAGCAAAGATTTGAAGTAAGTAAGATATTTGAAAGATATTTTTAAAAATAAGATTTTTATTTACCCACAGTTGTCACAAACATTCTTAAAGGTCTAGAGAGAAGAATGTGTTTTGGGTTTTTTGGGGTTTTTTTTTTTTCCATTTACAAGGAGTACACATATATGAAAGTTTGGGGGGGGGGCAGGTAAGGGAGGTATTTGAAAACTGGAACATAGCCTGAAAAGATGGGAGATTAGAGACAGCGAAATCAGCAAGGAATTGAAATAATCCAAGGGGGGAAAGATGGTGAGTCTCTACAGTACGGCCCGCACTTTAGTTCCTAGCAGTATGGCAGAACAAATAACTACAGACACCTGGAAAAGACAGAGAAAATACAAAATCAACAGAAAACGCAAAAAATATAAATTTGTATGCATAGGTGAGCATGCATGAAAATAAGAGAGGTCTTCAGGGGTCAAAAGCAAAGAGGGAAACTAAAAATCAGATTAGTGAGAGGTGTTGAGGGTTTGGCTGTCAAGGAGTCGGGCAGGGGCACAGGGAGGTAACCTGGGTGAACAACAGCCTTGGGAGTAGGGTGGGAGAAAAGGCTCTAGACAAGTTAGAGCTGAGACCCCCTCCCCCACCATAAAACTGGATCACTGAAAAGACAGCTTGAACTCTGAGCTCAGGGCAAGAGTCTAACTTCATGTGTATTTGGGGTTCATTTTACAGTTTCTAAATAGAACAGCCAAATAAAGAATAAAATTAAATATAAAAATGATCCCAAGGTGATATCTAGCAAAAACAAACACAAAAATGCTCTAGAGGCACAGTCTCTCTATACAGACCACACAGAATCCTAGAGATCAAGATATTCAGAGAAAGAATAAGTAAAAAAAAAAATCTAATACTCATTAAAGATCAAGGGGAGCAAAATGTTTCAAAGCAGAAATAAAATTAAATTCACACCCAAGCATAGCAGAGTAAAACTTAACAATACTAGACACACACACACACAAAATGATTTAGGGAGTAACCAGAGAGAAGGAATGGATTAACTACAAAAGAACAATAAAAGATGACAAAAGACTTCTCAAGGGAGCAACAATATTATTTCAACAACAATAGCTTGAAAGTGCTAAATAAGGTTGAAAATATAACTCTCAACCTTAGAATTTTACTCCCTGTTAATCTGCCACTCAATAATGAGGATGAAATACAGATATCTTCGGACAAAAACAGAGTTTACCACTAACATAATCCACCTGAAATAGTCTGGTTAATTAGAGCCAAATTTTGAAGAATTTTGAGTCAGTTGACTACATGTTGGTAACTTGAATTCAGCCATGGTGGGAATATTTATACCATGGAAATCAGCAAACACTAAAAATCAGACTTTTTTGCCCTCAGGGAACCAACTGTTAAATTTAAACATTTAGCACACACTAACATTAAGGAACTTCTAGACTATGTACTTAAAAAAAGAAAAAGAAAAAGAAAAATCTAGAAAAAAAGAATTGATACGAGCATAAAACAATACTAATGATGACAACTAATTTGGTGAGTTTAGGATTTTATCAGTCAGGTAATCACTTTAGGTATGGTAACAATCTCAAAATCCCTATGGCTTAAAATAATAAATGTTTATTTCTCACTCATGCTAAATATCCTTCAGTGGTTAGCTAGGGAACTCTGTAGCCATTCAAAGACCTCATCTCTAAACCTTCCGGTTGCTACAGGTCACTGGCTCTTTAAGCTTTCTATTTCTCATACTTCACTGGCAAAAGTAAGTCACACAGTCATGAGTAATTTCAAAGAAGATAGGAAAGTACAAAGCTGCCATATTCACAGGGGAATATAAAAAGAAGAGCATGTAAGACAGGAGGCAAATGGTTGGTATTAAAGCGTTCTAAATTCTTCATATATTTTTTGAGAAAGCAGAAGATAAAAAGGTTAACTTTAATTCTAGTGTACACGTTAAAATTTTAGGGATAATAGTTAAAAGAATGAGAATAAAATTATAATTCTATTTCAAATGTGTAGGAAAGGAAAACAAAGAAAATACAAACAAAAAATAGGAAATAGACCTAGAAAAAGGCAGGGTAAATAGGAAGCACAACATTAAACAGTTGAAATAAATCCGAACACATCAGTAATTATAATAAATGTAAATGGAATAAACTTACCACCCAAAAGGACGGAAATCGTCCGTTTGCATTCTTTTTAATGCTGCTATATCTGCTTGTAAGAAATATACCTAAACTTTAAGACACAGAAAAGTTGAGAGTATAAGGATGGATTCCGAACTCAGGCACAGAATCACACCGGCATGGAAGTCGCACAAGCCTAGGTATAACATCAGGCAAATCAATAACCCTTGAAGGGTGGTAGTTTCCTCATCTCTAAAATGAGCTTTACAATGTTATACTTTTTCCACATGTGAACAGTGTTACACAAAGTTCACAACATTTCACAATGTTATTAGGATTAAATGAGCTGTGTGTGAACTGCTTCAAATGGGCCTGGTTCACAGCAGTAGCCTGGAAAATGACAGCAATCACCTTATAATTAACTCTACCTGCCCATATGCAGTGAGAAAGAGTTTTTGCAAACAGAGCTTCAATCATTCTTCCCACCTCTATCCTCACCCTCCTTTGTAATGTAACTTTACCACTTCTCCCACCAAGAAGTCTACTTTACTTCTCAGCCCCTTGAGTCTGGGCTGGCCTTGGACTTGTTTTAACTAACATTAGTGTTGTGTGTAAGTTCCTAGCCCAAGCTTCAAGACACCTTGCCACTTCTGCTTCCAGCCAAGATGGAATTACAGACACAGAATAACCTTCTTGCCTGAAACAATTCAAAAACTGCATAGCATATATGAAATAATAATTTCAAGAACAGTAATCCCTGAGAAATAGGAATCAAGTGAGGTGAGTACTTGATTCTACTGCAGGGAGACAGGGTCCAGGCAGCAGCACAAGCTGGTAAATTCCAGGCAAAGACTATAGTCTCCCTGATTTGAGAGGAGTCGGGAAATATCAAGTCGACTAAAGTTTACTGGGCAGAAAGCTGCACAGGGTTCCCCTTGAGCATCCCATATATGTGGAGAAACTGCCTGAGTCTAGGAAAAAAACTACCCAAAAGGACAGAGGAAACCATACCTGAGCCTTCTTAATGTGAAGAAGCTCAAGCCACACTATTTGAGGATAAGGGACCATGAGAAGAGAGACCCAGAAAAAGCCCACATCAACCACTAGACGTGTGACAGGCCATCTTAAACCAAACAGCCTCTGTCAAATCACCAGATTACTGCAACCTCATGAATGACCCTAGAAGAGATCAATAGAAGAACCACTCAACTGAGACCAGCCAAACCCAGCCAAAACTAATGACCCTCAGAACTATGAACAAATAAAAGAGTTTTTGTTTTAAGTCACCAATTTTGGGGCTGATTTATTATACTGCAATAGAGAACTGATATACAAGATATCTAAAACAATGATGTATATACAGAAAACAAGCAAAATGTCCAGTAAATGGCTCGTCCCTGCCACTCATCAGCATAAACCAATACCTAAGGCAGTCAGCCTCACTGCAGCAAGAGTCACAGACTTCTTCACTCACAGGAAGTTAAAACCATTGTGGAAACACATGTTTTGAACCAAAGAATCCTGAAATATCAGAGCGCAAATGTCACATCCACCATGAAGCACTCCCAAGATTCTGCTGATAGGAATGCCTGCTTTTTCCTCTTGTTTCCATGAAACATTGAGGATAGCTCTGCTCTGGCACCTATGTCAGTGTATTCCATGGGCCTCCTAACTTCAGCAGCAGTCGGTGCTGGCCAACACAGCTAAGCAGTTCACTCTTACTTGTGGTGAGTCACTCAGCACAGTTCCTGTTCCCAAACAATAACTACACTGGATGCTGCATGCTGGGCTATTTTAATACTGGAGGAAGAGGTCACTACACAGAGACAAGATTAAAGGATGACTAAGGAAGCAGCTCTATAATAGTGACAACAGAGGGGGTTTGCTTTAAATTTATCAGGACCCCTGCACGCACCCATGACTCACCCTACGCTGGTGGGGAGAAATACAGAGCACAGTCTCAAGAGCCAATAATCCACAAATAGTTCAAAACTCTAATGAGCCTTCATGTATCTCACGAAGTCAGTTTGCTTCAAAATGGGCATCTGTCTGCTGCCCTTGGTCACAGAGGAAACTGACAAGATAGAAGTTCATGCTGATCTGAAAAGCCTAGGTAAGCAACACACACAAGATGTAACTGAGCCTGTAGGAAGGTTTTAAAAGTTAAAATCACCCCCAGTCCCTGGCTACTTCTGATATCTCATTTCCCATTGTTCTCACCTCACTAGGCTCCAGCCACCAGAGACTCCTTTTCATTCCTCAAGCATATCAAGCACATGCCTGCCTCGGGGCTGTTGTCTTTGCTCTTCCCTCTGGTGGAATACTCTTCTACCAGATATTTTAAATGGGTTCCTCCCTCACTGTATTTAGTTCTCTGCTCAAAAGTCACTTCCTCAAGGAAGTCATCCTAGGCCACTCCATCTAAATTAGGTCCCCACATATACTCTAGAATTCTCTATTTCCGTACCCTGCTTTTTTTCCTCATAGTACATGGCATCACCAGACATCTATCTATCTGTCTATCTATCTACCTATCTGTCTATTTATCCATCCATCCATCTATCCATCCTTAATTAGTGTGTGTCTACTAACTATAATGTGAGCTCCATGAGGGCAGGGATCCAACTATTTGTTTAAAACTGTACATTTAGTGCCAACAACAATGCCATAGACCTAGCAGATGGTCAATAAATATTTGTTCAATGAATTAATTTACTAACTACAAGATATCTTCTATCCATCGCAAATGTATTATTACTACTCAAAATGAGTGGCTCATGAAAATTATTTCCTTGTTAGACTATAAGTTCTATAAATGCAGATACTATATTTGTCTTATTGACTTATAGACTACAAGTAAAAATAATAACTAACATTTATAAAGTGCTTACTCTGCACTGAGCCCTATGCTAAGCTCTTTATAGGCATTTTCTCACATCTTCTTTGAAACAATTTTACAAAATGAATACGATCGCCATCGTCTTTTCACAGATGAGGAAAGTAAGGCTCAGAGAGAGTGAGTCACTTGCTCAAGGTTACAGCCAAGATTTGAGTCTAACTCTGGGACTCAAGTTCTTAATCCCAAAGCTACACTGCCAGATAGGAAACAAAATGAATGAATGACTGGATTATGAACTGGAGATGTCTGTCCTGAGCTGCTCTGGTCGTGGCATATTCTAAATGATTCTGTGCACTCACAGCCAAGCTGCGGGTCACATCAGGGAGGCATTTCTCAGATGTCTCTCTGAGAAAATTAGAATTGGAAACTGAGAGCATGAGTCATTCAAAAGAGGAAGCCAAGTTACAAAGAATCCCTCAGGAGGATATGGGGCCTTGGTGAGCAAAAGCCCTAAGGAAGCCCAAGTTTTGAAGAAGCAAAATAGACACAGAGAAAGCTGTGGAAGGTAGATGGTGAAGAGGGGAGAATGGAGCAGGACAGCCATAGAAACGCCCAAGAGAGCTGCAGACTTAGGCACCAATAGAGCTTAGTTCCAGTTCCAGTAAACCCCTGGCTTTCTTTCTTGAGGTACCTTGCAAGGTCTCAACCCATCCGATCAAGCAAATTGCAATACACTGGTCAGAGTAAAACAAAGCTGAAGATCAGAACTGACATTTCTGTCCAATTGGTTCCTCTCTGGAACCGTTCTCCAGAACTACTTTAAATTACTTACTAATCCTGGACATACAGGAGTAAATGTTAGGATAGTTCCAGATTTCAGATTTTTCTCTCTCTCTACCACTGCAACCTTCTCAAGGTCACCAACTTCTGCTCTTGAACATTTCTGGGCAGAAGAGCTCCTGTGACCCCATACGGCAAAGTTGTTCAGAAGAAGATTCCCCTAGCAGAGCCGGTGGGCCTCCAGTAACTCATTCCTCTTCTTTATACCACAGCCCTCTCATTCCCAGGAAGCAGCAGGCTACAGGCTGCATGAGGCCATGGTTAGGCGCCTGCTCCACCAGTGCTCTACTCTAGCAGTCCCCAACCTTTTTGGCACCAGGAACCGGTACTCCTATGAGAATCTAATGCCTGACAATCTAAGGCGAAGCTGAGGTGGTGATGCTACTGCTGGAGAGTGGCTGCAAATACAGATGAAGCTTCGCTTGCTTGCCTATAGCTCACCTCCTGCTGTGCAGCCTAGTTCCTAACACACCACCAACCCTATCATCCCAGGGGTTGGGGATCCCTGCTCTACTCCTTTGCTCTCTGTAAACTCTCCTCACTCACAAAGATTTCTTCTCTCAAGGGTCCCATCATCTCTACCTCTGCAACCTGGCTTTCTTTGGGGATCCTCAATCCATCAAACTTGGGCTACACATATCTAGAATCCACTTATGTTAAGAGCAGAGCAATGGACAAATCCATGGACATAGCTTAGATGTTTCCCTATTTCTTCCCACTGTGCCTCAGACCCCGTTGGTCACCATCTTTTATTTTCCAATAAAAGGACACTTAAGGACCCTGAAAGTAATTTAAAGCAAATTTTTTTTGCAAAGTACAACATGGGAAGTAGACTTCTGATGTTTAAAAAGATTTTGTTATAAACAAACTAAAGTATAAAACCTGTTTGCAGGGAGAAGACTGAAAATTTCCTTTATATTTTAACCTAACTTCATTTAGAACATAAAAGAAAAAAAAATCCAGTTATACAAAATGTTCAATTAAAATCATTCAGGATAGTGGTACTTCTTAAAAATAGTTTAAAGTGTCTTCCAAAGTAATGACTGCTTAAATAATAGCCTGATAAAGTAAGCCAATGACTTCTATGACTTTCCAGCTTTAGTAGACTTTGAAAATCCACTATATTCTTAAGTAGATACAATTCAGTTATCTGTTTTGTAACATATCATCCATTTTACTACCTAGTTTCCACCAAAGGAACCAAAGTCAGGTGGCTTATTTTTTTCAACTGCTCCTCTTTTCTTTCAAACCATATACATGTGTTAGAAGCATCTGGTTGTAACCACAAAATAGATACTTTTGCTGCCAGCTATTATCATTATTCTAAATAAATTCCTTAAATGATTGCTAACCCTATTCCTATGTCCAATGTATAGGCTGATAGGAACAAAGAAAGAAAAAATATTTTATTTCTTAATTTTTAAAGAAACAATATTATAAAAACTCCAGGAGGACCCAGTCTTTGCAAGCCCCAACATCTTCGTGAATTTTATCTCCAGAGGCCCTACCAGGTTTTTACAATAATGGTGGGAGACAAATTTCTTGGTTCTTCCTACAGGGTGCTGGGAGAAGTCATTTTGAAATATTCCCAGAGCATTCTGTTCTTCTTAACAAGGTATGCCCTCAAAGGGAACAATTTTACCAAAACCTAAGTGACTGCGGGAAAGGAAACACCCAACTCCAGCTCCCTCTAGGCCTTCCTGTCTCTCCTCAGGGGAAGGGGGATAAAGCTGATAAGTACTAGTGAAGGTCATAGCCCAGGGGCTCTGGCTCACTAACAGACTGAGACCTAATCACAGGATTACTAAGAAACAACCTTAGAAAAATTCTGGTTAGGTGCTAAATATAATCCTTTCTAGTTTTATAAGTGCTTTCACACATATTTTCACACTTCATGCCAACCTGTGAGACAGACAAGAGGACATTTTCGTTTTGCTGATAAGAAACTAAGGCTCTGGGATAATGCCAAAGATTGGTGGGGCCAGATTTTAAATTCAGCTATTCAGACTCTCAGTCCAGAGCCGTTTTCTCTAAACCACATCTTCTCCTATACTACTTATAGATTAGAAAGTAGTCACTAAATTAAGTTTACTGGATTAAAATTTAATTACAGTCCCCAACTTATAATATTGATGCCATTTATTCAGCCCTTACTTTAAGACAAGCACTGTGACAAGCCTTTCCTGTGCATTCTCTCATCGGATGCTCACTGCATACCTTGCAAGGGAGGTATTCTTTGGTCCATTTTTTGGTAAAATACTGAGTACTATGGAGATCAAGTAACTTGCCAAAGGTCACATATCAAGCAAGTATAATTACAAAGGTGACCCCTTAACCACTTGCTACTTGTGCTTCAATCTAATTGTGGAAGGTGGCTAAGACTCCCTCCTTGACCAAACTTTAGTTAGCCTCCTCCTAGCAACTAGATCGTGGCTTCTGCTCTGTCCTTCCCAGACCTGCAGAACCTATCTTAGCAAGAATCCTAATAAGTCAATTTAGAAAGAGTCCCCCACCCCACATATCTGATTCTGCTCCTCTTCCTCCATCTTTGATGTCTATCTAAGTCCTTGGCCTGCCTTTGGCAAGAATCCTGTTAGGTCAATTTACCAAGAATCCTCCTAACCTTGATTTTTCCCCTTGCTAATTTTCCATTCGATGACCCCCTCACTCTAATCATTAGCTATAATCCCCAGCTGTCTTTACTGTGTTCGAAGTTGAGCCTGATCTCTATCCTCTACAACACTCTTATTGCAATAGTCTTGAATAAAGTCTCCCTTACCATTTTAACAAGTGTCAGAATAATTTTTTCTTTAACACAGAAATGACACTCCAAAAAATTAATAGTTCTGGGACTCAAGAACCTCTGGAACCACATTTTTGCTACCCAGAAGCCTCTGAGGCTTGTACATACTGAGATATTCGATCACAGTTTAAATTGAATTTGATCTGATAAGAGAAGAGGTACAGGAGAACACAAGAGCACCAAGCACCTACACATAGGAAGTGGTAGCTTGTGGGTGCATGTAGAATGAACCCAGCTCTAGTAGCTGCCCTATTGCTTGCCTCAGGCCAATCAGTGTTTTGTGGGCAAGCGGTTTGAGGTACAACACCTCCTCACTTTCCCCCATCACCAGAGTTTGCCTTCTGGACCCTAAAAGCTATGAGGATGGAGAGGAAGACACCTCCCATCTAGATCTTCTGGGCCAAGCACCCACTCCCAGCCACTGTACCCCAAAGCCTGACTCATGCTGAAGTTTCACTGTGGAACTCATTCCCATGTGCCCCAACTCTGGGCTTCCAGAATTCAGGAGCAGAGCAGGGAAGAGGGGCATCTAACAGCTGCCTACAAAATCCATCTGATACAGTCTCTGGAGAACAATTCCCAGGGAGAGACTGCTTTTATTACACACACATACACACGCATGCATGCACACACGCACATATATGCATACCCACACATAAACACACACAGTTTCCAATACTCTATGAGGAAGATGCTTAAGGAGGTACTAGGAAGTACTGTCAAAGCATCAAGGCTCATGTAATCCCTGAATCACCACCATAATTATAATAATCATAACAAAATAATAGCAGCTACCAGTTATTGAACTACTTAGTGAACTGTGAACTGTGAACTACTTAATGAACTGTGACTTAAATCATTGTGCTTACTCCTAATAGCCAGATGAGTTGGCTACATTTACAAACATAGAAAGGTAAAGTGATGTGTCCAACAGCACCCAGCAAAGCCACAATTTCTACCCAGACCTCTCCAGTTCCACAGCCAATGTTCTTTCCACCCCATTCATAATTCTACATCGGGAAATATTTCCATCAAATACATGAGTGGGACACAATACTAAGTGTCAAATCCTTCCATGGGCCAATTAGTGTCACACTGTAAAACACTATAGCCGCAGATGAGGTGCTCAAAACTATTTGCTGAATGAAAAATCTGTTTAGGGTCTTAAATCACATTTCCAGTTTACTGAAAGCTACATAACTTCAGGGCTCTTCTCATCACACTTCCCTTATTTTGTTGGTGATAATAATGAAAACTGCTGCATCCCTTTGTAATGGACTGAATATTTGTGCCTCTAAAAATTCATATGTTGAAATCTAACCTTCAATATGATGGTATTAGGAGGTAGGGTCTTTGGGAGGTGATTAGATCCTGAGGGTGGAACACTCATGAGTGGGATTAGTGCCCTTATGAAAGAAACCTCAGAGAGCTCTCTTGCTCTCTCTCTGCCACATACAGATACAAGAAGGAAATGGCCATCTGCAACCTGGAAGAAGGCCTTCACTAGAACTTGACTATGCTGGCACCCAGATCTTAGACTTCTACCCTCCAGAACTGTGAGAAATAAATCCCTGTTGTTTAGGGAAAGCCACCCGGTTTACAGTAGTCTGTTACAGCAGCCTCATTTGAGTAAGATACCCTTTAATCCTATAATTGCACTCCTAGGAATCATACCCAAGAGGATAGTCAGAGAGCCTCTTTTATTTTGAGAAAGGGGGGACGGGGAAGGGGAGAGACACAGAGAGAGAAAGGGGGGGGGGAGAGAGAGAGAAGAAGAAGAAGAGTAAAAGAAATGGGGGGGAAAAAACCAATGTGGACACTGCATTTCCATTAACAGTAAGAATATGGCATTTTTGAACCAAGAAATGAATCCTTTGGAGGAAGTCATGTGTTCATTTCTCACTGAAAAGTTAAATTTTTCAGTTCATGCTGTCAGATCCTTTTCCAGCATCCAACACGTGGTCACACTTAATTCACACAGAGTAGCCCCTCATATATAGGATAAAATCAGTTAACTGGACACATGAGCTAATTGTCAGAGACGGTCCATTAAATTCTTATGCTCTCTCTCCTCTACATCTGGTTAGAATGTAAACTGAAACAACCTCTCAAAGGACAAAGCAGCCATCTGGATCCAGAGACTTATATGTGTGCCTTCCCTTTGATCTCCTGAGTCCATTCCTAGGAATGGAACCCAAGGAACTCATCTGAAAGGCAGACAAGGATATAGGTGCCAGCACATTCTTTGCATTTCCCATGTTGACAAAATTTAGCAAATGAATTTAATGTGTGATACTGGAGGAATGGTTAAATAAATTGTGGTTTAGCCATTTGGTAGACTATGAAGCAGAGAATAATAAAAATCCTATCTCTAAAATATAACTCTTTGAGAGGGAAAATGCTCACAATAAAACCATAAGATAAAAAGACCAGATTCAAAATCTGATAAACAGTATTAAACCAATTTGTCTAAACAATAATAATTAGATAAATTATTTTACCTTTACATATAGTATAGTAAAGACTATAAGGACATAGTCCAAAATGCTAACTAACCAAGATGCTGTCTCTGGCTATTTGAATTTTTTTCATTTTCTTCTTTATATTTTATCTCTTCCAAATGAACATATTTTTTTCATCAGTAGAAGAAAAGGGATTGTTTCAATGAACAAATTTTTAAATCTACAGTCACCTTTCAGGAAATTGATTTGCAATATCTATAATAATCAAAGCATCCCAGGGAAAAGACAACTCATTAAAACACAAGAAAACAGAAAATTCTAAAGAATAAGATGAAACACATTCCAAAAAATAACTCCAGTCACTCTCAAGAGGCTTTTCCTTATATTTAATCCATTCTCTACCACTGTAATTTATGTCCATTTAACTTGTTTTTTAATCTTGTTATTAGTCATTGAATCCCCAGGTTGTAGCATAGTCCCTGACATAGGAATCATTCAATAAATGCTTATTTAATATCAAGAGCAATCATCCAGTAGAGTATGGAAGCCATGGTTTCAGTATTCCCTCAAATACTCTTATTCCCCTCCTTCTAGCAACAGTCCCCCTTTGCTTTGGTGAACTCGTGCTCCCTCCTCTTGGCTCATCTGGGGCTGTTGATCATTCACAGCAACTCTGACGAGAAACAGTGACTGTTCGGGGAGTGGGGACATGGGCCAAGCAAAGTCCTTTGCCTGGGTCAAAGTCCTTCCCTAAAAGTCAGTACAGAGATATCGGAGAAGGGAAGTACTCCCCCACTTCCAATCACTACACCAGAGATGCCAGGTGTGAGAAGGTGCCTAAGACATCTGGGAACAACCTTGTCCAGCCACATGGAGGAGGAAGCCATATCTGCAGGAAAACAAAAGGAGGCTGAGAAGCAGAGGGAAGGAGGGCAGAAATGAAGAGAGACAAGGCAAAGGCTGGAGAATGATACCACAGGCCAAGAGGAACAGAGACCAATGAAGGCAGAGATAGACAGATAGACACAGAGACAGAGAAAGACAGAGGTGGGAGAGAGAGTGTTCTGGAAGCCTTAAGACCCCATTATTAGCCTTGATGACCTCATTCCTGCAATTTAGCTTCCATTCTGTTCTTCCCATCTATGGTGAGAAAATAAATTTCCATTTTTTCTTAGGTTGATTTGGTTTGGGTGTCCGTATTTGCAACTAAAACTATCCTGACTTCTTTGTGTCTCTAATAACTACAAACATGTAATATCAAGTTAGAATTCTTAAGAAATATAATATGGGGAAAAAAAATGCTTTGTTTCTGAGAGACTAGGGAAAGACCATGTCTGATAAACTTATTAGAAAAGCTGATAACATTTAAAAAGTTGCCAAGCTGATTGATACTGATGATAAAGCTGACTGAAAAAAAAAATCTCTCATGAAAGACTTGAAAGTGAGGCAAAGCTTATAGAATTGGAATACAAAAATCTATATTTTTATTGAAGGGTGGCATTTATATCAGCATATTATGTTAAAATGTGGACTTGTAAAAGGTGATAGATTCTCTATTCAATTACATAACGTAAGATGACTATCTAACATAATCACAATTAGAGAACCAACTGAGAGCTCTTTTCATCTCAGGGTCCCACGTTCTCTCATGTTAGCACACTAAGGACCCATATGGGGCACGCAGATGTCAGATGCAATTTTTCCATGATTTCATCTTCAAAAAAAAAGTCATGATTTTTACAAATACATAACTAAAAGGATTGTTTTGAGTCAACAGAGAAACTTGTAATTTAAAAAAAAATAAAATGAAGGGATATTCTGATAGGCAGCCACACCAGCATGCACTGTATAAAGATTGAAACACTTTGCCTAATATCATTAATAATTAATGAAAAATTAATACCATGGGCAGGACACCTTAAGCTAATGGAGCCTTGTAATAGAATGCAGTATCTGACAGAAAGTAGATTGAGAACTAAAAATACATATTAAAAATCCAGATCAATCGGGCACCTGACCAAAAAAGCCATTTAAACAATAATTAGAAGCTGAGTTCATTTAAGTTACCACTTACCTGAAAACTATATCTGGGGACAAAAAACAGCTCCACTGTGAGCCATCCTTCCACTCATTCATTCATTCACCAAGTGAACAAAAACAGGCAACATGCAGCTGTGTGCCAACCACAGGAGACCTGGGAATAAATAGGGTGGGTGGGCCTGAGCTAAAAGGGAAAGCAAAACAGCTCACAAATAATTTAAAATTTAAAAAAAAGATAAGAGAAGTATCTACTTAAGCTTGTAGGAAGTTCAAGCAAGTACACTGAAGCTAGGCTCAGAAGGGGAAGGAATGCTACTTGGATGAGAAAAGATGAAGGAAGAGCACCCCAGAGAAAAAGAACATCAAGTGCAAAATCCCTAAGGAGAGGAGTGGGGTGTATTAAAGGTATTTAGAGAAGTTTAGGAAGGAGAGACAGCACAGTGCAGTGGGTGAAAGCATGGACTCTGGAGCCAGTGGACCTGGGTTTGAACCCTAGCTCTAAGATTTACTAGTTGTATGAACATGAGCAAGTTACTTAACCTCTCTGTGTATTCTATTTAAAATAGGAAGAATACTTTCTATACAATGGGATTATTAGAACACTGCCTAGCACATGGAAAACTATTGAGTATTGTGGTTGGAACACAGAGATAGGGGAGAGTAGCATGGGGCTAGGGAAGGGTGGCTGGGCCCAAATCACACAGGGCCTTGGTTAGAATAAATATAAGCAGCCTAGGTCTTTTTAAAAGATCTCATTGGCTATAATAAGGACAACCGATGGAAGTGTGGTAATGAATGTAGATGTACCAGTTAGCCAGTAAGAAAACTTCTGTGACGTGTAGCTACAAAGAAAGAAAATGTCAATGTAGATAGTGCTGAGGCCATGAAAAAATGTTTAAATGATGTAATTACTCTATGTGTTTAAAATTTCAATTTTATCACTAATAAACAAAAAAACCTCAAATAGAAAAGTGAAATACTGACCCATTGGTTATTTATTACTCTGATTCCTATTAGAAAGGTACATGGATATTTTATAACCTTAGAATTTTTTTTTATCCAAAATGTGTTTAATAGGATGGTTCCTCACTCATCTTAATTCATGGTGCTTTTAGCACTGCTTCCTTCTGAAGGGGTATCCTTCTGTAAGCCTTACTTTTCCTCCTGTGGGCTGACAGAGGACAGTGGAGCAGCCAACACACGACACTACTGTTTGTGCATGGCTGAAGACTGTGGTGATGTTATAGCATCCTGGGCACTTCACGTCCATGAAGTAAAAGTCGGGGCTCTGCACCAAGCATTTCCTGTGTTTCCTCTTCTCTTCTAGAGAGGGATAGAGGAGGTCCTTGGCAAGAGGCATGTTCTCGTGAAAAGGTCATCACCACCGGAAAGGCTAACCTCAGAATTTTAACAGGGGCATGGAAGATCTGGTCAAGGCATAGTCTTGAGATACTTTGAAAAAAAAATTTTTTTTGAATGGATGAATACCTGAGGCAAACTATCAGCACCAGGACCAGCTAAACCTGGCCCTAATGGTGCACAAACTAAAGGAGACTTAAGAAATGCTTCAAGCTCCCAGGTATCCCATTTTCTTCCATGTTTTTTTTTCCTTCTGGAAAATAGGATCTTTCTTTAAAGGAATGACTGCCAAAAGGCTTGACTCACGTCTGTAGGCAGGAAGGCATGTATCCACCATGCAAAACCACGGTTCCCACACTCTGACTACTAGGTAAAACCCGGCCTTTCAGCACAGAGGTAAGAGCTCAGGTTTTGGAGTCAAGGAGTTCAGATCCAGGTTTAGGTCCTGGCTCTACCACATACTGGTTATGTGACCCTAAGTCAGTCAGCTCTCTAATTCTCAGCATCCTCAACTGCAAAAGGGAGAAAGCAAGTTCACCTGTCTCCATGGTATTTTGTAAGAAGGACTTGGTATACTATTTATAAAGCATTTAGCAAAGCTTCTCATACAGAGTAAGCCCTTACACTAAAAGGCAGTTATAATTATTATCAGTCTTTCATTCCTGCTATGCCACCAAGATTAGGGATTAAATGAGGTAGAGAAAGAAAACACTGTTGGTGAATTGGTCAGCTGTTTTGGAAAATTGGCAGATCGACTAATGATGAAGTTACACCTAATCCATGGCCTGGTACTTCCTCTCCTAAATGTACACCCAACTGAAGTGCATCCCACGTGTACCAAGAGACAAGAACGAGAAGGCTCAAAGGAGCATCATTCATAATAGCCAAAAACTGGAAACAACCCATATGTCCATCAACAGTAGAATGGAAAAATAAATGATGAAATGATGGTATATTTATATGATAGAATAACACATGGTGCCAAAAAATGAAGAAATCATGGCCATACTCAACAAAAGGGATGACTCTCTCAAAGCCAATGCTGAATGAAAGAAACCAGACACAGAAGAACAGTCTGGATATTTCTATTTGTATAAAGTTCAAAAACAAGCAAATTAACTCTAGTGTTTAAGGATGCATATTGAGGTGGTAAAAGAATAAAGAAAAGAGATTACCATGAAGTCAGGGTAATGACTGGCTTTGCGGGAAAGGAAGGGCTTGTGACTGGGAAGAAGAACATGGGGCTTCTGCGGTTCTGTTTCTTTACCTAGATGATGGTTACGTATGTGTTATATTGATTCATTAAGCCGTACATTTAGGTTTTATATACTTCCTGTATATTTGTGATAATCCACAACAGTTGAAAAACTAATCAATCTGCCTGCCCCATCTAATCCATGCCTTTTTTTCAGGAATATCAAAGGCTTAGGGAATGTGGTTTATGCAGCTAGCTCTGCCTTTCTGAATCCACTATCTGCTTGAGCCAAAATCCTAAGGGGGGCCGACAGTCAGGGAGAATGCAGGGAAGGTAAGGAGGTAGACCTACCACCTAGGACTGTCTTGGTGGAACTGTCCAACCTTTCCATCCCATCTTTGGGGCTCGGCCCCTGTCTTGTATCATATCACTTTTGAGGCATAAAAATGAAGAAAAGTAAATAGAGACTTACGATTAGCATGGGCAAGAAATGAAAGACACAAAGAGAAATACCCCATGAACTATTCGTTTGACATACGCAAGTGACAAGCCTTGGAAGTGACTGTTCCAAGGATGGGCATATGACCCAAGCAGGGACAAGTCCTTCCCTAAAATCCATGCAGGAACAGTAGGGGAGAGAAGCACTTTCTCCTTGAGGCAGCAAGGCTACAAAAATTAACGTGGAGGCCACTTTCCAAAGCCCTGTGGGGCAAACCATGTCTGTGAGTAAACAAAATAAGGCTGACAGAAAAGGGAAATAGGGCTGAGAGCTAGAGAGAGATAAGGCAAAGGCCTGAGAATGGTGCCTCACGCCAAGAAGAACAGAGGTTAGCGAAGGCAGAGAGGTGATTTGGAAGCCTTGAGTGCCCAGTTACACCACTGACATCCTAATTTCTACAACTTAGCCTCAATTCTGTCCTTCCTAGCTATAGTGAGACAATATGGGTCAGATCTTATACTCAATTCTATTAATAGGAAGGTAAATACATACAGAACTTCCTCTTAAGGATATCACAGTTTAATTAGGAAAACAGACATGTCAACAGACAGGTCAAACAGAGATGGAACTTCTTAACCAGACGAGAGTAGGAGAAGGAAGGGCCAGGGAAAGATTCTGGATAAAGTGACCTGTGGGCTGAGCCCTACAGAACGCTTTGGATTCATCAGGAAAAAGTGAGGATAAAGGAACAGGGTAGGGGTAGCAAGGCAGATAAAACAAAGATGGGTAGTAAGAAAAGGCATTCGTGGGGACATTAAGAGCACTTTGGTGTTGCTGGAGTGAGGTGTAGTTAGCAGGTTAAGCCAGGGAGGTGGGTCATAAAGTAGCTGAGAGCTGCTTAAAGGAGTCTAGACTTTGTCCTGTAGGCAAAGAGAGCTGTCTTTGAAAACCTTTAATCAGGGGAAAAACAAGGTCCAATTTCCCTTTTAGCAAAATCAAGGCGATGTTTCCTAAGCCTATTATCTGAAAGAAAAAAAGACTTTTTTCTCACTCCTTCTCATTCCCTCACTCCCTCTCTTTCTCTCTCCTGTTTAACTCTAACAGTCTGAATCTCTAAAACTCCCATCAGCTTAATAGTTTATTTATTGAATTTTTTACCCTAAATGTAAACAATAGGGACAGCATCAGCTAATGACAAGAGCAGCAGACCAGCTGTCCTGAGAGCTGGGTTCTAATCCTGCTCTACTACTACCGGGCCTTATGAGCTAGGACAAGCTACCCATGTCTTTAGCTGTATCTTCTCCAGAGGCAAAATGGGAATTAACAGTGTTAGTTCTATGTACCTCAGAGGGCTATTGTGAGTAGTAGGATAAAGTGGGTCAAAAACCATATACTTTGGTAAAAGTAGCATCCTGATACAAAATAGCATCCTACAGTACACTTTATGCATTCTCTTGTTAATTAAAAATATATTATTCCTAACATTTGGTAAATACATACAAACATAGTATCTAAACTTTATTTTAAGTGAATTAACAAGAATTTCTCTTACCTGTACATGTCCAATATTATATTTGGGGTAATCTGTTTTGATTTTATTATTTTCTAATAATGATGGTATTAAATACTACAACTAAGAAGATATATAGATAGATATCTAACATTTAGCTCAAAATGAAAGTAAGAAAAAGACACTAAAATATGTTAAAGTCCAAAGGTACCCAGAAAAGGTTTTCTGCAGGTGATAAAGCACTGGTACCTCAGCAGGGTATCGAAATTCCTTAGGGAGAATCTTATGTTTCCTGAAGTTAGATAGCAATATTGCCTCTAAGATAATGCTGCACAAACCTAGTGGGAGAATCACTGAAGTTTGGGGGGTTTTAATCTAATTTACAGAGGATATTTTTTGAGCATTATTAATTGCCTTGGGACAAGTTTTCTTTTAATGGTATGCAAAATAGTCTGACAATTGCCCACAAGGTGGCACCAAACTCATGCCCAGAAGACAACCAGGGGAGTTTTTTTTTTTTTATCATAAAGCAGAGACATTCCAAATACTCAACAGTTTCCTTTATAGTGTATCCTCAACAATAAGCCATATCTACAGATATTAGTCTCCCCTTCTTCCTATTAGAAACAAAAGTTAAAACCTATTGCCACCTACAAGAAAACTTTCAAAGTAGATGGATCTCCTCTCAAGACAGAACTGCTCTACTGGGCAGTTTTCAACAGAAAAAGAAAAAAGAAAAAAGTGTAAGAGTCCTAAAAATAAATGTTCCACTTCTTGGGAGGAAAAAAATCCTGAAACTAATTTAATACGCTGAATAGTACCCAGGAGGTAATCATTCTTTCCTTTGTTTTAAATTTTATTTGATTGAACTTAGATGAGCCCATGTAAATCTTTAAAGAACTGAACGTTATTTAAAAATTGAAACAGATTTGCTGTTAATACTTAATGTAAAAGGTCATGGTTATTTTAAAAAGATGAAATCTATTATTGGAGATCTTCTCCTTCCTACTCAACTCTACCTTCTTCCATCTGACAAAGGATGTTCTAAGGTGAACAGGTTCAGGCTGGCATGGAGCTCTGGGTACCAATAATGGAAGTCATTCTGAGAACAGACACAATGCTTCACTGGGTTAGGGGATATTTCTGCCAATTAAAAACAGTGTGCTGGGCCTGAGCCCCTGCAGCCAACCCTTCCATTTTGAAAAAGCAGAGGTTGTGCAGAGCAAAAGATTATCCTCAAAGGGTCCAGCTTCCTGTTAGCACGAGAAAAGAGAGCTACCTGTGAAGAAGAGTTTATCTGTTCCCATTTGTAATATCCACCATAGATAAGAGTAACCATTTGTGAAGGGCTTGTACCATGAGCTCATCAACCTTTTAGAAAAAAAACTAAGAGAAAAGAACAGGTAGATGAATCCTATTCTGAGACCACCAATCTACCTATTATGAAGCATCATCTCACGAGGCATACCTGAGAAGGTTTTCTGATCCTGTTAGCAATCCTGAGTCATTTGTTCAGCCTCCAAATCATTGTTTCATCAAGGAAACACCCTTAATTGCAACCCCTTGGCTTCTATACATTTGTGATTCCTGAAAACACAAGAAAAACTTCTGTTCACTTATTTCTCTTTCCTAAGCAAGGTATCACATACCCCTAAACCCCACGCAAGTGATTTGTGATCTCAGGGACAAGACATTCTGGAAGGCTTGTGAATGTGCTTCTGGTGGCCCATGCTGCCCACCGGAGCAGACACTCCCACGGCTAGTTGGAAAGGCAGGGAGGCAAAGGGAAGCAAGGATGTGGTTGCATTACCAATGATCTTGGAGCCTGCTCATTTGTCTCTGCACTCTGCAAACCTGCAGTGCCGACCCTGTCTCTGCCTCTCCCTCTGCCTCTCCCTCCACGTGAGGAATACAGAATGCCAGCTTTTCAGAATGCATCTCTCTTCTAAGCAGTCTTAGCTCAGAGCAACCTGGCAGACATTTTAGCTCAAATGTCCCAGACCATTCTAAAAATGCTGCAGAACCCCTTTCTTACCCTGATTTTTAAACCAACAATACTATTTGTTGACATCACAGAATGGAGAACAAATTCATACAATAAAATACTGTAATAACAAAAAACATGTATCATTTCTCTTAATTCACTCAGCGATGCAAGAACCCTAAGATTTTAACAGGGGAATGGCATGATGGAATTTCAGTGTTGGAATCCATAATAATAAATATCCCTAGTGATGTAGCTTTTGATTAAAATAGGTAGGAAACTATCATTAATTAGGCATTTTCCATGTGTTAGCTAAAATGCTAAGCATGTGTCAGCTTACATTTAAAAATTTATTTCAGAACTGCGAACTTCCAAAGGCCTCATGGTGAATCCTTGAGTATGCCCTTCTGTACTGTCCAACACACATTTACCATCAGGCCACATCAGGGACCATTACTGACAGAAATGAAACCATCCTGGACCCAGCTCTCAGAGGACCTACACGTGTCATCTACATGTACATATCAGGTACTACCAAGAAGGGACAATTACTCAGCCATTATTCTAGACACCACCCTTATTAGGAGATCCTTAATTGAAGAAGGAAAAATAAAATGAAATACAAAATTGAATAGAGTGGAATAGAGGGGTCATTAAGAATCTAAGAAATGCTTATCCATGCAATGAGGACATGATTTCTCACGAAGATTCTCTTTTAGCTCAAAGAGGAAAATAAGTTTTCTAAGAAAGGAAGTGTTTACTCTGAGGAAGTTCAAGTCCCTCAGCCTCTTTGCTGATTTTTCTTCTGCCCCAAGTCAGGCCTGGGCCGACAACACCCCTGCTTTTGAACCTTCCAAGATATTTCCATCTCTCAAGAGAAAGAAGAGAAAAGAGAAAGCGTGAGCAAAAGAAAGAAAAGAGAGCGAGCGCGTCGAGAGGAAGAGACGTAGCTAGATCTCCTCTCTATCTATGGTCTCTACTCGTTCTCTGATCTCTCCCCTCCCTCCCTCTCTTTCTCTCTCTCTCTCTCTCTCTCTCTCTCTCTCTCTCTCTCTCACACACACACACAAAGACTCATGCATGTGCATGTGCATGCGCACCAGACTGTATTAGTTAGAAGGTCCACAGCCAACATTTCCCCATTTGACTGTATACTCCATGAAGGCAAAGACTTTATCCTACTAATCATTGTATCCCTGATGCCTGCAACACATTAAACACTTAATGAATAATTATCAAGTTATAGAATTTTACTTTTTAGATAACTTGACTTTCTCCCCCAAAAGACGATAAGTTCATAGAGGACTAAAACTGTCTGGCTTCCAGAAAGTGCACCAGAAATGTTCACTGCATAAATAAACATCAAACATTAGGCCACAAGGCAGAGTTGTCTAAATTAACTAATTATTCCTTACTGTAAAGTTAGATTTTTTTAGATCATAAATTTCTTTCTTTTACAAAGTCATTGTTAGTTTTGCAAAGTCTGTTGTTTGCATTCATTCAAAACCACAACATAATGCCAGACTGAAGAATTCAATAACAACTAAAAAAGGATTACTTATTTCAATGACCTTATCTGTTGAAATTTAACATTCTTTTTTCCCCAGAGAATTTACTGCATGATCCCTGGCTCTAAACCCAACTATGCCAGTGTTATTAGGACTTATCAGAGTAAATAGGCAGAGAGAGGCAGATGGATATTTCAAATATCACATAAAACAAAATATCCTTTTACATTTGTAAAATAAATATGATTTTATTGCTCATATCTCCTGGATAAAGTGTCCAGAAGAAAAAGCAAAGAAAACAAATATAAGGAAAGGACCCAAGGCCTCTCAGAATGTCTAATAACCTAGGTTAAGCTGGCCACTTGATACCTGGAGCACAATCAGGCTTCCATTGCCCACTCAGTCCCCCTCCTCCTCCTTCTCCACCCTCCCTGATTAGCACACTGAGTGAGCATGACAGCAACAAGCCTTCATATGGTCTGTTAAGCACAAAGCTCACAATTACTGTAACCAAGTGCCCTAATGTCCGCCTCTAATAAATGCCTGCACCATTGCTAACAATGAAGAGCCAGAAGCTGCTCTCCCTCAACTCCTTACCCTACCCCCTCCACATCCTCTCCACACCAAAACCAAAAGAAGTAACAACGATAAAAAGCATTCCATTACTGAAAGGTGGACCTAACACCAATATACACTTACTATGAAAATGGATTTAAGTTATCCCCTCAGTACTTCTTTTCTTGTATTCAAGCCATTCTATCACACCATTAACCGCACGCAAAAATAAAAAAGGCAACAAGCAAACAAATAAAACAAACTCATAGACACACAGATAACAGTATGGTGGTTACCAGTGGGGAAAGAGGAGGTGGGGGAAGGTGAAGAGGATAAAGGGGGTCAAATATATGGTGAAGAGAAGGAGACTAGACTTTGAGTGGTGAACACACAATGGGATATAAAGTTGTACACCTGAAACTTATATAATATTATTAGCCAAGTTTAATCCCAATAAATTTAATTTTTTTTAAAAAAATCAGAATTGGAGCATTTTCACTAATGGAACATGAGTTGATTCTTTCATACCCTGGCAATGATGGGTGATTCACTCATCAATGACTGAGTGCCTACTATGTGCCAGAGGTCATTACACTTTATCTTCTACTTATCTGTTAGTTATTCTAAGGACAGGGCCATGTATTCCCAATTCTAAGCACAATGGCTGTTATATGAGAAGTAAAGAGATATACAGCAAATCTTTGTTGGATGTGTTGATGAAACCATTCTCGGATATGTCAAGGGAAAACTAAGGTACCAGTTCCTGATGTTCATTCTCATCAAAGCCAAGTACAATACCAAGCCGTTATATAAGGCACCAGTTTACATTCTCTGAAAACAAGTTGGCCTTTAATTTGTTTTGTTCAATCACTTATTCAATAACTTCTATTGATCATCTACTTTATGCCAGGCTCTAGATACACACCACTAAAAAAGAGAGACACAATGGCAATCTTGAGAAACAAGAACAAAGTTGGAAGTATCACACTACCTAAAATAAAACTATACTATAAGGCTACAGTAATCAAAACAGCATGGTACTGGCATAAAAACAGATAAATTGATCAATGGAACAGAATAGAGAGCCCAGAAATAAATCCACACCTATATGCTCACATAGTATGTGACAAAGGTGCTTAGATTATACAATGGGGTAAAGACAGTCTCTTTAATAAATGGTGCTGGGAAAATTGGACAGATACATGCAAAAATAAATAAATAAATAAGCTGGACCACATTTTTATACCATATACAGGAATAGACTCAAAATGAATTAAAGACTTAAGGTAAGACCCAAAACCATAAAACTTCTAGAAGAAAACATAGGCAGTAAACTCTCTAATATTACTAACAGTAATTTCTTTTCAGATATATCTCCCCAGGCAAGGGAGACAAAAGAAAAAATAAACAAATGGGACTACATCAAACTAAAAAGTTTTTGTACAGCAAAGGAAACCATCAATAAAACAAAAAGACAACCGACTGATCGGGAGAAGATATTCACAAATGATACATCTGATAAGGGGTTAATATCCAAAATATATAAACAACTTATACAACTCAACAACAACAAAAAATTAAACAATCTAATTAAAAAAGGGGCAGAAGACCTGAACAGGTACTTCTCTAAAAAGGAAATGCAGATGGCTAATAGACATGAAAAGATGCTCATGGTTACTAATCATCAGAGAAATGCAAGTTAAAACCATCTCAAATTAAAACATCACCTCACACCTGTCAGAATGGCTATCATTAATAAATCAAAAAACACGTGTTGGCAAGGATGTAGAGAAAAGGGAACTCTCATACATTGTTGGTGGGGGTGAAAATTGGTACAGGCACTATGGAAAACGGTATGGATGTTTTTCAAAAAATTAAAAATGCATATACATTTTGACCCAGCAATTGCACTTCTGAGTATGTATCCAAAGAAAACTGAAATAACAATTTATAAAGATCTATGTACCCCAATATTCATAGCAGCACAATTTACAGTAGCCAAGATATGGAAGCAACCTAAATGACCATCAACAGATGACTAGATAAAGAAATTATGGTTCATATATAACTATATAGACTTCTAACCAATGTACTATATACGTGAAACTAATTTAAATAAATAAGTAATTTTAAAAAGAGAGAGGCACAGCCCACCCCTCACAGAGTTTACAGTCTAGTTGGAAGAGCAAGCATTCAGTCGAACATTACCTAGAAAAGTTGCAGGGACTATCAAAGTAAAACACAGTTCCCCTTGTTCAACTAAGGCAGGAAAATGAAGAACAACTGGTTTATGCAAACAATCATTTGTATGGCAAAAGAAAAAATGGCAATAGGGAATTGGAGAAGTGAGGGATGGTTGTCTAGTTCAAAACAATGTGATATTTACGCAAAGAGGAAAATGGGGATTGGGAGTGAAAGAGAACAATGATAATAGTAAAAAAAATAAAAAGAAAGAAAGAAAGTGTCTAGAAACTGGCAGCAAGGCTCAGCTGGAAGGTTCTGCGGTGAGTTTATGTGTGAGAGTGGTACCACAGGCATCAGAGCAGCACCAAGACTTCCACAGTCTTAGATAACCCATTCCCCACACGCACGCCCTCACTTGGGAATATCATGAGATATTTGAGCAAACACAGGAGTATCGTCTGTAAGCATATATCATGGACTCTGGAGGGTTTATTATGTGTTTGAGGCCCCGAGTGGCCTCTGGGGGAGCTGAGAACCCTGCATCATTTCCCACTCTGCCTATTTCCTGTGTAAGTCCCAGGGGAGAAAAAAAGTGACCTCACATAATTTTCAAAGTCTCATTCTCTTTATCATTTGGAGACCTCATCCCACACAGGGAGCCCAAACTCACCCAAATAGACAGCATCCCAGAGGGAGGAATCACTAAACTATAAGATCCAATATTTTTGAGGCTTTTGATACATTTATCCATTCTATTTTGGATTTTTATATTACTAAAAATCTCTATGGAACAGAATTCAGTGTTAACACTTTGAGTTAAAATGATTTACTGTGTATATTCTACAAGCTGCCCTTTCTGAATTTGCTAACATTTTTAGAGACTAAAATATGGTCTTCATGGCTGTGTTGGTCTTTTGTAAAAGTAAAGAGTAACTGGAACATTTTTTAAACTGATGTTAGCCAATTTAATGTTATTATTCCTTTAATAAGCCCACCCTTTAATAAGACCATGACAATGAAAAACAACAATAACTTTTCACTGACACTGATTTAAAGATATTTTAGTCACCTAAACCTTCACTGAAACATAAGGTCTTTTGATTCTTAAAACACATGCCAACCTCTTCTCAAAAAGAATAATAACCACAGTTTTATTAATTTTTATTACTGAATTTAAATTGTTTTACATCTTCATTTTATGAAAACATTTATTTTTTATTTAAAAATAATAGTATATCATTCATTCAACAATTACAATTACCTATGGCTTAGACATTCTGCTTGGGCGAAAGAAGAAACAAAATTCAGAACCTGTCCTTGAGAAGATGATAACCTAGTAAGAGAACAAGGCGTGCAAGCAGTTACATTTAATGTTAATACAAAGAACGAAGAGAACATTGAGAAAGGAGCATCTAAGTACAGTTGAGAAATTCCAAAGGCCTTCATAGAGGAGGTAACTCTTAAGCTAAAACTTGAAGACAAAGAGATTGGCAGGCAGATAGAAAGAAAAGTCCTTCTAGGCAGAGGACACTAAAGGTAGGTGAGAAAAGACAGTACACACAGTGTGTATTAGGAGACTGAGCAAAATATACAGAGGTTTGCCCACCATGCTGAGGAGTTGACCTTCTCTCGGAGACAGTATGGAACCCATGAAGATTTATAAGAAAGGAAGAAACATGGACCAATTCAGGTTTCCTATGGGAAATGGGGTAGACTAGAATAAGATTATAAAAGAGTGAGTAGTCAGAAAATAATAGTCCAGGTGAGAGGTTATACATCTTGAAACGAGACAGTAGTAGTGTGAATCAAAAGAGATATATAATACAAGTATAGTAAGGAAAGGCAATAAGGGATCATCCATGTTAACTGGATATTGAGAGCAAGAGAAGATATAAAAGTAAAGGATAATTTCTAGGTTTCTGGCAAGTAAATTCATATTTATGCCATCCTAGGATCTAAGGAATCAAAAGTTGGCAGACCTGGGGAGGAAGGCAATAAGTTCTGATCGGTGAGGCTAGATTAGGCTAAAAAATGGTAACAGACAATTCTCAAATCTCAGTGACTTAAACAACAAAGACTAAATTCTCATTCACGCTATATCTCTATTGTGCTTCAGCAGGTCTCCCTCTGGGGCCCAGATTGATGGAGGCCCTACCATCTGCAACACAGCTGAATGCAAAAACAAGAGGAGGAAGTGCTAAAGATTCACACCCTGACAATTAAATACTTTGGCTCAGAAGTGGTACACATCACTTCCACTCACAATCTATCAGCCAGAAATAGGCATATGATTTTGTCTAACTTCAGAAAGAGCAGGGAAGTAGCCATCCCCTTAGAAGTAGCTCAGAAATAGCCCAGAGGTAGAGAAGAATTAGCTATCAGTGGTCAGCAGTAATGCCTGAAGTACCTGTAGGACAACCAAAGCATGTCACCTACAAGATTATCTTTTTTTTTTCTTATGGTGATATTGGTTAACAAAATCCAGTAAATTTCAGATGTACAATTTAACAGTAAAAAATATATGTATATATATACATATATATGTATATATATGTATATATATATATATTGCATTATATGTTCACCTCCCATAGTTAGATCTCTTTCTGTCATCACAGAAAGAGATCTCTTTTACCCCATCTACCTCCCCATTCTCCCCCACCCCTACCCTCTGGTAACCACTAGTCTATTGTCCATGTCCATGAGTCTCTGTTTATTTTTCCTGTTCATTACTTGCTTTTAGGTTTATTCACACATATAAGTGATATCATGTGGTTTTCAACTTTTTCTGTCTGGCTTATTTCGCTTAGCGTGATTCTCTTGTGATCCATCCATGTTGTTGCAAATGGCAGTATTTCATATCTTCTTATGGCTGAGTAATATTACATTGTATACATGTACCACAGCTTCTTTAGCCAACCATCTACTGTAGGACACTTTGGTTGTTTCCATGTCCTGGCCATCGTGAATAATGCTGCTATGAACATTGGTGTGCAAATTTCTTTTCGGATATGAGTTTTCAAGTCTTTGGGGTAAATATCTAGTAGAGGGATTGCTGGATCATATGGTAGATCAATTCTTAGTTTTTTGAGGAACGTCCATACTGTTTTCTCTAGTGGCTATGCTAATTTGTAGTCCCACCAGCAGTGTATAAGGGTTCTTTTTCCTCCGCATCCTCTCCAACATTTATTATTATACAGACCATCTTATGCGCAGGTTAGAGCTCAGGAAATATCAGGGTGGAAGATACAGACCAAGGAACTAAAAGACTAAATGTGAAAATTCTGGTCCTCCCGTGCACATATGTGAAAATGCATCTTAGAGGTTAATTTTCCCAGAGTCACAGAGTAGCAATGATGTGGTAGGACCAGGCCTCCAGGAGTCTGATACCGGACTCGACATTCTTTCTGCTCCACTTCAGAAGCCTCTAGCGGAACGTCCTATTTGGACAGATTTTGTTCAGATACTATTTGTTCAAGAAAGATGGTATTATCTTGATTTCATCAGCAAGTCCAAAAATTTCCCATATTTGCCCATTCTCTCAGAAAGCCAAGGTAAATTTTGGTGGTACTCACATTTGAAGACTGCTTTTATTTTTCAAATAAAGATCTTTCCTGTGTATTTGGTTTTTGTGGTGTGAGAGTTGTTTTTCAAAATGTATGTGTCACAGTCTTCTGTTTTAGATCAGAACTAAATAAGAAAACTGAAATTTATATTATAGGAGGAGTCTGCAAACTTTTTCTGGTTAACAAACGGGCATGGCTATATTCCAATAAAAGTTAACTTATAAAAACAGACAGACAACCATATCTGGTCTGTGGGCTGCAGTTTGTCAACCGCTTCACTAAAGGACAAAATCAATTAATAACAATACTATTTGGGGGTATATTATAAAGAGATCAGTAATTAAATCCCAAGTTGGAAACTACTGTTGTACAAGATGAAATCCTGGAAATCGCAGAACAGAGGTGAGGCCCGTTCCTACTTACTGCCTTCCTGCTCCTGTGGGTGTGGCCTATCCATGCTTCTTCACTCTAGCATTATTTCTTGTGGCAGCTGCTGAATCCAGTTTACAGTCTTTTTGAAACCAGCCTCGTTGCAGCAGCCCCTCAGAGAACACAGTCCCAGCCTGCCTCTTCCTTAGGTCTAGGTCTTGGACTCTTTCCCCTCCCTGAACTCAGACTCCAACACCAACCAGATAGGACCACCCCTCAGAGTTCTGGGTTGAGCTCTGAGGTCTCAACACCAGCCATCATCCTGGAGATTTGAATTCAGTCTCACAGGGCCCTTCCTCCAAGCTTCTAAACTTTAATAATCCCAACACCAGGAGTAGCAAATGCCTCCTGGGGTTACTACTTCCATGATATATTAGTATTCTCTTATTACCTTTTCAGTTCTTTAATATCAAATTGATAATTTTTAGTATTAAATTCTCTATTAAAATAATGTGTGTAGCTTCTCTCTCTTGACAAACTGATAAAAGGACAGTTAAGCAATTTCAAAATAACTCAAATCCTCATTTGTGTTTCTTGAGCCCTACTAAGTAGACATACTATTCTGTACTTTACTTAAAATCCATCTGCTGCTCTCAAACTCTACAGTTGCTCCCAGGCCTGGCTCTTCAAGAGTTTTCCCTTCCTCCAAAATTTCTCTACCCTTTGCCTCCCCTCTGGTCTCTTTTGTCTTTCTGCCTAACTCCTTTTCTCCTCATTCTCCACCACAAAATTCCAAGGATCGGTGGCAGCACAGAGTCTAGAGTACAGGGCACTTGGGCTCCTTTCCTCCAAGCTGAGGTTATAGACTGAAATGCCCACCCCAAACTGAAGTGGGAAGACAGGAAACGCAGGAGAGAAGCCAGCCAGACAAAAGAGCTCTGGGACTCCAATGTCATCACATGAAAGTACGGTGTTGCGGCTACATTCAGACTCAGAGAGAAACAGGGAGGTTAGGGGACTCCAAAGTGTGTGCCCTATCCAGATCTCAGAGCTTCAATTTTTCAAGGGAGGTAAAAAAATATCAACACTCTTTTGTGAAATATCCAGGTTTTTAAACATTGGCTCAATTTTCTTTAACATTCTGTGCAGGTTAAATGAAACTTGTCCAATTCTGCCTATGTGCCCTGTTTGCTACTCCTGCCCTGTATTAGCCCTAAATCCATTCAATATACTCTGTTTTCTTGACAAAGATTTGATGATTAAAATTATTTATTTTTAATAGTTACCTACAGAGCTCTGAACGATAACAGTAAACCAAAAATAGCATTTTCTCTGCCACTTTTCTAAGTACCACCAAAATGAAAGAAAGGAAGAAAGAAAGCAAGAAAAGGTTGAATAACAGAAGATACTCCTTGATTTAAACTTTCAGAAAATCTAGGATTCAACTTTAAAAATATTAACAGAAGAAAATAGCTCTCTAAAGCAAAGCTTTTTAAGTTTATTTTAGAAGAATGTGGTAGTGCTAAATTATTTTTTAAGTAATATTTACAGAACAGTTTGTTCTAGAGTTCTAAATGACACAAAGAGAGTAGGCCTGGTATATACATGCCAAAATGGTGACAATGAAATTAGGGCTTGATCCAGTGGTAAATTACCCTCTGCTCATCTCACCAACACCTAAGGCTCTGAAATGGAGAAGGCATCATACGAACAAGTAGACCATTTGGGTACACATAAGGGCACACACACCCACCTACCTCCCAAACCCCCCATGTAAAATTACCCAATCTGTAAGAGAGAGACACACTAGCTCTATAATTACCAGATGTGAACTAAAAAACCATGCCCTTTTAGAAGCTTAGCTACATTTCTCAGCCACACTTTATCAGCCTCAGAGCAAACTCCATAGCAATATGATGTTTGCTGCCTGGAATGTCTAACAACAGAACAACGTGAAATCCACCAGCTGGGGGACAGAGCAGTCAGTAATGCTAGAGTTAGGGGTAGGGGTGGAAAGAAAAGGTTAATTTCTTATTTCTTATTCCAAAACATCCCTGCGTTATTACTACAGAAGGAAAAAATTACAATTTCCCACAGTCAACTTATTTTGCTTCACCTCCACAAGTACTTATTGTCAAGTATAATAAGAACTCGACTACCTAAAACCCACAACCTCACTCTCCAAGGAGTCATAAAAGGCCTCTGCAGAGTTCATATGGTTGGCACGAAAGCCATTCCCTAAAGACTCCTTGGAGACCTATTGTATCTTCAGTCCATTGAATCTTACTTGAGACAAAATTCTAACAGTCTGTTAGATTTCAAAGTTCAAGATCAGACTCAGGAAATTTTAATATGGAGACAAATCAAAGGCACTTGGAAAAGAAAAGAACACATGTATTGTGAAATTGTCAGAGCACATGGTGGAGAAACGAAAGGTTGAAAAGAAAGAGAAATGTGTTAAAGAAATGAAGAGAAATGTATGAATCCATTGCTCAAAGTGGGCGTCAAAGAGACAATGTTACTTATAGAAAGGTGGAAAGATACTGGAGTCAGGAAAAAATTGGTAAGACAGAAACCAACAGTACACTGGCATCAATAAGAAAGGAACCAATTTGAAACAGCCCAAAGGGACAACAAGATCATGATTCTCATAGCTGTCACAGTAGCATCTGATGTTCATATTAGACTTATGCACATAGGCTCAACGCCAAGTCCACTTTCTCTTATTCAACCCTCTCAGCAACCCTGTGACATGGGTATTATGTCCATTTTACAGATGAAGCTACAGAGGCTTAGAGAGTTCAAGCCCAAGGTCACCTGGCTAGGAAAGAGCATAGCCAGAATTGAATTCCAAGCCTGCCTCTTTCTAAAGCCTGCCCTGAGGAGGAGAAGTGAGAGAAGTAAAGGGAGAAAAGAAGAAGCATGATACTATTCAATGATGCAAAGTGTCACCATGTGCCTGGTTCTCTGTACTCAGCATCCAGGACAGCTCTAAGAAGGCAAGAACCATGTCTTACACAGCACCTGGCATGTAGTGTGTGCTCTAGCTAATAAATGACAGCATAATTCTTTCCATAAGACCATCCTATAATGTAGGTATTAATATACCCATTTAACAGTTGAAGAAACAGAACTCTTTAAAGCATTCAGACTAAACGAGGGAAAAAAAACTCTCTCCCAGTGAAAGATAAAACCCAGGGTCATTTTGACATGCCCAATGACTGCCCTTGTCAAACAAGTGACAGAATACTAGGAAGGAAAATAAAGCAGAGCTACTAGGGGATGTAAAATAAGACATTTTGTACTATCTCTTTTTTTTTTACTTTAATATTTGAGAGAACATAACTTGCAGTAATGTTAGCAAAGAAAATAGCTCTCTTTGCAAAAGAATTTCATTTATAGATCATAACCTTGAAAATTTTACCCATGACAGTGATGCAGAGCATTATCATTTGAAAGAAGAGAGCGGAAGAGAGAGAGTGAGACAGAGACAGAGAGACAGAAAGAAAAGAAAACTAACAACCCAGAAAACTAGGCATCTCATTACGTGTTCTCTATCAGATTCTGCAGAATCACACTTGAAGTGACAGATGTGAAGAGGAAGAAGGTTCACACCTAGAAAGGCAAAAGAACTATCTTGGGGAGGTTTGTTAGAGAAGGTGGCAGAGTGCCTGGAGAACTAGTGCACAGATGTAGCCGCGGCACGTGTATTCATTCATTCATTCATTCATTCATTTATTCAAGCATGCATGAAACAAACATTCACCAAGCCCCAACTATGCACATGACAAACATTTACCAGGTACACCTTATCAACAGAAGCTGGAGATACTGTGGGGAACCAGACATCATCCCTGTCCTTGAGAAGTTCACAGTCAAATTTTAGGCAAGTGGTAAGTCAACTAACATTACCCATAAAGAAGTATATCCCAGGGATTTTAGAACTCAACCTGTAGGGAGAGGAATAACCAAATAAAGAAGTGGAAGGAAGGTTGGAAAGATTCTCAGGGATAGGGCAAGAATTTTATATTTTACCCTGAAGGGAATGGAAAGCCATTCAATGTTTCATTATAAGGGGGACTGCATGCCCAGATTGGCATTAAAAAATAAAAAACCTGGATACAACATGGATAAGAGGTTTAGAATGGCCACAAGAAGGTAAGTCAAGAGACTACTGCAATTGCTCAGGCTAGAACTATTTAAACCTAAACTAAGGTAGTGATAGGAGAATAAAAAAGAGGGAACTGAATCAAGAGATACTTGTGGGAGAGAATCAATAGGAATTTGGAACCAATATGGATAATGGTTATAAAGAGGAAAAAAGTATCAAGGATGGCCTCAAAGTATGTGGTTTGGTTATGGTGGGGTTGGGATGCTGAAACATTCCCTAAGAAAGGAATGAGGGATAATATTAAAGGGAGGTAGAAAGTTCTGACTTAGACATGGTGAGTTTAAAGTGTCTTTGCCTGGTGGGAGCTCCCAGTCATTTATGTCTCTAAATCATATTCGCTGTGTTAATTACTAATTACTACATAACATTAGCACAAATTCAGCAGCTTCAAGCAACACATATATATCTCATAGTTCCTGTGGGTCAGCAGCTCTGATATGACTAAGCTGGTTCTTCTGCAAGGCTACAATCAACGGGTCAGCCAGGGAGGGGCTCTCATTTGAAGTTTAATTGAGAAGACTCCATTTCTTAGCTCATGTGATCATTGGCAGCCTTCAGTTCCTTCAGACTGCCAGACAGAGAGCCTTGGTTTCTTACTGACTGTTGACTAGAGGCTCCTTGCCTCATAGCCTTTTCCATGTGCAATTCACAAAATGGCAGCTTTCTTCCTTAAATCTAGCAAAAATTAGTGTCTCCTTGCAACACAGACATTATAATCTTATGTAACATAATCGCATACATATCATCACCTTTGCTATATTTTATTGGTTAGAAGCAAGTCACAAATCTCCCCTTATTCAAGGGCAGAGGATCACACAAAGGCATGAATCCAGGAAGCAAGAATCAAGAAGGCCACCTTAGAGTCCATCCACTACGCTCATGTTCACTTGGTCTGCAAAACTTGGAAACCCTTGTACCTGCTTTCTTACCTCCTATGGCCCCATGGCCTTAGCAACCAGATACTCAATGGTATGCAAATACAGATCCACAAACCATCCACCCCTCTCAATTCGATCTACTTCATGAAACCTTCCCAAGAAGGCTCTGCCTTCCCCTGCCTCCATTCTGTTATCATAACACTTAAAATGTAAACTAACAGTTTCTGGAATTTAAGGGTAAAAAAACTGAATAACTGTCAAATGAAATAACAATAGCTACCTTTTATTAAATGCTTACTACATATCACTTACTATACTGAAAACCATACATGAAACACCTCATTTAATCCTCGCGATGATACTAAAGGAAGTGCAAATATTATTCCGATTTTACAGATGGTAAAATTGAGACACAGAGAGGCTAAGACAGTTCCTAAAGTCAGATAGCTAATTAGGTCATGAATACAAGGCAGTCTGACTTCAGACCCCACACCCAAAGCCTGTCCAGGCACTTAAACATCGCCGGTTATATTTTTAGAATCTTCTGAAATATAAAAATAGCCAAAAGTTACTTTGAGTTCAGTAACTGTTTTACATTCATTTGTAGGGTTTTTTTTCCCCCCATGATAGAATCTATAAATGTTTACAAAACACAGTACATACATGTGCAAACACTATTCTCTCCACAGACACTGAGGACTGACAACCATTAACAGAGCCCCATAGTCCTCCCCACAAAGCTCATTGGGCACCAGTAGCTCCTGCCATATACTTTCAGCACTTGGCTTATAATCCACATCAGCAGTCCTCAACCCAGGGTGATTTTGCACTCCAAGGGACATTTGGCAATGTCTGCAGACTTTTTCGGTTGTGATTAGGGAGAGGGTACTACCAGCATCTTGTAAGTAAAGGTCATGGGTGCTGCTGAACCTCTTACAATGCACAGGGCAGACTCGATACGAAAAATTATTTAGCCAAAAGCATCGATAGTGTCGATCTTAAGAAACATGCATGTATAACAATATAAAACTCTTTGTTTTATATGTATTTGTCCTAACTCTCCAAGATAAACCTACATGCCATCACGGCAGAGACTTCATGAGTTCTTCATCATTCCACCTTTCCCAACCTACACTCAAGTTCCAGACACGGCAAATGTCCAAGAGATACTTTTAAATTGAAATTGATTTCAGTAATTATTTATTACTGAATAAATAATTCTTTTTATAAGAATTATTTTTATAAGAATTATTTATTCAGTAATTAACACATCCCCTACAAGTTCAAAGCTACTTTGAATTTATTGAAGGCTAATTTACTTCTGAAATTAATACAGTCCTACCCAGGGCAGCTTCTGGCACTTATACAGTTGAATTGCAAACAAATTCTTAGTTTAGAAAAATCAGATAAATGAAACAATATGCAAGATTGAGACAGAGAGACCCAGAAGCATCATCAAATGCCAAGGACTAGACGGTGTTTATTTCCTACACAACCACTCACCCTTTAAATGTATTGAAAGCCAAGGACATGTAAACAGACTAGGTTCCAAAAATGATCCTTTAAAATCACAAACCATCGTGAAGAGAACATTGTTCTAAAGCACATCAGATGCATTTGCTGAATGATAAAAGAGCCCCATTATTTATTAGCATAAGTAAGCGTTATGTATATTTTAAGACAAGAATAAATTATAATTCTAGGAGGGAAAAGGAGCTACCATTCCACTTTTCTACACATAGAGGTCTAAACCAGTACTCTAAAAGATGAGTTAAATGGCTACCCCAAAAAATTTTCTACCAAGTAGGGAAATGTCTGCTGTATACTTCCATGCCTCTGTGACCCAATCTCAGGATATAGTCTTGTTCTTAGTTCCCTCTCAAATAAAAAATGAGTCCAGTGTATCCCAAAATAACCTGAAACCTTTGGGACTATACTCCCACTGCTGAGAAGGCTCCAAAATTGTTTTGTCCACTCCAGCACTGTACTTTCCAAGGGGAGCTGATGAATCAGACTGAACAGGACCATGCAGTCTCTGAAGTTCCTCAGGAGCATCTTGATTACACCCAATTAGTAAAGCTATACACAGAAGCCCAGTGAATCAGACAACCTCACAACCCAGCACAGTCAGCAAGGCTGGAAAACCAAGGCCATTAGCTCCTGTTGTTTCCTACCTCTCAAATAATCAAATCCAAGCTGGTTTTTAAAGACAATGGCCGCTTTGTACAATCAACCACAGATTACTTCTAGTGGTGGCTTGAGAGATTCAAAGCAGTGGGGAACCCTGAAATCACTAATAGTCACATTTGGAATTCTCTGAAGGTTGTTCTTTGAAACAACAAATCTAACTTCTTAAGTACAATTTTCCTAGGCTAATGTGAACATTTTCCCTGTGCTTCCTGTGCTGAATAGCATCAGGAAACAGCAAAACAGGTACGTACCAGGGCCTGAGGTAAAGTAGCCCATGGGTAAAGTTTGTCTGAGCATTAGCTTGGTTCTATAGGGGTTGGGGAACTCATATAGGTGGACTGAGCCGTTGGCTAAGATCTGGTTTGGAGTTAGATTAGGCATCTAGTTGGTGTCTGTCTCTATTCCTTCATTCACTCACTTCTGACTCCTCAGCCCAGACCTCAAGACCTACCAGGATCCAGCCCTCTTTATTCATCCACCTATACTAGCCGAGCATTTACTTTAACATGTATAGCCTTTATTCTGATTTTCCCCTTTCATTTTGGTGTCTGCTTACCCAGATTCTACATTTTCTCCACAATTTAGTGGTATAAATCAACCTCTACCTCCTCTAAGAAGCCAGCCTGACCAACCCCAGCCGACATGGTCTCACATTATTCTCTGAACCTGGGCATAACGGCAGCTGTTTGTTGAGCTCTTACAATGTTCCAGATATCATGCCCAAATCTTTATATAACTGACCTAATTTAATTTTCCTTTGTCAGGTATATATCATTACCCTGGTTCACCAATGAGAAAACTGAGGCTAAGAGAGGAAAAGTAACTTACCCCAGATCACGGAGCTAGTAAATGGTGGAGCTGGAACTCAAGCCTAGATCTGTCTTGGGTACTAAATCAGGGCTCAGCAAATTTTTCTGCAAATGGCCTTTACAGATAACAAATATTTTAGGCTTCTCAGGCCACATATTATCTGTTTCAACCTCTCAACTCTGTCTGCAACTGTAATATGAAAGTATTCACAGACTATACATTTAAAAATGAAAAAAATAAAACATTCTTAGTTCATCGGCAGTATAAAAATAGGTGGCCCATGGGCCAGTATGAAACATTCCCCTAGGTAAAGTCAAAGGTCTATACTCCCCTGCTCCAGGGAGCGTAGCTCTAGACTTACCCACTTAACCTGTACTGAGGGCTTGTTGAAGCCTGACTCTATTTCCCAAAGACCTCAAAACAACTCTCCCACAAGGCAGAAGCCATTACTATTTCCATTTGAGTGGATGAGCTTCAGGAAGTAAAAGAATTCACTGGTGAGGTGTGGGCTGGGATTTCAATCCAGGTAGTCTGACTCCAGAGCTGCATTTTCCATCTCCACAGCCTGTATATGACTGGGCTGACTGAAGCTGGAACCGACACCTCTTTAGCAGAGTCCTGGTCTCTTGGCTGCTCTGCTACCCATCTGTGCTCACAGGAAATATTTGCAGGACCACTGCCACCTCTGGCCCCCTGATGCAGATCTCACATAGAGTGCACCCTCTCACCACTTTGACCAGGCAGAAAACATTTCAGCTGACTAAAGATCAAGGGTCATTTCAGAAGGCCTGATTTCATATTCCCTTATTAAACTTTAATGAGCCATTACATTCAATGGAATAAATGAGCTAAGGGATCAAACATATCATGTCCTATAATGTAATTTTTTTAATTATAAATAAATATTGCAAGCACCAAGGAAATCACTTCCCAGACTCCCTTTCATTTACAGTCCCCACTCTAGGTTCCACTCTGAAGCACCAACCTGCCACATTAAACCACATCGTCATATAATGTTTCCCCCTCCATAAGACTTCTTCTGCCCTAATTCTGCAAATAATGGATTAAAAATAAGCCCCACATGGGCTGAGCAGAGCAAAGAAGAAAACAGGTCCTGGTCACAAAATAATAAATCCTTGTCTTCCCCATGGGCTGATATGTCATCCAGTGAAGTGAACATGAGTTTTAAAGCCAGAAAACTAGTTTATTGTTGGAGTGACACTGAACCTCAGTAACCCTCGAGTTCCGCATCCAGAACATTAGAACAGAAATGACTATGGCACAGGTTCTTGATTAAATGAAACAATGTTTATAAAGTAGCCTAAACACTAGTCCTCACCCTAACTCTTTCCTCTTAAGTAAAGATTTTATTTTTAAACCACATGAAATAGAATAACTGCCATAGTGTCTGTTGTTTTTACTTTCCATATACATTATTTTAAATTTCCAAATAGTTATTAGCACAAGGTAAAAGAGGCACTGTGATACATTTAGACTGGGATTATCTAAAGTGATGGTCTTCCTAGATTTTCCTTAGGTCCATAGTGAAGTATATAAAATAGTAGATAAAAAGCATATTTCAATCTAGTTTATATACTCAGTGCAGGTTAACATAAACAACTATCACCTAATTGGTCAAACATAGCATGGCTTATAAAAGGCAATTACATCCAAAAATGTGCAGTAGATGCCCACCCAGGCCAGTGGCTTAGGCCATGAGAACCGAAGCCAGGCTTCTCGGTTCACATCTCAACTCTGACACTTAGTAGCGACAGATGTGAGCAAGTCCTTAGCCTTTCTGAGACTTGTTATCCTCATCTATCATATGGGATGATGGTGCCTACCCCATGAACTTGTTACGAGGGTGAAATGAGAAAATACATGTAAGTGCATATGAAATCCATGCAAATATTAAATGTAAAGCATTTAATATGCTGCCTGACTCCTTGTAAGGATTTAATACCTGTAGGTTATGATTATTAGTATTTTATTAATATTGGTTTATTATCATCATTGAGGAGATTCTAAAAAATACGTAATTCTGAAAGAATAGCTGAAAGAGAATGCTGAGTAATAAAATTACTGGGGTGTGGATGGTGTAAAGTGATACCTTGACAAGCGGTTAACTCAGTTGGCAGATATTTATTTCAACACGTGTGCACGTGTGCATGAATTTGCAAAGATGTGTTTATGTGCAAATTCTGGCATATTTGTTAAAAACTCCACCACATTATCATCATGCCTCGTGTACCTAACCAGACTAGGGAGTCTATCACAGAGCAACTGTCAAGTTAAAAATGGATCGTCGCTGTCCAAATGAAGGCAGTTTTTCAATTTTCTTTTTTCTTTCTCCCTTTCTCATCACCCTCCCACAAATGAACCTGCTTACCCATGCCAAGAATATACAACTCAGAAATGAGAACAGAAAAAAAATAAAAGTGAAAAAGAAAGATCTAGGAGAATAAGGATATCAGAGAAAGTAATCAAAGAGCAGCACCATTTGATTATTCAATAATTACTGTGAGCTGCCTTGCACCAGATACTCCATGAATGGCTGTGTTGTTGCAACTAATCCTTACAACCAACATGCAAAGTACAGCTGACCCTGAACAACATGATGATCAGGAGCACCAAACCCTGTGCAGTCAAAAATCCATGTATAACATTTTATTCCCCCAAAACTTAACTACAGTCGTCCCTTGGTATCTGCGCGAGTTTGGTTCCAGGATCCCCTGCAGATTCCAAAATCTCCAAATACTCAAACCCTTACAAAAAATGGCATAAGACAGTGCAGATAGTCAGCCCTCCACATCTGCACATTCCCAACCATGAATCGAAGACACCATTTTCAGTCTGCAGTAGGTACATATTCTTATTCACATTTCACAGATCAGAAAATCAAGGCCTTTACAGATGAGGTGACTTATCCAAGTCCACACACCTGGTAAGTGGTGCGTTAGGATTTGAACCCTACCCTCTCTGGTAACAAAAACTCTTCCTAATATCCCCTGACACTTCTCCAAGCCCTGTGACAGGCAAAGAAACTAAGGTTGGCTCTTGCCCTCAAGGAGCATATAGTCTAATAGGAGGGAAAGACAGAAGCAAGTAATGTAAGCAATGTAAAATATCTGCTCTCCGGTGCTAAAAACATTGTGTTATGGGAGCTCCAAGAAGAAAGGGATTTGATCTAGGAGAGAAGAGACAATGTAAGAGTCAGATACTAAAGGACGAATAATTTTGCCAGCCAGAAAAGAGGGAAACAAGCATCTAGGCTTGGGGTCAACAGAGGCACAGAGATAGGAAAGATTGTTTCATGCTGGAGGCAGTAAGGTGGGAGGTATATGACTGAGCTGTAAAGGAAATGGAAAAAGGCTAAATAGGTAGCCTAGGGGCTGATAGTGAAAAGTCATGACAATCATGCTGTAGAGTATAGAAGAGATTCTGCAGATAAACTGCAGGCAGAAAGAGACCAGCAAGGCAACTCCTACACCAGGACAGAGTAGAAAAAATGAAGAAGGACAATGAGGTGAAACGAAGGCACACTCATGGGGTGGAGATGTCCCGGGAGGCAAGGACATCAAAGGCTGACATGAAACACGTGGAAGAAAAGATGAAGGTGCTACCAGGCAAAAACAGCCTCCAAGAGAAGTAAGAGCAATACAGGATTCTTGATATTGAGAACACAGAATTGAAAATCAAATAGCATATTTGATTTAGACCAGTAAGAAATAAAGAATGAAAGTTTCAAAAGTTAAAGTGATAGAAATTAGCACAAGGTCTCTAACAGAAACCAACAGATGAAAGGTAAAAATCAATATTCTATGTTTTAAGCAGAAATTAACTATAAAAAATAAGAAATTGAAAACAACCAGAAAGAAAGAAAATTAAAACAAATACAATAAGTGTGGTTTAGATGTGAAGTCACTGGACTTCCAATTATATTATAAAGCGACAGTAATCAAAATGGTATGGTATTGGCAGCAAAACAGACACATGGACCAGTGCAACAGAATCGAGACTCCAGAAGTAAACCCATATTTATATGGGCAAATAATTTTTGACAAAAAAAAAAAAAACAAAACATACAGTGGAGAAAGGAAAGCCCCTTCAATAAATGGTGCTGAGAAAACTGGAAGCCACCTGCTAAAGAATGAAACTAGACTGTTGTCTATCACCACACATCAAAATTAACTCAAAATGGATTAAGGAGCTGAATATAAGACTGGAATCAATAAAAACGTATAGAAGGAAACATAGAAACTAAACTCAAGGACCTTGGACTTAAAAAGGATTTTATGAATTTGAGCTCAAAGGCAAGGAAAGTAAAAGAAAAAATAAATGAATGAGACTACAACAAACTAAAAAGCTTCTGCTCAGCAAAAGAAACCATCAACAAGGTGAAGAGACAACCATCAGAATGGGAAAATATATTTGTAAGCAATGCCTCCAATAAGGGCCTAATATCCAAAATATATAAAGAACTCATAGGATTCAATAACAACAACAAAAAAAAACAAATGACCCAATCAAAAAATGGGCAGAGGACGTGAACAGACACTTCTCCCTAGAGGATATACAAATGGCCAACAGATATATGAAAAGACACTCAGCATCGCTAGCTATTAGGGAAATGCAAATCAAAACTACAAAATTATCACACCTATTAGAATAGCTATAATCAACAAGACAAGTAATAACAAATGTTGGAGAGGATGTGGAGAAAAAGGAACCCTCATGCACTGCTGGTGGGACTGCAAATTGGTAAAGCCACTATGGAAAACAGTATGGAGGTTCTTCAAAAACCTAAGACTTGATCTGCCATATGATCGAGCAATCCTTCTATTGGTTATTCACCTGAAAGACTTGAAAACTCATATCTGAAAACATATTTTCACACCGATGTTCATAGCAGCATTATTCACGTGGCCAGGACATGGAAACAACTGAAGTGTCCTATGGTAGGTGATTGGCTAAAGAAGCTGTGGCACATATATACAATGGAATATTACTCAGCCATAAGAAGGGATGAAATACTGCCATTTGCGACAACATGGATGGACCTCGAGATAATCATGCTAAGCAAAATAAGTCAGACAGAAAAAGTTGAAAATCACATGATATCACATGTATGTTGGATATAAACCTAAAAGCAACAAATGAACAGGACAAACAGTGACTCATGGACATGGACAATGGATTAGTGGTTACCAGAGGGCAGGGTATGGAGGAGGAAAGGTGAGGTAGATGGGGTAAAGGAGAGGAGGGGGAGGGTTAAGTGGATAAAGGGGATCAAATATATGGTAGCTGAAGGAAATTGGACTTTGGGTGGTAAACACACAACAGAATATACAGATGTCAAATGATAATGTACACCTAAAAATTATATTATTGTATTAACCAATATTACTCCAACAAACTTAATTTAAAATATATAGATATAGATATAGATATAGATAGATATGGATATGGATATAGATATGGATAGATATAGATATAGACAGATAGATGATATAGATATAGGTATAGATTAGATATAGATATAGATATAGATATAGATATAGATATAGATATAGATATAGATATAGATATAGATATAGCGTGGGTGCAGGGTACAACCCAGGAAATACTAAGACTTCAAATCACAGCACAACTTCTTTGTTATCCTCAATACTGCTCCCGTGATGCTGGCTACGAGTCATGACTCACACTCAGGAATTAAAGGTTCTCCCAAAAAAACTTTCCATTACATACACCACTTCTACAGAAATAAAGGTGCTATATTTCTATTGATGTAGGCAGTACTTTAAAGCACAGCCAGTCCTCTACCTGGACTATTCAGAATTCCCAATAAGACAAGATAGAAACTAAACATCATTATCTCTTGCTAAATGAAAGGAAAAACACTGGTCAACCAAAACCTGGGTAAACACAGAAAGACAGATCCATAGACCAAGCTGCCAGGAAATCAAGGAAGAATTTAAAATATTGGAGGTTACTCGGAGACAATCTTGTCCAATTTCTGGTTTTATAAATTAGGAACATAAAGACCACAATAAGAAAGATGCTCTAGCCTCATACAACATATTTGGAGGAGAGAGATGAAGAAAGAAGGATGGGGAGAAGAAAGGAGGGAGAGAGGACAGAGGAAGAAGGTAGGGAGGGAGAGAGAGAAAAAGAGAGGGGGAGGGAAAGAACCAGGCTTCTCACACTTTCCATTCCAAGCTGCTGCTTTTCCTGGGTTTCAGAACCCGAATCCTCAGGTAAAGCAGCCCCCTCCCAAAACTGTGGGCTCAAAATCCTCCTAGGAAATAAATAGAGATCAGAGATAAACCAGCCACACCCTGGTTCTGGAACACTCTTAATTACTGATTTTGTTGAGGGGTGGATGGTCTCTTTCAGTTCCAATCTTAGAGCCTGCTCTTGTTTTATGAGTATCTCCAATGTGCCTCAAATTATTTTTTTTCTCCTATGAAAATGCAGGAACAATCATATATGAGTCTGTTCACAAGGGACAATTAGCTATTTACATCTGCAAGGGGGTGAGAGTGGGCTCTTCCTGGCAGATGCCATCTTCCTCCCACAAGAATGCCTGTCACATTGGAACAGAGAAACCCTGCTCTGTAAACCCTGCACCAACTAGCAGGAGGTTCCTCCTTACTTATGATCTCGACTTTCTTGGGGTTTTCAAGCTTTCTAGATGTCTCAAAAATCTGCCCAGCAATTGGCAGACTTGTATAATAAAGGATGTTGTCCCCTTAGAGCCTACTCTCCTTGGGAGAGGAAAACAAAATGGTAGAATTAGTTTTTAGGACAGCCACATACAGAAACAAACAGCAGTCAGTCTATATGGCAGTATAATGAACATCATTTCTTCGTGATACTTTTATGATACAGAGATAAATAAAGAACTGACTCTGTGGATGGCAATACATTAAAAATAGAGTAACTATAGAGCAGAATAAAAAGAACTATAATGAGAAATAGATTAAGTATGTAATCAAACCTTACGAATAAACTCCTGATGAATAAATATGACCGTAATTTAAATACGAAAATAGATTTGCTGAATTTCAATTTGAAGAAGCCATCCACAGTATAAAAACTAAATACATAATATTTCAATCTTAGAATTTAAACTCTTGTTTTCAAATAAATTTATCAAACACTCATGACTGTTGACACTGGCACCAAATACCATGGGACAAAGAAGGGAAAGGTCAAACAGGCATCTTATTCAGAGGAGCTAGAAACCCAATTTGTTACAAACAAGGTGTGCATGACTGAATCAGAGAAAAAGAGAATTTATACAGTGAGAGGCAAAAGTCATTAGGCAGTGACAGTGCAACATCATGTGTTTCCTCCTGTCAAAATAAGTCCCGAGGTCTCAATTTTGTGTTGGAAAAAAAAAAAGTGCAACTACAGAGTGACTTTTGCTTCGCTCTAAACTGAAAAAGCATTTCATCTATCAGTGCAATTTTAAAAATCAAATCAAGCAAAACTACAAATAAGTCTTCCAACCTTTAGTGCAGTATTTCTCAAAAAAAAAGTCATTCTGCTTTAAAAAAGAAAGAAAAAAAAATTTGCTATTCCCTCATTGCCTACAGGACAAATGCAAATATGCTGTAAAATGTAAAAGTAGGTCACAAAACAATATGTACATCTGATATATGCTACAAAATGCATCTTAAAAATATTATGCTAAGTAAATAAGCCAGACACAAAAGGACAAATGTCGCCCGCATTTACATGAAATACCTAGAATATGCAAATTCATAGAGACAGTATGTAGACTGCAGGTCAGTATGAGATGGTGGGGGAAAGGGAATGGGCACTCACTGCTTAATGGACACACAGTTTCTGTTCGGGGTCATGAAAAACTTGGGAAAACAGTAGCCACGGTTGCACAATATGGTGAATACAGTTAACACCATTGAACAGTACACTTAAAAGTGATTAAACAGAAAATTTTATGTTACATATACTTACGATTTTTAAAATAATGTAATATACCAAAAACCATTGAATTGTACACTTTAAATGGGCAAATTGTATTGTAGGTAAATTATCTCTCAACAGAGCTGCTAAAAATGTACATAAAATACTAGTGTGGAATAAAGACAGGGAGTATATACTCCTAAATACTAACAGAGATTAACTCTGGCTGGCATGATGCAGGAAATTCTATTTTCTGATCTTTTCTACATTTTCATAATTTTTCTTAATGAGCTTGTGTTGTATTGCCTTTGTATCCAGAAGAGGAAGAATAATTGTCATTTTAAAAATGCTAAAAGTTTACACAAGATAAAAATAAGATATAAGCACTAAGTGAAATAAGTCAGAGAAAGACAAATACCATGTGATTTCACTTACATGTGAAATCTAAACAAAATAAATGAACAAACAAACCTGAAACAAACACAGAGAACATTTTGATGGTTGCCAGATGGGAGGGGGGATGGGAGAGTGGGTGAAAAGGGGGAAGGGATTAAGATGTACAAATGCCAGTTATAAAAGCAGTCATGGGGATGTAAAGTACAGCATAGGAAATATAGCCATTAATATTAGAATAACTATGTATGGTGTTGGATGGGTATTGACTTATTAGGGTGACCATTTTGTAAGTTATATAATTGTCTAATCACCATATTGTACATGATACTAATACTGTATGTCAACTGTAACCGAAAAATAGAAATTATTTTTAAAAAATAAGATAGAAGCCATGATCTTCTGCTGAGGTCAGGGCACATGGTGATGGAATGCCAGAGGGGAACCCAGGCACCTAGTACAGCCTGCATTCTTCTTCTCTGAGTGAGCCCCTGACCATTTCCATGTGTCTGTTTATAATGCTATGTCTTGGTGGACAAAAGAACTTAATGCAGCCAGGGACTCTAGAGGAAGGCTGCCAGGGTTCCACCACTCACTGAGTCCATCTGAGAGCCTCAGTTTACTCATCTGAGCAATGGGAATAATAATGGTATCTATTTTATAAAGTTATCAAGAAAATAAATGAGATTATTTACATGAAATACTTATAACGATATCTGACACCCAGTACTTTGATCTAAGTGTTTATTCAATTATTGGTTGCTACTATTTTTATTGCTGTTATTGCTCTATCACACTCATGTATTTGTTATTTATTCCCTACTAGAGCAGAAATTGACAAACTATGTCCCAAAGGCAAAATCCAACCCACTAGATGTTTTTGTATGGCCCACAAGCTAAAAATAGTTTTCACATTTTCAAATGGCTGAAAAAAAAATGAGGAAGAATGACATTTCATGACATGTGAAAATTCTATAATATTTAAATTCCAGTATCCATAAATAAAATTTTATTAAAATATAGCCACTCCTATACCAACATATAATATCTACATCTGCTTTCAAGCAGTTGCAACAAAAACTGTCTGGCATGCAAAGCCTACAATATTTATTATTTGGCCCTTTGTAGAAAATGTTTACTGACCCTCAGGTGTGGTACCCAAGGAGGGCCTTTGTGCCTTGCTACTCAGAGCTTGTCAAGTCTGTATCAATGTAGTAAGATGGCATTGCATCTGAACACCACTCTCTGCATTGAGTTCCTTGGCTGTTTATTCTCCCTTTGGTAGTACCCATGTTTTGCTATTGGTTCCCATTTGTCTGGAGGATTCAGGCAATAATTCCTCTTCATTCCTTTTTGTCCTTCAATTTTGTGTTGTGCTGTTTAAAAGTGTTGCTTGTCATAAAAAGAATCACAAGGCTGAATACAGGCAATAGGCCCTATAGCCTGTTGTTTGAGATAGTCTCACAGATTAGTGATTTTGTGGTTTTCACCGGACCAGTGTCCATTTGGACAAGCTTTTCCATAGGTCACCAGTAGAACCAGATAAGGTTCTCCTTCCATCTCCATTTTTTGTCCTGAGAGTTTGGTTTTAATACAGAAAGAGCATTCTCTCTGGTTTCCCTGCTTGAGTCGTGGGGATGAGGGGTGGGGCACAGATTGTCAGGTCCGAATTTGAAAGCAGTCAGTTAATTGTCAGGTTGAAGGTCTAAGAAAAGCATCACTTTCAACCATCGCCAGTTCTCATGGGGTCATCAAGTCTAATTCCTCTCTTCCTCCATAAAAAACTCTTGCTTCTTATATGTACTCTCATTGCAATCCTAATTCTTGCATCTATATCTACTAATTTCACCAAAGCCACCTTCAATAAACAATCTAGAGAATGTGTGGCTTAAACAAAACTGTTTGAGAAATACAGTGCCTTAGGATGGGAAAAGGTTGGGGGAATAACATTTTTCAAACCCAATGGGGAGCATTTTTTATTGGTAGAATTTCCAAACAAAATTCTGATTGAAAAATTTCCTCAAAAGAGCCCAGAAATAAACTCATGCCTACATGGTCAATTAATCTATGACAAAGGAGGAAAAAATGTACAATGGAGTAAAGACAGTCTCTTCATTAAATGATGTTCGGAAAACTTGGTGGAAACATGCAAAAAAGTGAAACTAGACCACTTTCTTATACCATATACAAGAATGAACTCGAAATGAATTAAAGACTTAAAAATAAGACCCAAAGTCATAAAACTCCTAGAAGAAAAAATAGGCAGTAAACTCTTTGACATTGCTCTTAGTAATATTTTTTTGGAAATATCTCCTAGGGCAAAGGAAACAAAATAAAAAATAAACAAATGGGACTACATCGAACTAAAAAGGTTTTGCATGGCAAAAGAAACCATCAAAAATGATATTTGACAATGATACATCGGATAGAGGATTAATATCCAATATATAAAGAATTCATACAACTTAATGCCAAAAAAAACAAACAATCTAATTAAAAAATGGGCAGAGGACCTGAACAGGCATTTCCCCAAAGAGGACATACCAATGGATAATAGATACACAAAAAGATGTTCAAGTCACTAATCATCAGAGAAATGCAAACTAAAACCACAATGAGATATCACCTTACACCTGTCAGAATGGTTATCATCAATAAATCAACAAACAATAAGTGTTGGCAAGGATGTAGAGAAAAGAAAACCCTCAGACATTGTTGGTGGGATTGCAAATTGGTGCAGCCACTGTGGGAAACAGTATGTTCCTCAAAAAATTAAAAATAAAACTACCTTATGACCTAGCAGTTGCACTTCTAAAATCCAAACCACTAATTTGAAAAGATATATGTATCCCTATGTTCATTGCAGCATTATTTATAATAGTCAAGACATGGAAACAACCTAAGTGTTCAACAAGAGACAACAGGGAAAAAAGATATAGTTCATATATACAGTGGAATATTACTCAGCCATAAAAAAAAATCTTACCATTCGTGACAACATGGATGGACCTAGAGGGTATTATACTAAGTGAAATAAGTCAGACAGAGAAAGACAACTACCGTACAATTTCACTTATATGTGGAATCTAAAAAACAAAATAAACTAAAAAAATCAAACAGAAACAAACTCATAGATACAGAGAACATTTTGATGGTTGCCAGATGGGAGGTGGGTTGGGAGGCTGGATGAAAAAGATGAAGAGATTAAAAAGTACAAATTGGCAGTTACAAAACAGTCATAGGGATGTAAAGTATAACATAGGGAATACAGTCAATAATATTGTAATAAATATGTATGATGCCAGGTGAGTACTAAATTTATCAAGGGGATCACTTTGTAAATTATATAAATGTCTAACCATTATGCTGTACACCTGAAACTAATATAATATTGAATGTCAATTGTAATTGAAAAAGAAATAAAAATAAGGGAAAAAATGCTTCATTAAAGATCCCTTGGCCAAAGCTAATGAACAATTTAACAATCTTAAACAACAATAAACTAAACTTATTTCCCTAGAAAATCTTCTCCCTTCTTGTCCTCCAATTGCCTCCCTATATCTAGCTCTACATCTTCCCTTTTAGTGTTCTGCTCTCTCTCAGCTACACCTCTGTCAACTCCTCTTCCCCTTATCCAGGCCCCCTATCTTTTCCCAATGACTTTCTAGGGCCTTAAGATGCCAGTTGCATCTAAAGATCCATTCTGCCCATGAGCCTGGTACTCAGGCAACTATAGAATTTAAACCTTGAACCTGAGCTGAATGAAGAAATATGTTGAAGTGTTTTCCTAAATCCAGATAAGACCAGCAACTATTCACAGAAGGATTTACATTTATTTTGAGTGCACATGGCCAGGATTATCAAACATTCACCAACTTGTACACATGTTTTTTGGAATCTAAATCCTAAATACCAAAAGCTAGTTGGACTGTTCTAGAAAATGACCTACAGCATCTCTCTTTCCACAATAAACCTAAGGATAAAAATAATATAAAATTAAATTAAATTAAATGCCTAAAATTTATGGCATAATTTTTCTAAAAGCCATATACAAAACATTTCCAAAAAAAAAAAACTTGACCATAATTCAATCATACTAATGAAACTATAAAAGATTTTCAAGATAGACTGTAAAATAACTTTCAGCTACATTCAGGAATTAAAAAGGTGCTGATCTAACAGCAGCTCTTTCATCTTGGCCAAAGGTACTCCCACCAGCCCTTATGGCCATGTTATCCGCTCCCTCAGTGACACATTAGTTGTTTTCCTATGAATTGGAAGGCCCATATGTTTGCAAATTTTACTTCAAATACTAGATCATTCTTGCTGCAAAATACTGCAAGGGATTTATATACTACACCCAGCCCCATCAACAATAGGTTAAGGCCCCCTTCCTTCAACATCTTCCTAAAGAGTATCTTGATGATCTTCAGATTAATCAACTGGAAGAAACATCAAAGAAAAATTGTTCTTGAACCTTGTTGTAAGAGACATTATCAAGTATAGTTAATAAACACAGCTGTGAAATTTCAAGGAGTAAGTCCCTGGGTTCATGTTTCACAACCAGAGAAGCAAAATTTCATAAAACTGAAAGGCTACTTCAATATGAGAACATCAAATTGAGGATTCTTAGACATCCTCTAGAAGTAGCCAATTTTCAGAAGCTGACAGCTGACCCAAGACTTTTGGAACAAGCTTTTGACCTCAGATAGGGGACAGTTACCACTCAAGGCGTTAGACTCCTATCTAATTCCTGTTTTGTTTTTTGCCTCCTTATAATCATTCATCTCATTTTCCACAGATCCTTGATTGCTGTCCATCCATAACAGCCCTTTTTCTTTTTTCTTTCTTCTTCATTATAATTGTTAGATCAATAAAATATTCATGCCTAGATTATCCCCTACAGTAGCCACTACTTTAATCTTACCGATTGCTGGATATTCCATCCATCAGTAGATATTCATGATATAGGCCTCTGAGCAATTCCAGTCTCATCAAATGAGACCATAGGGAATTACAGTGAATGGCATGTCCACTTCTATCTATGTGGTCAAGTGACCTTAAATAAATCACTCTGTGACTTTGCTAATGACCCTCTTTCTCAGAGGAAAAAAAGAATTAATTATTACAATCTATTGCTCATATCCTCGGTAATTTCACATTTTAATTTAACAAAGTTCTTAGAGTAATGGTCCAAATATTTGCAACCTGAAGGACACTCATAGAGATTAAAATATGTAACCAAGCTAATTTTAATGTTTTGGTTCTGATTCTGTATAATGAAAACCTCCTTTTGTCCAGTAACTCCATGAGCACCTATTAGATACTACTTTTGTGGCCAAGATGCCTAACTCTATATGTCTCAGACTAATATCTCATGCACTTTAGGAATAATATTCCAAAACCTGTCAATGCACAAACACTCTTTATTCTGTAAATCACCAAGGCTGAATGTGAGCTCTAAAATAAGGTTACTCTTATTCAGGCACTTTACCTGGAAAATGACTAACTCACTGTTTATACAAACAATCAGAGCAATGTTTCTATTTGTAAGATTCCCATCATTGGGAACATCTGCAAGAAATTAATGACTAACACAGGCATGAGTTATTAATAATATCACTTCTGCCCTAAATGAATGTGGATCAGTCTTAACTCATTGGCACAAGTAGTGATAGATGATAGCATTGCTGTAGATTTCTTGTTGGCTAGTCATGGTAGTGTCTGTGCCATTGTTAATACTGCTTGTTGTACTTAGATCAATGAAACAGGAAAGTAAAACAGGTTAAACATTGCTTTAAGGAAACAATGAGTTGGCTTTCCAAGGTTAATCCTCATGGCCTATCGAATGTGCTCTTTTGGCCTCAATTGAACACTTGGTGTTCCTGCTTCTGAAACAACTTGTAGAGACTGAACTGTCCTCATTTTTGTCACAGTGACCAAATGACTGCCCTAATACTACAAAAGCAAAAAGTTCAAGAAGATCTAGAGGTACAGTTGACTATGGAGACAACTGGATAATAATCTCTAGCCTTTCCTGAGTCAATCAACCACTCAAACAAAAGAATGATGGAAAGAGCACTGAGCACTGAGAGACTGAATATACAAATGGACATGGCTGTGACAACAGAACTCTGACCCAAAAACTCTACTACAACAGTCAGGATTTGGTCAATGACTGCATGCTTCCCTATTTTTTGTCCCTGTTTCTAACTTAAGATCAACCAGGGGAAGCCAAATTTTCTCCCCAAAACTGATCACATAAGATGCCTTGCTTCTAGTTAGCCTGCTTGCAACTTCCTCATGCCGAAATCCCCCAATCAAATCATATATATATAACTGAAGGCTCCCCTTTTTTTCACCAGAGCTTTCCTACTCCACCAACTTCCTCTAAGAGTTTCTGTCAAATGCAAGTGATTGTGGCTGCCTTCCTTGTTATAGCAAGCTCTGAATAAATAGCCTCTGTTTGTTCTCATATGGGTAAACTTCATTTATTTTCACACTACATATAACTACACACACACACACACACACACACACACACACACACACACACAGCAGGGCCATGTGTAAGACAGTAGAATCCTAGCAAGTATATAAGGAGGGTCACTCTTAAAGGAGCACATTCCTTTCTCCACTCTACCCACTATGGGCTCAGGTGCAATTGCTACAACCTACAAATGTACCCTTCCCAGGTAGGCAAACCCGGCTTCCTTGGATAGCCTGACATTCTAACAATATGCCCAGACTCTGCCTAGAAATGGAGCTTCTTAACCATATGCCATGGCATAATCAAAAATGGGTTACCATTGTGTTGATAAGTCACTGATTCCCACACCATCACCCCAACCAGGCGGCTCCAGCTCTGAGCAACTTCATCGGGTCACTCTAAAGTGGCAAGAAAACATTACCTTTTTCCGTGTATGCTATGGCTTGAGAAAACTGGAAAGACATTAAGGAGTTTCCATGCCACCTGACCCTCTGCCCTGGGGAGGAACTTATATGGACCTATGGGACTTTGGCAAGAGTTCCAAAATGCAAAGAATATGATGCTTTTCATGGGTAAGAGAGTTACCCCCAAGGAAACTGGTAAAGAGTTCTATAGTTAGGAGGGGTTCCAAGCTTTCAAATTCTGAACACTGTACAAGCTACAAGCTGCAGCATGGCTCCAAGCAGATGGAGCCAATAATATTTTCACATTCCCACTGATGTCAGGACATCTAAATTATATTGATTAACATTATCAAGATTAAATAACATTGCTAAGGCTAATTATATCATAACATATCTAACACTCAATAAGCTTCACTGTTCCAGGCACTAATACCAAGTACTTCACATGTTTTTTCTCACTTAATCCTCACAATAGCTTGGTGACACAAGTTCTATTTATAAACTCATTGTTCAGATAAGGAAACCGAACCTAAATTGGATCAAGGTCACACAGCAGAACAGGAGCTAGAACCCAGCTATAATCTGTTAAACCTCTTAACCTGCTCTATTAACCTCTAATTTACAGGGCTACATGTATCCCATATTTGACTGAAACACTTTAGCAACTCAGGCATGATAGTTTAATATGAAGAAAAACAAGTGTATACAAGGAAAAGAAAATTCATCATTACTCGGCAACTGAAAATTAAATTCTAATTTATATCAAGTCAGCTATTAATATTATGACAGTTCTAATTAGATGCTTATAGAGCACTTTGACAAATATTGAATATAAATTCCTTGTAGTGTTTCATTTTACTGTGGTTTTAAGATTGACTTTGTGTCAGCAATTGTCTTCCAAACTATTTAAGATGATAACCACTAAAGTAATTTCATGTATTATTAACAATCTATTTTATACACCAGGCTAATACTTCATCAGCATTTTCAGCCTAATATCAATGAAAATGTAACTAATATATTTTAATCATAATGATCCCATAAAATTACATATTAGCCAGGCTGATATTAACCAAAAAAAATCTATCTATCATACTAGTATTTGTGTTATTTCAGAAAAAGTAGATTCGATACCATGCTATTTTTATATAGAATCAATTTCTATAAACTAAAAAGAGAAGGGAATTCAAAAGTTATTTAGTCTATGCAACCACAGGATGTGCTACTTCCTAAATTGGAATATAGGATATGAATAATCTGGGGCATCACCATATCATGAATACATACTTAAGACTCAACAGAAAAGATTAGCTGTAAAGCTTTTCAGCTTCCCCATCTCACCATCCCCAACCCTCCCAACTTTGTTCCAGAAATAGACAACAGCATTGTGGTCTAAAGCAAGGGTTGGCAAACTTTTGTAAAGGGCTAAATAGTAAATATTTTAGTCTTTACCACACAGATAGCCTCTGTCACAACTACTCAGCTCTGCCATTGTAGCCTGAAAGCAGTCAGGGACAATGCTTAAATGAATGAATGTGGCTATTGTACAAACTTTTTTTAAAAATAATTTTATATTTTTAAATTTTGTTTTTAATTTATTTGATAAACATTTGTTTTTCATGTGCTCTGAAATATTATTCTTTGGATTTTTTTTCAACCATTTAAAAATGAGAATGCATCCTTGCTCATAGATTATATGAAAACGGGAGGTGGAACCGACTTGACCCTTGGGTCCTAGTTTGCTGACCACTGGTCTAAAGCAAAACTGCCCAGTTTGGTTTTTTATAATCATATCCTCAGTCAAGTTCATACCCTGCATTCCCACCTCAGTGCAAAGAGGTCTTCCAGTATTTGTTTCCAAACCATAAATACAGCTAATACTTATTAAATGCTTACTGTATGCCAGGTCATGTGTGAAGTGCTTAGAGTATATCATTTCATTTATTCCTCTCCTCAACCTTAAAGGTTGGTTCAATCATTACCTCCACTTTACAAAAAAGGAAACTGAGAGGTTAAGTAATTTGCCAAAGGTCATGAAACTGGTAAGTTGTAGAGCTACGCAGTCTAAGTCCACAGTCCCTGCTATTAGTGCCCTACTATTCTTAAAAAAGGCTTATGCAGGGCAGGAGGCAGGAGAGAAAAGTAAAAGTCAACCGAGAAGCTTAATATGAAGAGTAAGAAATAGATAATAACAGAGCCAAAGGTCACAACCAACAAAAAATTAAGCAAAGTTCCTATTTCTGCATTTCTTTTGAAAATGACTAGTCTTGGTTATCTCTTTTATTTAATGCTGAACTCTGTCAGTTTCAATGTAACAACATCTACCACTGAGTGTGAAACCTGGAGTCTCTCAGAATCTAAATGAGCATTTATTCAGTGTCCAGGAAGTTTACCTTCATATTCTACCTTTTTTGGAATGGATGAGACCAGCCACTTTTGTATGTTCTTCCTTGGTACTCGCATCAAGAAAGGGGACCCAAGATGCTCCCAAGGTTACCAGGTCATATCTACTCATAACAAGAAAAATTTACATAGTAATCTCTCACTAAAATCTTTCTGTCTGGGAAAGAGACTCCAAACTCTCTTCCTGGAACAAAGAGGCCAGGGCCCTGGAAACAGAAGTAGGAGCGAGAGGGAGCAGAGAAGGGAGAATGGAGGCAAGGAGAAGTGAGCTCTGGGGCCAAAAGAGCTCTCAAAACTTGGGGTTTGAAGGGACGGGAAGAGAGGCAAGAATTAGGTCTAGGGTCAAGGGTGGGCAAACAGGGTGGGTTCAGGAGACCCAGCAGGAGGAAGAACTTGGCAAAAAAAATGTGTATTGAACATTACTTTGTGCCACAGATATAAGCCTTGGGGACACAGCTGTAGACAAGACAGACATGGTTCCTGCTGCTGGGTTTACAGGCTATTGATGGAAGGCAATCCACTAATGACAATAAAAGTAGAGGAACTTACAATGAGGAATGCCAGTTGGGAGAGAACCATTAAGGAAGCTGTGATAGGGAGTGTTTAAAATGGTTTCTAATGATCCTCACCTCCTACTATGTATGCCCTTGTGTAATTCCCTGCCCTTGGGTGACCTATCAACTTGCTTCTATTAAATAGCATATAGCAAAAGGGATGGGATGTCATTTCTGAGATTAGGTTATTCAAGACTGTGACTTCTGCCTTGTTTGCACCATCTCTCTTTCTTGCTCTCTGTTATACAATCACTCAGAGGGACATCATCTGCCATGTGTGGACTGCCCTATAGAGAGGCCCAAGTGGCAAAGAACTGAGGACAGTCTCTAACAACAGCCAATGAGGAATTAAAGCCCTCAGTCCAACAGACTTCAAGGAACTGAATCCCACCAACAATCTCATGGATGAGCTTGAAAGCAGATCTTCCCCTAGTCAAGCATTCAGATGACGTTGCAGCCCCAACTGGCACATTGATTACAACTTGTTAGAGACCCTGAGCCAGAGGAACCAGCTAGGCTACTCTCAGATTCCTGACCCATAGAAAGTGTGAGAACATATATATCATTGTTTAAAGCCACTAAGTTCGGGGAAATTTTGTTATGTAGCAAAAGATAGACTAATTCAGATACTAAAACAGAAACTACCCACCTAATTTTTTTTCAAAATTCTCTTATTTCCAACAAACGAAACAGATTATGTGGTATTCACTGCCAAGGTCCAGAAATTTTGATGTGGTTACATTGATATTACAAATGGAAACCATCCCTCCCAACGGGTAAGGCTGAGCTGGTTCCAACTATTCAACAGAGAATCTCACTTGCTCCCAGAAAAGAAATGATGAGAAAGAAGAACATCCCTCTTTTGCCAGTGGGCTAGATGTAAGAGTGGAGCAAAATGGCAGAAAAGTATAGTACATAAAGAAGTTACAGTAAACAGGAGGCTATTTCTAAAATATCATTCAGGAGGCAGTAGGTCAACTGGCTTCCCCTAAGAGAAGATGCACATGATTATAAGGGTTTTTCAGTGCTCCACAACACTCTGTCTCTGTCCCCGCCCCATCAAATCCCTTAAGATGCTCAACTGCAAATAAACTGTTTACTGTCTAACCTCTCCCATTATAGTGGTAGGGCAATGTCAGTCTCAGTCGCCACTGTATCCTCAGTGTCTACTACAGTGCCTGACAAATGGTAAGAATTCAATATAATTGCCAAACAAGCAAAACATGATCCCATTTCCATGACAGGAAATATGCATAGAAAAGAAGAGCAGAAAGGAATGCATCAAAACATAACTAAAACATTGTAACCACTAAATAGAAGAATATAATTTTTTTATTTGATTTGATCAATTTGTCTGCATTTTCCACAATGTCTTTAATGCAGAAATACCAGAGACATCATAAGGCAAACTTTTTTTACCCTATGCAATTTGCTCTTACAATTTTATAATCTTGAGATTACTGTCATAACTTTCCAAATTCAAAGACTTATTTATAAGAGATCATCATCTCACTTGTTGATTTTTCAATATGACAATGAATTCTTAAGCACCATGTAGAAACTTTCAAATATAAATTAAGAGATCAACACCTATAGAGCAATATTATACATATAGCTACCATTGATTTTCATCTTTAAATAGAATGAACCACATCATACCTTACATCAAGTGGGAGAATATATTGTATTCAAAATAACCACATGAAGATCTTTGGATCGTGCAATATATTAGCTCCAATCAGTCTTTTAAAATGCACTAGAGCATCCAACCTACAATACAAGATTACCCCCAAATGCAGTCAATAAAGTAGAAAGAGATTTTGTATATGTGTGTATAAATGTCATATTTTTATCATGAATCACTGGAGTAAATTACAAAAGCAGCAAAGAACAGCAACTCTCCCAGAAGTTCAATATCTTCTATTTTGGAACAAAAGCAGCCACCTGAAACTTTTCTCCAGCTGTACTCTAGATTTATACAAATAGAAAGTATTTCTTCCATATAATTCCAAGTTCCAAAGAGAGCTCACTATCATCCAAATGTCCCTAGTTTAGAACTTTTCCAACTAAGCCAGATGAATTAGGCTCAGAAACAAGCTGCCATTCCTGCCTAGTCACGATGATACCCAAAGTGTGCCAGTAAAAGTTATGGGACACCTCCATTGCAACAGGGTACACTGATTCTGGCAGACACACCTCCATTCGAGAAGTCTCGCCTCTTAGGTTAACCTAGCACAGTCTACCGGAAATATAATGCAAGTTATGCACATAATTTTAAATTTTTCTAGTAGCTACATTTTAAAAATGTAAAAACAAACAGGTAAAATTAATTTCAATAAAACATTTCATCTAACCCATTATATAAAAAATATTTTAACATGTAATAAATGTTAAAATTTGCTGAGATACTTTTACAATCTTTTTTTTTTGTACTCACTCTTTTAAATTCCATGTGCATGTCACATTTAAAGTACATTTCAATTTGGACGGCCTACATTTTAAATGCTCACTAGCTACATGTGACTCCTGACTACTGTATTATATTGGAGAAGTGCAGAATTAATGCACTTCTATGTGATTACTCAGTAAAGACCTTTTTGTGCCCTATATTACTTATCAATTTAAACTTTAGTCCAAACACATAGAGATGAAAATTAAAATAACCTGGTGCAGATTCTATTAACTCATGAAATAATATATACTGAGCACCCTCATTGTGCCAACCATTGAATCAAGAGCTTTCAATACTTCATTTCCCTTAAGGCTCACAACAACCCTATGAGAAGATACAACATAATCCCCAATTTACAAATGAGAAAACTGGGATGCAGAAAATTAATTAATCTGCCTGGAGCACACTTCTAGCAGGTGGTGGTGCTTGGATTTTGACCAAAGCAGGCTGATCTAGAACATAAACTCTTATCTACCACACTTACTCAATAATAGGGTGTAAAAGAAGGACAGGAGATAAATGATTAAGAAATCTCATGTGAGTATGCATATCAGAAAAAAATCAGGGAAGTATTTGAAAAGGCTGAAACAGAAATCTAGGCTTGTGGTACAGAAATAAATTCACCTACAAGGTAAAGAAGGGAAAAGAGCAAGAAATATGTTCAAGGAAAAGAAAAAAACTGGCAACGAACTGAAAATTTTTCTGTCAACAACTGGTAATGACCCTGATGACAATGACAACAATGACGATGATGATGATAAGAACTAACATTTTTGGAGCCTTTGCTCTGGGCCAGGCATTGTGCTAAAGCTAGGGTTTCTCAGCCCCAGCACTACTGACACTTGGAGCTAACCAATGGATGTAGGAGTCATCCAGAATGTCATAGGATGTTTAGCAACATCCCTGGCTTCTATCCACTTAGATAATAGTAACAGCCCTCTACTCTTGCCAGGTGTGTCAATCAAAAATGTCTTCAGATATTGCTATATGCCCCCCCTGGGAAGTAAAATTTCCCCTAGTTGAGAACTTCTGTACTAAGTGTCTCACATACATTATCTCATATATTCTTCACAGCAGCCCTACAGGAAGTAATATTACTGTCCTCACTTTACAGATGAGAAAACTGAGGGTCTGGCTGGGCAGCTGACTTGAGGTCCACTGCTAATAAATGAAAGAGCTAGGACTGCAAGGAATCCAGATTTTTCTGATTCTAAACCATATTTTTACTGCTGGTCAATACAAGTCCTCCAGTTTTCTCTGATTCATGCACAAAATTGCATGCTTTCCTCCTACCTCACCTGATCCCAGAGAAGGATAGAAATAAAACTTCAGCTACAGAGATCACTGCTGAGAAGTTCTCCTGCCACAATCACCTGTAGCTTCCCTTTTATCTTAGGCTCTTTTAGCTCTATATGTACCCATATTTTCATAATTAATCGCCTTTCAAGAAATTGGCATGGTATGAATAAACAAATAAATGTTTAAAGGCTGAATATATATTTATAGTGTGTCTTCATGTTCTTAATACAAATGTCTAACCAACTGCAATTAAAAGCCACAAATATGTTTCTATAAGGAATTTAATCTATCAGGCTATCACCTTTGATGTAAAGTGAGATGTGACTTAAAATGTAAACTCAAACAGAGTTAAAGTTCAATCTGCTACAAGTTGTAAATTTGTTCTTGAAATATTAAACACATGGGAAACAGAAGCTAATTATTGTGTTCTATTTCAGTATGTGAAAATTACTTATAACCTGCCTGTTAAACAATTCAAAATTATTTTAAATGATAATTGACTATCAAACTAGGCCAATTTACACCTACAATCCTTCTGAAATCTCTTAGAAACTGAGAAAACAGTGGAAGAAAAGAAAAACACTTCCATGTGTGTCAATTTCTTTCTCTTTCTTAACCATTAGTCCCCAAGACTAAAAAGAGAGAAAACCAGAAAAGCTTAACTAAATACAACTGATAAATAAGGAAGCACCTTTCGAGCATTGAAAGTTCTGCATTATTTGATTTGACTATGCCAAGGAAAATTCCATTACTCTCACACTTAAAACAAGTCATTATTCCAATGTGGCTCATGGGAAATTTTTTTTTTCAAGGAAAAAAGTAGGAATCTCTTCTAACCACCTAATCATGAATATTTGTAGAACTATATGATTTGTTTAATTATACGATTTGTTTTATCCCATCCTAATGAAGAAAAGACCATTTATATTGACACTACTTTTTTTAATGTGTTGATTGATGGTAGATAATAAATTTAATAGCAGATTCTTCTTAGTTCCCAAAAGGGCTGAGATGGGCAGGGGAGAGAAGTGGGAAGAGAAAGGATAGATGAAGGGAGGAGAGGAAAAATTAAAAGAAAGGAAAAGAAAAGGAGAAAACAAAGGAAAGAAAACTGCCAAAGTTACCTGAGAGCTTGTGCAAGACTGATTTTCCCGCAGCTCTGTATACCCTCTCATCAGAATACTTCTCTCTCCGCTCTCAAACTCTCAAAATTCCTTCACTGTGCATTCTGCAATCCAGGGTCCTCAAGAGCAAAGAACACCTATATCTTCAATTTGAAGGAGGATAGCTCCCCTTTCTTGCCTTAATCCATTGACCTTCCGCACCTCCTTAGCAAATACTTCACACCTTCTCCTTCAGAGTTCTAGCAATTCCTTTCCACATTCTCACTTTCAGCTAATGGCTTTCCTACCCATTTCATCCAGAAAATGGAAGCTGCAGAGAGAACTTCATTGACCTACCACCACCTCAATAATCTGCAAACTTGTATCTGTGCCCAGATACCTTATTAACTCTGTAATTCCGATGCCCTGTCTATCTATGGCAGCCCCTCCTCTTCTGCACAAAATCCCATCCCCTCTCTTCTACTCCAAGACACAACTACAGCAGTGCCCTCTATACCATGTCATGTCCAGCAGCAAATATATTCTCATGTCTCTAGAAACACCCTTTCTTGACCCCTACTTCCTCCTCTACCTACTATCCATTTTCCTTCTCAAAAAAACTTCTTGAAAAAGTTGCCTTGGCTATGATCTTCAATTAGAATCAATATTTTCCCCCATTATTTCCCCGAAAGAACATTAAACCATATTGAGGTCATCAGTGACCTTTATAAGTTCAATGGTCAATTTTCAGTTTTCATATTACCTATCTGTAGCATTTGAAACAACTGATTATGCTCTGCCTGTGAATACTTTTCTTCACTTCAAGTATATTATATTCTCTTGCTTCATTCCGCCTCATCTACTTGACCTCTTAATCTAAGGATATCCCAGAGATTAATCCTTGGCCATCCTCTCTTCTCTATTTATACTATATACTTTATATTATATTCACTCTCTTGTTGATCTGATCCAGACTTCTACTGATCAGTCCCAAAATTCTATCTTTAGTCTGTATGTCTCTCCCCTAAATTCCAAACTTGCAGAGTCAACTGAGTAATCACCTCCACTTGGAGGTCTAATAGACATCCCAAGCTTCAGATGGCCAAAACAAAATCCCTAGCTTCACCTTCCAAACCTGCTCCTCTAAAGCATCCCTCTCAGTTAATGGCAACTCCATCCCTTCACACCTGCTCCCCTAAAGTATCCCCCTCAGTGAATGTCCAAGCCCCAAATCTTAGAGTTATTCTCAATTTTTCTTTTTCTCTCCCATCTCCCATCCAATCTATTGGTAAATCTATTGAGTTTTAAAATCAAATATATCCAGAATCTGACCACTTCCCACCATATCACTGCTACCATCCTGATCAAGTTATCAACCTCCCTCACCCAGATTAGGGCATTTGTCTCCAGGCTTTCTGCTATGGTCTATTCTCAAGATGATAATCAGAGAAATTCTGTTAAAACATCCCATCACTCTTTTATTTAAAAAAAAAAAAAAAAAAAAAAAAAAAACTCCAGTGGAATTTTATATAGAGCAAAACCCAAGTCCCTAAAATGGACAACAAAGTCATCTGTGATCTCAAATCTTTCACTCTAATCCTGTTTTATTCTTCTCATGCCACTAATCTCTGTCTCACATCTGATATATTCTACTTTGTTGTTCTTGTTGTTTATTGTCTGGCTGCTCCACTAGCACATATGTACCAAGAAATCAGCAGTTTTGTTTTGTTCCTTTTATATTCCCAACATCTACAAGAGTGCCTGGCACATAGTGTATACTCAATAAAGTGTGCTGAATGAATAGATATGTGAGAGCAAGAAAAGCACCAAATCACACACATCTAAGGACTAGAAAGTTGACCTCATCTGTCGTGTCCCTTGTTTCTTTTTTGTTTTTATTGTGATTAAACATAAAAAATTACCATTTTAAGTATACAGTCCAACAGCATTAAGTACATTCTCATTATCATGCAACCATCAACAACATCCAACTCCAAAGCTTTTTTCATCTTCCCAAATTGAAACTCCATGCCCATTAAAGTAAAATTCCCCATTCCTCCATCCCCCCAGCCCCTGGAAGCCACCATGCTACTTTCTGTTTCCATGATTTTGACTACTCTGGGTATCTCGTATAAGTGGAATCATGCAGTATTAGTCCTTTTGTGATTGATTTGTTTCACTTAGTATGTCCTCAAGGTTCATTCATGTTGTAGTATGTCAGAATTTCCTTCCTTTTTAATGCTGAATAAAATTCCATTGTATGTATATACGACTTATTTATCCATTCACCTGTCAATGGACATTAGGGTTACTTCTACATTTTGGCTATTATGATAATGCTGCTATGAACATTACTGTTCATAAATCTGTTTGAGTCCCTGCTTTCAGTTCTTTAGGGTATATATCCAGAAGTGGAATTACTAGAACATATAGTAATTCTCTTTTTAATTTTTTGAGTAACCATTATACTGTTATTTTGTGCCAGCAGTATCATTTTACATTATTTCTAACAATGTACAAAGAATTCCAATTTCTCCATATACTGCTTATTTTCAGGTATTTTTTTTTATATGTGATAGCCATCCTAATGGGTGTGAGGTTGTATCATTGTGGTCTTGATTTGAGTGTCCCTAATGATTCGTGGGTGTTTAGCATCTTTTCATGTGCTTATTGGCCACTTGTATTTCTTCTTTACAGAAATATCTATTCAAGTCCTTCACCCATTTTTTAATCAGGTTGCTTGGTTTTTTCTTGTTGAATTATAAGACTTCTTTATCTATTCTAGATATTACCCCTTATCAGATTTGCAGTCATTTTCTCTCATTCCATGATTGCCTTTTCACTCACTTGATGGTATCCTTCGATGTACTAAAAGCTTTTAATTTTAATGTAGTTCAATTTACCTATTTTTTTCTTTTGTTGCCTATGCTTTTGGTGTCCTATCCAATAAACCATTGTCAAATCCAATGTCAAGATTTTCCCCTATGTCTTAAGTGTTTTACAGCTTTAGCTCTTAAGTTTTTGATCCATTTTGAATAAATTTTTTATACAGTATAAGGTTGAGGGTCCTATTTCGTTATTTTTCATATGAATATCCAATTTTGCCAGCACTATTGGTTGCAAAGCCTGTTCTTTTCCCCCATAAATGATCTTAGCACTCTTGGAAAAAAATTATTTGATCATATGTATGAGGGCTTGTTTCTAGCCAGAGAATATCTAAGGTCCTTATTAAGTATATAGTTATCTGTGACCGCGAAACCCAGCCAAAGTCCTTCTACACAACACCCTGACTCCACCCAGCATAAGCAAATTACTTCCCTATCGCATGTACCTAAATCCACCACAGCTGAGCAACCAGTGAATAAAAGAATCAATATAATGTGTACTTTATAAAAGTTATATAGGTCACATGAGCAATCATTTCTGTAACACTGAAATCGTTACACAAAAATCTTCACATTGTTATTTTGTTATTTCAACTACTTTCAGAGGAATCCCATTCCATTTTTTTAAATTTGTTTATTTAAATTAGTTTCAAATGTACAGTACATTAGTTAGACATCTATATAGTTCATAAAATGATACTCCCAATTTCTCCCTCTCTCCCCTGGTCCTCCAGATAGCCATCGTATTTATGCTAACAGCATTGCCTATGCCATGCTCCCTATCCCTGTGACCAACTATCAACTACTAATTTGTACTTCCTTAATCCTTCACCCCTTTACCCCCGCCTCCAACCCTCTTCCCCTCCATCCAACACCAAATCATCCACTGTTTTTGATTAGTTTGTCCTCTTAGATTCCACATATAAGTGAAATCATACAGTATTTATCTTTCTCTTATTTTACTCAACATAATAACCGCTCGGTCCACCCATGTCATTGCAAATGGCAGGATTTCATATTTTTTAATGATTGAGCAATATTCCATTGTATATATGGACCATAATTTCTTCATCCAATCATCTGTTAATGGGCATTTAGGTTGCCTCTATCTTGGCTACTGTAAATTGTGCTGCCATGAATATTGTGGTGCATAGATCTTTATGAGTTATTGTTTTGCTTTTCTTTGGATAAATATCCAAAAGTGCAATTGCTGAGTCAAAAGGCATACCTATTTTTAATTTTTTGAGAAACCTCCATACTGTTTTCCATAGAGCCTGTACCAATTTGCAATCCCACCAACAATGTATGAGGATTCTCTTTTCTCCACATTCTCGCCAAAACTTGTTTCCTAATTTATCGATGATAGCCATTCTGACAGGTGTCAGATGATATCTCATCGTGGTTTTAATTTGCATTTCTCTGATGATTAGTGGCCTTGAATATCTTTTCATATGTCTATTAGTCATCTATATTTCCTCGTTAGAGAAGTATCTATTCAGGTCTTCTGCTCATTTTTTAATTGTTTTTTGTTGTTGTTGTTGAGTTGTATAAGTTGTTTATAGATTTTGGATATTAACCTCTTATCAGATGTATCATTAGCCAATATCTTCTCCCAATCAGTCAGTTGTCTTTTTGTTTTGTTGATGGTTTCCTTTGCTGTACAAAAAATTTTTAGTGTGATACAGTCCCATTTATTTTTTCTTTTGTTTCCCTCCCCCGAAAAGATATATCTGAAAAGAAACCCCTGTTAGCAATATCAGAGAGTTTACTGTCTATGTTTTCTACTAGAAGTTTTATGGTTTTGAGTCTTACATTTAAGTCTTTAATCCATTTTGAGTCTATTCCTGTATATGGTATAAGGTGGTCCAGCTTCTTTTTTTTGCATATATCTGTCCAATTTTCCCAACGCCATTTATTGAAGAGGCTATCTTTACCCCACTGTATATTCTTACATCTTTTGTCATACACTAAGTGAGCATATAGACATGAATATATTTCTGGGCTTTCTATTTTGTCCCATTGATCAATGTATCTGTCTTTATGCCAGTACCATGCTGTTTTGATTACTGTAGTCTTGTAGCATAGTTTAATATCAGTTAGTATGATACCTCCAACTTTGTTCTTCTTTCTCAAGATTGCCGTGGATATTCAGGGTTTTTTATGGCTCCATATAAATTTTAGAATTATTCGTTCTAACTCTCTGAAAAATGCCATTGGTATTTTGATAGGGATTGCATTGAATCTATAGATTGCTTTGGGTAGTAGTGCCATTTTAACACTGTTGATTCTTCCTACCCATGAATATGGTATATGGTTCCATTTATTTGTATCTTCTTCAATTTCTTTCAATGACTTATAAGTTTCTGAGAACAGGTCTTTTTCTTTCATGGTTAATTTGATTCCCAGGTACTTTATAGTTTTCAACACAATTATAAATGGGATTGTTTTCTTAATTTCTCTTTCTGAAAGTTAATCATTGGTGTATAAAAATACTGACTTCTGAATATTTATTTTGTATCCTGCTACTTTACTGAATTCATTGATCAGTTCTAACAGTTTTTCGGTGGATACTTTAGGGTTCTCTATATAGAGATCATGTCATCAGCAAAGTTTTACTTCTTCTTTTCAAATTCAGATGCCTTTTATTTCTCTTTCTTGTCTTATTGCTATGGCTAAGAGTTTCAATACAATGTTGAAGAGGAGTGGTGAAAGTGGGCATCCTTGTCTTGTTCCTGATCTTAAGGAAAATGCTTTTAGCCTTCCCCCATTGAGTATGATGTTAGCTGTAAGTTTGTCATATATGGCCTTTATTATATTGAGGTATGTTCCCTCTATTCTCACTTTGCAGAGAGTTTTTATCATAAATGGATGTTGAATTTTGTCGAACACTTTTTCTGCACCTATTGATATGATCATATGGTTTTTATCTTTTGATTCGTTAATATGGTGTATCACATTAATTGATTTACAGATATTATACCAACCTTGCATCCCAGGGATAAATCCAACTTGATCATGATGTATGATATTTTTAATGTATCGCTGAATTCGGTTTGCTAATATTTTGTTGAGGATTTTTGCATCAATGTTCATAAGAGATATCAGCCTATAGTTTTCTTTTTTGTAATATCTTTGGTTTTGAAATAAAGGTAATGGTGGCCCATAAAATAAGTTAGGGAGCCTTCCCTTTCTTGAATTTTTTGAAATAGTTTGAGAAGAACAGGTGATAATTCTTCTTTGAATATTTGGTAAAACACGCCTATGAAGATATCTGGTCCAGAACTTTTGTTTTTTGTGAGGTTTTTGATTACTGATTCTATTTCATTGGTGGTAATCAATCAGTTCAAATTTTCTGTTTCTTCTCAACTTAATCTCGGGAGACTGTATGTTTCTAGGAATGTGTCCATTTCTTCCAGATTGTCCAATTTGTTGGCATATAATTGCTCATATTATTTCTTATGATCCATTGTATTTCTGTAGAGTCCATGGTTATTTCTCCTCTTTCATTTCTGATTTTATTTATTTGAGTCTTCTCTTTTTCCTCAATGAGTCTGGCTAAGGGTACGTCAATTTTGTTTATCCCTTCAAAGAAACAGCTCTAATGAAACAGTTTCATTAATCTTTGTATTGTTTTTCTAGACTCTATTTCATTTATTTCCACTCTGATCTTTATTATTTCCTTCCTCTGTTCACTTTGGGTTTGTTTGCTACTCTTTTTCCAGTTCTTTTAATCATAGGGTTAGAGTGTTTATTTGCACTTTTTCTTGTTTCTTGAGATAGGCTTGTATTGCTATGAATTTCCCTCTTAGGACTACTTTTGCCGTGTCCCACAAATTTTGAGTCATGTTTTCATTTTCATTTATCTCTAGGTATCTTTTGATTTCTTCTTTGATCTCATTGTTAACTCATTCATTGTTTAATAGCATGTTATTTAGCCTCCATGTGTTTGCGTATTTTCCAGTTTTTTTCTTGTAGTTGATATGTAGTTTCATATCATCATGATCAGAGAAGATGGTTGTTATGATTTTAATCTTCTTAAATTTATTGAGATGTGATTTGTGTCCTAACATGTGGTCTATCCCTGAAAATGTTCCATGTGCACTTGAGAAGAATGTATATTTTGCTGCTTTGGAGTAAAATACTTTGAAAATACCTATTAAATCTATCTGATCTAGTGTGACTTTTAAGCCCATTGTTTCCTTATTAATTCTTTGTGTGGAAGATCTGTCCATTGGTGTCAATGGGGTGTTAAAGTCTCCTACTATTGATTTCTCCTTTTATGTCAGTCAGTAATTGCATTATGTATATAGGTGCTCCTATGTGGGGTGCACATATGTTTACTAAGATTATGTCCTCTTGATTTATCAATCCCTTTATCATTATACAATGCCCTTTTTGTCTCTTATTATAGCCTTTGAAAAATATGAAACACTTCATGAATTTGCATGGCATCCTTGTGCAGGAGCCATGCTAATCTTCTCTGTATCATTCCAATTTAGTATATGTGCTGCCAAAGTGAACAGCCATTCCATTTTTTTAAAGCTTGGGTTGTTAGGGAAAAATACACACACACACACACACACACACACACACACACACACACACACACTTGAAATGGTTTGCTTTCTTTGACTATGTTTATTCCATGCATTTGGGTACCTTTAAGAGGACTCTCTAAAGGTGCCAAGGTTAGTGAACTACCTACCATGAACGAGACTCCTATAGAAGAAATAAGAACTTTATTTGAAGCTAAATGGCCTGAGCTGCAGATCAGATAGAGTATGAGATAATTTGCTTCCTGGGGCATCCACTATAAACTTGGATCTTTCCATCACGAACTAATGATAGATATATGGTCTCAAAGTTTTCTCAGTTCTGGACAAGCAAAGAGGGAATGGAAAGGGTTGTTTATTATGAATAAACAGAAGATTCCAAACTATCTCTCAAGAGTGAACATAGCTACCTAAAAATTAGAGGTCCAGTGGAAATGATTAGGAAAACACTTAAGCAAACACTTACATCTATATCTTGAAGCTTCAGATTACTTGGCAGGGGACTGACTAAAGATGGAAACTCAAGAGAGACTCAAAACTTAATAACAAAAAATATGCTGTCAACTTTAGAACATTCCAGATGAAATTAAATATCAATCAGAGTTAACTCAGAGGGAAACACTTCAAATCTCTTAGATTTCATTGACTCTTGTTCCTGATACAATGCTTGTAGAGATCAGTTCTAATTACACTTTTCTCTTAGTTTATTTTGATAGAAAGAACTGGATTGTGCAAAGATCTCCAGAGCTTCCCAACCTGGGAATTCTTCCAAATCTTCTGGAGAGCTTTTAAAAATACAGTTTCCACCCTAGACACTCTAAATCAGGATCTCTACAGCTGAAAGATGTTACCTATTTTTTGTTATATTTTAAAATTTCCCCCAGGCGATTCTGATAACTGGGGTTGGGACCTCTTGGTCCAGACCCCCACCTCTACTGGTTTTCCATGCTGGAGATACAAACATTAATAACTGGCTCCCCCAGTCAACAGGGAACCACTGTGATTGGGAGACAGCTACTGCTATTTAAGATGATGAATTGCTAGACCACATTGAAAAACTGAAGAAATACTTAAAATGTAATGCTAATTATAAAGCAAACACTAAATACAACACTGTATGTAATTTAAGATTTTGGTCAGGTAAAATGCTAGGTACAATAAGAGCTCATTCGTCCAACATGAATAGCATATAAAAGAGGTTACAACAGAGCCTGAAGCCTTGATGCAAGGAGTTGCCTAGAATCACCTGTGAGAGGGATTCAGATGCTTTTCAAGTGTTCTCCTGTCATAGACATACATTAGACAAAGAGGAAATCTGCCATAGACATTCACCCCTTACCATCTCCAATTCAATTCAATAGCAACAGACATTGAAAAGTACTGGTCAAAACCAATAGGTCTTTGTTTTTCTTCACAAAATAAAAAGTCTAGAGTTAGCTGGTTGCTGGCATCAGCTGTGTCACTTAATGATGCCATCCAAGACCCAGATTCTTTCACCCTTTCTTCATTCTTTTTTTTTTCTATCACCAAAGCAAAATGACGACTTCAGCTCTAAGCATCATGTCCATGTTCAAAGCAAAAGGAAAGAGAAAAGGGGGAAGCATCAGCTTTTCCAGAAGCCTACCTCCAGTCATTTCCTCTTAGGTCTCAGTAGTCCATAGGTTACATGACACACAATCACCCCTAACTACAAGGGTTGCGGGTAAATTAAAACTTTATCAAAGGAAATAGCGTTATCTTGACTGGTTTATATCAATCATGATTCATCTTCTGGACTTGGATATATTGCTGATCCAAACAAAATCAGTTTCTGTTATCAAGAAAGGAAGTAAATAACAGCTGTTAGGTAGAAATAGTATCTACCAAAACTTTCCTGCCTCAATTTATAAACAAATGTCACAACAACAAAATAAATGACATGGTTTGCTTTAATTTAATCTCGTAATTTTTGAAGAACTATAATGGGCCAGCCATTACACTAGTCACATTAGGGGCTCAAGCTGCAGCAGATAATGGCTCTGTCTGGAACTTACCTAATTGGGACTTACAGTCAAGTCAAGAATATAAGGCTTGACTACAAACAACTGGAATTGAGGGATGTTAAGATGTACAAATAGGCAAGTGAGGGATAATAGTCTTTCACTATGACAGCACCATTGCCTCTGAGAATGCTTCCAAGCCATTGAGGATGACAAGGAGATTTTATGCTCTCTCTAGTTGGGCTTTCCTTATTGCCTGAACAGAGGAGAGGCTAATCATTCCATTCCAAAGAAGAATATTATTTTCTTCTATCACCTCTTTCTTTTCCAAAAGTATCCTTGCCAAGAAGTATATGATCCAGACATCAATGCTAAAGAGACAGAGCAAGTCCCACATTCCAGTCTCTAGCTCTCATTTTCAACCAAGGCTCTCTGCCTGTGACTAGAATAATTTGGTGTGTAGTGAAAGCTGGAATTAACAGATGAAAATCTAATACATTTGCAGACAGATATGATTCTCACAGATGATTCCTGTTTTCATCTTCAATCCTATTCCTCCCCATCACCACTCTTTTCCTTTAAGGCTTTTTCACTGTTACATTTACATATCTAAATCCCAACTCATCATTTTCAGATTTGTGGAGCATATATTGTGGACTCAGGACTATGTTCAGCCCTAAGCATACAATGGTATACAAGAGAATCCACAGACTCTGCCCTCATGGAGCTTAAAGTCTAGACTTCCCATGGTTATTTCAATGTCACCTGCTCTAGCAGGCCTTCCATGACTTCTTTCCTTAGTCTACATACTCACAGTATTCTACCAACACTGTAATTTTTGGTCTGTATCATTTTCTACTTTGTATGGCAATTGTGTACATACTTCATCTTCCCTATCCGTCCATAAGCATAAGCCTTCATTTATTTTTAAACCCCAACAGCACCTCACCCAATGTCTTATAGATAGAACCCCCAAAATTTAGAAACTGAATAAAAAATACAAGAGAGAAGAAATGTTCAACCTTTAAAATTAAAACTAATTACAATTCCAGAGTCTAAAGAGATATTACAGATAGGAAGAGAAATTTATGAAAATCGTGGGGCAGTACGACATTCATAGAATTTGGAAATAAAGAGTACAAAAATTATAGTGCACATATTTTAGAACTCTTTTTTTAAGGATGAACAAGGAATAGCTCACTTTCTAGTCTGACCACATTCTAAATAAATGCAAGAGAAACCCTGCCAGTCAGCCAAATCTTGGGATGAGAGCCATATTTTATGGAGAAAAAGAGCAAAGTGCAGATAAAAAGCAGGTCTCACCATGGAATAATCTGTATCCTTTTAATCACACAAGTAAGACACATGGAAGGAAGTTGACTGAGCAGTGTTCATGACCTCCAGAGCTACATACCTATTATTCAGTTACCTTGACAAAGGTACCACAGTTCATGACAATGGCATGAGAATGAGAAAAGCCACCTCCAAGTAAAATGAAAACATCCCACCTCAGATGGCAGATGAGATCCATACATGATCGTGTTAGTGCCACCTCAGGGGCTGTGCCATTGAAAGATTGATAGCCCAGAAAGTAAGTTGAGCCTGTGTTCTAATGTGAGCTAGCCCGTTGCTTCTTCAGCTGACTTCAGCTAGAGTCAGCAGAGGTAATAAATCATGTCATTGTCTGGTCCCATCTCACTCCATCTACCCTTTGATTCTCCTGCTTGGAAGGTAATCCCAGAAATCAGGAAGCCCAAGCTGAGAACTCGCAGATGTCATTCTTCAGGTTAAAAAAAAAAAAAGGCTCAGAGCATTCAAGAAATCTGCAGGAATATGTCTTGCTCTGACCTAGGAAGCCTAGACCCATCAGATAGGAAGTTAACAACTAACAACAGCTCTAAAATTTCACATTCACAAAGGTTGCTAAATTTTGGTGGTTAAAGCTACAGCTGATCTGAAAGGGAGCCTAAAATAGGGCTGAAATTTTTACAATGAAAAATCATCTCAGTTAATAATTTCTTTTTCCATTCTAAACTAGTGACAGTCAAGACAATAAATGGCCATGTTGAACTCAGGAAAGGAATGAAGTGTTCTTATAATGAAAAAATAATAATCCTTTCCTCAAAAACTCTCTCAACAGGATATAAAGCCATGATTATTATTTGTTAATTAGCTTTTCCATCAGCTTTTCCATCAAGTGTATTTTACCCTCCACAAAAGATCTATCACTTGACTTTTTGGAAATCCTCCCACTGAGTTTCAGGGAAAACAATTATAACCAACTCAACACTGGGTTTCTAATAATGTTATTATTCCTACGCCAAAAATGGAATTTCATGCATTTCTTCTCAAAGCTTGCTTTTCAAACTAAACTAACTCAAGGTCACTTCCCTTTGTCCCCAACCTAAGTGATTAAGTAACAAGAATGTAATGAGCTATATTAACAATGAAAAGCAATTAACAATGGAGAGCAAACGGTAGTGGCTAGCTGGCTGGTGCACTGAGTTTAGGACTCTAAAGCCAAAACTATTAGGGTTAGTGGGAAAGTCTCATGATTAATTAGTGATTTCTGCCATTGGGAAAAAAAAAATGGAGAATGGCAGTATGATATGTTATTGGGGCAATCTACATACATGCTATCTGGAAATAAGAACAAATTAAGAAACGTTTTCAGTATCAAGAAGATTATTAAATTGTTTTGTTTTCAAGATTCAACTAGTTCACATGCAACATAATCAAGAGTTCATTGACCTGGCCTGACGAAGAGGTGGCATTATCATGCAATGGGATGTAATCTACTGCTTTGGGCCTAGGTCATATCCAAGATTATCAGGAAGTACTACTCATTAGGACCTCTCTGAGTTTAGAGAAGACCACTCCTTTAAGGCTGGACTCTGACAGCCTAACAGAGCAGTGGGCAAAGACTTGTAGAAGAAAAGCACTGAACTTAGAGCACCTGTCTCCGTTTACAAATGTGACTCATGCTATGTCAGACTGACCCCTCTAGTTCTGTCATCAGTTAAATGAGGATAATGGCTTTGAACTCATCTCAAAAGATGTCAAAATGAGAACCTAGCTGAAGCTTCAGATCACAAGATACCCTGAATACCTTTCAATCTTATATATAGGAGACATTCTAAAAATTGCTAAATTAGATTCCCAAATACCAACCCTGCAAATTATTTTCCATTGAAGGATTACCATAAGGATCAAGAGGCTGAGTTCCCGGATGTTGCCTGGATTGAGGCCACAGTGTCACTCCACCTAAGCTGCTTAGTCACAGCTTTCAATGTGCACCATTAATTACACTCTCCTCATCAGTGAGGGGATAAGAATGAAATAATGTCAGTGATTAATTTCTGTCTAGAACTTTAGTTTATCAATCACTGACCAAGAGAAGACCCTCACATTAACTAGAGGTATTACCATCTTTCCCATTTTAGAAATAAAGAGACTGAGAAAGAGAAAGATTAAAGGAATAGGAAGAGGAGGCCAGGGAGAAGGCTGTAACTTTTATTCTAAATACCGTGCCATGTCAATTGTTTAAGGTAAGTATTATCAAGTCGAGTAAGTAAGTAAATTGTGACAACTGAACGGCAACCCCATATTCTCTGTTATCACATAGAAAGAGATCAAAGAAAATGAGCTTTAATTATAGAGGTAGAAATTAAGGTTTCATATAAGGGAGAGTGTACTGATAAGGTAACCATGTATCAGAATGGATTACTAATAAGATTGTGGAACATCTCTCCAGGGAAGAGAAAAATGTGCCTGAAATCAAATACTTTTTTTATTTGCCAAATTAAAATAGGCCCATATGCTCATTAAACGAAAAAGTTTTTGCAAAGCAAAGGAAACCATCAATAAAACAAAAAGACAACCTACTGGTTACAAGATATTCATCAATGATACATCTAATAAAAGGTTAATATCCAAAATTTATAAAGAACTCATACAACTCAATATCAAAAAAAAAAAAAAACAATCCTATTAAAAAATGGACAGAGGGCCTGAACAGGTATTTCTCTAAAGAAGACATACAGATGGCCAACAGAAACACAAAAAGATGCTCCCAGTCACTAAACATCAGAGAAATGAAAATTAAAACCACAATGAGATATCACCTTACATCAGTCAGAATGGCTATCATCAATAAATCAAAAAACAACAAGTGTTGGCAAGGATGTGAAGAAAATTTAACCTTCGTGCCCTGTTGGTGGTATTGCAAATTGGTGCAGCCACTATGGGAAAACAGTTTAAAGGCTCCTTCAAAGAATTAAAAATAGAACTACCTTATGACCCAGCAATTGCACTTCTGGGTATTTATCCAAAAAAAACCAAAACACTAATTAGGAAAGACTTATGCACCCCTATGTTCACAGCAGCACTATTCACAATAGCCAAGATATGGAGGCAACCTAACTGCCCATCGATAGACAACTGGATATAGAAGTTATGGTATGTATATACAATGGAATATTACTCAGTCAAAAAATGAAATCTTACCATTTGCAATGACAATGAATGGACCTAGACAATATTATGCTAAGTGAAATAAGTCAGACAAAGGCAAATACCATATGATTTCACTTACCTGGGGAATCTAAGAAATGAAAGAAACAAGCAAAATGAAAAAAGACTCATAGATACAGAGAACTGGTGACTGCCAGATGGAAGGGAGTTAAGAGGTTGGATGAAAAAAGTGAAGGGATTAAGAAGTACAAATTAGTAGTTACAAAATAGTCATAGGGATGTGAAGTACAGCATAGGGAATATAGTCAATAAATAATATTCTAATGGCTATGTATAGTGCCAGGTGGGTACTAGAGTAATTGGAGGGATCACTTTGTAAATTATATAAATGTCTAACCATTGTGCTATACACCTAAAACTAATATAAGATAAAAATAAATAGGTCTATAATGCTTTAGGAAAATAAAATAAACTTCTCTGTCCCCTGGGCATCATAATATCCCAAATCGCATGTGATAGAAGATTAACTTTTCCATTCCATGGATGCTATTTAATTTTAAGTCAAATCAAATACTTACTGGGCACCTACTGTATACAAAGCACAGTACAGCAGATGACAAGCTGTGCAATATATTCAAATAAACATATGAGAATCCTGTAGAGAAAATAATAGCAAAGATGCTATCCTCTGCTAGATAAAGGTGAAGAGGCATTTAAAAGAGACAAACTATTTTAAATAAATATTTTTTTAAATATTTTAAATATCAAATTTATCAAGATGCAAGTGGATTTATCCAAGCAAAGGTATGTATGCATGATGGATAAATGGATGCCCATATAACATTTAAGGCTATCTCAACAGTTTTATTTCCTTTACAATGTTTTTTGGCCCTTAGCTACAAGAATATCTCACCTCTTCGGCTCTCTCCATCCTCAAACAAGTTAACTTCATGGAATGATTATTTCATCATAATATCTGCAACCAACAAAAGCATCCTTTATTTTCTTGGAACTTGTTACAGGACAATTTAAAAAGGAAGTGGAAGGTATGTGCACAGTGACTCAAAAATTTCTGCTTCTCTGGGGAGATGAAAAGGAGTCAAATTAACTCCCTTAATGAGATGCATTTTGTCCAAAGATACTGGTACTTATTAACTTTGGTCTACCCCACTCCTTTGACCAATGTACTAGAATTTACCATAGCATAAGACCTCTTTCAGGATAACTCTTGGAATGAGAAGCTTAACTAGCTTTCCATTAGGACAAAAAGGAAAAAAAGAAAAAACTTCCATGAATATTTATTTTAAAGTGTCACTTAGATAAAAGAACTTTTATATAAAGTACAATAGAAAATGGCTCCAGTAAAAATGATGGTAGTTATGATGAAGGAATCTCAGTAAACAAGCCCTCCCACTACCCCCCACCCCTGGACCCCCATATTTCTAACCTTCTCCATTCTCCTCACTGGCCACTTGCTGTGGCAGGCAAACAAAGTCCAAACAAGTTGCCAAAGCCTAGGAAGTTCCATCTGACATTGCAACCCTCCACCTCCATGATCTCCCAAAACTTCACTCCTTTTAGCCCTTTCTTGTCCACAATTCCCTTGGCATTCCTCCCACTTGCCACTTCCTCCCTCAAGGTCTTCACACCTGCTATTCCCTTTGCCTGGAATGTTCTGTGCTTCCACCCTTCCCCAGTCATCCTTTACATCATAGCTAAAATGTCACTTCCTCAGGGAAGCTTTTTTTGTGTCCTACACAGGTAATGCTTCAGTTATGAGCTCTTTCCATGCCACTTAACACAATTCATTGTTTATATAACTGTCTATTTTGGATATATCATGCTGGATTATTAGCCCTTGATACCAAGGATTAAGTCTGTCTTTTTCACCCTTATATCCATAATAGTTAAGACAGTTTCTGGCACATAATGGGAACTTAGTATATTTATAGAATAAATGAATTAATGAAACAACTATAAAGTTCTCAAAAAAAAAAAAAACTTTCTCCTTTAATTATTTTCCCAAGTCGAACACGAGCCAGTTGACTGAAAGCCAGGATTAACAAACCATCAGCTACACTATCATAAATTTCTGTGAAGACCCCAAAAGTGGCACAATACAAAGTTTATTGACTGGAGTTTCGTTTTCAAATGAAAAAATATTCTAAAATTGATTGTGGTGATGGTGCTCGAAGTCTGAATCTACTAAAAATTACTGAATCGTATACTTTAAATTGAGTTGTATGGTATGTGACATATCTCATTAAAGCTGTGACTAAAAAAAGATTTCAGACTCTAAGCTTTAAAAATCGAAGTACTAAGATCTTAAAGTACTTTATATTTCAAATCCTAAGTTGTCTTTGGATTTGGTTTTCGATTGTTAAAAGGGAAAAGGGAAGTTTTTTGAGACTTAAGAAATTATCCAAATGGAAACTGCTGTATTTTGAATGAGACGTTTGGGAAAGAATACATTTCTCCAGTGGGTTAGGATCTCTCCTTTCACATGAACTGACAACTCGCCGACAAGGAACTTCAAATGGGTGGCAAGATGCTTACAAAAAAATTAAAGAAATGTAAATTCAAATAAGTTTGGGGTTTTTTTTGTTTTGTTTTTTGGGGGGTTTTTGCTTATAATACTGATAAAAAAAACTCGGGATTGGAAAATTTGTGGTTAAAGAGAAATTCATACTCACAGTTGGTGGGAGTAGAAATCTGCACAACCATTTGGAGGGCAATTTAGCAACAGCTATTAAAATTTTGCATGTTCATACCATTTTAACTAGATATTCTCTCCTACTAGTTAATTCTTCAGAAACGCTTGCTCTGTCAGGCAATTATTTGTCAATGATAAGGGATTAGCTAAATGAAATGGTCTGTCCAGTCAACAGAATATTTGACAATTGTTTAAAAGAATGAGGTGCTTTGACATATTCACATGGAAAGGTGTCCAAGATGTATTGTTGAACAAAAAAAGGCAAGTCAGACTATAATGTGCATTTCTAATATTAATATATCCATAGAAAAAATATAAAGGAATATACTCCATTTAGCAGTATTTATCTCAGAGTGATGAGATTTCCATTTTCTATGTTAAATTTTTCTTTTGAAATTGAATTTTTGACAATTCAAATTTGAATTGCATTGCTTTGCAAGCAGAAAAGGGAAAAAAAAAATTTAATTCTCCGTTCCTTTGTTTGGCTCACTGGAGAATAGGGTGGTTAGGCAGGGGTGGAGGGAGACATCAAAGAAGGCAGAGATTACAAAACTGTCTCCAATACTAGGAAAAGTGGCAACTTTTCACCTTCCATTTTAAAAGTCCACTCCCCTCCCCTTTACTCATATACCACGGCCCTTCCTTTCTTCCTTTCTCTATTTTCAAACTTAACCACTTTCTACTTCAGACCACTGGTGATCAGTCAATTCTCATGTGTTCATACTCCTGTTGGAGCCCAAGATCCTAAAGACAAAGGACTCAACTGGACTTATCTTTAGGACCTCTACAGCACAAAGAGCAATGCTTGTACACAGTGTTCTGGAAAGCTTCAGTAAACATGTCAGAACCTTTAAAAAAAATAGTATTTATTTTTTAAGTTTTTAAAATGGTTTTGGTTTTAAAATTCAGACAGTACAAAAAGATAAAAATGTCTTCCTCTCAGTATGGATTCTCATTTCCCCAGTGCCTGGCAATTACTGTTACCACTGCCTTGTCTATTGTTTCAGAGACAGTCTACGTATATACATACATTCCTACAGCTCCTTTTCTTTACACAAATGGTAACATACTTAGTTCTATAGCTGGCTTTTTTCACTTACATAATTATACAAATATTTCATATTGGTACATATACATCTAATTAATAATACCTTATTAATCTTGTTAAAGTTTTCCCAATATTGCATTGTATGGCTATACCAACTAATTTAGCCAGCCTCTCCCTGACATACTTAGTATATTATTTAGAATAAGATCTAGCTGTACTCAAGATAACAGTGTCTTAAACAAGATAAAATTGTCTTTATTACAAAACAGTGTGGAAGTAGATAGCACAGAGCTACTCTGGGACCCTACGCCATCAGACACCCATGCCCCTGACCTCTTATTAAATTTCTACCAGATATCGCCTCATTCCAAGTTTGCTTCATGGTCCAAGACAGCTGCTCCCACTGTAACTTCAATGTCCACATTCCAGCCAACAAAAAAAGGACAGGGGTGGGGGCAGGGGAGGAGAAAGGCATGTTTCTCCCCTTTACTGCACTTCCCAAAAGCTGTAGATGCTACTTACAACTTAGTGACATGGTCATACTTTTGTTACAAAAAAGGCTGGGAAATGTAATCTTTACTCCAGGTAACCGTGTGCCCATCTAAATTAAGAATTCTTTTACTATAGTAAATGAGAGAAAACAGAGAGTTGGAAATAATACCATCTCTACCACAGGTTTCTTCCAATCTTTCATAAATCAAACAAAGCAGTAAACAATATTCTTTTGTGTGTGCATTTGCACACTTAAATAAGGGTATTTGGGACAAATTATTGTAAAAGAAATATGAGAGGTTTAGAATCTTATTCCAATTTTACAGATAAAGATTCAGACTCAAAGAGGTAAACTAACTTGCCAAAAACCACATAACTAGGTCCCAGCAGAGCAGGGTTGCCAGATAGAATACAGGGCATACAACGAAATTTGAATTACAGGTAAACAAACTTTGTAGTTTAAGTATGTGTAATATTTTGGAATTACTTATACTAAATAATTATCCGTTGTTTATCTGAAATTCAAATTTAACCGAGTGTTCTATATTTTTATTTGCTAATTCTGGCAATTCTTTAGCAGAGCTAGGTTTAGAATTTAAATGTCTTTTATTTTTATCCCACAGTTTTTCCTCTGTACAACATAGTCATGTCAAGTGGACACTCAGATAATAAATGAGGTGGCACCAACAAAGCATACCAATAATTCACAAAGAAAATACCTTCGCACCAAATATTAGCTTTTATAAAGACTCAGACATGCTCTTCATGTTATATGCTTAAATTAATTGAATTTTCCTATGTCATAGATACATGGATAACAAACCAACCACTACACAGAGGTCACAGTAAATGCTACAGTCTAAAAGCCATTGATCCCATGTGCTCCTACTCAAAATAAAATTAGCCATAAATCAAAGCAGAATCCCAGAGGCTGAAAGCAGACAAATCTTGCCAGAGTTCTGGTTTATTACACATGCAAAGAACAACACAAGGATGGAATACAAATATGATAAAGAATTCAGAACTTCTTTGAAATTCAGTCACTTCATAGTAATAATAATGTCTGAAGATGGGAAACCAGGCTGAAAATCTCAATAATGCCAAAAAATACATTTCATTAAATTCTGTATATATGGCTTAAAAATTAAAACCTAACAAATTAGGACCTTCTCATACCCCTCTTCCTAATTACAAATAAAGAGCTCTGCAGATATTTTCATCTGACAAGATTTTACAGGTACACATACATTTTATAATAAAGAAATCAAGAACCTTAGCTCTAAGCACATCTTTTCATTCTAAGTAATATACGTTATTCTCCTAAAAGAGAACTACCTGAAGACTTACCTTTCCAAAGATCTGGTCAAGATGGCAGAGTAGGAAAATTCTGTGCTTGCCTCCTCTCACAACCATATCAAAATTACAACTAAACTACAAAAAAAAAAATCATTATTGAAAATGACCTGAATTCTAGCTGAACAAAATTCCTATAAATAAGGATATATAGAAGAAGCCATGTGGAGAATAGGAGGAGGGGCAGCGATGCAGAACAGGTTGGTCTCACAATTAAAAATTGGGAGGGATATTTCAGATGTGGAGGTTCTAAACCGCCCCCCATCCCCCTGCTGAGAAGTGAGGGGTCCCAGTCCCACACAAAATTCCTCAGCCCAAGGTTCCAGCTCTGGGGGGAAAAAAGTCCCCATAACTTCTGGCTGTGAAAAACACTGGAGATTATGGCTGAGTGAAATAGAGGCCTGCTGGAGTCCCAGGCATTACTCTTAAAGTGCCCACGAAAGACATATTTGCTGACAAACTCATTCTGAGCTCCAGCTCTAGGGCAGCAGCTCAAAAGATACCAAGGACATATGGGGAGAAACTGAATTGTCTGGCTTCAGGGCAAGGGCTGGAGAGGCAGCTTTCTCCCAGACAGAAGTGCTGGCAGAGACCATTATTCCTTGGTAGAGTCCTCCCCTTGGCCTGCATGTGCAGGCAGGGACCATAACTGAGTGTCCACCAAGGAAGCTAATACCATTCACCACACCTTGGTACTCCCTGAGACCCTGCCCCACCCAACTTGCAGGCCCACCCAAGCCAATTCCAGTGGCTTTTTCACACAAATGCCCTCTCTTGGCTCATGCTTCGAACTTTCCTAAAATATCTCAAAGGTTTGCAAGCCACAAACAAGCAACATCTGGCCTCAGTATGCCCCATAAATCTTACTAAGCAGCCCCAAGTGTGGCATTAGTGACAGTTGGCCTTGGTTTAAAGCTTAGCTGCTCCCAGGCACTTCCAAGTGCAAGAGGCAACCACCTGCAGATCACTTGTAGTTCATATCAAGTGGCCCTGGGCAGAGCACAGTCATCAGATGACCTTGGGCTACAACAGAGCCCCTCCCAAGAGGCCCCAGAACCAACACAACTGGTGGCCGCTTCAGACCACACAAGAGTACCACCCAATCAGCTCAAAAAAAGATACACCCAAAGGACAGACTGCACAGGCACCAGAGCCCTGCTAAGGCAAATCCTGTTCCATAGGGTCAGCCCCTGTACAAAGGCTCCTCCACTACAGTCATGGCCAGTCATCACAACCAATCAGCCTGAGAGTCAATCCCTCATACCTGCTAGATTGACTATTACCAACAAGACAAGTAATAACAAGTGCTGGAGAGGTTGTGGAGAAAAACGAACCCTCATACACTACTGGTGGGAATATAAATTGGTACAGCCACTATGGACAACAGTATGGAAGTTCCTCAAAAAGTTAAGAATAGAACTACCATGTGACCCAGCAATCCCTCTTCTTGGTATCTATGCAAAATAAAAAATTGAAAACATTTTTCCATAAACCTATATTGCATCCTAATGTTCATTGCAGCATTATTCACAGTGGCCTAGACATGGCAACAACCAAAGTGTCCTTCAATAGATGAAAAGATAAATATGGGGTACATATACAATGGATGCAATCAACAAAATCCAGGCTGCAGGAATTCTGCAGGACAAAACACTTGGTCTCTTCAGTAACCGAATATCATATGGAAAAAAGTAAATGAGATTTAAAAAACAACCAATTTTAGTGTGCGGTCCTTATTTGAATCTTGATTCAAACATATTGTTATAAAACAAAAAACAACAGAAACTATGGCACTTATGAAACAATGGAAATTTGAATACTGCCTGAATATTTAATGATATTAAAGAAGTATAGCTAATTTTCCAGTACATTTGATAATAGTATTGTATTTAAAGCTTTTTTAAAAGGTTCTTCCTTATCTTTTGGAGATAGGGTCTAAAATATTTACAGATGAACTGACAGGCTTGTCTGGGCTCTGCCTCAAAGTAATAGAGGAGGAAAAAGTAGGTAAGGTAGGAGTGGCCACAGGTTGATAGATTGAGGAAAGTAATAGGAACACAGGGAGTCATTACACTATTTTGTTTATGTTCCTGCATGTTTGAAATTCTCTACAATTTTTTTAATTTCTAGTACATGACAAAAAATAAACAAGCAAAAGAGAAAAATATGAAAAATAAACAAATAAAAATAAAAAATAAAAAATAAATAAACTCAAACCTGAGTAGAATAGTTATAAATCTGAATAGTTAAAAATCTGAAATGTGGTAATATTCCATCAAAAAAACAACCCCAATTTAAACAACCTCAATATTTTGGATCCTATTATAAGCAATGCATTAAATACTTTGTCTTGAGTATTTTTCAGAAGGAGGGTATGACTACCTGTTATGAAATAAAATGAGGAAAAATACTACAAGCTAAGGTTAATTTAAACACATTTAATTTTCCCACAAGCCAGCAATATTAAGACCTCTCTCCTAAAAGTCGATTACTATTTTCCACCAGCAAATTGTAAATAAGACCCTAATGGATGATTTTGCTAATACCTATCTTTACTATGTTCATTACTTTGTAGTCCAGTTCTTAGTCTGATATCTGATTGGAACATAAATTAAATATCAAAAGAGAAGAATAATTTAGTCTGACTTCAATAGAAGCAAAGAAACCTGTGCTCCAAACTTAAAAAAAAATAATAATAATGTGCTAATGAGAAACCTCAACAATCATATTATAAAACAATTTTATCAGCCTTATTAGCCATTATCTTGCAAAAATAAAAATAAAATAATAATAAATCTGCCCTACTCTTGCCTGCTCTATCACAAAAGTCCAAATAATTTTAAATTAGACCAATTTCAACCTGGAGGTATAAAACACCTAGTGCCTTTTTGCAAAGAAAGCATCAGTTCAGTCCAGGCATTTTGTGAAGTGAGTAAATTGCTCAGAAGTTACCCTCACTTTACAAATGAAGAAACTGAGGCTCTGAAATTCACAGATTTGTCAAATGAGACAGAGTAGTTGACTTAAACTCAAATTTCCCAAGAGCTAATCCCAATATTCACCCCTCACCCCAATGTAAACATATGCTCAGATGCGCAAATATTTTCAACATAAATTACTGTTCTGTAACCTGATTAATATTGATTTCTATCATTAACATTCTTCCACATATCAAGACCCATCCTATTACGCAAATGGCTGCAGAATATTCTATGGCAAAAAATGTATCATAATTTATTTAGCCAATTCCTTTAAATTGGATATTTAGATTCTGTCCAATCTTTGCCTTAACAAAAAAAATGTTATAATGGATGTCTAGATATTCATATCTACATGAATCTGTCACATTATTTCTTCAGGATAAATTCTTAGAATGGCTGGTGAGTAAAGGGTGTGCCCACCCTTTTAAATCATTTAAAATATGGATTACAGCAACAAACTGCTCCCCCTCTCCAGGAGATTTGGAGCAATTTACACTCCCACAAACAGTGATTAGGGGATTAGGGTCCATTTCACCATTCTGCCCACTACTGTGTATTAGCTTTCCCTTTAAATTTTGGCAATTTGATAGTTGAAAATGATCTCATTATTTTAACCTAACCATACTGTATTAGTAGTAGGGTTGAATATCTTGCCCTAAATTCTCCCCTCCCCCACCCAGGAATTACCTGCCTGTGTTTTTCACTAATTTTTCTACTCTATTGTTAATCTTTTTATTATTGATTTAGAAAAGCTCTCTATATGTTAAGGCTGGGTTCCTCCACCTCAGCACTCTTGATATTTTGGACTGGAGAATTCCTTGCTGTGGGGGACTGTCCTGGGCTTTGTGGGATGTTTAGTGGAATCCCTGGCCTCTACCCACTAAATGCCAGTAGCACTCCCTCCAGCTGTGACCAAAAAAATGTCTCCAGGCATTGCCACATGTTCTCTGGAGAGCAAAATAGCCCCTGGCTGAGAACAACTGTGTTAAGAAGATTAACTCTCTGTTCTAAATACATGCTACTATCTTTGAATACTAGTTCCCCCTCCCCATCCAATGAGAGTGTCCCTTCTGCAATATTCTTTGCAAATAGTCAACTTGAATATTATACTAATTTTCTAGGCAGCCTTCTCAAAGATGAACAGCTATAGTTGTTCTAAAACTCATATAACTAAAATGAAGTCTAAATCCCTTTAAATTCCAATCATGAGTTTTAATTATACTCTATAGAACTGCACTGTTCGATATAGCAGTCACTAGCCATGTGACTATTTAAATTTAAATAAGTAAGATTAAATAAAATCAAAAGTTCAGTTCCTCAGCCATATTAGCCACATCTCAAGTGCTCAATAGCCACATACAGCAGGTGGCTATCATACTGGACAATGCAAATATAAAATATTCCCATCATCACACAGTGTTCCATTGGACAGAGCTGCTCTAGAACCTTGCTACTCAAAGTGTGGTCCATGGAGCAGTAGCATTAGCATCACCTAAAAGCTTACTGAAAATACAGAATCAAGGGCCCCATCCAAGACCCACTGAATTAGGATCTTCATTTTAACAAGATCACCAGGTGATTTGTGTGCCCTCTAAAGTTTGAGAAGTACTGTACTGAGAATCTCAAACATCTGAAGTCAGTTATCAAATGTGCACTCATTTCACAACTCTATACTTCTCCAGGCTAAATGTCCTCAGCTTTTCATCATATGATCTAGTTTCCAAACTTCCACTGATCCAGTTCTTCACTGCCCTCTATCATCTTCCAATCTACAAGGATAGAATGGGAGGACATGCTTCAGGAGAGGTCTGAAAATTAGACCTTTACCCTCTGTGTATTACTGTGCATTACTTTTGTCCCTGTTTAATAATTTCCCATCAGCCACATCACACTAGAGGCACATAATGAACTGAGGGTAAACCTTCTCCATGGAACTTCAGAGAAGTCACACATACCATAGAGTTTTGTGGGTGATTGTTTGAACCGATGTTCAGAAATGTACAATTATCTGTATGAAATTTAATCTTACTGACTTGTATCTTTTGGTTTCATCTATCAAGTTCTTAATGTATCATAATTCTTTCATCCAACTTCGTCAGAAAACTTGATGAGCATGCCTATGTTTTTCTCCAAAAACTGGAAAATCTTAAACAGAAGGAAATCCAGAATAGTGACCTATGGAATCTTCTTCCTCCTACCTGATATGAAAACACTCAGACTCTTGTGTATGGTTCTGACCCAGTTATTAATCCACCTAAGCTGCACTGATACTTAAAATTACTTCCTAACTCCAAATGCACTGTTGCAGAAACCAAAAGAATTTTTCCAGCAAAAAACTTAAGATTTTATTTATAGTCTTAAAGATTAAAGACCAGCTAATTTTTCCCACATCCTCTCTTACTGTCAATACTTTGTGACAAAAGCATGACACGATCCTATTAATATCAAATCCCCAAAATTATGTCAACCAAACTGACTGTCTTTTCATTAAGATACATATATTTTTCTACATTGAAACAAACAAACGAAAGTATTTTAAGTGGTCTATATCAATATTTAACCTGTAGCTGTATCTATACTTATCGATTCTCCAATGTATAAACATGGTTCAACCATAGAATATCTCATTACTTATCTCCAATGACTGAGTGTCTTAAAATCTTATAATGTTCTCCTCCTTATTTTTATAAACACATTCTACATAAATGAATCAATGGTGTACCCAATGAAGAAAAATATTAGACATATTATAATACCTGTGAAATGACCTCGTATTTTATAAATCAGTTAAAATTATCTTTCACAAAATTAATTTTAAATTTTAAATTCTAATTAGATTTTAAATTTTTATAGTCCCCCTTATCCTCTTCTTTTTCTTTTTAATTAATTAATTTTTTTATGATGACATTGGTTAACGAAATCCAATAAGTTTCAGATGTACATTTTAACAGTAAGGCATACATATATTCACACTGTATTTTCATCTCCCATAGTTAGATTTCTTTCTGTCACCACATATTTGATCCCCTTTACTCCATCTACCTCCCCACCGCTTTACCCTCTGGTAACCACTAGTCTATTGTCTATGACTATGAGTCGCAGTCACTGTTTGTTTGTCTTGTTCATTTGCCCCTTATCCTCCTCTTAATTTGCTTTATCTTTTTTTGTCTCATTCCTAGAAATTCCCAATTTATGATGCCTTCATCATGCATATTAATTCAACATATGCACTAGAGAAAAAAATACCCAATGATTCTTACAAGGAAGACAACTTGGGTGATTCAAAGTTCTACAGGATAAGATGTCCTACTTGAGAGGCTAATAATCCAGTAGGAAAGAGAATACTTGCACACAAATGATTTAGAAAGCAATATACAGATCATGCAATATAATTAATGCAATCAATGAGCTATAAAAAATTCAAAAGGGGAAGCTCTTGATTTATGCCTAGAAAAATTAGGAGAAAAAAAAACTTCTCAGAGGGAACGGCATTTGTACTGGTTTGAAAAATGATAAGATTTCAAAATGTGGATATAGAGAAGATGTGAAAATGAATCCTGGCCAACCAAACAAAGGTACAGAACAAAGGTGCAAATATAAATGGGTCGACTTTGGCCAAAGTAAAGGTGCATAGTGGCAAACTAGGCAGAAGAGGCCAGAGCATGGGTCGCATACACATTTGATGATGATGACAAAGAACTGGATGAACCCACACTGGGGCAGTGGCACTGGGCAAAGTTAATGTCCACACAATATCAAAGCCTGTCTATTACCAGGGTTGACTGAAGGGAAGAATTAATGATTATGGGTTCATGTAGCATAAAATATAGCAATTCCCATGTCAGTAAATATTCTTCAGATTTGAAATGTGTGGATGGTATTTCACAATATGACAATATGGAGATCCTCCACTATTGGATATTTAGGTTAGTTTCCAAATTTTGTTGATACTTAACATAGAACAATTATGATGAACATCTTTTTGGGTTCTGTGCATATAATTTCTAGAAGAGGAATTATTAAGTCAGAGGATAAGGATATTTTTTAAAGTCTTGACACACATTTACCAATTTCATTCCAGAAAACAGGTACCCATTTAAACCTCTAACAGCAGTATGTGGTTTTGCTCATTGTATGTGGCTGTGTCCACCTTGCCAAAAAAATGTGGGCTCTGGACACTTTACTTCCTATCCCAATGGTGTGAGGAACCATATCAAAGAAGAGAGGGTCTACTGCACTAGGGAAATGCAAAAAGGGTCCAAGGTAGAGTAGATTTCACCTTCTCCATGTAACTGTGACTCCTCATCCAGACTACCTTCATGGTTTTAACCTATGCAGTCTTCCAGGACCCCAACCTTAGAAAAGCCCAATGTTTGGTTTGTATGTCTGTCATCCAATAATTTTTGAACAAGGACCTTGCGTTTTCATTTTGCACTGAGCCCCAAAAATTCTGTAGCCAGTCTTGCTCAGACCTCAGAGTGCCTAGGAGAGTGTGATGCACCTAAGACACATTCAAAACTTCCCCCACACAAAACAATGCTATTGTATTTATAGGAAAGGGGAAGGAGAAAAACCAAACTAAATCCACATTAAATGCAGTTTTAAAGAGTATGCATTTTTTTTCAAAGAAGTCATTAACAAACGACCACTTAATTTTGTTACACAGATCAAAGTCACAGAGATTCAAAGGAGTCATGCAAGGGAAAAAAGTAAAGAAAGTTTTTTAAAATCTGACAAGACCATAATTTAGACAAACACAAAATTCAAAATCAATGAGAATGTGGCTTTTTCCAAGACTATGAAATCTTCCCAGTGGGTTCTTGAACTGAATAAATGTTATTTCTGCTTGGAAATTTTCCTGAAGCCCATCTGGAAAATTAAGACAGACAGGATAAGTGTCTTTTTATTATTCTGAGCCACATTAAACAATTGGTCTCAGGAGCCAATAAAAACTATTCCAGAGGAACCCAGACTAATCCTGCCACCCTCAACAACTTTCATCAACCCCAAAATTTAATAAACTATTAGTATTCCTAGTGAGAACACTGCCCTTTTCTCAAGTTTAAGTTAAAGCTTAGAAGATCAAAAAGTACTAGAATTCTGTAGATGGATTCACAGGGGCGGCTCTAGACTTTATCAGGCCAGAAGCATTTTTAATTTTAAGTCGAAGACCACCTACCTCTCATGTCTCATGCCAACATTCTTGAGAACGTATTTTTAAAACTGGTCTAAGATCAATTGCTTCAGAACTACATGGAGTGTTTCTTAAGAATGGTGATTTCTGGGCCCCATGCTGGACCTTCTACATCAGTATTTCTGAATCAAATTTCCAGGACTCAGAAATCTGTTCTTTTGACTAATGTTGGGTGAGTCAATGCAAAAAAACAGAGTTTCTCACACTTCATTGTATATACTCATCAATCATATGGGGATCTTGTTAAAATGTAGGTTCTGATTCACTAGATCTGGGTGGGGGGTTAAGAGTCTGCAAGCTCAGAGCATTAGTTCCTACTTTGTTTCCACATAAGAGTCACATAGGAAGCTTTTTAAAATCTCAGTTCTAGAGATGGGTCCAAGATGGCAACTTAGGTGGATGCTGAGCTCTCCCCATCTCAAGAACACATTGAATGAATACCTATATTTAGAGAAATTCCTCCTGAAAGACAACTACAAGAAAACTGAACAGCTTCTGCACAATAAGCAAGAGAGAGATACCACATAAAGAAGGTTGGAGAAGCATGAGAACTCTTCAGGTGCTAAAGGAACAACCCAGGACTATAGGAACTGATGAGCATCATTGCCATATCCCTTGTATGTGGATAGTGGGTGGAAGCTCTATCCAGGTTCTCTGGTCAACCTGTAGTGCACTGTAGCATATCCCCAGCCACACCTCCTCCCCAAGCCAGATACAGCAGAAACATAAAGGCACCAGAGCCTGCATATAAGGGGCCTCTCCCCCAAGACTGATCCAGCAGGTATGGCAGGGTGCTGCTTTGTGCACCCATCGGGCTACTTGCATACATGGGGCTCCCCTGCCCGGAGAAAGTGTGGAGCTAGCAAAATGCTTTGGTCCCCATCTGCAGGGCTACCCTGTCTAGAGAAAGGGCAGAGATAGTGGATCACTGATGTACACATGGTGCTGCCATGCTCAACGAAAATGCGGAACTAGTAGGACTTTGTGGTACCCACACAAAGGGCTGCCGTGGGGAGTGAGTGGAGTGCTGCTATGCATGCATACAAGACTGCCTCACCTACAAAAACGATCCAGCTAGTAGAATGTTAAGATGTAGGTCTTCAGAGCAGCCCCACGAAGACCCTGTTCTGACAGGGAACAATGAAAGCAACAGAGCAAACACTCAGGACTACCTATGCAGAGTAAGTGGGGCATAGCCAAGCATATGAGGAGCTATGCCACCTAGAGATGGCGCAGACTTAGTAAAGTACAGATGTGCATGCAGGTAGGACTGTCCCCACCCAGAAGGGGCAGAGCTGGAGGGGCGTTGAGATGCAAGCAACCACACAAAGCAACCCTTCCCAGAACCTGCTCTGACAATAGACAGTTAAAGCAATAGGGCCCATCCTGAGCACACAAAGCAGCCCTGTCTAAACCAAACAGGCTCATCCATATTAGAAGGGCAAGAAAGCATGCATATACCAGGCTGCCCTACCCAGAACCCACCCTTTCAGGCCAGGCAATATACCAAGCACTGTGCACATCTGTTCCAACGACAACCAGCTTGCAAAAACTATTCAATAGGCAGTCTACACATAGACCAGTTTTTCAAGACTAGAAGAGAACTATTCTATCTATCTCATAGGAAAAACACAGAGAGTCAAACAAAATGAGGAGACAAAAGAATATGCCCCAAATGAAAGAACGACAACAACAACAACAACAAAAAAAAAAAAACTCCAGAGGAAAACACTGATAAAACAGAGATAAATAATTTGTCTGACAGAAAATTCAAAGAAACAGTCATAAAGATGCTCAACAAACTTGAGAGTAGAATAGAGAACTCAGAGAGCACTTCAACAAAGAAATAGAAAATGTAAAAAAAAACAATCATAGATGAAGAATGTAATAAGTGAAATTAAGAATACATTAGAATGAATGCACAGCAGATTAGGTAATACAGAAAAATGGATTAGCAACCTGGAAGACAGAATAGTGGAAATCAGAATAGCAAAATGAAAATCACAATAGCACAATGAAAAAGATTTTAAAAGATTAGGATAGTATAAGAGATCTCTGGGATAACATCAAGTGCCCTAAACATTTGCATTATAGAGATTCCAGAAGAAGAGCAAAGGGGCAGAAAGAATATTTGAAGAAATAAAGGCCGAAAGCTGGCCTAAATCTGGGGAGGTAAACAGAAATCCAGGCCCAGGAAGCACAGAGTCCCAAACAAGATGAACTAAAGAGAACCACACCAAGACATATTGTAATTAAAATGGCAAAAAAAGAAAGGGACAATCTTAAAAGCAACAAGAATGAAACAACAAGTCACAGAGAGAAAAATCCCATAAATGGACTAAATGCACCTATCAAAAGATATAGGATGGCAAAATAGATTTTTTAAAATGACCCGTCTACATGCCATTTACAAGAGACTTTATATCAAAAGACACACAGACACTGAAAATGAAGGGATGAAAAAAGACATTCCATGCAAACAGAAATTAAAAGAAAGCAGGTGTAGCAATATTCATATAAAACAAAATAGACTTTAAAACAAAGAATGTAAAAAGAGACAAAAGAGATTACATAATTTTTAAGGGGGCAATCCATTAAGAAGACATAACTACTGTAAATATCTACACACACAACATAGAAACACCCAAGTATATAGAACTATTAATAGACATAAAGGCAGTAATTAACAGTAATAATATAGCAGTTCAGGACTTTAATAATCCATTTACCTGAATGGATAGATGATCCAGAGAGAAAATTAATAAGGAAATAATGGCCTTAAATGTCATATTAGACCAGTTTAACTTAATAAACATCAATAGAGCATTTCATCCAAAACCTACAGATTACACATTTTTCTCAAGTGCACATGGAACATTTTCCTGGATATATCACAAACTAGCCCACAAAACAAGCCTCAATAAATTCAGGAAGACTGAAATTATATCAAGCATATTTTCTGACCACAATGGCATGAAATTAAAATTAACCAGAGAAAGTAAGCTGGAAAAAATATGGGGAGATTAAACAACATGCTTCTAAACCAATGGATCAAAGAGGAAATCAAAAACTACCTTGGGACAAACAAAAATGAAAATACAACCTTCCAAAATTTATGGGATGCAGCAAAAGCAATTTAAGAGGAAAATTTATAGCTATACAGGCCTACCTCAAGAAGCAGGGAAAATCTCAAATAAACAATCTAAATTTACACCAAAAGAAACTGGGGGGAAAAAAAGAAACAAACAAAATCCAGAGTAGAAGGAAGGAAATAATAAGATCAGAGTGAAAACAAATAGAATAGAGAATAAACAACAATAAAAAGATAAATGAAACTAAGAGCCCGTTCTTTAAAAGGATAAATAAAACTGACAAGTCTCTAGTGAGACTCATCAAGCAAAAAGAGAGATAATACAAATGAATAAAATCAGGACTGAAAGCGGAGAGATTATAACTGACACCACAGAAATGCAAAGGATCACTGAAGAATATTATAAACAATTATATGCCAACAAACTGGAAAATATAGAAGAAATGAATAGATTTCTAGAAACATACAATCTTCCAAGACTAAACCAAGAAGAAACCAAGAATCTGAACAGACCAATTACTAGCAATGAAATTGAAGCAGTAATCAAAAAACTCCCAACAAACAAAAGCCCAAGAACAGACAGCTTCACACATGAATTCTACCAAACTTTTAAAGAATTAGTACCTATCTTTCTCAAACTATTTACAAAAAATTGAAGAGGAAGACACAATTCTAAACTCATTCTATGAGGCCAGTATTACACTGATATCAAAACCAGACAAAGACACTACAAAAAATAGAATTACAAGCCAATATCCCTGATGAACACAGATATCAAAATTCTCAACAAAATCCGAGCAACTCAGGTGGAAAACCAGAGGAGAGAATGAGCAATTAGGTGGATCCTTTTGTAAACTAAATAAATGTCTAGCCAATATACTGTATACTTGAAACTAATAAAAAATATAAAGACAAAAAAAAAACTAGCAACTCAAATTAAAAGTATTATACATCATGATCAATTAAGATTTATACCAGAGATGCGAAAGTGGTTCAACATCCACAAAAGTTAATTTAATCTATCACATCAGCAAAACCAAGAATAAAAATCCTCTGACCATGTCAATAGATGCAGAAAGCATTTTACAAAATTCAACATCCATTTATGGTAAAAACTCTCAATAAAGTGGGTATAGAAGGAATTCATCTCAACTTGATAAAGGCTATATATGACAAGCCCACAGCTAACATCATACTCAACAATGAAAAGCTGAAAGCTTTTCCTCTAAGATTAGTAACAAGACAAAGATGCCCACCCTCACCACTATAATTCAATATAGTATTAGAAGTCTTAGTCACAACAATCAGACAAGAAAAAATAAATAAAAGGCATCTAAATTGGAAATGAAGAAGTAAAACTGTCACTATTTGCAGATGACATGATACTATGATATGAAAACCCAAAAGAATCCACCAAAATAATAGAATTAATAAAAGAATTCAGTAAAGTAGCAAGATACACAGTTAATATACAGAAACCCATCATGTTCCTATACACTAATAAGAACAATCAAAAGAAGAAAACAATACCATTTACAATTGCATCGAGAAGAATAAAATACCTAGGAATAACTTTAACCAAGAAGGTGAAAAACATGTACTCTAAAAACTATAAGACATTGAAGAAAAAAAATTGAAGAGGGCACAAATAAATGGAAGACTGTATCATACTCATGAGTTGAAAGGCTTAATATCACTAAAGGCTTAATAAGTGACCATACTACCCAAAGCAATCTACCGATGTAATGCAATCCCAAAATACCAGTGACAGTCTTCTCAGACCTAGGACAAATAATCCAAAAATTTATATAGAACCACAAAAGCCAAAATATGGAATCATGGAATAGCCAAAGCAATCTTGAGAAAGAACAAAGGTGGAGGTATTAAATTCCCTGATTTCAAACTATACTACAAAGCTATAATAACCAAAATAGTATGGCACTGGTACAAAAAAAAAAAGACAAAAAAATCAATGGAACAGCATAGAAAACTCAAAAATAATCCTTTGTTTCTATGGTCAACTAACCTATGACAAAGGCAAAAATATACAATGGAAAAACAACAGTCTCTTTAACAAATGGTGTTGGAAAAACTAGGCAGATACATGCAAAAAAATAAAACTGGGCCACTCTCTTACATCCTATGCCCCCAAAAAAGCTCAAAATAAATTAAATACTCAATTGTAAGGCCTTAATCCACAAAATTCCTAAAACAAAAATAGCTAGTAAACTATTTGACATAAGTCTGAGTAATATCTTTTTGGCTATGTCACCTCAAGCAAGGGAAACAAAGCAAAAGTAAACAAATGGGACTTCATTAAACTAAAAAGCTTCTGTTCAAAGAAGGAAACCATTAACAAAACAAACAAACAAAAACCTACTGAATGGGAGAATATATTTGTAAATGATACATCAGATATCCAAAATATATAAGGAACTCGTACAACTCAGTAACAAAAAAATAATCTGATCAATAAATGGGCAGAAGGGGTCTGATCAAGATGGTGTGGAAGGTAAACACTGTGCTCGCCTCCTTTCATGACCACAAAACTAAAGAAAAACCATCACTGGGAGTTGCCTGAGCTCTGGCGGAACAGAAGTCCTACATCTGGGGACATACATAATAAGAGTGGTCTCCAAACTTTTTGGCAGCAGGAACCAGTGCTCCTATGAGAATCTCATGCCTGATGATCTGAGGTGGAGCTGAGGTGATGATGCACTGGGGAGCAGCTGCAAATACACATGAAGCTTCACTTGCTCACCCGCAGCTCACCTCCTGCTGTGTGCCTGGGTTCCTAACATGTCATAGAACAGTGCCAATTTGCAGCCCGGGGATTGGAGACCACTGCATAAGAGGCAACCTGGAGACTTGTAGGAGGGGAGGAAGTGCAAAAGAGGCAGTCCCACAATCGCGCGTGGCAGTAGAGAATCAAGAATGTTATCATGACCGCAGAGGCCCCCTACTGGGGTCCCGATTCCACACTAAACTCCCCAGCCCAGGATTCTAGTGCCAGGAAGAGAAGGCTCTACACTCTCTGGCTGTACAAAACAGTGGAGATTGTAGCTGAGTGAGATAGAGGGTCACGGAAGTCACAAACATTCCTCTTAAAGAACTGGTGTGTGGACTTACCGATGACAGACTCACTCACTCTGACCTCCAGCACTGGTGCAGCTGCTCAGAGTGCCGGGGACACACGGGAAGGAATGGAGTTGTCTGGATGCAGGACAAGGCCTGGAGGGGCAGCTTTCGTCCAGACAGAGCTGCTGGCAGTGTCCACTATCCCTGTGTTGAGCACTCACCACTCCCAGCATGCAGGCATAGGCAGCCGTCATATCTGAGTATCCATTAGCCTGGTTAACATCAGTCATTCCACCCAGTGATTCCCTGAGAACCCGTCCCTTCCAGTGTGTGGGCCCGCCCAAGCTGTCTCCAGTGGTTTATTCCATATAATTGGCCTGTTTTGGCTCATGCTGCGGATTTTACTAAAATCTCTCAAAGGCTCACAAACCCAAAGAAGCAGCATCTGGCCTCGGAGCACCCCATACCTGTTACTGAGCAGCCCCAAACCTGGCTCAAGTAGCAGCTGGCCTCAGTTTCTAAGGCACCTATAAACCAGCACAGGTGGCAGCCATCTGCAGATTGCTTGGTGACTCTTACCAGGTCACCCCAAAAGTGCACAGGCTGCTGTTGAACGTGGCCTGCAGCTGGGTCCCTCCCAGAAGGCCCTTGGCCCAGTATACCCAGTGGGCTGCTTTGACTGGCACCAGAGCCAGAGCATCACCCAGGGCAGCATCTGGAGAGGACACACCCAAAAAGCAGAGTGGAAAGGCACCAAAGCCCTGTTAAAGTGAATCCTGCTCTACAGGGTCAGCGCCTCAAGAGCCAGTTCTCTCAACCAATCAGCCCAAAGGTCAATCCCTCTCTGCAATGTACAATCAGCAACCCAAGCTCAACTACAACATGAGGGCACATGCAACCCACATAAGGGACACATCTTGAGTACTTGGCTCAGGTTACCAGGGAAGACTGTGCCAGTAGGCCCCACAGAACACTTACCACATAAAGCCACTCTACTAAGACCAGGAGACTCAGGAGCTCTATCTAATACATAGAAACAAACACAAGGAGACAGCCAAAATGAGAAAACAAAGAAACATGTCCCACATGAAAAAACAGAAAAAAAGCTCAAAAAAAAAAAAAAAACTCTCAACAAAATGGAGACAAGTAATCTACCAGAAGTAGAGTTCAAAACACTGGTTATGAGGATATTTGATGAACTTGGGAGAAGAGTACATGAACTCAGTAAGAACTTTAACAAAGAGATAGAAAACAAAAATAAGATAGAAAACATAAAAGGGAACCAGTCAGAAATGAATAATACAATATCTTACATGAAGAGAACATTAGAGGGAATCAACGAAATGGATGAAGTGGAGGATCAAAACAGTAATTTAGAGAATAGGGTAGTAGAGGACACCCAATCAGGACAGCAACAAGAAAAAAAAAAAAGATTCCAAAAAAATGAGACGAGTTTAAGGGGCCTCTGGGACAACATCAAGAGTACCAACATTCACATCATAAGAATACCAAGAGAAGAGAGAAAGAAACTAAAAACCTATTTGTAGAATTAATGATGGAAAATGTCCCTAACCTGGTGAAGAAAATAGACATACAACCCCAAGAATTTCAGAAAGTCCTAAACAAGAGGAACCAAAACAGGCCCACAATAAGACACATTATAATTAAAATTCCAAAGGTTAAAGACAGAGAATCTTAAAAACAGCAAGAGAAAAGGAATTAGGTACCTACAAGTGAGCTCTCATAAGACAGTCAGCTGATTTCTCAACAGGAATTTTGCAGGCCAGAAGGGATTGGCACAAAATATTCAAAGTGATGAAAAGCAAGGACCTACAACCAAGATTAATCTACCCAGCAAAGCTATCATTTAGACTTGAAGGACAGATAAAGAGCTTCCCAGACAAGAAAAAGCTAAAAGAGTTCATTACCCCCAAGCCAGTATTATAGGAAATGTTGGCAGATCTTCTTCAAGAAGAAAAAAATGTGAATAATAAAATGGCAATAACAGCATACCTATCAACAAGCATTTCAAATGAAAGAGAACTGAATGCTCCTATCAAAAGATAGGGTGGCTGAATGGATAAGGAAAAAAGACCCTTACATATGCATACGCTACCTCCAAGAGACTCATCTGAGATCGAAAGACCCACAGACTGAAAATAAAGTAATAGAAAAGGTATTTCATGAAAAGTGAAATGAAAAAACATCTGGGGTAGCAATACTTATACCTGACAAAACAGACTAAAACAAAGGCTATAACAAAAGACAAAGAAGTACCCAGTAATCCCACTTGTGGGACTTTATCTAAAGAAACCCAAAATACAATTTCAAAGGGACACGTGCATCCATATGTTCATTGTAGCATTATTTATAGCCAAGATATGGAGGCAACCTGGGTGTCCCTTAATGGATGAATAAATAAAGAAGAGTTGATACATACATACAATGGAATATTACTCAGTCATAAAATAAGTAAATAAATAAAAGAATAAAATCTTTATATCTGAAACAACATGGGTAGACATAAAGAGTAGTGTGCTGAGTGGAGTAAGTCAGATAGAGAAAGACAAATGCCATATATAATTTCATTTACATGTGGAATCTAAAAAAGAAAATAAAACAGAAACAAACTCACAGACAGAGTATTTTGAAGGTTACCAGATGGGAGGGTGGTTTAGGAGTGGGATAAAAAGGGAGAAGGGATTAAAAAGTACAAATTGGTAGTTACAATATAGTCATGGAGATGTAAAGTATAGCATAAAGAATACAGTCGGTAATATTATAATAACTATATATGGTGTCAGATGGGTACTAGATTTATTGAGTGATCACTTTGTGAATTTTATAGATGTCTGATCACTATGTTGTACACCTGAAACTAATATAATACCGTATGCCAACTATAACTGAAAAATAAAAAATATTATTAAATAAATAAATGGACAGAGGGCATAAAAAGACATTTCTCCAAAGACATACAGATGGCCAACAGACATGTGAGATGTTCAACATCACCAATCATCAGAGAAATGCAAACCAAAACTACAATCACATATCACCTACACCAGTCAGAAACACTATTATCAAAAAGTCAACAAATAAAATATGTTAGCAAGGATGTGAAGAAAAGGGAACCCTTTCGCACTATTGGTGGAACTGCATATTGGTGCAGCCATTATGGCAATAGTACAGCGATTCCCCAAAAATCTAAAAATATATCTACCATACAAACTAGCAATTCCATTTCTGGATATCCAAAGAAAATGAAAACACTAATTCGAAAAGATATATGCACCCCTATTTTCACTGCAGCATGATTCACAATAGCCAAGATATGGAAGCAATCTAGGTGTCTATTGATAGATGAATGGATAAAGAAGATGTGATATATATATAGATATATATATCTATATATAGATATATAGATAGATAGATAGATAGATAGATAGATAGATATTATGCAACGATGATGATGAAATCTTGACATTTGCAACAACATGAATGGACCTAGTGGGTATTATGCTGAGAAAAAGATAAATACTATATGATTTCACTTATATGTGAAAACTAAAACAAACAAATAAACAAAAACAGACTCAAAGAAACAGACAAAAGGGATGGTCATCAAGGGAAGGAGGTTAAGAAAGAGAAACCGGCACAATGAGGGACTACAGAGGTTCCCTGGAAATTCACCCCGTGTATATGTGTGTGTGTATATATGTGTGTAATGGTACCACAACTTTGTAATGGTAACAATGCTAGAGGAGCCACAGCTCACTTACTATATTTGCATGGTGGACACTTTAGTTCATGTTCATTAGTCCAAAATAAATGTGTAAAACAGTGCCTGCTGTAAGGTGGATATTCTAAAAATACATGAGTAATAGATATTTACTTACCTACTATCAGACAGGTAATAGAAGAATAAGCAAAGAAATTGCGATAAGTGCCCCAGAGGAACTAAATGAGGTGGAAAGATAGCGGCTGGTAGGCTCCTTCCCTCAGACAGGAGAGAAGTCTCTGAGTGGGTGACATCTGGCTAAAACCTTAAAAGGACAGGAAGCCAGCTATTTCACAGGGAGGAATGGGGCTAGCAAAGAGAAACACTGCAGGCAAACGCTGTGCATGCCAAGGTCCCAAGGCGAATAGCTCGGCACACAGGCTTGAGGAACAAGAGGCACTGGTGTGGCTGTCGCTGAGGGAAGGAGGGGAAGGCGTACAAGATAAAGCGGGAGAACTCGGAAGGTACCAAATCACACCTCCACATTCAGGAACTTTTCCATCTATGTTATCACCAATCCAGTCACCAAAATATTTACCAGTGGGTTCACATACTCCTCTCAGTGGTCCTGGACTACAAGTCCGTGGAGAGCAAGAACTGTGAGCCTTCAGAAGCAGACATGAGTCTCCACCCCCCTCTCAGACATTGGTCCAGAGATTGGCACGTGATCCTGAGCATTCAATCCGTAGCTGGGCCAGCACCGTATGACAGCACCTCACACAAAAACTCTGCTCACAAAGGGGCGGTGAAAGTTAGATGAGCCAATCAAGTTCTCTGAAGATTTTAACCGGAATATAAAAATAAATAAACCAGTTGGGGGTAGAAAGAAAAGTAGACGGAAAGAGAAGTAATTGTGGCTAAGAACAGAACTCGAGTAAAGATTTAAAACTTCTACTTCCCAGACCTTAGTGTCACCGTGTATCCATGTATTCTCAACTCCATGCCCTTGCTATACCTTGGTTCTTATTATGAGATTTCTGAAAGACTGTAGCCCTCTAAATACCACTTAATAACATTTATCAAATGCTTACTCTGTACTCTGCGTTAAGGGCTTTACTTGTTACCTCAGAGTCTTCTCTAGCAACTGTGGAAGGAGGAATCTCTATCCCCATTTTTACAGCTAAAGACACATCTCCAAGAAGTTGAGCTATTTATCTACCATAAAGCCGTAATGAGCAGACTTGGGACCCCAAAGTTCTGTGGTGCTAACCATTATGATTAATCGACTCTTGTTTTCTTCAAGCAGAGTGCTCTATCCCTTACAAAGTGGAACAGAATATTCTTTTCAATGTCTAAGAAAAGTGTCAGTGCCTGTTGTTATAGAGTGGTGGCTTTTAAAAACATATGTAAGCTGTATCCAAAATGTCAAATTTCAGGATATCTAGAGCAAACTGATTTTTTTTTTCAATTACAGTTGGCATTTCAATATTATATTAGTTTCAGGCATACAGCATAATGGTTAGACATTTATATACCTTATGAAGTAATCCCCCCAATAAGTCCTAGTACCACCCTGGCACCATACATAGTTATTGTAATATTATTGATATATTCCATATGCTGTACTTTACAACCCTGCGGCTGATCTGTAACTGCCAATTTGTATTTCTTAATCCCTTCACCTTTTTCACCCAGTGCCCCAACCTCCCCTCTATCTGACAACCATCCATTTGTTCTTGGTGTCTATGAGTCTGTTTGTTTCATTTGTTCATTTGTTTTTTAGACTCCACATATAGTGTAGTTACATGGTATTTGTCTTTCTCTGTCTGACTTATTTTACTTAGAATAATACCTTCTTGGTCCATCCATGTTGCAAACTGATCTTAATTTATGTCTGTGTGACACAGAATATAAATTTAGAAAATGAACTTTGGTGAAAGAGTTAAAGACAGGTAATAAAGTAGGTACTCATTAAAGGTACCATGCAACATGATACATAAATATCAAGCCATATGAATAATTCAACAAAATTACTCTATAGATAGCTTTTCCCGTGGCACTTTAGTCCTATGGTAATAATGACTAATGTTTACTAAGCGTTTACTATGTACTAGGCATACTGCTAAGCACTCAGTGTATATTATCTTGTTTAAACTATAGGGGAAATAATAAAATAACCCAGATGTGGAAATGGAAACAAAGGGAGACTAAGTAGTTAGTTTGGTTTCTAGAAGCAAGTTTTAAATGTAGATATATCTACCTCCAAAGGCCTTGTTCTCAATCACTTCAAAAATCTCAATGAGTCTATGGCCATGCCACCTTGAACGTGCCCAATCTCATCTGATCTCGGAAGCTAAGCAGGGTTGAGCCTGGTTAGTACTTGGACGGGAGACCACCTAGGAATACTCGATGCTGTAGGCATGAAAAAAAAGATCTCAATTAAATCAGCCATCATATACTATATTGTGATGATTTATTTGAAGGTTTGGCCTCTACTAAGAATCAACCTTCAAAGACTTTATGAACTCTCCTATTTACCTCTGTCTCCTCTTTGCCCAAGATAGAGTAGGAATATAATATTAAAATAAATCAATTAGCTAACACAATTAGCTAATCAACTAACACAAAACTGAGGCAAATAATCACTCCTGCTAAGTTTAGGCTATTGGGTGAATTTTGCAAGGTGATGAATTAGAGAGAAAAAAAAATCAGGATCCAGAAATCTAAACTTCATTTTAGGTATAAAACTTGAACTGCAGTCAGTCTCCAAATAAGAGACCGTTAAGTTCTTTAGCTTATCAACAGATTGATTTGTGACAACTCTGTACCACTCAGAGGAAAGGGAAAAACTGAGCATCTCTGAAAATCTCTCATGAAAATTATCTGTAAATAACGAGAAAGATGTTGAAATATTAACGCCTCCTCCACGAGCACATGAAAATGCTCCCTCATCCACCTTCCATCTGCTTGCCCACTTCTTCCAACAAGAGCACAGCTTCATTCTGTTTTCAGCTTATTTGATGTCTAAAAAGATTAAGCCAAAAATTGCTTCAGCATGCTGGAAAGTATAATCCTCACATTTCAGACACATTTGGACACCCTAATTTAAAATATGGTGGAAAAATAGCATATTTGTAGGCTGTTTCGTGCCATATTTTAAATGTATCCTTAACTAAATTCATTTCTCTATCAAATTCATAGGCATGAACTTAACTTCTCAGTGGAAGTAACAATAGCAACAACATTAATAGCAGCTAACACCAACATAACATTGTTCTAAACACTTTACGAAGTCATTCCTTTAATAATCTTATAATGTGACTATTATTAGCTCCATTTTACAGAGTAGAAAACTGAGGCCCAGAGGCATTCAGTGACTTTTTCCAGGTCACAAGGCTGATGGTAGTACAGCCAATGCTTGAAACCAGGGCTCTGGCTCCAGATTCTATGTTCTTAGCCATTACTCCAAACTTCCCAGGGGGCTTTATCCACTACCTAGCTTTAAGCTTTTCTAATAGCTGTGGTCATTGTCATACTTCAGCAGGAAAAAAGCCAGAGGGTGAGCACAGTGGGTTGAACAGTGGCCTCAAAAAAGATAAGCCCTAAATCCAAAGGCAAGTGTCCTCATAAGAGAAAGGCAGAGGGAGACACAGAGGAGAAGGTGATGTGAAGACAGAGGCAGACTGGAGTGATATACTTATAAGCCAAAGAATGCAAGGGTTGCGGGCAACCAGCCACCAGAAGCTAGGAGTAAGGCATGGAATATATTCCCCCTCAGAGCCTCCAGAAAGAATCAACCCTAAAGTCACCTTGATTTCAGATTTCTGTCTTCCATATCTGTGAGAGAAGAAATTTCTGTTGTTTTAAGCCACCAAGTTAGTGGCAATTTATTATGCCAACCCCAGGAAGCTAATACGGTGAGTCATGGGCCCAAAAACCTTGAACTGAAATCACATCCTCACTTTACAGATCAGGAAACCAAAGCTCAAAGTGAGGAATTCATCAGTGAGCTGCCAACTGCACAGTGGGTTGTGACATAGCCAAGCCAGACTCTAGACTACATCCTGGTCTCCCAATTCCTGGGCCAGCCCTTTGTTCAGTATCTCTTACCCACCTCTTTAAGAAACAGAATCATACCTGTACTTTAGAACCTGACCATCTAGGTGGTCACTAGGTGACCTGGTTCTACCATTTGCTAGCTATGAACTTCCATTTTCTCATCTGTAAAATAGGAACAGAAATAACACCTACCTTACAGTGTTATTTTGAGAAGCAAATAAATCAATATATAAGCCTGATATATAGTGAGTTCTCAATAAATGTTAGCTATTACAATTATTTTATTCCATGATCTATTTAGCTATTGATAAAGGGTTATTTATAAAATCAAGAATATCATAGTACCTGGAGAAAAAAACTGATAGGCACATTAGTAGCATTTATCTCCATGTGTGGAAATTTGTGACAAATCTTATTCCCCAATTTCTTATGAGGGGGTTGGATGGTGACAGGTAATGTCCATCATCCTCGATCTGTACCTCTCTGACAGTTTTTAATGGTCTTTCCTCCAAAAATTAGGTCCTAATATGATTGACCAGTGACCAGGACATTGACTGGTAGGTGTCATGCTAGTGGACATGGTCACTGTAACACAAAGAAACACAGTCATGACCCATGTCCTCTCTTCCACTTGTGCAGCCCCAAAAGGGCAAGCTGGCCCTGAGCCTCCCATATTTTCCCTGCTCTCCCATGATGACCACTCCTGGAAACATTGCTTTCTCAGGTAGCTCTGACATCCTACCAGCTTTCCAGCCCTGGGACCAGTAAGGCAGACAGGGCTTTTCCCTGCCTTACTGAACAAAGCCCTACCCACCCTCCTTTACACCTTTCACTTTCGGGTATCTGTGTGGGAAGCACACCAAAGCTGCCTCCTCTTGCTATGTTGGGGTCTGGTGGGGAAGGAATAGCAAGCTCCCTAATAAAAAAAAATCCCTGAATGGAGGGATACTGAGCCCATCCTCAGAGATTAATAAAACCATACTGCTTCCCTTTAGACTGCTGGTCTTTATGTATATATTCCCCTTGGTCAGACCCTGAAGAGAGGCAAAAAGAGCAGTAGCATTCAGACACCAAAACCTCACTCAAATTGCTAACAAATTCATATTACTTGCTGATGGTAAATGTGTACTATAAGCTATGTTTCTTCAAAGAATAATGCTCATTATAAAGTGTCCTCTGATGTACTGAACTTCCTATTAGTCATCTGAATGATAATGCAGACTTGAAGAATACCAGGAAAATGAAACACTTGGGGAAAATAAAGCCATTTCTCTCCAAACCAAATAAACACCAGTCTGTGGCAATGGTTATCCTGCTCTAATTATAGCTCTGGATCTACACACAAACATGCGCACACATGCACACACATGCACATACATACATACCATGTCCTTTGTCATAACTATCCCATATAAAATTCAAGCCAGCTGCTAGAATCAAGCTAAGTACTATTGGAATTAACAGTGTCCTTAGGAAATGTAGGCCTGAGATGCTGATTATATTATAAACAGAATTTCTGTGTTTGCCTGAACTTTTTCCAGGAAGTTCAAGAACCAGGAACAGCTGTAGAAATCCAAGTCATCAGAAAATCAAACAAAGGCAGCACCTCTCCTGCAAAGTAAATTCCCTAAAAGGACCTTAGCATCTGCCTTCTTAGCATAAGAGGCCAGCATCTTAATCTATGGTGAATTTTTAATAGTTCTTTCTTCCCTTTTTTTCTACTCATTTGGGAAACATGATCCATTTTACTCTAGGCCAGGCACCAGACTTCCACCATCATCCATAATCATGTCGATTGTTTTTGACTTTCAAGAATTTACCAATGCCTGATATACTTTACCCATTTCTCTTTCCCTATATATCTAAAAGGAGGTTGTTTCCCATTTCCATAAATTCCTTGAGATCAAGATAATTATTAAGATAACACCACCACCCTCTCCCACAGGTAGTCAGGATTTTAACCCAAGATTCTGGGGCCAACAGATTTCATATTTTTCTAACATCTGGAATTTGAAAATGTTCACCTTCATTTCACCTTCAAACTAAGAAAGCACATCTATCAACCAAGGAGTGGACTAAGCAACCAGAGAAACAACATCCTACCTAAGGCAAAAAACAGTTGCTTAGCTCCAGATATTCCTGGTGTTTGAGAAAATTCAGAAATCCAGGTTTTTACATGAGTCTCCCACTTTTTCAATGTTGGCAACTAATTCCCAAGGTCACACTGCCAACTTGTGGCAGAGCAAAAATTAGATCCAGACCTCCTGGCCTCACGAAGCCCAAGAGGCCTTGGCTCTATACATACTTATTCATTTCATTTGACAACTATTTACTAAACAACTGCTGTATTCAGTGATATAATTTTAATAAGTGGATGAATGAATGGATATATTCATTAATAAGTGGATGAATGATGGATGGATGGATGGATGGATGGATGGACGGATGGATGAATGGGTGGATGGATGGATGAACAGCCAGATATTAAGGAATTAAGGGAAAAAGCAAAACATAATTTACAAATTAACAAAATATCTTTTTTAAAAAAACTTTTTAAAAAAAAACATTCACCATAACTATCATTTTCCTTTCTCAAGTAATTTTATTTGCAAATGACATTGAATAGGGAATAGATCACATAGTCTGAAAATTAAAAGTTAAGACAAACATAGAAATTCTAGTTAAGCCAAAGCATTCTACACTAAGAAAGCCATGACAAAGGAAGAACTGTAGCTTTGTAATGCTACAGTTCCTCTTCTTGTATGACTTAAGAACCTTTTTCCCCATAGTACTTTTGGGAGCGTGGAGTATATTTCCAGAGTGTTTCTATCAGAACAGTAATTAGTATAGCTAAGAAATGCCATCAACAGCAAAAGTATAATTAGCCTTTACTTACAAAATTTCTCCTGGGATATGCTGGTGGCTCCTGCCTTTACCAATGTGCTTACTGTGTTATCCCATAACAAGTGAATCACCCCATCAGCAGCACTTGAATAAAACCACCATCACATCAAACTGGACTACCAATTTGTCAACCTTTGCCCGCTTCAACCATACCTGCCTCATCCTAGCCCCATATCCCCATCAAATCACACTCACAAGTGATACAGCAGCACTGACTCTTTTTTTTGCCATCAGGACACTCTTAATTTTCTTGAAAAAATTTTAGTAGCTTAAAATTGTGGCATGTTTCAATCCATATGAGCCTTTGAGACTTTATTCAGACAGCAACCCAAAAGGGAAAACTGAGGTCCAGGGAAAGGAGGCAATTTGGCCAACATCACATACTGTTTGACATCAATGTCTAAGTTAATTCCTAGTCTGGAGCCTCCTCTTTTTGTTGAACCAAGCAGTCTCCTTAGATTAAAAGTTACTTCTTTTACTCCACACCTACTAAGGTCTCTTCATCTGAACCTTTTCTGATCATCTCCTCTCTGGGTTCAAGGAAGAGAATTCTCACCCCATCTCCAAGGCTGATCTTATCTTCTCCCTGCAATTTCAGTCTTTGTTCCACCAATAACCCCTCTCTCTAGCAGCCCATGCCCTACAAATTAAAAATATGGTCAATGGCAGGAGGAGAGTCCCCAAACTCCACATCCCCTCCAGTTACCACCCTTCCAAGTTAAGCTCCTTGCAGAAAGAGTATAAAAATCAACATTACCACTTCCAAACCACTGCAGCACAATATCCACTCTTACCACCTTCATGATGACATTCTGACAGAGGCCACAAGAAAGCCAGTTCCACCAAAACCATGTCCTTACTCAGCATCCCCACCTGAATGAGTGAGGCTTTGCAACCAAACATAACAAAGAACCAAACTCCTGATCTCCCCACTTCTTGAATCTTCCCCAGTGGCTCAACCTCAAATTCTTTGACTCCTTTTGTTTTCTGCACTAGAATGGAAGTTCCATAAAGGCAGGAGTTTTTGTCCATTACTATACCCTCAGCACCTATCCCAGCACGTGATATAAGTTCTGTATTTGTTGAGCTAATCCACTTTAGCCATTCAGTCATTATCTTGTTTGACACCTCCAGGGGAAAGTGGGTAGACACATCTAAAGGCCAGTGGAGAGACTTGGGCTAGAGAACTTGATTTGGGAGACCATTCCTTTGGCATAAACTGTTAAAGTGTCATTATAAGAGTTTTAGCTAGACAAAGATGATGCAGCAGATGGATTCACTAGACAGAGATGAGCAAAACAAGCCAAAGTTTACAAAAATTAGTTAATCAATCTGAGTTCTCAGGATTCTAGCTGGTTGAATTAATCTATTTAGAGCTGGAACAATGTGATCTTTGGGCAACTGGAGAGATTGCCTTTCCTGAGAGTTCAAACAACAGCATCTACTGGGAAGTAACCCTCACTTTTTCTCTCTATTACTCTCTCCAGTGATATAAAAATTTGTATCACTCATGCCACAGAAAATATTTCAATGCAGCCTACCAGAAAATATAAAAATATAATTGGTGTATCTCTCTTTCTTTCTCTCTCTCCCTCTCTCCCTCCCTCCCCTCCCCCCCCCACCCCCCGCCGCCTTCTCTCTCTCTCTTGGCATGAGTAAGATCTGGCTATGGCTCAAAGTTCTCCAGAGCAGCCGTCTGCAATTAACATGAACTGGCTTGGATTCAGCTAAAGGGGTCCATACCTCAGTCAAGAAAACTCTTCTTGTAAGGAAAAAGAAAGCCTTAAACACTCCTTATGAGAATGTAAATTGGTATATCCACTATGGAAAACAGTATGGAGGATCATCAAAAAATTAAGAAGAGAATTACCACATGACCCAGCAATCCCTGTTATGGGTAGCTACAAAAAAAATTGATAACATTTATTCTTAAAGATATATGTACCACTATGTTCAATGCAGCACTATTCGCAGTGGCCAAGACATGAAAATAACCAAAGTGTCCTTTGATCAAAGAACAGAAGAAAAGATGAAATACTGCCATTTGTAACAACATGGATGGTTCTTAAGAATATCACACTAAGTGAAATAAGTAAAATGGAAAAAGTCAAGAACTATATGATTTCTATCATATGTGGGATACAAAACTGAAAGCAACAAACAAACAAGACAAACAAACAAAATCTCATAGACACAGACAACAGTGTAGTAGTTATAAGAGGGAAAGGGGGGAAGAGGGAGGTAGAAAATAGCAAAAGGGGTCAAACATACAATGACAGAAGGATATTTGACTTTGGGTGGTGAACACACAATGCAATATACAGATGATGTACTATAGAATTGTACATTTGAAACCTACATAATTTTATTAACCAATGTCACCCCAATAAACTTAAGTTTTTAAAAAACTCTAATTTAAAAAAAATCTCCTAGCCACTCCTAAGAAGCTCATCTGAATTTGGTTTCAAGAGTAGGATATTCTAATTCCACTGATTCTTTAAAGGAAAGAGAGCAGGACAATAAGGAAAAACTGTTCCCAAGACTGTGATATGGCATCTCCTTGGCATATAACAAAAATATTTGTGTATCCAACGATGACATTTTGGAGATGATATATTACTTCCTCCCTCCCTCCCTTCCACCTCTCTCAAGCACATACACACATTAATAATAGAAAAAACATATCAAAGAATTAAACCAAGGGCAATTAGGCTGTTCTAAGCTCAAATGACAGAGCTTCTGTTGGGTCCGCCATCATCTTTCCCTTTTGACCATCAGCACGTTGACAGAGGAGTGTTTAAACTCGAACTTCTGCTGTACCACAACAGTCCCAGAGGAGTTCACAGACCCAGGAACACATAGGAAAAATAATAGAATCAAAATACTGTTTGTTCCAACATGGGCCTCCATATAGGATTAAGCAATATACTAACTTCTCTCTTTTTATTGAAGTATAATTGACATACAATATTCTATTAATTTCATAGTGATTTGATATTCCTGTACATTACAAAATGATTACCAAAATAAGTCTAGTTACCATCTGTCACCATACAAAATTATTACATTATTGATTATATTTCCTATGCTGTACATTGCATCTCATGACTTATTTATTTTATAACCAAAAGTTTGTACCCGTTTAACTTTTTCACCTATTTTGTCCACTCCCCTGACCTCTTCTCTCTCTGGTAATCACAAGTTTGTTTCCTTTATCTAAAAATCTCTTTTTGTTTTGTTTTGTTTTATTTTTTAGATTTCACATATAAGTGAAATCATACAGTATTTGTCTTCCTCTGACTTATTTCACTTACCATAATACCCTCTAGGTCCATCCATGTTGTCAAAAATAGCAAAGTTTCATTCTTTTTAAAAGCTTAGTAATATTCCATTGTGTACATGGTGTATACATGTATATATACATATATGCATATGCACCACATCTTCTTTATCCATTCATCTATTGATAGACACTTAGGTTGCTTCCATATCTTGGTTATTGTAAATAGTTCTGCAATGAACAAAGTGGTGCATCTATCTCTTTGAATTAGTGTTTCCATTTTCTTCAGGTAGGTGGAATTTCTAGACCATATGTTAGTTCTATTTTTAATTTTCTGAGAAACCTCCATACTGTTTTCCACAGTGACTGTACCAACTTACATTCCCACTAACAGTGTATAAGGGTTCCTTTTACTCCATATCCTCACCAATTCTTATCTCTTGTCTTTTTGATAATAATCAGTCTGCACATATCTTTATAGTGCAACTTCTCTTAATTCAGGGAGGAAAATGACCTCCATAAGGCGATTTTTCTTTCTCCTCTTTAAACATAAGTACAATACTTAGACCACTAATTTTGCCCTGCCTTCTATGAAATAAATCTTAGTCATCTATTTTCTCTTGGTCATTCCCTCCATTGAGAACCTAGACTCCCTACTACCCACCCTTGCTCCCACTTTGCACACTTTTGAATATTAGTCCATCCTCAGGGACTATCTCCAATGCCACCTTCCCTAAATGAAGTCTCCCTTCATCCCTTCCTTCTTTAGGATCCTAAAGCGTTTTAATTGTATCTTCTAAGTACAACTGTCTTCTTTTTTTATGGGTCTTTTATCTACAGGTTTTTATGGGTGCAGCATTTTCCCTGTTAAACTACATTTTCATAGCGGAAACTGAGACCTACTCGTATCTCTAACTATAAAACTTCTAAACAGAGAGACATGACTATTTGTCAGTCAAAATGCATTGGGCCATTAGTAACAAAACTCAATTGGCTTACAAACAGCAGGAAATCAACAGGTGGGGCAATCTTCAAGAAAGGCTCTGGTTCCATTTTTCTGACATTCTCGCAGATCTGTACTCCCCCATGTGGTGCCTTTATCCTTAAATCAGTTTCCCTCACGATTATTATCATCATCTATTATTTGGTCGTTTACATATGCTGGCATTATGCTAAATATTTTTATATGAACTCCCTCATTTAATATAATTAAATGTAAATTCTATTAAATTTACTCCTCTTATAAGGCTAAATTTACCCTTAAAGCACGTACTATTACACTTACCCTTACAGGTGAGGAAATAGGTTCAGAAAGATAAAGCTTCCCAAAGTCCTACAGCTGGAAATGGAACTTAGGCAATCTATCTCCAAAGCTAGCGCTCTTGACCGCTATCAAAGGCAACTAAGCAAGAACCAAAAAGAAAGGCCCACTAATGCTGCATTGCCAGTCTCATCACAGAAACTTTGAACGGGTAGCATATCAGATGCAAAGAACAAAACTGGAGCTGCCAGCATTACAATATAAGTATCATGTAGAAACGTCACTACACATTCTACTGTAAGCATAGGAAATACCTAAGATGTGTTAAGGAGACATTTAAAACTGGCACCAAATTTAGACTTTCTCATTGAAGTTCATCAGAAGTACTGGATGAGATCTGGAAAGGCAATGACTTTCTCAATGAGTTATCTGATGCAGTTTATCCCTGCCCTAAGATCACCTTGTGTACAGAGGACTGGCTATTCCATATGACAGTCAACCCTGACTTTGAAGACCAACTTTAGAGTTCATCTATCTGGGCTCAATCTCAGCTCTGTCACTTGCTGTTAGCTTGGACAAGTTGACTTCCCCCTCTAGCCTTGCCTTGCTCACATATAAAATAGTGATACTACTAACAGTACGTACTTCACAGGGTCATCATGTGGATTATATGAGATACTATGTACGAGTCCTCTTAGCGCTGTTGTTTGAAAGATGATTATTTCATTTAGGGTATACGTAGGAAGTGCTTCATGAGTGATAAAGATCATTTTTATTCTTATCAAGGGAACATATTGTAGTCAGGTGGGTGTGCTAAATGGGACAGTGATACATAGACTCACATGCCTGCCTGAGAAGGGCAGGAGCCCAGATCCTCCCCCAACTCTCCCTCCCCAACCCTTTTCAGAAGCCCTACCCTGGCTGGGTGCTGGGAAAATGCTGTGCTCACTCTCCTGGATTCTGGTTAGGTTCCTACAGAACAGAAAGCTCACATCATGGACTATTCTCAGAGAGGTAAATAAATTGGGCAAGAAGCTTCCTTTCCTAGCTCAAACTTCATGCTCAAGTAAAGTTTCAAGGTAGAGTCAACTGCACATCAAAAACTAGGTATATCACCATTGCATTATTCATGTGCAACATAGGAAAAAGAAATGGGTCTCTAATGGTTTTCACCAGACAGTAAGAGGGTGCCTTACAATTCTTTAGAGCCTTCTTCAGCCTTCTGCATATAAATGAGAACACGGAAGTTACCCAATTAAACGTTATTAATAACTCCCCAAAACCTTGTTTTCCTTGGTCTCTCAAAAATGCCTACAGCATAATTTAGTTTGCAGTGTGAGATTTTGTTTGCAATTATAAAGAAGTGAAATAGAATTATCTGAAGTGAACTGGAAATTTTGGCACCCCCAAGACAAACATAATAAACTAAAAGTCTCTAATAAATATGTTTAAACATATACTTTACTATGACACCCAAAACTATAAACTCTTTTAAGGTTAACTTATTTATGAAGATGGATAAAAATCTACCACCTGTAGTATATTCTATGTGAATACATTTAGAGAATGTGCTACAGTCCATCTGCAAGTTTCCATCTTACCAATGTACACACCTTCTAACTATCACCAAAATCTTGGCACGTGTCCCCTACTTCTCAGCACAAATTGAATAGTAGTGAGCTGAAGACATGTCTCACATTACCAAAAGCTCATTCATTTCATTAACTACTAATTCCTAATACACATGCATTATTACTAAATGGCAATATCTAGATAGAGGTTTGACCTAAATATTTTTAGATGCCCTTAGGGTTTGGAGTAGGAGTAAGGAAGTGAAATGTTCTGCATAATTTAGGTTATACACATTTTTCTAGGGAAAATACAGTTTTCATTACTTTCTGAAAGAGTGCATGTCTCCCCAAAGTTAAAAACCACAGACAGAAGTTTTTAAAATTTGATAAGGCAAATTTCATTTATTATTTGCTACATTTCTAAATTTGAGAAATTTCTAAATTTGATCATTATGTGCACTGTTCAATTTCCACTTCATCATATATTTATTTATTTCTACTGGTTTCAGGATTCCTTAGGAACTTTTAGACATTCTATATGAATATTTCATAAACATTCCTAGTTCTAAAATTACAGTCCTAACTAGCACCCAAATACCATCTATTTTAGAGACCCAAGTCTAGGACAGTTTACAGAAAGTGGACATTTTCTTAGAGTTTTATAGAGGATGCAATTTGACATTATATAAAGGAGCTGTGTGGGTCCACTAAGATAAGACAGCTTGAATTGTTCCTTGTGTCAGTCAACACCACTTCTGGAATCTCTCCAGTGGGCACAATCAAAGGTAGGAGTTGACAAGGTAGGTATAAAGGTCAAGAGATGCCAGAAGGCTACTGAAGTTGCTGTTGAAATAGCTACATATAGCCAGAGGTGAGAGTAGGTAACTTTCTTTGACTGATCTTGGTCCTCCTACTAACTCGAATAAGGCAAGTTTCAAATTATGTGTTACACAAATTTATTTCCTAGTAATGGCTGTCCTTTTCACCCAACCACCTTACCCATAGGCTCCATTGTTACAGAATCTAGGCATCATGACTCTTTTTCAGAAAGACTCTTTCTATAGCTCTGCTGAGGGAGTGCAGCTCTCATGACTCCTTTGGCCATAGCTAACTGGATGTGGAATAGACTCTGGATTCAGTCTGATCAGTCATATTCTTGGTTCTCTGAATTTGAAACTGAAACAGAGCAACTCTAAGCAGTCTCCAATGAGCACTTGAATAGAAAAGACACATATGTTTTCCTCAAGTTGACTACTTTTTCACAAGTGGCATATGAAAACGGATATCAAGTTGGAAAATAGAGAGTAAGAGACTGACTCTGTCATTGTTCCTGATCATTTTCCAAAAAACCTGATTAGAGCCCTCACCACCACCACCACCAAACACCTGGATGCCCCACCTACCTTTAGGGTCTGGAAGGAACTCATATGTTCCCAGTAATTCCCTTTTTTTTTCCTTCAACGTGTTTGAATGGTTTTTTGCTACTTGCAACTACCTTCTCTCTTAATTAAGAAGTGACTGAATTAATTAGTAAATAAATGAGATGGATTCTCAAAGAGGACGAAGAAGAGATTTCACAGGGGTAAGTTGCTGGGAGAGGAGTACATCAGGAATGCTGGGACCCAAGAAGGGAAGCTCTGATTTTGAGAGACAAAATATGGAACAATCCAAAAGACCAACCCTGGATAGGTGTGACCATCCTGTGAGCTTCCTGACAAGGAAGATGAGAGGTGCCAGTTGAGGGACTCCCAGGCCAGGAGGCTACTTATGTACCTCGATGTTTCTGTAGATGGAGGCAAAGTCAGGAAGAATTCTAAGTGAACTAATGAGACCATCCTCAATAGAGTCCAATAATCCATAATAAAGAGCTTTCACATCCTTGAAGTTCTGCTCTGTAGATCCAGTGAATTTGTCAAAGTTATACCGCCTGAAAGGATCTGCTGGGCCTTTAATGAGCATCCTGAAAGATCATCTCTCCCATGCCTCTGCAGTGGTTTTAATTTCCCAGCCAGTCCTAGAGTTGCTTTCTCTCACCCTTCTGAATAAGTTTCCAAAATAGAAGTGTTCCTTTGGTATTCTCCTCTGCTCATTTACTTGACAGAAATGCATTTGCTTCTTCCTGCTTGCCTTTTCTCCTCTATTGCTTCTAACTCTGCACTCCCTTCCTCATTCTTGCTCAGTCCTTTCTGTATGCCTCTTTGGCAGCATCCTGAAGATACTGTCAGGCGGCACTGCTACTTCCACTCTATATTAGGGCTTCCATTTCAGCACCAAGTTCCCTGGTTCTCAAGAAGATCTGTTGTTTGCCCTTTCAAGGAAGTAAACAGAATATAATTTTGGAGCTAAGCGTACCTAAGATTCGAATCCTGGCTCTACCTAATGGTGAAACCTCAGGCAGGCCACTTCATTTCTACATGTCATATTTCTCATCTATAAATGGGATGCCACATGTCTTGCAGGGCTGTTGAGCTCACACACATATGGAAAGCAATTAGCAAATTCTTGGCACATAGTAGGGGCTCAAAAATGCTATTTCCCATCCCTTTTAAGACCAATGTCAGACATGGACGAAAAAAATCATGAAAAGTGAAAGTATAAAGAAATGATGGTTTTAAAAAACAGATTTCCTTAAAGGTCATTCATTTCCCTATAAGATTAATCTCTGTTTACAAAATGTCTACTTCTAAAAGAATTCAAGGTATTTAAAAATTCATGCTTAATAGTCCAGGTCAAGATTAAAAAAAGAAAGACATCAATCACAACTAATTCTTTCCCTTACAATAATGAATCAAGTTTTACCTTCTATGTCATTATTTTTACATAAATATACACATTTTGATCATCACTTCACAAAATGAAAGAGTTGAGTGCTGGCAAAGTATCAAGAAAAATGAAGATATAGTAACATAGAATTAACTTAGAATTTCTCAATCCTGTACCTAGTGACAAGATAATGTGGAGGGGTGTCCTTATTCACTGTAGGACGTTTAGCAGCCTACCTGACTTCTACCCACTAGATGCCAGTAACATACCTCACCCAGTTGCAACAACCAAAAATGTCTCCGGACATTGACAAATGTTCTTTGGGAGGCAAAGTTGTCCCCAGAACCAAGTTGACTTGATCGATATATATAGTCAAACCAGACAGTACGAACCCAGTCATGGATTCATAAGATAGGAAGTAGCTGCCTCAGTCTTCTTCTCTCTAGAATGTTCCTAATGAAAAACAAAATGGCTGCATATTACTCCCATGATATAATCAAATGCTGGCTTCTCAGAGAAACAGGAAAAAAAATGGCACGTGCCAGAATTCTGTTTGTCAGGCTGCCCTAGCTCTTGGCTCCATGCCCATATTCTGCCTAAAACCTACTTCCCAAACTTTTGAAAATGCTTTCCACAGCTTTTAGAACCTGACCTTTAGAGCAGCTATATCTGTGTGCGTGTGTGTGTGTGTGTGTGTGTGTGTGTGTGTGTGAACTAGATTTATAATTTTCTATATTCCTGCAAAGCCAAACCACTTATTGAGTCCAAATGCCAACTGGGGGTGGTGGGAATTTGCACACAGATGTCAGGGGACTCCAAACAACAACACAAGCGCACCACCTGCAACTAATTATAGAAAAATGAAATTGCACTCTGGCCAGAAGAGGCCAGGTTCAGAACCTACCCCATCTGCTTTGGCCGATAAAAATCACTCTGTTACTTCTTCTCCTGTCAACACAGACCTGCTTCTTAAAATCCTTTGAGGATGTTGTCTATAGGGAATTTTCTCAGGCAGTGAATGTTTTGGGGGTGACCACTCCCTCTGCCCTCCCCTCCTGGGGCTTAGTTTCAAAGTATCTTTGGCATAAGTGAGACTAAAATTTCATTGAAATGTTCCAAAATGTTTTCTCTGGTTGTGTGCTATTGCTATTCCACAGCCAAAATAAAGTGATCCAGAGAGAAAATGGAAGATGGAAGTCATTTAGCTCTCCCAAGGTCCAATGTACAAGAATGTTTATATTCCTCCCATTAGACAAGTCTTTCATAAGAAAACCTGGGAATAAAAATCTGTAAGGCTACTAATACAATGCACATGGCTGATCCCAGGGCTGACTATAAGAGATTACTGAGGCAAAAACCAGCTGACATCTGTGACAAAGATGTATAGTTCACTTCAAATCATTCTACATTCTAGCAAACAAAGAAATCAACTTTTGGCTCAGTGCCATCTCATATATCTTCAGAACCAAAGGAAGTTTTGCCTACCCCTGAAAGGCATTAAAATTGTGGTTTCAGTCTAAGTAGGTCTTTGCCTAAGTCTGGACCAAAGTTTTTCCACCTTTCTGGAAAGGTGGATAAAAGCTACGGTTCTCTGAAAAGCTGAGGAAGACTATTCAAAATGATGAAAATGGACTTTTTTTTGTCCTAAGAGCATTCTAAGTTATGTTGTGGTGTTACACTAGTTCATATTATCCAGTTCTAAGTCCACGTACCTATGTAACACTGGGGAAAATAACACTGGAGAAGATACTCACATTTCAAATGAAAAACAAATACTCAAATGATATATGATAGACTTCTTAATTTCTCGGGTCTTTTGATTATATATATATTTGATTATATATACATATATACATACATATATATTTATGTGTATGTGTATGTATGTATGTGTATGTGTGTGTGTATGTATGTCTGTATGTATGTATGTGTATATATACATGCATGCCGTCTGCTTCAGCAAGATTTTTCTGACCCACGGACTTTAGGCTTGGCTTTAGGCAACAGAATGTTATTAGATGTGATGCAAACAGCGGCTTTAAATATGTTTGTGTGGGCTGGCTGGATGCTGGATGTCTGAGGTACACCATAAGAAGATGAAGCCTGAATGGCTGCAGTTTCGAGAGGGTGGAGACATGACAAGTGACATAACTGAACTCTACTTGCAGCCTAGAGCCTGGTGCCCAATGTCCAGAACTACTCAACTAAGCTGCAATCAACCTGCAGATATGTGAGAGAGAAATAAATGCTTGTCTTTTTAAGACAGTAAGTTTTGGAATGACTTGTTACACAGCATTACTGCAGCAATAGCTGCATAGGTGCTCAGTTTAAAATAAAGTTCCATGATCAAGTAAGTTTGGGAAATTGCTGGATTAAGAAAATTTAATAAATATTTTTTAACTGCAAGAGTTAGGGCATTTCACATGCTGATATGTTGAATTAGTTTGCTAGAGCTGCCATAACAAAGTATCACAAAGTGGGTGGCTTAAACAACAGAAATTTATTGTCTCAGTCCTAGAGACTAGAAGCTTGAGATCAAGGTGTTGTGGGATTGTAAGAGAAGGCTCTGTTCTAGGCCTCTCTCTTGGTTTATAGATGGCCATCTTCACCCTATCTCTTCACATAGTTTTCCCTCTGTGCATGTCTATATCTGTATCCAAATTCCCCCCTTTTAATAAGGACACCAGTCATATTGAATTAGGGTCCACCCTAATGAACTCATTTGAACTTGATTACTTCTGTAAAGACTCTTTGTCTAAAGAAAGTCACATTCTGAATTACTAGAGGTTACAACTACAACGCATGTGTTTTAAGGGGACAAAATTCGACCTGTAACACATGCGTATGACTTTCCAGGATAAGAGTATCTAGCACATTGTGTCTCAAGTTTGTTTGACCAGAAAATCCCCTTTGGAAAATGTTATTTCCCTGGACACACTTTGGAAATACTGGCTTTGAGGAATACATGGATCTCAGACATAAAGTAGTAGAAGGAATAGAGCCTGGGAAAAGGCACAGGGTCTACCTGTGTACTGAATATATTTAAGTTCTACCTACACACATAAGGGGACCTGACACTCGAGGCCTGAGCCCTGATTCTAACCAGGCTCAGTACTCAAGGTAACCCATAGCTGCATTCAATTGTCACCAGACAACCCTTTCATGACACAGCTGCCTCAACACCTTCTCAACAGGAGATAGAATTAATTCTATCAACCACTTCCAGTTGGTACAGCTCTTCATATCTATACACTTAAAATGAAATAAGTATTTTAGAAGAGTTTAATGACCCCTATTGAAATGACCCTGTAGTTATTCAAATAAAAGAAAAAAATAATAAAGGAAACGAAAATGTGATCCATCTTGACCTTTTCAAATTACAGGCTCAAAATGAAAATCAATAAATCATATATTGAAACTAGCTCAAAAACTCATCAAAAACCCATATTAATACTGATTTATGTGGCACATATATACAATGGAATATTACTCAGCCATAAGAAGAGATGAAATACTGCCATTTGCAACAACATGGATAGACCTCGAGATAATCATGCTAAGCGAAATAAGCCAGACTGAAAAAGTAGAAAATCACATGATATCACTTGTATGTGGAATACAAATCTAAAAGCAACAAATGAACAGGACAAACAGAGACTCAGGGACATGAACAATGAACTAGTGGTTACCAGAGGGTAGGAAGTAGGGGAGGAGGGGAGAGGTAGATGAGGTAAAGGGGATCAAAAATATGGTAGCTGAAGAAAACTGGACTTTGGGTGGTAATCACACAATAGAATATATAGATGTCAAATTATAATGTACACCTGAAAACTATATAATTGTATTAATCGATGGTACCCTAATAAACTTCACTAAAAATAAAAAAAGAAAGAAAGGAATCGATAGTGGAAAAAAAATACTGATTTAGAGTAGATGATTTCCTATTGTGTTAAGCCAGAAATAGAAATTATCACATAACCATTGCTTAAAAGCTATAGCATTCTCCAGACAGGTTTACTTACACTTCTTAGGTTACATTTCACAATGACCTTGTCCCACTTCTGGACAAAGATGGGTAAATATTAAATCTAGTACAATCTCCCAGTGTGTGAGGCTATTTATATCCATGCAGATACTTGGCTAGCCATGCACCACTGAGGAAAATGTTTAAAATTTGTTTTATATACACCTAATTTGGAAAAAAAAATAATCCATTAAAATATAAAGTCAATAATTACACATAATATCCAGGAATATGAAATATCAACAACTTATATGCACCAAGCTGTAAGATGTAAGTCCTTATGAACATTCAGAAAATTTATTTTTTACTATGTTTTCTCTATCTGATCTTCATCACGCAGGTAAATAGAAAGATGCTGTAAAGAAAAGACAATCATATAATCTTTTAGATAAAATTGGGTCACTTCACATTCCTTTAGTTGCATTTTCCCATCCCCAACATCCATCCCAACTCCACACCGGCCATTAAAAATAGTAAAGGGGCTGCCTCAAGTGGCAGCGAGACATCCATTCTAAACCTTTCCTCCTCACCTCTCCCAAAATCAGTCTACTAGTGTAACACTAAGAGCAAGGACTATGTGTTTATGCCATTCCAAAGAATTAGCTGTCCATAATACTACAGCTCCCTCTTTTTCCATTCAAAAAAGTACATCATGAAACAAAAAGCACAAGTAATAATATAAGGATTATTCTGCATCAATGCACGCTGGTTTATACAAAGAAGCTGACGCCAAATATCAGTACTACAACTCTTAAAAGCCACAAATACATTAATTTCTATTCATGCAAATCTATGTGGCTGCGAAATAAGTGCTTGGAAAGAATCTAGGGGTGGGAAGGTGTCTGGGGTATAAAATCCATCCAGGAACCTGAGTATCAACCCTTTCTTTACACAGGAGAAATTTGGTCAGGGCCACCTATCCACTGGTTCCAAGCTTCCAGTCTTGTACTTTCTATAACACAGGGACAGTATTCAAAATCTTCCCTTAAATCTGGAGATGGGTTTGGCTCCCACAGGCACAACCACTAGAACTTCAAAATCTACTACAAAAGACCTGATGAGTGGGAGCCCTCTATAACACTGAACATAAGAGTAGAAAGTCTATGCTGGGGAGCATTAAATTCACAGAATTATGAATATCATAAACACAGCACTCTAGCTTTGTCATCTCCACTCTATAATGGACGTTCTTACCATTTCTATTCACATAGTACAATTCAAAGTGTTTTAGATCATCTGAATTTAGGTTCATGAAATCCTAATTATCTAAATACCCTTTGGTAGCACTACATTCATAGATGCAGTCTCTGGCTGTTGTGTATAAAAAAAACCATAATCGAGTGTCCCTTATCTCTTTTACATTCTTTTCTTCCATACAGAAAAAGTTTCCATGATTTTTCCTCTAAAGGAAAATTATCATGTCCTAAACAGCACAAAAACTATTTCTAGAAAAAAAGACATAAATTCTCAATTAAGAAAAATACTAAATAAACTAAATTACATTCTTAATCATTCTATCAAAACTACAAAACTACTGTCTACGGCCATGCTACCCTGAACATGCCCAAGCCCGTCTGATCTCAGAAGCTAAGCAGGGTCAGGCCTGGTTACTACTTGGATGGGAGGCCACCTAGGAAGACCAAGTGCTGCAGGTGTAAAAGAAAAAGAAATTAGGGATTTTAACCTGACAAGATCCTTGCAATCTGTGAGGTCAACCAAGGGTTGCCTCGCCTAAAAATAAATAAATAAAAACTACAAAACTACAAGTGCCTCTCAACTTACAATGGATTTATATCCCAATAAACCTATCATAAGTTGAAATATTATAAGTTGAAAATGCATGTAATACACCTAACCTACCAAACGTCATAGATTAGCCTAGCCTACCTTAAACATGTCAGAACTCTTATTACATTAGCCTACAGTTGGAGATAATCATCTAACACAATGAATACACTGTAGAGTATCATTTTTTGTCCTCACGTGCCTGACTGGGATCTATGGCTCACTGCCAATGCCAAGCATCATGAGAGAGTATCATACCATACACTGTGAGCCCAAGAAAAGATCAAAATTCATAGCACAACTTCTACTGAATGTATATCACTTTTACAGCATCATAATGTCAAAAAACTATAAGTCAAACCACCTTAAGTCAGGGACCATCTATAGTCATTTTTTTTTACATCTAGCTAATACCAAGTATGATCTTCCTATTATGCTAAGATTCTATTCACAGCTCAGTGATCCTATAAGGAGGTAGGGAACATAAAATTAAGGTCTTAAATGTTGGCATGGAATAGACCAAAGCTTTAAATTCCAGTCCTGTCAATGATCAGCTGTATAAACTTGGGCAAGCTGCTTATTTTCTCTGCATTTATTTTTCATCTGTAAAATGAGACAAAGTCTAGCACTTACCTCAGATGATTGATGCAATACTAAATAAGATAATGTACACAAAGCTCTAAGCACAATCAATGCCTAACACTTAGTAAACCCCCAACAGATGTCTACTGGTAGCAACAGCAATAATAATAAAAACAGCAGCAGAAGAAGAAGCCTGCATTGTGCCCCAAACTTTATTTTATTAGCTTTACTTTTTGACAAACATAAAAACTCCACTGGTAGAAATCTCTGGTGTTCCCTCATATATGACTCTACTCTCCTTCCTGGAAAGAAGAGAGGACTACACCTCCCCAACCCATTGCAATCTTGTCACTTCCAGTCCAAGGAATTGAGGAGCCAATGTGCCATCTCTAAGTACTCTTCCTCTGCTGTAGCCATGTGCCAAAATGCAAAAAGCCTGGATTCTGAGTCATTGCCTGGAGGAGAGCTACCTTGAAGAGTCATTTGGCCTGCTTCATACCTCAGATGAATACAAAATAAATCTCTGATGTGTGAAGCCAGTGAGACTTGAGGTTTGTTGATTACTACAGCAGGATCTACCCTATCCTGACCAATAAGTACTCATATACTCCTAAAAGGAATCCCATAATACTTCAGGGTGGGCACTTCAATTTTTTAAAATAACTTGCTTTTTGTCAATTTTCATATTCTATACTTTGTAATACTACCTCATCTTGCAAGCAAATTGACTTTTCAAACTCTCCATGCTCCTTCCTTCTTTTATATTTTTAACCTAAAAAGAAAATAATTACATTTTACTTATGTTTAATATACAGATTGATACTGGGATTTTCACTGGGTCATATGTTACATATTCCTATGTCGCCCACAGGACCCACAGTAGCCTGTGATCATAGTACATTCCAGGACAAGAAAGGTGTAATGAGAGCACCCAAACTCTTCACTTGCTTCCAACTTAAGGTAACATAGTACAGTTAAACAGAATGATGGATGTTACCTAGTTTAAACTAAACTAACCCTCATGAAATTAACAAGGGGTTTTAAATGTTTTTATTAAGAGCCAAAAGGTTGTGTGTGTCATTAAAATTTACTTCAATATACTATTTATTTTACTTTGTCTCTTCCATATCTAATTTTTTGTGAATGTCATGAAGACATAATATATTGGCACAGTAGCACATCATGCAATTTATAAATAAATATACATGTATAAGTGGGTATCTATGCTCAAAAAACATTTAATGATTGAAGCATAAGATAAAAGCAATTGGAGCCAACAGTTTAGAGAATGCTGTCATCTTTGCCACTATTACAATCATTCCTAAATTGCTTTAACTGTTTTTCAAAACTAAAAAAATGATAAATTTCTACAGAACTGGGGAAATTTACACAACAGTAACAGGTTCACAGGATTTCATGAATCAGAAAAGGCAGAAAAAAAAAACAGAAAATGATAGTGAAGGCATTAATTTGATTTAGCTGCAAAGAACAAAGCTTTCTGCTTAGACTCCAAAGGGGTGGTAGCCAGGGAAACAGAAAGAGTCAGCAGATGACCCTGAGAAAATCAGAGCACTTTATTAGGCCAACACAAAGACCAATTATCAGAGAATCACTGGTTTAGCCAAATTAAAATTATCTCAAATTTTTAGACAATGTTAAATGATATCTGGGGATTTTTTTACCCAAATGGCACAGCACCATCTACTCTGCATCTCTTAACATTTATCTCACTACCAGTAAGAGGTGAAGCTAAGAATTAAACCCAGGCATGTATGACTCCAAAGCCCTTATGAAAATAACATCACACAAATAAGCCTCACTGAACATGTAGGATATGAGAATGGAGATTGGCTAGGACTGAAATGGAAGAGGCAGAAAGAGGAAGTGCTGAGAGGTCTCCCAGGAAAAGGCACTGAAAAGAACAAAGGCATAGAGGTAGGAAACCCTAAATATGAGCAGGAATTACCAAGTGTGGTTTTGGTAGCAAAGGAGATGTGGAGGGACGTGGTACAAGATACTGCTGGAAAGGCTGGTTCAGGCTTTCTAGTAAAGGCTCAGCCAAAGATGTACACTGAATTCTGGAGGCAATGGGTAAGTATTGAGGGCATTAAAACAGAGAAATGGCATAACTGCAGGTGGAAAACTAATCTTGTTATGATGTGGAGGATGCATCGAAGAAGAGAAAGAAGGTGTCTTGCAAATAGTATGTACTTAATACTGAATAGATGAGGCAGAAATTTATTATGTTTCTCTAACATAACAAGCCCATTCTACCCAATCCCATTTAATATTGTTCAAGTTTCTATTTAAAGAACAAATTCCACTCATTCTAGAGTGAAATAATGTTTCTGGTGCTTTAAAAAAATCAATTCGCCATTTAAATGTGGCCCTCTAAATGTTACCGTTAAAATGTCTACTCTTGCAAAAATTAACATTTTCCTCTTCTATTCAGAGGGAAGTACTTCGGAGCTGCTATTGTGACTGCTGAAACAGAAAACAAAATTAACCAAGAGCAAAAGTTAGGCAATGAGGAGTGATCCCCTGTCTCCTTCAACAATGTGAAGGTTGCTGGAAGATAAAGAGAACACAAGATGTAATCTCACATATCCTATGCCCTCTTGTAGTCTCCAAGTCGAACACATACTAAGTCATAGCTTTCTTGATGATACCAAACTTTCTTCTGCATAGGTTGTGGTACCATTTGCAAAGCATCAACTACTCAGTGAGAAGCCAAGGTTGAAGAACACTGAGATGAGTCATAACCTACCTGATTTTCTTCATGGGAAACCCTCATCTGCTCCTTGAGAACAGACATCCGGGCTGCCTCTTCTTTCCTCAAGACTCTTTCCTTCTTGAGCTCGGGACTCCAGAAGGTCTTGATACTGTTCATGGAAGACCCTAACTTGCTGTCCTTGATGTCTAGCTCTTTCCGAAGCAGGTCATTCTCTCTCTGAAGTTCCTTGAGCTGGGCTTGAAGGTCTAACATTGTGCTATCCCTTACCTGCCTCAACATGGAGGGGACCTGGTGGTGATGATGATGGGATGAGCTGGTCAGACCACCGTGTTGGTCTGTGTATGAAAGGACATCTGTGTGGGAAAGTCCAGCGGAAGCAATATTGGGACTACTCCCCATGGCCGTGACTCGGCCTCCATATACAGCCCTATTTGTGGCCCTCCCCAGAGTCATGGTGCCCTTTGGGTAAGTTGTTGAAGCCACCCCCTCATGATCGCTCAGATACATAGGTCCAGATGTAGCATAGGCTGCATTAAGGGACTGGATATTCTCCATGGACAGAGTCTTGCCTGTTCCCCCACCTCCCCCACTACTTGTTCTTCGGTGGCCCAAACGAGGAGACCTTGGCAAACGAGGAGATCTGGAAGGGCTCCCTTCCAGACTAGTGATTGTTCTTGCACTTCCATACATTTTTCTTCTATTATGAGGTGCTACTGAAGAGAAGGAATGCTATACTAAGTTGGGGAGTAAGCCAATATTTCCAGTTGGCCAGAATTTTCACTGCATTCTTTTCAAAGTCTGTACCAGAAAATGACTCCAATCAGAAACCTGAAAAATGAGAAAAAAGATAATCAAAAACAAACTTCTTTAGAACTCTGACTATAATTTCATTGTGTTTTTAAAATATATATAGACATAGATTTATGATGATGATAGATGTACAATAGACCGTCATACCCATCTTCATTTAATAAGAAAAGTGACCCCGAAACTTTACTTACTATATCTAATCACTTTGTAAATCCCCCCCCTACCCTGCTCTGAACAAGGTCAAAATTTCTCAGAGCAAAGAAGATGCTCCCTTTTCCTTAGGAAAATAAAGCTCTGCATTCTGGTTTGTGCTAAGTAAAAGTTGGGACCTCCAGAAAATTCACTTAAAATTTCCTCATCAGAGAGATCTTAGTTAAAAAATACTCCATCCTGGGGGCATAATCCCCATACACAAGTGGCTTGAGAGTGACTTTGAGAAGATATTGCTTCCAAGGATGTCAAATAATAGTCAATCATGTTTTTACCTCCCCCTCCTATACTCATTACAGGTATCACTCACTAATCCATTATAGTCCTCTTTTCAATTACATTCAGAACTCTTCTCAGCACAATACTCCAGATGATTTACCACCAATCAACTGACTTTGACACATGAGTTGGAACCTATTAACCATCTTGGAGCTAAAAGAAAATGGGGTCGTTCAACCAATGAGACTCCCCTCCATATAGTCAGACCCTAAATGCTTTCACCAGAGAATATGACAGTCCTGTCTCTTTCCCCTTTCATGCACATCTTTCAGGCTGGCATTTTGGGATTTCTTTTCCATTTTGGCTGACCTAAATATTCATATTAACCACTCCACACCTGTACAGAAATGGCACAGGAGAACAATGCATTATGTTAGAGTTCCTGTTCCCATAACCCCTAGAGAAAAGTAGAAGCTCCCTGTCATGGTTACTTAAGTACATTGGTGCATATTTAATGTAGCCAGAGCTATAGCGTTGCGATTATTCCTTCAATGGTATGATCCAAATGGCCTTAATGGGGCATATTGTAGCCTCCTACTCTTCCTCTTAGAATGTATTTGGTGTACTCTCTTTTTCTTCAGCTTTAAGACAGTAAGAGCACATGTTCTGGAGAAGGCTAAATTGAGGTTCAAATCTCCAATGTAACATCCAACTAGCAGAGTGACCTTAGACAAATTATTTAACTGTTATGAGCTTCCTTTCTGCAATCAATAAAATGTGTGTCATGCCAGTCACCTAACAGTAATCTAAGAAAAAATATGATGTTTATAAAACACTTAGCACAGAATAGTTAATAGTTTTTGTTGATAGTGTCAATGAGACAAGTACATTAATAGAAATTATACAAGGCATCTTTTATTTTTACCTGCCTATCGGTCACTCTCCCTTCCCCTCATCCTGCCCCACTTTCTGGTAACACTATTTCTATTTTCCTTACAAAAATGGTCTCTAACCCTCTGTTCACAGTTCATTAGGTTTAGGTAAGACTGATTCCCTCTATTCCATTCTGGATCATGTCAGTAGTGAGAATATGACCCAGGGCTGGCCGATCATCATATTCTACCCCCCAAACATGGCAGCAGGTTTAGGGATGGATGAGTGACTCTCCCACATTTGTCCATAAAGACTCCACATTGTGATTTTAGCTGAAACAATTGAGAAAAATAAGCCCTTGTCAGATGAAATTACTTACTTTCTGAGTATGTGAGAAGCTGAGAATGGAGCTTCTGAGTATCATCAAATGAAAAAGGTTTCCTTTAAAGTGAAGCTGATGAAAAGGAAAGCAGAGCCAAACTTTTAATAGTATAAAATCGAGCCAGGTGACATCACTTGATACCCTGAATCCAGCAGTCATTGAAGCTACATCTATCCGTTTAGATACATTTTAGTTACATATCCCAAGTAGACTGACTGCATTAAGGGCCCCAATTCTTTACTCATTCCTGTATCTGCCTCCTCAGCAGTGCTCTCACAATCTGACTCTGGGTTCCATCATGAGACTTGCTTTGGCCAATAAAGAGATACCAAATGTGAAGCAAGTAGAGGCACGAAATAGCACTTGTATATTAACTCTCTTGCTCATTTTCCTCTGCCATAGCCATTAGAACATGCCTGCTGGAAGATAAGAAACAAAACAGTCAAGATGTCATACCCAATAGCCAATCAACCCCAAGACATTTGAGCCAGTCCAGTCAAGATCAGCAAGCAGTGCCTAGCCAATGAGCTGACCACAGATACATGAACAAGGCCAGCTGAGAGCCACTGAACCCCATATAGTCATGAACTAAATAAATACTTCTTAGTATGTCACTGATGTTTTACGGTTGATAGTTTTTCAGCATTACTGTGGCAACAGATAACTAACACATTTACCCATAAATTTCCATCTTTGCTACATTCAATTCTAATCAGAGTATCTGTCACTTGAACCCTAAAGAGTCCTCACATAGAGTATGAAGAAATATTTCCCATAAAAACTTCTCCTTTCCTTAAAATGTCCCTTTAAAAAATTATGTACCTATCCCTAACTAAGAAACTTAGTTTCAAATGTTTTTTGTGGCTCAGAGCTTAATTTTGTTTTACCTGATAATATACAAAAATCACCTGTATCTAAGATTTTTGCATGAATAACCTGTTCTATAAAAAAGGTAAATCTAACCATCGTAATTCAGTTTGCATAAATGAAAGATCATATTGAAATAATGTAACCATTACATGAATTTTTAATAAGATACAAAGATGTTCATGACATACTAACAGTAAGGGGGGCAGGGACAAGTACATCAAAATGTTAACAGTGGTGGGAGTCTAAGAGGTTTTCATTTTCTTCCTTTTGTTCATTTGCATTTTTTAAATTTTCTGTAATATAGAAAGATCTTTTCCATTGCCTTTTTCCCTATATTTTGTTTATTTCTGCTCTGATCTTTGCTATTTTCTTCCTTCCATTAACTATGGGCTTAATTTATTCTTCTTTCCCTGGTTCCTTGAGGTATAAAATTAGATTGAGATCTTTCTTTTTTCTTAATGAAAGTTGTTTATCGCTATGATCTTAAGAAAATTTTTTTTTCCTTCTATAATTCTAATGGTTAAATGAATTTGTTTTGTGCTTAGAATCTAGAAATCTAGGTCCTAGCTGGGCCACCAATTATAAAGTTGTCTTCCTATTTAAGAAGACAGAGAAGACTGGAAATCTAGCTGGCCAAGACTTTGGAAAAATGCAATAAACCAAGAAACAAAACGTGGAATTTCTCCCTTTGGAAATACACATACATACAATATGTTATATACAGATACAGTAACTTTTGTGAAACAGTGTTTCTTTATTTAAAGAGCAATACATGTTGGCAGTGGCCCACAATTTCCTTGGGTTCTCCTTTTCTAGATTTAGTATCAGGTTTATACTAGTGTCATAGAATGGATTGCGAAGCTTTCAATTTTTCCTATGTTCTGGAACAGTTGCCATAATATGACTACTCTATTCCTGAAATTTTTGGTAGAACTCACCCATAAAACTGAATGGGCTTAGTTGTTATCTTTCCATTTTTTTTACTTTGTTTACTGATCTTTTGAGGTTTGTTACCTATTTATGTCAATGACCACAAACAAATATGTTACTTCAGAAACAGTCTATTCCAGCCAGATTTTTCAGTCTTATGGATATTATTTTGTAGAACACACCTTAGAAATTTTTTAATTGCCTCTAGTTATATATCCATCTCATTAATAATGTTTTTATTTCTGTTTCCCTTAATCACACAGTATGACAAATGTTTGTCTATTTTTTTTTTTTTTTTTTTTACTGTTTGGAAGATACATCTTTCGGTTTTATTGCTATAATTTACTACATTCTGTCTTCCATTTCATCAGTGTCTCTATATCCTTGATAGCAATGTATACTTCGTGTTTTAGTTACTTTTGTCCTTTTGCATTAAATGTTCATTTATCTTCAATCATATTATCTGATTAATGCATGTAAGATTATACACATTGGCTTCATATTCCAGCATTGTACGTATAGAACTCTTGTCCTTTGTAAATGGCTATTTTCCTTTTGAAAATTTTTCCATCCCAAGGATTATTCAGAAAGATATATTTAAATGTCAAAGTAGATGCAATTTTTTTTTTAATGTCTGCAGCACCTAGTGTTCCTGAGTGGTCTCCCATCCAAGTACTAACCATGCCCGACCCTGCTAGCTTCCGAGATCAGACGAGATCGGGCACATTCAGGGTGGCATAGCCATAGACAGATGGAACTTTTTGACTAAAACTTTGTAGTTTTAATTTTATGGCATTGAGATCACAGAAAATTTCTAATCTTAAAAACTTGTCAAGACTTTCTAATTGGCCTAATAAATGATCAATTTTCTTAATTGTCAAAGCAACTAATAATTATAGAAATTTTTTAAAATACAGCTATGTATACAGAATAAAATGAAAACACTCTCAATCCTGTCACTCACAGACAACCTTTGTCGACAAGTTGGTGTTGTTTCCAATTCTTAAGAGTGTGTGTGTGTGTGTGTGTGTGTGTGTGTGTGCCCGCGCGCATGCGCATATAATGTGTGTGCGTATGTGTGTATTTAATATATAACTTAATATATTATATATATAATTTAAAACAAAATTAGTATTATATTCTATATAAAGTCCTGTACTGTCCTCTGTCCTCAATGGTTTTATTAACATCTCTCATTTTTCCACTTAACGTTAATGCCACAAAACATTTTTATACATGATTTTTAATGATCACCATGAGTCTATGAAGATGGCCACCAAAACTGCTCCCCTTCCTGCACACATTTGTCTCTCTATCAAGAAATGGAATCTATTTCCCTTCTGGTTAAATCTTGTCTGGTCTTGTAACTGCTTTGACCAACAAATACTGCAGAAGTGACATTGTTCTAGCTCTGGACCTTTCCTTAAAGAAGTATCTCATTTTCTGGTTTTGTTCTGTTAAAAGCCAGAGATGTAAGATCCAAGCTATTCTGCTAGAAACAGAAGCTACACAGAAAGACCTAGATGATGAGACACTACCATATGGAAAGAGAGGCCATGAGGAGAACCAAAGTATCCCAGCCTACAGCCAACACCGAGATATCAGACTGGTGAGACGAGCCAACTTGGATCTTCCAGTCCAGCTGCCCAATCAACCTAAAGAGTAGTGGAAAACAACTAATTATTATTTAAAGCCTCTTGACTTAGGATTTTTTTGGTAACTGTCACAATCTTTCATTGAATAGCTATCTAATCATGTATTGAACCAATCACCTATTGCGGGCCACTTAGGTTATTTCTTTTTTAAATGGGAATATCCCAATTGATATTCTGACTGATAAAGCTCTGTATACACCTCTTATTACTTCCCCAAGACAAAGTTCTAGAAGTAGAATTACAAGATGGAAATTTAAAGGCTCTTGATACCCACTATCAAAATTCCCCCCAGAAATGTTGAAATAATTTACACTCACATCCTTACCTTTGGCTATTTTTCCTCCACCATTTTACTCTTTACTCTCAATACATCCTAGAAGCCACTATCTTCTCTAATAAAAAAAAAAAAGAAAAAAATCCCTGAATTACCCAACTCAGGATCACAGCTCTGCATATTCGGTAAACACACCTTAATAAGTAATACCAATAATGTGCTACACCAGTTCTGCTTTAAGCCAGTGCTTAGTTTGGTAACTATTCAGATTAACAAGGCTAATAGGGTTTTGATTTTACACCAAGATGTCTCAGAGACCTAGCGACATTAATGTATATTGTAACTATTCCAAAATTGAGAATATAATGTAGCTTTCCCCAAATTTATTTGACAAAAGAACATTTTACCCTTCAGAATACCTGAAAACTTTTCACTGTATATTCAGATTTATTCATTAATAAATATCATTTAAGCATCAGTTTAATTCCCAATGTTGAATGCTGTGGATAAAGCAGTGATTAACACAGACACGGCTTCTGTCTATGGGAAGTTTACCCATGAGAATAGGCTTTCTTAGAATTTTTTTTTTTCAATCTCAGCTGTAACACGGTTTGAGGAGAAGATGGTTATAGGAACTACGCACTGCTTTAAAGACAAGGATATGAAACTGACCCAAAAGAATCAGAATTAAGCTCTAAGAGGGAAATAGAGAAGACAAAAATAATGACTGGTTGGAGTTTTGGCCCTACTAGGACAAGAAATAAATATAATTCTGTATTTATTTTTCTCAATAAAGAAGCCAGAATGTCAAAAGGAATACAAGTCAGTCATTGGCAGTCTGTGTGTCTAAGAAGTGAAGAAACAGGTTAACGTTGCTTACTTACTCCAAGATCCCATCAGACAAAAGGTATTATGTACAATTCTAAAGAATTTATCAAATCCAATAAGAACTTTGGAGAACACTAATATGGTAACAGAATAATTTCTTCACCACTATACATCTGCTTCTTAACAGTAAATTTTAATTAGCATCTAGACCCAACACTTTAGTCTCTTCCACCAAATTTACAAAGAGCAGGGATGGTTTCCTGGAATAATTCTATCCTTAAAGCCATAGCACATAGAGTGATGTCGATTTCACGGATGAGGTAAAGGCCCAGTTGACAAGGTAAGCCAAAGGCAAGTTCCCATGGCTGTCATGTCTTAAGTCTCATGATTCCTATGTATTCTACTGAGTCACACGCAACTCCCCTTCCCCCTGCCCCAGCTGTGTCTAAGTCTCCTGATATATTTTTAGGTACTTGTTTTGACACTCGGGCTTTTTTTGGTTGTCGTCTCCTAATTCTCGTCTATCCTGATTTTTTTTTTAGTTCTGTAAAATGAATCCCTCAGAAAGAGCAAAAAAATCAACTTTATTCAACAATCAATAATGCAAAGTCTTCTATTTCCCATTACTGACTTGAAGAAAACTATTTCTAAGCTTTTCCACTCACCTATAAATGCATTATAAGAAATAAGGTAGCAGATAAATCTTATTGTTTTAAATACTATTATGAAGCCAAGACAGCTCAATCATTAAGTGTTCTTGTAAAGTCTTAAAAACATCTGCTTTCTTATATATTTGTGATGTACAATCCTAAGAAGGATAAATTATTAATTAGATCAAACTATTCGCAGAAACAGAAAAATGTTGCTGAGTATGACACCAATGAAATTAATTGCATAACACCTTTCACTTTAAAAGCACTTCACGAACAAAATTTGAAGTCCAGGAGTTAAGTTCCATTTAAGGCTCAAATATAAAATAAAATCAAAGATGGTTTTATGAACTTATAAGAATAGTTTCTCTAATTGAATATGAATTCATAAATAAAATATACATTCATCCACTTACTCTCTTAAAAGGTTTAAGGACTCTTGAACTGTAAGCTCAGGGGGGAAAAAATGGTGGAGAGAGCCCTGATTCCTGTCTACCAGCATCTCAGACTATCACAGTCTGGAATGATCTATTTTAAGACAAAAGCATTTCCTGCTATCTGGTCTAAATTAGGTTAAGTTTATTTCCACAGATCTCAGCCTCAGCCCATCACCTGAGCCCTGCTGACAGGCCGTGTGAGCTGAGATCATCAGTATCTCCCACGATTTAACCTGAATTAAAATATCCTCTTTTTTCTTACTGGGTTCCTTAACTTTTTAAAAATTTTTGTGTCACAGACTGCAATTAATTCCTTTCTAGAGGAAGACATGGTGTTGAACAGCTCTCAAGCAAGAAGTGGCTGACCAGGAGCCAGATGCTGCCTACAGTTGTGTTGTACATGGCTCGCCCAGTGATCTTTAGAATTTTGATCTAGTTGCCAACATAAAGAAATACAGACATTTCACATTAAAACCCAAATCTGGCTTCTCCTGAAAAATCTGAAAACCTGACAATGTCAGGCTCACTCCCCTACAAGGCCATGACTGGTTCGAGCCAACCGGCAGCTGCCCCTTTGAGAGAGGGCACACGCCCTCCAGTATGTGACAGTCCCCTCCTCTCCTTATTACCTTACGCTCAGTATGATTCCTTCTTTCCATACTTATCCCTGCAGGTGTTTAAATTTTACTACTTCTACCCATATAAAAGATCTTAAATAAGAATTAATTCCCCTTCATTACCCACTTCAAGTCCATTACCAAATCCTATCAATTCTACCTCCAAAATCTCACTCAACCTGTTCCCATGTTTCTACTTCTACCATCACTACCCCATTGCACCAACATGACCTCATTAAGCTATCCCAAACCCACTTAAAGCATCTCCACTTTTCTAATCCTCCTCTACGCTATTTCTCACATATCAGCCAAACTATTTAAAGGTAACAATTCTGATCACAAAATATCTGGCTTACCGCTTAAAACCCTCAAAATCCTTCCCATGGCCCAAGACCCTACAAGATCTGGTCACTGCCAACAGCTCTAGCCTCCTCTCTTGTTGCTCTCTCCTTCACTGACTCTGCCTGAGTCCTCTTTCTGTGGCTCAAATGTATCCAGTCCCTTCCTGTTTCACAACCATCACACATGATGTTGTCTTTGCAGGGCTGATTGTATTAAGATGAGAGCATCGAACAACATGTCCTCTAGAAGGTCTATACCATCTAAATCAGCTCTCTCGGCTATGTTCTCTCAAAGTATAATACCTTTTTTCGTGGCATGAATGACATGATATTTTTCAACCAGAGAAGATGACTTTATCTGCTCCACCAGGGTTGTCTGAGTGGCTTGCTTTCTTGGGCAATATAAGGGTGACAGAGTAACCTGGGTCCTCTCGTGAAGGTGTATGAAACTCTTATGTAAGCCAATCAAGGTTTCCCCTCCTCGAATTCATGCTTTGCAAAATGGGAAGTCATTAAGGAGAGGAACTGACATGTACAAAGGATTCTTGAGCCTTTGGGGAATGAAGTCACTGACACCCCAGTCATGATGCCCAGGATTCAGTGAGATCTGTGGGAGGAGATGAATGTGGTTGCAAATAAAACTAAAGTTCCCAAAAATAAATAATTACTTCAAAATAAGAGGAAATCCAGGCTAGCGATCAGGATTCAAGACAAGTGACCCAGGAGCCATGGACAAGTTTGTATGGACAAGTTTGTATGGAGAAGTTTGGGGGTGAGGTGGGAAGCTCCTAGAGTTCTGCAATGCTTTATGGAACCTGTGCAATGGGGCACAACATTGTGCGTGGGACTGTAAATCATGAGGAAGTCCATGTGTCCTAGGCAGGGCACCCCACAAGCAGATACTGAGATAAAAATTTGGGTTCAGGTGGTTCATTTAGAAGTACTAAGGGGAGAATTTGGCACTAAGATAAGGACATAAACGAAGTTAATATACAGTGCATTTTTAAGATTACTGCTGTGCACAACTGGGCTCTGTCTCACTGAAGGTGCTCTGAGAGACTGTAAAACTTGCCTCATAGTTACACCTCCATTCACCATTGGCAGAAGCCTACTCTCCTGGCATCTCCAGCCTGTGCTACCTGGAGGCCAAGAGAAAGCCCTCATGTTCCAATACAGGCCTTGAGTACAGAGGAGATGGACATGGGGCATTGATGGCATATGCTGCACCACGTATGGCACACCCATGGCTGAGCCTGGCCACTGGGAGACTAGATTGACCTTCCCTTGCAGGATAAAGAGTGGTGACTATGAAGGGTACCTGCAGCATCTTTCAGTCTGAGGAAGACCAGCCTCAACACCGACACCTTGTGGTAGAAAGATGCAATCAGACAGCAGACTGGTTGGACAGAACCTAACCTTGGGCTTGGGTGTGGGATTTATATCCCTATACCCCTCATTTGGGAGCAGTGTAATCTCAAGGTAGGGAGTCAGGGCAGGAGACAGGGAGGGGTGGAAAGAGGTAGGGGGAGTCATACTGAAAAGACTTAGAACTCTCAGCTAAGGAGGAAGGTGGGTTCCAGCATTTTCAATTTAATTTGGATGAATGAAACTCGGAAAAAGGTTTTTGAACATTAATCTATAAATGACTCAAAAGTACTTCCACACTTAATAATTCCATATTAATTTGTGTGATTACTTGCTGGAGTCTCTCTTCCCTCCTACTTTAACCCCCTACATTGCAGCCCAGGGTTTGACATTCATTCTAACATTTCTGGGGCTCAAGCAAGACTACAAATGGAGGCCCAAATCCCACATGTCTATACATTTTAAAGTTATAAATCAAGCTAATAAACTGGTAAATACAATCTATCCTCCTACCTTGACAAATATAAAGACGGAGATGGTAATATTTGAATTTTGAACTCAGAATTCTTGGACTTCAGAATTCTGGCTAAAACATGATAGCAAGAAGCAGGCCTGCCCCAACCAGCATCTTTCTCTCCCCATTTCTGGCTCAATCATACCCAAAAGGCCTCGCACATGTGAATTCAGCAACCTGCACACTAGGCTACTTCATCTATACCGGAGGTCATCAAAATTTTTCTATTAAAGATCAGAGAGTAAATATTTTAGGCTTTGTGGGCCGTTCGATCTTCGCCACAACTACTCAGCTCTGCAATTTCAGCACAAAAGCAGCCACAGACAAATTATAACCAAGTAAGTGTGGCTGTGTTATAATAAAACTTTATTTTAAAAAAACAAGTGTTAGCTAGTTCAGCCCACAGGGAGTAGTTTGCCTGCATCGAGTCTATACTTTCACAAACAGATATACCTCAGCAATTCTAGGCTTAAAGGTGTGCACACTGGTGGCATGGTTTGTCCTCTGGAGAACAGGCTTGATAAAGAAACCCAAGCAGAACCTAGAAGACAACTCAGAGTCATTTAGACAGGGAGGTTCCAGGCCTATTGGTACTCAGAGTGGACCCTGGTGTGCTGGGCACAGGTTCCAGGTGGGCAGCTCCACTTGGCCCTGTAGACTTCTTTCCCATGGGGAAGGTACAGCCAAATGAGGCCCTCTAGAGTTAGTCCTCTAGTGTCTGAGGCCCTGGGCAGGGGCTTTTCCTGCCTAAATCTAAGGGTACACAGGAAGGATACAAGAGTTTCTGAATATTTGAAAAAACATTTAATATTATAACACTTTCATCATATCATTGAAATCGCTTCCATGGCAGTTAATGCAACAATTTTGTAATTGTAACCAGAGAGGTGAGACATGATGTTTTAAAAGAAAGAGGGGACCTCGGAATCAGATCTGGTTGGAGTCATATCTCTAATTTCTTGACGAATAGTCTTAAGCAAATTATTCACTTCTCCAATACTTTTTTCTCATGGATGATAGCAATATTTTTCATAGCAATTTGAGAAAGATTTAAAAAGATGATAGAAGAAAAGTAATTAGCACAATGCCAAGCATGCAGCTAATTCTCAATAAAGCTAACTTTGGTAAGTCCATGCTCTTAGAACAGGGCACAATGATTTTGAACCTCAAAGTTGTCAGAATTCTCTCAGTCCACTAAGCTTACTTTGTCAGACATTCCTGAGTCAAACTCAGCCTTCTATTCAAAAGTATTCAAGATATCAACTGGAAAGAAAAATGGACATTTTCCCATCATCTACAGGTTAAAATATAATGCATCTATCAGTACTGAAAGTTCCAATAACAAGTCATTTCTTATTTAAATGCTACAATGATATGAATCGGGGAAAAAAAAGTCCAGCTTGACACAGTTTGATCTTCAAAAACGCTTTCTCATCATTCTCCAAGAAGCTCTCTACAACTCAAACACACTCATCCATGCATCACTACTCTCTCCTTTAGTTCCCCCAAACTCATTTTATAATTACTGTTTTTCATGTGCAGATTTAGCATGATTACATGTTCAGCTGCCTTGGCTATATTTTACGGTAAGGTGCTTGAGTGAAGAGGCTGACTATATTCCATACTGAAAGGTAAGGATTCTGTATACAAAAGTATTAGTTAATTGAGCTTTCCATTAGCTAGCTATCTCTGTTGTTTTAATTTCAAACTCCAACAATTTATTCTAAAAGATTAAATTTAATTAAATTTAAAATCTAAAACACTTAAAAATGTTTGTTAAAGCCTACTATCCAGTATACGAGTTAAATATATATATATATATATCAAAACCCCAAATAATAAACAGTAATATGCTAAATCAAATTATAAAAAATTATGGTTAATATAAAATGCTGATTTTAACATTATTCATTGTCTCATAAAGTTTCATAAATATAATAAATGAAGCTTGTTGCACTGAAGAACTAAATAAGGTTTTTAGATACATTTTTTAAGCATCTGTGCATTTCCTTTAATCTGAGAATGTAAAATGTCAATTGGCAAAGCTTTAGTTATAGTGTACTTATTTTAAAAATTTCAGGAATTATTGGGTCATATACTAAAAAAAAAATCCTCAATCTGTCAACCAACAGATGTTTCAGAGGATATGATAGAAAGGTAGGAGAATAACAACTCTATTCCTTTGTCTCTGAAAATCCAATCACACAAAATTTTTCTACATTTAAAATCAACATGTAAGAATTATGTCTAAATAGCCTTTTACTAGTAAAGAATATATGCATACACAAGGGAAAATTCTAGCAAAGATTACAAGCTATCCCAAAAGAAAAAAAAAGACCACAATCAACAGCAAGGGATAGAAAATGGCTTAAATGTGAAAATTTCAGAGGCAAGCATTCATCTATGTACTCTGGAAAGAAGAGAAAGAATATATGTTATATCCTAACTCTGGGATCTATCAAAAATATGACTGATCATTCTGGAGGAATCACATAAGCCTTTAGCAAGGGCCAAGTTCAGGATGCTGAGCAATACTCAGAAACCCCTCTATAAACTGAAACTAGAGTGAATGAGAGTTAATAACTTAATTAAGTAACTAAGTTAAATCTCTTAGTGTAAGGATAAGGGTAAGCTTATCCAACATAAAAATAGACTAAAAGAGAAATTATGGGGCATGGTTCAAATCTATTCAGCAAATACTTCTAAAAAACAAATCAGTAATACGGTTTCTGATGTTCCATAGACCCAGTTCCTCCATTTCAAAAGGGAGCTATAGCCCCCTTATTCAGGTTTACATGAGCAACTCTAGTTACTATGCAAGGCTGCCAGGTGCGTGGATATTGGAAATAGATGAGAACCTCTTTGGGAGGAGAGGGCGTGGCCTCACATAGAGAGAGTATATGAAAAAAAGACATAGTAGGACCAGAGAGAAACAAAATCCAGTTTTTTTAACCTGGGCAAAAACTGAGGAAGATGGGGCAGATCTATAGTCGTGTATATTAAAGAATTTACAAAAACCATGAGAATTTAATGTTGTTTTTATTTCAATAATCTGAAAACAAATAATGTTAGGATATTCTTGATCATCACAGCTATGCCCATTGAGTTTGAGCAATAAACTTTACCATAAAGAATCACCATGGGTCAGTGAGAAAGGAAAAAAGGTAAACTTGGGAATCTAAATAACGTGTTCTCACTAGTTGAAAGGTAAGAGATATCAAGTTCTTCAGCGTGAATCAAAATTTCACAGAAGTTCAATATTGTGAATATGGTGGGAGAATTGAGTCATCACCCAGCACACAGCGGGGTAGACCAGTTGACTGCCAAAGAACCCTCCCAGAATAGTCAGCATCATATTCCAGTTATAAGTAGCAATTTAGCTAATGTGGTTAAATTAATGTTGTTAATTTGAATTAGTAATATGAAGAGTACTTAACCCCTAAATTGATTTAGGTTTTATAAAGGTATCAGAGCTAATAAAAAAAAAAAAAAAAAAAAAAAAAACCACCTCACCAGCTTTATGTTTACACAATTAAAAGTACCATTACAATAACAATCATTTAAGTCAATCCTGGAGTTCCACAAGAAATTATTTTCTTTAAAAGAGATCTCATCCAACTTTGAGAAAGATATGAAACATATATTGGGTTTGGGTCCTGAATCTCACATATATTATGTTTAACTTTAGCAAGTTAACAAACCTCTCTGAACCTGGTAAGTACCTTGGTAAGTAATAATGGCCTCAGGAATAACAATGGCTACTTCACAAAAATAAGGTGAGCTGTGATTAAATCAAAGAAAGATGTGTTTAGCACAGTGCCTGAGGCTTAGTAAATCAATACAACAACCCTCATCATCATCAGTATTAACTACAGATACCTTGTGTTATTTTCTTAAAGGATGATGGTCCTGTTATTAGTTCTTCATTCTCTATTAATTTCACAGAACTATGAAAGGCATTCAATTCTGAGCTCTAATGTTCCCCTTGATCTCTTGGATCAGTTCATGAAAGACAGTACAATTGATGAATTATTAGAAATAATAATACTAGCTATATGGTTAATTTTACCGGGATCCCAGGAAAACAACTAAAGCCTTAGGCACAATATGTTTCTTCCTTAAGAGAAAAGAATAACAATATTAAACAAGTTGCAATGGGTCTAAAAAGATTCACTGTTTTAAAAAGTTTGCTAAGCCATTTGGACATGAGTAAAATTTTAACCAGTGCAGTATATTGCATCATTTGTTCAAAATACTCACTGTCACTCTCTAGTGGATTCATTCCCTACAGTCTGGTCTCCCTCTCATAGAAGAAGAATCCTTCTGCCCCACTGAAATCAGGCTAGACCATGTGACTTGTTTCATCAAACACGCTGTGAGTTGAAGTGACAAATGCTATATCCAAACAGACGTTATATGAACCATCTTATGAGTAAACTTGTGTTTTTCTTCTCTACCATGAGAATGGCCCAACCAAGAAAGGGACTCCTTCAGCTTGAGTCTCAGAATAAAGACAGTGTGGAGCAGAACCATACACAAACCATGAGAGAAAAAAGCCACTGAGATTTGGAGATTATCTCAGCATAACCTAGCAATATCTAACTAATACACACAGATGCAATACTAAAATGAAATATTTAACACAAGTGAAAACATATGGTGCCATTTTCCTACTGATTTATCTCATGTCTTTCCTTTTCCACAATACCAGTCTAGGTAATGCCATCCTTTCAGGACAAAATATCTCATGTTAGGTCTCTAGATAAATGCAAATCACTTATAAATGATGTCTTTTCAGACACAGAAACATATAACCAACCATTTTAACTGCCTCCAAATGTGTATTTTCTTTATCATTCCTGGGCCCTGATTTCTTTCCTAAAAAAATAGCTGTTCCTGATATTTGGACATCAAGATGAAAGCAAAATCAGAAAGACTCAAAGGAGAATAAATCCTATAGATATAATACAGCTATGCAAACAGGTCAAATAAATGACAGGCAGTATCAGTAGGTACAGGCTGGAACTCATGACTCTAATGGTCAGCCCAGGAGTGAGTTCCTGTCCTGGAGCACAACCTCATAAAGAGCTCAGCTGTGCCTGGCCCAAGCATGCCACACCATAGCATGTCAAGAGAAAGGGGACCCATACACCTTATAATGGCTCTGTGAACTCCAGAATGCACCAAGTGATGCCACTCTCTTCCCTTGAACTTTCTGCAAGACAGATAATTCAACCCTGATAGGTCCTTGAAGGAAGTAACCACATCTCATTCATCTTTGTAGCTCATTACTTAAATTACACTTGTAATTAAAGGCAGCTCGGTGTAGTACAGTTAAAGGTGTGGGCTTTGAGTTAAGAGTCTAAGATTCAAACTCCAGCTTCTCCACTTCCTTGGGGAAGGACCTTGTGAGCAGATGCTATTAAGTACCCTACTAATGTCCCACTAACTTGAACATTTTAGAGTACCCAAAGGATTTTGCACTGCCAATATCGGCATCTCTGCTACAGACTTCTTTTGAACCTTGGAAAACTATTCTGCTCTTGCAGGAGGCAGATGGAAGTGCCAGGGAATCAACTACCTCAACAACAACTGGCAGAGATTTTTATGTACCAATGTTCACAGAAGCATTGTTCACAATAGCCAAAAGGTTGAAACAAACCATTGTCCATTGTTCACAATAGCCAAAAGGTAGAACAAACTATTGTCCAAACAAAAATGTCCATCGACAGATGAATGGATAAACAAAATATAGTATATAAATACAATAGAATATTATTTATCCTTAAAAAGGAATGAAATTCTGATTCATGCTACATTATGGGTGATCCTTGAAAATACTATGCTAAGTATTTAAGTGAATTAAGCCAGGCACAAAAAGATAGATATTGTGTAATTCCACTTATATGAGATCCCTAGAATAGTCAAATTTATAGAGACAGAAAGTAGAATAGTGGTTGCCAAGGGCTTGGGGCAGAAGGGATTGGGGAGTCATTGTTTAATAAGTATAGTTTCAGTTTAGGATGACGCAAAAATTCTGGAGAGGAATGGTGGTGATGGTTGCATGACATTGTGAATATATTTAATAACACAGAACTGTACACTTAAAAAAATGGTTACAACAGTAAATGTCATATATTTTACCATAATAAAAAATAAAAATAAATTTTAAAAAAAAAGAAAAGAAAAAAAATACAGGAGCTGCTTCCTCACACTCAATGTGAGAACATCCTGAGGTAGGTGTTTTACCCAGTTTCCAGAGTTTCCTTGTGAGATTAAACTCCATTTGTGACTATAGTAACTTACTGAATAATGTTCCATCTATCGGCTGTCTTCTGTTTCATATTCTTGTTCACCTATTGGTGTTCCCTGTATGTCTCAAATAATTACTTGCACAAGAACACTTGTTTCAGGATCTATTTCGGGGAGAAGCTAAGATACATAGCCAAGTTTCTTCTCTAAACATTAATTTCCTCATCATGGGAAATAATACTTGGATTATGGGTCATTGTGAAGATTAAATGAGATATATCTTGATGGGCTGAACACAGTGCCTGACACATAGTAGGTACATAATATGAGTTTCTTGAACTTTTGGTCCAAGTTATCTGCCTTTTTAATAAAAGCTAAACTATGTCTCTCAGTTTCAGTAAAAGATTTGAAATCTAAAAGCTATTCTTTCCAATCCTCTACCTGATTAATATATGCTATAATTAAAATTCACCATTTAACTACACAGGACATCAAAAGGAACTAGAATTCTGCATTCAACTCAATTCTTTCCCTAGAAGTGGGCTAAGTCCACAAAGGAATTTAGACAAGCCCCTAGATATCAACCAGATCTTCCAAGGCAGACAGATCTCTACCACAGCCTTCTAACCTGAGGAATTAGAGAGCTGTGGGGTTAATTATACACAAACCTTAATTTTTATCCTTCTTTCCCTTTGGCCCTGAATGTGTCACCTTAGCATCACTAAGGCTTATGATGAGGACCAAGAAGCATTTAGTCTTTTCCTGTTTCACAGTGCACCAAGTGAAACCATGGAATCATAAAAATTTATTCAGGTATATCTTTTGCTAAATACCACTTTATTTGCTTTAGTTTCTCTTTGCCAAAGTACACATAGAATTTTGTTAGCATGATGATCATCTATGCCAATTAGAAAACCAAGGGATTAGGTTACTGACTCTGGCGGACTCTCCTAAAAAGGCTGGTGAGAAATCCAATTTCTAATCCCTATTTTTGTAGAAAAGACCTTCTAAATATGTGTTTTTAAAAAGCTGAACAAGCAAAAGTTGAGTAGACTTACCTGTTAAAAAGAGAAGCTCTGTTCCAAAAAAAAAAACAAATGAATGATAAAATCCTTAATTACATCTTGCCCTTTATCATAATCCCCAAAGTTTTTTCCTAACATTTCATACATCGATAGCCTTTAACTTTGTTCTTATCTCTCACAACTATATATAGTTATACAACTTAAGTCCAGAGCATCTGACAGAGGGTAAACACCATCCATCCATATTAGGCATGTCTAATGATTTCCATTGTTCCCTCAGTTACTTTAAGTTCATAAGGCTCATACATCTCCTAATACTACTGCCTGCAGTTTTCCATTTTCCACTTCCTTTTTAGAAAATGATCACAAGATTCAAAAAATATTCAAATGATTGCACATACTCTGATATACAAATATGGTGACACTGACGAAATAAAACTACGTGTTAGCAGGAAAAGCCATGATATAGTAGTTCAAAATCAGGTTCACACACTGATGTACAGAGGTCAAGATTAACATATAAAAGGTAGGGTAACAATGTTACTACCTAATGTCCAAAAAATGGTGTAAGTCATATAAAAGTAAAGTCATAGGCAGCTAGTATGCATTGGAAATTGAAGATAGTTCCAGCACATAACTCCTAATCTTGTACACTTCAGGAAATAATTAAAACATTTCCATTTATGAACTTTCTCACACCACTTTCAGAAGCTGTACTTCAAGTACTTCCAACTGTATTAGTCTGACAAAGTTAGTTTAATTACACCATTAACTAAAAACAACCTGTAAAGATTTTACAAGATCTATATTCTCTGTACTCTGCTCAAAATCACTGAAAAGAACTTGGTCCCAGATAACATTCAGAGATTCTCAAAACCAACAAGCAGTATGGAATCCCATTATAGATTTTTCATCAGGAGCATTTTCACCTGAAAATGGTCTATTAACGTTATTAAAGCTCATATTAAAGGCCATATCCATAATCTCTATATTGTTTTCCAGGTCATCCTGCCACTCCCTCACCAGTTACAAACCCCATACTCCTGCGAACACCAAAAGAAGGTAATTATTGCCATGAAAGTGGAATAAAATGAATATAAAGAGAATTCATCATCTCTGGTTGTGTCAGTCAATTACCGAACCCCTTGATGGTTAAGCCTAAACCTCATCTCCTTAGTGGATCACAAGGTCTTCATGCCTGTCACTCCTGTTTCTCCTGCCATCCCCCAACGCCAGATGAACTAATTTCCAGCTCCACAGGTCTATTTTCACCTCCCCAAACCCCAAATCTCCTATTCACTTGCTCATCTTAGGACCGGACTATTTCCCCTGTTATTTGTACCATCAAAATCAAGCCCACTCCAGCTAACTCCATTTAGTTTTCCACCTCACCTTAGGTGCTATTTCCTTCAAGAAGCCTTCCTTCATCCTTCATCCATGAATCTCCTAAGTATTCCATGATAGCCTGGGTGGTCCCCCATCAAAGCTCCCATTACAACAGCCTGTTTATTTGGCTACAATCCTGAGCCTCCCAAAGTCGCTTGCTCTGTTTAAAGTTGCATCCTCTGTGCCCAGCAGAGGGCTGGCATATACATGTACAGTAAATCTATAATGTAATGGCTTAACTCTTTGTCAATAAAATCCAAAGCACACCAGCCATTCTTATTTATATTCCTATAAAATAGCTAATAAAATGACAGTTACTTACTCTTTGGCATGAAAAATCTGTTGTAAAAAAAAAAAAAGTATCATCTGGAAAAGGGCTGGATGATTTTGAAACATCAAGAAACAGAAATCCCCAAACAAGGAGAAAGCTAGTGGAAAAGCTAGAAATGGAACTTAGGTCTCTTGACTCACAGGTCAGTGCTCACGTCTCTACATCCAAAAGAATCTGCTCTGAAGCTATTCTAAGCAACTATTCATGTTGCTGAATTCAAGGTGGCCCCTGTCAGTATATTCGAAGCCTGTGTATGAAAAGACAGTTCTTTCTCAGACTTAACAAAAAAGGTAGAGAATTTCCCTTGTGTGCCCTGGCTAACTGCTCCATGCTCAAGCCTGAAAAACAGCAGCCACTGAAACCCTGTTGCCTTTGTATCCACCCAGTATCAAACAGTACCTATTTCCAGCACTCTAAGAATGCCAAGCTCTCATCCCATTCACTACTCAACCTCCTACTTCTCCCCATGGAGACGTTTCAGGAACAAGGTGGCTAATGAGCCAAAATGGGAAGCAAAAAAGGGGTAACAGGGACTTTATCTGACAGAAAGAAAAAATACACATCACCAGAAGAAAACACATCAAAAGCCCTCCCTTGAGAGTCAAACGTGAAAGAGTCAACAACACTGCTCCACTAGGATCCTGACCTTTAAACTACAATCTTGCTCCTCCAGGTAATGACAGTTAGCTTGGAGCTGGCTGGCAGGAAGGTAGCATGGCTAATCTGACTTAAAAAAAAAGCCATCTTAGTAGGAATTTTGTGCCCACCAATGTCACCAAGAAAAAAAAACAGGGATTATGGTATCAACCCACGCTCACATCTTGTGGCTCAACTACCTTCAGAACAAAGTTCTCCACCCCCAGAGCAACTTCCTACCCTGACCACACCCACCTTGTCTTAGAGAAATTCACTACCTAAGAACTAGTAACTACAGTGCACAACTAGGTTTAATTTGTCATATAAAACTCTGGCTTTCTTGCTATAGTTAGCCATACTGTTTTAGTGGAAAGTCTCTCATGGTTTGCATAAGAATCTAAGAATATTCCTAAAGAACAGTCACTCACATTATTCAATTCCTATTCAAGCTCTTGTCTTCTTGCCTTGAATTAACAGTTTACTCTTAATACATTTATGGGGAATGAACTTTGCTGCCTGAAATTCATTCATACTCTGAAATCACAGAATGACAACTACCTTTAGGGGTAGAAAGCTTTAAGACAAGAAAAAGGAGGAACACTATCAGACACCCACACACAGACGTGCACACATACCACACACATTCAACAGAATTAAGTGAGCAAAATGTAAAATCTGAAGAACAAACCATGACAAAGTAAAGTTTCTAGTATACAACATCTATGAATGTTGCCACTGGCCTTCTACCTACAAGTGTATCCCAGAGATGCTCTCTGACCTGACTCATACTCCTCATCCACTGGAGCCATGATCTCACTACTGACTTCCATGAAAAAGTAATCACTTCTGTCCTTAAAGTGCTGGCTGCCTCTCTCCCACTGCCTGCCTCTCCCTCCCTCTCTCTCTCTCTCTTAATTTTGTTAAGTGCCCACTAGCTGCCAGCACCTAGAGATTTCTTAAAACTTCAAAGCAACAAATGTGGAAGATAGAAACAGAGAAGGAATGCCCAAAAAGTTAAAAGCAGAGGCACAGTCCTGGGAAACAGGGCCACATGCTAAGGAATCCAGCTAATATAGAATTTGAACTGGCCCAAGAGAAGGGTTAACCAATGATATCAGCAATTAAGTCAGTGAGGTAGTAGCTGTGAGTAGCGAATCACAAGCAGGACTCAGCCCAAGCTGTTAAAGAGACAGCCTGGCTCTTCTTGGTGCTTTGTCGGTACTTCTAACATATGCTTGGAAAGAGAAAGAGTGGCTATGGTCCACTCTATACCCCAGTGCCTATCTCATAGTAGATGCTCAATAAATATTTCAAAAATTCATATTCCTAGATCAATGAATAAGTATTCAATCAATAGTAACTATTATGATGGTAGCTGATAATCATTATTCTTCCCCAAGCTACTGAGGTTCTATCACCTAAAAGGGCAACAGGACATTAAAAGCAAAGGCTTTTTTTTTTTTTTTAAGAAAAGCAAGAAGCACTATACAATATATCTTCAGACTTTTTTAAACATCAAATGTTTCTTTCTCAGTCACATTATATGTTCAATGTCAGCTGACTTAAAGTGTTGCTCATTTAGTGACTCAGTGAAAAAAGCAGATAGAGGCTCCATCTCAACACATGCTTCCATGACCATCACAGCAGGAAAAGAGAACACTGGATGGTCTCGCTCTAAAAATTAATTCTCACCTGTAAAAGAGGTTCTAGCATAGAAGTGATGTAAGTCACTTCCAACATATGCCTAGAAAGAGAAAAAGTGGGAACATTAACAGAGTCTCTACCACAAATGATACTAAGACACAACAAGCTGTGGCATAACAAAGGAATTTGTTGAAAAGGATGCTCAAATAAAACATCTGGACAGCTCTAAGGTTCACATAATCCTGGACCTGGGAGGTTGTGTAGGGGTCATTTTAGAGCAATGGCCTCAACAAAAAGACAGCTCAGACAATATAAACCTGGACCCTGAATTTTCAGAGTAACTCTACTTTTTTCTATAAATATATTAAGGGTCCAGATAAGTGTTTATTTAGGAAACAAAAAAGTATCTACAGCTGAAAAACATTTGAAAACCACTAATGTAAATCAAATCCTTAATTTTACAGGTTGAAAAAGTAGAAGAGGGGAGAGGGAAGCCCCAGAAGTTAAAATGACCACACCCCACCCCCAAGGAAGCTCCAAAATGTTTAACAGATATAGAAAAAAGTCCACTGACAGAATTTGCTGTACCATTGCACCACCCTCTGGCCTTATCCTTCATCTCTGCTACCTTGAACTGGCACAATGGAGTCAGACCCAGACCAAAATCATATCATAGAGGGTCAACAAGGGTTCAACAAATGGTATGGATGATAAGCAGAAGTCCCCATCCTATAGCACTAAATAATGATTCACATCCCATTAGCAATTCTCTACATTACTCATTCTCTATTTTCTGGCAAACGTGAAGCCATTAGTAGAAGTTAATACTAACCTTCAGGAGACTTTCGTTTTGTTCTCAGATTACAGGTTAACAGCCAACTATGATTTGTGCTCACTCAATTCCATTCTCTTGTGTTCCCAGCTTTGCTTGGTGCCCAGCTTTTTCTCCACCTTCATTCGCACTAAAGCACTGAGTGTCACATACTTAAGTCTCAATGGTCTCCCCACCTCCAGTCTCTATCATTTTCAAAACATCTTATACTTATTAGTCCATGAAATAAAACTCAGACTTTTCAAACTAGAATCCAGTTTTCATCTTAATCATACCCCAATCTACTTTTCCAACATTATCTCTCCTGTGGTATTTATCCTGCCCAGCCAAAGGCAAGATGATGGGCCTGAAAGTCAAAATGACATAGTAATGAATCCTAGATCTTATGAAAGTTCCTTAATCTGAGTTTTGATGTTCTCATCTGTAAAACAGGTATGATGGCATCTACTTTGAGAGGCTCTTGAGAAGGTATTGTGTGGTGAGGATTATGTTTGACTGCAAGTAATGAATAGTGGCTTACAAGTAAGGAGATTGTTTGTTTTATACAATAAGTACAGGGGAAGACAGTCTAGGCTGGTACTATGGCTCAACAGTGTCATCAAGACCAAGATCCTTCCAAGGTCCAGCTTTGCCATTTTTAATGCATAGTTTCATTTTTGTTGTTATAGTTGGTTGTTGCCGCTCCAGGCGTTGCACTTCTGTTCCCAGCAGCAAGAAGCAGAAAGGGGCCAAAAGCTGTAGAGGTATACCAGGCAAGTCTGTCCTCCTCACTAAGTTTTCAGGAGAGGCCCCCACCCAACAACATCTACTTCCATTACTATAAGACCTGAGTCTCATGGCCGCTCTAGGCTATAACGGAATCTAGGAAAGTGAGATGGACATATTCCTATCTAAACAAAATTTGGGTTCTTTTGTTAGAAAGGAGAGAATAAATATTGAATAGGCAATCAGCAATGTCTATCTCAATATTAAATTAGTATTTTATGTAAAGTGCTAAGCATGCTAACCTAGCACATAGTTAATTGCTCAATAAAAATTAAATAATAATTGCTGCCTTTATAATAATTATTGTTGTTATTATTCACCTTTCTTACCCTCTGGGAAAATGGAATAACTCATTATATCCAAATATGTTCCTTACATTTCTACTATATCTACTGCTCTATCTGTATCTCCAACACTATTCCTCTTCAAGGTCCTTATTTCACCCAAAAAGTCTTTCCTGACAGCTACTCCTACTAATAAGTTCTATGGTGGCAGGACTCACATCAGACAAAAACTCCTATGTTCATTACTCCATTGAGCATAGTCCCTTGGAACACAGTAGGTTCTAATAAATGGTGTCTTGATAATTTAAGTAATTTATGTACATACTCATACCTGCTTTTACAGTTATTCCTCTATAATCAAACATGGTATGTTCCTGAAATGCAAAATTTAAATACTAAGTTCATATATAATAAAGCTAGGGGGTAGAGTGAAGAGATAAAGACTGCATTCCCCAAGAATGAGAAGAAAAAGTACAAAATTCTCCAATGATATACTTTTTACACACTGTAGGAGTTCAGATTATAGTTCATCAAATTACTCCCTCCCTTCTACTTTTACGCATGGATGCTGAGGTTCGCTATGTGACTTTTTATGTCCAAAAAGGTTGTTAGTATAAATGACCTTTGCTTGTCTCTTGAATCCAATGATTTGCTATGAGAAGAGCTTCACCCCAAGTAGCTGCTACCCCTTCAGCCTGGGCCCCAGAACATATGTGGAGCAGGCAGGAACCCAGCCTATAGCAAAGCCCCCAAGGAGTCCAACCTATATCAGCCAAATCTCATTCAACTCGAAGACTCATGAATGTGAGAATAAATATCTGCTACTGTTAAGTCGAGTTTTGTTACGCAGTGAAAGTTGACTAATAAATCCTTTACCATTTGAAATATTTTAGTATTTCTTACATATTCATTCATTTTGTTCCTTTTCTTCATATAAGAAAGAACAGGCTGAAGAATCTCTACGTTTGGTACACCTAATGATTTCTACCTTAGGGTTAACTGTTTTAAATTAATGAGACCTACATTATCATTTAATATCGGTGCTTTTCCACTTTTCATTTGTACTACTATCTTTCTAAAATAAGGAAATCACAATAAAGTATCAAAGAATAATATAAATATTGCTGAAATGAAACTGTTGACTGGCAAGTAGGTCTCCCATAAATTCTTAGCTGATAAAAAGTGTTAAAGGAAGCCATAGTAAAACAAAAGAAAAATGTAGATTGTACAAAGTTGACCTCACCAAAGTTAAAGACTATCTGTTGAGGTGAATTTGTAAATTCCAACACCATTTATCTAAACACATTTTTCAGGATACCTGTTTTGGCAAATCATGACCACTGAGTTTGAGTTTCACCAGTGGGAAAACGTTGATAAGTATTAAGTCTTGCAACATTTCCAACATAATAAGACAAGAGGGCCTAACTATTTTAATAGAGTAATTTAAATTTAAAAAAAAAAGTCAATTGAATGATGTTAAGAGCATGTATTCAACCAAGACCTACTAAAAATGCCAACTGGAAATTTAGGGTATCAAGAAAAATGGAAGACCAGGTGCTGTAGATGTAAAAAATAAATAAAATAAAAAATAAGGGACCATAAGCTGACAAGGTCCTTGCAATGTGTGAGGTTAACCAAGGGTTGCCTCATCTTAAATAATAAAAAAAAAAAAAGGAAGAATGTAGATTTTGTTTTGTTTTACCTTCTTTTAAGTCATCATCATTAAGTTTGATGCCAAATTTCCATTGGGCCACAGATGACCTACCAGAAATATATAATACATAAATTTACCAAATTTGCCTATTGCTGAAAGCAACAGCCTTCAAAAGGGCAAGGCAAAAGGACAGTTCATGGCAGTGCACTCTTAACAGAAGAGGCCCTATGTATGCCGGGAGAGTCCAGACTTGAACACATGCAGAACAGGCCACACAACCAAAATCTGAATTCAAGGCCATGGCCAAGGTCAAAGGCTCTAGGTCAGAGAAACCTGGGCTCAAGTTTTCACTCTCGCACTAAGCTGTGTGGCAAGGTGTTAAATTCCTTTGGTTTCTTCTATCTATAATTTGGGAATAATAATAGTACCTACCTCATAGAGTCTCTACAAGGTTTCAAAAGATAATGCATGTACTCAGCAAAGTGTTAGCACATACAATAATAATAACGAAACAGTAATAGTAATAACACCACCCTGACAAACCTGGCTCCCATATGAAGACTACTCTAATCAGGGTACTCTGGCTCATAAGCTGTTCATGAAATCCTGAATTCACAGCTTTGTATTCATATCCAGGTCCAGCTTCTATGAGGTGACAGCTCTCTGGACCAGCCAGTAATTTTTCTACTGAATTCAGTAAGAAGGGTGTTGAAAAATAAGCTTTTCACTAATAGAAAATTTAAAAGGATCTCGTCCTTCTGCCCACAATCCATCCACCTGTGAAAGTCTTGCTGGTGAAAGCCATACTTCCATCACCATCCACACACCGCCCCTTCAAACTCTGCAAGGCTTTTATCAAAGCACAGAAGCAGACCAACAAGATGGCTCACCTTAGAAGCAAACTCACCTCCAAAGGAAATTCCTCTACCCTCCAGAAAGGATCTGACTTGACCCCACTGTCACCTTCAAACTGACATCCAAACTGGAAATAAAGAAGTAAACCTTCACTCCCAGAAGTTGAGTTACACTGTCAAAACTAAAAGAACCCCTTCTATTTGTGGTAATCCGAATAAAGCATGCTTGTCTGCTTCAAAAATATCATATAAATCTACCCAACAAAGCCAAGAGCAAAATAGTGTATACTGTGAAACAATGTGACTACAAGGACAAGAGTGACCATATGAGACAAAGTGCCACACCCTTTTCCAGATAGCACAACTGTAAATGATGTCTCTTACAAAGGAGCCCGCATTCTAGAGAAATAGATGGAAAATTCTAACCCACAACACCCTTCCTCCACCCCCATTTCATTCTTTACCCAGATCCATTTCATTTTCATTTTTAAATCAATGGCCATGGGCAGTCCCAACTACTACGACTAATAAAGGGGCGGGGGGCAAACACAAGCCAAACGTACTTGCTTCTAAAACCATTTTTGAAGAGTTTTCTTCCCGCCTGTCTGCCTCTCACAGCTACAGCTTCATACCTGGTGGAAACCAATGGTTAAGCAAAACCACTGATTTTAAAAAGCCAACCAGGAAACTAACCATGACAAGTGGGAGCTGCCCTCCTCTCCTGAGCATTGATTGGCTCCTAGTGTTCCACCGGTCCCTGTTCTGCCCACATAAATGGCAGGTGTGGCTGTCAATCACACAGGGAACTGACAATTCACCGCTCTGGGAGTAAATTGCCTTTCATCTAGCAAAAGCAGGTAGCCGCCTAAAATCGATCTGCTAATAACAGCGCGGACCCTCCCTCTCTGAGAAAGAGGAGCCCCCGAAGTATGAAATAAGACAGGGCCAATTGGAGAGTTTACGAGCGCTGTTATATTATCCCGCACCAAAGCAGACCTTAATCTTCACTGTCCTAAGATGATCTTTCAAAGGATCGGACAGTAATTTTAAATAAATAAATAAAAGAAAGAAAGAAAAAAAATAGGTAAGCCCTCTAAGTACCCTTCTTCTTGTATAATTCGGAGATGGAGAGAAGAGAAGGAATGTCGTTCAGTTTAATTTCACATCGTATTCGTTTTCATACACCACCGCCTTCTACCCTTCCCCATTAAATCCAGCTTCATTTTCCCTGACATGGATTTTTTTTTTTTTAACACGCTCCCTTCTGAGTCCATCGAGGCAGACTGGAACCCCACCCCCTGGGCTGGGGCTCCACCTTTCTCCACTTTGTTCTGCTTGAGGTTCCTCGAGACCCTTGCCCTCGTGAACACCCCACCCCTGGAGGCAAGTGGGGAAAAGCCAGGAGAAAGAGGGGGAGCTGGGGAGAAGAAAGGCGATGGCAGTGAGGGTGGCTGCCGGCGAGGGATTGCGGGAGGTGGCCCGGGCCGCCGGGACGAGCGAACGGCGCCCGCGCGCAGAAGGAAGCCGTGCACTTGTTCCAATCCGGGGGTTTCGACATTAAGGCAAATCCGCCTTTAGGCCGCCCCATGTTTCCCCCCGCCCCGAAAAGCCTCGGTATAGGCGGATGGTCCACCCCTCGACTCCCCCCGATAACGCATTGCAGCTCCCCACGAGTGAGGGGCACCCGGCACGAGAGGTGCCGGGCACGGACGCCAGGACGGAGCCGGGCACCCAGCGGCCCCGGCCCCGGCGTCGACATCTCACCTTTCCGATGCTCGCCCCGGGGCCGTCCCACATGGATTTTTACAACCTCACGTCGCCTTGGCCCCGGGCGGCCGGGAGGAGCCGGAGCCGGCGCCGGAGCGCGAGCGAGCAGGAGCGGGAGGAGGAGGAGCAGGAGGAGCCGGCGGGCGGGAGGGTGGGAAGAGGGGAGGGCAGCGCTCTGAGGGCCGGAGCGGCGCGCGGAGCCGGGCGGGGCTGACGGCCGAGGGGGCGGCACCCGCCGCAGTCCCGAGACGCGCGCTCGCGCGGCTGCTAGAGCGGCGCTCCGCCGGGTCCCCCGCCCGGCCGCTCGGCGCGCTCGCTCGCCGCGGCCTTGACTCACATTCCCAGCATTCCCGAGGAGTCGCTCGGGGGATCTGGGCTGGGACGCGGGCGTCTCGGCCGGGGGCAGCAGAGAGCGTCCCGCCCCGGCTTGGTGCGGACGACGCTGGGCTTCGCAGTGCCTGCTCCCTGGAAGCTGCCGTCTCGAAGCGCTTCGTCTGCATCTTCTGTGCCCGACTCCCCTTCCCGTGCACCCCCCTCAAAAAGCCGCCAGGCACTCCCGGACTAGTCAGGTGGCTTCGGTGACAAGGGTGGGGATTGCACTTAGTGGAGGGGATGTAACTATCTTTAAATGTAAGCTTTAGAGTTGGGGTCGAGGTTCCCATACCCAGGCACCCTCCCATTAGCTTAATCTTTAGGAGGCTGAGAGCATTTCATAAGATTTTCACTTTCTTGTTCCCCCAAGTAAAGGAAAGAATGGAAGATGAAGGAATGGAGCAAGAAATAAATATATCATCATAATCGTTGCCATTATGCATCGAGTGCCTCCTCTGTACCCTGCAGTGTGCTTGTATCGTCCCATTTAAGGTAGAAAGATGGTGTCTGAGTTCACACACACACACACACACACACACTCCTCAAGGTAAGGTGCAGGAAGAGTTGGACAAGTTTTTCATTGGTAAAAGCTTCCATCCAACAACTCTGGAGCCCCAACTGTTACCATTTTCTGTTAGGGGATTAAAAATGTCATGGGTATCTCCAGATTTGGTCTCTCTCACTGAGTAGTCCATTTGCAGGACTAGAGCAGTAATTTTCTTCCGGTCCTGATGAGTTGCTTCCAGCAATTCCAGTGGCTAGATCGAAATATCTCCTGCTGGGAAGCTCAGACAAATGAAGCAAATCCAGCCATGGCCGTCTGGGTGAGCAGACGTATAGAATCAGCACAGTGACTGGGGATGACACCTCTTTCCTTCCCTGATGGGAATTCAAATATTAAATGAAGGAAGTGGATGCCGAAAGAGAATACCCTCCTGTTCCAGCCCAAATGCCCTATTGTTTAAGCCTTCCTTTTATACATCTGCTATTTAAGGTCTGTCACAGACCTATGGTCCCTGAGGTCTCTTTGCCTCTACCTCTTCTGTCAGTCACTAAGAAATCTGCATTTGATCTGTTGACCTGGATGCTCCCAGGGGCAAAACCAAGCTACACCTGTTGTGTTTAGTTTCCAAGTACATCCTTGACAGCCTCAGCTGAAAAGACTTGTTATGTATTAAAAAGCCTTGTTGAGAGTCCTATGAGAACTGCTGAAGTCCCAGATCTTTTGAAACGTGACTATTTATCGAGTACATCCTATGTGCAGCACTAAGATTTTCTCAACTACTCTCACAAAAACTGTGTAAGATGTTTACTATCAGAAAAGTCAGGTAACATACCCAGCTGAAAATGTATTTAAATCCCTGCCTGAGGTTTACTATTCTTGGCTACCCATTCTCTTTTCCTTTGATCCATGGGTTCTAAACAGGAATTCTTATATATCATGGTGACAATTTCTTATTTATATGCCTGTGTACATTTTTCCCTGAGAGAAGACCTATAATTCTCAACAGATTTCTTTCACATTGGGTCCTTGAAAATTTTAAGAATTGCTTTAAATAGAAAGCAACTTTATGTAGTAGAACAAAGATTGGAAGTTTTAGTGATATTAAGGCATCTTTACCCTCTTTAGGACTCAGTTTTCTCATCTAAAAAATTCAAAAGCTGAAGCAAACGATCTTAAGATCCCTTCCACAGCGAACATTCTGTAACTATCTTTCAATGTATGTGCTCAAAATGCTTACAAGTAGCCATTGCAAGATCTCACCAAGACAGAAAATTATAAAACATCTTATGTTTTATAGAACCTGTTATGTGGCTCCAGGGTTTTTGTTACTTGTTTTGTTTTGTTTTGCTTTGCTTTGCTTTCACATCTTTCTCCATTGTGGCAATCCTTTCTCTAGTAAGTCAAAAGAAACACACTTTATGGCAGTTATTTTTTCTCACATATTCATTCATTCATTCACTCAACAAATACTCACTGAGCATCTAACCTGTGCTAGTTTTATAGGTTTGGAGCCATTTCCCCTAAGGACTGTACAGCGCAGTATGAGAGAGACAAGAAAACAGGCCATTACAATACTGCTTATGAAGGGACAAAACTCCAGAAACTATAGGAGCATACAGAAAGGACAGCCAACCTTTTCCTTGAGGTTCAGAAACTGCTTACCAAGAAAATGACATCAAATTTGCTTGCCACACCCAACATTCCTGCCCTACTCTGTGCTCAGCCCAGAGCAACAGTCTGCATGCTCGGTGAACTCAGCCATAGAAGATTGGATGTTTGGTGGAACATGCCCTTGAGTGGACTGTCACAGGCTCTCTCCACAGTATTTGAAACTATGCCATAAAAATGAGTCAGCCAGTTGGTACTGAACGATGAGCTTGTAGACTATGGTAGCTCAAATCAGAACTATGGCACCCTAAAAAGTCCTAAGACTTTTGCCAAGGAAACTGATCTGCGAAAGGAGAATAGACAGTCATGTAGATAGAAACTGAGATTCCTAAAGCCCTAAAAAACTTGGATATCTAACTGCTTACTTGATATCCCCAAGGTAGATATCTAACTGGCATCTCAGACTTGATTCATCCTAAACAGGACTCTGGATTTTTACATACCAAGTCTCTTCTCTCCCAAGATCACATCAGGTTAATGACGCCACCATTTATCCAGTTGTTCAGGTATAAACCTAGGAGCATTTTTGATTCCTACTTTTGCTTATACTACACATCCACCCCATCAGCCAGTTCTGTCAGCTCTACCCAGTGCTATATTAGGGCCTGAAGCAAAAGGAAAACTGTGCACTCCTATATTTTTTCAAACTAAGCAGGAAAAGATAATAAAAACTCTACAATGAAAAAGACGACTATATAAAAAGCCCCATGTTGCCCAATCAGTTTCCTCACCACTGTCAACCCTCACAAACCTACCCATTGGGCAGACATGATGGCCAAGTGGCCTTGGAACTGAGCACCAGTTGAAAACAACTATTTTTATTGCACGATGATGTAGGGTTATAAAACAGACAATAACAACAACCTGTCTCTCTTATATTTTGTTCATTATGGATTTTTTGCATTCATTTTGAGTGCAGTAATTACAAAGAAAAACAAATATTTATATAGCCCATACTATATTCCAGTTTCTGTTCTAAGCATCTTCCGTGTATTATCTCACTTACTCCTCACAATTGCCCTTAAGATACCATTATTATTCCTATTTTACTGATGAAGACACTGAGGCACAGAGAAGTAAGTAATTTAACAAGGCCATAGAGCTAGGAAGTTGCAGGACTGAGATTCCAAGTGTTGGTTCACAAACTGGCCCTTTACCCAGAGTGCCAGGAGAAACAGAAAAAAAAGGCAGACCCCTCCAGATTGGTAGAAGGCAGGTTTAATAAGCAAGGGAACTTACATACAAGGTTTGTCATTTGTCTTGGATGGCTGAAAGACAAATAAATCTCTGCACCAGCCTGCAAGATCAAAAACGTTTATGTAGAGGCCTTATTCTTCCAGGGCTGTGTCCTTGAAATGGCTCTCACTGTGGAAACGATGAGCAGAACATACATTCCAAGGGAGGATAGGAAGGGGATAAAGAGCCTCCGGTTTCCCAGATCCAGCTCCTAGGTAACCCGTAGTCACATTCGCAGTTACCTTCTCCCAAATACCTCCTCCAACACCAGGCAGTCTGGCTCCAAAATCGACAATGCAAAATTAACATGACTTGGTGAGTGATTGGCTATTAGACAAGAGAGAGGAGCCAAGAATACTCTCAGGATTCTGATTTGTACAACTGAATGGATAATGTGCCTTTTACTAATACTAGAAATAAAAGTGGGAGTGGGAGGTATAGGTTTATGGAAAATTTATGAACAACTTATGGGTCTAGTTGGGGCATTTTAAATTTAAGGTACCAGAGAGCTTATGATGGAGATATCCAGAAGGTGGCTATCTCAATGTGCTTTGAGGTCAGGTAAGAGATATGTGATGAAAAAGGCATATGGGAGTCATCGCTTTTGGAAATTAGAGCCATGGGCATGGCTAAATAACCACAGACAGTCATTAACTATAGGAAAAATCTGGTTAGATGAGAAAATCTCTAAACAACTTACAATTCTCTGCTCTTCTTAGACATGAAGTCATTTGTACCTGTCTCTTAATAGAGTATATTCTAGTTCAAGAGAGACATTATTGTGCTGCCATAAAAGAAAAAAAAAGGCCCTAACTGACCCACTAGCATCTCCACTACCACAGTTGATTGGATCAGAAATAATCACTTGACCTTTAGGAAGTCAATCTATTGGCTCAGCTAAACCAATCTGAGTCGATTCTCTTTGCTAGGAATGTTTTAAAACCTTTGTAGCACTAAGCATCATAGCAAGCATATCAAAATCCAGCATCATCAAAATATATATCATTCTTTCTGTGAAAATTTTTGAAAGTTCTTTTAACTTTGCTTTTTGAATTATGTCATGAATTCATTTTATTCACTTATAGCTATGATTTGTCCATAATCATTAAGCATACTCAAGAATTATTGTGAGATGGGAAGAAATTCTAACCTACAATTGTTTTCAAATGGAATGAAATGCTTATAAATATGAAAAACCTTAACATGATGTTTTGCAGATATTTATAATTAAACATTTATTAATTCCCTATTTACAGTTTTCTATGAATCTGTACTCTCAAGACATGCAAGTCTTTCAGGGGCTTGCAAAAATGTTTATTAAATGTCCATATAATGTAAAATCACATCAATTCACTTAGTTCCTTGGCTTCTAATAACTTTCCATTTCCATGATTCTGGCTACTCATGAAGTCTGACCACACTTGCTGTTTTGGGGTTCCATGAGGGGCCACTGTGCCCTTCCGATAGATACATAACTTTCTTTTTTCTGCCTCCAGTAGCTTGGGCAAGTTTCTTTTCCTTGAAGCCATAAGCACTCCCTGAATTGGAAAGCCAGCTTCTTTATGCATAGATAAAGCTTTTACTCTAATCCACTAGAAACCAATGGCTGAATCTGGCCAGATTCCCCAAAGGAAATAGATATTTTTGATATTGTCGCAGTCATTAGGGATTCCTCGCTCTGCTTCTAGAAGATGTGTTAGATGGCCATGTTGAGCCCTGAGCCTGGACTGTGTCTATGCGGTATGTTCCACTGCCCATCCTTAAGACTTCTTCCTCTTAGTTCCCTGGCTTAAATTATGCTAAAAGCTGTAAAATTAAAAGAACTTTGTGCCATGTCCATTTTTTCAAGAAGAACTTCAAGGTGGAAAAGGCCCCTTGGAAGCCCCCATGGAGAGGAATAACTACAAATGCAGGTTTTAAAACTTTCAGAATTCTGCAGACTCCCATATTCTTTTGGCTTCCTCTAGACTCTGGCTTGTTTTGACTTGTGCTTTTTGCAAATAAAAAAGTTACATTTGAATACCATCATGATTTCCTTCTAAAAAGTTAAACCCATTATAGAGAGTTAAGCTATTCCAGAAACCCATGGAGAGGTTTTACCTTGAATTCTGTCTGCATTTCCATCTATGAAAATGCTGAAATGACCTAGCGAAATTTTTAAGCAAGCTAATAATGGGATTCATTATGTGAGAAAAAAAATAATAATAAAATTGGAGATGTTTGAAATGTCAATAACGCAGTAAAACCAACCTTTTTCCATATTTCCTCTATATTAGCAGAAGTTTGACACTTAATAGTTGTGTGTCTTTAGACAGTTTCCTTATCGAGAAAATAAGAGTAGTTTACAGTTCCTTCTTAATGTGGCTGTGATAAGGGTATGAAATCATACAGATATAGCCCTTAGATTAATCAAGGAATGGTGGCTTTTGCACCTACAATGCTAAGCATGTTAAGGAAAAAAAATAAAATTTACATGTAACATTGTCAGGAGTTTTAAACGAATCTATGAAACTCCGTGCTAAATGACCAGGACAAGGATGAGGCAGGTAAGACACTAACCTTGGGTGCAGAAATTAAGGAGGAACCGAAATCTCCATAATCAAGGTAAATCATATCTCAATATAATATTTTTGAAAAACAAATCAGCAAACTATAGCCCATGGTTAGGCTGCTCGTTTGTGTAAATAAAATTTTCTTGGAACTTCTGAGGAACAAAGGAAACAAATGAACAAAAGCTAGGGCTTCAATTATAGGGATTTTACATTCTGAGGTTCCGAACAAGAATTTTTTTATACTAGGCCTGCTTACTAACAGCCAGCCACCTGATGTTGTGCTGGAAGCTACTGAGAATGTCTGCCTTCATCTGTATAGTTACAGTGCACAATCTCTCTGGGCAGGAGAAAAAGACCTGCCAAAGGATGAATTCTTGGAGGGAAAGGGTAGCAAGTCACTGGAAATGAGACCAAAATGGATTTGTTTACCCAATCTAACCAAGGAAGGACCCAAGGTCCACAAAATACCTGCTTTAGGCTACTTATTTGAAAAGTCACTGAGATTAATGCCCAAATACTCTTTGGGTACTCCATAAATATGAGCCATTTTTTTAATAATTAAAGACTCGTTCGTGTAATTTGAAGAGTGGAATTCGTAGTTGTACTGAAAAGAGATAAGTGATGGGTCCATTAATCAGCCTGCCTCAGAACAAGGGTCGATGCTTGATAAAGGTAGAATGGGCATGTGAAAAGAGGAGAAAGTGCTGGTTTTTCTTAAGGTTAGGTATATATTCTACCACCAACAAAAGTGACTCAGATTACTGAATGTTCTACCACAAAGCAATTCTTAGAGACAGTACAAAGCTTCCTAACTTAGGTTGCCAAAATTTCTTGAAACGAGCTTTGGATCAGCTCTGAGAAAGAGTTCCCTTCCAAACAAAAGACTTAACTACACAATTAAATGAAAAGAAACTAATTTGCTTGGAGGAGAATAATGAAAGAAAACAAGTTATTTTAAATGATAAAAATATGTACCAAATTGCAACAGCTTTAGAATGATTGCTCCCGGATTTGATTAATGAGATACATTATCAACTGAAAAGAAGAACTTACTGGTTTAGGACCTTTTTTACTTAACTTTTTAATAAAATTCTTCAAAATTTTTTTAGCTTACAAAAATAAGAGGAGTGGGTTGTAAAATAAAATCCACAGTCTAGAAAAAGTGAAAATCTGCTCTCAGAGACAACCAGCCACCTAGTTTTATATTGACAGCCTAGTGTGTATCTTCCATTAAATATTTTGAAAGTAGATTTTAATAAAAATGGGGCCCAATTACAGATTTGTCCTTCAGTATCTCTTATCTCCTCCTTCTAGCTTTAGATCTAGCCCTTCTGGCTTCAAAAGTTGTCCAATCACCTTCTCTCCCTGGCCACAGTGATTACTCCAAGGGCTAGATACATGACCACAACCAGGCCAATCAGAATCCTTTCCTGGAATTTTTCAGCTGGAACTCTGTTCTTCCCTAGTCAAGTTGCTTAAAGATTGTGAGAAAAGAGTTAGTGGTATCCATGGCTCCCCTTTTATGGAAAAGCCGCAAACGCAGACAAGTAGAGATAAGAGGCAGGAAGAGAATCCTGGCCTTGAGAATATTCAGGTCCCTGATTCAACTGCTGAGAACACTAGAGTTCCCATTATTCCCAAAGCTGTTTTGTGCTATGCTGTCTTCAATTCTCTGAGCTGCTTCAGCATCCTTTTACTGCTTTCGCTGAAGCTATTCTCCATAGTTGTCTGCCACTTGCAATGAAGAGAGTCCTAATATACATACTTTCCTGCTACTTGATTTTGTTCAGCTTAAATTGTATACATCATGGACAATTTCCATGTTAGTGCACATCTCCCTCTTTCCTTTCAATGGCCGAATAATAGTCCATTGTATGCAAAGATGTTTATGACCTTTTTCTGAAGCCAGAAATACAAGGAAATTCTAAAAGGGATAAATACAGAAAATTATATTCAGCTCGAAGAGCTGCTGGGGTGATGATGATTGTTATGTAAATGAGAGGCCAGCACTGATGAAGTTTAAGTAGCACTTATTCCCCAACCAGCCATGCAGTACTCATCATACCTGTCTTAGGAACAGTAATTTGGGGCATATATTATCACCTCTGTTAAATGACTAAAGACTATGCTGTATGTATCTCAGTTTCTCCACCACACCTAGTAGTAAAATTGAACTCATCCATTCATTCAAAGGGTCTTTAAACCTGTTTGTTAGAGGAGATTTTTAGTGAAGTTGAAAGGAAGCTACGTTTGCATTAGTTGTTGAGGCCTATAACCATAAGTACAAGTGCTATCAAGTTTAAATCTGTCTAAAGATCTGATATCCAATATTTCTACCCCGCAGTTTCCAAGACATGGAAAAACTATAATGAAAAATCGAACTTGAGCTTTATGGTCACACAATAATGTAGTCAAGTCCCAGTCCCTCCATTTATGAGCTCTGTGGTGTTGGGCATTTTAACCCCTTTGAGCCTATTACTCATCAGAAAAAAAAAAAGAGAGGGATGATTAATAGTACTTGCCTCATAAATAATTTGAGAGAATTAAATAAGAAATTCCATGGAAAGTTCCTATGACTAGGCCCATAGTAAATGCTCAGTAAATGGAGGCTAACATCATCTGTATGCTTTTCCACTTTTCAAGTTTCTCAACTACCAGTGTGACTTTCAAAACTGTTTTTTCCCCCTAAAGTTTCAGAACATACATAAAAAACTGGGTGCTAGCCAGGATACATTTGGAAGGAAAGCGGTCCTAAAAATAAGGGGATGCATGACTTTTAAATGTTGAGTTTCTCTTTAAAAGTAAAATTATACTGTGAGCAAAGATCAAAAATCATTCTTTGGTGACCTTGTTCAAAAATTAAGTTTATTGGAGCATGATGCATGTCAGATGTTGTTTAGAGTGGCATATGCCCTTATCAGAATATGTTGAACATACGCTGCACATCTGAATTTTTTCTAGCATGTATTTCATGCTGAAGAGGGAAGAAGGGTCCTGCACCTGACTATAACATCTACAGAGCTCAGGCTTGCCTTGGATTATGTTCCATAAAAAACAAACAAGCACAAAAAGGTAATTTCTTAGAGCCTTAAGGTAAATTGTTTATGAAGTAGAATTCAAGGACCTTTCCCATAATGGCTTTGAAGCCTCAGGAATTCTAATAGTCATAGAAAACCCATAGGTGGAAATATTGCAACTTTCCAAGAAATGGATCCCTACCGTTTCTGCTGCTTAACACCCTCCTCTCCCACCACTCCACACGGTTAACTTCTATTTAGCCTTCAGCCTCAACTCAGAAAGACTTTTCCTCCAGAAGCTCTCCCTGAGCCTCCTGTTAGGTGCCCATTCTAGCAAATCTCATTTCCCGCTACACTTCTCTTTTGTGCCTCCTACTATAACTAGAATGGAATAACTATCTGATTCGTGGTCTCAGTGTTTTCCACTTACTTTATGCTCCAGTTCCATCAGGAATAAGACCACTTCTACTATGTTGACCCCAATGTCAGGTCCACTGTTTCGACATACTATCTGTTGAAAAATTGAGAAATGAATTTCAATTCAAAGAGTGGAAACTCTAAGAATAGCTAATTTGCTTAGAAGCTTCCCTTATGAAGGTCAGAGAAATGCCTTTAATTCATGAAACAAAAAAGAAAAAAAACGCCATTTAATGTCATATCATCTATATTCTATGAAATTAGGTGGTTATCAGTTTCAGGAAAGGAAATTATAATTATAACAATTAGTGCTAACTGATTGTATAAGATCCAAAAGGAAATTGAAAGAGACTATGATAAGAGGAGGCTTGGGAGCCATACCTTACCTCCCTACACAGGTGCACTTGAAAGTGAGAGTTCCAGAAAAAAAAAAAAAAAACTAGAGGGTCCTTGATGATGATGCTCACCTTCTCAAAGTACCTGCAACATCAGTTTTTAGCATAACACTGAATGGAAGAAAATTCTGAGCAGCTTCCCTTTCTCAGAGCCAACTCGCTTCTGCTTGGATTTCCTCTCTAACAGAAGACTCACTCATACCACAGTCAGTCCATTCGATTTTCGAATGGTTCGAAGGGTTAAGTAGTTTCTTTCCATATTAAGACCAAAGTGTGTCTGACGCTAATTCTACCCATCAAAATCAGAATGAATGGATGCATGAAAAAAATTAATATTTACTAATTCTGAAACCAAAATGAGGCTTACTGCTCTTTTTCAAAATATAACAAACTTCTAAGTTTTTTCATTGTGTGTGTAAATTATGACCTAGAAAGTGTAAGTATATGTGTGAATGTGTGTATGTGTGTGCAAATTTCTGTGTTTAAATATAATTGTGTTTGCCACATCAGCATAAATGGCAGTGGGTTTATAAGATTCTGGAGTTATCCACTATAGTTATTTTATAACCCTCTTTGTTAATTCTCAAAGCCATTAAAACTTAAAACACTTAAATAAAGTAAACTTAATTAAGGTCTAAACCCATAGATCCACCTCATAAGACAAGAAATGGAGAAGAAATAAATGTTTTGTCTGTTTTGTCAAAGCCCAAACCATTCTTCTTTGGACAAGGAAATGCACCATAAAGAGTAATTCTTTAATTGCTTCTAATTAGAATAAATGCCCAATGTGTCATGGGTCTCTGGGAACATGACTAACACTTACCTCACCTTGCAGTGACTGCAGATGAGGTGTGGGTGAGGGTGTGAAAATGGTGGGTATCGCCTCCTCTAATCTTACAGCCAAAATCAGGCACCCACTAATATCTGTGACTCTGGAAGCTCTTTCCAACAAGTATGTGAGAATATTAGGAAAGCTCAGATATTGATATTGAGTCATTCTTGAAATAGATATTGGGGACAAGTAGCTTAGTCATTAGGGAACCATGGCTTTGGAAGCCAAAAGACCCCCAGGTTTAACACAGACTCCACCACTAAGTCAGCCAGGTGACCGTGGGGCAGCTTACTTAACCACTCAGCAGAATGGAGATTAAACTTATGATGGTTGATATGAGGATTCCATGAGCTAACTCATAGAAAGTTTTTAGCACAGTACCTGGCACAAAGTAAAAACTCTGAAGTGTTAGCTGCACAGGTATCCAGGACCACCCCCACGGACTGATTTAATCATCAACAGTGGGGGCAGTTATATGTTCTAGAAGCTCCCCACCAGACAAATCTAATGTGTAGCCAGGATTGAGAACCCCTAGTTCAGTTTTTGATCCAAACACTGACCAAGACTGAAACAGGGATACCTGCTTATGTGTGATTGCGCTCAAATGGCAAGTCAACTACATGCTTCAGAAGGAGGAAGAATGAATTTTGCCTAATGAACTTCCAAATTTGCATGAGGGTTTGGAAACATTTGATGGGTGGTTGTTGAGGGGAGGAAGAGGGTTACACTAGGCTTGGAGAAAGACTGAGATGGATGAGGACAGTTTGGAGTTTAAGATACTGTGAACAGTCTCCACCCACTGTCCCAGGTGTCATGTCTGAGTTCTGTGCAGACAGAGCCTATAAGCCAGAAGTGATGAAGCTACTTCCATTGGCTAAGGGTCTGTGAGACCATGGGGCACAAGCAGAGCTGCTTCCAGATAATAAGCGACAACACAATAATAATGGTAACATAAGCCACCCTTAATACACATACTTGTGCCAAGTATTATCAACCCTAATTGCAATAAGTTTGTTAGTATCTCTATGATTCTTTCTTGTCTTTACTTATTGATTTGATAAAACGTATAATTAAAAGTCACCCTTCACAGCACCCTCACCTCAAGGTGCTGAAGCACTTCTGTGTCAGGAGTAAACCAGAGGGGATAGTGAGATTTCTGGCTCATCTCTGCCTTCAAGACTTGCCTTTTGGCCTTAGGTAAGTAATTGTACCAAAGGGAGTTCATTAGAGGAAGCAGAAAACAGGATGGTCGACTCTCTCACATTAGACGTCCACAGAAGGAAGACCCAAAGATAAACAAATAAGGGTTTATTCTGTCACTGGATTTCATTATAGTCTGAGGCTATTCCCTGTTGCAGAACATATCCTTTGTGTCATTTACAAACCCACCAGAAGTTGACATTAATGACTGCTGGTAGCACACTTTAGCTTCCCATTTGTTTGATTTATCATCCTTCTAACAACGCTTTGAGGAAAAAAGTGCTGATTTTATCCCCATTGACAAGTAAAAAAATACTGAGGCACAGGGTTTGTCTAGTTTTACATGGCTGATACTAGAATTATGACCTTTGACTTCTGCTATAAATCCATAGGCAACCATGCTTGTACAGAAATTGACTTAAGGCTCCTATCTTGAACACTCTATGAAAGTAGGTATAATAAATGAAGATGCAGCTATGGAATCAGAGATGGGGAAGATTAAATCGAGAGAACGCTTGAGTTGATTTCAAATGATTCCCCCTAATAATAATACAACCAGTCACCACTCGTTGAACTGTGCTGTATGCCAGGCACTGGGCCAAGAGCTTTCCATACATATATTTCCTCATTTCCTCATTTAGCACTCACAACAGTCCTGAGAGGTAGGAGCTAGTGTTCTCCATTTGCAAGATGGGGGACTAAATCCCACAAAAATAACTCTCCCCAAATCTGGGCATTTCTCATACCAAAGCCATTACTGTCACCAAACCACCATGCTGCCTCCTATAATTAATGGTTTGAGGGAAAGAAAGGCATTCCTTAAAAGTAATTCAGTGGTCTGAACCTTAAAAGTACATTATCTTAATATCTTGCATGTTAAAAAAAATCAGGTAACTGTTTTTAAGGGACGTTTTAATTATTTTTATCTTTCCCATTGCTATACATAGCATGGTAGAGTGGTTAAGCGGTCTGGCTGGCTTTGAAGCAAGAGAATCTTTCTAAGCCTCAGTTTCCTCATCAGTAAAATGGGGATAATAGTATACTATGGCATAGTTTTGTGAAAATTCAATGATATAATATATGAAACACTTAGCACACCTCTTGTTGCATAGGGGGCACTCAATGAAAGATGACTGCTGTAACATCATGGTAATATAATGACATTGCTCATAATAAATAAGAGAGATGTGGCTATACTGAGTGAAATATTTTGACTTCGGACTGCAACTTTTTGTTTTCTTCTTTGCTAATAATCATTTCTCATTTATGGGTGTTTTGTTGGTGTTTTTGTTTGTTTGTTTGTTTGTTTTTGTTTGTTTGTTTGTTTGTTTTTCCTGGAAGCTTATATTTATGACTTTGGTGGGAAGGATTCCAGAGTCATCATTCAGGGATGGTTGCTTCTGCTTGGAAAACGGAAAGCTGAAACAGTGCCAATAGCAAGTGGAAAGATGTGATTTATTAGCTCTTCTCCTTTGCAAAATGAGCAATGCAGATGCACCAGGTGAGGACCAAGCAGGAGATGCCAGGTTTTCTTCAGTTAAGAAAATTATATTGGAACATCCACCAAATGGCATTCAAGTGTGTATGGGGGATGGCCTTTCTTGTTTAAGGTGAAGAATAGTGGTAATGGGCAGCAGCCCAAGTGTCTGAGTACCCTCCACGATGTGGGAAGAAACAGCAGCAACTTCAGCTGATTGGCTCCCTGTCCAGCTTCAATGCCACAGGAAATGTCCTGAATGCCCAGAACTTACTGATACTCTTTAAGAAGCCAGGCAGAAAAATTCTGCATGCCTACGTCTCAGTACATCAATGTTTTATCAATATTAACTTGTCTGTAGCCATTTATCTTTAAGGGTTTGAGATCCCATTTTCACACCAATAATATACAAGTTCTCGCCCTCTCTGAGCCTTGATTTCCACATTTGTAAATCAGTTATAAAAACAGAAAACCCAGATTTAGTTTAGAAATAAAACATCGTTGCAAATAACACTGTGATAAGGTTCTACCAACAAACTAATTGACACAATGTCACACAACACTGACTTACACCTAAAAGTTCTTTGGGGCCTGGATCAGCTATAAAATCTTTTTTCAATAAATAATTCTCAACTGTAATTTTCTTTTCCCAGTTTATACACTCTAATTCAGAATAACACTTTCCCCAAGAGTCCAAGTGCATTCCATGGAATACTAATCCCATCAGATGCTCCTGGTAGAGTGACTGGACACCATAAATCTGTCAGAGATTCCTAATACAAATTAGCAAATTAAAGATTCTGAACAAATTAAGTTTTGCTGTACAGGAACCTATCTGTATTTAATGCAGAGTTTCCCAGTTATTGGTCTATGGAATCTTTTTGTCTTTTAACACTTATTTAAATCCCATGAAGCTAGTGTTCCAAGGAATGTACTTTGAGACAATGATACTTAAACTTTCATGTTTACTAGAATCACATAGAGAGCTGATAAGACACCGATTTCTCAGCCAGGCCCCTAGAATTTCTGATTCAGTGGGTCTGGTGTGGAACCCAAGAATCTGCATTTCTAACTAGTTTCTAGGTGCTGCTGATGCTGCTGATTCGGGGACAATATTACAAAATCCACCACTTTAAGCTATGTAGAATTAGTCTCATTTTTTACTAACTTCCAGGCTGCTTTGATAATAACTCTGGGCTATCAAAATCCATAGTAGTCATACAATGTTACATCAAAATGGAACTTGCATTCATTTATTCAACCAAAAAAATAAAACACAAATAAACATGATTGTAAATTGTGATAAGAACTATGAAGAAAAAGCTGGACACGGATGGAAAGAGATTAGCATGAGTACTTAGTTTAGGTTGGTCTGATAGATTAAATATGGCCACAGATCCACTGTAGCTCTTCCCAATGGGCATAGTCTCCTTTCCTACTCATTGAATCTGGGCTGCCTTTGTGGCTTGCTTTGGCCAATAGAATGTGGCAGAAGTGCTATTATGCATGTTCAAGAGGCCTTCAACCTCCATTCTCGCTCTCTTGGAACCCTGAAACCACTATACTATGGGATAAAAGACCGTGTATAGAGAGAGACCCAGTATCCAGCTAAGCCCAGTCCCGAGTCAACCTGCTAGTTACTGCCATAGCATAAGTGAGCCCAAGAGAGACCAGCAGAGGAACCCTTCAGTCAATCCACAGATTAATGAGAAATGATAAATACTTGTTGTTTTAAGCCACTAAGTTTTGTGGTGCTTTGTTATAAAGCAGAAGCAACTGGGGATCATGCAAGATGAGAAAGGTCATTTAAGATGAAAAATGAGTAAGAATTGGGAAGGCAAACAACAGAGTAGGGAGAGAATTCCAGGCTAAGAATAGAATGATAAAGTCCTGACTCGGGGTGGACAGCTCTTAGCTTCTTCTCTCATGGCTGAAGGGAGGGCCCCATAGGAGGGGATAGATTGGTGGTGATAGTGGATGCTGTAATAAGCCATCCAGATACCCCTCCCCTTATTCAAGACTGAAGCTCTGAATCCTCTGGCTTCTGCAGCCAGCGGTAACTGACACCACTCAGCTGATCTCTCCCTGGGAATTCACTTTGGCTGAAGAAAAACTGCCTCACCTAAGGTCATGGTCTTCCCTGGAGGCAGAGGGCGGGAGACAGCTTGCATCCAATGACAACTCTATGTGTGTTTACGGAGAGGAAGCAGATATTGGTATAATGGCCGGATTCCTTGCCACAGCAATTCAGAACAATTCCAGAACTTTCTGTGAGATCAGCTGAGGCCTTTGTTGTGAGTTCATCACAGTTCATCTTCTCCATCTGCCCAATCCTGCTTTCCTCACTCCCTTTCTATATTGATCCCATGCATGCTCCAATAAACTTCCTGCATGCAAATCTCCATCTCAGAGTCGGCTTCCTGGGGAACCCAGAGCCCAGGTGGGACGGACATCTGGGGGGAATATTTCAGTAACATAAACGGAAGAAGATGATAACTTGGACAGGCACAGTGTCTTTGGAGATGGAGACAAACAGACAAATTTGAGGTTAGGAGGTGGAGCTTGAAGAATATGTGGTTATTTGAAAGATAGGGAAACAAACAAGGCAAGATAACTAAGAGTGCCATGGCCATATTGGAGCCTTAGGCAAAAGGAAAAATCAGTAATGCTTATCCTGTCTTTATTTAAAATCTTGGTATCTTTTTTATCCTGGAATTTTTTTTTTGCATTAATTTTGATTTTAAAATATTTATTTTTGTTGCTGAGTTTTTTGACACCCCCTTAACTTTTGCATCAAAGGTCTAAAGCTCACTCAACAAATATTTGTTGCTTTAAGAACAAAGTTTTGGAGTAATTTGTTACACGGCCATAGATAACTATTGTGCTAGTGTTGTAGCCACCAGCCCCCAAAAGACACATGGACCACCAGAACTCAGTGAGTGAGTTATAGGAAACACTCTTTATTCAGCCAGCTGGGTCTGCCAGGGGTACGCAGACCCCAAATTAAGCAGCCCTGAAATGTAGAGGTACAGGGTTTTTAAGCCCTAAATCCCATTCTTCATTCTGTCTAAACACAAAGGTCTATTTTTCTTCTATTCACTACCTGTCAACTTTACAGGTCAGGTGCATAAGCGAGGGTACAGAAGCAGAAAGCTTGTTTAGAATGTTATGTTCCTATAATCAAAGGCTTAAGTTCCCATAGCATTAGCCAAGCAGTAATTTTTCCAGTAAGAGTCATTGTTTCAGCCACCACACTAGCTATCAGTGTTTTGGAAATTTATTTAATTTCTCAAAGCCTCAGTTCCTTAAAGAGTGAAATGAAGATAGTATCATATTTCACATGATTATTTTGAACTTTAAATGAAATTTCAAGCAAATCTTTAGCATAATGACTTTCACGACGCATTTCAATGTGTCCACAATTATAATTAATAGAATCATAAGTTACTTCCCGATTTTAAGACACCAAAGTAAAATTGATCATTTTTTTCAGAATATTAATAAGAATTTCCTGTTATATTTCCTTAAAAGTTTTCTAATTTTCTTTGTATATTTGCTTTTTTTAAAGTAATCTTTATAGAAGTTTATATATGAGGGGTAATAGCTAGTTGATTAAGGATACCTTGCCAGATTACTGTTTCAAATGGAAGCAAGGCACCAGGAGGTATTATCTTAATCACTATGAACGTATGAGTACTCATAAAATGTGGGAGCACTGGGCAAGCACATCACATATACATTATGTCACTTAATCCTCTAAACCACCTACAAAGTAAGTCTTCCCCATTCCTCCCAAATTATTCCCCATTTTACAGATAAGTAAACTGAGGGAGGCATAAAGAAGATAAACCCTTTGCACAAGTGTACAGCTAGGGGGCATTTGCCTCTAGCATTAGTGCTCTCAAGGGCTCCACAGCATGTGTACAATTTGCAAGTGGAAATATTTTCCTCAATTCCATCTGTGCCCTTGATTGGGCAAATCACTTTTTCACTGCCCATAGCAAAAATCATATCTGGGTGTGCTTACCCAAACTAATATGGATGTTTCATCCCTTAGGAGTTAGCCATTTCAAGGATTTCTCATAATATGAATTGTAGGTTGATGCTGAGTCAGCACATTAAGTCTTAGTGGTATCCCCGCTTCTGCATGAATAACAGCATGTGCTGAGTAAGAGCTTTGGAGTTGCTTTAATTCCCCTCCTGTGGCTTTCGCCTCAAGAGTTGGCTTACTTCGCTGCTGTGGCCTGATATGCCAGCTCAACGCAGCAGACTTCTTGGGTTGCAGGACTCTAATTTTCTCAGTACCTTATGGTCTCTTTTGCCCTTGAACTACAGATATCGACTTTTCACTTTACTAATGCACATTATCTCGAGAATTCAAAGCCAAAGAAAAACATTCCACAAGGCCTGCCTCTGTAGGAATTAGAATCATGTAGGAAATGGAAAGAGAGTGTATGAGGTCCATATTTGTTCCCAGGAGTCCAGATTGCCTGAGAATCACTGTGCAACTCCATGCACAGCTGGAGGGCTCATCTTGGGGAGATTGAATATGCTTGGAAACATCTGGATGTTTTACTTTTTTAAAAAACAAAATTTGATGCTTGATATCCAGAAGACACAGTATTACATTTTTACTTTTTATAGTTACTAAAATAAGAAATGTTTGGGAAGAGGGTATCATTATATTAGTGCAGGTTTTTAGTATTTGCTAAGCCCATATTATGTTGCTAAGCACCTATCATTTATTTATCTTGTGTTCCAGCATTCTAAGAAGTTTAAAATCAGATCTAATTGAAAATGATGCCCCTCTAAAGAAGGTATAAATATCTTAATCTAAGAAAACAAAACCCTTGACCTACGGGGTTATAGAAATCCTAGAAAGTGATAGAAACTTATGTACTACACTTTCTGCATAAAAGAGGAAAAGGAATTCCTCATTTATGCACATTGAGTACCAATTTAGCTTCATCAGTTCATTATACATTGTCTGGAGTGTTTATCAAGCATTCTTCCCTGAGAAGTCTCTGCCAGATGGAGAATCCTCTGACCTAATATTCATAAAAACTTATACTTGGACAGGATTTTTGAGGTCATCTCATTAAACACTTTCTTAGTGTAAAGCCTCCTCCCTGACACTCCTGACAGATGGTTTGCAGATGCAGGCTCTATTCTAGAACTATCTCCCTAAGCAAGCTCCCCTCGACCTCAGTCAGAATTCACTGCTACTCCCGCCAAGTCTCTATAACACTTTGTACATCACAAATGCTATCACTATAATGAACATAATAATAACCACAACTTACTGAGCACCTACCATGCACTAGGCACTACAGTATCTAACACCCTGCATGATAGTTATGATCATTCCTACAATTAGATAGGAAACAGGATAAATGTAATCTCCAGTAACTTGTCCAAGGTTATCAAGCTAGAAAGTGGCAGAGACACGCCAGGTACGAGAGGTCTCAAGCCTATATTCCCACTTCCCTCTTTATGCCACTACTTATACAGCAATTAACATGTCATATCAGAATTATGTGTATTCATCTGTTTCCTCTCCATTAATAGCAAACTTCTTGAAATATGGTGTCACCTGTCTTCTGATCTCCAGTTCCTACCATTGTGCCCACCACACAGCAGTGTCTTAATAAGCATTACTTGTTGAGTAGGCTATCCCTGCATCTTCACTCCCTCAAAGCCTCAAACCCTGATTCTAAATCAATTCCTTTATCTCTCTTGTATCACACTGATAATAATCGGGAAGCAAAATGTATTAACGTAGATTGATTAAAATTATTTAATCAAGTGAAGTTGATGAGAACTTCGACTTGAAAGAGGTTCTAGATGCAGAAAGGTATGATTATGTGAATATGTGTGTTTAAAACTGTTTTTATGTTTGCTGGTAGAAACAGAATACATTAAGTCAGTAAAAGGTGACAAATATGAGAATTCAGCCCAGCCAAGGAAGAGGCATAATGAAAAAAGAGTAATTTTTTTTTTATGATTTTGGGACTACAGGAAAAGAGAGAAACTAATATGGAATTTTAGGAGCCATCCAAGCAGAAGATGTGGGCTAAGGTTATGCAGAAAAGAGTTTGGGACGGGAGTAAAAGGAGAAAAAGATGTGTCCATCAAGAACTTTTGGGCACATCTTATTAATCCTTGGCATAACTATCTCTGCATGAAGATCCCTTCATGTGACTCTGAAGCAACCCAGCTTCATTTCCTGGGTTGCTAACTCTTGAGGCCAACTGTTGCCTTGATTGCTCTCCTCTCCCTTGCCTCTCCCAAAGGTGTTGAGTCCACTCTAAGTAGATGGGGGAAAGATTAACATTCACCTGAAAAGGAAACTACTAGTTTCATCTTGGAAAATTTCTTCCTCTTTTCTACTCTGCACTTCGAACTCTCTCACTAGCCTTTTACTTGTTTCAGCACCAATTCCTTAAATGCCTTCCTCATTATTTTCTCTATTTATCCATACCTTATTGATCCTTCACAGCCCTCTTCTGCTTTACTGACTGCACCACTTCGCATGACCAGGTTATAAACTGAATTGTGTCCCCCACAAAATTCATCTGTTGACACTCTTACCTCCAATGTGAATGTGTTTGGACATAGTGTCTTTACAGAGGTAATCAAAATTAAATGAGTTCATAAGGATGGGGCTCTAATCCAATATAACGTGGGTCCTTATAAGAAGAGGAAGAGACACCAGGAGTGTAGTGCATTGAGGAATGGCCATGTGAAGATACAGAGAGAAGATATTTGCCTACAAGCCAAGAATAGAGGCCTCAGGAGAATCTGACCCTTGATCTTGGACTTCCAGCCTCCAGAACTGTGAGAAAATAAATTTCTGTTGTTTAAGCCACCCAGTCCTTTGAATTTTGTTGGAGCAATCAGTGAAGTATAGCAATAAGACACTTCGCTCTAGAGTTTTTGGCCTTCGCCCTAGCCTGACTCTAATAGTTTACACTATCTTGTTCTCAGTCTTTATATCGGATTTAGGTCTATTCTACCTAATGTTCCCCTTTTTACACATTGTTTCATCAATATATGCCTTATCTCCCAAAGCACATTATCAACGAATAAGAAAAAAAATGTCATGCAAGCTTCTTTTATTCTAAAATGCCCAAAAGGAAAGCATAAACTCTGGACAGTCAATAAATCTAAATTGCTTAAGTAAGTGGTGATTAAGCTACCCCTCTAGTTACCAGTTGTATAAGCTTGGATAAATTAATCCTCAGTTTTCACATCTGCAAAAGGGGAATAAATTATATTTCTTAAATAGAATTTATCTGACATTGTAGCGAGGAGTAAATGAGATAAAGCTGTTTGGCACATAGCAAGTGCTCCATTAAAAGAGAACTATTATCACTTTGTTCTGAAGCCACATCTAAGGAAAGGCAAATTATCTCACCCAGAAAAGACAAAATCACTGCAGATTCAGTTCTTCAATGAACAAAGAAGTATATAAATCTTGTCTTTCATTTTTTCTTGTTTTGAAATAAGCCAGACAGAATTTTACTGGTGGAAAGAGATAAATAACAGAGCCCTGATCCCCTCTCTCCCATGGCACTCCAGAATGGAATGCTTCTTGGCTTATTAACATTTTCTAGTTCCATTAGTTGTTACATTTCCATTTAAATAGCAATTTAATGCAGCCAAAACATCAACTACAATACACTTGATTTACTGAGCACATAAAATGTAAGGATGAAGGATTGTTAAAAGGTGAAGGTCCCGGTTTTTACTTTAACATTTAAAAATGTTCAACATCCGAAACATGATTCTAAACAGATTTTACAGAAAGACAGCTTAACCATATTAATATCTTATTAGAAAACTTCTAATTACCAGCACACAGATGGGAGTTGAGACCTGTTACTGTATTTTGGCCTTTGGTTATTCATCTCCCCAACCCCCCAAAAACACACTGGCACAGATCAGAGGAATTGTCCTGTGATTGTACAATTTGCTGGCCCCCTAAAACCTCACTTCCCCTTCCACAGTCAGGAGTTTAATAAATACTAATTGAACTTGGCATAAGAAAATTGTTAAATGACTCATAAATTAGCACAGATCCAATTCATGTTTTCTCAGATCCTTGGACTCAGCAGAGCAAAAGCTGCAACCTCACAGCCAAGAAGCCTTAGTGAGTAGCTATCTTTTACCATAACTCTTGCAGAATGGACACGTGAGCTGATCTATTGAGTTGCCAAGGAACTTTTATGATTTGATTCTTAGTGAGAAATTTCTAGGGTAATATCCATCTCACTTTTAAAAGCCTTTTGATAAAGACCCTTGCTGGGGACCAAAAGAAGGAGAGAAAAAAAAAACAAAGAGAATCAAATTTCCTAGTGTCACTAAATACACAACTGAAAAAAATGATTTTAAAAGAATGCAGATGCAAGGAATAGTAATATATCTTATCTCGATATTTTGGTTTACATAATTCCTTTTTATCTTTTTAAAATCATAAAATAGTACATGCTCATTGTATATATAAATAGTAATACAAATGTGTATCAAATGGCAAATGAAAAGTCCCTTACCTTTCCCCCGGCATCCCAGTCTCTAAATTAAACTTCCCATTAATATTTTAGTGTATGGCCTTCTATATTCTTCTACCTACACATATGAAAATTTCTTTGCTTTAGTAGATTATACTATACATATCATTCTCTACCCTATGTTTTTTTATTTTTTTATGGTAACATTGGTTAACAAAATCTAGTAAGTTTCAGGTGTACAATTTAACAATAAGGAATATATATATACACACACACACACATATGCACTGCATTTTATATATATATACACATATATATACATATATATGTATATATATTCTGTATATATATGTATATATATATTCTGTATATATATGTATATATATATTCTGTATATATATGTATGTGTATATATATATTCTGTATATATATATATATAAAATGTATTGCATTGTGTGTTCACCGCCCATATCTACCCTATGTTTTTTAATCCAACAAAATATTATGGACCTCTTTTCTTGTCTATTCATATAAATCAATATTGTTATTATCTGTATATTAATTGCTAAACCACAACTTAACCCACCTCCTGCCAATAATATTTAGGTTGGATCCAGTTTTTTTTAGCACAACAAACAATGGTATAATGTCTGCATGATTACAATGAAAAGAGACTGCATACTTATTAACATTTCTCTAGGTTAAACTCTTAACGTGGAATTACTGGGCCAAAAAAAATATTCATTGATATTTTGATAGATTCTTCCAAATGCCTTCACAAAGGTTGTGACTGTTTAAACTCTCAGGGACGGTATATACTCATATGTATTTCTTTAATCCTTAGCCAAGTTTGAACACCATAGAAGTTTTCATTTTTACAAAGTTCTTAATTCCACATTTGCATTTACAATCTCTTATAAAACATCAAAGTAAGGGGCCTGGCCATTGTTTACAAACTATGGGACAAAGAAGTTTAAAGTTTGGGTTCTTTAAATTAATTCAAGGTAACAAAATCTTTTTTTTTTAAGTATCTTCTTTTTCTAGTCTGTATCCTCTTCCAATTATTTTAGAACTAGGAAGGAATTCCTTGTCTCTATTGCTAACTGAAGCTTCCACCCCAAATTTCCAAGCTGCCCATCTCACCAGGTTTTTTAATAGCAAAATATCATCTGTTTTCTTGGTTGAGGAGCATAATGAAATACTACCGCTTGTCCACCCTACCCTGACATGTTAGAGTCGATTCATGCTGGAATTACACAGAGGATGAAAGAATTCAGTTTAGTCCCATACTCAAACTGATTCTCATCTACAGAGTTTGGCAGTGGAGGCTCCAAGAGGCTTTCTAGTTCCCCTCGTGTCACTCCAGTGACCTACTCACCCTACACACTTCAGCACCTGGACAGCTCTCTTGGCACCGACTCTAGGGGGAGATCATGGTAAGTAGCTGTTGAGCCCTCTTGTGGTAGCTTTAGTTGTTGCACAATTGTTCTTTAATTACTCGGTTAATACACAAAAACATTATTGTTATAAAAGACCCTAGCATCTCAAGAATATAAAGAGTGTATATGAAAGTTTCCATCACCTTCTCCATTCCTCCTATTTTCAGAATTAAGCACTGTTAATATGCAACACACATACATACTCACTTACCAATATCTTTCATATTTTGAACAGATTCATTCTAGACCCATTTTATTTTCAGCTAATAAAATTCCTAAGAGTTTCTTTTAATATGAGCATATATATATATATATATATATATATACACGCACACACACACACACACCCACACATATATAGGTAGGTGTGCGTGTGTGTGTGTGTGTGTGTATAAAATCTTAATTCCTAGAAGACAATATGTAAGAGTGGTCGAAAGTGTATGTGCTAGCAATAGACCGGTCATGAATCCTAAATCTGCCGGTTCCTATTTGTCTGACCTTGGCCAAATCATTTAACCTCTGTGTGCCTCAGTTCACTTATCTGTGAAGTAGAGATAATAAAAGTTCATATCTCAGAGGGGTTTTAGGGTAAATAAATGATGAGATAGAGATAATCATTTAAGAGCTCTTAGGTACTATTGTTAATATTAATATTAATTACATTAAGTAGTACATATAATTCCTAGTATGGATGTACCATAAATTATGTAATGGCTTCCTACTGATAGACATTTCTGTTGTTTTCTAGTTTTTCTCTATTACGAACAATGCTGTAATGAATGCTCTAGTATATATAAGTAATTCTTTAAGGTCTATTCGCAGCAGGAAAGTGAAAACTTCTCAGTTAACTTCCAAAGTCTTCTAGAGTCTACATCATTGATTGATTTGCACAGTGCTGCTGAGAGAAAGAGAGAGAAAATCTCCTCTAGAGAAATGGTGTCAGTGTAGGGATGCTATGAAGGAAAACAACACAGTGAGAGTGCCTAGAAGAGACTGAGGAAATAATAGGTAGAGCACCACACTTTAGGTGGGATAGTTAACAAAGACTACCCCATCTAAGGGGATGAAATTAGAAAAGGAACCTAAATGAAGAGACTAAACACAGCAAATGGTTTATAAATATGTGGGACTAGGAAATAATCTTGACTTTGTTCTTTCCTCCCCTTCTCTAAAGAAAACAAACCCTGTATGCACCCTCTATCCTTTCTACTTACCCATATATAATTCTTATTTATCTTGGAGTTCTCACTATTCATGTTATCTTACCATGAATAGAATCGTTTTTCAGGTAGCACTTAATTCCTTATGCTTCCTAGTCCCCCAGCTTCCCTGCAGAACAGGGTCTTGGGCTGTGCATTTCATGAGTTAACTGACTGGGCTATGGCAGCTATTTCAGTTAAATAATCCTTTGAGATTGCTATGCAACACGGCCCTTGGCCTTTTGTACTCACTGTGTTCAGCAACATGGGAACATGAAAAGGGAGGCATTCCAGTGTATATTCTATGGGTGTCAATATTCTGAACAAAATGATTCCTTCACTAGGACCTTGGGCTGTAGCCAAAGAAAAGTTGTTTTATACAGGAGTAGTTTATTAGATGTAGGAGTTCATGCTTTTAAGTATAGGCCTAAAGGTATCCAAAGGTTTATAGAACCTATTTTTCTCTAACATGCTTTCAGTTGTACCAATTAGGATGATTTTGGCTGCAAGTAAGAGATGACCAAACTCCAACTGGTTTACAAAATAAATTGTGTAATCTCATTAAACAAGTCTGGAGGTGGTTGACTCCAGGTTGATTTATTTGGGAGTTACAAGACATAATCGAGGATTCATATTCTTTCTATTTTTCTGCTTTTCTATCTTTATTAAGGAAGGGTGGCTCCTTAGGCTAGCTTCTCTCACAATCCCAAGATGGCCACCACAGTTCTAGTCTTCATTGCAGATATGACAATGTCCAGCAAAAATATAAACCAGAGAACTATGCCTGAGGGTGTATCACCTCATCTAAGAAAACTTGGAAACCCACCAGAATTTTTACTTCTGAGTGGCCATAATTGAGTCACATGTGCATAATCTAAATCGGTAACTAGCAAGGGAATGGACTTGTCACCATTGGCATGAGCATGGGTTGGACTCATTTCTCACAGAGGAAGGCAGACACCTAAACAAATTGGGGTGCTTTTAGATAATAAGAAGGGTGTGAAGATTGTTGGGGGTTGGGTACTACATTATTTTGTCAGGGCTACCATAAAAAAACACCATAGACTGAGTGGCTTAAACAACATAAATTTATTTTCTCACAGCTCTGGAAGCTATAAATTCAAGATTAAGGTGTCAGTGAGGTCATTTTCTTCTGACCCTCTCTCTTTGGCTTGTAGATGGCCATCTGCTCCCTCTGCACAAGTCTGTGTCCAAATTTCTTCTTTTTTTAAGGACATCAGTCATATGGGATTAACACCCACCCTAACAACCTCATTTTAACTTAATAATCTCTTTAAAGATCTTATTTCCAAATACAATCCCATTCTGAGGTGCTAGAGTTAGAACTTCACCACATGAATTTTGGATGGGACACAATTTAGTCCATAACGGATACCAACGATGACTTCCACTAGTTTTTTCAAGAGCTTACAGAGAATCAAAAAGAGAGAAATCCAAATACTCATAATCTTCATATGCACAGGGACCCACTCTATATATCCTTCCAGTCATTTCTTATATATATATATCTAACACAGAGATATTTCCTTTTATTAAAATAGCATCTTATTGGGCCTACTGCTTGCAGTCTGCTTTTTTTGTCTTACCATATCTTGAACATCTTTCCATATCTTCCCTATTTGTTAAGCACCTGCAGAGTATTACACTATATGGATTTACCACTGTTTTCTTATCTAATCTTGTGTTGTTGGGTACTTAGGGAGTTTCCATTTTTATTATAAGCAACATTGCAATGAATATGTTTAAAGCTAAATTGCATTATATCTCTATAATTATTAAGGGCATTATTAATAATGTATAAATAATTATAAATTATATTTTAATATAATTATTAATTAGTGTTATTAATAATTATTAATATAGTTATTAATTTGTTAATAATTATGAATAATCTTAAATAATTACTTAAGATCAATTCCTAGAAGTGAAATTTCCCAGTTAATCTTTCCTAAAATGCTGAGTCAGAAAGCCCTGGACCTTACAGTTGTCATGTCACCACAAGTCACCTTCATCACGGAGTAGAAAAACAAGTCCAAAGAAGGCAGAGAAGGCCCCGGGGAGCTGCTTCTTGCTCTACAGAAGTCTAATAGCCTCCAAAGAATGAGTGATATATCATTAATTCTTTCACTCCATGTTTTCCTTCATAATAAATTTGGGGAAACATGTGCAAAGATATATGTTTTAGAGGCCAGGAAGCAAAGGGCTTCACATTCATGCTACTCAGATCAGTTGTAAAATTCCCCCAATGAGCAATAAGTACAAATATCTTGGAAATCTCCATTAACCCCTCTGGAGTGAAACTAAAAACCAACTTACAAAAAAGAATATTAAATTTATACACATCACCATGGAAGGTATCTCAGGCCCAAGATGTAACGTGAGCAGCTAAATGGGATAGAAAGTATATATGGCAGGACATGGGATGATTTAAGTGCCTGGCTCTGGCTCTGTAGTTCTGTGTGCAGGTTCTCTCACATGTCACCGCTCAACCCACCGACTATACTCATTTGCCATAACAATAAAAATGATACTTGTTGTAAGAGGCTTTCTAGAAGGTTAAGACTCTACATTCGTATCAGACTTATTTCCAAGCATTGAATGACCATAGGATAACATTATTAAGTTTTCAAGTCTCGTCTTTGAATTTTTTGGTCAGTAACTTTTCCAATAAGACTTTTACTACTACCACATAATCAAATGTCCCTTACATTTTATTTATTTATTTATGTACTTACTTACTTATTTATTTTAAATTTTTTGTGGTGACATTGGTTAATGATCAAATGCCCCTACCACACTTAAAATGCCCCTACCACACTATCTACCACACTCAAAATAATAAATACTGGACAGTAAACTCCATGATAGCAGGGCCTTTATTTTCTCCACAGCCTAGAGCATAGTTGGTGCTTGAATTTTGTGGAGAGGAAAAATAATGAATGAGTAACTAACACTTACCATGCACTTAGCATGTGCCAAATACCGTGCTAAGAGCTGATGCATTCTCTCATTGCAGTCCCATAAGGAACGTGCTATTTTTTCTTACATTTTACAGATAAAGAAAGTGAGGCTTACAGAGGTTTTAAATTTTCCCCAAAGTCAAACTGCTAGTATGAAGCAGAATTGAGATTACAATCGTCTTAATTCTAAACTCGTGCTCTTCATTTTGACCTGTGGAGAAGAAATTTAAACTACTAGCAACAGCCAGCACCTTAACAGAAGATGATCCCAAAGAGATGTCATAGAACTGAATCTTTTGATTATTATAATTTCCATCTGTATTTCGAAGAGCACTATGACACGAATCATTCTCACTCACCACTGGAGAAATACATCATTTCAGCCATTTCAACAGAGTAGTAACCGACTTGTGGTGTGTGTTTATTTTAAAAGTGATTGAGGTAATAAACCTAATGCTTCTGAAATTCATTGGAAAGGAAGGGAAGGTCAAGGCAGCAGGTTATGTGGTCAAGGTTGTGAGTAAGTATAGTAACAATGTTATAATTGATATATTTGTACAGTAGTATTTTTCTCATGTAGTCAATGATATCTCTTGAGCATCTACAAAGGATTTATCAGTGAGGAGATAAAGAAGAAGTTTAGCACGTAATTCCCTTCTTTAAAAAAGTTTGTTCTCTTGGTTAAGACAAACACAACTTAAAAGTCATAAAATAACATATATATTCGGGCACCACGCAGAGTCTACAAAATGTGATTTTATCCTCTCAACTACCCTGCAAGGTAGAGGTTGTTGTCCCATTATATTAATAAGGAGACAAGTCACCAAGAGGCTAAACTATTTGTCCAAGTCACACAACTTGTATATGGAAGCATCAGGGCTGTCCTCACGTTCATCTGATTCTGAAGCCCATTCACTGAACCATAAGATTCACTGCCTCCAAGAAGACACGGTTGAAGCCAAAGTCATCAGAAAATGTTATGTGAAGAAATGGCACTTAAGTCTGATTTTAAAGTGCAAACAGGGGTTGGATAGGCAGAAAGTAACCGGTAAGAAACCATTAGATGCCGGAAAGCACACACAAAAGCCCAAAGAAGAGAATCTACCTAACTGATGGGAAGAAGTAAGAAGTGAGCAGAAAATGAAGGACGAATTACATCAGGTTGAGGTGAGAGAGGGTTTAAAAATGCCGTAGTCAAATAGGAGGCTATTTGAGCATGGAAGTGATATCAAATGCCACAGTTAGGACAGTGGTTCTCAACCAGGACAATTTTGCCCTCCAGAGGGCATGTGGCAAAGTCCAGAGACATTTTTTGTTGTCAAAACTGGGGAAGGTGTTGCTGGCATCTAGTGGGTAAAGCCTAGGGATGCTGCCAAACCTTTACAGTGCAAAGGACAGCCCCCATGGCAAAGAAGTACTCAGCCCAAAACATCAGGAATGCTTATGTTGAGAAACCCTGGTTCAGGAAGATAGTCTGGCAGTAGCTGTCAAGATGTTACAGAGGGCAAAGGATGGAAACAAAGAGCCCAGAGAAGATGCTCATTCAGGGAGATAAGAGTGAGACCAGACCCGGGGTGGCGGGGCAGTGGCGGGGGGGGAGCTGGGGAGGGTGGGGAGGGCAATGAACAGGAAATGCACAAACCCTCCAATTATTTCAAATGAAAAAGAAAAAAGAAAAATGCAATTTGTAATCCCTCTTACAGGAAGTTTTCTACAAAATGTGGAGAAATTAAGCTTAACTTTTAAAACTTTTTTCTTTTAAATTATCTAAGGGCACTTTATTTATATTCCGAAGAAGTTAAATGAGACATAACTTTAAGAAAGTTTCCACCTTGAGGGTGTAGGGCACAGAGCTATAACTATAGCAGTAACATTTTCTTTTTTAAAAGCAAAATCTGAAACAAATTTGGCAAAATGTTAACATCTGTTAAATTTGGATAGGGAATCTATGAGTGTCTGTTATATTATTTTCTGTACTTTATGTATACTTTAAATTTTTCATGATTAATAAAAAAAAGAAAGAAAAAGAAAGTCTTGGAATGGTATTTGATGCCTTTCATTAGAATTTTTATTTGTACTTACAAATGTCATTTTTTTTTTAATTATAGGATTTATATGTGAATATGTGCTCCAAATACAGGAAAATAAAAGTAGAAATTCTCCTTTTATTCTTCATCAATCCTTTTCTTTTCTCTTTAGCTAATTGGTACAAAATGTTAATGTATACTGTGCATCCAGATCTTTTTCCTTGCATTTACAGAAAGGAGAGAAGTAGGGAAGATGGGAGGGAGGGGATATGTGGTATCTGGATCTAGATCTATAGACCTATTTTATCCTTCTGTCTTATGTGGGACCATACCACTTATGTAACATGGTTTTCTTATTAACATATATTAGAGGGCTGCTTTTTCATGTCAACTCATGAAGGTCTACTTCTTTCTTTTCACCTTTCCATAATATTTCATAGTATGGGTGTACCATAATTTCTTTTTACTAAGATTGATATATATTTAGGTTGATGCCAACATTTTCCCATTTAAAACAATGCTCGAACATATAATGTTGTGTTCATTTGTAAGAATTTCTTTAGAGGAGATTCCTATAAATAGAATTTCTAGGTCAAAGATATGCATATTTCTAATTTTTGCTACTGCAAAACAGTGTGTGAGCTATCCATTTTCCCAAACCCTCACTGATGCTATGTGCAATCAATCTTTGAAAGCTTTGCTGTATTTGTCAAAATTAAATCTAGGAATCTACTCCACAGACATATACATGTATGTACAGTGCAATGTTAAAGAAAAAATACTGAAAAAAATATTCCCACCAATGGAAAATCTTTAAATAAACTTGTGTGTCTGCCAATGAAATTCTACATAGCTATAGAAAAAAATGAGGAGGATGCTCTCTAGATACCCATTGCAGAAGCACTTGAAAGTGGAAGAGCAAAAAGCAATGTGCAGAGCATTCATACAGTGCCCCGCTATCTGAGCATAGCAGTGGTGGTGAATATACACATGGTGAATATATACATTTCCTGCACGTGCATTAAATGCATGTGCATGAGATACTGATAACATTGGCTGCACTGGGGGAAAGGAAACTAGAGATCTGGAACAAAGAGGTGAAAGGGAACTTTCCCTGTACATTTTTACATCCTCTTTCATTTTTATCCATGTACACTTTACATATACCACTTATTCAAATAATTTATCTGATTTGAACTGAAATATAAAAAATTGTCCAAATAATGCATTAAAAAGTGCTCTCACTGCTGTGTTAGTTTCCTAAAGGCTGGGTGAAACCAAGCTTATTTTTATCTTTATTAGCCATCCGTACTTGTTCTTCTGTGCTTATATCTCTTTTATGTTTTGCTATGAAGTTTTTTTTTTTCCCAATTGTCTTGTAGTTCTTTATATATCAAGAATTTTTTTACAGTTTTATTAAGATATGTTTTACAGATCATAAAATTCACCCATTGTTAAAAGAATAATTCTTTTACTGTTATAATAAGTACAATAATTTTTATGATTCTTACAATTTTTACCAAATTTATAAAGTTGTACAACAACAATTACCATATGTCAAGGATATTAATGCATTGTTCTGGAGTTATCTGATGCCTCTTAATTACACAACCCTTTGCAACATAAGTAGATGATGTGTTTTCTCCCAATCTGATGGTTGTCTTTTAAGTTAAACTGATATAGATATTTGAATTTTATCTAGTTAAATTTGAACACAGAAAGGCAGATGTGACAAAAACAAGGGACAAAAACTAACCTCCTACTGGATCTCAAGGGGAATAAAAAGGCTTCACTACCCAAGCAGACCATATGAAATACTATCTGACTTGGCCATTAACTTTAGTTATAAAAAATAAATATGAACTGTGCATTTCTGAGAACATGTATCACTATTAAAGCAATTAATGTATTAAAATATAGTACATGAAGACCTACTTTTGAAAGGTTATAAAAGATATACATATAAGGCCATATGTAACTTACGCAATTTAAGAATAATAAAACAAAACCTGTATTCCTAAAACAGTACCTTAAAGCTATCTGTGAAAAAGGAACTTTTCAATCAGAAGGATGGCATTTCCCTCCTCTCACCGCCTCCAATGCAGGAACTGTTACTGGGAGGGCTGGTTGGAGGTGGGTGTTGCCCCAACCACGGGCGTGGAGAGGGACATCTGCGCAGAAGTGTAGTTAGCATTTTTCCTCGGTTCTTCCTCATTGATGCAGTGAAGAATCGCAAGTCAGTGAGATTTATTTTTTATTATTTTTTTAGGTCAGTGAGATTTAGAAAAGATTTAGTAAAAGTATATTTTAGGAAAACAAAGCATGCCCCCAAGGAGGCACGTGGTTTCAGTGAAGAGCTGTAACCACAACAACCAACACAAAGGAGCCACAAAAAAGCTACACAAAAGGACTCAGAAGGGTGAAAAGGACCCAGAAGTGGGAATGTCTGCATTATATCTGGGCCGTGATAAGTGGTTCCAAAGGCTTTCCTAGGTAATTGGCACCTGAGGTCATTTTGATTGACACTTGGCCGCTATATAACTCTTTGCCTAGTGGGCATGTGCATACCCAGAATTCTACTACCATTAGGGTGTCCTTTGGGTGGTCTCTAGGCTGAGCCCCTATTTCTTTGTTCCCCTTGTCGCTCATGTCTGACTAGCTACCTAACAGAACCACCTGGGAAGTGTTGATACTTCTGCTCAGTGACAACTCTGGGTCTCCTGTCATTTCCACCAGCCTCAGAATTTTAAAATGACCCAAGCTAACATTGCTGACCCCCTTCTTTTGTATCAATCCTCATACCTAGCACTTTACAAATGCCGTCTCATTTCTCACACCGAACATGAGGTGGTGGCGGCGTTACTGTGGATTTACAGACGGTGAACCTGAGGCACAGAGTGTGAAGTACCTCACAAAGCTGGGACGTTGCTAGGATTTGCATCCAGGTCTGTTAGCCAATGGAATCCAACTTTGTAACCACTGAGCTCTATTGCCTCCTAAATCTGCAAATGCTATGAAATGATTCTTGACATTTTTAAATCTCACATTTCTAGGTAGCTTTCTTTTCTCAGATGTATATGTACGCGATTTCTCATCAATCGAAAGTGAGTGCATGTGCTCGTTCTCTTTTTACTTTCTCCATAATAAATTTTTTTAGGGTGTCTAACTAACTCAAAACACAGCAAGCCTGTTTTGTCTTTTAGATCTTCCTGTATCCAAATGGACTTTTTTAAAAAGCAGCTTTTACCTTTCGGGCTCAGCTGAAAATTTTTTTATATTTTAAAACTATGAACAAACGATAAAAATTTCACCTGCTGCCTCACTTTCTGTCCCCGTGGAGTCAGAGGCAGATATTTAGGCTGCTTTTCTACAGACAAGTAAATACAGATAAAATCTCTTTGTACATATACCATTTCGATAATGATCATTTCCTACCTGAATTTTCATCTTAGAAATTCTAAAAGAACCTAAAAACAATTTCATTTAATAAACAATGTTTGCATAGTTCTCGTTGTTGAGACTTCTCTGGAGATAAGTCTAAGCTTAGATTGGATCTAAAGAGCAACTTCCATTTAAAAGAGATCTATTTCCAAGAGCAGCCAAAATTACAGGAGTCAGATGAAAGACAGCTGAAAACACCATCTTTCCCTGTCTTTTGAACCTGTCTTTTGAGTTATACCTCTGTTCTGAATAATTTCTTCTGATCTGTGTATCCTACTACTATGGCAATTGAAGAGGTTGGATGAAGAGGTTAACTGGGTAGTGCAAACCTCAATGGGCAGTTTGTATCAAGTCTAGAGGATAAAAATAAGTAGATTCAAGATTACCCTCTTGCATAGGGTTGCCAAACAAGGTGCATGCCAGCTAGTGCATGGAACTTATGTTGCTTTATTTAAATATTTACAAAGCAATCAATAACTGACACATTCACTGATCTTTTAGAATAGAAACTTTCCCCAAAATGTGCTTGAAACATAAACACATTAAACTAATTTAAAGGATAATTTTCAAAGAAATCCAGCAATTTATACTTCTGTGGCAATAATAATAATAATAGTAATAATAATAATAAATTAAAGGCTTTTGTTTGAGTAGTTCTCTATGCCAGACCTTTAATTACTTTAATTACTTTGATAATATACATAGTATATATACTTATTATCACCTGCAGAGCAGGTTTTATTATCCATACCTTAGAGATGAGGACATAGTCCCAGAGAAAGAGGCTGTGTTGCCCAAAGACACCCAGTTGATTAGTAGCTGCTGAACTGTGGTTATTTGGCACCATTTCCTGGGCTCTTACCCCCACCAAGCTTATTAACCTTTCTTCCAGGTTCAGCAGACTCATCAGTGACTTCTTGTGTTTGTGTTCATTTAGATCTTCAGGTTTCTACCAAGAAACCAGACTTCCTCAATAATTTTATTTCAAGCCATTTGCCATCAAGATAACAGATGACTGTCCTTCAAAATGACTATGTTAATGTGTTTACTAATCATTCCCCTGGTTTGCAGACCTTGGCTGTATTCAGTCTCTAGTCACAGAAGAGGTATTTCTGATCTTATATTATCATTTATAGAACAGAAATGGAAATGATCCCCATACATGTATCAGCTAAAGAAGACACTGAGAATCACACGTGGTAACCTTCCATACAGGGTTTTTGGTTAGCCTCAGAATCCTTCTCAATCTGACATTCCAGGGAAATCAATCCATTAAAATTGGCAAATGAGATGAAATTCATATACCATCACCAATGTAGGAAAACCCCTCTTAAGCTTATTAGGGTCAGAAACCTTTCTTAATTTGTAAAATATCTAAAATACCAAAAATTATCCAAAAATAACTTCCAAGTATGCACAACTGGTTTCAAATTGTTTTATGTAAATCAAAATGTAACCCATAATCAAGAAGAATTTGTAGTTAAATCAGAGCACTGGCCAAATAAGCATTGATGTTTACTTCTAATGTGATCATAGAAGCACTTAGTGCTACTTTCTAGAAAACTGAGATCTCTGGGCACCCAAAGTCTTTGTCTGCTTTTATTGGGCCTTGGTTCTTCAGTATTTTAAACGCAATTCCGAATTAATCAAAGACACTGTAAAAAAAAAAAATCTGATTAGTAATCTAGGGGGATTAAATTTTCTCTTCTCTTGTTCAAAGAACCTTTCTTATGTTTATTCATTCAAGTTTTAAATACTTACTGAGTGGCAATTCTGCCAGCCAGTCCTCAGTGCTAGGGATGCAAACAAGACCATGGTACAGGGGATCTCTACCCTCCCAGAGTCCTGCTCCCTGGGCAGCAGCCTCATCTGTGAGCAGTTCAGCAGAGATGGGGGCTGGGGCTGCAGCTGGGAAAATGGAAAAGGAGGCCTACAAACCTCTGATCCTGTTTGTTGTTGATACTACTACAAATAGCTCCAAAACCTTCTCAATACCTCTTTTTGAACCACATAGAGCATTTAACAGCCAACCTGACAAAGCTCAAGGAAAAAAAAAAAAACTCTTAAGTCTAAAAATGGTCTTTCAAGTATTAGGAAAAGCTGCTTTTTTTTTTTTCATGGCTAACTCCAAAGTAATTCCTTGAAAGAATTATTCACTACAAATTGAAGGTAACAGACTCATTTCCAAATGTTTTAAGAATCTTTCCTCTCCCTAATTTCTGCAGTTTATTTTAGAGAAAAAGAAATTAAATTAGGGAAAACAGGCATACAAGTTAAAGCTAGGGGGAAAAAGTAAGAAATACTGTATATTAATTCCTAAATGTGAAATATAAATTCTTTTGGACTCTCCTTTGGACTTTGGCATAGTTTTGTGACTTGGATATCTGAAATATTTGAATATTCAAGCTATACATTTTCTTCTACATTAACATAACACTAGAAGGTGATCCCTGTTAGAGTACAAACCCCACAAGGTCAGAGATTGTACCTATTACTGATACAGAGTAAACACTTGATAAATAAATAAAGGAGCCAATCAACAAATAAGCAGACAACTGATCAGGAGACTAGGGAATTATAATTACTAGATTCTGCTTTCTATACTTATCATTTTCTATTTTACCTTTACATCTGATTTAAAATTGCATTGTTCCAGTGCTTTCTCTAATACATTGTATGCATAATTATTTCTCTGGGCATAACTGAGCTTAAGTGATTTCCTTCCTGACATCTATTCTAGTGCTTTGATCTTGGCGGGGGTGGGGGGAATCTGCAGCTTTGAAGGATGCTATAACTGTGAAAATAAATTTCAACTTATTGGTTTTACATTTCAGGCCTACGATAAATAAAAGAGTTTACAAAATGTAGTGTAATCTAAAAGAATGTGATGGAACAGGACATTTTGGCCAAACCCTGGGTTCCAGCCCTAAAGGTAGATGGGTTCTGGCCACCCCTGTCCCAACACATTGGCCTTCAGAGCAAAAAGCTGCTTAGGAGGGAATCGTACCAAATTCCTGGACCTGCTCACCCTTTTGCACTCACAGCTTCCTGGAAAGAAAGGAACCCTGTAGATATCTGGTGGTATTGCCTGATGAGCATTCATGCTCTGCTAGGTAATGGCATCCTAGTTTTCCTTCAAATATGCAAAACTTACTGAAAGCAGTCTTGGTTGACTATCAACCACTGCCCCACCTACCCAGGTATGGTCACACCACTCAAGCAAGACCAATACTGTGATTTCTTTAGAATCTGAATCGTGAACTAAAAACCGACGGAAAAAACCTGAAGCATAATAATTTTAACAGTGCCTCCTAATGTTCACTGATTCCTGATCCCTAGATTCCATTCCAGGACCTGTCTAGATTTATATCCTGTTAACTTTCCATTAAGTCCTGGTTTGCTTTTGTTTTGTGCTTTGCTTAAATCGACTACAATCAGTTGTTTTGTTGCTTGCAATCAGAAAATCCTGGAACTGAGGTCCCTACCTTTTTGAGTTCCAAATTATTGAAATGTATCTGATAGCTTGGAGTTAAAATAGGCATCGTTAGACCTTCCGTGGGCCCCCTGGTACAAGAAATAGAACAGGAGAATACATACTAATAAAAAAGGGATTTCCTTATATGGTAAGGGTGGACATTTGAGAGCTGATGTGACCCCATTCTGAGCCCAATGATAAATGATAGTGAACTCAGAGATTAGGGCTCTTCACACCACAGACTTCTCACTCCATGCAAAATGCCAAGATCCCCACTTTTAAGGGGCACCTCTATAATATGAAGGAGTTATTGGGAAGTTGTGTCCATTCACTGGGTCCTGAGTGTGTGTCCTTTGCACTGAGTACTTGCTGGCTCAGTGGTATAACAAAAAGAAGACAGTTTAAACCAAGTTTGAGTCACTTTTCTCTCTGGGATCCAAGTTCGGTCTATTTTATATGACCTGGCTGAGCTCAGGGATGGTCTTAATCAAGGCTATAGAGATAGGCAGATGGGACAATGAGGCTCCAAAGAGGAAATATCATGAAGATGGGAAGAGCCATGTGTGCTGACCTCTGCACGAGGAACCAGATAGAAGAAAATCTTCATTGTAGGTCCAGAAGGCAGTCCAAACTAGAATCTTCCCAATGCATCCATCTCTAGTAGTAGACAGACAATGTGAGAGAATCTAGAAAGCTATAATCCTGGGACCCACCAGTCCAGCAAAGAGCACTGCTCTCTAAATGTAACTCAGAGGGAAGGCATGTCCTCCTTTAAGGAGACTTTGAAGACTGGGTTGGGGTATACAGCAGCAGCAACAAAAGCCAATAAAGCCAACACCTCAGCTCAAGCCATATCTCTCCCAAATGCAGATAGGCATACAAAGTGTTGGCTTGGGCAGCTGTAGTATGAGTAAGAGTGTCATAAAGAGCAGGTATGTGTGGCCACTTGAGCGTATCTTTTCCAAATTCACAGGTTTCATTAGATGATTCTAAGTCTCTGGTTCTGAGAGGAACAGCTAATCCTGGAGCAAGCAGAATTCTGGGCAGTGGCTTGAGAGAATCCTCAACCCTCTGAGAGGCACACCCAAATTCCATACATAAGGTGAGAACCCCCAGAACCAACCCTAAAGATCTTGGACCTATCAGGAGAATATATCCTATACAGAGAAATAGAAATAAAAGAAGTTGTGAAGGGAAAATGATCAGTTTAGTGCACTGCTGAATCTGCAATGTCTACAGAATGTAGAGACAGAGATATCTACTTGAAAGTTGCTTAATAGGTTGAAGTTCGAGAAGAATATTAGAGCTGATGACATGGTATAGGGAGGTAGAGAAGTTATGGAAAAGGATGGCGTGCCTTGGAGAGAATGCATCAAGAAAACAAAGCAAAAAGAACAAGGAGGGAAACTTAGGCAATTTTAAAATTTAACAGGTGATAAGAAAAAAAAAAGGCCTTATGAAAAAGACAGAAAAAGAATAGTCAAGGATCAAGATTTCTTAACTTCAGCTTGATAGACATTTGGGACCTGATAGTTCATTGTCACAGGGAGCTGTTCTGTGCATTCGTTTAACAATATCCCTGGCCCCTACCCAGTAGATGGCAATAGCACCTTCCTTCCCTTGTGACAACCAAAATGTCTCCAAACATTCCCAAGTGTCCCTTGCAGGGTTTTCAATCCCTAATCAAAAACCACTGATCAAAGATGTAGAAGGAAAACTGGAATCAAATTATGTCATAGAAGCCAAAGGCTTACAAAGTAATTAACAATGACAAATGCCTGAGATGCTGATTAAAATGAAAGTCATTGGTGAACTAATTGGGACCAGTTTCAAAGTAACAATTAAGGAAGGACACTAGTCTAGTTGAATATTCATACAACAGAGAAATCATAAAGGAAATTCAAGAAGTAGAAGGGTGTTTTTTTTTGAACTGGGTGACCCTTTTAATGTTCCGTCTAACCCTAAAACCATGTGATTCCAGATGACCTCCAAGGAAGTTCTTTTGAGATCCCTCAAGCCCTGATCTGCTGGTGGCTGCCCAATTTATTTAGATGTAAGACCGGCTTTGTCTCTGCTTGTCCTACTCATGTCACATGAAATAAAAATCCAAAGAACTACTAATTGCTTTGTGGTCTGAACTCAATGCATGATGAAAACTAAAATATGATTTTCTTTATATCATCACATAACCAACAGTTAAGTAATAAAAATTTGCCAGACTTTAAAGGAAGTTGCGGTTTAGAAATAGGCTGTGTTCATAAGCGAATCTGAAGGTGTCAGATTTAAGTTTGGTCTGAGAACAAAGGAGTGGGGTCGAAGTCACCCCAGGGCCTGCTGGAAGCATTTGTACATCGTCCAACCACTCCAGACTTCATCCCAGGGGTTGGCTCAGAAGAGGAGTTCTGTCCACAGATCAAACCAGTTGGGGCTGGCATGCCCTGAGAGGACCATGGGAAGCCCACGTGGTAAAGAGCCTACACAATTGCTAGCACTCTTCTCTGGTTTTTAAACAATCAAACTAACTTGTATATGAGTACAAAAGAAGTTGAAAGCAAAGATCAGCTTTTCCAAATAAGTCAGAAAGAAAACATAATGGAGATTTTGGTTTTTTAATGCTGAATTGAGAATTAAGAAATGAGACGTATAGTCCTGGATTAGTTCCTAGAAAAAGGTGCAATTTCCATATTTGTAAAATAGGGGATTTGAACTAAATGGTAAGCAAAATATCTTCTGTTTGATTGGCTGTCCTCCTCCCAGACTGTCTGTCCCCCACCCCTAACTGACACCAAATTTCTTTGTCCACCTCTGAGTCCCAAGCCTCCTATAGTGCTGGACAAATATCTGTTGGAGGAACTGAATATCAAATGCCAGCTCCAACGCCTCTAAGAAACAGCTCCAGGAAAAGGTAACTTGGTATAAATCTTTAAAAAGTGAATGACGATCAGAGCCTCTCCCTTCATTTTGCTCCTTTAATTTTTTACAGGGAGTCGTGGCGGGGGTGGGGAGGAGTGTTATGATATTTAAAGAGAATAAACATTTTTCACATTAAAAAAGTTTTTCTAAAAACCCAGCAATAATATATAATAAGTGGCCACACCTCTGACACAGATACTACCACCATCCTCTCCTATGATTTCCAGATAAACCAAAATTGGAAACTGCACCCCAAGTCAGCTATTTTAAAAGGGGGAAAAAAATCAACACTACTAATCCTGTTATTTGTGTTTCTGGCATGCCCCAAGGAGGTTAATTTGTCTTGGAACACTGAGCGGATGAACAAGCAGACTGTGTGGTCTAAGGAACAAAAAAAAAAAAAACCTTGAGATAACATATTTTGTTTTTTAATTTCCCTATAGGATAGATCACTAGGACAGGGATTTGTAGACACCGAAAACCTCTATAAGTTCCCAGAATAATCCTCAAAGATTGTTCACTTCGAACTGGTTAATTTTGTTATGTGAATTTTACATCAATAAATTATTCTTTAAAAAAAGATAGCACCTAAAATATATTTTCCTGTGAATGTGCTGATCAAAAAAAAAGAAAAAAAAACCACTTCATTAAAGATTTATTTGAATACAAAAATTAATTCTAAATTAAATAATTTCTTCTGGAGAAAGGCCCAGACAAAGAATATAGGGCTGTTTATAACTCATTGTTAACTTGCAAATGCTGCTGAAGCCTTGCCTTGCTTTAGCATAATGTAGTTCAGTCAAGTGTTTGAGAATGAGCAGTACATTTGGAGCCATTCTACCAAAATAGAGGATGCTATTTATGCAATGATTCTTTGAGTATTTATAGTTAAATGCCAATCTTTGTTTTTTAGTTTGTGGAAGGACTCTTTTTTGAAAGTCCCAGTTTGTGATTTGAGTAACCAAAGGAGCCTAAGGATCCTTCTCATTGACTGATCCTTCCTCCTCTTCAGATCCTATGTTTCTAGGTCAGTGTAATACTTTGCTAGGGCAGCCATAACAGAATACCACAGACTGCAAGGTCTAACTAACAGAAATTAATTTTCCCACAGCTGGAAGTCCAAAATCAACAAGTCCACATATCTGGTTTCCCCTGGGGCCTCTCTCCTTGGCTTGCTTGATGGTGTCTTATCATTGTGTTCTCATATGATCTTTTCTCTGCATGTACACACCCCTGGTGTTTCTCTGTGTGTGCAAATTTCCTCTTCTTATAAGGACACCAGTCACATTGAATTATGGCCCACCCTAATAGTATAAGGAGGAGGCAAGAGAACTAAAATGTTAAATCAAGCTATTTTCAAAGACTGCTATATGCTGATCAGCCATGCAGCCAGACCTCAAGGAAACCTGCAGAACACAGAAAGATTTCTTCTGGGGTTGCAAACAACTCATTCATTTCCCCACATCCTGAAGGGAACAGAGGAAAAATGGAATCTTTAAGTGGCACCTTACACAAAATAAAATCATTCTTTCCCTATGGCTAAAACCATGGGGAAAATATGGATTAAAGGCTGGGAACTGCCGGAACACCTTTTATGCTACATGTTCTTAACATTTCATGCCACATATCCTTATTCTTCCTTTCTGTATGTCCACATAAAAGGAAAATGCATAAACAAAGTTTTTAAACTTAATTCACAGGAACTAAAGACTGATATATAAACTGAATTCCCCAAATACTCGAGGTCTTTCTCAGTGCCTTTACTCTCTCTCTCTCACTGTCCTTGTTTCTCTCTATTGTCTCTGTCCCTCTGAGTCTTTTTTTAGGGTCTCTGTCCCTGAGAGGGACCATGGCCTGTCTATGGAGTATTACTCCTTCTCTAATAAACTTTCCTTTTGACTCTAACTTTGGCATGTGTTGGAATGCTTCCTTATACTTTACTAAGAACTCAATTCTCTCTGAATGCAGGGCTTGATTCTCCCCCAGCTTGGGGAATTTGCCCTATCCTGAATCACTAACACCTTTATTTTAGTTTTTGAACCTCTTTAAAAGCCCTATTTCCAAATATTGCCACAGTCTGAGTTATTGAGGGTTAGGGCTTCAACATATGAATTTTGGGGAACACAATTCAGCCCATAACAGGCAATATATAAACTGATCTAACAGATTACAAAGGACTCAAATAATAGTGCAATATTAAGTAGATTCAACCTCACCATTGGCAAAGACGGGCAGTTTCATGATATTTTTCTCATTTTGCTTCTGTAGCCAAGAGAAAAAAAATTATTTTAAATAGCATAAAGATGGTTTTGCTTTCTGAGTATTTAATTTTTTCCTAGGCAAGTCTTAGTTATTAATGAAGTCAACCTATTCACTATCTGGAAAATTTTAATAGCCTTTTTAACTACATGGTACACTATAGATTTAACTAGATAAACATTAGAAAACCTAGAGACTTATTTCCATTGGGAAATACCTGACTATTCTGAGCCTGATCCCCAATTTGTAAAATAGGAATAATAGCCATCTTGTCTACATCACTAAATAATATCCAAAAGACATAGAAATAGTATATAACAACAGTAATTCTAATCTATATATGCAACATTAATACAAGGTGAACTATTAATATCATCCAGTGTAAAGAGAACCAAAATTTTACCACCCTGAATCTGCCTCTTGGGTTATTGACTTTAAGCTATTTATTAAGAAACAAGCCTCAGAAAGAACCTTTGGTCCTTCCCCACTTTCCTGCCCAAGAGATTCAGTTGGAGAAAACTGCTTCAGAAAGGAAATCTTAGAATGCTGCCCTCGTCTAATTTGAAATAAAAATGGAAATAAGAGGACATAAGAAGACACCTATTAGCTAGATACCTCCTGTGTCTTATTGTTTCTGAGTTCATTTCCCTGCTGTGTATGTTCTGCTCTTCCTCAAGTATCTGTAAATCACCCATTCTCACTTCTGAAATCTAATACCCCATTCCCCCTCTTTTCTCCTTTGTCCAAAATGTCTTATATACCCAATGTTGGTTGCATCACTGTCTTTGTAATTTTCATGCCTATGTGAATTCCTCATGCGCAAGGATTAAAATGTTTATTTTCTCCTGTCAATCTGTCTCTATTAATTCGATTATTAACCCAGCTAGAACAACTTAGAAGGTGGGAGGAAAAGTATTAATTATTTTTTTAGCTCCCAACAAGTGCGGCAAATGAAGAGTGATATGCTATGTTCGACAAAAGCTTTCATGGCTGAAATCTTTTCTTAAAGAAAGGGTTTATTGAGCCGTTAAGGGTGGAAAATTTTCAAATGGCCAACTTCTGCTTCTATAATCTGCTTGCTTGTTTAAAGTTAAACAGGATGTAACTCTAGGAGATATTCTATGCAAAGATATGCTAATGGCCAACTTCTGCTAATGTAAACCAGGGTGTAACTCTAGGAGATATCCTGTGCAAAGATATGCTAATGGACAACTTCTGCTTCTGTAAATCTGCTTGCTTGGTTTTAGGCTTTATAAGCTACCTCCTCTGGAAGCTCGGTGCTGATCTCCTCTAACCCTGTGTGGTAGAGAGTCAGTTGTAGGTCAGCTAATAAAGGCTCACAATTCATCTCAATTGGCTCTGTGGGTCTTACATTGGGTTGCACCACAACAGAGCCAAATGCAAGAAAAGTGATATGGGCCATTGTTCATTTACAAAATGTACTTATAGAACTTGTATTTTTTTTTATTTTTTTTTTTAGGTAAACCCAGTTAAGTCTTTTTCCTTTCTTCCTTTCTTTGGGAAAAAGGCCCTGCCCTCAAATCCAGATAATTACCCTGAAACTGGTGACTCAGGTACTCTGTCTATTGATAAGGATCATTGGTCCATTGTAAGCAGAAATGGCTTTCAGCAGGCAAGGCCCTTAGAGTCTGAGAGGGAAGGGGTCCTTTAACTCAAAGGCTTTTTTATTCTTCAAGAAATATTTAAACCAAGTCTTTTTTTCCTTTACTTGCTTAATAGGCACATCAATAATGGAAAATTAATAGATATATGATTTAACAAATAAGTTTGTATCTTCTTTTTTCCTTGTTTAGGGACAGAGGTGGTGCCTTGGCAGGATACCTAAGACCCCATTCTGACTGAGACAGAAGGAAAGAGCTCCATGAAACCCCAATAGGCAGGGACTAAGACCCTCTGCAGGAAGCAGAGACATCCTACCCCTCAGTAGCCATACTAATAAGAAGTTCATGGCTCTTAGTAAGAAAGGAAGCATCTGAGAAATACAAAGAAAAGAGTTTACAGAAATGACCAACTCAGGGATTATAGATTAATCACATTAACCTATAGATATCTGAATGGCCTTCTGGACACTTGTCACACCTACACAGAAATGATAGATAGGACTAGTGATCTGGAAATTTCTTCTCCCTCGCAGTCCCCACCTGAAACTTTCCCTCCTATCCTGAGTCAGGAAGTGCATGTAGACCCTCAGACGAAGGAACCACGCATTCCTTGTACAGACACTGAAGAAATGTATAAGCTGTAAGAAATCTAACCAGGAGGAACTCGTGCTTTTGTGCTGTCTAGAGCCTCATGCATTCCACTGGCCTAATAAACTGTCCTTCCTCTAACAAAGTTGTCTGACAACCAAACTCCTCCATTGGGTGTCACTTCCTGCAACATTTGAAAAAGGTTAGCCGGGAAAGTTAGGGGGTTTCAGGTCTACCTGCAAAATGCTGAGGTCATCCTATTTGAGAAAGGGCAAGCCCAAGTGCGCCCACGATTAAGCAGGCCAAAAGGTGTTTTGGGACTAAAAGTAACTCAAACAAGGAAACAAGTAAGCAGAAAATTGGGTACTATTTTAAGCCAGTCACTTGCACCTGCGCAATGACGACCCCAATGACCTTCAACTCACCTGATCCTCATTATACCATCATTATAATATAATGTATATGCCCAGAAGTTCATTAATATCATTATAACAGACTGAATTCTGGGAACGAACATGCATAGAAAGCAAACGATGAACCACTGAGTCCTGTCAATTTTAGTTGTCCATCTAGGAAGTCCATTTCTCTAAGAAAAGTAACCACCCACAGTAAATAGGAATAAAAATACCAAAAACATTGTCACTGGGCCCTGGAGACTTTGAGCCACCCTTCTGTTACTCCGGCCCGCTTCCATGTCTGGAAGTGTACTGTTGTTTTACTTTCCCTTCCGATAAAGCTATTCTTTTCTGCTGTACTTCGGTGTGTTACTTAATTCTTTGTTCGAGACATCAAGAGCCTAGACAATGTGTTGAGAGGGGAACCCCACTCTCTGGTAACAAAAGGACCAGGTTCTGAGGCATACAGTCTGTACCATCAGCAGTAGGGTAGGCAGAAAAGACAAAAACGTCCAGGCAGGAAGAAAGATGTGAATTACTTTAAAAGAATTTACATTGCTTACAGATAAGGATGGGGGTGGGGAGGGTGGGAAAGGTGAAGTAGGGGCAATTCTGTGATAGGTACACAGTCTGTAAGTAAGAAATATTTACTACTTTTGATTGGTTAAAAGCAACAGTTTTGCAAATTGATTCACATGCTGGCTGCTGTAGTTTTTGGTGGTCACTACAGAAGTTCATTCTGAGCTGCAATATACATTTAGAAATGTGAACAATCTACAGTTAATTGGTCCACAGCTATTAACTGGTTAAATACTCTGGTCTCTCACTCTCCTTCCTACTTTCATTTAATTTGGGACATTTCAGAATTTTTTCTTGTCAAATTGAATAAGAAATTTGTGACAGAAAACTTCTCAATAAATTTTTATGTGACCTATACTTACTTTTTTTTATCTGAGTTTTACATCAAGAATTATTGAATGAATTTAGTAGTGAAATGCATTTTTTTTTTTTTTTTTTTTTTTTTTTTTTTTTTTTGCCATTAAGCAAGATGCTCTTTCCATCAGCTAAGAAAAGAATCTGGAGGTGGGGCTTGAGAAAGGAAAGAAACTCAGCCAGAATCTAATTTCGTTTCCCTTCTATGTATGCATTTTTTTTTTTTTGTATAAATGTGTTTGAACTCAATCAGCACTCTTTTTGTGAAGGAAATATGTGAAATGAAGGGGATTTGAGAATTGGCCAGTGTCTATGGCAACACAGCATTCTAAGGAATGACAGTGCACTTCAATCTGTGCCACCTGATGGATGGCAAAAGAGAGGAGCTAGATGTATGTCTAGAGAAAGGTGGCAATCAGCTTCAATTTGTCTTCTGTAAATAAAGATTCTCTTTCTTTCAATGGAAGTTCAAAGCTTTTCTGTTTTGTCTTTCCATTCTACATAAATGCTCACGAAAGAAGCATTAGGCTTAGAGAAGATTTTCATAATTCATAATTGCTTTCTTTTTTCTCTCTTGTTAGTTTCATGGTATGAATTCTGTAGAAAGGCTGAGTTGTTAACATTAATTATTTCAATCTTGATTTATTATTCAGCTTTACAAATGTCATTCCTCATATGTCTGTTTCTACACCTAACTCTAAAGGTTATAGGTAAGATAAAGATACACATATCAAAATGTTCAGTGAATAAATAATTCTAACTTACTAAATTCTTCCAAAGAATAAAACAAAGAATAAGTTCCACTGCACTTTATAAACTTAACATAACCTCGATATCAATACAAAATAAGAAATATACAAAAATAGAAAGTTCCAGGTCAATTACATTCATGTACATCAAAACAAGAATCCTGAAAATATATTGGTAAACTAAACCATAGACTATCATCATGATCAAGCTGGGTTATTCAAGAAATGTAAGATTGGTCTGACATTAGAAAAAATTTTAGTTTACTTAATGACATTTATAGATTAAAGGAGAGAAAACTCATAAAATCAACTCAATAGGTCCAGTAAAAGTATTTAATAAAATTTAACACAAAAAAAATTCTCATCAGCCTCAGAATGAAAGTAAGCTTCCTTAACCTGCAAAAGGTTAACTCAAAATATCCTTCATAATGGTGAAATCTTGAGCATTCTTGTTAAAAACAAGAACAAGACAAGTCTACCCACTGTCACCACTCCTCTTTTCATTATACCAGAGATCCTAACCAAAAGAGTAAAAATGTTGTGAAATGAAAAACAAATAAAAGTTACTAAGATTGAATAAAAAAAATAGAGTTTATTTGAAAATGATATCATAATTACAGAGAAAAGCCAGAAAAATCTATAAATTACTGAATTAATAAAGTTGAGATATAACTTATAAGACTGATAAACAGATATGAGTAATAAAAATTCAATATATTTTTTTAAAGATACTATTTACGGAAGCAAAAGCAACTCTAAATATATCATTAGCAAAGCCAAAAACTGTGAGATATTTTAAAATAAATCTAGCAAAAAATGTTCAGGACTTCCATAAAGGAAATTGTAAAACTTTATGAAAGGCATTTAAAAATAACTCAAATGAAGAAATATGCCCTGTTCACGAATAGGAAGCCTCTGTATCACAAAGATTTCAGTTCTTCCTAAACTGAGGTACAGATTCAATGCAAATCCAATCAAGGAACTTGACAAGTTATATTAAAATATATATGAAAGAGAAAAGACCTTTTGAGATGAAAATCAAAGTGCAAATACTTGCCATACTGGAAATCAAGACTATTTTAAAACTTTAGTCATTAAGACGATGAGGTATTACCACAGGATATGCAAATATATTGATGGAAAGAAAAAAGGCCCATGTACATACAGAACCTTGATATATGAAAGAAGGGACATTGTAGAGCAGTGGAAGAAAGATCTCAAAATGATCTCACACACAAAAAATCAATTGCAGGTGGATTAAAGACTTTAATGTGTACAACACAACTTAGAAGGAGGGGAGAGATGAACAGGTATAGCAAACAGGATTTTTAGGGCAGTGAAAATATTCTGCATGATATTATAACGATGGCTATATGACATTTACATCCAACTAGACCCATATAATGTACAATGCCAAGAGTGAACCCTAATGTAAACTCTGGACTTTGGGTGATAATAATATGTCAATGTAAGTTCATCAGTTGTAACAAATGCACCTCTCTGGTTGGGGATAATGATAGTAGGGAGGCTATGCATGTGTGGGAACAGGGTGTAGGTGGGATATCTCTGCACCTTCCTTTACTGTAAACCTAAAACTACTCTAAAAAATTAAGTCTCTCTTAATTTAAAAAAAGGACACAACTAGGAACTTTCTGGGGTAAGGAAATTTTTCTAAAGAGACCAGGAATATAAATAATAAAAAAAAGTATTTACATATTTTACTACATTATGATTAAGAATTTTTGTTAATACAACAAAAAAGAGGTTAAAAGGTAGTTAACAGATTGAGAGCAGATGTGTGCAATGCATGCAAACCACAAAGAATTAGTATTCAGAATATATATAAGAAAATGTCAATAAGAAAAAGATGACCCAATATAAAGATGAGCAATAAAAAAATACACAATCTGATGTAGAAAAGAGTAAAATATAAATGACTTTCACAGAAGACATTGTATAAATAATAAACATAAAACAATGAAAAACTTTATTAATAATCAGCAAAATGCCAATTAAAACCAATGAGATATCATTACATATCTTCTAGATTGACAAAAATTAACACATCTGAAATACCAAATGTTGCTGAGGATTTGAAACAACAAGAATGACTTTGGAATGCTGGTGGGAGTGTAATTGAAAAGAATTTTAAAAACAATTTGGCCTTATCTGGCAACGTTGAGTCTGCATGACCAGAAACAGGTATAAAATCATTTATTTATTTATTTATTTATTTATTTATTTATTTATAATTTTTTTGTTTTTCAATTACAGTTGAGATACAATATTAAATCAGTTTCAGGTATACGATAATATAGTGATTACAGATTTGTATAACTCACAAAGCGATCACCCCAATAAATCTAATAGCCCTCTGTCCCCATACGTATTTATTACAATATTATTGGCTATTTCCTTATGCTATGCTTTGTATCTCCATGACTGTTTTGTAGCTACACATTTGTACTTCTTAATTTCTTTCCTCAACCTTCCTTCCATCTGGTGACACTCAAAATGTTCTCTGTACCTGTGAGTTTGTTTCTGGGTGTTTTTCATTTATTTGTTTATTTCTTTTGTTCTTTAGACTTCACATGTACATGAAGTCATATGGCATTTGTCATTCTCTATCTGACTTACTCCATTCAGCACAATACCCTCTAGGTCCATCATGCAATATCTTTTCTCATCCTTTTACTTTTAGTCTGTATATATCTTTTAATCTTAAGTGAGTCTCTTGTAGGCAGACTATTTAAAGGTCTTGTTTTCTTCTCCATTCAGCCATTCTTCACCATATCTTTTGATTGGAATACTTAATTCTTTTTCATTGAAGAACTTGTTGACAGATATGTAGTTATTGCCATTCTTTATTCATATTTTTGGTACATATTTTTTCTTCTTAAAGAAGTCTCTCCAACATTTTCTCTAATACAAGCTTGGTGGTGATAAACTTCTTTAGCTTTTTCTTGTTTGGGAAACTCTTTATCTGTCCTTCAACACTGAATGATAACTTTGCTGGATAAAGTAATCTTAGTTGTAGATACTTTGTTGTAGATACTGGGTTTTCATCACTTGGAATATTTTATGCCAAGCCTTCCTGTCCTGCAAAATTTCTCTTAAGAAATCAGGTACCAGTTTTATGGGAGCTCCCTTGTAGGTAACTAACTGCTTTTCTCTTGCTGCTTTCAAGATTCTCTCTTTATATTTAACCTTTCACATTTTAATTATGATGTGTCTTGGTGTATGCCTTTTTGGGTTCATCTTCTTTGGGATTCTGAGCTTTCTGTGACTTTTTGAGCTTTCTGAGGTTCTATGACTATTTCCTTCATCAGGTTGAGGAAGTTTTTCATTATTATTTATTCAAATAGGTTTTCAGTTTCTTGTTCTCTCTCTTCTCCTTATGGTACTCTTATGATGCAAATGTAGTTACACTTAACATTGTCCCATAGTCTCTTTAAATTATCTTTATTATTTTGGATTCTTTTTTCTTGTTGCTGTTCTGATTGAGTGTCCTCCACTACCTCATTCTTTATATCAGTGATTTGATCCTCCTCTACAACCACTCTGTTGATACCCTCTCATGTGCTCTTCATCTCAGATATTGTATTCTTCATTTCTGACTGGTTCTCTATTATAATGTTCATCTCCATTTTGTGTTTTTTATCTCTTTGTTAAAGTTCTCACTGAGTTTATCTATTCTTCCTCTAACTTCATTGAGCATCCTTATAACCGGTGTTCTGCATCTTTTAGATTCCTTGACTCCACTTTGTTTAGATATTTTTCTGGATCTCTGTTCTATTCTTTCATGTGAGATGTGCTTCTTTGGCTCCTCATTTTGGCTGCCTTTCTGTGTCTGTTTCTATGTACTGTGTAAAGTTCCTAAGTCTCCTGGTCTTAGTAGTATGGCTTTGTGGGGTCCAGTGGCTCCAGCTGCAGGCCAAGTTTTGTCCCAGGCTGTGCCCCTCTGGGACCACCTGGTAAGAGTCAGCAAGCAAACCACAGATGACTACCACCTATGCTGTGCTTATAGTTGCCTCAAGAGGCCATGCCAGAAATTAATGCAGGCTGCCGCCAATGTGGGGCTTGGAGCTGCTCAGCAAGTGGCACAGGGCACACTGAGGACACTGGATATGGCTTGGATAGGTAGGGCCAGTAGTTGGGGGAGGTGGAGTTTCAGAGAATCCTCTGTGTGGTGCAAACTCTGTTATCTAGTTTGATGATGTCTCAGCTATGGCAGTATCTGCATCTGCACACTGGAAGGGGGGTGTAGGGTCAACAAAAGATCAATGGATACCACCAGCACTTCCACTTGGGAGAAAAAAACCCTCTAGCCTTTGTCCCAAAGCTTTATAATTCAGTGCTCCCCACCCCATACGTCACTGATGCACCCCCACCCTGAGTAGCCACCCCAGCGCTGGAGCTCAGGGCAAAGGGAGCCCATCATCATAAAAGTCCAGTAGTAGTCAGGCCCCTTTAAGAGGAATGTCCGCACCTGCCGGCTGCATCGGCCATAGCCTCTATCTCGCTCAGCTGGTGTGGGACGGGGCAATCTTGTGTTTCCACCCCATCCCACCATTCCAAGGTGATTTCTTAATTCTCTTCCTAGTTGTAGGGCTTCTTTTCATCCAGACACCATGCTACTCTGCTTATTGTTTGCTCCATGAATTCATCACAAGTTTGGTGTGTTCGCAATAAGAAATTTCTAAAGCCTCCACCTTTTATGCCATCTTGACCACCTCCTCTTTAAAATTATTTAAGTATAGAAGCATTGTTTATAAGAGAAAAAAAACAAAAACTAACAGACAAAAAATCATGTAAACAATCTAATTCCCCATTAATAGGTAACCATTTTTTTAACGTGGTATATTCAAATAATTAAGTTTACAGCGATGAGAGCGAACACATCAACATGGATAAATCTTACAAACATGACCTTGAGTGAAAAAAGCTAGTCTTAGAAGACTGCTAGAGTACAAATCCATTTATACAAAGTTCAAGAACAAATCAAACTAAACGATGTACTATTAAGGATACTATGTAAATTTGCCAGGGCTGCCACAGACTGGATAGATTACATAATAGAAATTTATTTTCTTACAATTATGGAGATTATAAATCCAAGATCAATGCGTGATCTGGATTGGTTTCTTATGAAGACTCTCTCCCTGGCTTGCAGATGCTGTCTTCTCCCTATGTCTACACATGTTCTTACCTCTGTACATGTCTGTGTCCAAATCTCCTCTTCTCATAAGGACACCAGTCCTGTTGGGTTAAGGCCTACCCTAATGACCTCATTTTAACTTATCTCTTTTAAGATCCTATCTTCAAATACAGTCATATTCTGGGTCACTGGAGGTTAGGACTTCAAAATATGAATTTTGGGGAAATACAATTTAGTTTATAATGGATGTATATGTATAAGTAAAGATATAATGAAAAGCAAAAATAAATAAAATAGATGATTAAAATCAAAATAGTGGGCCTTCTTGGGGGCTAGGAGAGGGATGAGACCTTGAATAAGCACATAGGAGACTCCAGAAGTCTTTGTGAAGCTCTACTTCTTATGTTAATACCCTGACATTCATTTATTGTATCCATTATACATGTTCTCTCATGTGCTTGAAAATTTCATCATAATAAACTTCTTTTAAAAAAGTAAAATAGAAGATAGTTTTGCATGCATGCAATAGAAATCTAACGAAATTAGCTCAAGTGCAAGAGGAATTTGTTGTCTCAATATTCAAGAATATTAGAAATCAAGATGGCTTATACATGGTTGGATCCTAGAGCTCAAATGTTGTGATTAGGTTCATCACTTGCTCACCCTCTCCTCTCATGCATGCTTCTTTCCACCTAACTAATAAATTAGCATCCTGGACAAATTTTTATGCCTCACCAATGCTTTTAAATTTACAAATAAAGAACATTTTTGGTTCAAGTTATAGTTCTCCTATTTCCATATCTGATTCATTCAAACAATATTTCTGGAAAGAAAATTGTGAATAATAGTAGGGTCCTTGAGCTCATAGTCTCACAGCTTTGAAATAAGTAGCTAAATCTATGAAAGATGCAGTAAGTAAAATTCTTGAATATGAGTTAATTGAGAAAGTTCCACATTAGCTCCTCTTCTAATAATTAGTGCTATACCACATAATTAGATAACAAATTCTAAAATTTACATTTGTTTCCTTTGAAACATCCAGAACCTGGGGTGGAGGTGGGTGACAGTGGTGGGCAGGTAGGGGGTAAAGAATTACATGTAAATGCCTAGATGATAAAATTGTTTACTTTTGATTGGAAATCCAATCAATATTAAAAAATCCAATCTCAAAAATAAAAGCCATCAAATTCTTGTACTAAGAAAAAAAAAATATCAAGGAAAGAGAAATAAGGACCTGTATATGATGAAATAAAACTACTTTTGTTTGTTGTTGTAATAATATTAAACCTGAATGGTCTCATAAAAACTTGATGAGAGATAACTTCAGGGCTTTTTTATTTTATAAGCCGATGGTATTTATACCTCCAGATGAGGTGACACAGAGAGCTCTCATTGTCAGTGGAAACATTATTCAAGAAGATTTGAACAAAACACCTAGAGGATAGAATTGGATCATACTTCTTTTCTTTGAAACTCCTGAGGATATAGTATTTTGTACACTGATACAGGAAGGGAAGACATATTAAAAAGTAATTATAATACATTCAGCAGACATTTATACATGGCATGTCTCATGGACTCCATTTATTGAGCATTATTATGTGCCATGGACCACATGTTAAATAAACCACAGTATATTCAATTTCTTTCACATTTTTCTCTTGTTCAGTTGAATTTAAGTAGGTCAAAAACTTCTCTATAGGAACAAAAAATAGATCAGCAGTTGCCTGGGGGTAGAGGAAAGAGTGTGGATTGGATGTCATTTAGTTTTGAAATTGGATTTTTGAGATTGATTGGCTTGCATAATCACCAAAAAACATCTTACAGTCTAGTTATTTACATATAATTACTCTTTGTTTCAGATTATGTTTGATTCAAAATAAAACACCAACTTTAAAGAGGGGATTCTTTGGAGTGATTGCAGTGTTCTAAAACTGGATGGCGGTAGTGAATAACTTTTCAAAGGTTTTCCCCAAAATGCTATGAATTTAAAAATAAAACCCAATGTGATATTCAAATTTTATACTAATATTAAAAATACTTATGTGTACAAGACATTTATACATGAGAAATGTTTCTAAAGAATAATTACAAAATTTAATACATTTTATGACTATTTTATCTTACAGTTAATAATATATTGCTAGAATATTTAAAGCTCAAGCTAAATAAATATGTCTATAATAAACATTTAATTCTATTTAGTAGACAAGTTAAAAGGTGTCATATTTAATTAACAATTACAAGCACAGATATGAAAACATCTATCTTGGCTCTTGTAGTTTATGCAAATTTCATATAATTATTCTCTACAGAGAACAACCCATTTAAAATAAAATACTTAAACTTACTTTAAATTATATTTTTTCCTTATTGTGAGTTATATAACATGATCATCATTATCATATCATAGAAAGCTATGACTTAATAAAATTTGACTTAATTTTTATTGCAAAATTTATATTCAACCTCTAGATATGTATCAGCTAAAACGCACAAAAAAATTGGAATCATCTGTGTTTTCAGAAAAGTAGGCAATATTATTAAGCTACATTTTAAATTTTCTTTCATTATTTGAAGTGCACCAATATCACAAATAGGAACAGATAGAGTCATCTAGAAACCTGTGCTTAAGTCAAACTTGCCAGGTGCTGAGAAAAAAAAGTCCCATTTTCAGGATGAGCTGCTATCAGGGTATATAACACAGGCTTCTTCCAACCACAGCCCCTTTGCACATGCTGTTTGAACTGTTTGACATGCTCTTCATTCATCCCTCAAATCTCAGTTCTGGCATCTCTTCCCACAGGAAGTCTTCCTTTAGGTCCCAGATCAGATCAAACTCCTTTGTTATACACTCTCTAGAGGCATTCATTTCCTTCAGAGCATTTCTTTGGTTTGTAATTGTATAATAATTAGGTTACATGTTGAATTAATGTTGATCTCCCACAATCCTGCCCTTCAGGGAGGCAGAGCCTTGGTCTGGTTTTCCTCCCTATTGCCTGTGTCTCTGTCTCTTAAGTGCTTGATACATAGCAGCTACATAAAGTGTTCATTGAAGAAGGAAAGAAGAAAAAGAAAAACACTAGATTACTTTCCTGGAGCCATCCCTCTTAAGGTCCAATCAACTTTACTAAGAATGGATGGGAGTTATTAAAGTCACACATTCAGAAAGCCATCTGACTGTGACCATGTGCCTCAAGGCAAGCCAGTCAGACTTGATCTCTCCCAGAAATTTAAATCTTAAAGGGATTACACAACAGGACAAACATTTGGTGGTGAGCTGTCCTGGGGAAGGCCTCAGACCCTGTCAACTTTTGTTCTATTGAGTCTTGGATCAGCTTTTGGGCCTATGTGTCTGAGACATGGCTCTTTAACTTTCCTTTAAATCCTGTGAGCTACTCCAAAAATTTTGACTTTTGCTTAATTTAGCTGGAATTCATTTCTTTTGCTTACAGCCCAAGAATCCTAACTGTTCATTTTTCCACCTCTTTTTGCCATATTCAGATGTAAAGACTTCTTTATTGCAGTACTTCTCAAGACTAGGGATTAATGCAAGTTTCAGAAGTGTAGCTAGAGGGATATGCTACATTTAACCAACAAATATTCAAACTAAATGGTTGCTTCTGCCTGTTGTTTCCACCGATCCAGGCCACACCCTTTTCCAATCACTCCTCTAGCACACTTCTCTGAATCCTCCTTCATCTTCCATGTCCGAGCTGTGAAGTGTGGTTCCTTTTCCGAAATGTTGCGGAAAAGATCCAAAATCAGACTGGCGAGAAACCAAGCAGCACCCAGAGAGTTGGAGAACTCAGATTTATTACACTGGAGATCCCAGAGGAGCTAGTGCTCTAAAGATCTGGGCCTGGGGCTCAGTTGCAACATTCCTTAGATAGACACTTTTTGGTATGGCCCGATTGGGTAATTTGAACTCAGGCTGCTACAAAGTGGCAGGAGTTGCTTTGGTTTGCAGGTAGTTACATTGTGATACAAGGGCAGGAGTAGTGCTATGTGTTACCAGCAGTTATAAAGTGTTATAAAGTGTGGGAGTTGCTAGGGGGTACAAATGGTTACATTTGTAGCTTAGACAGATCAAACAAAAAGGGAGGGTGAGTCTTTAGTCAATTTTAAGCACAGTCCATGCAGCAAGCATATTTACAGAAGCAGAACAGAGAACTGATTAGCCCTTTGAATGAAAATTCCTCTTCAGTACAATGACTCCTGTATCAAAGTTCAGCCCTACATCCCTAAAATATAAAACTCCAGTCCCATGAACTCCCTCATTTCTCTCGAGCTTACCTACTTCTACCTCATCCTTCCTCCTCCTCTCCTGTCTCAGAATGACAGACTCCTTCCTCATCAAGGAAACCTGCCACCTTCCACCTATCAGTTTCTTAAGGTTCTAGTCTCTCTGTAGTCACAGCTAGTATTCATTAAGCCAGGGACATTTCCAAACACTTTGCATGAGTTACTTCACTAAATCCCGACAACAGCCCTGTGAGGTAGGGAGTAGTATTGCAGATTAGGGAAATAAGGCTCAGAGAAGCTAAGTAACTTGAGTAAATTCAGTAAACAACATTTGGCCCAGACAATTCAACTCCTGAGCATGTGCTTTGAAACAGTATTTTTTCCCTCAATATTTAAAAAATTTATCAATATTGTTCAAATCTTGACTCCCCACCCCTAAATAAAGTTTTTGATCCTGTTCATTTTCATTTTCCAATCTTCACTGAATCCACTGTAGTCTAGCTTCCACCTTTCTGATTCCACTAAACTGCTACAATTTTGATCACTAAGGGACTCAGCCAGACACAGGGTACCTCATCACTGTTAGTGAAATAAAGAGGGTTCATTTTCCTGCACCCATCAAAAGAAAATGAGACACAAGCAGGTGTTTGCAACAAAGAAAGTAAAGTTTTATTATTTAAGGGAGTGGCTCCAAACCGGGACACACAGATGAGCTAGTGCTCGAAGATCTGGCTTTCCGAGGACCCCTAGGGGAGAGGTTATATAGTGGAAAGCTCATTCATTAGTCATGATAGCTAAGGAAATTGGGGTCATGGGCTCTACTGATTGTTCAGGGGTTAGCCAGGAGGCAGTTGATCATTGCCTCAGGTCTCGATGTCAATCATTGCACCATTCTCTCTGGTTTCAAGGGGATGCTGGTCAGTTGTTCTGCCTTCATAGGTCTGGAGCTAAAACATAATTGAGATCAAGATGTTATCTTCAGTTTGACTGAAACTCTGTTTCTGTGGTCAATAGACTTGAAGCTTTGTTCCTAAGATTGTTTGATGCTGACCTAGGACTTAATGATTAAGGGAGTTATCGTGTACTATGCAGAAGGATAAGGAAAGAAAAGAAGCAAGTAAATACAAGGCCAGTTTGAAGCAAGGAGAAAAAGATGAGCAAAAGTTATTTTAAAGAAGTGAAGATTTTCACAACGACATAACTTTTTATTGAATTCATCCATCCATTCACCAGACAGTTCTGGGCACCCCTCTGTTCCAGAAACTATGGAATATGCACTGGGAACAAAATAGATAGGGTTCTTTCCACCACGTAGATGAGATTGTCAGTGATCTACCTGCTGAGTCCAGAGGACACTTTGGCCACTTCTCAGCTATTCTCCTACTTGATTTCCGCAGTATTAGTCATGCTAACCATTCTCTCCTTGAAAATTGGATCTGTCTTAGAGTCTATGAAGCTTCTTATACTTGCTCTTCCTCTCTTTCCAGAAACACACCTTTTCAATCGCTTTGTTAAGTTCCTCTATTTCTATCAACTCCTCAAACATTGGAGTTCCTCAGAGTTCTACCATGGAGCTCCTCAAAGTCAATAAGCCTGAAATTCAGTTTTCCCCTGTTCTATTCACATCTTTCCATCCTTATTCCTTGTTTTTTTGTTACTGGCAGCATATGACACCCAATCTTCCTCTTCCTTTCTACCCCCACACTCTCAGCCAATGGGCAGATAATCCTGATAGTATTTTTCAACTGTAGAAATTCATTTTGGGTCTTTTTTATATCTTCTACATCTCTACTTCATTTTTAAAATATATGCAATACAGTTATGATAACTGTTTAAATGTCCTTTTCTGCTAATTCTAACATCTGTATGGGTTCCCAGTCAATTTCAATTGATCGATGATGATGATGATGATGATTATGGACCTTGTTTTTCTACTTTTTTTGTATGCCTGATGATCTTTCATTGGATGCCAGACATTGTAAATTTTACCTTGCTATGTACTGAATATGTTTGTATTTCTATAAATCTTCTTGAGCTTTGCTCTGGAATGCAGTTAGGTAACATTGGAAGCAGTTTGATCATTTCAAATCTAATCTGTATGATTAGCAGGTCCAGAGCAGTGTTCAGTCTAGAAAAATTACTCCCCAAAGGACAAAACCTTCTTGATTGATCTACCCAATGCCATAAATTATTGTTTTTCTCCAGTCTAGATGGTGGGAATAGATACTGCTCCTGGTCCTGCACAAGCATCAGGTACTTATTCTTCTCTCTAAATCATTTAAATGGTTCTTTCCTTGGCCTCACACATGTGCTGATCAGTACTCTGCTGAATACTGGAGGGGGAGTCTCTGCAAATCTCCTGGCTCTCCTCACTATTAGCTCTCTCTTCTCTGTTCTTCTGTCTTATGAATTCAGTTGTTCTGATCACCCCAGACTTAGCTCAGTCTCCTCAATCAGAGAGATGGTTGGGCGCCACCTGGTTTCCCTTCCTTGCACCACAGTTTGGAAATTCTCTCAAGGCAGTAACCTGAGACAATCAATCATAGGGCTCATCTCATTTGTTTCCTATTTCACAAGGATCTCTGTCCTTTCTTGCTTGATGTCCAGTGTTTTTGCAAACCATTGTTTTATATATATATATTATTGGTCATTGTTTCAGGTAGGAGGGTAATCCATGCCAGTTATTCCATACTGACCAAAAAAAAAAAAAGGAAGTCTTACAATGGAATCTAACAGATCAGCTTGTCTCAAACTTTTGCTATTCATCCTTCTCACTTCACCAGTCTTATTTTTTCCCTAAAATATTAACTTCTTGTTATTTCCTTGCTTCAAGCTCTTTTATGATACCCTCATTATTTTTTTAAATTTTTTTAAAAAAAGTTAATTATTTAAATTAGTTTCAAGCATACCATACAGTGGTTAGGCATCTATAATGTTCATAAAATGATCCCCTCAATTGCTTCCTCCCTCCCCTGGCCCTCCACTTAGCCATCATATTAATGCTCTCATTATTTATAGAATAAAATTTGACCTGCTTAGCATGGCATATTTCATGCCTTCATAATGAGGCCCTTCTACTGTCACTCCCTGCCATTTCCCCACATGTGCCATTGGCTCTAACCATATCAAGATATTTAGAGTCCTCCCCTCCATCCCACTAACCAGTATTTACCAGCACCTACCTTCCCGTCTTTGCAAACATTATTTCTTCTGACTGGAGTATTCTTTCTGATCGCATGGTGAACTCTCCTTTAATCTAGATCTTTTAAAGCATCTGTAAACTTTCCCTAGATCTTCCCCCACTGCCACCAAGTAGAATTGTTCCCCTGCCTTATTGTACCACTATGAACTAAATATTGCCCTTTTTATATAGCATTTATCACACTGTGTTGTATATATTTGCTTAGGTGTCTGTTTCCACTAATATATATTACATTCTATGAGGGTAAAGAATGTACTTTCTTTATATGCCCAGTGTTAAATTCATCCAACCAATAAATATTTACTGAGCTCTTGACCATGTCTGGGCAATGTTCTATGTCCTGGAAATAGAGCATTGAACAAAACAGTTTTTGCTCTCACGGATTTTTACATGAGAGTGAAAGCAGTAGTTAATAGGAAAGTATAGCATATTTACAAAACAGAAGAACAGAACTCAGAATGCTATTACAGTCATCCATAGAACAAAGATGATATTAGCTTGGAATAGGGTGAGGAAGAAGAAAGGGTAGAAAACTGGATCCACTTGAGACACTTTTCTGAGATAAAGTCAGTAGGATTTGTAGATGGATTTCTTAGGGTTGGGATGGGAAAAGGAGAACTTAAGGATGATTTTTATATGACAGAACCTGATAAACTCATGTATGAATAAGCTCTTAGAAAATTGAAAACTAGTTTTAGAAAAATGAACTGTGGATTTGACTCAGAAACCAACACCAATTTTGCCAGGACCATTTACCTTATACTGACTAGTTACTAGTAGCGTTGAACAAAATGGATGAAAGTGGTCAAAATATAACTTCCAATTATAAGATAAATAAGTTCTGGGACATAATATATAGCATGGTGACTATAATTAATAACTACCGTATTGTATATTTGATGAGTTCTGTAAAGTGCTCATCAAAAGAAAAATATTATTACTATGTGTGGTAATGGATGTTAACTAGACTTATTGTGGGGCTTGTTTTGCAATTATACATATATCAAAACATTATATCATATACCTGAAACTTATACAATTTTATACATCAATTATATCTCAATAATAACAATAAACAATAGTAACATTGAGGTTATACTCTAGAATTAGACTAATTTGGCTTTACCCTTACTTACTTACTGTCTGACTTTACACAAATTATATAACTTCTCTAAGTCTCAGTTTTATTATCTGTAATATGGAGATAATTCTAGTATCTACAGTCAAGTTTTTATTTTTTTAAGAAACAATTGAGGTAATACTTTTACAGTACTTAGAATTATGCCTAATCTATACTAAGTATTGAATAAATACGAGCTTATTTGAATATATTACAAGTAAAATAATCAACTAATTGGTTGCTTTGTTGTTCTGTGTTCAAAAAATATATGAATATTTGAATTTCATTCAAAAATAAAATTTTCATTTATATCCAATGATTCTCTATAAAAAATAAAGTTAGACAATTCTTGCTGTGATATAGTTTGTATTATAAAAACATTAATGGAGCTTTCAAAAATATATACAAAATAAAATGCAAAATTAAACTATCATAAAAATCTCCTCAAGAGAATGAAAATTCTACAGTGATTTAGCATTTTCAAGTATCTTTCTAAAGTGCCCCATTTTCAAATATTTTCAGCATTGGGAAAAAAGCCCATCTGGTGAAATCTTCCAGCTGAAGCAAAGAGTTAGTTCTCTGAGCCTTTCATGAGGGAAAGGTGGGTAGATCCGAAGAGGAGATGGCTGTGTCTCCAGCAAGGAAGTAGTAAACAAGGTCTGTCACTAATTTCTTTGGAAGTTAGTAGCAAATGAAGATAAATACTAGTGGTGAGCAAAATGAGAGAGAAGTGGAATTCCTGAATAGGAGAGAGAATGAGAAGGAAAGAAAAATAATTAGGACCTAGCGAAGGGCAGCATATTGGAGACACATCACCCCTAAGGCGGGGAAGGAAAGATGTGAGGTGATGGGTGTTTTTACTCATTTTATAAAAGGGGAGACAGGAGGGTAACAATGAGAGTGGAGTCGTCAAGAACAGTCATCTGTGGTAATATTGTGAACATATTACACAACAACCCTAAAAGCTAAATTCTATCATCATCTCCATTTTTACTGGGAAAGAAACTAAGATGCAGGGAGGCCAATTAATTTCCCCCAAATCACACAGGCAGTGAGAAGCAAAGCAGAAATTTGAATCTAGTTCTGTTTAATCAAAGCTGTACCCTCCTCCATCTTGCTGTACGCATCTCTAGTTCTTCCTAATGGACGGAAAGCGGTAAATTCAAAAGAATCTGAGAAAAGAAGTTGGGGTGGAGGTGGGGAAGGGAGTGAAGAGATACAAACAAAATGTACTGGCAAAATTTTGTGTCTGTGGTTCTTAAATAAAATTGATTTAATTTAACTCTTTGTGTTTTAAAAAGTCTTGCAAAAAAAAATGTAATCTTGCACCATGGGAACAAAATATGAAGATTCTTAAGTAATTTTATGTAAGGTTTTTTGTTTGTTTGTTTTGTTTTTTGTGTGTGGTTTTTTTTTTTTTTTTGGCCAGGGTCAAACTTGAAATATTAGGTCAGACCATCACTCAAATCTTGTGAGAATGTGGGTTGCTCCGTATCTCTTTGGAGGTGATAATTCCTATTTCTTTTTAAGAAATAGCTTTTCTTTTATTAATGAAGTATTTTTAATGAGTTCACTATAATTAGAAAATATGTCTTTAAATGCCCAGGAAGAATCAAGACACTATAATTTTACATTCTCTGTGTTAACTGTTTAAGACCACAATTTTCAGCTAAAGTAAGTTTTATCTGTGAATTGTCTGTGTTATTATTGTGTAAGAAACTAAACCTACACTGCCATCTGCTGTGTCAAGATTAGGTGAAAAAATCACCCATATAAACTGGGCTCACGGAATACAAAATATACATATGAAAAGCCTGGATCACTTTTCTTTATGGGAAATGAGTTTGGGGGAAATATATACTTGCAATTATATATTTCAAATTGTACTGAGGGTATGAAGAGGGAGTGTGTGTGTGTGTGTGTGTGTGTGTGTGTTTAATATGACATGAAAAAATATTTTTTTAAGAATTTACCATATGGGGGGAATGATGAACAAGGGCAGCATGTCCATGGTCTCACAGATTATACTCTAGTGGGATGCAGGGACAACCATTTCACACAGGATAACAAGTGCTATGTGGGAGAAAATAGCGGGCGTACCTTAGAAAGGGTGAGAAGAGGGAAAGAGAGCAATAAGAAGAGCCTGCCAGGAGGATTTGACATCTCAGTGAGAGCCTGAGACAAATTACTGAGTCAAGGGAGTCCCTGAGGAACTGCTTTCCAGCAAGAAGAAATGGCTCTGGGAGGGCAGGGATTTTGTCCATTATAGTTATTATTTTATTCCTTGTACTGAAAACAATTCTGGGGACACAGTAGGTACTCTATAAAATCTGTGTTAAAAATGACTATGTAATGGTGGAGGTAGAAGTCAGTGAGTGTGTTTACATTTGAGGAAGTGAAAGATTAGTTTAGGAAGGTTTAGCATTTGGGAGCCAGTGGTAAAAGATGAAATTTAAAACATTGAATGGGGCTGGTGAATATGTTACATCTTTCGGAGTTTATATCAGGGTCAAAGAGTTTCGTAGTTGTTGTGGTTTTGTTTTTAATAAAGTTTTTAAATTATTGAGAAATTTTAAGCAGGAGAGTGACTTCAGCAGACTCACATTTTAGAAATCATTCTGGCTACAAAATAAAGACTGGTTAGGAGGCTGTTAAAATACTGCTGGGGAGAGATGAGAGCGGTCCTAACTAGGGTAGAGGTGTGGCTATGAGAGGAGGGTTTGAATAATTTGTAATGGTTTACAAAGTGAAAGGACCCTTAGATAGCTTGTCTAATATTTTGTATGAAGAATTTGAAGTCAGGGAGCATTAATCGACTTACTCCTGTTGTTTTGTTTTGTTTTGTTTTCTCTTCTGCTCTTTCAGTATTTCTTAAGATGTTTCTCAGAATTGCTCAATTAAGACCTTCATTCCTTCACACCTAAACAATTTACTTAATTTAATTTTGTTTGTCTAATGTATTGGTCCTTTGATTTGTATCATCTGCTCCTGGAGACAGAGAAGACTGCTAATTAATTTGCTCTGTAGAGCAGCACTCACAAATGAATCACAAACACTGCTTGGCAGTGATGGTGTGTAAAAAGATAAAGTGAATTCCACATATGGAGGATGTAGGAAGGTCTTCCAGTTTATGAACTTCTGAAAAAGTTTTTGAACAGTTTCAAGCAAAGCTGCAGAAATCAGCCTAGGATACATTTTTCCAAGGCAGGGTTTTAATTATTTTGTATACCGTAAAAGTGAGTCTGCTCAAGTCCTTCCGAAAAGAAGACTATAGAAGTCAACAGCAGGGTCCTTAGGCAAAGACTATGAAAAAGGGTTCTAGGTAGTCCTAAAAGCAATAGACTTTACAGTTACACAGTTCTGAAGCCAGTGGCTTTTACTGTTAATCAAAATGATCCTAACTGTACGTCCTTGATATGCATGATAGGGTGTAGCAATGTACCCTTCAGGCTGGATTTATATTAAAATAATAATATATCATGCATATCAAGGATATACAGTTAGCCCAGGATCATTTCGATTGGATCCAGGCTGATGCGAACTCCCAGAAACAAAATAAAAACACCATTTTAACTTAAAGATATCCTATCAGGCACTTTATTAAAGCAGCAGTTTCCATGACAAAAAATATTTACTCATATGGAAATGAATAACAGCATTGAGAGAAAGGAATAATTTACACATTTGGGATTTAGATGGCAAGAAAAATAAAAGCATATATAGAGATTTTTTATTATGTTTGCTTTTTTACTGATATAAACAGTTCAAATAATTGTAATCATATTTGTTTACTTTGTGATGAACAAGGTATATATATTTATTACCTTAGCAGGTTCTCTGAAGTACCCTCGAAATTGTCTTAATTAAAGTTAAATTCAGGGGAGTCATAGAGAACCAAATGAATAACAAGCTCTTTTTCTTTCCTTTTTTTAAAATTTAATTTTATTAATAGTTTCAAGTACACAGTACATTAGTTAGACATTTATATTGTTCATAAAACGATGCCCCTAATTGCTCTTTCTCTCCTCTGGCTCTCCACCTAGCCATTACATTAATGCTTACTTGAATTCCCTATGCTGTGCTCCCCATCTCCACGACCATCTATCAACTACCAATTTGTACTTCTTTAATCCTTCACCCCTTTCTCCCAGCCCCTCAACTCCTCTCCCCTCTGGCTGTCACCAGATTGTCCTCTATTTTTGTGAATCTATATTTAATTAGTTTGTCCTTTTTGTTCCTTTGATTCTGCATATAAGTGAAATCATATAATATTTGTCTTTCTATGTCTGACTTATTTCATAATAACCTCTAGGTCCATCCACATTGTTGCAAATGGTTGAATTTTCTTTTTTAACAGCTGAGTAATATTCTATTGTATGTATGAACCATAACTTCTTTGTCCAATTGTTTGTCATTGGACATTTAGGTTGCTTCCATATCTGGCTATTGTAAATTGTGGTATAATGAACATAGGGGTGCATAAATCTTTATGAATTATTATTTTGGTTTTCTTTGTATAAATACCCAGAAGTACAATTGCTGGGTCAAAAGATATATCCATTTTTAATTTTTTAAGAAACCTCCAGACTTTTCCATAGTGGCTGCATCAATTTGCAATCCCACCAACAGTGTACGAGGGTTCCCTTTTCTCCACATCCTCACCAACACTTGTTCTTTGATTTATTGATGATAGCCATTCTGACAGGTGTGAGATGATATCTCATTGTGATTTTAATTTGCATTTCTCTGGTGATTAGTGACCTTGAGCATCTTTTCATATGTCTATTGGCCATCTGTATTTCTTCTTTGGAGAAATATCTGTTCAGATCTTCTGCCCAATTTTTGATAGGATTGTTTTGTTGTTGTTGAGATGTATGAGTCCTTTTATATTTTGGATGTTAACATCTTATCAGATGTATCATAAGCAAATATATTTTCCCATCCAGTTGGTTTTCTTTTCGTTTTGTTGATAATTTCCTTTGCTGTACAAACTTTTTAGTGTGACGTAGTCCCATTTGTTTATTTTTTATTTTGTTTCCCTTGCCCAAGGAGATATATTTGAAAAGAAATTACTGTTAGCAATATCAGAGAGTTTACTGCCTATATTTTCTTATAGAAGTTTTATGGTTTTCAGGTCTTACATTTAGGTTTTTAATCCATTTTGCGTCTATTCTTGTATATGAATAGACTCAAAGGTGGTCCAGTTTCTTTTTCTTTTCTTTTCTTTTTCTTTTTTTTTTGCATGTATCTGTCCAGTTTTCCCAGCATCATTTATTGAAGAGAATATCTTTACACCATTGTATATTCTTGCCTCTTTTGTCATATACTATGTGAGCACATAGGTGTGGATTTATTTCTGGGCTCTCTATTCTGTTCCATTGATCAATATATCTGTTTTTAGGCCAGTATCATGCTCTTTTGATTACTGTAGGCTAGTAGAATAGTTTGATATCAGGTAATGTGATACCTTCAACTTTGTTCTTCTTTCTCAAGATTGCCATGCCTATTCGGGATATTTTATGGTTCTATACAAATTTTAGGGTTATTTTTTCTAGCTCTGTGAAAAATGCCATTGGTATTTTGATAAGGGTTGCATTGAACCTATAGATTGCTTTGGGTAGTATGGCCACATTTTAATGATGTTGATTCTTTCTATCCATGAGCACGGTATATGCTTCCATTTATTTGTATCTTCTTCAATTTCTTTCAATGGTTTATAATTTTTTGAGAACAGGTCTTTTACCTCCTTGGTTAATTTGATTCCTAGGTATTTTTTTGTTTTTGATATAATTGTAAATGAAATTGTTTTCTTAATTTCTCTTTATGAAAGTTCATCATTGGTGTATAAAAATGCCACTAACTTCTGAATATTAATTTTATATCTTGCTACTTTACTGAATTAATTATCAGTTCTAAGATTTTTGGTGGAATTTTTAGGATTCTCTCTATATAGTATCATGTTATCTGCAAATGATGAGAATTTGATTTCTTCTTTTCCAATTTGGATACATTTTATTTCTCTTTCTTGTCTTATTGCTGTGGCTAAAAGTTCCAATATAGTGTTGAAGAGGAGTGGTGAAAGTGGGCATCCTTGTCTTGTTCCTGATATTAAGGGAAACACTTTTAGCCTTTCTGCATTGAGTATGATGTTAGCTGTATGTTTGTCATATAAGGCCTTTATTATGTTGAAATATGTTCCCTCTATTTCTTCTTTGCTGGGAGTTATCATAAATGTATGCTGGATTTTGTCAAATACCTTTTCTGGATCTATTGATATTATATGGTTTTATCTTTTGATTTGTTAATGTGGTTTATCACATTAATTGATTCGTGGGTATTGTATGAACCATGCATCTCAGGAATAAATACAACTTAATCATGGTGTATGATATTTTTAATAGATTGCTGAATTTGGTTCCTAATATTTTGTTGAGGCCTTTCCTTTTTATTTCCCCTCTTACTTTCTTTAGTAAAAAATTTCAAAACCTACTGTCATCTTTAAGAAAATATTTCTTTTTTTAATCTCTCTCTACACACACACATATACTATTGGTTCTTTTTCTCTGGAGAACCCTAACACACAGGGATTCAAACAGATTTTTATACACCAAGGTTCACTGCAGCCTTAAATACAAGAGCTAAAATGGGTAAATGATCCAAGTGCCCATCAACATAAAAATAGATAAACAAATGTAGTGTATACATACAATGGAATATTATTTGTCTATAAACAGGGATGAAGTTCTAATGCATAAAACACAGAAGAAGCTTGAACTTTATGCTAGGTGAAGGAAACTAGACAAAAAAGGACAAATATTGTATGATTCCATTTATATGGAATATCTAGTATAGGCTAATTTATAAAGAGACAAAAACGAGATGTTACCAGGGACTTTGGGGGAGGGAGGAATGAGAAATTGTTGCTTAATAAGTACAGAGTTTCTGTGTGGGGTTTTGAAAAAGTTTTGGAAATAGATAGTGGTGATGCACAACACTATGCCACTGAACTGTACATTTGAGACTGGTTTAAACAGAAACTTTTATTATGGATATTTCTACAGTAAAAAATAAAAGATAAAGGTTAAGCATTTGTCAATAAACATACTGTTTTTCTGGAGAGAGAGGGAGATAGAGACACTCACAGAGAAAGGATCCTTTAAGAGTCAAACACAATGTGTGATCCTTGATTGGCTCTCAATTTCTAAACATAAAGATATTCTTAGGACAAGTATAAAAATTAAATAGGGACAGAACATAAAGAGGGACATAACATTTGATGTTATTATGAAATTGCTAACTTTTCTAGGTGTAATAATAGTGCCATAGTTATACAGGAGAACATCTTATTCTTAGGGTCTTATCCTTAAGGGATACATGCTTTAATGTTTAAAGGTAAAGTGTTATAATGCCTGCAACTTACTTGCAAATAGTGATGGAAAAAAAGATTGAGGGTGTTTGTTTTGGAGGGGATGTATGGCTGTTCCCTGTGGGGGTGAAGAGAGAGAGAGAGTGAGAGAGAGGGAGAGGATGAGAGAGAAAGCAAATGTAGCAAAACATTAGCAATTGTCAAATCTAGGTAGGAGTTATATAGGTGCTTATTGTACTATTCTGCAGTTTTGTTGTTGTTGTTGTTTATTTAAACATTTTCATAGTAAGTTAGAAACAAAATAAAAATTTAAGAGTCACATCACTCTGCTTCCCAGAAGTACACCTGTTAATATATTGCTTTAAATACATTTAGCTTTCTTTTCTATGCTTAGCTAAATGTTTTAAAATGCAGCACAGGCTCAAATGTACATTGGTCAAGTAAATTAACAAATGTTTATGTAAGTGTATCCTCCACAGGCCAGGTACGTAAGTGAATATTGAAAGAGCTCCTTGAGTTTTCACTAAATGTACCAAGAGAATTCAATGTGCCTAATTTATTACAACTATAATTTGTAAAAATCACGTTGAGTAAATAGACGAAAGAAATTGTAAACTTTTAGTAACTGCATTGTAATCTAGGGGCATCCTCATCATGAAATATAATTCAGTCAAATTTAATAACGTTGGCATTTTAATTTTTTGCTATTCATTCATTTGAGAAATATATACTGTCTATACTGCTCAGCACCAGGTGCTGTGGCTATGGAGATGTATGATACAAACTGTTTGCCCCTCTGAAGCACACTTTGGCACAGTATCTTAAATGTATTTGTATCCTGATTGAAAGGACAGCAATCGGAGAGTTCAGAGAATGGGTTCCTGATTTGCCCGCTAGTGAATTCCAGGGGAGCCTTGAGTGGAGAAAGTGAAGTTTTTGAGATTTGAAGGATGGATACATTATATTCATATAACACTAAATTGGAACATGGGCTCTGAGGTTAAATGGTTTGATAGTCAGTGACCTTCGACAAGTTGCTTAACCTCTCTGTGCCTCCAGGATAATGTTGTAAAACTTAAATAATAGACATAAGGCGCTTAGATTCATGTCTGGCACATAAGAGCTAAATTTATTGAGTACTTGTGATTGTTGCTGCTATTTAAAAAGAGCTACAATGTGTTAGGCTTCATGTTGAGGTGACGGCAAAAAACAAGACATATCCTTGTATGCGCCCTAGATGTTTCTCCCCGGAACCCGTCCCCCAACACACACACACTTATTTTATACTAAAATAAGTCTCTCTTCCAAATATAAAACATAGAAAATGTCAATTTCCTAAAAAACGTTTACATTTTTCTGTTTCTCCCAACTATTGCCCCCTCCACTTGAGCTGAGGCACTTCTCTGAGGACTCCCTGTGAACGCTGGGGAGATAGAAGCCCGAGGCACGAAGGCTTCCACCATTCAAGTGTCAGGACCACGAGCCCCAGGCCTACCAAAAGAAGCCTGTCATCCGTGCAGCCCCGCCCCCGATGAGCGCAAACCAGTAAGCCCAGCACTGATTGGTCCAGCCTTCCACTTCACCGGCATCATTGCATCCAATCGGCATAGAGTTTGTTAACCGGCGGCGGCAACTGACGTACACAAGGGGCTTGAGCGTCCTGTGGAGAGAGGTCGGGCCATGAACTTGGGGTAAGCTGGGGCGAAAAAAGGTGGGCGTCGGCGGATAGGGGTGAGGCTGGGTCAGACCCTTGGGAATCCCTCACGGAGAACCTTCCAGGCCTGCCTCGCCCTCAGCGGCAGTGCCAGGCTCCTTGAGATGGATGGAGCAGAGGGGCTGGGTTGTCCTTTCCTCTCCGCAGCCCTTGCTTTTCCACTTCATAACTCTAATTAAACCTGTCGTGACCTTCTTTCCGCCCCTTATTTACCCTCTGGGTGGAGAAAGAGGGTAGGAGATAAACGTTGAGGGCAGGTGGAGAGAGAAAGCTTAGCGGCATCCCGGGAGAAATCGTGGCGCAGGCCTCTGGTTCTTTGCGACCGCGTCTTTGCAGATTGTCGGAGCGCCTAGGTTAGTTTAACGCCCTCCATGCGAGGAACTGCGGCTTCTCGGTGAATCTATCCCTGTATTACTAGTTCCTGGCACCAGATAGGCCTTCGTTCACGACTGGTTGACTAAATAAAAAGGACTGTTGCATGGTTTTCATCACTGGGAAATTTAATAATTAATGAAAAGTCACCAAACTCAGATTATTGCACATCATTTCGTAAATATTGTTTTAGAATTTAGGGATATAAAAAATAAGACATTCTGCACCTGGAGGAATTTACAGTGCAGTAGGGCAAAACACAAGTACTTTACTGTTTCATTCAAGGTCTTTTTTAGTTTCACCAACCTAAATAGGAACTGTTCGGATCCTTGCTACAGGGAATCCCTTAAAACCCGTTCTTTCCAGTGTTTTAGTAAATATGTTGAGCAACACCTCCTATTTCGTGTTTGTAATCAGGCCTTTCTCTTAACTGGTCCGTTGGATTTAATATTGTTTCTTGGAAGTCACTTTTGTATCCCCCTCTCTTATTTTAACTAAAACAGTGAATTGACTGCCATTTTTGTTTTTAGAATTTTTATTGGGACCTGACCACACCTACAAGTTTATTGGCAGTGTCTTGCTGTTACTTTGTGCTCTTGGATTTAACATGCACAAATAAGTATAGCCACCAAAGTTTAAAATAGATTTATTGTTGTGATAGTAACAAAAGTGTCACTAATGTAAATATGTAGTAGTTGTAGTGTTCAAAATAGAACTAACTCTACTCAAGCAGTGAATAACCCTGGTGGCAATGTTATAGCTCATTTTCAAAGAATGCTCAAATAATTTTCAAATAACGCTAGCATGTCATAGAATGTGTTAGTCATGAGATCATTATGAAACTAATAAGTGATAGGTATGTTTTGCTCCTTTAACTTAAGTAAGGAGTTTCGGTAATAGCATTATTTTTTTTCAGTCTGGAGTTATAAGTTAAATGATGGTGTGATCATTGCATTAATTTGTTGCTTACCAGTAACAAAATGAAATTTCAGATTAAAGGTAAGAAATTCTTTGTCACTAGAAAGTTTCAAGAATTTTCTTCCTGTAGTTTTTATTTTTATCTTAGATTGAAAAATGTTTTTAATTAAAAGAATGGTTTAATATTTACAAGATTCCTGTATAAATTCGAAAGAATTCAAAAGAGTAGATTCACTTTAAAGGTTCAAATGAGCATTTCTGGCTGTTTAAAATGTTGCTTTTCTTAAAATTACAACGTTTTTTCTTTTATTTTGCAGAGATGGCTTAACGCTTGAAACTGAATTATTGGATGGGAAAACCAAACTAATATTGTCTCCATATGGTATGCTGTGTTACCAGAACCTAAAATGTTAACTTTTAAAATTCTTACATAAAATTTACGCTAGTTTAACAGGATTTTTGCTTGTAGTAGCATGATATTTAAATGGTATTTTGAAAAAAACTATTTCCCCCTAACTTCCTTGAGTTTATATTTTATCAAGTTGTCAATCCATCGCTGCTTACCACTGTCATATGTAGTCCTAAAATTTAATCTCCCAGTATATTTCATGTGTTATATATCTCTTCATTAGATTTGCAGGTAGCAGATGTCCTTATTGCCTAATCAGTAATACAGATGAAACATAATTATGTTTTGTGCATGTAAAGAATGTATTGTTTGAGGAAGTTAAATTTATAATAAGGTCACAGTTGCTTAAGTCATTTTTTGTGTTAGAGTATACTTTGGTTGTCTTCTCATTCACATTTATTTCCTTTTTCCCTGATCTGTCCATAGTTTTACTTTGGAAAATAAAAATAAAATCGAAATACTTGAACTGTACTATAAAAGAATGCTCAGACAAAACCTAAAGTTAATCCTCTTGGTATTAATTCTCCTACTTAAAATCTTAAAACAATGCTAATTAAAATTTTCTTTTGTTACTACCTTAGTTTATTTTTGGTTGATAGTTAAGTAATTTTGTTTTCTTTTGTAGAACGTAAATCAAAAATTTCTGTGAAGGTAAGCCAAATAACTTTGACCTCATCTATTTTCAAATGTAAAATATGGTTTTCTTTACAGTTATTTGAAAATAATTTCTGTGAAAATATCATAAGGGGGTTGGAATGGTGGTGAGAAGTTATTGTTCCCTTGCTTTCAGGCTGGTCCTTTCACAGAAATGGAATCATAATTTTTTTCATTGAAAAAGCCTTTTAGAACACTTTTCTCTAGATTAGTGCTAAGAAAGCTTTCTGCCATGATAGAAATATTCTCAAATCAGTGCTGTCTAATATGGGAGCCAGTCACTTGGCGTATGTGGTTATTGAACACTAAAAATGTGGCTAGTGTGACCAAGGAAGTGAATTTTTAATTTTATTTAATGTTTAATTTAAATTTAATAGCTACTGTACTGGAAAGTACAGTTCTCAAGATGTTTAAAAATAGATATTCAGACTTTAAAACAAATATTTTTTTAATACTCATTTCATTTTCCCACATTAAAAGCGTGTATTCGATTCATAAATTCTTACATACATTTAACTTTTCTGCTTTAAGAGATCACACAAGCTTAATGATAATTTTCTTTTTGAATTATTTTTTTATTAGGAACCTTTTTCTACATATTACAACACCACTTAAAAAAATGTTTGATACCACTACTTTTTCTATTTCTATTTTTTTCTATTTTTAGATTAAAATCAGCAGAATTTTATACTCTGCTCTTCTGTAACTTACTATTGCTCCCTTTCCCCTTGATCTTTGTAGTATCTTAAGGTCTTTCTTGCATGTCTTTGAATAGAGCCCATTATGGATGATGTGGCACTTTTCAACCCTAAGAACTTGATGGCTTTGCAATTTCTTCCAGGTTTAATCAAGGTGGAGAAGTTGCTTGGTACCCAGAATATCAGTCACTTAATAAAACAGGCAGTGATGATCAGGGTAATTCCATAGGCTACCTACCTATAAAGATTATTTCTCTCTTTCTATATATGGTATATAATTATATACCTTGTGTGTTCCCTTAATAGCAGAATATAGATTGTATATTTTTTCCTGGCCCTCCCCTTTTAAAATATTACTACTACTTTTATTTGATTCACATTAACATAGTGCCCCTTTTCAATGTCCTAGATAAAAAGCTACTTTTAATGGTTGATTTTGATCTTCCCCTGGCCTCTATTCTCTCATATGTTCTCTCTTTCATTGATGTCCTTAACGGATTTGCTGTATTCACCACATTTGTGAAGATATTTGATTGTCTTTTTAACCAATTTAGAACATTTGGAGATACCTTTTCATGCCTATAATAAACAAGTTACTAGTCTTAGACTTTTGGTACAATCATTACAAAATTCTGTCAGTGGTCTAGGGATATTCTAATTACTTTTTTCCAGAGTAATTAATGTGTCTCAGTTGAATTATTTACTGTCTTAAAGCAAATTGTTTGGATTTATCTCTTGCTTTTGGGACTCCAAAATAGTGATGAATGATAGCTGTGATATGACATGTTAATTAGTTTGATCGTGGTGATTATTTCATGATGTATACATAAATCAAGTTGTACTTCTTAAATATATACAATTTTGATATAATTTTTTATTTTACAATTATAGTTATGCAATATAACTATATGCAATATAATAATATAACATGCTATATAATAACATCAGTTTCAGATGTATAACATAGTGATTAAACATTTATATAATTTACTAAGTGATCATCACCCCTATAAATCTAGTACCCATCTGACATTAGAGTTATTTTAATATTATTGACTATGTACTATATGCTATACTTTATATCCCTATGACTATTTTATTAACTACCAGTTTGTACCTCTTAATCTTTTACCCCCATTCACCCATCCCTCAATCCCTGCATCTGGCAACCATCAAAGTGTTCTCTGTATCTATGAGTTTGTTTCTGTTTTCTATGTTTGTTTATTTTGTATTTTAGATTCCACATATAAGTGAAATCGTGGTATTTGTCTTTCTCTGTCTGACTTATTTCACTTAGCATAATACCCTCTAGGTACATCCATGTTGTTATAGATGGCAAGATTTCATTCCTTTTTATGGCTGAATAATGTGCCACTGTATACATGTACTCCTTTATCCATTCATCTATTGAGGGACACTTAGGTAGCGTTCATATCTTAGCTATGGTAAATAATGCTGCAGTGAACATACAGATGATAGATGTCTTTTTGAATTAGTGTTTTGGATTTCTTTGGATAAATAGAGGTGGAATCACTGGGTCTTTCTTTGTCTCTCTCATTTTTTAATTGATTGATTAATTTAATTGAATAAATGATTTACTTTTTTTTTCCTTGTGTACCTCCCCCCTCCCCTCTGGTAACCACTAGTCCATTGTCCATGAGTCTGTTTGTACTGTTCATTTGTTGCTTTTAGGTTTATATCCCACAAAAAAGTGTTATGTGATTTTCAATTTTTTCTGTCTGGCTTATTTCACTTAATATGATTATTTCAAGGTCCATCCATGTTGTCGCAAATGGCAGTATTTCATCTCTTCTTATGGCTGAGTAATATTCCATTGTATATATGTACCACAGCTTCTTTAGCCAATCATCTATCTTAGGACACTTTGATTGCTTCCATAGTGCTGCTAGGAACATCGATGTGCAAATATCTTTTTGGATATGGGTTTTCAAGTCTTTGGGATAAATGCCCAGTAGAGGGATTGCTGGATCATATGGTAGGTCAATTCTTAGATTTTTGAGGAACCTCCATAGTGTTTTCCATAGTGGCTTTACCAATTTGCAGTCAGCAGCAATGTATGGAGTTTCCTTTTTCTCCGTATCCTCTCCAACATTTGTTATTACTTGTCCTGTTGATTATAGCTATTCTAACAGGTATGGTTTTGATTTGCATTTCCCTAATAGCTAGCAATGTTGAGCATCTTTTCATGTATTTGTTGGCCATTTGTATATCCTCTAGGGAGAAGTGTCTGTTCAGGTCCTCTGTCCATTTTTTGATTGGATCGTTTGTTTTTTTGTTGTTTCTGAGTTGTATGAGTTTCTTTGTATATTTTGGCTATTGGGCTGTTACTGGAGACATTGCTTTCAAATATATTTTCCCATTTGGATGGTTGTCTCTTTACCTTGTTGACGATTTTTTTTCCTGAGCAGATGCTTTTTAGTTTGATGAAGTCCTATTCATTTATTTTAGCTTTTACGTCTCTTGCCTTTGAAGTCAAATTCATAAAATCCTCTTTAAGTCCAAGGTCCTTGAGTTTAGTTCCCATGTTTCCTTCTATACATTTTTATTAATTCCAGTCTTATATTCAGCTCCTTAATCGATTTTGAGTTAATTTGAGTGTGTGGTGATAGACAACAATCTAGTTTCATTCTTTTGCAGATGGCTTTCCAGTTCCCTCAGCACCATTTGTTGAGGAGGCTTTCCTTTCTCCACTGTATGTTTTTGGCTTTTTTTGTCAAAAATTATTTGCCCATGTAAGTATGGGCTTACTTCTGGACTCTCGATTCTGTTCTTCTGGTCCAAGTGTCTGTTTTGATGCCAATACCATTCCGTTTGATTACTGTCGCTTTGTATTATAATTGGAAGTCAGGCAGAGTGATGCCTCCATCCTAGTTCTATTTTCTCAGGACGGTTTTGGCAAATCGGGGTCTTTTGTGCTTCTATATAAACCTCATGATTTTTTAAAAAAATGCTGATGGGATTTTGATGAGGATTGCCTTACATGTGTATAATGCTTTAGGTAATATGGTCATTTTAACTATCTTGATTCTTCCAATCCAAGAACATGGAATATCTTTCCTTTCTTTGTATCTTCTTCAATTTCTTTTAATAGGGTCTTACAGTTTTGATTATATAGGTCCTTCACATGTTTCGTTAGATTTATTGCTAGGTATTCTTTTTGTTGCAATTGCAAAAGGAATTATTTATTCCACTTTTTCTAACACTTCATTATTTGAGTATGTGAATGCTATGGATTTTTGGACGTTGATTTTTGTATTCAGAAACTTTACTGTATTTGCTTATTGTTTCTAGTGGTGTTCTTGTGGAGTCTTTAGGGTTTTGTATATAGAGAATCACGTCATCTGCAAATAGTGACAGTTTGACTTTTTCATTTCCTATTTGGATGCCTTTTATATCTTTCTCTTGTCTAATTGCACTCTCTAGGACCTTTAATGTTATGTTGAATAACAGTGGCGATAGTGAACAGCCTTGCCTTGTTCCTGATCTTAGAGGGAAGGTTTTTAGTTTTTTACCATTAAGTATAATATTGGCTGAGGGCTTGTCATATATGGCCTTTATTATGTTAAGGTGCTTTCCTTCTATACCAGTTTTTTTAAGTGTTTTGATCATAAATGGGTGCTGTATCTTGTTGAAGGTTTTCTCTGCATCTATTGATATGATCATATGATTCTTATTTTTTAATTTGTTTATGTGGCGTATTACATTGATTTACATATGTTGAACCATCCCTGTGCCTCTGGTTGGAAGCCCACTTGACTGCGGTGTATAATCTTTTTAATATGTTGCTGTATTCGGTTTGCTAGTATCTTATTTACATCTGTATTCATGAGAGATTTTGGTCTACAGTTTTCTTTTTTTATGTTATCTTTACCAGGTTTGGTATCAAGATAATATTGGCTTCATAAAAACAGTTGGGAAGTTGCCTCCTCTTTGACTTTTTGGAAGAGTTTGAGGAGACTAGGTATTAAATCTTCTTTGAATGTTTGGTAGAATTCTCTGATGAAGCATTCTGGTCCTGGACTTTTACCTTTTGGGAGGTTGTTGATTGTTTCAATTTCCATACTGCCGATCAGACTATTTAGATTTTCCAATTCTTCTTAATTCAGTCTAGGAAGGTTGTATTTTTCTAAGTACTGGTCTGTTTCTTCTAGGTTATGAAATTGATGTTATATACCTTTTCATAATATTCTTGCATGATCCTTTGTATTTCTGCAATGTCAGTCATAATTTCCCCTTTTTCATCCTTGATTTTGTTTATTTGTGTCCTTTCTCTTTTTTCTTTAGTGAGTCTATCCAGGGGTTTGTCAATTTTATTAACCTTCTCAAAAAACCAACTCTTTGTTGCATTTATTTTTTCTATTTTTTTTTTTGTCTTCAATTTCACTTATTTCTGCTCTAATTGTAATTATTCCTTTCCTTCTGCTGACTTTAGGCTTCATTTGTTCTTCCTTATCTAGTTTTGTAAGATGAAGCATTAGGTTGTTTATTTGGGCTCATTCTTGTTTTTGGAGATAGGCCTGTAATGATGTGAACTTTCCTCTTATGACCACTTTTGCCGTGTCTCAAAAGTTTTGATATGTTGTACTATCATTATCATTCATTTATATGTATCTCTTGACCTTGCTTTTAATTTCTTCTCTGACCCAGTTATTCTTCAGTAGCATATTGTTTAATCTCCATGTGTTTGTGGTTCTTTCTGCTTTCTTTTTGCAGTTGATCTCTAGTTTCAAAGCATTATGATCAGAGAATATGGTTGGTATGATTTAAAACCTCTTATATTTGTTGAGACTATCTTTGTGTCCCAGCATGTGGTCAGTCCTTGAGAATGTTCCATGTGCACTAGAGAAGAGTATATAAGTAGCTGTTTGGGTATTAAAGGCTCTGTAAATGTCAATTATGTCCAGTTAGTCTAATATATCATTTAAGGATATTATTTCCTTATTGATTTTCTGTTTGGATGATCTGTCTATATCCGACAGTGGGGTATTAGGTCCTCTACTACAATAGTGTTTTGGTCTGCTCCTTCTTTTAGTTCTGTTAGTAATTGCTTTACATATTTTGGGGCTCCCTGATTGGGAACATAGGTGCATGATTCCCTTTATCATTATGAAGTGTCCCTCAGTATCTATCTTTACCTTTTTTATTTTGAAGTCTATTTCTTCTGATATTAGCACCACTACTGTTTTTTCTCTGAATGCCATTTGCTTGAAATATCCTTTTCCATCCTTTCACTTTGAGTCTATATTTGGCTTTGGAACTGAGATGTATATCCTGGAGGCAGCATATGGTTGCGTTTGTTTTTTGATCCAATCTGCAATCTGTGCCTTTTTATTGGTGAGTTCAGTCCATTTACATTTAGGGTGATTATTGAAATATGAGGTCTTCAATAGCCATTTTATCTTTTGCTTTCTGGTAGCTCAGTGTTTCCATTGCTTCATTGTCCGTGTGTTTCTGGTTTGTTTGTTTGTTTGTTTGTTTTTGATTGGCTTTTGTGGACTTTCCCTGTGATTCTTCTTGGTTTATGTTATATATTTGGTTCTGAATCTTTGGTGTGTGGTTACCATTGCGAATATGAAAAGGATAGTACGTGTGTGTGTGTGTGTGTGTATACATACATACATATATACATATACATACATATATATATATATATATATATATATATATATATATATATAGTCGTCCCTTTCCTTCTGTGCATGCTTCATCTCCATTCCCCTTTGCAAATTTGGATCTTTGAATCCTCCCCTTTTCAGTCATTGTTGTCTCAGTTTGTCCCTATGTATGCCGAATGTTCATTCCTATCTTGCTATAGCAAATCTCTTCTTATATTTAAGCTTATAATATCCTGTTCCTAGTAGGAGTTGCAGTCCTCTACTTTTATCAGCCTGTTAGTCCTCTTACTCCTAATTATTATTATTATTATTATTATTATTATTATTATTAGTCATTTTGTTTTAGGTGAAGTGACCCCTTTTAGTATTTCTTGTAGTGCAGGCTTTATAGTGGAGATTTTCCTGAATTTTTGTATATTTGTAAAGGTCTTTATTTCTCCATCATATCTAAAAGAGAGCTTAGCTGGATACATTATTCTTGGCTGGTAGTTTCTTTCATTTAATAGTTCGAATATTTGATTCTCTTCATTTCTGGCTTGTAAGATTTGTGCTGAGAAGTTCGATGATAATCTAATAGGTTTTCCTTTGTAGGTTACCATCTTTTTTCCCCTGGCTGCCCTGAGAATTCTGTCTTTGTCATTGATTTTTGATAATTTTAATACAATGTATCTTGGTGAAGGCCTTTTTGGGTTGATATAATTGGGTGTTCTGTTGACTTCTTGAATTCTAAGCTCCAGCTCATTCCTTAGATTTGGGAAATTCTTGTCAGCTATTTGTCTGAAAATGCTTTCCAATCCCTGCTCCTTTTCCTCGCCTTCAATAATGCCCATTATTCTTATGTTTCCTCTCCAGATGGTATCAGCTAGTTCTTGTATTTCTCTTTCATTATTTTTCATTCTTCTGTTTCTCTCTTCTTTCTGATTTATTTCTAAATTTCTGTCTTCGATATCACTGATCCTTTACTCCATTTGGTCAACTCCATTTCCCAAGCTTGTTATTTCATTTTTCAACTCTTGCAGTGTGTTCTTATCTCCAGAAGGTCTATTCTATTCTTTTTGAGGGTTTCAGTCTCCTTGCTAAAGAACTCATTCTGCTCATCTATTTGTTTTTTCAGTTCTTGAAATTGTTGATATGATTCATTTCGGATCTCATTGAGTTTTTTTCAAAAGTACCATCCTGACTTCTCTGTCATTTACGTCGCATATTTCTATGTCTGTAAGCTTATTTTCTGGAGATTTTTTCTCTTTCTCTCTGAGATGCCTTGTCACCTTGGTTGTTCATGGTGTTTAATGGACTATTTCTTCACCTGGGCATTAATGGAAGCGTTTTCTGCTTTTTTGTTCAGAAAGATTTATTATATAACGGTCCCTAGCTTGTTGCAAAAAAGGTGGTGTTCTTTTCTTTCCCAGTATGCACTTTCTAATCCTCTTGGATCTCTGCTTTATATAAAGTTTTAATAATTTATTTTTTTTCTTACAGATGTTTAATCACGCTCGCTACCCTCAGTCTCAGTCCCTGTCAGTGTTAGTGATAGTTTTGGTAGCATTTACTTAGATTCCCCTGGGACTCTGTGGTGGTCTGTCTAGGAGGGTTTATGAGTTGGGTCTCTCTGGGTTGGGGGATGGAGGCTGCAGCTCAGCTTCGATTTTGCAACCGTGGTTGGTAAAAATCAACTGTTGTTTATCTGCTGTCCTTGTTTCTCTGTCTTCTGCCCTGATGGCTAGGCACTGCCGCCGGTTGCATGGACCTCACAGAACTCCCAGGCAGGGCTATTCAGGGAAGTTGCCGCCCCTTCACCCCTCCCCCTCTCCTACAGGGAGCTCCAGCAGCTGCGAGAGGCAGCTTCTTTGTTCCTCCCAGTCTACTACCTGACACCTGGGGTCCTGACCTGTGGTAGCTCTTATGTGTAGATTCCATGCTCAGATGTGTGGTTTGGGTGTTTTTTGTTGAGTTTTCATGTTCAGGTTATTGTTGTTTCAAGGGGAGAATTTGGGGATGTCTCTCACTCCTCCATGTTTCTTTCTTTGTTTCTTGTTATAGTATTTGTTTTAAAGTCTGGTATAATTATTGATATTTCAGCTTTTTTTTTTTTTTTCATTTCCATTTTCACGAAATACCTTTTTCTGTCTCTTTACTTTCAGTCTGTGTGTCTTTCTTTATGAAGTAAGTCTCTTGTAGGCAACATGTAAGGGTCTTGTTTTATTATACATTCAGGTACCCTATGTCTTTTGATTTGAGCATTTAATCCAGTTACATTTAAAGTAATTGTTGAGATATGTAGTTATTGCCTTTTTATTTGTATTTTTGACTTTTTTCTTTATAGAAGTCCCTTCAAGATTTCTTGTACTACTGGTTTGGTGGTGATGAGATCCTTTAGCTTTTTCTTGCCTGAGAAGCTCTTTATTTGTCCTTTGATTCTAAATGATAACTTTGCTGGGTAGAGTAATCTTAGGTGTAGGTCCTTGCTTTTCATTACTTTGAATATTTCATGCCAATCCATTCTGGCAAAGTTATTGTTGAGAAATCAGCTGATGGTCGAATGGGAGCTCCTTAGTAGGTAACTAATTGCTTTTCTCCTGCTGCTTTTAAGAGTCTATCTTTGTCTTTAACCTTTGGCATTTTAATTATTACGTCTTGATGTGAGCCTGTTTGGGTTCCCCTTGTTTGTGACTCACTGTGCTTCCTGGGTTTGCATGTCTATTTCCTTCAACAGGTTAGGGAAGTTTTCTGTCATTATTTTTTAAAATAAGTTTTTAGTTTTTCATCTTTTCTTTTGGTGGTACTCCTGTGATGTGAATATTGGTGTGCTTGATATTGTACCAGAGGTTCCTTAAACTATCCTCATTAAAAAAAAATTTATTTTTGCTATTTTTATGTACATTTTCTGCTATCTTATTTTTCAAATAACTGATTCGATTCTCTGCTTCATCTAATCTACTGTTGAATTTTTTAATGTACTTTTCATTTTTTCATTTGTTATTGTATTTATCACTTATGACTGGTTCTTTTTTATGTTTTCTGTCTCCATTTTTATTTTTCTATCTCTGTTTAAGTTCTCATTGAGATCATCGAACATCCTTATAACCAGTGTTTTGAATTTTGCATCTGCTAGATTACTTTTCTCCATTTTTTTATTTAGTTCTTTTTCGGAAGCTTTGTTCTCTTCTTTCATTTGGGACGTTGTTTCTTTGTGTTTCGGCTGCCTCCCTGTGTTTTGGCTGTCTCCCTTTGTTTATTTCTATTAGGTAGAGCTGCTGTGTCCTCTGGTTTTGGTAGAGAGGCCTTATGTAGTAAGTGTCCTGTGGAGCTCAGTGGTACAGTCTTCCTGGTCACCTGAGCCAGGTGCTCCAGGTGTATCCCTCAATGTTGGTTGTCTGTTGTAGTTGAACTTTGATTGCTGATGACATGTCAGTGTGAGGAATTGACTGTCAAACAGATTGATTGTAAGGACTGGCTGTGACTATAATGGAGGAGCTATTATGCAGAATATGCTATGGGACAGGATTCAATTTAGTGGGGCTCTGGTGCCTGCCCAGTCTGCTTCTTCGGTGTCTCGTTTTTGGAAGTGGTTGGGTGGTTCTCTGTTGTGGTCTGAAGCTGGCCACTGGGTATGTTGGTTCCGAGGCTTTTTGGGAGGGACTCTGATGTAGACCAAGGTCAGCCGCTGCCTTTGCCCTGCCTAGGGCCACTTGTTATGAGCTACAAAGTGATCTGCTCATGGTTGCCACTCGCGCTGGCCTTAGAGATACCTGAGAGCGGCTAAGCGAACCAAGGCTGGCTGCCACTGATGCTGGGTTTAGGGTTGCTCATCAAGAGTTATGGGGCACGCTGAGGCCAGATGCTGCTTGTTTGGGGTTTGTGAACCTTTGAGAGATTTTGGGAAAGTTTGTAGCATGAGCCAAAACAGGCTGTTTGTATGGGAAAGCCACTGGATCTGGCTTGGGTAGGCCAGCAAGTTGGGTGGGCGGGCAAGTTATGTGGGGTGGGGTCTCAGAAAATCACCAGGGTGAGACGAGCAGTGTTAGCTTGGTTGATGGAGACTCAAATATGGCACCTGCCTACATGTGCAGGCTGGGAGGAGGGTTCAACAAAGGAATAGTGGCTTCTGCCAGCACTTCTGTTTGGGAGAAAGCTGCTCCTTCAGCCCTTGCCCCGAGGCCAGACCATTCATTTTCTCCCCATATGTCCCTGGCACCTTTTGAGCTGCTGCCCCAGAGCTCAAGTTGAGTCCATCAGCAAGTATGTCTTTGTGCGGGCCCTGTAAGAATAATTCCTGGGACTTCATCAGGCATCTGTCTCAATCAGCTACAATCTCCACTGATTTTCACAGCTAGCTAGAAGTTATGGAGACTTCTATTCCTGGCACTGGAACCCTGAACTGGGGAGCCTGGTGTTGGGCTGGGTCTAATCCTTAGTAGGGACTTCTGCATCTCACATATCCCTCTTGATTTTTAACCACCACACGTGGGCCTGGGACCAGCCCGTTCTATATCTTAACCCCTTCTACCAATCTCAATAAGGCTTCTTCTACATATTCTTAGTTATAGAACTCCTATTCAGTTAGACCTCAGGTGATTCTCAATGATGGATGCTCTGTAGTTTAGTTGTAATTTTGATGTAATTGGGAGAGAAGAGCACAGGGTTTACCTACTCCACCATCTTGACTTGAAGTCCATGGTGCTTGTTTGCTTTCTACAGAGGTAAGCTTCTGAATGACTACAACATTTACCTACAGTTGTTTTTCCCTTTCCTTACAGGTTGAATTACTGTCATCTTTGTAGTGTGTTCTTTAAACACAGCTGAACTCTATCTCATCTGCATCAAGTTTAACATGTGGTTAGAGTACTTGTTTAATTCTATAAAAATATCTCTTGCCTATTTCTTTAGTATGTGGTAATGAATATGAAGGTGGTTACTAGTCTTATTTCTTAGCTTATAGGAGTAGAAATGGAAGAAATATTAATAATTCGATATGAGTAATTTATGAATTCTAAACTCAATTATCTCAAATCATTTGAAATATAAAACATTAAATTTTACAGATATTTCTATGTATGAGAATCAGAGTAGTGACATCGAAGGATGTATAGGATATTATTGCTAGGTAGCACATTTTATATTTTAAATGTTACTTTTCTCTGATTCTTTTTTGCCTTGGGTTCCTGGCGTCGTATATATTGTGAAATCAGGCAATATTAAACAACTGCATTGGACACTGTCTTTATATTATGAAAAATATTGGTAGAATTAAAACTAGGTAAAAGATCAACATGCTACATAAAAACATTTGTGACCTATTAGATCTATTAAAATTTGAATGGCCATGCCACCCTGAACATGCTCGATCTCATCTGATCTCAGAAGCTAAGCAGGATTGGGCCTAGTTAGTACTTGGATGGGAGACCATCTAGGAATACCAGGTTCTGTAAGCATTAAAAAAAATTGATCTATTAAAATTCATCTCATCCCATAAACATTTGGGAAATGATTTGGGCTAGATTGCTTTTTCTTACTAGGTGACCTGAACATAATTGAATATTTGGTAGTTCATGATTTTTTTACTGCCTTGTTTTATTGTTCTTTTCTAGTGTTAAGCTACAAAAAGTATTCAAAATTTGGTTGAATGTATAGTTATTGTAGCCACCAGCCCCCGAAAGGCACATGGACCACCAGAACACAGTGGGTTATAGGGAACACACTCTTTATTCAGCCAGCTGGGTCTGCCAGGGGTACACAGACCCCAAATTAAACAGCCCCGAAAGATAGAGGTACAGGGTTTTTAAGCCCAAAATCCCATTCTTCATTCTGTCTAAACACAAAGTTCTATTTTTCTTCTATTCACTACCTGTCGACCCACAGGTTGGGTGTGCAAGCAGGGGTACAGAAGCAGAAAGCTTATCGTTAGAATGTTATGTTCCTATGGGTGACAGCCTGTGTTCCCATGGACATAGCCAAGCAGTAATTTTCCAGCCAGTATATAGTGAGCTCAAGCAAAGTCATTTCCCCTCCTTCCTACCCCCCTTTATTAAATATTTTTAGAAGACTTTTTCTGTATATTATTTCTGATTTTATGGGGCAAAATAATTCTAATTAAATTAGAGTTCCAAGTAGTAGGTTTCTGTTTAACAAGGATTTACTGAAGCTATAAATTTTTAGTGTGTTTGTCGAGCTCTTGGATTTATTTGTTCTGTGACTATGAGAGGAAAAAATAAAGTAAAACCTAGTCCCTGTTTCCTTGAAGTGGGGGTATCTGTCAGGTAAGTAACTATGTAATATAAATAGAATATAATGCGTGCCATAGTAGGGTTATAAAAAAACGTTGGGAAAGAGCAGCTCTTTGTAGTTCGAAAAGATCAAGAGATGCTTCATAAATGAGGTGGCATTTTAATTAAAAGATGAGAGAAATATTTTATAGTCAAAGAAGTAGGGAAGTGTATTCTAAGCTCATAGAAAATAGTGGGCAAAATACTGAGATACAAAGCATAATTTGCATTTGGAGAATAATGTGTACCTCGGGAAAGTATAGAATTTAAAAATTAGTGGGATCACCATCATGAAGAGTTTAAATGTATATTCATTTGAACTCATTTGATTTGCATGTAGAGAGTATTAAAGAAGTTTTAAAAAGCAGACTAGATATGATAAATTAAATAGTTCGTGTTGTAGGGCTTCGGGCAGCTCTATGAGGGACAGATTATCATTAACAGAGACCAATTAAAGATCAGTTAGAGTAGTCCAAGGAGAGTCTCATGAGTCCCTGAACTTGTATGGTGGCTAATGGAATGGAAAGAAGGGGACAGAAATGAGAAACCTCAAAGATATGTTGAGGGAATGCACTGTACTTCTTAGCAGTTTGAGTGAGAATCTGATTAGATAAATGAAATGCTCAACTGTTAATGATCCAGAAAAGGTCATTAACAGTGTGAGTCAAAGAAGGGTGAGATGAGTAGGAGTTGCAGTAGTTGGAGACTGAGGTGGTAGCGCTCAGCCGTGTAAGCTATGTGGCATCTGCTGATAATTTGCTTAATCCACACAATGGTTTTCAAAAACTGGAATTTCCAGTGTCTAAAAATTGGAAAATTTAATGTAAAATCTGGCATTTTTGGTTGATTGAAATATTAGATGATCTAGCTTAGGGGTCCCAACCCCCAGGCAGGTACTGGTCCATGGCCTGTTAGGAACCAGGCCACACAGCAGTAGGTGACCAGTGGTGGGTAAGTGAGTGAAGCTTCATCTGTCTTTGCAGCCACTCCACAGCACTAGCATCACTGCCTCAGCTCCGCCTCAGATCATCAGGCATTAGATACTAATAGGAGTACCAGTCCCTTGTGCCAAAAAGGTTGGGGACTGCTGATCTAGCAAGAAGACTGAGGTTCCTTTTTGGCAGTTTAGGCTGGTTCTGAGTAGTGTCTGCCTCCTTTAGATGGAAGAGTGCTCTTCAGTTTATCATAGTTCTCACCTGGCCTAATTTACAGTAGGTATTTGAGTTTGCTACTTCTCATTTATAGAATTAATTATATTAAAATAGCCACAGGAACAGGAGGGTAAAAGCATTGTAGATTGTGTTTTTGGTATGAAAAGCCTAAAGCCAGGAACAAATAGGATATAGGTGAGATGAGTAGGATAATAAGGGAATCTTCTAGCTGATTCTACATGTGTATTTTGAAAAGTAGGGTAAAATGTAATTGGCTAATTGCCAAAGTGTGGTCATGTATTATGTAATTTGTTGGAAGACAAGGAAAGTTGGGATATGATAAGCCAGATGAAAGCCATGTGGCATCTACCCTCCTCCTGGACAGCAAGAATCTCGTCTTATTCAACTTTACACCTCCAGCACTTCTCCCATAGTGGTGAGCACATAAAAGCAACATTTATTATTAACTGAATGACTGTTGAATTATTTTAGGTTAGTTGGTTTTGCAGAAATGTACAGTGGATTAAATGGAATAGATTTGAGATAGACTGTGGTCTAGTAATGGAATGAAAACCTGAATTTAGGCTTATTGTTGTGTAAATGGTAAGAAAAAGATTTGGAAGGAAGAAATAACTGATACATGCTGGTAAACTAAAGAAGACTATAAGGGAGGATAGGATAAAGAGTCAAAGATGACTCCATGGTTACTGGTCTGAGAGATTAGAACTATAGAGCCAAAGAAATGGGATATTTTGGAAAGGGGAGATAATTCGGGGAGAGAGAGGAGAAAGAATTCAGTTTTTAAAATGGCATAGTTGAGGAAACAAAAATTTACTTAGCACCTACTCCGTTCTACTTACTGTTCTAGGTGCTGGGAATATAGCAGTGGAAAAAGCAGACAAAAATCTCTGCTTTGTGGAGTCTACATTAGAAAGGGGTGAAATGAGCAGACAATAAGGAATATAAATGTAGACTATCATAAGACAAAAAATGCTACAGAGAAAATAAAGGAGAGGAAGGGAAGAGGCACAATCATTTTAGAGACATGGCAGCAGCAGCCTTGGGTAAAGGGGCAGTGGTAGGGAGGTGAGAGAGAGGGTAGAGTAGGAAACCTGCAGTTTTAAATTGCATGGTCAGAGAAGACCTCCCTGAGCTGGTGATTTTGGAGCAAATATTTGAAGGAAGAATACCCTATATAAAGGGATTGATTAGTGCTAAAGCCTAAGACTGGAAGTCTTGTTGAATTCAAGGAATAACCGAGAAGCCCATGTGGCTGGAAGCCAAGAGAGAGAAAATGAGATTAGAGTTCAGATAATGGGGACAAATGGGGGAAGGTGCACAAATCATTGGGTCTTTTTTTTTTGGTCAGAATGCGTTCAGCTTTTCTTTCAAGAAGGATGGAAAACTATTGGAAGCTTTTGAAGAAAGCGACATGATCTGACTTACACATATTATTATAAACGTTGTGGCTGCTGGATTGAGAATAGACTGGGGAGCAAGGCTAGAAACAGGAAAACCAGTTGGAAGGCTTTACAGTAATTCAGGCAAGAGCTAATAATGACTTGGAGCAAAGGGGTGACGAGATGTTCAGGAGTACTGTCAGATTCAGGATACATTTTGAAGATGTATATAACAAGGTTTGATGACATGAGGCATATGAGAGAAGATTCAATAATGAGCAGTTGTGATGGGGTGGTATGGGTGAAAGCTTGGTTGGAATGGAATTATAGGAGATGAGAGGAGAAAGTGGAATCAAGTACTTTTCTTCAAATGGTAAAAAAGATGTAAACCTGCAGAAAATAGTGATGATTCAGGAGAAGGCCAAAGGATTGTTAGAAATCCTTGAGAAAGGGTTATGGGAATGGGTATGAGTAATAGGACAAGCAGTGCACATGAATACAGATGCTGGTACAGATTTGGTGGTACAGATTTAAAGTTTTTTTTTTCTAAATTCTTCTCTAAGATTTTCAGTGAAATATTAATCAAGATCTTCAGCCGAGAATGAAAGAAAGTTAGGGGTTTTGGGAAACTGGAAAAAGTTGAAATGTTGCTAAAAGAGTGAGAGTAAATGAACTTGGGAAATGTGTGACTGCCAGGTAGCATGAAGAACCCATTGTTAGTCTTGGGTATTTTATTTAAGATGAAACCAGATGTTGTGACTGTGTTTTTCTCCTTGGATGCAAGCACAGAGTAGATGAAAAGTTAGATTTTACCAGGTTTGGGATTTGTCAAGTGTATATATATGAGAGCAGAGAAGTTGAGATTGGCATGATTTTGGTTGCTCCTGGAATTTGATTGGTAAGGAGGGAAGTGAGAACAAGAGGAAAGTGGTAATCAACAAATTATAGTCCCAGCAGAGTTAAAGAATTGTTGGAATTGGGATATATGAGAAAGTTAAGCTGGAAAAAAAATTAAGAGGTGGTGGTCATTGTGCAGTGCTTGAAATTGAGATTATGGAGAGGTTGCAATTATGGGTGGTTACAAGGTCAGTATAAGATATACTAGGGGCATGAATAACTGAGGTAGCATGGAAGACAAGTATGTAGGAGCAGAGTTCAAGGAAATGAGAGGCTAAGGTATTGGAAGAATAATCTAGGTGGATATAGTTAATATAGGAGGTACAGTAGAGCAAGGGATGATGAACCACAAGCTAAGTTATTCAAGGAATAAAAGCTAATAACCTTTGGGTCTATAGATGTCAATGAAGAAAAGCGGTAGTATGGGTGGTGTAATCATGACATGAGATTCAGCACTGGAGTTGAATGGAGATGTCCTATAACAACTCTAATAAAAGTTCTATATTCTTTATTATCCTGAATAAAATAATAATACCAGTTGTTGAAGCTTTCAAATGAAGATTCGCAAAGGATAAATGATAGTTTCTTATGTATATCTTAGCAAAATGGGAAAAAAGTTTAGAGGCCTGACTTACCACAGATTATATGAAGATAATTGTTGATTTTTCATGAGCTGTTATAAAGAATAAATTTTTGGTGTTTTAACAGATGGGAAATAAGACCAAGACTGCAAAATGCCCTTTAAGAACAAAACAAACTGGATACATTCTAAAATCAACACAAAATACTTGTATCAGAAGTGAAAAGCTTTTGCAAAAGAAAAGAATTGGTTCACAAACTTTACTGGCAAAAGATGAAAAAAATAGTATGACTTTTTCGCCTCCTAAGGATTTATGCAAGCAGTATGCAGATAAAGACTATCTTCACATCCAGAAAGTTATTTCACCTGCAACTCCTAATATACAGAAGACTGGAAACACCATAAATATATCTGTAGTAGCTAAACAGAAGCCTTGCAAAAAACACTTCACAGGTGAAAATATGAAGAGTAGTTTGGTGTGTCTTACACAAGACCAACTACAACAGATTTTGATGACGGTAAACCAAGGAAATAGATCTGTTTCCCTGACTGAGAATGGAAAGGAGCAGGAAACAAGTAAGATTTTTCTAGTTTTAAATCATATTAATTTTATGAATATAAAGTGTTTTAGAATTTTAGGTTCATTGGATTTTATGTAACTATGCCTCTTAAATTCTATTTTAATGTGTAACAGTTTTTTAAAATTATTCTTTTAAAGAATGCTTATATGAAAAATTACTTTTATAGTTAAAATATGCCATATTTTAAGGTTAATCCTCAATATTATTCTCATGTACCATCGTGTTAAGAAACCCAGTTTCTATGGACTCTAGAAAAGATGTTAGTATAAAACACTATTGTAGTTATTTTAGAATGTAGGCGACTTTATTTACATTAAAATAATTGTATAAGATGTTTTTAAAAAGTTACTATAGTATTTCTAGTGGAAATCGAGGGAACCTTACTATGAATATTTGACTTGTGTTGCTGAAAATGTTGATTTTCCTGACTCCCAATCCATGCTAAGGATTGGCAGCTCTTTCTTCTTAACAATGTAAAACCTAGACTTTGAAGAGTAGAGTGTTACATGCCTTCTGTTTCATTAGTCATAGTTGTATTATGTTTTTAAAAGCCTTGTTTCAGCTTTATGCTAAGGAATTGTGAATATGAGTAGAAATATTATGATTTTGTTAGGTAATGGTGATCTAAATAAAAATAAAATTAACAGGCACCAGGCCCCATGACTGATTTGAGGGGATCAGATAGCTCCCTAGGTGCTGACAATAAAGTCATTTACCTTCTCTTGGTCTAGATTATTCCTTGTAAAATAAGAGAGGTACATATTATCTTTAAGACTAGAATTCTAGCACAAACAAAAAATAAAAACTTGTTAGGGATAATGAGAGAGAGTATCTACAAAGTAGAAAGAATTCACCTAATTATAAACGACCTGCATATTAGATAGGCTTTCCCTTCACTAGGAGAACTAACTAGCACATGAATGAGCAATTTGAATAATTTTTGAGGTGAGCATATGAGCCCTGTATCAAATATTTGGAATCAATATTATAGCTGGAGCATAGAAACATGATAATTTTTCACTGATTTCCTAGCTAAATGAGAAAATAAGGATAAGATAGTGAGTTTTTCACAAAGCTATTTGCATTTGTTCTCAATAAAGTTGTGGTTCGTGTTTTCATTTATATTTTTAAAGTGTTGTCAGGAGTAAATGGAGGTTTATTGTTTTGTTGCTTGTTATTTGATACAGGAATTTGTATGGCTACGGCCATACCTCTCAGCCATTAATCTCTGGGACTCAATTTCTTTTTTTGACATAAAGGGAATCAATACTCAATGCAAGAATTGCTATGAGAGGTAATTAGGTAATGTGTAAGGCAGTGTTTTTAAAACTATATAAGTATGCCAAGATAACATATTGAAATAGACATAATTTTAGTATTAATTTTAAAGCATTCATTTCCCCCCTTAGGTCAGTACAGTCTACATTTGAACAGTATTCCTAATCAGCCAAAGGATGAGACTATTATGGGACTACTCCAAAAAACTGAGGCTGTTTCCTATGTCCAGGATGAAAATAAATCTGTTTTGAATAAAAATCAGGAGACATCTAAGCAGTATGAGCAGAAAATTGCCATGTATGTAACTCCTATCTGTTATCGTGGGGTCATCTTGCAAATATGGTTTTGCTTTTTCTTGACTTTCGTGAGAAATATTTACTTTGATGATTAAGAGCTAGGTAAAAGTTTATTACATAATTTTTATGGAATTAACTTGTATAGAAACATAATAAGGTTTCCGTTATTTTTTGTATTTTGTCTTAGAGAAAATGTATGGAAACCAGCTGGCATATTTAGTACTCTGGGGGAAAGGGAACGTGATAGAAGTTTGTTAGAAGCAAAAAAAGCGCAATGGAGGAAAGAGCTTGGTAAGTAATTATTATACCTTTTATTACAGTTTTGTTAGCTTATAGAATATATATATTGAGGATGAAATATATCAGTATGATGTTATCAAAGTCTCGTTTTATAAAATTTGCCCACTAGAGTAGTTTTCTTCAAATGCGTAAGATTTCTGGTATCACATTCTCTTAGGTTGTATCTGTTTGGCATTCTGTGGTATGCACTGAAAGCCAGAGGTGATCGTTAATATCAGTATCATTTTGGAGCTCCTGGAACTCAAAGATTTCTAAACTTTCTCATTTCCTGAGAATCCATTATTAAAATTTTTCATTACAAAAATCCTGTGGGTTTAAAGACGGTTTTAATTAATAATCGAGTTCATTTTTAAAACAATCAAAATGTCCTAATGAATATTGATGTGATATCAATTAGTATATTCCATACAGAAGTAAGCGTATTGCTTTTTGTCTGTAGACCATGTAACAGAAAAATTTATAATTGCTATTAGGGTCTTAAAATATTGATAATAACTAAAAACTCCCATTGCTTCTTGGACTAGACTTAGGGTCCAGAGTTTGGTAAATACATAATGATTGTACTTCTTAAGAATAGCCGTACAAAGAGCATGAAGATGGGCTCCAGCATCCACTCAGCTGGGAAGTCCTTTGAGGTAGTCATAACCCTGGTGAGACAGGTGATTTAGAAAAAGAGATAAGCAGAAGAAATAGGAAATGAATTGATGTTGGAAGTGAAGGTAACAGAAGAATAAATGTATGGTAGCAGTGTCAGAAAGTTTGGCACTCTTATGATGTGTTTATATCATAATTTCAGCTTTAGATATTTTCTTTCAATACAAATTTAGCTTACCAAAATATAATACAAAACTTCTAAAGTAATGTGGAACTAGTTGGAATGACTGAAGCGATTTATGCTTAAATTATTTTATAAAATATAATTAACTTTTTTTTATTTGATACTGTTAATTAGAAAAGCACATCTCTTTGTTAAAGTTATGCTTTCATTAATTTTCTTGGAATTTAAGTTTATATATCAGAACCTTTAAAAACTATTGATTCGGGCCTAGTTTTTTTATACTGGCCTGTTAGACGCAAGATTTTATGTTTTTTACTGTTCCACCGCTATGAATAAGAATGGCTGAACATTTATTAAATATTTACTTTGTGCTAGGTCCTGCCCTGAAATAGACACTATTATTACTCTCATTTTACAGAAGAACAAATACGTTTAGAGTTGTGAACAGCAGTTTGCCACAGTCACATGGCTGGGAAGTGGTGGAACTTGGATTTGTCCCCCATGGTTCTCTGAACCCAGAGTTCTAGTTTTTAAATCTCTTACTTAATAACTGAATGAACATTACAGGGAAGTAAAACCTCAGAATAGTTAGCATAATATAAAATATGTTGTTCTGAAAAAATTATTCTTCATTGATAATTATACTAAAACAAACATTTGTACATTAGTTCATGTCATACTTATATATGGTTTTGTTTAAATGTTTTCCTTTATTCCATATCCCTTAAAATTCTTCTCTGTCTTGTGAGTTAATAGCCCACCTAAAAAACAATTTTGATCTGCTTTGGAATCTGCACTCTTTAAGAAGGTCATGATTCGTTTACGTGATTTTTATTTTACAGTTTTTGTACATTTTTTTTTAAAAAAGGACATTATTTGCAGATGAACAGGTTGCTTTAAAGAAGAAAGAAAAAGAAGCTTCTGAAAAATGGAATAATCCTTGGAAAAAATGTGAAAGTGATAAAATAGAATGGGAAAAACTTCAGATTCTCGACCAATCTAAGGTAAAAGTATAAAAAATCAAGTATTTATGGAATATAAGGCATCTTAATTGCAACTAAGAATACCGAAGTAGGAGAGAGAAAAGATTTGGTAATGAAATAAATCAAAATCAGTGTGAGGGAAAAATAAAGCACTATGGGGACATTCCCTGAATATAGGAAGAATTTTAAAAAGAAAGGATACTACAAATAGCTTAAAAGATACAACCTTCTTTTTTTCCCGAAGAAGAAAATAGAGCAAAAAGATATAAAGTACTAATAATAAGTATCAGAGTAAAAACTTTCTAGACCAGAAAAAAAAAAACACTAAATGAATTAAAAGAGGCTAATTTGAAGATACATGCCAATAAATGTCAAGAACAAGTAGGCTTGTTCAAGCATTTAAACATAAGAAGAAAGCAAAGAACAAAAATCAAGTTAACCTTAGATTTCTCCTCTATAGATAATAGAACATTTATAAATGTTTAATAAATAAAGACTGGGACTAAAAAATTTAATGCCTAAACAACATATTTACATGTAAAGGGAACAGTAAAGATAGGCCTGCAGGAATTGATAAAATATTCCTCCCAAGGACCTTTCCCTGGTATATTTTTTGTTAAAAGTTTTTAAATATTATTTTTGAGTTAGAAAAGTGAATCAAAATTAAAACACTGGGAATGGGCATGGGGGTGTGGGAAGGAGAAAAAAGTTAAAACAACAGTTAATAAAGAATTTGGTTAAAAAAAGGAATTTGTAGCTGACACAGTTAAAAAATCTTGTTAAAATGCAGAGCTATGAGAATCATAGTCAGATCATAGATATGAAACCCCCCAAACACTCGTAACTTAAAAGCTACACAGGAAATAAAATTACACGTTGTGAAAAATAAATTATGTAAGCCAATCAAAATTTAAAGAAAAAAAATAAAAGGCAAAATTGATTATAGTAATTTTGGAAACATTAATTCAGGGAAGAAAACTGTTGACACAGTAATTTATTTTGATAAAAAGACTTATTAATAAAGATGCAAAAATAGTGATTTCTATGATACATTTACCAAAAACATAGAAATTGAAGCACATTTTTACCAGGGTATTATCAGTATTTGGACAATATGATCCAAATTATTAGTAATTTTATTTTCTGCATATACACAGTTCAGATTTTCACATGTTAACAGGACACTTAAAAATTTACTATAATTTTATAAGGAAAACATAACCAAAGACAAAAGTCAAGCAGAAAAGATTTATAGTGATAAGCTTTACAAACTTAGAAATGCTAAGATCCTGTGATGTAATATACTGAACTCTGGTATAAATTGTTGGAACATCCCCCTAGATGTTCCAACATAAAACTTAGGAGAGGGGTACTTTTGTGGTCACTTAGCTTGATAGGTGGTCTGTAGTAGAAGTTAACCCAGCATCTGTGGGAGAATAAAATCGGAAATGAATTGTTGGAGTTCCTGCTAACTTACTCCACCCTTCCCCACAGAACCCCCCGTTCCTTAAAACCAACAGTGCTTCACCCTACATATAACTCAGAGATCTCTCTTCTAGCTGTCTTTTAGAATAAACTGGGCAGTGTTCGCTTAAATCTTAATTTTTAGGAGGAATTGGGAGAATTAGGTGAAAACTACTCTGCCCCTCCTGGCTCCAAATTCACCTTGCCAGCAAATTACAATTATAATCTAAAGAGTATTTCCAAAAAAGGAACTCTGACCTAAGGAGGTGTTTCGAAGAGTGGGAAGTGATTGTAGTTTACTGCCTAAACTTTTCATCCTAGGGTTAGACTGTTCTCCACCATCCCTACTCACTGAGTTTATTGGCTTGTTCATCACTGGACAAGTTTGGATGATAATACCAGGAGCAAATAACAAATACAGTGAAGGAACACAATGATTACTTATTATTATTATTATTACTATTATTATTATTGTTATTTATGCCTACAGTACCTGGTCTTCCTAGGTGGTCTCCCATCCAAGTACTAACCAGGCCTGACCCTGCTTAGCTTCTAAGATCAGACATCAGACTTATTCAGGGTGGCATGGCCATAGACCATGTACTGTGGCTCCACTGGGGTGCAAACACAGGACCTTCTGTGTGTAAAGCAGACGTGCTGACTGCTACACTATGGAACCACGTCCGGAACACAACTATTTCAAAGAAGAAAAATACAAAGAAGATAAGATTCCAATAATACATTTAATTAAACATAATAAAACATAATAAAAAAAGAAATAAGGGAAAGCATTAGCAATGAGAACAGGAAACAAAAGCAAGCAGAATGTTTAGGTGTGAAACATACAATAAAGTAAAAAATACAGTAGATGAAAGATAGAAATTGTATAGCTAGGGAGTGAATAAATAATTGGAAAACCATATTTTAGAAAACATCTTAAAGGGAAAAAAATTTTAGGGCAATATAAGAATAAAAAAAGGAAATGCTGATATTCAGATACTAGGCAGCTCAAATAATGGGGGGGGGGGGTGGAATGGTGAGAGGAAATATTTGAAAAAATAATTGAGATCAGTTCCCCAGAGTGAAAAAAAAAGACTGACCTCAGATTTAAAGGGCTAAAGAGCACCAAAAAAGAATAAGAAAAATCCCACTTCCACATACTAATAGATTGAAATTTAAGAATATGAAAGAAAAATTCTAAAAGCAAATAGAAAACAGGCTACATATAAAAGAACAAGAATGAGCTTGACATTTTTAATAACAACACTGGGTACAAGATAACTGGAATCATTTCAAAGTATCGATGGAAAATAACCATTAGAATGATATTTAGCCAAATTATTCAAATAAAGGTAGATCATAAAATTTCTTCAACATTCAAGTTCTCTGAAGAGTTTTTTAAAAAGGCCTACATTTAAAACAGTTTTAAATGAAGTGCTTAACCAAAAGGTAAGGCAAATTGAGGAATGATATAAGGGTTCGGTGATTTCATACCTTCGTAGAGTTGATTATTTACAACTCGCTAAAATTAAAAGGAGAAAACATATCCTATAACTAAGAAAAGTCTAATATCAACACTGATAGGTTGGTAGAAGATGGTAAGATCAAAGGATGTGAGAGCATACTAAAGTTCTTAGTATAATAAAACACCTATTGATATCAAAAATGGAAAAAAGCTTAAAAGTAAAGTGGGCTAAACAAATGTAAAATTATTATAACAGAAATAAGACCAAATATATCAATAAATATAGTAAATCTAAGTGGACTAAAACTCACCAGTTAAAAAAAAATACAGATCGGAATAAAGAAATCTAGAGATTTTCCAGAATACAAGATATACCAAAAACATAAGAACAGCAAGGTTGAAAACAATAGGATTTCAAAAAACTAACCAAAATAAAATTAGTATTGTTACATTAATAAAAATGAGACAAAAGCATTATTGGGGACGATGAGGGTTGTAAATAGAAGGTTCAGCATTGAATCATGTCTTAAACTCGAATGAAACCTTAAATATGTGAATCGTGAAAGTGGTAAAACTGCAGAGGAATTTATAAATTTTTTTAAAGGGGATTCAATATAGAAACCAACAAGATAGCAAATTGGTCCTAAAATTAACATGTATCAACTTCTATGTCCAACAATTAGAAAATACTTTCTCAAGCATATAAATATTTATAAAAAGTAATACTGTGTTAGGCCATAAAGACTCAGTAAAATTTTAAGTAGCTATTACACAGACAGTGATTTCTTAGTACAAAGCAAGTAATTTAGAAGTTATGAATAAGACTTTTTAAACTACATATTTGGAAATTAAAAATCACACTACTAAATAATTTGAGAGTTAAAGAAAATTCATAATGGAAATCACAAATACTTGGAAGAGAATGATAATGGATGCGCACATCAAAACATGAGGTAGGGTGAGATTCAAGGGAAATTACATTAGAGAAGAAAAACTTTAAATAAATACGCCATGTGCCCACCTTAAGCTAGAAAAAGAACAGAATAGACTTAAATTAGAAAATAGATCATGAAGATAGGAGCACCGATCAATGAAATACAAAGCTGAAGAAAGTTGCCACTTTTAAAAGAACAACTCTGTCAAAAACTGATTAAGACAAAATTGAGTGAAAATTCAGTAATATAGATGGAAAGTAAATCATTAGTGAATATTTCATGCCAACAATTTTGAAAACTTAGATCAAATGGATAAATTACTTTAAAAATTGTAAAAAGTTCCCACAAAGGAAACAATACCCATTTGGTTTTACTGACAATTTACCAAACTTTAAAGGGATAATTCCCAAATTTATTTAGATTCTGTGGCGGAAATATGGAATAGCCCCCAGTTCATTCTACAAGACTGGTGTAAACTTGATTTTAAAGCCAGAAATATAACAGAAAAGGAAAATTAGATTTATTTCATGAGTGTACACAAAAATTCTAAAGAAAATATTAGAAAGTAAAATTCAGTGACGTATGAAAGGATAATATATCTTTGAATAAGATAAGTTCATGAAAAGTAGTTAAGGAAATTTTTAAAATTCACGAGTGTAATGTACCATTTTAAACAATAAAAGAAGACATCTTAACAGATGCAGAAAAAGCATTTGATAAAATTCAACACTAGTTCATTAAAGAAAATGCCTCAGGAAATTAGACTAGAAGGAATTTCCAATTGAGTATTAAAACCAAAAACTGGAAAACAAACATCATTCTAAATAAGAAATTTTAAAAACATTCCATTTAAAATTAAAAATGAGATAAAATGGAGAGAGGAAAAAATGGTGTAGATGATAGAGGCTCTGTTCATCCATCTAGCGATCAAATCTAAGTTGTGACGGAAACAAGGAGCAACAGCAAGGAAAAATTGCCTACGATCCCTAAAAACAAACCATGCAGCTAGAGAGAAATCCAAGAAAGCACCCTGCAAAGGAAGAAGGTAGAATGGGGCGAGGATGCGGAGCTGCCGGGTCTCAAGTGGCTGAGTGAGTCGGAGGCTGCGGCAGCAGCAGAAGCCTCTTAACATCCGTGAGTGGATTGCGAGCAGATTTTTGTGGTGACAGACCTGCTTGCTCTGAGCACTAGTGCCAATTCGGCTGCGTGCAGGTGCACCAGGGACTTACAGGGAGACATTGTTGGAGTGAGGGTTGAGGTGAGACTTGCTTTGTATAGAAGTGCTGGAGGTATCCATTGTTCCCTGTTGAGCCCTCCCACTTCCCAGGGCGCAGACACAGCACAGCCATAGTTTGTGACATCATCAAACTGGATAATAGAGGTCGCCCCGCCCAGAGTATTCCCTGAAACCCCAGGTTCCCAACTTGCTGCCCCACCCAAGCCACATCCAGGTGTATCCTCAGTGAGTCAGGAGCTCCTTACTGAGCAGTACCTAGACTCACACTGGAGGCAGCTGGCATCAGTTTCTGGTGTGGCCTTTTGAGGCAAATGTAAGCACAGCATCTGTGGATTACTTGCTGAATCTTAACAGGTGGCCCCGGAGGGGTAAGGCTTGGGCTAAGTTTGGCCTGTAGCTGAACCTCTCTCAGGACTGTGCCACTGGACACCTACTTCACAAATCCACACTAATAAGACCAGGAGACTTAGGAGCTTTGCTTAGTACACAGAAACAGACACGGAAAGGCAGCCAAAATGGGAAGACAAAGGAGCAGACACCATGTGACAGACAGAACGGAGATCCAGATATAAAGGAGTCAAGTAATCTAACAGATACAGAGTTCAAAACACTGGTTATAAAGATGCTCAATGAACTTTTGGGAAGTGTAGATAAACTCAGTGAGAGCTTCAACAAAGATTAAAAAAAAAATGGAAATGAAAATTATAAAAGGGAACCAGTCTGTAATGAAGAACACATCTGAGATGAGAAGTATATTAAATGGAATAAACAAAGGAATAAACAGTGAATAAAGAAAAGGATTAAATGTGCTATTTAGAGGGTGGGAAAACCAAGGACATGCAGTTAGAATGGCAAGAGATAAGATGCCAAGAGTATAAAAATAATTTAAGGAGCATATGTGACCCTATTAAGGGTCCAAATATCTGTCTTATCGGCATAACTGAAGAAAATCAAGATGCTGAACAGCTGTTTGAAGAAATAATGATGGAAATCTTCCCTAACCTAGTGAAGAAAATGAACATAAAACCCCAGGAAGCTCAGAGGATTCCAAAAATCAGTGATCCTAAGAGGCCCACACCAAGATACATCATAATTAATATACCAAAAGTTAAATACAAAGAAAGACTATTAAAAGCAGCAAGAGAAAAATAACTACTTGTAAGGGAAAATCTGTAAGACTGGCAGCTGATTTCTCAAAAGAAACTATGCGGGACAGAAGGGCTTTCCACAAAATTTTTGACAAGATGAAGACCCAGGATCTACAATCAAGGATACTTTATCCAGCAAAGCTATCAATTAGAGTTGAAGGACAGATATATAGCTTCCCAGACAAAAATAAGCTAAAGGAATTTATCACCACCAAGCCAGTATTACAGGAAATGTTGGAGGGAGAAGAAAAAATACAAAAGACTCACTTCTGATTAAAAGACACACACAGACTAAAAGGAAGGGAATGGAAAAAGATATTGCTTTGATGGACCTAGAAGGTATTTAAGTCAGACAAAGATAAACACTGTATGATTTCATTTAATATGTGAAATCTAAGGAATAAAAACAAACTAATCAAAAACAGACTCACAAGTATAGTGGACAATTTGGTGATGGACAGAGGGAAGGCGGTATTGGGGGCTGGGAGAATGGGTTGAAGAATTAAGTACAAATTAGTAGCTGATCAAGGGTCATGGGGATGGGGAGCACGGCATAGGGAATGCAGTTAGCATTAATATGTTGGGTAGGTGGAGGTCAGGGGAGGGAGGGAGCAATTGGGGGATCATTTTACGAACTATATAGATGTCTAACCAATGTACTGTATACTTGAAACTAATTTTTTAAAAAAAATCTTAAAACACATACTAACCAAAAAAAAAAAAAAAAAGATGCCTACATTATTATTATTATTTGTTAATAGTGGTCATAGCCAGTATAGCAAGACAAGGAGAAGAAATTAAAAGTCAAAAGAAGTGGAAAAGAAAAGATAAAATTGTAATGATCTGTCCTTTATATAGAAAACCCAAAGAATCTGTGGTCGAAATAGTGGAAGTAAAAATTAAGAATTTGTGCCATAAAATCTCAGCAAACTCCATAGGTTCAGATTACACCAAGTATGTTATCTGATAAGAGTGGAATTAAGCTAAATATCAGTAACAGATGGGAACAAAATTTCCAAAAGTTTGATATTTAACCAATATATTTCTAAGTGAATGAAATAAAAACAATTAGAAAGTATTTTGAAGTGAGTGCTAAAATATTACATATCAAAACACATGGGCTTCCTATGCATAGAGGGAAATTTATAGACTTAAATGCAGGAAAAGGAATCCTGCAAACAGAACATCAGTGATCTAAGTGTTCGTTTCAAGAAGTTAGAGAAATAACAGCAAAAATTAAACCCAAAGGAAGTGGAAGGAAATAATATCAGAGTGGATAGTAATATTAGAAACAAGTTTACAGTAGAGAAAATTAAGAAAGCCAGAAGTTCTTTACAAAGCTATTTAAATTGATAAACTCAAAAAAATAAATCGATAAACTCCTTGCAAAATTGGTAATTAAAAGGAGACATCACTAAATAGTCTATGGACATTAGAAAAATAAGATTAATGAACAACTTTTGCCAATACATTAAGGAATTTAGATGAAAAATGGACAAGTAATTACAAAGACACAAATTACTAAAATTGACACCAGAAATAGAAAATTCAAATGATACTGTATTTATTAAAGAAATAGAACCATCATCAGAAATTTCACAAAGTCAGCTCTAGGCCCGGGTGTGTTTATTGGTGAATTCTTCCAGACAATTGAGGTAGAAGGAAAAACTTTTTGAGGTTCTTCTTGAGGACAATATAAATTAGCAAAAACCTAATACCCAAAGCTGACAAGACAAATATTTTGATAACAAAACCTAACAAAATAAAGAAAAATGTTAAAAATAATACATCATGATTTGGATTTATTTAAGGAACGTGAGTTAGGTTTCCCATTCAGAAATAAGTGACAGTCACTATATAGAAATAATAGGTAAATTTAATCAAAATAGCTGGATATAAAATTAATACACAGATGTCACTGGCACGACACTGAAAGCTGCCATAAACACTTAACAATCTGTGAAAGAAAAAAGTTGATAAATCCCTTAATCAAAAGTCCTGTTCTTTGAAGATTACTGTTAGATTATAAAGTACAGAGAAGGAAAAAATATTTGCAAGTTACCTATAAAGGAAGTACAGAATGTATCTCTTAAAAAACCCAGATTATAAGAAAACAACTCAGTTTTTAAAAACAGGCAAAAGATTTTGAGCATATGGCTCCAAAGAAGATATATGGCCAACAAGCACATGGAAACAAAAGATTTTTAGCCATGCTCATACCCCTATAGGCCTTCTGGTTCCAGAGGATTTTAAAGTGATTTTCAAGTTCAGGGTAACTCTCCTTGCCTCCGCGCCCCACCCCTCCCGGGGTAGGGGGGAAATGCAGCTTTTTGTTTTGCGGCTCTTCCTGTTTTTTCTAGTCTAGTGTCCTGAGATCACTCGCTACCCCTATGAATGTCCACTCTGCCTGATGAGTGGACAAGATAAGTAGGTGGACAGTGTCTAGAATGAGGGAGGCTTTTGGCATATGGTCTGGCAAGCAAGGCTGTCATCGAGAATACTCTGGTGGCAAAGTCACCAGAGTATTCTTTCTTTTCCTAAAGCTATATTTTAGAAAACTGCTTTAAGGCAGATCTAAATGAAATAGAACCAGGCATTTGTAGTGGACCATTTGAAAGCCTTCTACTTTCAGTTCTAATTTAGCAGCTGACATACAGCATTTGTGTTAGGAGTTAGACATTTCCTAACGTAGAATAAGTTGAAGGTAGCTAAAGAATTATATTAGGACTCTGTAACATCAGGACCTGTTTGTGAGGAAGGATGTAAGTATCTATGAAAATAAGTTTTCACTTGAGGCTATAAATTGAGAGTAGGCTCAAAATGACTGTTTAGCAAAGGAGTTTTTATGTAGGGAAGGGAAGTCTCAGGCCAATAATATGAGGGAGATAAAGTGAAAAATATGAGTGAACCTGGAGAAAGAGGATTCTTTCCTTAATGGTATAGAAGAATTACCGGACGAGAGGAGCTAGAGATAGCCAAAACATTTGTTACACAGTGTGTCTTGTATTTTATACATATCTATCTGCCTTATTCATCTTAAAGTAAATGAACTCAGTAACCAGAAGGGAGAGTCCATTACACTTATCACATCTCCCCATCCCCCAAATACTTAACTTTCATTTCTCTAACTGAATGAACATTGGCAGAACCTTGTGAAAAAGAAAATAAGAATAAAGGATTTCTTAGAGAAGTGAAATGAATTATTCAGATGACAAGTGAGTAGTAGTAGCTTTGTAAGACATCCTTTAGAAAGAAATTGAAGACTTAATTGAGAGAACTGATTATGAAATTTCCCACAGGGTTGTAAATATAATACGTATATATAAAACATTTTGTGAGAAATTAGAGGAATTTTCAAGGATAATTTTGACTTGTGCTGCCTCATTTGCAACTCCACTAAAATTTGAAAATTGATCTGGTTACATCTGACTTAAGAAACAGATTACAGAATTCTAAGATGATAGGGTGCCATCATTGACAATTTCTTGCAAGAAGTTCAAAGGGCCCATTTGTTTTTCTTTTACATTTGACCTCTAACATTTCTAGAGATAGAAAAATTGTTAAATCACTAACATGAGAATAATGCTCCTTTTGAAGTAGTTCTTTTAGGTTAAATAAATATGCTTTTTATCTTTAAAATATGTAGGAGTATCTGAGATACTAAGATTTTTACTTTTTGTATAAATATTTCCTTTGCTCAAAGCAATTGGTTGTAAATTATGAGGCTTTGCCATTGTTTCTGTTAAAAACAAGAGCAGAAAGTAACGCTTTTGAGGTTGTATCTGGTGACCAAGTTCTTATGCTAGGAGAAAGGATTCAAGGGCCAAGATGAACAACAAGCACAAAAACGCAAGGTTTATTGAAGCGAAAGTACACAGTGGAGGAATGTGTGGGTGAACTCCTGTGGGCATGAGAGAGAGGGAGTCAAGGAGAGAGAAAGAGGGAGTGAAAGAGAGAGTTGCTTTAGGATGTCTGTGAGCGAATTTTACTAACTGGGGCAAGGGCGTGGAAAGTGGTTGTGAGTAGCCTTGTTGTCTCCTCCCAGTAGGCAGGGAGCTTGGTTTCCTACTCTTATATGGTATTTCTGGAACTGTCATGATGTCAGGTGCATGATGGGAGCTGCATGATTTGCATTGAGGATGAGATTATAATGATATAATTAGCCAAAGGTCATGCCTTAGCCAAAGATGGTATCTAAGCAGAAAGGAAAAAATTTCCAGAGCTATCTTCTGGAAGAGGAGGAGGTGACCCTAGGCTATCTATCCTGCCTCAGAACTATTTTTAAAATTCTGTCCTGCAGTTTTTGCACATAACCAAATGCTTGTTGCTTAGCTGTTTCATTTCAGGGCAATTTGAGTAGAATACATTCTTTTTGTCAGAGCACACTAAACTCTCAAGTTAAAACAACAACACATTTTTATGGTATTATTTTATTTTTCCTTAGAATTCAAGAACTTAATCTGGACTCTATATTTTTCTTATTGATACGTCATTGATTGTGATAGGGCGGTAGCAGCAGAAAAGGAAAAGGCGGGTATCATAGAGACAGGATTCAATAGGGTAACTGTCTGGTTTCTTATATCTTATGGCTCTTGGTCCAAAGGCAATATTTTTTGGATTCTGAAGCCAAATGTAAAACAATATTCATCTATTTTTAAGTTATCATTGTAACTCTTTTCAAAGTCTAAATGAGACTGTATTAGAATTTTAGAAATCTTATAATTGTTTTAGAGAAAGAATTTTCTATTTTTGGTAGAAAATTTCCTTTCCTTATACCTTATTATCTTATTATATTCTTCTAGTATTTTACAAATATGATTTTGAAAATCATATTTGTAAAATACTAGAATACATCTACTTAATTCTTGTATACTTGAATTTTTTGTTTAAAATTGTTCCTCTTAGAGAAAATGCTTAGAGATTAAATCTGTATAAATCCTTTGGCAAGATTTGTAAATATACAATGCTTAGAAAACTGAAATTTAGATAGTATCGATGATTGTTATTTAGGAAGCAGTACTGCCGGAACATGCTTTCAGTGCTGTGAAACAGGAACCGAGAAAATGGATTGAAGAGTTGAATAAGCAAATAGAAGATGACCAGCAAAGAAAAATAGAAGAAAAAATTATATCTTCAAAGGTAGCTCATGAAGTTTAATGGATATAAAGGGAAAAAAACAATTTCAAAGTTTTTAATCTTAAAAGTATTCTGAAACTATTTGACAGGACTGGAGTATTCCAGTTATTCCACATTTGCTCATGTGAACCTTTCATTGAATGTATTTAATAAGTGTGATTTTTGCTTAGCTTCTTATCACTTTTTAGAAATCTCCTAGTTCTTTAAATTTCTCATATTCCCCAGGCTAGTTATCTAAATGAATATGGAATCAATACAGAATACAGTTTTGTTAATTTTTATGATGCTTATTTGCTGTAATGATGACTTAGAAATCATGTTTGATTTTCAATTAGGATTTTAGATGTGAGAACCATGGAAAAATTCTTAGCAGTTCTTATTTGTTGTGATTAGGGTGAGGAACATGACAGATGGGCATTGCATTTTGATTCACTAAAGAGCTGTCCTGGTTCTCAGTCTCAGCTTTCCTCTCGGTCCACACACAAGCAACCAGAGTACTTCTCTGTCTCTCCGGACACTCAGGAGCTGGCTGATATCAGCAGTGTTTATACACCTACAACTGGAAGCCAAGTTGAACCTTCAGAAGAGGAGCATTTAGCAAAACCTGTTAGAGATATGGCTATGGCAAATAGTCAAAAAACAAAGTAAGTTCATTCTTTAGTATTTATTGATGTTTTAAAAAGTATGTGCTTTATTAGGACTTTTTATATTTATATCTTAATTGGTTTCAGGTTTGCTATTTCTCTTTAAAGATTAAAAATGATTAGTAGATATATCCCAAACAAAAATGATTTGGGCCCTGTTAAACTCATATTTTGGGGTTTTTAAAAAGCTAATGTATCTATCTTGCCAGCTTTCTCCGTTCTATGACTGCTCTCTTGGACCCCGCTCAGATTGAGGAACGAGATAGGCGGCGACAAAAACAGTTAGAACATCAGGTATTGCATTATAAAGTGTTGTTCTTTGCCTTAGTAAGTAATATTCATGGCTAATAGATACCTAAGTAAATGGAAATTAAAATTCTAGTATAAATACCTAATCTAACTGGCATTATGTCAGAATTACACTCATGCTGAGAACCAGACAGTATCACATAGTACAGCGTAGCCTTCCAGATGAGAAGGTCTTTAATATATAGATTGTGTATATGAAATGGCACTAAATCTTAAGTTAGTATTGGATATTTTTTTCATTAGTTCTCCTGAGTTCTGTTCAGGATGAGAATTAGTTCTTTGAAAGAGAACTGTTGGGATTAAAGTGGAATTAGGATTAAGAAATCGAGAAGATAAGAAAGGAGACTAACATTAAAATTCCTAACTTTAGTCTAATACTAAAGGGACTTAAACGTCTGAATAATTCTTTAAAATCTCTGATATTTGAATAGTCTGGCTTTTAGTTAATGTTATTCTTAATCAGTTAAGTGAACAGACATTTATAGAGCATCTGCTTCTTTTCAGGCAGTATGCTAAGCCCTGACATTTTTTTCTTCAGTTTTATTTTTATTCTAACAACCCTCCTAGGATTGAAGAAAAAGCATGTAGAACTTGACAAGTGGGAGAAGGGAGATAAATACATGAGAAATTTGACGTTTTAACTTTACTCATAATACTTTATACTGATAAACTTATTTAGAAACACCAAACAAATGCATCATGGGTTTTTTATTTGTGACACGATTTATGTGACTTTGAGTAGAAAGCCATCACTGCTCAGGTAGAAGAGAAGCGCAAGATGAAGCAGCTGGAAGAAGAACAAAGAAAGAAGGAAGAACAAGAAGAGGAGCTTCGCTTAGCAAGAGAAAGAGAAGAGATGCAGAAACAGTATGAAGAAGATTTACTTAAGCAAAAACAAAAGGAAGTAGGTATTTATATTCTAACTAATATTTTAGAGTAAAAATGGATGCATTTTTAAAGGAAAAATAACCAAAAGTTGAACATTTGCATGTATTTTGAAAGTGTGAAGCTGCGTATGGAAATAGTAAAGCTTTGCATAAAACAGGTTATAAAAATTAAAGGGGAACCAAGAGGTTTTACTATTTCAAATGATTAGTTCACAAACGCTGTATTGCTTGGGTTTTTTCTGTGCTAAGTCAAGATGAATTATTACAGCACAAAATAGGTTATCCTTCTTCATTTTGAAATTTTGAAATGCTTTTTTTTTTTGGCTGATACTGAGAACTTTTATTAATCAGGTATGTTAATACCTATATTTACTTAAGTCACAGAAGTTAAGGCAAGAGTCTAGCACAGTATTTAGTACACAGTAGATTGTTCAATAAGGATTTGTTATTATTTCTCAAATACCAACTTTTGGTACAGTAACTGGCAGTTGCTTATTACATAGATGCCTATTTCATTCCTTTTTTTAAATTTATTTTTATTTTTTATTTTTATTTTTTTAGTTATCTTTAGAGGTTTGAAGACAGGACAATTCAAGCATGCAAAGTGAGATAGGACCTAGTGGGGAAGATTAGAAACTAGCCATTATCTAGGGATAATATACTCCACCACTGTTGCTCCTTTACAGCCTGTGGGTCCTCTCCGCGGTCCTCTCTGTTGAAGCCATTAACCTACAGGATCCTCACTTGCTTCACAATGGTGCTTTTATTGGATTCTTCAGCACCTGCCTATCCTTCTACAGCTGCTTCTCCATCTTTTTGTTGGCCTTGAGCTGCGCCTTCTCCTCGTTGCGCTGGTCCTCGGTCTTACTATTTCCGAGGCAGCCGATGGCAGGAGTGGTGGCAGCAGGGCGCAGGGCACGGCCAGGCGGCAGCAGCAGCGGCAGCGGCAGCGGCGGCGGGGTGGTGGCGGGCGGTCTCACGCGGGCTCTGAGGGCAGGGGTGACTCGGTGGGTGGAGTGGTAGCTCAGCGCCTCTGGGAGGATCTGGCAGGGAGGGTGGTGTGGGTGGGCTGAGGGGGAGCATGGATCTCCCCATCCCCTCGAAGCCAATGGGGCTGGGCCGAAGTGGACCAGCGCTGGACCTGCGGGAGCTGCTGCCGCCACTCATTACCCTTGGCTGGGGCCCGCAGCCCCAACCCAAAAGCGCCACAGCGGATGTAGGGAGGAGGTGGCAGCGCTGGGCCAGTGGGTGAAAGGAGGATGCGGGAAGGCTGGGGGAGGGGGAGGGGTGATGATTAGTACGAGAGAAGGGAAGAAAGGGTGGCCTGATTTTGAAATGTTTTCTAAGCGATGATTATTATATTTATAAATATTCTAGAAATGTTAAGAGAAATGATTGGCCTTTCTGTCTGGATCCTGTAGTGGACAGGAGCATACATTTGCAGAGTGATTGATGATACAGTTGTTAGAGGCTCCCTCTATGCTAAATAAGGATCTTTTTAAAAAGAGCAGATATCTGGCTAGGAGAATCCCTGTATTAAGTACTGCAGATGTAATAGGTATGGTGGTGTCAAGCCAACCTGACAAAGAGCAACTCGTATAATGATGTTCACTTGTCAAAGATTACTAAATCTACAGAGTAGAGTGTAGAGTACTTCCCTTGGAGTTGGGAGGTCTGGGAGAGAACCTGCATTTTCTTGCTTTTTTGCACTTGCAGCCTTCACTCCAAAATTAGCTGATGAAGGGACTCATGGTCTGGGTTCTGATTTCGTTATATTGAATAGGCTGAGCCACCTACTCCTATGAAGTTAACTATATGAAAAACACAACGTGTCATTTGCTCGAATTGCAATGGCTAAAAACCTTGTGTTTTACCTCTTAATCTGTTTTTAATCTTAATAAAATTCTGATGGAATTGACCATTTATTTTTAAGTTTATTGGGGCAACACTGATTAAATTATATAGTTTTCAAGTGTGACCGTTGATTTTAGAAACTGAAAACTTTGTTAGTAATATCTTGGATGTAAAAGAGTTCTTATATTTGTGGTCTAATAAAGCTGTAGAAAAAGATATAAAATGTAAACTTCGACAGGGAAGGAACTTTGTCCTGTTGACTGCTCTATTCCCAGTATCTTGAATAAAGCCTGATATGTAGTAGGAGCTTAGAAAAAATCTGAGTAGTCAGGTATGTACATGCTTGATAATATATTTAATAACTTTGTATGATTCAATATTGATAGGAAATTGTAACTCTCAAGACAAATGAACTGTTCCAGACGATGCAGAGAGCACAGGAGCTGGCACAGAGACTAAAACAAGAACAGAGAATCCGAGAATTGGCTCAAAAGGGACATGACACTTCTAGATTGATTAAAAATCTTGGCGGTAAGCACTTAACTAGAATTTTATTTATACTATTTTTTGAAGGTGATTTTAAATAATTGACTTTTTATTATCTTTAACACATCTTTTAATTAAATACTTTTAAAGAAATTCTAGACCTTGAACTAATGTAATACATATTTTATTTGGGAAATTCCTTAAGAGTACAACTAAATTTTATACTTTTCAGTATCTTTTCACATATATTTTCTTGTTTTGCTCACAATAGATAAAATGAATACTTTTGTACCCATTTTTTTGGAGAAATCTATTAAGTGATCTCCCTATATTCAGTAAGGGATAAGAATGCAGGTAACTTTTTGTAAGAAACTTTAGGATACTCCTAAAATTCTTTGCATGGTCCATACTGATTAATTAAACAGAGTCTTGTGCATATTTAGTTGGTGCCACACATGATTACTGTTAATATTCCTGAACTATCATTTTTATCAGATAATTTATTTCTCTTGCCAATTGATACAGTACAAGTGGAATATAATGCATCTACTAATAATATTTCAAATTCAAGACCTGATTTGAATGAAGACAGTGGTAAAATGAATACATGTATCGATTCTGTGAACTCCCCTAAGAAGGATACTGGTGTACAAACAGGTATTTGTTTAGAAATTATGATGTGCTTTAAAATTTACTTAAAGTCATAATTGGAATTAAGTTCAGTTAATTTAAAGTTTAAAAATTAAAGGAATTCAAGATTTTCAGTAGGAGTTAAAAAGTAAAGGAATTCTTGGTTTTTAATTTCTCTGTAACAGCTTTATTGAGATATAATTCACATAGCATAAAATGAACCTTTTGAAGCATACCTTTTGGTGGTTTTTTTTTTTTTTAAGAATACAGTTAAGTTTTTATATTCAGAGTTGTACAGCTATTATCACAATGAATTTTAGAACATTTTTTGCACTCTGAAAAGAAATTGTGTACCCATCAACAGTCACTCTTCATTTCTTCCCTCCCTTTCAGCCTCAGGTGACCATTCATCAACTCTCTGTCTCTCTTGATTTGCCTGTTCTAGACATTTCATATAATTGGAATCATACCATCATACCATATGAGGTCCCTGTGTCTGGATTCTTCACTTAGCATGTTTTAAAGACCATCCATGTTGTATCATGTATTAATACTTAATTCCTTTTTCTTGCTGAATACTATTTTATTTTATGGCTATGCCACATTTTTGTTTATTCTTTCATCAGTTAATGAGTATTTGGGTTATTTCTTTTTGGCTATTATGAATATGCTGCTATGAACATTCATGTACAAGTTATTATGTTCAGGTTTCTTGGGAGAGAAGAGAAGCATTGCTAAGTCATAAAGTAACTGTATATTTAGCATTTTGAGGAACTACCAAACTTTTCCAAAGGAGCTGTACCATTTTATATTCCTACCAGCAGTGTATGAGGGTTCCAATACTTTGCATCCTTATTCATAGTTATAATTTTTGTGGTTGTAAAGTGGTTTCTCATTGTGGTTTTAATTTGCATTTTCGCAGTGACTAATGATGTTGATCATCTTTTCATGTGCTCATTTAAATTTTTTACATAGGTAATAAAGTGATAGTCATATTGGGTATTATCATAGGTCTCTATGATTATTTGCGAATCCTTTTAGGCCTCTACCTGTCTCAGAAATATTTTTTTTTAATAAGTTTAAGGAAATCTCTAAAGTTTTAATTTTTTTAAAAATTGAAATACATATAGTTGAAATGTAACGTTAGTTTTAGGTAGACATATAGTGATTCAATATTGTATATATTACAAAGTGATCACAATAAGGCTCGTTAACTTTTATCACCATACAGAGTTACAAATTTTTTTCTTGTATTATTAATACAGTTGACCCTTGAACTACATGGCTTTGAATTTCACAGGTCCACTTATATGTGGTTTTTTTCAGTTGACCCATGCAGTTCAAATGATCCATGTAGTTCAAGAAATGCAGGTTATTTAAGGGTCAACTCAGTGCTTGGGAATCCATGAATGTGGAGGGTCAAGTGCAGTTCTATGTAGATTTTCGGCACTACTAACCTTTGTTTTGTTGAAGGGTCAGTCAGCTGTAGTTACCATGCTGTACATTATATCCCCATGACTTATTTTATAACTGGAAATTTGTACCTTTGACTACCTTAACTAATTTTGCCCATTTCCTCCACCACACCAATTTGTTCTCTGTATCTATGAGCTTGCGTGTGTGTGTGTATGTGTGTGTGTGTAACATTCCATTTATGTAAGTAAGATTGTGTGGTATTTGTCTTTCTCTGTCTGACTTACTCACTTAGCATAATGCTCTCAGGATCCATCCATGTTGACGCAAATGTCAAGATTTCATTCTTTTTTTATTTTATGGCTGAATAATATTTCATTGTTTGTATATGTGTGTGTATACACACATTACTTCCTATATTCATATATACACATACATACTACATTTATTCATTTGTCGATGGACACTTAGGTTGCATCCATATATTAGCTATTATAAATAATGCTGCAGTGAACATGAGAATACGTATATCTTTTTGGCTTAGTGTTTTTATTTCCTTCAGCCAAATACCCAGAAGTGGAATTGTGTATGTAGTGGTTCTAATTTTAATTTTTTGAGGAACCGCCATACTATGTTTTCCATAGTGGATGTGCCAGTTTACATTCCCATTAACTGCACAAGGTTTTCCTTTTCTCCACATTCTCTCCAACACATATTTTTTGTCTTTTTGATAATAGTCATTCTAACGTGTGAGGTGCTATCTCATTGTGGTTTTTATTTGCATTTCTATGATGATGAGTGATGTTGAGTATCTTTTCATGTATCTGTTGGCCATCTGTATGTCTTCTTTGGAAAAATGTCTTTTGAGTTTCTGTCCATTTTTTAATCAGATTATTATTGATTTTTTTGCTATTGCATTGTATGAGTTATTTATATATTTTGGATAGTATCCTTTGTATATATGATTTGCAAATATTTTCTCCCATTCACTAGGTCTCTTTTTCCATTTTGTTGGTTTCTTTTGCTGTGCAGAAACTTTTTAGTTTGAGGTAGTTTTACTTGTTTACTTTTGTCGCTTTTGCTTTTGGTGTCAGATCTAAAAAATGATTGCTGCAGCTGATGTCAAGAAATTTGCCACCTATGACATCTAGGAGTTTTATGGTTTCAGGTCTCATAATCAGATCTTTCATCCATTTATAGTTAATTTTTGTGTCTGGTGTAAGATAGTGGTCCAGTTTAATTTCTTTGCATTTGGCCAATTAGTTATCCCAGCACCAATCATTGAAGAGACTGTCTTCCCCACTGTATAATCTTGGCTCTTTAGTTGTAAAATTTGACTATATATATGTGGGTTTATTTCTGGGCTCTCAATTCTGTTTTATTGATCTATTTGTGTTTTTTTTTAATTTTTTTTGTCAGTATCATACTGTTTTGATTACTCTTGCTTTGTAATATAGTGTGAAAATCAGGCAGTGTGTTGTCTCCCCCTCCCCACCCCCTGTGCGTGTGCATGTGCACACACACACACTTACACACACTTGTTCTTCTTTCTCAAGATTACTTTGGCTACTCACGGTCTTGATGGGTTAATACATTTTAGGATTATTTGTTTTATTTCTATGAAAAATTCCACTGGGGTTTGTTAGGGATTGCATTGAATCTGTAAATCATTTTGGGTAGTATGAAAATTTTAACATTATTAATTGTTAAAATTAATACAGAACACAGACTAGTTTTCCATTTTTTTGTGTCTTTTTAAATTTCTTTCATTAATGTCTTACAATTTTCAGTGTATAGGTGTTTCACCTCCTTGTTTAAATTTATTCCTAGGTATTTTATTATTTTTAACGCAATTGTAAATGCGATTGTTTTCTTTCTCTGATTAGCTTTTATTAGTGTCTAGAACTGCAACAGATTTTTGTATAATTGATTTTGTATCCTGCAACTTTACTGAATTTATTTGTTCTAACACGTTTGTTTTTTGGTAGTGTCTTTAGGATTTTCTATATGTAATATGTTATCTGCAAATAGTGACAATTTTACTTATTATTTACCAGTTTGAATGTCTTTTATTTATTTTCCTTGCCTAATTGCCCTGGCTAGGACTTTCATTACTATGTTGAATAAAAGTGGTGCGAGTGGGCATCCTTTGTTGTTCCAGATCTTAAGAAAAAGCTTTCAGTTTTTTACCACTGAGTATGTTAGCTGTGGGCTTGTCACATGTGGCCTTTATTATGTTGAGGTACATTCTCTTTATACCTTCTTTGTTGAATATTGTCAAATGCTTTTTCTCCATCTTTTGAGGTATGATCTTTATACTTCATTTTGTTAATATGGTGTATCTCATTGATTGATTTGTGGTACTAAACCATCCTTGAATCTCTAAAATAAATACCACTTGATCAGAGTGTATAATCCTTTTAATGCATTATTAAATTCGCTTTACTAATATGTTGTTGAGTTTTACATCTATGTTCATCAGAGATATTGGCCTGTAATTTTACTTTTTCATGGTATATTTGTTTGGTTTGGTATTGGGGTAATAATGCTGGGCTCATAAAATTAGTTTGGAAGCATTTCCTCTTCTTCAGTAATAACTGGTAATAATTCTTTGAACATTTGGTAGAATTCACTAGTGAAGCTGTCCGGTCTTGGGCTTTTGTTTGTTGGGAGGATTTTGATTACTCAGTCTCATTATGAGTTATAGGTCTGTTCAAATATTTTACTTCTTAAAGATTCAGTGTTGGTAGGTTTAATGTTTTTAGGAATTCATCCATTTCTTCTAGGTTGTCAAATTTGTTTGTATATAATCGTTAATAGTAGTCTCTTGTGATTCTTTGTATTTCTGTAGTTTCAGTTGCACATCTCTTTCATTTCTGATTTTATTTATTTGAATCCTTTTTTTTTCTTGCTGAGTCTAACTAAAGGTTTGTCAATTTTTCTTATCTTTTCAAAGAACCTGCTCTTAGTTTCATTGATCTTTTCTGTTGTCTTTTTAGTCTCTGTTTTGTTTATTTCCGCTGTGTTCTTTGTTTCCTTACTTCTCCTAACTTTGATTTTCATTTTTTTCTCTACTTAATGAGGTGTAATTAGGTTATTTGAGATTTATCTTGTTTTTTGATATGGGCACTTACTGTGCTGAACTTCCCTCTTAGAACTGCTTTTACTGCATCCCAAAAGTTTTGGTGTATTGTATTTCCATTTTAATTTATCTCAGGGTATTTTTTGAAATTCTCTTGATTTCATCTTTGACCCATTGGTTGTTCAGTAGTAGCATGTTTAATCTTCACATATTTGTGAATTTTCCAGTGTTCTTACAATTCATTTGTAGTTTCATCCCATTGTGGTCAGAGTGCTTCATAAATTTATTAAAGACTCGTTTTGTGACCTAACATATGATCTATCCTGGATTCAGAATGTTCTGTGTGCACTTGAAAAAAATCTGTGTTCTGCTGCTTTTGGATGGAAAGTTCTGTGTATGTCTGTGAAATACATCTGGTGTAACATGTCATGCAAGGTGAATGTTTTTTTTACTGTATTTCTGTTTGGATGATTGTAAGTGGGGTATTAAAGTGTCCTATTATTACATTGTTATTTCTCCCTTTGTGTCTGTTAATATGTGCTTTATATACTTATCATTTATATATTTTATCATTATGTAATGCCCTTCTTTGACTCTTATTACAGTCTTAGTTTTAAGGTTTATTTTATCTAACGTCAATATAGCTATATCTGCTTTCCTTTTGTTTTCATTTGCATGGGATATCTTTTTCCATCCCTTCACTTTGATTTTGTGTGTGTCCTTATATCTGAAGTGGGTCTCTTGCAAGCAGCATATACAGTAGTCTTCCCTTATCCACATATTTTCTTAACGTGGTTTCAGTTAACTGTGATCAACTGTCGAACTGTGGTCCAAAAGTTTTAAATGGAAAATTCCAGAAGTAAACAATTTTTAAGTTTTAAATTGCACCATTCTGACTAGCATGATGAAATCTTATGCTGTCCTGCTTAGGATGTGAATCAGATTGTTGTCCAGCATATCCATGCTGTATATGCTACCCACCCATCAGTCACTTGTAGCCCACTTGGTTATCAGATCAGTATTACAGTGCTTGTGTTCAAGTAACCTGTATTTTAATTAATTAATAACGGCCCCAAAGCACAACACAGTGATTCTCACAATTGGTATATGCCAAAGAGAAGCCTTCAAGTGCATATATGTAGAGAAAAAAAATATAATATGCATAGGGTTTAGTACTATGGTTTTAGGCTTCCACTGGGGACCTTGGAACACATCCCCTGCAAATAATGAGTCTATGTAGGTCTTAATTTTATATCCATTTAGCCATTCTTTGTCTTTCAATTGGAAAATCTAGTCCATTTACAGTTAAAGTAATTATTGATAGTTATATACTTATTGCCATTTTGCTAATTGTTTTCTGGTTGTAGTGTCACTCTGTGCTTTCATTTATTCTTTGTGTTTTGATGATTTCTTTAGTGGTATGCTTAGATTCCTTTCTCTTTTCTGTTGTGTATCTACTATAGGCTTTTGCTGTGTGGTTACCATGAGGATTACATACAAAAACTGATACTTATAAATCTATTTTAAGTAGATAACAGCCTAGGTTTGAACTCATTCTAAAGCTCTACATTTTTACTTTCCCCCTACATTTTGTTTTTGATGTCATATTTTACATTATATTATCTCGTACATCTCTTAACTAATTATTATAGTCATAGTTATTTTTACTGCTTTTGTCTTTTAATTTTTATACTAGCTTTTTGCAAATGACTAACCCACTACCTTTAATATATATATTAATGTTTACTGTTGCAATTCATACTTTCATACATTTTCTTGTTGCCAATTAGTCTACTCTCTTTTCATCTTAAAAAATTCTCTTTAACATTCATCGTAAGGCCTATTTAATGTTGATGAACTCCTCACCTTTTGTTTGTCTGGAAAACTGTCTTTCAGTTCTGAATGATTACTTTGCCTGGATAGAGTATTCATGGTTGGATTTTTTTTTTTTTTCTTTCAGCATGTTGAATATATCATACCAGTGCCTTCTAGCCTGCAGTTTCTGCTGGAAAAAATCTTATAGTCTTATGAGATTTCCCTTGTATGTAACAAGTTATTTTGCTGCTTTTAAGATTCTCTCTGTCTTTAACTTTTGGCATTTTAATTATAATATGTCTTTGTGGGGCTCTGTTTGGATTCATCTTCTTTGGAATATTTTGGGCTTCTTGGATCTGGGAGTCAGTTTCCTTTCTCAGGTTAGGGAAGTTTTTAGTCATTGTTTCTTCAAATAAGTTTTCTGCAGTTTTCTCTTTTTCTTCTAGGCCCTTTATAATGCTAATGTTAATCTGCCTGATTTTTTACATAAGTCCCTTAAGCTATCTTAATTTATTTTTTTCTTTTTCTTTTTGCTGCTCTGATTGAATGAGTTCCACTGCTCTATCGTCAAGTTCACTGATCTTTTCTTGATTCTTCTAGTCTACTGTTAAACCTCCCTAGTGTATTTTTTTAGGTCAATTGTTGTATTCTTCAGTTCTGTGACTTCTGTTTGGTACACATATTTTCTCTTTGTTGAAGTTCTCACTGTGTCTATCCACTCCTCCTGAGTTCGGAACATCTTTATGACCATTACTTTGAATTTTTTATCAGGTAAATTACTTACCTGTTTCATTAAGGGTTCCCTCCCCCCACTCCCTGAGGTTTCATCTCATTTTTTAAATTTGGAACAGATTCCTCTATTTCATTTTGCTGGATTCCCTGTGTTGGTTTTTCTGCATTAAATTTACAGCCACTTCTTGAAGGTATGACCTTAGATGAACCTTATCATTCAACCTTATCCTCTTGGTTGTCTCTCACACCTGTGTGATTGTCCAAGCAGCCTACTTTTTTTTTTTTTTTTACTAGCTCCCAGTAGTTGAGGGGTATGCCCAAAGAGGAGCACCTAGGGTCTGGTTGGAAACCAGACCCTCAAGCAGCAGTTTTTAAAGCATGCAAATATATACAATCCTGTGGGACTAGAAGCATTATTACCTGGTTGGCCACCAGAGCCAGGCAATCTGGAGATGTGTCCTGGGGTGGTAGTTGCAAATATCAGGGCTCCAAATGAATGTATAATCTCCTTTCTGGGAAATATTGGTGAGTGTTAGTGAGGCAGAGGGAGAGCACAGAGATGGTGTCCACTGTCCTGTGTTCCCTGAGAGCACCTCAATAGGCCTCTAGATGTATCCCAAACCTGAAGCCTGCCCCTAAGGCAGAAGCTGCAGGACAAGCAAATAGGCTTCTTTTACTGAAGGATGGGGTGTGTTTCAGTCTGCTGTCTCTGCAGTTCTTTGGGGGTGTTAACCTGCCAAGAACTGACTCTCCAATTGTTACAGTCTTCAGGCACCTAGGAATGTAAGCCTCCCTGGCCACCATAGTCAGGTGGTCAAGGCATATCCTCTGGGCAGCAGCTGCAGAAATCAGGGCATGACATAAAAACTGGGGGCATCAAAGGCATGTCAGTGCTCCTGTCCAAAAGATACTGGAGCTCAGCAAAAGGAGAGTGTGGAGATGGTACTTGTCTTCTGAGGTCTTGGGAAAGGATTATAGTCAGCCAGGCCTTAAATGTGTGTTTAATTTGAAGCCTGTCCATCAGGCTGCAGCTATGAAGATTAGCTAATAGACCTCTTTGACAGAAAGATTGAACTCCTGAGTCTGTGGCCTCTTGCTGTGCCTCTGGGAGTCATAGCTATTTAAAGCTTTCTCCATTGGTTACAGTGGAACCTGTGAGACCTGTAAGCATAAGCCCATTGGCCACCAGAGCCAGGCAATGCAGAGGAATCTTCTGGTGGAGCTGTAAAATTCAGGGCTCCATACAAAGGTATAAGCTCCTTTTGAGGAGATAGCAGCGAGCTATAGCAAGGCAGAGGAAGAGTGCAAAGGTGGAGTCTATTGGCTTCCGTTCTCTAAGAGCCCCTGTGTAGGCTCCAGATGTGTGCCACACTAGAAGCTTGCCCCTCAGGCCAAACCTCCTGGAAGAGCATATAGGCCTCTTAGAAAGCCTGTGGGTGTTTCAGTCTGCTGAGCTCACAGTGCCCTGGGGCAGTAGTCTGTCCAGAACTGTCTCTTCAATTGTCACAGTCCCATGGGACCCAAGAATGCCTCCAGAGCCAAGCCATCAATGGGTGTCTCTCTAGTAATAGTTGCAAAAAATGGGACACCAGACATGTATAAAGTTTCCACTCCAGGAAATACTGGTTCTCTGCAATGGGGCAGAGTGTGAAGATGGCATGTGACAGTCGCAGTGAGGCAGAGGGGGAGTAAGAAAATGGCGCCTGCTGGAGTGGGGAAAATGGGAGGAGATGTGTGGAAATGAGTTTCTGCTTAGTAGGGGGTGCAGGGTTTATTTGGGATGATGAAAGGGTCTAGAATTGTGTGGCATTATAGGTATACTCGATGCCACTGAATTGAACACTTAAAATGGTTTAATGGAGGATTTGGAAGGATTAGAACTTGTGCAAAACAATATGGCATTTCCTCATAAAATTAAAGTGTAATTAGCCCATGATCTAGCAGCATTATTAATAGCCAAAAAGGTAGAAGCAACCTGTGTCCCTTGACAGATGAATGGATAAACAAAGTCTGGTATATACATACAATGATGTATTATTCTTATTTAGCCTTAAAAAGGGAGGCAGTACTGGCCATGCTACAACATAGACGAACTTTGAGGGCATTATGCTAAGTGAAATGAGCCAGTCACAAAAAGACAAATACAGTGCAACTCCACTTATATGAGTTACTTATAGAGTAGTCAAAGTCATAGAAACAAAGTAGAATGGTGGTTGTTAGGGCCTGGGGAGAGGGAGAAATTGGGAGCTGTTTCATGAGTATAGAATTTGTTTTGAAAATTGAAGAAAAATGTTCTGTAGAGCAGTAACTAAAATGCTTGCCTTTGAAAAAAATGGTTAAAATGGTAAATTTTGTTATGTATATATATTTTAACAATTTTAAAAAATCATCTGAAGCTTTTTTTTTTTTTAGATGATTTAAATTCTGCAATAGTCAACAATGCAGAATCACACTGTGGATCAGTAATAACAAAAGAAATTATAAATTGTTCATCTCCTGAGATTCCTGCAGAATTTAATGAACAGTTTAACACTAAGAAAAATAAGCAAGAACTACTAAGTGAGAATAAAGGAGCCAACTTAGAAAAAGAAAACAGTTGGTATAATGATCAGTATAGTCAGTTTACAAGAACAGAGAAACAAACAAAACATATGAAGAAATGTCCTAAAAAGCCTGATTGGAATATAAATAAGCCACTCAAAAGGTATATTCCAGCATCAGAAAAGTACCCTAAACAGCTTCAAAAGCAGAGAGAAGAAAAAAAAGTAAGAAGGCAAATGGAACTGCTTCATTTGGTAGAAAGAAATAATCTTGGACACCTTTCTCAAAATAGAGGCACGTCACCAGAAATTCTTCATTCATCTCATCAAGAAACTGAATCAAAGTTCAGGTGGCATCTAGTCAAAAAGGTATAGCTCTTCTGCCTCAAAATACATACCTTAAAGCATGTATTGCTTTTTCTTGATGGAAAACAGTTCTCGTGCATATTTTGACAAGGCTGTTCTGTATCTAAATAGGCATTCTAGAAATCTGCTTGAGCTTACACCAGAGTTTGGCAAATGGTGTCAATGGGCAAATCCATCCTGCTGCCTGCTTTTGTAAATAGTTATATGAGAACATAGCCACACTCATTCTTTCATATATTTTCTTTGGCTGGCTTCACGTAACAGCTGTAGTTGCGGCCGAGATCACATGACCTACAAAGCAAAGTATTTTAATATCTGGACCTTTACAGAAAAAGTTTACACATAAACCTTGTATAGGTTAACACTATTCTTTATTCAAATAGCCATTCAAAACTTGTTTATGGTCCATTTAGACAGCATAATTTATAAGATCAGGAATTACTGGATTGGTTCCGACTCTGGAAAAATATGAAGTCTCTCTATCCCATTATCTAGGATCTATTATTCAAATATTCTCAGATGATTTCAATAAATAACGTACAAAGTATTTGTGTGGATATGTGGAAATACTGTAACTCCTTTCTGCATTTATCCATCTTTTAGGAGGAAGAACATTTGAAAACTAATTCTTTCAGCAAAGAAAGGTATGTTATGGATAGGTTGATTCCACAGCTACTTAGTGCTGTCTGTGCAGTACATGAGAAAATATTTGCTCGAAATATAGGTGAGGTCAAGCACGTATGCATACGAAGACAGAAACAGGAAAATGTGTGATTTCCAGCTGAGTAGAGGCTTAAGGAAAGAATGGCATTTTACCTAGATTTTGAAGGCCCAAGTGACTAAGCTTAAGTATTCTAGGCAGGAATGTGGGTGATATTTTCTGTTATCTCCAGACTTAGCTAGAAAGTGTCAATCTAAGACATTCTGCTTGGATTGAGGGGGCTGGGAAGAAATGACTGGTAGGGATAAGAAATTCAGTTGACCAATGGGAGATTTAGAACCAGCTGTTTTAGTTATCTCAGAATGTGGCTCTTAACAGCAAGTTTAGGTCAGATAGTAAATACTTTAATTTATGAAGAATTATTTAAGGAAACATTAGGCTCAAGTTAACCCAGCTAACATTGATCCTCAGGATCTAGTATAGTAGTTTTCCCCAGTAGAGTGTATGTATCTTTAGCAAGTACTAGTAAAAACTCAGTCCCATTCTATTTCTACAGGTATTACAGGTACATTTAGGATAAATTGAAATGTAATTAAAGAGTAGATATGCTTAATCTAAAATACGGTTTTGCATTAAACCTTCTTAGTCTCTACTTGTACTTTTTTGAAAAATATAGGTCTCCATCACCTGTGATGAGAAACAGAACACAACTAAGTCAGACACTAAAAAAGAGTAATTATGAGAGAGAGAACGTGATCTCAGGAGGCAATCAAACAGAGTTATCATCTAGGATTTCTGAACCTTCCCATTTTATTCCGTATGTCCGAACCAATGAGATCTATTACCTTGATCCAGACGCACCCCTGTCTAGGCCTTTAACCCAGGAGGATCCTCAGTACCAAAATCTACGTGGTAAGTAAATGTTAAGTATTCTCCCCTCATAACTGTAAATTCAAAATCCAAAGTGGTATTCCTGACCTTAGTTCTAGAAAGTGTAATAATAATGTTTGCCCCAGGTTTTGGGGTCCATTACTAAATTTTTAATTGAATATTTAGTAAATTTTGCTTGATGCCTTCCTAGGATATATAAATTAATGCATCCTTAGGATACTTCAGTGTAGGGCTGTGTCATATTAGGAATGTACTTGACTTTTGTCATTGTCATCTGCCTTTAGACTGTGACCAGGAACGACAGCTATTTGAATCTGACTATGTCAGGGACCCACTTCTTAATCCTAACTTGGTGAAAAACAGGGATCGACAGCAAGCAATCCTAAAGGGACTATCAGAATTGAGACAGGTATGAGCTTTTTCACCAGATGTGTGACTGTTTTTCTGTATATGGCTGGTGATGGGCTGTGTGTTGGAATGGTGGTAAAGTGACATAATATAAATCATATAACCAACCAGGCATTTTATGGCCTCATGGAAATAAACGACTTTTCTCCAGTTTGCTTCGCCTTGCCATCTTTAAGAATTTCAAGTATAAAATCATGAGACGGTTTAACTATTAAGACAATTTTATTGAATGAAAAATGCATACATTTGAACAATAAAATATACTCAAGGCCCTAAAACCAAAAGCAAAAAGTATACAATTATGTTTTAAGAAATTCTTAGTAATGCAGTTTACGTTTTTAAATGTGTTGGCAGTGTTTGGAACAGAACACTGATGCAAGTTCCAAAGAATAATATAATTCAGTGTGAAATTACACATATATAACTTTACCAGACTACTTTTTATCCCAATCATTGTGACTTCTTATCTTGGGCGGGTAAAAATGAAATCAGGTAACGTATCCAATATTTAAGGCTATAATTTTTCTCCATCAGCAGGCTTTACAAAATCCTACCCCTAGGTTTAAAAAATATAGTGGCTTGCAAAATTGGTTCTGCAGTTTTGATTGATTCCCAGTGTACTTTTTGTATTTGGGGAAAATATACTTGCCATTTTAGGAGTGGTTTTTTCCATGTTCAATCATTTACCAGTGCCTCTTGGCGTCTCAAATTGTTGATTCGGATGTTGCTCTACCAATTCTTTCCAGAAAATCACCCTAACCCAGGATTATGACGAAAAAGTTTTTTTAAAGACTAGCTTTGGTTGCATAGAGTTATGTAACTCAAGCTTAATAAATCACTAAAGGTTTTACTTAAAACTTCTAGTTTGGTGGAGACAAAATCAAGAAGGAATGCAAAGTATACCTTCACCCACTTGTTATTTCAGCAGGGCCTTGTATTAGCCACTACAGTTAGTGCAAGCAAGATAAACAGCAGAGCATATGGGGGACAGGAAGAAGGGAATTTCAGCCCCATAGTTAGTTATGGAAACCTGGTTTTAGGAAAAGTCACCTCTATTGGTTATGCTAAAAATAGAATCTTGCAGAATACGTAAAAGCTATACAATATCCAAGTGAAGTCTAGTGTGAGAATTACTAAAATTTTCTTTGAGTGATTAAAATTTAAAATGACAAAGCTTAAACTGTAGCCATGTATCTAAATAGAATTCCGGATTAACAGGATAAAACTATAAAAAAGGAATAATTTGCAAATCTGCTGCACGCCTTACTAACATATCAATGTGATTTCAGGGCCTTCTCCAGAAGCAAAGGGAGTTGGAAACTAATCTCATGCCTTTAGCTGCCAATCAAGAAGAGAATTTTAGTTCTTCGTTTTAAATGTAGAGAATCAAATCCTTCACATTTGATTTGTCTTCCAATTATAAATGTCCTCATTGCTTTACTGTATTTTTCAAACAGCCTAGATTTATTTTATACTTATTTATAAAACATGTACATTATGTAGTAAAATGCTGTGTGTGTGTATATATATATATATTTTCTTTTTACAATAAAAGATACTTTTGTAAAAGTTTATTAGTAAAAAAAACATTTTTCTGCTCTGTCACAATCTGGGTATTTAAGTCCTATAAAAACTTTCTACTTACCTTACTTACACAATCTGGAGTTTCTAACCTGTTAACAATGTTCTTCCACACTTTTTATATGTGTAGCTGATTAACTGAAATACCACTTACATATTTTATTCTATAAAAAGATTTAAAAGGGTAGAACTCCAAGTTCTTTTGAGGTACCAAAGGAAAATTTGACTTAATACATCCCAACTTTTACTAAAGTAACCCAGATTCAGTTTAGGCTAACATAGTAATTTTTCTTTTCTCCGAATTCAGTTTTTATGATTTTCATTATAGGAACTGCATTTTGAAAAACATTTACAATTTGCATTAGTAATAGGCAGTTATTGGGTATAAAATTTACCAGTTTATCTCCACCAGATAATTTGTGAATTTAAAGTTATTTTTAGTCTAGCAGTTAAGTGCTTACCACCTCAAAAATACATAAGACGACCAATTTGAAAATCTATAGGCAAGAGGTTTGTTCCAAATTGTCCAATGCCTAAACCTATCTTTTGCAATATGAAATTGAACTTGGGTAACTCAGGGGCCACACAGGCACTGAAAAATGAATCATCATCAAGTACTTTCAAATAAAAAGTTGACCAAAATCTTAGCAATAGGGCAATTTTTACATGGCTAAGTCTAAAGATAAAAAATGCTGCCTGGTTTTAAGGCCTAAGTCTTATCTATGTACATAGTTTATTACCTAAATGAAACTGCACTGTTAGATAAATCTTGAGGTATTGAGCCTGTAAATATTATTAACATCACTGGCTTATACCTGTATAAAAACACTATACAAAAGTTTAAATCAAAATAAATACAAGTGATCTCAGCAAAAGTAGTTGGTGTCATCTGACGGTAGAGGAAGAAAAGTGAAGCCACTGCTGTTTACTATCCTTTTGCAAACATCTAGTTTTATATATAAAAGGCTTCAATTTGAAGCCAAAGTACAGGTGACATACAAATGTAAAACTTAAAAGTGCCAACATGAGAATTCAAGTACAATATATGTTAAAAATATATATATTTATTTATCAATTTTCATATGCTTCAACTGTTACAGGCCATCATGATTTAAATAAGAGGGGAAAAAACATTTAAGAAAAGATGAGAAACCTTTTGTTTAGAGAATGAAATATAAATTGTTAATTCACTTTTAAGAAACAGAAAAATTCCTAACAACCTACTTAAAAAAGAAAAGTTTCTGTAATTATTTCTCTTTTGAATATGGCCTGGAAGAATCACTTTTTCCCCAACTTAATGGAGGTTTATCTCCATCCAAGCTTTGAGTATAAGCAGAGAAAAAGTAATTTTCACTTTCTTGAGACTGACTTGATGAAAGGGCATATGGTGTCTCCAAAAATGTCTGATGAGTGAGAACATTAAAATGACTAAACTGATGGGACATATTTAATCGACTGTGGTAAACCTGAAAGTTGCTATATGAATCTTGTTCAGCCGAATTGCTGTTCTGTCCTTCAGAGCATACATCAATAGAAGCTCTCTCTTCAGAATCAATTTGATAAGTCTTATCTTCTAATAAACTTTTTTGCACGTCAAGAGACGATTGCAACTCAATTTGAATATTCTTTTTTTGATCTGTTCCACGTGATCCTTTGGTCTCTTTCGCCAATATTTCTGAATGAAAATTGCTGTATACTTCTATTTGTGAGATTTCATCCCCTGAATCCAGAGACATATCCTCTTCATCCTTTTCATCGTTTTCTAAAAGAGCTACATTTAAAAAACAAAAAGTCCTCCTCTATTGAAATACACAATTTGTTTAAGTTTTAAAATTATACACTACTCACACAATATAATGCGTCAGGGTCTGCAAGTCCACAATCCCTTAAAGCTTGGTCTTCTGCCACAAGTTCACTTAGTCACAACACTCACACTAGGTGTGAATGTCCAGATAATCCGATGCTAAAAGCTTCTGCGAAATGTGTTCACGTTTAATGTTGGGAAATCCCAACTCCCAGCTCCAAAGGGGTTAATGTCAAAACAGCATCTAAAGTTATACGGTAATTCAGTATTTGACAAGACAAATATAAAATAAAAATTCTGACATCTAGCTTCACTGGATTACTACTAGACTGGTTAGCTCTATGGAATGGTTGATATCTCTGCTTTTCATCAAAAACAAAAATACACATTTCATTTTACATAAAACCTGGAACCAAAGCAGAGGCCATCTCACAAAAGACTAAAGCTATGGCTATCCCGACTATCTTTGTACATCTGGGGAGATTTAATAGCCCAATTGCTAAATCCCCATATCTGTTGTCCTTTTAAAAAATATAACCCCTTTGTTGACAACAGCAACCAATAAAGCTTACAATGCCCTTAAAGAGAAAAATGCTTACTCTATATTTGTAGTCTACAGAATTAGCTGCCTTGTATTCACTACAATATAATAAATGAGCAGATTTTGTGTATGCTAAATGAGTGATAAAATTCCTTAAATACTTCCCCTGAAGCTGTTTACACTACGGTGAGTGGTTTCAAAATAGGCATTATATGAAAGAACAAAACCGTTCCTTTTTTTTCTGCCTTAAAGAAAATGAAAACTACTAAAAAGTTACCTGACTGTGACTCAAGATTCTCATTAGCACCAAGCAGTGGAAGGTTTTCTTCTGTGATTGAGTTGTGATAGCCCACAAGATTTTTAAAGTTCTGCATAAAGTCTTCAGCAGTTGCAACTACTATCCCATTATCTGTATAACTGGAAAGCATCTTGATATTCTTTTCTAAATGAAAAGAAAATGTACCAAGTATAAAATTCTTGAAAATGTACATGGACAAATGATGCCTGTCTCCTCACAAAATTCTTTCCTCTACATTTGCAGAATCATAGCTTATCAACACCCATCATAGCCCCACAAAATCCTTTCATGGACATTCCTATATTCATAGTAGGAAATTTAAGAGCATTCTCTTTACCTGTTAAAAAGACTATGTGTCGTTGCTGTATGTTCTGAGCCTGAAGTCTGATAAGGCAATCCAATTCTGGAGCATTTCGAGTTTGTGAATCACAATTGTGGTATGACAAAATTTCAACCAGATGTTTCTTCTGATAGACATTCAAAAGTGTCAACAGACTTAGAGCTTTAGTGTTCAATCTGTAAAATGAAGTAATTCAGTATCTGGACCTGCTTTTCTAAAATTTAGCATCAAAATTTTTGCTTCGAATTGAAACCATAATTTCTTACTTGAAGCAACTAATAACAAATGTACCGCTTAGCCCACTGCCTGATGTAAGGGTGCTACTTAGGAGAGAGACAGAAGTAGCAAGAATTGTGCAACCTACATGTAGGTCAAGGGACTTCTTTAGGTGCAAAGCCTGAGGGCCATCTTCAGTGTAAGCTAAAATCTCAACCAACCATTTTATTTAATAAATTATACTTCTCTTTAGCTTCATCAATTTAGACCGTTAATGACCAAAAAATATAAATCTTTCCTACCCAAAATATACAGGCTCTAAGCTATTTCTATACCTCCAAGCACAAGGCAAAAAGTGGTAGAAATTACTGTTGTCAGGAAAGTGAAGTTACTAACTTTATAGAAGTTAGACCTGTGGTCCTCAGTACTGAGATGTTATATGACAGACTTGCCCAATGCCTATTTCATATAATTTGAAAATAAAATAAGTTTTCAAAAAGTGAATTACTACAAAAAGTTAAATACCAAAAAATTATTTAAGCCTGCATTTCCCTAAGTGTGCGCCATGGAATGTCAACAGGTATTAGAAAAAATGCTTTATGGTCTAACTTTAGGAAATGCTGGCTGAGAAAATGTAAAGCTACTACAGAGTTTCTCAGATCCTTAAATGTGTAAATACATTGTACAGACTCTAGTAGTAAAATACAATATCCCACACTCAACTGATTATATAATTGTGGAGCCTCTCAAAATGATTGGTGCTCTAAGGTTCACACTTTGAGAAGTGACTTCAGGGCATGTTAAAAATCATCTGTTTACATAAATGAATGTCCTTATCACAAATTCCCTTATGCTGAGATTAATCCTTGTCTCTCAGTATATGTGATGTTACTAAACTAGCTGCATAATGTCCACGATTATGAGAGAACCCCATCTAGTTAGCATATACAATGCAGTAAAAAAAAAAGTTGGATTATTCCATTTTAGTTATTATTCTAAACCTCCAAGTAGCAAGGATTAAACCAGTTTTACCTATCTATATAACTAGAACTTAAGCAAACTAATATCTATACAAGAATTCCACTTGCAAAGAGGCTAGAATAATTCAATATCATATTTTCTTATGGCTGGGGCTAGGGACATCTGTAAATACTGAGCCTGCATCTATAATCTACAAACAGAAAGAAACAGAACCTTTGTGAACACAATGTTAAATCAACAACCATTAGTTATTTTTGAAATCTCACCTGCCCAGTTCCTTTAGTTTTTTCTGAAATTTACAGTGAACTTTCCATTGCCATTTTCCTTCTGGAGTACTAAGTTCTTCAAGGAATGTCAAAAAATTTTTAAGGTTCTCTGTTAGAGATAATGAAGTTCATTTTAAATTCAATAAATAAGTCACCCACAACTTCATTACAGAGGAAGTGTTTGGTGATACTATGTTGAAACACATTGCTATGTAGTATTTTTCTTTTTTCCCTTCTCTAAGGGAGAAAGAGATCTATATATTCTTTTAGATCTGTGAACATTACATCCATACATTATAAAAAAGAACATGTTGATAACAATAAACCAGAAGCGATTCAAATGTCATAGGTATAGAGAGCCTTGCTTTACACCAAATTTTGAGGAAATTATTTGTATAGACTAAACACTGGAAAGAAATTTGAGGTAGTAAAAAGTCAAGAAAATGATGGAAAGGTACTAGTTATCTGTTATTGGCAAAATGGACAATACATTTAAAAGTACGAGTGAGTCACTGAGAAGAACCTAGAAAAGACGAGAAATAACATGCTCAAGAGAATGCACAAATCTTACCAATCGTGACAACTTCTGGATTTAGAATGGATTCATCAGATACAATAAAACCTCCAGATACAAACAATTCATTGTATGTATGATTTTTAACATCATCCAGACTATCAACACCAGCAAAACTAACGCAGGGGAGCTTCTTTAAAGTCACCAAGCCAGGTACCTATTTAAATACCAAAATAAAAATAGAAGTAAGGATAGATAAGGGAATGAACTGACATACTCAAAAGTGTGAAGTAACTTACAAGAAAAGTCTAACAAAATGTACTATGGCTCACCTATATTAGTGTGTTGCCTCTGAAAAGCCAAGCACAAAATAATATTCCCAACATTATTTCCAAATATATAAACCAACATTTATGTAATGGACACCTACCATGAACAGAACACTCTAAGGAAAAAGCACAAAAGACCTGGAAACAGAATGAAAAATGTTAACCTGTCTGGCCCTGTGAATACAGTCTAAATTAAGGGAAGAGCCTATGTACTAGAACAGCCAGGAAAGGGTTCAAAGGGTAGAAGAACTTGACGTAAGCTTCTAAGACTGGATGGGGTATCTCCAAACCCAAGGGAAAGGGGGACTGGTTTGGCAGAGGGTAAAAATAGGTTTCCAATATGACATACAAATGATGGCAACAACAGAAAGAGTCAGCACACCCACAAGGAGTTAGTATTTTTAGTCCTGACTACTTGGGTGATAGAGAAGTCTGTGATGTGAACCCTAAATTTTAAATAAATTTTGCAGGGGTACAAACTTGAATCTCACAAGCCGATTCACAGAAGGGTCATTTAGGTCTCAAGCCCTAAACCTCCCAACCCTGAAGTTTTACCACCTTTAATATGAGGATATTTTTTAAAAAAATAAACAGCTTTAGTAGACTGTAAGATTTTATAAAGGTGTTTTTAGAAACAAAGTAAGTAGTAAATCTGACTTAATAGTCTACCTTGTGAATGAAACCTGCAATGTCTTCATTTTGAATAATAATTAATAGTTTATCTAATTTCGATCTTCTTTCCAAAAACTGTTCTGGATGACATTCTGTATTGCCTAATTTGATAAGATATTCCTGTTAAAGAAAAAAAACTAAATCAACATTAAAAAGCTTTTGTGCAAAATATTCATTTAACACTATAATTGCAAGATAAATTGATAAATATATGCTTAAGCTAAAACACTATTAATTATGACCTTATACTTTAGGGAGCTCAGAGATCAAACCCACTCTTACAGATAAATAAAGCTCAGAGCTTAAATGGACACAGTCACAATGTTACAGTGCTATGCAATCAAAGCCAAAAAAAATGCCAGTGTGGAATAAAAGAACCATAAGAACAATGAAATAGCTGAGGTTCTTAACCTAGCTCCATTGCTTATTCCGGGCAACCTAGAGCCCAATCATTAACCATTCCCTCATTCCCATTTTCCTTTACTTTCAAAGCTGGCCCTTGGTTATTTGCAGCAACGTTACTGGTATACTCCTTCAGTTACAAAATACTTTTGTGACCACTATAGTTCATTTAATGCACAACAGCCCCAAAATCATTCATAAGAAACTCAGTATGCACAATGCCATATCTGTCAAGTTTATGCCTTCAAACAAAATAAGACTCTCCCATTTATTACCTCCCTCCATGCTGGTGATATAATACTGCCTTTCAAAGGACACAAGGTAAGTAGTCCAGGCAGAATCCCCTTTGCTCTTTGCCTGCTGGTAGAATCCTGAACTCTGAAGTAAACGGCAGGATCCTGGAGGTCACATTCCTCATTTAACAGACACAGGAGCAAATTAAGTTTTTCAAGGTTGGCATGGCTGGCTACATAAGTGTAAATTGAAACTCAGCCTGCCTCACAATCAGTCTACTGATCTTTCAAGAGTTGTCTACAAGAATCATACCCAAAGAGGATGTTTCTATATAGCCCCAAACTAAAGCAGTATCTTCTACATTGTTTAATTTTGCTCTAACCTGTAAAGCTTCTAGGCAGATCTCAGAGCAGCTTATAGTCAGGTAAATTACTATCTCCAGCTTATGATATCTGGTCTGTCTTTAAACAGCTTTAAATGAAAGTTCATTTTAGATAAGACAGTTTAACTCATACAGTAACAAATCAGTTTGACTCCAGAAATATTTAGGAAACTTAAAATTTTATTCATAAAGTTTTTATTCTATTGTAAGATTTTTGCTGGAAATTCCCCAATGGATAGTGATTAAAAGTTTCAATCTGATTTCCTATCAGATTTGTAAAACAGAGCATCCTTTTCTAAAGTAAATAACAGAAATATGATATGATTCTATGCAAGAATGAATTAAAAGCACCATTCATAAATAAATTCACTTCCTGTGTGTTACAATCAGTTAAAAATTGTGGAGGGAGATGGAGTAATTAATGCTGAGCACACTGAGCCCTGGGCCAAATGTATTTTCTAGACCCAGAACAACATGTAGCTATGCCCCAAAGAGTATGCCCCAACATGTTTTGCAATTATGTTGCTGGACGTGGAAAAAAATTGAGAAGCTCTACTTTGTCATACAAGGCAAAAATGCAAACAAATTCCTAGTAAGTCTGGTTTCATCATCCCAAGAAACCACAGGGAATGCTATGGTTTCTGACCACTCTGCCTCCTCCTTCATTTCCATGCTCTTCACGTTCTCCTGGGCACATTACATGAAACATGCTGACATCACAGAGATTCCCAAACTGACAAAGCCTCAGGACACCTCAGCAGCATGGAGTTTCTGGGTCACTGGGCTTATAAACCACTTACAGTTTCCTGCTTCCTCTAACAAAATAGTCAGAAACTCATCATAGTAAATTCCATAAATGGGAGCAGGCATTTTAAAACCCATGGCATTCCCTTAAAGAATTAAAATCCTATAGTTTAGCAAATACTAACTGGTTAATACCAAACCAATAGAATTGTTCCAATGTGTTATAATTAAATACCTATTTCGCATCTCTATACACATAAATACATTGTATTTTTTAATATAAAATACCTGAAACAATTGTCTACTCTTCAGTAGAAAAAAATATATATACTTTGCAGTGAGGAATCTTTCATGATTGGGGGATCTTTCAATTGGGGCATCATCATATTTTTTGATCAATAAGGGCTGCAGGGAACCCTGACATGAACAAGGTATCAAGAAATACCAAAAGATATCATCATTAGGTCATCTCTGGACAGGTTTATTTTTCTATTTGATTGAAAATCCCACATGAGGTAAACACTGACAACTTCCTTTAACCCTCTGTATCTTTCCCTCCCCCTTCATTAAAAACCCAAATATGAAACATTTAAAATCTTTGAATTAACAGTTTAAAGGTATTTGCAGTATGTATACAATTGTCTTTAAAATAACACTGTAAGATTCTAAATTCTAAGATACTTAGATCACAGGTTTTCAATTTAGTTGAACTACTAATATTTTATTCCACTCTACATTAAATTAGGTATATAGCCAACATTTACTAAGAAAAAAAATTCCTTTTTATAGAAGTCAGACTCAACAAGACCAGTTTATACAGCACTACTATTACCTTCTCATTTAGTTACCTTTATTTCTTTACAGAGCACACTCTCTTCTTCTTCATGAATATAAAATTTCACAGTATTTTTCTGGACATCTTTCATGATTTTAACCAAACTGTTAAATACTTCAGGTTCTAACTTGCTTATAAAATTTGAAAGAGCTGGCTGGGCAGAAATGTTTACATCACTGGGTGATTTTGTTGTTTCCTTTTCTACTGGTTCCTGAGCAACATCACCAGGTACAGTATGATCAGAAGTCACCATTAGTTCTGTGGCACGGTGTGGCTGGTTCACTTCTACTTCAGTTAAACCCAAAGTTGACGAGGAATGCTGCTCATTAGAGTTGGTGTCTTTCAAAGTATCACTATAAAGTGGTTCAAGGTGTTTACTGTTGAAGTCACTTGAAGAAACAGGTATGACATGTCTTCCTAGAGGATTCAATGTCATCTTAGTACTAGAACTGTCAGGACTGACTGGTGGCAAATTCCCACCCCTGGCTGATGCCTTGATAATAATAGTATTTAGTTTCTCATGCAAGCCATCTACAAACTCCTGTATGCCAGCTTTGGAAGTCTTAGAATATATGAACCCAGAAAGCCGTTTCATTTTCTCTTGTGTTGAAAAGATAGGTGTGGATATTCTACTGACATATGAAACATTCTTTTGCGTCAAAATCTCTTCTATCTTCCTAGAAAAGAGATTGTACTCTCTTAACACTGTCCTCTCTGTGGTTTCGCTCATTGCAGGCGGCTCTGCTGCTGGCACACACTGCTCCTCCACTGTCACCACCTGACCTGTCAACACGTCATCCTCGGTGGTGCCCTTTAGTGTGTCTGTAAATGGAGAGGATGGAAACTGGTAATCAGAACTTCTCTGTCTACTTATTACCCGAGGGTCGTTAGGAAAGGCCTCCTGCGGTGGCAGATACACCAGTTGTTCTTCTGGTGATTTCATACCTATATAGGAAGAGTTCATTATTATAAGAGCAATTCGAAAAAAATAACATCTAAAAAACAAACAAAATGTCAGGTGAGGTTAAGATTTAGAACTACGCATTGGAAGGTAGAATAAAAATCTCAAATGGTATAAACGAGGGTCAATTTGGCATCAATATAAATTAAGTCGTTTGCTTATTTCTGCTTCTCTACCTTTCTGTAGATCTGACTTTAATCAACATGTTTTAATCAGGACGGTCAGTTGCAATAGCTTGCTCAACTTTGCCAACTAATGTCTACTATAGTAATACTGTCCTAATATGAAAAATCTGAGTTGTAAGCAACTCAAAGAATTCCAAATTGAAATGCTGTGGCAATAATTAACAAGAGGTGCATTCAAGATGTAGGATAATGAATTTTGCCTGTTTTCAGATTCACATATGGGGTTGTTTAGTGGAATTCCTGCAATGTTACAGACTTTATCAGGGGAAAATGCTCAATAATATAGGAAGAGAACATATTTCATGGCTACATTAACACTTTTGATTGTGGTTTTGTAAGCATTCTTATTTTGTTTCAAAATAATTTCAAGAGAAATCTCATTTGAGATGAAAAGGTCATTCAGGTAGTTGAACTATTTAACTTTTGACTCCTAACAACTAGCTTAATCCATAAAATCACAGAGCACCCCAATAAATCCTAAATTCGAACTTAATAGGTTTATAAAACATTTCAAAACAGGGACCCTTAATCTTTTTAAAAAACAAGGGGAAAATATGTTTAACAACAATTTAAAGTAATATTATATTTTTGAAAAACTTCATCATCTGAAGATCCATGTTACATGATTCTGTCCTTTAAAAAATTGCTAATTTTTCTTAACTCTTAGTCAACATTCCCTAACAAATCGCTGTTCTAGCATATGAAACAGTACCTCTAAATCAGAAAGACTAGGTACTAGTTTTCAAGCCTGCAGTACTTTAAATATATAGTGAATTCCCTATTTACCCAGGTGTAGCAGTACGCCCTCTCTACTCAAAATTCAGTTTTCATTTTCCCCACACTCACACTTTTCTAAAGGTTTAAACAGCTTCAGCAGCAGTCAGATTGTGAAATTTCTCTACCCATCTCAGTGGTTACGATGAACCACTATAACCATTAACTACTGCAAAGGCACCAGTCAGTAGGGTAAGACCATAACAGGTCTATAAGTGGAAGAGGAGACAAAAACATCCAGTGTACCAAGGTAAGAATTATAACTGTATGAAACTGATAAATCAGAAAATTCAAGTTCCATAAAGTAACTCAGAAATACTGAATGTCCTTCTTCAAATCCACAATATGGGGTTTAGCACACATATAAAATGTTTGGGCTAGAAATGGAAGACTTTTAAAAGTACTTTTGTACTTCTTAAATTATGTACCATGTCAAATATCTGACTTATTTAAATAAAAAATTTTTTAACTGTATCTCATAAAACAAATGGGTTGTGGAGGATTATCTGTATTTTAAAAACATCCGAGTCATTTATTATTTTAAATAAAATACTTGCTCCCAAAATTTACAGCTGTAGTTCAGATCAATAACCTTATTCCTGAAGGGTTATGGATAAAGAGAATTTTTAAAGATAAAATATAACTTAAATCTACGTGAATTCTCCATATTAAAAAACTCTAAACCAAATCTATTTTAAAAGTGAAAATTATCACCATCTAATTTTATCTTGCAATCAAATATCCCTGATGTGATATCCCCTAGATTGATAAACTTAATATTCTAAAAATGTCTTCAATAAATGATTTAAAAGAAAACACACGTAAATACCCATAATAATGCAAATTTTCTATGGACTGTCATTCAAGAATTGCAGTACTGTGACTTTTAATTGAAGAGAGAATAGTCAGTTCTCTAAAGACAGCATCATTCAAATATTCATATTTTCAATAGCAAAATATGAAGATGGTATGCCAAATAAGAGGATATTGATGCTGATGGAACATTTTAAAACATAAACGAGATACCTGCTGCTCCTAATGAGAAAGAATAACTGACAGACTCAAACAGGTGAATCTCAGACATTAATGTTGAAAGAGCCAAAAACAAAAGAGGACATATGTAGGTTCCATTTAGCTTTAATTCAAGAACAGGTAACACTAATCTATAGTGAAAGAAGTCAGATTTAATAATTACTACTGTGGACGGGGAGAGTAATAACTGGGAAGATGCATAAGAAAACCTCAGGTGCTGGAAGTGTTCTACATATTGATTTGGGTGGTGTCACACTGAGAGAGAGAGAGAGAGAGAGAGAGAGAGAGAAAATAAAAATTCATCAAGCTATATATTAAAGATCTGAGCACTTTTCTGTATGTCATATAACTATTTGTTCCTGTTTTTTTTTTTTAATTATCCTTTCCTAGGAGTTGTAATAGTTTTATTCAAGAAAATCTTCAACTAAAAGTTTTTTTTTTTTAATTCCCCAAAAAGAATAATCATGAAGACCAACTAAAACTAAAAGGTCATTTAGCTTTCTCTCCAAACCACTCTCCCCGCCAAAAACACTTAAGATTTCTGAAAGAGCAAGATCAACAAAATGGAAACATATAAAAAGGGCCCACCACTAAACTATAAGCAAGAAAAACAATGCCTATGACCATGTAGGGATGTTGAATTGACTGAGCTCAGTCAAGAATCACTTTTAGGCACCAACTGCAACTACCTAATCTTTACTATTTGTAAATGTTTCTGGAATCTGAAAGTTTCCTAATCTCTGATTTAAATTATCTGCAGAAATTAGCTTTACAATTAGAAGAACTGGGTAAACAAATTCAAGATTAGGAATAATGTACCTAAAAGATAAATGGCCTCACCTCCTACTTTTTAAGTTTAAAAGAAACCTGAACACTGCTTCTCAGAGAATATCCTGCAGAAATGGATTAAGAAAAATATTCCAGTCTTCCCAAGTCATCATATTTAACAGAATTGACTGTAGGTGAAGAAAACTTAATCTCTATGAATATGCAGTGCCTGCTTTGAACATTCTTTGTTTAAGAATATTTGATACAAATCGGTTTATGATTTAAATATACTGTCCAAATCTTCTGTAATTAACAGAACTTAAATTGATGCCCTATTGATGGAAGACCAGAAATGCAAGTAGCAATTCTGAAGAAGGGCACATTGGGAGGAAAAGCAAAGCGAGCCTTCTCACCTGGTGTTTGTTTCTCACCATGTTTCCCCAGCTGGTCTTCTGGGCTTCTTGCATTCCCTCCTGAGGGAAAGCATCCATTAGATTTGTAGACTCTCGTCAGATACTGATACCTATATTAAGCACCTTTCAGAAAACCCCAAATGCTAACACATCCAATATTTCTTCTTTTGTCTAAAATAATCCTGAAGGGTCATTCAGAAATGGGAAGTTGCTTCCCTTTCCACCTAGAAGTTCTTTCTTCAAATGGCTCTGAACATCAACTATGAAGGTAACTAAATGAGAAATTGCTAGTTATTTTTTCTGCTTCTCCCATTCAAGCTGACATCTCCAGCTCCTAAGTGAGAAACAGTTGTCTCCCTACAATCACATTTAGACCTCTTGCCCTCTCTGGTAAGGTACTAAGTAGAGAATGGTGATGAAGTCCTGGAAATTCATCAAAGTTTTAGAAATTCTCCTCAGAGTCCTTGGAGGTCAAAGTAGTTTCTAGATGACAAGCCAGTCTTCTTTAGCAAAAAAAATTTTTTTTTCTTTGTAAAGGTTATACAGAAGTCTAGAAATGGAAAAGATGTGCCCTGGAAATATTTCAAAAATCCTTAACTAACAAAGATGAACAAGAACTTGGAATATTAAGAGTATGTATATATGTATGTGTATATGTGTTTGCATGGAGAAATTAAGAACGCTGCAAAATCATCTTTCAACAGTTGCTAAACTATTCTTACCCCAAGTTCAATAAGCTTTCTAAGATATCTGTATTCAATCATTTTAGGAGATTCTCTACAATGATCCAATTTCTATAAGATAATCCTATATTAAAAAATCAAATTTCTTTCAAATAGATGAACAACATTACCACTTAGATAACTTATTATAGTGAAACTTACTTTAACAATTTGAGAAGATAGTTATTTATTGGCCATCATTTCATCTCTGTAGCTATCTCAACTTATTAGAAACTCAATTTCTGACAACTTTCATTTGGAAATTTGCATGCTAAACTCCACAGGGAGATAAGTATGTTTTAAATCCTTATTTTTAAATACGCTTTTTTTTGCAGATATTTGCTGATGCTGACCAAGGACAGCAACACTCAGTGATGAACATTACATTGCTCGAAATAAGACACTGAAGATATCATAGCCAAGTAAGATAATGTACCTAATGCCCCACGAGTAGAATCTAGAAAAGAGGAAACCCTAAGTAAAACCAAGCAAACCTAATTCCCGGTACACTTGTTCTTACCTGTAATTGGAATCAGTTTCCAATGTATTTCAGTCTCTTCAACATTACTTGATTTAGATGGTCTATGGAATCCATGTTCAATGGGAACAGTGGGACACAAACTGCAATCTTCAAAATTATTCATGCTAATTAAATTTGGATCCTAAAAATCAGAGACATATTCAATAGCTTTCTTTTCAATTAATTTTAACGTCAAGAATAAACAACTACTTTTTCAAAGCGAATTCACAAGTTTAAATCTAAATATTACAATCAAATCAACATAAAAAAATGACAATACTCTAGCCTCAAATTAAAACATAATTTTTCCTTCAAAACATGTGATGCTGATTTGGAGCAGAGATTGGTAAACCTTTTCGGTAAAGTGCTAAATAGACTTTGTGAGCCATATGTATACTCAGATAGTCACTCAGCTCTGCCACTGTAGTGCAAAAGCAGCCACAGACAATACCTAAACATATGGGCATGGCTGTGTTCCAATAAAACTTTAGTTATTAAAAAAGGAAGTGGGCTGGGTTTGGTCTATGATTAAATATGTTAGGAAATATTAACAACATAGATGAGTTTCTCACTGCCTACTTTACGTACCTCCCCAAGTGAGCCTCATACTATCCTCCTCCCATTAAAATAAATATCCCAAAATTACATGGACAAAGCCTGGAGACATGCATATGGCTTTTATTCAAAGGCAGGTTAGAGAAAATCAAGGAAAGATAAATTAGAAATAAGCCCTAAGGAATATGGTACCATCCTGCTATTGTTTCTAAGTGATGCAGCCACTTCTAGGGGGAAGATGAAGGCTACTTCTCAGCCAGAGATCAGTACTCTTAAGCATATATCATAAATAAACGGGATTCCCTGTCCATCAAGGCTGAGTGTCATTTCAGAGGTAAGCCTAAAAGCCACACATTTTTCAATCCTTATTCCCATATGAAATACAAGGTACCTAACCTTATAACATTGGTGCACTGACTTTAGTCACCTCACCTGCTTCACCTTTGGGTTCTGGTACTGCCAGCAGAAAGTCAATGTTTTCGAAATTTGATTTTATTATGAAATAATATGGAATTAACTCCCAATAGCCATTTCTTGAACAGCCTTAACTTTATCACAACAGGTACATCTTAGTATATAAGCCTATAGCAGGAAGGAAAACTACTTCTTTACTTATCTCTCTGTAACAAAGAATAACTTAGAAATACTATCCTAGACAGATACTTTTATTGAAATGTGTTATTTCTTTTTCAAAGGGAGAAAAAACTCACTAAACCACACCCACATCCTCTCTTTCACCCACACATTCACAAATGCAAACAAGATAATCAAAAGACATATGCTTACTTCTTTCAAATGTAGTTTATGGTCAGTGCCTACTTCTCTGGTAGAAACAGCAACAGGATACTTTAAAGATGATTTATCAGCTTCTAGCAATGGGCTCTGAGTACCCTTACAATGTGCATTTTCAATTTTTGCACAAGTAGGCTGCTCATATTCTTTCTTATCTGGGTTTGAATTCAACTCATATTCATGCTTTTGCCTCAACTCTTCATAGGCATCATCAGTGGTCAACCCTAAGGCTTTGTTGACTGTGTCTGTCAGGGATGCATCAGAATGGCGTGCATTTGCTAGTGTTTCGGATAGCCAATTAAATAGCCTATGGATGTCAGCAACGCCAGAGTTAGAGGTATCCTGCTGCTGCTGTCTTGAGTCGGCATCATGCCCAAGTGAGACAAGAGGTTGTGAAGACTCTAAAGAAAAAAGAGAAATCAAAGTCATCTCTAAGTTTGGAAGGCCAGCATTGAATAACTAAATAAATATAACATACCTAAGACATTTATGGGCAGAAATTCAATGAAACCACTGACTTGGACTTTACAAGTACATCCATCCCTTACTTTACAAATATGACTGGTTCTAAAATTTTGCACAAAGATCAAAATTCCTGTTAAAGATTTACATAACTTGAAAAATCTATTAAAGGAGAAATGAGCACAAACATCAAGTTGATAATATATATACTAACTGTACTGTAGTTACCTTAAAATCTACCACCAAAATCCCAAAGTCAACCAGGTGCTTGTCAACAGATAAAATATCTGCACTTGCTATTTTGCAAAACGTTAGAAGGGTATGCAGATTACATTAAAATCTACTAAAAAGGAAAAAGAAACCCATGACTTAATTTGATTTCTATCTCCTTTATACTTATTACAATTTGTCCTTAAGATAAAGGCTCACATTCTTATCATCTCAGCCTTATCTCAAAATGACTGGATTACTTACATTCATAACAAAGCCTGGATTTTAGAGTTATGAAATCATCCTGAATAAACATACATTAAACTTGCATTAAGAGCAGAAAGCACTATGAGAAAAAACATGTTAGGACATGGCTTCAAGCAGGTATAAATCTGGGTAATCTGCACAATAATATATTTAAAAACTTACAGACTGAATACACATTCAGAAAGTCATGTGCTCTAATGCTGAAAGAGGGTAAGACATGAGTAGATGTCAGGTAGGGTATAATGTACCACAGCAAAAAAAAACAAATCAAACAATATTGTATATTCTATACGATTCTAATTATATGTAATTACACAGCAGGCAAAACTAATCTATGGAGACAGAACACAAAGTAGTAGTGGGGTGAGATTACAAAGGAGCACAAGGCAATTTTGGGGGGTAAAAAAATGTTCTAATTTTGGAGTGGTGGTAACATAGCTATCAAAACTCATCAAACAGTGAACTTAAAATGGGTACACTGTATATAAACCACATCTCAAAAAAACTGATGCTAAATGGGGTAGGGAGGATAGGAGGTTACCTCTTATAAAATAAGTGGCTTCACCACCAAATCAAGATCAAAGTATTTTAGAAATTAGAACCCGACCTTTAAATCCCTACATTTAGAAATCAGAAATAAAGTGTACAAAATGACTAGAAAGAAATGCAAGTGAGGAACATCTAGAAATCCAAGTCTGATCATTACTAGCTCTAGTTTAATCTATTGGCCCCTTCTCCCCTACCCCATTTTTCCTTTGGTCTATTACAATTTGCATGGATTTCCCATCATTTTAACTATGAATAAAGCCTGCTTTTCACCCCCAAATATTTTTTTCGCATGTACAATATTAGTCAATTATCAGATACAACAGCATCAAAATTTAAGTGTCTTGGCTATTATGTGCTTAGTGCTAGGAAATACAGTTGAGTTTAGGAACAATGCTTTGTATCAGTCAGAACTGAGTTCAATCATTGATTAGTAAACTACATATCTTTAGATAAAGTTATTTAACTTCTCTGAGATGATTTTCTCATCTGTAAATTAAGGATAATTATGTCTAGCACTCATGAACTAAATGAGTCCATGTATCTAAAGCCTCTAGCACATAGTAAGTACTTAACTTTCAAGACACATGTCAGCAGTATAAAACTGTATGGATCAGAAAGTGTCAACAGGTTCAGCACAGAGCAGAAATCCAGCATAAGCTAAAGGAAATGAAAACCATCAAGGGGCATAACAGCCAGAAAGCTAAGAAGGGTTCTGAACTGCAGAGATAAGAGGTTTGAGGGAAATTAGAGATGCTTCAAGAAAAAAGAGAGAAGTAAAAGGACAATTCATGACATTCTTAAAGAGAGATGAGCCTTAACTAAGGAGCAGTGTTAAGGAAGAGTGGGAAACATGGCTACAAAGGCTGGATGTGGCCAATCTATAACAAAGACTTAAAAGGTGAATTCAGAAGCTGAGATTTGTAGCAAATTACCAAAGCAATATTGAGAAGAACATGATATTAAAATAACTGAGAGAAGACAGGAGGCCATCATAGATAAGAACACAGACAGGGATGAAAATACTGAAAAGAAAAGGTAAAGAAAAAAACTCTGAAAATTATTGAAAAGAACAGCAATGTCAAATAATACTTTCTGCTCTGATGCAAACACTATCTCTGCTGTCCAATACAGTGCTATAGCTGGTATAAGATAAGAAATACACTTTTATTTCATTTTAGTTAAACTTCCTGTACTATCCAATATGGCAGCCACTAGTCACATGTTATTGAAGATCTGCCATAATAAATAAGAACTGTAAAAGCAGCACATAATGTAGATTGTTCCATCAAAGGTCCCTAGATACAAAGGAACATATTTCATGCTTATGGAATAGCAGTGTGGAGACCTTAAAAATCTAATGAAAAACTGTTTTAAATTACTTGCAACATTAAGAAACATATTTAATTTTTAAATGAAAAATTAGAGAGATTACTACCCATTTCTTTTTCTATCAACTAAAACAAAAAAGCAAATAAAAATAGGGGAAAAAAAGCCAAATATATTACTGGAATTCTGGGGTGGAAAAAATATGTGCATGTATCTAAGAAATTTAATTTTAAAGCTCAGAAGGTTCCTTTCATCAAGCAACATCCTTAAGAAAAAAACTCAATATTCTATGTTGTACTTTTCCAATTATAAAATAAAAGTAATATAAAAGGATAGGGGGTCGAAATCACAAGGTAAAAGCTGGGCATGCTTTATTTTCTCACATTAGCCTAAGCTACACAATTCAGAAACCTGATGTGCTAGGAAGAGTTGGCAAATAGTTTCTGTAAAGGACCAGAGAATAAATATTTTAGGCTTCATGGGCCTTAGAGTCTCTGCCCCAACTCTGCCATTATAATGTGAAGGCAGCTAGCCATATGTGAATAGGCACGCCTGTATTCCAATATAACTTTCTCTACAAAAACAGGCTGCACTGGCTTTTAGGTTGTAATTTACACACCTCTGTACTAGAAGGACAGAACAACTTTAATGTATTTTTGGTTGATGTTTTTATACTACATAAGAGAAATCTAATATTTTACCTTCATACAGATGGCAATTTTCAGATAAATTACTGGTTTTGACGAGCTTTCTCATATTTTCAGGTAGATCCTCAAGCTTCCTCTTTAAGACAGTTTTGTTTCTTGTATCTTCTGTGTCTGAGTCCCCTCCCACATTTTTTTTCCTACACTGAATTAAATTAATCAGTTCTTTGACTCTATCCTTATCATAATCCAAAGAGTGAGATGACTTCTGCTTTCCAGGTTTAACAGTCTCATCCCTTGAGTTATTTCGTTTTCCAAATTTCTTTTTTGTACCGTTCATTTCTTCTTGGCCTTCATAATCTGAATGTTGACTGAACTGGTGAAGTTTTCTATTGTCTTCAAATAGCTCTTTTAATTTACAAATAGATAACTGATACATCTCAGGCCGAAAAATATAGGTATGCAAACAATCATCAATATGGGATTTATTTTTTGGAGCTGGGTATAAGAATTTTTTATCATCTAATCGCGAATCATACGGAAACATAATAAACTCTCGTTTACCTGAACCAAAACCTCGCTTAAAAAATGCACTTACATACTTTTCAACAACAGAATGAAAATTTATAGGATTTATGTTTTTGAATTCCCTTCGACACTGAATCAAAGCAAATTGTAAAAATTGAGTTATTTTTAATACATCTGGCATGCTCTCATGTCTCTCCTGTGGTGTTGCATTGGTTGAACCTTTTTGTGCTGTAAACAAACAAAAAAGTAAACCATGTTAGCAATCAATAAATTACTCAAATACAGATCTATTGTCAAAGAAATAAAACAACATTCATACATTAATGGTGAACGAAACTAGTATGTACCCTAATACAAGTATGTAATATATGCATAACATATTCATATACTATGAAGTATGAAATATATGAATAGCATGTTTCTAAGTCCAGGGGCCTAAAATAAGCCAATAAGAAACTAAAACGAAAGAGATTGCAGAACATATATTTTTAAAGGGAAAAACAACCCATACATAATATAAGGAGAAATAAAGAATCAGGGCAAAAACGAAGGCCTGTAGCAAAACAGTCCTGCAAATGATAGCAATGTCACTCTTTCCTGTTAAAACTTAACTTTAACTTCACATGAACTCCATAAGGAGATATGCTGGCAATGAGTGGCTACAATTGAGAATCTCATTCTTAATCTTTTAACAGCGAAATCCATTAGTGAGGACTTTACCTTAATAGCACATTAAACTTAGTTGAATAGCAAATTTTCTCTAACATCAGTGTGAAAATATCTTATTAATTTTGAATGGCCTAATATTTAACCCTAGCATATGATACTTTTGTAGTTGCTAAAATTTGAATGTAAAAATTAACTAAGCTAAAAAGTAATCATAATATAAAAACTAGAAAATGAAGCTGTAGTACTGTAACGATTACGATCAACATTTATGTAGTGAAAACAGATTAAAACCCAAATAATTTTCAGAATGGGGAAAAAAAAAATTAAGCCAGGTAATTCAAGCTAATACCTCTTAATACCTCCCATTATTCCCAGAACATGGTAAAAGACAAAATGCTCCGCCAATTATTTGGAAATTTTCAACAAAATGTAGTTATCTACAAGTAACTGGATTTAGATATTCAAGAACTTACAAGTAACTATGCCTCTAGGTTCTTGAAACAGAAACAAAGCGTGTAGAACTCGAGACTTGGCAGTTTGGTGTTCTAAAAAAAAAACACAAAAAACAAAACAAGCCAAATTCATTAACAATGTATTTAAATTGAAAAATTCAAAAAGAATTATAAAAATTAAAGAGATTACCTACCATATGGAGAAACCATTTGATAAGGAGAGAGAAGAAAAAGATATCCTCGGTCTTCCAAAGGTTTAACAAGAACCTGAATTTTTGGAACAGGGAAAAAGTTGAATCTGCTTCATTATTACTGACTGGAAGGTAGAAAGACACAGCTGTTTCTACTAATTACAAAGAAAACAAAAAGATCTTGATCATCTTTAGGAAAAATATCGTTGCTGAATTAATTAAAAACTCTTTCCAAATCTCTAACAGAAATCTAATCAAACAAAAATTTCCTTAGTTTTCATAACTTTAAAGAGAAAACCCCCCTAATTGTGAAACTAGCTTTTTTATTTTTCCTGAAAGCTAAAATATAAGATCAAACTAAAGACTTTTGATATTTTCTTCAGCAATTCAAAAGACATGTTAATGGTGAAGGCTGGATGTTGAAAATATAAGACAAGTAAGACGCAAATGCTACCTTTAAGAGTTTAGGCTAATCTCAATGTAATGTGTTGCTATAATCTAATTCTTTATATATATTAGGAACATCTTTCACATGAAGTTAATTTGCTTTGCCCAGAGATAACTTCAAAGACAAGCAACAGAAGATCCTTGATCTCGAAAGTTTACAATCGGGTAGACAGAGTAACACAACAAGTATCAATAATTAAATAAGATAGAAAAATTCTCAAAAAGACAAAGCAATATGAAGGGAAAAAACACAGTTGCTTTATGGTCAGAAAAGACAATGAAAGTGTACTGGAGGTGAATTTTGCCTCAGAAGTGCCTGAGACTGTGGGAACAATATTTCAATAGAGCAAAGGCAGTTTTAACATTACAGACAATTTGCAGGCATCAGAGTACTGGCAAAAGGGTGAGCACAGACTAGGACAAATGTATAAGACATGTCTAGAAAGAAAGATTCTAAGCTAGATTATAAAAAGACAAGAATGCCAGGTTAGCCAGAAATGCCCTGGAGAGTATACCTTTTTAAACTGGAATGTTTCCCTAAAAAACAAACAAAAAATATTGACAACTCTGGGGAGGAGGGCGGAGAAAACAATGGAATGTGAGGAATTCAGACTCAGTTCAGGAGTTACTGCAATAGTTCATACTATTTTTTTTCTCTTTTTTTCTTTTGAATTAAAGAAAGTGTAAAAAAAGGAAGAACCAAGCATGGGAGGTGAACACAAAAGGTTATCTGGGTTCTGAAAGAAAACTTGTGCTATCTAAATTCGTATTAAACAATTCCAGTAAATAAAGTCTGTGTAAGAACTCATAATTTAAGGGCCAAAAAATATATTAGCAATTTACATTTAATAACACCATTGTTTGAACATTCTAAAGCAAGGTGAATGATGTACCTGAAAATTTTTATTTCAGACTCAGGCATTTTTATCCAAAATGTTTTATATCATATCCCTTTTAACATTTTGCTCAACTCCTGGTTGTCAGAATAGAAAGTTGGAAAGCTCAAATAAGGTTTTCATGTTTTGTGGTCACTGAAAAACAATTAGATTTTAACTTCTCACCCACTCCAAATACCAGGTCTGCAAAATTTCACTGGCTTAGTGGTCTTTATAAAATCCCCTGTCCTCAAAGGGGCCTCAATTTTAAAGGAATCACATCCAGAAACAACACTCAGGCAGACAGATGCCTTAGTAATAACACCTGTGGCTTTAGAGCAAAGAAACAGTTTTGGCCCTCTAGAAAAGGAAACACCTGTGAACTCCATGGTCCTGCTGCCTCTATTTATTATACCTTACTATTTCCTTTCCCCACAGACAATAGTAATTAACCTAGTTATTGATTTTACTACTTGTTTCCACTATTTTGAGTTTTCAATAACATTAAAGAAAAGTAATGTGGTACAAAAATGCATTAAAAATAAAAAGTATTAAGTTCACAATCTTAAATGATCAAGTTTAGGAGGAAATAAACAACCCTAAGTGAGATTCAGCTGAAACAACTGATTCAAACACCTAAAGGCTTCAAACTGAAATGATCAGATGTAATATATAAAACAGGTATGAAATGTTTAAAGAAATAAAATAATTGGCATAACTGAAAACATGTTCACACAAAAATTGGTATATAAATGTTCGCAGCAGCAATATTCCAGCCAAAAAGTGGAAACGACTGATAAACGGACAAATGTGGCATTATCCAAGACAATAAAATATTATTCAGCCATAAAAAGGAATAAAGTACTGATACATGCTACAACATGGATGACCCTTCAAACTATTATGCTAAATAAAAGCAGCCAGAACTAAAGGCCTCATAAATGTATGATTCCACTTATATAAGATGTCCAGAATAGACAGCTTCATAAAAACAGAAGTACATTAGTGGTTGCTAGGCACTAGAGGGAAGAATGCAAAATAAAAGATTAATGGATGAGTATGAGGTTTCTTCTGGGGTGATGAAAATACTCTGGAATTAGATAGTGGTAATGGCTGTACAATATTGTGAATCTATTAAAAATCACTGAATTGTACACTGTAAAATGGCTAAAATGGTGAATCTTATTTCAATAAAATAGAAAGAAAAAACCAAATATAATCTCCACCTCCTAGAACAGTGCCTGACACATAATAGGTACTCAGTATTTCTAAAAGAATTAACAAGAATCTGTTTTAAAAAACAACAAAGCAGATCTCAAAAGGAATGAAATAAAACTTTTAGAAGTCAAAAATATTCTCTGTAAAATTAGCAACTCAATGGATTAAGCAGCAAATTAGACAGACAGAGCTAAAGAGAATTGGTAAACTAGAAAAGAGCTATGATGAAGTTATTCAGAATGCAGCACAGAGAAACAAGTAGGAGAAAACAGAGAAGATAGCAGATATAAATAGCATAAAAATGTCCGACATAGTTCAGTCCTAGAAGATAGTCTAAAGAAATGAAGAAGTATAATGACTAATATTCAGTGAGATGACTAATATTCCTAAAATAAAGATATAAATCCACAGATATAAAAGAATATGTACCAGGCTAAATAAAAAATTTGCACCCAGATATATTTAATGTAACTATAAAACACCAAAGATAAAAGTTTAAAAAGCAACCAGGAAAAAATAAGAGGATCTACAAAGGAATAACAACAGACTAAGAGCTGACCTCTCAACAAAAACAGAAGCCAGAAGAGACTGCAGTATAATCAAAGTGCTAAGAGAAAACAGCAGTCAACCCAGAATTGTGTATCCAAGCTTCCAATAATGAAAGAATATGCATTTTTCTCAAGTACAAAGGTATGGACAAAAACGTCATGACAACAAAGTAGGTTTTAAATCAAGTCTCAATAAATTTCAAATAATCACTACCTATTCTGATTAAAATGGAATTAAATTAGAAAAAACAAAAGGAAATAAGTTTCCTAATTTGGAAATTTAAAAACATACCTCTAAATCATGTGTCAAAACAAAAAAATAGAAGAAACTAAAAAAATATATAGAAGTGAAAGATAATGAAAATATTATGTAATAAAACATGTGGAATGCAACTAAAGCAATACTTGGAACTCAAAATTCACTGACCATCTTTCCAGCTTAGTCAGAAATAACTAAATAAACCTCCTGAAAGTACAAGTTAATAAAACTAACAGCTGACATTAATAACATAGCAAAACAAATACATAACAGAGGGTTGAAACCAAAATTTGGTTCTTCAGACTAATAAAATAGACAAACCTCTGGTGAAAGAGGCCAATTAATGAGAAAGCATAATGAAAATATCATCATCTAAAAATGCTCATCGCAGCTACTAAGACTATAAAATTCTATCCCAATAAATTAAAAAAGAGAAGAAATGAACAAGTTTCTCAAAAACAAAACTATAATATATCCAAGTGGGTCTACCCGACTATAAGAAACTGAGTATTTTAAAATCATTCATAAACAAAAGATAATGCAATTCTGCAGTTAAGTGCTACCCAACATCCAAAAAAATAGATTATTCTAATCATATATACATCCAACCACTGTGAAATAAGGAAAGACTACCTAACTCAATTCTGGGAAACTAGTATAACCCTGATACAAAACTAGACCAGGTCAATACGAGAAAGAAAAATTACAGGTCAGTATCACTCAGCATTACAGATAAAACTCTTAAACAAAACATTTACAGACCTAACTGTGCATTTATTTACACAGGGATAGTTTACTACTGGAAAAAGAGAAATTCCTCTTATTAAGTTTATGAGATAAATACTAAATGTGATGGTTACTTTATGTGTCGACTGGGCCACAAGGTGTCTAATATTTAGTCAAACTTTACTTTGGGTATTTTTGGATGTTTAACATATAAATGGACAGACTAGGTAAAGCAGATTGCTGTCCCCAATGTGGATGAGTCTCATGTAATTAGTTGAAAGTGCTAGAGTAAGAAGAAATTCCTTGTTTCTGCCTGCCTTTGAGCTGAGAAATCTTTTATTGACCCCGCCTTTGGCCTCAAACTGAAACATCAGCCATTCTTCTCTGCAATCACCTCCTCTCTTTCAGCTAAACTGTATGTAACAGCACCCTGAATTAATTTTCCATTCATTTCTGAACCAGTCACAATCTGATACCTGACCTAATCTCTACCTAAATTCAATTACTCAATATCTATTAAACAAGATACAACCTAATAAGTATTTCTTAAATCAATCTCTTATACCATCATTCTTACTTTTCTTATCCAACACATCATCACCCTCTAATAGTTTTCTATCTCATTTCTCTCACCCCTTCAATTCATTCTCTATAGAGTAATCAGAGTAAACAAAACACATATCTGTTCATGTCACACAATCAAAACCACATCCCACTTCCCTTTAAAAACCACTGTTCTTAGGATTAAGTCCAAAGTTCTGAACATTTGAACACTACCTGCATGATATTGCAGGACATAGCCTCCTACACACTTTGTTCACCTCATGTTCTACCACTTTACCCCAACTAGTATAGCAATGGTCCCCAACCTATTTGGCACCAGGGACCGGTGCTCCTATAAGAATCTAATGCCTGATGATCTGAGGTAAAACTGAGGTGGTGATGTTAGCGCTGGGGAGTGGCTGCAAATACATATAAAGCTTCGCTTGTTTGCCCGCTGTTCACCTCCTGCTGTGCTGCTCAGTTCCAAAGAGGTAACAGACCAGTACTGGTCTGTGGCCCGGGTGTTGGGGGCCCCTGTATTATATTGTTCTTTTATTTCTTAACCTCGCAAAGCACATTCTTTTGAATCTTCATATTTGGAACTGTATCTACTAAAATAAACCATGTCTTTCTAACTCCATTTATCACTCTATATAGTCGAGAACAATCTTTTTGTCTCATTCTTTACTAAACTATATATCCTTCATAAAAATATTAGTCAATAAATATGTTTTGACTATCACAGTCACAATTACAAAATACAATAAAGATACTTCATGGGAAAACTGGTCTTTGTAGAATGTATAAGTGTCGTGGGTAAAAACAATACCAAAGGCCATTGTAAAATACTGTTAACTAAATGGGAACAACAAAGACAAAGACCTTGCGGTACTTTCAGAAGCAAAAGTGAACTAAAATATTAGTATGATCACTTATTAACATGTATGTTTCCAAAAGAAATGAAGAACATTTTAAATTTAACTCACAAGTTTTTCTTTCTCTAGTTTTTGCAATAAATTTTCCATGTTACTTCCGATTCTTGTCTTTTCTACAACTTCATAAAGGCTCCAATACATTCCATTCTTCAAAACTGACATAAGAAAACATACATAGTAAATATTCAAATTCAAGTCTGCTTCTTACATATTTGAGTAAAATTAAATGGCTTTACCTTCATTTGGACCTAAGTATGCTTCCTTGTAAAAGAGTGCTAGAGGAATTTTCTGTTTCAGATGATCAATACTCATAACTGTTTCAACATCTAACTTCTCAGGACTGAAAGAAAATTGAAAAAGCTTATTTGCCTTACCTGTATTAACTCTGGCAATATTATCTCTTTATCACCACCCCCCAAAAAATATCTTGCTGTAAGACAAAAAAGCACATTTATTAACATCGTCCTTTATTCTAAAAAGGATGCGATATGAGAAGTCGATACATACAGAGGCAAATAGATAGCCTGGCAGTATAATCAACCTTCCAAGTTTAAGGCAGAAGCTAATTCTATATGCTAATGTTACTAACTACAAAGGATATAAGGCTGTCATTTTATTAAAGATAATTCAAGTATGTAATGTACCTTCAAACATTTATGAAGAACCATAATGTTTACTGTGGTGGTAGCAAAAGATTATTTTAGATTTTTTTATTCCAATATGTTGCACAAGATTGAAAAGAGCTTATAAATTTTAACAAGTCACTATACCGAAACTGTTTCCAACAAAGAACTGATAACTTTTAAGTTTATCATGCTAAAACTGTTAAATAGAAACTATACCTAACCAGGATAAAACTTTATAAAATCACTTTATAGACTTAAATTCACTCAGAAAAAGTTTTATGCCATAAATGTGTATGACTTTCTAGCTCATTCTCAAATCAAGACAAAAACCAGAGGGCTCATTTTGCCAATTAAATTTCTAAGGTAATTGAATCAATCTTTTTAAAAACTAACCAAGATTTATATTTAAGTTCTTATGGACCAAAGTAAAACTTAAATATAATTAAGAAAAGAAGCAAAATAAGAAACTGAACAATTAGCAACCATTAATTGCTATTTTCTTGTAATATACTTACAGTTTGATAGGCAAAAAAGCACGAGTGGCTGACCTCAGAGAAATATAGCACAAAAGCTTTCCTTTATTTAAAAGCTGTCCTTTCCACAAGGTATAGTTAAATTTATCTAAAAAAATAAATGAATAAATAAAAAAAGACAATTCCTGGCAGCTCAGAAACAAATATGTGTTTACTAGAAATAAGGGGAAAAACAACTAGAAACAAGGTTTTGTTGAACAATAAAACAAAAAACTTGGCACTTCTATTCACAGTAGAGTTCAAATATTAAGATTTTTGCTTAAGATAACTTTTCCCCTACAAAATTATTCCAACTGCAAAGAATAAAAAATTTTCTTAACACCTTCATATCAGAAAGCTGAAGAGCTAAGACTATACAGTTACTGTCCTATTATTTCCCCTAAAGAAGACTACACATTAAACCTGATAAACTCAATCCCCTCAATGTCTCATATCTTCTATTCAATCTCTTCATTGTGGAGAAACCTAACCTAAACCTCTGATGAACTTAATACTTTAAAAAGACTGAGTTGTGAACCTTGTTTTATTTTTTACCTTTATCGAAGTGCTAAAACCTTCTTCTGGTCTATTCGCAACAAAAAAAGCTTCTCAAAGACTCTATGCTTTTGCATGACCAAATGTTGGTGCTACATCATAATATGGCCTCACCCTCTTTTTCATGCTTGCAGACTCTCATTCGTTATAAAAACAAAACAAAGCACTGAATTTATTAATTTATTATGTGTACTTACTTTTTCAATTTAGAAAACTAAAGGAAATATAAAAATCTTACCTGTGTTTCTATCTGCATTAAAGCTGTTAGATCTAAAAATAAATTTTTAAAAAGACAAACATTACTGATTACTAACAATATAAAATTTAACTGCTATTTGTAATGGCATACTATACAAAAGAATTAAATCCTCCAAGTAGGAAGAAAAAATTATTTATTACAACAGTTAATAAATCCAAGTCTACCTGGAGAAAAGAATTACTTACTTGACTTAAATTACCACATTTGCCCCAATTTAAGGGAGCTGTTTTTCCCAAAAAAAATTCATCAGGCGAGAATAGAGTCCATTAAAGCAGAGGTCTCCAACGTTTTTGGAACCAGGTACCAGAGCCCCTATGAAAAGCTACTGCCTTATGACCTGAGGTGGAGCTGAGGCTGTGATGTTAGCGCTGGGGAGTGGCTGCAAATACAGATGAAGCTTCGCTTGCTCACCTGCCTTTCATCTCCTGCTCTGTGGTGCGGCACAGTTCCTAATAGGCCACGGACAGATACCAGTCCACGTCCCAGGGATTGGGAACCCCTGCATTAAAGTCTCTGCCAATTATTTTGGTGGTAAGATTTGAAGAAATAGCCTCAATATATTATTTAAATCTACTCATTAACATTCAATAAATATTTACTAAGGTCCTATTATTTACCAAGCATGTTCTAGCTAACTGGATTACAAGGATGAACAAAGCCCTGCCTTCACAGAGTATATAATCTCATGAGGCAAACAGACAACAATCAAAAAGTATCTAGTTAACCAGGTGATGAAGGCTTTAAGTTCTACAGAGTAAAAAGAAAAAGAAACTAATAAGAGTACAGGGATTAAAAAACAAAAATCATAGGTCTCATTGATAAGGTCACCTTTAAGGAGAAATCTAAAGGAAACAGAGGTGTAAATTATGCAGCTAATGGGGAAAGACAGGGAACAGCAAATGCAGAGACCCTGAGGCAAGAGCATTCATAGTGGCAAAGTATAGTAAGTATGTTTAATCAATACTTGCTTTAAACGATGGAATTGAAAAGGAAGCAAAGAAAATTAATGGATAATCATTCCTGGGAGTCATGACCTCATAATCATTAAGTGCTAAGTGTCTTTTGAAGATCGCTGCTGAAAGGCACTATACAACATTTATCAATGAGATCATAAATATAGAGCCACACACATACAAAATGAAAAAACATAACTGTCCATACATTATGTGAATCCATACTTGTGGCTGTGGCTGGTTTCCAAGACTAACAACTGACATAAAAAATGTGCTGGATTTCAAACAAATGAAGACAAAATGATTTGATCTGGAAAACTGATAAAGAGATCAACCTCAAAAATGTATAGTTTTATGAAATGTAGCTTTTAAAAACAGCAGTTATTTCCAAATAGATATCGTACATACTTTGAATATGGATACTCAAAATAAATAGACATTTGACCATATCACCTACATCCCTGTAAGTGTACTTATTTAATTTTGTCAAAACATTTTCTGGAATAACTATATGGGAATACTAAAGGGGAAACTGCTTTGGATTTGTCACCCTACATTAGCACTTATAGGGAACGGTACTCTGTAATCAGAATCACTTGGAAGCTCTTAAAAATTACCAATCCCTAAGCTACTTAATAAACATTTGATATAACTGGTTTGAGGTGAGGCTGGAGCGTCTTTAGTAGGAGCTCCCCATTTCCAGGGCAGGTAGTAAACAAAATTTCACTTTTAAAAACTGCATTTACTCAACTATGCAGACCTTCAGTATTAAGAAAAAAAGGTTAACCAATGAGGTTTAAGTAAATTTTAGTTTGCATCTCCACATAAGTTTGAGTATTTGTCTTACACATTGACCTTTTAAGTCACCATGAACACATATAGCTAATTAATTTCAAAAGAAAAAAAAAAATAAGAAAACCAAGTGTTCCTAACTAGGCAGTGCAAGTTGTGTGATATAATACCATTCTGGATGATGTCCAAACTTAAAAATCTTACCTTGATGAAGGTATAAACTTCGGAGGTTGTATATCATCTTTGTATGTAAAAGACACAACTGCATATGGACACACATGCCTTGGTCTTCTCCTTAGCTCGTCGAAGCCATACTCATAAAAGTAAAACTAAAAATAAGAAAATGACAAATTAACTTCTTTTAGAAGGTAAGTAGTACAGAGTAGAATCTTGTAGTTTGCCTGATTTTTGGGAAATAGAACACTTAAGTGTTATCTCTAAAAGAAAATATCTTTAAGCACTGTTTGTCAATTTAAGTAATTGACAAACTTTATATTCCCTTAGATATAAAATATTCTGCTTCTTCATATGCTAGATGGCAGGATACTAATAGGTATTCCTAAAGTTTACTTCTAAAGAGCTGGGAATGTGCAAAAATTTCTTCACAAAAATGTTACAGATGGAGCCTAAGCTCTCAGGTCAGACTATAATATCCAATTAGATATGAAAAATAAAATACTAAGGACACAATCTCAACCAAACCTACCAATCTGTTGTTCATCATATCTAAAGAAAAACATTCTTCCTTCTAACCACAAAGTAGCAAAAGAGAGGTGGAAGCACAAACACTGGTGACAAAGGTAGCTGACCCTCTTCCTACTACCCATCTACTTCTCCCCTTCACCTATTCAAAGCATCCATTAGATCAGGGTTTTGCGACTTGCAGACTAGTGGTTTTCATTAAAAAGGGTGCCCTGGTTTATAAATAAGACATTGTTGGAAGTCCAGTCTCTTGGGAAACTTGATTTCAATAATGTTGCACTAAAAATGCCAGGATTTTTTTGAAATATCAAGACAGTTTACAAGTTTTGCTAGAAAAGCCAATAATTAATTACTTAACAGTTTTATCTCATATCTACCAATACTACTGTCCAGAAGGTAATCAAATGAGTCATCCCAGGTAACTCTAGAGAATACAATTTTGCTAAAAGCTCTGAACAATAGGTTTTACCCACTGAGATTTTTCAAAAAGGAGAAAGAATAAATTTTATTTATGTAAATAAAGTAAAAATTAAAGAAAGAAATAAAAAATAAAATATTTCTAGGAAAACATCTATTACTTTTCACATACAACCCATCTGGATACATAGTTTTTATACGTTCATTAAAGACAATGACATTAAAGTCAAATATATAAAAACATGACTAAAATTCATCAAATGGTACACTTCTACATGTGTGCAGCTTACTGTGTATGAATTACATCTGAATAAAACTTAAAAATTCTAAGTTTGCATCTTAGAAAAATGTTAAAATACAAAATATCTATCACATCAATAGTACAAAATACAAATGAAAGTATTTCAAGAGCCTTCAACTCTACCTTGAAGATAAGCAATATTTATTAGGCAGGAAATCTTTCTAGGCCAGGAGAAGTCAAGCTTTAAAATGAAGTGAGGTGCATTGAGGGCTGAGATCACATAAAAATCATGCTGGAGGTCACAGTGTATGGGCAGGGTAAGCTAGGCTAAGGAATCTGAATATTATCTGTTTAAGTATGAGGAGCCACTCTGTGTTTCTGAGCTGTCTTGAAAACACTGAATAAACGTCAGTGGAAGGCACTGGAGTATGGCAGTACCATGTAGAAACTAGAGCAGAGGGAACTGAAAGTGAGACATTTTTAAAGGATTTGGTGACAGATATCAGTTCATAACACTAAAATGGATCCAAGTACCCACCTGAGTAAGCTCATAGGCTCTGTAAACCAAAAGTGATGTAACTCTATTGGCATTCTTCGACACGTGACATTCATGCTTTGGTGTTGGGTCCAAAGCACTTTTATTAGATTCCGAACTTTTTACACCCATGGGGTCATATATACTCTTTATTTTACCCTAAAAAGAGAAAAGCTTTTAAGTCCGCCCAACTCTAATTACTATGCATAATTAATATTATAGAATACTTCTTTGAATATAAATCACCTGTAACATTTTTTCTCTTTAATAACTGGTAATAATGTAACACACATCTTTTTACCAATATTAAAGAAAAAGTTAGCCATGAAAAAAATTGGTTAAATTTGTTTAATAACAAGGAAATAAAACTTTATTAACATTCTTCTCTAGCCTAAATGACATTACCAAATTACTCTCCGTTCTTCCTTCTTTTCTTTGGAAAGGAAAGCTAACTATAAAGTACAGTAAGCTGAGATCAAAGACAGTAAACCACTTTTAAAAGTATCTTTACATACTAAACGCACTCATGCAAGCGCTGCTTTAATTTAATCAAACTCTGAAAGACAGTTGACTAAAATCCAAATCAAATGCTGTCTTTGGCAAGAAATGTAAAAGTTGAAATTACCTTCATTATTTTAAAAATAACAACATCGCCCACTGCCCCAGCTTCCAAAGGATTAGCTTGTAATAAATCAGCATACCTAGAAAGATAGACACCTAGTAAAGAGCAAAAAAAAAAAATATATTGAATTTTAATTTGAATAGACATGAATACAAAAAAATTCAAATATTTAATGTAATGATAAGAGATAAACAGTATGACACCTTTAAAAAATGTAATGACAGTAAAGATAGCTGATACGTAACCAAAGCAAAAATAAAACCAGAAATAACATGAAACTAATCAAAATCACTAGTACTAGACTAAGAACAACAAAAAGAAAATTTTGGATCAACATGGAGCATGCAAAATCAGAAACAAAAGATAAAACTGGTTTTACACTGCAGAACCTAAAATTAGTCTCCTTTTCAGGGAACATGACAATTCATACATGAGTTATAAGGACTGCAGCAAAATTAGAGAATATATTTTTAAATGACAACTTAACAGTAGGTAAATGAAAAAAGGAAAAAGATTACCCATTGAAGGACTGCCAAGAATTGTAATTTTGGACTGGCCCACCTGTAATCCTTTTTCACATATGCTTTGAACCTAAATAAACAAAACACTTTATCTTGCAATCGTTATACATTAAAAGTGTAAAAAAGATCATTTGTAACTTTGTTCTCATAAAATCTAATATGCTTTGAACCTAAATAAACAAAACACTTTATCTTGCAATCATTATACATTAAAAGTGTAAAAAAGATCATTTGTAACTTTGTTCTCATAAAATCTAATATGCTTTCAACCTAAACAAAACACTTCATCTTGCAATCATAATACATTAAAAGTGTGAAAAGTTCATTTGTAAATTTTTCATAAAATCTAAGTTTCTAAACTATGTATTTCCTACATCACAGAAATTTCATATATGCCAGTTTATAACAAAACATCAATGTGAAACTGGCTTATGTTTCCAATGTAACCATAGCTAGAATCCACTTTTGTTTATGCTAGCTATGACTGATATTCAGATTCATGTCACTCATATATACGCATCCCCTTTTAGAGAAAATGAGAACTGGCACAATAATAAAATAGTAAGTAACTCCACCTAAAATTCTTCGATTAAAGGAGAAAAAGTAGTTCCCGGCACATACAAACAATATAGATTAAAATAGATTATCTTATTTTAATCAAGGGAAAATTATTCATTATCAAGCATATTCTAAGGAAAGAAAATAGGTTCATTTGATCAGAAAACATAGGAGCACATTTGAAAAACAAATCACAAAACAATGAAATACCTTAGTCCCATTAGATCATTTCTTCTACTTACACATCAAGAAAATTAGTTTATTATCAAGTGTGCTGTTGAATAATACCAAAATTAGTATCTTACCATGGAAACATCCCCATATTGTTCTTTATAAAATGGGATCACTTACCTGATACCGATCAACCATCAGAAATGCATAGGATTCTGAAAGTTCTTTATCTAAACGACCATCAAATTTCAGTTCTCTTCGCTTTTCTGTAAACTAAATGAAATTAAATCTGTAACAACTCCACAGCATGTGATTACATTTTTCCAGCTAAGAGTTTCAAGAATTTTATTTCTAAGACATTCCAAATCTACCAAAGTAGAAATTACCTTCTCTCCCTGAAATTTCTGTGCTTCTATTTTTGACCCGTTATAACTGGCTCTTTACCTTTACGGTATAGTCAAATAGCATCTATTGTATAACAACTTTAACTAAATTTCTACTAAAATTTTACCACTCCAACTCTCCCATAGATTAAGTTCATTTTTTACTTATCTTTGGATCCTTCATTTTACTTAACATGGTTCACTGTATAGAACAGGTGGTTTAATAAATCTCTATTGAATGACCAACATCTAGACTATAAATTCAATTAGGACAAGGAAAAACGTTTTGTTTCTTTATAACTGTATTCTCAATGCCAAGTACATACATGTTTCAGGATAAAAGAGTGTCTTGGTCTAAGTAGATCTGAACTATAAGTCACCCTAAACTGCTGGCTTTTGTTTTCAAATACAAGCTGTTAGATATATTCAAAATATGGAGCCCATATTTAATAGATTTATATGTAGCATTCAGATTATTATTGATCTTTAAATATAATTAGAGATTAAATTTCCATGTAAAGTTAAGAAATAATCTCTATCATACCATGAAACCACATCAAACTACCAGTTTTAATTTCCTGTGGGAGCCAATAACATTTATCCACTTTAGGGATCCTTTCAAAGTTAAATTCTGGTAGCACTGGATTAATCAACTTATGAAAGAACAAAATTAATAGTATTTCATGTATATTAGAAAGAAATATATACACATCCAATTATTTCCAAACATCTCATTTGAATTATTTCAGAATTACATGTTGGCTTTTCCTAAATCAAAACTCAAAGAATATTCTAATATGTACATGAAACCTAAATTCACTATCCACCATTAATTGTTCGTTCACCTTTGCACTTTTTCACTAAGAATTTCAACTAATAATAAGATAATTCAATCACCAGGCAATAACTGGGGGAAAATTTAAGCATATCCTAAAAAAGGAAAATATATATTTATCTTCCAATACATAATTAGATTTCGTATACATGAAATCCAATACATAATAATTAGATTTCACTAACATGCACCTGATAGAGCGAAAAGACTTGTTATGAATTTAAAATTAAACCATTATCAATAAGCTATCCCTATGCTTAAGATTCATTTTCAGTATAAGAAGTTATTTTACATAACTGCACATTAATTTAACAGAGCAGATAAATGCAGTGGTATGTCAACAACAGGGAAAAAAAGATGTCATTTAGAACTTGTTTTCCCTTCCATAATTTTGTTTTCCTCAAAATTTTAGCATGTTTAAAGAAAAATAAAACGAATTTCAGGCTATTAATTGATTCTGTAGAATCTTTTAATAATCACAATTTAAAACATACCTCCTTTTCCAAAAGTTCATTATGTACCAAGCAAGCACGCTTGTAGTTAAAATTTGTTACTGAGGTGGGTTCAAGGTAAGATGAATGAAGGATATTCAAAACATCTTCAAATTCACGAGATCCTGGAGTTAATGGCTGAAAAAGTGCTAAAATAAAAAAACATTATTAAGATTATTCCATCTTAAATGTAGTTTCTTATATTTTTGTGGGCATGTTAAAGTAACTTTGAAATAAAATTTTTTAAAGCTTCAAAGCTATCTTTGCGATATTCAAAAGAGTACTTATTAATTCACTTTAAGAAAAATTAAAACTGGATGCCAAATTGACCAGTTCCTTCAGCAATGAGCATCTGGCATGACACATGCAGACAATGGTACAATTCAGCAAAACCTCAGGGATGCTACACCAGGCAACTTAAATTGCTTAAAGACTCTCACAAGAACTTGTCCATATACTTAGCTTGTCTTAACTCCTATTTTGTGTTACAGTGAGGAAGTATGTCTAGGACCATTTATTTCAGCAAACTAAATGTCTATATTCTAAATGAAAGCATAAAAACATTTAAGACATTCAGATGTTTATAGAATGATTCTATTTGCTTTTTAACACTAGATATGCTGTATCCACTGACATCTTGTATTACCAATATAAAGTGGTAGAACATTATGAAAACTTAGCAAAATGAAAAGTGGAACTAGAGTCAAACCTGGATATAATATCCTATCTAGCACTTCATAGTTTTGTAGGAGACCCTGGTAAAACAATTACTTAACCAAACATAATCTCAGTTCTCTCATCTGTATAGAAAACTCTAGGAATCCTAGAAACCACCAATATGCAAATGCCAAACATGAGACAACACATGGAAAAAGCTCGAAGCATAGCATCTGATGCATGCAAACTAAGACAATAGTTCTATTCCCTATTCCTCCAGCTATTCCACACTCCATTTAATTTTTAAGTCAAATATCTTTCTTGGACCAGTGGATTGCTGATCCAATAAACCTCAAATATCCACTTTATACATGAAAGTTTTAGCTTATTATTAAATTTCAAATATTAAATCTATACATATATTTTCTCAAAACCACAAAGAAACCACTTATTTTTCACTGTGGATAACTTATGTCACAGTTTATTACCATTCTTTCAACATACTATTTATAGAGTCCATAAATGTCACAATCAAAATACTTTTGAAAACAGTGTTCTCATATCCTTAAAGGTACCAGACAACAGCTAATAAGGTGTTTTTACTGTATTTTCTATACTTATTAGGCTTTAAGGACATAATGTCAAATGATATACCCATTCATGCACTCATTTGCCAAGCCATATACATAGGTGTGTGTGCATATTACAAAAGTGTTTGTAAAAATTTGCAATGACAGAATGTGTACAGACCAAAATGGTTATCACTACTGTGGGACCACAAACTCAAAAAAAAAAAAAAAATTAAAATTAAAAAAGGAATAACGCCAATATAGTTATAATGCAATAAGAACATTGACTAGGAGTAAGCAGAGAGAACTCAAAAAAAACCCCTACTAAATACAAAAAATACCTTATAATCAAATTTGTAACAGATGAACGTAGTCAATCTACTGATTGTAATCTCTATGAGACCGGTTAACTATATCTGCCTTGTCAATACTGTCTTTACCATACTAGTAGCTAGAAATGTGAGGACTGGCCCCAAATAAGTTAAATGAGTAAAGAAAATGAGAATTTTGTCAACTTTTTAATAAAATTTTTATAAAAAAATGATTGTTGTCATTTAAATTAGGTCTCACAAATTCAACAATTCAGTAATATATAAAACAAAAAAATGAAAGCTCAAAAGAGGAAGAAATACATTCTCTCAATTCAAATGTTTCATAGGATGTGGTAAGAAAAACTTTTTTGTGACTGCCCCACCTAAACTGGAAAAGACTTGGCAAGGAAAATAACATGTGGAATAGTCTTTATAGGCTTTCTCATCCAAAATGGGCCAAGCAAGATTTTAAAAGTTGGGTTTTATGCATGATTGATTTGTATGTTTCTGAACTAACAGTGACTTCAGACAGATAACATGTGCCAAAATGTATCACATGACTTCAAATTTCTAGATTTCACAAGTCTATGTAGAGGAAATTATTCTCCTTAGTTAAGCTACTCTGACACTTTTTCCACCATCTAATCATGAGTGGAAAATTAGTTAAATCATATAAATTTATATAGCAATTAACATTCAAGTTATTCTCAAAAAAGTACTTAACACTTGTTTCACCTCAAAATGATGTCCTAAAGAATTAAGTCAAATGCACTCAAGTAACTTGACTGCCACTGGGAAGAAAATTCTTGTGAATGAAAATAGAGAAAAAGGTGCAAGATTTCATTCAGGTCTAACAACGAACTGCATTCTGAGTATTTTTACATTTCAAATGCCTCAATTGGCTCTACTAGCGTGGCATGAGCTATAATTTCTACTTTCCTTCCCAATTATTATTTCTACAAAAATAAAATTATGCTCTATTTTTGAAGATTCAAGTCAATGTGGCATAAATGGTAGTTTAGAAATTTAATGTTTATATTTTAATGTTCTGGTGATCTATTTTGCCTTAAAAATCTTTTCAACACTGGATATACCCTGATCAACATACAGGGTCACCTCTTTTACAGAAAACATATACATATCATCTTTATTATGGGCCATTATTTAAGGCAATATTAACTATGACTATCTAATGAGGAAAAGAATATTTTATGTATTAATCGTTTACTTAATGTAAGTCAGTATCTAATATATTGTTCTCTGGATCCTGACAGTTATTGAGTCCGATAATTAGTTGGTTATTACAACTTTTCAGATACTATACTAAGAGCTTTACGTACATTATCCCATCTAATCATCAAAATCACCTATGAGGTTCATTATGCCTATTTCACAAATGAGACAGGTAACGTTAACTTGCTTAAGGTTACAGTTAATAGGACAGCTGGAATTCAAATTCAGGCTGCCTAGAGCTCCTGAAATTAAGTGAAAGGGATACACACACACGCGTGCGCGCATGTGTATATTTAATGCATATATATATATATATATATATGTGCGCGTGTGCACATGCGCGCTAGTCATTCCAAAAACTAGAAAAATCATTGCAAAAACTAGAATAAAATTTTTCCTCATTTGAGACCAGGAAATCATATACAACACTTAGACATAGGAAATTAGCTTAAAAAAAAAAAAATGTAATGTCTAGGATTATGCTATTTCTATCTTCTATGTGTCTTCTCTCAAACCTTTTCTCAAATATTTCTCATTTTAATGCATTTAACAAGTCCAAAGCTATAACCCTATTTTGGTATAGAAGTTAACAGCAGTAAAAATAGGCCACCCATACATTAATATACAATTTTGGTTATTTACAGCATTTCCATCAAATCTGTGTCAGAAAGGAAACTAAGTTAATTTCTTATCATAATTTACAAGGTTTTCCTATCAACAAAACTGATAACAGATGTTTTATAGGACTGAAGAACATATTTAGAAAGGTACTTGGAGATTTATAATTCCAAAGAGGAAACTGATTATTCTTACAATTCAGAACTAGAATTCAGATCTCCTGTCTCCCAGTCCATACATGCTATTGTTAAATATTTTTTATTACTGGTGGCATACAAAACATACTCAAGAATTTAATGTTATATTTAAGCAGTTGTAATAAGATATAAAATTTAGGTCCTCAAATAGCTTTGCTCCTTAGTCAAAGGACCATTTTTCCTCGATTACTGACACCAATTTAGTGTCAGAGCTGATCTTTGTATAGTTTGTATATGCGTAAATATATATATATATAAAAACAAGCTAAACTTTTAAAAGATGAACTGTTATCAAAATGTACAAATTGATAATATGAACTATACATTGCAATTTAAAGTAATTTATTGAAAAGGAAATAACAAAGGCTAGAGAGTACATGTGGTCTGCATTCTATTTGAAGACTACTAGTATTAATGATTAAAATACAATAAATATCTATTTGTTCCTCATAATAATTGCTTTTACAATGCACTTTTCTTCACTCTAGTAAAATTGTTAGACATAATACTTTAGGAATAGTGTTTCACCTTTAAATCAAGGTTGAACATACTGCAGAATTAGGAATGAATATGGTGGCAGAGATCTACAGAAACAAGTACAAATATGACACTGTTGACTTTTTTGGACTGGGAGATTGGTCAAAGAAAATTATACCTCCATTACTTAGAATTTACATGTACCTATCAAGCATTTTATGTGGATAACTGGATTCTGCCCACACTCTCCTTCTCAGGTTCAGTTTTGTGTAAGGAATCTATGGTTCTTGGAATCCATTCATTCATCTACAACTAATGAAGCACCATGTAAATTTCCTTAAGGAGACTTTGCCCCACAGTCTTCAAAAAGACAACTGCAAATTTTGTTGGAAAGGATGAGAGTTGGGGAGAATTAGCCATGGACCAGACCAGCAGGGATGCAAGTGCATGAAAGATGGCAGTTAATTCTATAAATAAGACACAGGTACATGAAGGGCAGTTAATCTTGCGCCCTACAGAAAACATTAATCAGAAAACTTTTAGAACGTGATTTCCCAAGAACTTTGGAAGGAAAAATTATATCAAATGCAATTACTAATTTTAACTTACTTTTGATGACTTATAGTATTAGATTTCAGAGTAAAAGAAGGCAATAGTGAAATGTCTACTGGCAAAATACAATTCCACAAATTGGTTAAAATGGAAGAAAGTGCCTTCTGAAACTATTACAGAAAGTAGCCCAGCCAATAACAAACACAATGCAGAGCAAAATCTTACTCTTCCAGTCACTTATCCTGTCACTACTAACTCAATGAGTTAATATTATAATGAACATAATCTTGAAATTCCCCAGCGATGAAGACATCCTAAATATTTCTAAAATTAAGAGGTTAGGAAAAAAACAAAACATCTTTTTAAATAGCTCAGATCAAAAGCTACATAAAACCCTTGTGCTATAAAAAAAGTCTTGCTACAGTTTGAGTAGCGACAAGAGGTATTCTACACCAAGGTTCAAATTCCAACTTTACTATTTACAAGCTGTGTGATCTTGGGAGTTAATTAACCTCTCATTACTTCATTTCCCTCATCTATAAAATGGGAACAGTACCTACCACATAGTAGAGATTACGTTAACACATTTAAACTGCTTAGAATGACAACTCACTAAGCACTATAAAGTATTTGTCAATATTACTTAATTAGAACGGCAGTATCTTGGATGTTATTGTCAAGACCAAGAACTCTTTAGTCAACAATTTATACTAGTATTAACCCTTAAGGTACTAAAAACATTCAAGTCCTAATTTTAAATTTCACTGGAAAAGTATAGTCACAAGGAAAAGCCTGCCATATTAAAATATGAATGCAACAGAACCTTTGATACTAAAAAGTACAAGTAGAGGTACTTACTATTCATGATAAATGATTCAAATGTCTACAATTAATACTAAGCCATATCCTATATATAAGGTGATACCTTTCAAGCCTTCCATGATTTTGGAATGAAGTGTGAAACTAGCAGCACCTGCTGCACTGTTTCTGATAAAGATTTTTTTTTAATAATGAAAAGGTGAATTTTCCTACTAATTTCTATCACCAAGCACTAACCTCTTAGCTTGGACAGGATGAAGTCCATAGTGGTAAAACAGCTGTTTATTTAACTTTTAAAGCCCCTATTTAAATCAGTATTGCATTATTCGACTAACTTGTCTATATTTAGACAAGTTAAAAATTACTCATTTTCATTCAACATGAAAAAAGTCCAGTGTGTTATATTCTCCTTATCCATAACTTCCCTAACAAGAGAAAGGTAACAACCTTTTGCCTCTAAGTGAAAATGGAAAATACAAATTTTCCCCAAAGAGAAAATCAAGACTCTGGAGAAAACAACTAGGTTTCGTATTTCTTAATTCCTCAATTATATCCACTTTTAGTGTGTTCGAATGAAGTCTTATTTTACAGAAGCCTCACAATGTAATTTTTTTTAAAAAAAGACGACAGTGCCTTTCAACATCTCCTAGTGCCTTCTCTCATTTCAAACCAAACCTTTTCAATTCTATCAAAAGTTAAAGGGTGGTACGTAATGGTTTACGATGTACCATAAACCATATTCTCAGTCACTTAAAACCTAAAAAAAGACCAAAATTTTATCAAACTAAAAAGGAAAAGTTCAATCTCCTACCTCATAACCAGAGTCCATCTGAATGTACTTCCAACCTACCCTACCAATTAATTTAGGCTGGGAATCTTAACTTTCCTCATACAGACTATACCATACTACTTAACCAAATACACCAAAAGAACTGACAACCATGACCTTTACAAGTATCCTCTTGAACTCTAAGATATATTACAGTCACTTAAAAGGTATTTCTAGAAAAGATATTCTTCATGCTGGTGGACAAAAGGTAACTTCATCTTTGTCAACATGATTCCTCACACGAAGGATTTCCTTGGGCTTTGTCATCCAAATAGAAAATAAGTTTAACTTGATTTCTACTTGATTTAAGGCTCTAACAATTTCAATTGTGCAAAACAAATGGAGTTGGTTATGCACATGGAAAGAGGAAGCACATGCTTCATTCCAGATTCTAAGGTGTTACTAAGATTCAATTTACAAATGAGCTTTCTGTAAATAAAAAAAGTCCATAATTTTCCAAAGTAAATCACGACAAACTGAACCACGCGTAAAACAAAAAGAGGCTTTAAACTGACTAAATCCAGAATATCCCAAATCACTGGATAGTCTAAAATAGTATTATGATAGAAATCAATGGTGATAATTTTGATCTCCATTAGAAATGTGTCAATATGGCATTAAGTTTAAAAAACGTAAACGTAGTTCATGTAACTGTTCCCATTTCGGTTCCGAAAACTAAACTGGACCTTTAAAAAAAAAAATCTGAAGCTCTCCTCTGCAATATCAAATTGGTGTCCCTTGGGTATAAGCTAACCTCTCCCTATTTTTTCCATTGGGAAATTACTGCACCAAGAACCTACCTTCCCATTCTTCTCAAAGACAATGAAAAAATGCACTAAAGTTTGGATTTAAAAAAAGAGAGATCTATTTAACCTAACGCTTCAAAACAATTTTAAAAATCTACATGGAAATGAAGTGTGATGGAAAAAAGCGGTGTGCATGGATCACATCTAACGGGGATTTCTAAAAAAGGGAAGACGCTGACATCGAGGAAATTTGAAGTAGACACATATAGCTGAAGAATTTCCACAGGGAGAAGCATTTGTGGTCCTCTGAACGCCATGGCCTTGGAGAAAGCTCCAGAATCCATGGCCACGGGCTATTTCCACTGTGAGACTTCTCAGAAGCATCCTTAGGAGGACACATCAGCTTCTCTGCCTTCAGGGGTTAGAAGGGAGGGGCGCCGAGCTCCATCTTTCCTCTCTGGGAGCTGCAGCCTTATGGACAAGCTTCAAACCTGAGCTACTTCCAACTTCCACGGGAAGAAGCGGGGAGCAGGGGAGCGTGGTTCCACCGCTTTCCTCTCGCACCAAGCGCAGCAGCTGGGCGGCCGTGGCAGTGAGGGAAGAGGCGGCTGGCGCTGCATGCGTGTTTACGTGTCTCAGATGGGTGTGGGAAGAAGACAGAGAGGTTCTAATGAAAAGATGGAGGGGAGAGAGAAAGAGGGGTTGGGGAGAGGGGAAGCACCACCTTTCTTTTCTCTGCTCTTCCTGGGGATCTGAAAACTCCTCCTAACGGGTCTTTCGGGCTCTTCGGGGCCTTTGGGCAGAGCGGTCGCGCCCGCCTCAGAGGAGTCCTGAGGCTGCTCTTGGCTGAGGCTCGGGGTGGCCTCGGCCGCCGCGGTCTCCTCAGGCCCGGCGCCGCCGCCGGGCTCCGCGATGCTGAGGCCGCCGCCGCCGCCGCCGCCATTTTGTGGGGAAGACTCAAGCTCCGGAAGCGCCTGCTTCATCTCCTCGTCTCCGCCGCCGCCACTTTCCCAGCTCGCGTCCGTCGGCGGAGAGGCTTCCATTTCCTCAGCAGTCGCCATCGCGCCGGCGTGAGGAGCTCCGGGAAGCTTCTGCCAACAAGGTCGACGGGGATGGGGGGGAAGGGGCGGCGGGCCAGCCTCGCCGCCGAGCTGCTCTGAGCCCACCCACCCCCTTCCCCCCGTGGTCGTGGGCCGCGCTCCCGACCCAGGAGCCTCTCGGGGGCCCCAAAGCGGGCGCCCCAACCGCGCGGCCCAGCCGCAAGAGCCGCTCCTCGCTCGGGCAGTTCTTCGGCCGGCCCCCCACCACTCAACGTGCTCGCGTCTGAGCCGGGAAGGGGCGGGGCCCTCACAGACCGCTCCGCCAATGGGGGTGCGGAGCCCACCTCCGCGGGTGTGGATAAGACCGCGCCGGGAGGCGGAGCCTCAGGGCGCCCGAGCCCGCCAAAAGGGGCGCCGCTATGCCCCGCGAGTACCTCGACGTCGTGGCCGATTACGGGTGAATGGGCCTCAAGGCGGGCTGTGAGTTTCAGGACCGCTCCTGGCCAGTGTTGCGGAAGAGGGAGGCGCGCCCTGCCAGGACCCCGTAGAGCTGGCGTCGCCTATTTCTAGGCAAGATTACTTTCTCTGTGCATGAGTTACACCGGCCAAAACTGGACTCAAGCAATGGGTGCCGAACGATCCCGACTTTGTGAAATACCTGCCTGCACATAAAACCTAAAGAAGAGATAAGAGAATGGGCTGCAGTGATAAGAGCCTGAAAGCCTCCTGCAGACTTCAGGGAGGGGTGTGTGTCAGTCTCCTGGATCTTGCATCTTTACAATAGATTATGCCCACCTGCTCCCCTCTTTTAAAGAATTAGAACGTGTACTCAGCAAGCAAGCAGTCAATATCTTGGATCCTTAGAAATGACTTCACAGCCTAGTGTTAAGATTTGGTTCTGGTAAGCTTGAGGGGAGGAGGGCTGCTGGCTTTAAAAGTTTTTTCCTTTGATGTCTTTAGGTTTCCTAAAGTGTGTGTATACTAAAGAAAAATATAAACGTTCGCAGCCACATTTAAAAATATACAGCAAGTAGTCCCTTAAAATAGTCAAGTAGAAAACCTTTTGAAGTTTCTGCAGACTCTGTTGAAACTACTAGCATGGGTTATCATGAGTACAGACAAAATTTACTGTTGCTTTCTATATGCCAGGCACTGGAGAGTGATTTACATACATTAGCTCCATTTAATCATCATAACAGACATTGAGGAAATGCCACCAAGGGGGCATAACTTATTGTGCTTTGCTTGATTGAGCTTCACAGATGTCATTTTTTACAAATTGAAGTCCAGACCCTCCACCAGCAAAAAGTGTACACCTGGCTTTATTGTGGTGGCCTGGAATAGAAACTGCAATATCTCCGAGGTATGCCTGTGTTATAAGTGTTTCAGGACGTTGAACAAATTAAGTTAAAATCAATTTGAAGTCAGGTTTATTTAACTGAAACATAAAGCACTTGCACTTGACTACTTCTCTAAGACAATCCTCACAGCAACCCTGCATCTTTTTGCATACGGATGAAGAAATGAGATTGACATCTAGTTCAGTCTCCTAGCAGCAAGATAAGGATTGGAACCCAAATCTCTATTCTCTAACTCCAGCTGTCTCTCATGGAGTTGACTGACTAAACCTATAATTATAAAACTCTAGGCCTTGCCATGTGACTGCAACTTAAAGAACATCCCCAAGAGCAACAGGAAAATTGGATTCCTATGTCCTGTGATAAATATCATTCCTTTTCAACAGCCTATTGGAAAAGCTAATTATGGCTTGCCTGGCCTATTTGAATCAGCTTAGTAAATGGAAGAAATGCGAGTGTAAAACAATTATTCCTTTTAGTAAAAAGTTTATGTAAAAACTTTTAAAATACTGGTGAAAACACTATGGGCTATGTTGAGACAAAATGTTCATTTTAAGTTAAAAGTAACCTTTAAATTTGGGAGAAGAGACTTTACTTGATATAAAAGGGGCTACAGAAAATCAGAAACAAATGTCGAGGTCTCTGATAACTTTCATTTTGTGAGTTCATTAAAGACATCTTTTAAAAGCTATTTTTTTTTTTAAATCAAGATTAAAAGATATAGGAACTAATTACATACTGGTGCCACTGCTCAACTAAGGCTGTTCTCATCTGTTCAGCAAAAGCCAACTTTACTTGGAAGGTAGAAGGCCTAGATTATGCATAAGGCAAGCATACCAGTTTGTGGTAAAGACCTAAAACTCAGGCCAGAAAACCATTTGTCTTCCACATGGATTGAATCTTAAATTTTGTGAGGATAAAAGTTTTATTCATTCTAAGTCATTTATTTAAATCATTTAAAAAATGAATCAGTATTACACCTTATAAGGTAGAAGAAAATTGGGAAGCTCTAACATAATTTTAGCTATATATTCAATTATTGATAGCAAAAAATTTTAGGTTCAGCTGGATAACAGTACTAATATTCAATATCGTAAATATTTTTAGTTGTCTGTTGGGTGCTAAACACTGCTGTGTTGAGGATGTAACTCTGAAGCAAGTGGGCATGGTTACCTCCTTTGAGTTTGCAGTTCAGTGGGGAATATACCTAAAACTAGGAACAATGGTGATGGCTAAGTGGAGACCTAAAGGTTAAGTGAAGAATTCAGTTACAGGGCAGAGATAGAGGGGGCATAAATTTACTAAAACCCACCTATCTCAGGAAAACTAACAGTGAGTTACAGAGGATATACATATGTGTTTATATATGTATGCATATAGATATCCAGTATATATTGGGGGGATGGGTACTAGGGGAAGAGCTACCACAGATGTTTATGGTTCTGGAGTATGGGCTACCAAAGGTTAAAAAAGGTATAAAACCTATGTTGTCCCCTACGTTCAACAATAACACAAGAAACATTAGAGAGCAATGTAAGAGTATATAATTAAATATCCAGGAACCACAGTCACCCTTTTAAATTTAGAAACAAAAATAATCCAGTTCAACTCCGTTTTAAAAACAGACAGTGGCCCAATATCATATAGCAAATAGAGTTAACACTTTTCTGTGTGTCTGGTACTGATATAAGAGTGTTATATGTATTATTAATCTTCACACCAAGTATTAATGTTATCTCTATTGTACAGATAAGGAAACTGAGGCAGAGGGCTCATTTAAATTTCTTAAGGTCATTTAGATTATAAGTGGGAGAACCAAGATTCTAACCCAGGCAGTCTGCTCCCGAAGGCCATGCTCTTAATAACCACTATATGTTAACCTTTCTTGTTATTAGCAAACAAATTTCAGAACTCAGTGCATTTTTCACTATGCCATTCCACCTTTCCTCAACCAGTTCTTTAAAAAAACAAGGTATATATGGTATAACTCAGCAGTAACTATCAGTATTACTGATGCGTAAACGTTTGACCTTACAATTTTACTTCTAGAAATTTATAATACAGATATACATGCTCATTCACATTTGAAAATGTTTATTCAAGTATATCCAGTGTTGTCTGTAATGGGATGTCAAGTGTCATTTGTAATAGCAAAGGACTGGAAACAACCTAAATAGGGTATAGCCATACAATGGAATGCTACGTAGCCATAAAAAGGAATGAAGTACTAATACATGCTACCACATGGATGCATATTGAAAAAAATCATATTATGTGAAAGAAACTAGACCAAAAAAAAAGCCATATATTGTATCATTTCATCCATGTGAAAGTTCAGAATAGGCAAATTCACAGAAACAGAAGATCGGTATTTCCCTGGGGCTGGAGAGATATGGGAATGGGACAGGGTTTATAAGTATAGGATTTATTTTGAGAGTGATAAAAATATTCAGGAATTAGATATGATGTTAGTTGCACAACTTTATGACTGTACTAAAATCTATATACTTTAAAAAGATGGATTTTGTGATATATGAATTATATCTCAATTTTTAAAAAATGGACTTTTTAATTCCCCGAGGGCATAGACTCCAAGTAGCAGACTCCCTTTCCCTCATCAGCTTTGAAGAAGCTTCCGTGAATTCTACAGCTGCCAACAACTTGAGAGTGCTTAGAAGAAAATTCTTTCCTAATGAGTGTCCAGGTGAGAATGCAGCCCATCTGACACCATGATTTCAGCCTCCGAGACCCAGTAATAGAAACCAGATAAGGCATGCCATGCTCTGACCTACAGAAACTGTGAGATAATAACATGGATATTATTTTAAGCCACTAACTTTGTAATAATTTGTTATGCAGCAATAGAAAAATAATATAAAGGTTACAACATATCTAGCATTTTCTAAGTGCTTTGCATATGTTTATTTTATTTTCATAAGAAGTCTATGAAGTAGGTATGCATTCCTGTTTTTTCTGATAAAGCTCATTATGTACTTAAAAAAAAACAGAACAGAATGGCTAAAATGTTAACATTTGTACCAAAAAGAGGAAATACAGTTAAGTACATAGGGCTATTTGCATAAAACTTGTGGAAAGCTATACAAATAACTAGCAACGTTGGTTGCCTATGAAAGGGAATGGGCTGGAAGACAGGTGGGCGAGACTTTTCACTTTATATCCTTTTATTCTTTAAAGCACATGAACTTACTAAAAAAATTACATTTTAAAAAGGAAGGGAAATAAGATAAAAGCATGCTGAGAAGCTGTTGTTGTCAGTACTCAGTAACTCATACAAGGGGAAAACGGTAATATCTTAATCATCATCCAGAAAGTCACTACAGAGATTTTAGAAGGGTCCCTATATTTTGACATAGAGGAATTAGAGACTTCCACCTGCTAATCTAAGCAATTAGGTAAGTATATAGTCAGAGTTACAATATTCACACATAGTAAAACAAAAGTGTTAATAGTATTTTTGAAGTGAATGCACTAATAAGATTTGATGGTAACAACAATCCTTAACATTTGCAAAGCAATTTTGTCTTTTTCTTTTCAGGTAAAAGATGTTGTTATTTGACGCTCATACATACCTTGAACCTTCAAAACTTCAATGTCACACAGCTCGGAAGCTTTCTTTTTCTTCTTTTTTTTTTTTTTTTTTTGACATTCTATTGAAATGCATCAGTAGGAAAAGAATAATGGCCAGCCAATAAAACCACTACTAAGATCCAATTCATAGAACTTTAAGGATCTTAAAGAATAATTAGTCTGATCCATTCCTTTTATGAATAAAAAGGTATTACAAGCCTACAACTCCATTGCTTATTCAGATGCATTGAAAAATATACGAAACTGCCGTTCCTTCTATTATGCTTGAGCTAAAACAATTCTACTTCCACGGAGTTATTTTCTTTCCCCAAAGAACTTATCTTGTTACTGAGTAGATATTTCTTGGGTGGGTCCCAAGAAAGCGTAAGAAAGGCCCTTTACTTTGGGATGATATTTACTCATGGTTGATGTCTGGAAGTCTTTCCATGCAATGAAGAGAAGGCACAAAAGAAATCCTCAGTTAAAAATAAGAATATAATTAGGGATGAGTAACTAGGCAAGTATTCCTTCAACTTCACAGCTGATTCTGATAACCACAAATCTCAACTAAAGCCAAGAGCTGTTGCTAAGGTTTAAGTTTTTGTTTCATTTTTGAGTCAAACCCTTCTAAGATTTCTGTTACATGTAATACCATGAATGAATCTTACATGCACAATGTTAAATGAAATAAGTTAGACACAAGAGTATATACCGTAGGATTCCATATATATGCATTAAGGACAAGCAAAAATGATCTATGGTAATAAAGTAGTTCCCTTGTGTTAGGAGCTGGTGGGAGGACTCAAAGAGGACATGAAAGAACTTTCTGAAATGATGGAGATGTTCCATATCTTGATCTAGGTTATAGTTACAGGACAATACATACATATATATTTATTAAACTGTACACTTAAGAGTTGTGCATTTTACTGTATGACTTTATTCTTCAAATAACAAAAATAAAATGAAACAAAACTCTTCTGCAGGTTCTCATACTTCAAGGGATAATAAAGACAGGAATTCTTCATGTGACATAGAGAGCCCTGCTGTTTTGGACCCTGTCTATGTTTCTGTATCTACTTCCCTAAACTCCTAGATGCTCCTTCCGAGCATCTAGACACATTGTTAACTTTCGCACATGCTGTTTTCCATAGTGTGCTGTGCTCTTCTCACCACCCTCTTCCCCATTAGCTTTTGCACTTCTTCTGCTTAAGCTTCGCTTCCTTGTATAAGCTTCCTTGATCACCTCCCTCTTATCCTAGGTTGGGTTCCCCTCTGGTGTCCTCTTGAAACCTTGTTTCTTTCAATTAAACTATCTCTTCTCTCAATCTGTATTTACTCCCTTATTTGTGGAATGATTTAATTAAATCTATCTTCCCACTAGACCCTATGCTCTACTATGGGCTGAGTGGTAATGTCCGGGTTTCTTTGTCATAGTATTCCTAGGGCCCAGTAATAAAAAACATATTTGACATGACCTTTGCTACATAATCAGTACCGATTTTAAAAGGATATTAATTGGCAAATGTCCATCAACTGATAAATGGATGAACAAAATGTAGTATTATCCATACAATGGAATATTATTCGGCCACACATTGGAATAGAGCACTGAGACATGCGATAACATGGATGGACCTTGACAACTATGCTAAGTGAAAAAAACCAGTACAAAAGGCCACATATGGTATGATTTCATTTATATGAAATGCCTGGAATAGGGAAATCTATAGAGACAAAGTAGTGGTTTCATATAGCTGAAGGAATAAAGTGAAAGCTAAAGGGTATGGGTTTCTTTTAAGAGTGGGAAATGTTCTAAAATTAATGGTAACTGTTGCACAACTCTGATTACACTAAAGACCGTTGAATTGTATGCTTTAATAACTGGTATGTAAATTAGATTAATAAAATGATTTTAAAAGAAGGAAATTGGCATAGTGTTCCACTAATAACTTAGGGAAAATACTTTTTCAGGTATATAATGCAGGAAGTTATTTGACCTGCAACCAGTGCTTAAATTTGTGTTAAATGTGTAGAGATAACTGAATAAATAATTTTCTGCTTTTTCTCCAAAAAAAAGAAAAAGATAAAAAAATAACACTGGATTTTACCAGTACAGCAGCAACATAATGCAAATATTGTAGCTGAATTGTAGCCTCGGTCAGTTAAGGCAGCAGCAATTGTCATCTATTCCCTATACAGGCCTATATCCAGCCATTTCAATATGTGAATATATAAGTAGCTAAAGTGCTTGCTGTGTCTTTTCTTGATTTTTATATTTAAAAAAAATTTTATTAAAGTTAATATTAACTCCCTTAAAAAAAACATTAAACAAGCCTAATGAATTATCAATATAAAATAATCCAAATCCTTTTCCAAAAACAAATTGCATTTCAACTACTTAAAATAAAAATTAGATTATCGTAATAAATACCTATTTCAAATGTTCTTTTCCACGATATTCCCAAATACACAAAAAACATGTTTTCCTCAATTATTTTTCCATTTAATGTAAAAAATTCCTAGTTAGGAGAGATTTGCAAAAATAGATCCTTACAAAAATTAGAATCTAGAGTATTAGTACCTCCCCCCCACCCCATGGCTCTGAAAAGATAGGCAACTAATTATTATAAATTTTCTTCTAAGAAGTCTTTGGGGAACCAGCCAAGTTTAAATAGGGTAATTGGTAGGTCTATTGTTGCAATTTACATGATTATAGAAACATAACACCAGACATTTATCTAATTGAAGAAAATATGGTGTTCAGTTACTTATTTAGAGGAATTCTACATGTGGTTTGCCACATTTGGTGATTAATTCATTCTCTTGAGACTCTAAATGTGCTTCTCTGGGGTCAATATGGTAATAATGTTTACAAACTCAGTTTTCTTTTACTTTGCAAAAACTTAAAATATATATTAAATATTAAATACTATCTCTATACATTTCTTTAATAAAATTAGTATTAAAATAATGTAATGCCATAATTCCTTTAAAACAGGGTTCCCCAACTCCCAGGCTGCAAACTAAAGCTAGTCAATGGCCTGTTAGGAACCGGCTACACAGCAGGAGGTGAGCTGCAGGCAAGCAAGTGAAGCTTTATCAGTATTTGCAGCTGCTCCGCTAGCATCACAGCCTCAGCTCCACCTCAGATCATCAGGCTTTAGATTCTCATAGGAGCACCAGTCCCCAGTGCCAAAAAGGTTTGAGACTACTGCTTTAGAAGATGTTGTCCACATCCGTAACAGAGATGTTGATTTGTGACACTCACCATTATGTGCTGCTTCTTTCTTTAAATGCGAATGAACTCTTCAGTCTCCTAATCAGTCTACGATTATAGGTCCTATGACCTTTAGTTGAATTTCTGTAAATATAATAAGCAATGTAAGATATGCAACACTTATATGATTTCTATAAATAGCATATTAGAACTTAGGTTCTTGCAGAATTGCACACAAATATTTAAGCCTTGGAAATTATTTAAGCAAAATTTCACATCCCTATTTTCTACCTAAAGGTGTCTGAAATAGAATCAAATTGCAAGATTTATGTGTTTTTTTTTAAACAAACCCATAACATACAAGTCTGTCTCAATGCCTCAATCAACCCTCAACCCTCTATCTACAATAACCTAGGAAATTTATAAGATAGGAGAATGCCTCATACCCTCACGTTGAGATACTGATAACTTGGAGCTTACCACACTGATGTTATTGGTACTCATTTACTAAATTGCTAATTAGCAATTAATTACTGATCAACTTGTGTTTTCCGGAAATTGTATCTGATGCATTGGATTAAACACTGACATATTTCCTGCTTGAAAGAACAATCAAGCAAAGGAGACCATCCAGTAGAGACTCAATGAATTAGCAAAGGCCAGATATAGAGAAGTTAAAGTGGCAGGGAGCATGATAAGAATTCAGGTAGAGAGGACAGTGAGGGGAAAAATGGAACGAAGATACCAATGTGAGAAGCAAAAAGATTTATGCAGCAGGGAAGCACAGCTGGTCCTTGTGGTATACAGGGTAAGGCAGGAAGTTCAGAGTCAGACTAAGTTGAATCACAGACCCACAAGTACTATCTATGTTAAGGGACTTAGACCTAATCCTGAAGGTAAGAGATAAGAATTTGAAGATTTGAGGTAGAGCCTGACCCAATCAAACATGCATTTTAGATCATGCTGGTTCCTATTATAGAAGGTGGGTTTTAGGGATATAACAAGGAGGCAAGAAGACTAATTAGGAGACTGTTGCAAAATTTAGGCAAGAGATGGCTTAGGATTTCAACATTCTTGGTCATTGTCAGTCTAGATACAAACCAAGATTGTGTTACAGCATGAGAGAATTTCAAAGAGAAGAAGAGAGGGAAGAAATCAATAGTTACTGAAAAAAATAATTGCTGTTCTCCCCACCACCAGCACACTCCAGTTTTTAATGTGTCAGTAATTTAGAATTCTCTCAAAGGACCAAGTAGTAGACCATAAAAATGATGTTGCTTGGTGTTTCAAAATAAGTCGGATAAAGAATGAAAAACTTCATCATTCAGATGCAGAAGATTTATAATAGTTCACAATTTTCAAGCTCAAAATATAACCTCCTATAAAACATTGTAAGTATTTTTTTTCTATTAGAATGGTTTAACCAAAGACCATAGGGTTTGAAATGGAGTAATGGAGCACAAAAATATAAAAGCAGATAATGAGAAGACTGAATGGCTTAAGATTTTCTCTTTTCATTCTGACTAGATTCAGGCAATATGTAACATTGAAATATACAGTATTGTTTTTATTATAAAAAATTTAAATGTGTTTAGAAGATAAAATTTGAATCAGGCACTTGCAGAATATCTGAGGCACCTTGAAATTTAAGGTCTGAGAAGAGAATCTAACATTGGACTAATGAATACTAAATTTGATACGTCATAACCCCTTTGTCAGAAACCAGACCCTCGGGAGCATATATACAAACTTTCCAGCAGAGAGCAGCAAAACTTCACTAACCAGTATTTTTAACCCCCTAGCAGCTTTTCTATAGTGCCTAATAATAGTTTATTTTTAAAAAATTGTAGTTGACATATATTAGTTTCGGGTATATAACATAGTGATTAGACATTCATATATCTCAAAAAGCGATCACCATGATAAATCTAGTAACTGTTTGGCACCATACATAGTATTACAAAATTATTCAGTAGAAGGGTTATGTGAACATGTTTTTATATTTATTCATCTATACATATGTATTAGTTTATCTTATAATAATCAAGGTATTGTGGCACTTATATTTAGGCAGAACAGAATTCATCCCAGAATTTTGAGACTGCTGAAAGCTCCTGGATGGATAGGAACTGAGGTAATAATAAGGAACAACTATCTTAACGGCGCGATCTGCTGGCGATTTGCCAACTCTTTAACAAACAATCATGGTTTAAGGTGCAATGGATTCATTTTTTTTTTTTAGGCAAGGCAATCGTTGGTTGACCTCACAGATTGCAAGGACCTTATCAGCTTACAATCCCTTATTTTTAAAAAATTTTTTACAGCTACAGCACCTGATCTTCCTAGGTGGTCTCCCATCCAAGTACTAACCAGGACCAACGCTGCTTACCTTCTGAGATCAGACAGTATCACTTGTTCAGAGTGGCATGGCCATAGACTAGATTCTTTTAAAAAATATGTTCTAACTATGTACCTGAGTTTCCTCATCTGTAAAATGGAGATAATAATTGTACCTACACCTTGAGGGCTGGTTGCACAGATTAAATGTAAAGTGAGTGGAAGGCTGTGTTCATTGTTTTATTTTTTTAATTATGGCAAAATATACATAAAAGAAAATTTACCATCCTAATTATTTTTAAGTGTGTAATTAAGAAGAGTTAAGTATATTCATATTATGTGTAACCAATCCTCAGAACTCTTTTTATATTGCAAAACTGAAAATCTGTACCCATTAAACAAAATTTCCCATTACCCCTCTGCCGGCCCATGGCAACCAGTATCTACTTTCTCTCTATAATTTTGCCTATTCTAGGTACCTCATATAAGTGGAATAATACAGTATATCTTTTTGGAATTGCCTTATTTACTTAGAAGAAAGTCTTCAAGGTTTATTCATGTTGTAGCATGTGTCAGAATTTTCTTTCTTTTTAAGGCTGACTAATATTTCATTGTATGTATATGTACCTGGTATGTTTTAAAACAGAAATTTAAAAAATAATTTTGGGACTCCCTCTTCCAGTCATATTGGAATATCAAAAAAATAAACAACTAGAAAACATAGCTGAAATATATAAAGCAACTGTATCCAGACACTAGACAACAGGCAGTGTGGATCATGATCCCAGATCCTAGAGATACAGAAAGGTAAAATTTACAAGGACCCTAGGTTTTTGCCTAGAGGCAATTTCTAGACTGTAGATGCAGGAAGGGGAATGCAAACTGAGCCCAGCAACAAGTCTGAATTGAGAATCTGGGGAAACCAAGGTGGTTTAAATTGTGTAGAATTCTAGAGAATAGGGAGCCATGCAGAAAGAGAGACCCAGAAATCTGAATAGGAGGTCCCCTACCATGCATGTGTAGGTGAACCTTGTTTTGGCTTGAAACAGGGCAAAAAAAGACTGAGTAGTTGTAAACTGAATAATACTCAGAGATCACCCTGGGTGGAGAAATGTGGAAACTTCAATTAGTCAAAGGAGTAGCCAATGGAAACTACTCAGTAATTAACTGAGCCACTCAACAGATACTGAGAGGGGTTATAACTTAGTAGTAAGACTGAATGATCCCCAGAGTAAAGGCTAATTTACATCTGCTGTAGCAAAAATTAAAATAGGCCTTGAAAGGGTTAAATTGATTTGTAATTAACTTACCTGCCTGCCAGAACAAAGCCTAACTAAAGTAAAACAATATTCAGACACTCATAATGTCTGGTATCTATTCCCAACAACAGGTTACAAGGGTTCCAATTTCTTCACATCCTCACCAATACTTATTTTCTGGATTTTCTTGTTGTTATTGTTAGTTTCTTTGTTCGCTTTCATAGTAACCATACTAATGGATGTCAAGTGATATTGTTGTGGTTTTGATTTGCATTTCCCTAATGACTTGTGAGGTAGAGCATCTTTTCATATGCTCTTGGACATGGTTTGTCTTTTTCAGATTTATTATAGATAAATAGTGGTATTAACTTGCATTTACCTCATTGTGGTATTAACTTGTATTTACCTCACGACTAGCGATGTCGAGTATATTTTTTAATGTACTAATTTGCCATCCACATATCTTCTTTGGTCAAGTGTCTGTCCAAATCATTTGTCCATTTTTAAATTGGGTTGTTTTATTATTGACTTTTCAGATTTCTTTATATATACTGGATTCAAGTTCTCTACTAGTGATATGATTTGTAAATATTTACTTAGTCTATGGATTGCCTTTTCAGTGTTTTAACCATGTCTTTTCAAGAGAAGTTCTTCATTTTAAGGAAGTCCAATTTATCAATATCGATTATTTTCTTTTATGGATTGTTTGGCTCATCTCAGAATTCTTTGCCTAACCCAAGGCAAACGAATTGTCTCCTGATTTCTTCTAGAGGTTTTAGAGTTTTGGGGTTTATAGTTATGTCAATGATGCATTTGAGTTGATTTTTGTATAAGATGTGATATAATGGTCTAAATTGCTTCGTTTATTTTACTGAATATAGATATCCAATTGTTCCAGCATCACTTACTGAAAAGACTATCTTTTTACCACTGGATTGCCTTTGCACCTTTTTTGAAAATCAGCTTTCTATATCTTTGGTTATATTTCTGGACTCTCCCCATTTGGGCCTATTTACTGTCTCTCTTTATACCAGTACTACACTGTTTTGGTTATTGTAGCTTTGTAGTAAGTTTTGGGTAAGCCTTCCAACTTTGTTAATCTTTTTCAGATTGGTTATTCCAGTTCTCTTAGATTTCCATATGAATTTTAGAATCAGCCTATCAATTTTTACAAAATAGTCCACTTAGATTTAAATTTGAATTGTGTTAAATCTATGGATTAATTCTGGGGAGAGCTGACATCTTAATGATATTGAGTTTTTCAAATCATGAACACATGTATTTTCCCATTCATTTAGGTATTAATTTTTTCATCATTTTTATAATTTCTAGTGTACATTGTATACTTCCTACCCCCTGTATCTTTTAACATTTCTTGTAGTTCTTGTCTCCTATAATAAATTCTTTCAGCTTTTTTGTTTGAATTTATTTTGCCTTGTTTTTGCCTTTGCTTTTGAAAGATATATCACTGGGTATAGAATTCTAGGTTGTTTTCTTTCAGTATTTTAAAGATATTACTATCTTCTTGCTTGCTTTGTTTCCAATGAGAAATTTTTTGTCATCTTTATTCCTTTGTATGTAACATGCCTTTCTCCTCTGGCTGGTTTTTAAGATTTCTTTCTTTATCACTGGTTTTGAACATCTTAATTATAATATGACTTGGTGTGGTTTTATGGTCCCATGTGTTTGAGGTTCATTAAGCTTCTTGGTTCTTTGGGTTTATAGTTTTCATAATGTTTGGAAATATTTTTGTAATTATTTTTTCAAATATTTTTTCTGTCTTCTCCCTCTCCTGAATCCTTAAAACTACAATTACATGCATATTAGAGCACTTAACATTGTTCCACGACTCACTGATGCTCTTTTTATTTAAAATAAAAAAATCTTTTCTCTGTGTTTAATTTTAAATAGTTTATATTGTTGTCTTATTCACTCCTATTTTCTTCTGAGATGTCTAATCTGCTATTATTCCCATCCGGTGTATCTTTCATCTCAAACATGATAGTTCTTATCTCTAGAAGTTAGATTTGGGTCTTTTTTCCCCCCATATTTTTCATATCTCTTCTAACATTAACTATGGAACACAGTTATAATAATTTTTAATGTTCTTGTCTGCTAATTCTAACATCTATGTCAGTTCTGGATTGGTTCAATTTTTATATTTTTCTCATCACTGTGGGTTGTATTTTCCTGCTTCTCTCCATGCCTTATAGTCTTTGATTGGATGGCAAACACTGTGAATTAGGTGCTATTTTTATATTCCTATAAATATCTTTGAGCTTTGTCCTGGATGCAGTTAAGTTACTCAGAAATAGTTTGATACTTTTTGACCTTTCTTTGAAGATTTGTTAGGTGGAACCAAACTAGTGTTTACATTAGGGCTTATTGTTCCCCACTACTGAAAGTAGGTCCTCCTGAGTATTTTACCCAATTGTGCTATTCTTCTAGTTGGTTTGTGGAACAGGCACTATTCCCAGCACTGTGTAAGTTCCCTCTAATCCTTTTGGATGGTTTCCCCACCCTTGGGTAGTTTCTCACATGTGTGCACTGAGCAGTAGTTGAGTACCTGAGGGGGTCCCCTTTGAAGATCTAAGGTTTTCTCTCCATGCAGCACTCTCTTCTGTGCCCTCGAAGTTGTAGTGGCCTCCAGCTTTCTGAACTCTCAGCAACGTTTCTTCCACTCAGGGAGTTCACTGAACTCAGTCTAGGTCTCCCCTCCCTGCACTGCTGTCTGAAAACCTTCTCAAAGCCATAAACAGGAGCATTCATAGGGTGGAAAATTTTCAAATGGCCAACTTCTGCTTCCATTGTTTAATGTTAAACAGGGTGTAGTTCTAGAAGATATTCTGTGCAAAGATATGCTAATATTAAGGGTGTCATTATCCTGTGTTAAGATATGTTAATGGCCAGCCTCTGCTTCTGAAAACCTGCTTGTTTGCTAGAGGGGGTTTTGGGGCTTTTTAAGCTATTCCTTCTAGAGGCTCGGGGCTGATTCTCTAGTGGGGAGAGTCAGTTGCCTGCTGGCTAATAAAGGCTCATAATTAATCTCAATTGGCTCCGTGGGTCTCAAATTTGATCACACCACAACTACTCACCTCCTTTGCTCCCCTTCTCTCATGGTCACTGCCTTTCATTAAATGGCCTGGTGTCTATTGTCTTCAAACCCAGTTTCATTAATGTTGCCTTTTTTTTTTCTTTTTTGGTTGTTTTAGGTGGGAGGGTAAATCTCGTTCTTGTTACTCCATCACAGCTAAAACTCACTGCTTTTAAAGAGATTTAGTAAAAGTCTTTCATATATTTTTACACAGTCTATTCTGTTGTGGGATCCATACTTCCATCTGGCGGCACTTTCTTTCTGTTGAAATAAGGTCCTTTAACATTTCTTGTAGTATAATGACGGACTCTGGTGATGGACTCTTTTAGCCTTTTTATGCCTGGAAAAGTCTTTTTTTTTTTTTTTTTTTTTTTCCTTTGTTTTTAAAAGATATTTTTATGTCTCTTCTTCGAAAATCTAAATCCATCTTTGATAATTTCAAAAGAGCCCTGTATCTTTGACCAACATAAAAAAATAGAAAGCAGATGGTGACATGAAAGCAGTGATGATGATGATGACAGTACATGTATATAGTTTATTATGCCAGACACCAATATCTTTCAGAGGCTCAGAAGGCTGTGCAGCATATTCAAATTAGGTTAATTTAGGAAGAGTTTAATAAAGGGATTTTATACAAAGTTGTGGGCAGGGTGTAGGAAAAATGCAATATCCTGGGGCTAGTAATAGTAGGGCTATTACCATCATAGGCTAAAAGAATTACTGGAATTCAGAGTGGAGCAGTGACTTCCTGTTAGGAGTTGCAGCTAGCCCAAGGCAATTCTTGGAGAACTGAGGAAATAAATATTCCAACTCACTCTTTTCCCTCTCACTGATCTCGTGTAAGAATTCTCCTTAAGCCAAACAAAACCAGAAGCTGCATTAAGGGAGCCCACTGATGAAGTACATACAGATTACACAGGCACGTACTAAGATGGAGCAGAATAGCGAGTGAACTTGGAGAGGTAAATGAAGATATTTGGCATAGCACCTTTAGATCTATTAGACATATTATCTCCTTTCATATTCCCCCAAATCTCACAAATAACTATTATTATCCCCAGATAAACCAACACTGCAAGATGAAAAATTCAATGAAACTATGTAATCTTGAGTTTAGATAAAATATTGCCTTCACTAAATAAAAATAGTGATGCTCTAAGAATAGGAACAATGATGGAAAAGGGGAAAAACTTTTAGCACTAAAATTGATAGCCAATCCTCTTCACAAATTAATAGACGTGGTAGAGAATAAAGCTGAGGAAATCTCCCCAAGAGAGAATATATGGAAATAAAAAATAGAAGTGAAGAGATAAGGTGATCTGAAAATCAATCCAGGAGGTAAGAGAATCCAAATCCAGGATGTTCAACATCTTTCTGGAGTTCCTAAAAAAACAGAAAATTGTGGGAAGAAAAGTACCAAAGAAAAAAATACAAGAAAATATTCCAGGTTTCTGCGGTAGAGCCAGTCTTGGAGGCGGTGGCGGTGGTGCAGCTGCGGAAGTGTAGGGGCTCCAATTTTTCTTTTGGTTTGGCGCGCAGAGGGTCACGATGTCAGAGAAAAAGCAGCCGGTAGATTTGGGTCTCCCGGAGGAGAACGACATGTTCGAGGAACTCCCTGCGGGAGACTGGACTGGTTTAGATGAAGATGAAGATGCACATGTCTGGGAGGAAAACTGAGATGATGACAATGTAGAGGATGATTTCTCCCATCAGTTAGGAGCTGAACTAGAGAAACATGGCTATAAGATGGAGACCTCATGGCATCCAGAAGAAGTGTTGAAGCAACTTAAACTAGAACTGTTTACAAAATTGTAGGAGAATCCAGGATGGGCCACTTAAAAAAAATATGTTTATTTCATTACCTGCTTAGTTTTATTTTTGCTTTTGTAACACAAAAAATAAATGTTTTGGTCTGGGGAAAAAAAAAAAAATTCCAGATCTCTGAACTGAGAAGCTGCCTCCACCTTCAAGTATGCACAAAAAAGCCAGCCATACTTTTAAGAAATTTCATAACACCATGTGCAAATTTAAGTGATTATTAAATAACAATGAAAACTATTTGCTCCTAATAGTTTTCAAAGTGATTTCACATACACTATATCATATTTAAACAGCCTGAGGGTTTATAGTATCCCCATTTTATAGACAGATATACTGAATGGAAAATCTAGGATGATATTTTTCAAACCTGCATGGATAATAGTTTATTAAAATTTAGGTGTGTTTGTGTGTAAACAGGCAGAAGTGCATGTCCAGTTTAGAATGCATGTCCAGTTTCCTAAACTATATGATCCGCTCTCAAAGATAAAGAGCATGGTTTCTAATTCCTTCCTATTCTACCAGGTCAAATTTTTTTGAAGCTATTTCCAAATTTATTTTTGTTTCCATGCAAGAAAAAATAAATTCTGCTTTGGTAACTGGGATCAATTTGTCTTCACTTTTGTTTTTGTTTTAATTGAAGTATAGTTGCCATATAAGATAAATGTTGAATGACTATGTTGTACACCTGAAACTAATATTGCATTGTACGTCCTCCAGGTCAGTTAATGAACTAGGTGGATCTATGTAGCTGACTAATATGCCGACCAAGCCTGGAGGAAGATGTGATATAAAGAGCAACAATTGTTTTGTGAACTTGTTTGCTTAAGTACCCTCTGGGTGCATAAAATAAGGTTGTCTTTTCTTATTATGGGTTCAAGTGAGTGAGATTTTAAATCTTCATCATCTTCAGATTCCTTCTGGTAGGTTTGGGCTTGAGTCACCCTCTTCAAATTCCCTACCAACAGCGTAATTTTTTAATTCTGTCAACAAACAAGAGAGAACAAATTAAATGAATCAACTGCATCAGTGAGGGAGTTTGTAGTTGCTTTTATACAATGCTGAGGGGAACCAAGTGAGGGAAACTGCCCCAGTGAAATTGTGTGGTCAGACATTCTCTTTATCAAATCTTTCGAAGGGTCCTCTAGCTCTTGGAGAATTAGTAGAATGTGAACATGGACAAGATATAAATAGAAAGTTGAACAAGCTTGTTCACCAAGATAGTGGGTTGCCATTTCCTGTAGGCACAGAGAGACTTTGTTAAAACAGGACTGTTGTTATAGCTGCTGCAAACTATGCTAGGAGTGGAAACAAAGGCAGTTGGGTGGTGATGACCACAACCCAGAAGCTGAAACCACACTGTAATTTTGCACAAAATTGCTAGTTGTAGCTCTTTTTGCTTATTGTGACTTTTCATTTAGATAGCAAGGATTATATTTAGTTGTGTGTCAAATAACATCTTGAAAGTAGACTGCAAACCATTTAGCCCTCAGTCATTTGTACTAGCCTCCAAAATGTCAGTACGAATGTCTTCTAATAGACTAGTAGAGATATACTTTCTAGTATCAAAGACAATAAAATCATGGGAGTAAAAAATGGAAGGAATATCCAAAGTGGCACTGAAAAAGGACAAGGAAGGTGAAAAGGAAGGAAGAAGACAGGAGAATAAGGAGGTAATGAGTTCTCATTTGGGAAAAAAATTTGGACTCAACATTTATTTATATGAATATCTTGACTAATCTTGGAATTAACAGTATGTTAAAAAAAAAAAAACAGTGAGAGCTTATTATAAAGATAAAACTAACTACCAGCCTTATTGGGCCAACATGCTACAGAGAATTGGCTACCAATAGCTTAAAACTGGTTAGCCTTTTCATCTTAACACTACTCTTTGGAAGAATAAAACTAACCATTTTATTTAAAGACAAAGTGGACTAAAATTCCAGCAAAAATTTCAAAGTGAAATTTGCCTTCTATTATTTGGTCTTAAGTTCATAAAAGTCACCTATACTAGCAGTGAGAGTCAATGCTTTTCTATAACAATTACGACTTATTACTTGATATATAGCATAGATTCAAGTTAAAAATGGACAAATGATTAAGTGAATGAGTAGAAAATGACCTTAGGAATATGAGTTCTGTAAAAGCTTTGCTAGATCAAATCAAAGCATTCATTTCAACTGTGCCTTATCTTAAAGTTTGCATTTGAGCACAACAAGCAAAAATTTTGAAAAGAACCTCCCAGGAAGATAGCAGAAATTTGACATTTGTAGGGAATATACTTATTATATACAAAGAGGACAACATTTTAATATCATTTATTTGAAATGCCTCCAGAAAAGTTTAAGGCCATCATTATACAAAAACATTCATTTCATCAAAACATTCGTTAACTTTCTTCCAATAGGCTAGTACTTGACAGACCTCTTTTTTCAACGCACTGGCCAAAGTGGCCAATGGCTCCTGCAAATAACGATTCATTCTTTTCCCCACCATCAAACTTTTCTCTGCTTCTGTCCACAGCAGGTTCATTCATTTGCTAAATCAATAACAACTTGAAAAATGAAGCAGTTTTAAATAAACTTGTAATAGAAACAAAATTCACCATGTTTAAAATCTATAAATACAGAAATATGTTTACGGGATAAAATTGACCACAACTTTTTTGTTTTTGAAAAATAATATACCTTGTTTTTATATTGATAAATCTTGTCACACAGCTTCTCCGAATGCACATGATAGATGTACATAATAAAATGACATAGTATTTACTGCTTTCCTTTCTGTAAACTTGAAAGACACAGAAGATAAAACTTTTTTGGCAATAATTTAGAATCATTACTACTAGTGCTGGTGTGGGTATAATTTTGCACAGGTCATCCTTAATATTTACACTCGCAGAGAGCTTTTCTGTGTATTCAGTTAACTTTTGTAAAGATCTGCTACCTACCCTGTATTATAAATCAAGGCTGGACAAAGAGGTTACTAGTTTGGCTAACTATTCCTAATTAACCATAGAGTCAATTAAATTGGCCTCTGGAGAATGTAATTATAATTCTAATTGCACTACAGAGCCAGAGACAGCAAACTCATGACCCCAAAATAGAGCAGGAAAACCCGAGGCTCCGGCCTTTTCCAGAAGGGCATTAGACCTTTCTTTTCTCTTTTAATGTTTCTCACATAAGGTCATGATGAAGCACTTCTTCCAAATTCTTCTCACATGTTTCTGTACACAGAGCCACTAACTCAGTTTCAGTCTCTCTTCCTCATCTCTTCATTTGTGTTCTAAAATATGAGTAGGCCTCAGCAGATGAAACAAAATGAAGATGGGTTTTCCTGTTTATCCTGCCAGAATTTTCCAGGCCCTTCGAGTTCTAGTCTGATGCTTAGGCTAGAAATGGCTAAGGCAAGCCAACAACTATGACAGAGACCCCCCTGGTACAATGCACATTTCAGATCAAGATTCAAAGCTGACAGCTGCTTTTGTGCTGGTTCTTCTAAGGCCAGACTCTATTTCATGTTCTAATAGATTATTGCATCAAATTTACACTGGATGACATTGCAAGGTCAAGAGAGTGCTTCTTCCTTTGAAAAATTAAGCCTCCAGAATCCCCAGGGATGTTTACATGCTTTCTGGTTGGATAACATCCAACCAAGTTCACTGAAAGGATTGATCTTTTCCAGTTTTCTTTCAAATGCCATTATAATACGCGAGTGACTTCCTCATGCCCTGTTTGCAAGGTCCTCTAAATTCTGTGCCTTCAGCTACCATGTCATAGAGCTAGAAAAGCACTAGAGAAACATGGAAGGACTCTTTAAGCAATCTACATGAAGCAGTAGTTTAGAGATTTTCTATTTTTTAAAATCCAGCAGGACATTTGAAAATAACTTGTTCAAGTACCTACCTCTCCATCCATCCAGACACTTGTGAAATATAATATAGGATAACAGTTGCCACAGATTCCAGCTTACATAGACAGATTGGCAGTTACAGTACTAGGGACAAAGGTACAGATACAGAGACGGGGTCAACATGGTCACGAAAGTATTAAAAAGTGCTTCTCCAAACCGTTTCGTGTGTGGAATGCAAATACTGTACAGGTAAGACACAGGGCTACTTTCAGGAAGTACGTGCTTCTGTCAGACATTGCTTTCAACGTGCCTGCTGTTTCCACAGGAAGAGTCTGTCTGTTCCATGTGCTCGCAGTCGAGGCTGACCTCACTTGTGTCCATACTACAGTCTGATTCACTGTCCGACTGGTCCATCTGTTCAAATTTTGTTTCTCCCTGTGGTTCCCTGCTCCCTGTGGCAGGATTTAGGAACGGTCCCTCGGAGTCAAGCACCTCAGCTTGTCCAGCAGCACACAGAACTGTTTCTTTGGCTTGACGAATACAATTGAGCCACTGCTGTTTGTTGAAGGTGTCATTGGCTTGTAGTGAGTGTGTCTGACTTTGGGATCCATTTTTAAAGGTAACTCTGAAGAAGTTTTTAACTAGAAATGAAAAACATGTGAAAACAAGGTCAATGGACAGATAGTTCCCCAGGCCAAAGATAACATATGTAGTGACACTAATACCTAGTACCCACGGCAGATATCATTATTTGATTACAAAGTGTGTCCCACTGATCCAAGACATGGCTCAGCAGCAATACCCTGGTAGCCACCATCGATCAAACAGAGCTGACACAGGTCTAGCTCTTAGTTGCCTGCAGCAGTTAGCAAATGTGTATCAGCCCAAAACACTAAGTCTTATGTTTCAGAGGACCTCAGAAGTACCGGTTACCAAACCTGGCTATGTATCAAAACACTCCAGGGAGCCTGCTAAAAATACAGATGCCTGGGCCCTACCTTTAGAGATTCGGATTCAATAGGTCTAAGATGTGCCAAATAATCTGTCATTTCAACAATTTCCTCAAGCTAGAGCTTTTCTCGAGTTTAAGAAACTCTTTGTAACATCAAACATGCCCTTGACCCATCACGCAAGAGTCATTTAGTATCCAGTGATTGAGATGATATATGACATAGAGCTGTTATGAATTTAATTTCATTTAGAAATGAAATTACATATTAATTACCTCAACAAGAGCTACAGCATTTAAAAAACGGTAATGCACAATTTGGAAGACATTTTGCTTAGCTGAATAACAACAACAACATCAACTGGCATTTAATGGGCCCCACACGCCATGTGCAATGCTTGGTTCACAGAAGCATCTGCCTTCAGTCAGTTCCCTTGCGTGATCCGTGTAGCCAACGGACCTGGGAACCACCACTTCAGATAAATGCAGGCTCCAATCTTTGCTCTTGGGCAAGTGTCTTAACAGCTCTGTCTCAGTTTACTTATTTGTAAAATGGGGGAAACAAAGAGACCTACCTTGCAAGGTTTTATGCGGGATAAATGTGATAATACATGTAAGTTCTTATACAATACGTGGCACATAGTCAGTGTTGTAGAAGTATAAGTTACTAATACTACTACCACCACCACTAGAGTGGAGAGACTGATGAGTAAGTAAGAGGTAGTACATATTAATTACTTTGGCAATATGATGCCAATATTAACTCAAATGTCACTCTCTCAAAGAAGACTTCCCCAACCATTCATCTAAAACAGATCTACTGTTACCCCATTTAGCCCCATACTTGGTTTCAGTTTTCTTAACAGCACCCAAACTATTTATTTGTTTCTCTTCTATCTCCTCCTTCACAATGTAAGCTTCGTAGAAGCAAGAAATTTGACTGTTTGGTTCACCAACGTGTACTAGTTAGTACCTCAAACAGTGCTTGATGCACAGAAGATACTCAATAGATAATGCCACCTCAGCTTCTCTTTATTAAGTCCTTTGTTTATTCACTCTCAAGTTAGAGAAGTTCATTTGAGTAATTACAGACAAACCTTCAACCCAGTCGACCATACTTATGTCTCTTTAGAGACAAGCCTGCCAGCTCAACTACAAAAGCCACTGTTATGCAACTGGTGTCTACACAGGGACTATGTGGTATTCAGCATGCTTTTACCCAACAGAAAGAGAAAGAGAAAAGGAGCTAAAGGAGCACCAGTTATGTGCAGACAGGTTCACTTGCAGTATCTTACTTAATCCTTATAAAATCTTATGAAGTAGGTATGCGTGCATCCCCACTTCGCAGATGAAAAACTGAGGCTTGTAGAGACTGAACAAAGTTACACAATCAGTAAGTGATGAGATAGCGCTGGAATGCAGTTTGACTGCAAAGTCATGGCTCCTGTCACCAGGCAGCTATTCCCTCTGAACCATCACTGCCAAAAATGCTCAACAGGTCAAAACAAACTGTCATCCATACTTCTCTCATTGTTGCTGAATGCCCCTCGCAGAGAGCCGCCCAGTCTCACTTCTCCATCCTGCAAGTCTTCCAAGAGGAGGTCCTTCACAGGGATTGGCTGCCGGTACAACTGGTAGCAGAGCTGCTCGTTGTGGGTGACGGCTCGAGTGATCACAAGCACTTCTTGGAACAGGAAAACATGCAGTTTCTAGAAGAGAAGAATCCACAGGATATTCCTAAGTAACAACCTAATGAGCAGTTGATTAGTGGATTCCTGAGGTAAGAGGTCTGCAGGTACTAAGTAAGTTCATTTGAACCTAGATTAACTTCTAGATTCAAATCCACCTCTAGGAGGACAGAAGTTGGGCAGGTTGGAGGTATTTCCAGATGTATCCATTGCCTTTCCTATAGAAGCTCCTTCCTAGGGACCTCTGAAGAAGGCTTTCTGCCTATAGACAACTGCAGCCAGGACTGCTAACTCAAGGGGCACTACTCACATTGCAGTTCACAACCTGTGCAGAGACACACAGCCTCCAACTCCCATAAGAAAAAAGGATGAAGGGGGTAATGAGGGGAAAAAAAGGTTAGTTCCTCCCTGGCTTTGGTTTATATTACCTGACATAATTCTAAGAGATCAAAATGATCTGTAAAGGATGAAACTGGTATATCAAAGCCTAATATTAATCTTTGCTTCCTAACCCCCCTAAAACACTTGTTCCTTTAACCACAGAGATGATTATCAGCTTCATCCAGGCATTCCAACTCATTCCTGAGGAAACCAGAGCATGCTGCCATAGCTACAAAGAAGATCAAAGAAGTTGTTGTCCTCAGCTAAGTTCATCAGAACCTCAGTTCTCTGAAGAGGTTGTGCTTAAAAGGTTGACGACTGATGTGTGTGTTGTGGGCAAAAAGAAAATCTTAAAAATAAAGGCTCATGTCAAACCACATCATGAAAGCACTTTTGTTGAGTGGAGTGGGGTACATTGGCACCATTCAATTCCACGTGCCAGACCTTTCTCACTGCTTGGAAATGCTTAGGAACTGAACTGAAAAGATTCACAACTTTGCAGCTGGATTCTGGTTTTCCAGAGGAGATATTTGAGATTGTTGAGTCAGGGGTCTCGAAGAGGAAACCAGAAGGGTAGAGGGAGAAACTCACGCTGGAATATCATTTTCCTTTTTCTTTTTTCGATTATATAATAGTATGTATTTTTCTCTTCTTGAGTTAGTTTTTCAAATAAATTTTCAAATTTATTGAGATAAACGTGTTTCTAGTAATATCTTTTTTTTATTATAGTTGACATACAATATTATATTAGTTTGAGATATACGATAGTGATTTGACATTTATATACTTTACAATGTTATCAGTAACTGGTCGCCAAAGTTTTTTACAATATTTTTGACTATATTCCCTGTGTCGTATAATTATATCCCTGTGACTTAATTATTTTGTAACTGGAAATCTGTACCTCTTATTCATCCTTACCTTTTTCACCCACTGAGAATCTTGATTTGGGGCAGAGGAAGCACACATTCGGCATTATAAAATAATTTTGTATTTGAGAGAAATGAGACTTGTGAGTCACCCACTCCCACCCTGCCACACACACACCCAAAACTGCAGAAACTAAAGTTCAACCAAACATTGCCTGGTGGAAACAAAAATGATTCTGCATTGGGCTGGGGGCAGGGAGGGGAGAGTTGAAGAGTGAGATTTTCTGTTTATCAAAATGATTAAAAATGTATTTTAAATAACTGAAGAACACATTAAAGCACAAAATAACCAAGTTAAGGGCTTTTTTAGGAGGGATATGGTAGAAAGAATGTCTTAAGACTTTTCTCTTGGGGGCAGGAGAGGGAAGGGGTTGATTATTGTTTCACATATTAAAGATTACCAGAGATATTTACACTATTTCTATTTCAATCAATCCTCTAGCCAAGACAGGCAGACTGAACTCAGATAATCTAGGAATCCTTTAAAACATATCCCTGATTTATGAATGTTCACTGAGGATTCCTCTTCTTAGTTTTTGCTTCTTTTTGCCCTCAAACTATTGAGCTCTCCCTGACATGGAACTATCCATAATGACTTCTACAATTCTACTTGGAAAAAAAATAACTAAAACAAACTTCCCACCCTAACTACTATTTTTGTTCTCAAAAATCTGCCTGCTTGCAGTATGAACTAGAGTTCATCTTTAATGCCCTAGACACATCCAGTCAGAAAGTTTCAGTTCTTGGCTAATGGACAGAAAAAGAATAAGCCCCCATCCCATGGAGTGATGCATCTTCCCAACTATTTCCCACAGGGCTTCTGAGAAAGAGTGGTCAAGGAGCCACAGCATCTGACATTAGAAGTCCAAAAATTTTTGCTTTCCAAAAATCAGCAAGAAGCAGCTTTCCAAAAACCAGCAAAAAGCAGAATGCAGCTTTCTAGCAATCTAGTAACTCCTTAATCAAACAGAAACACATTTTAGGCAGTGATTTGGGACAGGTCTCGTTACTTCTGTTGCACCATCAGCTAATTGGATTCAGCAGCACTGATAATGGTGCTATGGAGATTGAATATTCAAAGATTTCAAGTAACATTTCCAAGCCTGCTCATAACTGCCACTTCATAGTCTAGGTCAAAAGGATGTCCCTTGACTCATCACAGTTTTATTAAGAATTATGCATTCTTAATAAACCCTTGGCTTTCATTCCAAGGGTTGGCTAGATATTGAAGACAAAATACAATCAAAGTGGAGACATCTTTCTTACCACTAAATTTAAATATAAAATAAAATCTATATTTTATATAAAATACATTTTATATATAACATAAACATTATAATATATAACATACATATTAGCATTAATTTCTACTGGCTACACATAAAAATAGCCCAATGAGTTGAATGAATTTTGAACTTTCATATAATTCAAATCCATACTTCTTTTATACAGGTATTCACTCACTCATTCGCCTAACAGTACTGAGTGCCTTAGTATGTGCCACGTCCCCATAATAGGTACTGGGGATTGACAAGGTATAGTCTCCACTCTACAAGAGCATGATATAATGGAAGATACTGACAGAGAGAGATGGAGAAATACAACTCACTTTAGTAAACATTCCAGAGGAGATTTGTCTATTGCTATGAGAGGAGAGGAAGAACAATTTCAGTATCTACAAAGGAGCAAAAGCCAAGACATGGGGGATCTATAGGTCAGAGGTAGATATACAGCCAATGGAGGATAGGTTATTAATTTAAAAAAAAACAAAACAAAACACTAGTCCCTAAATGTCGGTCTGTAGATGGTTACAAATCCATAAGAAAGAAAAGAGTTTCTTATAAAGCTAAATGCATTCAATTTAAGAGCTGTTTCTCTGAGATCACATACTTTTAAAATCCTATTAAAATCACCCATTATTTTTTAATATCAAGGTGGTAGCAGATAACTGTTCTGTATTTATTTTTGAAGGTCATGATCAAACAAAATAAAAAGTTGGTAACTATGCTGGTTTCCAAAATTCTTTCTATGTACTAGTCATGAAATTAAAAAAATATATATATGTACTTTATATAACATACATATAACTTTATATAACATATAAACTACATATATATTTAAATATATACACAAATGAGAAACATTTATATTTAGAACACATTATTTATATGTAAATTATAAGCAGAGAATGCATAAATACATATAAAATATATATAATTATATGTATCCACATATATGGGATTCTATGATATAAAAGACATTGGAAAAGCCATTTTTGTGTAAAGAATGTAACCCTTGATAGGGAAAGTATAGTAACAGGAGGCTGGGCATCAAGTGGATTAAGCTTTGGGGAGGCTCAGAATGAGACCAGTAAAGGGGAATAGCCACTTACCACACCTCGGTTGTTTTTGAGTTCGCCATGACAACACAGCACTCTCGAGGTGTCAATCAGGGAGTCTTTCTGGCCTTCTTCCAAGTAAAGAAGTCTCTCTTTATAATAGCGGCATTCAGATTCCCCAGTCTTGGTGTTGATTTCTGCCACAATTCCCTGAATGATGTTTATCTATGGAAACGAAGAAGAAAGTACAAAAAGTAGGCAAACCATCCACCCAGCAGGTCCCAAGGGCTCGGCCTAGAAAGTCACCAAGATAGACCTGGCTCTAATTCTAAATTTTTGTTATCTAAGTTGTTGCTCTGGGAAAAGGGAAAAATAAATGCTTTTAATACATTATCTCTCTCTATGCATCTATACACATACACGTGGAGACATACATATACACACATATATTTATTTGTACACATATGCAGATATTTGTATTATACAAAAAACTAATGTTGATGCATACGTTTTTTGCCTGAGAGGATGAGATATAAGGTACCGTTTTCAACATGCATGACTCATAATACTCCACGTTGCACACTTCTTAAAACTATACACACTCATGCCCATGCCTATAGCATACATGAAGTTAAGGGTAGAGCGGTTTCAAAGCAATGGTAGATGCAATGTGGTTAATACAAAATGAAGCAAAACGAAAAAAAGTACAGCACTGAAACATGATCGGTGGGCATTTACTCTGATGTTTCGTTATTCTATCACATGGATAACACAACTAAAAGTTAGAAAATAGAAGAAAACAAAGGAACAAGAAATTAGTTGAATGAAAACCCAAAGATGCCAATCAAAGGCAAAGAAATGATTTTCTCTAATAGTGAAAAGACCAAAAATCCCATCTTCCTTCTGGTAGTAGTAACTGAAAAGAACTTAACAGATGAGAAATGCTAATAAGGCCTCTTCTTTCTCACATTTACTTAATGAAAAAACAAACCAGTCTCTGAAAAGCACAGTTTTAGAAGAGTCTTGACTCAGCAAAAGCTACCAGATCTAGTAATGTGTTAAAGTCGTAATAAATTCTAAGATTGTTAAGTGATTATTTTTTACATGCTAGTAAAGTGATACCTTTTGCTCAAAGGAACTGGATGAAAACTTCTACCCACTTATAACTTGGGCACTTCCATGAGAGTTTGACAGATCTTAGAGTCTAAGCTTAAGCCTGGTGACTATATTCTATGGACAGATGTATAATCTGTATACTTTTGTAGCTATTAAGAATTTCTAAGATTATTATTTTCCCTATTTCTAAAAGAGTGGTGGTAGCATTACTTTAATAATCAAAAAAAAAAAAACCAAATTATTTAAAAAATAGAGGTCCTTTTATCATAAAAAAAAAAAAACTTTTTGGCTTTAATAGTAACCTCATATTAAATATGTCCTGTGAAATTAATCTGAATTTGTTAACACAAAACAAGTAATAAATAGAACACTTTTGTATACAAGCTTTGTCTTTCTTTTTTCCCCTCCTGATTTTCAAAGATGACTGATTGTTTATTGTTACTTTCAAAAACAACGAAAAAAGAAAAATATACTAAAGCTATGACTCATAATTAATTCAACTAATGTTTGTTGAGCATCTATTCAGTGTTAAACTAGGTGGTGGCATTCAGAGAAATGAGACAGGGTCCTTAAGAAGCTTAAAGTATATGGAAAGTAACTGAACACTTGTTCCATGTCTATCTTATCCTTTAACCTTATTACATTTTTAATATGTTGTAGAATCCATATTTTCCCTCTGCTTTTAAAGACTTTAGCATTAATTGTTGTGACTCATCTTATAAATTAATTATTATTGGGTATACCTGCAGCTGGAATTAACCAGCGCTTGAGCCAATTCTCTGAGTTTCCTGCAAGTATCCAGGAAACCAGAAAGATGTACTACAGGCATAAAGATGTGCTTATATCCTAATTTAATTTAGGAATGGAAGAGCGGGCATATCACATGAAGATTAGTAAACTCAAATGCCACACAGTGGTTCCTTAGGCAGCTCTGACTACTTTCAAATGGTGCTTCTTTCTCATGTTTGAAAAAATATAAAAAGACAAATAAGGGAAATGATTGGTGTTATTCCCTATTCTATGTACACATTTATAATAGTAACTCAGGACTGCTTTATTAAAAATATTATTTTGTATTTATATCTACCTGTATACCATGAGTCTAATCTCTCTGCACTAGTTCTTGAGAGGAATTTATTTTGCAGAATTGTAATAAGGAATCAAATTAAATATAGCAGATTGCCAATAGCAAACAGTCATGGTACTTATGCATTTAAATCTATTGTTGCATCTCTCATCGGAATTCAAACTGAAGGGAAAAGATTGGTAAAGGAAGGCGATGAGAAATACCTGGTAACAAACCAGAGATTAAGCCCACATATGCTGGAGTCATCGTCCTCAAAGTGGAATCTGAAAATCCTGTTTTCTAGTCCCTTGTGTGGTAATATCATCTACTTGTAGGATCCTGACATGAACCAAAAATAGCAGCCTTCACTGCTGTTGCATCAAAAGAAGGGCTGTTTTTCCTATTGATTCCAGTGATTTTTTTTTTTTTAAGGAGTTGGGGAACAGTGACGAGCAGAGGGAAGAGATGGTCTGCAGGATCATTTTCTGGCTGAAACAATCCTGAGAATTTAAAATGATATAAACAGCCAGATCTCTGAAATATTTGAATAGCCAGAGTCCTATTTTAAAAAGTTCTCTTTGGGGGGAAATTTCTATCGACTTCCAAAACACTATTAAAAAATTCTAACAAACGTGGTCGTTAATACACTGTATTAAAAGCAAGACCTTTCTTTAGATTTAAATCTGAATGCTTGATATAGAAGCAGTTAAGAGTTCTTTGATATTTTTTCTTTTCATAGGTGGAAAATTTATTCAGGGAACATATAAGTCATATAACATTGTGGGTTTTACGTTTATCAGACATTCGCGATGTACCCAAGAGTACAGGGCTAGCTATTTCTGCTCATCTGGGGTAATGCCGCAAGGATTTTGAGAAGAAAAAAAATTGCTGTGCGTATATTGTGTAAATAGGCATTTAGAAGACTTTCTTGGCAGATGTATTCAAAGGCAAGTATAATATACTCCATATACAATCTGCCTCAATAATTAGGTGCATATTCAACTTCTGAATACGGCATCACATTTTATGCACTAGGGAAACTGATGCAAACAATCATATTCTTATCTATTTATTTTTAAATTCAAACTTTAGCTCACTGGGTGTTTTTTACACAGAGCATCATACTCTCATGCTTCATATTAAAAAGAAATTGTTACATAAAACTCTGAGCAGGCTCGTGTGCTTCCAAAAAGTAATTATTTAGACTAGCCTGAGCTCTCTTTTGTTTTCATTCTTGCAGACCACACACTCAGTGGGATCAAATATGGAGAAGAGGCAACTCTATGGCACTCTTTCTAATAAAAACAGACATGATAAAGTGAGATGGGGTTCATCCCTGGAGCCTGCATCCCCCATCATGCTGGACTGTGGGCCTGGTCTGTGCCAGACACATCAAACACCTCATGAACCAGGAGAATCTTTTCTCATTCTTCTCTATCCCTATATGGAGGCACCTGGCCCGCTGTGTACCAATGAGGCCTCTCCACAAAGCATGGTGGTCAGATAGCTTTCTGTAATTACAAAGGCAACAGGACTCAAAGTGGCCAGACTTTCAGCTCCAATGGATAGGATCATAAAGAAGTGGAAAAGGCACAGGATTTGTAGTATACACTGGCAGGGTTCAGACTGCAACTCTAGCATTTGCTGGCTCTGGACCTGGAAGGTTATTTTATCCTTCCAAGTCTCATCTGGAAAATGATTTTAATAAGAACAGCTATCTCATAGGTTACTATGAGGACTAAATGAGATACATAACCTATAGGGCAATTGTATAAAGCTGATTTACAAGGTATTCTAGTAATGTCAGTAGGTATTCCTATTATTATTGTTGTTGTTATTACCACTTATTATTATCTATACCCTTCTCTGGGAGAAGACAGGCAGTTTACTCAGTAGGTTCAAGGCTTTAGATTTTCAAATCACTTATGCATCATCCTTCTTTTGTTATAATTCCTGATCCAGTCGGGGAATGAGCCCTGTAAATTGGTTTCTTAGCCTCCATTCCCACTGCCAACTCTCTGAGCAGGTTCCATGACTACATGCCTGGACCGCAGCAGCATCTTCCTAACTTGTTTCCCTGTCCCTAGTCTCTTCCTCCTCTGTCCCCTGTTCTACAGATGAGAATAACATCTAAGGTTACATAGCTTGTCAATGATGAAGCTGGGATCTGAACTCTGAATCCCAGCCACTTAGAAAACATAACATGGGTAAGGAAAAGAGTCTCTCAAATTGATATTTAAAACCCTCAATAATCAGATTGGAACCCCCATCCTTTGTCTTTTCTCCTGTTGCTTTCTCAGAGTATCCTCAATTTCAGACCGATGGAACCATGGTATTCCTCAGGCAGGACCTGCTGTCATTTCTTCATACCTGTGTTCAGGCCGATTGTTCCTCCTGGCCCGCCATCCCCTCTGTCTGTCCCACTGAGCACCCCAATCGGAACCAAGCTCTTGGGGTAATGCTCACAGTTTGCAATATTCTCATAATATGGACCCCATTTTTCTTGGTCTTCTATTGATGCTAGGGAAGAATCCATATTTTCCCCAACTCAATAAACATCTACTGATGAGCAGGACTAAGTCCCCACTGTAACTGGAGATCAAAGAGAGCTAAATCTTAAATAGGTGTTGACTTCAAAAATGGGCTTTGGGGCTAAGGTAAAAGGCAATTCCCATTCGCTAACTAAACAAAGATTTCAAATTAAAATCTCCATGGTAAGAGATTACAGGGTCATCTATATAGAATCAAGAAACTTTAGAATCAAAAGGATCTTAAGAATTTATTTTATGTAAACACTATATTTTATAGTTTAGGAAACTGAGACAGGGAGAGGAGAAGTGACTTGCAAAATCAAAACATGGTTGATGGCAAAGCCAAGCCTGGAACCCAAGATTCCTGAGTCTCACATAACCAAGGACCTTTCATTCACCCATTTATTTACCTAATCCTCTACCATTACAGGGGGAAATTAAGAGAATAGAGAAAGAAACAGACAAACTTACAGCTTCTTCCAGGTGCTGCTGATCTGGATTATCATTTGGTGTGTGCCTCAGGATTTCTCGAAGAAGCAGAGGATATTTTACCAGGCGGCTTCTTGGAATATCAAGGAAATTCCAGAGATCTAGTTTGCGGCTAAAGGGGGATTCTAAACAGCGCTGAAGGAAATCCTGGACTCGGTGATCTTGTTTTTTGTGGTCCAGCAGAGCTTTGGCAGCTACTTGATTGCTGCAGTAGCTGTCGTAGGAGCTGAGACAAGGCAACTAAGAAAGGAACATCAGAAGAGGATTGGAGTGTTAAAATAATTGAAGGTACAGGCTAATATCACTTGTTGAGACAGAACAAAACCTAACTGGTCTCCAGGCCTGGCCAAATTCCTTTATCTGCATGGCTGGGGGAGACACACCAGCACAATCTTCAAAATGGCTGGCGATGGACAGTTGCTTCAGGCTCCGGCTTCCTTGCACAAAGTAATTGCCTTAGTTGCACGTTTACTTCCTTGATTGTTAAGACCCTTATCTTAATTTGTTTGCTTTTCTGCCAATCTAAGAAAGAAAAGAACTGAAATTTTTGCACATGCATAGAGTCATAATTTTCCTAAACTATCAAAAGTATCTGGTGAGGGCAAAGTCTATTTTTTATTTCAAGAAAAAAAAAGAATTTATTTTAAAATTATTCATAAGAAACTCACCCAGAAGACTCTGGCATAAAAGAAGCAAGGAGTCTGACTCTGCAGTCAGCCCTTTGCATGGCATGGTGCAAGCTCCTCTAAAAGCATTTAGAAAAATCTTTTATGTTAGTTCTGACAGTCCGGAAATGATTGTGGGCTCTACCCAATGGTTAATATCACAGTACCATGCAAAGAACAACTACGCTTAAGACTTTGGAGGATTACAATTCCACTATCTCCCTTCCAGCAAAATACTAATTTCTCTGACATGTCCCATCAGTCAAATTGTGCAAACATGGAGTCAGAGACTAAAGAAAAGTTCTGTTCATCATCCTTTTCCACGGCTTCCTTTTAGTGGCACCCAATGCCGTGCATCCTAATGCATGAGCTGTCAGCTTCCAAAAAGTTACAGGAGGTAATAAAATACAGTCAATGGCTCTGCTGTATGCTTCTCTCTTTTGGACCACAAAGCCACAATCACCGTGGTCTGCAGAGGGATTCAGTGCAAGACAGTGATGAGAGGGTCTTTCATTTCTGTATCCTCAGTACTTGCACTAGGTGTACTATACAGCAACGTTTGTATTCTGAATGAACACATAATGAATGTTTAATGGGTTACCTGATTAGGTAATATTTGATGGCTTAGGAGCACAGCTTAAAAATAAATTGTGGCAGCATCTGAACAATGTGTCAAAGTTTAAATACTCCGCCGCTTCCTTTACACCCCTTATTGAAATTATTCTCTCAATGTTTTTAAACATTACTAAGAAAGTAATGTTTAAAAAATTTATTGTGGAGTTTGACATTCCTTGAAATGTCTAACTGCCTTACATGTTATGAAAAACTTATATTTGTGTTAAAAAGAGCTGCAGAAATTCTTTCCTCAACCTTGTATTTGAAAGTAATGATAATTGGTACACACACATACAAACACACACACACACACCCACCAGACGTGGTATTGTGGTTTATAATCTAGGTTTTCACAGTTAATGAAAATGAGCCTCAGTCCCTCTTAATTTCATTTCCACTTCATTGCCTTTTAAAGAGACCTGGAAATGTCCAGTGTTTTCATTATGGAGAAACGAATCAGCAGTAACCATTGGACATAAAATAGGGAGGAACCCCAACAACACTAATGTTTGCTGTCCAATGGGCCATTACTTTCTGTGATCCTGCCGCCTCTGCTGCCATGTCAACCAAATCCAGCTCTGTTCCTGTGTTCACACCCTACAGAGTGCTCATTTCCTGGACATGACCTGAAAGGCTACCTGGTTCAGGCCACTGGCTAGAAAACACCACAAGCAATCTATATAACTAGACAGGGAATGAAGAATGTACACATTTTGGTTCTCAAATACATACCCGTGCACTTACATAAAATGTGAGAGGCAATAACACAGTGGTTAAGAGGAACCAAGGAGAATCATGTTCAAAGGCTAAAAGAGTTATTATTCTCCACTTACAAAATGTATGTACTAATATCTTCCTCTCTTTTAATGAGATAAGGCAGATAAAAAGTGTAACCTGAGCTCAGTCCTGGTTAAGAATCAGTAAGTACTAGCTATTATTTATTATTGTTTATCCTTAGAATATTTTTATTGAAGAAATTGTGGTTTAGAGAAGCAGAATTACTTGCTCAGCTGGAGACAAAACCAGTCTGAAGTGCGTTCTCTCCCCCGCTCTCCTCCCAAAGCTCTGAACTACTTACCAACTCTTTAAATAGACTATCAAAAAAGAATTTATAAGGGAAAATCTTTCACTTCCAAAAAAATTCTATCTCCCTAACATTGTGAAAACATCAGAACAAATCTATATTTTTGCTTCCATGTGCCCTGCCTCTCTCTGTGGAATTAAAATTTAATTAGAACCCAAATTAACATGAGAACTTGCTGCCTTGGAGAACTTATAAATTATTTTATTACTGAAAAAACGTTAGCGTGAAGATAAGTCACTTGGGAAGTTGTTTCTTTATGCAGAGGAAGCTTATGAGAGCAAGCTGACCCATCAGGGAGACTGATCCTCATAACCAGGGTGGTTCCTTGAAAAAAAAAAAAAACAAAATCTACCACTCTGTTTAAGGTCTTCAAAGTAAAAGTAATTGATTCATTCTAAGGTCAAAAGAACTGGCCAGGGCTATCCCACTTGGGAGGCTCACTTGTTTAAAAGCGTTTTTTTTTTTCCCCCCCACTTTTTTCTTTGGGGGGAAATAAATCAATTTTTCATGGGTCAAACGGGCTCTGACTTTTCTCATTCAAAGTCCAGTAAGATGTTTATTTTGCTCTGTTAAAAAGACCAGAACTCAAACAGATGTACCCTTTGGTTTACAGTTCCCACTCGCACGGACACATCTGCAGTTAAAAGAGGGAAAACATTTAACAGCTCGTCAGGCCTGATAAATAAGAACTGTTTCTCATGAGGCCTGGTAACAATGGGCCAGTTGTTTAATTTTAGGCTGTTCTTCAAGCTGCGAGTCCCCATTGATGTCTGAAGGATCCAGATAGCAATGAGTTGGCATGGTCTCACTTCCTTTGGGTATGTACAGAAAAGAAGCGCAAAAGCTATCCCCAGATCAAACCAATTTTCTAACAAAAGTGACAAACATTTCTTTCAGAAAAAAGTTAATAACAAGGCAAATGTCTACACTTTTGCTTCTGGCACAAACTAACAGTCTGTATATGATATCTAAGGATATCACATAGCTCCATATTGCCATCTCATCAGAAACAGAGCAGCCATCATGCTAATTCTGGAGTGTGGCCTCACTGGCCCCTTTGCTACCATCAAAGCAGTCTGCAGACTCAGAAAGTTTAACACTCACTGAGGCACACCCTCTCTTCTCATTATACCTTCTCTGTCTCCGGCTGTATGGCTCTCTTTAGAGAAATTGCCTTGTGGGCTAAAGAAGTTACAACATCTATCATAGCTCAAAATAAAATGAAAGTCAAAAATATAAGATGAATAATCTCTTCTGAAATATTAAGGCACATTTTCTAAATTATTCATCTTAGAACATTACTTGTCTTTCTGATACCCTTGGGATATTTCAGCCTTAGTGCTAAAACTGACTCTAGAACTAAAGCTAGCTAAGTCATGAAACCCTCAAAGTTTCTTGATCAAGGCAATAATTGAGAAGCATAAGTTAATATGAGATCAAAATCAAAACATAGGAACTAGAAGGTTTTAGGAAGGTTAAAATACAAACATAACTTGATAAAGAAAACTCACATAGTGAGAGTAGAATTTGAAAGCTTCACGACACTCTCCAAATAGTAGAATAACTCTACTACTTGCTGTTGTGGCACTATCTGCCTATTTTTCTGGATTGTTATGTGGCTCAGAGGGATGAGAGAGCTATTCCTGCCTGGATGAAGTCATCAAAGTAATTTGCTTTCATTACCTGCTTCATAATAAATGAAAAACACCTGGAGCTGGGGTGGAACACTCTAGCACTCAAAGAAGGAAACAGAATGCAGGGACGTTGCAAAACAGAGTACATGCTTTGTGTGAAATCAAACAAATAAATAACTATTTCATGTACCAATAAAACACAAATTCAGTCCAAGACCATAAATTTAGAACCACTGAAGTCACAGCTGATGTCTTTAATTAGGAAAGAAAAGGGGTTATATTGTTATGAAGGTCAGTATAACATTCAGCTTTCCTATGAAGTTACCTAGTAATGTAAGGAGGAGGCGAGAGAATTAAAATGTTAATCAAGCCACATTCAGAAACTGCAATATGCTGATCAGCCCAGCAACCAGGCCAGGAGGATGCCTTTAGGACAAAGGAAGATTTCTGCTGGGATTGCTAACAACCCATTCCCCCACACCGGTGGAAGTGAGACAGGAACAGCAGTCTTTAAGTGGCTGTGCTACACAAATAAAGTCATTCATTCCTCATGGCTAAAACCATGGGACCTATGGATTAAAGTCTGGGAACTGCCAACAGGCCTTTCACACTACATACTCTTCCCCTTCCCTTTCCTCACTGTATGTCCATATCCAAGGAAATGGAAACTAAAGAATGATGTATAAACTGAATTTCCTGAACACTCAGGGTACCTCTCACACTTTTCTGGGAACTCTGTCTCTCTCACTGTCCTCAACTCTCTTAGTCCCTCTCATTTTGCCTCTGAGAGGAGACTACGCTCTGTGGAGTGTTACTCCTTTTCTAATAAATTTTCCTTTGACTCTAACTTTAGCGTGTATATTGAATTCTTTCTCTACTCTCTGCCAAAGGACTCTCTTCTTCTCTTGATGTAGGGCTTGGCCTCCCCCTCACTTGATGTGGGGAAATTTGCCCTGTCCTGCATCAATAGGATCAGATATATAATAAACATTAACAACATTTAGTTATTAGCTTATTTATGAAACTATGTTTGACTATGAGAATTTTTTTGATAGCCTGAATAAAAGCTTTATTACAGTGATAAGACAGAAATATGTCCTTAAATTTTCACTGGAATAGAAATGTTAATAATTATATTAATAATTGGCCCGAATTGAACATTAACTAATTTTACTTTATTTTATTGCAAAAAAGCATGTTATTTTTAAATGCAGTAAATGTGTAATAAGAAAAAAATTGTTTCTATGCTTTGATGAGATAAAGCCTAATTATAATAATAAATTTGACTACGAATTTGCTATTTTAATTTTTTCTGATGTAAAACCAATGTTTGCCAACAACAACAAAAAAGTCTAGCTAAAATGAAACTCCATTTAAATTACTGAAATTCATCTTCAATCAAAACCAGAGAATTTTTCTTACCCAGCCCACGAGGATGGGACCGACATGTTCAGTTGAGCCATCAGGCTTACGAACATCTCGAAGCTGACTAAGGAGCTCTGTCAAAAAAACACAACCAGAATGCTTATTTTGTTAGGCATTCAAATACAAACAGGGCTGGAAGCAGATTCTGGGTTACTCACGTTATTATATAATCATAATTTGTACAAGACAACTCAGTTAAGGGTACAAGTCATGACTCATTCTGGGAACAAAATTATACCTTCATGTAGAGGAATTAGAGAGTCCAGTGTTCCGAAAATTTGATTCAACTCTTGTTCGGTCATTATGGAGAGTTTCAGCATGGGGTCATGATAGGCCTGCACAAGAACAGCAAGAGATGGAAGCAAACGTTTAAAATGAGCGGAAGTAAGTTGTTAATGTAAATGCCCTCTGAGAGGCCCTACACAATAACAAAATATTTGGCTCTCCCCAACAACCTCTCCCATAACACTGCAGAAACAGCAGATGGGTTTGGCTGAAGCAGATGGGAATCCAGCATTGCCTTGAGCCTTTTGTGGTTGTTAATAAACCAAAGAAGATATTTTAAAAAGCATTTTTATTCTAGTATATCATACATCTAAGAAAGGGCACAAATCCTAAATATGGAGCATATTTGATTTATATGTTTAAAAAAATTAACTTTATTATCACCTCTAATTAATGATAATTAAACAAGAACACATAATTATACCCAGGGCACTGTAACAGAATAGATGGCACAGTCCTTGCCTTCAAGGAGATTTATAAAGCTAACTGAGAAGAAAAAAAAAAAAAAGCACGGAAAATTAAATAAATATTTAAAAATAGTTCAAGAATAAAAAAAGGAGTCATGTCACATGACAACAAAAATTTATCAAATCATAACTGTTCTAGAGGATCAGAGAATTACAGCTGGAGTGGTCAAGGAAAATTTTAAAGATAAGCTGCTTGGCATAGAAAAGGAGGCAGTAAATATTGTTAAAGAATAAATTGAGATTTGCGCTCATTCCTATAGGATGGCTAGATATAGATAGTTGAAGGGAAAGGAAAGGGTTTCCAGGAAAGGAGGACCATCATAAAGAAAAGGATAGCAACGAAATATCTTAAGACATTTGGGTTTGGGAAAACTTGGTGCAGGCAAGAGCTGATGCACCTATGACCAGCAAGATGTCTCCCATGGTTAAATGCCTTCTTTGTCTTCCTCTTCCTCTCATCCTGCCTAAAACTCAATTGCTTGGCCATCTCTCAGGAATGTTACAGATGGGACTTCATATTAGCAGAAAGTTGGACTAAGGACACCTAAATGAAGAGACACCTCTTTCCAACCCTGTGATTCTTTGAGGAGGCTGTGAATATCAGATGAAGGATCTGGATTTTAGCCTCCATTGGAGTCACTGGAATGGAAAAGTTTTTGAGGAAGATTTGTTGCCAAGACCATACAGGCTACACAAGGCATGTGTGTCCTCTCCCTTCCGGTACATAATGTGATTAAAGGCCCTAATTTACTTTGATAGTATGCAATTTCCTCACTTAACCACTTTATCCACTTTTGAGATTCAAATGACTTTTACTAAGACACAGTTCCAGTTTCAAACCATTCACACATTCTTTCCCATAGATAAGGAGGCCCTGACCATGACACTTCTAGGACAACTACATATTCTCTCATTAAACTGAAGTATTCTCTGAGGTGCCGTAGAGACATGCAGAGGAGAACCCCTAATGGGTCCAGAAAACTTCCTCATTTTGAGCCATTTTCCCCATTGCCTGTTTTTTGCAGGTTCTTCAATTTTTGATGACCTGTCTTAGCAATAAAAAGTGCTCATAAAGCACAATCTTAGAATTGTGAAATTACTCAGAGGAAAACAATATGTGGTGATTCAAATGATCGCTGGATTTAAATTTACCTTTTTAGCCAATTTCAAATCCTCTATCAAGTCTTCTTCTCCTTGAGAAAGCTCAAAGATTGCCTGCAAGAAAAAAACACGTCCACTAAACTCTTCATTTATGAGACCAAATTCAAACAGTACTGCTTCCAGAACTCAAAACTCTAAAAATCTAGTTACTCCTTAAGTATTTAAATTATTCTTAGAAAGTTAAATTAACCTGCACCAAGTGGCTAAAACCTACAAAAGTGAGATGTTGCAAACTTCTGTATAATGTGCTTATTTGTTAGTGGGATAAAGAGGTTCCACATATGTTTCCAATCCAACAAGTCATCTTTCATGTTATAGAACTTTGATGCAGCCAAACAAAAGGGAACTATTTTAGGTAAAATAATTATAGTTTGACCATGGATTTGAGTCTGTTATGAGTGGCAAGCATAATAAAAGATTCAAGGTCTGTTCTCAGTGATGGACATGGCGGTATTATTAATTGGGCTATCACAACTTATCTTCTTTCTACTCAACAGAAGATGAATCTCAACAGAAAGCTTTATTCCTATCAGCTACTTGCCCTGAGGCTGGAATTGTAGGAAAATTCCATTATTTTATCACTCTAAATGTCTGGTGAGGTTAATTCACTCTAAATTACTTTTCAGCCCTACATGGTACAATAAATGAAATTATAGGAGCTGGTTATGTACAAGAGTGTATCAAAGGGCCATTTCTAATTTAGCTCTATTAAGCCATCATAATTTAAGAATTATGATGTGTAGGACACTCCTTCATTCTCTTCTGTGAGTCCAAACTGTTGGCAAACATTACATTATTAAAGGATTATGTGTTTGTGGTGATAGCTTGGGAACCACAACATTTCTTCCAGACTAGAGGAAAGGAGCGAGCAGACTTGGAGAACATCCTTCACTTGGGGGTGCGGGGTGGGGGGTGCTGGTGGACTGCAGGACAACGACCTTCTCTCCTGCAAAGCAGATGAAGGCAGAATACTCGCTGGAGGCCAGTGCATGGTGACACTTTCTGAAATCCAGTAAAGCCTCCATGCCATGTCCTCCTGGTAATCTATTTAGTTTAACTTTTTATTTTGAAATACAGATTCACAAGAGAAGTTGCAAATATAGTACAGAGAGGTCCTGAGCACAGATTACTCAGCTTCCCCCAATGGTGGCATTTTACGTAACTATAGAGCATTATGAAAACCAGGAAATGAATTGGTACAATTCAATTAACTAGTCTTTAACTGGACCTTCCTCAGATTTCCTTGTACATCTATTTTACTAGAGCTCACGTACATAGGCCTGATTGTCTGACTGACCAAATGTGGCCCCCCTGAGAGGAAAATCACAGAACCCCACATTGGGATACTACAGTTGGTATCTGTGGTGGAACAACACAATGTCACTGTGAAGACCACCAGCTTTAGAGCAGGCAAGTCTTGGTTCAAATCCCAGCTCTGTAATTTTCTAGGTGTGTGACATTATGCTAACTGTGCCTTAATAATCTCATCTGCAGAATCAATCCTTCTCTCCTTCCTTTCTGCTATCTGATTGTACAAGTTATATATGCACACTATTAACACTTGAGAAAACACAGCAAAGTATAAAGATAAAAAATTTTAATTACCGATAATACTGTCTTGTTAACCATCGTTAAGCTTTTGCCATATTTCCTCACAGGATTTTTTCAGTGCATATATTATTTTTAAATGCTTTACTTAGTCATTATTAAATAGATACTACTTTGACATGGTTCAAAATTTATAGTGTAGGAATGGGTACATGGTGAAAACTTTCCCTCTCATCACCTTCTTCTAACTACCCGGTCTCCCTCCCAGGAGGCAACAATGTTACCAGTTCCTTGTGTATCCTTCCAGAAATATTTTATAATTCTACCAGCAAATACATACATATACACATATTCATTTTTTTCTTCCTCTTTTACTTAAATGGTAGCATAGTATATACTCTATCTTGTGTCTTGCTTTATCCACTTAGCCATATACACATAAGTGCACTTTTTGTGTTTCTACAGCTATACAGTATTCCATGTATAAACATTCATTATTTAACTAGTCCCTGGTAATAGATGTTCAGGCTCTTTCTAGCACTATTATAAACATTACTGTGATGAATAACCTTACACATGCACATCTTTTCATCTGTATATAAGTATGCCTGGCAGAAAGATTCCTAGAAAAGAATTGCTGAGTCAAAACTTAAAAAGTACTTCTTCCAATGTCAAGTTCTCCACAAAAATAGATAGTCCAAGGATTTCCTTAGATGACACTCATCTAAAGTACTTAGCACAGCTGGGCACATGACAAGCTCTCTATAAAGGGTAATATTACAACAGCCATTTAGGGCTATTGATACAGAAAACTTACAGGTAATGAAATTAACTGCATTCTCTAGAAAATTTTTCCATGAAACTGAATCTAAGTTTTATAAACTGAATATTCTAAAATAGTTTATAAGTTGCTATCAAAATATAACTAGAGTAATTATTTTTGTGAACAGCAAAAATTCTTCTTGGTAGATTCAGACTTTCGTAGCAGTTTCTTTTTAAAGAAGCAGCCACACCCACCCAGCTGGATGCTGGTTTCAGTTCCTTAAAAGATCTGACACTCTACGTTTGTCCTACAAATGCAACGGAGAATTGATTTGGAGACTGCAGTGTAGACTTCAGCTAGGCTCTCCACCTGCAGTGTGCCTGGTTCCAGACAAACTGCTAATTCCAGGGGTCCCAACCCTACCTCCTGACGTTTGATTTCCTTGGATGTAAGCATCTGATTGACACACACATCGAAGGTCTCACTCCATAGCTTGCTGTCTCTCCGCTTGGTGCTGGAAGAGGCGGCATTTCTGGACCAGGGTCGAGGGTTGAGGATGTCAGGACGGCTTTCGCTTCGGAAGCTAATAGAGCGCTAAACAATGAAAAAAAAAAATAATAACTATCATGGGGGCAGCAGCAGCAGCAGGACTGGGTGGATCGTTTGAGCAGCTTCCTGTCCCTGACAGAACATAAATCAGACATTTGCAAGAAAGAGAAGACAATGCCAGGAGGCCTTTTGGAAAACAGTGCATTGTTTTGAGCCTATGTGCTAAGGAAAATTGGACAAGGGGGCACTTTTTTTACACACGTACTGGGAGTATCTTTTCTGTGAGACCTGGGCATGGCATAAAAACGCTCACAAAAGCAGCTCTCAGACAAGCGATGGACTCTACTTTTTTCCCAGTGGTTATCTCCATACTGTAGAAGAACAAGGGTTAACAGTAGTGGCTATCCTTTAAAAAAACAAACAAACAAACAAGCAAACATCTAGCCAGTATTCTTACTCTCCTCCTCCTGCTAGGGACAGAATCCCACTATCTTTGCTATCCCATCTCATGTAGTTTGGGTGGGCTCCCCAAAACTTGACCAGAGTACTCCTCCACCCTGGTTCAGGAAGGGGCACCTGATTTCTTGAAATATGTTACATGATTCATGGGAGAAAGAGTGGAAGAGTCTTTCTTCCTTTGGGGTTGGGAGCTTAGAAGATAACATTGCAGGAGTTTCTTGTAGCAAATCTCTCTGGTCACAAAAATGAGTCTGTCTGCTATAGAGGAGAATAAAGAGATGTGTGGGATGAAGGATGGAGAGAAAAACCGACAGAGGGAAGGAGGAAGAAAGCTTTACCAACACTGTTTTACCTCCCGGATCCCACTGTGCTTGAGTCCAGGAAGAATCACTCCTAGACTAAGGGGCTTATACATTCCCCTTTTTATATTCATCTTAGTTGAGCTTCTGTCAACTTGAAAAGTACCAACTAATATATACTAAATACCATCATGGTAGTAAATGAAGCCTATCCCTGAGTTATTTTCTTATTTTCCAAAGAGGCCCCGGTAGACTTTGGGGTGGCCTAACCACCCAAACTCCACTCTTGTGGCTAAAACATGCTACTACAGTGCGTTCTTTTGACAAATACAAACGATCAAGAAAACTGAGTGCATCATTTTTAGCCTTCAGTCTAGAAGATTTCAATACACTTACTGAAATCTGTAAACTGCCAAAGCAATGACGTATTGCTGTGCTAAAACAAAAAACAAAAAACAAAAAGCAAAACACCTGCCATAGCTGTTGCCTCATGTCTGTGGCCTTCGGTGTGAAGTTCCAACTCCTGTTTGGTAGCCCTCTTGTAATCTGGCCATCATCTGTGTATCTAGGCTCACCTCTTGCCACTTATCTATGATCCCCCTATTGTCTAGCCCTACTAGACTATCTGCCATTCTCTAAATGCATCACGCTTTGTCAACCCACTGTGCTTCCTTCAAACAGTCTTCTCTTCCTAGAATGCTTTTCTTTCATTTCCTAGCTGGTTAACTCCTAACCATGCTCAGGATATAACTCAAACACATCCTTTAGGAAGGCTTTACCAATGTTTTCCACTCTTTCCCAGAGCAATTTGAACATATCTCTGATAGAATAACAATCACATTATACTCCATGGTCACCTGCTCTGAACTATATACTTCCTTATGACAGAGTAATTATGCATGTAACGTATGTGTCGTCATCATTGAGACACTGTAAGGTGGCTTCCAAATATTCTGAGATTCAACAATGAAATTTAAGAAAGTAAAAAAAATTTTAAGAGAACTATTCAAGCTAAGGGCATTGTTAAATAAGTTATAATTCATCTGCTTGATGGAATATTATCTAGTCACCTAGAGATAATTTTAACTGCTAAAAATTCCTTCTATGTAAGATAAAATAAAATCGGAACTAAAATCTGTATGTAAATACTTGATAATTATGAAAAAATGCATATGAACAAAGATATAAAGGGAATGCCACAAAATCAATTGTTTTTGCCTGATGACATTATAGGTAATGTTAGCCTAAGTATATGATTTTTATAATTCAAGAAAAATAAGTGAAAAATGCGAAAAGAAACTTCCGACTATTACCACAGGTGTTACCACAAACTTCTGGGAGCAGGAAGCAAGCTGTTTGCGAGTACCAACAGAGCTTCTCAGGCTGGCACAGGCATGCGCTCCTGGGCTTATTAATGAGCTCATGATCATTGGACCAGCACGCTGGTCAAGAAAGTACTTGCTCCAAATACGTAGTTCACTAATGGTATCTTGCAAATCCTTGTGATCTCTTGAAAATAGGCCCTTATAAACAGTGACCAGACTAATGCTTGCAGATCCCCATCACTCAGAATAAATTAGCCACAGGCACGAAAAAGGTCAAAACAAGCAAAGTGAGTCATCAAGTAACTCACTCATCTCAGTTAGTGGTTCTGATGCCGACTGGGGTGGGAGGTAAAGAGCAGAAAGGAAAATACAAAAAAGTAGATTCAAAATGAAAGACATTTTCCACTTTCACTTGAGAAAATTGACCACCCACCTGTTATAGTTTTAGTCCCTGACCAACTTTGAACTCTCCGCTCCCCACCACCAGTTTGAAAGTAATTTATACTAACTTTAAATTTTCGTACATTACAGAAGTATATAAATTAAGTACAAATCCCCTCATTTTCCCAAGTCCACTTCCCAGAACTGCTATTAAGTTTTTTCTAGATCTTTCCAAACCTTTTCTATACATTTGCTAACACTGACAGAAAACAATCTTTTTTCACTCAGCAATATGTCTTTCCATGTTAGTACATAAGATTTATGCTTTAAAAAAATAATATATTGAGATGAAATTCACATAGCATAAAATTAACCATTTTTAAAGTGAACAATTTAGTGGCTTTTAGTATATTCACAATGCTGTGGATCACCATCTTTATGTCATTCCAACACATTCCCATCACCCAAAGTCACTCATTCTTTTTAATGGCTGTAGAGTTAGTATCCCGAGGTCTGGATGGACCACATGGATCCAATCAATCTCTAACTGATGCATATTAAAATCGTTTCCAGTGTCTGGCTATTACAAATAAAATGCCTCAGTTAACATCCTTTATGTATTTGTGCTGGTATTTCTGTAAGGCGGATTTCTTAAGTAGAATTCCTTGGTCTAAGAATTATCATTTTAACATTGGATATGTACTGCTGAATTGATCTCCAAACATCTGTCCCCAGAAACGTTTATGATAGTGCACTTTTTCCACACTCTCATCAATAGGATATTATTTTCAATCTGAAAATAATTTTCCCTAAAACAACTATACCTTAATTTCAGTTCCATGTTTTGGAGATGAGATTGAGTAGCTCTATTGCTAAGAATTCCTGGTTCTGTGTTTTCTTAGTGATTGCTGGGCTCAGGTACTAAGGGGGAAGGAATAGGGGTGAAGACTACCAGGTATGTCACAGAGGGGCCACTATGTGTCTACCCAACCTTAGCACTTCCGGTGAGTTCTCTCTTTTCCTTACAACCATCCTGCAAGGTGGGAGTTTATTCCCATTTTATGTTGAGGAAACAAACTGAGGCTCAGGGAGGCTAAGTCATTTACCCAGGCAAGATTCAAAACCAGATGTTTGAATGGAAAACCACAGTTATTTGTACTATGGGGCCTGTACCTGCTATTTATATGCAAATCATGCACTGTGGGGAGGTTTCCAGGAGATGAGACCCAGCCTACTAGGAGTTTAAACCTAGTTAAGGGAATGCATCTGCTCAGTTGTAGGAATCATGACTGAGTGGCTCTTTGACCAAACTTCAGATTTATACTTTTAATTAGGCTAGACTACAACAAACATTTCGTCTTTTTAAAAGTCCACTTAGAAAGGAGAATCCCAAAGAAGCAATGAAGAATGCCAGTTCCAGGGACAGCTCACAGCCAACCAGGCCCAAGCCATGAGTAGGTATTCACAGTGGTGCAGACCACACCCCACGACCTGCACCCCTACTAGTCATCAGAACAATTAGATGAGATGATTGGAAAGTGGGGAGGAACATGTGACTACTGCTAGGAGAAAAAACCCTAAGAACGGGCTATCTCTTGAGAGAGAACAGCCAAGTTCCTTTCAGTGCCCCTGCCACTGCCACCCCCTCATGCTATTTTTCTCTACTTTCACCATGTCCCATATGGTATCATGTACCATTTTTTTCTGACATGTCTGTTTCCTCCCAATAGAAAGTAAAGCGCCTTGAAGGCAAGGATATCTATCTGTTCTGCTCACTGATGGGTTCGTCAGCGCCTGGTACAGAGCAGGATCTCTGAATGGACGGCATGCTTGTATGGGCTGGGCGCTGTAAGGGGCTGTCCTGTACATTGTAAGGTATTTCGTAGTATCCTTACCTCTAAACACTAGATGCCAGTAGCGCCCCCACCCTAGTTGTGACAACACAAACATCACCAGACATTGCTGAGTGTCCACTGGGGTGAGAAACACTGGCCTAAGGTGACAAGGAGGGGCTCACCTCAAAGTGAGGGACCCAACCTTAGGAGGGACTCTGTGCAAAATGGAAACACATACATAGATTCTCCCCCACCCCCAAGTGTGGAGATTTTGAGCCTAAAGTGAAAAATGTTCCAGAACAAGCAAGAGTTTCCATGAGGGAATCTGGCACAGCAAATGAGTCAAAAACCCAAAGCTCATAATTACCCAAAGCAGCTAAAATAACAGTGACCATAACAGGCAAAAATAATGCAGATTTAGGAAATGGGTGCTTATGTTTATGCTTGAGCTGGGTATATGGAAAAGATGCTGCAGGTGCAAAGGGAACTATCTGTCACGTGGGAAAAGGGGGCCCTTTTACACATGTCAGAGGAAATGTAAACCCAGCAGGTTAGGCATGATGGAACAGATTTGGTTGTTAATGCTGCCTGTTCAGCAGGGTGCTCCCCTGCCCTTTTCCAAAACCAGAAGGTCTCCACAGCCAAAGATAACATGCTCCAATAAATAGTCCAAGCCAGGGAAATTCTCTATACTTACCATTGATATTTTGTAGCAGATGGTTTATTATTAAATGGATTGGAAGTTAGAGTTTATTATTAAATGGATTGGAAGTTAGAGAGTGGAAAACATATTTCTATGTTGCTGCTACAAAATATAGAGTGGTTATGGCTGGGATCGGAAAATGTTCTCTCCAACAGTATTCTGGAGGCGTCTCTCAAGTAAGGCTTGATTAGAGCAATTAACTTAAATTAAGAAATAACACTTCCCAGCTGTGTGGCCTCCATCACATTTAACCCTCATGCTAGTCCTGGGAGAGGCACTGAGCAGGTTCTTATATTTTGCCCCTTTTTAAATAATGAGAAATCCCAGTACCAGAGGATTAAGTGACTGGCACAAAGTAAGTGTTGGATAGGAACTGAGTCCAGTCTTTTGTCTACAAAACATAGATTTCGGTTAAGAAACACAGGCTTTTGAGTAAAACAGACATGGCTTCAAGTTAACTCAATAGCTGAGGGATATAGAAAAAGTTAATTTCTCTGGGTCTCAGCTTCCTTATCTGTAAAAGGGGCATAGCAATAAGTACCTCACAAAGTTGTAGTGAGGATCAGATAGGAAAAGTTACGTCAAAGGTTTAGCCAAATGCCTGGTACATGGTTAGTAGGAAATGGATCTTACCTATCATCGTTATTATATTACTGATTGCGCAGCCATGGTTAGTGCTTATTTACATATGTTTTCGTTCATTATCAAACAGCTGATGCAACTCTGAACTATTTGGACCAAACAGCTTCTTGAGGAATCGCTTTTAGGGTAACTTATAGGAGGAGAAAACCCCTCAGCATCACAATGTTTATAAAAGCAAAAGCTCTGGAAACAGCCTAAAATGACCAACAATAGGGATAAGTTAAATATAGTGTAACCATAAAATGAAACCTTATATAGTTTTTAAAAACATGTTTTGAGAAAAGCTTAATGATAATGGGAAGGTCTCACATGCAGAGTTAAGAGGAGAAAGATTCCTATTTAAATACAAAATATTAATAGGTGTTACCCTGTATGGTGACTCTATGGATAATTTTTATTTTAATTTTCATTATTCTCTATATTTACTTTGCAGATTTTCCATAATGAAGAGATATTTACTTAAAAAAAAATAAAACCAGCAGACAAACATGCCAGACTGAGTTCAAAGTGATGCCATAGACATAAAAATCCTATATACAGAATCTGGTTTAGATTAATGCACATTAAAAACATGATAAAAAGGCACATGATCAATTCACAATTAATAACTGTCAAACCCCACAGACTCAGTGCAAGGAGAAAACTTTCTATAGCTGGGAGACATTCTGAGAAGAATGAAAAACTAAAGACAATATTTGGTTTAGGTGTGGGGAAAACAATGTACAATTTACTTAGCGCAAGGCGAAAATTAAAAAGCCTTTCAGAGGCTTGGGACAGCAGCCCAACCTCTTCACGGGGCACCACAAAATGGCTTTTGCGTGATAGTGTTAATGATAAAATCTTCCATAAGCTGAAATGGCAATGACTCTCCTCTCCACACAGGCAAACAGACAGTAAGGATCAGCAGTAAGATGGGATGCCCTCAGACAGAAAGTCTGGCCATTATTTTTAGAATCTGGCAAACTGCATGTTTTACGATGACCAGACTGACTTTTTGCAAAAGCCTACTGGTGAGGCATCGTAAAAAGGCTACAGAATGTTAGCTTCTGCATTTACTGGCTATGCGACTTTGGGTACGTTTTTCAAATTTCTCCCCTATCAAGTGGTGATGAATCCATTTTGTATTGTTATGGTGGAGATGAAATGAAGCCACAAACATAAAGTGCTTTACGTGGAACCTGGGTCATTGTAAACATCCAACTAATAGAAGTTGTTATTACTAAATACAAAATGACAAGCTTTAAATTATAATAGTTAACGATTACAATGGTCTATTATTCCAGCAATAGTAAAGACCAGCAGAAAGTCAGGAATTTCTCTTGACATGGTATACAGGTCACTTCTTAGCTACATCCTTACCTTGCAGACAACAAGACAGTATAGTTTCTGGTTGCTTCCTCCAACACACACTCACACAGACACATACACACACATGGCATCAGTCTTCTCATACTTCTTCCTTAAATCTGAAATGTCCTCCTTCCTCTTTATCATCATCATCATCTCTGAACCATTCCAAGCCCAACACAAGTTCTTCCACCTTTCCTTTAACCTCCTCCTTCCCTCAGCCACTACTAAGCTCCCTCTCTCTAGTATATCAAATAAGATTTTCAAATCTGATACATTTTGTCTGGTTGCAAAGGTAGAAAAAAATATATAATTATTTTAAAAATTCATGCATGATATAAATACATAATGTAAAACATAAAAATCAATAGTCTCAGCCTGTTTATTAATTCTCTACTGATCTGTAATTCTTATGTAATGGAGAAAGAAAAAGGAGGAGGAAAACACAAGACAGAAAACAAAAGAACTATAAAAGTCTCTTATAATTGTGTTCCCGTGAGATAATCACTATTAAGAATTTGATGATTTTCTGTTTTTTTTCCTATACGTACACTATAGGTGTGTATTATTAATTAGGATACAATGGTTTTGAATTTCTTTTTTTTCCCCACTTTCTAATATATCTTAGACAACTTTTACTAAGTACATTTTACCCTTCTCAAGAGCAGGTACTGTCTCCTTTTTTATACTAACTACCTTCCTAACAAGTCTATAGGGGAACGAACAACACAATCCATATAAGGAATTAATGGAGACCATATCATATATTTCCAGATCTAGGGGCCAGGGAATGGAGCATCAGAAGCTGTGGTTAACCAGAAGCTCCTCTTCAGCCACCACAATCTTCCCTGAGGGGATATGAGTTGGGAAGAGACTCATTTTCTACTGTGAAGTAGCCCAGTTGTATAGCATTACTAGGTGGGCACCCACTGCCAGCTCCTGAAGAGCCCCAAGGAAGAGCAATGGCAACCTTTTCTAATAAGAAAAGTGATAATAATAGTAACTACCAATTTCTGAGTATATCCTAAGTAATGCATAGTGTTAGGCACTGCCGATACAAAGAAAAGTGAGACAAACTTGGCCTACATGGAAAAGTTACAAGGCTCCTAGGAAGAGCCATCTTGTGAAGATGCCACGGTAGAGGGAAAAACTGTGTCAAAAGAGAGGGAAAAATGTGACTATGAACCTAGAATTAGGATGTGAGAACACAGGGAAGCAGGTCTGTCCAGGACAGATACACATTGAGAATAGAGGCCTTATCTCTAGTGATATCAATATGCTTCTTAGTGTTCACACCCCTTGACCAGAATTCTACCTCTGGGAATATAATCTAAGGAAAGAAAGAAATACAGACACACACAAGATTGGTGATCAGGATGGTTAAGCCGTGTCATCTATAATGCTGGAAAAATGGAAACAAATATACGACAATGGAAAAATGATTAAATAAACTGGTATATCTTTTCAATGAAATACCACATAATATCCATTTAGAATCAGGTCTGTGAGAAATATTAATAACATAAAAGTATGTTCTCACACTGTAGGATTATTTTAAGCCATTAAGACAAAAGTAAGTTAAGAAATAGTATGTATGATATGATTTTGCTTTTAAAAAAATACACATGCAGGTATATAGTAAAAGAAAAGATTGCCTGAGTATATACCAAAATGTTCGCAAAAGTTTTTTGGTGATGGGGAGATGGGATTACAGGTGACTTTTATTTCTTTTTCTGTGCTTCTCTATATTTTTCAATTTTTTATGAAAAGAAAGTACAATAGAAGGTGCTTTTTATAAAAAAGAACAGATGCCTTTAAAAGTCATTTGATATAGTTATTTAATATAAAAATATTTACAGCCTAAATATTCATTAATAGAAGAGACTGATTATGTCAACTAAATCACATCAACACACTGGAATAATATATACTCTGTCCGTTAATATATTTTCCAAGAATAACTGATATAATATTTCCCTTAAACCACAATAAAATTCTCATTTAGCTAAATGACAAAGGGAGGATGAAAATAAAACAGATGGAGCAAAACACACCAGGTAAGATGTCAGAAAAAAAAAAAAGGCAAAACAAAACTCAAGGTCAAAAGTATTAAAAGAAATAAACAGGATTATTTAACTTTAATCAAGGTGAAATTCCCTCAAGAGGCTGTAACGATGATGAAGAAGATCCTTTATATACCTAACTGCGTAGCTTAGAAATATGTGAGGCCAAGACCAATAGAGATGCAAGAGAAACTGATCATCCACAGTCCCTGTGGAAGGTTTCATCTCGAAGTGAATAGATCACAGAGAGATAAGGCTGGATAGACTCTAAGTCAAATTAGGCCCAGAGTGTGGACATTTGTAGTTATACCTAGAATAACACTGGAAGGAAATTATTGAAATATTAAGAGGAGTTGTTTTGGAGTGTGAGGCTACATATATTCTCCCTTTCTCCTTTTCTGAATTTTTCCACAATGAACATATACTTTTATAATGGAAAAGAAATAAAGTTCATGTTCGAAGAGAAGGCGGGGTGCAATCACAGTGTAATGAGCACAGCAGTCCATAGCACTCACTGGACTCAAACGAGTCCACCAGGTGTGCACAGCTGTGACGGGAGGTGACTGGTTGACTGGTCTAGGGCAAGCTTGCCTTCCTCACTCCACAGGAGTGTATGCAGGCTCCTCTCAGAGCTGGGCCGGATTTTCCTCTCTGGCAGGCCAGTGAGGGGATTTATAGGCCCAGAGGGATCCAGACATCTGTGCTCCATCTACCAGAAGTACTAACCTCCCTTGTCAGGAGCAGACGGAGTGCCATGCAGTCTCCTCTCTCTCTCCGACTTCTACAAATGCCGCCTTTGTGCTGAGGCCCAAGCCCCCAGTCCATATGGGACACAGGGGAGGCAAGAGAGAACAAGTCCTGCAGTGTCTTGCTGAACTGCTGCTGCAGGGACCACTCCATTTGTGACTGGGTTTTTAACCTTTTTGGAAGAGGATGCCAGCCCCAAGCTCTCACAATATCCTCCTGTGCTAACCTGTGGTCTCCAGAGGAGCCAGAGGAAGGACTGCTAAGCGTTCCGCTACTGATTAAAGCATCGTGTTTGGGTATTAGGGCCTAAGTTATTTCTTCTCCTATAATAAAAGGTGCCCAACCTGAGAGACATAACTGGATATGCGAAGGGATACATATGACTGTAAGATGCCAGAAGCCAGGGAAACGTGGTACTGCAGCAAAGAACGAAGCTGTTCAATCACGGACTTGATTTGTTTTAGGAAGTACACACACACATATGGGTAAGAAATAAACAACTGCTGAGAGGTTTGGGGCAGCCCCTACACTCCTTGTTCTCCATTCCTCTCCTTTTAGAATGGACATCAAGACCACCAAAGGCAAAATGGCAAAGAATGTGAAGTTGGCCCACGGACTACCCCTTTGGGGCCTCCCGCTCCCCCTCATCCTCCCTGCTCCTCAGGTTACATTAGCATCCTATACTATTCTAGCTGGTAAGAGAAGCAATAAAGTCATGAGAATATCATTGAGATACTAGTACTGGAAATAATTCTGCAGAACTTACGCTGCATGCACCAAGGTGACTGACGGGGAAATATTTGGGGGATGGGGCAAAATAGCATTTTTTGTGATTTGCAGATCACCCTACAAACATGGCCATCTTACTCTGCATAATCTCAGGGGCATATTTCCATTGGCTGACTCCCCAAGGACACATTCACAACAGAAGCACACTGTTCAAGGTTCTTTCTGTGTCTGTGTGCATAATCATTATGAATAACTGTTCTGCTTCTGCTGGGTTGTTTCTGTCCATAAATAGAGCCTAGAGTTAGCTAGTTATTATGATCTTTGATAAAAGTAAATAAAAAAATTATTTTGCTACAAAACTTTGAGGTTTTAGAAACCAATTTCCACATGTCAGATCCCTCACTTGGGTCTGGCTTTCTCATCCTTGCTTAGCCTCAGTCTGTTCATATATAGTTTGATTTCTTTCTGTCCCAGTTCTCTAAGTCAAAACAAATTTTCAAGGTGATTAAATATTTCCTGCAGTGTTGTTCCCTGTGTAGGATCTGTGTGGGACAGAAGTAGGAGAAAAGAAATAAACGTTGTCTGGGAAGCTAAAGGAAAGATTTTGAAGGTATAACAATGAAGTAAGGGCTGGGCTGCTGTGGGAGGCAGAGGCAGTGGTCTCCCGAGACCCAGGAGCACAGAGTTTACAGGCTAGTCAAGGTGATGACAGTGACTGAGAGGACAAATGACAGAAGTGGGGACATTTGTAGGTGACAGATGTCTGGCTATGCAGGTCCAGCTCATTACTGCCACGTGGGAACACAGGCCCAGCATCATCATGCCTTCCAATTCCTCAAGAGAGGTCAGAAATCCAGATTCTTACATGGACTGTTTTGATTTTCAAACATTAACTCAAAACACTGTGCAGCCAAACAAAATACAGCTTGAGGGCCAGATGTCAACTTTATCTAGAATGTAAGCAGTATGAGGGGAGGAAGTAGAGCCTGGTGCATGGTGAGGGCCCACTCAATACTTGTTGGATGAGTGAGACCCTTCCTGGGGCAGAGGGTGGACTGTCTTAGGAAAGACAACAGGAAGACATAGCTGGCAACATGGAGGTCTTATCATCAAGTGGGGAAATAACTCCAGAGTGAATGAACTTGAGCCACAGCTACTGGAATGGAAAGGGTGAAATAGCAGTAGACAGGCTACGGAATTTTCAAAAAGCAGAACTCAGTGCAAGAACAGGTGTGCAGGACTAAGGCAGTGATGAATCTTCCAAGGGGAGCTTGTGATGAACTTGGCCAGAAAGCTGAGGGAGACTGGTCAGGGGGAAGAGAAGTTAAACACATTTTTCTCCGCTAGCTTCAAAGCCTTTCATCTGGCTCCCCCCAATGACTTTATTTCTTTCTCCTTTGTTCTCCCACAAAGGGGATCATGGGATACCCAAGAGAAATGGAGCCAAACCTATAGCTAATTATGTGATGAGGTATTCCTTCTGGAGAAACTGTTAGCAGAATTAACAAAAGAATGGGCGGGGAAGGGTAAAAGCATCAGAGAGGAACAGCACCTATACGAAAGCAGAGAGAACAGCTTGGGCTATGTGAAGTTGCAGGGGCACATTGGCTGAATGATGAGGAAGCAACAATAGGAGGGAATGAGGGTCATTCAAATAGTTCTCAAGTCATAGAGTGTCACAGCATGGGAAGGGCCTTGGGTTCCAGTCCACAGTTTTCTTAATCACTCACAAAGTCAAGATAAAAATACCACGAAGAAAGTATTCAGGACAAGTGAGGAATGGAAGACTCAAGACCATTTCTCAGCTAAATAAGGTGAGCCTTGTCATAGCATGACTTCAATCTACAAGAAGATTTTTATGATTAATTGGGTATAAGGCCTTAGACAAATCTCAATTTTCACTTTAAAAGGTAAACTTTATCAGGAGCTTAAGAACAAGAATAACTACAACCACTTGTTAATCAAATAATTATTATAGTAGATAATATTTACTACTTAGCTAACTAATTAGTAAATTAGTGATTGCTAACTAAGGGCTAAGGCACTATACTAAGTCCTTTAAATGCACTATCTCATAAATATTTACAATGATTCTATGGAAGAGCTAGTGGCATGACCCCAGTTTACCTATTAGGAATAAAAGCAAGACCTAGAGATAGACGTTAAGTTATCTGGCCAAGGGGACAAAGTCTGAGTGACGGAGCTAAGGTCAGAACTGTGATACTTCACCTCCAGGGCCCTTGTTCTAGGCCAGAAATCAGCAAACGTTTTCCGTAAAGGGCAAGTTAATAAATATTTTTGGCCTTGTGGACAATACGGTCTCTGGCACAACTACTCAACTCTGCCACTCCAGCACAAAAGCAGCCATAGACAATGTATAAATATTTGGGCATGCCTGTGTTCCAACAAAACTTTATCTATGGACAACAAAATTGAATTTTATATAATTTTCACATGTTGTAAAATATCATTCCTCTTTTGCTCTTTCTCTCCAGCCATTAAAAAAAGTAAAAACCATTCCTAGCTCATGGGCCATAAGATGACAGAAGGTGGGCTGAATTTTTTTCACGTGCTATAATTTGCAGATCCAGATCTGAGCCACAAAGCTCTCTTGCCCTCTGGCTCACATCACGTGCTGGTTTCTTTAAGAGGCCCACAGATATTTTAGGACAAAACCTGTGAGAGTGCACCTGGATGGTACACATGACTCAGAGATACAATTGGGAGGAAAGACCTGACAGATGACTCCTCGAGTAACATCTCTGAGGACTCCGCCTTATCCCAGTTTACAACTTTAAAATACCTCTCTTTCTTCCTTTCAGTCCCCTCGCTTGCTCTCTTCTATTGAAATAAACCTTCATTCAGGTCAATCTGAAACCAGGGCAGGTTCTGGGTAAAACGGAAATGTCCCCTCTTACATAACAGGTTTGCCGGAAACATGAGTGCTCCCCCTCACCCCTGTGTCCTTCTTACCTGCAAGGTTTGGCCGAAGCGCTTCAATGGTGTGGCCTTCACAGGAGGGATGAGGTTTGCTAGTGATGTGACTCTGGAAAGGGGTTTGACCCGTTTATTACTAGGCTCCTGTAAGGTTAAAAAAAAGGGGGGGGGGAGAGAAAATGTCAAGGTCAATTACGAAGACAACATAACTCCACAATACAGTCATGTCCCACTCCATGATCTGCTGGCTGCATGCCGATCTGTGGGATGTAAACGGTGCCCCGTCTCACTCCAGCTGCGCGGAGATGACTTGGCTTAAGAGCCAGGGAAGGAGTAACGGCAGGAGGATGTCAACAGAAGCAGCTTCTGAGCAGATGGCAAATGGCCGGATCTGCTCCTTACTCCTCACTCCCAGTATCTGCCAGCTTTTAAATTGGGAAGATTCTACTTAGTAAAAACATTCTCTCTAACTCTTCCTGTAGAGAAAAGCTGCCCCAGATTTCCCACCCAATGACCTTGTCAAGCAGCTGTCTTTTGATGCTTCTGGTTTCATCTTTTAAAAACCTTTTCACCACCTTGCCTGAAGCCACTCTCCAAATTTCTTTTATGAAATGGCTTTTCTGAAGTACAAAGAATCTGTTTTTTTCCCCTAGTTATTTAAATTTTTAAAAATTTTAAAATAAGTTCCATTACCATCTCTTAAGAAAACAAATTTGTATCATCAGTATATTTGAAACATACACATTAATACTTATAAATAACAACCAGACAGCAAAAGAAATCATCTCCACATAAAACATATAAAAACAGGCTGAAAGAGAGATGACAGACAAAACATCTTACAAAGACAAAGAGAACAGTTACCCTTGCCTTCCTAAGCTCCATCTGACCTGTGGTAGATGCAGGACAGCACATGAAGACACCAAATTTTGCTGGAAAAAGCCAAACGTGCCAAATGTTGTGGCGAACCTCAATCATTTCCAGAGAGAACCTCAAGACGTTCATCTTTCTTTTTCAGTCATTGCTTTCTTTCAAAGTTTCGAGGGTTAAGCCAGAACTTCAGATTCTCCAGGACATCCCTGCAGGGTGTTTTAAACATAGTAGGTCTTGGAAAAATCTTGCCTGGATTTGGAATCCTGCCGAGAAACTCTCATGTCATTTTATGCCCTTGCCAGCCTCAGAAATCAGAATATTTCTTTGAAATAGACCCAATCTTTCTGCCATTTAAATAGAAAAATTAAAAGACTACAAGAAAAGTGCAAAAACAATTCCATAACGTGGCCAGGAGAGACTTTACAATTTCCTGAAGCAGTGAAATACTTTTCCAAGACAGAGAATGAATCCGGGCTGCTGGGTACCTCAGCTTCTTGGCTTGTTGAACTGAACAGACAGCAGGAAACTCTCCAAACACTGGGAAGTCTCAGTTCCAAATGCAAAGAATGAATCTCTCGATATGAGAGACATCACATCATAATTACTAAAGTGCCTTAGAGAAAGATCCAATAGCCCTGCTGTTTTCAGGTGACAGTGCCCTTCAGAATGCTCCCTGTCCAGTTCTTGGCTTCTGAGCATCTGTTCCCAGCAGAGGATTTAGAAAATATTTTACGTCAGAGCTGCACCACTGGCATAATGAACCCATACACGCACACATAAGCATGTGCGTGCACACATGCACATGCATGCACGCGCACGTGCGCACACACCCCCACACACACACAGTCTCCTGAGCATCCCCTGAATTTCTCTCAATGGCTCTCTGCCATGGGCTGGAAATGCCAGCATTGTGATATCACCCCCTTTGGAGGCACAGACTGCATTGCAGCAAGTGAGATGGGAGATTTCCTGGGGAAGCAGGACTTGGTCTTAGATAATCCTGCATGTACTTCAGAACCCAGAGACTCTTGGATCTGTTTCTTTAATGAGTAAAACTGCTGGGTCACAGAGTCTGTATCAGAATAGGGAAGTTGAAGGGCAAATGCCAACTGGGTTCTCTTGCTTTAAAAAGGAGCAGGGAGCAGTGCGTGCTTGGCATGACATGAGAAGATTTAGCTGTTTCACCTGCTGTGTCATCTTTTCTAAGGTTCTGCTGACTTTGCTGTCCATTTTACAAGACCAAGTTAGATGGATGTTTTCTGCACAGCTACAAGACATATGCAAATGCAAATGCTTGCCCCTCTGCAGGTCGTGTGCAGCGCTGCTACATGAGATTGTAATTAAAACTCCTTCCCTAAGGCATTGACCACTTGGAAGTAAACTTCAGGCTGCTCTGTGGCAACTTGATGTTCCCAAATACGGAAAAGAAACTATTGCTGCATGATTTAGTGCTGTAGATCCAGCAAAGCAGGCAGGTACAATTTCAAAACCAGAACATCGACAGGTTACTGGATCTATGGAGGTTTTAAGCCTGCCCCAAACAAACGAAGTTTGAATTATGGTATTCTCTTTGAGGGCTTCAGTGAGAATAAGAGATTAAAAAAATTCTTGGTCTAATTTGATTTTTCTTTTCCATTTACTCAGTATGTCTCCAGCTACATTTTACTATTATCTAAAAAAAGCCCTTGGGGAAAATGTTTCCAGATTCTAGTTAAATAGCTCTACTGAGAACTAGCAAATGCAATACCAGGGATGCTTTAGGGCTTTACAGAGGGATGACAGAATACAACCTGCAGAGGCTTCCCAGCCCAACAACTGCCAGACCAAGCAGGGCAAGGTCAGTGTTAAACCCAGGAACAAGGTGTCGTGTTTCAAGTGCAGACACCATCCTACCATGCAATTTTAAGATAGGGCAAGAGAGCACCTCACCAAAGTGGTTAAAAAAGAAAGAAAAAGGCATTGAATGTTTTGTGTCAGCATCATTTTCTGAATAACAAGTTCTGTTGCATCTTTCCCAGGCCTTATAGCTTGTTGTCTTGTCTAACTGAACTGGCGAGGACCACCAGTGTACTTACGGTGAATTACAAGTTAAGATCGTGGGTACATTAGTCTAATTCCTGAATCTAAGTGATTATTATGAAGATTTCATCATTAAGTACTATGTTTGTTGAGAGCACAGACAAGACACGCTTTAATAAGTAGAGGAAGTTCCCTTCTATGCTAAGTTTGCTGTGAATTTTTATCATGAGTATTTACTTATATCAAATGTTTTTTCTTCGTCTTTTCAGAGGATAAGAAAGTGGGGAGGAAGGAAAAAAGAAGCGAGAGGTGGGATGAAGGAAAGGAGAAGATGAAGAAAGGCATGGAGGTCATATTTTTTTCATAAAGGAATTGATTCAGCAATTTAAAATATCTTTTGTGCTTGAATCGAAAACAAAGGGGAATAAGCACTCTATGCAATTTTATTTTTAATGTGTTTTAATTAAATACATTTTAATATTCTCTCCCTAGGGGAAACAATAATTTTTATCTTTCCTCATTTTTCCCAAGAGATAAAAACCAAAGTAGATTATTTGCAATGTAAGAAAATGACTATCATATCAATATGATCTAGCATAACTTTTTATTCCTTCAAAAATAGTTCCATTCTAATAGGCATGGCATACAGGAAACCCTCATTCATTCTCCCTGCACTTCATTTTTGCACCAGACAGGGAATGGGAACAGTAGGAGGTCTTCTGTATCATTATCTGTAGGTACCCTGAGACTCTACCTTCACTGAGCCATAAATATGGTCCAGGAAGGGTGAGAAAGACAGCCATCAGTGTAGGGCTCGGGCTGTTCTACTGCAAGGCAGCACTGTTCTTGGCTGCTCTGCACCTGGGCAGGAGCAATGGAGAGGAGAATCAATTATGCCAGCAGATGCTTTTGCCCATTATAGCATCATTAAAAATGTCTTTCAAATGCTTGCAAATATCAGGAAAGTTTTATGCAGGGCTCCTGCACACCCAGGAGTAGTTTCATCCACTCAGTAACCCTCTAGAATGCTTTCATCATCATATTAAAAAGGAAGTTACGATCTCAGAGTGATTGAGAAGCCTAGCATTATTTAATAGTGAGCTAACATTCGTTGTAAGGACTCTTCTCAGTGCTTTACAGAGATTTACTAATTTATTCCTCCAAAAACTCTTCAAGGCAGCTACTATTACAATCCTCACTTTAAAGATGGGGAAACTGAGGCATGAAGTAAGCAACTTGCTTAAAGTCTCTCAGCTTTAAACATAGCCCTGATTTAAATCTAGGCAGGCTGGTTTCAGAGCCCATGCCCTATACCAGGGCTTGGCTATCTCTTACTGTAAATGCCAGATGGTAAATATTTTAGGATTTGTAGGCTATCCAGCCTACTGGTCTCTGCCATCTGCTATAAACAGTATATAAATAAATTAGTGTGATTATGTCCTTAAACCTTTGAGCATAGGCTCAGTTTGCATCTTCTGGAGCTGGAGCTGGGCATGCAGGGTCCTCCCTTGGTGAGCAGGGGATGTATCTAACTTACCTTTTATGTGAGTAAACCCCGACCTACTGCATTTTATTCTCTTAACTTTCCAAACAAATCAGCCCAAAGAAAACACAAACTTTCCTTGACCATTAATATATACAAATAAAAAAAATGATACAATGCCTCTGCTTCGAAGTAATATAGGGCTGGGGAATGGGATGTGTAGGAAATAGGATTGATCGTAGGTCGGTAATTGTCAAAGTTGGGGGCTGGGCACAGGGGACTCAGTGTATAGTTCTATGGTACATTGTCAAAATTCTCCATAATGAAGATTGTTTTAATGAACAACTTTTTTACAAATGCAACATGAATGCCGAACTAGAGCAGGCAGGTGTCATCTGAGATTTTTACGTCAGTTGTTAGTGAGGGCCTAGTATGAAAAGATACTGAAGAGATATTGACTATAATTAAAAGAAATCTGGTAAAGTGAAAAAAAAAAATCCCACTACTGAATTCCAATAATTCTCAACTAATATAGACCAGAATAGGGAAAGGTCCACATAGCTGAGAGAGCTACCTCAAAACATTTAAAGATGGGCAACGTCACAGAGAGTCACCATCCCAGCCACTAGACGTTTTGAAGTCTGTTTTACTCTACTTACTGTTTTGTTTTTATTTGCTCTTATTAAAAAACCCCAAAACAGGCTCCCAATCACTGAACTCCACGACATAAAACAACCTCGTGGAGTTCAACTCTAATATATCTTAGAAACATACAGAGAAAATCATCATTCAATATCCAACAGCACGTGGAGAAGAGACTTCTGTTCTATTGTTATTTATTTTAGTTTGTGAGTGTGCTTTGCTTTCCCCATAACTGCCTCCCAAATTCATGGTTTTCTCTCCATTCCCACAGTAGCGCCACCTTCTACTAATTAGAAAGCTAAGACCTCCCATCCTTGCCAGGCTCTCTCCCCCTCTGCCTCTCTCTGGTACAATAAATGTCAAGCTCATTACTCAATGACTGCCTCAACTTTACTACCCCCGTCCTTAGGGCCAAAGGGCGGTTCACACTGTTTTATAGTTTATGCCCTAGGCTCTCACCCTTCGAAATTTCTAGGTCACCACAAATATTCTGGTGTTCTCACTTCCTTTGACACTTCCTATTGCCAAAGCCTTCCCCACTCTTTTAGAGTCTCTCACTGATTCACTGGCCAATCCTTTTACTTCTGCCTCTGCCTCTTTCCAAGACATAAGCTTTACTCCAAATGGCCTCACTTGACATCTTACTTTGTATCTTGCCCCTCGAAGAATTCCTGCAGATTCTCCTTCCTGGTTAATGTTTTTTCCTGACTAAATAATTGAGAAACACACACACACATATGTAAAATAAATCCATTTAATCATCGATCTATCTATTTTAGTCTGGCTCTCATACTTATTAGCTGGATGATCTTGGGTAAGTTACTTGCCCACAGTTTCTTCAACTGAAAATGGGGAAATAATCATCTCATAACATAATATTGAGAATTCTGTGGGTCAGAGCTACCATTTACTGGGAACTTACAATCTGTGTCAGGCATTGGACTAAGAGCTTTACATGAATTTGCTCATGGGATCATCATAACATCCTATAAGAGAGCTAATATCATTATCTCCACTTTACAGATTAGTAAGCTGAGGTTCAGTGAGCGTAAGTATTTACATGGGTCACATATCTCAGGTGGCAGAGGCAAGATGTGAGCCATATACTGAACCATACACCTCTGCTACACTATTCTGCCTAAGAAATACTATTCTGTTCAAGAGATAAGATGAGCACATAGCACAGCGCTTTGTGAAAAGCAAGCTCTCAATTCACAGTCTGAAACAGAACTAAAAATTATTTTTACTAGATTATTTCTTCTCTCCCTCCCCTTTGCCTCTAAGAACAGGTGACTTTGTCTATTCATTCAATAAATTAACTTTAAAAAAATAATTTGAAATAATTTTAAAATAATTTTAGATTTACAGAAGAGTTACAAAAATAGTACAGTGTTCCTGTGCACACTTTACCCCACTTCCTCTAATGTTAACATCTTATATAACCATGCTACACTTATCGAAACTAAGACATTAACATTGCTTTATTATTAACTGAACTATTAAAGAAGTTATTGGGATTTCACCAGTTTTTCCACTGATGTCCCTTTTCAGTTTCAGGATCAGTTTGTCTTTCATGACATTGATATTTTTGAAGAGTGCTGGTCAGTTCTTTTGCAGAATCTCTCTAAATTTAGATTTGTTTGATGTTTTCTCATGATTAGATTCAGATAATGCATTTTTGGCAAGAATACAACAGAAGTGATGTGCCCTTCTTGGTATATCATATCAGGGGTACATTATATCACTGTCTCTTATTACTGGTGATATTAACCTTGACCAGTTGGTTAAGGGGGTATTACCAGTGGAATTGTGCCCCCACTAAAAAAAAAGATATGTTGAAGTTCTACCCAAAACCTGTGAATGTGACCTTATTTGGCAATGGGATCCTTATAGATGTAATCAAATTAAGATGAAGTCATATTAGATTATAGGGAGACTTTAAACCAATCACTAGTGTCCTAATAAGAAGGGAAATGTAGACAGAGATACACAGAGAGAATGCCATGTGATGACAAAGACAGCAATGGGATGATTTGTCTATAACCCCCAAAACACCAAAGATTGACGATAAATACCAGAAGCTAGGAAGAGGCAAGAAAAGATTCCCCTGTATGTTTTAGAGGGAACATAGCCCTGCCAAGACCTTGGTTTCGATTTCCAAGTCTTCGGAACAGTGAAAAATAAATTTCTGTTATTCTAAGCCACCCAGCTTGTGGTACTTTGTTACAGCTGTCCCAGAATACTAATACAGATAGTATCTGCAGGATTTTTTGACTGTAAACAATACTACAGTAGTCCCCTGTTATCCGTGGGATATAAGTTCCAAGACCCCAAGTAGACAGCCTGAAACTGTAGAGTACTGAACAATATATATACTATGTGTTTTCCTGTAGATACATACCTGTGATAAAGTTTGATGCCCTTTCCATCTTAACTAAGCACTTATATACTGAGGCTGTAACTTTTACAGTTTGAGAGGTGTGACAGCAAAACTAGCACAAATTTCTCTTTCCTTCTTTACAATTTCACTGATAGAAGATTTATTCTTACTATAGAACTTAGCAACCTCAGCATACAATTTTTTTTTTTCCTTCCTTGAGACCTTTTACCTTTTTATTTAAGGAAGTACTTTATGGCTTCTCTTTGGCATATCCAAATTGCCAGCATCGCTACTTCTGTGTTTGGGGGTCATCATGGGTTACTTGAGCACAAGCACTGTGATACCAAGACAGTTGATCTGATAATCTGGTAACTGTGACTAATGGGCAGGGGGTGTAGATACACTGGTCAAAGAGATGATTCATGCTCTGGGTGGGATGGGGTGATAGAGCAGGAAAGCATGAGATTTCATCACACTGCTCAGAAAGGTGTGCAATTTAAAACTTATGAATTGTTTATTTCTGTAATTTTCCATTTAATATTTTGGACTGTGGTTGATAGCAAGTAACTGAAACTATGGAAAGCTAAACCGTGGATAAGGGGGGCACTATTGTACTCCCTTTGTAATTAATACATATATTGAAAGAGATACCTTGAAACTATGGGCATTGTCTTAAATCCAATTCTGTGTGTGTTTACCCAGCAACTGCAAAGTGGGGTTTATTGAAGTGTGCAGCTGTTGCTCTTGGGGGAACGTCTCCTAGCTGAGCAGGGAGAACCAGAAGGTTGATTCGGACAGAGTACTTAGGAGTCATTGTTGGCTATAGCGGGCAAGGAGAGGGGCGGGTGGCCAACAGGCAGGGCATAGCAAACTGCAGGTGCTTGCAGGATACAGAGGCATCAGTGAGGAGGCCTTCATAGACCTGTTTGAGCAAGAGAAGTGGGGATGCAGAAGAAGGAAGGGGAACTTCTTTGGAATCCGAATGTGACTCGTCATCTTATTTTTTGGAAATAGAAAAAGACAGTAATAAAATAATGGCTTCTAACTCAAAAATTCTCATTAATTTTTCCCCCTCCTCTTCTCTTTTCCCTGGCATCATCTATTACCAGAAGTTGAAAGGCATATAATGAGGCTCAAATTTCAAGGGAAACCTGGCTTCACTGATTAGGCCAAATGTATTTCGGAATTATTGGTTTCTAACCCATAAAGTGAGCAAAAGTTCTCCAAACTCAGAACCGTGATTTCCCCCTAGAGATGCTTATCAGTGATTCCAACAAAAGGACTACTGGCTTTGTGGACTTTGACAAGCCACGAGGAACTGCTCCCAAAGGGGTCAGTGATACCTTTGTCTTGGCCAATCTCAAAGATGAAGGCCACACCCTTATGTTTATTTTCTCCAGCTGGAGTCTGGTTGCCTTACAACAAGCATCCAGGCAAGATCTGATTTCCTATTTGATGAAAAGGTCCAACTCTCTGTATTAGATGCTATAAGGAAAACATCCCAATTTCCTTCTTTAAAAGAAAAAAACAAGGTCTTTTGCTTTTATTTGTTTGCTAATGGAGACCAAGGAGAGCCTGGATAAATAAAATCCACAGAGTTAGTTCAGTATCATGGCCAAACTGCAGACAGAGTGTTGGGCCACTGTGCTGAAGATGTGACAATTTCTCTAGCCTCCTCTCCTAGAAATGCTGAAAAGCATCTGATGGAGATGTCACAAAATGGTCTGGGCAAATCCACAAATCAAACCGTCAACTCTTGGGGCCATAAAACTGAATACATTAAGGTTGAAGAGATTACATTTATTTCCTGTAAACCAGTCTGTCTTTGCCTGAGCCAGTTACATACATAGCACCCAAAGTCCAGTCGGTATATATAGCATCTGGCCAAAGTCGGCCTGTTTTTAGGGGGGAACCTTGCTTAAGGGAGAGGCATCAGGGAAACCGTTGACTGAGTTCAGACAAAGAAGGCATGAGCCTCTGAAAATCTGCTTGGTCCCCGCTCCAAACACAGCTTCCCATATAATGCAAATAAAAAAATGAGTATTGAAAGAAATCGCTTTACAATAATTTCTGTAGTCATCCTAGCTTCATTTCCTCCAGGCCTTCCCTGTTTCCTTCGAGTCCAAAACACATGCTAGCAAAATATTATAGCTTTCTAATGTTTGTATAAACTGAATGACCAAATGAAGGGGGGGCGGTGGTGGTGGAGTGTGGAGCGAGCTAGATGGATTTCATCCAGTATACCCTGGAGAAGCAATTAATTTTACTATGAACTCTGAGAAGGCTAATGTTAATGGTATATCATTTTGTTTCTGAGGGAAGACCTCAAGCAAGTTATTATCTTTATTCTTCTTATTATCACTGAGTTTTTACCCCACATTGGAAACATAACCTGTCCTACTTGTCTGCCATGGGGAAATTCACTTTTGCTGAATGATGGTTTATAGGCTGAAAAGAAAATGAATCTTGAGAAATAATTCGGTAAAATACAGGACTCTCCGAGAGCCGAAACAGCCGCCGCCGCCGCTGCTGCCGCCTAGCTTACAGAGCATAATCTCTTTTAACAGCGCCAGTAAAATAAAACAGAACCACTGTTTCAGACACTGTATTTTTGGCTAAGATTTCACTCCTCAATTACTTTCAGAGTTATTCGTTTCAGTCAACATTATAAGGGTAAGTCAACATTTGTCCTGGAAGCAAGCCCAAATCTGTTATTTTATTAGTCTGCTACTGGTTAAATTGGCCCAAGATTAAACATATCTAATAAATAGCCCTAAAATATTGGAGTTTAGTAGAAAACCACATTCAAGTTCTCTTACACGGGATGTTACTATTACTTAACCTTGGGCAGAAGGAGAAATACACACCCACACCCCAATAAGTTTCTTTTAGCAAATGCCAGCCCACTGTCTGAAACTCATTTGTAGTGCCAGACATGGCACTACAGGTCTTCAGAGAAAGAGGAAGCCAAATACTTAGCTCTCTCTGCAGTCCCTGGCTCCACATCTGCCGTCTTTAAGTCAAGCAAAGCTCTCACTCTGTCGAGGCAGAAAGGACCAGATGACCAGGGTTGAAGCACTTCAAGAGTCTGACCTAAAAAAGTGTGAGGGCTGCCAGCAGAGTAGTACGTCTCTGGTCCTTACAGAAAGCCCAGCCTTGGGCCCAGAGATGTTTTCTCACGATTAGACTGTAGTTATGCACTTTTGGTAAGGATACCACAGACGTGATGTGTCTGTCCATCATGCCATAACTATTCTCAGGTCTGGAAAATGGGACCAAAGCTGCCCATTCTTGGTTGGAGGATGCCAGTAAGTCACCTGGAGGTAGCAGTGGAGGCCTAATCACAGCCACAGGGCCCAAAGAAAAGCTTCTGTGGTTCTGAGGTTTCACAGTCATTTCCTACTGACTTCTTGGAAACCCTTGGGTGGGATATAAATCCTGTATTTGTTTATGTCGGTAATAGGGATTCCCTAGCTTCCCCTTGGGTTGGAGGGGGGAGGGGAAGGACAATGCCACTGAGGATTCCACCCCTGCTCAGTGTTAGGGTACTGGTAGGTACAGAACTCAAGGGCATTTTAAAAACATTTGCTGAGGCTTCCCCAGAGCTTAGGAATATGCCAAAAGCCTCTGCAGCAAGTGACAGAGTTCTTATCACTCTGGCTCATAGAATACATCAATTCATTGCAAAGGACCTAAGGATAAAATATGAGCCAACCTTTCTGGTCAGAGCACAATACCCTGTGACCTAAATACACTATGACTTTGGGCCAAGAATGCAGCCTCCACGGGCTTGGTCTCCTCCCCTGTGAAATAGGGGTGACTTTTCTCCCCCCTCACAGTGTTGTTGAGAAAATGACATGAGATCATGTCTGTAATGTGCTCTGTACAAGCCTGCTCCATAAGTTGCCCCCAGCCTGTTTTCCTGGCCTTGTGTCCTTTCCCTGCAGTACTGGTTTTCTCCGGGCCTCCCAGTGACAAAGCTGGAGCTCCAGGTCACCTGCCACAAGCCCACCAATGACATGCTCTGACCACCCAGGCCTCTGGTGGCTAGACAACAGTATTTTGACTTTGCATTCCTGCCTTCCCTTTCTTCCTGCACCTTTATCATCTGTTTAGTCAAGCTCTGGCTAGAGAGGGCAAAACTGGGAGTGGTTTGGCAGGATCTAAGGCCAGGTCCAGAGAAGAGGAAAATGTCAGCCTTAAAATTCCAAGATAACAGCTGAGTGGGGGAAGGGAACCCAAGTAGGTAGGTCTTGAGGTCTGCTTCCAACCCCTCCCACTCCACCCACATTGCTGAATTATGGGCTAGAAAAGCCAGTCTCCAATCTTTCCAGGTTCTACTATTATCTGAGATTAGGCAATGATAGAAACTTAATGATACTGATTGACTCAGTGATAGGCATTGAACCCATGCCAGATGTTCAAGGTGGAATTTCTCCCCAAAATAACTTGTTACTGTTGGCTTCCAGAAAGACCACACAGATCCACTGACATGTCCTCTCTCTCATCCACCTGTCATCCCTTGAAGTTCAGCATTATCTTAACTTCTGAGAAGAGGAAAAAGAAGTACAGAGATGAAAAAGGATGCCCAGATCTTGAATTCAATGTCCCAAAGAAAAGACAGACTGTTCCAGCTGAATCTGAGATAATCAAATACATCCCAGGCAAGCAAAGCTGACAGCCAGTTCTGCCATCTGACTGAGAACTAGGCTGGGACCAGGGAACACACATTCAGCTGCTGGGATATCTGACTAAGGGCACTGGGTCTGCAGGAGGAAAACGTGGACCCTTTTCTCATGCTGCCCAGTCAGCTTCTGTTTTTGAGAATGATGCTTCTCAGCAGACATACCTTGCAGAGATGTGACCTCCAGAAAGAAAATACATTTGTGGTGCTCCCTGGTAACACCCAGCTGTCTCTCCTAGCAAAATTTATCCCTTCAAATTATTTGGTCCATGTGCATCCTCAGCAAGCACATGCCTGCATTTAGAATGAGGAACATCACACTTGGGTGTCTTAGAACAGTCTGCTCTCAACTGAGAACAGAATACACTAATATCTGATTATTCGAAATGGAAAAAGTTACCAGTCACAGCCACAGGGGACTGATTGAATTGAGAATGAAATAAAACAATTTTTAAACTTTCCTGTTTTTGGCTTTCGACTGACATCTTAACTCCCACCGAGCAATGGCATGTAGAAAAATAAGGTACAAAGCATGCCGTTTAGGAAACTGTGAGGTAGGTAATCTATAGTGGATCCATAGGGGCTTTCTGTTGCCCCCACACAACCCAACTGATGAGATGAATAGCTTCAAAATATTATTCCTCAGGAGGTGTGCGTGTATGTATGTGCATGTCCACAAACATGCAGGACACAATACTAACCTTCTGAGACATTTTTCATTCTGTAGCACATTTTTAACCACAGGGATTAAAAAATGGCCACTAAGAATGGATTTTTCCAAAGGCTAATAACACTGGCTCTCAGTGATGTACATTTGTAACTTTGAAACATAGTGATTATGTGTTATTTCTAACTCTCAGCAATTAATATGCAACCAGATGTATCATTATCTACAGTCTATTAAAACTCAGAAGCCTGTGAATTCAAAAAAGAATGTATCACACACACAACAAAGGAGGCAGGCCTCAGAGACCTAGCTCTGTTCCTGGTATCACTTGCAGCTCATTTCATTTACAAAGACACAAGAAAGAAAATGAATAGACAATGGCAGTTGACTTAAAAGAAGTAAATACAAACCTGTGATTTGACTGGTTTCTTTTTTAAATGTTGATTTAGCCATTGGAGATTCAGTGCTAAGGGGTGCCAATAAAAGTTAGAGAAAAGACAAAGGCAGTTTTGTGGTAAATGAAAAAAATGTTATTTATTCTTGAGGCAAAGTACTGCTGTGGCAGAAAGGGGCAAAATTCCCATGAGTTTTCTAGCACACGATATCTACAGAGGGGAGGGTTCCTTTAGGAGACTACAGGGGGTCTAACTTGGCAAAAATCTCCCTGGGAAAGGTTCCCCAAGCATCTCCAGGGATGAAGGGAAAGGCACATTTACCAGCAAGCGCTTCCTCTGGCTTCACCATTTGGGAGTCAGGCTCTGGGCTGCTCCTGAATTTACAAAGCAGGGCTGTTCAGTGGGGGTGCCAGACATTTTCTGAGCCTGCAAAGCCTCCCAAATTGCTATTAAATAAATTATACGCTGCCAGGATCCCTACCTACTCAGATTCTAGCAATTTTCTAGAAACAGAGAAGTCGTTCCACATCTGACTCAGGTGTGACTCTCCTGACTCCAGCTGTCAGGTAGAGAAGTGCTATGTAGATAATGGGGACCACTGGGTGGAAAAGAAAAAGCACCAAAAGCCACAGAGTCACCCCATACTGGGTGCTCGCACATGCATGCACAAGCAGGCACAGACACAAACGAACACACTCACTCACCTATATTGTGTAGCAACCCCCATCAACTTGTTCTATAGAAGAGGAAGCAGGTGTTCAGAGAAGTAAAGCGACTTGCCCCAAGTCATACCCAGTAATTAATTGGCAGAACTGAAATTCAAATTTTCCTGAGTTGAAAGCCCTCCCTGCCACCCCCACACTACCCTCCCAGGATACTCAATTTCCTTTTATAACATAAATAACATAATAGCAATAATACTGAGGGTGATTTCATGCCAGACCATGTCAAGGTGCTTTCTGAGCATGTTTTCCTTGACTTCTCTTAAGTTAGTACTATTAATATACTTATTTCACAAAGCAGGCAATTGAGGCTCGAAGGGGTTAAGAACCCTGCCTAAGGTCACACAGCCAGTAGTCAGGCGCAGAGCCAGGATCGAGTTCAAGGACGCCACTCAGCAAGCCCTCGGTTCTCAGCCACAGCACTGTTCATTTCCTAAGCTAGTTGAGAGCCCTGAAGGAATAAGGACTTGCAGAGGCAGAAGGGCAATGGAGACTGAGGCAGGGAGTAGAAAAATAGTGGCTGTTCTTTCAACATTCAAGCCCTATCACTCTGGAATCTCAGCCCCTCATGTCTCTTCCCCCAGCATCTTAGAGTGCCTAGGCAGGTGCACAAGTGCCCTGCTCATGCATCCCCAGCAATCAGTGCTCTGTTAAGGGCATACCTCCAGAATGGTGTGTTACCGTCTGGCAACAGGGACTCATTCGATGACCACTTCCTGGTACTGCCCTCCTCCCAGCCTGCCAAACTCCTCAATGAGACTGCCTGCTTCCCCAGCCCCATCTCCACTGATTGACGATCACTGCCTGTATGTTAGGGTTGTGAATGACTTGGTCAAACCTAAGCAAAAATTTCTTGCATGGCTTTCTCTTCTTTTTTAAACCCGGTGGGGGGGGGGGGGAATGCTAGCTAAAGTCTGATCTCAATAAATACTTACTGATAATCAAAGAATACTAGGGGTCATTTTTAGTTGTCTAAGTCTTCACCAACTCATACCCTTCCTGCTGCGGAGTTTATATTTCTAACAAAAATCTATTTACAATTAAAATGTTGTGCTAATAAATAGGGTATGAAGTACTCCCAAAGCAACATAATCCTCCTCACTTTCCCTGGGTCTGTGTCCTCTGTGGGAGCTTGGTTAAGATTTCTGGATGAAGCATGTCAGGTGGGAGCTGGCCCTGAGGACAGGTGACATGCTCCTTATTTCCTGTGACCAGGGTGCCTCTCTACCGAGAGCTCACATCTCACCCCTTGTGTGAAAGTCATTATGGGAACACTAGAAACCACACTAGATTTTTTTTTTTTGTCCTACAAGGCAGGAGTGAATGTGAAACATGCCAGTGTGCTTAGAACATCTTTTGCCTGGCGCCAACCTGAATCCTTGGGAAACTGGGTGGGTATTTCCTAAAAGGAAAGAGTGACCTTAGAGCAGACCACTTGTTAGGGATGATCATCCACAGCTTGCACTCAACTGATATGCATGCAAAATAGATGCTGCTGCTGCTGCTGCTAATGAGCTTTGGAGCACTTGCTCTGTGGAAGTCATTTGCATGCCATTTCATTTCCACAACCAATTCCCTTGGAAGTTATTTTACAGATGAGGACACTGAGGCTTAGATGATGAGTCACTGATCCAAGACCTCTTGGTTCACAAGTGGCCAAGCTGAGATTCAAACTCAGCTTAGTCTGACCCTCAAGTCCAAGTTCCTACCCATTACATGCAATGGCTGCCCCAAATTAAAAAGCAGTCTTGCTCAATCCTTCCCTCAGGGTAAAGGGGGAAAAGGAAGAAGATGGCCTCAATGATTTCAGCTGGAACTTTGGCACTTTCTTTGAAGCTTTGAAAAGATTTTTGGTTTTAGAACAGAAATCCAATTGTATTTTTTTAATTAGCTAACATCTAGTCCAGAATAATTTTCTATGATACATTAAGGCCAATTTTTAATTTATTTAAAAATCTTCACTATCTGAAATCTAGGTCCTATGCTCAAAGTCCAAAGTTCAAGTTCAGTCTGTAAGTGGCTGTGCCGGAATTTGGGAACATATTGTTGCAGAGTTCTAATTTTAGAATGGCCTCAGAACACACCTAATGCACTGTTTTTAAATTCTAGATACCTTATGACAATTTTTTGCATTATGTATATATTACCTGAGCTACTATGTACTTAATGTGTTCTTAAATAACTCATTTTTTACCAGAGTGCAGTGGGGAAGAGGAAAGGGGGAAATTAGATGGGGTAAAGGGGGTCAAATATGACCTATGGGAGGAACACACAGTGTAAACATATATATGCCTTACTGTTTCAGTGTACAGCTGAACCTTAGTGGATTTTGTTAACCAGTGTCACCATAAAATAAATAAATGAATGAATAAATTATTTTTAAAAAATTACTTATTTTTTAAAATAAATCAACGTATTGTACAAACATTACTGTCTTAAACAGAAAATCACTTCACCTGCCATAATCAGAAACTAACTTTAAAAAGTAACCGTATTGTTAAATTCTTGTTTCTCATGCCTGCTTGAAGCTTCAGAGCCTGAAATCTGCACTTTGTTAAAAGAGGAAATTAGGAAGCGATAGAGGTGTTAAAGACACAGTAGATACAAACTGAGATTCTTCTCCTGACCATAATCAGAAGGATTGGTAGAGAATTAGAAAGGGGAAGTATTTCGAATTTATCGTGTCTTGTCTCTACATCACTTTGTCCTGTATCACTTAAGTTAACACAGTGGTACAAAACCCACCTTCTGGAAAATAACGATCTAGCCCAGTCCACTCATTCCAGAAACAATGACTCTAAGGTTACAAGAAGCTGGGCCTACTTGTGCCTTGTTCCCAGTTAGTAGGGAAACTCTTGTAGGGACCAGCTCAGAAATAAATGCTGCTAAAGAAATTCAAGCGAGCATTTAGGAGTCCTCCAAAGTGAGCTCCCATCATTCCTTGATGTTGAACCAGAGCAAACCTTACTCTCCTAGACTCTTAAGGCCTAAGCATAAAGTTTTCAGACTACCCAGAGAAAACCAGGTGTCTTTTATGATGCTCTCTCCTGTAAAGCTCTCCGGTAAGTCACCATCAAATAGCTGAGGCAGGAGTTGACTCTTCACCACATGTCTGTGGTTGACACTTAAGCTATCATCAATTTTTTCTCTTCAGTCTATTTCCTTCATCACAGCACTTCCTGGAAACCCACATCCAGAAGCACCCAAGGCACTCACCAACCAGCAAAGAGGATGGCTGAGGAGGTGTGTGAAAATGAACCAAGACTATGAAAACCTAACAGGATATTGATGAGCCACCCACACTCCTCCCCAAGCCATGTTAAGTAAAAAATAAGTCTTCACCAGTGACCTTTAATTATCCTCTCTGTATTTGCCTGGGGTTGTTCTTGACATGCCTGCATCAAGCGGGGATTATGAAATGTGAGCATTTCAATATAAGATAACACACTTGAGAAAGGAGCTTGCACTGGCATTGTGTAGGTGGCTAGAAAACACAGAAAGGGTTGCCTTATCACATTGGGCCCACCTCTATCTCTTTTCACCCACTGGCTGGTTCCCTTTTCCCTTCTGCGTCTTCTTCCTCAATTTGTGGCACCTGCTAAACATTTAACTATTTTTTTTTCAAGGTCCTGACATAGGCTCTCAGTTTTATTTAATTCAGTCAGGTTGCCAACTTCTAGTGATACCTACAGAAACAGTACCCTCAGGGAAAAGCTCCATTTCTCCTTACCATTTAATTATCACCTCTACTACAAATTAGATCTGCAGAGCTCAGAAAAATGTCATTTTAAGGGATATCATCGACGTAGATAGAAGTTTGTGTCTATCCATTCTTTGTAAGCTTTTTGTTTACTCTAACAGGGATTTCATATCAAATGTAAAGTAAGACCTTCTTACATTTGGATCTGTTGGAGTACAGGCCAAGGAAAGGGCCCACCAGTCCACTGGCCCCAGGCAAGGTCACTGCCTGCAGTGTTTTGGCTAAGTTTAATGGGATTCACTTTGAACACCCCAAAAATAGTGTTGTTTGCAACTGACCTCCCTCAGGAACACGACTGGCTTAAGGCAACACTGTGGCGTTCCAAGAGGTCAAGGCTAGGCAAGGAGAGACCAATATTTTGGCCCTGCCTCCTAATCTCTCTGAATCTCTTTCTTTAATTGAGAACAAAGAGGACAGTCCTTGCCTTGCTCAGCTCTCTCAGCTGGTGCAAGGTTAAAAGGAGATAATGTGTGTGAAAATGATTGCTATTTGAACATTGATGGAATTTCCATGAATTTAGTGAGCATGATGATAAAAGGAGGGGGTGCTCTGATTGAAACATCCCTTCCCCCACTTCTCTATATACCATGTTCATATATAGATGTATATGTGTATATATAGATATAGATTACATCATGTACATAATTATGCTCAACTTTTTCCCTTATTTTTTTTTTTTTCAGGAATGCTATGATAGTTGTTTGGTAGTGTGTAATGGTTCAAATGATGCCACTGCCTCTTTTGCCAGAGGCCATGGTACATGGAGCCATTCCTTCATTATAGGTCAGAAAGGTTGTTGGTTTTTCTGGCTGTTAAATACGTAGAAAAGGATGTTAGGCTGGAATCATACAATTGGACTTCACGTTCAGCTCTGCCATTCCCAACTGTGTGATCCTGGGAAAAATCACTGAACCACTCTGACTTTTAGTAGCCCCATCTTTAAAATGAGGATAATTATGCTCAAGTGGGGCAAAGAATATAAAAATGCTGAAACCTATAAAATGCACAAATATAAAACTTGAAAATCATTGCAAATAATGTTATTATGAACAACTCTGGACAAACAGCCCTCCTTGCCCTGAAGAGCTGGAATACTGGGTCCAAAGATTTGAAACTTTTTTGTCTTTTAATATGCACTGACAATTTCCCTCGTTCTACAGAAATGTGTTATTTCCCTGCAATATCCCCAGCACTGGATTTTATCATGTCTTTAAAATATCTGTGACACTAATTAAGTATGACTTATTACTTTTTTTGTTTCTATAATTTCTATTAGAGTGAACATGTTAAATAAAGTTTACTTTGATAGCTCCCTGTGTGTGAAATGCCCATTTTTCCATGGATATCTTAGAGCATTCTTTTACATTTGTATAAATTCTTTATATGACAAAGATATTAAGCTTAAAGTCTGTCATTTCTATTTCAAAAATTTTTTTCAATGTATTAGTCTACTTCTCTTGTCTAAGGAAGCACATTAAGCATAAAAGTAACCTCGTTTGTTGATACAGCATCATCATACAGTGTCTTTGGGCTGATCAATACTCAAGATTTCCAGGCACACTGAGATGTCCAGTAAAAACAAGCAAGGAAGAGAAAGAGGTTGGACAGTATTTCCATCTAGAAATGTTAGAGAAACCAGGAGTCTAGCCAGGAGAAGACAAGCACCTAAGAGACGTGCGCGCGCGCGCGTGTGTGTGTGTACAGAGGAGTAGATGCGAGAAAGAACAGTTTTCAAATATTCAAGGGGGTAATACACAAGAAAGTATTACTGTATAATATTTAGCTCCAGAAAGCAACAGTAAAACTAAGAAAGGATTTTCTCATGATCCACACTAAGCAAAGACAGCCTTGAAAGGTAATGTGCTCTCTGTCCCTACAAGTATTTAAGCAGAAATTGAATGGATCCAGCAGCAGATAAAAACTGGGCTCCATGTTCTCGACAGGCCTTTTCCACTCTGAGGTTCTCTAATGCAATGACCCTGGGTCATTTCCTGGAGGTTAGTTTTTTGTGTTTCTTAAATTCCCCGGGGGAAGAAAGCCTGTTTTGTTACTCCTTTCCTCCTCAGTTTAAGAGCCAGAAAGAAAAAAACGTCCGGTAGTCCGGTGAATTTACCATAAGGTTTCTGATTCAGCTTCGATTAACTGAAATTTACTAATAATTGGGCTGCCCTCTTGCAAACACGCACACACACACGCGCACGCGCCCAAACGTAGAAGGTCCAGGCACAACTGTTTCTAGACTTAAAAAGACCCACTCCTTTTCCAGCCAAAGGCTCAGAAGACTTTCTTGATTTATTTGTGACACAGCTTCTTCTAAGCTAATAAGTGGTGTCAATTCATAAAAATTGGAAGGCATTAGAAACCACTACCCTTCACTCCTGATAGTCCCTCAGCCAACACAATGAGAAAAAATGGCAATGTAATCAAAGTAATTTCCTCATTTTGTGTGTGACCTGTACCTGTTACCAGCACTGGCAAATTATGGAAGGCCACTGTATGCATACATCACAAATGAAGTAGCTATTTTAGATACACACATCATTAATAACTATTACATGTGCACAGGGCTTTGTAAAATTAGGATATGATCAGTAATTTATTTTCATTCAGTTGTTATGAAAACAGTGGCACGGGTCCAGGATTTTACAGACACTCACAGAGAGTCTTGAGAAAATGACAATTTGCAAATATTTAGATGGCAGTTAGGGCCTTCCAGTTATTGGTTTATTTGGAAGGCTAGTGGTTAATGTAGATAAGCAAAATGACTAATTGCAAAACTAATTATGTCACCTCCACAGAGCTGAGCATGCGGAATTCTGCCAAAGACTAGCTCCTTGCTCTTGAGAAATACAAAATGGAAGTTACTGAAAGCCTTCCAAACCGAGGTTTGCAAACCCCACTCCTGTGGGTCAGGTTGTAGCCATTCTATGAAGTGTGCTGCCAGAAGCATTGATTAATGGTGAGGTCTTCCATTCAGACAGGAAAAAATGAGCCTTTGACCATGAGGCAATTTGCTCCAGTAGGAGGGTTCATCCTTTGTGTGTTATGTGGTGAGGAGACCAGTGATTTAGTCATTTAGAGGCAATGTGATGTGGTTGAGAAAGTAAAGGCTTCGGGTCAGACTAGAGTGTGAGTATTGGCTCCTCCATCCTGGAAAAGCCAATTATCCAACTCTGAGCCTCAGTTTCTTCTACAAAATGGGGCAATTTTACTAACCTCACAGAATTGTTGTGATGATGATTAAAAGACTTACAGTAAGGCTCCTAACGCACTGCTGTGCATAGAACACCATCAGAAAATTGGGGCGGTGGTCATGTTTCTTAAAATTGTTTTACAGATCTCTATTGTGATACAGAGGTCTTGAATGATGATACTTATTGAGCACTTATTGTGTTAAGCAGTGTGCTAAGCACTTTTCATGAATCATCTCACTGACCCTCACTATGGTCCCAGGTGGTAAAACTATTTCATTCCCATTTTACCACTGAGGAAACAGGGGCTTAGAGAGGTACAACAGCTTGTCCAATGGCCACACCACTAGCAAGTGGCAGAGACAGCATTAGGACCCAGGCAGTCTTATTCCAGAGTCAATGCCCTGAACAGCCTCAAATGTATACATGTAAAGTCAATATATTTTCCTCCAATAAACCTATTCCTAGTTCATTTGCATCCTGGAGACCCATCTGTACAAGCCTACGAATCATGACTGGATGGCCATAACCAAATCCTATCAGTAAGGGATGGCTTTTACCTGGGTAACTCAGTGTGGCTTCTGACGCAGAAAGATCTGAGGCCACATGATTCATGGAGTCTATTTAGTCATTTGAAAGAGAATCCCAGGGTTCTAACTGCAATAATTCCTCATAACTATTTCCATGCAGTTGGTAATATATACTGTCAGTTCGATACTATATGATACGGATTCCATGAAATGTATAAATTACTAAAAACCAGTTGACCCGTTTAGTGCTCTAGCTGGCATGCAAGGAATACAGCCCCAGGTGCATAAAATTTTCAAATACATGTGTGGATTGTGGCATAAATTATGGCAGGGGCATAGGGTTCACCTCCCTCTTTAGAGCTAAAACTTAAAGGTACCCTCTCAGTTACATAAAGTACTCTAGATTATATATTTAAAATAAAACATTTGAAAGCATTTTACATGTCTGTTAAGTTTTGCATCCCCCCTTCTCAGAGATAAACATCCTTAAATGCCACGAGGTACACTGGTATTAAACACTAGATTAAATCCATCAGGAAACCTGGCATTGGATCTTGGTTCAGCTGCTGATTTTCTCTGTGACTTTCGGCAAGTCACCTCCCCTCAGTGTCTTTATTCATAAAGTGGGGAGAATAATTTGTGTTTTATGTTAACCTTATATCATGGTTGGGGTCTCAAGTGAGACAACAGATGTAGTACCTAGAGAAGGAGTAGAGCTCCGTCATATCTATGTACGCGTCATTCCAAGGGCCACATGAGGCTACTGGCTGAGCTAAAATCAGAACATATACTTTTAAAAGACAAAGGCAATGGCTACAGATATCATTAATTAAATCTGGTTTAATCCTAACCAACATCTGAGAGAGTGAATCTTAAAATCAAAAGTAAGCTGTTCATCAGGTTGTCAGATATATTCTTAGAAAGAATATAACAGAAGCACCTTTGTATTTTCATTAAAAATGAAATGGACCCCAAACTCTTAAGATCTTCTCACCAGGCTCCATCTCCACTCATCTGAGTGTTCTTTAAGATCAAACCTCACCATTGGTCAGTAGTGACTTTTAACTTATAATTAGTGTAATTCGTGAGTGATAACAGCTTTCTTTTTAGTGACTTGATCAGGTGTTCAGAGCATCTAACATGCCTAGAAGAACCAGTCCCTCCTGGCATGGGAAGTAAGCACCCAATAAATACAATACAGAGATCAATTGGGAAAGCCGTATCAGTGATCAGAAGAAATAAGCTTAACGATACTCACATGATACCGTGTTTCTCTGTGAAAGTCAAGAGCCATGGACTGAGATGGACTAAGCTCTTTAGATTTCACGGTTAATGATTAGAGCTGGAAGGCTCTAGTTGGTTATGGGTATTAAAATTAAACATTTGCAACTCTGTTCATAAACTCATGTCATGAGGAATATAAGATTAAGAAGCAGCATTATATTAATTTTATTCTATATAGAATACTTATAATATTTGAAATAGATATTTTAAAGAAAATAAAATTTAAAAATATCTTTTCTTTCACTGTAAACTATCGTTGGAATAAAAAAATTACAAAGCACTTAAATCTCGAGCCTTTCCCTAAGTGGTCTTCCCTAGCACTCTGGATGCAATGACAAAAACAAACACTAAAAGGCACTTGCCCATGCAGCACTATGCTCACTGTTCTTATAGCAAATTCTGAAGGAACAGCCGTTATATGTCTGAAGGGCACAGGTGCTCTGCTATAATTGCCTTTGAAGGTCAAAAAGGACTTTGGATAGGCCAGCTCTTTTTATTATGACCATATTCATTCTGCAAAGAAAATGATGAATCTTCAAAAATTATTTTCATAAGCACTAACAGTCAATAACTAGTTTATAAACAAGCATATCACCATATCTTTCAAAAGGCCGAATACTGATGACACCTGCTGGTAGAAAATATATTTTAGTTAACTGCTTATGGAGAAATGAAACCAGAAAACCAGCCCCCAAAGTCATTTAGGTTTCTTTTTGTAACTTTGCCTATCGCCATTATTAGGAAGTGATATGTCAGATCAATGAAACTAGGAGATATACTGGAGGCACCTCTGCCTCAAGGTGTATAGAGCATAAGAGATACTTGTACTTGACTTAAACACTTTTTAAAAATCCTCAGTGGTGACACCTGAAAAATATTTACCAACTATTTCTGAAATTGTAACCTCCCTCATCTTTACTCCTACACCAGGACATCTGCATAAAAAAAAAAAAGTCACATTTATGAAATCCAGATCCAGCTACCACCAAGAAAATATTTGACATTTTATGATACATTTCTTTCATCACATTTGTGATATACAGATATCTCTATATTCTAAGAATAAGACTAAGCAGATAAGTCTTACCTAAGCCTTTAGCTAAACTACTCAAAAACACAGGACTAAGTGATAGCAAGAAGGGATTATAGTCCAGAGCTAGTCTTACATTCTTTGACTCAATTCAATTTATTAATTAAACTTGGTTATATTTTGTTTCCTTCCAAAAGGAGTTTGAAGGGTATTAGCTTCACTGCTCCTACATTCACTAAATTATTATTAAATTCCCACTGAAAAATTATTATATCCATTCTAAGCCTGAACAACTTGAATTCTATGCAGGTGCTATTCTGTCAAAACTTAAATAAGAATCCAAATATCACTAGGGCCATAACCCTTTCACAGATGCTGCTAACAAAAACTCTTTGTGAAGATTTACAAATGAGCTAGAGTATAGGGTGGGGGTGAGAAGTTAGTCTGCACTTAGCTAACAGAAAGCTGATTACAACTTGAGACTATTTGGAATGTTGTCAGCTTGGAGCAGTTCTTGTTAGAGGCAATGAATCTTTGATGCTGTCCTCCCAAATATACATAATTCAGTAAGCCAAGTGCACACAGCTGAGCAGACCAAAGGGTGACAGGTGGGCAGAAGCCCCAAGAATGCTGCAGCAAGGCTGGATGCATACCAGCCTACACACTTTCTCCTAGAGGGGAAGGTGAAGATCTCTCAAATACACACATGAGCAATAATGATGAGCTGGGTCCTGTGGGTTCCACTATAGCTTGACAACAGCAAAACTGCAGTTTAGTGAGAGCAACCGTATTCCTTAAAACTCAAAAGAAAGAGAGGGATGCTTTCTCTTCCAGCTGAACCCAATCCGTAAGGCCAGTGAGCTCTTTGCCAGATATAATACACAGGAGAAAAGGCAGACTAAACACAACCAGGAGGACTCCCTCACATCACCCTGATGGCACAGAAAAGTTCCCAGAAAAAGAAATGTTCCCAATGTTCCAAGACAGCTTCCAACCGTCCCTGAGGAGTTTAATTCATTTTCAGGATCCATGTAGAAGGCACTCAGGTGACTAATCAGCCCCAGACCTCCAGCTGAATGACCCCCACTGGCCACAGGTGAGAAGCAGAGGTGTCCTGTCTTTGTGGCCAAACAGCTGCAAGGCCAAGCTTGACAGATGAGATATCTCCGAAGGGTCCCTCAGAACCACCCCCTACTCCCCTAATCCAGGCAAAAGGAAACCAGCGCTTAAAGGGTAGCTCTTCCCCGATGACTGGGCCCGCTGATATGGTAGGAGAGTCACTCTGCCGGGTCTAGACAGAAGACTGACAGTCTGAGAGCCCTGCCGAACGCGAAGTGGGGGCGGGGGCAGGGGGGGAAAGGCTGCTGCTCTCTGGCTAAGAGGAAGAGAGACAGAGAAAGCAGCTCATGTTTGATTCAGAGAGAGGGTAGGGAAGGGAGGCAAGAGACAGAGAGGGAGAGAAGGAGACATAGTGTGAGAGATAGAAAGAGAGGAACACATAAAGTGAGAGATGGAAACATAGAGACAGTGACACAGGGAGGGAGCCGAGAGAGGAAGAAATGGAGACAGACAGACAAGCGGACCCAGAGAAGTCCAGGTAGGGAGGTCCCTACCTCGGCGTCCTTGGCTGGACTGCTGGCCGGGGGTACCTCCAGGCTGCAGTTCGCCCTCTTGACCGTGAGGTAGAAGGGGTAATCCTTGGCCACCATGGCGGCTGCCGGGCCTGCCCTTTGGGATGTCACCGCTGACCCGATGCGACCACAGAACTCCCAGGAGAAACGGGGCCCCAGCTCCACGATGCCGGGCAGAGGCGGCGACACGGAGACTGACAGCCGGCTTCTAGCCTGGAGGAACCCAACTCCTGCGCCCCGGCAGAAAGGGGGCGGGGCCGCAGGCGGGGCCGCCCACCTGGGGCGGGGCGCCCTCTCGGCCCCGCCCTGACGCGTCCCGGGAGCGCCCAGGTGCCGGCGGCGGAGACGCCTTAGGGCTGTAGGGTGGCGAGGGATGATCTCGCTGCAGGACCCCTCCCTCCCGCCGGACCATGGCCAAGGGACCCCCAGCGAGGAGTACGCGGTTGCACGGCTGCCCAGCCCAGTGGCAACTGCACCCGAACTCCCCGGCACTCCCTGGGTGGAAGAAGCAGAAGCCTGGACAAAAGCTCGGATGAGGGAAACAGCCTGGGGGAAAAGCAAGCGTTTTAAAAGCTCACCTTAAGAGAGGCGGTATTCTGTCTTTATTCTCAGCCAGTCTCCCCTCATCCTCACACATTTTTTTTTTTTTTAAAGAACACCGTTTGAATAGAATCTACAAACAGTAAAATGCGCCCATTTTAAGTGTATGGTTAGTTGAGTGTTGACAAATGTAAACACTTGTAACCACCTCCGCGACTGGGACACAAAAACCTTGCCACCACTTCTAGAAAGTTCCCTCCAGCCCTTTTCTCTGCAGCTGGTTTTAAATGTGAAGAGACTGGGAAGAAGTTGCCTGCCACTCCAGGCAATCTAATAGGGTCTGTAGAGATAAAGCTGTGTAGCAATGATCTGACTCTATCTCGCCTTACTGGAGAAAACACATTGTAAATGCCCAATAGGCAATTACAAAATCATTCTCTGTAGCTCTGTCTGGACAGTAAAAAAAACCTGGTAACTCAAGTCCATCAATAGGAATACTTAAACTCTCCTTACTATGGAACACCACTCAGCAGCAGTCAAAAAAAAGTTAGGTCTATGGGTCTGGAATGGAAAGATCACCAATGTATTAGGTTCAGTTGAAAAATAATTACAGAATAAGCACAGTATAATACCATTTGTGTTTTTAAAAAATCTGCAGAAGGATACCATATATTTTCTATAGAGACATGTAGGTAAAAACCATTGAAAACCATCCAGAAGGATGCACAGCAAACTCATATTATGAGTTTCTTAGGGGCTGAGGGGACACAATCAGTGCTAGAGAGTACCTGGCATTAAAGGATTAAAAGTAGCAGACAAAGGAGACTTTACATTTATAGCAAGTGTTCTTAAATTTTTTTACAAGAAAAATATATTCATGTGTTACTTGGGAAATTAGAAATAAAATTTTAAGATACTAAAATGATCATTACCTCAAAAGCTATTTTGTAGACTACACTGTTGAATTGAATCCCCCCACCTCCCCTTATCAAAGTCATGGCCACAGCAGGTGGTGGTCTGGGGAGATGATGTCTTTGGTTTTGACTTCTTAGGTGTGCAGGAGGTCATGGAAATAGAACTATCTAGTCCCTGTTTTAGTGTTCTCTGCTTTCAGCTGAGGCTAGAATTCAGCACTTCCCACTTTCCAGACAGGATACCTCATGATACACAACTCTTTCATCTCAGGTACCAAACCCACACCATGGCAGTAAATTCATCCACTTCCCTGCCCAACTAGTATAAACAAAATGCCCCAGAAGCCGGGAGAATCTGGCCCAGTTTTGTCAGCCTTGCTATTGCCACAAGTGTGAAGGAGGCTTTTGAATCAGTGGGTTCCAACTGAGATTGAAGAGAACACCTGTTTTTCCTCTCAACTATATATCCTAAAGTAGTGGAAGGAAACTGGTCAAAGAAGAGGTTTGGAGTGGGAAAGAGTGCCTCAGGACCACTGACTTTCTCTACCTGTATTGCTGAACACAAGTTTGTCCTTGTAGCCTGAGCAGTGCTGATGGGGTGTTTACACAGGTCCCCCCACAAGTTTGGCCAAGCTTGGTGGGGAATGAGGGGAACCTCAACTCCAAGGGCACACAACCAAAGAAACCCCTGGTTAATTCTGCAGCCAAAGCAGGACCTGGAGGCGGTGACATGCCTCACTTAGGGCTTCCCTGGCTGCCAAAGATATGAACTCAAGCACCTGCAGCTGTTCCTCATGCCCTTCTTCTCTTGGCTCTTGTGGTCCCACAGGCCCACCATCCCACCTAGAGGACTCTGGTCAGCAACAGCCCCTTTGGGAATGGGTTTTGATCCTGGTGGATGGAGCTCACCAGGCCTTGTCTTTCAGTTGGGAAGTGTACTTCCATCACTCGTTGAAGAGTGACCCCAGCAAACTATGACATCCCTGGGACTGGACTACTCACTGCAGGATCCTCAGGGCCAAGCAGGAAGTCTGATATACCATAAGTCCAGTGCAGTAATAGATAAAATAGAGAAGGGAGGAGCTTTTAACCTCAAGTTTAAGTACAACTACCACAGAGCAAAGAATAGTCATATTGGTTGACTATTAAAATAGTCTTGTAAAATATATTTTGCCCCTCCTTAAAAGATTTAGAACCATAAAAATCAATCAATATACATCACCATACAACATATGTACAGCAAACTTACATCTTTTTCATTATGCATGTTAGGCAAAGAAAAAGAGAGAAAGAGAGAGAGAGAGAGAGAGAGAGAGAGAGAGAGAGACATTTCTAGCTAATGACGAGAGACAATTTAAATAGTGCTGCAAACAAAACAAAACAAGCATAAGCCCCAAAATGAGTGTGAAAGGAAAGATGAGAATATGGAGTTTCCTTGGGAGTTCTGATGCTTGCAAGCTTCTTATTGCATGAACATCTCCTCACCATGAATAAAGACATATATTCATATATTTTTGATACAATAAGGCCTGTGAACTGAGGCTGGCGATTATGGGTATAAACAAACCATTTATGTGGTTCTTGAGACACTTAAAGGATGTTCAAGGATATTTTTGTCCCCATGCAATTTCTACCTTGTGCCCCAACTTTAGAACCTTCCCAGTGTTTAATGCACTGCTCCCATATCAGTAGATTTTGGGTTTGGGCAATTGGCCTAGAATTCCAACCAGGAGTGTCTGTGACTAAAGACTTTGTCATAAGCATGCTGCTCTACAGGAAGGTTCCCAAGCACACGTCTAAGGCTGGTGTCACAGTTGAAGGAAGCCAGCCCAACTTTGTAATGCTGCCCAGCTGAGTGGGTCCTAGGAGCCCGGCATTCCCCTTCCTGCCTGTGTGTGTGTTTATGGGCTTAGGAACAACACTGCCCTAACAGTCAGTTTCACTCAAAGCAACAGCACAAAGTGCCTTTCAGAACTTGCCTTCGGCGCTACCCATTATAATCCTATAAAACGCTTCACAGCCGGGCAGTGTTTCTTGCTAGTCAGAAGCCTGGAGATTGGAATAAAGAAGTCTGTTCTACGTTTCCAGGAACAGTGCCAAGAGCCGGGCCTGTATTCTCGCTTTGGCTGAGTGGGGCTCATTTGTGCCACTGGTGGAGTGATGGGTCTCCACACACAAGCCCACCACTGATTATTAGCTCCTTTTAAATGAGCAGACAACCAGGCATGGCTGGAAGACCATCAATCAATTCCTCAAATCTACTGCCATTACTGTGAGCAGAACAGGCCCAGCATTAGGCTAAAACTTTAGAAATTAGAGTGATTGTGACAACATTCTCAGCCAATGGGACAATACTCTGTTCTGTTGGCAATACACTTAACATCAGGGTTAGTGTGTTATTCTTCTTAAAGTGTCATTCATTCATTTATTCATTCATTAATTTGTCAAATACATATGAGTGTTTATTATAGATCAGGTGATCAATTAGCTATATTTCTTCCCTCTTCTCCACCCAGTGCTGAACCTCTATGCCAGAAAAGTGTATAATGTACACCTGCACAAGGAACATGATTGACTTTAAAATATGGCCTTTCGACTGTAGTCTCTACAGGGAGGTATGCATTTGCAGAAGGAGCTCAAGTGACAGTAGCCAATCCTTGGAATCCTGGCCTTCAGACACATGCAACTCCATCTGTTTCCTTGGCATCTGTAGCCATATCTTCTGCTTCTGCTAATCTAACACAGCTGCGTAGATACATGTTGGACACACATGAGTATCAACACCTCTCCCCTCCACTTCCATTTGGGAAATATTCCCAATTAATGACCAAGCACCCTCTCCTCTTTGCAACTTCAGTCTTAATGGGATAGGGGAGTTAAAAGCCTGGAGAAGTGCTGGCAGTGAATTCTGAAAGATTAGGACTATGATTACTGCCAGACAGGAAAAAATGGCACAAATGAAGAAAGATAATATCTAAAAATCATATCAATATTATTACTCTCCCTCTGTCTGGGAATATGTCTGCTGGCTCCAAACTAGATCTGTGAAAATATATCCCTAGGTATTCTAAAGCATTCTCTTAAAGATTTCGTTTTCTGAAACAAGTCTGAAAAACCAGTTAAGTGATAGAAACTTTCTCTTTCTCCCAGGACTGAGCTAATCTTGTGGATTGTTAACTATAATGCAAGAATAATCAAGACTTTATGTTTGGAGAAAAAAAAGAAAAGAAAAGAATGAATATCTATCTTGCCCTGATATACCAAAGGCAGAGGCATTCCCTAGTCTCTGGTTCATTACAGCAGCGATTCTCATCTAGGGGAGATTTTGCCCCCCAAGGTGACGTTTGGCAATGTCTGGGTACATTTTTCATTGTCACTGGGGTAGGGTGCTAGTGGCATCTGATAGGCAGAGAGAGGCCCAGGATGCTAGTAAACATCCTATAATACATAGGATAGCCCTCTATAACAAATAATTAACAGGTCCAAAATGCCAATAATTCCATTGTCAAGAAACCCCACATTAAAGAGAACTGAAATATGGCATTGGAATCAGGACAATCTGTTAGTTTTGACCTCAAGGATATTTTTATTTTAGACCTTTATCAATGACTGATGTCAACTGTTAGTTTAGGCATGGTGGGGGTGGGGGTGAAGCTTGAGTGCCAAGAAGCCTTGGAATATTGATAAGCCTAGAAGCTTTCCCTGATGCCCAAACCTGACCCTTAACTGAATAACAGATTTCACAAAACATGAAAAGGACAAGAGAATAGAGAAGAATATGGGAGCAAAGTGAGGTGGGGGTGAGGACAGAAAATCTTAAACTGCTTCAGATATGAAAATGCATTTCAAAATTTCATTGAAAGATAATACTTACAGAAGATATTGGGGAGCAGGACAAAATGTTTCAAAGCTTGGTCTTTCTAAGACAACTTGTACCACCACATTTGTTTTTGAGGGGCAGATATACAAAGTCAGTGATAAAATAAAAACCCCAAAGTGTTCAATTTACTGTCTTTTTGATACATACTATTCCTGGCTGCACAGCGTGTGTGATCAGAAACCTGTCTTTACCCAGATTTTACAATAAGAATCCTGACCTTCTCGAATTTTAGCTGATTACTCTTAACAGGCTTATTTTCCTCAGAGAATTTAAGCCAGCCCTGAGAACACTTTCTGTACACTAGGAGAGGGTTTTTGAACTTTATGGATAGTTTGCATTCATTTGAGAGTATTTTGTATCTTTTGACCAAGAATTCAATAAATTTGTTTTATTCTAAAACTATTTACTCTTCTTAGACTACAGCTAATGTATGTGTTATGTCAGATTTTTTTGTTTTGTTTTGTTCTGTTTTTTATATACTAACCATTGCATGGAGAAATTAGAAATAAAAAAATGTATAAAGTCTAGCCTTGAATAGCGGAAGTTTTTTCTCTTCAGTCAACTATAGTCTCAGCAATCAAAATACCGTATTTCATCGAACCTAAGATGCCAAAGACCGTAATATATGCTATTATCTTTGTACTATCAGAAAGGAAAATAAGGTTGCTAATGAAATTATAACACACAATCAATTGTAAGATACATACCAATTCTAGAGAGGTTAAAATGTAGGGGAAGTGTACATGACAATGAAATATAGCAGTGTTCATCTCCTCTGGCTGGGATTTGAAAACCCATACATTCATAAAAACATGATTTCTGGGGAATCAGGAACAATAATTCCAGGAACCATCTGGACCCTACTTTGGATCCACTGAATTGGAGTCTTTAGCAGTGGACTCCAGAAATTTGGGTTAGAATTATCAGCAAGCTCAATTTTATACCCGAGCCCCCTTCTTCAGAAACACTTTGACCACAGATCCTCAGGCCAGAGGTGCTTATGGGTAATTAGCCCAATGGTTGTGTCATTGAAATCCACAATGGGCATGGGGAGCTGCTTATTTGTCCATCCAGCACCGATGAACTATTATGTGCTAGACAGCCCGCTATACGTGTATAGGTGCACCAAGGAGACAATGAAGGAACAATGAAAATATGCAAGTCAACACTCCCAGTAAGCTGCCAACTAAGCCACCCACCAGGAGATGTGTTCTGGCTCTTGGGACTTGATTTACAATCTAGTATCCAGAGTTCCAATTGAAAATATGCTTATCTTCATAGCCAGGGGACGTGACTACATTTAAGTTTTTAAAAAATTAGCTGTAATAGTAGTGAATGGGAGGAAAGGATATGGCTTGAGATGTTTACTTGAAAAAGACCTGGGGCTATGGGGAGGCAGGGAAGGGGATAATATGTATAGAAGACCTTAATTACAGAGCAAGTTCAACCAGCCATAGGCATCCGACAACAATGCAGAAGCTCCCGTAACTTAGCTCCCTCTTAACCAAAGCACTCAGTAAACCTGCACCCCCTAACCTTTCTGTATTGTTGTCGGATGCCTATGGCTGAAAGAACACTTTCAGCTAATGGACCGCTTTCTAGCATACACTAGCCAACTTCTGCTCCCACCAGAAAAGTTGGGCACGTATTTGCCAGGAATCTATTTCTACTGAAACTATATGTTTTTGTGAGTTGAGCACCGAGGGACTATCTTTTAAGGGGGAGGGGAAATGATTGCCTGGGTGTTTCTGCAAGATTAAATATGCTACTAATCTAAAGTGCCCAGGCTGATGTGAAATTATGGACTTTTTAATCCAAGAAAACTTTTCTGCTACTGCTCTACCAAGGAAGGACTATGCTTTCTGTCCTCATCTGGAGTCTTACGTGATATGCTTTGAGAGCTCATTCTGGTCTAGACACAGTACATGGTGAACAAAACTCATTCGTCAGTGAGTGGAAGGGAGGGAAGAAGGTAAGAGAAAATTAAAATTGTAAGCCAACATCATGTGGCTTCCTCCTTGAACTTTAATAACCCCGTGCTGCCTGCAGGCTCAGAAAAACCAAATGCAATGGGTAGGTATAAGGATTGCTCTGGTGCCAGGAAAATGCAATAAGACATAACTTTTACAAGGTAAGCAATGAATAAATGCCTTGCAGGAACTAAAAGCTTTTAACATCTCTGAAGTTGGCAGCCAGATGCCTGAAATGTTGGTTCGGTGCATCCAAAATGCACAACAGATAGGACCACCTTCTTTAAGATGAAATCATATTTTTGGGCAAACAATAGCTGGAGAGTCTAGGTTTTCATTATAGAAGGAAGGAAGGGAATTAGATTAGTATTTTCTTTGTCATTGCAAGAACCGTTTTAATGCCTGTTAGTGTTTTTCCACATTTTGGGCAAATTTTCTAGAATGTTGTTAAAGGGAAACATTCTGCAGACTACCTTGGTTTTCTAAAGAGCTATCTTTCTCCCTTGGTTGAGGAGGGAATTTTATTCTGTCCTATGGCATTCTTGAGAAGATCTGAAACTAAAGCTCTTCATTTGGATTGTGCTGTTATGAAATGCAGTTTGGGGTGTCTTGTTAGGCTGTACCCTCAGAAGTGTTAAAGGAAGTGCCTGTCACCAACACTCAAAAAAAAAAAATTAAATTGAATTTGAAAGAAAGAAAGAAAGAAAGAAAGAAAGAAAGAAAGAGAAAGAAAGAAAGAAAGAAAAAGAAAATGATGTTGGCAGAGCTCAAAAACCAAAAGGATCAGCACTTTGCTTCAGTTTCCTGTTCATAAAACTTTATAAAAACAACCCACCCATTAAAGAAAAAAAGCCTACAACAATAGCTCATTATTCTTTTCCTAAACGCTTGCCTCATACCACTCTGAAATTAGGTGCCATCATATTTCCTGAGCTATGGGCTCCACACACCATATCCCTTTCCTCCCTTCCTCGCCCCTACATCACCTGGCATCATTCCTGAATTTAGATGCTTCTCCAGTTTATGAGTTCAGCAGAGAGAGGCCAGCATTCTCCTTCCTACCTGTACAGAAGGCCAAGCATCTATACCAACAGGAGGCAGGAATTATGGAGGCTTCCTTCCCTCAAATTAATTTTCATTTCCTAAAGAAACTTTAAATATGGAAGGTGCAAAGTTACAATATAAAAAATGTACCTACAGCCTGCTCCAGTAAACTGAAAAATATAATAAATGCAACGCCTTGTGACATTAAATTTTGAAGGATATCCCTTCTACCCTGGCTTTAAAGTAAAACTTTATGGAATATTCAACACACCATCCTTCAGTTCCTGGTAGAACACAGGGGAATGCAAACTCTAGAATGAGAAGCCTGCATGCAAATATCAAGTTTTCCACTTTTCTATCTATATGACTTTGGATAATTTATTTAACCATACCAAACCTCAGTTAAATCATCTGTAAAATGGGGATATGAGAGTTCACTTTAAGAAGATAAAGCATATGAATAGTTTAATGAGATATGACTATGTCGGCATTCTAGTACTAGGTTAGCACATAATCCATATTGTTATTACCTTTCTGTTATATAAATCATCCCACTCCTTTTTTTCTCAATGAATGAGAGAGGAAATGATAGGATATGGAAATTCTTTTCCACCCTCTTTGGTTCCTAAGGGATTAATTCTTTAAACTTACAATTTCAAATATTGATTTACCTATTGGACATATACAATAGAAGTAGCACGGTACCTAAATATGAAGACATAGGGTCTAATCCTGGATCCACCACTGAATTTGCTGTATGACCTTGGGCAAGTCAATTAAACTCTTTAGGGTGCAGTTTCTTGAACTATAAGGAGATTTAAACTTTAATGCTTATTTTCCATGGTTCTATAAAAGAGCAAAGACTGAAGTGTGTATGAAATATTGTCTCGATTTTATGCTATTTTATTTCAGGGAAGAAAATTAAAATGATAATATCATTTACTGATGAAAGCATCCTTGTCTAAAATCAGCATGTTCTGTATAGGCGAGTCCATATTTTGGGTTGGTTTGGTATGGTCATAATTTATAAGGGTTCGTCAGAAAATTTAGCTCGATGTCCTCATTTGTCAGGAAGTGCATAAGCATATAGATTCCTTTAATATCAAATGGACAAGAAAAATAGGTTGAAACAGGTAGAATCATCTGTGAGCAAAGAAATACTAAAGGGAAAATGGAGCTAGACTAAAAATAGAATGGAAATGGTCTAAAATATACCACTATAACTTAAAAATAGGTACTTGGCCACATGGTGCCTGTGTTATTTGTATGACAACATTTGGTTCCTACTGTGTCTTCTTCCTACAGGCCTGTTATGACTATGAGAGCTGTCTGTTCCTTCAGTGACCAAGTCTTGCTGCCTTGTGTATTTTCCCCAGCCATAACTTCCTTTCTGCCCTCAGGTAGGCTGCTTACGTCCAAGTGGCAGGATCATGGCCATATCTGTTCTGAATGCAACACGTAGGTGGCTACTGGCACGTGATGCTGAGCACCACGAGCTTCGCAAAGCTGAGGGCCCTGTGCACCAAGGCCAAACTGCTGATGCAAAATATTTACATTGATGTCACACATTTACAAAATCAAAACTAAAGACAAAGAATAACAAATGAAACTAGAATTAGTCAACAGATCATAAGCTTCATTATTCTTTAACCTCTGTGTCTTCCTTTTGACTATAAATAAGCTCCCTAAGGGCAAGAATCATGACGCTTTTTTTTCCATAGATACGTCCCCACTGCTAAAAGATGCCTGACAAGTGACAGGAGCTCAACAAATGTTGACCATAGCTAACATTCTGAGGGTTTGCTCTTTGCCAGGCACTGTTCTTTGACTTTAAATGACATACCTCAGGTAATCTGCACAACAATCCAATGAGGTAGGTGCTTCTATAAAGGAGGAAACCAAGGCACAGGGATCTGAGATAATTTGCCCAAAGTCACAGAGCTGGTAAGTCACAGAGTTGGGGTGCAAAAGCAAGTACTTTGCTTTCAGAGCCATGGTTCCAATTATGAAGTGGAACATCAATTATTTGCAGGCTATTTGCAACTTAGCAGGTATCCTAATGCTGGAGACTATGATGCTGAGGGTCAAGGACTCAAGCCTATTAGATATGATTGAAAGAACATTCAACGAGAGTCAGGAGACCAAGAGAAATTTTAGCTCTAGACTCCTACACCTACTATGGTCAAGTTCTGTGACCTCTTTGCTTACCAGTTTCCCCTGCTGGATAATAAGGGGTTGAATAGTCATGCAGGTCCCTGACAGTTGTAAATCACAGGTGCTAGAGTCATATACTCTTATATCCCAACAACTGCAAGTCACAAGTGTGCTCCTCCATTTTTTAATGAAGGAGAGCTACCAAAATATTCTCAATAATCAAGCTAGTTGCTCAATCCACAGAGCCTCCATGGGCTCATCTACAATTAGGACCTACTTTAAAGGGTGAAGGTAAAGATTAGAGAGAAGCTAGGTAAGGGGATGACACATAGTAGTAATTTCATAAACAGGAGCTAGATTTATTATGGTCCCAAAGAGAGCTGAGAGGTATGTCTGGAGGAGAAAAATATCTCCTCAAAGCCCAGGAACCAACTAACCAATCTAAAAGATAACACTGAAACGAAGATGTTTAAATAATTTCTAAGAGTAGAGTACATGTTTGCCACATCCTTGGAACAAAAAATTCATATTCGATTCTCTTTCAAAAAGTAGAGTAATTTAGACAGGTTTGAGTTATGTATGGATAAAACAAAAAGAAATCGTTGTGATTTTGGGAGTTCACATGTGAGTACTGAAATGCTTGAAAATGTTAGGTGCCATTGATTGGCTCTACGCCAGGCCCATAATGAGCACATGACATGTATTATCATACTGAGTCCTCACAACCACCAAAGAGGGTGCTTTCCCTGTTTTATAGATGAGGGCATAGAGTCTCAGAAAGTTTAAATAATGTGCTCAAGGTCACACAACTACTAAATAGCCACACCAGAACTGAGTCGGCCCGGAACACTGATGGTCTAAACCACGCAGCTACACTGAGCCCTCCCCAAGGACAGAGTGTCGTTGGCCTCAGTGTGCCCAAGATCCACAGGGAAACAATCCCTTGTCTAGCATATGGGCAGGTGGCTTTATATGTGGGATGTGTGTGGGCGCCAGAGGCCTTGGGCTTTAGTCCGTGTTTACCCCCAGACTCCTAGGAGCTACGGACAAATCACTTGACTTTCTTGGGTTCTGTTTTGATCAAACAGAATGTACTGGATTAGAGTTTTTTAATCCAAGTCTTGGGGAACATTAACCACTTACATTTTATACCCAGGAGGTTAGGGATAAAAGAACCAAGATGCGAGCTGACCCTCTATCATGATGTCCTAGTTGGGAAAAGTAGTGGAATATGTTTGCTAGTAAACACAGAGTGGGATGACTCCTCAATTCGCTTTCATCTAAAAAATTCTGAAATTCTACTGAATTTACAAATAGAGGAAAAGAAAGGGGAAGAGAGGCACTCATAGGAATCAGGGGGGAAGTGGCAAGGGGTTTGTCTTGAAGCTGTGTTTACATAGCAACCACAGTGTACATACTTAGCTTGGAAGCTTATTTGGGATGGTTTGGGTTAGGGGAAGCTGATAGAGATGACAGGGAGGGAAGTTAAATCCCTTCCCTTAAAATGACCACTATGGCACACAGCAGGCACTCAATAGATGCTGACAGAACTGACTTCAAAGGAAAACAGACCCGGATCAAATTGATAGACGCTGAGCTGCTACAGAAGATGTATGAATATGTAAAAAATGCTAACAATTTATTTCGTTCCCAGCCACCCACTCTGCCAGAAGCCATTTTCAAACTGAAGATTCTTTTTCTTGAGAATGAGCACACTTCTCCCAGCAGGATAACCACAGGTAACCCCTCCCCTTTGCCTCCATCCCACACACTTGGAATGTGAACAAAGATGAACAGTATGGGAGCTAAAGAATTCCTATTTTCATTTGTATCTTTGCCCAGGGTAGTGACAGATATTGTTTCATGAGATTCCAGCTTAGCTTTAGAGCTCAAAGGATAAAGTGCTTCTACAAGAAAGAAAGAGGAGAAAGGAGAGAACATAAGAGAACAAAAAAAACTGAAGACACACACATATATTTTTAATTCAAATAGCAGAGTCTTTTCTTCCCAGGAAAAGTGACAGTGTGCTACAGCCTCAGTCAAACCTGCCAGAGTCTCCATCTGGAGATACCAGGAGCGACAATAACCTCAAGGCACTCTTTTTGTATTTTTTTTTTCTAAAAACAGGATTTCAGAGTCATCTCAGGTCTTATGACTCCCAGCTGATGTTTCTTCCATGAAATCAGGTTGCCTCACAAGCCATGTTACCATGCTGTGAAAAAATGCTGGCCCATAAGTTCCCCATAAGTATTCATTGAATAAATTAAAGAAAAAGAAAGAAAAAAGGCTCAAAAGATATGTACTGAAGGCTGCCAATATGAGTGGATGGATTGGCTGATATTTAAAAAGTTTTGTTTATCTTTGAACTCATGTCCAAAATAATCCCTCATTGATCCTTCTCTACCTTTTCAAATATCACCAATTATTCAAATCCTAGACCAAAGTTTTTTTTCTTTTTTTATGAAAAGCCTTCTCAATCAACCCTGCCCACAGGAGATTGTTCCTTCTTTTCAGGTCTAACAACTCTTATTACTACCAGTAATTAATCACATTTTGCCAAGTGACAACTTTTGAAATTACTCAATATTCTAGAACTGGAGAGCAGACCCTTCATACCTATCTCTGGATCTATTCTTAGAGCATTGGAGCTAAAAAAGAATGACTTCCAGAGCAATGACTAATTACAGCTAGAGTATTTTTAAGCTAATATAATCAGTTGATCCTATATTCAACTTCTTTCAACTAGTTTAATGGTCAATTGAATCTTTGTTCTCTTACTGCCTGGGGAGGCCGGTAATTGGTAAATTGGTCAACTGCATAAGGCTCTACCTAGGGAAGAACTGTAAGGATGTGTTGTGCCCTCAAAATACCCCATTAAAATTAAGGAAGATACTTACCGAACCTCTAGATCTATTCATCAGTTTGCAGAACACACCAGGATAGAGGGAAAAGTTAAGCCACGCCATGAGAAAACAACTCCCAAATCCAGGATAGAAAACATTCCACAAGACAAATGACCTGGTTTATCCAACAAATCAACAGTATGAGGGTGTGGGGAGAGAGGGAGATGGAAGTTTTACAGAATATCAACCGTAAGAAATGGGTGGAGCATGTTGAGATCCTGATTCAAACAGGCCAACTGTACAAGGACCTCTTTGAGACAAATTAGCAAGAATTCCTTAAATATCACCTAAAATGCAGTCCAAAGGCAAATTCAAATTTGGGGAAATTTGACTTTGAACTGAATATTAGATGATACTAAAAAATTCTTTGTAGTCTTGTTAAGTATGATAAGATGTGATGGTTACGTAAAAAAATTAAATGCCCTAATCAGGAAGAGATGTATACCAAAGTACTAATGAGCAAAAAGATATGATGACTGAGGTTTGCTTAAAGTTTTCCTCAAAAGTGTGGTAAGATTGGGAAGAGGTTAACCATTGTTGACTGGATGCTGGGTGAGCAGAGGTGCTAATTAAACTATTCCTTCTACTTCACTAACATGGGCAGATCACAAGGTATCATGTTTAACGCACTAAATCGCCTAACTTAGAAAATCAAATTTCCCTGGTGAGGGTATAGTGAAAATGGCATATTTAGAATTGTTGATGACTACAGCAAAAACTACTGTAACATCGAGATATCGGTATATACCAAGAGCAATATAAATATGCAAATGTTTCAGTCCAGTATTCATTCCTACATGTATGAATTTACCAAATGAAAATAATCCGAAAGAAAATATTTTCAGTGCATTGTCATTTAATAGTGATGAATTAGAAATAATAACAGACTAGCTACTAAATATGGAGAATACACTATGTTAAATGCTTTAGGTACATTATTCTCTGAACAACCTTTTGAGGAAAATGTTATCATTTCCTTAGCAAGTCCCTAAAATGGTACAGCTACAAAGTGGCAGAGCAGGAAATCTGGGTCAGGCTGGCTCAAGGCTCTGCACTAAGTTCCCTGAGTCAGACGACAGGAGATATTTAATTAAATTATAGGACAGCCACTGATGAACACTGTGTAAACATTAACAAGGATACTTATGAAGTCAAGCAACATGAAAAATGAGAAGTTAAAAAGGCAGGAAGAAAACTGATTGGGGCACCTATGCAATCGGTATATATGTAGAAAAACTTGGCAGGGAAAATGGGCAAAATGAAAATCATGGTTGTATCAGAGGGGTGATCTCGCAATTACGGGTCATGTGGTTATGTGATCTTTATAATGAAAAACTAAAGGAGAGGTTATTGAACTGAAATGTGTGACAACGGCTGATGGAACCAAGGCATTTTGGTAGTGGTGTTTCTATAAATATTGTAAACCATCAGTTTCTTCAAGCAAGGTTTTTTTCTTCTTTGGAAACCTACTGAAACTAAAGAAAGAAATATTCCTTTTCTTCTTCCCCAAATATCTTTCCAGTGAGCTCTGAGAGAAATTCACCTACTTTGATCAGGAAGCAAGAATTACCCCCCCCTAGTTTCCTATTGTAGCAAAGGCTGAGTAAAATGGTACAGTATAAGGTGGATGTCTTAAACATACCCCAAGAGAAAAAAAGACAACAGCTTAAATGAGTCTACAAAGGACTGTTTTATGATTGAGGTTCCCTCTGAGTCTTGTGAAATGCTCTTTGCAGATCTTTTGTTATTAGCATGACTGAGAAAAGCTCCAGAAAGCAGGAGATCCAGATCTCCATCTTATTATGGTCCAGCCTGGGCACATGCTAACTGCATTTCCAGACTGCTGATCTCCTCAAACTCCCACCCAAGGCTCAGCATCCTGGACTCACTCTCCTCCTCCTCCCCCTCACCTTCCCCTGACAGACACATCCGACAGGCTCCCAGAGACAAGTTCACTGTGAGATTATATATATGGAAGTGCTTTGGAATCTATGAGATGCTCTACAGATGGGAGGTTATCCTGATTAAAAATCTGATATGTGCCTTTGTGTATTTCTTTGGGCATAAATGAATTCCAGAGAAGTTCTTTGGGAAGGGAAAAAAACAACTAACTAGATCTCAGGTTATTTTAACGGCTAGAACCAGAGTTGCCATAAATAATCAACTTTTAAGACAAAGCTTCTGCAGCTGCCATGCCGATCATTATCACCTGAAAAAGGCACTAATCTGTGAGCCACACCACATGATCATTTGTGACTCTATGTGATATTCATCAGTACCTGTCACCAAGATAATAGCTTAATCTTGAATGGAGGAAGCAGGAATATTTTATAGAAAGCCCTGCAAGAGATTCCTCTTAAAAATGCTAAACAAAGAGAAAAAATCTTGGAGAAAGAAGAAAAACAGTAAAAGACAGACAGTGGGAAGAGAAGATTGAACTAAAGTCATGGACCCTGCAGGGAATTAGTGTAATTTTTGTTGAAGATTATGGGAAAGCTACTGTTTCAAAGCCTCTGGACATCAGAGGAAAAAACACAAAAGACAGTTTGCTGAACAGACAGCTTTAAACAATTCAAGTTCAAACAAACAGAATTCCAGGAATTAGGAAGAGAGGAAATTGCAAGGTGCTTTGCAAACCACTGCAAAGAAAAGGATGTTTAACTACTAAATGTCAGTGATAAAAATGGAGATCTTGTTGTGGTAGAGTTTATTTTGGTAGGGGAAGGAGTGAGGATAAGAAATAACAATAGTAAATAATAATAGTAATAGTAAGAATACTATTGTATTATCGGCAGCTGGCCTTTGGACCACTTATTAGGGACAACACTGCTAGTCAACAACACTGTAAGCATCGTCTCCTTCAATCCCCATGACAGCCCTGTGAGCTCAGACCTACTAATGACCCCCTTTTATAGATGAGGAACCTGAGGCACAGACAGGTTCCACAACTTCTTTGAGGAATGAAGAAACCCTATGGTGTGACAAGGTCAGGGATAGACAGACAGCTAATTACTAAGCACTGTTGGGAATACAGACACGGGAATCCAGCTGCCTGTCGAATTCTGACTCCACTACTTCTTCACTCTGGGATCCTGGATGAGTGAACCTTTCTGAGGCTCAGTATCCTAACCTATAAAATGGGGTTGGAAAGAGTGCACATGGCTATTGTAAGAACTGAATGAGATGATGCATGGGAGGCATGAGGCTCAGTCCTGAACACAATGTTAGCTGCTGCTCTTGGCACAAAGTAGCCAAAGTAGCCAGACCACTTCATCTACGAAGACCCCTCACTTCATACCACATTCTTCAGAAGCTATAGATTTGATTATTCAGGTGTGGAATGAGTAAATGACATTTGCAAAAGCACCAAATTAAGAATCTTGCCTAATTTAAGACCTCATACTTTCCCCAAACCATAGTCAGTGGTTGAAAAGAGGTAAACAATATCTGTGTATCCTTTTTTTAAATTGGGTTTTGATATATGACAAATGCTGATGACACGATGGTAGCTTTTCTGAAAAACTAGTATCTCAGAAACCCATCATTACTAATAGAAAGACAGCAATATTTTCTGTTTGTTCAGTTTTATTTTGTAATCCTGGTGAGGACTGACAAAAGCTATTATTGCTCTTCACCATCACACGGCCGTGACCAGTGAGCCTTCATTTTTATAGGCTTAACCAAATCCAACTGCTCCAGTCACGACTTTCATCGCTATGCTCTTGGCACCTGAAGTCGATTCTTTAAAAGCTCTGAGAACAAGAAGTTCATGCTGAGAGCACTCTGGGGTTTTGACTCAACATCGGTCCCTCCTTCTTCTAATAACAGTTCTCCCATTTTCTGTAGAGAAACTGCCCAAGCTCTCTCAGTGCTTGTGGTTTCAATGAGACTGAGCCCACTATCAGTCTCCTTGGAAGTACATGTGACTCACGACTGGCCAATCAGCAACACTCTCTTTTTTGGTCACAGTCTTTGGTTCAGGAAAGGGCATGAGAACCAGGCTTGGGATTTTTGCAGGAAGAACTGGGCAAGAAAGCACCTGTAAATTAGAAGTAGGGAAGCTTAGAGCTGTTGGTGGCCGTATTTCTACCAGGAGGGGAGAACATTTCTGAGAATGGAGCCAACAAAAAGAAATAAAAACTGAGAAGTGAAGAAAAAGAGAAGGTCATGAGGAAAAGGAGCACTTAGAACCAGCCATGCCTGAAACCAGTGACTCTTGGACTTTTCTATTATATGAGTATAAATTCCCTCTTTGCTCAAAGGAATTTGAGTTGTGTTTCTGTCACTTGCAACTGGAAGTTTTCATTCAAATACATACAAAAATGTACTTGCCTTCTTAGTCCCTTGCATTATTCAGGATTTATATTACATATCTAAGTCTTGTTTCCCTCAATGAGAGTGTAAGTTTTTTGAAACTAGGAGACAAGTGTGATGCTGCTGATAAAAAAACATTCTTTTTTTTTTTTTTTTTTTTTTTTGGCCAAAATCAAATATAGGATGGCTGAGGAATCATTTTATAACGATGCCAAAGAGAAGAAAGTAGAAAAACAGGATGTTTCACAGGTGTGCTTTTGGAAGCTAAAGGCATGAGAAATCAGGGATCGCCTGAGTATCCAAAGCTATCTCCAAAAGTTTCACTTGTCTGATTACCTATTGCTGAGCCTCCCACCATCCTGCACTTGACCATCTCAGCAGATGGGAAAACCCTTACCAAAGCTTCAGTCTAGAGGTCTAATTAGAACCATGAACAAGTTCCTACTTATCACTTATAACACTAGTATATCTGCTTTTATTCTTAAAGGAAGATCCATTACCCCAAATACTCTTCCTACACAAGCTCTGACCATGTTTGAATAGGGTAATTCGTTTTAAAGTGTTTTTGATTTTTTTTTTTACTAACCAATATTTCACATTGTATACCAGGATAAACTTCAAATGGATCAAAGGTTTAAACATAAATGTGAAAAAAATAAAAGTACTAGAAGAAGATAGGGAAGGCTTTTCTGATCATGACTCAAAGTCCAGAAGAAAAGAAAACATTAATAGATCTTTTTATCACAAAATAGAAAACATAAAATTAAAACCCTATCTACATGGCAAATGGAACAACAAAAGCATCACAACCAAAGTCAAAATAAAAACAACAAAGAAAATATATTTGCAAGTCATATCAGAAAGCTCTCGTCTCCATATATATGAAGACCTCCTAGAAATCAAGAAGCAAAAGACCAACAACCATCTCTGTATGACTGTGTGTTTGATTAGTATGAAAACATCTACAAGAAGCAAAGCCACTTGTTTTGCATGAGTGTTTAAAGGACTAGTAGATTAAGAGCATACATTTAACGGTCCAGATTCAAAGCTCAGTTTTGTCACTTTCTGGTTGCGACTTGGTCAAGCCATTTCACCTGCGTAAGTCTCATTTTTTCCTCTCTGTAAAATGGGGATTATAGTATCTACCTTGTAGTGCCATTGTGAGGATTAAACAGATGAATCACACTCAGTGACTACCTATTGCATGGTTAGTACTAAATAAATGTTTGCTGCTAGTATTCAAGTAGAGATTTAAAAATTAAGAACATAACCTAACCTCAGGATCTTTCAGATATTCAGAATGTAAGGTCCATGTAAAGTATAACTAACAAAACAAACATCAACATTGTTATAATTTAATAAGATCCCACTCATCTATCTTACCAATATGGTTGCATTTACAACAACCATGACTATTTCTCTTTTACAGATGAGGAAACTGAGACTCAAAGGGATTAAATGACTTGCATAAGGTGGCAGCTACTAAGTGGTAAAACAGATTTAACTCCAGGTATGACTGGCTCCAAAAGCTGGGTGTTAGTTTTCTACACCACTCTGTCTCTCCTTAATTTAAAAGCTAAAAAACAAGTTGTCCAACTAATTGGTCGCAGAAAAAGATATCCAGGGCCCCTGAAGTTATAAAAATCCCAGCCTTCAGTTATCAGAATGGACTCTGGTCCAGAAGTAAAAATTGCTATCTGGCTATCTGTGGGAGCTTGCTTCTGAGTGGGAGGGAGAAGGCCTAGACTGGGTTTTAGCAGATCTTTATCATGTGTTGCTACTAATCTTCCTTTTTACTGCTCACAAGACATAAAGGATAAAGAGATCCCTTCTGTGGTCGTGGGTGGAGGGGCACGCACACTGCCGTTTCTTTGAGATAGACTTCCACATGGCAGAAATGCTCTCTGCCCAGGATTTATGAAGGACATGTCTGCAGCCAGCAGTGAATGTGGCCTCTCATGAAGTCTGTCTGGGACCCAAGTGAGTGTACAACTGGGGGCTTTTCTCATGTCCCAGCAGCTGATTCTCTGGTTCCCGGAGCCTGACTATCCAAGACATGACTAGGACAATAACACCCACATTTGGCCCAGGTTGTTCAAAGTCCATAGCTGGAATACTTAGGGAGCTCTAGCTATACCTCAAGCCCTACAGCTGAAACAAGGGTCTCCCTAAGATGGAGAAATGAGATGCCCTTACCCAGCCTCCCTTTAAGAGATAATATCCCTGCCACCCCTCACACAGACACAACTTTACAAAACAGGCAAAAATCCGGAACACTCTTTTCTGTGGAAATCCTAGCCCATTCTTTCATTGCTTTACATCTCTGGGATGCTGACTTAAAAGCCTACAGGTAAAATGTTCTAACAAACAGGCTATCTTGTCTCTCTGAAACTTCAGCATTTCAGAGGTCAAGAGAGTCCTCCCATTAGCCTCGTCAATCAGTGGGTTACATAAGGAGGGATTTGTTTTTGACCTCTAAGAAGGATATCCACAGCATGCTAGGATTTTAGCAATATTCACTGAATCTCTATGAAGTATAGGACCATTTACCAGCTCCCAAATAACAGCAACAATGTTTAGGGTGTACTATCTGATAAGCATGTTACGGTACTTCACAAAGTCCTGTAAGGAAGATACTATGATCTCCCCATCTCATAGAGAAGGAAACTGAAACATAGAGAGAATGTGCAATTTGCCCATAGTTACAGAGCTGAGAAGTGGCAGAGCTGGAGTTTGAATCAAAGTAGTATGGCTTGAGGCTACTCTTAAGCCATAATGCTACACTGTCTCTCAAGATGATAATGATGGTAGTGGTGGAAGGTTGGTGGAGACGGTAATGGTGGTGGTAGTGATGGTGAAGGAGGAGGTGGTGATGGTGGTGACGGTGGTGATGATGATAGTGATGATACTATTTCCCTGGCCCTGTGCTAAGCATTTCCCATACATTATCACATTAAATTTAAGCTTTTAAGCAGTCTCATCAGTTTCACTGTATCCATCTACTTTTATCCACCTCCTGCCACTATCCCAGCCCAAGCTGCCATCATCTCTCCTCTGGACTAGTGATAGCCTGCTAACTGTTCTCCTGGTTGCGAACCTTGTCTATACAATCTCACCACATTACAGCTGCCAGAAGGATCATCTGAAGTATTATCTCAGATCATAGCACTTACCTGTTATCTAAATCCTCCAGGAGCTTCCACTGCACTTGGACTGAAATCCCAATTCTTTGCTACAATTGACAATGCTCTATGGGCTCTGACCCTATTAACCTGCCAGACCTCACCTCCTGCTTCTCTCCTCCTTGCCCCGGGGGCTCTGGCACCCTCCTTTTCTTCCCGACCATGGCACCTTCATTACCAGGCCGGGACATTTGTACTGGACGTTCTCCTCTGCCACCAAATCTCAGCAGGACTGGCTTTTTGTCATTGAGGCATCAACTCAAAAGACTGCTCCTTAGAAGGGCCTTCCCTGAACTCCCAGCTGTAAATTCCCAGCCCCCATCTCTCTCCTGTCTCCCTGCCCAGCCACCCCAAGACATAGCTGTATCTTTGTTGATTTACAGTTATTTATCATCTCCACATCTAGGCTACAACTCTGTGAAGGCAGAGATCTTGTCTCTCATGTTTGCTGTTTTATCACTAGTACATCATATAGTGCCTGGCATAGAATGGAGCCTCGTAAATATTGACTGATGAAATAACTGAGTTATCTCATTTATTCTTCACAAGAACACTATTATACAAGTGAAGCAACAGGTTTATAACCATCAATGACACACCCAAGGCCATATGTCTAGTAAGTGGCATTTAACTTCAGAGTCTACAACTTTACCATGCAATGGTTGACTTTGTGAACCTGAATTCTCACCCTGTTTCTCTGCATTTCATTGTCATCCTCACTTTAAGATAAGAAGATTGGGAGATCTTCCATGTCTTTTAACTATTTTCTAAGAGTATTTAAGGTCAATAGCCCATGTTCCTAACCACTAGACCAGGATTGGCAAACTTTTCTGTAGAAGATAATTATTATAAGTTTTGTGGGCCATATGGTCTTTGTTGCAGCTACTTAATTCTGCTGATGCAATACACAAACAGATATAAACAATAAGTAAATAAGGGTGTGGTGGTAATTCAATCAAACTTTATTTATATAAACAGACAGTAGGACAAATTTGGCTGTAGTTTGATGATACCTTTACTAAACTACGGGGGAAGAAGTCTTTAGGTTTCATCTATCAGTCAGTTATTATGAAGCCTAGTAAATAGACTTGAAGATCTCATCCATCCCAGAACAGAGGTGAGTACGTGTAGGAGAAATAATCGATGCTTTAAGAAAGGTCAAGGTCTTCTCCACAGTTCCATATTCACCAGTTACCATATTCACAGAAGCAGACATAGACAGTTTCCTGTTTTTTTCTGGATCTAACTTGAGCAATCTTTGGGTGAGCCTGGCGGCAGGGGTTCTCTAACAGGAAGGAGGATTTGCATCCAGGCTCAGAGAGGAGTCACGAGGGCAAATACCGGTTCCTGAGTCACTGAGGAATCAAGAGCCTTGACATTCCCAATAAATCAGGGGTGTAATGATGACTTTGATCAAGAGAGGCCAGTGGAGGCTGTAGAGAGAGTCCACAAACTAGACAGCCCAGGATCCAGTGGGATCTTAGGAGGCGAGCAGAGGTCTGCGCTAGACAAGAAGGCAGCTCTTCCCATGCTAAGCCTATGTCCCTGGGCCTTTTGCATTTGGAATGATTTTTATTTTTAGAAATTAAAAAAATCATAGCAAATGCTATGGGTAATATATAATAAATGCGGACATTCCCACTGTCCAGAATTAAGAACTCAATATGTTGTTAAATTTGCTTTTTAAAAATAGATTAAAAAAAATAAATAAAACATTACTAGTATACCTTACATCTCCTTTTTCCTACCACCTCTGCCCCCTATCCCAACTCTAGCCACCTCTAGTGGCAACTATCATCATGGATTAGGTGTGTATACTACCAGTCCATTTATCATTACAAAATTATTTTATTGAGATAAATTCATTATTTTAACCATTTTAAAATATACAATTCAGTGATGATTTGCATATTTACAATATTGTGCAACCATAACTATCTAATTCCAGAACATTTTCATCACCCACCAAATAAAAACCCTTGTACCTCCCAAATCTCCTCTCCCAAGTCCCTGCAATCACTAGTTTGTCTTTATGGAGTTGCCTGTGCTGAGTATCCATACAAATGGAATCATATTATATGTAAACTTTTTGTATCTGGCTTCTTTCACTTAGCATAATATTTCTAAGTTTCATCCATGTAGTAGCACTTGTTAAGATTCATTCTCTTTTCTGGCTGAATAATATGCCATTGTTTAGATATACCACATTTTGTTTATCCATTCTATTTTTTTGGCAATAATGAGTAGTGCTGCTATGAATATTTGTGTGCAAGTATTTGAAGACTTCTTTTAATTTTGGGGGGTATATACCTAGAAGTAGAATTGTTGGGTTTTATGGTAACTTTATATTTAACTTTCTGAGGAACTATCAACTCTTTTCCACCGTGGCTATACTATTTTATGTTCCTACCAGCATGTATGAAGGTCCTAATTTCTCCACAGCCTCACCAACACTTGTTGTTCTCTAATTTTCCTTTTTTATTATAGCCATACTAGTGGGTATGAAGTGGCATATTATTGTGGTTTTTATTTGCATGTCCCTAATGACAACTGATATTGAGCATCTTTGCATATGCCTATTGGTCACTTGCATATCTTCTCTGGAGAAAACTTAGCACTTTTTACCTCTATGTATTTATTCCAGGCAACCACAAATAATGTATAGTATTATTTTGAGAGTGGAAATCTAAATATTTTCTCCACTTATCATTGTTGCTTTTGAACTCCTTATCATGTTGTTTTATATAGATCTAGTTCATAGCTTAACTGCATCTCTCCTTCCCTATGCCATATTTTATTTATCTATTCTCTTATTTATGAAGTTAGATTTTTCTTTCTTTTCTTTTCTTTTCTTTTCTTTCTTTCTTTCTTTCTTTCTTTCTTTCTTTCTTTCTTTCTCTCTCTCTCTCTCTCTCTCTCTCTCTTTCTTTCTTTCTTTCTTTCTTTCACTTTTACGAAAAGTGTTCAATTTTTCTCAGTATTCTTAAGTGTCATGGCAAGCATTCTGATCAGGAGGTAGTAAAATGAAACAGTTCTTCCGCATGGTATTTGTCAGAACAGTGGCTCCCAAAGTGTGGTCTGCAGACCAGCATCATCAGCCTCACCTGGGAACTTATTAGGAAAGCAAAATCGTGGGCTTCATCCCAGATCTGAGTTGAAAACTCTGTAAGTTTTCCCCCAGGTAATACTGGTCAACATTAATGTGATCACTGTGTTAGAGCTTTCCCATTTTACAAGCGAGAAGCAAAGGAAAAAACCAATCACCTACTCTCAATGCTAAAGTAAACACGCTAAGAAAGAAGTAAACACATGTAGACAACAGTCTGTAGACCACGGGGAGAGAACATGGGACAGTGGGACACAATGAGGCTTTAAGACCAGAGACAGCAGCGATCAAGTTCTGGTCCTGCAGAGTGGGAATCCTTGGCAAGAACCTTAACCTCCCTAGGTCTTACCCACAGGGTCTGTGATGGTTAAAAGAGATATTACACAAAAGGTCGCATGTTGTATGATTCCGTTTACAAGAAATATCCAGGGCAGGGAAACCATATAGACAGAAAGTAGATTAACAGTTCGGTTTGCCAAGGGCTGGGGAGAGAGGGAAATGGAACAATAACTGCTTAATAATCATGGGGTTTCTCTGCAGAGCGATGAAAATGTTTTGGACCTCAACAGAGACAATGGTTTCAAAACATGGAGAATGTACTAAATGTCACAGAATTGTACACAGTAATTTTATGTTATGTGAATTTTGCCTCAATTAAGTAAAAAGTGAGCTATTATATGGAAAATATGGAAAATGCTCCATGCAGCACTGGGTATGATGTAGAAAGCAACTATCATTATTGTAAAAAGTTGAAGTTTATAGTAAGAAAAACTGGAAGCAGAGTATATGTCTAATAGTGGATTAATTAATAGTGGATTAATTAATGTTATGTTCCAGTTGAACAATTTGATACTATGTAGATATTAAGAATAATAAGGTCCAGGTATATGTATGAAAAAGAGCAATGTTCGCATGTACCACAGAGTAAGATGAGCAAACCACAAGACGATAACTGTGCATCATGTCACCCTATTTGCATTGTGCACATAATTACACATTTGGGAGAGCTATATGCCAACATATGAAGAATAGGTCTGGTAGTAAAATTATGACATAATAACCTTTTGTAAAGCTTATTTTATAATTTTCTACAACACTCATGTAATGTTAGTGTAATAAATAAAAATTTGAAAAGTAAATGCATTAGGGTGCTTTTTACTTAAAGACTGTGTTGAACCCTTACCTAAAAGTATTCTAAATATAAATTCCCTAAGTTATGGTTTTGTGTTCACAATTTTAACATTATACTTTCTAAAAGAGATGCACACTCATATTTCATGCATTAAAATGAAACAATTACGAGACATGCTAAATGTTAAAAAGAAGAACATTAATTCAGAGAAAGATTGAATTAATTAGTTATTGATTGTTACTTTCACTTTCAAAGGTCTCAGCCACATGGAAGGACCATACTGCTCCCTTGAAAGAAATATCTAACTTTGTAGAGAGAGTTAATACAAAGCACTCCCCATCTTTTTAAACACAGAGAATGAATGACCTGTAAGGTCCTGTAAGAATGAATGACACCTAAGGCTGGATGGCTAAACTGGGGCGTGATAAACTGCTCTGTGACTGAGTCACATGCAGTTTATGCCTGATTCCTGGGAGAAAGAGAGTAGAGAAGCTGAGTCATACACTACTGGAAGGACTCCCTGTTCAAAAAGGATTTCTTAGAGTCAAAAAATGACTTATGTTTTTGTTTCCTCAGTTTCCCCAAAGAAAGAAAAATCGCATCTCTTAGGAAAATTGCTGGTGTTTAGCGTGTTTCTGCAGCAAAAATTACTTTCTTGACACAGTTCAGCAGGCAAAGGCACCAAGTTTACATCTGATTAAGCAAGCCATCTTTTCAATTTCCTTGTCCCCTCCCCCATTCTCTGTGTTTAAGAGGTAACTCCTGATGATTGCATAAAGCCAAGTTAGCAATTTTAGGAAGAACCAAGTTGAAAAACAGATTATTTTGGATCAATAGTTGATGAAAAATTTCAAAAGGAATAAAAGTCATATATTACCTATAGGGAAAGAAGGCTTGTTTAATGTGGGGTTTTGTTTAGAATTTCTTCATAATTTCTTTGTGCACAGAAATGTTACACCAACTTCAATCCATTACTATTTGGGGTAAAATGAGAGATAGTTGACATTTTAAACTATGAGTTAGTTCTGAAACATTACCTATCCCACCATGGGGTTATTCTAATTAACTGTGCCATACATTCATTTATAATTCAATTTATTCAGTGATTTATTTATTCAATGATTCATTCACTCACTCACCCAGAGTTCCTACATGGGCCCATCGCAATTCTGTGCCTGGGGATATGAATGTGATTTCAACCCATTTCTTGCCTACCTGGATTTTTTCCTCGTTTTGTCCTATTCTGAATGGTCCATACTTGTTCTGAAGGCATTTATAGGACAGACAACCATATGAGATATATTAAAAAAATTATGTGCTGGCCAATGATGATGTGAAGGAATCAGTCTGCATTGTGTAGTCTTTATTCTCTCCCAGAAGGCCCATCCTCCAAGTGTTCAACACGAATTCATGCTTTTAAAAATGCAGAGCTGGCAGAAAGTATGCTTTATTTGATAAACAAATGACTTCCTAAAAAAGGTGAAGAGTCAGGATCAGAATCAGGAGGTTCAGAAATAACAGTCTAATTAAAACAGACTTTATTGAAAAGGAAGGGGAGGCAGCAAGCAAAGAATCCAGACATTTTCCTACTCAGCTACCATACTCTGAAAAGAGCATGGCCAACTGAGTTCGTGAGAAATCAAACCCTTGCCTCTGAGTCCAGCCTTAACGCCACAGTCCCACCAGCCGAGCTAACTGGAATTGACTGCTCAATGGAATTAGTCTTCCATTTTTAATTGGTTAGAAAACTTGCCAAGAAGTTTTGCCTGACAGTCCACTATGCAGAAAACATGAAGATAAAAAGATGGTCCAGTAATTACCAATGGGAATTGAAGAGGATGACTAATCATTAAAGAGGCTATTTTGTGAAGCTAGTTGAAGCTGGCAGCTGAGGAAATGCCATGAGGGGCAGAGCCTGTGGAAGCCTGCCCCTCATAAACGCTGGATCCAACCTATCACCTCCGGTCGATGAGGTCACAACCAATTGCAACAGGTCTTGGCAAACAGTTTCCTCCCAGGAGTCAATAAGTCACCTGAAAAGGCTTAGTTCTGGCTGTTTGAATACACCCCAGCGTGAATACACAAGCAGTGATTCTGGTGGAGGTAGGGCTGTTTCCTTTGCTATTGTGTGTGCACAGTCACTCAAACTACTCTAGGCTGGAACTTCAGGGTTCTAAGCTTCCTCCAGTAGCTGGAAAATTGCATATTTGTAACACTTTGCTAACGTGGGAATGGCGATCAACAGCCATCAAAGTGTACATTTTAACTCAAAAATTTCACTCTTGGGAAGACAGCCTCTTGGATGTGTGCAGAAGTGTAGCTACAAAACTGTTCATAATGGGGTTGCTTATATTTTAAAAAGTAGAAATGACCTAAATAACATTTTATATATAGCCATAAAACAGAATATTATGAAGTCTTTCAAAATAAAGATATTTTGATAAAAATAAAGAAAAAAAACTTCTTGTATATATTTCCCAATTTTTCTATAATAAATATTTTTGTAAAACACCATGTGGAAAAAATTAATTCAAAATTGTACACAGGTTAATGATTACAGAGTTAAATGATAATTTAAATACATTAGGAGAACATAACACTGGGGTGAATTTTTTTGGTAAAAATTTCTATGTGAGACAGAGTCACTTCAATATTTTTAGCTATTAAAATCTGGATTCCATTTCTTAAATTATTCTAAACTTTGTATTGTTATTTATCAAAATCTAGTCAAAAACTAGGAAATAATAAAAAGTCTTTTGAGAAAATATCATAAAAGCCACATGCTAGTACAGCTCCTGTACCTCATTTACAGGTATTTTTCTTTCCATGATTCTAAGAAGCCCCAGTACATGGTTATAAAATCTTAAAAGGTTAGCAGCTGAAGTGTAAATGCGAGGTCTCTCACAGACAAAAATGCTGACAGCAGAGAAAAGTAATAGCCGGCAGCTTGGCAATGTGAAAGGAACTAGAAAAACTGTGAGGAGCTGAACTGAGGCCCTAAAAAGCACAAATTCTTTGGGCCAAACAGACCCAAAACATCAAGAGGCCAATGCATAATGATGGGTGGTTCTCTGAAAATGGCAAATGACAATTTGTATAACCTGTCAAAGGCAGAACATAATATCTATTTATATAAACTAGATACATTTGTGTATTTGCACATATGTTTTAAAAGTAAAATTTTAAATATATTTATGTATTAGTGTATGTATACATGTGCGTGGCATTTAGTTTTTGATTTTGTCTTTTAAAGAAGAATGTATGGTGAAATCCAAATATAGCATAGCTTCATTAGTAGTATTGTATCAATGTTACTTTCTTACAGAAACTCTCTGTACCATATTTGCAACTCTTCTATAAATCTAAAATTATTCCAAAGTGAAAGTTTATTAAAAATGCAAAACAAAGAAGAATGAGGGCTTGGTTATTTAGACATTTTCTATACCCTGCTCCCTCTTTCCAAATCTCAAGGAGTCTAGTAGCTGAGGTTTTACTGATTGGGTTTGCAAGCATCGATTCACTATTGCAAGGACCCTTTAACCCTAGAAATCTACCTTCTTTACAATCTGGCAGCTCATAGCAAAGAATCACATTTACTCCTTTACCCTCCAAAGAAAGGGAGTGAGCTCCCTTATCAGAGGTTTGCAAACTCTGGGAAAGAAAGTGGTAGACCCTGTAGGATCCCAGGCGCTCTCAGGCCCGGAAGTGTTTCATCTGACAGGAAGCCCTTTGGGGATGACTTCAACCACCAGATCCCAGGCATTATCTCATCGTGGAAGTGTGTCATCCTCTGCATTTTCCCTCAAGTTGCTAAGAGGAAATGGAGATGAGACAGCTCCAGCAGCCCACCTTGTTTTTCGGTGGGTATTTTTAGCGCCTTGTGGCAAAGAGGTTGCTTTTTAAGACCATCCCAGATATTCTGCAAAAGAGAGGTGGAACCTTTCTCTGCTATACTCTATAATGAAAAGCCCAGGCTGTGCTTAGGAGATCCAGCCAACAATGGTCAGCAACAGGAAAAAACACTCTGTTTCAGGGGGCCATAAATATTTACTGTGTCCAGTGGTATATTTACTATTCAATGGTCATGCAAACAAATGTTTTAGGACAAGATGTGATCTGTTTCTACAGAATCATAGAGTTTCAAAGCTGGAAAAGAACAGAGATGTCGTCTAGTTGCCACATTTACAGATAAGGTTGAGAGTCCAAGCAGGCTCCCATCATGGCTTCTTTTTAAAGTATCTCTACTACAACACACATTCCTTGAGCCATAGTTCATTGTTTATATGTTTGTCTCTCACATGAGATTAGAATTGTGTGTTTGCTAAGGGACTTAGCACAGTGAGCATCATCAGCAGTCAATAAAAGTTTGAGACACCAGGATGGAAGCCCAGCTCTGCACTGACTCATGTTCCCCGGGACCTCTTCACTGCACCTATTTTTAAAACTGAGAAGACATATCCCACTCCTGAAAGGCCAAAAGAGCAGCTAGGCGTGCATTGGAAATTCACTTGCTCATATATTGAAATGATTACTATTTACTCAAAGATTTTAAAATTATTTTTTACCTCTTTCATTAAAGACTAAAATGGTCTCCTCTTTTTAAAAGGTAAGAATGTCTAGGATGTTGCTTTATTAAATTTCACAGGTAAGAAGATTTACTGAGAAAGAGAAGGCTTTCAAAAATGGTAAAACAAATAAAAATGTTCCTGTATTCACATACACGGTGAAGCACTACCAAAGAAAGCCTCTTGCCTTAGGATATATATATCTACCTGATGTTAAGAATGCTGAAAACCCCTTCTCTTCGACTCCAATACATGAGTACCCCCAGCTCCTCATCTGTACTAGTCAAGTTCAAGGCAAAACAGAATGGCAAATTAAGATCCCTAGATATGCCACCCACTTGGCATTTCAACACAAGAGTGAGAAGGATCAACCTTTCTTAAGTCTTTGCTTAGAGTAGCAATGGTGGGAAAAGCTCAGTCAACCCCACGAACTAATCTGGCAGAAGCTCTAAAGAAGTGACGAGTAAGAGAACTTAGGGGCTTCCTTAAAGGTAGGCTTCCCAAACTAAGTCACTTTTTGAACCACAGCAAACTCCCGTTTGCTCTGTTACACGAGATCTTCGAAGGCCTCCATTTAGGCACAACTTACCCAATTAGTTGCCATCAACTCCGTACCGCCTGTACTGTCCCACCTTCTCCATCAAGGCAGTCACTTGAAAGCCAAGTAACAACAGAGTAAACTTCACTTTTCTAAGTTCAAAGTTAACAAGCAAGCTGAGAGCCAGAGCAGATATATTTGACACAAAATTTAAACATAAGCACTCACATAATCTGATGAGATGTTTCTAAGGCTTTAGTTACATAGTTTCATACTAGAGACTTCACCCCCACAAAGACCATTTAATTAGAAAAATTCTTGGGTGTGATTCTATGCATTTCAGAGCAGCTATGTAATTACTTAGATAATGTACTTTACCTTTTTCAGCTATCAGATTTATTTGAAATAGGTAATTTCATGAACGACAGCTAAAATAATGTTAATAAAAAGAGGACTAAAAGGGAACAGTTTAGTGGAACCCCCCCCCAACACACATACACATACAACGTTCCAAAATGAGAAGTTGAGAACCAAATCATTACCAAAAAATGACAGTACCTTTTACAGATGTCATATTTAATCAAGACCTTGGCATTTATTCTATTATTTGCAAAGACCTTTTTTCTTCTGTTAACAATTTGTAAGAACTACACATTATGCTTTACAGACATTAGTTCAGGCAATCCTTACAACTGCCCTATGAGGAAGAAACCACAGTAAGTAAGCCCACTTTGAGGTGAGGAAATTGAGCCTAGGAAGGTTAAGTCCCCAGGTTACTAAGTTAATTGTGGAGGGCAGATTTGAACCCAGTTCCTCCCCAAGCCAAAACTCATCACATTTCTGGCAATGTTTCCCCAAGTAGAATTACACACTAGTAGAATGTGACATATTAAGATGAATATGGATATACATGTTTTTAATAGTTATATATGTGTTTACTTTAGTGCAGACTGGAAAAAAATTATTCACCTAGCAAATAGTATTTGATCATATTGCTGAGGATATGGCTAATTTAGCATCAGTAACATACACTGAAAGATTAGAAAAATAGTCAAGAATTCTCATGCCATGTTGCCTAGGAATTAAGTGATCGGACCCACCAAAGGATGGAGTCCATACCTGTCTCATTAGACTGGTACCCAACTGAGTTAATCAGCTTGGACATTAAATGATTCCCAGCAGATGCCTAGAACTCAATGCTTTTACCTTAAAAAAATAAGTTCTTTTCTTAGCCCTCTCTTCTCCTTCAACTAACCCCTTTGTCACATGCCCTCCGCCCCCACCACTATACATACCCATCTGGTCCTGGAAGATTACCTTACATAAGGTGAAGTGATGGAGAGCACAGATGTCTGGAAGGAAGCCAACCCGCTCACTCATCCCCCTAACCTGAACATGGCTCATCATGGGACTCTCTCTAGGGTGGCCAGAGCTAATTCCAGAGCAAGCACCTTAATCAGACAATGGCCAGACATCAAAGCCCTAGCTGATTTAGAAATCTCTGTGGGGATAAGTCCTCTTGGTGATGTGGTATTTTTAGTTCATCTTTTTTCTTTATTGTTGAAATGACTTGTAAATAACTGTAACTTTTGGCTGTGGCTGTTCACGAGGTAGGCTGACTTTGTGCTCTACACTTGGCTTTTAGAAAAGTAACTTCTAATTACATGAGTAACACATGCATATTTTCTCCTTGTAAAAACTTAAGACATTAAAGATTAGATAAAGTTTCCTTAGACCACCACTGGGGCCAAACTGGACCCCATCCTCAGAAGGAATCATTTTAATGAATTTAGGATGATATCCTTATAGACTTCTTTTGATGCTTTTGTTTATCTTTGAAAAATAAATTGAATCGCTTTTTATGTGGTTAAGATTGGCACACTAATAGCATCAGACTAAAATTTCTGTAACTTGATTTTTTAAATCTAACAATGTATCTTGTCTATCTTTTTCATCTTAGATCTACCATTGTTTCCTTCCTTCCTTCCTTCCTTCCTTCCTTCCTTCCTTCCTTCCTTCCTTCCTTCCTTCCTTCCTTCCTTCTTTCCTTCCTTTTCTTATTGCTATATGGTATTCCATAGTGTGGATATATAGTTTATATTTTAAAAGGTGAAAATATCATGCCATTTAACCTTTGGTTTTTCTATAACACTTTTTCTTAGAGAACAATGACACAAAAGAAGAAAACTCCTTTAAGTTCTATCCTTTCTGGCTTCTAAAAAATTGCCACTGATTTCAGTAAAAATAATACATGGATTGCAATCTGAGTGAGGAATCAATCTGGGTTCCAGAATTACTTATGCAATGACATGTTAACAGGATATGGAGTCAGGCAGAATACCAACTCATCATAGCTGTGACCTTGAATTTGT